>NC_064627.1:45019737-47649737 GCF_023864275.1 Schistocerca cancellata
CACATCACCTCAGAATTCTTGGATCCAAACACCACTCCTGATAAGGTCGCTGAGGCAGGAATGAAGTTCACTGTGTGTTTATACGCAGGTGCCAGCTCCAAATTTTTGAGTGAAATTCGTCTGCAACTGTCCCAGGCAGAATAATAATTTCAGTTTTGCATGTTTGCCTTCCACCGAAGCCACAAGTCGCCAGCACTCCGTCAGGGTCTACTTGGAGGTTTAGGTCTGGAGGAACAATCAGATGGATCCGCTGAAATGGGGAACAAAGACCACAAAAAACTGTCTGATCCCTATTGCGTCTACCCAACCACCAGCGCCCCAGGAACTGTTCAACACAATATGCTGCACATGCACGAAGGGATGCCAAGCGGCTTGTTCCTACAGGAAAGCGTCTGAAAGTGCTCGGCTACATGCAGCGATTGCTTTAACTCTCTAATAGGAGAGCACATCTTCCTTGATTCGACGCAAATCAACGATGAGACTGGTATCCTCAAGGAAGCAATCGATTTAGATCCCATGTCCCAAGAAGACGAAGAATCGGATGACGACGTTTCCTCCCCAACACCATCTTCCCCGAAAAGCGGAAAAACATAAAATTGTAAATGAATGTAATTATAGGCAATAATTGCTTAAATAAACTTAGCTCTCATTAATTTTATATTGTCATGGAAGTATTTTTCCATTAATAAAACCTTTTATTTAATATTATTTTTTTAAATTTTTGAACCCGTTTTTTATCATCTTGGACAGGCATTTTAGTTAATTATGTTAATTACAAAGAGCTAACAATCTAGGTAGGTAGGTAAGTATGCTCCTAACTTCTAACGAACCATAATAGTCATGGTAACACTAATAATAATTGAAATTTGACTTCACAAGAAAGTCTTGGCCGGAATTTAGCACTACGAGTACGTCCACGTTTTTATTTGTTCCTTTGCAAAGTGGTGAGAGTTTTAAAATTTAGGAGCTCTTTTTCAGCAGAATTTGGTGCTCTTCAATTTTTCATTTTTGGTAGCCGTTTTTGAGTTACAGGAGTTGGAATTAGGGATGGCAGTTGTCGCTAAAACAATCCGTTTTCGCTACATCGGTTTTTTAAGTCTCCAGTAGAACCTGGCTATTAAAATAGCACAAAAATAATCCGTTTCTCGAATACCGATTTCCGGTTTTTTATTACTATTATTTCAATTAAGAAACGCAGCTTGCGAATAAAGACTGAAAAATTCTAGTGAAGGTGAAGGAGGAGGAGATCTCAATCGCTATGGGGTTGACGTTGTGACAGAACTCGGTCTCATTGTGTGTAGCAAAGATGAAGGTGAAGGAGATGGGCGCAGAGACGGCCAAAGCGAAAGTTCATAGGTTGATGACTTTCCTGCGTCGTGATTTTTTGAAGGTATCGGCCTTTCAGTCCGAAGTAACGACAAAATTAAGGGTTCAGTGATTATCCCAAGTCAATAATGCTATTAACAACATTATTAATGAATATTAATATTATTAATGAAATGATAGGTTTATGAATCATATTTACCTTCTTCCCCAAGGAACATTGTGGATCTTTTCTCATTATATGATCTATCACGTTTGTTGGGCCTTCTCCCGTTTTTCATCTTTTAAAATAAATGGAACATGGCAATTCATTGCTAACGCTTGCGCATACTCCCATACCGTCTAATAGGCCGCTCCCCACGGCAACAGATACATAATTGTCGCAGCAATGCTGTACCAGTTCTTATGTGCTTGTTGCTAGTTTATAGCGCTCTGCATTGTTATTAAAATAGCACTTTTCTTTTTTTTCTTTTTTTTATAACAACCCAATATTTCAGAGCAATGTAAATTATATGAGCAAACATTACTCGTTTCTAGAAAAGAGTGTCATTCAAAAACCAAAAATTTTAGCACTGCAGCTATTGGAAACCGATATGCCGTTTTTTACTCGGTTATGGGTAAAAATGAAAAAATTGCAGTAAGTGGTACAAAACAAATGCCGAAAAATACCGGAATCGGTTTCAGCTGATCAGTTTAAATCGGTCGCTTTTCTCATCCCTAGTTGGAACGGGAGCATAACTCACTGTTTCGCCATGTTGATTAAAATTACCAGTCTTTGACGTTCGACTGTGGGTCAGCGGCTGAACCGATTTTAATTTTTAAGTAGGTCATTTCACGCTAAATTTTATGCTGTTTCACTTTGGCGTTGTGAAAATTTCCAGTAAGCTGCATCGTTTTCGAGTTTTAAGCGAAAAACTGAAAAAAGCACAAAAATTTCGTGTTTTTTCGGCCCTCAAAAGTTTAGGACAAACCAGAAATAGTCACAAAGTATTTAACTCTTATTTTGGATGCGTAAAGTTGAATAAAATTATTTCCAGCCTGTGTATATTTATTGAAAAGCAGAAGTCGAATTTGCCTACACGATTTTAAAGTGTGACAAGTTTGCGGGCTCCTGCGGCCTCACAAAGATTACGATGCACATAAGTGTGTCTGCTATGGAGACAGCAAACTGAACGCACAAAGAAGTCCAACAGAAAACTGTTCACTCACTGCACTACTTCGAGTCGGAACAGTGGTTGATGCTGCAGACGTGGTTCCAATGTCACCAAAGTGCTGAGGTGACAGCTAACTCTGACACCAATTGTGGAGACCCAGGAAAAAACCATGGATTCTACGTGTGCATGATGCGAACTTCAAAGTTGGGGGGGGGGGGGGGCTGGTGGCACACCTCAGGGTATCGGTAAGACGCTGTTGGTTGTCAGTACATTTATTGTCAGGATGTATACAATGCAAAATAGCTTCTGCGTGGCGTTGACCGGCGGCAGGCAAAGCACTGTTTGTGGTTGGGAGTTGACCACCTGGCTCAGCAGACCTCGTCGCTGCGTGGAATGACAAAACACTCGGCGGAGACGAGTGTCGTGCAGTTTGCCGGCTCGGAGGCCTGCAGGGGCTGCCTGGGCGCCAGCAGCCTGCCGTACCGTTACACCAAGGCACTGTCGTGGTAATCGTAGTGTGGGTCCTAATCGGCGCCCAACAGCTCCACACGGGATGACAGTAGCCGTGCAGAAGTACGACATAGCCTTGCAACAATTGGTTCACACGTAGAACCAGACCGGAGCAGGAGTGCGCCTCTTGAAACGGTACAGTAGTTTCCGCTCTATAAGCGGCAGGTTTCGCTGCTCGCTCGCACTGGGAAATACAAACGGAGGCGACTCCACCGCCAATTTTATTGCACGACGCGGCCGACCGCGGGTGCAACTGAACCCATGTGACGGGTGGAAAGAAATGTGTCAGGCTTCATAATACACTCCTGGAAATTGAAATAAGAACACCGTGAATTCATTGTCCCAGGAAGGGGAAACTTTATTGACACGTTCCTGGGGTCAGATACATCACTTGATCACACTGACAGAACCACAGGCACATAGACACAGGCAACAGAGCATGCACAATGTCGGCACTAGTACAGTGTATATCCACCTTTCGCAGCAATGCAGGCTGCTATTCTCCCATGGAGACGATCGTAGAGATGCTGGATGTAGTCTTGTGGAACGGCTTGCCATGCCATTTCCACCTGGCGCCTCAGTTGGACCAGCGTTCGTGCTGGACGTGCAGACCGCGTGAGACGACGCTTCATCCAGTCCAAAACATGCTCAATGGGGGACAGATCCGGAGATCTTGCAGGCCAGGGTAGTTGACTTACACCTTCTAGAGCACGTTGGGTGGCACGGGATACATGCGGACGTGCATTGTCCTGTTGGAACAGCAAGTTCCCTTGCCGGTCTAGGAATGGTAGAACGATGGGTTCGATGACGGTTTGGATGTACCGTGCACTATTCAGTGTCCCCTCGACGATCACCAGTGGTGTACGGTCAGTGTAGGAGATCGCTCCCCACACCATGATGCCGGGTGTTGGCCCTGTGTGCCTCGGTCGTATGCAGTCCTGATTGTGGCGCTCACCTGCACGGCGCCAAACACGCATACGACCATCATTGGCACCAAGGCAGAAGCGACTCTCATCGCTGAAGACGACACGTCTCCATTCGTCCCTCCATTCACGCCTGTCGCGACACCACTGGAGGCAGGCTGCACGATGTTGGGGCGTGAGCGGAAGACGGCCTAACGGTGTGCGGGACCGTAGCCGAGCTTCATGGAGACGGTTGCGAATGGTCCTCGCCGATACCCCAGGAGCAACAGTGTCCCTAATTTGCTGGGAAGTGACGGTGCGGTCCCCCACGGCACTGCGTAGGATCCTACGGTCTTGGCGTGCATCCGTGCATCGCTGCGGTCCGGTCCCAGGTCGACGGGCACGTGCACCTTCCGCCGACCACTGGCGACAACATCGATGTACTGTGGAGACCTCACGCCCCACGTGTTGAGCAATTCGGCGGTACGTCCACCCGGCCTCCCGCATGCCCACTATACGCCCTCGCTCAAAGTCCGTCAACTGCACATACGGTTCACGTCCACGCTGACGCGGCATGCTACCAGTGTTAAAGACTGCGATGGAGCTCCGTATGCCACGGCAAACTGGCTGACACTGACGGCGGCGGTGCACAAATGCTGCGCAGCTAGCGCCATTCGACGGCCAACACCGCGGTTCCTGGTGTGTCCGCTGTGCCGTGCGTGTGATCATTGCTTGTACAGCCCTCTCGCAGTGTCCGGAGCAAGTATGGTGGGTCTGACAGACCGGTGTCAATGTGTTCTTTTTTCCATTTCCAGGAGTGTATGTGCCGTATATTATGCATTTCTTGTACGTGAATGTGAATCTGCACATGAACTTTCCTAATCCTCCTCACACCTTTCCGTAAGGCGTGGCCAAATCTTAGTTGGGAAGTAGTTCTGTAAAATAGCAGTGCCAACCTCACTCCTGGGTAGGGGATCAGAGAGACAGCACAGGCAGGCAAAAGTCAAAGACGTTCCAGTGTCACAAGATTTGTGGTGGAGAGGTTGGTCACGGCCAAGTGGTTCCACCATCCCCTCCACCGGGACCCAGGGAGACCTCCAGGTGCCCGCCATATTCGAGGAGTGTTACAGAAGACGGGTAAGTGAGCAGACGTGCCCTCAGTGCGTCTGTCTCAATGTTCAAGCATGGAAGAGAGGTATTTGAATATTTGTACTAATTATTTTGTTTCCAGCTTCGGATTGTATAAGGAAATGAATGTTCTTGTTTAATTTAGGAAATTTGTCCCCCTGTGTTAACGTTTCTGGTCTTCAGTTTGTCCGTTATCCCCCTCACATAGTGGGTGTCCTATGTAAAATATTGGAGACTTTGGTGGTATACATTTGGCCAACGCAATTCCGTCTTTACCGTAGAACTGTGCGTGCAGATTAGTATATAATATACCCGAGCTAAGTTGTAAAATTGTAATATCTGTAAACTGGAACAATTGCTGCAATCGCTGTAAAGTCGAGTGATAATGTTTAATATAAATAGGTAATCAATTGTCATCAATCTTTAACATACCTTAAAAATCACAAAGAATTCAAGTTAAAGGAGTTTATTTAAAATAAAAGATATAGAATGCAAGGACCCACACATCACCCCCTTGCCTAGTATCGTACAGAAAGGGCACGCTCTCTAGGTAGCGCTCTCAAGCTCCCCTCCCAAGTTATCCGCTGCGCAATTTTCATTCAGGGCTTGACGACATCAACTTTCATCTGGCGTCCCTAGGCAAGGAGGTTAGACTGGAAACTTTCACTCTTCCAGGTATGAGGTCGGCAGCTCGCGGTTCTTCCTCTATTGATCTACAATGGAGTACTAGTCGAAAGTGCTCTAGTCTTCATGTTAGTGGCAGCAAGAATAGCAGAAATGGAAAACTACGGCACTGACATGTATTAGGTTGGCTGGCTGGTGTCTTGTACTTGAAGTAATCAGACGAGCAATAGGCGGTGCATCACATAACGGCTTCGACGTGTGTGCACTGGAACTTCAGAAGTCCAAGTATTTGAAGTGGTTAGTTCATGCCTGTGACGAAACCCGAGCCATGAAGCTGAGGAAATCTGGACCTGTTTTCTAGGCCTGTCAGCGCACTATATAGGACAGTGGTGTCGCAGCTGTTGCTTCCAAATGATTCAAATGGCTCTAAGCACTATGGGACTTAACATCTGAGGTCATCAGTCTCCTAGAACTTAGAACTACTTACACCTAACTTACCTAAGGACATCACACACATCCATGCCCGAGGCAGGATTTGAACCTGCGGCCGTAGCAGCAGCGCGGTTCCGGACTCAAGCGCCTAGAACCGCTCGGTCACAGAGGCCGGCTTGTTGCTTTCAGATCTTCAGCATGGCACTTTGTACAACGTGTGGATGCTGTGGAGACGCTGTTGCGTGGCCTTACTTCGCCTTTCTGTGCGGTCAGATGACCTCAAAGTGTGATCATTCTGCTGCAGGGGCACTCTGCGGTGTCTCCTCTAGTATTGGGTGGCAGTGCCCCAGCGTCGTGCCTCGCTATTTGCAGCGCTCGCTTTACTTCCTGGTTTGTATTCCAGATGAGACATTGTGATCGATCCTATCTTAGCTCTGCTATGTGCTTGCCGGGGAAAAGCTTTTTAACGTATTTACATAAAGAATTCCATCCTGATGTGCAACAGAACAAAAGAAAATAGAAATTTGTCCTGCTTAGTAATTTTCTCTTTTCTTCAGTACTGTATTCTTTTACTTGTCCCATAATGTTGACGAGAATGCTGTGAGCTTGCACTGATGAAATTCGTTGTCAATAATTTTAAGTTTTTGTCATCGCCAAAATGTTGAATATTCGCGAAAAATTGTCAAAATCTTGAGATCTACATCTACATCTACATTTATACTCCGCAAGCCACCCAACGGTGTGTGGCGGAGGGCACTTTACGTGCCATTGTCATTACCTCCATTTCCTGTTCCAGTCGCGTATGGTTCGCGGGAAGAACGACTGTCTGAAAGCCTCCGTACGCGCTCTAATCTCTCTAATTTTACATTCGTGATCTCCTCGGGAGGTGTAAGTAGGGGGAAGCAATATATTCGATACCTCACCCAGAAACGCACCCTCTCGAAACCTGGCGAGCAAGCTACACCGCGATGCAGAGCGCCTCTCTTGCAGAGTCTGCCACTTGAGTTTGTTAAACATCTCCGTAACACTATCACGGTTACCAAATAACCCTGTGACGAAACGCGCCGCTCTTCTTTGGATCTTCTCTATCTCCTCCGTCAACCCGATCTGGTACGGATCCCACACTGATGAGCAATACTCAAGTATAGGTCGAACGAGTGTTTTGTAAGCCACCTGCTTTGTTGATGGACTACATTTTCTAAGGACTCTCCCAATGAATCTCAACCTGGTACCCGTCTTACCAACAATTAATTTTATACGATCATTCCACTTCAAATCGTTCCGCATGCATACTCCCAGATATTTTACAGAAGTAACTGCTACCAGTGTTTGTTCTGCTATCATATAATCATACAATAAAGGATCCTTCTTTCTATGTATTCGCAATACATTACATTTGCCTATGTTAAGGGTCAGTTGCCACTCCCTGCACCAAGTGCCTATCCGCTGCAGATCTTCCTGCATTTCGCTACAATTTTCTAATGCTGCAACTTCTCTGCATATTACAGCATCATCCGCGAAAAGCCGCATGAAACTTCCGACACTATCTACTAGGTCATTTATATATATTGTGAAAAGCAATGGTCCCATAACATTCCCCTGTGGCACGTCAGAAGCTACTTTAACGTCTGTAGACGTCTCTCCATTGATAACAACATGCCGTGTTCTATTTGCTAAAAACTCTTCAATCCAGCCACACAGCTGGTCTGATATTCCGTAGGCTCTTACTTTGTTTATCAGGCGACAGTGCGGAACTGTATCGAACGCCTTCCGGAAGTCAAGATCTGGCGAAAAACTGTGAGCAATCTTTAAAGTTTTTCCTCATCACCAAAATGTTGGGACTGTTGTAACTGAATGCTGTTAATAGTTGAGATCAAACACCGACCGTATCAGAAAAGTATAGTACCGCCGTAGTTCGTAAAAGGTGCTTACTTGACAGGGGAGCACGACAATAGAAATATGGCGACAGAATAAGACATTACCAACAACATATATTAAGAGTAAGCTACAAGCGGTACTTAACTTTGGAGCAGTGTGATGCGTGGTAGTTCATGTCCTGTACGTAATACAATGATATCTGAATAGCTTCGATATCTCTTGGCTGTCTATGATATTGTCACCGTAACTGATAGTAATATTGCAGACACTCTGGGTAGGCCTATTACTTCGTAAATAGAGATTGCCAAGTCGGAATGTAATCTTGCAAAGAACTCTACTGAGCAGGCTGAAGCACTGAATGGAACTGTCTAACTGCTGGTTCAGAACTATTGGTGCCACAACGCCTCGGGTGTTTGAGACTGTCGGCAGAATAATTTCCATGTCCGCCAGTACAAGGCAGAAGGAATGCATGCAGTCCACGGTTAACAGCCCTCGCCGTGGCGGCTGTCGACACCATCAGCGACCGTACACTGTGATGCAAAGGGCGTGGCGCAGGAGCAGAATTGAGCGAGGTGGCGCTGTGGTCAGCACACTGGACTCGCATTCGGCAGGACGACGGTTCGAACCCGCGTCCGGCCTTCCTGATTTAGGTTTTCCGTGATTTCCATAAATCGCTCCAGGCAAATGCCGGAATGGTTCCTTTGAAAGGGCACGGTCGACTTCCCATCCTTCCATAATCCTGGGACCGATGACCTCGCTGTTAGGTCCCCTCCTCCCACGCCAACCAACCAGAAGCAGGAAGAGGTCCGGGTCTGTGAGTGCCAACTGGAGACTGCTGCACAGAAATGAGAGGCGACTGGAGAGTATCTGTGGCTGTGTAGGGGTGGCCACCCGTGGTATCTGCTGTGTAGCTGTAGCCTGGTACTCGACAATTGTTAATACGGTAAAGGTTCAAATTTGGCAGTCATGTTTGAAGTTCAAAAAATGGTTCAAATGGCTCTGAGCACTATGGGACTCAACATCTTAGGTCATAAGTCCCCTAGAACTTAGAACTACTTAAACCTAACTAACCTAAGGACATCACACACACCCATGCCCGAGGCAGGCTTCGAACCTGCGACCGTAGCAGTCCCACGGTGCCGGACTGCAGCGCCAGAACCGCACGGCCACCGCGGCCGGCCATATTTGAAGTGTTGGCAGAAGAGCCAACACCTTGTAGCTAGAGGAAGCCGAAAGGCACGCGCTTAAACTCACGCAGGCTGGCGTGAGGTCTGAAACAAGATACGTAATGAATGCTATAAAGAAAAGTACGTAGCTTCTGGAATACTTTAATCCACATTTGTAGAACATCGCTCTTGATGATACATTAATAGAATCTCAATATCAATTGAATACGGCGCCTTACCAGGTCGTAGCAAATGTACCTGAAGGCTATGCTAACTATCGTCTCGGCAAATGAGAGCGTAATTGTCAGTGAACCGTTCCTTGCAAAGTCGGCTGTACAACTGGGGCGAGTGCTAGTACGTCTCTCTAGACCTGCCGTGTGGTGGCGCTCGGTCTGCAATTACTGACAGTGGCGACACGCGGGTCCTACGTATACTAATGGACCGCGGCCGATTTAAAAGGCTACCACCTAGCAAGTGTGGTGTCTGGCGGTGACGCCACAATGTTTCACCTATGAAGAGACTTCTCCGTCAGTGACCTTACTCTTCTACTTTAATCGCTGCAGGTTCTTCGCTGCTCGATGATATCAATCACTGTTCTATCTTCAGCTGCTTTCAGAGTCTATAACACTGAAAGAGAAAAAGCATGTCTTAGAAGAAAGAATGTAGTTGCATTCATAATACGGCTAGGTCTGCATAGAGAGAAGCCTGTCTGCAGGAGAAAGGAGAAGACTGGAAGAGGTTTTGTGAATGACCTGCATATGCAGAAACATATATTTAACAAGAATCAGCAAGTCGAAACTGCAGTATGTATGTCAAACTTGCTTTCTCTTTTCTTTTTGTGAGTTTCTGCATATGTCCAGTTTTCTTCACGATCAAGAATTTAGACGATAGCTGACGCAGCTCAGTGACCACTGCTCAGATTGGGTAGCACAGACGTCAGCAAGGACATGTTCTGCAATACTGAATAAGGAAAAGCGTGGCTGAGTTACAGCGAGTAATCAGAAGGTGAAAAATATGAAATTGTGAACAGTAATACATATATGTTGTAATTACATTTCTGGAGAGTCGTTCACGAGTTTCCAGAAGAGGTAACCGTTGAAACGAGAAACCTTATGCTTTAGCATAAAATAATACGCCATGAGTGGCTGCTCCCACTTTTATATCTCCCCCCTCCTCCCCCCCCCCCCCCGCCCCCTACCATTTGAATCAGCGATTGCTAAGGTCGACTATGTGCATTGATGGAGTTTCATATTTCACCAACTTGACAAGTCCAGACGTGTTGAGGACTTCAAAATGTATAATCAGAAAGTTCAGGCTTGAGAATACTTAATCGACAAGTCGATCATTAACGCCGAATGAATGTTTCAGTAAGGCAGAATTTGTCAGGGTCGACTGAGGGCAGAACTGCACAATAACCCTTAGTTCGGTGTTGGGCGGCAGGGTGGGGTGGGTGGACTGCTGTGGCCTGTTCTGGGGTTGTGAACCACTGAGGACTCGCCGGGACGAAGCCTCTCCGTCGCTTCTAGGTCCCCGGTTCAATACACACGATACACACCTATAAGATTCCTTTAGTATCATAGTTAAGTACGATGAGCTTAGCCTACAGTCGCGTTGTATAAACACCTACTTGTTTTCATAAGAATATTAGAATCTAATATGTGTTTGCCATGGTTTTCACTTTTTTCAGTTCACGGAGCGCTGAGTAAAGTGGGTAAGTTCATCGGGTATACCGGTAACAAACCTACCAGTACACTTCTGAACACTGCTTCACTTTCTTCTTTTAATCAGACCTGGTGGTTCCCAAACACTCGAACGGTACTAAAGAATTGGTTGTACAAGTGTTGCAAACGCGATGACCTTTATGAACGAGCCATACTTTCCTAGAACCCTTCCAATAAAGCGAATTCGACTATTGGTCTTCTCTACAATCGACGTTCGGTGCTAGCTACATTTCACGTCGCTTTGCAGTCTTACACCTAGATATATAACAGATGGCAGTGCCAAGTTGCACTGATACTGTATCCGAACATTATGGGATGGTTCTTCCTACTCATGTGCATTAACTTACATTTTTCCTCATTTAGAGCAAGCTACCATTCACCACTGCAAGCCATCCTATATCCTCCTACAGTCCCTGGCAGACGATACTTTTCAGCACTATAGCGTTATCAACAGTCGTAAATTGTTGTTGTTCACCCCATCCATCATATCGTTTATGTAAATACAAAATAAGAGCGGTGTTATAACATTTCCCTGGAACACTCCTAGCGGTACCCTTGTCTCTGATGAACACTCGCTGTCCAGGACAGCATACTGGGCTTCCAGGCGATAAACAATGACAACGTGATGATGGCAAAGCAAGTGTTGAAACATCTAAGGTCGAAATGTGTACAAATGTCATCTTACATAAGATGTGACATCCACGTAATTTTTAGCTGCAAGCGCAGTAACAAAGATACTAATTGAACATTGCATGGGGGCTTAATTAAATAAATATTATGCAAATAATTTTAATTTTTGTAGCTGACTGTCCGATTACGAAGTCTCGTAACCGGTTGGCCCTGACTAGTATTCCTCCGCAATCTGACTGCATAGAATAACAACAAAGAATGAAAGAAAACTTCCGTTAACATAATCAATTAATTAAGTCCCCAGCAACTATAAAACCTACGAAACAACAAAGCACAAGTGTAACTGTTCTGTGTGTGGAAGTGTGATTCAACGTACACATCTGGCACGGTTCTTCCTCAAAAAGACAAGGTATTTTAAGCACCATTTACACTGAAGTAATTTAAAAAACCAATAATACTATAATTGCACATAAAAAGCAGAATTACACTCTAATACATGAACACAAGCCAGATGGTTTGTTGACTGAACCTATGACCAAGAGACATTGTTAGTTAGGACATTTGAAATAAAAAAATTTTCTTTACCTTCATATATATTGACGAAACATACACTCTGATCATTACAACATCCGCAATCGAACAGCATCGGCTGTCTAGCCCATCAGAACAACTGCATTCAACATGCTCACAACTAGTCACGGCTACATCAGAACTCCTACTGCCCACTTCTCAATAAGCACTCTCCACCACGACTTCTCGACAAGCACTGCCAGTGGAGGCGGCTGAATAATACTCTTTGGCGCAATCTCTGGCGCTGTGACTCAGTGTAGCCACCTTTCAACATCCAAAGAATAATTAAATCACAGAAGGTTTATAAATTTGTGATTCATATGTAGGCCTACACGTTAAGAATGCGCCTCGTGTGCTGATTGGCCGTGTACTACGAGACTAATCGCAAAAGTAAGGTCCCTTATTTTTTTATAATTACATACACCTGTTTATTTCTACAATGGTTTACATCAGTTTACAGCTTGAACATTTAGCTATTTTTCGAGATAATCTCCATTTCTGTCGATGCATTTTTGTAGACGCTGTGGCCGTTTTTGTACGCCCATGCTATACCATCTCGCCGCCATGCTGTTCAGAAAGTTATGAACGTCATATTTCACCTTGTCATCGGAGCTAAATCGCTTTCCGGCCAAATGTTCTTTTAACCTAGGGAACAGGTGATAGTCACTGGGCGCCGAGTCAGGACCATAGGTTGAGTGGGTGATTATGTTCCACTAGAACTGTTGAAGGAGAGCAACGGTTTGCCGATTGATGTGTGGGCGAGCGTTGTCATGGAGAATGTATACGCCCTTGCTCAACATTCCTCTTCTCCCGTTCGGAATTGCCCGTTTGAGTTTTTTCAGAGTCTCACAGTACCTGTCAGCGGTAATTGTGGTCGCAGCGATTCATCTCCGACGAAGAAGTGGAAGAAGAGGTTCATAACTTTCAGAACGGCATCGCGGCGAGCTGGTATGACATAGGCATACAAAAACTGCCACAGCGTCTACAAAAATGCATCGACGCAAATGATGATTATGTCGAAAAATAGCTAAATGTTCAAGCTATAAGCTGATGTAAACCATTGTAGAAATAAACAGCTCTATGTAATTATAAAAAAATAGGAGAGTTTACTTTTGGGATTAGCCTCGCACATGAAGTTATGGAAAGAGAAAGATAGACCAAGCCACAAGATTCGTATTCACGACAGAAAGAAGTAGAATAGAGATGTGGGGAATCAGCTTGCGTTCCCGCCTTTCTGAAGTAGATTTTGTGGTGTCACCGCCAGGCACCACACTTGCTAGGTGATAGCTTTAAATCGGCCGCGGTCCATCAGTACATGTCGGACCCGCGTGTCGCCACTGTCAGTGATCGCAGACCGAGCGTCACCACACGGCAGGTCTAGAGAGACGGACTACGACTCGTCCCCAGTTGTACGACGACTTTGCTAGCGACTACACTGACGAAGCTTTTCTCTCATTAGCCGAGAGATAGTTAGAATAGCCTTCAGCTAAGTCCATGGCTACTACCTAGCAAGGCGCCATTAACCATTTCTAGAGAGAGTCTCACTTGTATCATCAAGAATGATGGATTAAAGTTAAGTATTCCAGCAGCTACGTACTTTTCTTTATAGCATTCATTACGTATCCTGTTCCAGACCTCACGCCAGTCTGCGTTAGATTATAGCGTGCATTTCGGCCTCCTCTAACTACAAGGTGTTGGCACATCTGCCAACACATCAGATTTTTAGTTTAAATCGTCTCATTAGAATGACAAAGTGGTTTCATCAGAAAGGTACAGATGGTCTCTTCCCCAGCCTTTTGCTAGCATTAATTCAACGACCTTGACGTGGACGGGACGCCGGACTGCAGCGCTCCCGCTGCCAGAGACCACAGAACGTGCTGGACGGTGGCTCTGGCGCGGAGTGTGTGGACGTGTCGGCGGGGCGGCCAGCACGCAGCCATATCGATTGCGCGGCCACCCCACGCTGGGATCACGCACACGTGCTAACACTCTGGGAATCACGGCGCTCCGTGCTGTGGCGCACAGGCACTGGTAGTCTACATCTACAAGGGTAGTGCCTAGCAGAGGGTTCATCGAACTACCTTCAAGCTATTTCTCTACCATTCCACTCTCCAACAGCGTGAGGCAAAAACGACCACTCACATCTTCCTGTGAGCGCTCTGATTTCTCTATTATGATAACCATTCTTCGCTATGTAGGTGGGCACCAACGAGGTACTTTCACGCTCTGAGGAGAAGGCGATTAAAATTTCATGGCCGGCCGGTGTGGCCCAGCGGTTCTAGGCGCTTCAGTCTGGAACCACGCGATCGCTACGGTCGCAGGTTCGAATCCTGCCTTGGGCACGGATGTGTGTGATGTCCTTAGGTTAGTTGGGTTTATGTAGTTCTAAGTTCTAGGGGACTGATGACCTCAGATGTTAAGTCCCATAGTGCTCAGAGCCATTTGAAACATTTTTTTAAAAACTTCATGATAACATACTGCCGCTACAAAAAACGCTTGTTTCAACAATTCGCGTATTATATTCATGTCACACTCTTCCCTATTTCGCGACAATACGAAACGTACTGCCCTTCTCTAAACTTTTTCGATGTCCTCCGTCAGTCGTAACTGATGAGGATCCAACACCGCACAGCAATACTCCATAAGAGGGCGGACAAGCGTAGTGTAGGCATTGTCTTCAGTGGATTTGTTTCATTTTCTATGAGTTCTACCAATAAATCATAGTCTTTCTGCACAACATTATCTATGAGATGGTTCCATTTTAAGTTATTCGTAAATGTAGCCCCTAACTATTTTGGATTTGTATCTCTTAAGCGTTCAAGCGAAATTTAGCGGACTGATTTTAGAGCTCATGTGGACGATTTAACACATTCCATTACTTAGGGTTATTTGCCACTTTTCGCACCGTACAGATCTTGCCTAAATCATTTTGCAATTATTTTTCAATAGCTGATGACTTTATAGGACGGTAAATGACATCATTATCGGCAAAAAATCTAAGAGGGCGGCCTAGATTGTCTCCTAAATCGTTTATGTAGATCAGAAACAGCAGAGGGCCTATACCACTTCCTTAGGGAACGCTAGGTATTACTTCCGTTTTACTCAATGATTTTCTGTCAGTTTCTACAAACTGTGACCTTTCTGACAGAAGATCACAAATCCAGTCGCACAACTGAGACTATACTCCATAGGCGCACAATTTGAATGTCTCTTGAGAGGAACGGTGTCACAAAAGTCTTCAAGATATCTAAAAAATATGGAATCAATTTGACATGCTCTGTCTATAGCACTCATGACTTCGTGATAACAAAGAACTATTGGTGTTTCACAAGAGCAATACTTCCTGAATCCGTGTTGGTTATTTGTCAATTAATCGTTTTCTTCGAAGTAATTAATAATGTTCGAGCACAGTGTACGTGCCAAAAACGTACTGCTAATCGAAGTTTGTGATATGGCTCTTTAATTCAGTAAATCACTCCTGTTACCTTTCTTGGGTACTAATGTGACTTGCGCTGCTTTCCAGTCTTTAGGTACGGACCTTCCGACGAGCGAGGGTTGTATATGATTGCTAAGAATGAACCTATTGTGTCAGCATACTCTGAAAGGAACGTGACACCTGCATCGGAGGGCTTAACGTTATTAAGTGATTGAAGCTGATTCACTACAACGAGAATATCTGCTTCTCAGTTACTCATGTTGGCAGTAGTTCTTGATTCGTATTCTGGAATATTTACTTCGTCTTCTTTCGTGAAGGAATTTCGGAAATCCGTATCTAGTAACTCTGCGTTAGTGGCTCCGTCATCAGTAACATTGCCACTGTTACCGCACAGTAAAAGTGTTGACTGCGCCTTGCCGCTGGTGTGCTTTACATACGATTAGGATCTCTTTGGGTTATCTGACCGATTTAGAGACAGTTTCGTTGTGACGTCTCCGTAAAACTTCCCCAATCATGGAGATGTTGCGTTCTTTTATGTTTGGCAAGCTTTTTCCGTTTCTTCTGCAAGTGTTCTGACCTTTTTTGTGTACCATAGTGGAGTGGGTCACTACCACCTCTTATTAATTTATTTGGTATAAATTTCTGAACTGCTGTCGATACTATTTCTCTGAATCCAAGCCACATCTTGTCTACGCTCACATAGGCAGACTAGAAGGAGATCTCAAGAGAATTTTTTTCTGCTTTTCAAATATATTTATTTTGCGTTTATTTTTAGTCGGTTTGGACGTTACAGTAATTAGTCTCCCTACAACAATCTTGTGATCACCAGTTCCTCTATCCGTCCTGATGCTCAGGATTATTTGTTGCTAAAGGATCAAGTGTCGTTTTTGCCACCATTTACGCTTCCAGCAGGTTCCTGTATAACTGTTGCTATCAGAAAGAGTCAAAGAAGATTCAGTTAGGAAAACGGTTTTGTATTTTCATCATGGACATTATCACGACACTGTATCTGCAGTAAAGAAACGTAGAGAAATGGAATATAAGGTGGAGTAACATGGAATTCATAATGTGAATGGAGATAGAGAAGAAAGAATGTTCTACAATGTCTACAAAATAGACAGAGGATGTATAAGAACGGCAGCTTCTTGTTAAAAATGTAGTTTATCTCGCACGTTGAAGAAACAACCAAGAAGTTAATTTCTAAGGGGGTATAAAAGCGCAATTTCAGCGGATACCAATGCTAATATTAGCTGACAACAATCCTGGCCGGTAGTATGGAATACTTCTGTTGAATGGAACGTGCGATTTACTTATCACTGAATATGAGTTGAATTAACGTAGTCTAAAATGATGAAGAACATAATGAAAAAGAAAAGCAAGATGCGTAACATCAAAATCGTGATATACAAAGTGATAGGAGAAGCGAATGAACTCTCCTGTCCACGCAACAGCAGTAGAGATTGCTGTACCTTCGAACAGTTTTCAGACTTCCGCCCCCATCCAGCCCAGTAATAGAAGTTTAATATATTTTCTTATTCTATTTTGAAATGGAATTCACGTTATGTGTGCCGCAGTCTTCTGAACGTACATAAATATTCCGTAACCTGGTAGTTTGCCGCATGCGGCGTGCATCACTTTGACATTTTATCCTCGTCTCCTAGGAGGTTACTCAAATGAAGCACAGTTTGCTCCATGTTTACAGGGGGGGAGTTTGATTTCAGCTTCATTGAGGACCTCAAGATTTTGTGAGGTTTCATTTCTGTCACAGCAATTAATTTCTGTTAAGCGAGAAGATCAAACGTTATCTTGTTTCCTTTCAGTGGGTATTCGCTCTTCCGACGTTGTTCAGTGTCCTCTGCTAGTGCCACATTTCCGTGTTCCCTGGCAGCATGCAAGCATTCTTTGTCTCAAGAGACAACATTCTTCGTCGAACCATGGCTGCACGGTACGTTTGAGTCTGGTTACTTTATTCGTGTCGTGTGTGTGTCGCTCAGAGCCGATGTTGCTGATGTTTCCTGCCTCATCATATGGTTTACTGTTAGTAGTTCTGGTTGGTTTTCTAGCTATCTTTCTTCTTCCATTTGCGTTGAAACTTGTGGTTTAAGGTTTCTACTTGCATTCACCTGAGTTCCAGTGCTTACAAGCACTTTACACTGAACCGCTGATATAGGCATTTATATTCAGAGATACGTTAACAGGGAGAATATGGTACTGCAGTCGTCAACGCCTATATAAGACAATAAGTGTCTGGCGGAGTTGTTACATCGCTTACTGCTGCTACAATGGCAGGTTATCAAGATTGAACGTGGTGTCACAGTCAGCGCACAAGTGATGGGGCACAGCACCTCCTAGGTAGCGATGAAGTGGGGACTTTCCCCTACGACCATTTCACGAGTGTACTGTAAATATCAGGCATGTGGTAAAGCATCAAATATCCGACATCGCTGCGGCCGGAAAAAGATCCTGCAAGAGCAGGTCCAACGACGACTGAAGAGAATCGTTCAACGTGACAGAAATGCAACCCATCCGAAAACTGCTGCAGATTTCGATGCTAGGCCATCAACAAGTGTCAGCGTGTGAACAATTCAACGAAATATCATCTATATGGACTTTCGGAACCGAAGATCACTTGTGTATCCTTGATAACTGGACGACACGAGATTTATGCCCCACCTGGGTCCGTCAACACTGACATTGGACTGTTGATGACTGGAAACACGTTGCCTGGTCGGCCGAGCCTAGTTTCATATTGTATGGAGCGGATGGATGTGTACGGGTACGGAGACAACCTCATGAATCCATGGACCCTGTATGTCAGCAGAGGACTGGTAAAGCTGGTGCAGGCTCTGTAATTGGGAGGGACGTGTGGACTGATATGTAATCCCTGATACGTCTTGATACGACTCTGACAGGTGACACGAACAAGTATCCTATCCAATCACCTGCATCACCTGCATCCATTCATTTTCATTGTGCATTACGATGGACTTGGGCAATTCCAGTAGGACAACGCGACTCCCCAAACGTCCCGAATTGCTACAGAGTGGCTCCAGGAACGTTCTTTGGAGGTTAAACACTTCCGATGGCTTCCAATCTCCCCAGAGATGAACATTACTGAGCATATCTGGGATGCCTTGCAACGTGCCGTTGAGAAGAAATCTCCACACCCTCGTTCTCTTACGGATTTATGGACAGCCCTGCAGGATTCATGGTGTCAATTCCATCCAGCACTATTTCAGAAATTAGTCGAGTCCCTCCCACGTCGTGTTTCGGCACGTCTGCGTGCTCGAGGGGACCCTACACGATATTAGGGAGGTGTAAGTGTGAAACGTCCTGGCAGATTAAAACTGTGTGCCAGACCGATACTCGGGATCTTTGCCTTTCGCGGCCAAGTGCTCTACCAAGGGTTTCTTTGACTCTTCAGTGTAGTAACCACTTGACGATGTTTCTTAATTGTAACTTTGTCTACTTGCATCTGTATGTGCCCTCGAGCGTTGGTGAAGACCGGGTCGGCTGTGTTCCTCCAGTTTGGTGCTGTATAGGTGTATTCTTTCTCTCGATTTAGCAGTCTCAGGCAATAATCTCTAACCATTTGGGTTTCTGAGTTCTACTTGTTTATGCCGCATTTTAGATCCCCTACCAGAGTGGTTGGTATCCAAATCTTCTAAATTCTTCCTAGTTCGTCGATGACTTTCTCGGGTTCGCTATAGGAGCTGAAGTAAGCGCCTATTATATTCGCTTTACCGGTTACTATCGTTAGGGTATTACTGTATGAACGATGAAGATAAGGGTTGCACGTGCGGTTTTACGAAACAACTTGGTCTCTTTGAGTGAATTGGGAGTGAATTCCGCAGACGATCCCGAAGTTCATGTCTTCAGTGATGAATATTTATTTGAAGAATAATATGCCATCGAAGATGAGCAGAGGAGTCATGACGATTAAGAATTTCAGCTCTTTTACCTACTACGCTATTAATCTGGCGTAATCTTTGTACGTGTAGTACGCGAATATTATATACATTTTACCGGTTACTGTTGTTAGGGCGTTGTTACTGTTTGTGAGAGTTGATGTTTATGAGAAACACTGTTTGCTTAACATACAGTTATTTTAATGCTTATTTTGCAGCAGTTAAAGTATAGTTTAGATTTGTGATTTTCTGTGACAGTGAAAGAATCGCACCTATAGTATGAAGGGAACACTTCCTTTAATTGACACGGCTCTGAATTATTTTATCAGATTCATCATAAGTATTCTGTGGTTGCTAGTGTTTTACATAAAAACATAATGTATGATAAGACTTCCTTCTGTTAGGATACCTTCTGCTATTCCTTGTTCCTTTAGGATACACTTCCCTTAGTTCGTCAATGATTTGGTCTGGTGTTGGTACAAGGAAATCTTCAGATTCCGCATGCATGTCTGCTGGTTTCAACTAGTTGTTCAATTCTTGTAAATTGACATGATCCTCTCGGTCATCCGAATGTCTCTCATATGGTTCTTTCCCAATTACCTTCGTGGCAGTTTTTATAATTTACTATTAATAATCGTATTTCTCATACCAGTGCTAGATTTTTTACCGTTATATTTCATATTATGAAATTCAGGTTTTTTTAATTGTAGTATGCAAATATTTTTTAAACTATGTTTAATAAATCAATATTTAGTAGAACAATCTCAGTCTATATTGTTGTATAGATCTTAACAGTAAGTCAATGTAGGCCGAATAATGTTAATTTTGAAGGAGTCAAAATAAGACAGCATTAACAAAACAAAAATACAAAACGTTGGACAGGTGTATTAACTGTAAAATGAGGAGAGCATAAGCCCATAGTACTGTACTATAAAGAGGTAACTCGCCTGTTCATGTGCATGAAAACTGGGTGATGGCGATAACAAGACAAATGATATAGCTCAGAACCTCCTCCTTCCTTACCTTATCAGTCCACCTAATGGGGATAGGATCTACCAACACATAAAGAAAATATAAGATGTAGCGTACCACTTCATGGCGCACTGTCTTCTATTCATACCACAAACGAAATAAGATTTTTTAAATGAATTAAAAAATATTGGAGAAATTTCGTTCAGTAGTGATTATAGTCTTACACTGATCAATAATATAAATCTATCCTCATGCGAAGCCACTACATCCCACAAGCAACAAATAAGTTGTAACGGAACTGAAATGATGGTGGGCTGACGGTAATTTGGAGCCCGCACGTCTGAAACGGGCGCGCTTGTGTGAGACTGCCAGCGAGTGCACCCTGATGCCATCTATTGGCGAAACTGGGAATTAGCGCTGCCTGTCAGACAATGCACTAAGCTCTCGGAGTCAAATGTATTTTTTTTCTTGGTAATTATAAGTTATTACTGTATAATTTAATGTTGTAAAGCGCTAGTAGTAAATTATTATGACTGGTATGGACTCCAGGGTAGTAAATATAAATATTCTTAAATACTAAATGATTTCGGTAAAAAGGTGGTAGGGGAACGCCCCAACTCTTGGTGATACGAGCGTAGCTAGGGGTAGCTGGAGACACAGGGACTGAACAATGGAATGGCCTGGGGAGTGTTGACGTGATCGGACGTGCGTAACTGTGCTCACGCAAAAGTGATTGTGCAACAGCGAAGAGGCGAATATCGTCGCCGTTTTTGGAGTAAAACGCGACGAATGGTTGTTGAATCCGCCTCTATGCCACTGGGGCTGATTGTAAGAGTTCCTGTGCCCAGATTTTATGGCGGACGTGCAGTAGCTTATACGAGTGCTACAGCTCATAGTTCTAGCCGCCATTAAGGGCATGAGGCGTGAAGAGCTGCGTTAGCCACATGCATATCACCACCAGCACCGACACGTCTACCCAAGGCAAGACTGCTTGCAATTATTAAGTCGAACTTTGTATACATGTAAAAGGAGAATACCAGTTTTCTTTTATGCAAGTGCAGAGGACAGAATATAGTAATGAGTAAAATTAAGACGCATGTTGTTCATTGTAAAGTGTAGTAACCTCAAACATACACTCCTGGAAATGGAAAAAAGAACACATTGACACCGGTGTGTCAGACCCACCATACTTCCTCCGGACACTGCGAGAGGGCTGTACAAGCAATGATCACACGCACAGCACAGCGGACACACCAGGAACCGCGGTGTTGGCCGTCGAATGGCGCTAGCTGCGCAGCATTTGTGCACCGCCGCCGCCAGTGTCAGCCAGTTTGCCCTGGCATACGGAGCTCCATCGCAGTCTTTAACACTGGTAGCATGCCGCGACAGCGTGGACGTGAACCGTATGTGCAGTTGACGGACTTTGAGCGAGGGCGTATAGTGGGCATGCGGGAGGCCGGGTGGACGTACCGCCGAATTGCTCAACACGTGGGGCGTGAGGTCTCCTCAGTACATCGATGTTGTCGCCAGTGGTCGGCGGAAGGTGCACGTGCCCGTCGACCTGGGACCGGACCGCAGCGACGCACGGATGCACGCCAAGACCGTAGGATCCTACGCAGTGCCGTAGGGGACCGCACCGCCACTTCCCAGCAAATTAGGGACACTGTTGCTCCTGGGGTATCGGCGAGGACCATTCGCAACCGTCTCCATGAAGCCGGGCTACGGTCCCGCACACCGTTAGGCCGTCTTCCGCTCACGCCCCAACATCGTGCAGCCCGCCTCCAGTGGTGTCGCGACAGGCGTGAATGGAGGGACGAATGGAGACGTGTCGTCTTCAGCGATGAGAGTCGCTTCTGCCTTGCTGCCAATGATGGTCGTATGCGTGTTTGGCGCCGTGCAGGTGAGCGCCACAATCAGGACTGCATACGACCGAGGCACACAGGGCCAACACCCGGCATCATGGTGTGGGGAGCGATCTCCTACACTGGCCGTACACCACTGGTGATCGTCGAGGGGACACTGAATAGTGCACGGTACATCCAAACCGTCGTCGAACCCATCGTTCTACCATTCCTAGACCGGCAAGGGAACTTGCTGTTCCAACAGGACAGTGCACGTCCGCATGTATCCCGTGCCACCCAACGTGCTCTAGAAGGTGTAAGTCAACTACCCTGGCCAGCAAGATCTCCGGATCTGTCCCCCATTGAGCATGTTTGGGACTGGATGAAGCGTCGTCTCACGCGGTCTGCACGTCCAGCACGAACGCTGGTCCAACTGAGGCGCCAGGTGGAAATGGCATGGCAAGCCGTTCCACAGGACTGCATCCAGCATCTCTACGATCGTCTCCATGGGAGAATAGCAGCCTGCATTGCTGCGAAAGGTGGATATACACTGTACTAGTGCCGACATTGTGCATGCTCTGTTGCCTGTGTCTATGTGCCTGTGGTTCTGTCAGTGTGATCATGTGATGTATCTGACCCCAGGAATGTGTCAATAAAGTTTCCCCTTCCTGGGACAATGAATTCACGGTGTTCTTATTTCAATTTCCAGGAGTGTAGTATAGTGAAATCAGACTGAGGCCACCATCGCCTCTTTCATTTACAATTCTTTTGGTTGTAGAATACTTTAGCGTATAAGAATGTTGAAAAGAGCAATGGTCACACCAGAATGAGTCGCCTATTTATAGTTACTTAAATTTTTCTGAGTAACCTTTCAAGTAAAGTCACTCAACTAATTCTGTATCAGTTGTCCAAAGAGTAATATCCAAAATCATTAAATAAGTTGAAGGATAGAATTTTGTTAACCGAAGTTGCATAACCTGTCTTGGTAGTAATTACCAAGCCACCTCACAGAAATTGAGAGAGTATTTGCTTTGTAGAATCATCTAGAATGATCAGAAATAGTAATATTCAGAATTAAGTTTAAAATCAACTCAAGCCATTTCACTTTGAAACGAGCCCAAAAATTGATTTATTCTTTTGCTCCTTCAGAGCTGGCGACCGTAGTTATAAGTATTTTCAGGAGGATTCGACGGTAAGTCTGCTGCTCTCGTCGTGCTGATAGGATTATCCACTGCTGCTAGCAGTGGTGATTGGATACATAAGCTCACTACCAAGTTAAGTGGGTCAGGTAGGCAGTGTTACCGTGTGAACTGTAGGGCACTGTAGGCCGTGGATCGAACCCGTTCAATCATCACAGCTCTTAGGGAAATAGTCCGGTTTGGAGTGTACTAATCATTAGGTAAATACTGGCGAGTAACGGTCAAAAATGTATACGCAAGTGAATTTAGCAAGGTCCACGTAGCACCTAGTTAATGTGGTGCAATGGCGAGGGTAGGAGTGGAGTAAAAGTGAGCTGAGCTTGTGGCAGCTGTGCTGGATTCAAATATTAACCACGTGAATTCACTACTGCCTCTTACCATTGGGACTGAGCTATTTACAGTTAAAATACGTAGCAGTAAGCGCAAAGGCGTGACAGCTACAAGTCCGTATTGGTCTCATACATACGGAATTGGGAAGTGGGGCATTCCGTCAGTGGATGGGGTTAAAACAACCGAGTCAGTGGAGAACATACCCCATTTACTGATGGAAAGATTCAGCGGTTCGGTCGCAAAGTCTTATTTGTGTGTAGGACTTCACAGGTATTTGTAAGCAAATTACAATCTAGTAAATACATACCTGAGCCATGGCTGGCTCATTCTATGCACTGTATTAAACCTTCGTTGCGATTCTGTGTTTAGTCTCCCGTGCTTATCGCGATTATGCTGTTATCCTCTCCTTCCGTGGGTGGCAGCAGTGGTGTGTATCGATATTCGCACCTTGGACTATATTTAACCTGGCGTTTATTGTTTCCACTGTGCGACCAGTCGGTCGGTTGGCGTGGAGCAGCGAGGAATTCTCGGCGGGGCGTAGTTTGGCCGGGCCCGTTGGCAGTCTCTACGCGGTGTCGGAGTGTGTGTCACTGTTCCCATTGCTACGAGGTCCGTGGCTCACCGACTTTGGACACGAAAGTTGAGTTTTGATTTAACTTACCAGCAAGTCAAGTCTGTTCACGCTGTGTCGTTTGGAGTTCGTGGTGGCTATTGGGATTTTCCCACGAACAGCAATGTGGTTTTCAAGTTGGAAAATTCTAGCCGTCCTCCAGTGGAGTTTCACTGTATGTGGTTATTTGAACTGAAATGCACAACTGGAATCTTGTGCCTTGTGGCCGTTAATGTTCCGGTTACCTGCCCTGGCCATTAACGTAAATTTCTGGCAGTGTTGTTTCCTTATTGTATTGTTGCTGTCCAGCATGGTGTGTTGTTGGATAGCTCCATGTATGATTGGTTGTGGGTGCCACTATCTTGTACGTTGTTCCGTTGAACTCCCTGTTGTGCCCTGGTCTGGTGAAGTGGAAGTTATCTTGTCAGTGGGTCCGTTGACTTTTGGTCGGTTGGTTTGTCGTCGGATCGTGAATGGTTGGCCCAACTGCCTGGCTCACCTAAGCGAGCGTTAGTATTTGAATTCCAGGCCGACCATCGAACATCTGAGCGCCCTTGGATGTACTGCGCTATTTTTTAAAAAAATTTTTCTTGTTGTTTGTACTTGTATGGCTTCCAGCCGATTTAAAAAAAAATTAGAGTTGTTTTGCTCTTAAGACCTTCAGCCGAGTTTAAAGTACTGTTTCACGTAAGCCCTTTGGCATTTTAAAAATTTTCATGGTGTTATATTTTAAGTCTTGGGCCTTCAGCCGATTTTGAGTTTGAGTTGTCTGTTCTTAAGGCCTTCAGTCTGAATTAAAGAACTGTTTCACAAAAGGCCTTTGGTATTTAAAGAAAATTAATGTTATGGAGTTTTAAGTGTTATACCTTCAGCTGATTTGAATTTAACTTGTTTACTTCAGCCTAACTAAAGAAATGTTTTGCAGAACCTCCTCTCGCGAGTCATGGCAATTACGGGAACTCGTAGTTAGGCAAAGGTTGACCGCCGGGGTTCGTAAACGTCTTGAGTATCGTTATATTTGGGAAGTGCTGCAGGGTGAGGTGTAGTTTGTAATGGTCGCCTGGTCGTAGATATTGCTAATTGCTATAATCGCACTATTTCACTCCCATTTACGGAGCTTGTTAGCACTTGATGTTAGGTTGGCGCCATTAAAATGCATTGTGTTGTAGTAATCGCTGCTACTTGCTGGATCGCTGCTGTCTCTCGATGCTGATGCTGGCTCTACATCTGGTTGTCTAGGGTTAAAAACATGAGGTCCCGTGTTTTTTATGTGCTTTTGATGATAAAGAACGACCGAAACCAACAAATATGTAAACTTCAAATATTTATTACTCTGGTGGCCATCTTAATTCCACTGTCCACCAAAGACCATGACACAACACAAAGTAGTACTTTCTTTACATGTTCTTTGCATTGTTTATCCACCTCAAACAATAACACACAAACACACTTTACCAAAGTGACATTCCGACTGCCTCTCGACCCTTCTTGCTGCTCGTATTTATAACATTGTCAAAGAACTACTAAAAAGAGATATAATTTATAAGTCACATGTACATCTGTTACCATAATTTGTGCAGAAAAGTTATTAATTTGCATCGAGTGACATAATTTAACATGTTATTAAAATGACAGACAGATTTGTTGACTTGACAGAATAATTCTTTGTTACAAAAAGGCCGTTTTTTAGAAGTTTGTCAATTGACTTCTCTAATTTGCATAAATAAGTAAATAACATGAATTATTAAGAATGACATTGGTTTTCGTCTAAAATAGGATTGCTTACGTGAATACTGAGTGAAAACGCTCCTAGTGAACAAATAGGTTTCACTGGGTGATTTTTATTTAATGAGATCCAAAATACCTAAGTTGGCCACTATTTTTCGTACTTCATATTAATTATTTAAGATGAACTTAGTGTTTTTACATGATGACATTTGCTGTATCTGTCATCAAGTGATATAAACTTTTGTGTGGGTCAGTTACTCAGTATAATTTAATGGGTTGACTGTTTACGCAGACATGTTATGCGATCATTGTTAACATACACAATAACTTTTCTATAATCATAAAAACTCGTTAAACTAGTTGAATTTGGAGGGTATCGCATACTTCGGTACAGTAAAGCCTTTAATATGTTCCGTTACAAGTTACATGTCGATAGAGTTCAGACAGCCTCTTTGGCCTTGCTGATTGATTTACCTGAACAAGAATTGGTCTCTGTGTTCTTAGGGGAATGCGTGCGGCGAATAAGTCGCATTTTGCCTTCCGTAAGCAGCCGTCAACCTGGGAAGAGCTCCGTGACGTGGTCTGCATTGCCCCTTGGGAACCGTGTACGTCACGACGTTAAGGGGCGGGACGTCGGCGCTGATGCCAGAGTATCTATATCTCGTGAAGCTATCAGAAGGGAACCCCGGCGTTGTTTCAGGTGCGGCAGTACGGCTCATTTGGTGCGCTCTTGTGTTCAGCCTCGTGCACCCAGAGCCAATAGATGACACTGGGCTGGGCCGTGAAGTCGGGTTCGAGCTTGCAGACATTGGTGTACTCGGGTGGTAGCTCCCTCATCACCCCCCTTGCCTTACGGGTAGGTGGCGAGACGGTTTGTGCTCTTTTGGATTCTGGTAGTTCCTTTTCATAACTGAGCTTCTTGTGGTTTTTGGAATTTGGGCATATCACGAAACTTCGGTCGATATCTTCATCGATGCAGAGATGTCGGGAAGCCAATGGCCAGGTGTTGTTGCCTCTGTACGGTTGGGTCCGGGGGAGTACATCGGTCGGCGATTTTTCCTGGCTATGTCTGTAGCTTTGGTTAAGGAACTGCCCGTTAATCTAATTTTGGGGTGTGGTCTTGGATTATTCCGGACACAGCTTTTCCTCAAAATTCGCTCCTCGAGAGAAGTTTGGCCTCTGTGAGTGCGCTAAACCTTGTGCATCGAACTGTCGGGGCGTTGGCCGTTGAGGCCGTAGCTAACGAGTTTGATTTGGCCCATCTCTTGCCCCTTCAGGCTTCTCAGTTACGCGATTTGTTGCACAGTTTTCCCCAGCTCCTTAGTGATAACCCCGGTGTTACTAACGTTCTTGATTATCATATCCGTCTGTCCGACAATATTCCAGTTAGGCAGTCCCCATACTCCCTCTCACCCAAGGTGAAGATACTTAAGGCTAAGATATCTCAGATTTTCCAACAAGGAGTAATTAGGCCTTCTACATATGCTTAAGCCGCCCCAATATTTCTTGTACCTAGAGATCAGGGGCGATTTCAGACCTGTGGTTGACTACCGCCGTTTAAACGTTAAGGTTGTCCTTGAATTGGTACCCTTACCTGTTCTGCATAATTCTTTTACTTGGTTTGTTGGCGGTATATGGTTTACGGTTCTTGATTTGAATCAGACCTATTAACAGATTCCACTGGCTGAAGAGTGTCAACATGTTACTGCATTTTGTACTGATTGGAACTTGTTCAACAGAGTCCCTTTTGGTCTGTTAACTGGAGTGGCTGTGTTCACTCTTTTGTTGGAAATATCCTTAGTCTACGTGTAAAATTATTTCGACGACTTGGTTATCTATTGTCGTTCGTTTGAGGATCATTTGGAGCATATTCAGCAAATTCTTTTCAGATTACAGGGAGCCGGGCTGACCGTTAAGCCTAGTAAGATGACAGTAGCCAAGCAGCAGGTATCTTTCTTAGGTCATATATCTGCGGGTCAGAGTATTCGCATTGACCAGGAGCGAACTAAAGCCTTACCGGCTACTGATAAGCGGGGGATTGTTAAATTCATAGTCATGGCAAATTATTTCAGGCGTTTCGTTCCCAATTTTGTTTAGTAGGCAGCACTCTTAAATCAGTTACGCCGGAAGGGGGCCATTTTTGAATGGGGACCCGCTCACGAGGCTGCCTTTGAGCACATTAAGGCAGCGACAGCCAATTCTCCGGTCCATGGGGTACCCGATTTTAATAAAAGGTTTATTGTTCAAACTGACGCTTCTAATGCTGGGGGGTCAGCTGTTATCCACCAGGAGTTTGAGGGACAGAGACAACCATTAGCCTACGCGTCTTAGCGATTAACTGATGCCGAACTCAAGTATTCCGTCTACGAGTGCGAGGCTTTGGCCGTTTTGTTTGCATTTGAGAAGTACCGCTTCTACCTTGAATATCGGGTTTTCCAATTAGAAACCGACAATCGGGCTTTGAGCTGGGTGTTTGCTAGGCCGCGTAGAACTGGCCGTATTGCCAGGTGGGCAGCACGTATTTCGGCATTGGAGTTAAACATGTGAAGGGCTCTGAAAATATCCTTGCGGATATCCTCAGCCGATGTTCACCAAAACTGCACCTAGTGAGAAAAACCAGCAGGTAGAAGGAGACGGTCTTAATTGTATGGTGTTCGGTGAAATTCCCTTCTTTTTTGAAGATGTGGGTCAGCATCAGGATCAGGACCCTGTTTGGGCTTCCATTAAGCAAAGTGTGTTTGCAGGAGAGCTGTCGGATGAGTATGTTGTTAAGAGTGATATTCTCTGTAAGAGGGTGGCCGAGGCTAAGCAGTGCAAGATCTGTTTGCCTGTAACTTGCTACGGTCGCAGGTTCGAATCCTGCCTCGGGCATGGATGTGTGTGATGTCCTTAGGTTAGTTAGGTTTAAATAGTTCTAAGTTCTAGGGGACTGATGACCACAGATGTTAAGTCCCATAGTGCTCAGAGCCATTTTTTTGCCTGTAACTTTGGTGCACCAGGTTTTTCGTTATTTTCTACATCTACATCTACATCTACGTCCATACTTCGCAAGCCACCTGACGGCGTGTGGCGGACGGTACCTTGAGTACCTCTATCGGTTCTCCCTTCTATTCCAGTCTCGTATTGTTCGTGGAAAGAAGGATTGTCGGTATGCCTCTGTGTGGGCTCTAATCTCTCTGATTTTATACTCATGGTCTCTTCGCGAGATATACGTAGGAGGGAGCAATATACTGCTTGACTCTTCGGTGAAGGTATGTTCTCGAAACTTTGACAAAAGCCCGTACCGAGCTACTGAGCGTCTCTCCTGCAGAGTCTTCCACTGGAGTTTATCTATCATCTCCGTAACGCTTTCGCGATTACTAAATGATCCTGTAACGAAGCGCGCTGCTCTCCGTTGGATCTTCTCTATGTCTTGTATCAACCCTATCTGGTACGGATCCCACACTGCTGAGCAGTATTCAAGCAGTGGGCGAACAAGCGTACTGTAACCTACTTCCTTTGTTTTCGGATTGCATTTCCTTAGGATTCTTCCAATGAATCTCAGTCTGGCATCTGCTTTACCGACAATCAACTTTATATGATCATTCCATTTTAAATCACTCCTAATGCGTACTCCCAGATAATTTATGGTATTAACTGCTTCCAGTCGCTGACCTGCTATTTTGTAGCTAAATGATAAAGGATCTATCTTTCTGTGTATTCGCAGCACATTACACTTGTCTACATTTTCATGATTCGTTGGTCGGTGGCCATTTGGGTTCTTATAAGACTCTCCAAAAAACCAAGGAGCTTTTAACTTGGTCCTCCATGGAGCGGGATGTGAAAGAGATGATATCCCAAGGCCGCTTGTGTAATGTAGCCAAACCAAAGAATGTTCTTCAACAGGGTTTGTTGAGTTCTGTTGAATCATGTTCTATGCACAAGCTCTATATTGGTAATTTAGGACCTTTACCTGGTACTAAGAAGGGTCATCGATATGTGCTAGTTATTATTCATGCGTTCTCCAGATTTACATGGCAACTCTCGTCCCGTAATGTTACTGCTGCCACCACTATTTATCATTTAACTAATATTTTCAGTATTTTTGTCCCACCCAAGCAGCTTGTTAGCGATAATGCTCCTGCTTTTCTTTCGGCTCCCTTCAAGGCCTTCCGTTTTCATAACAGTGTGAGGCGTGTCACTACCACCCATTATTATCCCCAGGGGTCTTTCACGGAGAGAGTTAACCGAAATCTTTAAGTCCGTGTTGATTATTTACCATCACAAAACTCCTAGTAAATGGGACTCCAGTCTTCCCTGGCTTAGGTTTGTCTTTAATACCGCCAGTCATGAAGACTTGCCACCTTGATCTTTTCCTATCTGGTTAATTCCCCTCTTTCAAACTTGTGGGGTATTCAAGATCTTATTCTAGCCGATATTAGTCCTCGTGTTATAAAGGGAAACTGGAACCAGGCCAGGCGCAATATACTTAGAGCCCATAATAAACAAGCTGAACGTTATAATCGCAAACAAAAAACCCTTAAGTGCAGGCCAGGGGATCAACTTTATGTCCGCAATTTCCCGGAGAGGCAGGTGCGTTGCGGGAATCTTAGTAAATTTACTCCTCGTTTTCTGGGACCTTGCACTATCATGTGTATTTTAGGCCTGGTAAATCTGTTGGTCAAGGAGAACAGTTCAGGTAAGCAGTATCGGGTTCTCCTTAGCCAAGTTAAGTTCAGCTAGCTCATGGGCTGAATTACCCCCTTCCTGTGTTAAGTTTGAAGGGAGGAGGTTGAGACGTGGCTGACTCATGCTATGCCCTGGATTAAACCTTTGTTGTGATTCTGTGTTTAGTTTCCCACGGTTATCGCGATTACGCTGTTATCCTCTCCTTCTGTGAGTGGCAGCAGCGGTGTGTATCGATATTCGCACCTTGTGCTATCTTTGACCTGGCACTTATAGTTTCTGGCTGGGCGGTGTGCGACCAGTTGGTCGGTTGACGTGGAGCAGGGACGAATTCTTGGCGGGTCTGGTGCCGCGCGCCGCGGAATTTGAATCCCCACCAGACGTCATGGACGTCGAGGACCCGTAGAGGTCTCTGCACCATCGCGCCGTAAGCTGTGGCGGCGCGCGCCTCCTGGCCCACTTTTCGTGTGGGGGCGCCACAGTGGAACACGAGGTTGCAGCGGCCAATAGTGGCGTCACCGATCGAGTACTTAAGCGCCTGCATGTCGCTCAGCCTGCTCTATCCTCCCCCGACGCATCCACCAGCATCTCCGCCAGCACCGCCTCCTTCCCGTTACCCAGTGTGGCTTTCGGCCGTCCTTCTCTTCCGACGACCTTCTCCTTCACCTCACTCATCTCCTTTCCGAACAGCTTAATTCCCGTCGCTCCGCAATCTTCCTCTCCCTGGACCTCGAACGTGCTTATGACCGCGTATGGCATTCCGGTCTCCTCTGCAAGCCCCAAACCTTCGCCCTTCCCATTAACTACGTCCGTCTGATCGGCTCCTTTCTCTCCCACCGTCCTTCCTACGTCACCATCCATAACACGGATTCCTACACCTTTTTTCCCTCTGCCAGTGTGCCCCAAGGCTCCGTTCTCGCCCCCCTTCTGTACCTTTTGTATACGGCGGACATGCCACCAACGTCACCCCCCGTCCACCTTCTCCAGTTTGCCGATGACACCGCCTTCCTTGCCCTTGCCCCCACCCTGCAGCGCTCCCAACACCTTCTCCAATCCCATCTTGACCGGTTCACTGCTTGGTCCAACCAGTGGTTGCTCAAGGTCAATCACTCCAAAACCCAGGCGATCATTGTAGCCGAAACCACCCCTTCCTTCCGCCTCCTTGATTTCTATCTCATCGTCTATGGCCGTCCTATCGCCCTCACCCCCACCCTCAAGTACCTTGGCGTCACCCTCGACCGTCGCCTCTCCTGGACCCCCCATATCCGGACAATCTAAGCCAAGGTGCGCTCCCAACTCCGTCATCTCAAGCTCCTTTCCAGCCGTACGTGGGGTCTGGACCCCTCCACCATCCTCCACACCTATAAATCCCTCATCCGCCCTATTCTTTGTTACGCCCATCCGGCCTGGATCTCCGCCCCCCGTACCTTTTACAAATCCCTCCAAATCCTTGAACGCCATGCTCTCCGCCTCGCCTATCACATCTGTCTCCCTTCCCCCACGCGGATCCTGTACGATCTCATCCCCTTCCCCCACCTCCTCCTTTTCCTCGAAAGGATACGGATCCTGTACACCTCCCGCAAACTCGATCCTCCTCACCCACTTGTCTCGCCCATCCTCTCCCACCCCTGCCCACTGCCGCGCCTGTATTCCCACGTCCCACCCGGTCTCCATCTCTCCACCCTCCATACCCTCCCGATGTGTCTTCCGCCAGCTCCCCCTCCCTGATGATGTCCTCCTCCCCTCCATCTACCCCTCCTATCAACTTTGATCCTCCCCCCTCACTTCCTGTGTCCTTTCCTTTAGCCACCCCCCCCATCCCCTTCCTCCACCCCTCTTCCCCCGGGCTTCCCCTCCCCCTTCCTCCCTTCCCCCTGTCTCCCCTGCCCATGGCATCTGCTCTCCCCTCTCCCGCCCGCCCCCTCCTCATCTCTTGGCAGGTCCCCGGACTCGTACACGGTTAGTGAACATTCGCGCGGCGGAGATCAACGCCTCGTGTTTCTGTGTGTGCCATAGTTTTGTGCTTAAGTGGTTCAGTGTTATTCGTTTTGTGCACCTACGTTCACGTGTGACAATTTTCGTCTATGTATGTGTCCAAGTGTCTGAACAAATTTTATCTTGTACTCTACGCCCGTGAACGGCTCCATGTATTTTAAAAAGTGTTTGTCTCCATTTCTACGTCCACCATATTTTTTTTCTCTCTAATTGTCTTCATTTGTATCTTTTGTGTTTCTCTGCGGCCAAAGAGCGGCGTAGTGTGCTGCTGCTGGCCTGCCTGTAAACAGGTTTAAAAATAACAATAAAGGAAAAAAAATAGCTCAGCCTGCCAGTGTAACCATGCGTACGTCTCAGGACATATCGCCTCGCATTAGAAAGCGTATTCGTGTTTTCTTTATGAGTGGACGTGGTTGTCTCGTTTGGTTTTTTTGACTCTGTTGTCCGTTCTTCTTGTTGTTGTCGTAAGGTCCTTCGTTGGTCGTGTCCGTCCTCTTTCGTTATGTTGTTGTCCGTAGGCCGATCCGCGGGTCCCGCCGCGTTTCCGTCACTACAACTCCGCGGCCGTCCCATTCGCCGTTACAACAGCGGGGCGTGGATTGGCAGGGCCCGCTGTCGGTCTCTACACGGTGTCAGAGTGTGTACGCTTTGGTCGTTGGAGTTCGTTGTCGGCTGCTGGGATTTTCCCCCGAGCCACAACGTGGTTTTCAAGTTGGAAGATTCTAGCCACACTCCGGTGGAGTTTCACTGTATTTGGTTATTTGAATTGAAGTGCACCAGCGGAATCTTGTGTCTTGTGGATGTTAACGTTCCGGTTACCTGCTCTGGACGTTGATGTAAATTTCAGGCAGTGTAGTTTCCTCATCGTGTTGTTGCAGTCCAGCATGCTGTGTAGTTTGACAGCTCCATGTATGATTGGAGGTGGGCACTAATATCTTCTACATTGTTCAGTTGAACTCCCTGTTGTGTCCTGACGGGTGCAGTGGAAGTTATCTTGTCAGTGGGTCCGTTGACTGACTGTCAGTTGGGTTGTCGTCGGATCGTGAATGGTTGGCCCGACTGCCTGTTTCACCTAAGCGAGCGTTAGTGTTTGAATTCCAGGCCGACTTTCTAATATCTAAGCGCTCTTCGGTGTACTGCGCTATTTTTTTAAAATTTGTTCTTGTTGTTTGTACTTGTATGACTTCCAGTCGATTTTTAAGAAAATTAGAGTTGGTTTGCTCTTAAGGCCTTCAGCCGAGTTTAAAGTATTGTTTCACGTAAGGCCTCGGCATTTTAGAAATGTTAATGTTGCTGAATTTTAAATTTAGGGCCTTCAGCCGATTTTAGGTTTGAGTTGTTGCTCTTATGGCCTTCTGCCAAAATTGAAGAACTGTTCCAAGGAAGGTCTTTAGTATTTAAAAAAAAAATATTATACAGTTTTAAGTGTTAGGCCTTCAGCGGATTTGAATTTAACTTGTTTACTTCAGCCTAACTAAAGAACTGTTTTAAGATAAGGCTTGGCTTTTAAAATTCTGATTATCCTTGCGTTATAAGTTATTGGCCGTTAGCCGTTTGTAAATTAAAGTGGCTCTCAGCTGGTAATTAAGTCCCAAAGATTAAAGCTGTGTGTTATAAAAAAAAAGATTATTTTGGCTCATGTAATGTTCGATCAAATAATAAATTGTGTGTTCGAGTGTAACTGACAGCCCCTTATTTTGGCCCCTTTCCACAGTTTATTCTATCTGTCCTGCTCTGCGAGATTAGCAGGGCATCTCAATACCTGCTTGCTACTCTAGGAATACTGTTGTCCACATTGCGTTCAACAATAAAGACAAGATTCCACCTCTTGAATTGAATGGAACGCATAGGCTTTCCTACAGTTATTGTTAGGAATTATATATATAATAGTTCAATCAAAGAAGTGTCTAACTTCTAGAATGACTGAATTTGGAAGAAATTGGAAACTAAAGAGGAATGATTCCACCTTCATTGAGCATCGTCGGCTGGTGTGGCCGAGCGGTTGTAGGCGCTTCAGTCTGGAACCGCGCAACCGCTACGGTCACGGGTTCGTATCCTGCCTCGGGCATAGATGTGTGTGGTGTCCTTAGGTTAGTTAGGTTTAAGTAGTTCTAAGTTCTAGGAGACTGATGACCTCAGATGTTAAGTCCCATAGTGCTCAGAGCCATTTGAACGATTTTCTTTCAGCATCGTCTGAATGAATGCCAATCTTAGGATATTAAATGCGGCATTCTCCTTAGATCAAATAAGGGCATAGAACCAAAATTACTGAAAATCCTGGTTGTCTATAAATGCTAATCACTGGGTCGTGACTTAATCCTTGCATTATTCATCATTGTTAAAGTAACAGCAACCAGTTAACATTATTCTCACTGAAAGATGATATGCTTGTCGTATGTTGCGTAACTGCTTCCCACACTGCATTGTACCCTTCCTCCCGTCGGTACACAGCCTTCGCCCCCTCTTCCTGTTCCTATGTGTACATATAACACAGTAAGGATGTGCTAGTACTCATTTGGGTCACTATTCATATACTTTTAATCTTTGAATATAATGTAATAAAAGAATTTCAAGAATGAGATTTTCACTCTGCAGCGGAGTGTGCGCTGATATGAAACTTCCTGGCAGATTAAAACTGTGTGCCGGACCGAGACTCGAACTCGGGACCTTTGCCTTTCGCGAGCAAGTGCTCTACCAACTTTTTTTTTTTAAATTGAACAAACGGAGAGTACATATATATATATACACAAAGCAACAGATCTTCAAGGTACCAGTTAAACATATACAAATGAGTGTTAGGTAAACAAAAAAATATTAAAAAGAAAAACATTAAATACAACAAAATATAACATATTCTGTCTCCTTCCTTTTTTCTTTTGGTCGATGCATGAGAACGTGGCTAAGGGTATTGCATCATGTGACAGGTAGGCATGGTACACCCTAACTTCGAGGGGGGTCAAGGAAGACGCTGCGGAGATAACCGGCAAAAGTTTGTCGGTAAGATGGTTTTCGGGTGAGGATGCTATGCGCGGTCACAACTTTGTACCAGAAGTCAAGGACTGTATGCGGACCACTCTGAAAGAGGTATTCTCAAGCCTGTCCTCGAAACCAGATGAGGGCATGGTGCTTAGCAAGAGGGTAGTGAAATGTCTGGGGCAACAACACGAAATCCGGGGTTACCGTCGTTGGCGGGGCACGGAGGTAAAAGCCCACGATTCGTTGAATGAGGAGCCATACGTTTTGTTTCAGGGGGCACGTAAGACGATGCTCGTCGGTGTCTTCGAGCTGACTGTCAGGGCAGAGTGGGGAGGTGGCCAGTCCTATGCGATAAAGTCGACTATTAGTCGGGAATTTTCTATAGACTAAAATATACCAGAGTGCAGACACAGACGACGGTAAAAAGGGTGCATGCACACACCCCTAAACCGTGCGCCAGTGAATGTCAGGATGCTGTAGCACCATGGGGTCGCAAGGGTTGGACAGCATAAACAAACGATAATAATCTTTTGTACGGGGAGGACGGGTGACTGGAAGATCGGCCCGAACGTAGCTGAGTTCTATGAAACAGTTGGCGACGTGGTACAATAATGGAGAAATAGGTGCCACATTGATCGGTGGATCGAGAGAAGCTGGTCGGAGGATATCTAAGAGACTGCGTGTTAAGGACGGGACCGGCCCCTGCCAGTGCCGCAACAGAGTGTGGACAAAGAGTGCAGAAGATCGTACCCGCGCGTTGACGAGTCCGAGGCCACCTTTTGCAGGAGGCAGTGTTAGAGTGTTGTAGCGGACTTTAAAAGTGTCCCTGCTGACACGAAATATCCGAAGGCTGATTGGATGCGGCGGCCAAGGAGTAACGGCATTGGGAGGATCTGGGCGACGTGTACCAGTTTAGGGGCGACATACATGTTGACATAGGACACACGTTGGAGTTGGTTTAAGTTACGGTGCACTTGACCGCGGACATGGTGCCGATTCGACTGCAAAAGCCGCCGGTAAGCCAGGGCCACTGTGTGGTGTGTGGAGCTCGTAAATTCGATACCCAAGTAACGAAGGGTGGCATTGACTGGGAGTGGGGTCGGCAACATAGCCGGGAGGCCGCGCCCAATGTGCATCATAGTCGATTTACGGACATTAAGAATGCTACCAGAAAGACGTCCATACTGGTGGATCCATTGGATGGCGTCATTGAGTTCCGTGGAGGAGCAGGTGAGAAAGAGGAGATTGTCCGCATAAGCCCTACAGTGAAAGGTGTAGTCACGCAAAGTGAGGCCCTGCAGTCTAGAGGTAAGTCCAGTGATGAGGGGCTCAAGTGCAATGGCATATAGTAAAGTAGACATAGGGCATCCTTGACGCACAGAGCGGCGTATAGGAATCGGTCCTACAAGCCTCCCATTGACTTGTACCATCGAGACCGCGGGAAGTAGTAGCCGGCGAATGGCATCGGCAAAAAGTAATGGGAATCCCAGACGTGTCGTCGCCATGAGGAGGAATGGGTGTCGAACGCGATCAAAGGCACTCGTGAAATCGACGGATACCAGTGCTGCACGAAGGCGACAAACCGACGCCAGTGCAATGAGGTCACGGCATTCTCCTTGGGCTGTTTGTAAGGTGGCCCCACAACCACGTGCAGTCTGCTCACGTGAAAGGACCGTAGGCAAGACGGTGCGTATGCGCGCTGCTAAGAGGCGTGCATAGATTTTATAGTCTGCATTCAGTAGTGTAAGGGGGCGATATGCAGAGACATGAGACCCTCCCTTCGGTTTAGGCACAGGTAGAAGAATGCCAGTGACGAATTCAGGTGGAATTGGGAAGGACGGAGTAAAGAGTTCCTGAATCATTTCCGTCCAGCGAGGAAGCATTAAGGTGGTGAACGCCCGGTAAAACTCCACCGGGAGACCATCTGGTCCGGGTGACTTGTTCTTGGCCCCTTTGTTGATCGCATCTACCACCTCTTCTGCGGTGATTGCAGACATCATGGACGTTGACTCCGCAACGGTGAGGGTCCGATCAGGGGAAGGACGGAGATCATCAGGAATGGGCGTCGCCATCGGTTCATCATCATAAAATTGGCGATAATGTTCAGCAAAGGCAGACACCACTGCCGCCTGTGTTGTGAACACCATCGGAGGTCGTGATGTTGGGGACGAAAAGTCGACGTCGACGACTATGGTCGGATGCGGCATGGATTGTGGTTGGGGTTTCGTCGTGGAGGAGGTCTTGTCGTCGGGAACGCACCACGACACCATGCAGTCGTGCACGTTGAAGAGAGAGGAGACGTTGTCGTTCCCTATGAGTGTCAGGTGCATCGAGCTCACGGAGGACGGCGTAGAAAAAATGTGTGGTGTCTCGATGCCATGCTGCTGCTTCCTTGCCACATTGTATGAAGGCCTTTCTGATTGCAGGTTTGGCACATCTGAGCCACCAATGGAACGTGAATGCGTACTGCGGGAGGCGTCTTTCGCAAGACGCCCATGTAGTGGCAATACATTGTCGGCAGTGTGGATCATTAAGGAGGGAGGTATTAAGCTTCCAGTAACCTCTGCTGCGCCACACTGACTGAAGTGGCAGAGCCAGGGAGCAAATGACGGCACAGTGGTCCGAAAATGCAAGGGGCCATCGTTCAGCTTGGGCGGCTTCATTGCCAAGGTGGGCAGAGACATAAAACCGGTCCAATCTGCTCGCAGAATGTGCTGTATAATGGGTAAAACCGGGGGTATTGCCATGAATTTTCTCCCAAACGTCCACTAGATGAAAATCTTCGATTAAGGTGAGCAGCGCCGGGCATGGCGAATAACCAGGCATTTGGTCCTGCGGATGGAGGACACAGTTGAAATCCCCTCCCACGATAAGGCGTTCATAGCGTCCAGAAAACAGGGGCGCCACGTCATGTCCGAAGAAAGTATACCGCTGCCGACGGTTCGTGGAGCCAGAAAGGAGCGTAGATATTGATGACGCGCGTGTCGAAGATGGTAACAGCCATGCCTCTTCCACAGGGAAGGATTGTCGTGTCCTTGAGTGGGATTCCTTCGCGTATATATAAAGTCACTCCACGCCCTGATTGATCACATGTGGACGTGTATGAGTCGTAGCCGTAGACTGGTGGTAGTGTGGCAACGCGTACTTCCTGAAGAAGGGCGACGTCGACGTCAGAGGCCCGAAGCATGTCACATAGGAGTTGCAGCTTGGTTGCAGTGCCGATCATGTTGATGTTCAGTGTAGCAATCCGGTACGTTTGTTTCAGTGGTGGTGGACGCGCATCTACCATCACCAAGGGAAGTAAGAGGAGGGCACCGACAGGAAGTCCCGTCCCATCAGCTGCAGTGCCTCGCTTTTGATGTTAACAGGCAGCCTTGTCCGGCGGAGGCAACTCATCCGGAGGAAGGGGCGTATCTTCGTCAATGTCGTCGGCCCATGCTCCTGTGCCGTGGGTCTGTCCAATGTCCATGGGAATTGCGTCGTGGTGAGAGAGATCTGGAGTTGTCGGCGGGGAGACAGGCGTCTCAACCGGCGCATCGATTGTTACATTCTGCGTGGCGACCTCCATAGTGGTCCCGTCCTGCGAAACGTCTTGTTCATCGTGAAAGTTGTCCGCCGACCTCTGTGTGGAAATGTCGGCTGGTTGGGTGTCGTCTTCGTCGTCGCGGGTGGCGACGCTTTGAGAGCCCGTGGGTGAACGGCGACGGCGTTTGCGCCTACGTGGCGAGCGTTGTTTGCGCACGTGTTCCTCAGTGTCGGACGACGGCAAGGAGGAGCTTCGACCTGGTTCGAAGGCGTCGGTGGGTACAATGAAATTGTCAAACAGGTGTTGTAAAGAAGTACTGTTCTCCTCATCGTCCGGTGCGGGAGCCTGTTCGGCGGCAAGGTTGTCAGGTGGGACGTCCGCACCGCTAATAGGTGACTGGGACGGTGGGACGTGCCGATCGGAAGAACCGGGCGACGGACTGGACGAAACTGTAGACGTGGCGAGAGCCGCTGCGTAAGTGACCGGTAGGGCGGTCATCGTGGGTGTGACGGACGCTTCCGACAACGGGAGCTGCGCGACACGTCGTTGAATGCATTCAGACCGTAGGTGACCTTCTTTCCCGCAACCGGAACAGGTCCGAGGTTGGCCGTCGTACATTATAATGGCACGGCAGCCTCCGATACGTAGATAGGAAGGCACGTGTTTCTGCAACTCGATACGGACCTGTCGAACACCGATTAAAACGGGATAGGTTTGAAATTGTACCCATCGTTCGGTAACATGTTCCAGAACGTTGCCATAGGGACGGAGCGCCTCGATGACAACGTCTGCAGGTAGTTCGAACGGCAGTTCGAAGATCCTTATCGTCCGTGAGCCGAGACCTGCGTGATCGACGGTAACGGGTCCGACGTTGCCGTCGGAATGACAGAAGCGCAGTCCACGTTTTGCCTCTTGAAGCACCATGTCGCACGCCGCATCGTTGATCATTTTGACGTAGACGGTACTGCTAACTATGGACAAGTGGATAGCAATTAGATCCGTTGGTGGTATTTTAACTTCATCGCGAATAAATCGTTCTACCTCCAGAGCCTTGGGTCGGGCGAAGTCGGAACAAAAGTTGAAACGTAATGTCTTCTTCCGATAGTTGTGAGCCATGGTGGTCTAGAAGGGAAAACGCCACGTACAGCGGCCGAAGTAAACACAAACACACCGTGCGCGCCTCGCCCGCAGCGCTCTGGCGCGTGACCGCCTCGCAGCACTGCCGGCGGCAGACTGTGCCCAAGCACGACTCACGCCCCCCTCCTCACAGCTTCTGCCAGTATCTCGTCTCCTACCTTCCAGACTTTACAGAAGCTCTCCTGTGAATCTTGCAGAACTAGCACTCCTGAAAGAAAGGATACTGCGGAGACATGGCTTAGCCACAGCCTTTCTTTCAGGAGTGCTAGTTCTTCAAGGTTCACAGGAGAGCTTCTCTAAAGTCTGGAAGGTAGGAGACGAGATACTGGCAGAAGTAAAGCTGTGAGGAAGGCGCGTGAGTCGTACTTGGGTAGCACAGTTGGTAGAACGCGTACCCGCGAAAAGCGAAAGTCCCGAGTTCGAGTCTCGGTCTGGCACACAGTTTTAATCTGCCAAGAAGTTTAATATAAGAATTATTTGTGTATTGTCCGCCTGTTTCATTCCCGCTTCGCGCGTTGGGCGACTAGGTCGTGCTATTAGTTCCGCCTCTGCCGAAGCGCTGCGTGTTTTCCTCGTGTCCGTTTAGTGGCGTGTTGGTCTCCGTGCGCGCCGCATCGCTGGTTGTCGGCTAGTGTTTGGAGTTCGTGCGGCCCTCCTTGTCGTGATGTCCACCATGGTGCCCACGAAAATTCCGCGTGCAGGTACTGTCAGCTATCCTTCGACAAATTCACGCGTCACGTCCAGCCCGGTTCTTTGGAGATACATGACTGGTTAGTCGATACAATTAAAGTCACTACTGATCAGGTGCATACTACATATTTTGACAGCAAATTATATGTGTTTTTCGTTAAGTTTCTTGACCAGCTCCAGGTTGATAGGATACTTTCTCGTCACGATTCTCAGGTACCCTTTACGCACCGTGATTGTTCCACTAGTATGATTCTCTTGCCAAATGCAGAAGTGATAAATACGAATGACCGGGTGTTTAACCTTAAGCCCGAGGTAGACGACTGTTTTCTGAGGCCCGTTTTGCTTCCTTATGGGGAAATACGTCATATTCGAAAGGAGCTCTGGTCTGCTAAGCATCGCTCACAGGTCTATAGTGGTATTCGGTGGGTAGAAATGGTGGTCAAAAAACATATTTCTTCTGATCTACAGGTATGTTGTTATAGGGTCCATATTACGTACAGTGGCCAAGAAGGAACACGTTGTTACTGTAATCAAACTGGTCATTTCCGTACTAATTGTCCGCGGCGTGTGGTGGTATTAAAAGCTACATACGAACAGCGTAAGAAATTGATTTTAGGTGATCTTCTCCCGCAGGGATCTCAGACTGAATCGCTCACTGTTACTGTGGGACTCAGGGATCCGGTGACCGACAACGACAGTGATTTTCCCCCGCTGTCCTTGAGTCAGGATGTTGATGCCGTTAATTCCGATGTGCCCGCCATGATTTCTCACGACAAGCGTCGCCGAACACAAGATGATGAGGGGGATGAACCATCCCTATTGATTCGGCCTTCCGATGGGCCTCCAGTAGAGGACCCCCTTTCTCAATCTGAAATCGTGGATGAGGACGCCACAGGTGCTTTCACGCCTGTGAAGATGACTGACACCTTATCTGGCGTTGTTCCTGTCGTCGAGGCCACCCCTTCGGAGACGCCCGTGAATGAACCTGCTTCCGGTTCCCACGTGTCTTCTCCGGTTCTCTCGAACACTTCTCCTGTCGACTCCGTTTCCCATCCCTCTTCTGCGACTTCTGTCGCCCCCTTTGGGTCATAGCCTTCTCCCATGAAACAACTCATTGATTCTCAAGAGCCAGTGGATCCCGTTGTTATTCGCCATCCATCTCTCCGTGAACCCACGTATGGAGACGAGTGGGATGCAGAGGCCTCTTGCTCGCATGCTCCCATGCGACCGAACGCGGCAGCGTCGGCTCCGCGGAGCCGCAGTAGAATCCGAAAACAGTCACAGAGAGCCGCGTCACGGCCGAAGATAAATCAGAGGGAAGATGAAGGTTCTGTTTGGTAGTTTTTCTCTCTCTGGTTCATCGATTGATTCTGGTATGTTGCTCCGTCAACTGACGGATCTCTCCGTTCTTTGTCCTTCTTTTTTGGGTTGAAGCTCCATGCAAGCATACATATTTCTTACTCTGAATATTAACAGAATATACACTCCTGGAAATTGAAATAAGAACACCGTGAATTCATTGTCCCAGGAAGGGGAAACTTTATTGACACATTCCTGGGGTCAGATACATCACATGATCACACTGACAGAACCACAGGCACATAGACACAGGCAACAGAGCATGCACAATGTCGGCACTAGTACAGTGTATATCCACCTTTCGCAGCAATGCAGGCTGCTATTCTCCCATGGAGACGATCGTAGAGATGCTGGATGTAGTCCTGTGGAACGGCTTGCCATGCCATTTCCACCTGGCGCCTCAGTTGGACCAGCGTTCGTGCTGGACGTGCAGACCGCGTGAGACGACGCTTCATCCAGTCCCAAACATGCTCAATGGGGGACAGATCCGGAGATCTTGCTGGCCAGGGTAGTTGACTTACACCTTCTAGAGCACGTTGGGTAGCACGGGATACATGCGGACGTGCATTGTCCTGTTGGAACAGCAAGTTCCCTTGCCGGTCTAGGAATGGTAGAACGATGGGTTCGATGACGGTTTGGATGTACCGTGCACTATTCAGTGTCCCCTCGACGATCACCAGTGGTGTATGGCCAGTGTAGGAGATCGATCCCCACACCATGATGCCGGGTGTTGGCCCTGTGTGCCTCGGTCGTATGCAGTCCTGATTGTGGCGCTCACCTGCCCGGCGCCAAACACGCATACGACCATCATTGGCACCAAGGCAGAAGCGACTCTCATCGCTGAAGACGACACGTCTCCATTCGTCCCTCCATTCACGCCTGTCGCGACACCACCGGAGACGGGCTGCACGATGTTGGGGCGTGAGCGGAAGACGGCCTAACGGTGTGCGGTACCGTAGCCCAGCTTCATGGAGACGGTTGCGAATGGTCCTCGCCGATACCCCAGGATCGACAGTGTCCCTAATTTGCTGGGAAGTGGCGGTGCGGTCCCCTACGGCACTGCGTAGGATCCTACGGTCTTGGCGTGCATCCGTGCGTCGCTGCGGTCCGGTCCCAGGTCGACGGGCACGTGCACCTTCCGCCGACCACTGGCGACAACATCGATGTACTGTGGAGACCTCACGCCCCACGTGTTGAGCAATTCGGCGGTACGTCCACCCGGTCTCCCGCATGCCCACTATACGCCCTCGCTCAAAGTCCGTCAACTACACATACGGTTCACGTACACGCTGTCGCGGCATGCTACCAGTGTTAAAGACTGCGATGGAGCTCCGTATGCCATGGCAAACTGGCTGACACTGACGGCGGCGGTGCACAAATGCTGCGCAGCTAGCGCCATTCGACGGCCAACACCGCGGTTGCTGGTGTGTCCGCTGTGCCGTGCGTGTGAACATTGCTTGTACAGCCCTCTCGCAGTGTCCGGAGCAAGTATGGTGGGTCTGAGACACCGGTGTCAATGTGTTCTTTTTTCCATTTCCAGGAGTGTATTTACCATAATAGTCATCAAAAGTCATAATATATACAGCAGCTCATGACATCCATTTTTACAAATTAGAAAACTCTGCCATCTCTCTCCCCACATCCACCACTGCTGGCGGCTCACCTCCAACTGCGCAACGCTACGCGCTGTTCACGTCCAGCTGCCCAACACTACAATGGCAGGCAACAATGCAAACTAGCCACAGACTGCACACAGCACAGCCAGTGATTTTCATACAGAGAGCGCTACGTGGCGGCGGCGTTACCAATATAAGAACCTAAACAGCCTACTTTTAAGATGAAGGCAGCAGCAATGGGTGTCATTACACTGAGGTGACACAAGTCGTGGCAGAACGACTTGAACAGACACATATGTTAGTAGTATCGCGTACACAACATACAAAACGGCAGTGTATTGGCTAGGCTGTCATTTGTACTCAGGTGATTCACGCGAAAAGTTTGCGACGTGATTATGGCCTCACGGCGGGAATTATCAGACTCTGAATGCGAAATGGTAGTTGGAGATAGACGCATGGGACGTTCCACTGCGCGATTCGTTAGGGAACTCAACGTTCCGCGACCCACAAGTGTCAAGAGTGTGTGGGGCGAATACCACACCATTCTTCAGCCATTACCAACTCCCCCCCCCCCCCCCCCCCGCGACAACTCAGTAGCCGACACCGACGATCTTCACTTAACGGCAGAGAACAGCAGCTTTTGCGTAGAGTTGTCAGTGCTAACAGACAAGAACACTACGTGAAACAGTCGCAGAAATCAGTGTGGGACGTACGACAAACGTATCCGTTAAGACACTGTTGCGAAATTTGCCGCTAGACGGGCCACACCAGCAGAGTCCCGACGCCAGAGCCTCTGCTAACAGCACGGCGTCGCCTGGGTGACTGTATCGGCTGGACCCTGAGGCGACTGGCAGTCCATGACCTGGTCAGATGAGTCCCGATTTCAGTTGGTAAGAGCTGATGGTAGGGTTCCAACGTGGCGCAGACCGTACTAAATCATGGACCCAAGTTGTCAACAAGGCAGTGTGCAAGGTTGGTGGCGGCTACATAATGGTGTGGGCTGTGTCTACGTGCAATGGACTGCGTCCTCTGGTTCATCTGAGCCGATCATTGACTGGAAATGGCTATGTTTTTCTACTTAGAGGCCATTTGCAGCCATTCATGGAATTGCATAAAAAGTTCTCGGTTTACTTGCCGCGTCAAATTTGGATAAAATCCCAAGCTTTCGATGACTACCTCCGTCATCTTCGTCAGGGGTAAAACTGACTGTCGTGGACCGGTGAGGCTTCCGCTTTTATAAGCAGTGGACGGCTTCTCATTGGCTGTATGACGTCACGGTGAAACCGATGCGTACTGAGGTGGCGGCCTCTATATCCATAGATTTTGTTTGCGCGCTTTATCCAGCGTTGCTTGCAGCGCCATCCATCGCAACAGGCGGAGAACTGCGAGGAATGTAAGAAGTCTCCCTCCGCGCTCTTTCTATATCAATGGCGCGCTTCCATGCATTGCTGAGTGCATAACCGGAATCTCTGTTGAAATTATTTTCTGGTGGCTGCAGGTAGCCTCTTCAGATTAATCACGTTTTATGCTCCATTATACGGATGGCTGTTGACGTTTACGACGTGAAACGTCTGAAAGCAAGTACCCTGCAATAATATTCAGAAGGGTCCAAGCCGGAGATGGGAGCGTTATAGTCTGAGGAATGTCGATCGCGTCCACCCCTATACGCAGTCTGTTTTTCCCTGGCACGACAGCATCTACCTGCAGGACAATGCAGCCGTCACAAAGATAACAGCATACGTGCGTGGTTCGAAGAGCACCAGGACGTGTTTACGGCACTCCTATGGTCATCAATTTCCCCTTATTTATACCCAACCGGGAATCTGCGGCACCACCTCGATCGGGCTGTACGCGCAGTGGATCGTCAGCCGAGAAACCCAGGGCAGCTGACTGACTGACTGACGTTGGCATGGTTCCTCATGCCTGTCGGTATCTCCCAGAACTTCACTGAATAGCTGCAGAGTGAAAATCTCATTCTGGAATCATCCCCCAGGCTGTGACTAAGCCATGTCTCCGCAATATCCTTTCTTTCAGGGGTGCTAGTTCAGCAAGGTTCGCAGGAGAGCTTCTATAAAGTTTGGAGAGTAGGAGACGAGGTATTGGCGGAGGTAAAGCTGTGAGGACGGGGCGTGAGTCGTGCTTGCGTAGCTCAGTTCATAGAGCACTTGCCCGCGAAAGGCAAAGGTCCCGAGTTCGAGTCTCGGTCCGGGACACAGTTTTAATCTGCCAGGAAGTTTCAGTAAACCGCCATTTGACTGCGTATTATTATATTTACTTTTTGTACTATCCAGATTTAGGATTTTATATCACTGTCAAGTACAATGGTAATAGCTGTAAGACCATATCTTAATAATAGCCTAACACTTCTAGCATTGTACTTGACAATCACACACAAGCTGAAATCTGGATAGTACAAAATATAAATATAATAATACACAGTCGAATGACAGTTCACTCTTTCAAAAAGTATTGCATGACTGTGGGTCAACGAAATCGGAAATTTTTTATCATTGATTCCCTTCCTGCACTTCGGTACCGGTCCAGGCTGCAAGCTTATATCACCGCGACTCTGGATTGGTGTTGCACACGTGCAACAGTACTGAACGGCTCACAATGGGGCGTCGCTACCGTTGTCGTCGTCGCTCGAGCGCGACTGTATATTGTCACGTAGAGGAAGGTGTAAGTAGAAGAATGACGACCACTAACTTCACTTAACGAAGGTTTATCCAGTACTTGCACATACAAGAGCGCGGAGCGAACTGCCTCCGGCCAGAACAGCTACAGAACATTCCATTACAATGCTTCCTGACATTTGTGGACACTTCTGGAATGTACTGGAACCGAATATAAAAATTAAAACTGTACAGTCCAAGTGAGTTTTGATCTCACGACCCTCGATGCAACATTTTAGTATCATATCCACTACACCACGGTGCTACTCAGCTTCTTCTCTGACAATATAAGGCTATACAATATAAGGCTATAGAGAACAGTGAGTTGAGGACTGCTGTTATGACAGCTAAGAATAAAGTTAAAGTTAAAGACATCGCTCCTCGTGCTGTTATTGGTGGACCGTGACAGGTGATCATATTAGGGGGCTCCGGAACGCCCTATACTTGCAATGTTAAAATAACGCTTATAAATTACATATTTCCTCACAAAGTATTTGAGGTAGGAAGTTGAACTTTTTACAGATTATTTATTGGAATATGGGCTACAACGTAACACAGGGATTTTACAAAATTTTAGTTCAGTTATTAAAGATGATTTTTTTTCAATTGTAATGAAAATTCACAACATATTTTGCAATTTTTTATTTATATATTCAAAAATATACAGTTTTTTGGAAAAAGGCTTTATTAAATTATGCAGAAGGTACTGTGTAACATTTACTGAAAGTTTGAAACAAATATGTTTGGAAGATCCTTAGAAAACATGTAATTAGTATGAGAAAATAAAAGTTTTGGGAATCGAGCGACAAAGATTGGATTAACTTTTTAGTGCATTCCAGGTCCATAGGATGGATTATCTTCATCCTCTGCAAACTCCTCCTCCAGCTTCCTCTTGTTCCTCCTCCTGTTTACTCTTGCTTGTATTTCTAGACTCTTTACAGCCCTGTCTGCAGCCCGAAGGCGTTCTGCGTCGTTACATATGGGCGATACTTTCTTAGTTATCGTCTTTATTGTTTACAGTAATAACACATACCTTTGGCTTTCCAACATTTCTCCTTTTCTTAAAAGCCTTCAGAGGATTTCTAATAACTTTGCCTTTACTCATTATTATACTTCAACAAAACAGAGACTCAAGAAATAGAATTAATTACGAATATTTTCGAGATAACGACAGAGTAAATAAACATGAAACTATCGACAATCACACCAGCGATATATATTGAACCATCACAGGTTAGCCACAACACATACTTTATCTCACATCACTAAAATGTACCTGATGAACACGGACGTTAATAATAACACCATTTGACAGCAGTTTAACAGCGGCACAGTGGATCACGCTCATGTAGAACACATTTCAAATAAAATTTAAAAATAGTTGTAGTCTTCGGAATTGAATAAATTATATATCTATTAAAAGGTAATAGTCTGCAGATTCAGAAAACGCAAAAAAGTAAAAATTGAACTTTTCATGATTTTGAGCCTTTCCGGAGCCCCTTAATGTGACTGGAGAGTGCAGGAACATATTTAGCAAAGAGTTATATTAAAAATGGGGCGTACGTCGTTCGTTCAAAGTACACTTATTTAAAAACGTAAATACTACTAAGGGAGTATTCTTTAGACCTGTTCCTACCAGCTGACATCTGCTTACAAGACAGTACAATTAGCGGTCTATGTTCGTGGGAAGTGCGATCACCATAACACCAATCCCTCCAGCTGTTATCTCCAGTGAACGAATCCTGGTGATGCTGCTGCTTCTTTATTCGCGCAGCCCCTCAGTTGGGGTCATGAGGCTGAGTGGAGCTCGTTCTAAGCTTTCCTACGTGAGAAACATACTAGCAGGTACCGGAAATTGAACCCAGGTCCTTCCGCATTGAAGGCAGCAATCTAAACCACTTGGCTACGGAGGTGATACATAGATACTTAAGTCACATATCTGTTTTTACATGCCGTTAAGTACATACTTTGTTCCAGATTGTGAAATCATATGACACTTCAGAGCAGTGTATAAAACCATCAACATATAAATGAGTATAAGAGCCTTACAAAAAGACAATGTTTGTGACTTACATGTCACAACATTAACCACATAGTGTCCACTTGAGTTTGTTTGTTTTCTGGTCTCAAAAAATGGAGTCCTCTGTTGAGAAGCAATACAGACGGCGACACTCGGTCATAAGTGTGCAAGATGATGCCGTCAGTTGCTTCCAAACAGGTAAGTTGAGTGAATCACGGAAATGCGTCTTAATGCATCAGTTGAGGAAATATTAGCATCAAATTCTCATACTGTCCAATATTACGGAAATAAATTAATGATCTGCCAGAGAATATTAATAGTAATCTCAGACTTTTTGCATGTGATTCTGTCATCTATAATGAATATCTGTTTGATAAAAATTGAACAAATATCCAGTAAGATATTAATAAGATTTCACAGTGGTGCAAAGTCTGACGACTTGTTTCAAATAGCCAGAAATGTTAAATAGTTCGCTTCACAAAAAACCAGAAAAAGAGTGGCATGAATGGTCACAGGTTTGATTGGTTCTCAGTTAACGTCACGGAAATGTTGAAAAACTTGAATTGGCAGATGCAAGGTGCGAAAATTACAGTAATTACGAAACACGCAGAAGCATTTAAAAAGTCATTCTTCCCCTAGTCTAGATGCAATAACAGCAGGAGAAACAGTTAACGTACAGGGTGGCCCAGAAAAGTTGTGACAAACTTTGGAGGGTTTACAGGTTGTCTTGAAGAATAAATCGAGGATAGGAACCCATGTCCACAAATATTCAGCGACGCTACAGAGTATGAAAATTAGAGGCGCTGGCGCCTAGCACTAGGCTACCCCGTTGGCAGCAAACGTGGTTCAAATGGCTCTGAGCACTATGGGACTCAACTGCTGTGGTCATCAGTCCCCTAGAACTTAGAACTACTTAAACCTAACTAACCTAAGGACATCACACACACCCATGCCCGAGGCAGGATTCGAACCTGCGACCGCAGCAGCAGTGCGGCTCCGGACTGGAGCGCGTAGAACCGCACGGCCACCGCGGCCGGCGCAGCAAACGTGACTTTGTACACTGACGGACGGTAGACGGAAAGTCTCGCGATGTGTGTGTTATTCAATGATCGCTACTGAGTGTCACGGTCGCCAGTGGAGAAGATGGAGCCTGCTGCTGTATAGAGTCTTTTGTCTCCCATGAATGCAATACTTTGTTGGCTAAGTTGATGACAGTTTTGGACCCAGGTTTCAATCTGCAGTTTACTTTTCTCTTGGAAACTTCTAAAATCTGCAGTATTTTACGTTGTTGTTGTTGTGGTCTTCAGTCCTGAGACTGGTTTGATGCAGCTCTCCATGCTATCTATCCTGTGCAAGCTTCTTCATCTCCCAGTACCTACTGCAGCCTACATCCTTCTGAATCTGCTTAGTGTATTCATCTCTTGGTCTCCCCCTACGATTTTTACCCTCCACGCTGCCCTCCAATACTAAATTGGTGATCCCTCGATGCCTCAGAACATGTCCTACCAACCGATCCCTTCTTCTAGTCAAGTTGTGCCACAAGCTCCTCTTCTCCCCAATTCTATTCAATACCTCCTCATTAGTTATGTGATCTACCCATCTAATCTTCAGCATTCTTCTGTAGCACCACATTTCGAAAGCTTCTGTTCTCTTCTTGTCTTAACTATTTATCGTCCACGTTTCACTTCCATACATAGCTACACTCCATACAAATACTTTCAGAAATGACTTCCTGACACTTAAATCTATATTTGATGTTAACAAATTTCTCTTCTTCAAAAATGCTTTCCTTGCCATTGCCATTCTACATTTTATATCCTCTCTACTTCGACCATCATCAGTTATTTTGCTCCCCAAATAGCAAAACTCCTTTACTACTTTAAGTGTCTCATTTCCTAATCTAATTCCCTCAGCATCACCCGACTTAATTCGATTACATTCCATTATCCTCGTTTTGCTTTTGTTGATTATCATCTTATACCCTCCTTTCAAGACACTGTCCATTCCGTTCAACTGCTCTTCCAAGTCCTTTGCTGTTTCTGACAGAATTACAATGTCATCGGCGAACCTCAAAGTTTTTATTTCTTCTCCATGGATTTTAATACCTACTCCGAACTTTTCTTTTGTTTCCTTTATTGCTTGCTCAATATACAGATTGAATAACATCGGGGACAGGCTACAACCCTGTCTCACTCCCTTCCCAACGACTGCTTGCCTTTCATACCCCTCGACTCTTATAACTGCCATCTGGTTTTGTAAATAGCCTTTCGCTCCCTGTATTTTACCCCTGCCACCTTCAGAATTTGAAAGAGAGTATTCCAATCAACGTTGTCAAAAGCTTTCTCTATGTCTACAAATGCTAGAAACGTAGGTTTGTCTTTCCTTAATCTTTCTTCTAAGATAAGTCGTAAGGTCAGTATTCCATCACGTGTTCCAACATTTCTACGGAATCCAAATTGATCTTCCCCGAGGTTGGCTTCTATCAGTTTTTCCATTCGTCTGTAACGCGTTAGTATTTTGCAGCTGTGACTTATTAAACTGATAGTTCGGTAATTTTCACATCTGTCAACACCTGCTTTCTTTGGGATTGGAATTATTATATTCTTCTTGAAGTCTGAGGGTATTTCGCCTGTCTCGTACATCTTGCTCACCAGATGGTAGAGTTTTGTCAGGACTGGCTCTCCCAAGGCTATCAGTAGTTTTAATGGAATGTTTTACGTCATACAACATAAAAATATACTGCAGGTGAAAAACAACATTGCGAGACGTTCCGCCAATGGCCTATCAGTGTACAAAGTCTCATTTGTTGCTGGAGGGCTGGCACAGTGGCAGGGGCCGGCATCTGCAGCTTCGACGGCCCGTACTGTCGTCGGGTGAGGTTTCTGGACAGGGGTTCCTATCTTCGATTTGTTCCTCAAGACATCCTCTACAGCCACTCCAAGTTTGTCGCAATATTTCTGGGACACTCTCTGTAATATCAGGCAAAATTGATGATTAATGAGAACCACCACAGCTGTATTAATACACGTTTAGTGCGTCATGTCTAGCTTCATTCGTTAAAACATCATCACGTTGCCGTGTTGTCCCAATATGATTTAAGAGGCCTTGTTGACTTATGCAACGTTAGAAGCAAAATATGAAAATGACGATCATATAAACATTCTACCGAAATGCTGGCAGAAACATGGAGTGCAGCAAGTACATGTGATATTTTTCGTTGTGTACACTAGTTCGTTAAATCATGGTATTGCCACTGTTCAGAAGCTTGATGTTCTGACGAACGGAATCGGTCGTGACGCAGTAAATGCGTATCAATACAACTGTAATGGTTCTCATTAATATTGGTGTCACTTAGCTGCTGACCTTGTGTAGTACCGCCGCAGAACACGAAAAAGATAAGCTTTTAGAATTATCTTTGTAACAAAAGAGCAATGTCAGGAGAATATTCAGTTATTATCAACAACTTTTGTTTCAATTTCGCTTGAGAGTACTTTATATATATATGAGTTATCACAGACGCAAGAATATTTTTTATGTAAATGCACGACTTTCACCTGCAATCATAAGAAGAGGCAGTAATCCCTTTCATCCTGCAAGATATCGTAAAATATATTTATGAACGAATCATCAACATTTAATGAATTGACTGTATGATCGGCAACCACAGAAAAATTAGAGGTAAACCAATATCAGCGTAACTTAACAGTGACTTCTATTAAATATACATCTGTAACAATCGATCAATTGCCTTTTTGTTAAGCACCAAGTTAGCAGCAAAATAGAGTTTGTGTGACTTCAGTGTTGGTACGGTGTATTGTATTTTTCTTACGTTGCGAAGAAGACTGTTCATGGCACCAAATTTAGTTTCAACAAGAATTCATGCTTTAATTCCAGTACTGCGAGTAGTAATTACTCTCATTACGTAAATTTCATGCCGATTCATTCTCTTTGTGTTAGCAGTTGGCTGCCTCCCAGCACGATTATTCCAAAATCGACCAACAGAACTAACACAACCCAAAAATGATGAAAGACTGTTACCATGCTAAGTAACAGTGTTGTACTGTGATTTGCACAGAGCCAGTTTAAAGCGTAAGAGAAACAAGCCCCGCTTGGGTAGCCAAGTTGAGAGGTGCGTTAAGGACACCCTGATCCAAGATTTCTATGCAGTGCGTATCACAATTAGTAGCGAAAACGACACGGATTATTGTGTAGAAGGGAAAAAGAGGTATGGGGCCGGGGAAGGAGGGGACAACGCCAAATGACGAGTCGCTTACGTAGATAAGGTCTCTAAACGATCTAGATGGAAGAAAGCATTAGCAAACGAAGGGGCAGGACATATGCGTCTTAATCTAAAATCAGACAGAAGAAGTAAAACTTGTCGAAGTGCTACTGTCCGTCAGCGATCTCAAGAATAACAGACGTATAAAGCTAAAGGTCATAAGCGTCCACGTGGCTGTGGTTTTACTTTTTACGTTGCTTTTAACGATCCGAGTGCGGCGGAACGCCATCCATCTTGTTTCTCCTCCGCCACACATATTTCAACGTCTAAAATGCAGCAAATGTTTTCCGGAGTTGGTTATCATCGCGAGAACTTTGTGACTCCGGAACAAATGGCACAACTTTTCGCGGCGCGCCAAAAGAAGTACAAGAGAATCGTCAGCACTCGCGGAATTTCTTGCCTTCTTTCTTTGTTCTTCTGTGCTTTCGTACTTCTTTCATTTAATTTAGAACGGCGCGGCGCTAAAGAATTGCACATCTCACGGTCTCCCGAGTGGTTGTCTCACGGCGGAGCTCATTCTGTGCCGAGGAACAAATTCGCTTTATTCCGCCCGCCTTTAGCGGTATTACAGTCTCAGCGCCCCCCCCCCCCCCCCCCCTCTCCTAAGGCCAGTAATACAATTTCGTCCTGAGAGCGAACCAAGAATCTGTCTCTCGGGAAATGGAATTCCTTCCTATATAAAATCCAGATTCTCCCAAGGCGAGCGTGACTCGAGATCATTTCTGCCTCGTTTGCTGCCGCTACAAATGTGAAATCCGAGAGCGACCAGCGTCGCCGACAGTGACTCGGGGCATGCGGCCATGTGCTGTCGGGTGTTTGCATACTGTTCACCTTTGCCGAAAGTCTATATTCCCGAATAAGCTTGCTTTTCTGTTATTCCTCAATTTTTTCCGAATTCTCGCGCGATCAAGACAAACGTGGACTATACTTAGATAACAATCCGTGGTATTTTTTCTGTGTATATTAAGTGTTTGTGACCGGTATACAAGAATATTACTAAAAACGAATAGGACAACAAAATCAAAATAGGGAAAATGCCTTCTACCGTTACAAAAATGCTATAAAGCCGTTCACCAAATTCCCAATTACTAATACGATAGCTGGTACTACAAATACTCTGAGTACAATCGATAAACTTTCGTTTATGTTCATTTATGAGCGTACATATAAAATGCACATGGTTGATTCCGCTACTGGATGCAACCTCAAACAAACCCAGTCAACAGCCACTGTGTGCTGGAATCCTTGGGCATCGGACAGTACGTCAGCTGTGTTTCCACTGTGACAAATGATTCCACGATTCACTGTACTGTTTTAGAATTCACATTCCCGTAATGAGTTGTATCAACGTCGTGGAAGGTCTTGAAAACCATTCCATTCATTTTACCGTGATGTCATCCCGGGAATATAACATTGTGTATAGCTGGGAAGAAGGCAACTGTGATCGGTGAGCACTGAATGAATTCTTTGTTGATCCACTGACAAGTATGATCAGCGGCCGGTGAAATATTTAATAATGAAAATCGCCAAACAGCCGAATGTTTTGAGAAGTTGTTAAATTTAGAAAACCTGTTTCAACGTCTCAGTAATGCCATCTTCAGGTCCATCTGCACTCCACACACACAAGAACAGATACATCGATACTTGCATACTGGAGCGATCGACATCTGGATTCCGTGAATTCGTTTTTGGAGTGTGCATTTCGATGTCTTAACAACTGTGGTTCTCAACTGACTCACAACTGTTGTTGTCAAGTCTTCGAAGTAAACGCTCCAAAGATGAGTTCACGGAATCTATATATTGAAGGCTCCAGTATGCAAGTATCGATGTATATGATTGTCTGTACATGGAGGGCAGAGGGGCCTGAAGATGGCTTTATTGACATGTCGAAACTGGTTTTCTAAATAAAACAACATCTCAAAACATTCGGCTGTTTGACTATTTTCATTAGTAAGTATTTCACCGACAGCTAACCAGATTTCACAATGGATCAACACAGAATTCATTCAGAGATCACCGATGTCAGTTGCCTTCTTCCCAGCTATACTCAGTGTCATATTCCCGGAGTGACAGCATGCTAATGTCTCGTTTAATGTCTCATAAAGTCATCCTTTGTCTTTCTGGATAATGCGGCTGCAATATCGTCCGAGATGCATCAGGTCGACTAGTCACGAAGTGCTGCTTTGGGATCCAGCGACCTTAATGTCTAATGAGCATTAACCCCAGCAATCTCGTGGAACTCACAGCCCCACAATGTGTGCTCTGGGTGCCCACACAGCCGCAGTGACAAGTACCATTCGTCAGTTTTTTTTTTTATTTTGTGCAGATACAAACCACACGGACCATGACAGGCATAGTAATATCATGACAAGCGCAGTAATAGTATCAGTCCGCTCGACTTGTGAAGAAATTTCATTATTAGTCTGTCCCTGAATTTAATATGCTCTCCAACCAGTGTCTGAAGTGTCGCATTCATTTTGCCACAGCTGTAACATGCGATCTTGAAACGTACCCTTTGCAACGGTTATACATGACTGTGCTTAAACTGACACACAATATTTTTAGCGCAACGCAATCTGACTATCAAAAATCCCTACAAAAGAATGGCCCTGACTAACATTAAACTATACCTTTCACAGATCACTTACCTCACAAAAATCCTCATTACTCGAACTACTGCAATACAGCGAGCGCCACTACTGCTAGCTACATAAAAGATTCAAACTATGGAAGGCACTAACTACTGATAGGCATAGTTAGCAAATGAAAGATTTTAATAGAGAACAAACAATGTATTTACCTTAATAGTGTTGAAAAATCATAATATACGTAGCAGTTCATGACATCCAGTATTGGAAATTTCAAAACTCCGCCATCTCTCTCCCCACATCCACCACTGCTGGCGGCTCACCTCCAACTGCGCAACGCTACGCGCTGTTCACATCCAGCTGCCGCTGCCCAACACTACAATGGCAGACAACAATGCAAACTAGCCACAGACTGCACACAGCACAGCCAGTGATTTTCATATAGAGCGCTACGTAACGTTGCCAATAAGAAAACATAAACAGCCTACTTACATAAAGAAAACATAAACAGCCTACTTACATATCCCCCATGCTCCCCACAAAAAAATTTTACAAATTGTTTTGGGCAGTGGCCAATAATGATTTGAAAAATTTTTTGATAATTACAGTAACAAAAATATCAAATGCACACACTTATTTATACAATGTCGGTCAAAAGCTAAAATTTTCTCACAGTCCGTAAAGATAGTCCTGATCATTCATCATAATAGGAATTACAGTTTTTTGTTTTTCACAAAGTCTCATTAGTAAAAGAGAATGCACACGGAAGTAGTGGATTTCCATGCAGTCTTGAAGAAGTAGTGTTGTCCTTCCAACGGAAAGACAGTGCTGACTCTCGACATGCAGACAGGTAATGGGCCACAACAGAGCAAACCCACAGCAGAGTCATTCGACGTTTTGAAGAAGATTGGTAGGTGGTCATCACAGAGCAGACCCACTGTAGTCCTGTCACTCGTTAGTCTCGTAGCAAACTCCATTGCAATCTTCTAATGGGAAGCTAGCCTCAAAGCTGTAATATATAAGCGACAGTCAAATGAAAACGAGGCAGGTGGAAAAAGTAAATATACTGTTTATTATATCAAAATAAATCGCCATAATCGTTAGTAGTCCGCCTCTGGTAGCTGAGTGGCCTGCGAGACGGAATGTCATATTAATGGCCCGGGTTCGATTCCCGGCTTGGTCGGAGATTTTCTCCGCTCAGGGACTGGGTGTTGTGTCGTCCTTATCATCATCATTTCATCCCCATCGACGCGCAGTCGCCGAAGTGGCGTCAGCTCGAAAGGCTCGCACCAGGCGAACGGTCTACCCGACGGGTGGCCCTAGCCACACGGCATTTTCATTTCCAATCGTTAATACATTTACTCCACTGTGAGACAATACGATCGGTGCCTTCATGGCAAAATGTTTGCTGCTGCCTATGGAACTGTGATTATACCCGGGCGTGCACCTCTCCTTTCGAAACAAGCTGACAGCCAAGAACGGCTTTCTTCAGGGCTCCAAATGCATGGAAATCGCTTGAGGAGACATCGAAACTGTGTGGTGGATGTTTAGGGCACACAAGCGAAACCTCTGCAGCGTAGTCGAAACAGCCTTGGAGACGTATGGACAGACGTTACCTTGCAACAGGCTGATAGCATCAGTCAACGTTCCTGGGCGTCTGGACTCGATGGCACGCTTCAGTTTTTGCAGTTTTTGCAATGCCACTGTGCGTAATTGTGACCTCGTGTTCCAGAACCTCAAATAGCAATTGGCCATTGCAGTCAAAGAAACAGGTCGTTGCGACTTTCCAGGAGCTGGCGTGCACGGCTTCGGACTTTCCGGTGGGGTGACTCCATGTGTGGTGTCACAGTCAGACACCACACTTGCTAGGTGGTAGCTTAAATCGGCCGCGGTCCATTAGTACATGTCGGACCCGCGTGTCGCCGCCATCAGTACTTGCAGACCTAGCGCCACCACATGGCAGGTCTAGAGAGGCGGACTAGCACTCGCCCAGTTGTACGGACGACATTGCTAGCGACTAGACGTACGAAGCCTTCCTCTCATTTGCCGAGAGACAGTTAGAATAGCCTTCAGCTAAGTCCATAGCTACGACCTAGCAAGGCGCAGTTAACCATATCTGGAGAGAGTCTTACTTGTATTCACCATGGAGATGTACCACACAGGAGAATAAAGTTGAGTATACGAGAAGCTCCGTTCTTTTCTTTATAGCATTTATGAAGTATCCTGTTTCAGACTTAACGCAGGACGGCGTGAGTTGACGCGTGCCCTATTCGGCCCCTTCATAATAACACTGTGTCGGCACTTCTGTCGACACACATAACACCATGTTATTCCATTGTCGGTTCTGATGCTCGCCATCTGGCTCAAAATGACACCGCGTTTCATCCTCCGCGACAATGTTGATCTGAAAATCATGTTCTTCATTGTTATACCGTTCCAGGTGATGCGGTGGTGTCGACATTCTGTTCAGCTTCCGCTCCTCCGTCAAGTTGTGGCGACCCCATGCGCACAGATTTTCCGGGACTGCGGATGCTGTGACGTAATGGCGCGAGCGGTACCGTGGCTGCTGCCAGGCATGAACCGAATGCGTTCCACTGTCCGCCGTCAGTCACGTCTGGGGACAGAATCAACTGCATCAACGACAGAACGGGTAACGATACAGTGAGCCAGTCCTGGCGAATGACCTCCTTCAGTGACAGCCAACCCTCTCGAAACCGCTGATTCTATGCAAACAAAGGCGCACGTGACTCTGTGTTCGCCGGCCGGGGTGGCTCAGGGGTTCTAGACGCTACAGTCTTGAACCGCGCGACCGCTACGACCGCGGGTTCGAATCCTGCCTCGGGAGTGGATGTGTGTGATGTCCTTAGGTTGGTTAGGTTTAAGTAGTTCTAAAGTTCTATGGGACTGATGACCTCAGAAGTTAAGTCCCATAATGCTCAGAGCCATTTGAACCATTATGAACACTGTGTTCGTGACACACAGCAGACTCTGGGGCAAGAGTTTCACTGCCTGATGCTGCTTCCGCAGTCAAAAACCGCGCTACACCTCCCGGTTCCTCTTTCCCTGCCTCCATAGCGGTCGGACGCACACAAGACTCGCTGACCTCACGAACGATGAAACAGACAAATGGCACAGCGGTGAACTATCACGCTGTTGCTCCCTGATTCCCAGGAGAGGGCACCTCTATACACACACCTACCTACGTTACCAACTCAGCCCAACGCCACGCTCTTTATACGGGGCTATTACAAATGATTGAAGCGATTTCATAAATTCACTGTAGCTCCATTCATTGACATATGGTCACGACACACTACAAATACGTAGAAAAACTCATAAAGTTTTGCTCGGCTGAAGCCGCACTTCAGGTTTCTGCCGCCAGAGCGCTCGAGAGTGCAGTGAGACAAAATGGCGACAGGAGCCGAGAAAGCGTATGTCGTGCTTGAAATGCACTCACATCAGTCAGTCATAACAGTGCAACGACACTTCAGGACGAAGTTCAACAAAGATGCACCAACTGCTAACTCCATTCGGCGATGGTATGCGCAGTTTAAAGCTTCTGGACGCCTCTGTAAGGGGAAATCAACGGGTCGGCCTGCAGTGAGCGAAGAAACGGTTGAACGCGTGCGGCCAAGTTTCACGCGTAGCCCGCGGAAGTCGACGAATAAAGCAAGCAGGGAGCTAAACGTACCACAGCCGACGGTTTGGAAAATCTTACGGAAAAGGCTAAAGCAGAAGCCTTACCGTTTACAATTGCTACAAGCCCTGACACCCGATGACAAAGTCAAACGCTTTGAATTTTCGGCGCGGTTGCAACAGCTCATGGAAGAGGATGCGTTCAGTGCGAAACTTGTTTTCAGTGATGAAGTGATGGGGTTATGTGAAAGATTCAGTGTTTAAACCTCCTCTACCAAGAAAAGTGCCAGAACTGCGAGCTTGCATCAACGATGCTTTCGAACTCATTGATGGGGACATGCTGCACCGAGTGTGGGAGGAACTTGATTATCGGCTTGATGTTTGCCGAATCACTAAAGGGGCACATATCGAACATTTGTGAATGCCTAAAAAAACTTTTTGAGTTTTTGCATGTGTGTGCAAAGCGTTGTGAAAATATCTCAAATAATAAAATTATTGTAGAGCTGTGAAATCGCTTCAATCATTTGTAATAACCCTGTATAGCCTGTCTCGTTTTCATTTGACTGTCCCATACATTAGCCTAACTGTACCCTCTATGGTCTGGACATGATGCTAATACAGACTGTTGGTATACTCTGATCGTTTTCAACTCAAAGCTCTCTGTTTGGGATGGTTATAATTTTATGCATCAAGTTTGTACCTTTTCTGTTTGCCTTCTCTACATCCCATTTGAAATTACGACGTTCATCTAGACATACCTCTATATATGTCATCACCACCGTTCCTCTGATCACTGCATCGTTTAGTTTTATTTTAACATTTCTCGCGAGGTTTTCTTTATGTTGGAGGTACGCAATTTAGTTAGATGCTAGCATCAATTTGACTCTTGATACCATACTACTCGTTCATGGAGTGCTGCATTACATTTGCGTCTACATGGTGGTCAGAAACAAACTGGGAAGCTTGTAAGGGTCTTGCTGGGTAGGTTATGCTGAGAAATAATTGTTAAGAAAAAATCCGATACGCTGCGCCGTTTCAGAGTTAATTAGCAGTATGACTCAAGTTAGCAAACAAGACCGTAGCGCGCGCGTATTCAAGCGGCCCGCCAGATACAGTTAGTTCCAGTGGTTCTCACAGTGCAGTTGACAGCGCACGATACTGCTCCTCCTTTAGCCCGGGTTCGGTCCGATGTTCAACTTTTGTTTCGCTCTTTTGGTCTGTTTTAGAAAACAAAAGGAGTAACACTTCTAGAAGCTTTGCAAAAACAGACATAATGTCTCATGGGATAACAGCAATCAGTGATTTTATAATGTTGCTTAAAATCCGTCTTGATTGCAAAAAAATTTTTTATTATTCATATGACCGGTTTCTGTTCATTCAGAACCATCTTCAGATCTGTAAAAATAATTATACTAATTTACCATTTCACGGAAGCAAATGTTTTTCATCCTATCTAATCAACATCCAATGTAGCAGAACGTACCTGATATTTCAGTTACAGGAGTAACCCGTCCAAATCCAGCAACTTTCACATGCTACGTCACATAAAATTGGTTGGCAGAGTGCACGTCATTTATATTAATTATAGCACTATTACCGACAGGTGGCGTCTGGTACATTTGTTACATTCCATTTGTACATACTGTATTCAGTAGATCTTTTTATATTAAAAATATTTGGCTAAAATATGTAGATGTCAAAGTTAAAATCTGTACTTGTCAGGATTAAAAAACAGTAAAATTATCATTTTTATACGATCTAAAAACATAGGGCGATTTATATATCTATGGTGCTGGTGTGAACTTGTTTTCCTCTGCAGTCTGCTTCCGTGGTTCCCACAACACCAAAATGGCGGGAACCACGGAAGCAGACTGCAGAGGAAAACAAGTTCACACCAGCACCATAGATATATAAATCGCCCTATGTTTTTAGATCGTATAAAAATGATAATTCTACTGTTTTTTAATCCTGACAAGTACAGATTTTAACTTTGACATCTACATATTTTAGCCAAATATTTTTAATATAAAAAGATCTACTGAATACAGTATGTACAAATGGAATGTAACAAATGTACCGGACGCCACCTGTCGGTAATAGTGCTATAATTAATATAAATGACGTGCACTCTGCCAACCAATTTTATGTGACGTAGCATGTGAAAGTTGCTGGATTTGGACGGGTTACTCCTGTAACTGAAATATCAGGTACGTTCTGCTACATTGGATGTTGATTAGATAGGATGAAAAACATTTGCTTCCGTGAAATGGTAAATTAGTATAATTATTTTTACAGATCTGAAGATGGTTCTGAATGAACCGAAACCGGTCATATGAATAATAAAAAAATTTTTTGCAATCAAGACGGATTTTAAGCAACTTCTAGAAGCACCATCCCTGGCGGGCCGCTTGAATTTGCGCGCACAATTGCCTGATTGGCTAATTTCGACGTTAAATTATTCGAAAACAGCATAACGTATTGAATTTTTTGTTAACAACTGTTTCTCAGCACGACCTACCCTGCAACACTCTTGCAAGCTTTTCAGAGTCTTTCTCGCCATTGTGCATAATTCTCCTCGAGTCTCAACATACGATGCACAACACGTAATCTGTAAATGTTAGACGGCCGCTGTGGTCGATCGGTTCTAGGCGCTTCAGTTCCGGAACCGTGCTGCTGCTACGCTCGCAGGTTCGAATCCTGCCTCGGGCATGGATGTGTGTGATGTCCTTAGGTTAGTTAGGTTTAAGTAGTTCTGAGTCTAGGGGACTGATGACCTCAGATTGTGCTTAGAGCCATTTCAGAGCCATTTGAACCATTTTGTAAATGTTGTCAATTCGCTTATGTGATCAATGTCAGACACGTTATTAACATTCGCGCTTCAGTACATCAACTCTGTTGATAACTCCTTATGTTGTCCAACTGCTGCGTCCGTCCACCACAATAATCCGGCCATTGGCATGGGAATTTTCTACAGATTCTTACTCGCTAAACTTCATGCGTCTGTATTGAAAAACATGAATGCGAAGAATGTTTGCTTGAGGATGTTCTTTTTATTTATCTATTATCTTCAAGCACCTATTGAGAAAGTTCCGGGAGTGGAGAATCGGCTACTTTTCAGGCATTTTAAAATACATTTAGACGAGAGTAACTAAAAAATCACTTTCACAACTTTTTTCTAATGTTTGGAAATTTATTGTAAGTTCTTATGAGACCTAATTGCTGAGGTCATCGGTCCCTAAGTTTACACACTACTTAATCTAACTTATACTACGCACAACACACACACCGTTGCCCGAGGGATGACTCGAACATCCGACGGGGAAATCCGTTCGAACCGTGACAAGACGCCTTTGACGACGCGGTGTTCTTTTTTCTTTCTTATTAATCACAGCAGTACAAAAATTAAGTTCATAACTTATCATCACAGTGACCCTGCTGTTCAATGCACTTGCTACCTCCTTGCATTAGATCTCCATTGCCACAATAAAAACCTTTTATTCGGTTGAGCACAAGTAACGTGTGCACTACTTCTTTCACCTCTTCATTTACTTACATCGTATTTAAATAAATCAAACAAATGGAAGTCGAACTGGGCGACATAACGACTGTGTACTGAACTTTTCAACACTTGGAAATATACTGCGTGACAAAAACGTTAAATACCCATAAGACATGGTCGCATGTCAGTATAACTGCATACACATACGTACTATCGGCGGGAAGTACGTAAATGATTAGAGTTACAATTCTCTGTGATAGAGACGAAGGCCACCAGAGTGTGTTAATAATTGTTACGAGGCCTGGTAGGGTATACACGGGCAGTGAATAGCGTCAGCTTTTCAGAACTTCCCGCGAAGAACACGGGGATGCCACGAACTCTTGTGTGACAGCGTTATCAGCCTCTGAAATTGTTTGAAAGGGATCTCATTTGGCCAACTGTCCGTTCCCGGTAGCTGAGTGGTAGTGCGACAGACTGTCAATTATAACGGCCCAGGTTCGATTCCCGGCTGGGTCGCAGATTTTCTCCGCTCAAGGACTGGGTGTTGTGTTGTCATCATCATGTTTATCATCACCATTTCATCCCCATCGACCCGCAAGTCACCGAAGTTTCGTAAAATCGAAAGACTTGCACCCGGCGAACGGTCTACCCGACGGGAGGCCCTAGTCACACGACATTTTTATTTATTTGGCCAACTGGTTGAATTGTGCGACGTCCATATTTTTGGTCCATCGGATGTGTCATTGACTGATGACGGACAACTTGGGAACATGGGAGAAGACGTACCTGCGTCAAGGTTCCAGTTGACCAAGTCCGACCACCACAGTTAAAGACCACCGAGCACAACTGCTTCATACCTGCGCCTGCCACCCGAGAGCACATGTTGGACTCCCTGCAGCGTTCATTGTCATTACGCCCCTCCTGGCCGGACACTTGGGGACCAACATCCCGTGCGCTGCCCGCTGTTGACACCACGACGTACAGGCTAGCGTCTCGAGTGGTGCTATGGCCGGGAACCATGGACTGCTGATGAATGTCATCGCACTGTGATCAACGATGAATCCCCGTTCTGCGCTACCCCGGGTGACCATCGTCGATGAATATGGTATCGACTTGGGGATAGGCCTCTTTCTTCTATCATTTTCGAGAGGCACAGTGGTGTTACCCTGTCATCTTGATGAGGGCAGCCATCGGATATGACTTCAAGTCACGGCTGGTAGTGAATCAGGAACTCTGACAGTATAACGGTACCTCACGGACATCCCGCGTCATTTAATACGACAGTGTTGTGTTGGCATTATTAAACAGGACAATGCTCGTCCACAATTGTTTTTCTACGAACCGTCTGCGTGATGTTCAGCTACTGCTGTGGCTGAACATTATCTCCGTCAGAACGTGTGTGGGGCCACCAGCTCAGATGTCAACTTCGTCCCAACCAGTATCAAGAATGTCGAGGACCACTTAGAACGGTTTCAGCTCGCCTCAGGAGGGGATGCAATGGCTGTGCGACACTCTTACCTACAGAATCAGTGCACTTATCCAAGCCAGAGGGCTGCAACGCAGTAGTGGTAACTGTGGTCGTACTGCCAAGTTCTTCGTGAATTTCACTCGAGTTTTCAGTCACGGTAATACGTCAAGTACTCTCGTAACCACTGAAGTTTCATTTTGTTTCCTCCTCCCATCTAGGGTGCTTCACCTCTTTTGTCAGGCAGTATACTTGTGATGAAGAGTATGAACGCCGTTTGACAACAGGCATAATCAATTGTTTGGAGCTGCAGGATTCAGTTTCTTACAAAGGACACAGCTGTAGCGTTCACTGATTACTACGAGGGCAGTTCAATAAGTAATGCAACACATTTTTTTTCTCGGACAATTTTGGTTGAAAAAACCGGAAATTTCTTGTGGAATATTTTCAAACATTCCCGCTTCGTCTCGTATAGTTTCATTGACTTCCGACAGGTGGCAGCGCTGTACGGACCTGTTAAAATGGCGTCTGTAACGGATGTGCGTTGCAAACAACGGGCAGTGATCGAGTTTCTTTTGGCGGAAAACCAGGGCATCTTAGATATTCATAGGCGCTTGCAGAATGTCTACGGTGATCTGGCAGTGGACAAAAGCACGGTGAGTCGTTGGGCAAAGCGTGTGTCATCATCGCCGCAAGGTCAAGCAAGACTGTCTGATCTCCCGCGTGCGGGCCGGCCGTGCACAGCTGTGACTCCTGCAATGGCGGAGCGTGCGAACACACTCGTTCGAGATGATCGACGGATCACCATCAAACAACTCAGTGCTCAACTTGACATCTCTGTTGGTAGTGCTGTCACAATTGTTCACCAGTTGGGATATTCAAAGGTTTGTTCCCGCTGGGTCCCTCGTTGTCTAACCAAACACCATAAAGAGCAAAGGAGAACCATCTGTGCGGAATTGCTTGCTCGTCATGTGGCTGAGGGTGACAATTTCTTGTCAAAGATTGTTACAGGCGATGAAACATGAGTTCATCACTTCGAACCTGAAACAAAACGGCAATCAATGGAGTGGCGCCACACCCACTCCCCTACCAAGAAAAGGTTTAAAGCCATACCCTCAGCCGGTAAAGTCACGGTTACAGTCTTCTGGGACGCTGAAGGGGTTATTCTGTTCGATGTCCTTCCCCATGGTCAAACGATCAACTCTGAAGTGTATTGTGCTACTCTTCAGAACTTGAAGAAACGACTTCAGCGTGTCCGTAGGCACAAAAATCTGAACGAACTTCTCCTTCTTCATGACAACGCAAGACCTCACACAAGTCTTCGCACCTGATAGGAGCTCACAAAACTTCAGTGGACTGTTCTTCCTCATGCACCCTACAGCCCCGATCTCGCACCGTCGGATTTCCATATGTTTGGCCCAATGAAGGACGCAATCCGTGGGAGGCGCTACGCGGATGATGAAGAAGTTATTGATGCAGTACGACGTTGGCTCCGACATCGACCAGTGGAATGTGTAGCAAATTCGACTCTCCGCAAATAATGGAATGCTATTGATTATGAAATGTCGTTAAAGAAATATTAAATTTTATCTTTTGCTTTTAACCTAATTTACTGTCGTGCGAACTTTGTTGTAGAACCACTCTCTTAATTTATTGTGGTAAAACAAAATGTCTTAAGGATTACGTACATTTAAAGAAAAATATTACGTGCACTCATATTAACCGGATAGTAATATTTTGTTGAGAACTGAGTCCTTTAAATCATTCGGCCTTGGCATACACTTTCCAGATGCAGTGGTTTTTTTTTTGTTAAATATTTTTTACTGAAGTTTATCCCGGCACTAGCCATAGAACACAAGATTATCTCTATCAGCAGAAAATGTTTTAATTACAGCCAAGCCGACATTTATCACTGATCAAACCTATTTCACCACTCATTTGATTTATAGATGACGTGGGCAAGCCAATTTACATAATAATTCACACTTTTGATAAATACTGATATATTTCGCACAAACAACAAGTCAACTCACATTAATTCGTAACTCTTCATCTAATGGCGGCTAAGTCCAGACAGAGACAAGAGAAGTCTATAAATTCGTTAAAAGCTCCTCCACAGCGTCCTACCTCGATAACGTCTTAACTCTGCTGAACAACCACGATGGATACACAACTCGCCCAGATCGGCGCACATGTCACAAATAAACTGTGAAAATGCCAGAGAACGTTACAGTGCCCACAATACGGGTTAACGAATCAGGCGCGTCTAATGGGCGCGAGCATAGCTGCACATCGCGTCTGCTAGAGCGGCCAACTGACACTTCCTCCCTCTTTCCTCACTCAAGCTACTCTGTTCTCCACGCGACAGAGAGTCTCCACACGCAAAGATAAACAGCGGCGCGACTATTAACATTTCTTTGTAAATTGATTTCTGGCAAATTTTTATATCGCTGATACCGCAAATACTGACACGTTTTACATTCACATAAATAATACAGAAAAATTCCTATCCTAAATACAGAGAAATATTACAATAAAAATATAATGAAAATAACAAACATATTTTATACCACATTCAGTAATATCTTTGGTTGAATAATTACGATGTACATACGACTTGCCCAGATCGGCGTATATGTTACAAATAAATTGTGAGAATGCCAGGGAACGTTACATTGCCCCCTGGCAGCATTTGGCAAAGAAGTTTTACACTTTGACACAATGGTGCCAGTAACGTTCTTTACACTTCTGTATGTTTTATGGAATGGCTCTTTCATTTAGTCCCAGGGTTATATAAGTTCATGGCTCCCCCATTTGGGCGTAGGCAATCAGGAAACCTGGGCAAAACTGTGCCGGAGCCCAGCCATCCCAGTTGGTTTATAGTCAGTATTGTCCTTTTACCAGTTATTCATTTGAATTAAATTTGCAGTTTGTCACAAACGGGGTTACACAATTACACAATATCACAGTCACATACACATGTTCAATGTTTATCAAAATGAAGTCATTAACATGTTATTCAGTTTATGTGAACATTTCACAAAGTCAATAATGTATTTGGTGAGCGGTGCGGAGTGATTGTTGGGCGGCGCTCGGCGCGGCGCGCTGACTCCGTGTAGGCCACTGCCCCCATCGTTGACAGCTACGGCGCGGAGGGGCGTGGCTGTCTGGTCTGCTACGGGCTGCTGTGGCCGCTGCATAGCTGATGTAGCCGGATGCGCGTTGGATATCAGCTCGCCCGTGCGACGTCCTCTCGCGGTGCTCCAGGAAACATGCAACAAGTTCACAAACAGTATACTATCCTTATTTCCTGCTGTGGGAAAGAACGCACACAGTTAGTGGTAGTTATTACTCAGTAGGCCTTCACTAGTCTGGTTTGCACAATGTTTCGTTGTCACAGTAACACTTTTATGGGCACACAATATTCTTCACCATGTCATGACTTGTCATTAGTCACACACAAGTTTTCACCTTAGGACAAAATCAAAATGTATTTTTGTAGTCAATGCGCTTTCCTAGCGTCCCTTGACACACAAGAGTTAAAATTTGACACTAAGTTCATCCACCGTCCGTTATCGGTTCACTGTTCGTGTTGTGCTAGTTCCTTATCCACTTGCACACACGGCAATGATACAGTTATTACTTATACACCACTACTCCGTGACGTATTGCTGCAGGTTTAACAGTCACTGTCTGTCTCTGCCGCACAATACTGCACTTTTGTTAAAGTTCCTTTATTTCTATTTACAATGTCCGCTGCTCAATTTTGTTTGTAACAGCACATTCGTAACTCTTTACCAGGGTGTGAGATTTGCGTACATGGTAACAAATATTCAAAATTCGTATTAGTTTGCCCAAAGTCATCTATATTCGTGTTCGATTAGATTATATTTGTGCATTCCAGCCGGATTCAGGCATATTGTTCAATAACTCCTTTGTTCACATGTCACACTTTACTATCAACGTCCTACGTAACTACAGTGTAGTCTCTGTAGGCAAAAATTTACTTGGACTGTATCTAGCTAGCTCTTTCTTACTGACTGAATCTGCACATGCTCCAATTGAAGCTTTTTTTTGTGAGTAACTTCACATTACATAACTTTACAACAAGGTTGCCTCCCGTGGTGCCCTCGGGTCACTACTGGGTGCAATATTTTTTATAATACTGGTGAGATAATAAAGTTCTCAGGGCCTTATATTACTGATATTGTTCTGGGTTCGGATCTGTCAATCTGACAGCTACACATACATACATACATACACATAATAGAAAGGAATGTGCCATGAAATATTTCAAATTTGACACACATATTGGAAATTATGTAGTACACTAACTAATCCTTATTTAAATGTTCTTCTTGACTGATTTTTGTCACAGCTTAACACTACAAATAATTGCACTAATCAGATTATCAGATTTAGATTTAGAGCATGATTTAGATAACACAAATTAAAAGAGTACATAACACAAATATCCATACACATGAGAAAGTCAATCATATCCTTATAACTAAACACTTCTACATTAGTACACTTTATTAATGTTCATTATTTACAAAAGAACGGTGTCCGCATAGGACTATTAGTCTTTTACTGTAGGAATGCTTTTACATCCTTACGCGGATACAGTCCCCGTACTCTCCCTGAGTGGGGATCTGCTAAGAGATAGCTACACTCATGTGGCACACTTACTACTCTAAAAGGTCCATTATACACCAATTGCCACTTGCTATTCTGTTTCAAGGATGCCGAGGACTTAGGATGATTGCGTAAGAGTACCAAGTCCCCAACACTAAATTTTAGGTTATTCGTCACATGTCGATTATATTTTTCTTTCCTTTTCTGGGCGCACCTGGTAAGGTTGTACCCTGCTTTTCTTATCTTCTCTTCCTTAGGCTCAGGAATGACTGGGACCTTAGGTAAAGGTGCCAGCCACTCGTTCAGAACTCTATTATTATTCATTAATATCTCATTTGGTGGATACCCCGTAGAAGCATGCGGGGTTGCGTTGTGAATTTCTACAAACTTATGTATCAGATCTGGCCACCTTGTGTGTTTATATGCAATGTATAACCTGAAAAATTTATTTAACTCTCCAAATATTCTCTCTACTAAACTTGCTTGTGGGTGAAAGCGGGAAATTAGTATATGCTTTATATCTTGTTCATGTAAATAGTTTTTCCAGGTATGGCCTGCAAAATAGGAAGCATTATCCGATATTATGGCTTCAGGCTTACCTACTTGTGTAAAATATTCGTTGGCTACCCATTTCACTATTCCACGAGCAGTGGCTGATTTAAGGCAGTATATTTTTAAATATTTTGAGAAAAGGTCATATACCGCTAAAATGTACTTCAATCCACCCCTGGCTCTGGGGTAGGGTCCTGCTATGTCTATAGACACTAACTGAAGTGGTCGATGAGGCACAATAGGATGCAGTTCAAACCTTGTGGACTTATTTTGAAACTTAGCTTTTTGGCACAGAGGACAAGTCCTGATAATGGTGCGAGTCTGCTGGCTTATCCCCTTAAAATAACAGAATTTGGATAAAATCCTTATTGTTTTGCCTATCCCAGCGTGACCCCATGCTAAATGCGTGTGCCACACTACAGCTGGGATAGCCTGTTGTGGTATACACACGACTCCATAGTCATTTGACACACCTGTTTTGTGATACAGAATATTATCTACTATTTTGAAATTCTGAACACTTTTAAGATTTGTTCCTTCTTTAATTTTACCTATGATATCTCCCCAGATCGGATCAGTTTCCTGCAATATAGACATATTCTTACACATGTGTAAAAAATCCCTCCTATGTACCTTATCTTGTACTAAGAGAATTCGATATTCCTCCGATTGTTCTAAAATATTTGTCATTGAGGATTGCCCTAGTGGAAGCCTCGACAAAGCGTCTGCCACAACATTATCTTGTCCTTTTAGGTACATGATTTTAATTTTATATTCCTGTAATGCTAACCTCCATCTTAGCAAGCGGGTATGGTATAATTTGCAAGTCATTAAATAGCTCAGAGCCTGGTGGTCACTGAATACTTTGACTTCTTTACCATAGATGTAATAGTTAAATTTCTTTACCGCCCAAACCACTGCAAGAGCCTCTAATTCGGTAGCAGAATATGCTCTCTCGCAGCTGTTTAGTGTGCGGCTGGCAAACCCGATTACAATGATTGTTGTGGGGTCGTTGCTCCTGTCCCACTGAAATAAACAAGCACCCAGACCGTATGAACACGAATCTGTCGCTATACAAAAACCTTTTGTCATGTCTGGGTGTCGCAATATGTTTGCATTCACCAAGGCGTTTTTGATCGCGTCAAATGCGCGTTGACATTCTTCTGTCCACACCCAGTGCGCATTTTTACGCAACAGGCTCAATAACGATTCGTTATTCATTAATTGGTTTGGGACAAACCGTCTAAAAAAAGATGCTAGACCTATAAATGCTTTGAGCTGTTTCTTAGTTCTCGGACTAGGAAACCCACGAATTGCATCAAGTTTTTTACTGTCAGGTTTGATGCCTTGTGGGGTTATTATGTGACCTAGAAATTTAATCTGATTACGTCCAAATTTGGATTTATCAAGATTCGCTGTTACCCCCGCTTGCTTAAACCTTTCTAAGACTTTACTCAGTAGTTCTCCGTGCTCCTCCCAGGTGGCAGTGGCAATCACCAGATCGTCTACATACACTGTTACCCTTTGCAGCAAATCCGGACCCAAAACCGCGTCGAGGGCTGTTATGAAAACTCCTGCACTTACATTTAGGCCGAAAGGTAGTACCCTAAATTGGTAGCTTCTTCCCCCAAATATAAATGCAGTATACTTCCTCGACTCGGGTGTAAGCAGGATTTGCCAGAAAGAACTTCTCATATCAATAGATGTCAAATATTGCACTCCATGAAATTTTTGAATTTGCTCATCAAGGTTTTCCGGATGAGTCCTGACAGGTACAATAATGTCATTTATGTCTCTTGCATCTAGTACTAACCGTACCTGTCCGTCAGCTTTTGTTACCGCCACCAATGGACTACTATAAGGGGACAAAGACGGTTCTATTATTCCCCACTCGATTAGTTTTCTTATTTCTTTAACTACTATTTCCTTCTTGGACCAAGGAATGGAGTATGAGGCTCGACAGTAAGTTTTGTGAGGCTTTACCTCGATCTTGTATTGATATCCCTTAACAACTCCTGGTCGTTCAGAAAATACATCTGCATAATTAGATAATAACTGTACTAATTCCTGCTGTTGCATTGAATTTAAATTTTCGGACTGTGACACTTTGTTCACTAATACGTCCATATTCGCTTTTAATTGATCACCTTGTACGTCAGGATAATAGAGATTCTGTCCTGGACAATGATTGTCTAATTGTAGTATCGACTGATTCCTACATTTGATATTAATAGCGTTACAATTAGGTACAGGTACCTCTTCTGATCTGAGCATCGACAATTCTATTCTCCTACCAGCATTCATCAAACTTAATTTTCCCCGAGAAAGGTCGATTATTGCGTCCCTTTCTCTCAAAAAATCTACCCCCAAAATGCAGGCTACCTTTAAACCCTTTACTACCAGGAATGAGCTCGCTATGGCTTCTTCCCCTATATACATCTCTACCCGCACTTGGAGTTTAATTATTTGTCGCTGTGCACTTATGGCTCCAGTGACTCTACAATTATTCACGGGAAAAGTCAGCATACGCCTTTCCTTCCCCAGTACCTTGAATAAGTCCATACTCATGACACTAACAGTAGCACCTGTATCTACGACCGCTTGCACATCAATATTGTTAATTTTAATTTCTATTATCACCTGTACTTTGTCTTTGTGTTCCTTTATGCACGTGGATGGTTCAGTTATTAATTCATCTCCCATCTGTACCCCGTCATTATACCTAAGGATATAGATTTTGTTCGGTGTTTTGTTTTGTGTCGGGCTGCTCTCACTCCAAACCTCAGCCGACGATGGAGAGCGTATCTCGGCTGCATCTAGTTTGTTGAATTATTGCTAGTGGATGGGCGTGGCTGCTCTGTGTCACTGACCTCCACTATGTGCACGTTGTGTTGCGTCGGCCGCCACGGCTGCGCAATTCGCGCATTTTGTGGTGGCGGTCGGTTATCACTGTTTTGCCGGTCCGGACTGGGCCTCTGGTTCTGTGGCCGAGTTCGGTTTGCATCATTATAAGTATTAGTGTTGTACGGCCCCCTGGCATTTTTCCATCTATGATTGCTTGGTGGGCCTGTTTCATACCGGTCATCGAACCTCCTCTTCCGGTCATTATTCACCGGCTGACTATTGCCGTTCCGGTCTCTACCTCTATTTCCGTTTTGTGCATACTCTTGTCTCCTATTATTACCTCCGCCGTTTCCATTACTGGTTGGAGGCGTGTTATTTCTACCATTTCTATAACCGTTTCCGTTACTTCTAGCCTGTTCAGAGGCTGCCTTAACGTCCTCCTGAATCAGGTCAATTGAGTCCAGAACAGACAAGAAATGTTCCATATCATTTTCGGGCACGTGTATAAGCTTTTCCTTTACATGTATCGGCAAGTGTGATTTCAAAAGTCTGATCAAATCCCGAGATGAAATCTGTTCGTCCCAGTAACGGGTCTTATTAATGTACTTCTCAAAATATTTTCGCAAATTGCCTAGTCGTGGAGAATACGGCTCTGGATTATATACTTCCTTCCGTAATCTCTCCTGAATACATGTTGACCAATATTTGGCCAAGAATGCCTTTTCGAATTGCTCATATGTATCACAACTGTCAGCTGCTTCGGTTGCCCATAATGCAGCATCTCCTTGTATGTAAGACATAACAAACTGTATTTTCTGGGTATGACTCCAAACGCTAGGCAAAATGTTTCTAAATCCCTTGATAAACACTACAGGGTGAACAGATTTCTTCTCCGTTGTAAAGATCTGAAACTGTCGATTCCTAATCAGACTTTCTTCAATTACTACTTTAGAATGACATTTATTTGTTCCGCTTACATTGGTTGCCTGTTCTGTCTCGCAGTCGCAATTTTTTACTGCAGTATTTATATGCCTATCATTGTTGGACTTGGCTGGCGTGACATACGCCTGCGCATCGTCTTGCCGCAGGCTTAGCTCCATTTCGGCAAGACGGCGGTCCACACTCCGCTGCCACAGCGGAATGTCCTTTTGCACTATCTTTTTAAGATTTTGCACATCCGTAGTTGAGTCCACCTCTCTGGCCTCAATTGCGGCGTGCACTTTCTCATCTAATTCCTTTGTGAAGTTACGTTCTACTTTGTGCACATGTTCGATCACTTTGTTCTCAATTACGTGAGTTGTGTTAAGTTCTAGTTGTTCGACCCTATTAGTCAGGACACTGACTTCCTCTGCGATATTGGCATTAGCCACCTGAATACTATCTAGTCTTTCGCTTAATTCTTGCATCGTTTGGGGCATGGTTTCATATTTTTGTTTCAAGCTAACAATGTCACCTTGCATAACTTCTAAAGTTTGCATCAACTGCAAGTCCCTCTCTCGCAGGCGTCGGTCACGCTCTGCTTGTTTAGCATCACGTTCTTTATCGCGTTCTGCTTGCATACAGGCGAATTCAGCTACCAATCTTTGGTCCCGTTCTGCTTGCATTTGTACAAATTCAGCTTGGAAATTGAGCATGCGCTCGAACATAACTCTTAATGATTGCACTTCTGACATCACACCACTCTCTGGTCCGTGTCCAGTGCTTGCGGTGGGCACAGTATTTTCACTATCAACTGAATTACTGGGTGGCAGTGGCAACATTTCTTGCCCTTCTGCCCCCAGATTCTCACATTGTACTTCCTGAACTACGTCACTAATATTACTTTGTGTCCCACTTTCCAACTCGGTATCACTACTGACTGACTGTTGCTCTTTATCCATGTTGATATCTTTCTGACTACGCAATTTAACCATAGTAAGCAAAGGAAATAAAATCTGAACTAAATATCCTAACACTCAGGTTTCACTGACATAATACCGTGCAGGCATACAGGCCCTCATTTCAAGGTGGCGTAAGGCCGTAGCATTGAATGGAGATTACGTTGAAAAATAGTGTTGTGTAGCTAAAAGATTGGGGAATAACCTGGTGTATTTCAATTCTGAATAAAACAATCCCCGTTTCAGAAAAAAAAATGTGTTGCATTACTTATTGAACTGCCCTCGTAATTACCTCTTTTTCCACGTAATATTCCACAACTGACCCTTGTGCTTCGCAACACCCCAGGAGCACGAAATGAGGGCCTGGAGATCTAGTGTGTTTCCATTCAATGGTTTTTCCTCTCCGATTAAAAACCTATGTTTCATTTCCAGCCGGCCGCGGTGGCCATGCGGTAGCTAGGTACTTCAGTCCGGAACCGCGCGACTGCTACGGTCGCAGGTTCGAATCCTGCCTCGAGCATGGATGTGTGTGCTGTCCTTAGGTTAGTTAGGTTTAAGTAGTTCTAAGTTCCAGGGGACTGATGACCTCAGATGTTAAGTCCCATAGTGCTGAGAGCCATTTGAACCATTTTGTTTTTCATTTCCAATGATAATTTCACCTTAAGTAGCCTGAGGGAACGGTACCTGCTGACGTGTTATCCCAAGGTTGCCTTTATGGTCTTCACTGAGATATTTGGGGCCTATCTAGCACAAACTTTCAAACTTCAGGAGAGTTGAGACTGATACGGAAGATGTCGTAATATGCAGAACCATGACTAATGTGTATTTGGTTTGTCACTTCAACAACACTCCCTCGCCGGATATTCAAAATCAATTTACGTACTGACTCAATGCAGGCATCAGTCAGAAGGAAATTTGAGTGGACGCTCTGCTCTTTCTTCGTGCTTCACGCATGGTCAGCTTTTTTTGAATGATCCTTTGCACTGGCAAACACTTCATCATGGTAATAATTTGCCCCGTATTGTACTGTAAGTGTTCTACGGATTTCAGGTGCTGATACTGTAGTGTTGGCAGAAGAGCCAACACTGTGGGGCAAGAGGAGGCCGAAATGCACGCGTCAACTCACGCAGGTGGCGCTAGGTCTGAAACAGGATACGTAATGAATACTATAAAGAAAAGTACGTAGCTGCTGGAATACTTAACTTTAATCCATCATTTGTATACAGCATTCTTGATGATACAAGTGAGACTCTCTCTAGAAATGATTAATGGCGCCTTGCTAGGTCGTAGCCTTGGACTTAGCTGAAGGCTATTCTAACTATCTCTCGGCAAATGAGAGAAAGACTTTGTCAGTGTAGTCGCTAGCAAAGTCGTCGTACAACTGGGGACGAGTCCTAGTACGTCTCTCTAGACCTGCCGTGTGGTGGCGCTCGGTCTGCAATTACTGACAGTGGCGACACGCGGGTCCGACATGTACTAATGGACCGCGGCCGATTTAAAGCTACCACCTAGCAAGTGTGGTGTCTGGCGGTGACACCACATTCCTCCCCCGCAAATCGGCGAACGGTCGTGTTATAAGGCTTCCGCCCGCCGTGGGGAGGACCCCATGTTGACGTATGCGACGAGGTGGGGAGCCTAACAACAGGCGAGGCTGTGCCACCCGCACCCGGCCATTCGGTCCGAGGGGAGCTAGGAAACGCCTGAAAACCTAGTCCAGGGTGCACGTCAACATGCGGTGGATGCGCCCGTAAAGAGACAGGAGGGGCCGAAGGGTCGACCTCCATTGCGTCGGGGGATCCGACGCGCGATGACGCCATGTGGTCCGGAGCGGGCAAGAGTTCCATGGCGGAGGACAGCTGGTCACGGGAAGCGATCGGCGGCGCGTGACCCAGGGAGGCGCTTGGCGGCTGCAGCGAAGCGTCCACTGCGGGCGGCGTCGGCGGGAGAACAGGCGGCGGCGGCGGCGGCGGCGGCGGCGGCGGCGGCGGCGCGTCGCCATGGGGCAAATTGGAAGGCATCGTCGGTAACACCTGGGGATGAGGCGAGCCAGTAGATGGGTCCCCAGGGCGCTGACCGGACGGCACCGTCGCTGAAAGCAGACGGGGCGTGGCAGAACCCGTGCGACGACAGAGGCGCAGCTGATTGAGATGCCGACGCACCTCACCAGAGGCCTCCAAAACCAAATACATCGCGCGGCCGAGGCAGCGAAGAATGCGCCCTGCGAGCCAACGCCGTGAACCGCGATAGTTGCGATAGAATACAACATCGCCTGGAGCAAAAGCAGGAGTCTGCCGCTGCACAGGAACCTGATGCGGCGTCCGATGAGGACGACCATGGAGCAACTCAGCCGGCGAGCTACCATCCCAGGGCTAAGAGCGTTACGAGGACAAAAAGAGCAACAAGGCGTCCTCCCGAGAATGCGACTCTTTCAACTTCGACATCTGTGACTTGAAAGTCCGGACCAAACGTTCAGCGGCACCGTTTGACTGAGGCGAAAACGGCGCAGATGTCAGATGTTGAATACCATTGGCCTTGCAGAATGACTGAAATTCTGCGGACGTGAATTGTGGGCCATTGTCGGAAACAATAGTCTGTGAAAGACCTTCAATGCAAAAGACAGCAGACAACGCTTGGATGGTGGCAGATGACGTCGTGGAAGACATCCGGACAACAAAAGGAAAATTACTGAAGGAATCGACAACAACCAACCATCGAGCATTCCAGAATGGACCAGCAAAATCGATATGTAAGCGTTACCAAGGCCAAGCAAAGAATTTCCGCGGCGGCGCGGATGTTGTTCGGCACACGCCATGCAAGAAGAGCACATATTCGTAATCGCAGCATCGATTCCGAACCAAGTACAGTGCTGACGAGCAAGTTGTTTCGTTCGCACTATACCCCAATGTCCTTGGTGGAGAAGCATTAAGACAGAGGACTGTAACGAACGTGGGACCACGACTCTGGACTGATCATTATCAGAACGCAACAACAAAACACCACGTAGAACAAAAAGTCTCTCCTTGTGAGCAAAAAATCGGCGAACCAACGGATCCTCGATCCGCGACTTTGACAAGGGCCATTGCGTAGCAACAAAACGCAAAACGGTAGCAAGGACAGGGTCGGCAGCTGTGGCTGTAGCTACATGACGAAAATCAATCGGAAACGATTCGACCACGTCATCAGTTTCCGCATCAGTGAACATACAAGCAAGTTCGGAAGAATCGAATGCTCTATCCTCAGCAATAGGCAAACGGGACAACGCATCGGCGTTTCCGTGCTTAGCAGTGGACCGATACAAGATATCGTAGCGGTACTACGAGAGGAATATAGACCAGCCAATGAATTTCTGCGCTGTACATGGAGGTACTGGCTTGTTCGGATGAAAAAGCGATGTCAAAGGTTTGTGGTCTGTGATGATGGAAAAGTGACGACCATACAAGAAATCGTGAAAATTTGTAACACCAAACACGAGAGCCAAAGCTTCTTACTCTATCTGTGAATAATTTCTTTGCGCTGACGAGAGCAATTTGGACGCAAAGGCAATAGGGCGATCATGCGAACCATCTTTGTGCGCAAGCACAGCACCGATCCCGAAATCCGATACATCTACCATCAACAAAAGGGGTTTCTGGGGATCTAATGGCGTAAGGCAAGGATTTGAAAGCAACGCCGATTTCAATTGGCGAAAGGCGCGTTCGCATTCCGTCGACCAGACGAACGGAACACCTTTACGGCGTAAGCGATGAAGCGGAGCTGAAATGGAAGAGGCATGGGCGATATAACGGTTATAATAGTTAGTTTTGCCCAACACACTCTGCAGCTGCTTCAAATTCTGCGGCGAAGGCAAGTCTTGTATGGCACGGAGGTGCTCTGGAAAATTTCGGTTGCGCGTTGACTTTGAGTTCCAAATGTGCTTCATAGTTCTTAGCGCAACCAAGGCCCGGTGCAAAAATGTCTGCAAATTCTTCAAATAGACGAGAAACACTGGCGGAAGGCACAGTCTGGTTCACTGACAGGACCTGATTTACGATAGACAAGTTAAACAACTGAAATAAATCTAAACCAAACAAGTTCACTGCAGAAGAAGAACGAAGAACGTAAAATGACACAAGTTTTGTTTGTCCCTTGCATGTTGCAAGAATACTGCACTGTCCTAACACAAGGATATGCTGTCCTGAATAACTAGTGAGCTGAACCTTTGCGGCACGCAACGGAGGTGCGCCCAGTTGTTTGTACGTGGCGTGATTGAGTAATGAAACCGCAGTTCCGGTATCGAGCTGGAATTGTATCACGTTGCCATGAATTTCCAAGTCCACAAAAAGTTTATTGTCCTGCTGACGACAAGAGCGACTGTCTCGTGCAACGTGAACTGTTTCTGGGACAGAATCACTTGCGACTTGACATGATTTCCGTCGACGTCGACGCACACTTTTTTTGGGACGAACACAGTCACTGTCAGAGAGAGGAACACTGGGCAGAATGGCATTAACTACATGAATGTCCATGGGCGAAGGTTCACGAGCCTGAGTATTCTTGGTTCGATTCCGGCGCGAAGCAAAGGGCCTGGAATGGTTGTGAGTGTCCGATCTAAGCTTTTTCTGGCAAACACTTTGAACATATCCTTTTTAATACAGAAAAAGCAAATAGCTTGGCGTGACGGGCAGTTCTCACGCGAATGTCTAGTTGCACACCACGGCCATGATTTCAGCACTGCATTTGCTTGCTTGCGTGGCACACGTGGCGGCGCGGACGTGCGCGAGGGCTGTTGACAGTTCCGTGCAGCTCGCCCGGCGGGCCGGTTAATGTGCCACACAGCTGGCGAAGTTTCAAATGATTCCTGAGCAAAGTCAAGTGTGTCTTGCCGGTCCAATATGTCTATCACTTGTTGAAGGGAGGGATTGACTAGTTTCAAAATCTGTTCCCGTATGCCAACATCAGAAACGTTCGGTGCTATTGCATCACGCACCATAGTATCTGAATAAGGGAGTCCACATTCACACTCAAAAGCACAATCCCTTGTAAGGCCTTGCAATGTTGCAACCCACTCCCGATTAGTTTGACCGGCCATACATTTTGTACGAAAGAACGTATACCATTTTGCAACGACATTGACTGTTTCCTTGAAATAGGCATCTAAAGCAGACTAAATTTCTTTGTAGGACAGAGTTGCTACGTTGCGTCGGGGAAACAATTTCACTATCACACGGTACGTGTGCACTCCGACGGATGCTAACAAAAAAGGCTGCCGCTCGTTACCTTGAATTCTGTAGGCGTCGATATGGAATCCAAATTGGCGTGACCACTCCGGCCAGCTTTCTGCAGCCAGGTCAAATGGCCGGAACGAGGGTGCAACAGCATGTTGTGGCTGCGGTAGCGGTGAAGCGGCGGCTGCCCCATCGTTTTGTAGTGCCCGTTGACCCTGAACGAGCTGTCCAAGGGCATCCAACAACGCCTGCGTCTGCTGATTCTGCAAGCGATAAAATTCGGACAGTACATCTGGAGATTGTGGCGAAGCCATGACACAATGTTTTTAACCAAGTAGAAAGAACACTTTTACACTCGTCGCCAATGTAGTGTTGGCAGAAGAGCCAACACTGTGGGGCAAGAGGAGGTCGAAATGCACGCGTCAACTCACGCAGGTGGCGCTTGGTCTGAAACAGGATACGTAATGAATGCTATAAAGAAAAGTATGTAGCTGCTGGAATACTTAACTTTAATCCATCATTTGTATACAGCATTCTTGATGATACAAGTGAGACTCTCTCTAGAAATGGTTAATGGCACCTTGCTAGGTCGTAGCCATGGACTTAGCTGAAGGCTATTCTAACTATCTCTCGGCAAATGAGAGAAAGGCTTCGTCAGTGTAGTCGCTAGCAAAGTCGTCGTACAACTGGGGACGAGTCCTAGTACGTCTCTCTAGACCTGCCGTGTGGTGGCGCTCGGTCTGCAATTACTGACAGTGGCGACACGCGGGTCCGACATGTACTAATGGACCGCGGCCGATTTAAAGCTACCACCTAGCAAGTGTGGTGTCTGGCGGTGACACCACAGATACATCTTCGGGCAACAAGAAAACGGATTACAGAACTCTGTGACTTAGCCATGTTTACTTCCAAGGGCGCCAAGAACTAATAGGGCAACACTGAAGCTTGCTAGTAAAGAGAACGAAACTGTGGAGCGGCCGGCGTCCCTACTATGTCTTACTACAAACTAAAAACGATGTTAAAGAAAGAACAGAGACTTATTGAGTTACCCTTGTACGATGAAACACTGACGATGCAGCGCTTGATTGATGATGATGGCGATGTGAGCCTGCTTCTGTAACCATTAGGGATGATTTTGAGGAGGACTTTGTGTAACCGTAGTTTATGACTTTCGATTGATATTGGACTAAAAAGAATAATAGCTATATAAAAAAGGTTGTCGTACATCTGTTGTGTGAGGATCGAATGAGCGAGACACTGATGAAGGAAGGTGAGTAGTATTCTGGTTAGGAAGATGACATTTTTGTATTTGTTAGTACTAGCTGGGGCATGTATTCCCCCTGTTCTACTGGTTAATAGCTTTAGTATGTTTTAGGGGTTTTGATGAGTGTTAAGAGGGGATTGACGTTAGTTTTTCATTGAGTGTTAGGCCTTGTTATTTTAGTACTTTAGTACAGTGATCACAATCTATTGGTTATGAACTGTAGATTAAAACTGAAGAAACTGCAAAAAGGTGGGAATTTAAGGAGCTGGGACCTGGATAAACTGAAGGAACCAGAGGTTGTACAGTGTTTCAGGCAGAGCATTAGGGAAGAATTGACAGGAATGGGGGAAAGAAATACAGTAGAAGAAGAATGGGTAGCTTTGAGGGATGAAATAGTGAAGGCAGCAGAGGATCAAATAGGTAAACAAATGAGGGCTAGTAGAAACCCTTGGGTAACAGAAGAAATATTGAATTTAATTGATGAAAGGAGAAAATATAAAACTGCAGTAAATGAAGCAGGCAAAAAGGAATACAAACGTCTCAAAACTGAGATCGACAGGAAGTGCAAAATGGCTAAGCAGGGATGGCTAGAGGACAAATGTAAGGATGTAGAGGCTTATCTCACTAGGGGTAAGATAGATACTGCCTACAGGAAAATTAAAGAGACCTTTGGAGAAAAGAGAACCAAGTGCATGAATATCAAGAGCTGAGATGGAAAACCAGTTCTAAGCAAAGAAGGGAAAGCAGAAAGGTGGAAGGAGTATATAGAGGGTCTATAGAAGGGCGATGTACTTGAGGACAATATTATGGAAGTGATGTAGATGAAGATGAAATGGGAGATATGATACTGCGTGAAGAGTTTGACAGAGCACTGAAAGACCTAAGCCGAATCAAGGCCCCCGGAGTAGACAACATTCCATTAGAACAACTGACAGCCTTGGGAGAGCCAGTCCTGACAAAACTCTACCATCTGGTGAGCAAGATGAATGAGACAGGCAAAATACCCTCAGACTTCAAGAAGAATATAATAATTCCAATTCCAAAGAAAGCAGGTGTCGACAGATGTGAAAATTACCGAATTATCAGTTTAATAAGTCACAGCTGCAAAATGCTAACGCGAATTCTGTACAAACGAATGGAAAAACTGATAGATGCCGACCTCGGGGAAGATCAGTTTGGATTCCGTAGAAATGTTGAAACACGTGAGGCAATACTGACTCTACGACTTATCTTAGAAAATAGATTAAGGTAAGGCAAACCTACATTTCTAGCATTTGTAGACTTAGAGAATGCTTTTGACAATGTTGACTGGAATACTCTCTTTCAAATTCTAAAGGTGGCAGGGGTAAATTATAGGGGGCGAAAGGCTATTTACAATTTGTACAGAAACCAGATGGCAGTTATAAGAGTCGAGGGGTATGAAAGGGAAGCAGTGATTGGGAAGGGAGTGAGACAGGGTTGTATCCTATCCCCGATGCTATTCAATCTGTGTATTGAGCAAGCAATAAAGGAAACAAAAGAAAAGTTCTGAGTAGGTATTAAAATCCATGGAGAAGAAATAAAAACTTTGAGTTTCGCCGATGACATTGTAATTCTGTCAGAGACAGTAAGGGACTTGGAAGAGCAGTTGAACGGAATGGACAGTGTCTTGAAAGGAGGGTATAAGATGAACATCAACAAAAGCAAAACGAGGATAATGGAATGTAGTCGAATTAAGTCGGGTGATGCTGAGGGAATTAGATTAGGAAATGAGACACTTAAAGTAGTAAAGGAATTTTGCTATTTGGGAAGCAAAATAACTGATGATGGTCGAAGTAGAGAGGATATAAAATGTAGACTGGCAATGGCAAGGAAAGCGTTTCTGAAGAAGAAAAATTTGTTAACATCGAGTATAGATTTAAATGTCAGAAAGTCGTTTCTGAAAGTATTTGTATGGAGTGTAGCCATGTATGGAAGTGAAACGTGGACGATAAATAGTTTAGACAAGAAGAGAATAGAAGCTTTCGAAATGTGGTGCTACAGAAGAATGCTGAAGATTAGATGGTTAGATCACATAACTAATGAGGAGATATTGAATAGAATTGGGGAGAAGAGGAGCTTGTGGCACAACTTGACTAGAAGAAGGGATCGGTTGGTAGGACATGTTCTGAGACATCGAGGGATCACCAATTTAGTATTGGAGGGCAGCGTGGAGGGTAAAAATCGTAGAGGGAGACCAAGAGATGAATATACTCAGAAGGATGTAGGCTGCAGTAGGTACTGGGAGATGAAGAAGCTTGCACAGGATAGAGTAGCATGGAGAGGTGCATCAAACCAGTCTCAGGACTGAAGACCACAACAACAACAACAACAGTACAGTGATGGGGCTGTTGTAGACAGCTAAGGTGAAAATTTAGCACAATTTTTCTGTGATTATTGCCATAATTTCGTAGGATCCATTGAGGAACGTGACCAACATTTGTTTATTGTGGATGAAACATACGTTTCTTTTAGCAAAAGCACGTTTCGTGCCCACTACGGGAAATCATCCATGAAAAAGGAGTATTGCGATGTCTCCTGTCCCTGGATTTTCGTAACTCTATGCTGCTGGTATTAAAATTTCTTGTCCTATCGTACCTTATTGTCTTCAACGACTCTTTCCAACCTTTCATCGATGTCGTAACAACCTACTTCGAAGGAGTTCTTTTCTTTTGCGCTCAGGGTCGTCGACGTTTACAGGATGTCGGAGTTCGGATGCGTATTGTGACGCTCTCGTCAATCCAACACGAGGCTTCAGCTCTTCGCTTTATTTGTAGAACAGGAAATTGCTACCGAGGGCAAATAATTTCGAAGCCTGATTAAACACTCCCTGGTGAACCAATACAAGGAGCAACTCTCCGACGTAGTGCATCGACCAGTCCGTTCAAATTGACTAGCGCTCCGCACTTGATAGATCCCAGCACTTTACAGAGCACATACGGGGTATGTCTACTATTGATTTTACGAAGGCACTGCCCTTCCCTGTGTCTGTACACAACCTATCTCGTAACTTGTGTATACCTGTAATTATGCAAATTTACTGCCCCTTTATTAACGCCGACGTGAACTCTGTCTCTAGACCTCATAAAATCCATTGTGATGGAATTTTCTTTGGGTATTTTTCCTTCTGTCGTTATGCCATCTGTGTTATACGCCATATAGAAACTTATATACACTACTGGCAATTAAAATTGCTACACAACAAAGGTCAAGTGCTACTGACGCGAAATTTAACCGACAGGAAGAAGATGCTGTGATATGCAAATAATTGGCTTTTCAGAGCATTCACACAAGGTTGGCGCCGGTGGCGACACCTACAGTGTGCTGATATGAGGAAAGTTTCCAACCGATTTCTCATACACAAACAGCAGTTTTTAATGGTACTTGAATTACGTAACCTTTATGGTACCTCGCCTGAACTTCTCGATACCAGTAATATTCTACTGTATTTCTGTTAACTACTTAACATATCTCTGAGACAACATTCAGATTTGATTTCATTTGTGATACATCGATATGTTTATATTGCAATGATATTATTCTTATGTATATTCTTTCTTTTGTCACTATGATCTTTGACGTACTTGTAACTCTGATTTTTCGGCGCGTAAGCGATAGTTAGTTGTTAACTGGTTAGAGAGTCGGACCTTGAGAAAGTCAAGTCTTGCACGTCATGTTGGAAAGATTCATATTGTAGTTGGCTTATAAAATGTGAGGAAGATGTTTTCAGGTATGATTTGTACTGTGAAGTGATGTTTGTGTGTCACGTGATATTGCAATAAAAGCAATTAAAAGGAAGTGTAACTTAAATTCGGAGTGCTGATTACTTTTCTTACATCACCATTGTCCAGTAAAAGTGTAAGCTTCAAGAATGGTTTGTGAAGCGCATCTACAAAACTTTTGAATATAGCAGAATAAAACCTAGACCTCTTTGCATCCGAGCTTGGAATCATATCCATCTAGATTTTCAACGATTGAGCCATGATTTTACGACGAGACCAGCGTGGGAAACACAAAAAGATGAGTGCCTAGTTTTTTGATTATTACATGAAATGACTTTATTAACTGTGCTCTAATAACACCTGCCACATAATAATTATGTTGTTGCCCGAAAATGCAGTAGTTAGCAGCGCGAGCAACACCACAATCGTTATTAAAATTTTGACCTTTGTTGTGGTAGGGTTGTTAGAAGTTGACCTGCGTTGCCTGGTGAAACGTTGTTGTGATGCTTCGTGTAATGAGAAGAAATGCGTACCATCACGTTTTCGACTTTGATAAAGGTCGGATTCTAGCCTATCGCGATTGCGGTTTATCGTATCGCGACATTGCTGCTCGCGTTGGTCGAGATCCATAGACTGTTAGCAGAATATGGAATCGGTGGGTTCAGGAAGGTAATACGGAACGCCGTGCTGGATCCCAACGGCCTCGTATCACTAGCAGTCGAGATGACAGGCATCTTATCCGCATGGCTGTAACGCATCGTGCAGCCACGTCTCGTTCCCTGAGTCAACAGATGGGGACATTTGCAAGACAACAACCATCTGCACGAACAGTTCGATGACGTTTGCAGCAGCATGGACTGTCAGCTTGGAGACCATGGCTGCGGTTACCCTTGACGCTATATCACAGACAGGAGCGCCTGCGATGGTGTACTCAACGACGAACCTGGGTGCACGAATGGCTAAACGTCTTTTTTCGGATGAATCCAGGTTCTGTTTACAGCGTCGTGATGGTCGCATCCGTGTTTGGCGACATCGCGGTGAACGCACAATGGAAGCGTGTATTCGTCATCGCCATACTGGCGTATCACCCGGCGTGATGGTATGGGGTGCCATTGCTTACACGTCTCGGTCACCTCTTGTTCGCATTGACAGCACTTTGAACAGTGGACGTTACATTTCAGATGTGTTACGACCCGTAGCGCTACCCTTCATTTGATCGCTGTGAAACCCTACATTTGAGCAGGATAATGCATGACCGCATGTTGTAGGTCCTGTACGGGCCTTTGTGGATAGAGAGAATGTTCGACTGCTACCCTGGCCAGCACATTCTCCAGATATCTCACCAACTGAAAACATCTGGTCAATGGTGGCCGAGCAACTGGCTCGTCACAATATGGCAGTCACTACTCTTGATGAACTGTGGTTTCCTGTTGAAGCTGCATGGGCAGCTGTACCTGTACACGCCATTCAAAGTCTGTTTGACTCAAGGCCCAGGCGTATCAAGGCCTTTATTACGGCCAGAGGTGGTTGTTCTGGGTACTGATTTCTCAGGATCTGTGGACCCAAATTGCGTGATAATGTGATCACATGTCTGTTCTAGTATAATATATTTGTCCAATGAATACCCGTTTATCATCTGCATTTCTTCTTGGTGTAGCAATTTTAATGGTCAGTAGTGTATAAAATATTGAAAATGTATATTGGTATTGTATAAGTACAATGAGCAAAGAAGTTAAAATCAATGTAAAATCGTAGAAACAGTGACAGTTGAAGTATACGATGTGCAAGGGGCGTCAATTATCAAGTACCGGTGTCGAAAATGGTGAGATGTGAGCGGCGACTGTTGGAGGTCGAAGTGAAATACTTAAAAAGTAACTGCTACGGAGGATATATGTGACTGGCTGCAGAAAGGATGTAAAGTATTGGAACGTCTTCTACACACGCTGAGGTGACAAAAGTCACGGGATAGCGATCTGCACATATACAGATGGCGGTAGTATCGCGGACGCAATGTATAGCAGAGTAGTGCGTTGGCGGAGCTGTAATTTGCAGTCGGGTAATTCATGTCAAAAGGTATCCGACGTGATTATGGCCGCACGACGGGAATTAACCGGCTTCGAATGCGGCATGACAGATGGCGCTTGACCCATGCTACATTCCATTTCGGAGATCGTAAGGGAATTCAGTACACCGAGATCCAGTGTCAAGAGCGTGCCGAGAATACCGCATTTCAGGCGTTGCCTCCCTCCACGGACAACGCAGTGGCCGAAGGCCTTCACTTAACGACTGAGAGCAGCGGCGTTTGCGTAGAGTTTCAGTGCCAACAGGCAAGCAACACTGCGCGAAATGACTGCAGAATTCAAAGTGGGACTCAGGACGATCGAATCCGTTAGGAGAGTGCGCCACAATTTGACGTTAATGGTCTCTGGCAGCAGACGACCGATGCGAGTGGCTTTTCTAACAGCACGAAATCGCCTGCGGAGTTCTAGATTGGTGATGATATCGGTTGGACCACAGACGCTGGAAAACCGTGGCCTCATGAGAGGAGTTCCGATTTCAGCTGCTAAGACTGGGGGTAGGGTTGGAGTGCAGCGCAGACCCACGAAACTGGCGGTGGCTCCATAAGGGTGTGGGCTGTGTTTGCGTCGTGTGGACTGCACCCTCTGTTTCTATTGAACCTATCACTGACTGGGAATGGCTGTGTTCGGCTACTTGGAGACCATCTGCAGCCATTCATGGACTTCGAGTTCCCAAAAAACGATGGAATTTTTATGGCTGACAATGCACCGTGTCACCTGGTCTCAGTTGTTCGCGATTTGTCTGAAGAACATTCTGAACTGCTCGAGCGAACATTGAACATTTATGTGACACAATCGAGAACTCAGTTGGTGCACAGTATCACGCATCGGCAACACCTTCCCAATTATAAACGATTATAGAGACAGCATGGCTCAATATTTCTATATGTGACTTCCGACCACTTGTTGACTCTGTGCCAATTCGAGTTGCTGCCCTATTCCGGGAAAAAGGATCACCGACTCGATGCTAGGAGGTTTCCAGTGACTCGTGTCAACTCAGTGTACGACGTATGTAAACATATACAGGGCTATTACAAATGATTGAAGCGATTTCATAAATTCACTGTAGCTCCATTCATTGACATATGGTCACGACACACTACAGATACGTAGAAAAACTCATAAAGTTTTGTTCGGCTTAAGCCGCACTTCAGGTTTCTGCCGCCAGAGCGCTCGAGAGCGCAGTGAGACAAAATGGCGACAGGAGCCGAGAAAGCGTATGTCGTGCTTGAAATGCACTCACATCAGTCAGTCATAACAGTGCAACGACACTTCAGGGCGAAGTTCAACAAAGATCCACCAACTGCTAACTCTATTCGGCGATGGTATGCGCAGTTTAAAGCTTCTGGATGCCTCTGTAAGGGGAAATCAACGGGTCGGCCTGCAGTAAGCGAAGAAATGGTTGAACGCGTGCGGGCAAGTTTTACGCATAGTGATGTGAAAGATTCAGTATTTAAACCTCCTCTACCAAGAAACGTGCCAGAACTGCGAGCTCGCGTCAACAATGCTTTCGAACTCATTGATGGGGACATGCTGCGTCGAGTGTGAGAGGAACTTGATTATCGGCTTGATGTCTGCCGAATCACTAAAGGGGGACATATCGAACATTTGTGAATGCCTAAAAAAACTTTTTGAGTTTTTGCATGTGTGTGCAAAGCATTGTGAAAATATCTCACATAATAAAGTTATTGTAGAGCTGTGAAATCGCTTCAATCATTTGTAATAACCCTGTGTATATATATATATATATATATATATATATATATATATATATATATATATACTATAAACGGGTGTTTTTATTGTGTAAGTACAGTGTGCATAGAAATGTAAGGTCAAACGAACAGGAACGGTGACAACTGAAGGATCTGAGGGAGAGTAATGGCGTTTGTTGTCCTGGTTGGTGGCAGGATGTTTGAAGGTCACAAAACGTACAGTAAAGAGCGTTAATGATCAACTATGTGTGTGGAAAGTGGTGAAATGTGTGTACCTTCTGTTGGAGGACGAGTTGAAATAAAAAGGGCGACGGAGGTTATGCGTGTATTACTGCAGTTACTCAGAGAAACAATGTTAGGTTTGTAACTACTTTTAAATAAACAACGCTGTGGAAAAAGGAATATATAACCAATGACAGAGTAACGGCACGTTACGTCTGAGTCGTTGTGATTAATAGTCAACAAATGAACGCCCACTTCCTTTAATAAAAACTGACTATTCGAACTTACACAGGGTGGTCCATTGATTGCGATCGGGCCAAATATCTCACGAAATAAGCGTCAAACTAAAAAACTACACAGAACGTAACTCGTCCAGCTTGAAGGGGGAAAACAGATGGCGCAATGGTTGGCCCGCTAGATGGCGCTGCCATTCATGAAACGGATATCAACTGCGGTTTTTTTTAAATAGGAATCCCCATTTGTTATTACATATTCGTGTAGTACGTAAAGAAATATGAATGTTTTAGTTGGACCACTTCTTTCGCTTTGTGATAGATGGGGCTGTGATAGTCACAAACATATGGCTCGCAATTTTAGACGAACGGTTGGTAACAGGTACGTTTTTTAAATTAAAGTACAGAACGTAGGTACGTTTGAACATTCTATTTCGGTTCTTCCAGAGTGATACATGTATCTTTGTGAACTTATCATTTCTGAGAACGCATGCTGTTACAGCGTATTACCTGTAAATACCACATTAATGCAATAAATGCTCAAAATAATGTCCGTCAACCTCAATGCATTTGGCAATACGTGTAACGACATTCCTCTAAACAGCGAGTAGTTCGCCTTCCGTAATGTTCACACATGAATTGACAATCCGCTGACACATGTTGCCAGGCGTTGTCGATGGATCACGATAGCAAATATCCTTCAACTTTCCCCACAGCAACCTGTCATGAAATATGCTATTCAAGACCGCTTCAAACGCACGCTAGCTATGTGTCGGACATCCATCATGTTGGAAGTACGTCGCCATCCTGTCATGCAGTGAAACATCTTGTAGTAACATCGGTAGAACATCACGTAGGAAATCAGCATACATTGCAAAATTTAGATTGCCATCGATAAAATGGGGGCCGATTATCCTTCCTCCCATAACGCCGCACCATACATTAACCCGCCAAGATCGCAGCCATCGTGGATTTTCCGTTGTCCGGTAGTGCATATTATGCCGGTTTCCATTACCACTGTTGGTGAATGACGCTTCGTCGCTAAATAGAACGCGTGCAAAAATCTGTCACCGTCCCGTAATTTCACTTGTGCCCAATGGCAGAACTGTACACGAGGTTTAAAGTCGTTGCCATGTAATTCCTGGTGCATAGAAATATGGTACGGGTGCAAATGATGTTGATGTAGCTGTGGTGTCACCGCCAGACACCACACTTGCTAGGTGTAGCTTTTAAATCGGCCGCGGTCCGCTAGTATACGACGGACCCGCGTGTCGCCACTGTCAGTAATTGCAGACTGAGCGCCGCCACACGGCAGGTCTAGAGAGACGTACTAGCACTCGCCCCAGTTGTACAGCCGACGTTGCTAGCCATGGTTCATTGAGAATTACGCTCTCATTTGCCGAGACGATAGTAGCATAGCCTTCAGCTACATTTGCTACGACCTAGCAAGGCGCCATTAGCAGTATAGATATTGAGATTCTATTAATGTATCATCAAGAGCATTGTTCTACAAATGTGGATTAAAGTTAAGTATTCCAGAAGCTACGTACTTTTCTTTATAGCATTCATTACGTATCCTGTTTCAGACCTCACGCCAGCCTGCGTCAGTTTAAGCATGTGCCTTTCGGCTTCATCTCATTGTGTCTAGGCTGTCTTGTCTAGACACAACAGTAGCATTCTCAACACCTACGTTTTTGAGATTACGGATTCTCGCGCAATTTGTCTTTTACTGATGTGCGGATTAGCCGCGACAGCAGCTAAAACACCTACTTGCGCATCATCACAAGTGGCTGAACTCATCCTGTTTCCTTAAATAACGTAACTATCCGGCGAACGGTCCGGACGTTTGGATGATGTCGTCCAGGATACCGAGCAGCATACATAGCACACGCCCGTTTGTCATTTTGATCACAATAGCCATACATCAACACGATATCGGCGTTTTCCGCAATTGGTAAACGGTCCATTTTAACACGGGTAATGTATCACGAAGGAAATACCGTCCGCACTGGCGGAATGTTACGTGATACTACGTACTTATACGTTTGTGACTATTACAGCGGCATCTATCACAAAGCGAAAAAAGTGGTCCACATAAAACATTCATATTTCTTTACGTGCTACACGAATATGTAATAAAAATGGGGGTTCCTATTTTCAAAAACGCAGTTGATATCCGTTTGACCTATGGCAGCGCCATTTAGCGTGTCAACCATAGCGCCATCTGGTTTCCCCCTTCAAGCTAGACGAGTTTTTCGTTTGATGCTTATTTTGTGGGATTTTTGTCCCGGTCACTATCAATTGACTTCCCAGTATGAATGAAACCAGTATCCAGAGCGTTTAATCTCCATTCCGTCTGAACATCGCACCTTAAACTGTTCTTCATACACTAGATTTCCAGCTACTGTTATGTTACACTGAACCATGAACCATTTAACTACATCAGTAACTACACAGTATTCAAGAAAGAGGAATCGCCGTACTGGATACAGTTTCAGAGAGCGCAGTATCACTCACCGTCTTCGTACGTCACGAGATGGGTGCAACTGCCTTGCATACAGTAGAACCGAAGGAAAAAAAAACTGTATCACTTGCTCTTTCAAAGCACAACCGGAATATTTTGAACCAATATATAGATTAAAGACATCCCCCTGACGTCGGCGAAAGTATCTGAACAGTTCTTACATGTACACTCCTGGAAATGGAAAAAAGAACACATTGACACCGGTGTGTCAGACCCACCATACTTGCTCCGGACACTGCGAGAGGGCTGTACAAGCAATGATCACACGCACGGCACAGCGGACACACCAGGAACCGCGGTGTTGGCCATCGAATGGCGCTAGCTGCGCAGCATTTGTGCACCGCCGCCGTCAGTGTCAGCCAGTTTGCCGTGGCATACGGAGCTCCATCGCAGTCTTTAACACTGGTAGCATGCCTCGACAGCGTGGACGTGAACCGTATGTGCAGTTGACGGACTTTGAGCGAGGGCGTATAGTGGGCATGCGGGAGGCCGGGTGGACGTACCGTCTAATTGCTGAACACGTGGGGCGTGAGGTCTCCACAGTACATCGATGTTGTCGCCAGTGGTCGGCGGAAGGTGCACGTGCCCGTCGACCTGGGACCGGACCGCAGCGACGCACGGATGCACGCCAAGACCGTAGGATCCTACGCAGTGCCGTAGGGCACCGCACCGCCACTTCCCAGCAAATTAGGGACACTGTTGCTCCTGGGGTATCGGCGAGGACCATTCGCAACCGTCTCCATGAAGCTGGGCTACGGTCCCGCACACCGTTAGGCCGTCTTCCGCTCACGCCCCAACATCGTGCAGCCCGCCTCCAGTGGTGTCGCGACAGGCGTGAATGGAGGGACGAATGGAGACGTGTCGTCTTCAGCGATGAGAGTCGCTTCTGCCTTGGTGCCAATGATAGTCGTATGCGTGTTTGGCGCCGTGCAGGTGAGCGCCACAATCAGGACTGCATACGACCGAGGCACTCAGGGCCAACACCCGGCATCATGGTGTGGGGAGCGATCTCCTACACTGGCCGTACACCACTGGTGATCGTCGAGGGGACACTGAATAGTGCACGGTACATCCAAACCGTCATCGAACCCATCGTTCTACCATTCCTAGACCGGCAAGGGAACTTGCTGTTCCAACAGGACAATGCACGTCCGCATGTATCCCGTGCCAGCCAACGTGCTCTAGAAGGTGTAAGTCAACTACCCTGGCCAGCAAGATCTGTGGATCTGTCCCCCATTGAGCATGTTTGGGACTGGATGAAGCGTCGTCTCACGCGGTCTGCACGTCCAGCACGAACGCTGGTCCAACTGAGGCGCCAGGTGGAAATGGCATGGCAAGCCGTTCCACAGGACTACATCCAGCATCTCTACGATCGTCTCCATGGGAGAATAGCAGCCTGCATTGCTGCGAAAGGTGAATATACACTGTACTAGTGCTGACATTGTGCATGCTCTGTTGCCTGTGTCTATGTGCCTGTGGTTCTGTCAGTGTGATCATGTGATGTATCTGACCCCAGGAATGTGTCAATAAAGTTTCCCCTTCCTGGGACAATGAATTCACGGTGTTCTTATTTCAATTTCCAGGAGTGTATTTCGTGTTTCTCACGTGCATTTTCAAGGATGCCAGTCTAAGCCATCGACTACGTTTGTCAATTCAATGTCTGATCCTGTGAGGACTTCCTGGTAATCATAGTGCTCCCCATGAGTTCAAATACGGAGTATGCAAATATTCAGTAAATAAGAACGCAGGAGAACATTTGTAAATATACCACGGTTGCTGGTCTCTCTCATATTATTAAATGATGGGGTTAGGCATTGTTTAACTACGGAGTAAATACAAGAGGTCCAGATATTTCCCAGTTTATCTTCTATCATGATCAAACAAATAATACAATACTTATAAAGGTTAATTACGTATGGAAACGACAGGTAAACCATTAATAAAGATAGGAATTTTGGCGGGAATAAGGGAGCAGTCAGTTCTTTACTCACAAGGGAACCTCCCCATCGCACCCCCCCCTCAGATTTAGTTATAAGTTGGCACAGTGGATAGGCCTTGAAAAACTAATCACAGATCAATCGAGAAAACAGGAAGAAGTTGTGTGGAACTATGAAAAAAATAAGCAAAATATGCAAACTGAGTAGTCCATCTGCAAGAAAAGCAACATCAGGGACTGTGTAAGCCCAGGAGCGCAGTGGTCCGTGGTTAGCGTGAGCAGTTGCGGAACGAAAGGTCCTTGGTTCAAATCTTCCCTCAAGTAAAAATTTTAAATTTTTTATTTTCAGACTATTATCTGTTCGTGATCGTGCGTCAATTATCGAAGTTCAGGCTTTCACACATAATCAACTTCGCTCTCCTAAATTCCACGACATATTCAGATTTGCTTGGACATATGCAGGATTTGACGGTCTACACACGGAAAAATTTGAAAATGTTAAAACATATGTTTTGCAGAGCACAGGGAAAACTGTGCGACTGTGAAACTGTTGCATTCATTTGTTGCAGTTTATGTGACAAACTCTTATGTTTTCATTACTTTTTTGGGAGTGATTACCACATCCACAAGAAGACCTAAATCGGGCAAGGTAGAAGAATCTTTCTACCCATTCGCCAAGGTGGGTCGACAACATATTCCTGTCATGTGACGCATATGCCGTCACCAGTGTCGTATAGAATATATCAGACGTGTTTTCCTGTGGAGGAATCGGTTGACCTATGACCTTGCGATCAAATGTTTTCGGTTCCCATTGGAGAGGCACGTCCTTTGCGGTGCGGTCGCAAAACAGACACTAAACGTATTGCAGTGAACAGAGACGTCAATGAACGAACGGACACATCATAACTTCGCGAAAATAAAGAAAGTAAATGTTGTGGATTGGCAAGACAGCCAACCCACTATGAGAGGAAGCCGAAAGGCACGCATTTTAGCTCACGCGGGCTGGCGTGAGGTCTGGAACAGGTCAAGGAATTAGACTAGCAAAAAAGGACGTAACTGTGGAATACTTAACTTTAATCCATAAATGGTGAACATCGCTCTTGACGCTACATGTATTACAGCATCAACTGGTAATGGCGCCTTGCTAAGTCGTAGCAAATGACGTAGCTGAAGGCTATGCTAACTATCGTCTCGGCAAATGAGAGCGTATTTTGTCAGTGAACCATCGCTAGCAAAGTCGGCTGTACAACTGGGGCGAGTGCTAGGAAGACTCTCTAGACCTGCCGTGTGGCGGCGCTCGGTCTGCAATCACTGATAGTGACAGTGGGCCTGTCCACAATTTCTACAAGGACTACAGTGGGTCTGCTCTGTGATGACCTACCTACCAATCTTCTTCAAAACGTCGAATGACTCTGCTGTGGGTTTGCTCTGTTGTGGCCCATTACCTGTCAGCATGTCAAGAGTCAGCACTGTCTTTCAGTTGGAAGGACAACACTTCTTCTTCAACACTGCATGGAAATCCACTACTTCCGTGTGCATTGTCTTTTACTGCTCAGACTTTGAAAAAAAAAAACACTGAAATTTTACTGTGACTGTCTTTATGGACTGAGAGAAAATTTTAGTTTTTGACCAACATTGTATAAATAAGTGTGTGCATTTGATATCTTTGTTATTGTAATTATGAAAAAATTTTTCAAATCATTATTGGCCACTACCCAAAACAATTTGTAAAATTTTTTGTGGGGAGCATGGGGGCTATGTAAGTAGGCTATGTAAGTAGGCTGTTTATATTTTCTTATTGGCAACGTTACGTAGCGCTCTGTATGAAAAATCACTGGCTGTGCTGTGTGCAGTCTGTGGCTAGTTTGCATTGTTGTCTGCCATTGTAGTGTTGGGCAGCGGCAGCTGGATGTGAACAGCGCGTAGCGTTGCGCAGTTGGAGGTGAGCCGCCAGCAGTGGTGGATGTGGGGAGAGAAATGGCGGAGTTTTGATATTTGTAAGAATGGATGTTATGAACTGCTATATATATTATGACTATTAAGGTAAATACAATGTTTGTTCTCTATTAAAATCTTTCATTTGCTAACTATGTCTACTAGTAGTTAGTGCCTTCCGTAGTTTGAATCTGTTATTTAGCTGGCAGTAGTGGCGCTCGCTGTATTGCAGTAGTTCGAGTAACGGAGATTTTTGATGAGGTAAGTGATTTGTGAAAGGTATAGATTAATGTTAGTCAGGGCCATTCTTTTGTAGGGATTTTTGAAAGTCAGATTGCGTTGCGCTAAAAAAAAAAATATATTGTGTGTCAGTTTAAGCACAGTCGTGTATAAATTGTTCAAAGGGGACGTTTCAGGTCTGCAATCACTGATAGTGGCGACACGCGGCTCCGACGTATACTAACGGACCACGGCCGATTTAAAGGTTACCACCTAGCAAGTGTGGTGTCTGGCGGTGGCACCACAGTAAAATTTTCACTCGAGGGAAAACTTGAACGAAGGACCTCCCGTTCCGCAGCTGCTCACGCTAACCACGGGACCACGACGCTCCTGAGCTTACTCTGTCCTCAGATGTTGTCTATCTTGCGATTGGACTACTCAGTTTGTACATTTTGCTATTTTTTTTCATAGTTCCACACAACTTCTTCCTGTTTTCTCGATTGATCTGTGTTCAGTTTTTCAAGGCTTATCCACTGTGCCAACTTATAACTAAATCTGAGGGGGGTGCGATGGGGAGGTTCCCTTGTCAGTACGGGGAGCGGCGCCCTACACTATTCAGGGCTCCACACGCTATGTTCCTACTGGAACAGCAGACGCCATCGGCAGAATGGGTTCCAAAGTTAAAAAGTCCTTTGCATCGCGATTCGAGTGTCGTAATTGATGGCAGCCCATCACGATGTTCCAGTCCTGCTCGTGCCGAACCGCCAATAGCGGTAGGCACAGTTAACACCTCCAGCCTCTTAGGACCATCACTAACTACACTCCTGGAAATTGAAATAAGAACACCGTGAATTCATTGTCCCAGGAAGGGGAAACTTTATTGACACATTCCTGGGGTCAGATACATCACATGATCACACTGACAGAACCACAGGCACATAGACACAGGCAACAGAGCATGCACAATGTCGGCACTAGTACAGAGTATATCCACCTTTCGCAGCAATGCAGGCTGCTATTCTCCCATGGAGACGATCGTAGAGATGCTGGATGTAGTCCTGTGGAACGGCTTGCCATGCCATTTCCACCTGGCGCCTCAGTTGGACCAGCGTTCGTGCTGGACGTGCAGACCGCGTGAGACGACGCTTCATCCAGTCCCAAACATGCTCAATGGGGGACAGATCCACAGATCTTGCTGGCCAGGGTAGTTGACTTACACCTTCTAGAGCACGTTGGGTGGCACGGGATACATGCGGACGTGCATTGTCCTGTTGGAACAGCAAGTTCCCTTGCCGGTCTAGGAATGGTAGAACGATGGGTTCGATGACGGTTTGGATGTACCGTGCACTATTCAGTGTCCCCTCGACGATCACCAGTGGTGTACGGCCAGTGTAGGAGATCGCTCCCCACACCATGATGCCGGGTGTTGGCCCTGTGTGCCTCGGTCGTATGCAGTCCTGATTGTGGCGCTCACCTGCACGGCGCCAAACACGCATACGACCATCATTGGCACCAAGGCAGAAGCGACTCTCATCGCTGAAGACGACACGTCTCCATTCGTCCCTCCATTCACGCCTGTCGCGACACCACTGGAGGCGGGCTGCACGATGTTGGGGCGTGAGCGGAAGACGGCCTAACGGTGTGCGGGACCGTAGCCCAGCTTCATGGAGACGGTTGCGAATGGTCCTCGCCGATACACCAGGAGCAACAGTGTCCCTAATTTGCTGGGAAGTGGCGGTGCGGTCCCCTACGGCACTGCGTAGGATCCTACGGTCTTGGCGTGCATCCGTGCGTCGCTGCGGTCCGGTCCCAGGTCGACGGGCACGTGCACCTTCCGCCGACCACTGGCGACAACATCGATGTACTGTGGAGACCTCACGCCCCACGTGTTGAGCAATTCGGCGGTACGTCCACCCGGCCTCCCGCATGCCCACTATACGCCCTCGCTCAAAGTCCGTCAACTGCACATACGGTTCACGTCCACGCTGTCGCGGCATGCTACCAGTGTTAAAGACTGCGATAGAGCTCCGTATGCCACGGCAAACTGGCTGACACTGACGGCGGCGGTGCACAAATGCTGCGCAGCTAGCGCCGTTCGACGGCCAACACCGCGGTTCCTGGTGTGTCCGCTGTGCCGTGCGTGTGATCATTGCTTGTACAGCCCTCTCGCAGTGTCCGGAGCAAGTATGGTGGGTCTGACACACCGGTGTCAATGTGTTCTTTTTTCCATTTCCAGGAGTGTAGTTAAACCTAACTAACCTAAGGACAGCACACAACACCCAGCACAGTTAACACCTCCAGCCTCTCAGGACCATCACTAACTAGAAGTTCAGACTCGTGATTGGTTTACCTCTCTCACGGTCGTCAGCAGATTCGGTGATATTCGCTATTTTTGGCTTCATTAAAACAGAAAATAGTTAACACTTTCAGCCAGAAGGCAAATACTTGTTTATAAAGAACGATTATGTATAATAAGGCGTCGCATAGCGACAGTGGAATTTCCTAAACAATGTAATTCGTCGTCTTTGGGCGGCAACATAAACAGAAGAATACGGATAGATATGTGAGCCTTCACTATTTTGTTCGCTGGAGAACAAATGAAGTCTTGAGCGCTAAACACTTGTACTGTTCTTCTTAAGTAAGACGGACGCAGATTTGTGGCAGTCTGATCGAATTTTTACTAAATGTATAAAAACGTGTTACGTCTAAGATTGAGTGAAGTGTAAAAAGAAGAACTGTTATAACTTATCGTGACGACGTACGGGCGACTCAAGAGTACAATGGCTATATAAAAGAGCGTTTCATGGACATGAAACGGACATAAAAATCTACCGTCATTGTAGTAAAAAAAATGGCTCTGAGCACTATGGGACTCAACTGCTGTGGTCATAAGTCCCCTAGAACTTAGAACTACTTAAACCTAACTAACCTAAGGACATCATACACATTCTTGCCCGAGGCAGGATTCGAACCTGCGACTGTAGCGCCTTTAACCGCTCGGCCACTCCGGCCGGCGTCATTGTAGTACTAAGCATAAGGTACGATATATGTTTTAGTTATAACGAATATTTGTTCTCTAAATGTTGTATCATTTAGCAGTGCTCATTCCTATCGTCTCCTCAGTATTATTTTCATTTTAATGATTCATTTTGCTAAGATTACAGACACCAAGATCAGCAGTCCAATGTGCGTGTTACATTGACAAAAAGAAAACTGTTTTATCGTCTTCTTACATCAGCTTTAGTATTGAATTTCGTTTTTGTGTGATGTTACAGTTGTTTTTACGCCTGTCCGCAGCTCGTGGTCGTGCGGAAGCGTTCTCGCTTCCCGCGCCCGGGTTTCCGGGTTCGATTCCCGGCGGGGTCAGGGATTTTCTCTGCCTCGTGATGACTGGGTGTTGTGTAATGTCCTTAGGTTAGTTAGGTTTAAGTACTTCTAAGTTCTAGGGGACTGATGACCATAGATGTTAAGTCCCATAGTGCTCAGAGCCATTTGAACCATTTTTTGTTTTGTTTTTGCGCCCTTAAGAACTTTCTGGTCCCTTAGGAAATAGTTTTGTCCTAACAATAACTTCGCAACCGGGTATGGTCGTATCTACTACCATGAAGTAATTATAAAGACGACAATGCAATTTCTCAATCAATAAAACGCTAGCTGTGACTGCTTCAAGGCAAGCGAAACTGCAAGTAAAGACAATTCACATTTCATAATGCAATATTTTATGACAATGGTCGATCCATGATTCTTAGGCCAATTGTGATTGATAAAACAGTAAGCAAAATCTCAAATTCCAACTTTTCCATTGAATAACAACATCACTTTTATTTTGTTACATCACAGTTCCCATTTGCTGGGGTTTCTCCTGCTTTCCCACAGGCAATCAATCACTATAAAAGTCGACATAAATATCACTAAGTCAAGACTTGTGATTATTAACTGCAAGGGGCGTTCGATAAGTAATGCCTTACATTCCTTTTGTCCGGGAAGTTTCAGTTGAAAAAATTAGGAATTTGTTGTGGGACATCGTGGAATATTTTCGCTTCAGCCTCTATAGTTTCATGAAGTTCCGATAGGTGGCAGTGCTATACGCGGCCTTCAAAATGCCTCCTGTAACGGCGATGCTCTCCAAACAGAGAACTCTCATTGAGCTTTTTTGGCGGAAATCCAGAGGACCGCAGATATATTTAGGAGCTTTTCTGTAATAAACTAAAGAGTTCACTTAAATCATGTCTCATTCCACTAGATGTTGCCTTGGTCGTCACATTTGATATTTTTCAATTCTCCGCCTTAAGATTCACTGCAAGGACCACGATATTTCAATGTGTTTATCAATACGCTGCGTACATTTACTACGGAATTCGGTCTCGAAGCTGCGTCTGTGTCATGATTATTTCTGATACAGTTAAATTCGCTCACATGCACGCGGGGTTTTGCAGGGGTAGTTGCTATTTCCAGCAACCGTGTAATAGAACGGCACTGGATTTCCTCTGTTATGTGGGCATAGTTTGTTACATTTGTATTTCGCTAATCCATCGTCTACGTGTGTACGTGTACCTGACCCCTCATGGTAATGTACATGTGCGTCAGTGAAAAAGAACCAATAAAAAGGTGTTTGCATGTGGACGTAATGTGCTGTTCCAGTCTCTTCTGTACCTAAGGTCCATCACCGTTCCCTTTGGATCCGTACGTAATTCGGTGCTCTCCGATACACACGATCGAACAGCGGAGGAGTGGTAGTCAAGCGTCAACTTTAGGTTACAATATCTCCGGATGTAATTGTCATTTTACACTGCAACAAACGGCACTGATTATGTATTTGTTTATATGTTCAGACGTGCTAACAAAACTAACGGGGTTCCATTTAAAAAAACGTAGGCTTGTGTTAAAAAACATACTTCCGTGCATTTTTTTATGGTTTGTATTAACCAATTACACTAGCCCCTCTCCTCACGTTGGTCTGTGGAATCGGTTCGTCAGGGTGTTCGATCATGGTTAGAGTTCCAATGTTAGATTACATTATTGGTTCGTACAGCAATATTTACACAAGTCTGCTCATACAAGAGTGACAAATTTTTAAATCAGCTCTTCATCTCATACAAACAAAATTTTCCTGAACAAAAACACATTTGATATTTGATCATTTTAAAAAGATTGTTTTATTTGTGTATGTTACAAGTGGTTTTTAGTCATTGTGTACAGTAACTATATCTTCGTCTGCCTCCCGATCGTCCACATCATCGAGGGTATTGTACTACGTCGTCGGAACACGTCACCGTAGAGTCGAGATAGGCTCGTCTGGAACACCCTGTCGACTGTCGATGTCAGGGCCCTCAGTTTGTATCATCGGCTTGGCTCGGTTGTCCGACGGCTGTAGTCGTGCAGGTGTGGTCTCCCGATGTGTACAAGAAATTGAATTCACACAACAGTGTCTAATTATGGCTGAATATAGATGTTATCTCACTGAGGCATGAAAACACGTAACTGTTAGTTATTATTGTTAAGTATGGAGCCAGTTCTGTTGGTATTCATAGCCTCACATTTCACGTCGGTTTTATTTTTCTTTCTACCCATGGCGTTGTTGCTTTTGATCCTTCCGCTTCGACACTGCTTACACAACTTGTCACTCATCCATTTGTTCATTATTCATAATCAACAATAGCCAATTCTGTCACTGGTACACACTGCTTCAGCCTCCAACTACGGGTGATTGGACGCACGCTATTCACAGTCCAACAAATATCTTTCTCCACGGCTGCGCATTGTTTATCTTTTAACACATGTCGCAAAGCAGGAATTTACATTGTTGCTCGTGTGACAACACAGCAGTGCTCTGCAAGCTCTTAAAGGTGTCATCTGGTTCAGTGCGCTAGCTAAACGCCTTCCCACGCTGCAACAGTTTATGACTTTATACAAAGCTAATTCGTAACGGTCGAGGGCAAGGGTCTTCACTGATATGATGACGTCACAGGTAAAACAAATACTGTGCGAAAGACACGTAGAGTTGCGATCTATCCGTCGTGGGCTCATAGACAGTTTACACATTATCTGTCACGTAATTATTAGTTATTCAAATCTGACGGTACCTGGTCATACATTGAAGTTGGATCGACGAGCGAATAGATGCTTTCACGTCAAAACTGTCATCACCAGTGTTCGTTCGGCAAGAAGAGCAGAGCACTGTTCCTGTGCCACCCTCCTTCTAAACCTCTCCCGGCGTTACATGGATTGAGGACATGCGGCACCGTTAACGGGGATTTGCCAGTCGAATCAGGACGTTAATCTCGGCGGCTCTTCTGTGCTCCTCAAAGGATGAAAAATGTACCAGCAACGAGTTTTGACCCTGCACCTTCTCTTTCGTTGTCATCAACAGCATAGTTGTAACAGTAAACTCAAATCACACTCATCAAACACTGGCACTGAAAATGTACTCTAAGAACACAACATTTACATTCGCGGGAATGGTTCCCATGTATCTTTGGAATTAGAGCTTTGAGCCTACGCCTTTGGGTCCTACAACGACAAGTCTTTCAATTTTTGTGGGTTCCTTTATTTCCCAGCTTTAGGTCTGGCTATAACGCTGATCTGGGCCTTAGTTTATGTATGCACATGTTTGGTACAGATTTCATCTACAGTGATTCTTCATTCAGTTTTGCCAATAGAATTTCCTCTTAGTACCTTTATTTTTTGAGAAGTGTGCATCAACGTCAAATGATTCGCAATCGAATACCGGGTAGGTGACTATCCTTTCCGCTGCTGTATATAGTCGTTGTGCCGTTATCGTAAATAATTTTACTCTATAAAGGGTATTGACGTGAACATTGTGTTTGCTTTATGGTCGACTGTTCTGTTCAAGAATACGACCTCAGATACCTCATTGACGACTGATTAATGGCTGTAAAAAAAGGTACAACATACACTCCTGGAAATGGAAAAAAGAACACATTGACACCGGTGTGTCAGACCCACCATACTTGCTCCGGACACTGCGAGAGGGCTGTACAAGCAATGATCACACGCACGGCACAGCGGACACACCAGGAACCGCGGTGTTGGCCGTCGAATGGCGCTAGCTACGCAGCATTTGTGCACCGCCGCCGTCAGTGTCAGCCAGTTTGCCGTGGCATACGGAGCTCCATCGCAGTCTTTAACACTGGTAGCCGTATGTGCAGTTGACGGACTTTGAGCGAGGGTGTATAGTGGGCATGCGGGAGGCTGGGTGGACGTACCGCCGAATTGCTCAACACGTGGGGCGTGAGGTCTCCACAGTACATCGATGTTGTCGCCAGTGGTCGGCGGAAGGTGCACGTGCCCGTCGACCTGGGACCGGACCACAGCGACGCACGGATGCACGCCAAGACCGTAGGATCATACGCAGTGCCGTAGGGGACCGCACCGCCACTTCCCAGCAAATTAGGGACACTGTTGCTCCTGGGGTATCGGCGAGGACCATTCGCAACCGTCTCCATGAAGCTGGGCTACGGTCCCGCACACCGTTAGGCCGTCTTCCGCTCACGCCCCAACATCGTGCAGCCCGCCTCCAGTGGTGTCGCGACAGGCGTGAATGGAGGGACGAATGGAGACGTGTCGTCTTCAGCGATGAGAGTCGCTTCTGCCTTGGTGCCAATGATGGTCGTATGCGTGTTTGGCACCGTGCAGGTGAGCGCCACAATCAGGACTGCATACGACCGAGGCACACAGGGCCAACACCCGGCATCATGGTGTGGGGAGCGATCTCCTACACTGGCCGTACACCACTGGTGATCGTCGAGGGGACACTGAATAGTGCACGGTACATCCAAACCGTCATCGAACCCATCGTTCTACCATTCCTAGACCGGCAAGGGAACTTGCTGTTCCAACAGGACAGTGCACGTCCGCATGTATCCCGTGCCACCCAACGTGCTCTAGAAGGTGTAAGTCAACTACCCTGGCCGGCAAGATCTCCTGATCTGTCCCCCATTGAGCATGTTTGGGACTGGATGAAGCGTCGTCTCACGTGGTCTGCACGTCCAGCACGAACGCTGGTCCAACTGAGGCGCCAGGTGGAAATGGCATGGCAAGCCGTTCCACAGGACTACATCCAGCATCTCTACGATCGTCTCCATGGGAGAATAGCAGCCTGCATTGCTGCGAATGGTGGATATACACTGTACTAGTGCCGACATTTTGCATGCTCTGTTGCCTGTGTCTATGTGCCTGTGGTTCTGTCAGTGTGATCATGTGATGTATCTGACCCCAGGAATGTGTCAATAAAGTTTCCCCTTCCTGGGACAATGAATTCACGGTGTTCTTATTTCAATTTCCAGGAGTGTATAATGCCATAACGGACATTTTTTCGGAATACAATGCTTAGCGAGGCTATAAACCCGATCGTTAAAATTCATGGTGAAATGTTCAACTGTCATTTATTTTACACGGTTACCTACTTGTATCGGTGAAAAATGTTTATCAAGCTTAGCTGGCATAAGCGGCAGCTGAGCTTGATAATGGTCATTGACCGAAACTGGTAGGGAATTGTGCAAAGTAAATGACAGTTGAAGGTTTCACTATTAATTTTAAAAATTATTTCGGGGGCGAATACCCTCGCCTGCCCAAACATGCAAATAAAACTGATTATTTCTCCTAGTGTGTTAGTCAATTGCTATATTAAGAAATTAATTTTGTGATATAACTGCATCGTAACATGACTGATGAATTCAGTCATGTTTGTGCGTAACAATGTGGATGTTCACATGTGAATTAGACACAGTAGTAGTGCAATGTTTTAATATTGTATAATATTACTTGAAAATACAGCTCTTCGGTTGCACAGGTAAAAAATTTTCAACTTTACCTAGGTTTCAACTGCTCTAAGGCAGCCTTCATCAGAAGTAAAAAAAAATTTACATTACCTATAACAGGGTTTTGGAATAATATAAAAATTATTAAATTAAACATATGTAATAAAATTACATCATAGCTAACTGCTACGGTACAGTAGACAAAGAAAGCATACTTACATAGAGTTGTAATATTGATTAATGACATTAACTTCACTGCTGTAATACCCTGGCTGAAATACTTGTCGGGTCATCGTGATTTAAGTATTCTCTGATTCCTCTCAGATTCATTGCGAGTTAGTTCTGAGTGATGCTGTACACCTTTACTGACTACCTAAGCTAGTGCAATCATTCATACAAACTTGATGACTGTGGAAGGTACAAGTATAACGAAAAGGAACAAGTTCGTCATTGAAATTCGAAAACAGTTTACAAAATTATCTAACTAACATATGTAATTATTTTCGTTGTTTTCGCATTCCGCGGAGGCAGTCCCATAGACATGAAGTACAAAAAAATTTACTCGAGTATTGTTGTCGTGTGGGGTTTAGAGTGGCCTCCCAGATGCGCATCTCGTGCGAGCTCTGCCTAAAGAAAGCATTGCCTGAAGCGAAGGACCCATCAGAAGGAACACCAATGTCTGCTCGCTGCTAGAGTGGCGGCGGCGTTGGTGGTGGCGAGCCCATCTGAACTTCATAGAGCAGGGAAGCGCACTCAGCTGCCAAGTTTACGTTGAGGATGCGGAAGAGCTTATGGAACTTTCAGCCAGAGTATTTCCTCCGAGACTGAGTTCACTCTTCCTTGAATTCGCACAGATATAGCGTATCTAAAGACTGTGCTGCCTGTAGAACGTTAATTCCAAATACAGTATCAATGATTTTATGTAACAGGTAGTGATTTAGACTGACGGGAAACATTAATAGCCTTTACGGACCAGACTCTGGACACCATTTTCCACGTACGAAAAAGTAAATAAGATTAATGTACAGATAAGATCATTGGAGAATAAGCTCCCACTGAATAAGGATATTGCACGGAATCGATCTCGCCTTCGTGAAGGAATAATCTCTGCTTTCATCCTGCGCAATTTAAGGAAATTAAGAACAATTTCAATCTTAATCACAAAACAATTTTAAACTCAAAATAAAAACATTGAATTACTTTACGTAAAAGATGTATGATTCGTAGAAAAAAGTACTTTACATGTTGACACCCACAGCCAACGGGCATTTCACGTTCTTTTGGTACACGTTACCAGCGGAAGTTCCATTGTCACTGTCAACGGTAACTCTGAAGTGAATGTTGTTTGTTGTATCAAGACCTTGACCCGTCTCTACACAAACAATTCGTGTCAAGGAGCTTAATAAAGTGTATGCACGATTTCAAAGTTCGATGGCTACGTTGGTGTCTAGGGAAGGACGTTGTCTCATGGTCCGATTACTACTCTGCAACTTTTCCGCTAATTGACTAAATTGCATGCAAGATATGGTTGACAAATAGAAACGACGTTACCCAAATGTTGATTCTTTTTAGGTAAATAACAAGCCTTATTTCACCCTTGGTTAATACTGTGACCGGAATGACAGATAGGTCTGCGATCTCATTCAGTAAATAACTAAGTCCTCAACAACATTCTCCTGTTGAGAGTTACGCTCCAGCAAAATTGAATGTGAAATAACTCGTGCAGAAATTTTACAAGTTCATAGAGCCGTCGCGCATCACTTTCAAACACTCTGGTAAAGAGTGACACGTCGTACGTCCACATACACGCTGACGAGCCAAAACATTGCATCAGTACGCTTAATAGTATACTAGTCCGCCACTGGAACGCTATACAGCTCCACTTCTACGTTGTACAGATTCAACCACCCCTTTGGTAGGTCTCCGGAGATATGTGACCTGTGGTGTCACAGCCAGACACCACACTTGCTATGTGGTAGCTTTTAAGTCGGCCGCGGTCCGCTAGTATACGACGGTCCCGCGTGTCGCCACTGTCAGTGATGGCAGACCGAGCGCCGCCACACGGCAGGTCTAGTGAGACGTACTAGCACTCGCCCCAGTTGTACAGCCGACTTAGCCAGAGATGGATCACTGACAAATACGCTCTCATTTGCCGAGACGATAGTCAGCATAGCCTTCAGCTACGTCATTTGCTACGACCTAGCAAGGCGCCATAGCATTTGATAATTAATATGGTGAAGCCTGTACAGTAACGAGAGATGTACAACAATTATGGATTAAAGTTAAGTATTCCAGCAACTGCGTTCTTTTCTTACTAGACTCAACTACTTTACTGTTCCAGACCTCACGCCAATCTGCGTGAGCTTGCACGCGTGCATTTCGGCCTCCTCTAGCTACAAGGTGTTGGCACTTCTGCCAACACTTCATGACCCTTGATGACTACACACAGGTTACGCAATTCCTGTATATTGGTCTCCAGGTTTGTATAGGCGCGGAGATGGCACTCGACAACGTCCAAAATGTGTTACTTCGGGTTCGAGTCAGGCAAATTTTTGTGGTCAAGACATCGATATGAGTTTACTACCACGCTTCTGAAACCTCTGTAGCACCATGCTGGCATAGTGATACGGAGAATTACACTGCTAGAGGACGTCTCGGCGACGGAGATGACGTTTACATCTACATCTACGTCTACATACACACTTCCCAAGCCCCCGTATGATGTACGACGGAGCGCACCTTGATCACTACTAGTCACTTCCCTTCCTCTTCTACTCCACTCCCATATAGAGCGAGGGAGAAACGAGTCTACATGCCTCCGCAAGGGCCGTAACTCCTGTTATCTTCGTGGCTCTTACGCGAAATGTAGATAGGTGGCAGTAGAATCGTCCTGCAGCCAGCTTTAGATGCTGGTCCTCCAAATTTTCTCTGTAGTGTTTCGCGGCTAGGACGCCGTCTTGTCTCCAGATATTTCTATTTCAGTTCCCGAAGCATCTCCGAAATTCTCGCGCGTTAACCGCACCTGCCACTAACGAATCTAGGAGCCCGCCTTCGGATTACTTTGATGTCTTCCTTTAATCCGACCTGGTGTGGATCCCAAACATCAGAGCAGCACTCAGAAGTGGATCCTACCAGTGTTAAAAAAAATGGTTCAAACGGCTCTGAGCACTATGGGACTTAACACCCGAGGTCATGAGTCCCCCAGACTTAGCACTACTTAAATTTAACTAATCTAAGGACATCACACACATCCATGCCGGAGGCAGGATTCGAACCTGCGACCGTAGCAGCAGCGCGGTTCCGGACTGAAGCGCCTAGAACCACTCGGCCACAGCGGCCGGCTGCCGAACACTCGCCGTCGAGGACAACGGACTGCGTCCTATTACTTAAGAAGCCTTGTAGTCACAGACATGTCTGGCAATATACACGTACCTTCGTTAACAGCCTGCAGTGGGGCCATGTGAAACGCTTTCTGGAAATCTAGGAACATGGACTCTGCCAGTTACTATTCATCCATGATACGCAGGTGTCACGTGTGGATATGCTTTGTAAATCCGTGCTGCTTTGTCGACAGGAACTTTTACATGTCAGAGGAAATTATTATATGAGAACTGGGAACACGTCGAGAATTCTACAGCAAACTGATCCTCGTGCCTGCATCAGTACTGTGCGCCGTAAACAGATGTGCCACGGATCGCAGCCTGCTTTAGAGAGCGGGTGAGCCTCCAACCGCTACGTTCTGTGGCGAGGCGTGAGCGCCCAACAGCTTGTCGCCTACTCGTTTGGCCCTTTTCCTACCACTTCCCATTTATGCTGACGACAATAGCATGCGAAAAGCTCATCAGCTTCGCCAGTTCCGAGACTCCAGTTTCCAGCCGCTGGAACATAACAGTATGCACTTTGTCAACGTCGCTTATGAGAGTTTATTTCGCCACCTGCTGCTCGTATCGTCGCTAGAAACATTCCCCATTCGTCTCTGCTCGGCTTATATATAGGGTTATTACAAATGATTGAAGCGATTTCACAGCTCTACAATAACTTTATTGTTTGAGATATTTTCAAAATTCTTTGCACACACATACAAAAACTCAAAAAGTTTTTTTTTAGGCATTCACAAATGTTCGATATGTGCCCCTTTAGTGATTCGGCAGACATCAAGCCGATAATCAAGTTCCTCCCACACTCGGCGCAGCATGTCCCCATCAATGAGTTCGAAAGCATCGTTGATGCGAGCTCGCATTTCTGGCACGTTTCTTGGTAGAGGAGGTTTAAACACTGAATCTTTCACATAACCCCACAGAAAGAAATCGCATGGGCTTAAGTCGGGAGAGCGACCGATCCATCGGTTTTCCAATCTCCTGTTTAAGAAATGCCGAACTTCATGATGGAAGTGCGGTGGAGCACCATCCTGTTGAAAGATGAAGTCGGTGCTGTCGGTCTCCAGTCGTGGCATGAACCAATTTTCTGCGGGCTACGCGTGAAACTTGCCCGCACGCGTTCAACCGTTTCTTCGCTCACTCCAGGCCGACCTGTTGATTTCCCCTTACAGAGGCATCCAGAAGCTTTAAACTGCGCATACCATCGCCGAATGAAGTTAGCAGTTGGTGGATCTTTGTTGAACTTCGTCCTGAAGTGTCGTTGCACTGTTATGACTGACTGATGTGAGTGCATTTCAAGCACGACATACGCTTTCTCGGCTCCTGTCGCCATTTTGTCTCACTGCGCTCTCGAGCGCTCTGGCGGCAGAGACCTGAAGTGCGGCTACAGTCGAACAAAACTTTATGAGTTTTTCTACGTATCTGTAGTGTGCCGTGACCATATGTCAATGAATGGAGGTACAGTGAATTTATGAAATCGCTTCAATCATTTGTAATAGCCCTGTACTTTCTGGAGAGTGTCACGTGACCGTAAATCCATCAGCCGGCATTCAGACCCATAGTGAGCAATGGTCTTAATGTTTTGGCTCTTCAGCTTAGGTCCTGCCTCGACAAGCTCTCTACAACAGACCTGTATTCGCAGTGGTTAGCGCACTGGACTCGCATTCGGGAGGTCGACGGTTCAATCCCGCGTCCGGCCATCCTGATTTAGGTTTTCCATGATTTCCCTAAACCGCTCCAGGCAAATGCCGGGATGGTTCCTTTGAAAGGGCATGGCTGACTTTCTTACCATTCCTTCCCTAATCCAATGAGACCAATGACCTAGCTGTTTGGTCTCTTCCCCCAAACAACCCAACCAACCCAACCCCAACCTGTATTGCTGCTTCTCTGCCAACTGGATTGCTTTTAATACGTAAACTTCTCATAATGTCTGTCATCGATCACGTGTTCTCTTCAACGAACAAAACTGAAATTTAACTTACCGCTACCATAAGTATTATACATCAGATAGAACTAGAATTTCACGAGCTTTACGTGATGATAGGTTTTCGCCGGATAACTTAGTGTGTGACATATTTACACCTCACTATGGTGAGTCAGTAAAAATGTCATTAACTATTTAAACCTGCTTTGAAGTGCTAGTTGATTACGTGCACTGTGTTACATATATAATTATTAAAAACCGCTGCGTAGTGTACCATCAACATTGCAGCCATTTAACTCGTGATTAACTCAAAGATAATGAACAAAAAAGACTTAACACAGATAAAGCTCTCAACCTATTATACAATGTTTATGTGTATGACTAGTTCAGCGCCCGCTGCTTGGCTCACGTAGGCTGTAGGGCGTGCAGATACTTTTTTGGTGTAATTTAATCGAATTTTTATGTCGTTCAGAAACTGTAACACTTTCTAAGCGTTTCACACTAATTAAGACCATGTAAGCGTGGTCTTTTCCGGGTGTACTTCCGATCAAAAAGCGATTTTGGTAGCTGGAGTCCAAAGTTTTTGTAAAGCATGCCTTTTCCATCTATGTCGAGACATTTCCATGGGAACTTTCATCCGCTAACAAGTATTTCTCTATATCTAACCGAGAAGTGAAATATCAATTTTCGTAAATTTAGCTTTCAAATTTTTTTAATGTAACTAAATATTTTCTTAAAAATTTTCATTCCCTATTCGACTCCCGTGCTGTTGAATTTTCAGAAACTCTGAAACACGTATTTTTCAATTTCTAACCTGGAAGTCAAATACCAGTTGTTATAGATGTAGCCTTAAAAATCCTTTATAGTAGCTCTTTAGATGTTATTTATTTTTTTAAAAAAAAAAAAAGATTCACCCACTCTTTTGCCACCGTATTGGTTTTCCAAAAATGCAGAAATATGTATCTTTTATCTTCTGACTGAGAAACCAAATTCCAGTTTTCGCAGTTCTAGCTTCCAAATTCCCTTAATAGCGACACAACTATTAAAAGACTTCAATTGTTAGGTGTATTAGCACATAACTTGCTAAAAACTATATGCTTTGTTGGTGCTGCACATTTTAGAGATTTTGATCGAGATAAACTTACGCTGCGGTGTAGAAGTGTGCACGGACCAGCTAAGTGAAGAATCCGCGCAATGCGCACGCCTATTTATATACAAAAGCCGGCTTAGGAATTTTCGCACGTGTCGGGCCGCTTGTACAAGATCGTGTGTCTACTTAAGGTTCTGTATTCGCATATCTTACTGTTAGCATCGCTTTTTCTGCATAATCTTTGGTTAATTGTATCAATACACGTTTGTATTGCGGTAGATTGTGAAATTTCGGACATTCGCGAGTGTCGCGATAAACCAGTATTGTTATCGTCAGTTGTAGACTTGAACCAAATTGTGCTCTTTCAAAAATTTTTATGGACGGTAGGTCCGTCCTCGTTCAGAACAATCTTTTTCTAATTTCATTGTCCAATTACGTGAGAAATAGGTTAGTTTATTCTCGGACGATTACAAAACTATATTTTCGTAAATTAGTGGTACGAGTATTTTGGATACGTAATTTAATTCGTAGCAAATCAGCGTCTGTGGTCAGCAGTTCAGCCAAAGTGTACATCACCCTTGAATGTCAAGCAAACAAACATGCGTTTTTGAAAAATTTCGGAAGCTACCATTGTCCTTCGCATAACACACGAGCAATCTAGGTTTGTGATTTAGTTACTGTAGCAGATTTCCTAACTAAAACCTTGTGTTACTTGTAGGTTTCCCTTAAAATGGAGTAGCCCTATATATTATCTGCATTTATCGTAAATTAACTGGGTTTTAGAGTTTGCTAACAACTATAATTAACATAAAATGTTGTAAGAAACTAGTATGTTGTACCACAAGTTTCTGTGTTAGCTTAAGAGAAATCTCGTTTTGTGCATCTGCATCAGTTCTTTTAGGGAATTAGCAACTTTTTAGCTCATCAGATTGAAAGATAATCAGCAGGTTTAATTTAAAATCCTTTCTTCACTGTCCTGCAACACATTGCGCCAGCCAAAATGCAGCCCCACTGTGAATGCTGTTGTCAAACACGGGATGCGTTGGTTGACGCTCGTCAGCAGCTGCAAATCGCCCCTATCTGCTCTCAAACGACTGACAGCCGCTGAGAACTGGCGTGTTGGTTCAAATGGCTCTGAGCACTATAGGACTTAACTTTTGAGGTAATCAGTCCCCTAGAACTTATAACTACTTAAACCTAACTAACCTAAGGACATCACACACATCCATGCCCGAGGCAGGATTCGAACCTGCAACCATTGCGCGGTTCCAGACTGAAGCGCCTAGAACCGCTCGGCCACCTCGGCCGGCACCCGAGAGTCGTTTACCTGTATCAGTGGAGCTATGTCTGCCTCGGCAGACCGCTTACCACGGAGGGGTCCCGGGTTCGATTCCCGGCAGGGGACTCGTTGTTGTGTGTCTTTCATCATCATTGACTCGCAAGTCGCCGACTTAGCGTCAACTAAAGAGGACTTGTAATACAGCGGCCGAACTCCCCCGGATGGGGCCTCCTGGCCAAAAATACCATAGGGTCATTCCACGTCAAATCAACAAATGAAACCATCGTTTTCAGCCTTACCCTCTTGGATTTAAATGAAATTAAGTATGCCTATAGTACTCATAAATAGTACCACAAATTAATTTTTTCACATTTTTCTGATGAAAAGTTACCGAGTAATGGTGTTCCAAAAATTGAAAAAATGAAAAATTTTTGACTCACGGAACAATGTTGTTTTCTTTATAACTCGTGTTCTAATTAGGCTAGAACAATAAAATTTACGTCATTGGAAATCTCTTTTAAAGAGCTTTTATATGATATCAAATATCATTAGCTATATATATATATATATAGTTTATAAAAACAACATTGTTGAATTTATCGAATTTTGAAAAACTGTATTTTTAAAATTCTCAAAAAAAAAGTGTGAAAGATATACTTTACATCTATATATTCTGGAAGTTTCAACTTGGGATGAGCATGCGATCACTATCAAAAGCAATTTTATGTTACCACGATTCTCCAAAATCGCGGGCAGATTGGTGAATTTCCTTTATTTTGCTACACATGAATATATTACAGTGTTAGATTTTGTTACATGGTCCACAAATTGTACTTTTGAAACTAATAACTACTTGTTAAACTTTAGTGCTAACTATTTATTAATAGCTGTAAAACCACAGGAAAAAAAGATAAAGAGGAAGCTATCTCTCATTTTAAAGATTATATATAAAATGATTCTTTGGTGTTACTATCTGAAATCTATTCAGTATTTTATCTCTGGTTAATATTGTCAGCAATTTTCACCTATTGGTGAAAGTGACCAACACGTTCTTTTGTTGTGAGGCAGCTGTAGTGAACCTATGTGATTAACTCCAAAATGTGTTTTGAATCTAGCTTAAAGGTACTTTTGTACAAACCTCACAACAGTCTGTAAGTTTGTATGCCTACAACCAGTTAATGTTTACATACTATTAACATAATGAAATATTTTTTTACAGGAAGTGAAAGAATAGAGAAGTAATATTGTGTAGTATTGAATATAGAAAGCTGGGGCATTCAACTTCAAAAACATTTTTTTTAAATTAGTTTGTTCACTTGAGAAATATAAAATGCCTAAAATTTCAGCTTTGTGCTGTAATCCATTTAATGAGAAGGACCACAGTAACCAAAAGAAAAACTTATGGCCTGTTTCACAATGGATGATAGCAAGAAAACCTTTCTTAACTTTAAATCAAAAAGTGTGACAACTGCCGTAAAAAACTGCAGGAGTAGAAATTTGTGATACGTCTGGCACCGAAAATGAGGATGATCTACTGTATTCTGTGGCAAAACAACAAAGTGAAAAGGTTTTATGTGATAGTGACGTACAAGACACTGCAGCAAGTGAGGCCTTAGAAAGGTTGAATGCTTCTTTGCAGTCCGTTGGTGAATCGCCAGTTAAGTAGAAATGACTGTGTGAAGCAAAATATCCTAAGGAAAAACTAACTTCAACAATTCAAACAAAGGCATTATTGCTTCCTTCCGAAAAAGAAGAAGAGGTACATGATCATGCAGAATCTGAGATCATCAGTCAGCTAAAAGATAAATTTCGTACATGTACGAAGTAAACAGATGGAAGTTCTTACCTTTTTACCTAAAAGCTGGAGTGTTAAGAAGCTTCGAGATGAATTTAACGTAACAAATTACATGGCTCGAAGAGTAAAAGATATGGTGAAGGCCAAGGGAATTTTGTCTTCACCAAACCCAAAACCTGGCAAGACTCTTGATCAAACAACTGCTGATTCAATTAGCAACTTTTATTGTTCTGATAAGATAAGCAGGGCAAGGCCTGGGAAAACAAGATTTTGTGCTTGTGAGAGATAACAGAGAAAAACTGCAAGTAGAAAAACGGCTAGTTTTAAGTAATTTGAAAGAAATTGACTCGAACTTTAAAGACAACCATCCAGAGCTCCACATTGGATTTTCTAAGTTTGCAGACCTACGCCCAAAAATTGTGTTTTAGCTGGAAGTAGTGGTACACATAATGTCTGTGTATGTACTAGCCATCAAAACTTCAAACTCATGCTGACTGGATGTAACATTCCTCAGCTGACAAAGGATGAAGATAATCCAATAAAAACTTACAAATACTGCATTGCAAGAGTTGTATGTAATCCGTCATTACCTGCTTGTCATTTTGGTGAGTGTAAATTCTGCCTTGGCCCAGAAACATTTAAGACATATTTACAAGATTTGTTGAATTCTAATGATACTGATGATATAACTTATCAGCAATTGGTTTCCGTTGATCACACATCTCTAGAAACAATCATAAAATCATCTGACAACTTTATTGATAGTTTGTTTTTGATAAATTAAAATCGCTTACACAACATTCTTTTGTTGCTAGTCAACAATCAACCTTCCAAAAGAGACTGAGAAATGAACTTAAAGAAGGCGAGGTCTTAGAGATCTGTGTCTTTTCTGAGAATTACTCCTTTGTCAGCCAGGACGAAGTTCAAGGCTATCACTGGAAAAACATGCAAGCAGCGATTCATCTCATTGTTGCTTATTACAGGGATGGGAACAAACTCGAGCACACAAGTCTTGTAATCATATCAGAATGCCTAACACATGACACTGTTGCTGTGCATTTGTTCCAAACTTACTGGATGGACTTCCTGACTGTTAAATTCGGTAGAAAACCAAGAAAAATATGTTATTTCTCTGATGGAGCAGCAGCTCATTATAAAAATAGGAAGAACTTTATCAACCTGTGCCATCATGAAGAAGATTCCCAAACTGAAGCTGAATGGCATTTTTCAGCCACGTCGCATGGGAAGGGAGCTAGTGATGGTGTTGGTGGAACAGTTTAACGACTTGCAGCTCGAGCAAGTCTGCAATGGCCATACAGTGATCAAATAATGACACCAAAACAACTTTATATGTTTGCCAAGGATAACATAGAAGGAATGAACTTCAAGCATGCTACTAAAGAAGATCACAAAAATGAAGAAATGAAACTTATGGAGAGATTTGAGAAATGCTGCAAAATTGTAGGGACACAAAAACTTCACACTTTTATTCCTTTTAGCAAGGACAAAATTAAAAGTGTATTCAAATTCTGATGATACTAAAATTAAACTGGTGACAGTTTCTGATGGTGATACAATACCGTTCAAAGACGTAAAAGGATATGTTGCTTGCGATTATAATGGACACAGGTGGTTAACCTGTGTACTTGAAAAAAATCAGGAGAAGGATGATATCACAGTTAGTTTCTTACATCCACATGGACCGTCACCATCTTTTACATTTCCGAGTCATCCAGACATTCTTTCCATAAGCAGTAGGGAAGTAGTGACAATCGTGAACCCTCAAACTGCTACAGGGCGAACATACAAGTTATCCAGTGCAGAAATGTTGATGTGCAACAGACTGATTAGTTCGAAGTATGAAGAAGTGCACTATTAGGACGCCTATTTGTAAATAATAGTAATTAATAACTGAATTTAGGTCTGATCTCCGGTATTCATCTTTCTGTGTTCATTTTTTTAAAGTTATCATTTTGTATTTATTAATTACAGAAGCTTAAAACATATGTTATTTTGTCAATTATAAGTTATTTTTAATTTCCACATTTTACAACAACATACAGCTGGTGAGAAGTAGGCCTAATATCTGAAATAAATTAGGTTTTACGAATTTTTAAAGCACCACCCTTAACGTAAAATTGCTTTTGATAGTGATCCCATGCTCATATCAAGTTGATACTTTCAGAATATGTAGATGTAAAGTGTATCTTTCATATATGTTTTTTTGAAAATTCTAAAAATACAGTTTTTCTAAATTCGGTAAATTCAACAGTGTTGTTTTTTTAACGATTTGTGTATATACAGGGTGATTCAAAAGGAATACCACAACTTTAGGAATTTAAAACTCTGCAACGACAAAAGGCAGAGCTAAGCACTATCTGTCGGCGAATTAAGGGAGCTATAAAGTTTCATTTAGTTGTACATTTGTTCGCTTGAGGCGCTGTTGACTAGGCGTCAGCGTCAGTTGATGCTAAGATGGCGACCGCTCAACAGAAAGCTTTTTGTGTTATTGAGTATGGCAGAAGTGAATCGACGACAGTTGTTCAGCGTGCGTTTTGAACGAAGTATGGTGTTAAATTCTGATAGGTGGTGTATTAAACGTTGGTATAAACAGTTTACAGAGAATGGGTGTTTGTGCAAAGGAAAAAGTTCTGGACGGCCGAGAACGAGTGATGAAAATGTAGCACGCATCCAGCAAGCATTTGTTCGCAGCCCAGGAAAATCGACTCGCAGAGCTAGCAGAGAGCTGCAAATTCCACAATCAACTGTATGGAGAGTCCTACGAAAAAGGTTAGTTATGAAACCTTATCGTCTGAAATTGGTTCAAGCACTGTCTGCAGCTGATAAGATTAAAAGAATCGATTTCTGTGGTTTTATCCTTGCTCAAATGGAAACAGATGAATCTTTCGTTTCAAAGATTGTATTTAGTGATGAAGCAACTTTCCACACTAACGGGAAAGTCAACCATCACAATGTCTGTATATGGGGCACTGAGAATCCGCGGGAAACAACTCAGTATGAACGCGACTCGCCTAAGGTGAACTTTCTCTGTGCCATTTCAGCCAGTAAAGTTTTTGGTCCCTTTTTCTGCGAAGGTGCTACTGTAACTGGACTACAGTATCTGGAGATGTTAGAGAATTGGCTGTTCCCTCAGCTCGAACAAGAAGCACAACAATTCATATTTCAGCAGGATGGAGCGCCACCACATTGGCACTTATCTGTCCGTAACTACCTGAACATCAACTGCCCGAGGCGATGGATCGGCCGCCAGGCAGCCCGTGACAGAGCACTTCATCACTGGCCTCCAAGAAGCCCTGATCTTACCCCCTGCGATTTTTTCTTATTGGGGTATGTTAAGGATATGGTGTTTCGGCCACCTCTCCCAGCCACCATTGATGATTTGAAACGATAAATAACAGCAGCTATCCAACTGTTACGCCTGATATGCTATAGAGAGTGTGGAACGAGTTGGAGTATCGGGTTGATATTACTCGAGTGTCTGGAGGAAGCCATATTGAACATCTCTGAACTTGTTTTTGAGTGAAAAAAAACCTTTTTAAATACTCTTTGTAATGATGTATAACAGAAGGTTATATTATGTTTCTTTAATTAAATACACATTTTTAAAGTTGTGGTATTCTTTTTGAATCACCCTGTATATTAAACTAGTGATGTTTGGTATCATATAATAGCTCTTTAAAAGAGCTTTCCAATGAAGTAAATTTTATTGTTGTAGCTTTATTAGAACACGAGTTGTAAAGAAAACATTGTTCCGCAAGTCAAAAATTTGTCACCTTTTCAATTTTTGAACGTCCATTACTCGGTAACTTTTCGTCAGCAAAATTAAAAAAAATCAATTTGTTTCATGATTTATGGTTAATATATGCATACTTAATTTTAAAAGAAATCTGAGAGGGTCAGGTTGTCGCACTTGTTGATTTGACATGGAATTGCCCCATACTTTAGTTTCAGTGTAGCTATATCAGCTAAGACCGAAAGAAATGCCTCCTGTAGGTGAGAGTTGAACCGTGCGTGTCTCTTGTTCGTGCCATTTCTTATTTTACATCTTGTTTTTACCGTACTGCCATCTCGTTATATTAATTTTCAATATACTCACTGAGTTGCTGCTTTGCCTGCCCGCGAGTGGCAGCAGCAGCTCTTATCGATGTAGGCCCTGCCGTATTACCTTTGGGACTGCTGTTACTTCCTGGTCGTCGTGTGTCGTCCAATGAATTGGAACACGCCAGCAGTGCAGTCGGGACGCAACAGCAGTGAAATCGGCGATGGAGCGACAGCGTGGACGTGAACCGTATGTGCAGTTGACGGACTTTGAGCGAGGGCGTATAGTGGGCATGCGGGAGGCCGGGTGGACGTACCGCCGAATTGCTCAACACGTGGGGCGTGAGGTCTCCACAGTACATCGATGTTGTCGCCAGTGGTCGGCGGAAGGTGCACGTGCCCGTCGACCTGGGACCGGACCGCAGCGACGCACGGATGCACGCCAAGACCGTAGGATCCTACGCAGTGCCGTAGGGGACCGCACCGCCACTTCCCAGCAAATTAGGGACACTGTTGCTCCTGGGGTATCGGCGAGGACCATTCGCAACCGTCTCCATGAAGCTGGGCTACGGTCCCGCACACCGTTAGGCCGTCTTCCGCTCACGCCCCAACATCGTGCAGCCCGCCTCCAGTGGTGTCGCGACAGGCGTGAATGGAGGGACGAATGGAGACGTGTCGTCTTCAGCGATGAGAGTCGCTTCTGCCTTGGTGCCAATGATGGTCGTATGCGTGTTTGGCGCCGTGCAGGTGAGCGCCACAATCAGGACTGCATACGACCGAGGCACACAGGGCCAACACCCGGCATCATGGTGTGGGGAGCGATCTCCTACACTGGCCGTACACCACTGGTGATCGTCGAGGGGACACTGAATAGTGCACGGTACATCCAAACCGTCATCGAACCCATCGTTCTACCATTCCTAGACCGGCAAGGGAACTTGCTGTTCCAACAGGACAATGCACGTCCGCATGTATCCCGTGCCACCCAACGTGCTCTAGAAGGTGTAAGTCAACTACCCTGGCCAGCAAGATCTCCGAATCTGTCCCCCATTGAGCATGTTTGGGGCTGGATGAAGCGTCGTCTCACGCGGTCTGCACGTCCAGCACGAACGCTGGTCCAACTGAGGCGCCAGGTGGAAATGGCATGGCAAGCCGTTCCACAGGACTACATCCAGCATCTCTACGATCGTCTCCATGGGAGAATAGCAGCCTGCATTGCTGCGAAAGGTGGATATACACTGTACTAGTGCCGACATTGTGCATGCTCTGTTGCCTGTGTCTATGTGCCTGTGGTTCTGTCAGTGTGATCATGTGATGTATCTGACCCCAGGAATGTGTCAATAAAGTTTCCCCTTCCTGAAACAATGAATTCACGGTGTTCTTATTTCAATTTCCAGGAGTGTAGATATAAATTGAAGCTGCATGTGAGATTGTTTCAGCAAGACCCAGTATCAGGGGTGGGCACAAAATGGTAACTGGATCCTTCTATCGCCCACCACACTCATCTCCTGATGTAACCGAAAACTTCAGAGAAAACCGCAGTTCACTTGTACGTAAGTTCCCCAATCACTTGTAATCATCGGTGGAGACTTTAATCATCCAACAATTAATTGGGAAAATTACAATAATGCTATTGGTGGGCGTGATAAGGCATCCTCGGAAACTTTACTAAATATCTTCTCTGAAAATTACCTACAACAGATACTTAGGAAACCCAGTCATGATGGAAATACATTGGGTCTACCGGCAGCAAAGAGACTTGACCTCTTTGGGGATGACCACATCGAAACTGGTATCAATTTTACGCGGTTGTGGCAACACTGATTACCAAAGTACAAAGAACAATTAAAACAAGCGGAAAGATATATATGTTCAGTAAACTAGATTAAAAAATCATTAATGCCCTGTCTCAATGAGGAACTTGAAACTTACAGCACAGGTCAGGAGCATGTAGAGGAACTCTGGCTCAAGTTTAAAAGAATAGTTGAACACGCACTGGATAGAAATGTACCCACTAGAACAGTTCACAACTGGAGGGAACCTTCATGGTACACAGTCACTGTAAATAATATATGTAAAACAAAGCGTATGGCTATAGATAGAGAGATGCCGAATGAAACCCGTTTGGCTGTCAAGAGAGCAGACGTGATAACTTCAATGACTACCGAAGCCGAATATTGTCACATGACATTTTACAGAATCCAAGGAAATTCTGGTCGTATGTAAAAGCTGTTAGTGGCCCAAAGTTAGTGTCCACTCCCTAGCGAATGAGACAGGGTAGCAAAGCAAAAGCTGAAATAATGAACTCCGTTTTCAAATATTCTTGTACAAAGGAAAACCCAGGAGAACTGCTCCAATTTAATCCTCGTACCACTGAAAACATGAATGAAATAAATATCAGTTTCAGAAGTATTGAAAAAGAGCTGAAATCGTTGAAACTGAAGAAAGTTCCACGCCCGATGGAGTCCCTGTCAGAATCTGTAATGAATTTGCGGCTGAGTTAGCCCTTCTTCTCACTGTAACCTATCGTAGACCTCTCGAACAAGAACGCTCCCAAGATCTTGAAAAAAGGCAGAGGTCACACCTGTCTACAAGAAGGGAAGTAGAAGCGAGCCACAAAACTACCGCCTAATATCGTTGACATCGATTTGTTGTAGAATCTTAGAACATATTCTGAGCTCAAACATAATGAGTATCTTGAACCGAATGACCTCCTCAATGCCAACCGGCATGGTTTTCGAAAACACCGATCGTGTGAAACCCAACTCGCACTTTTCTCACGTGACATACTGAAAGCTTTGGATCAAGGCAACCAGGTAGATATAGTGTTTCTTGATATCCGAAAAGCATTTGACTGAGTACCGCACCTACGCTTATATCAAAAGTACTATCATGCGGGGTATCAAGTGAAATTTGTGACTGGATTGAGGACTTTTTGGTAGGGAGGACACAGCACGTTATATTGGATGGAGAGTCAATGTCAGATGTAGAAGTAACTTCGGTTGCGCCCCAGGGAAGTGTGTTGGGATCCTTGTGTTCATGTTGACTATTATTGACCTTGCAAGCAATATTAACAGTAAAATCAGGCTTTTTACAGATGATGCAGTTATTTGTAATGAAATACTATCTGAGAGAAGCTGCATAAATATTCAGTCAGATTTTGATAAAATTTCAACATGGTGCAGAGATTGAGTGGTGTGCGTACTGTAAGACCTTCAGTAACACACACCATCAGATTATTTGACTTGTCGCTCTAACGAAGTAGGCGAGTGTCAGCAATATGTCTCGTGGTCTTATCGAGGTGTGTTTATCTTCTGCCGTTAGGTCAGAGGATAGAAATGCCACTTGCACGCTTTGAGTAGCAGATTGACGGTAACAAACTTTAAACAGAACTTGATTAATTTTCACTCACATTTACACTCCTGGAAATTGAAATAAGAACACCGTGAATTCATTGTCCCAGGAAGGGGAAACTTTATTGACACATTCCTGGGGTCAGATACGTCACATGATCACACTGACAGAACCACAGGCACATAGACACAGGCAACAGAGCATGCACAATGTCGGCACTAGTACAGTGTATATCCACCTTTCGCAGCAATGCAGGCTGCTATTCTCCCATGGAGACGATCGTAGAGATGCTGGATGTAGTCCTGTGGAACGGCTTGCCATGCCATTTCCACCTGGCGCCTCAGTTGGACCAGCGTTCGTGCTGGACGTGCAGACCGCGTGAGACGACGCTTCATCCAGTCCCAAACATGCTCGATGGGGGACAGATCCGGAGATCTTGCTGGCCAGGGTAGTTGACTTACACCTTCTAGAGCACGTTGGGTGGCACGGGATACATGCGGACGTGCATTGTCCTGTTGGAACAGCAAGTTCCCTTGCCGGTCTAGGAATGGTAGAACGATGGGTTCGATGACGGTTTGGATGTACCGTGCACCATTCAGTGTCCCCTCGACGATCACCAGTGGTGTACGGCCAGTGTAGGAGATCGCTCCCCACACCATGATGCCGGGTGTTGGTCCTGTGTGCCTCGGTCGTATGCAGTCCTGATTGTGGCGCTCACCTGCACGGCGCCAAACACGCATACGACCATCATTGGCACCAAGGCAGAAGCGACTCTCATCGCTGAAGACGACACGTCTCCATTCGTCCCTCCATTCACGCCTGTCGCGACACCACTGGAGGCGGGCTGCACGATGTTGGGGCGTGAGCGGAAGACGGCCTAACGGTGTGCGGGACCGTAGCCCAGCTTCATGGAGACGGTTGCGAAAGGTCCTCGCCGATACCCCAGGAGCAACAGTGTCCCTAATTTGCTGGAAAGTGGCGGTGCGGTCCCCTACGGCACTGCGTAGGATCCTACGGTCTTGGCGTGCATCCGTGCGTCGCTGCGGTCCGGTCCCAGGTCGACGGGCACGTGCACCTTCCGCCGACCACTGGCGACAACATCGATGTACTGTGGAGACCTCACGCCCCACGTGTTGAGCAATTCGGCGGTACGTCCACCCGGCCTCCCGCATGCCCACTATACGCCCTCGCTCAAAGTCCGTCAACTGCACATACGGTTCACGTCCACGCTGTCGCGGCATGCTACCAGTGTTAAAGACTGCGATGGAGCTCCGTATGCCACGACAAACTGGCTGACACTGACGGCGGCGGTGCACAAATGCTGCGCAGCTAGCGCCATTCGACGGCCAACACCGCGGTTCCTGGTGTGTCCGCTGCGCCGTGCGTGTGATCATTGCTTGTACAGCCCTCTCGCAGTGTCCGGAGCAAGTATGGTGGGTCTGACACACCGGTGTCAATGTGTTCTTTTTTCCATTTCCAGGAGTGTATTAAAATAATAACAAGCATATAAATTACCTAACTTGGTTCTGGATGCTATTTACAATTGACAATCTGAAGTTCCTTTGGTATTCTACGTTAACCTTATTCTCACATATATCTCTGATACTTGCCAGGTGTCTATACATTTATCTTCGTGGCTATGTAAAGGAATATGGTCATCTTATTAGGCGCAGACTGAAACTTGACTATAGATTGGTACAGACAAATGTAGAACTCGTACAGACTGATACAGAGTAATGCAGACTGGTACAGACTAATGCAGACTGGTACAGACTGATGCAGACTAACTCACCGGAGGTCTGTACACTCGTTATAATACCTCGCGCGTTCATGTATCACTGCGCGAGTGTGATCCACGAGGAGAAAAGGTTCTATGTTAGCAGCAATCTCATTGGCTGCGTTACATATTAATACGCGGATCGGCGGAAACAGAATTTGGTCCGTCTCTATGGCAGCGCCATCTCGTAGTGCGGAGACGGACGAGCGCTGCGCCTGCGATGTTGTGCTTAGCGGGGCGCGCTCTAGTGGGAAAGTTGTGTATGCGCTGACTACACGGAACTATGTACAGAACAGATTGCCAGCTTGTTCTAAATTTAAAATTGTTCACTTCACAAAATGAAAAAATGTAGTATCCTATGACTATAATATCAATGAGTCACTGTTGGAATCGGCCAATGCATACAAATACCTGGTTGTAACACTTCATAGGGCAATGAAATGGAATGATCACATAGGCTCAGCTGTGGGTAAACCAAGTGGTAGATATCGGCTTATTGGTAGAATACTGGGAAAGCGCAATCAGTCTACCAAAGAGATTGCTTACAAATCACCCGTGTCATCCATCCTACATTATAGCAGAAGTGTGTGGGAGCCGTACCAGAGAGGACTAATAAGGGATATTGCACGTATAAAGAGAATGGCAGTACGAATGCTGTCAGATTTGTTTAATCCAGGGGAGAGTGTCACAGAGATACTGGAGGAATTGAAATGGCAGACTCTTGAGGATAGACGTAAACTATCCTGATGAAGTCTATTAACAAAGTTTCAAGAACTGGGTTTAAATGCTTCCTCTAGGGATAACACGACACCCTACATATCGCTCTCACAGGAAGAATGAGGATAATATTAGAATAATTACTGCACGCACAGAAGCCTTCAATCATTTTTTCCGCGCTCCATGCGTGAATGGAAGACGAAGAAACCCTATATAACTGGTTCAATAGGACGTATTCTCTGCAATACAGCTCGCGTCTTAACAGATGTCCTATCATCCTGTCCCTTCTTCTTGTCAGTGTTTTCCTCATTTTCCTTTCCTCTTCGATTCTGCACAGAATCTCCTCATTCCGTACCTTATCAGTCTACCTAATTTTTAACATATGCCAGTAGCACCACATCTCAAACGCTTCGCTTCTCATCTGTTCCGGTTTTCCTACAAACCATGTTTCACTACCCTACAATGCTGTCCTCCGGACATATATTTCCAGAAATTTCTTCCTCGGATTGCGGCCTATGTTTGGTACTAGTAGACTTATCTTGGCCAGGAATACCGTTCTGGCCAGTGCTGGTCTGCTTCTCATGTCGTCCTTGCTTCGTCTGTCAGTGGTTATTTTGCTGCCTCGATAGAAGAATTCCTTAACTTCATCTACTTCGTGACGATCAATTCTGATGTTAAGTTTCTCGCTGTTCTAATTTCTGCTGCATCTCATTACTTTCGTCTTTCTTTGATTTACTCTCAATCCGTATTCTGTACTCTCTTCATTAGACTGTTCATCTCATTCTGGAGATCATGTAATTCTTCCTCACTTTCTCTCAGGATAGCAATGTCATCAGCAAATCGTATCATTGATATCCTTTGATCTTGAATTTTAATTCCACTCCTGAACCTTCCTTTCATATCCTTCATTGCTTCTCAGTGTACAGATTCAACAGTTGGGACGAAAGACCATAGCCCTGTCTTACAACCGTATTAATCCGGGAACTTCAGTCTTGGTCGTCCAATCTTATTATTCCCTCTTGGCTCTTGTACATATTGTATATTACCCATTTCTCAGAATTTCGAACATCTTGCACCATTATACATTGTTGAATGCTTTTTCTAGGTCAACAAGTCCTATGAACGTGTGTTGACTTTTCTTTAGTCTTGCTTTCATTATCAGCTGCAATGTCAGAATTGACTCTCAGGCGCCTTTATCTTTCCTAAAGACAAATTGATCGTCATCTAGCACATCCTCAAATTTCATTTCCATTCTTCTGTAAGTATATTATTCTTGTCAGCACCTCGGACGCATGAGCTGTTAAGCTGATAGTGCGATAGTTCTCGCACTTCTCAGCTCTTCCAGCTTTCGGAATTGTATAGATGATATTTTTCCGAAACTCAAATGGTATGTTGCCAGACTCGTAAATCCTACACACCAACATGAATACTCGTTTTGTTGACACTTCCCCCAATGAATTTAGAAATTCTGGATGAATTTCATCTATCTCTTTTGCCTTATTTGAGCTTAAGTCCTCCAAGGCCCTCCTGAATACTGAATCTGGTACTGGATCCCCAATCTCTTCTAAATCGACTCCTGTTTCTTCTTCTATCACATCAGACGAATCCTTCCCCTCATAGACTCCTTCAAGGTACTCTTTCCACCTATCCGCCCTCTTCTCTGCATTTAATAGTGGAATTCCCGTTGCGCTCATAATCCTACTTTTGACTTTCCTATACGCTTCAACTGCCCGTCCTAGAATAATTTCTTTTTAGATTTCTTCACATTTTTCATGCAGCCATTTTGTTATAGCTTCCCTGAACTTCCAACATATTTCATTCCTCAGCGACTTGTGTTTCTGTATTCCTGAACTTCCGTGAACATTTTTGTACTTTCGTCTTTCATCGATAAACTGAAGTACCTTCTTTGTATCTATGTTTTTCTTTCCAACTTCTGTGATTGTCCTTTTTAGAGATATCCGTTCCTCTTTAACTGCATTGCCTTCTGAGCTATTTCTTCTTACTGTATTTATAGCCTTACAGAACTTCAAACCTGTGTCGTCATCCCTAAGTACTTCCGTACCCCACTTCTTTGCGTATTGATTCTTCCTGACTTCTCTTGAACTTCAGCCTACTCTTCATCACTACCACATTGTGATAGGAGTCTATATCCGCTCCTGGGTACGCCTTACAATCCAGTATCTGATTCTCTAATCTCTGTCTGACCATAATGTAATCTAAGTGAAATCTTCCCGTATCACCCTGTCTTCTCCAAGTATACCACCTCCCCTTGTGATTCTTGAACAGAGTATTCGCTATTACTTTATTACTGAACTCAATTAGTCTTTCCCCTCTCTCATTCCTTCTCCTGTAACCTTTTCTTCTACTCCGTCCCCTACAACTGCATTCCAGTCCTCCATGACTATAAGATTTTCATCTCCCTTTATGCACTATATTGTCCTTTCAGTATCCTCAAATACTTTCTCTACTTTAATGTTCGGCTTGCGATGTCGGCAAGTATACCTGAACTATCGTTGTCGGTGTTTGTTCGCTCTCGATTCTGATAAGAACAACCCTATCACTGAACTGTTCACTGTAACACACTCTTTGCCCTGCCGCTCTACTCGTAACGAATCCTATTCCTGTCATACGTAAACTTTTCTGCTGCTGTTGATATTACCCCGACCAGAAATCCTTGTTTCTTTCCATTTCACTTCACTGACCCGTACTACGCCTAGATTGAGACTTTGAATTTCATTTTTCAGATTTTCTAGCTTCCCTGCTACATTCAAGCGTCTAACGTTGCACGCCCTGACTCGTAGAACGTTATCCTTTCGTTGATTATTCAATCTTTTTCTCATGGTCACTTCCGCCTTGGCAGTCCCCTCCCGGAGATCCGAATGGGGGACTGCTCCGGAATCTTTTGCCAACGGAGAGATCATCATGACGTTTTTTCAGTTACAGGCCACATGTCCTGCGGATACACGTTATGTGCCTTTAATGCAGTGGTTTCCATTGCCTTCTTCATCCTCATGTAATTCATCATTGCTGCCCCTCCGCCCTTAGGGGCAGTTTCCCACCCCTAGGACAAGAGAGTGCCCTGAACCTCTGCCCTGTTTGGTAAGGCCGTTGGCAGGATGACTTATTATCCCGGAAGTCTTCGGCCGCCAATGCTGATTATCAATCAGAATTGAAACGTTGTCTGTGGTAACCACAACCATCAGCGGGAGGAACGCCTTGCGCCGCGGATCGGAGCCGCCAGGCGGGGAAGCCGCCGGCGGAGGAGCACGCACCACCGGGCGAACACAGGACGAGTTGGACGACCGACCAACGACAACTGACAACAACCGACCACGACCGACTATGAGCGACACAACAAGGAAGAGATAAACAACGGAGGCTTGTGGACACCACAACACCAAACACAAATCCACTCGGAACCAGAGCCAGGCAAATGTCAACAACGAGCAACGACCAGAACGCAGTACCGCCGAGATAGAAACGAAATCCAGAGCGAGTACCAGACTGGCTGGACTAGGTCTTTTTTCCTTTATTGTTATTTTGAAACCTGTGTACAGGCAGGCCAGCAGCAGCATACTACGCCGCTCTTGGGCCTCAGAGAAACACAAAAGATACAAATGAAGACATTTAGAGAAACAATTACGGTGGACTTATAAACGGAGACAAACACTTCTTAAAAAACATGGAGCCGTTCACGGGCGTAGAGTCCAAGATAAAATTTGTTCAGACACTTCGACACATACATAGACGAAAATTGTCACACGTGAACGTAGGTGCACAAAACGAATAACACTGAGCCCGCATCTCGTGGTCGTGCGGTAGCGTTCTCGCTTCCCACGCCCGGGTTCCCGGGTTCGATTACCGGCGGGTCAGGGATTTTCTCTGCCTCGTGATGGTTGGGTGTTGTGTGCTGTCCTTAGGTTAGTTAGGTTTAAGTAGTTCTAAGTTCTAGGGGACTTATGACCACAGCAGTTGAGTCTCATAGTGCTCAGAGCCATTTTTTTTAATAACACTGAACCACTTAAGCACAAAACGACAGCACACACAGAACACGAGGCGTTGATCTCCGGCGCGCGAATGTTCACTAACCATGTACGAGTCCGGGGACATGCCAAGCGAGGAGGAGGGGGGGTGGGAGAGGGAGTAGGGAAAGCAGATGCGACGGGCAGGGGAGATAGGGGGAAGGGAGGAAGAAGGGGAGGCCCGGGGGAATAGGGGTGGAGGGAGGGGACAGGGGAAAAGGAAAGAGAAGGGAGGGAGGGTGCCTAAAGGAAAGGATACAGGAAGTGGGGGGGAGGATCAAAGTTGATAGGAGGGGTAGATGGAGGGGAAGAGGACATCATCAGGGAGGGGGAGCTGGCGGAAGCCACTTTGGGAGAGGGTAAGGAGAGTGGAGAGATGGAGACCGGGTGGGACGTGGGAATACAGGCGCGGCAGCGGGCGGGGGTGCGAGAGGATGGGTGAGACAAGCGGATGAGGAGGATCGAGTTTGCGGGAGATGTACAGGATCCGTATCCTTTCAAGGAAAAGGAGGAGATGGGGGGAACGGAATGAGATCGTACAGGATCCGCGTGGGGGAGGGGAGACGGATGCGATAGGCGAGACGGAGAGCATGGCTTTCAAGGATTTGGAGGGATTTATAAAAGGTAGGGGGGGGGGGCGGAGATCCAGGCCGGATGGGCGTAACAAAGGATAGGGCGGATGAGGGATTTATAGGTGTGGAGGATGGTGGAGGGGTCCAGACCCCACGTACGGCCGGAGCTGGACTAGAGCAGAGCGGGTCCCTATATACGAAACCGGAGGGAGGGGCTATTGGCCGCTGTCTGCACGTGGCTTAGCGGTGGCGCCCTCGCTGCGCGGAATAGCCGCCGCGGAGGCGGATCCCCCTGTGGGCTGACCACGTCCATTTGTTCTGCCGCGTGTTCGACTTCCGCGGCGGAAGGTACTAGATTGTCGGGTTTCCTGAACCCGGGACCAAGGACGGTTTGACTACTAATCAAAGGCGCTACTCCTTTTCTTTAATTTCATTTTGTTCGTTTTATTTGTTCTGTGCGAGCGTCCCATGACACCCATCCAAGTTCGTCGGTGACCCTGTCACTCAGCTTTCTTTATTACAGAAGGCAGCTAACCCTCTTACCGAACACGCTGAGCTACAGCGCTGGCATTGCTAGAGCTCAGGTATATGGGTCTAGCATTGCACAAAACCGACGAATAATTGTACATTTGCATATATATTCTGATTTATTATCCCTCACGCACAGTATACTACCGTGTCTCAAATTATTTCATGTTTAAAATGCTTTTTTAACGTCAATTCGACATTCCGGTTCATTGTCCAAACTCTACTGCTTTCGTAAAAGCCTGATACAGTCTTTCGACAGTGCAGCTCAAACGGAAGGAATGGTGTGGGAGTGACTATGACAAAAGGAATTGGCTAAGTGTGTGGAAAATGTAGACTGTGCAATTGGGAGGGTTATTGGTGAGAAGCTGAAAGAAACACAGAACAATATTTTGTCCATCCAGGTTCATGTGCTAACTTCGGAACATGACGACCAGTTCGTAGAAAAAATAATGGATCATAATGAAGGATGCTACAAAACAGTAATAGGCGATTGAAATGCCATCGTGGGACAAAGGAAGGAGGGAACCATTGTAGGCTGTCACGTCTTCGAAGGAAGAATAGTAGAGATGAATAGTTTACTGACTTCTGCAGGGTCAAGCTGCTAGTAGTGACAAATACATGGTTCACATTCACATCGCAGGAGGAAGCTTGGAATCAAGAAGGTGCACATTAGCACTTGCGGATATTAATAGCGACCACAATTTGAATAAGACAGAAGCAGAGATAGAAATGAAAAAAAAAACTGAAGAAGGCTGCTGTGGTGAAAAAGTGACACCAAGAAAAGATAGGATCCGGGAAAGAAAGAACTACGTAAAGGCTATCACTTGAGCTTACTAAAACATTATGAGGCAAATAACCACCTAATAATGTCAACGAGTATAGAAAATGTGGTGTCACCGCCAGACACCACACTTGCTAGGTGGTAGCCTTTAAATCGGCCGCGGTCCGTTAGTATACGTCGGACCCGCGTGTCGCCACTATCAGTGATTGCAGACCGAGCGCCGCCACACGGCAGGTCTAGAGAGACTTCCTAGCACTCGCCCCAGTTGTACAGCCGACTTTGCTAGCGATGGTTCACTGACAAAATACGCTCTCATTTGCCGAGACGATAGTTAGCATAGCCTTCAGCTACGTCATTTGCTACGACCTAGCAAGGCGCCAATACTAGTTACTGTTGATGCTGTAAAACATGTGACGTCAAGAGCGACGTTCACCATTTATGGATTAAAGTTAAGTATTCCAACAGCTACGTCCTTTTTTGCTAAAGTCTAATTTCCTTGTCCTGTTCCAGACCCCACGCCAGCCTGCGTGAGCTAAAACGCGTGCCTTTCGGCTTCCTCTAATAATACGGTGTTGGCTCTCCTGCCAACCCACAACAGAAAATGCTGAAAGAAAGAAATAATAAAAGTATTAACTCATTCAGGGATGTCTTACTGCGATCCACCGCTCGGGATCCGTCTCCGTCATTAGTCTCAATCCTCGTCCAGACGAAGACTCTACCATTGTGCAGCCGTTCCGGTACCAACAGAACCATAGAGACAGTGCAAAAAACTAGAGGATATGTAAACGGAAATGGGACTAAAGAAAACCAGGAGCTACGCATTAAATGATTTCAAAGATGGAGGAGAGAAAGAAATTAAAAAACGAGACAATGAACGTGCAAGAAAAACATACCGAAGGCTGAATAGCGAACTGCAAAGAGAAACAGAACAGGCTACGACAGGATTACGACGTAATGGAAGAACTGGAGAGGAAGGGAAGATGTGTTCTACTGTACTGCAGAACAAAGGTTACGACGTGGGATCAAAATAGACCAAGAAATACTGCTATGGAAATTCTCGGTAAAGACGAATGTGTCGTGTACAAAGATCGCGAGGCTGCCCCCCAGTGGTGGGAAGGCTATTTAAAAGCGCTGTATGACACAGATCACAAACCAACAATTCTATAATTTGAATCCTTGAACAATGTCGATGATGGTGTTGAGAAAGGACAAAGAAGCATAATGAAAGAAGTAAAGAGTGCAATAGCTGCAATGAAAAATGGGGAATCTGTAGATTCAGATGGGATACTAGGAGAAATACTAAATTACGAAAGAAGAAGGGGGATTGCTGACAGCAGTAATGATCCCAGTACCAAAGAAACAAGGAACCAAGAAATGCTTTGCACACAGGATAATTAGTCACATCCCACATGCAATCAAAGTTGTCTTAAGAATCATTAATCAAAGACTGCGAAAGATAATGGGTAAGAATCTAGTCGAAGTGGAATTTGCTGTTGTATGAAATACAGCACAGGAGATGGAACAGGAATCTTGCGAATTTTGAGAGAGAGGTTTACTGAAAAGGGAAGATCTGGAAAATGTATCTAACAATGTGGTTTGAGGTAAACTTGCAACAAGAGTGAACATGAAAAGCAGATGACTTACTACACTCCTGGAAATGGAAAAAAGAACACATTGACACCGGTGTGTCACACCCACCATACTTGCTCCGGACACTGCGTGAGGGCTGTACAAGCAATGATCACACGCACGGCACAGCGGACACACCAGGAACCGCGGTGTTGGCCGTCGAATGGCGCTAGCTGCGCAGCATTTGTGCACCGCCGCCGTCAGTGTCAGCCAGTTTGCCGTGGCATACGGAGCTCCATCGCAGTCTTTAACACTGGTAGCATGCCGCGACAGCGTCGACGTGAACCGTATGTGCAGTTGACGGACTTTGAGCGAGGGCGTGTAGTGGGCATGCGGGAGGCCGGGTGGACGTACCGCCGAATTGCTCAACACGTGGGGCGTGAGGTCTCCACAGTACATCGATGTTGTCGCCAGTGGTCGGCGGAAGGTGCACGTGCCCGTCGACCTGGGACCGGACCGCAGCGACGCACGGATGCACGCCAAGACCGTCGGATCCTACGCAGTGCCGTAGGGGACCGCACCGCCACTTCCCAGCAAATTAGGGACACTGTTGCTCCTGGGGTATCGGCGAGGACCATTCGCAACCGTCTCCATGAAGCTGGGCTACGGTCCCGCAAACCGTTAGGCCGTCTTCCGCTCACGCCCCAACATCGTGCAGCCCGCCTCCAGTGGTGTCGCGACAGGCGTGAATGGAGGGACGAATGGAGACGTGTCGTCTTCAGCGATGAGAGTCGCTTCTGCCTTGGTGCCAATGATGGTCGTATGCGTGTTTGGCGCCGTGCAGGTGAGCGCCACAATCAGGACTGCATACGACCGAGGCACACAGGGCCAACACCCGGCATCATGGTGTGGGGAGCGATCTCCTACACTGGCCGTACACCACTGGTGATCGTCGAGGGGACACTGAATAGTGCACGGTACATCCAAACCGTCATCGAACCCATCGTTCTACCATTCCTAGACCGGCAAGGGAACTTGCTGTTCCAACAGGACAATGCACGTCCGCATGTATCCCGTGCCACCGAACGTGCTCTAGAAGGTGTAAGTCAACTACCCTGGCCAGCAAGATCTCCGGATCTGTCCCCCATTGAGCATGTTTGGGACTGGATGAAGCGTCGTCTCACGCGGTCTGCACGTCCAGCACGAACGCTGGTCCAACTGAGGCGCCAGGTGGAAATGGCATGGCAAGCCGTTCCACAGGACTACATCCAGCATCTCTACGATCGTCTCCATGGGAGAATAGCAGCCTGCATTGCTGCGAAAGGTGGATATACACTGTACTAGTGCCGACATTGTGCATGCTCTGTTGCCTGTGTCTATGTGCCTGTGGTTCTGTCAGTGTGATCATGTGATGTATCTGACCCCAGGAATGTGTCAATAAAGTTTCCCCTTCCTGGGACAATGAATTCACGGTGTTCTTATTTCAATTTCCAGGAGTGTATATTTCAATAGAATAGAAGTAGGAAAAGGACTCCCCGCCCTTTTTCAATCTGTACCTAGAGAATATGGCTGCCCACTGCCCACAAGACGGGAGAACACTGGAGGATGTGTCACTGATGCAGTAATGCATAAAGCAATAATGTATAACAGAAGACACGAGGATGGTGTTCCATCATATGATAAAAAATACCTGGCTGGAGTGGATATCAATGAAGTTAACGGAAAGATTTATGGAATGAAAACCCGTACAAAGAAAACAAAAGTAATAGCGCAGGGAGGAAATAAAAAGAAAAAATAATAATGAGTGGAGAAATATTAGCACATGTGGAAAGCTTTAAATACTTAGGAAGAAGGAGGTAGCATAGAAATTAAAACCATGATAGTAATGGCGAAAAAGGCATTTTGTAAGAAAAGGAGAATTTTCTGTAGCACTGTCGGCAAAGATTTGAGGAAAATACTAATGAAACATTTTCTATGGTGCTGAAAGGTGGACACTGAGAAATAAAGATAGAGCAAACTGGAGGTTTTTGAGGTATAGGCGTGGCGGAGGATGGAAAAAATAAGATGGATGGGTAGAGTGAAGGATGAAGATGTACTGAGAAGAGTGGGTGAGCAAAGACAACTACTGAAAGTAACAGAAAGAAGAAAAAGAAATGAAAACGGATTGGAAAAAAATGTTGGGAATGAAGGACGCGTTTGTAAAAAAAACTCTTATAGAGAACAGTCTTAAAGAAATGTGTTGATGGAGAGGCGAGGGAGGGACAGATTTCAGATCCTGGATGATGCGATGGACGGGAGCAAATGCAGCAGCATTAAGAAGGAAGCAATGGATCGCAAGGAACAGAGAGACAAAGCAACTGCTAATATAACAGAAGATATGATGACGATGATGATGATGATGTTGTTCAGGCGTCATCAGCGAGTGTCACTGATGCAGTAATGCATAAAGCAATAATGTATAACAGAAGACACGAGGATAATGATGATGTCCAAACGTCATCAATGGATGTTACTGGAATAGTAATGTATAAAGCAAAACTTTTCCCCAGGGCAACAATAGGAAATCTGAATGAGAACTTCTAGTTGTCACCTGACGATGTGCTCACTCCACAAACTACTGGATGTGACAAAAATAAATCATTCAAAAAATGAGGCCTTTTGCAGTATCGTATTTAGTAATATTTATTTCTACTTCTTCTGCATCAGAGATCAAACTGAATGAATGTTACTTCAATTTCAGCTCGCGGCTTTGGTCATTAGTGCTGATGCGGTGGCTATCCAAGGCAACTGGTAGACATTCCTATCCATTATAAGCCGGTGGTAATTTATAGAGTCTGGCGGCAGATCAGAAAATCCTACGAAGTTCCAGTCATATTTAAAGACAATGAACGATTTGGAATGTTCAGTGACATCTCTAGTGGAGCAGTCTCATGTTGCAGCTTAACAGACAGTGAACTTAAATACTGAATTCCACGGGGAAAATGTATTTACCGATGATCGTGCTATCATACCACTGTAAGATCACCGCAAACATTCACAAGTTATATGCTGAAACAAGACCTACCGGTGCTGAAAAAACATTTAAGACTACTGAAAGCGAAGTAGGCCCCTGCCACAATTAGTTCCTATCCTAGCCAACATGTATGTTGTGTCAACCTCTTCATCTCAGAGTAGCACTTGCACAATACAGCTTTGGATGCCAGAAAATAGAGTGCCGAGATTAGAAATGGAACATTTCTGACCATTTGCGCCGTATGTGGCGATAATGTCGTTGGCCAGAGCACTCATTTTAAGGAGGATCGCTTTGGCGTTAGTGGCTCTCCACGTTCCGGAAGATCTTCGGGCTTTGATCAAGATCGTTTAGAGACATTAATCCGCAGGCTGGTCAGCTATCCACGAAACGACGTTTCTTTTTTCGGGCTGCGTGGCGCACAACACGTTACACACCACACGTCGTAAAGTCGTTCAACTGTGTAGGAGTAAACAGAAAGCTAATCAGAAACAATGGACTTGCGACTAAAAGCTTACGTAGTTTAATTGTTGCCGACGCGTTCGGTATGACAGCGGAGGGGAGTAGCCAGGGGCGCGGGCGCACGAGCATTGACTCTGTAATGATTTCGCTAGGCAGTGGCCCCTCTGTTAGCGATTTCACGCCGTTCTAGGTCGCGGTCAATCTGTGAGACATTAAAACTAGATCGAGCTAGAGACCGCCAATTAAAATTTTTAAAATATTGTAAACAATCAGTGTTTAAGACTAAAAACAGCCGACCTGTTGCAATGGATAAAGTAATCTTTACCTAGGTTTCGACAGATTTAAATCTGTCTTGTTCAGAAGGCGGCAGTATTACATTAATATGGAAGATGTATCATTGTCGTTTTTATAAATATCTGCATAGATCCATTAGTCCAAAATAAAATATAGCCTTGAAAATAGGGTTTGTTGCAGAGCTTACAAGCGCTTGTAAGCTCTGTAACATCCATGTACTAATTTTTATTTACATGACAAACCCTATTTTCAAGGCTATATTTTATTTTGGACTAATGGATCTATGCAGATATTTATAAAAACGACAATGATACATCTTTCCATATTAATGTAATACTGCCGCCTTCTGAAGAAGACATTTAAATCTGTCGAAACCTAGGTAAAGATTACTTTATCCATTGCAACAGGTCGGCTGTTTTTAGTCTTATTACGTGGAACCGTTGCTGTTGCGCAGCTATGTTTAAAATACTCCAATCAGCTTTTAGTTAAAATATGCAATAACCGGTGAAAAGGAGTCAAATATGCAAATGCATATAATCTGATCTCTAGTGATAAACTGTGATCCTTGCACCATCGTGCAACATTTGTAAGCAGCTCCCCATACAAATGCCTGCTCCCGTCCACAAAAGACAATGTTTTGCAACACCGACAGTATGGTGTACTACGAATTGCTTCCCCCAGGTGTAACATTTGTTGTCAACAACTGAGACGTCTTGCAGACGAAATCTAAGAATAGTGAGCAGGAAGGCTGCGTGACGTGGAGTTACTTCACGACAGCACCCGCCCGCATTCTGCGTGACTGACAAAAAACACTATTCAGGAGTTTGGTCGAGAAGCCATTCCGCACCCACCCACCTTGTTTACCTGATCTTGCGCCCTCAGATTTTCACTTTTTCCACTCTCTATCGAACAACCTTCAAGGAACCTCTCTCCGAATGGAAATGGGTTGCGATCATGGATCACAAGTTTGTCGCCTCAAAACCACGTGATTTCTACAGTCACTGAACCGAAAGGTTACCCCATCGTTGGCAGATGCTGTATATTGTGAAGGAAAATACGTTATTGATGACTAAAGTCTCTGCTACGTGTATCTGCTGTGCTTATTTAACTTATGGAAAAACGCTACAGACTTATGTATCAAGGAGGGGCGATTCTAGAAGTCGGTCAAGGAGGGGAGCGCTAATGGGAGGAGGGGGTTTGGGGGAATGGAATATCGCTTAACAAAAGGAGAGTTGGTGTTGTTTAAAGTAGTTTTTGGTAACTGTTTTGGAGTTCAGGGTGAAAAAAACTTATAAATGGGAGATTTTATAAATTACATCAACCATAAAAAGGGTCAACTTACAACAAATAAGTTTTCATTAATTTTCTGAATAAAGAAGATGACATGAATGCAGAAACTTGACATGAATATAAAAAAAATTCTGTAACAAAATTCACTGGAAATTTCCGTCTTCGCCCAATTAGTCATGCTCATTCATATCTGTTTCTTTTTTCTGAATATGTCAATGACATTTTCAATGTCCATATCTCTTTCTTTATGGACATTCGCAAGGGCCAATCCATTTAGTCTCACCTGCCCCGTTGTGTTACGCAAATAAGCCGTTATTCGTCTCAAAGTAGAAAAGCTTCGTTTACGAGCGCTTGTTGTGACAGGAATAGTCCCAATTTTTGAGGTAAAACATACACATTTGGAAAAAAAAACTGCTTGTCACAGTTCTTTAATGCTTCAGCTGCTGTTTCAGGTCTTTTACTTTCATCAACCTACTTTTTCTTCCTTCAGCTCTTCTTCCATTAAAAGCGAAGAATTCTCCAAGAACTGTTCATATTTGTCGGATGCCTGGGTCACTTCATACTCACCGTATTTTAAACAGATGCACGAATAAGACCTTCAAGTGGTACTATGGCTGTTCATTCCATTCAACAGACCCTGTAATCCTTCTTCACCGTGACATTGAGGATAGCAATGTTGACTGCGAAATTTATCATTCAACTTCTTTCATACGAAATTTAATCCCCCCTCTTGAACCTTTCTTTTATTACCGTCATTGCTTTTTCGATGAACAGACCGAAAATCATTATTAATCCTAGGGCTTCGTTCTCGTCTTATTCTCTTTGTTGCCTCCTGCTTCATGTACTGTCTCAGAATTTCGAACATTTTGCACAATTTTCTAGTGTTGAACGCCTTTTCTAGATACTATGAACGTGTCTTGATTTTTCAAAAGTCTTGCTTCCTTTACCGACGCCAACATCAGAACGGCATATTTCGTGCCTTAATCCTGTTAGAAATCGAACTGACTGTCAGTTTTCCTTTCCATTTTTCTGTACATTATCCTTGTCAGCAATTTGCTTGCATGAATTGTGCGATAGGACAAGAGGTCGCAAATGGTTCAAATGGCTCTGAGCACTATGGGACTTAACATCTTAGGTCATCAGTCCCCTAGAACTTAGAACTACTTAAACCTAACTAACCTAAGCACATCACACACATCCATGACCGAGGCAGGATTCGAACCTGCGACGGTAGCAGTCACGCGGTTCCGGACTGAAGCGCCTAGAACCGCACGGCCACCGCGGCCGGCCAAGAGGTCGCGTTCACCTCTGTCCGCTAATACGCCCACTCTGACATGGCCGTTGACAGAACGGGTGTGACTCCTAAGTATTGACCGCCATTGCCGATCAGTTTTGTTCAGAATTTAGACAATCGCTCAGTCCCAATCCTGAACGTTTTCACTACTAATCAAAAACACCGCTAGACCTCGTAACTATTTTATGCCACTTAGTAAACTAGAAGATTATAACCTTCCTCGAGAAAAAGAAGCTTTTCACAGACAACCAGTTTTACGAATCACATCTAGCTTCTCTCACGATATCTAGGAGATAACTGACGCAGGAAATAGATTTTGACTTCCTAGAATAGCGAAAGGTGCTCGACATTTTATTGCATTGTCGACGACCAAGAAAGGATCATAGGAATGTGATGGTCTCGAAGAATTTTAGATTTGTAGTACCTAGTATGCTATAATGCACGGCGAACGGTCAAGAGACATGGAAGTAACTTTACGTGTGTACCAGTTATTTGTACTAGGACCATTAGTACGCAAATAATTTGTCACGTGAAGTCAGCAACACCAACAGGTTCAGAAGCTTCCTTACCATATCCTGTTTGTATATTTATTTAAAAATGTCAGGATCAGGGGAATGTAGTTAGTTAAATACTAATTAATTAAAATTTTATTTGAGTATACCAAGTTTGCTCACTGAATCGCACAATCGACCTTTTCATTAATCAGCTCGTTAAAGTGGAGCTGTCCCGCTTAACCAATCTACACCAGTTTGCTCAGTGAGAAACGGGATGCAACAACTATTTTACGTGGGTTTTTTAATGGCGTACAGCAGCTCCTGAAAAAGGGAATTTAAGCCTTTCATTGCTATCGAGGTAGTGGTAGGCCTACAATTTTAACAAAAAAAAGAAAAGCCAAATGTGAGATTGAAACTTGTTAGAACAGCGGTTTTCCAGCCACGTTACTTGAGGATCTCATAGGGCCGGAGCGGAATCGGTCCTCTGCCAGTATATTTCAGCTTCACATTTCATATTTTTCATGACTCTATTTTGGGAATAACTCCAGTGTGATATTTTGTGTGTTATGTCTCTGTGCTCTCTTTTCTCTAGCTATCGAATGCCCTGTATAAAGAAGGGACCTACGTTACGTGGGGCTACCGTTACGAATGTATGTGAGTGTACGTTTTCGTTGTGAGAGTAATTTTACGTGAAATTCTTGGCGGTCGAACATACACTGGTGGAGGCCGTTTGCAGTAGCAGGCAAAATGTTGGCTTTGTGTCGTCGCCGACACTGTAGAGTCTTGTACCAGGGGAAGCAAGGAGAGAATGTTGTTTGGTGGCTGGCATCCTCTTTCTACAACAAAACTGCACACATGTATTAACAGGGTCCTTTATTATCCTGAACAGAAAGCTACTTGTCTTAAGTTAGTCCATGAATTGTGGTACAAGCTCTTCCGTAATAGTGCACATTAGCCTCACTGCTGGTCGAATACAATTCCCGTATGAACACTACACTCTCGTAGTCAGTGAGGTGCACTGACAGACGCCAACTAGAATAGTGACTGACACTGCGACTGTGACTGACTCACTGAATGACTGACTCTGTAACTGACTGGGCCCTCCGGTCCTCGGCGGCGATTGAGAGGGCGCTGCGGCGCATTGCTTGCGAGGCTGCCCTTGGCCTCTCTCCTGATAGCCGCACTCGATTCAGCGCCTGTTATCGATCCTCGCGCAAACTCTTTGCCGCCCGGCGTGCTGGCGACACAATACCACGACAGCTACACCAGTTCCTTCCCCACTTACGGCAATATTACGCCAGAATCAGAAATCCTTGACCTTCCACCTCCTGTCTTAAAGTATGTAATTTGAGACATTTTCTCAGACGTTTTCTTTTAGGATGGATGGATGGATGGATGGATGGATGGATGGATGGAGAGGGTTTTAAGGGCGCGCGACGGCAAGGTCTTCAGCGCCCGCTCAGTAACAGATTGAGACGGGTGTCAAGAAAAGACTCAGAACAATAAGATAAAACAGAACGTAAGACACAGGAAACAAGCTTGGAAAAATATGTGTTTACCCACACCGAAGCGTGGGAAGAAGCATGCCGCCAGCAGTAAAACGTGGACAACCCAGGAAGAATGTGGTAGAGAGAGCTAAACAATATAGCAGATGGAAGTGGCTGGCTGACCACAAGGAAAAAGGGGAGGAGCCAGCCACTTTGCAATACACTAAAACCTCCAGCCTAAAAGTTTAGGCCAGAGTCACAAAACTTTAAAACCCTAGACACAAACGTCTCATCATTAGCTAAAACACAGGGCAGATCGCCAACAACTTGTGCTTCTGCCCTTGCATCATTGTATAAAATGCAGTCTCTTAAAATGTGCCGGCTAGAGATGTGCACACCACAAGCATCACAAAACGGGGGATCCTCCGGCCGTAATAGCAAGCTATGTGTGAGAGGACAGTGCCCGATCCGAAGACGCGTGAGGGTCACTTCTCCCCGCCTGAGCAACCGGCAGGAGGAACGCCACGGCCGAGCTGACTTCACCAACCGCAGTTTATTGGCCGTCACCGCCAGCCATTCTTCCTCCCACAACTCCATGCACTTCTTTTGGAGTGCAGGAATGACAGACTGCAAGGGAATAGGACACTGGACCACATCCTGCTTTCTGCAGGCCTCCTTGGCAGCGCGATCGGCCCGTTCATTGCCCCATATTCCTACATGACTAGCCACGCAGCAGAAGGACACCAACTTACCCCGCCGTTGGAGCAAGTACAGTTGGTCATATATCAGCTGGACCATCTCCTCAGTTGGGTACAGATTCTGAAATGATTGTAAGGTGCTAAGAGAATCGGAGCAGAGGAGAAACCGTTTGCTCCGAACACGATTCATCAGCTCCAGTGCGTTCAGGATCGCATGGAGCTCTGCCGCGAAAACGGTATATTCATCATGGAGGCGAATCCGGGTAAAATGGTCAGGGAACACTACAGAACAGCAAGGAAATTCTCCTGTTTGGAGCCATCAGTGTAAACGACGGCAAAACCGTGATGCGCATCTAAAATGTTAAAAAACTGAGATTGGAATGTAAAATCTGGTGTACTATGAAACTTCCTGGCAGATTAAAACCGTGTGCCCGACCGAGACTCGAACTCGGGACCTTTGCTTTTCGCGGGCAAGTGCTCTACCATCTGAGCTACCGAAGCACGACTCACGACCGGTACTCACAGCTTTACTTCTGCCAGTACCTCGTCTCCTACCTTCCAAACTTTACAGAAGCTCTCTTGCGAACCTTGCTCGCGAAAGGCAAAGGTCCCGAGTTCGAGTCTCGGACGGGCACACAGTTTTAATCTGCCAGGAAGTTTCATATCAGCGCACACTCCGCTGCAGAGTGAAAATCTCATTCTGGAGACATCCCCCAGGTGGCAGAAGTAAAGCTGTGAGTACCGGGCGTGAGTCGTGCTTCGGTAGCTCAGTTGGTAGAGCACTTGCCCGCGAAAGGCAAAGGTCCCGAGTTCGAGTCTCGGTCGGGCACACAGTTTTAATCTGCCAGGAAGTTTCATATCAGCGCACACTCCGCTGCAGAGTGAAAATCTCATTCTGGTGTACTATGTTTCTTAAAATTAGTCAAATCTAAAATAAGTCTGGCTCTCCGGAGGAGCCAAGGTGGAAATCTGCTCCAAATATTTACTATTAAAAACAGTCTTGATCACGATTTATTTATTTTAAGGTGACCGGTTTCGACCACTACTGTGGTCATCTTCAGACCTACAAGTCGTATACAAAGCTTTAATTAGAGGGGTACATACATTAAAGAAAATACATAAAGTTATAAAGGTATAAAACGATGAATTACCATTGAGTAGGAACCTCTTTCTGCTGGAGAATCACTACTGGAGAACCAGTGCACGTCTTACTATATATAATGGAGGCTCCGCCCGCTTCTGACGGCATGATGTCATTACTAACCAATGAGTTATAAGTCGAATAACAATGTAAAATTTCTTAGTTAAAAGAACATTGTCATGAAATAAAAATAAACACACACTAAACTTAGCTTATTAAACAGCTATTGTCAATTAAGAAACGTTAAATATGTATTCAAAAGTAATTAAAATCTGCTCCAACCGCGACGGAAAACATGGAGACCAGCCATATCCATCGCAGAGAGGCAATCCGCTGCGCGAATGCCATAGGGCCGCGTCGCTCGTTGCCGGTTATGAAATAGCCGTGTCAGAGGAAGCTGAGTCACGGTATGGTATGCAGGTGTGTATGGTGTGGACAAAGTTTTATACGCCTGGCGCACCGTAAGCAGCCGCCGCCGCATATGAAGTGGCGGTTCACCAGCCTCTGCACAGAGGCTTGCTATGGGGCTAGTTCTGAATGCCCCAGTGGCCAACCGAAGCCCTTCATGGTGCACGACTTAGCATTCCTGCATCAAATGGAATTAGAATTAAAAATAATTTACTCTCAATTAAACGTAATCGAAAATAAACCTCAAGAGACAAAACAGTTTGTTACAATAAATGGAAGCACGACATCTGAAGTTCATAGGACCGGGTATTGCACCAGTGTTCAGCTTAATAGAAAAGCAAGAGAATGTATCGTACAGAATGTAGGAAGTGTTACAAAATGTTGCATAACTGCGAAACACTTGGCACATCAAGCGTACAAAATATTTAATTTTAAAAGCTCTGAAACGATAGTCTCAAAATTACAAGACAAAATGCGGTGCCTGATAACAAAATGAAACGCCCAGTAGGGAAGGAGCAAATGGAATGAAATTTTTCTGCCTGAGGTGATTTGTGGTGTTCTTGCAGTGTTTACAGAGTCAAGTCAATTTTACAAAGAACTTGGCAGTGTGAGTCCACTTATCTGTATATTGAACCCCTCTGGCCTGGATGCACACACTAATTCGCTTGTGGAGGCCGTCATACAGACGTGGTATCCTGTCGTGAGGCAAGTTGACCCAGAACACTTGTAACTGATCCTTGATGCCCTGGAACTAACACTACGATAGAGTTGACGTTCAAGCCAGTCCCACATATATTCAACTTCAGACAAGCCCGGAGATGTTGATGGCCACAGGAGTAACTCGGCATCACTCTGACTGTTCATAGAGACATGTGGCATGTGTGGAAGAACACTGTCCTCTTGGAAAACCACACTACGATACTGTCGCATGAGAGGTAACACATGAGCACGTACGATGTTCGTGACATACTGTGACGACGTGATGACCTGAAGTCATACCCGATGGCTCCCCACGCCATGACACCAGGAGTGGAAAAGAAGAAGAGTCGGACCCATCCCCGTGTTACCAACACACTCGCTGACGACGGCCACTGGATTGTGCAGAAGTGCGGCGCATCACTGAAGTCCCCGTGTTACCACCACACTCGCTGACGATGGCCACTGGATTGTGCAGAAGTGCGGCGCATCACTGAAGTCCCCGTGTTACCACCACACTCGCTGACGACGGCCACTGGATTGTGCAGAAGTGCGGCGCATCACTGAAGTCCCCGTGTTAATACCACACTCGCTGACGACGGCCACTGGATTGTGCAGAAGTGCGGCACATCACTGAAGTCCCCGTGTTACCACCACACTCGCTGATGACGGCCACTGGATTGTGCAGAAGTGCGGCGCATCACTGAAGTCCCCGTGTTACCACCACACTCGCTGACGACGGCCATTGGATTGTGCAGAAGTGCGGCGCATCACTGAAGTTCCCGTGTTACCACCACACTCGCTGACGACGGCCACTGGATTGTGCAGAAGTGCGGCGCATCACTGAAGTCCCTGTGTTACCACCACACTCGCTGACGATGGCCACTGGATTGTGCAGAAGTGCGGCGCATCACTGAAGTCCCCGTGTTACCACCACACTCGCTGACGACGGCCACTGGATTGTGCAGAAGTGCGGCGCATCACTGAAGTCCCCGTGTTACCACCACACTCGCTGACGACGGCCACTGGATTGTGCAGAAGTGCGGCGCATCACTGAAGTCCCCGTGTTACCACCACACTCGCTGACGATGGCCACTGGATTGTGCAGAAGTGCGGCGCATCACTGAAGTCCCCGTGTTACCACCACACTCGCTGACGACGGCCACTGGATTGTGCAGAAGTGCGGCGCATCATTGAAGTCCCCGTGTTACCACCACACTCGCTGACGACGGCCACTGGATTGTGCAGAAGTGCGGCGCATCAGTGAAGTCCCCGTGTTACCACCACACTCGCTGACGACGGCCACTGGATTGTGCAGAAGTGCGGCGCATCACTGAAGTCCCCGTGTTACCACCACACTCGCTGACGACGGCCACTGGATTGTGCAGAAGTGCGGCGCATCACTGAAGTCAGTGTGACGCCAATTATCGCAGACCTTGCTTCCCGGTCACGACATCTTAATAGAAGACTGTAGATAATTTCGTGGGAATTTCTCTAGTATTTGGGTACCACGAACGCGTAGGCGCCTTTGCGCTGTTTGAAATCATACGTGCGCATTATCATCAGAGAAGCTGTGTGGGCTGGAGGCTTGTTTGGACCATCTCCACTTTACAAGACGCACGGGAGATGATTCGCACTGATAATCGCGAGATGAGGAGACGCAGTAGTCGGCAGTGGTGTGTCACGGGCTGTAGCACGCCAAGGGCCGAGTGGTGCGGTTGTAATTATATTCTGAGGAACTGGAACATGTTATTTACTTTTATTATTTTATATGAGGAAATCAATTGAAGAGTTTTGAGGAGAATACTTTGTTATGATTATTTTGATGAGTAATAGAAGAGAATTTAATTTAAGGTAATTGATTTTAGATTTGCTACTTTATTGGGGCAGCTAGTAGTTGGGCACTCGTGGTCCAAACTTCCTGAGACTTGAGTACAGGGAAACATAAACAGCCATATCTAATTTCCAATTAAGATTTGGGGGTAGGAATAACTGTTGAATATTTAATGCCATTTTTACCACTTGCATTTTTGAAAAGATCTCATTTATCCACTCAAGAACTGTAACTTTTTGTGTATTAATGTTTGTGAAGCTAAAAAAGTGTCGTTGTTCAATATATAAGTTTTGCAATCAGAGAACCAATTACGGTTCATGTTACACTACTGGCCATTAAAATTGCTACACCAAGAGGAAATGCAGATGATAAACGGGTATTCGTTGGACAACTATATTATACTATAACTGACATGTGATTACATTATCACGCCATTTTGGGTGCATAGATCCTGAGAAATCAGTACCCAGAACAACCACCTCTGGTCGTAATAACGGCCTTGATACGCCAGGGCATTGAGTCAAACAGAGCTTGGATGGCGTTTACAGGTACAGCTGCCCATGCAGCTTCAACACGATACCACAGTTCGTCAAGAGTAGTGACAGGCGTGTTGCTCGGCTACCATTGACCAGACGTTTTCAATTGGTGAGAGATCTGGAGAATGTGCTGGCCAGGGCAGCAGTCGAACATCTTCTGTATCCAGAAAGGCCCGTACAGGACCTTTAATATGCGGTCGTGCATTGTCCTGCTGAAATGTAGGGTTTCGCAGGGATCTAATGAAGGGTACAGCCACGGGTTGCAATACATCTGAAATGTAACGTCCACTGTTCAAAGTGCTGTCAATGCGAACAAGAGGTGACCGAGACGTGTAACCAATGGCACCCCGTTCCATCACTCCAGGTGACACGCCAGTATGGCGATGACGAATACACGCTTCCAATGTGCGTTCACCGCGATGTCGCCAAACACGGACGTGACCATCATGATGCTGTAAACAGAACCTGGATTCATCCGAAAAAGTGACGTTTTGCCATTCGTGCACCCAGGTTCGTCGTTGACTGATGCAGCGTCAAGGGTAACCGTAGCCATGGTCTCCGAGCTGATAGTCCATGCTGCTGCAAACGTCGTCGAACTGTTCGTGTAGGTGGTTGTTGTCTTGCAAACGTCCCCATCTATTGACTCAGGGATCGGGACGTGGCTGCACGATCTGTTACAGCCATGCGGATAAGATGCCTGTCATCTCGACAGCTAGTGACAAGAGGCCGTTGGGATCCAGCACGGCGTTCCGTATTACCCTCCTGAACCCACCGATTCCATATTCTGCTAAGAGTCATTGGATCTCGACTAACGCGAGCAGCAATGTCGCGATACGATAAATTGCAATCGTGATAGGCTACAATCCGACCTTTATCAAAGTCGGAAACGTGATGGTAGACATTTCTCCTCCTTACACGAGGCATCACAACAATGTTTCACCAGGCAACGCCGGTCAACTGCTGTTTGTGTATGAGAAATCGGTTGGAAACTTTCCTCGTGTCAGCACGTTGCAGGTGTCGCCAGCGGCGCCAACCATGTGTGAATGCTCTGATGCTAATCATTTGCATGTCACAGCATCTTCTTCCTGTCGGTTAAATTTCACGTCTGTAGCATGTCATCTTCGTGGTGTAGCAATTTTAATGGCCAGTAGTGTATAATTTATCCCAAGTCATTGTCAGCATCCAAAGTCTACGGCAAAATATGAGTTATCATTTTTACTTATTCAGATTTGTTATGAACCAAGTATGCTTTGCCTTTATTTGTTTTTCAAAGAGAGTGCATTGTACCAGGCGCATCTCACAAGAGAACCTCCCCATCGCACCCCCTTCAGATTTAGTTATGAGTTAGCACAGTGGATAGGCCCTGAAAAACTGAACACAGATCAATCGAGAAAACAGGAAGAAGTTGTGTGGAACTATGAAAATAAGCAAAATATACAAACTGAGTAGTCCATGCTAAGATAGGCAACATCAAGAAGAACATAAGCTGAGGGGCGCCATGGTTCCGTGGTTAGCATGAGCAGCAGCGGAACGAGAGGGCCTTGTTCAAGTCTTCCCCCAAGTGAAAATTTTAATTTTTTTCTTTTCGCAAAGTTATGATCTGTCCGTTCGTTCATTGACGTCTCTGTTCACTGCAATAAGTTTAGTGTCTGTTTTTTGCGACCGCACCGCAAAACCGTGCGATTAGTAGACGAAAGGACGTGCCTCTCCAATGGGAACCGAAAACATTTGATCGCAAGGTCATAGGTCAACCGATTCCTCCACAGGAAAATCCGTCAGGTATATTCTATACGACACTGGTGACGGCATGTGCGTCACATGATAGGAATATGTTGTCGATCCACCTAACTTGTACACTTGGCGAATGAGCAAATAGATTCTTCTACCTTGCCCGATTTAGGTTTTCTTGTGGATGTGATAATCACTCCCAAAAAAGTGATGAAAACATGAGAGTTTGTCACATAAACTGCAACAAATGAATGCAACAGTTTCACAGTCGCACAGTTTTTTCTGTGCTCTGTCAAAACATATGTTTTTAACGTTTTCATATTTTTCCGTGTGTAGACCGTCAAATCCTGTATATGTCCAAGCAAATCTGAACATGTCCTGGAATTTTGGAGAGCGAAGTTAATTATGTGTGATTGCCTGATCTTTGATAATTGTCGGAAGATAAAAAAATTAAACTTTTTACTCGAGGGAAGACTTGAACCAAGGACCTCTCGTTCCGCAAATGCTCACGCTAACCGCGGGACCACGGCGCTCTTGAGCTCCCACTTTCCTTGATGTTGCCTATTTTACGCATGGACTACTCAGTTTGTATACTTTGCTTATTTTTTTCATTGTTCCACACAACTTCTTCCTGTTTTCTCGATTGATCTGTGTTCAGTTTTTCAGGGCCTATCCACTGTGCTAACTTACAACTAAATCTGAGGGGGTGCGATGGGGAGTTTCCCTTGTCAGTTGTAGCTCAGCAAATGCGTCGGGCTTTCAATACAAGTGCAGTGCCACGGTGCTTCCACAGTGCAACACGTAAGCGAAAATTAAATAATGAAAGGAAGTTGACATTGAGATTTCCCTGGGTCAATTTATTAGCAGTTTAAAAGTTTGATGATTCACAGCGTTCAATTTAGACATTACGAATGTTTTAACAGAGAACCAGATAGGCACTTTCAATTACTTTCTCGCAGTCATATTTTGCAACACACAACGAATTCGTTGTTGTAAGGTTACATAAGGCTCTATGTAACATTTACTGCCAACAATCAAAACTTTCGTCAAATGACAACAATAATTATGATTTTGTCTTTCAATCTCTCCAAACGCAGCTGTTTGAGCTGTGTGGTGGTAATGGCTAACGCATGTGCGTAATTCATCCCTCCAATTACATGGGGTGACAACTGGAAGGCGTCCGTCACTTGTTCTCGGATGGCAAGCGAAGATATGAATAGTTTACTATGGGGTTTGAGCCGTGGCGCTCGTTACTGGCGCGCCAGTCTCTTGAATGTCCATTATTGATCCTTCGATGCTTCTTATCTTTGCTTGCCTTGTTGTTTTCCGCATTCGCGGGGCGAGTGGCAGTTGACGTTTGCTCGGGCTACCTGCCGAGACGCCGCGAGGTACGAGGTGGGAAGCAACCACGTGTATGTGGAGTTGGTTGTACGCGGTCTGCCCGTTCAGGATGGAGAATATGTGTTGGCTGCCTGCCTGTCTGCTCTCCTGATCTTGCTCGCCGAGCCTTGCGAACGCCTAGCTTGGGTTGCTGCCTGGTGTATCCTACACGAGCCGTACCGGACGTCCAGCAGAAGTTAAGCAGCCTTGTGTTTCTTTTAAAGAAAAGGAGCAAATGTATAAGTCCTTTTGTAGCCAATTTTGGAGTCCTCTTAAGTGTGGCCTTAACGTTTACACTGCCTTTGGGGAGAGCTAATTCTTTTAAATTTAAATAGTTTGAGTTCCCTGTCCTTTATAATCTTTTGGGGGTTTTATTTGAGTTTTATCTTTGGCATTCCTTCCTTGCGCTGGTTAAACGTTTACTTGTATAGCGGGAAGTGACTCCTGGTTAAAACTCGGAGAAGGTGTTTGATGTTATTGCCGCCTCCAGCATTCGTCTTTTCAATTTAAGTGTTGTCATTCCTTCGAGCGACCTGGTGTCACTCCTTGTTAATTAATGCTGGTTTATATGTACTTAATTTTGAACTGGCCATTTGAATTAATATTTTGGAGCGCAGTATGGCACTAAGGCAACCTCATTGTATACCACCTTGTGCCCCAGTCTAGTACCTTAATTTTCAGTGGCACGAGTTAGCTCCACTTCCGGTTTTACAGATGTGCTCCCTTCAAAATCTTGTCTTGTATAAGTTTGCCCCATGTGTGTCCGGGAACACAGAGATGAGCTTTAGTGTGACTTCAGTGCTAGTCAGTTAATGGAACCTTCATTTTGGCTTGGCTTCCACTGAACAGTTTGAGTGGAATGTAGTGTGTTTGATTTGTTATTCATTTAATTACTGTAAGTTTGTTTATTTAACGGGGAGCAAGACATGTAAAGACTAGTTGCTGGGTGTTGCTAATTCGTTCCAAATGGCCTACTACTTATTCAATGGCAAGGGTGTTGATTAGTTGGTTACTGTGAGTACAAATTCACGCTATTTATTTGTTGCCGAAATTGTTAAAGTGTCTGTGTCGTGATTCAATCACTAGCTACGTGTTTGAGCTAAATTGATATAAACCTTACATTGCCTCCTTAAAATTTATTGTCAGCAGAAACTCTTAAGAGAACTAAATTTTGTCACTGCTTATGTTAACCTTTACTGGGAGCAATATTTTATGTAGTTAAATTTTGTCTCAAAATAAACGAGTGATAAAAGAAAAATGGAAAGGTGCCTGGTCCTTTCCTATTATGTCCGGTTTGTATCACGTATCAGGGTTGGTGCACAATACTACGTTCCTCCCTTGCGCGGGTCAGACGTGTTCGACGGGAACCCTGATGAGTATACCTGCTGTCACGTTTCCATCGGACCGCTGTCACAACCGCATTCGCCACAAATATGAATACTGCTCAGTCTGACCCGCTGGCCAAAAAGTCAGCCACGATGAGGCGCCTTTGAAACTGTGTAATGTGTAGAGATGGGGGATCCGCTCTTGAACTAATTCATAGAGTTGAATCTTTCAAAGGAGTGAACAATCAGTGATTCAGAAAAAAAGAACGGTAGCTCCAAACGTTTCTCACGTCAGAGAGAGAGAGAGAGAGAGAGAGAGACGGAGCATATCAGCGGCGCCTCTGCTGGTCAGAGCACAGTGCACGCCACACAACACAGCCGGCGCCGGCCTCTGCCCTGCTTCTGCCTTGGCTGCCTGCCTTGTGCAGTGCCCCATTGGATTTTGTGTTTCACATCTGCCGTGCCGTCTCTGTGCGTCGTCTGCCACATGCAGTGAGTGTCTGGCGCACCTTAACTTAGCATCGCACTCCGTCGGCGATCCGTTTCAGTCGCATGTCCTGCACTCTGGGCAGTTGATGCAAGCAACAGGACAGAGAGCCACCTAGCGGATAACATAGGAACTACTTGCAACAACCTGCTCTCAAGGGAATGGACGATTTGTCTCGGAGCGGGTGAGTTCACCGCTCCCCCCACCCTCGGAACTCGCCCGCTCAACGCTCACCCCACTGTCTCGACTCTAGCCAGAGCGTTGAGCAAAGCGACTCAGGTGTCACTCTGGTCTCTGCAGTCTCAGCTCACGCAGTAATACAGCTCGCGGCTCGACCTGCTCGACTCAGCGCCTCTGCATCGGAGTTCGTCCCTACTGGATATTGTTCTTCGTAGTAATACCGCTATGTATATTACATTATTATGTTATGTATACATCAATTGTTTTTATTTTATTTTTATTTGTTTAAACTGATCAGATTAGGTTCCTGATGACTCCTCTTACTATAGGATTTTTATTATGGACACTCGAATTTACGCTTTAATTACGAGCGAACCGATAAACGTATCGCAAAATGTGATACACCAATATTTTCCTTGTTTTATTCTGCGTAAGGCTATATGCAGCACTTTCGTTTTACAGTCAAATTTATATTTTTTTTCTTATTCTGGTACGGATTTTGCGATTTTAGGCGTCTTCGGAAGGAAACGTTCACTTTAAAAATATATGGCTTGCGATGAATTTGTACGAGGTTAATGAAATTTTAATACATTATAGCCAGATATATTGTTAATGTAAATCTCAAGTTAAAACATTTTCTGATCACCCAAAAAACCACGATAGTGCAAGATAAATCAATAATCAAAAACTTTGTCATATAGTGGAAATTTCAACAAACAATACAAAATTCTTACTCATTATCTGTGTTACTTCAAAATAGGATCAAATAAGATCAAAATACTGGAATAAACCAAGTTTAAAGGGCAATGTGCCTTCCATTTATTTTCTATTGTAAATGAGTGGTGAGTCATGAAAAAGAGCTAATTCATTTCAGGGAGTGAACAGTTCTGATGCAATCTCTGAAAAGAACAGTTTTGCCCATCTCTAGTAATGTGGCGATAACGCTGTCCCACGTGGGCACGTGGCATCTGTGCGACCTTCAGACTGATCTCTCATCATCTGTTCACATACCCTTACGTATCGTACTAGGACCGGTAACAACAGGAACACTAATACCCTGTGGCGGCCGTACTACCTGTCACTGCGACAGTAATCAGTTACACGCCCAAGTTACACTGACAGCCGATCATATCTTCTGCGTGCTTTTTTCTTTTCTTTTTTTTTTTTTTCAGGCGGTGTTATTGCAGCTTACACACTTGGCAGCGACGTAGCATGACGTGGTTGGCAGCCGACCCTGTAATTAGTAAAATAATCTCGGAAGAGCCTCTCCAACACATCACCGATTCCATCAAAGAGATTCACGTCAGCCAGGGTTACGCATCTTGTCTGCTTCAGGGTCGTTGGTCGTGAAACACAAGCATACACAGGACACGTGTGATGCCACACTCGCTACATTAGAATGGGTATAATTAGAGATTAACAAGCCTCTGACGCTAGCAATGACATTAATTAATTCTCACTATAATGTGATTCGTGATTTTATGTGTGTTGCGAGGGCGAGCGAGAGATAAAAAGTAGGTGGTAGTGATGCTCTGAAGTAGAGGTATAGCAGTCATTTTTTGTTGGTTGTAATTCCAGTTAATTCAGAAGTTAGTAAATTTCGCCATGATGGCGTTTTCCGCTGTAAGGGAGATCTGTGTGTTAAGCCTGAAGTTCTTTAATTAGCGCCTCGAAAAAATAAAGGTACGTAATTAATTTTTTGTTTACTTGAAAGAGCGAAAACAAAATAGCGCTGCCTATTGACAAAGTAGAGACGAACTGCTCCTGTAGAGTAGTGCAAGAATTTCACTGCGTACCATAACACTGCAAATAAATGAAAAAATAATTACGTACCTTTATTTTTTAGGGGTGATACAAAAAATCTTAGGGCTTCCCCTCTTATGCCTCCACGGGCGCACTCAGGGTCTGAGTGTATCTTCCACTAACATCATCTGTACCTGGACACTAAAAATATGTTTATTCGGCATCAAATGATTAAAGTGAGTTAACAGTGATGCCGTAGTGTCATGTAATGGTGGCCGTCTGAGTAGACATAAAAGCGTTACAAACTTTTGTATTGACTCTGGAGTTGTTATAGTCAGACGTCTTTGACGTGTCGATAGAATTCACATTGATAGATTCCCAATATCGAGGTGGATTGAGCACCAATGACGCGACATCAGTAAACTTTCTTATTACAAAAGGAAGAATCAGAAGCGGAATCTGGTAGCAATGCAGGCAATTTGTTGAGAACTGACAAACACTGGGTTTACGTAGACGTTTGTAATGAATTAAGTTGTTTCGATGTTCCGCGATCGACATTTGTGACTAAAACTATAATCGTATGTCACAAATCAATGAAAAATAGCGTTCTCATCTATATATATGAATGTACTGAGCTAGAATCATGAAAAAGCATTTATTTTTACATGATCAATGATATTCAATGCTAATTTTTATATATTATTTTTTTTAAGTTGAGTAATATCATGAAACCTGTACATAACACGCAATACAACAAATCTAGTTCCTTAGACATTCTACATTTACGAGGGAATCCATATAGTTATATTTGGATAGCTTTCCAGGAAAGGATACATGAAAGTGGTAAATTCAACCCTAGCCTCTTAAGTCTACCAGACAACCTTCGAGCATTATCGTCAACAAACACGGAATCTCGACGATCTGCACCTCGGAAATGGCGAACATAATCCTACGATAGTTCATGTCTACACTTCTGTCAACTAACATCTCTCTCCGGATATTAATGTATCTCAGAAACTCTTTACGAACATATATCATCTTCTGTATAACGAATTAAGCGGCGAGTGAAAATTTGTATCAAAGCTAGGGAATCGAACCCAGGTCTCCCGCTTACTAGTCAGGTGCGGTAGCCACTAAGCCACACAGCTACACTGACTACCCTGCCACGCCTCCCCTTCGATGCAAATTCTCACTGCCGCTCCAGTCCACTATAAATTCCCCATTACACGCGAACAGAATTGTCAAGGATCTCCTTGTTCTGGAACAGCACCTTAGCATCGTACAGGAATGGAGTATTCAGCCTCAAACCCAGGTGCAGGTACCTATAAAACTGAAATGAGACAATTTCAGAGACATTAGTGGTATCGCAGGTTCGAATTCTGCCTCGGGGATGGATTTTTTTTTTTTTTTTTTTTTTTTTTTTTTTTTTTTTTTTTTTTTTTTTTTTTTTTTTTTTGCTTGGGTTATCCAAGAGTGCTGTGTACTCCCGTTGTAAGTAGGGTGTTTATGTTTTCTTATCGGCGACGTTACGTAACGCTCGGTATGAAAATCACTGGCTGTGCTGTGTGCAGTCTGTGGCTAGTTTGCATTGTTGTCTGCCATTGTAGTGTTGGGCAGCAGCAGCTGGATGTGAACAGCGCGTAGCGTTGCGCAGTTGGAGGTGAGCCGCCAGCAGTGGTGGATGTGGGGAGAGAAATGGCGGAGTTTTGATATTTGTAAGAATGGATGTTATGAACTGCTATATATATTATGACTATTAAGGTAAATACAATGTTTGTTCTCTATTAAAATCTTTCATTTGCTAACTATGCCTACTAGTAGTTAGTGCCTTCAGTAGTTTTAATCTTTTATTTAGCTGGCAGTAGTGGCGCTCGCCGTATTGCAGTAGTTCGAGTAACGAAGATTTTTGTGAGGTAAGTGATTTGTGAAACGTATAGGTTAATGTTAGTCAGGGCCATTCTTTTGTAGGGATTTTTGAAAGTCAGATTGCGTTGCGCTAAAAAAAAAATATTGTGCGTCAGTTTAAGCACAGTCATGTATAGCTTTTCTAAGGGGACGTTTCACCGTGTCAAGATGAGGTGGCTTAACGGCTAATGCACCTGCATAGTAAGCGGGAGATCTGGGTTCGTTTCCCGGCTTTGATACAAATTTTCACTCCACACTTCAGTTCATATGCACAAAATCATGTCTACAGTACAGTCTCTGAAATTGTGTCATTTCATTCATATATCATCTCCTCCGACGGTTATCATATGGCTGTACCGTCTGTTTCCTTTCCACAAAATGGGCGGCTAGAAGAATTCTTCAAACTATGCTCCAGCCATCGCCAGTTCAGCACGCAACTAGATATTCTGTTCTTTATTCCTCCGCGTCTGGTGTTACATCATCAGAACTTCCTTCCCGTGGAACGTGAAAGCCGCCTTGTCGAGTTCAGTGGCGCACTCTCGGTACGTTTCTGCTACAGACCCGCAGCACATCTCACGCACTCTTCTCATTTCCCTAAAACGCAAGATTCTCATCTTCTCGTCGTACCAGGGGCAGACAATTTATCTGTGTTATGTTTATTTTCCGTACCATTTACGCTCTACACATAAAAATGGCTCTGAGCACTATGGGACTTAACAGCTGTGGTAATCAGTCCCCTAGAACTTAGAACTACTTAAACCTAACTAACCTAAGGACATCACACACATCCATGCCCGAGGCAGGATTCGAACCTGCGACCGTAGCAGTCGCGCGGTTCCGGACTGCGGGCCTAGAACCGCGAGACCACCGCGGCCGGCACGCACTACACATAAATTGTGGTAAACTGATGTTATTAGTGAAATATTCCGTATCAGCAGTGACTAATTTACAAGGGATAATTCTGGGGCATTAAGAATAATCTTATTTCTCTCTCAGTTTTAACGGTTTTCCACGCCTGTGTTTCATTACAGAACACGAACCAACTTTTTCAGAACGCATACGAAAGACAATACCACACACGAGCATCTATGATAGGACAAAGAAAGCGAGTATCCAATGAGCTTTGAAACGAGAACTACATTAGTGAAACACTTAATAAGGTGAATAACAAGAACGGAAAAGTCTTCCAATGCTTCAGCGCGCTTAATTGTTTTCTTGAAGATAGAGTAACAACGATCTGAATGATTCACAAAAATCGTCTATTTCCAGTGGCGCCACAACATCTGGTGTAGATGCACTGCAGCAGGCAACCGATCACTGACCTTGGCGAGCAAGCCTTTGTTTTGAGTAGGCTTGAAATTGCCACCGAACAAAGTTTAGCGGGAACCGTCAGTTACCAAGTTCATTCCGCGATTCGTTCATTGCCCACCTCACTGCGTCTGGATCTACAGTAATCACACCTACATGGTTAAAATCGGTTTGCGGGAAGCAAATTGGTGGTGGGGTGTGGGTTGGGAGCTTACGGCGGAGCGGTGTTAAAAAATTCGCTCGCACTGTGTGAAGTAAGCTGCAAATTAATCTACACCTACCTCAGTACAGCGTTCATTCACCATCCATTGTTTTGCATTCGTAGGTAGTATGTAGACGACGTTAAAAGCAGCGATGAAGAAAACCATCGTCCATACTTACGATTCCATAGTCCCTGCACCACAGGTAACAAAATAAACCTGTAAATCTGTAGTAATAACGGGCAAAAGTGGATGCTTCCTTCCTTCACTGAAAATGTCCGCTTCCCGATACTAAAGTTTTTCATTGTCTTTTAGTTATGGTGTCAACAAGCCCACATTTAGGTCAATAGCAAGTCTACTACTAGTTCATGCAGCTTGTATCACACGTGAGACAGCCAAAAATGTACTAAGTCCATCCCGAAATATTATGAGATTAATACAGTCAATACTCTACTATGAAATGAGTTTCAACTCGGCCCTGTTCAGTGGATTCTTCAAAGGAAAATGCTCGCCAAAAAATGTTCTGCAAATGCATACTGAACATGCCACGCAGCAGTCTTCACAAAGGCCAATAGTTTCACACGCGATTTTCTCTACAACAAACACTCCAAAATCTCCCAAACTTCACAGAACTGTCCGTAAAAGAATCTGCTTGCACGGCGATGTAAACTGAACGCCAAATAACAGTCTCTTCTTCATTTTACAAATAACTTTTTCGGACACGTCCAACATGAGCTTCTCGTGCGGCAGCTAGTCCACGACTCTCTCAATGACCTGAAGGTCATATAACTCATTTCAATGCTTGGGGAAGACTTTACTCTGATTGGTTGATCAAATGAATAGCCAATCAGATCAATCTTTCAAGATCATATTCGCGTCTAAACTGTTCTGAGTCAATAACTAGATCAGATTCATTGGCGTCACTTCGACAAGCAAATTATTACTGTAATGTTAATTAATTGAGACCAAACGAAAATTAATCTTGAGATAACTCTAGAAAAACATTATCCTACGAAAAACTATTCTGGCTGCCTTCTTACAAAAACAAGAACGCTTGGACTTACGTCATCAGCAATGTGGGTACAAACATCTTTCCCACACTATGAGTGCATAATGCATTACATAAAATTGATCTTGAAATTTAACGTATGTCTCACATACACGTTCTCACTCGGTCTCATTGACTGCCACAACGACATAAGACACTAGCAATAAATTTGCCTGAATTTTATAGGGCAACGGCCTTGCCGCAGTGGATACACCGGTTCCCGTGAGATCACCGAAGTTAAGCGCTGTCGGGCGTGGTGGGCACTTGGATGGGTGACCATCCAGGCCGCCATGAGCTGCTGCCATTTTTCGGGGTGCACTCAGCCTGGTGATGCCAATTGAGGAGTTACTCGACCGAATAGTAGCGGCTTCGGTCAAGAATACCTTCATAACGACCGGGAGAGCGGTGTGCTGACCACACGCCCCTCCTATCTGCATCCTCATCTGAGGATGACACGGCGGTCGGATGGTCCCGGTAGGCCACTCGTGGCCTGAAGACGAAGTACCTGAATTTTATATTACGAAAATGAAAATTAAAGTTTTAATATGAAAATCTTCTGCAAACTGAGAGTTCTGTTTATGTTTTCAAATAATACCAAAAGAAACTAGTATAGTTCCTAACTGAATTTAATTCCCTAAGTGTCGGTTTTTGACTTTTTAAGTAATTTTATTTATCTCCAAAACTATTATAGGTAGCGGTATCAAATTTTGACACACAATTCGTCTGAATAACAAAAAGTCATGTACCAAATTTGGAATAAAAAAGATAATATTCAACGTAGTTATTTAGTTTCTTAGGTGAGGTGAGTAAGTTATTTTAGTACACGCTACAGTGGGTATTCTCTCGGTCCGCTTTAGCGACAGGTGTGGTTCAAATGATTCAAATGGCTCTGAGCACTATGCGACGTAACGTCTGAGGTCATCAGTCGCCTAGAACTCAGAACTAATTAAACGTAACTAACCTAAGGACATCACACACATCCATGCCCGAGGCAGGATTCGAACCTGCGACCGTAGCGGTCGCTCGGCTCCAGACTGTAGCGCCTAGAACCGCACGGCCACTCCGGCCGGTTCGACATGTGTGGCTATCACGCATACGGCAGGCCACGAGTCGGCCGCCACAGAATGCTACCATACTGCAGGCTTCCAGAACAGCTTGCCATAACGTAACAAAACTTACTGCAAAAGTCTGCAGTCGCGTAATAGCTGCGATGCTACAAGCTGAACAATAACTGTGAACTGGAGAAGAGAATTGTGAAGTGAAACGAATTGTAATTTAATATTTAAAAAGCATGTTATGTATCAGTCTAAATAACAACCCTGGAATCCTTCTAAAATAAAATTAAAAAAGAAATTCTTTCTAGACACTTTAAATGCAAATTGTCTAGACAAGACTGCTAAACAAAAAGACCTAGAAATACTTTTACAGGAAAACAAAAATCAGATTTTAACAGTTCAAGAATCAACGTTCCTAGATGAAAATGTAGTCGATATTTGTAACTATAGAATCTTCAAAAGCAAACTAGCAATCAAAATTATGAATCAGTTGCCATTATTGGCTACAGCTTCCTATGTTCATAAAAGTATAATAGGAAATGTTACAGAATTTCAATCCATCTCAGAGACAGTATCTTCCCTATCAGTTAAATGCATAAACAAGAAAATACACACTTGTTAGTTGCTATGAACTAATAAATGAAGACAACAGGAAAATCCACAAAAAGCAGAGAAATTATGGGACTCTTTAGAAAGTGAAATATCTAAAATTCCAAAGATTAACACTATATTATTATCAAGCGACTTCAGTGCACAAATAGGAAGAGAAAAGAAATGTAGGAATGCAATAGGACAATTCCCAGCTCTTAGAAGGACCAACGACAATGGCATGGGGCTAACTAGTTTGTGTCGATCTTCTCACCTGCAACTAATGACAACCTTCATTAGAAAACTCCCAAGAAAAGCTAAAATATGGATATCCTCCAACCCAATGTTAGGACAATTTCAGTTACATCATGTGACTATTTCGCGAAAAAATTCAATGGAAATTACGAGTGTAAAAGTGGTAAGGAATGGTGAATTTGATTCTGATCATTACCTATCTAAAATCATTCAAACACCTACCTAAGAAAGAACAAAGAAAGTCTCGAAGGTTAATAAAACATAATACATACATGCTTACTATAACAAATGAACCAATTAAAAACCATCAAGACGAAATTAAAGTGGCTAAACATGGCAACTAGCAAAAGAAATCCAGAGTAATAAATAATGCCGCACAGAAAACATTTTCGTCAATAAAAAAAAAGGAAAATACGATGGAATGAAATATGTGAAGAAGCCAGTGGAGAGGACTAAACAACTAGACAAATGGAAATTCTCAAAGAAAATTGAAGATTATGATCAATTTAAACAACAATCATAGGAAACAGCCAGGTTAACCAGAGATACCAAACGAGCCTTTGAAAAGAAGAAACTCATGGAAATAGACAAAAATTTAAAAAAAAATAATACTCATGGCTTTTATCGAACTTTTAAGGACAAATTAAAGGGGTACCAAACAGCAGACGTTTGTTTCAAAAATGAGAACGTCAAAACTGGGTTAATCAATACTGAAAATGATGAAATACTAGCAAGATATTTTCATCAGTCTTTGGGCTGTCCTGAACCAAGTAAAAAATTGGAAGTCTCAGATATTAATGAAATTTTGAAACAATATTTACCACCAACTACATAAGAAATTGAAGACAATCAAAGGCAACAAAGGTGTTGGAGAAGATTCTATTATGGGTGAACTTTTGAAACGGTCCTTGCCAAATAAAGCAAATGAGCCAAATTTAGTCTTTGAAAAAATCTGGAAAACAGAAAAATATCCCAGAGGAATGGAAAGTTGCACTGATACATCCACTCCACAAAAAAGTAGTAAACAGGACGTAAACAATATAGAGGAATCTCTTTACTGCCGGTAGTATATAAAGCAGAATAGAAACAACAATAGGCAGTCACTTAGGTGAATACCTAGGTGCTTTTAGGAAAGGAACGTCATCCTCAGAACAAACATTTAATGTCAAGTCAGTAATTTGCCATAGATTACTTAATTCAAAGGACATTGTAATTATGTTTGTGGATTTGAAAAAAGGCTTTTGATTCTTTTGACAGAGAAACAATAGATAAAATAATTCGAGAATTTGGCTTTAAGTCTAAACTGTCAACCCAAATCCGTGAAACACTTACAGATACCGTCTGTAAAGTAAAAGTTATGGGAGAAATTTCACAGACTTTCAAAATAAAACCAGGTATACGACAAGGTGACAGCCTATCCCCAATTCTTTTTGATAGTGTTAGAAAAAAATAGTAACAATTCGGAACGAGAAACGTATTGAACTCAACATCTCGCCTATAAGGTTAGGAAGAGATACAGAAAGATCTAAATCTACTGTCTTGCGTTTGCAGGTGATTTTGCTATACTTTCTGAAAATGTGGCATCTGCGTTAACACAAATAAATCTCCTGAAACTTTGTAACAAAAGGATGATGCAAAATTGCTGGAAACAGATATTGGACAAATAGAGAGGGTGAAAAAAATAAATATCTAGGAGAGATAATCCAGGAAAATGCTTTGGAAAAATCTACAATAGAGGAAAGATTGCATAAAATTGGGAGAGCATATGGTATTACCAAAGACCCCTACAATAAAAAAGGCAAAAATAAAGCATTGCAACACTGTAGTGAAGCCACAATGTCTATATGAAACCGAATGCCTGTCATTAAACTATACTTTAGATAAAACAGAGGTACTTGAAAGGCGAACTGTAAGGAAAATATTAGGGCCACAAAACACAGAGGAAGGTTGGAAATTACGAAGTAATAATGAAATATACCAAAATAAAGAAAATATTTCAAACGTAATGTGTTTTGGACATTTATTTCGAATTCAAGACAGCAGAATAAAGAACAAGATTTTCAAATATTTGTGGTGTAAGAAGTCCACAGCGAGTCAACGAAGGGAAAAAGGATTTAGAAAGAAACAATATAAAAGCAGAAAATATAAACAACAAAGACGTCTTTCGGGAAAAAATATTGAAATTAGGATTCCAAGGCAGGGTAGCTAAAAGACTGGTTCAAATGGTCTGAAGACAGAAGGAAGGAAACATAGTGAACAGATGAAAGTACACTGGAAGAAAAGAAAAGATAAAAGAATGAAGAATTGAAATTGGAACATTGTCTTCAAATGGCCTATTCACAGTAAAAAATAAATAAATAAAAATTCGCCAAATCCTGAGAAAGCAAACGAAGATGGTTATTATAAGTAGTCACCATCAATAGACAGAAAATACGTTGTGATTTAGACTGCCACTTTTTATTCTTATACTAGCTGAGTACCCAGCGTTGCCAAGGTATGTATTAATTCCAATCTTCTATTAGTCAATGTCCTCCTTAAACTTCTCTCGCCGTCCATGTCACCCTTCGCGCCTTCTCTGCCCATTTCCTTCTACTGCTCTCTCTCTCTCTCTCTCTCTCTCTCTCTGTGTGTATGTGTGTGTGTGTGTGTTTGTGTGTGTGTGTGTGTGTGTGTGTGTGTCCATCTGTTCCTCCCACCTCACACTGTTCATCTTCTCCTCTTTTCTCTGTCCATATCCTCCCCTTTTCTTTCTCTGTCCATTTCCTCTTCCCCTTCCCACTGCACGTCCCCACTCCTCCTCTCCCTGCCTGTCTCTTCCTTTTTAGTTTCTCATCCTCACTTCTGTCAATTTCTCCTTCCCCTCGCTCTGTTCATCTCCTCCTCCCCCTCTATGTGTCAATCTCCTCCATCCCCCTCACTGTCCATTTCCTCCTCCCCCCCCCCATTCTATCTCCACGTTATCACACCGACCCTTAAAGGACGCTTGTGGTTCTTATCCTCTCACTATTTCTTTCTAGATCATAGCTAGCAGGTGTTCCAAGTTTAGTTGAAATCGTTCCATGGTTTTAGGATGAGATCTTTACCGGTGGCCTAGCCGCCGTAGACACACGTCAAATGTATTTCAAATACATTGAAGAGGCAAAGAAACTGGTACACCTGCATAATACCATGTAGGGCCTCCGCGAGCACGCAAAAGTGCCACAACACAACATCGCATAGGTTCGAATAATGTCTGGAATAGTGCTGGAGGGAATTCACACCATGAATCCGGCAGGGTTGTCCATAAATCCGTAAGAGTACGAGGAGTTGGAGATCTCTTAATGAACAGCACGTTGCAAGGCGTAGGAGATATACTCAATAATGTTCCTATTTGCGTGGTTTGGCGGCCAGCGGAAATGTTTAGACTCAGAAGAGTGTTCCTGGAGCCGCGTGTGTGAAATTCTGGACGTATGATGTGTCGCAGTGTTCTGCTGGAATTGCCCAAGTCCGTCAGAATGCGCAGTGGACATGAATGGATGCAGGTGATCAAACAGGATGCTTACGTACGTGTCACCTGTCACAGTCGTATCTAAACGTATTAGGGGTCCCATATCATTCCAATTGCACACGCCCCACACCATTACAGAGCCTCCACCAGTTCGAACAGTTCCCTGTTGACATGCAGGTTCCATGGATAAACGAGGTTGTCTCCATACCCGTAATCGTCCATCCGCTCGATACATTTGTGTTGTGCAGTCATCAATGGTACACGAGTGGGCCTTCGGCTCCGAAAGCCCATATCGATGATGTTTCGTTGAATGGTTCGCACGCTGAAACATGATGATGAGCCAGCACTGAAATCTGCAGCAATTTGCGGAAGGGTGCACTTCTGTCACGTTGAACGATTCTCTTCAATCGTTGCTGGTCACGTTCTTGCATGATCTTTCTCCGACCGCAACGATGTCGGAGATCTGATGTTTTACCGTATTACTGATATTCAGAGCACACTCGTGTAATGGTTGTACGGGAAAATCCTCACTTCATCGCCATGTGTCCCATAGGCCGAGAATGACACCACGCCCAAACTCGCTTAATTCTTTATAACCTGCCATTGTAGCAGCAGTAACCGATCTAACAACTTTTGTCTTATATAGGCGCTGCCGACCGCAGGGTCGTATCTGCCTGTTTACATATCGCTGTATTTGAATACGCACCCTATACCAGTTTCTTTGCCGTTTCAATGTATATTTGATATATTTTCCCACGTATCTGTTTACATATATCTGTATCATTAGCCAATTTCGCCCTGAAATTTCATTTTTACGCAGATAATAATTATCCTCCTGAATCATGTGTTGTACTGTGATATATTTTCATAGGTACCTTCAGCGTGTAGTGTAACGATGCGTATGAGTCAATGATTTTTTGTTTGAAATATGATCATGTGCAGACTTCGTCACCTACGTCGTTTACAAAACACTTCAAAAAATTATTTAAATTCTTTTAAAGTACTCTATAAAAGATTCTTGAACGAAACTGTAATTAAAACACCTTCAGTTGAGTCGTTTGTGCAGAATTACGTCACTCAGTCCAACTAGTTTGCGCAAACTTTTGAAATTTAGATGTCGTTTGTTTCTTCTTGGAAATTATATTCTTGCAAATTATCTTATGTTTCCCATATTAAAATCAGACTGTAAAACCCTTGATATTCAAAAATCGAAATCAAACTCTTCTGAACATTAATATCTTGGGAAAGGAAAATTTCAGTAATAATTCTTCCTCAATATAACTCTTCATAAATAATTCTCGAACACGTATTTAAGCTTTCGAGCATACATTGTTTTATTGTCTTCGTATATGCTACATACAGATGTGAACATCAGACTTGACAAAACAGAACTGAACGAAATACAACATGAACTGACAATTCTGTGACGTCATTACAATGGAAAATTACAATTTTTTTATTTATTTGAATGTTGGAGGTTCGACGCAACAACCCGGTCACAGGATGTTCTGCTGCTCCTTGGCCGTTGACCCGCGAAATCTAGTGGCCAGCAATTTTCTTTCTGGTCCGGCAGTGAAGATGCTGTTTCCGCGAGTTGCGCTGCTCTCTCCAAACATGAAACATACGAGGGCAGTTCAATAAGTAATGCAACACATTTTTTTTCTCAAGCAGGGGTTGTTTTATTCAGCATTGAAATACACCAGGTTATTCCCCAATCTTTTAGCTACACAACACTATTTTTCAACGTAATCTCCATTCAATGCTACGGCCTTACGCCACCTTGAAATGAGGGCCTGTATGCCTGCACGGTACCATTCCACTGGTCGATGTCGGAGCCAACGTCGTACTGCATCAATAACTTCTTCATCATCCGCGTAGTGCCTCCCACGGATTGCATCCTTCATTGGGCCAAACATATGGAAATCCGACGGTGCGAGATCGGGGCTGTAGGGTGCATGAGGAAGAACAGTCCACTGAAGTTTTGTGAGCTCCTCTCGGGTGCGAAGACTTGTGTGAGGTCTTGCGTTGTCATGAAGAAGGAGAAGTTCGTTCAGATTTTTGTGCCTACGAACACGCTGAAGTCGTTTCTTCAATTTCTGAAGAGTAGCACAATACACTTCAGAGTTGATCGTTTGACCATGGGGAAGGACATCGAACAGAATAACCCCTTCAGCGTCCCAGAAGACTGTAACCATGACTTTACCGGCTGAGGATATGGCTTTAAACTTTTTCTTGGTAGCGGAGTGGGTGTGGCGCCACTCCATTGATTGCCGTTTTGTTTCAGGTTCGAAGTGATGAACCCATGTTTCATCGCCTGTAACAATCTTTGACAAGAAATTGTCACCCTCAGCCACATGACGAGCAAGCAATTCCGCACAGATGGTTCTCCTTTGCTCTTTATGGTGTTCGGTTAGACAACGAGGGACCCAGCGGGAACAAACCTTTGAATATCCCAACTGGTGAACAATTGTGACAGCACTACCAACAGAGATGTCAAGTTGAGCACTGAGTTGTTTGATGGTGATCCGTCGATCATCTCGAACAAGTGTGTTCGCACGCTCCACCATTGCAGGAGTCACAGCTGTGCACGGCCGGCCCGCACGCGGGAGATCAGACAGTCTTGCTTGACCTCGCGGCGATGATGACACACGTTTTGCCCAACGACTCACCGTGCATTTGTCCACTGCCAGATCACCGTACACATTCTGCAAGCGCCTATGAATATCTGAGATGCCCTGGCTTTCCGCCAAAAGAAACTCGATCACTGCCCGTTGTTTGCAACGCACATCCGTTACAGACGCCATTTTAACAGCTCCGTACAGCGCTGCCACCTGTCGGAAGTCAATGAACCTATACGAGACGAAGCGGGAATGTTTGAAAATATTCCACAAGAAATTTCCGGTTTTTTCAACCAAAATTGGCCGAGAAAAAAATGTGTTGCATTACTTATTAAACTGCCCTCGTACAAAATAAAAAATACAAAACTTTAAATATTTTACAAACATAACAAAATATTACAAATACATATACAAAACACTAAATTAACCTTATATTTACCTGCAAACTGAGCTGATCCTTGTGGATGGGTGACGCTCTAATTTTGCGTCCCATTACAAGCGGAATATGTGGATTGTGTCTACGCAACATGCTGCGAACAGAGCTGGTGGTAAAGAAATGATAAATTGAAAGGTCGTACATGAATGCGTAGTTTTTCACACACCTCAGCACTAGACGTCGTATCTCCTGGAGAATATGTCTTAAAATGATATATTTTTATAGGCACATTCAACTGCGTATGTGAATACTGGTCCTGGCAGAGGTTCGAGTCCTCCCTCGGGCATGGGTGTGTGTGTTTGTCTTTAGGATAACTTAGGTTAAGTAGTGTGTAAGCTTAGGGACTGATCACCTTAGCAGTTAAGTTCCATGAGATTTCACACACATTTGAACATTTTTTTTTTTTTTTTTTGTGAATACTGAATGCGAAAAGTTTTGCAAATACAGTTAGTAGCAACGAAGGAATAAATTTAAAAGCCGCGCATGAGGCCGCAGTTTATTACACATCTCAGTGTCTATCACTTCTGTTGCACAATGATATAATTTTGCTCCTACATTCAGTGGTATATGTGACTACTGTCTGAAAAAAGTGTCGCGAATACATTTAGCAGGAAAGAAGTAATAAGTGAAAACGTTATGCTTCATGCGATAGTTTTACTGCATGAAGAGCAAACATGTAGTAACCAAAAACTTTTTTTCCTTATTATTTTTTAGGGGGTGTCAGCGGGAAAGAATTTCGTAAAGGTTTGAAATTATGAGTAAAGACACTAAGTACTCTCATTTTCAAATAGTGGAAGATTAAATTAAAGCCATTCGCATATCGTGGACTACACTGCCCCCCCCCCACCCAGCCCCTTTCATAGGCCGGTGGTTCTTATACCCACAGTGATGACTTTCAGACAATAAGTGATATATGTACCAAGTTTGGTTGAAATCGGTCTAATAGTTTAGCAGGATATACAGGGTGTTTCAAAAATGACCGGTATATTTGAAACGGTAATAAAAACTAAACACCGTTTGTTGCACTATGCTTGGGACAACAGTACATTTTCAGGCAGACAAACTTTCGAAATTACAGTAGTTACAATTGTCAACAACAGATGGCGCTGCGGTCTGGGAAAAACTATAGTACGATATTTTCCACATATCCACCATGCGTAGCAATAATATGGCGTAGTCTCTGAATGAAATTACCCGAAACCTTTGACAACGTGTCTGGCGGAATGGCTTCACATGCAGATGAGATGTACTGCTTCGGCTGTTCAATTGTTTCTGGATTCTGGCGGTATACCTGGTCTTTCAAGTGTCCCCACAGAAAGAAGTCACAGGGGTTCATGTCTGGCGAATAGGGAAGCCAATCCACGCCGCGTCCTGTATGTTTCGGATAGCCCAAAGCAATCACACGATCATCGAAATATTCATTCAGGAAATTAAAGACGTCGGCCGTGCGATGTGGCCGGGCACCATCTTGAATAAACCACGAGGTGTTCGCAGTGTCGTCTAAGGCAGTTTGTACCGCCACAAATTCACGAAGAATGTCCAGATAGCGTGATGCAGTAATCGTTTCGGATCTGAAAAATGGGCCAATGATTCCTTTGGAAGAAATGGCGGCCCAGACCAGTACTTTTTGAGGATGCAGGGACAATGGGACTGCAACATGGGGCTTTTCGGTTCCCCATATGCGCCAGTTCTGTTTATTGACGAAGCCGTCCAGGTAAAAATAAGCTTCGTCAGTAAACCAAATGCTGCCCACATGCATATCGCCGTCATCAATCCTGTGCACTATATCGTTAGCGAATGTCTCTCGTGCAGCAATGGTAGCGGCGCTGAGGGGTTGCCGCGTTTGAATTTTGTATGGATAGAGGTGTAAACTCTGGCGCATGAGACGATACGTGGACGTTGGCGTCATTTGGACCGCAGCTGCAACACGGCGAACGGAAACCCGAGGCCACTGTCGGATCACCTGCTGCACTAGCTGCGCACTGCCCTCTGTGGTTGCCGTACGCGGTCGCCCTACCTTTCCAGCACGTTCATCCGTCACGTTCCCAGTCCGTTGAAATTTTTCAAACAGATCCTTTATAGTATCGCTTTTCGGTCCGTTGGTTACATTAAACCTCCGTTGAAAACTTCGTCTTGTTGCAACAACACTGTGTTCTAGGCGGTGGAATTCCAACACCAGAAAAATCCTCTGTTCTCAGGAATAAACCATGTTGTCTACAGCACACTTGCACGTTGTGAACAGCACACGCTTACAGCAGAAAGACGACATACAGAATAGCGCACCCACAGACCGCAGCGCCATCTGTTGTTGAAAATTGTAACTACTGTAATTTCGAAAGTTTGTCTGCCTGAAAATGTGCTGTTGTCCCAAGCATATTGCAACAAACGGTGTATTTCTATCGCTGCTCGTTTAGTTTTTATTGCCGTTTCAAATATACCGGTCATTTTTGAAACACCCTGTATACGACCATGAATTCAGAAGCTCCTAGAAGGTACTGGCCTGCAAACATGTTCTAGTCGCAAGAACCAAGTTTTTGTTCCGGCGAGCACAAAGTAAGAAGAATAAAAATGTAAAGTCACCTGACACGTGCGAGCCCGGGCGGTCGCGGTCCAGACGGCAGGTGCAGCTTCCTCCCACCAGAGGCCAGCAGCGTCGCCCCGCCGCCCCCGCGCCCTGCCGCCCCACCACGCGGCGAGCGCGTGGCCGGACACACGACGCGCGTAGCGTAGCCCTCAGTAGATCCTCGGCCTCCGGGCGCGTCGCAGAGCTCTGGCGAAGGCAGTCTACGGCGTCGGCTGCCGGTACCCCACGCACTGCGCTCGGAGGCTTCCGCGCCTGGAAACTAATGGCACGGCGTTAGAGTAACTGGCTCTTTTCGCTTTCAAAGTGCCGGCAGATACGATATCGAGAAGAGCAAATGAGCCCTTTACATCACCACTGCAACGCGGCTACGACACCTGTTTATTTCCGGTCTCCGTGACAACCGATCCGGGGATGGGGAAAGGCGCGTTGTGCTGCGGAAGGCTGTTGATCGTGCTATGCGTGTCCTTGCGAGGTGGTGCGCTCGGAGGAGCGTTGTCGAGTGACAGGAGCGACCAAGATGAGCCCACAACTTGTGCCGGCGTGAGGTCCGTCTTCGAAATGAAAAACGTGTCAGTGGAGGTGCCAGACGCACCGATAAGCGGTAAGTTCTTTACATCCTCTGGAAGTTTTTTCACTTCTGTGTAACAGTCGAATGTTGCAATGCATATTTCTTCTCGTAGTGGGTGCATGACAACAAGTGAAACAATGAAATATTTGGCTTTACTGGTCTCGAATATATTTAGAAACATTTCTTACGAGTACTAGTCCACATTTGAACCAATGACGTCATGAATGTAGGACTTCGAAAGCTGTACGCGTTATCACCCATCACTCCTACAATTCCAACAACGCGTAATGTTATTCGAGAGAAGCCTTTCGCAGCCAGGGTTCGATTCAGTATGATTTTCCTGGGTGTGTGGCAACATCGTGGTGTAGTATAAAATTATCTGTCTTTCGGCTGTTGCTGCAGGCATTCTTCGATGGGGTGTTGAGAGCGCACAAAGGAAGATTAGAATTAAAGTCATGATATTATTTTTACATTTGGTCAGCCTTTCAGCTGGTTTGTAGAAGGCTCCAAGTACTATGCAAAGGTAACTGTATTCTGCTATCTCCTTGGGTTTGAAATTGCCAAGATTGGGAAGCGTAAGAAGCACGTCTTCTGTAATTCCCTTGTTTTAAACCAGCCATTCGTCATTAAGGTGCTATGCGTACAGAAAAGACTGTTGATGAGAGAAAATCAGTGTTTGCGCAACCTTATGATAATCAATACCGTTAGTTTCTAGAATTACCTGCAACATTCGACTGTCGATGTAACAATGGTCAGCGATACATTCCGAACATTGTCGTGCGCTACAGTTCACGATGAAAACAAGTAGCATATGATGATGCAGAAGAACGTCGCAAGACACAGTGGAGGAAAGGGAGGGGAGGGGGGGGGGTAGTGAGGTGCACTCTTGTAATACGTGAGAAACCAGAGAAATCAACTTCACTCTTACCGACAAAAGTAGCACAGCGACTGTTGGAATCAACTCCGCTTCGTGTTAAGTGGGGCTCGTATTCCCGTCCGACCAGACGTTTCTTGTAGTTTCGATAAATCCGTTTACGTGAATGCTGGGGACGATTTTGTTTTCTAAGGACATGGACGACCTCCTTAATTACGCTTGTCCTGTCTTAAATTGACTCCGTCTCTAATGACTTCATAGCAAAGGGGCTGTTAATTCCTGGCAATCGTTTTCTGCCTTCCTCTCTGTCTGTCTGTCTCTCTCTCTCTCTCTCTCTCTCTCTCTCTCTCTCTCTCTCTTACTCACATACAGTCTCTTCTGTGTTAGTCTCCTATTCCATCCCACTGATTCACTCTCATTTCTTGTGTTTACATGATAATAGCTGTGCGCGCTCGCTCGATTGTGTGTGTGTGTGTGTGTGTGTGTGTGAGAGAGAGAGAGAGAGAGAGAGAGAGAGAGAGAGAGAGAGACGAGAAGTTTGTTCGCTGTTTATTTGCAATTATTTCGTACACATTTTGTAAACATACAGAGACGAAAAATTAAGAAAAAGGAGCAACTAAGCGAGAAAGTGTTTTGGGGGTAGTATCGACAGCTTTTGTTACAAGTACTCATAAGTGCTGTTGCAACGAGGTGCAAAGATGCCACGACTGAAGGAAACACGAAGTGAACGACGCGGGTAGTCAGTATTACGAATGCAAATGCCTAAGTCACAGTACTTCGGAATGTTTAACAAACGGTGAGATAATCTTTCCCTGTAGACCAAATTACGTTGTATCATACTCAGTCTGATTTTTGTCAAGAAGTATTGTATATTTAACAAGAAGTACTGTGGGCGTGAACTGTGCGGATGGTCCCGGCGGAGGTTCGAGTCCTCCCTCGGGCATGGGTGTGTGTGTTTGTCCTTAGGATAATTTAGGTTAAGTAGTGTGTAAGCTTAGGGACTGATGACCTTAGCAGTTAAGTCCCATAAGATTTCACACACATTTGAACATTTTTTTTGTGAGCGTAAAGTTTAAATAACACTTTGTTGTTGTTGTGGTCTTCAATCCTGACACTGGTTTGATGCAGCTCTCCATGCTACTCTATCCTGTGCAAGCTTCTTCATCTCCAAGTAACTACTGCAACCGACATCCTTCTGAATCTGCTGGGTGTATTCATCTCTTGGTCTACCTCTTCGATTTTTACTCTCCACGCTGCCCTCCAATACTAAGCTGGTGATCCCTTGATAGCTCAGAACATGTCCTACCAACCGATATCTTCTTCTAGTCAAGTTGCGCCACAAACTCCTCTTCTCCCCAATCCTATTCAATACCTCCTCATTAGTTGTGTGATCTATCCTTCTAATCTTCAGCATTCTTCTGTAGCACCACATTTCGAAAGCTTCTATTCTCTTCTTGTCCAAACTATTTATCGTCCATGTTTCACTTCCATGCATGGCTACACTCCATAAAAATACTATCAGAAACGACTTCCTGACACTTAAATCTGTACTCGATGTTAACAAATTTCTCTTCTTCAGAAACGCTTACCTTGCCATTACGTCTCCGTTTTATATCCTCCCTACTTCAACATCAGTTATTTGGCTCCCCAAATAGCAAAACTTCTTTACTACTTTAAGTGTCTCATTTCCTAATCTAATTAGCTCAGCATCACCCGACTTAATTCGACTACATTCCATTATCCTCGTTTTGCTTTTGTTGTTCATCTTATATCCTCCCTTCAAGACACCATCCATTCCGTTCAACTGCTCTTCCAAGTCCTTTGCTGTCTCTGACAGAATTACAATGTCATCGGCGAACCTCAAAGTTTTTATTTCTTCTCCATGGATTTTAATACCTACTCCGAATTTTTCTTTTGTTTCCTTTACTGCTTGCTCAATATACAGATTGAATTACATCGGGGAGAGGCTACAACCCTGTCTCATTCCCTTCCCAACCACTGCTTCCCTTTCATGTCCCTCGACTCTTATAACTGCCATCTGGTTTCTGTACAAATTGTAAATAGCCTTTCGCTCCCTGTATTTTACCCCCGCAACCTTCAGAATTTGAAAGAGTGTATTCCAGTCAACATTGTCAAATGCTTTCTCTAAGTCTACAAATGCTAGAAACGTAGGCTTGCCTTTCCTTAATCTGTCTTCTAAGATAAGTCGTAGGGTCAGTATTGGCTCACGTGTTCCAACACTTCATACTTGCTTAAAAACTGTGAACGAATCGAAGTAGTGAAATTTGAAGTTGTCGATGTAGAATGAAATCACATCTGTTTAAGTACAAAGAGTTACGACGATTCGGTAGGTTCTTAAAATCTATCCTAACAAAATTACAATAATTCTCCTGCATTTTTTCCTGGTCTTGTACTGTATCTCGACATGGTCAACGGTTAACATCTACATCTACATCTACATTTATACTCCGCAAGCCACCCAACGGTGTGTGGCGGAGGGCACTTTACGTGCCACTGTCATTACCTCCCTTTCCTGTTCCAGTCGCGTATGGTTCGCGGGTAGAACGACTGTCTGAAAGCCTCCGTGCGCGCTCTAATCTCTCTAATTTTACATTCGTGATCTCCTCGGGAGGTATAAGTAGGGGGAAGCAATATATTCGATACCTCATCCAGAAACGCGCCCTCTCGAAACCTGGCGAGCAAGCTACACCGCGATGCAGAGCGCCTCTCTTGCAGAGTCTGCCACTTGAGTTTGTTAAACATCTCCGTAACGCTATCACGGTTACCAAATAACCCTGTGACGAAACGCGCCGCTCTTCTTTGGATCTTCTCTATCTCCTCCGTCAACCCGAGCTGGTACGGATTTGGATTTGGGGAATGTTAGTGGTAGACAGCAGCCGAATGGCCTGCTGTTGCCTCCCCTTCCCTCGCCCCTTCCCCCAACAGCTCCTCTGAGACTCAGTTTGTGTGCCGTGTTGTGTACAACTTCATATACAAGAGTAAGGAGAGGTGGGATACGGAAAGATGCGCCAACTGTTATCATAGGAAAACTGGGAAGGAGCAGAAATGATTAGTGAACAAGTAACACAACAGACCTGATGAGATACCAGTTCGATTTTACATAGAGTACGCGAAGAACTTGCCCCCCTACTTGCAGCGGTGTACCGTAGGTTCAAATGGCTCTGAGCACTATGGGACTCAACATCTTAGGTCATAAGTCCCCTAGAACTTAGAACTACTTAAACCTAACTAACCTAAGGACATCACACACACCCATGCCCGAGGCAGGATTCGAACCTGCGACCGTAGCAGTCCCGCGGTTCCGGAATGCAGCGCCAGAACCGCTAGACCACCGCGGCCGGCGTACCGTAGGTGTCTAGAAGAGCGTAGCGTTCCAAAGGATTGGAAAAGGGCACAGGTCATCCCTGTTTTCAAGAAGGGACGTCGAACAGATATGCAGAGCTATGGACCTATATCTTTAACGTCGATCAGTTGTAGAATTTTGGAACACGTATTATTTTCGAGTCTAATGACTTTTCTGGAGGCTAGAAATCTACTTTGTAGGAATCAGCATTAGTTTCAAAAAAGACGATCGTGTGAAACCCAGCTCGCGCTATTCGTCCACGACACTCAGAGGGCCATAGACACTAGTTCCCAGGTAGATGCCGTGTTTCTTGACTTCCGCAAAACGTTCGATACAGTTACCCACAGTCGTTTAATGAACTAAGTAAGAACATATGGAGTATCAAACCAACTGTGTGATTGGATTGAAGAGTTCCTCGATAACAGAAGGCAGCATGTCATTCTCAATGTGAAACGTCCCCTTAGAACAATTATACATGTGAAACGTCCACTTAGAACAATTATACAAGCCTGTGCTTAACCTGACACACAATATTATTTAGCGCAACGCAATCTGACTTTCAATAACCCCTACAAAACAATGGCCCTGACTAACTTTAACCTATACCTTTTACAAATCACTTACCTCACAAAAATCTTCGCTGCTCGAACTACTGCAATACAGCGAGTGCCACTACTGCCAGCTAAATAAAAGATTCAAACTACTGGAGGCACTAACTACTGATAGGGATAGTTAGCAAATGAAAGATATTATTAGAGAACAAACAATGTATTTACCTTAATATTCATAATTGACATCCAGTCTTACAGATTATCAAAACTCGGCCATCTCTCTCCCCACGTCCACCACTGCTGGCGGCTCACCTCCAACTGCCCAACGCTACGCGCTGTTTACATCCAGCTATAGCAGTTCATGACAACAATGGCAGGCAACAATGCAAACTAGCCACATACTGCACACAGCACAGCCAGTGATTTTCATACAGAGAGCGCTACGTAACGTTGCCAATAAGAAAACATAAACAGCAAACTTACATAAAGAAAACATAAACAGCCTACTTACATAGCCCCCATGCTCCCCACAAAAAATTTTACAAATGTTTTTGGCCAGTGGCCAATAATGATTTGATAAAATTTTTCATAATTACAATAACAAAGATATCAAATGCACACACTTATTGATACAATGTTGGTCAACAGCTAAAATTTTTTTCACAGTCAATAAAGACAGTCCAGATTGTTCATCATAATAGTAATTACAGTTTTTGTTTTTCACAAAGTCTCATTAGTAAAAGAAATTGCACATAGAAGTAGTGGATTTCCATGCAGTCTTGAAGAAGTAGTGTTGTCCTTCCAACGGAAAGACAGTGCTGACTCTTGAAATGCTGACAGGTAATGGGCCACAATGGAGCAAACCCACAGCAGAGTCATTCGAAGTTCTGACGAATATTGGTAGGTAGGTCATCACTGAGCAGACCCACTGCAGTCCTGGTAGAGAGTATGGTATTGATGGGCCACCAGAGATGCAGACCCACAGTAGTCCTTGTAGTAACGTCGTGATATAATCGTGTAGCTGTCACACAAACCAACCACTGTGTCATCTGGCATTTCACAGAAAGCACCTCAAATCCAGAATCCACTCGTATGCAAACCAAAATGTTGCATGAAAATTTCATTAGCAGTGCTGGTAAATGTTCTAATCGTGCAACTAACAAGCAAGAATGTACACACACAATTACACTGTGTCGTCTGTTCGCAATAACAATGCATTCGTAATTTCTGTTTAAATAAGTTCTCTTGGTTCTTACTGGATATTTAACTTCAAACATTGTTGCATGTTAACAGATTCTCAGTGTGACAAATTGTACAAGTAGCGTGAAGTGAAAATTGCAAAGACTAAGTTAAAAAGCAGATTATCTGTCAATAAATGGTTTTACATGAGAAATGTGGTGTAAACCTTTACTCTTCCTAGTACGCAGAGTTTCAACTTCAACGCAATTATCATGTGGTATACGTCGGATTCTGTAAGGTCCATTGTAAACTAGAAAGAATTTGTGACTCAAGTGTTTCTTCTTATGTGACAATGAATGAGCTTTAATGAGAACTTTCTGACCAATACATAATTTCTTTGCATTTGCTTTACCGTGTAGTTTTCTCCTTTTGTCTGCTGCAGATTTTATATTTTTAAGAGCCAAATCAATTATGTCTTTGTGTCGAAGTTTACGTGTATTCGGGAAAGGTACAAGCTCTCTGATTCTGTTCGGAGGTTCTACATTCTTCAGTACAAGAGTAGGTGGTAAAGCAGTGGAATCATGAGGCATTTCATTCAGCACATTTTGAAATAAGTGTAAATATCTGTCCCAATCCTGATGCTTTCTGTGACAATAAAGTCTGCAAAGCTTATTGTTTTCTTTCATAATCCGTTCAGACGGGTTACAGTGTGGTGAATACAATGAAATAAAAACAGGTTTGATTTTATGATTCCGAAGCATGCGTGACCAAACAGCAGATCTGAATTGCGGTCCGTTATCTGAAATGACTTTACTAACGTGTCCCACTTCACGTAAGAAATTTTTAACAAAGGCGTTGGATACAGACCGTCCAGTGGCTTTACGTAACGGAGTGAAAGAAACAAATTTTGAAGTAATTTGTAAAAATTTTTTTGTGGGGAGCATGGGGGCTATGTAAGTTTGCTGTTTATGTTTTTATGTAAGTAGGCTGTTTATGTTTTCTTTATGTAAGTTTGCTGTTTATGTTTTTTTATTGGCAACGTTACGTAGCACTCTCTATATGAAAAGTTTGAATTGTTGTCTGCCATTGTTGTCATGAACTGCTATAGCTGGATGCGAACAGCGCGTAGCGCTGGGCAGTTGGAGGTGAGCCGCCAGCAGTGGTGGACGTGGGGAGAGAGATGGCCGAGTTTTGATAATCTGTAAGACTGGATGTCAATTATGAATATTAAGGTAAATACATTGTTTGTTCTCTAATAATATCTTTCATTTGCTAGCAAACTTACATAAAGAAAACATAAACAGCCTACTTACAAATGGAGAGAAGTCTTCCGAAGTAAGAGTGATTTCAGGTGTGCCACAGGGGAGTGTCGTAGGACCGTTGCTATTCACATTATACTTAAATGACCTTGTGGATAACATCGGAAGTTCACTGAGGCTTTCTGCGGCTGATGCTGTGGTGTATCGAGACGTTGTAACAATGGAAAATTGTACTGAAATGCAGGAGGATCTGCAGCGAATTGACGCATGGTGCAGGGAATGGCAATTGAATCTCAATGTAGACAAGTGTAATGTGCTGCGAATACATAGAAAGAAAGATCCCTTATCGTTTAGCTACAATATAGCAGGTCAGCACTGGAAGCAGTTAATTCCATAAATTGTCTGGGAGTATGCATTAGGAGTGATTTAAAATGAATGATCATATAAAGTTGATCGTCGGTAAAGCAGATGCCAGACTGAGATTCATTGGAAGGATGCTAAGGAAATGCAATGCGAAAACAAAGGAAGTAGGTTACAGTACGCTTGTTGGCCCATTGCTTGAATATTGCTCACCAGTGTGGGATTCGTGCCAGGTGGGGTTGATAGAGGAGATCCAACGGAGAGCAGCGCGCTTCGTTACAGGATCATTTGGTAATCGCGAAAGCGTTACGGAGATGATAGATAAACTCCAGTGGAAGACTCTGCAGGAGAGACGCTTAGTACGTAGTTCGGTACGGGCTTTTGTTGAAGTTTCGAGAACATACCTTCACCGAGGGGTAAAGCAGTATATTGCTCCCTCCTACGTATATCTCGCGAAGAGACCATGAGGATAAAATCAGAGAGATTAGAGCCCACACAGAGGCATACCGACAATCTTTCTTTCCACGAACAGTACGAAACTGGAATAGAAGGGAGAACCGATAGAGGTTGTCAAAGTACCCTCCACCACACACCGTCAGGTGGCTTGCGGAGTATGGATGTAGATGTAGATATTTCGCCAAACATACGAATACTCCTTACAAAAGATGCAAGGAATGGAGTACAACCATCAATGTCACAAGGAAGAAGCACAAAGGGAAGTGTCGCAGCGTAGAGACTTCAAACGCAAATGGGCTGGGCGGTTAGCCACTGGGCGCCCTGTACCGTGGCTGCAGAGGGCGCTCGTGGTGCAGAACCGCTCGGTGGGCGCACGCCCTTGGGTTCGCCTGATTCCGCGACACTGCTGTCGGTGTCGAACGGCAATTTGCCGTTTTGTTACCAACGCAACGGTGCCTGGCGGGTGGTACCGACATGTGATCGCACATATCCCTTTCTGTTTCCATGCAATGTATCATATGTGAAAGTGTGAGAAAGTTTTCGAAATGATTGCGGAACTTGAAACTGAGGCAGGCTTACCATTTTTTGTGGGTCCAACCCATGACAGATTTCCAAAGTTACTTAGAGTCTTAAGAGCTTCCTGAAACATTAAACTTTATTTCCTCAGTTGCATTTCTCACTATACATGCCTTTTTTCCAGGAATGATTTTTTGTGTTAAATACATGATAAAATTTGCAACAAGGAAATTCTGAATTAATTTTAACATTTAGCAGATGTATAGCCTTACATACCGAAAGTTTATCTCTTTCTGCAGACAAAATGTTGCCTATAATGAAAAAACTCTCCCAACTGGAGCAGATGTGCTGGGCAGGGACATCGCAAGCACAACCAGTGTAGATAACTGCAACATCAAATATCAAACTTTCGAAAACAGCTTGAAAATTACTTCCCTCTTATCTTTGACTGTATCCGGTACTTTCCCAGAACTTGAATCACATCCAACACTTGGTTAAGAGGAATCATATGTTTAGTTGCTTTCAGGTGGTCTTTACTATCACCCTTACCTTTATGTGCAACCGAAAATTCCCCACTATAATGTGTGCAATAAATTCGCTCACTGTTACTGTCATTACGCAGTTTCAAAAATTTGTATTCCTGCTCCAGGTTAGTATTAAACAAAGACTTTCTTTTGCTCGTTCCTAAACAGTCGGACGAAAAAATGATCAAAAACGTATAGACGAACTGCTTCACACACAAAAATATTACAAACATTTTGCCGCTGTTGCGTTGGCCTGCCGGGGTGGCGGAGCGGTTCTAGGCGCTACAGTCTGAAACCGCGAGACCGCTACGGTCGCAGGTTCGAATCCTGCCTCGGGCAGGGGTGTGTGATGTCCTTAGGTTAGTTAGGTTTTAGTTCTAAGTCTAGGGGACTCATGACCTCAGAAGTTAAAGCCCCATAGTGCTCAGAGCCATTTGAGCTTTTTTCAGCTGTTGCGTTGCCAAAGGAGAAACAGTGAGCGAAAAGTTGTGGCAGTGTCGGTGGCATCGCCTTTCCACCGAGGTCAGCACTTGCTCCAAGATCCATGGCTATAAGAGAGAGTCTTGCAATGTCCAACATAAAGTCTAAAACTTTTAAAAAAATATCCACAAGTCACAAAATTCTAAAACCCTAGACATTTTTACAAAAAAATGGTTCAAATGGCTCTGAGCACTATGGGACTTAACATCCATGGTCATCAGTCCCCTAGAACTTAGAACTACTTAAACCTAACTAACCTAAGGACATCACACACATCCATGCCCGATGCAGGATTCGAACCTGCGACCGTAGCAGTCGCGCGGCTCCGGACTGAGCGCCTAGAACCGCTAGACCACCGCGGCCGGCACATTTTTACAACCCCAGGTATTAACCAGGACAGCACTGTAAAATTAAGACTGTAACGGCTAGTCCCTGATGTATGGTAAGTGTACTCCGAGGAGAGATGTGGCAACCATTCCGGTATTCACCTTGTCGGATGTGGGAAACCGCCGAAAAGCTACATCCTGGCTGGCTGACACACCAGTCCCCGTTCGTTCTTAATTCGCCGGGCGGATTCGATCCGGGCCTTGCGTTGCGCCCCGAACCCAGGAAATGGCGTGATAAGGCGCGCGGCTGTCCAGACCGGTCCAACAATGAATTCATTGGCTAACTTTGCGGAGTAATACTCAAGAACCGAATTACTATGCTTTAAAACGTTTCTAATTACATGACTTGTTAAAGTAAGCTTCATTTGAAAAAGAAATTTCAGTTACTCAGGTTTCTTTTTAGTATGGACAACGTATAGAGAAACAGCTCCATGAGCGCCTGTTTGCGTATAAGGTCGACAGAGTTGGCCGCACCAGATTAGATGAACACCGGCAAACGGGTAAGTTTTCCTCTCTGTCACTGGGGCAGGGATTAACTTCGGCCGTAATGCGCCGGAACGGCGTTCCGTAACCTCCTAGAGATTTTTTTTGTTTTTTGAACCCACTGGAACAAGTAGGCATTAGGGATTTAAATTAGTAGATGTGTATTAAATCGTAACGTAATTATAATTTAGCGCCGTTCCTGGCAAGAGTGAACTTGACAGTACAAGGAGATGCGATGGGCAGGAGCGTGGGGCGAACAAAGGAGAGCCGGGGGAATGTTTTTTTTTTTCTCATTATCTTGTATTGCTAGCAACTGTGGGGCCACATACCGATCACAAGTGTTGCTTATTTGTAGTAACGAAAATGAACTTAAACCAGTCGAATTGCATTACAACTCAGGGAGTAGAAGACGAACGGCATTTGAAGCCATTACTAAACATTCAACTACGTGCCTCATGTCACAAACTGTTCCGTTTTTCTTAACGCTTCGGGAAGTCGGAATTGTGGGTGATACCTATAGGACATGAATACCTTCATCGCCATTTTCCGCTAAATGCTTCAGTAATTAATACTGGACACACATTTATCGAGCAGATACAAAGCGACTGTTTGAACGTTGCGGCGAGCAGCTGTTCAAAACATGACGTCAGAGTCACGAAGACTACCGACATGTGTCGATATGTATCGAGCAGCACTAGGGAGCCGCTGCTATGCGAACACACAATAGCATGTGTTGATTATACTACACTCCAGGAAACTGAAATAAGAACACCGTGAATTCATTGTCCCAGGAAGGGGAAACTTTATTGACACATTCCTGGGGTCATATACATCACATGATCACACTGACAGAACCACAGGCACATAGACACAGGCAACAGAGCATGCACAATGTCGGCACTAGTACAGTGTATATCCACCTTTCGCAGCAATGCAGGCTGCTATTCTCCCATGGAAACGATCGTAGAGATGCTGGATGTAGTCCTGTGGAACGGCTTGCCATGCCATTTCCACCTGGCGCCTCAGTTGGACCAGCGTTCGTGCTGGACGTGCAGACCGCGTGAGACGACGCTTCATCCAGTCCCAAACATGCTCAATGGGGGACAGATCCGGAGATCTTGCTGGCCAGGGTAGTTGACGTACACCTTCTAGAGCACGTTGGGTGGCACGGGATACATGCGGACGTGCATTGTCCTGTTGGAACAGCAAGTTCCCTTGCCGGTCTAGGAATGGTAGAACGATGAGTTCGATGACGGTTTGGATGTACCGTGCACTATTCAGTGTCCCCTCGACGATCACCAGTGGTGTACGGCCAGTGTAGGAGATCGCTCCCCACACCATGATGCCGGGTGTTGGCCCTGTGTGCCTCGGTCGTATGCAGTCCTGATTGTGGCGCTCACCTGCACGGCGCCAAACACGCATACGACCATCATTGGCACCGAGGCAGAAGCGACTCTCATCGCTGAAGACGACACGTCTCCATTCGTCCCTCCATTCACGCCTGTCGCGACACCACTGGAGGCGGGCTGCACGATGTTGGGGCGTGAGCGGAAGACGGCCTAACGGTGTGCGGGACCGTAGCCCAGCTTCATGGAGACGGTTGCGAATGGTCCTCGCCGATACCCCAGGAGCAACAGTGTCCCTAATTTGCTGGGAAGTGGCGGTGCGGTCCCCTACGGCACTGCGTAGGATCCTACGGTCTTGGCGTGCATCCGTGCGTCGCTGCGGTCCGGTCCCAGGTCGACGGACACGTGCACCTTCCGCCGACCACTGGCGACAACATCGATGTACTGTGGAGACCTCACGCCCACGTGTTGAGCAATTCGGCGGTACGTCCACCAGGCCTCCCGCATGCCCACTATACGCCCTCGCTCAAAGTCCGTCAACTGCACATACGGTTCACGTCCACGCTGTCGCGGCATGCTACCAGTGTTAAAGACTGCGATGGAGCTCCGTATGCCACGGCAAACTGGCTGACACTGACGGCGGCGGTGCACAAATGCTGCGCAGCTAGCGCCATTCGACGGCCAACACCGCGGTTCCTGGTGTGTTCGCTGTGCCGTGCGTGTGATCATTGCTTGTACAGCCCTCTCGCAGTGTCCGGAGCAAGTATGGTGGGTCTGACACACCGGTGTCAATGGGTTCTTTTTTCCATTTCCAGGAGTGTATATTTCACTACCATGTTATCTCCAGAGCGTAACGATGATTATGTCGTTTACAGTGATACCCACAGTCCTTCAGATATTGTTTCAATTTTTACAACCATGATTCCGAAATGACCCTCCTCAGGCGCACATAGGTTCTTCGTAAAGAGAAATGCATTATAGGTGTTTTGTATCCACCCAATTGGCACACACTTCATTGTAAGAATGTCACGAATCTTACTACAATAGTATCCTCCCGATACTTCGTTCTTTTTGCGTCCATTTCATCAGGAGAAAGCCAAACTGAGGTCTCTTCTTTGTCCACTTCTTTGAAATTTGTGACGACTATTACGTGAAGACTGTTGTCAACAAAAAACTGCAAATCTTTGCACAACACACAAGCTTGAGTTGTCGCATACAATAATTGCAGCAAGTGGTCTGAACGGAGTAAAATAATCAAATCGCAGCCTCTCTCAGTCCATGGATAAGCTCAGCTTCCCCTGTACCCCTTCGCTCGGAAGTGCTAGCTAGCCTCGAGACTGTGGAAGAGATTGCGCAGAATTCTGAAGGACGGAGGAATATCCCGTGACCAGTTCACGCTTTGAGTCCTCTATGGTACATGCCCGAAAGGCACTATTGGTACAGCACTGGCCGCGAAAGACATGGGCCCAGATTCCAATCAGGTTCTGGAACACCGCTTTTGTTTCGTACAATCAGACATCTATGTGTTGAATTTCGAATTAGGTTTACCGACAACAGTAATGCCACTTAGCAAAATTTATTTCACAGATGTTAACCAAACGTATTTATCCACATTCCTAAAATGTGACAGGTCTTTGCTTCTTACTATCTTATGAATCTCACCGGGTACCAACGACGGAGGAAGCTCCATTGACCAGGCTGTTAATGTTGTACCTAATATTTGTAAGCTAGGCAGCTCTCGGAAACATCCAAACACAATGGACAAATGCACAGGTTCTCTGCGACTACAGTGGAGTGCTTAATTTCTAAAATCCCCCCCCCCCTCCTCCCCCCAACCACCAGACATAAAATTCAGAAGTTTAAATTTTTAAAAACTTGTGATAAAACTTACAATGAGAAATCATTCTTTATAAAATACTGGTCTCAAGTTCAGATTTTTAGAGCACAATTTCTTGTAATGAAAACAATAAAACCACAAGATATACACTCCTGGAAATGGAAAAAAGAACACATTGACACCGGTGTGTCAGACCCACCATACTTGCTCCGGACACTGCGAGAGGGCTGTACAAGCAGTGATCACACGCACGGCACAGCGGACACACCAGGAACCGCGGTGTTGGCCGTCGAATGGCGCTAGCTGCGCAGCATTTGTGCACCGCCGCCGTCAGTGTCAGCCAGTTTGCCGTGGCATACGGAGCTCCATCGCAGTCTTTAACACTGGTAGCATGCCGCGACAGCGTGGACGTGAACCGTATGTGCAGTTGACGGACTTTGAGCGAGGGCGTATAGTGGGCATGCGGGAGGCCGGGTGGACGTACCGCCGAATTGCTCAACACGTGGGGCGTGAGGTCTCCACAGTACATCGATGTTGTCGCCAGTGGTCGGCGGAAGGTGCACGTGCCCGTCGACCTGGGACCGGACCGCAGCGACGCACGGATGCACGCCAAGACCGTAGGATCCTACGCAGTGCCGTAGGGGACCGCACCGCCACTTCCCAGCAAATTAGGGACACTGTTGCTCCTGGGGTATCGGCGAGGACCATTCGCAACCGTCTCCATGAAGCTGGGCTACGGTCCCGCACACCGTTAGGCCGTCTTCCGCTCACGCCCCAACATCGTGCAGCCCGCCTCCAGTGGTGTCGCGACAGGCGTGAATGGAGGGACGAATGGAGACGTGTCGTCTTCAGCGATGAGAGTCGCTTCTGCCTTGGTGCCAATGATGGTCGTATGCGTGTTTGGCGCCGTGCAGGTGAGCGCCACAATCAGGACTGCATACGACCGAGGCACACAGGGCCAACACCCGGCATCATGGTGTGGGGAGCTATCTCCTACACTGGCCGTACACCACTGGTGATCGTCGAGGGGACACTGAATAGTGCACGGTACATCCAAACCGTCATCGAACCCATCGTTCTACCATTCCTAGACCGGCAAGGGAACTTGCTGTTCCAACAGGACAATGCACGTCCGCATGTATCCCGTGCCACCCAACGTGCTCTAGAAGGTGTACGTCAACTACCCTGGCCAGCAAGATCTCCGGATCTGTCCCCCATTGAGCATGTTTGGGACTGGATGAAGCGTCGTCTCACGCGGTCTGCACGTCCAGCACGAACGCTGGTCCAACTGAGGCGCCAGGTGGAAATGGCATGGCAAGCCGTTCCACAGGACTACATCCAGCATCTATACGATCGTCTCCGTGGGAGAATAGCAGCCTGCATTGCTGCGAAAGGTGGATATACACTGTACTAGTGCCGACATTGTGCATGCTCTGTTGCCTGTGTCTATGTGCCTGTGGTTCTGTCAGTGTGATCATGTGATGTATCTGACCCCAGGAATGTGTCAATAAAGTTTCCCCTTCCTGGGACAATGAATTCACGGTGTTCTTATTTCAATTTCCAGGAGTGTATGTAGAGACGAAGTGAAGAACTATCGAGAACGAATGCACACCTTTTTGTAGACAGGCAAAATGTATCATCATAAGTGGCTACTTGGAAAAGCGTAATATCATAATTGTTTCTTACTACACATCGTTAGCAGACTGACTGCGACGACAGTTGAAACAGATCTAACAAAGATTAACGCACATAAAAGTGTTTTGTGTGTGATTACGTCAGCTGTTGCTAAAGGCAAAAGTCGGCTGGATGAATTTCGAAAATCATACAATGAAGGCTTTCACGACCGGATGTTTCAGCTGCTGAGAATTTTTCCGGGTTGTATGGCCGTGGTTCAGACCACGCCCACATTCCACGGTATTTAGGCCGCTCTTCGACGTCCTACTCCTCAGACGGCAAGACTCAGCACAACCAGGAGCACCTCAGAAGATGTACAGCGTAGCCTTGGACGAAACGTCGGGGATTGAAGAGTTCCATGGACCACGGCCATATAACCCGGAAAAATTCTAAGCAATTTCGAAAATGTTCTCAGCACTTCGTATCCTCCAGATTTTGTCTTATTCGCCTTTCTATCGTTTCCTACACACAAAAATGCATTTATGTGATGTGAATATACCAAAATAAAGAGAAAAATAAACGAATGTTATGCAGAATTGGAAAGAAATTTATTTTTTGATTGAGTAAGAAACTCAGATTCTTGTAGGATCATACGCATTAGCTCAATGAAGATTTTTTTTAGTATTAAATTTATAATTTTGAATAACATGTTATGTCCGATGTAATTTTACCAAACTAATTAACACACCCTTGTTAAGATAGTAAGGCTTGGGGAGAGAATTGGCTTTGTCGAGAGAATAGAGACATTCATCGACATTGACTTCCATGAACCACGAGAAAGAAAGGTGTGGATTTCGATCTGCGCCTCTAAATTCTAAATCATGTGGTACAGATAACTGAAATACTGAAAAAATTGATGATATATGCAGAATGTGAAAGGAAGATGAGTTACGGTTCAACTCTACGAAAAAATTGTCGGTGTGGTGTACATAAAGTGGCCCGTATTACTCACTATGCTTTTTTTGTCCTGATTTGTCTTCCGAGAAATAAAAAAATGGCATACTAAGTTTCGCCATAGATGTTAGGGCATCGAGAGTCGTGTTCTTCTGCCCAGTAAAAAAATTTCACGTCCGTGTACGTAACTAAAATATGTAAGAGTCATCAAAGAAATGAAAACAGACATTGTTTATTTGAGGAGTAAAGGCTACGTACGCTTTGTAACATGTAGGTCTAATTATTCAGAAGTTTGCAGACTGCAGACAACATGCCAGCAGCAAAGCAAATGCAAATAAATATGGGTGAATTAAGTGAATGCTATAGATTTGAAGATCTGGCAGACAACAGGTACGCACTCTATCGCCGTGTCTGTGTTTCGCAACTTAATGACAGGCTTACGGTCTAGTGTCTGTGCTAAACGTTGTGGAGCAGTCAAATGTAGACAACAGGTCGAAAATACAGTTTACGTGAAGCAGTCAAAGCGACGTTCGATAAGCCGTGGAGCTCCTTTCTTTATTAGAAAGGCTGATGAGAATTTCCAAAACATTCCTCGTCGACCAAGCGTCTTCCCAGGTAGATGCGCTAACAATACACCGTGCTCTCCATAAAACTAGTGAATTACAAGTGTACGACAATAGAGGAACAACGCACGTTCCATGAAAAATATTTTGAAAAAAAAACCTGTCAAATCTTTTGTGAGGTAATTTGTCTATAGGATGTAACAAGACAGATTAGAGGATCATTTGACGCGCCTTTTAATGAATCTCGAAGTCATGCACAGAAAATAAGGTGCCAATTGAAAATGTGCATGCTCTCTCCTGATATCTGAAGGATTTTCTATAGAAAAAGTTTTGAGACTGAAAAATAGTTGGAACTTTTTTACACCTTCGAGCATATTCGGTAGAAATATGTCAAGGTCACACAACGGCTGACTGCACGGTCTACATGAATAATCCATCGGAGAAATATCATCTAGCACTCTGCAATATTCTAAGATTTTAAAATTAAACACTGAACTTTAAATTATCAATCGGTACGTCATTTGCTGTACATGTTTTTGAGATTCATTCGAGGAGCACGTGATATGTTTCGCAAATCTATTTTATTTCTTGCTTTTAGACAAATCATTTTACAAAATACTTAATAGTGATTTTCTTAACTTTCGCGTTGTTCAGAAAGCATGAAGTTTTTACGCCTCATTTGCTTTCCTACTCACTTCTGCTCTCAAAATGTACTAAAGTTAGTACTCCATTCGAAGGAAACCTTTTTGACAGTCAAGTGGCATACCAATGCAATATTTTATGGGCAAAATTCCTAGGCCTTGAAGAGACGAATTTTTCAATACTTCACTTACATAACCATCATAATGTGCTCGTGAAACATTTCAATTTTTCCTCAGATCACTAAGTTTTTCTTGATTAACATGATTACTTTCAAACACTTAAACTTTTATTACAAATCTAGATCTCATGCTGTTCTCTTTGATACCTCATTTATCCACTTCCCACTTTTCGTTTGCCGACGGAAGTTCTGACATGTATGTTTCCTCGAATCACTAATTACGTTTTTCTCGATTATTCTGATTACTTTCAAACAAATAACCAGATTTTCCAAAACTAGATCTGATTCTGGTCAACTTGACAACCCATCTGTCAGTTTCCAGTGGCTATGAAGATTCATACAAAAATCTATTGTGTAATTTGAAGGGAGTCATGCATGCGCTCCGGTCAAACATTTGATCAAAGATTAAAGCAGCGAATAAATGAAAATAACAGTTGGAACACACAGTACGTACAAAAGGAGGGTAGTGGTTGCCACAGAAGTAAGTGTTTTTCAATAAAAAAGACTGTTACGTAACTTAATGATTATAATATTTCACTGTAAAAATACAGCAACCAGCCACTTTTTAATGCGTTTTATTTATGCCAATATGCGTTTCGGGTTTGCACCCATCTTCAGCTGGCAAATTACATGGATCTTCAGTTACTACAGTAGTACAATCTCGACAGCAGTTTGGATGCTGCAGCAGGCCTGTGCAAAAGCAACGATTCCAATCATTTACTTCAATTTCGCGAGTTTAAAGTTACGCACTATCAGTTGTTCATTTTACTTACATTCTCCTCTCCTTGTTTTTTCTTGGCTTTTCTTCTTTTTTGCAACAACACAAACACTTTTTATCACGTATTTTACACAGGCGCACTGCGTTATCCGCCATGTTGTCGACTGACAGTTTTTTGTTTACATACAAACGGTTTATCTATGGACAGAGTTATATTTTTCGAAGGTTTTGAGGTTATAAGATAAGCTACTGTTTTCTAAACATTGACTTGGGTGACAGAAGTATTCTAAGTACGATGTGTACAATTTTTTTTGTAGTATTGAAGATAATAAACTAACATAACACATTTATACAACACATCGTAATTTGCCAGCTGAAGATGGGTGCACACCCGAAATGCATATTGGCATAAATAAAACGCATTAAAAAGTGGCTGGTTGCTGTATTTTTACAGTGAAATATCATTATCCACGGCCACGGAGCTCAACAGTGCAAATATAATGGACAAATTGTTAATGATTATATGCCAAATGTCTTAAAATATTTGCTAGTTTCACTCCTGCAACCCTTGAAAGGAACACCACGTGCGTAGATCGGAAGTAGATACCTCACAATAAGTGTATTCACTTGCCTAGCGGCACATTCTACTGATTTAAAGTGGAACTCTAAACGAGTGTCAACAAGTTCTGAGCCATTTCTGACCAGTTTTGGAAATTATTCATTCCATTAAAATTTGTATTTAGCGTATCGCATATTGCATCAAACCTTCAGCAGGATTTCGATAAAGTGAACCATCCCACTTGGAGAAGACTGCTGAAAGCCTACCTGAATCCACGACTCGAAGAGGCCACATCATTTAATGATTGAATTGGCGAATGATGATGATCGTTCGATGGCCAGCTGAAACCTCTCTATCCGGTGAGGTTTATTTCAGTGCTGTTTCCACAATAGATTTCATTTCCTATACTTACCAGTATTTACAGTACAAGTTGCTTTTCACCAGTGTTTCTAACTACGTATCAGGTGAATTGGTACATGAAGCGTTATTCTTTGTCGCAAAGGCAAATGAAGGTTAGTAACTGTGGCACTAAATTGTACGATGAACACCCTGACATGCGCTAGATTTGTTTTTAAATTTTTTTATTTTTTTTATACCACAAAGAAAAAAATATTCTCCAGAGCAGTTTGAAGAAGACTTTTAATCCCGCTTTAGTCGAGAACGAGATCAGTATCTCAAGCGCTGCTTCACTTTACTTGCTGCCAGATATTGTGAAAGTGAGAACAAAGGTTAGCGACAACTAATAAAAAAAGTGTGCAGTCGGATGAAGATGTACGACAAGCACAGAACATTTCCCACGCAATAATAGGAGTCTGATCGTCGTGCAAAGTAGTTGGTAGATTCATTATTCGACAGCCTAAGACCATGCAAGATGGCTGTTATTTTGCTGGCAGTATTTGGTTTATCTGTACAAAGAGTAAACTAAACTAAACTTCGTCCGAACAAACCTAGGAACGACTAACTGTATCGTCCGACCGCCGTGTCATTCTCAGCCAGTAGGCGTCACTGGATGCGAATATGTAGGGGCATGCGGTCAGCACATTTACACTCCACAGTCGCTTTCGCTGTATCTGTCGAAGCAAGCGAGGATTGTCCACGGACCGGTAATGCATGTTTTGTAAATTCAATGCACCGTGGTTTGTGAAACCTGCTTCATCGGTAAAGAGATAAAACTGTAACGCATTATCTCTGTTAATGCTGACTGACAGAAGTGCACTCGATTACTAAAGTCATTTCCATGTAATTGATAATGCAGCGACACATGATACGGGTGGAATTTGTGACGATGAAGTATGCGCATTACACTACTTTGACTCATTGCACTGCCTCGGCAACAGCAGCTAACACACGGACTGCACTTGCTTCTCCTGTGATTGGTTTCTTAATGATCTGTTTGCGTGTTACGACCATACCTGTTGCATACAATTGTTTGTAGATATTTTCAAATGTGCGGCGCCTTGGATGACGTCTGTCCAGGTACCTTTCTGAATACAACCTGCAGACTGCAGCTGCATTTTGTCTACACTCGCCATAGATGACTATCATCTCTGCCTTTTCAGAGTTGGAATAAACAATTTTCACAGTTCTTACGACACTGTACACACTGTTGTACTTGCGACCTTCTCACGTTCCTACTCTGCGTACTGCTGTTCTTACTTGTGTACAGTACACTATCACAGACGTCCGGTAAGACAGTGTACTGCCGTTATTCTGAGTACATGGACTAATTCAGCAAGCGCTATGTGCAGACACGGGAACAGCCAAACTCGTAAACATCGTAGTCTTCGTAAACATACCCCTACAGATCTTGTTTGTTACAACACGTGACTGAACGTTTGAGTTTTCAAGCTTCAACTTTGCGTTACAAATTACTCTGGATGTACGTAACACTTCACAATGTAAGAACCGGCGTTGATTAAGTATTTATTTCTATTTTCAATTGTGCTAAAAATAATAACAGGTTTCCATTAAAAAACGTAAGTATGTGTTGAAAATCAGACTTCCGTGCCTTTCTCAATGGTTTCTATTAACCAATTACAACAGCCCCTGTCCTATCGTTCGGTCTTCAGTGTTTGTTGTGGTTTGGGAGGTGTTGCCAGCGATAGTGTTGGGTGACTCACGCAGTAGTGCCACTCCGACTGCAGTATCTTGACCAGACGCGCCGTGTTCATCGGTCGTGGATCCATGGTCCGAACAGCCAGATTGAGGTGGTCCCACATTTTCTCTATTGGGTTTTAATCCAGGCAGTTCGGAGGCCATAGGAGTATGGCAAATTCATCCTGGTGCTCTTCTAACCATGCACGTGCACTGCAAGCCGTTTAATACGTTGTATTGTCCTGCTGCTAGACATCATCGTGCAGCGGAGGGTAAAAACTTCTTAGAGGGGTGGACATGGCTCCCAAGGATAGATTCATACTTGTGTTAATCCACTGTGCCTTCCAGAATGACGAGATCAACATTCCGCAGACCATGTCGCTCTCTCCTATGCCCTAGACCCAACCGACGATTGCTGCGGGAGTATACACGTCCAGTTGAGGCACTCACGTGCAAATTCTAGCTTTCGTCGATGGTGAAGAGCAGGTCAGCATGGCTGCATGAACCAGGCGCCTCTTGCAGAGGTCCATATGCAGTAACGTTCTCCGAACGGTTGTTGAGGAGATGCGTAAGCCCTTGTTTCATCTGGCCGGTCAGTTGCTCGACTGCTGATCGCCTGTTCGCCCGTCACTTCTCCGTAGCTGTAGTCCAGACTTCTCGTCTATGGCCCGAGGTACATCCCAGCTGCCTTGGCGCCAGATGTTGAAAGCGCCAGCTTGTGTACGGTGTAGACCTACCACGCTGGCTGGCGGCCGCTGTTTCGTACGTGCTTCCACCCTTGGCCCGAAATCCAATGATCATTCCCTTTCGGACGTCGCATTCGCTCCGTTTCCACATTACGACAACGATTGCACTGTTTTCCGCGTCTCCGCAATAGACTTCGTATACGCTCCACTGCTGGTGCTGCTACCTGCCTTCTGTGAGAACGAATGTATGCAGTGGTCAGTCTAGTATAATACTAAGACGAGAATAGTGTTCAGTTTCACTTACCTGACTGTGACAGCCAACATTTGTATAGGCTGAGCAGATTTCGTGAAAAGGTCCCGCGTTTGATTCGCTTTAAACTAATGGGATAATCCACTGTATGCTTTCCTCTTTTTTGCTTTCCAAACGACGATAAACTAATGATATTCTTCACGGGTTTGCAGCCGGACCATGTCGTCGTCCAGACACAATATATCGGCCGCCCGGCTGGCGGCCATCTTCAGGTGAGTTAATGCTGGTGCACTGCCTCGCCGGAACTGAATTCCTGCCACAACGACGGAAACCCTTATACACCATGATCAGAGCACCGCGCGTGCAAAGAAAGGATGATGGGACTTTTGGACATAATGTGTATCGGAAACCCACTCTTACTGACCGCTACCTTCATGCAACCAGAGCTTATGCCATTTCTGATGACGAACATTTGAAAGTTCATAGGCGAAGTAATGGTGCTAAACTGTTCGCTTTGACCCTGTGCCCATAGTCATGTTGTACAAATGGAGAAGATGTCTTAATTATTGACGACGCCTTTGGCACAATTGTTGTATTAATCTCCAGTGCATGACGTAATTTTAGATTTTTTACTTCTGATGAAGGTATATTTATATGTACCGAAACCTTGGTCAAGAATTTTAAAAAATTTTTATTCTGCAACTGTTTTTGGCTGTCATACTTATTTGTGAAGAATTTCAACAGTTGCTGTTGCAGCCATGTTTAAAATCTTGTAATCCAATGTCTGTCTTCATCTAAAGTTTTTACTCTCTTCAGTTCCCTCTGTTACCTTGTCAGTGTATTCCGTACGTTCCTTTCTTCGTTGATTCTGTGGATAACATCCTCATCATTTGCCCTACCCCTCCGTCTAGTTTTCAACAATCTTGTGCAGCACCGAGGACACAGCGGTACTCTACTGTTCCAGGTTTCCCCCAGTCCGTGAATCACTAACATACAGTGCTGTGCTCCGAACGTACATCTGTAGAAATGTCGTCTCCAAATTAAGATCTATGTTTACTGCGGCAGGAAAAACGTCCTGCAAGAACAGGACGAACGACGACTGAAGAGAATCGTTCAGGGTGACAAAAGTGCAACCCTTCCGCAAATTTCTGCAGGTTTCAACGCTGGGCCAACAACAAGTGTCAGTGTGTGAACCATTCCACGAGACATCATCGATATGGGCTTTCGGATCCGAAGGCCCACTCGTGTAACCTTATGAATGACGGCCCAAAGTTTTATACCTCCCCTACGCCCTTCAACACCAATATTGGACAGTTGATGACTGGAAACATGTTGCCTGGTCGGACGAGTCTCGTCTCAAATTGTATCGAGCGGATGGACGTGCACGGGTATGAAAATAACCTCATGAATCCATGGATCCTGCATGTCAGCAAGGGACTGTTCAAGCTGGTGGAAGCTCTGTAATTGTATGAGACGTGTGCAGTTGAAGTGATATGCGACTCGTGATATGTCTAGTTATGACTCTAACAAGTGAGACGTACGTACGCACGCATCCTTTCTGGTCAACTGCATCCATCCATGTCTATTGTGCATTCCGGCCGACCGACCCCACACGTCCAGAATTGCTACAGACTGGCTCCAGGAACCCTCTTCTGAGTTTAACTACTTCCGCTCGCCACCAAACCCCCCGAAATTAAAATTATTGAGCATATCTTGGATGCCCTTCAACGTGCTGTTCAGAAGAGATGTCCACCCCCTCGGATACTCTTACGGATTTATGGACCGCCCTGCAGGATTCATGGTGTCAGTTCCCTCTTGCACTACTTCAGACCTTAGTCGAACCATAAATACGACATTATAAAAAACGTAACAAAAAAACTGACTTCGATTCCAAAGTTGTAGCACACTTTGCATATTCCCGGGGTAATGCAACTCGTCCTCTTGCTTTTGTTGATATTAAACAAATGAAAACAGAACTAAAATGCACATCGCTCATTCAGTGAACCTTGAGTCCAACGCCTACCACAGTAAAAGAAAAGTAATAATGATGCAATATAATTAAAAAAAATGGGGCTGAGCACCATGGGACTTAACTTCTGAGGTCATTAGTCCCCTAGAACTTAGAACTACTTAAACCTAACTAACCTAAGGACATCACACACATCCATGCCCGAGGCAGGATTCGAACCTGCGACCGTAACGGTCGCGCGGTTCCAGACTGTAGCGCCTAGAACCGCTCGGCCACCCCGGCCGGCTATAATTTTTGAACTTTTCCGGCGATTCGTTGTCACTTCGTAGAATCGGGTGTACAGCCAGAGTGCCGCGTCATCCCGCCGCGATACTTCGACGTCTTAACTCGGCGTCTTCATGCGGTGTTTCCTGAGACTGGTCACTTTGCTGACTGGGTCCTATATTTATGCCTGGGCGGTGCCCGGTGTTCACTACGTGGTCCGCGCCCGCTGTGGCTGCTTAATGCGATGATAACCTTCTCCAGGTGTTCCCGCTTCCGTCCGTGGCTGTTCTGATTGGCGGCGGCCCCATGGCGTTCCATATTAGGCCCGCCTTCCAGGCGCACTCCTAGGCCTATCGTGACTCTGCAGATGTTCCTTGCGCTGTTCGTGACTGCTGCGGCGTTCCCTCGTGACCGCGTCAACCTCCTGGCGTTCTGAATTCGGCACGCGACTGCGATGTGCGCTTCCTGTGGTATCTGGCTGCAGTCGGAGTTGCATACTATGTCCGCTTCTCGTACTACTTATCATTACCTTTTTTTTTTCCTCGATTTACTGAGAAGTAGTAGAAATGAGAACAGCGAGAAACCTAACATCAGGATTGATGGACACGAAGTAGATGAAGTTAAGGAATTCTGCTACCTAGGTAGTAAAATAACCAGTGACGGACGGAGCAAGGAGGACCTCAGAAGCAGACTAGCAATGGCAAAAAGGGCATTCCTGGCCAAGAGAAGTCTACTAATATAAAAAATCAGCCGTAATTTGAGGAAGAAATTTCTGAGGATGTACGTGTGGAGTACAGCATCGTACGGTAGCGAAACATGGACTGTCGGAGAACCGGAATAGAAGAGAATCGAAGCATTTGAGATGTGGTGCTACAGACGAATGTTGAAAATTAGGTGGACCGGTAAGGTAAGAAACTAGAATGTTCTGCGCAGAATCGGAGATGAAAGAAATATGTGGAAAACACTGATAAGGAGAAGGGACAGGATGATACGACACCTGTTAAGACATGGGGGAATGACTGTCATGGTACTAGAGGGAGCTATAGAGGGCAAAAACTGTAGAGGAAGACAGAGACTGTAATACATCCAGCAAATAATTGAGACGTAGGTTGCAAGTGCTACTCTGATATGAAGAGGTTGGCACAGGAGAGGAATTCGTGGCCAGCCGCATCAAAACAGTCAGAAGACTGATGACAAATGTCCGCGGATGTTGCAGCAGTCTCCCGTGGCGGTAGCCGCCGTCTGCTGTTTCGTATTATGTGTGCTCACAGGTTGTGCGGTGCCAGGGACTGACCCCTATATTGTCCATGACCGCTGTGGCTGTCTCCCGAGTAGATAGTTGTTGCCTGGTTCTCCGTACGACGTCTGATCCTGTTAAGCACGCCTCCAGTCGTCTATGGTTCATTATTAGATAAGGGAGCTTTTTTCGCTTTTTTCCTGTGTTTCTGCAGTAGTTCCAGAGCCAGATTCCTCGCCGTACTACGCTGGTATTCTTTTTTCCAGTGGATCAGGTTTTATTTCAATAGATTCTATGATGACACTATACCAGAAAGTGAGGCTTCGAGTCAGGATAATGGTTTTTTCATAATTCATGGGGTGTGACAGTTGCACGAAACGTTCTCCTATTGTCGATTTAGTGGCCTCTCGCAGCCTGGTAAGTCTCTGGTGTACCTTGCATCTTGTGTCTACTGTTCTGGTGGTTTGACCAATGTACGGCGTAGCAAAGTCGCAAGGTATGTGGTAAATGTCATGTTTTCTTAACGCCAGGTCACCCTTGGCCGATCTTATGATGACGTAGTTTTAATCAAGAACCACCTTTACTCGACAGAACATATTGTTTGAAAGTACAGGGTGATTCAAAAAGAATACCACAACTTTAGGAATTTAAAACGCTGCAACGACAAAAGGCAGAGCTAAGCACTATCTGTCGGCGAATTAAGGGAGCTATAAAGTTTCGTTTAGTTGTACATTTGTTCGCTTGAGGCGCTGTTGACTAGGCGTCAGCGTCAGTTGATGCTAAGATGGCGACCGCTCAACAGAAAGCTTTTTGTGTTATTGAGTACGGCGGAAGTGATTCGACGACAGTTGTTCAGCGTGCATTTCGAACGAAGTATGGTGTTAAACCTCCTGATAGGTGGTGTATTAAACGTTGGTATAAACAGTTTACAGAGAATGGGTGTTTGTGCAAAGGGAAAAGTTCTGGACGGCCGAGAACGAGTGATGAAAATGTAGCACGCCCTGATCTTACCCACTACGATTTTTTCTTATGGGGGTATGTTGAGGATATGCTGTTTCGGCCACCTCTCCCAGCCACCATTGATGATTTGAAACGAGAAATAACAACAGCTATCCAAACTGTTTCTCCTGATATGCTACAGAGAGTGTGGAACGAGTTGGAGTATCGGGTTGATATTGCTCGAGTGTCTGGAGGGGGCCATATTGAACATCTCTGAACTTGTTTTTGAGTGAAAAAAAACCTTTTTAAATACTCTTTGTAATGATGTATAACAGAAGGTTATATTATGTTTCTTTCATTAAATACACATTTTTAAAGTTGTGGTATTCTTTTTGAATCACCCTGTATTACAAAAAAATGGTTTAAATGGCTCTAAGCACTAAGGGACTTAACATCTGTCATCAGTCCCCTAGAACTACTTAAACCTAAGTAACCAAAGGACAACACACACATCCATGCCCGAGGCAGGATTCTAACTTGCGACCGTAGCAGCAGCGCGGTTCCGGACAAGCGCCTAGAACCGCTCGGCGACAGCGGCCGGCAAAGTATCACAGTATGTATGTATGTATGTATTGAACTGGGGACCTGGAAACGACGGAGAGGCTTCGTTCCCGCCGTAGCCCTCAGTGGTTCACAACCACACAACAGGCTACAACAGTCCATTCACCCCACCGTCGCCCCACACCGAACCCAGGGTTATTGTGCGCTTCGGCGCCCAGTGAACCCCCTGGGAACGTCTCATTCCAGACGAGTGTAACCCCAAAGTTTGCGTGGTAGAGTAATTATGGTGTAAGCATACGTGGAGACAGTGTTTGCGCAGCAATCGCCGACATAGTGTAACTGAGGCGGAATAAGGGGAACCAGCCTGCATTCGCAGAGGCAGATGGAAAACCGCCTTAAAAACCATCCACAGACTGGCCGGCACAGCGGACCTCGACACTAATCCACCGAAAGGATTCGTGCCCGGGATCGTCACGTCTCCCCACGCCTGAAGTAGTGCGATAGACCGCACGGCTAGCCTGGCGGGCTAAGTATTGCAGTACTGTATTACTTGCACCCATATTGTAAATAAGGAAACAACATTGCGGGCACTGCTCTGCTAACTTGGATTTTCAGTAGTACCTCGTCCTCGTTGGCACACATTGTACTCACACAGACCTTCTGCTGAAGACGGTTGGCTGAATGACTGGTGTGTCTTTTCCCTTGTTTTTCCCTTTGTTTACTCTCCAGCAAGTGGACTAGTTACGGCACTGCGGGTACCTATGCTGTGTTAGTACAGGAGAGGCAAAGGTCATTTTGTGCTACGTTCTTAATAACGTCATATTAGCATGAATGGTACACTGTTTTTGAACATTTCTTGAGGAGACGAAGTGGATTACCGAAGAAACAGAGGCTGCTATTTATAAAAAGACTTGCTTCGGTTCATATGTTCTTAATGAACAAAGTTACAAGCAAGACAATCATACTGTTTAATGTCATACTGGTAGTTGAACAGCATTTCCTTGATACATTTTTTTTTATTTTGCTTCTGGACAAAAACTTTTATGTTGTGGTCAAGATAAATGGGATTTCTTGCATATGCTAGTAGGCAAAGTACAGCTTTATATACAAGTATGTGGAAATTCATTTCACCTTAGACTTTAGCCATTGTAATATCAATTGACACTTAATTAATATTGGCGGAGTTCGTTCGTAATTTTCATTACCAGTAGTGGCATACCTGAGTAAACCATACCAACTTTGTGCCAGGGATGTCTGGTATACTTTATTTTCACAAATTACTCGTAGTTAAGTGTTTGGCTAATGCTATATCTAATTTCTTACATTCTATTGCAGCTCTTGATGTTGTTTAGAAGTAAAGTTAACATAAAATTAGAGAAAAATGGAAAATAAAGCAGTATCAATATTGTGATCTGCGGAGAACTGATTTTGTGTTTCACGTGACAAAATGGCTCCTCAACATGAAATAGCTGGAAGTGACGTCACAGAATACGTAGAGCGCCACGTCAACGTAAGCTGTCTCGCCACGTGTGCCTATGGCTTTACCCCGTTCCCGTCTTCTTCCCACGGTGTCGAGCATACAGCCGAGAAAATACCCACCCCTCTGAACACCCTCTCCAAGGTCAGAGATAAAGTGAACAGACAGGGCTTTCGTCCGTGTTTGAGTTTAAATGAGACCCACATTTATATTTTAGAAGTTACTGTGGTGTCACCGCCAGACACCACCCTTGATAGGTGGTAGCCTTTAAATCGGCCGCGGTCCGCTAGTATACGTCGGACCCGCGTGTCGCCACTGTCAGTGATTGCAGACCGAGTGCCGCCACACGGCAGGTCTAGAGAGACTTCCTAGCACTCGCCCCAGTTGTACAGCCGACTTTGCTAGCGATGGTTCACTGACAAACTACGCTTTCATTTGTCGAGACGATAGTTAGCATAGCCTTCAGCTACGTCATTTGCTACGACCTAGCAATGCGCCTTTATCATTTGCTATTTATCTTGTGATGCATGTACCGTCAAGAGCAATGTTCACCAATTATGAATTAAAGTTAAGTATTCCCTCAGCTACGTACTTTATTTGCTAGTCTCAATCCTTTTAACTGTTCCAGACCTCTCGCCAGTCTGCGTGAGCTTAAACGCGTGCCTTTCGGCTTCCTCATAGTGGCTTGGCTGTCTTGGCAAGTCACAACAGTTACTGGTAGTTTGTGAATGTTTATCACTTGCAGAGTTTACTGAAATATTTTGGATTTTGGAAAATTATTAACAATTTAAAGTTCTTCAGGCCTGAAACTAAGTGTTTTTTTATTAAAATCGTTTTTCAGTTGTGAGTTACTAATAAAATGTGCGTAGTGATTCGCAATTATGTAGCATGATACAGTAATTATTTTTTGGTTTCTCTTCCTTTTTTACTTATATTTTTAAAGTATAAGCATAAAATGGAGTTCCTGTGACGGGGAAGCAGACTTAATGTGTACAGTTACTTAAGTAGTACTTATTCAGTACATAAATAAATTTATTAGTGTACAAAGTCAGTTGGTTGCCAATGTTCTGCAAAGCTATTTTTTCTGTAAAATCGTAGATTCATTATAAAAGTGTATTTCTTCGAACATCTGCAACAGGAATACTAATTAGAAGACTGGGTTAACGGATTCCATGGAATAAGTCACTCTTGTATAATGCTCCTAAAGTTGGGTGTTTCGGGAAACAAGAGAATAAATCTGAAAATATTAGTGTTTCAGGAAAGCATAAAATAAACCTGAAAATATTTCACGGTATGACTAATAAATTTTGTGAAAATTCGCAGCATTAGCTGAAGAGCGAACTGAGAATTAAAAAATCATCTTCCATACGCCTAAAGGGAGATGCCACAACACGTAGCGGTAGCGACCAGTGATCCAATATATGTCTGAATTTGTACATGTGTGTAATACTAATCACTGTTCAATATCATGTATCTTAACTGTAGCATAACATTATTTTCGTCTACTTTTATCTTTTTGTTCTTACAGTTCGACCGACGTTATTATGAGACTAAGAAGCCGAGACTATGAAGTTTGATTAATTTTGTAATCTAGCAGTGGCAGGTAATACTTCTCAAAATTGAAAAACGAACAAAAAGTTGTTTTATATGTCTAACTTTATTAAACTATGTGGTCCTGCTTCGTTGACATTCTATTTTTCTATTTCGATATTTATAAGCAGATTCAAAAGTGTATGACTGTTAGGCACACATGACATATCTCGCATAAAAACAACAAAAACCCTATAATAACCGTTCGGAGACGAGAGAACTTCGAATTTATGGGGTGTTACGCATTACAGTTCGACTTGAAACACAGTCTGCTTTCAGAAACGACCTAATATAGCTCTCACGACGAAACGCAATTCTGAAGTATATAAAACCAATAATAAAGAGTTTTCGAAATAATACCGGTGTTAAAATTAATCTATGTTGCGGTAGGAACACAAATAGGACGGTATCCATTATCAAACTATGTTTCATAGTAACTTTATAAATAATTAATTACGAAATAGTTAGGGAATAAAACCTATGTCTAAATTCTTTTAAAAAGTAAGGAAAAAAAAACAGCATACTGAGATCCGAAAAACTACCGATATTCCATTTCTGCCGGCCGGAGTGGCTGTGCGGTTCTAGGCACTACAGTCTGGAACCGAGCGACCGCTACGATCGCAGGTTCGAATCCTGCCTCGGGCATGGATGTGTGTGATGTGCTTAGGTTAGTTAGGTTTAATTAGTTCTAAGTTCTAGGCGACTGATGACCTCAGAAGTGAAGTCGCATAGTGCTCAGAGCCATTTGAACCATTTTATTCCATTTATGAAAACCTGAACGCTGGAATCCTTATACTGGCAACTGTGTTGTGTTCTTTGTGATGAGGAACCGACCTGTAGAGGTGATTAAAATTAATGTAAATTGAAATCTCAGAATACTCAAACGCATCACTGTAAAACGTCGAACTATAATCGGCAATAACCACACAAAGCTGCTAATCTGCCACCATAGTTCATATTTCAAGAAGCTTGTTAAACCTGAGAAAAGTACAGTTGTTGTGCTAACTCCTTCTTTTTATTTCCTTGATATGTACAACTCTAAACATAGATATCACTTACAATAAATCAGCATTAGTCTTTGACCGACATGCGAAATGTTGCGTTATGGTTATTTTTATTTATCGATACATTTTGTAGGGGTTAATCCAAATGTTCCTTCAGTTCTTCCTTCCTTCCTTCCCTTTGTGTGAGTGGAGGGGGAGGGAAGGAGGGGGAATGCTGCTGAAGTGGTGCGCCTTCTATTCTTAGAAGGGATGAATCCAAACTTACAGAGTCCTATGAAATACTGTTTCTCTCTGATTTCGAGGACAGATCCAACAGCCGTATCTTTTAAATACCTGTAAATATAGCCTGGTCCGAGGCGGATGTTTACGGCGGGGACTGACGTGTTCGGGGAGACACGTGTCCCCAGGTTTGGCCGCTGGCGCTGCCTGTCACACGCCCCCTCCCCACGTGCTTGCGCCTACCTGCTTGTGGTATGCGAGAGCGGTCCAACAGGCGCTTGGGAAGTTGCGGCGTATTCCTTGTATCTGCTTACCGCACACGTTCCTAAGGTAATGACAATTACCAAATGAACAACATGAATACATATTCGTGAAAACGACTTACTTATTTCTATTCATTGTATCCGTATTACTGAACTGCTAAGACGAAGCACGTCACTTGTTGCAGGTTGCCTGTCTTAACGACCTGAAGGTGAAACAAAAGTTTCGTTTTCAATATTTCTTAAATTTTTGACCGAACTGAAAAATTTTAAGCGCTGTCATAATCTCCACGTAAAGAGGTATAATCTTACATTGAAGTTTAATTGCAATAAGTCGAGCACTAAAATTAGATCTATTTATTTATCGTATGGTGATACATATACAAAGATTACAAAGCTACTACATGTCAACATTTAAGAACAGCTCGCCAGCATAAAACAACACAAACAACAACCGCTGTATATGGATATCAAGATCTTTTATGTATTTAATAGCATCACTCGTCGCTGTGAGGAAATCTTCGAAAGGAGCCTTTTAGGCACGTGCGGGGCATGTCAATACAACACGAGCAACTGTCTGTCGCTACACACCACAGTCACACGATGGTGATGAAGATTTGCCCCACTTGTAGAGAGTGTCTGCACATCGTCCGGCCCGTTAGGATGTGGTTCAAGATGGTCCAAATTGCCCGAGATTGGTCCAATACAGAGGGTTTCTTCTGCATGCAAGGCAGCTTCAGGCATTGTGGGCAACAGTTTTGTCGCCAGCAGCTTTCCATTCATCGATTATATTCACTTCAGTTTCCATGAGACTCTTAGCTTTGATGAGAGTGGGATGTCTTGATCTTAGTCTTTTTCACTCCAGAGGGAATAAGTCGTCCATTATTGGAAGGTCGGTGTTACTAGCAATCTTCCGGTATTTGTGCAGTCGCGCGCTTTTCCGTCTGGTATCAGGAGGTGGAATGTGGCTCGAGACAGGTAGTCAGTATGTGGGAGTAGATCGTATTGACCCGCTAACAATGCGCATGGCCTCGTTACATTGTACATCTTTTTTACGCGTGGATTATTAAGCCACAAAGGCGCAAAATAATCTGCTGCTGAGTATACCAAACTGAGTGCTGATACCCGGAGGGTGTCTGTTGACCACCCACAACAAGAGACCTGGAGTTTATGGAGAATGTTTTTTCTGGTTTTCAGCTTAGCAGATGTTCGTATCGAGTGCTCCGTGAAAGAAAGTTTCGTATCTAACGTGATTCCAAAGCGTTTTGGATGCATATTATGATGAAGTTTAACTCCTTCAAAATAGACATCTAGGGCACTGTGTGGCAAGCTATTGGCCAGATGAAAACATGAAACTTCTGTTTTATTTGAGTTTGATTGTAACCTCCATTTATGGAAACAGTTGCTTAAGATGTCTAGATGAGAATTTAGGATTTCTTCAGTTCTTTCAAAAGTTTTGTGTTAGGTAGCTATTGCCCAGTCGTTTGTTTAGCCGAACTTACTGGACTGTGCAAGAGGGATATCAGATACGTATAAATTAAACAAGAGATTTAGAAACTGTCTTTAGGTAGCGTACCTGAAGATGTACTATATTCATCCAGCGTTTGAGAATGAGAGAACTTAGTAATTTCAAACATTTTAGAAACTTTTTCTCACTGATATCACTGTAAATTAATGAAAGGAAAAACAATTTTTCTTCTTTAGGGCCAACGCATAATATATGTCTAATAACGACATGATTATTAGAGTAGATGCACCAAATAGCTGCTTATAATAAGTAATCTTTATTTACGACAGACTGTTTCGGCTTTATCGACATTTTGAAGTATGCCTAGATTGATGTGACTTCCATATTACGTCGTTGGTTGAATGTTTTATAACTGTCGCTGCCTTAATAAGATGGTAAATGATGTCATCACGTTGAAAATAAAATGTTAATTACGACGTGAGAACAGTTTGACAGTTCCACTCTTACGATGCAGTATGTTTATCACCATACATAGGAACATAGAAATATGTAGCGACGTAAGAGTGGAACTGTTAAACTGCTGTCAGGTCATAATTAACATTTTATTTTCAACATCTTGACATCATTTACCATATTATTAAAGCAGTCACAGTTATATAACAGTCCACTAACGACGTAATATGGACGTAACATCAATCTAGACGTACTTGAAAATGGAGATAAAGCCGAAACAGTTTGTCGCAAATAAATGTTACTTATTATAAAGCAGCTGTTTGGTGCATCTACTTTAATAATCATGTAGCTATCAGAAAGGAAAAAAGTTTCTCACTTTCTACATTTTAGGAATTTGTGTAGGAAAACTTCAGCTTCAAGTACGACATTCAGTAAATTACATCATTACTACCAACTCTATTCGCAACACATTTTTCAGGCAGTATCCACATATATCACTAATGTATCTGCAAAATTATATCATTTTACGATGCACAGTTCAGGAGATCTGAGGTTTGGTATATGCAACGTCGATTCTTTAAAGGCTGGGGTTAGGTGAGTGCAAGTAGAGAAGAAGGGTGGGAGGGAGGGGAGGTGTTACAAGTTGCTAACACAAGGGAAGGTATTGAATATATCAGGAGAAATTTAAATCTGAGAGCACCTAAAGCGTTGTTAGTCTCATACAATTTTGAACGAACAAACTGACATCCGAAATCAGTTCTTAGATAAGTTTAATGGAATACTTAGGTTAAAATAATGTTTAAGAAGCACTGTAGCATAATTCCTGCTGTTGTGAACTAACGTGTGCGAAGTGGTCTCTATTTTATGAAGGTGGATATTTCCAAATTCCTTGTGGTTGTTTTTAGTCAAAGACAAAGTTACTGCTATGGATCAAATTTGTGCGCCACAAGAAATCTCTCGGGATAAATAACCTTTGTTAGACATGCTGACTACTTCAGAATCAGTAACACGCAGTATATATTGAACACATCATACAAAAGTAAAATGGTAATTTGTCGTACTACTATATTATTATATCGTTATGTATCCATTACACATTTAATGTAATCGACTATGTATTGATATGGCATACCTATTTTCTTTCTACTACATTCTTATTATGTTATTTTTATGCACACTGCAATGACCTCTTGAAGATGACATTATGCCGAAATTGGCCAATGGTGGAACAATAAATAATTCACTCGTTTTGGCAGATTTTTTTATCATTTAAACAGTTCTATACGACTGTGGCACGTAACATAAAGGAATGAAAGGAAAAAAGTAAAAACAAGGTGTCCGTAATTTATAGGCTCAAAATAGATGGGCGATAGTTGATCTTAAACTGAGTGCTTACTGTTACGGAGAGAATGGTCCGAAATGAATAGTTCGGGTGATACGAGGTACTCAATGAGCCACGTGTCGGACAGACGTTTTTGTGAACTGTTTATGATTCACAAGTAAACAACCGCTTATCGCACCGACCGTTGGTAACACTACCTAGAACAGTATACGATCGACTCTGACGTATCCGTACAAGACGGTCGCAACCCATCCAAGACACCTATTAAGAGGTCCGGCTACCCTTTCTCTATAACAATGGCTTCAACTCTGGCTGGGGACGCTTTCAATGAGGTGTCTGAATGCGTGCAGAGGAATGACAGCCCGTTCTTCCCAAAGAGCCCAAACCAGAGAAAGTAGGGGTTTCGGACGCTGGGGTCTGCAGCGAAGTTGACGTTCTGATTCATCCGAAAGGCGTTCCATTGGATTCAGATCGGGACCCTGGTCACGCCAGTCCATTTCAGCAATGTTACTGTCCACACACCGTTTCCTTATAGATCCTACAGGGTGCATTGTCAAACTCTTATAAACAATTATGGTCGCCTGACTGTTCCTCTGTTGTACGCAGTACACGATTCTCTCAAATGTGTTCATTTAGCAGTTTCTTAAGCGCAGTAAGGGGACAGCAGCCGTACCACCGAGAGCAGCCCTGTACCATAACACCACCTCCTCCCTACTTCACAGGTCGCACCATACATGATGGCAGATAACGTTCTCCAGATATTCGCCAAAGCGAAACTCTTCCATTGGATTGCCACAGCGTGCCACGTACGTCTTCAGATCACTCGTTCTCAGTCATTCACTGTGCTACGGGGTCGCTCTTTGAAGCACCTCGATAGCCACCCAGCACTGGCTGTAGAAATGCGTGGCCTGTGAGGAGTTGTTCGGCCACTTTTCCTCGTTTCCTTTTTTTCTTTTTTTATCTCCCCCCGCACAGTCTTTACGCTAGCTGCACTGCTGGTAACACTACGGAACTCACGAGTGATTCCTTCCTCTGACTGCATGCGACTTTTACGCCCGCCTTCCGCAATGTGCGACGTTCTGCGTCCGTCAGCACATGAGGTCTGGCTGGTTTTGGTTTATCTGTGGTCGTGCCTTCGCGTTCCCTCTTCACAGTCGTATCATCTACAGTGGCCTTGGGCAGCTTGAGAAGAGTCGAAATGTCACTGTGAGATTTGTTATTCAGATCACATCCGTGACAGGTAAACGTTCGAAGTCACTGAATTCTCGTGACCAACCCATTCCCCTGTTAATCTTCTCTACTGACAACGCATTTTTTAATTTTTTTTTACATAGGGTGGAGCTCCTCCACGCCCACACCGGCCTGATGGCCAACACAAAAATTCTACTGCCGTCTCTCCATAGGGGCCAGTTTACACTAAGTGAGGGCTTCGCAGGATGCGGGTACTATGGTGTTTGCGTATGTCTTGTTATGATTAACCATTAAGCCTAGTACCCGCTCATCTAGAAATGGATTGGTTCGAAAATTGAACGAAGGGTGGCGGTTTGAAGAGCAGAGGAAAAAGTGCCAAGGCAAGAGCCGAGGGAGAAAAACCTCTGCGGTAGTCTGGTCGGGTAACAGCGGTAACGGATTGCGTGCTATCTGCGACAGATCGTGCAAGGTCTAGGTAAGTTAGTGGTGGGTATCATGCAGACTGATACCTTTGACGTTGCGAGTCGTTGTCACTCGACGGTTGCAGCTGGGTACCGTTGTTGTCTACTCGACCAGCATCAGCATACCTGTGACAGGTGAGTTCGTCATCGGTTAGTGGCCGATAGGTCACACATCGGATGCACATTGTTTGTTTGTTCGTTAGTGTGCGAGTTTTCGGCTTCCATGCTTTGCCTGTTGCTCGGCTGTGATAGCACCTGGCACGTCCATTGAGTGTTGATGTGGAGGGGCTCGCCGATGTTGTCCCTTGTGAGTGTGTGTTAGCTCGCTATAGGTGGTTAGGCCCTAGGTAACATTGTCTTATGCTTCCACCTGTGGTTCTGATCATAGTTCCCCAGAGTAAGGATGAAAAAAATTGTTCGAATGTCTCGAGTTCCTCCCGCCGGAGGTTCGAGTCATCCCTCGGGCATGGGTGTGTGTGTTGTTCTTAGCATAAGTTAGTTTAAGTAGTGTGTAAGTTCAAAAATGGTTCAAATGGCTCTGAGCACTATGGGACTCAACTGCTGTGGTCATAAGTCCCCTAGAACTTAGAACTACTTAAACCTAACTAACCTAAGGACAGCACACAACACCCAGCCATCACTAGGCAGAGAAAATCCCTGACCCCGCCGGGAATCGAACCCGGGAACCCGGGCGTGGGAAGCGAGAACGCTACCGCACGACCACGAGATGCGGGCTAGTGTGTAAGTCTAGGGACCGATGACCTAAGCAGTTTGCTCCCTTAGGAATTCACACACATTTGAGCATTCACCCACATTTGTCTCGAGTTCCTGTGTAGTCGTGTGGCGAGTTTTGTGAATACTTCCTCGAGACCTACTGATAACAAACAGACCCGAACTTTTCGACTCTGTAAGCGCAGAACAGGGAATCAGTGATCATAAGGCCGTTGTAGCATCCCTGAATATGGAAGTTAATAGGAATATAAAAAAAGGGAGGAAGGTTTATCTGTTTAGCAAGAGTAATAGAAGGCAGATTTCAGGCTACCTAACAGATCAAAACGAAAATTTCTGTTCCGACACTGACAATGTTGAGTGTTTATGGAAAAAGTTCAAGGCAATCGTAAAATACGTTTTAGACAGGTACGTGCCGAGTAAAAGTGTGAGGGACGGGAAAAACCCACCGTGGTACAACAACAAAGTTAGGAAATTACTGCGAAAGCAAAGAGAGCTTCACTCCAAATTTAAACGCAGCCAAAACCTCTCAGTCAAACAGGAGCTAAAGGATGTCAAAGTTAGCGTAAGGAGGGCTATGCGTGAAGCGTTTAGTGAATTCGAAAGTAAAATACTAGGTACCGACTTGACAGAAAATCCTAGGAAGTTCTGGTCTTACGTTAAATCAGTAAGTGGCTCGAAACAGCATGTCCAGACACTCCGGGATGATGATGGCATTGAAACAGAGGATGACAAGCGTAAAGCTGAAATACTAAACACCTTTTTCCGAAGCTGTTTCACAGAGGAAGACCGCACTGCAGTTCCTTCTCTAAATCCTCGCACAAACGAAAAAATGGCTGACATCGAAATAAGTGTCCAAGGAATAGAAAAGCAACTGGAATCACTCAACAGAGGAAAGTCCACTGGACCTGACAGGATACCAATTCGATTCTACACAGAGTACGCGAAAGAACTTGCCCCCCTTCTAACAGCCGTGTACCGCAAGTCTCTAGAGGAACGGAAGGTTCCAAATGATTGGAAAAGAGTACAGGTAGTCCCAGTCTTCAAGAAGGGTCGTCGAGCAGATGCGCAAAACTATAGACCTATATCTCTGACGTCGATCTGTTGTAGAATTTTAGAACATGTTTTTTGCTCGAGTATCATGTCGTTTTTGGAAACTCAGAATCTACTATGTAGGAATCAACATGGATTCCGGAAACAGCGATCGTCTGAGACCCAACTCGCTCTATTTGTTCATGAGACCCAGAAAATATTAGATACAGGCTCCCAGGTAGATGCTATTTTTCTTGACTTCCGGAAGGCGTTCGATACAGTTCCGCACTGTCGCCTGATAAACAAAGTAAGAGCCTACGGAATATCAGACCAGCTGTGTGGCTGGATTGAAGAGTTTTTAGCAAACAGAACACAGCTTGTTGTTATCAACGGAGAGACGTCTACAGACGTTAAAGTAACCTCTGGCGTGCCACAGGGGAGTGTTATGGGACCATTGCTTTTCACAATATATATAAATGACCTAGTAGATAGTGTCGGAAGTTCCATGCGGCTTTTCGCGGATGATGCTGTAGTATACAGAGAAGTTGCAGCATTAGAAAATTGTAGCGAAATGCAGGAAGATCTGCAGCGGATAGGCTTGGTGCAGGGAGTGGCAACTGACCCTTAACATAGACAAATGTAATGTATTGAGAATACATAGAAAGAAGGATCCTTTATTGTATGATTATATGATAGCGGAACAAACACTGGTAGTAGTTACTTCTGTAAAATATCTGGGAGTATGCGTGCGGAACGATTTGAAGTGGAATGATCGTATAAAATTAATTGTTGGTAAAGCGGGTACCAGGTTGAGATTAATTGGGAGAGTCCTTAGAAAATGTAGTCCATCAACAAAGGAGGTGGCTTACAAAACACTCGTTCGACCAATACTTGAGTATTGCTCATCAGTGTGGGATCCGCACCAGATCGGGTTGACGGAGGAGATAGAGAAGATCCAAAGAAGAGCGGCGCGTTTCGTCACAGGGTTATTTGGTAACCGTGATAGCGTTACGGAAATGTTTAACAAACTCAAGTGGCAGACTCTGCAAGAGAGGCGCTCTGCATCGCGGTGTAGCTTGCTCGCCAGGTTTCGAGAGGGTGCGTTTCTGGATGAGGTATCGAATATATTGCTTCCCCCTACTTATACCTCCCGAGGAGATCACGAATGTAAAATTAGAGAGATTAGAGCGCGCACAGAGGCTTTCAGACAGTCGTTCTTCCCGCGAACCATACGCGACTGGAACAGGAAAGGGAGGTAATGACAGTGGCACGTAAAGTGCCCTCCGCCACACACCGTTGGGTGGCTTGCGGAGTATAAATGTAGATGTAGATGTAGATGTAGAGTTTCAAGGCGGTATTCATTGTGAAGATCCGCGGTGCTAGCGTACCGGCGAGCGCTGCTGATGGTACGTGCCACTTTGCTCTGTGTAAAGCCGTCGGCACACGGACCGTGCATTCGAAAGTTGAGCGTTGAGCGTGCCGAGTTTCTGGCGTCATAGCGTGGAATAGCACGTTCGGGAGACTTTCCGAGCGTGCAGAGCAATATCTGGCATGTCAGTTATTCTGAGCGTGCATCTGAGCGTTGACCAATGAGATGTCACAACGCCACCTACGTCACACGCACGCCGTCTCCCTTCAGTACAAGAGATGTGAGGCGCCATATTGGCATTCATTTCAAGTTTATATGTATATATGCCGTTTCTGAGCACCAACAAATTCAGAATCACTGGAAAACCCGTTGTTAACTGTGTGAATCGTTCCAATAAAATAACGAGAAACATCATATTCTTGGCAAAAGAATTATTGTAACTTGAGTATAATGAGAGTAGGCTATTTGAAGGCAGCGACACTCGGAAGACCCGCTCAAAACGCATTGTTCTTTGTACAATTTGTCATAATTAAATTTCAATTAGTAACATGTCTACGATAAGGTTTTCTGCAACGGGTAAAATACTTTGATTACTTGCCATGTGCGTGTGTTATTTGTTTAGCGTCATGAGTAGCGTCACTGTCTTGTGTTGATTTGAAAGTTGGGGTGGAGGTTCGCGTTTTAACACTACTAAATTTTATTTCCCAACATTCGCGTTTTATTAGGTTCTGATACTTTATTATTAGTTTAATATAAGTATATACTATAATATTTGATGTTATGTAAATATAAGTTCCCCTTTTTTTGAGGGGTGACTTTGTTCGATCCGCTTGATCTACAGGACAATTTGCGCTACTTGTATAAAGATATATTGATCCTTTTTTGTTGCAAAGATTCTGCTACTGGGTAGGAACAGTGATTAAGTAAGACTGACCTTGGGGTTTTACTAAAATGTTGGAATGATGAAATAATGTTTATCTTATGGGGAGAAGTATTCCAAATTTGTACCGCACTGTTTGTAATGGAACTTTTATATGTCTCTGTCCTTATTGATTGGTACTTTCCTTTTCGTGGACGATGGATGAAATGTGCGTTTTAATAGAGCTAACGTGGTAATTTTACGCGCGCCCGTTGGGTAAACAGTGTGATTTACGAACTAGAAACATCCTTCGACTGTCGCTGGAGTGCGTTGCGATCGCGTATACCACGTTGGGGCCCACGTACCGTATGCACAAGTCGCATCATTCCTGAGCGTTCAGCAGCACGTTGAACTTGGCACGCTCAACGTTAACGTTCGACAGCACGGTCCGCGTGCCGACGGCTGAAGCTGCAGGCTACGCAGGCGTATAGGAGCCGCCTGGAAAAACCTGCTCTGCACTCAGATAAAAGGCTGCCGACGTAGATTTTCGACAAATAATTGTTCGCAGACACTACAGTTCAAGGAAATGGTGTTGGACTGTATGGGAAAGAATTCAGTATAAACCTCGCGTTAACTTGGCGCTGAAACGTACTCAGTTGCAGTAATGGTGAGGCAGCGGCTAACCCTTCATCTTGAATGACGTGTGCAATCAATGCGGTCAAATGATTTTGAACGCAGTTGTAAATTCTGTCAACGCATTACCCATGCCAGTACTCCATTGTCGAACTTCCTACAGTTCGCGGTTCGAGCCTCTTTCCAGGTTCATGTATTGTTTATCTGCCGCATTAGCAACAGCCGATAGAGAGTGACGAAAATTGCACGCCAGCGCATCTCGAACTGTCAGCATTAATTTCCCATGAACTCGCAGGCTGGAGTTACACAAGATTAACTAACAGAGCTTAAGCTGTCGTCAGTCCATTTGAATCGTGTTCGTTGCTTGGTATTTACTGCAGATGTTACGTCACAGCTGTCAGCCGCAATGGTTCCAAACCTGGGGGTAACATGAAAGTTCTGATCGATAAAAACAGAAGTGTACAATTGAATTTCGGCCAGGGAACTAAATAAGCTTAGAAAACCATTTCTGTTATCGCTAATTCGTGAGACTGTAATACTGATTACATGAGTTACCAAAAAAACGTATTCTTTTAAATACCAGAATTAACCTGTGACACAGTGTGGTTGAGATTACAGCTTGTGAAACGGATTTATGAACAAAATTTTCCTCATATAGTCCATCCACTATATACATGTTTCTTAATTTGCACCTACGACCGTAAAATAGACTTATACATCACGTTTACTTACATATCTCACTGAAATGCCTTTTCTAAGTTGTAGAAAGTTCCCACAGTACACCATGAAATGGTTCATTATTCACTTTGCAACAATAAACGAACTAATTAACAACTCAAGAATAATTACTTAATGGCTACTCCATTGCTGTAGGGCCTACGCTCTATTATTATTATTATTATTATTATTATTATTATCATCGGCAGTCTTCATATACAAAGCAGTCACAGCCTGAAGATGTCCAGTTTCTGCCTATTCAGAAGTAAGCAGTCCAGCAATCAAGTAATTTTCAAGCAACAAAATTAGTCCACATATTTTAATTTGGTTGTTTTTAGGAAGTGCAGGGTGTGAATGAAGTAAATGTCGCTAGGGAAAGAAGTAGTGCACAGCAAACATGTTTTACAACAAGTGTCTACCCTCAATGTGAAAAATTGCCTTTCTTTTCTGAGATGGAGTTGAAGGTAGCAATCGTGTTGCAATCAAGATTGCTTCAGAATTGTATAAAACAGCGGTGCCACCAATAAGAAGTATCAGTTGTGTCATTAACTCATTAGTTCACTAAATATCATTTATCTTTCGACATTTAGCAATGGAACTGTTGAAAGGAAGATTAGTTAGGCGCTGATGTTGATGGTAGATAGTGGTGATGGTATAGTGGGCAGAGGGGAGGCAGAGGGGGGTGGCGGGTACTAGCTAGTATGTGATTGCGCTGAGGACTAGTTGTCTCAGAAAGATTATGAACCACTGTGTTACTGGATAATGAGAACATAGTTACAACACAAGGATGTACCATCTCACGTCGATATTAATGTTCATGAGCAACTGGACAACAAATAACTGACATCGTTAGATTGTAAGGGGAAATGCTGTCCCACTGCCGGCAATGTCACCGAATCTCGCCCTCAGAATTTTTTCATGTTGGTTACAGGAAGGCGCCTAAAATAAAATTCTAGCCACCGCCCCAGGCTTCGCACAGGTACCACTAACTATCAACTACCGGACGACTGCAACTGTTTCTGAGATTAGCCTTCGCATACAGTCAGAAAAACGCGGCGGGGGGTTTTAATTTAAGATATGCAGTGATGTAAAAAAGCCTAGAGGGACCAATACGAATGGAAGACCAAGAACGAAGTACTCGGCTTAGTAAGGGTTTATGACGTTCTTTCGCCCCTAATGTTCAATCCACAAATCTAAGAAGCAAAGACTGATATAAGAGAAGGGTTCAGGAATTGAATTAAAATTCCGGGTAAAGGATATCAATGAGAAATTCGCTGTTGACATTGCTATCCTCGGATACAGTGGTGAAGATTTACAGGATTAGTTGAATGGAATGGACAATCTACCGTGCACAGAATATGAATTGAGATTAAACCGAAGAAAATCGACAGTAATAAGGAGTGGCAGAAATGAGATTCATAAAAATCAGATTAACAGAGGCGAAGATAGCGTTCCTGACCAAAAGAAGTAGTAGTATCAGGCATAGGCTTTAATTTGAGGAAGAGAATGTACGTTTCGAACACAGCATTACATGGAAGCGAATGATGGACTGTGAGAAATGAGAAAAGAGCATAATCGAATCGTTTGGGATATGAGCCGAAATTGGTGGAACGGTAAAGAGAAATCGGTGAGAAGAGAAGAGCAAGGAACAAGATGACTGGACACACGTTAAGACATCATGGAATAACTTCCATGATACTAGAATGAGCTGTAAAGGGTAAAAACTGCAGGGGAAGACAGACACTGGAGTACAAGACTGGCGCAGGAGCAACTGGGACTAGAAATTGCGTGGGGGTAATGTTGGCGTAAATTATTAAGTAAATGTTAGTCATTGTACGTGTAAACAAAGACAACACTGGTGTATTCTACCAAGAACTGCAGTCAATAATTGCAGATGGAATTCAATTAATTAACAAGTATAATAACCCAGAGCGCATACAGAGTGAACAACGGCAAAAGAATATAACAAAATCGAATTATTATCAAGCCTAACCAATCCCGAGTACATGGACGATAGGCAATAACCAAAGAACTCGACGCTCAGAAAAACAAAATATGACTTACGAATTGTTGTTGTTGTTGTGGTCTTCAGTCCTGAGACTGGTTTGATGCAGCTCTCCATGCTACTCTATCCTGTGCAAGCTTCTTCATCTCCCAGTATCTACTGCAACATACATCCTTCTGAATTTGCTTAGTGTATTCATCTCTTGGTCTCCCTCTACGTGTTTTACCCTCCACACTGCCCTCCAATGCTAAATTTGTGATCCCTTGATGCCTCAAAACATGTCCTACCAACCGATCCCTTCTTCTAGTCAAGTTGTGCCACAAACTTCTCTTCTCCCCAATCCTATTCAATACTTCCTCATTAGTTACGTGATCTACCCATCTAATCTCCAGCATTCTTCTGTAGCACCACATTTCGAAAGCTTCTATTCTCTTCTTGTCCAAACTAGTTATCGTCCATGTTTCACTTCCATACATGGCTACACTCCATACAAATACTTTCAGAAACGACTTCCTGACACTTAAATCTATACTCGATGTTAACAAATTCCTCTTCTTGAGAAACGCTTTCCTTGCCATTGCCAGTCTACATTTTATATCCTCTCTGCTTCGACCATCATTGGTTATTTTACTCCCTAAATAGCAAAACTCCTTTACTACTTTAAGTGTCTCATTTCCTAATCTAATTCCCTCAACATCACCCGACTTAATTTGACTACATTCCATTATCCTCGTTTTGCTTTTGTTGATGTTCATCTTATATCCTCCTTTCAAGACACTGTCCATTCCGTTCAACTGCTCTTCCAAGTCCTTTGCTGTCTCTGACAGAATTACAATGTCATCGGCGAACCTCAAAGTTTTTACTTCTTCTCCATGAATTTTAATACCTACTCCGAATTTTTCTTTTGTTTCCTTTACTGCTTGCTCAATATACAGATTGAATAACATCGGGGAGAGGCTACAACCCTGTCTTACTCCTTTCCCAACCACTGCTTCCCTTTCGTGCCCCTCGACTCTCATAACTGCCATCTGGTTTCTGTACAAACTGTAAATAGCCTTTCGCTCCCTGTATTTTTCCCCTGCCACCTTCAGAATTTGAAAGAGAGTATTCCAGTCAACATTGTCAAAAGCTTTCTCTAAGTCTACAAATGCTAGAAACGTAGGTTTGCCTTTTCTTAATCTTTCTTCTAAGATAATTCGTAAGGTCAGTATTGCCTCACGTGTCCCAACATTTCTACGGAATCCAAACTGATCTTCCCCGAGGTCGGCTTCTACTAGTTTTTCCATTCGTCTGTAAAGAATTCGTGTTAGTATTTTGCAGCTGTGGCTTATTAAACTGATTGTTCGGTAATTTTCACATCTGTCAACACCTGCTTTCTTTTGGATTGGAATTATTATATTCTTCTTGAAGTCTGAGGGTATTTCGCCTGTCTCATACATCGTGCTCACCAGATGGTAGAGTTTTTTCATGACTGGCTCTCCCGAGGCTGTCAGTAGTTCAAATGCAATGTTGTCTACTCCCGGGGCCTTGTTTCGACTCAGGTCTTTCAGTGCTCTGTCAAACTCTTCACGCAGTATCTTATCTCCCATTTCGTCTTCATCTACATCCTCTTCCATTTCCATAATATTGTCCTCAAGTACATCGCCCTTGTATAAACCCTCTATATACTCCTTCCACCTTTCTGCCTTCCCTTCTTTGCTTAGAACTGGGTTGCCATCTGAGCTCTTGATATTCATACAAGTGGTTCTCTTCTCTCCAAAGGTCTCTTTAATTTTCCTGTAGGCAGTATCTATCTTACCCCTAGTGAGACAAGCCTCTACATCCTTACATTTGTCCTCTAGCCATCCCTTCTTAGCCATTTTGCACTTCCTGTCGATATCATTTTTGAGACGTGTGTATTCCACTTTGCCTGCTTCATTTACTGCATTTTCATATTTTCTCCTTTCATCAATTAAATTCAATATTTCTTCTGTTACCCAAGGATTTCTATTAGCCCTCGTCTTTTTACCTACGTGATCCTCTGCTGCCTTCACTACTTCATCCCTCAGAGCTACCCATTCTTCTTCTACTGTATTTCTTTCCCCCATTCCTGTCAATCGTTCCCTTATGCTCTCCCTGAAACTCTCTACAACCTCTGGTACTTTCAGTTTATCCAGGTCCCATCTCCTTAAATTCCCACCTTTTTGCAGTTTCTTCAGTTTCAATCTGCAGTCCATAACCAATAGATTGTGGTCAGAATCCACATCTGCCCCTGGAAATGTCTTACAATTTAAAACCTGGTTCCTAAATCTGATATCTTTTAGTATCTCCAGGATTCTTCCAGGTATACAACCTTCTTTTATGATTCTTGAACCAAGTGTTGGCTATTATTAAGTTGTGCTCTGTGCAAAATTCTACCAGGCGGCTTCCTCTTTCATTTCTTACCCCCAATCCATATTCACCTACTACGTTTCCTTCTCTCCCTTTTCCTACACTCGAATTCCAGTCACCCATGACTATTAAATTTTCGTCTCCCTTCACTATCTGAATAATTTCTTTTATTTCATCATACATTTCATCTATTTCTTCATCATCTGCAGAGGTAGTTGGCATATAAACTTGTACTACTGTAGTAGGCATGGGCTTCGTGTCTATCTTGGCCACAGTAATGCGTTCACTATGCTGTTTGTAGTAGCTAACCCGCACTCCTATTTTTTTATTCATTATTAAACCTACTCCTGCATTACCCCTATTTGATTTTGTATTTATAACCCTGTATTCACCTGACCAAAAGTCTTGTTCCTCCTGCTACCGAACTTCACTAATTCCCACTATATCTAACTTTAACCTATCCATTTCCCTTTTTAAATTTTCTAACCTACCTGCCCGATTAAGTGATCTGACATTCCACGCTCCTAACCGTAGAACGCCAGTTTTCTTTCTCCTGATAACGACGTCCTCCTGAGTAATCCCTGCCCGGAGATCCGAATGGGGGACTATTTTACCTCCGGAATATTTTACCCAAGAGGACGCCATCATCATTAATCATACAGTAGAGCTGCATGTCCTCGGGAAAAATTACGGCTGTAGTTTCCCCTTGCTTTCAGCCGTTCGCAGTACCAGCACAGCAAGGCCGTTTTGGTTAATGTTACAAGACCAGATCAGTCAATCATCCAGACTGTTGCCCCTGCAACTACTGAAAAGGCTGCTGCCCCTCTTCAGGAACCACACGTTTGTCTGGCCTCTCAACAGATACCCCTCCGTTGTGGTTGCACCTACGGTACGGCCATCTGTATCGCTGAGGCACGCAAGCCTCCCCACCAACGGCAAGGTCCATGGTTCATGGGGGGGGGGGGGGACTTACGAATTAATGTAGATAAAGCACTTGTAATCATCTTGCCCAATTTGAATCAAAGTTACAAAACTGGGGAACAAATGCCTGTTCAGGGTGCTCGAAAATTCTCGTTACAATCTTCTAGGAGCTGTAGAGGGGAGTGAGAACATATTTTTTGAATAGGAACTCATGTCCGGATACGTACTGCTTCGTTTTACGATAGTTTTAAGTCAGGTGTTTAACTCTTCACTTCTGCTTGAGGATTTAAATTGGGCGTGACGCAATGCAGTTATTAGGTAGTAATAGAAAGAACACCCGACGAAATATCCATTTATCACTTGAGCACATTTATTTGTATTAACACTTAAACAATGCGTCTTTACATTATTCCAAAAGAAAACAGAGTGCACCATACTATACATACATAACTTAATGTTTACGTTTTAATACAAACAAATGCGCTTAACCGATAAATGGGAATTTCGCTATTTTTCCTTTCGAGTTGTTACCTAAAAACTGTATAGGATCATGCCTAATTCAATTCCTCAAGCATAAGTGGATGAGCTAAACATCTTAATTGAAACCTTTGTAAGTTTCCTGACATGGATTCCTATTCAAAATATTACGTACTCCTAGAATTTTATAACGGGAATTTTCGAACATCCTGTACAATTTAATAATTCCATAGTATCTAACGCAAGAGAAAGATCGTTAATAAACCAGACCGCCTAATGTGATTGAGCCTACGCAGAAGTTTTTGAATTAAGATATACAAATAACAACGCACAGTGAAAGCACACGAGACGCTCAGTAACAGATATCATCCCAAAACCAAATTCAAAAAGTACCCAACCAAGGCCGACCCACCCGGTTAACGCGGAACAGAGGGAACAAGACCGACAAAGCTCACAGTGGAGCCAACGGTCTATACATCCCGCAACACATGTAATATGAGAACAGTAAATCAAAGAAATCCAGCAGCGACAATTTAATTTTCACTAGGGACACTACCATCTGCTAGTACTCTTCCAGTTGAATACACTAGGCTCAACTGCAGCCTCCTTGCATTTCACTGCGTAATCCAAGTAGGACAGCCCTGCCTCTCTCATATCCTCCTCAGACCTGAGCTTAGATTTTGTGAATGAAAAGTTTATGTAGTTGTTCAATGCATTAATCTTGGGGAAAATGAGACTGAAATACTGAAATTAAGAAACCAGCATGATTCATGAAAGTTTTAGTACATGTTCCACGTGATTACCATTTATGTTAAAAAATAATTAAAATATGTGCAATATTAGAAAAATTCAGTATTAAATACCTAAAAGTTATGAAAAACGTCACTGGAATCGAAAAATATAAGAAGTTGCAAATTGCAGTTCCAGCGCTACATCGGAAGCAGTATATCTTTATATTGGTGTGACGAACTCAACAATCGCCGGCCAGTGTGGCCGTGCGGTTCTAGGCGCTTCAGTCTGGCACTGCGTGACCGCTACGGTCGCAGGTTCGAATCCTGCCTCGGGCATGGATGTGTGTGATGTCCTTAGGTTAGTTAGGTTTAAGAAGTACTAAGTTCTAGGGGACTGATGACCACAGATGTTAAGTCCCATAGTGCTCAGAGCCATTTGAACCATTTTTAACTAAACAATCACTTATTCGACAGTGCAGGGTCTGTTAGCATATTATAGCAGGGTCTAAATGCATTCTAGCCAAAGTCATTAAGACCAAAGAGGAATTAACTTTATTTTTCGAAGACGCGCTGACACTGCTATGAACACCTTCTTTAAGCATATGGTGCAAATTAATGGGGACATGCAGAGACGCGAATGAGCAATGCAGTGAAAACAGAAATTACCTTTATTTTTCGAAGACGTGCTGACACTGCTATGAACACCTTCTTTAAGCATATGGTGCAAACTAATGGGGACATGCAGAGACGGGAACGAGCAATGCAGTTGGGCACAGCAGGTTTGGTTTATTCCCTGAGCTAGAAAAGAATGAAATTGCTATGTAGCATATATGCTATGTAGGGATTGAAGAGGATATGCAATGCAGCCAGCACTTATCACAGCAAAAAACACACTCTCCCGTAACTCTCGTGCTCGAAAACACTCCACTGTAACCAGCCCTTCACTGCCGGCTGCCGTGCAGTCTTTGGATTCGCGCTGCTCCGTTCTGAATTATGAAGCAAACGCCTATCCGCCTCGATTGTCTGTCGGCCGTTTTGTAACACTTGTTTTGGTTCGTTTCTGCTGGAGGCGGAACGCTTCCTCCAAGTTGCCAGTAGCGTTCCGGTCCCCTCTCCTCTTTCCCGCCACAGCTGCCTCCCTGGGTTGATGACAGTGGCCAACCGCTGGGCCAGCCATGCCAATGATGACAACCTCAACTTACGCGCTATACATGGTTCCCAGAACACTCGGCTGACACGACGCACGGCAGTACGGCGCGAGCTCAAGCTGGCGGTGCCGCTGAGGTTCGTGTTGCCAGACCACCATCGTCTCTGCGTCGACGCCGCTTCTAGCTGCACTCACTCAGTCATCAGCAGACACGATCGGCTGCACTCGGAGCGCATGAGACGTTCTTGCTCGAACTGCCAAGTGGGGCCGGGAATTCAAACGTGCCATGAAATTGTTAATTCACAGCACACAGGTAGAATTAAGAAATTACATAACTGCTTCTCTGAGAGATAGCTTGTCACAGGAGAGGAAGTAAAGGCGAGGTGTATAAAAGTAGTTAGAAGATGAAAAATAAAGAATAGAGGACGTCTTTGGCATTTGAATCTTTTGCACAAAGCGTGACGGTCTGATTGATAGCGTAATAACTGTGTATCGTGTTTACGTTTGTTTGCGCTCGTTTGAAGTCCATCAGTTAACTGGAAAACACGTCGAGTGTGAAATGTGCGTAACATTTCGTATTCTGAGTGAGACACTCATGAAGACGGTCGAAACACATCGGGAGGTTAGCGTAAAGCGCTGTCATCGTTGGAGAAGGCAAGGAAAAATGAGCACTAATTCTTACTTCAAAAACATTTCTCCTATTCCATTACTTCTGGCACACCAGAGACCTTTTCCGCTAATGTCCATGAAGATGTGCGAAGTAGGTGGCCATCTGTCAGCAGCAAAGATTTGGTGCAGAAAGTTGATGCACAAGTTTAAGAAAAGCACTTCACGATTTCGTTTTTAGTTAATAAGATTCCTCTAGTTTCAACAAACGGTCACTACAAAATTCGGGAGGACGACGGTTCAATCCCGCGTCCGACCATCCTGATTTAGGTTTTCCGTTCAAAAATGGTTCAAATGGCTCTGAGCACTATGGGACTTAACTACTGAGGTCATCAGTCCCCTAGAACTTAGAACTACTTAAACCTAACTAACCTAAGGATATCACATAATCCATGCCCGAGGCAGGATTCGAACCTGCGACCGTAGCGGTCACGCGGTTCCAAACTGACGCGCTTAGGTTTTCCGTGATTTCCCTAAATCGCTCCAGGCAAATGCCGGGATGGTTCCTTTGAAAGGGCACGGCCGACTTCCTTCCCTAATCCGATGAGACCGATGACCTCGCTGTCCGGTCTCCTTCCCCAAACAACCCCCCCCCCCCCCCGTCACTACAAAATTCTGAAAATAACACTCAAAGTAGCGGAAGATGCTCTCACATTGGGCAAGTAAAATGCAGACCGAGGTGCAGAAACCATTGGAGCACCCAGTGTTTTTAATTTCCTTATGAGGTACAGTAACGAATGTCGTGAATAGTAGAAAGGTCACGGGAAATGAAACTTGGCCCGCATCTCGTTGTCGTGCGGTAGCGTTCTCGCTTCCCACGCCCGGGTTCCCGGGTTCGATTCCCGGCGGGGTCAGGGATTTTCTCTGCCTCGTCATGGCTGGGTGTTGTGTGCTGTCCTTAGGTTAGTTAGGTTTAAGTAGTTCTAAGTTCTAGGGGACTGATGACCATAGATGTTAAGTCCCATAGTGCTCAGAGCCATTTGAACCATTTTGAAATGAAACTTGAGTGGAGTCAACGGTTGCGAATATCAGGTCCAAAAATTAGCAATGATACTGCATTTGGATATTTTTCTCTCAGAATGTATAATGAATTCCCAAAACACAATGTGAGACCCTAACTAAACACAGTCGAGCAGTCCACAAAAAAGTGCGTGTCAACTAAGTTTTCTTCATGACAGTGCTCATCCATAAGGCTGAACGAACGCTAGGTCGTATAATATGGCTGGAAATAACATGATAACCTTCTTTATACCTCCAATTTGGCTGTCGGTCATCATCAATGGTTTCTGTGCATGAAGGCTGTTGTGGCTTGGCAAGAGAGCCAACCCACTATGAGGAAGCCGAAAGGCACGCGTTTAAGCTCACACAGGCTGGCGTGAGGTCTGGAACAGGACAAGAAATTGAGACTAGCAAAAAAGGTACGTATCTTCTGGAATACTTAACTTTAATCCATAATTGGCGAACATCGCTCTTGACGGTACATGTTTTACAGCATCAATAGTAACTGGTAATGGCGCCTTGCTAGGTCGTAGCAAATGACGTAGCTGAAGGCTATGCTAACTATCGTCTCGGCAAATGAGAGCGTAATTTGTCAGTGAACCATCGCTAGCAAAGTCGGCTGTACAACTGGGGCGAGTGCTAGGAAGTCTCTCTAGACCTGCCGTGTGGCGGCGCTCGGTCTGCAATCACTGATAGTGGCGACACGCGGGTCCGACGTATACTAACGGACCGCGGCCGATTTAAAGGCTACCACCTAGAAAGTGTGGTGTCTGGCGGTGACACCACAAAGGTGCATTTACATTGTCAGCGCTATGACAACGACGATAGTCTCGAAATGGTCTTTCATCAACGACTGGCAAATCAGACGACAGATTCTTATGTGAATTGGTGGTGTGGGGTTCGTGCTGGGTGCTATGAAGGTGTGGTCTTACCTTGATAAAACAATTTTTAGTAAACCAAAATACATCCGTCCGCAGCTCGTGGTCTTGCGGTAGCGTTCTCGCTTCCCGTGCACGGGGTCCCGGATTCGATTCCCGGCGGGGTCACGAATTTTTCCTGCCTCGAGATGACTGACTGTTGTTGTGTCGTCATCATCATAATTCATCCCCATTACGATCGGAGTAAGGCAATGGAAAACAACATCCGCTACGACTCTGCCTATTACGGCGGTGCACGTCTCCTTGGAGTATGGAACCTCATCATCAGAGTATGTCCCTTGACTATTGGCGAGGCAGCGCAGCGATTAACACAGTGCACTAGTTTTCAGGAGGAGGACACCTCAAGTTGCTGTCCCGCCATCTTGATTTAAATTTTCCGTGATTTCCGTCAATCACTTCAGCCTTTCAAAGGGCACGATCGTTTTCTTTCCCCATCCTTCCTTAATGTGAGCTTGTGCTCCGTCTCGTTGTCACTGGGACGTAAACACTAATCCCCCTTCCGTTTTCTTTCTTCTATGACAATTAACAAAACAGCAGTATGGCAACTGAATTTAATGCACGCCCCACTTATAATTCCGAAAGCCAGAGCATTAGAACAACATAATAAGTGAATTAAAATTTCTTCAGTACGATGGTAACCAATTTGAAATTAACACCGCCCCACTAACATTAAAATTGGAAGAAACAACAAGAACATAAGCAGTTTACAGTTATGGCCATTTGGTCAAAAAGTACAATAATAACAAAATGAAAATAGTTTTCACATCGAACCACTTGATACACACAATAAATCAGAACAGCAGCCCTCAGACTTAGCTGGACTTTCACACATTTACACAGTCTAGTCACAGTAATGTGAGCATCACTAAAGTTCTACATCAACGTGCAATAACGATCCACAGACCGCAGGTGGAAGCACTAGCAGTGGAGGGTACATAAAACGTGACAGGGGGACGCGGAAAACGGTGCAGTCGTTTTCGTAGTGTGAAACGGAGTGATTTATCGGACATCCAGAAGGCTACGGTCTTTGGTTTTCAAGCCAAGGCTGGAAACATACCCCAAACGGCTAAGTTCGTAAACTGTTAGTGTGCTGCCGCGATTAAAGTATGCCGTGCATGGCAAAATGGAGTTATCCAAACTGGCGCCGAGGCAACTGGGATATACCAAGGACCATAGATGACCCGGGCGAACGACGGCTGCGGAGATGTGCGCGGGAGAATAGGCGTGCAGCTGTGGAGCAGCCGACCCAGATGAACTGAGGGGCTACCAACAGTGTCTGCTGAACGACCGTACATCGGCGACGAAGGCTGGAATTCACACGCCAGTAACGCAACTCTACGTCCGCCTAAAGGTTTCTCAGATGAATCACGTTTTATGCTCCATCGGACAGATGGCCTTTGGCGTGTACGGCAGGAACTTGTGAAAGCAAATACTAGAGGAAGCTTTATGGTCTGGGTAATGTTTTCGTGGCACTGCCTGAGCATAGCTTCGAGAAGTTGTTGGGACGATCTCTGTTGTTATGTACATATTTGTGAATGGCACCATCACTTCATTTTAACACCTTTATTCCAGTCTGTCAGTTTCAAAAGAATCGTGCTGTCATTTTCGGATTGGCATTACACTTTGCGTTTATGTTCACATACATGTGCCGTCGACATTTTGAGAGTTTTATAATGCATTTACACTTCGTTCTCAAAATGTCGACGACGCAAAGTGTAATGCCAATCCCAAGATGACACCACGAGTCTGTCGGAACTAGTAATTGGGATAAAGGTCTTCAAATCAATCGATCTTGACTTTCGAAAAAAGACATATACATTCCCTGAGTGATGTCGTCATTTCGGAAGGCGCAACAGATCAACCCAAGTACGTATCTATCCTTGGGGACCATATCCACCCCTAGACGCACTTTTTCCTCGAGACGGTGGCATCTGCCAGCAGGACAATGCTACGTGTCACGCAGCTCGCAGTGCATGTGCGTCGTTCGAAGAGCACCAGGATGAATTTATCGTACTGACCTGGCTAGCAAACTCATTTTACTTAAACTCAATGGAGAATCTGTGGGACCAACTGCATCGGGCTGTTCACATGATGCATCCTCAACGGAGAAACCTAGAGCAGATGGCCACAAAACCGGTTCACTTGGCTCTGAGCACTATGGGATTTAACAACTGAGGTCATCACTCACCTAGAATTTAGAACTACTTAAACCTAACTAACCGAACGACGTCACACACATCCATGCCCGAGGCAGGATTCGAACCTGCGACCGTAGCAGACGCGTGGTTCCGGACCGAAGCGCCCAGAACCGCACTGGAGTCGGCATGGCTCCACTTCCCTGTCGGTACCTTCCAGAACCTCAATGACTCTCTTTCTGTACTTCTCGCAGCAGTATGCACTGCAAAAGGTGGTTGGCTCTGATCACTATGGGACTTAACGTCTGAGGTCATCAGTCCCCTAGAACGCAGAACTGCTTAAACCTAACTAACCTGACATCACACACATCCATTCCCGAGGTAGGATTCGAACCTGCGACCGTAGCGGTCGCGCGGTTGCAGACTGAAGCACCTAGAACCGCTCGGTCACAAAGGCCGGCTGCAAAAGGTTTTTGCTTTTCACAGGTGGTCACATTATTGTGACTGGACAGTACAGGTCTACCAACCACTCCTTTCACCATCCATTCACTACTGGGCACGATACTACCAACCCACTAAAGTACCACCTATGCAAAATTAGCTATTACAGTTCTCTGGACGATAGTATATACAATTCTGATTATGCTCCCAGAATAACCTAGTCCAATGTCCAAATAAATGCAGTAACTTCAACAAACGATCGTTTCCTGTGGAATATGACTGACCTTACACCCCGTGCACACCACTTGTGCGCTTCACTGTACAGTAAACAGAGCTTGAATCACTAAGGCACACGGCGGTGCTTCTCTTGTAATCTGGAAGCCCCTGTCTGCATCCTCCCTAACCGTCCTCTTGACATGTTTGTGACCATACGCTGCCGCTTCGCCCAACATCGACTGTCAATGGTGCCCCAGTTTTAGCATCTCAGAGCACCAACTCTGCAGTGGGCTTTGTGTTACTGGCTGTCCACCGTCTCCTCGCTCCGTCTTCGCAGCTCCAGCTACTGCCGCTGTGACGCCTTCGGGGTGTCTAGTGCGCTTCAGACGAGTTGGGCCAATGCCGCGATTCACGCCCGGCACCAAACCCTCGCCCGCCAGTACAGCTAGCAGGTACTGAAAATTCGTTGTTCTCGTAAGTTCTTGGCTCGTGCAGCCACTCTGAAATGTTGGTTTAATTAGTCTGTGGCAGAGCACCTTGCCTACCTCACTGACGCGTCCCACAAAAGATAAGTAACAGGTCCTTCTGTTCACTTGTCTGTTTTACACTGAAGCGCCAAAAAACCTGGTGCAAACATGCGTATTCGAATACAGAGACATACGAGGGCAGTTCAATAAGTAATGCAACACATTTTTTTTCTCGGACAATTTTGGTTGAAAAAACCGGAAATTTCTTGTGGAATATTTTCAAACATTCCCGCTTCCTCTCGTGTAGTTTCATTGACCTCCGACAGGTGGCAGCGCTGTACGGAGCTGTTAAAATGGCGTCTGTAACGGATGTGCGTTGCAAACAACGGGCAGTGATCGAGTTTCTTTTGGCGGCAAACCAGGGCATCTCAGATATTCATAGGCGCTTGCAGAATGTCTACGGTGATCTGGCAGTGGACAAAAGCACGGTGAGTCGTTGGGCAAAGCGTGTGTCATCATCACCGCAAGGTCAAGCAAGACTGATCTCCCGCGTGCGGGCCGGCCGTGCACAGCTGTGACTCCTGCAATGGCGGAGCGTGCGAACACACTCGTTCGAGATGATCGACGGATCACCATCAAACAACTCAGTGCTCAGCTTGACATCTCTGTTGGTAGTGCTGTCACAATTGTTCACCAGTTGGGATATTCAAAGGTTTGTTCCCGCTGGGTCCCTCGTTGTCTAACCGAACACCATAAAGAGCAAAGGAGAACCATCTGTGCGGAATTGCTTGCTCGTCATGTGGCTGAGGGTGACAATTTCTTGTCAAAGATTGTTACAGGCGATGAAACATGGGTTCATCACTTCGAACCTGAAACAAAACGGCAATCAATGGAGTGGCGCCACACCCACTCCCCTACCAAGAAAAAGTTTAAAGCCGTACCCTCAGCCGGTAAAGTCATGGTTACAGTCTTCTGGGACGCTGAAGGGGTTATTCTGTTCGATGTCCTTCCCCATGGTCAAACGATCAACTCTGAAGTGTATTGTGCTACTCTTCAGAAATTGAAGAAACGACTTCAGCGTGTTCGTAGCCACAAAAATCTGAACGAACTTCTCCTTCTTCATGACAACGCAAGACCTCACACAAGTCTTCGCACCCGAGAGGAGCTCACAAGACTTCAGTGGACTGTTCTTCCTCATGCAAAGTACAGCCCCGATCTCGCACCCTCGGGTTTCCATATGTTTGGCCCAATCAAGGACGCAATCCGTGGGAGGCACTACGCGGATGATGAAGAAGTTATTGATGCAGTACGACGTTGGCTCCGACATCGACCAGTGGAATGGTAGCGTGCAGGCATACAGGCCCTCATTTCAAGGTGGCGTAAGGCCGTAGCATTGAATGGAGATTACGTTGAAAAATAGTGTTGTATAGCTAAAAGATTGGGGAATAACCTGGTGTATTTCAATGCTGAATAAAACAACCCCTGTTTCAGAAAAAAAATGTGTTGCATTACTTATTGAACTGCCCTCGTATAAACAGGCAGAACGCTCTGCTGCGGTCGGCAACGCCTATATAAGGCAAGAAGTATCCGGCGCAGTTGTTAGATCGGTTACTGCTGCTACAATGGCAGGTTATCAAGATTTAAATGAGTTTGAACGTGATGTTATAGTCAGCGCATGAGCGATGGCACACAGCATCTCCGAGGTAGCGATGAAGTGGGGATTTTTTTTAACATTTTGCGAATATACTGTGAATATGAGGAATCTGGTAAAACATCGAATCTCCGACATCGCTGCGGCTGGAAACAGAGCAACGACGACTGAAGAGAATCGTTCAATGTGACAGAAGTGCAACCCTTCTGCAAATTGCTGCAGATTTCAATGCTGGGCTATCAACAAGTGTCAGCGTGCGAACCATTAATCGATATGAGCTTTCGGAGCTGAAGGCCCACTCGCGTATTCTCTATGACTGCACACGGCAAAGCTTTACACATTGCCAGGGCCGTCAACATCGACATTGGACTGTTGATGACTAGAAACATGTTGACTGGTCGAATGAGTTTCATTTCAAATTGTATCGAGCAGATGAACGTGTACGGGTATGGAGACAATCTCAAGAATCCATGGACCATGCATGTCAACAGGAGACTGTTCAAGTTGGTGGAGGCTTTGTAATGCTGTGGGGCGTGTGCAATTGGAATGATATGGGAAACCTAATACGTCTAGATACGACTGTGACAGGTGACACGTACCTAAGCATCATGCCCATTGTGGATTCGGACAGACTTGGGGAGTTCCAGCAGGACAATGCGACACCCCATTCTTCCAGAATTTCTACAGAGTTGCTCCAGGAACACTCTTCTGAGTTTAAACATTTCAGTTGGCTACCAAACTCCGTTGGCTACCAAACATGAACATCATTTAGCGTATCTGGGATACCTTGCAAGGCACTGCTCAGAAGATATCTCCACCCCTTTCTCACTCTTACGGATTTATGGACAACACTGCAGGATTCATGGTGTCCGTTCCCTCCAGCACTGCTTCAGACGTTAGTCGAGACCACGCCACGTCATTTTACGGCATTTCTGAGTGCTCTAGAGGGCACTACACGATATTAGGCAGGCGTACCAGTTTCCTTGGCTCTTAGTGTATGATTCGGTCCTTGTTATTAGGTGCCTGTCGGAGTAGCAAAAGCAACAGCCTTCTATTCAGCCATCCATCCACAGGATTCTGTACGGCGAACTATCCAGTGCCATCCCAGAATTTCATGTCACTACTAAAATGACAACTAAAATACGACAGTACAAGTGTGTAGGGAAGACCATTCTCAGAATCTAGCAGTTAGTCGCAATGAAGAGGATTGCTGCGAACATGGCCGAAAAGTTCCTGCATTAGTTTTTTAGTCTTTTATAATTATATAGACTAACACCTAATATTTTTATTGACGTTGAAAGTGGCTTTGGGAGCCTACAAGTTCCAAAAATATATTTATTTTGTATATCCGTGATGTCCGTTGTGTTGGACATGTCCAAAAGAACAGGCACCAGACATATATAAATACAGCGTGTTTCAAAAATGACCGGTATATTTGAAACGGCAATAAAAACTAAACGAGCAGCGATAGAAATACACCGTTTGTTGCAATATGCTTGGGACAACAGTACATTTTCAGGCGGACAAACTTTCGAAATTACAGTAGTTACAATTTTCAACAACAGATGGCGCTGCAAGTGATGTGAAAGATATAGAAGACAACGCAGTCTGTGGGTGCGCCATTCTGTACGTCGTCTTTCTGCTGTAAGCGTGTGCTGTTCACAACGTGCAAGTGTGCTGTAGACAACATGGTTTATTCCTTAGAACAGAGGATTTTTCTGGTGTTGGAATTCCACCACCTAGAACACAGTGTTGTTGCAACAAGACGAAGTTTTCAACGGAGGTTTAATGTAACCAAAGGACCGAAAAGCGCCCTACCTTTCCAGCACGTTCATCCGTCACGATCCCAGTCCGTTGAAATTTTTCAAACAGATCCTTTATTGTATCGCTTTTCGGTCCTTTGGTTACATTAAACCTCCGTTGAAAACTTCGTCTTGTTGCAGCAACACTGTGTTCTAGGCGGTGGAATTCCAACACCAGAAAAATCCTCTGTTCTAAGGAATAAACCATGTTGTCTACAGCACACTTGCACGTTGTGAACAGCACACGCTTACAGCAGAAAGACGACGTACAGAATGGCGCACCCACAGACTGCGTTGTCTTCTATATCTTTCACATCACTTGCAGCGCCATCTGTTGTTGAAAATTGTAACTACTGTAATTTCGAAAGTTTGTCTGCCTGAAAATGTACTGTTGTCCCAAGCATATTGCAACAAACGGTGTATTTCTATCGCTGCTCGTTTAGTTTTTATTGCCGTTTCAAATATACCAGTCATTTTTGAAACACCCTGTATATACGTCTTGATGGCCATTAAGGTCAATTTCCGTGCAATGAGCTTTCTCTCCTGAACTCCTGTGGAAATGAGTGTGAGGCTGTATAGTGGACAGGGGGCGCTACGAAAGTAGTGCGTAACAAATTGGGAATTCTGGTTGGAGGGGAAGCGTGGCCGGATAGCCAAAGCAGTAAAGGGGAGAATCCGGGATCGAATCTTGTCCGGCACGACTTTTCACTTGTCGCCACTGAATTCATTTCACTGCCTGATTGCGACAGATGTCAGAATTACTATTTCAGTTCATTATGTAAATATATTTGTAATCGAACCCAGTACGGAGTTCTTTGATATTGGCAACGAAGCCAAGTGGGAACAACGTACTCGACATATAGTGCTTCAGCTTTAGATATCTTGCCAACTGTTCTTTGTCCAGTGAGCAGGGTGGCGAGTGGAGGGGGTGGGGAGGGACAGCAGTGCTGGCTGGACTCTGCGGCGGCGGCGGCCAGTCTGGCCGAGGTGGTCTCGGCGACCGCTCGGAAATAGAAACTCCGCCGAGGGGTACGGAAATAGAGGCGCCCTACGATGTGAGAGATACCGAGCCGTCCCCTGCCGGCAAGTTTTGTATTTACATACAGATAGCTGAAGGGAGGGCTGCCATCGTCCCGCCAGCTCGAAGGAGCTTCATTAACCAGCGCGTTGTTTATTCGCAACTGCACGCACACGCGCAGGACAAAATTGTGTAAGCACACTGGCAGCCTCACCTCATTTCCGGAGCACATTTCCTGACTCACGCCTGCTACGGCGAACTTATTTTCTCCTCTCCTGTCCGCATCTGTACTATCAAGTTTCTGGACGTCAAAATCTTAAACATGGCAGTGATTCAGCAACTGTATAAATTTGAAGATGAAAAAATCAGCCAACCAATTGCAAAACAAAGGTTTATTTACCACTTGACCTAGGTATCAATATTTCTAAAAATATCTTCTTCGGAGTGAGTGGGCCTTGATACAGCATATGGTAGTAAATTACATCACATGGTAGTAAATTACATCACATACCATGACATTAAGACAGCAGCCAGCTCCCGTCAGAGTAAATGCACACATGTATTCGCCCACTGGTAAAGGCTCTTGGCTACATAAAATTAAAAATAGGGGTCCAAGGAACATAATATTTGTGTAACCTAAGTGTTCGCCATGCCAGAGACTTATGATATGGCCTTTGTCTCTGGTGTGAGGTAACGGGCGAGTTGCGGCGGCCTGGAAATACACTACTGGCCATTAAAATTTCTACACCAAGAAGAAATGCAGGTGATAAACGGGTATCCATTGGACAAATATATTATACTAGAACTGACATGTGATTACATTTTCACGCAATTTGGGTGCATAGATCCTGAGAAATCAGTAGCCAGTACAACAACCTCTGGCCGTAATAACGGCCCTGATACGCCTGGGCATTGAGACAAACAGAGCTTGGATGGCGTGTACAGGTACAGCTGCCCATGCAGCTTCAACACGACACCACAGTTCATTAAGAGTAGCGACTGGCGTATTGTGATGAGCCAGTTGCTCGGCCACCATTGACCAGACGTTTTCAGTTGGTGAGAGATCTGGAGAATGTGCTGGCCAGGGCAACAGTCGAACATTTTCTGTATCCAGAAAGGCCCGTACAGTACCTGCAACATGCGGTCGTGGATTATCCTGCTGAATTGTAGGGTTTCGCAAGGATCGAATGAATGGTAGAGCCACGGGTCGTAAAACATCTGAAATGTAACGTCCACTGTTCAAAGTGCCGTCAATGTGAACAAGAGGTGACCGAGAGGTGTAACCAATGGCACCCCATACCATCACGCCGGGTGATACGCCAGTATGGCAATGACTAATACACGCTTCCAATGTGGGTTCACCGCGATGTCGCCAAACACGATCAAACACGATGCGACTATCATGATGCTGTAAACAGAACCTGGATTCATCCGAAAAAATGTCGTTTTGCCATTTGTGCACCCAGATTCGTCGCTGAGTACGCCATCGCAGGCGCTCCTGTCTGTGATGCAGTGACAAGGGTAACCGCAGCCATGGTCTCCGAGGTGATAGTCCATACTGCTGCAAACGTCGTCGAACTCTTCGTGCAGATGGTTGTTGTCTTGCAAAAGTCCCCATCTGTTGACTCAGGGATCGAAACGTGGCTCCACGATCCGTTACAGCCATGCAGGTACGATGCCTGTCATCTCGACTGCTAGTGATACGAGGCCTTTGGAATCCAGCACGGCGTTCCGTATTACCCTCCTGAACCCACCGATTCCATATTCTGCTAACAGTCATTGGATCTCGACCAACGCGAGCAGCAATGTCGCGATACGATAAACCGCAATCACGATAGGCTACAATCTGACCTTTATCAAAGTCGGTAACGTGATGGTACGCATTTCTCCTCCTTACACGAGGCATCACAACAACGTTTCACCAGGCAACGCCGGTCAACTGCTGTGTGTGTATGAGAAATCGGTTGGAAACTTTCCTCATGTCAGCACGTTGTAGGTGTCGCAACCGGCGCCAACCTTGTGTGGATGCTCTGAGAAGCTAATCATTTGCATATCACAGCATCTTCTTCCTGTCGGTTTAATTTCGCGTCTGTAGCACGTCATTTTCGTGGTGTAGCAATTTTAATGGCCAGTAGTGTATTCTAAGATGAGCTGGCGTGCCGCGCGGCAGGGCCGCGTTCGTTAGTATCCGTGTGGTGCCTCACAATGGGCGGAGCACGTGGTCCATCGAGCACGTGGCTGGGAATTCCTTGGTGACGCTGTGCGCCAGGAGGGCCAAAGATGGCGGACTTTGTGAAACCTTAATGGCAGACATTTCACAGTTCGTATGGAAATTAATAGTAACCAGATGAATCATGATACCCCAAAAAGAAACATGTGCATTACTATTATTGGCACTACGATTCTGATGGTGTAATCAGATTTTCAGTATCTTTATTAGTTTAAAGTTTAGTATCTGACGGTACATTATACAAGTAACATCCAGCAACGAATGTCCAAAATTTAAACACTTCATACGATTTCGTCGATTGACATTCTTTAGTAAGGTGTATGGTTAAATATTTACTGTGTTTTGGAAAGCACAGTGACATTAGGCCACTGGCCTACCTTTTGATATATGTTTATTTAATTTGTTTATGTATCTAATAATGTGTGTTAGAGCGTGTTTATGGCCCAGCCACAGGAATATTTATATAATTTTAAGTTATTTAAATGTAAATCCAGTACTTCGAATGTGTTTCATTATGTTTATGTGGGTACGTAGGCATGAAGACATGGCGCGAGCTCTCTAGCCAATCACAGCGCTCGTGAATGAGGAGACTGGATGGAAGCGAGTTCGGGTGAGGAGTTCTGGACAGTGCGGCGCGAGAGGACGACAGTGGACACGCGAGTGCGTGCTGGACGCGGACAATACAGCGCGACGGACGCACAGTTGCGGGAAAAACTTGGAGTGGAGCAGTTTGCGCGTGGTCGCGGGAGATGGAAACATTTTGTAGTGTCGACTTGTGTACTTGTGAGATTTCCGTGGCTTCTGCAGTGAAGACGTAGTACGAGTTTGGAAGTGAATATGTCGCGCGCTATGTTGTTGTTCATAACTAATTACCTGTGGTAGGAATCTATTGTTTCCCTGTTATTCAACTTATACTTTATTTAATTGCTGGACCATAGATACCAATAAGTGTCTTGCAGAAATATTCCGCATTCTCAAAAGTACTTTTACTATCGTACTCATCACTAAAAGTCGTTAAGATAGTACCTGTAGATTTTATCTAATTGCAAGACGACTTTATCTAATTGCAAGACGATTCCATTCAGCAGAGCCTGTAATTTGGTGAAACAATCAGCAACGAATTGCAGAAATGAAATTTTACTCGTTTACCGGTTTCAGGCATCTAATGCTCTTCTTCAGAAGTTTATTGATGATAAATAGATATTAAAATTAATGTCGTTGGAGATTTTGAGAGTTTTTCTGTGCAAGTAGATGGTTCTTTGCGTCTGGCTTGAGGTAAATTTAGTAATTTATCCATCTTCATCAACAGTATTTCTACTTGTTGAAGTAATGAGTACCCAGCTGCACAAAATAAATTTTGTTCCTTCACAGGTTTCAGGTACTAGTTGCCCTTCTTCTGAGTAATGTAGATCACATCACCTGCTGTTCTCAAGAAGAGCACTAGATACCTGAAACCGGTAAACAAATAAAATTTGTTTTGTGCAACTGACTGCTGATTACATCAGCAAATAGAAATACAGTTGCTGAAGATGGATATAATAGTAGATCCTGTAATTCTTCCTCACTTTGAGTGAGAATAGCAACGTCATCAGCGAACCTTATTACTGTAATCCTTTTAATTCTCTATCGGGAAAAATAGGATCAAGTGGAAGTAACGGATGAACTCTCCACCAACGAATTAGTACCACCATAAATATTTGTAAAGTGCAGTGAGTGGTATCCATACCCACTAGGTACGTAATCAAGGAATTTGTCCAGGACTCGTATGAAAATTGGCGATTAGGAAATACTTTTTGCAGTCGAATGAGCCGCTAAAGTGACTGCGTGAACAGATTCATCAACAAAGTAAATAGTGAACGAAAGCCAACTCTTACACTACTGGCTGTTAAAACTGCAAATCTATAAAAGCAGCATGCAACAAGATGGTTAATTGGCATGAATTGCATTACATGCTCGGACACACAAATGATTAGCATCTGAGCACAACCACACAAAACAGATAGATTCATAATCGAAGTGAGTTCACTTTTACACACCAGTTCTACTCGATATCTATAACGCTATCTGTATTGTGTAGAAGCAGAGATTATGCAACAGATTGTATATTTGTTATATCGTGTGAGGAGGACAAACGTCTACCAACACGTGTCTGAATTCGACGGTGGTTTATCCTTCGACGATGTTGCTGCTCGCGTTGTTCGCGATCCCACAACTGTCATGTGAATATGAAAGCGATTGGGTCAGGAGGGCAATACTGAAAGTGCTACAGGATCTTATGGGTACATACTTCTAGCGCCCGAAAGGACAGACATGTCATTCGCGCGAACGCGTAGAATTGTGCATCCATGTCACGTACTTTGAGTCCGGAAATGAGCATGTTTGCAGGAAGACAAGTGTGCACAAGGAAACTGCGACGGTGTCTGCATCGCCATGGCTGTCAGGGCAGCGGCTGTGTTGTTCTTTACCTTTTTTTTTTTTTTTCGCGCTTTTGCAGAAAGAGGTGGCCAGACAACCGAGCCTCTAATTATGTCAAGTTAATTGCTCGCCTTAAAATTAGAGAATAACACTTGCCACACGGCTTTCCATAATACAGCGAAATAGAACACCGAGAACGAAACACGGACTATCCAGATAGATTCATAATCCAAGTGAGTTCACTTTTACACACCCGTTCTACGCGATATGTCATTCGACCGAAACACAATATATCCCAATCCCACAACTGGTCCCTCTTATGTAACCCACTGCACGTATTAAATTAGTCGGTATATCTACGGCAAAACAACATTCATGTTCATTTCGAGTTATAAACTACTTGACTTAGTGGAATACAGAATGCTCACAACTGATTGCCTATCAGTATCTGACACTTATTCAGTAAGTCTTCCTGTGTTGGGAACGTTATCCGAAATACTGAATAGTGGATGCCTAAACTAAGAGCTTCAGGTAAAGCAAATAAAAGACTGAGAACGTGGAGCTGGGAGTGGAACTGCCAGACCGAGAAAATATTTAAGCCAGAGAAATAATTTATTTTAGTTTTCAAAGCCTGTATTGCAATAAATCAACGAAAACTGCTAAATTTTATTGCCGTGAGGCTTAACAATAAACACAAGGAGTTAGTAATGTGTCAAACTGACACCCGAAAGAATTTATAATCTTGATAACTTCATGCACTGAGTGACTATGCATGGTAACTGCGACACAGAAAAGACAGTTTTCATTAAACATGGAAATGAATACTACAAATATGAAAACAGACTACTGCTGTTTACACGCAAAGCATGTAGAAACAAAAGTAATCTTCAGCGCTCTGGATAAATATAAACCAAGCTTTTATAATACTAAGTGAAGAAACCATTAACATTCAAGAACACTTCAACAGGCAAATTGGTACCATAGTCCAATCACTTATACATACTGCTGAAGACAAAAATTCAGCATCCTCAAAGACTGTGTTCAGGTGCGCCAGAGCATAACATGTGCATGTGCGTAGTGATGCGTTTTAGTTTTAGCGATTCGCCACCGGGGGCCAGATTGCGCCCATTGTTTCGACTGTGTACGGTGGCGGCGCTAGGCGGCAACTGAACTTCGGCGACGAACCAGCTTTGCGCGGCGCCTTTCACTTACCGCTCTGAAAGAAAATGTTGAATTAAATGAGCAGAATTATACACTGACAATAATTATACACCAATTTTATTATTATAATATACAGGGATTATTGCAATCACAAAAATTACCTTAAACAAACACAAATTAAAATTAACGAAACTTCCCGCTTTTCGTCTACGTCGGAATTAATTCCAGCCACTATTTTCACTTCAATTGATAGTACTGACAACGCAGATGTCTTCCTTGGCACAACGTGCTTCTTAAGTATGTCTTAATCAATTTTAACTTTGAGAAACTTCTCTAGGCAGAAGCTGTACTGACCGGAACTGTGAGCATTATTCTAATTGTTATGTAAAGATTTGGATGTACTTCTTCAAAAATTATTTTATTAATATGTACGAATAAGTTCTTTTGCGTCTTTGACTGAGTCCTCTAGGTTGGATTTTAAAAGTTCCTCATAAAGTTCTAAAGGCTGTACGTCGTTATTTTCGCCTTCTCGAAGCATTCTACCTAAGTCATTACAATGTTTGCGAAGGTCGTCCTTCGATAACGACTTCAAATCATTCATATCGTAAACAAGACCAAATCGTCCTAAATATTCGTTGGGCGCTTTGAATCGACATTCAGTGTCGACTGTTACAACGTCGTCCGCCCCTGGTAGCTGAGTGGTCAGGGCGACGGATTGTCATACCTAACGGCCCGGGTTCGATTCACGGCTGGGTCGGAGACTTTCTCCGCCCAGGGACTGGGTGTTCTGTGGTCCTAATCACCACCATTTCATCCCCATCGACACGCAAGTCGCCGACGTAGCGTCAACTCGAAAGACTTGCACCAGGCGAACGGTCTACCCGACGGGAGGCCCTAGCCACACGGCATTTCCATTTCCTCTGTAGGGTCTATCATTGCATTTAAAATGTACTACATTTCAGCAGATTATATGGGCTCGTTAAGTTGTTCACAATCGAACATTCGTTTTTTCTGTACTGTTCTTTTTTTTTAAAATTGAGTCTCAATTTCGTGATTACTTTTTTCCACAAATAATCGAGCTTCTGTAACGCTTCTTCCAGATCCTGTGTTACGGAATTCTTGAATCCAGTCACGAAATGAACGTAAACTATCAATAGCGTCTATCAAGTTCACCTGAACCGGTTGCCATAGTTTACTTATATTCTTGACACGTAATAAAATCTCGTAACATACCTGTTTTGCAACAATAAACTCAAAAGTTAACATTTCCTTCAAGACAGTTTCACGGTCGCTAAGAGTTTCGGAATCATCAGTTCTATTTTTCAGGTCGCTCACTCTTTCGATGACATCATCAAATTGCAAAAGCATCGCTTTTACAGCTCCTATTCTACTTTTCCATCGCGTTTCGGACAGAGGTTTCCGTGTCAATTTCAATTTAGTTTTCATAAGATCCCAAAACGTTTTACCTGTCGTAGAAGTGTTAGCGGCATCTAGCAAAAGCAAATTCCAACAATGGAATCCACACGGCGCGAACAAAGCTCGTGGATTAATATTGAGTATCCTCGTTCTAACATCGTTATCATATCCCTGTCCTCGACGGTTTTGGATGTCTAGGCCATTATTTTCTAGTTCTTTTAAAATGACATTTGTTAAATACTCTCCAGTTGTTCCAGCGACGGCTATAAACCCAACGACATATTCCTGTAACTACCCATTTTTAGAATTACAAAATCTTAATGTTATTGACATTTGTTTCACACGGCTCGAATCCCTGGTATAATCGAACATGAAGCCATAATATTTTGGTTGTTTCACTCTGTTTATAAGTTCTTTGATAACAGATTTCGAAATTAAAGTCATTAATTCATTTTGTATGTCGTGGCACAGATAATACTGCCAAATTTTGCTTTTCGTTAATACGTTGCAAGTGGTCTTTTACTGTTAGGTCATATATGGATGACAATTTAAATAGGTCTATAAAATTTCCACTGTTTCCACTATCGTTCAGGTTAAGGGATTTTCGATGCCCTCTAAACGGCAGATTGTGTGAAGCTAAGTATTTTATAATATCGATCGACCTTTCAAACAAGTTATACCTATACTTTTGTGATTCCCTAATGAGTCTCTCGTTTTCCTTATCTATAGTTTTTCTGTATTTGATTCCTTTACAGAATTCCATCCATCTAATCATGCACGCCGCGTGTTCTTGACTTTGTTCATGCCTGTGCAATATCTTACTCAGATCTTTCCGGTCGAAACGTCCTTCTTTTACCACCTGTGTGAAACGCGGGGTAGCCGCGTGGCCTTAGGCGTCCTGTCACGGTTCCGCGGCACCCCCGTCAGAGGTTCGAGTCCTCCCTCGGGCGCGGATGTGTGTGTTCTCCTTAGCGTAAGTTAGTTTAAGTTAGATTAAGTAGTGTGTAAGCTTCAGGGCCGAAGTCCTCAGTAGTTTGGTCCCATGAGATCTTACCACAAATTTCCAAATTTGCACCTGTGCCTGCAAATGTGAAAAAAGTCGACATGGAAAGCAGTAAACTTTGTCTTGAGATATGGGGTAAACTAACCATCTGCGAAGTTGTTTCTCGCCGTTACTCAATTTTCTAGTAAAATGAAATTTAGTAAAATATCTTTTATTTGCATCTTTGGGGTAACTTTCGTCAGGTTTCTGTACGTTTTTTTGGGGACCATTTTGAATTAACTCATGACGCAGCGAATCTGTTACTGGAAATACCTACTTTCCCGGATCTAATTTTATTTTGGTTTCCACTTTTGAAGTCTTTATTCGGCTCACAATCTCGAATCACAGCAGTTTTACCCAACTCTGATGCTGTATCAGAAAGGGTAGCAGATTCATTCAACCCTGAAGCTGGTTCTGTTTCAGAAATTACAGACACTTTGTTAAGAACTTAATTGGAGGCCTCTGGATCAGTTACACCCGAAGTTTTCTTAAGAAATTTCATCATACTCGAACTCATAGCTTGGTTGTTTATAATCGTCTCAGCCTTTCTCTTTCTTTTTGATGCGCTGGATTTCCAATTTCTCCCTGTGTCTAAGTCTCTTGAGCGTCATCCAGACGTGATCATCTAAAACACATTTTGCGCTAAGTACGTTGATAAGTACAGTAGGGTTCTTAAAGTACACAATGTCATAGTATAGAGCAAATAGGGTGTGCAATTATCATGTAAGGCAGAATTTTTTTTTTTTTAATTCTGTCATGTATGACAGCAACCAAATAAATATCCCAATAACGCATTTGTATACTGACTAACCACAGGATGGGGTTCCTTTGGTAGATATGGCTGAAATTGGTACATCCACACCTTCAGATATAAAAGACTTGTTCACTTGTACCGGTTCAATAACTTGAAAAAAGAGTGAAGAGTCACTTGGTAGGACTGGTTTACAGAGAGAGCTGGCATTACCGGTCAAGACAATGCTCCAGCCTGTATTGTCTCTTCCACAGAGCATTGCTACATTTGCTTGTTGCTGAATCGAAGTGTTAATTTGGAAAACCTGCATTCCAGCAAAAAGGTCTTTCTCGAGTTCCATGCGTTACTGCTGTCTAGTGTGCATGCGCTGATTCGCGACAGGTATATCCCGCGAGAACCATGTAATGTAATAGGCCTATCAGAACCAGTCTGGTCCCAAACTTGTACGATTGGCACCCTGCCGCATAGGTGTAAATCTTAGATGCTTCTTGTAATGGGGCTTAACTGTTATAATGTTGCCAGACGACCCTAGACAAATTCTACTACATTCGTACGGAAATAGAGACAGATAACTAAGTAGCTAAAATTTTAAAACCAACTTCTTTGCGAGGCCCCAACAGTCGAGAGGCCGTCAGCTGTCACCGATGTCGCGACGCCTAACGCCGGCACTCACTGCAAGCAGTAACTGTGCTGAGCTTAGAGGTGAACAGTATTTACAAAATTCATTCTAGGGTACAAACATGCCCCACCACCGATTACATACTCCTGCTGAACAGCTTCGACCATTTGAATGGGGTCGCATTGTGGGCCAGTGGGAAGCTGGGTGGGCTTATCCACGGATTGTCCGCAGCTCGTGGTCGTGCGGTAGCGTTTTCGCCTCCCAAGCCCGGGTTCCCGGGTTCGATTCCCTGTGGGGTCAGGGATTATCTCTGCCTCGTGATGACTGGGTGTTGTGTGATGTCCTTAGGTTAGTTAGGTTTAAGTAGTTCTAGGGGACTGCTGACCATAGATGTTAAGTCCCATAGTGCTCAGAGCCATTTTATCGACGGATGGCCCTACTTGTTGGCAACAATGTATCTGTGGTTTGTAGCTACTTTCAACAGTGGTCTGTGGAACATTTTCACACCTACAAAAATGGTTCAAATGGCTCTGATCACTATGCGACTTAACTTCTGAGGTCATGTTGTGTACATAGTTCCGCGTAGTCAGCGCGTACACAGCTTTCCCACTAGAGCGCGCCCCGCTAAGCACTACAGCGCAGGCGCAGCGCTCGTCCGTCTCCGCACTACGAGATGGCGCTGTCTTAGAGACGGACCAAATTCTGCTTCCGCCGATTAATATGTAACGCAGCCAATGAGATTGCTGCTACATAGAACCTTTTCTCCTCACGGATCACACTCGCGCAGTGATACTTGAACGCTCGAGATATTATAACAAGTGTACAGACCTCCGATTAGTCAGTCTACATTAGTCTGCATTATTCTATAGTCAAGTTTGAGTCTGCGCCTAATAAGATTACCATATTCCTGTACATCGCCATGAAGATAAATAAATAGACACTTTGTCAAGTATCAGAGATATGTGAGAATAAGATTAACGTACCAAGACCAGAGGAACTTCAGATTGTCAACTGTAAATAGCATCCAGAATCAAGTTAAGTAAGGTTTATGATTGTTATTATTTTAATAAATGTGTGTGAAAATTAATCAAGTTCTGTTTAAAGTTGGTCACCGTCAATCTGCTACTCTAAGCGTGCAAGTGGCATTTCTGTCGTCTGACCTAATGGCAGAAGATAAACACACCACGATAAGACCACGAGACATGTTGCTGACACTCGCCTACTTCGTTAGAACGACAGGTCAAATAATCTGTTGGTGTGTGTACCGAAGGTCTTACAGTACGCACACCACAGGTGATCAGTCGCCTAGAACTTAGAACTAATTAAACCTAAGTAACCTAAGGCAATCACACACATCCATGCCCGAGGCAGGATTCGAACCTGCGACCGTAGCGGTCGCTCGGTTACAGACTGTAGCGCCCAGAACCACACGGCCACTCCGACCGACCCCCACACCTACAAACTATTTTCTGGGCATGCGCGTAGTGCAGACGCACGTCAAGATCGACGCATTGTGCGAAAAGAGGTAGCTGACAGAACATCATACAGGGAAGAAATCAGACATACGTTGCACCTGCTGTGTCATCAGGAACCACTGGGAACCGTCGGCGTGCACCAAGATTAAGATCACATGTACCTCTGGCCAGACTACCGCTGACGCCATGACACCGCGAGGCGCGGCTACCCTGGTCTCTTGAAAGAGTCGACTGGAGAATGAAATGGCGCTCTGTTGTCTTCAGAGATGAGCGTTCGTCCTGTCTGTATGTGAGTGATGCATGTACACGTGTAACGCGCAGACCTGGTGAGCTGCCTGTTCCAAAACACATTCGTCCATAACACGGAAGTCCTCTCCCAGGCTTAATAGTGTGCGTGTGTGTGTGAAATAGGGGGGGGGGGGAGGGGGCCTCAGATAAAACAGCGTCACATTTGGAGGTTCTGCTGGGTACAGTAACCGGTGCCCTCTACATTGCAAAGACTTAACCCCGTACTGCTGCCATTTCTTCGACAGGAAAGTGATAAGCTTTCCCGGCAGCGTAGCGCACGTACACATACAGCTGCTACGTCGCAAAATGCTCTTCGTGGATTACAGCTACTGCCCTGGCGAGGAACTTACTCGTTTCCAAGCGGCTGCAAAAACCCTTGCCGAACAGCAACAAAAGGTGCAAGATGTTTGTGGCAATCAATCGTACGATGCCACTCGGCATTATTATGATCGTTTGCGTACTAGAACACCCGTCTGCATTGTCACCAGAGGGGTGTGCATCGTGTACTGATGTGAATATTAGGTGACTCTTTACATTGACGCGTGAGTTTGATTTCGTCTGAATAATACTCCTACAACGAAGAACTGCCTGTCGCCTCACTTGTCAATAAAACGGCCTTGTTCTTGAGGCAGTGTATACAAAATACTTAGTAAACGCTACGACAGTGATTTACAACCCCACTTTAACACTATGTCAGAGGAGGAAATATCATGAGAACAGAGCCAGAGGCAGACCGCACTGCCACGACACTCAAATCCGATTTAACGAGGCAAGTTACAGGGTGACGATTATTGAACCATACGAAGTCGTCATTACTTCTGAATGGTTTCCATTACAGCGTTCAAACTGCACGGTTGGCCGCGGGGTATGAAGGGAATTAGTATGCGCATGTGGTTTGGTTTAGCGACGAAGCTCACATTCATTTGGATGGATAAGTGAATAAGCGAATTTTGCGCACTTGGGGGACTGAGGATCCGCATTTCGTGATCGAGAAGTCTCTTCACCCTCAACGGGTGACAGTGTGGTGTGCAATGTCCAGCCACGGAATAATGGGTGCGATGTTCCTTGATGGCAAGGGACTACCGAACGGTAATGAAGGTTTTGGAAGATGCCCCTGGCATGAGCCTCGATTGGTCGCCATATTCTCCGTATCTGAACACATCCGACTCCTTTTTGTGGGGCCATATTAAATATAAGGCGTACGGCAATAAGCCGAAAACCATTGCTGAGCTGAAAACAGCCATTCAGTAGGTCATCGACAGCATCGATTTGCCGACACTTCAGCGACTCATGCAGAATTTCGCTATTCGTCTGCACCACATCATCGCTAATAATGGCAGGCATATCGAACATGCCGGCCGCTGTGGCGGAGCGGTTCTAGGCGCTTGAGTCCGGAACCACGCGGCTGCTACCGTCGCAGGTTCGAATCCTGCCTCGGGCATGGATGTGTGTTATGTCCTTAGGTTGGTTAGGTTTAAATAGTTCTAAATCTAGGGGACTGATGACCTCAGATGTTAAGTCCCATAGTGCTTAATTTCAATTTGGGTATCTAACATGTCATAACCTAAATCCGAATATCTGTAGTGACGTTTACATGTTGAAAAAACTGTGTGCCCACCGTAGTTTGTAATTAATTTGCGTTTTTCTTATGTAGTTCAATAATTGCGACCCTGTACATAGAAGGCAGTTACAGTTCGTCTTATAATCAACCCTGGACACAAGTCACTGGCCGCGGAACACAGGCAACTGACAGTGCAGTGGACGAAGTCGCCAACAGGTAGTTCCTCAGGTGCAGCTGACTTCGGTCTGTAACCTGATGGATCCTTCGGACTGCAGCAAGTGTCAAATGCCGTACAGCGTCTTTTTCTAGCGGACTGTTGCGAACAACTTGCCGCACTGGGGCCAAGTCGGCATGCGCTTTCGCTGGCCGGTTGCGGCACGAAAAAAAAAAAAAAGTTCAAATGGCTCTGAGCACTGTGGGACTTAACTTCTGAGGTCATCAGTCCCCTGAAACTTAGAACTACTTACACCTAACGACAACACACACATCCATGCCCGAGACAGGACTCGAACCTGCGACCATAGCCGTCACGCGGTTCCAGACTGTAGTGCCTAGAACCGCACGGCCACCCCAGCCGGCGCACGAAGAGTCCCCAGACACACTGAGAGCGGGCGTCCGCAGACAGCGCTCTAGAAGCAGGCACACTGGGCAAGGTCCACACTCTGGCGGGACACTACTGTACTACTTGCTAGGTACAGAAAGATGCGACAGCGGGAAAGCATTCTGTTGATACGAGCCGATACGCGGCTCAGCAATTAAATTTTATCTGGGAAAATTAGAGATAACAAGGATTCTCGTATGCGGAGTACAATAAGGGGAGTCAGTATGGGTAACTGGAACCTTAATACCGTGAAATGGGTGACAATTGATAGGAACATCTCCATGACAGCTTGGCATCTCCTTACATCTGCAGTCCAGCTATTACCTCAGTGGGCACAGTATCTGACCGTAACTGGTGCTCAGTGCTTCAGCCGAGAAAGTTGAAGAAAGTGCTGAAGTCGCAGATGAACGGTGCCCCTGGAATTGATTCACTATCCTATTCCGTCTCACCCGCAAAACCGTGTATTAACGACTCATCGAATCTTTCAACATCTGGATGAAAGTGGCCCTTGCTCCTGGATGGACGACTCAGTCGTTGAAGTTCCCTAACGTTAAACGACGTCTGGAAGCCGACGTGTCACACACCCATCCCGTAATGCCCATCTACATCTACACATATACCTATTCCGCAAGCCACCATTAGGCGCATGGCGGAGGGTACCGTGTACTTCCACTCGTAATTTCCTCTCCTGTTCCACTCGCACTTGGAGTGAGGGAAAAACAACTGTCCATATGCCTCCGTATGGGCTCTAATTTCCCTTATCTTGTATTCATGGTCCTTTCGCGAAATGTACGCTGGCGGCAGGGGAATCATGCTACAGTCAGCAGAAAGAATTATTACGGATTACGGCCAGTCTGGAATGGGAGCTGGCATCCGAGAATTTACTTTCAGGAAGTCAGTTCGGTTTCAGGAAGCGTAAAAGAGCCCCAGCCACTCTCAGAATAGAAATTCTTGGACATTAACAATCAGCAACATCGCACATAGCTTTCCTTAATATTAACAGCGCATGCGATGATGTTCACTCTCCGATTCTACTTCATAAACTAAGCAATATGTGGAGGTGCCTCGTCGGCTCAGTCATGGACTATGAAAGCTTCTTACATCTCTATCCTGCGACACGTGGACTTGACACGGTGCAATCTCGATACATGCGGATATGAATTCGGACAATTCGATCAACTCTGACAACCATCTTAAGTGCTGAACTTCTACTGTATTTTCCACGTCAGTATTTGGCGGGAAATGTATCTACCACAAATTTCAGCATCGTAATAGTAACATTTGGTCCACTCGAGGAGCAGTCTCAGGTCGCACCTGATGAAGGTCACGAGCTACGTGACCGAAATATCGTGCAAGTACGACGCTGATACCCGGCGGAACACCCGACAACCCAAGATGTCATTAGATCGCCGGGAAAGCCTGAAGAGTTACATCGTAATAGTAGATTAATCATCCTCCTCGACGACATCAGGAATGCTGAATCCTTGTCTTCTAATTGTGTCGTCGTTAGACTTTTTGTGTACCATCGACCTTTCGATGGTCATATAGTCCCTTTTGCAACTGATGTCACGTATCTGCCGGAAAACTTCAATGTGCACTATTACAGTTTTATGAAACATGGCTTCAGCACAACCGGTCTGGACATCGAGAGACTTCAGCAGTAGGATGCGCATTTTTTGTATGCAAACAGAAATATTCTAAGCTATAATGTCTTCCTACACTTTGTTAGTGGTTTCTGCGGAAGCGATAGAGAGTCGAGAGGCTTTCAAATTTGGTCGTCATTCGCACACATTCGACACATATCCATTCAACACGTATCCTGTGTCCAAAAATGTTCCAGAAATGATGAGAAGCAAAGTAACTGAGACCAAAAATGTAACCAATGATCTCAACAGACTCAACAAGTGGCCACATAAAATGGCTGTCATGCATAGTACTGTGAGGAAAATAATACGGGAACAAGAAATAACACTCCTATCATTCACAGAAAGCTGTTACTCCTGTTGACTTCGGACCTCATGTCGTTTTGAATCAGTGGAATGCAGAGCCGCGTAACCGATTTTCGCTATCCTGCGTAAGTACTCTTCTCGGGTGAAACCTCTTCCACCAGAGACGGAATGATCAACAGTTGTAACATCCGTCGAATCCGCAGTCCGCAGTCGTGAAGAACCATTCATAAGGATTTGCAATGAACTTGCGGCGGCCCTTATCTGCTTCCTCCCGTTTAACTTTACTGATGAACTCGGTGTTTCTGAGAAAACTCTTCACGTTGTTGGGAGACATCGTGCTTGTGGTCCCAATATGATGGGACCCCAACTCGCTTTACATATTATCATTTTTGTGACTTGTGTTAGGGATTCTCTAGAAGATGGACAGGAAAGACAGGGATTGTTTGTGCCCTTTCGCCTGAACCGTACTTTTAGGGTACTGTGAAAAGTCTTGTGTACGAGAGGTACTTGTTGAAAGTGATAGGAATCTACAGACAAGAATGTTCGCTGCCTGTTCGAACAACAGCGGATGGCGCGACAGCAATTAAACCACAGCTGACATGTCTGCACAGAAGCTCCGGGGGGAAAAAATGAACAACTGTTGCGAAAGTAGCACCTGGAGCAAGTTACACAGGTAAATAAAAATGTTAGAAAAATAAATGCATTTAGACTTCCTATCCTACGTTCACATATTTTCTGCACTTCACCAACCCTGGAAGGTAGTCACGGAGACATACTGTACGCAAACCACGCTTTATGATCCTGTTATTTTACTCCTAGTGAGTAACAGCTATTTAACAACCCCCTATGCGTGCACGCACGTGCCTTCACGTTTCTTGTACAGGGCAGCGCAAATAAAAGTGGTCCAGACGAGTGGATATGATTGGACGCGACTTTATGCGTATACCTACACCCCGTGAAGCGCACACCACGTGTATGCCCGCCAAGTAATCCATACGGGTTCAGAGCCTAGTGCGGTCTGTGTCAGTCTGAGCGGAGCTGTGGATAGGCGACCATGTGGAGCAGCGGAAAGTTTCGTGAAACGGTGTGGTCAGTTGTTTGCTGTGAAGTTTAATGGTGTCAAAGTGCCAGCAAAGAGTGGCATGCAACGTTTAGTCCGAAAATGGCGTCATACAGGATCTGTTGAGAACATGTCAAAAAACATCCCGAAACGTGCCCGCACATCAGAAAATGTGGCTGCAGTTCACCAGAAAGTACTTCGGACTCCTATCAAAACAACACGACGCCTGTCGCAAGCGACCGGCGCATCACAATCGTGTAGACGAATGCTCCACCTGGACCTGAACATGAATCCCTACGAGTGTCTCTCTTTCATGCATTAAAACCTACAGATGCTCCTCAGAGCCCACAGTTTTGTGAGCGGCTGTTCACTGAGATAACAACGAATGGCTTGAATGTGCAACAGCTTTTTATGTGTGGTGAAGCCTGGTTTCACCTAAGCGGCTATATCACCTCACGGAATCACAGGTTCTGGGCAGCCGAGAATCTACATAATTTGCACGAAACACGATTGAATGATCAGAATATTGGGATTTTGCGTGCAGTGTGTGCACTCTGCACTACTGGTCCCTTCTTCTTTCATCGCGTTACATTGCCAACATTTTGAAACCATCTGCTGCAGAATTAACGCAGGGGGAAAAGATCTACAGTTACTTCCAACAGCGTGTAGCAACTGCCCACAGAGCCGGCCGATCATTGGAGCACATTTATATAATCTTAACGCCTGATAGAGTTAGTAGGATCGCGGCCCTCGCTATCGGTGTGCGATTAGTTTTTGTTTGGAGCTCCATGCCGAAGATGTATCGCAATAACCCTCATTATCTTCAAGAACCGCAGCGGAACATTTCAAATGAAACTGCAGCAATTCCAGCAGTCCAGCTTCGATCCGCCTTGAGCAACATGCTGACCAAAGCCCAAAAGTACCAAGAGATGAGTGGTGGTCACTTCCAACATGTCCTGTAGTCAGGTGAGCACTGTATTTCATTTGCTCTGCTGTGTTTCTTTGTACCCTGGAATTCTGTTCTCTGGGCTACTTTTATCTACCTCAACGTGTATTTGAGAAGTGGAAGATAGTAATAATATCAGCCAATATATTTTATTATTTATTTTCTGGAATTTATGATACGTTTCAAAATAGTCATGATATCCTAGTTTTCAACCAGTGAAATCGTTTTTATTTTATTTCTTTTTAGTTTAATTTTTGTTTGACTTTTTAATGTGTTTTCAGCTGTTTGGAGAAATATACACGGCTGACTCTTAAAAGTACAACACCACGAACGCAGCTCCCAGTAAACATCAAATTCGCATGAGGCGTACTGGATGTTTTAGCGCAAACGGTTAGTGTTTCAGCGTGGCTACACTGTTGCAAGAGCGATTTATCCCTCCGTAAAACTACTGTCCGAGTCGGGTCACGTCATGTCATGTTGATACGCAGTCAACGTTTTCAGGAGGACCACACCAGGTAACATACGGGATATCAGCGGCGCCACGCGACTAGTGGTTGAGAGGACGTACATACAACTCGCTATGCTGTACAGGATCGTACAGCCAATTCACATACTTTGAATCAAGAAATGGGCCTGTCCGCATCTAGACAACTCTCCACAACGACGATACGATGACGTCTGGAGCGCCGCAGACTGTCAACAAGTGTTGCAGCTTTGCTTGATTTGGCAGCAGAAAGAGGCACACTGGCAGTGCAGGGCCCAATGGCACCACTAGGCAAACGAACAGTACAGTACGGTCAGGTCCCGATTCTGTGTACAGGAACATGACGGACGTATCCATGTATGGAAGCTCCAAAGAGAACGAACGTTACCAGATTGCATTCTTCATCGTCATGAGGACCCAGCTACTATACTTCTGACGTGAAGAAGCTAATGGATATTTTCTATCTTTGAGACTTACATAATGTTAACTATCATCAAGATAACGCAAGGCTCTCTGTTGCCCACCCTGCCCCGACCTACCTCAATACAGAAGATGTTCGACTGTTGCCCAGCCCAGCACGTTCTCGACATCTTCGACCCACTGAAAAGTCTGGTGATGAAATATCGAGAATTTCTACAGATCTACGCCGGTCACTATGAGTGGTGAACTCAGGTGTAGAGCTGGGGCAGCGTGAAATGCCGCCCTCATATCTGTCATCCTAGTTCCGTTCGACTCGATGGCCGGCTTGTTTAGAGCGTCCCTTAAGCCGGAGATAGCAGTTGTGTGTGCTAAACTTAGCACCTCATAAATACCCAAATCGCCCAGAAATTTAATCATGTATTTTTCCTTTTATGCTGTAAGCATACAATAAGTAAAATTTCGTTATTTGCTGCCCGTCCTCCTGCCGAAGCATAAATGGCCTGCAGTGTAGTTGCTACGTACTACACTATCTTGAATCTTCTTGCAGGGTGAGCAAACAATGGTTTGTTTTTCCCCGGTTCTTGTTCTTTTTTCTAGGTAGTCTCTTCATTTCGTTGCTTCCAGCTTTGAAGACAAGTCTCTAAGATCACTGCTTTTTTCTCTTTACATTTCTTGTGCAAACTATAATTGTTTACTACAGACACGACATGCAACTAGGAAAATAATTGTCTCCACCAGTTGAATGATTGTATGATAAAACATCGAGTGACCTGCTCTGCCATCAACAGCGCCCATTTATAGGTCTCCATACCTCAATCGGTAGTAGCACAACCCTTATGGGATCTTTGTTCTCCATCAATCTGTCTGACTGTTACAAACACGAGGAAGACGTGTCAAATTCAAATTTGTGTTCCATACTGAGACCTATGTTCCCTTGGTGGTGTAAAAACGTTAAGCTTCTAAGTCAGTGCAATTAAAAGATACGGCCGTTATGTCACATCTTTTGACACTCACAAACTCACTCATTAAAACCTGTAGAGTACTTCCCATAGATCTAAGAGTCATCAAACTTGGAAGAAGCAAGGTTTCGCAGTAAAAGTAAAGAGCAAAAAATCAGAAAATATTTCTTTTTTATTCTGTTATCGACTTAACATTGAAATATTCTAGAAAGACTGATAATTCACAGGACCGTTACTGGCCTTTATAAGTGTCGATAACAGGCAAAAAATCGTTCGGATTCTCGATTCCCGGGATGGATTAATTGCGATATTGGCTTGAGTTTGGAGTGGTATTCGGATTTTTTTTAAAGGAGGATAAGACCAGTTGTATGGTATCGTTATTTTTTGTGATTTTAAGCCGTCCTTGTGCAGCACTATGCATATAGTTGTGTAATTAACAACGATCTTTGTGATTAATTACGTAATAAGGATGGATATTTGAGTCAGTCTCCCGGTCTCCCACATCTGGAGAGTTTGAATGTGTTAGGGGGTGCTCTTAGGCTTTCCATCCAGTCGAATCAGGGTTCGAGTGGTGGTTGTTGTTGTTTTTTAACTTGCACTGAGTGTTCGTGCATTGAATTACACTCCTGGAAATGGAAAAAAGAACACATTGACACCGGTGTGTCAGACCCACCATACTTGCTCCGGACACTGCGAGAGGGCTGCCACCCAACGTGCTGTAGAAGGTGTAAGTCAACTACCCTGGCCAGCAAGATCTCCGGATCTGTCCCCCACTGAGCATGTTTGGGACTGGATGAAGCGTCGTCTCACGCGGTCTGCACGTCCAGCACGAACGCTGGTCCAACTGAGGCGCCAGGTGGAAATGGCATGGCAAGCCGTTCCACAGGACTACATCCAGCATCTCTACGATCGTCTCCATGGGAGAATAGCAGCCTGCATTGCTGCGAAAGGTGGATATAGACTGTACTAGTGCCGAAATTGTGCATGCTCTGTTGCCTGTGTCTATGTGCCTGTGGTTCTGGCAGTGTGATCATGTGACGTATCTGACCCCAGGAATGTGTCAATAAAGTTTCCCCTTCCTGGGACAATGAATTCACGGTGTTCTTATTTCAATTTCCAGGAGTGTATTTTCGAGTGTTTAAGCTTTGTGAGCGTGTTTGCATGCATTATTACAGTGATGTGCATGGTGTGTACATGATTATTTCGGTAATTTAGGAGTTGGGTTGTTTGAGGGAAGAGACCAGACAGCGAGGTCATCAGTCTCAACGGATTAGGGAAGGACGGGGAAGGAACACGGCTGTGCCCTTTCAAAGGAACCATCCCGGTATTTGCCTGGAGCGATTTGGGGAAATCACGGAAAACCTAAATCAGGATGACCGGACGTGGGGTTGAACCGTCATCCTCCCGAATGCGAGTCCAGTGTGCTGACCACTGCGCGACCGCGTAATTTACGAGTTGTCTGCGTCTCTGCACATCAGCATTATTTATGAGTACTTTCGAGGTCCGTAAACTGTATATTGTGACTCCAAGCACGTTAGGGTGAGTGTTTTGCATCAGCGTAATAAATAAATTAGGTGAAATCCATAGCTAAATAAACTGTCCAAAAAGTAAATAAAGTACACTCCTCCATCTCCCCAGCAGCCCAGAACATGCTGACTCGTTTTTACACCAATTTTCCCTCTTTCCAGACTGCCGGCAGGGTGAGTGTTTTGTATCAGCGTAATAAATAAACTAGGTGAAATACGTTCCGCGATGTATGTAGGAAATGTGGAAGTGACTTTTTGGATGACCTTAAAAAGTAGTATAAACTAGGTAGTTGAAAGTGTAGCAGACCCCTTTTCTTACCTACAGGGTGTTTCAAAAATGACCGGTATATTTGAAACGGCAATAAAAACTAAACGAGCAGCGATAGAAATACACCGTTTGTTGCAATATGCTTGGGACAACAGTACATTTTCAGGCGGACAAACTTTCGAAATTACAGTAGTTACAATTTTCAACAACAGATGGCGCTGCAAGTGATGTGAAAGATATAGAAGACAACGCAGTCTGTGGGTGCGCCATTCTGTACGTCGTCTTTCTGCTGTAAGCGTGTGCTGTTCACAACGTGCAAGTGTGCTGTAGGCAACATGGTTTATTCCTTAGAACAGAGGATTTTTCTGGTGTTGGAATTCCACCACCTAGAACACAATGTTGTTGCAACAAGACGAAGTTTTCAACGGAGGTTTAATGTAACCAAAGGACCGAAAAGCGATACAATAAAGGATCTGTTTGAAAAATTTCAACGCACTGGGAACGTGACGGATGAACGTGCTGGAAAGGTAGGGCGACCGCGTACGGCAACCACAGAGGGCAACGCGCAGCTAGTGCAGCAGGTGATGCGACAGCGGCCTCGGGTTTCCGTTCGCCGTGTTGCAGCTGCGGTCCAAATGACGCCAACGTCCACGTATCGTCTCATGCGCCAGAGTTTACACCTCTATCCGTACAAAATTCAAACGCGGCAACCCCTCAGCGCCGCTACCATTGCTGCACGAGAGACATTCGCTAACGATATAGTGCACAGGATTGATGACGGCGATATGCATGTGGGCAGCATTTGGTTTACTGACGAAGCTTATTTTTACCTGGACGGCTTCGTCAATAAACAGAACTGGAGCATATGGGGAACCGAAAAGCCCCATGTTGCAGTCCCATCGTCCCTGCATACTCAAAAAGTACTGGTCTGGGCCGCCATTTCTTCCAAAGGAATCATTGGCCCATTTTTCAGATCCGAAACGATTACTGCATCACGCTATCTGGACATTCTTCGTGAATTTGTGGCGGTACAAACTGCCTTAGACGACACTGCGAACACCCCGTGGTTTATGCAAGATGGTGCCCGGCCACATCGCTCGGCCGACGTCTTTAATTTCCTGAATGAATATTGCGATGATCGTGTGATTGCTTTGGGCTATCCGAAACATACAGGAGGCGGCGTGGATTGGCCTCCCTATTCGCCAGACATGAACCCCTGTGACTTCTTTCTGTGGGGACACTTGAAAGACCAGGTGTACCGCCAGAATCCAGAAACAATTGAACAGCTGAAGCAGTACATCTCATCTGCATGTGAAGCCATTCCGCCAGACACGTTGTCAAAGGTTTCGGGTAATTTCAATCAGAGACTACGCCATATTATTGCTACGCATGGTGGATATGTGGAAAATATCGTACTATAGAGTTTCCCAGACCGCAGCGCCATCTGTTGTTGACAATTGTAACTACTGTAATTTCGAAAGTTTGTCTGCCTGAAAATGTACTGTTGTCCCAAGCATATTGCAACAAACGGTGTATTTCTATCGCTGCTCGTTTAGTTTGTATTGCCGTTTCAAATATACCGGTCATTTTTGAAACACCCTGTATATAAAGCTCTGTGGGACTTCGGCCGCACATAGGGCTGGCCCAGACGGACCTGAGTGTTGTTAGAGAAAAGCGGATGCTTGTGCCCGGCAGACGTCGGTGGGTCTGAATGTAGGCTAATCAGCTGCCATTATTATTATCAACACGCTCTGTCGTCCGTGACACATAGACAGCCGGATGACAACGTGACATATCGCGAAGCACTGTAGTAGCAGCGAAGTAGGTCTTTTACCTCTTGTGCACAGCATGACCGTACTGTTCATATGTTCAGCTATCAATATGCCAGCCCCTTTTGACGGTAACACGAAACTAATGATGTAGATAATAAATTTAAACAAATTATATTCGAACTGAAAGGAAACACCATACCAACCCCTCCGCCCCCCCCCCCCCCCCCCCGCTCCCCCGTCAGCTGCAGGTGGAAGCTCTTAAGCTCTTAGAGTAAAGTTGGTGAACATTTTCTAAGATGATGGCGAGCACACTTGATAGTGGTACTGCGTATAATTGTTTAAATATAGACTTGTGTCCAGTGCACGTAAGACAGCTATCGATATCTCAGCCTGTTGCGGCGGTAACAAAAAGTTTATAGAAATTGTATTGGAATTGAATGAGCAACACGATACTAACTCCCATCAGCTGCAGGAGTAAGCTCTTAGAGCAAAATTCGAAATTCCAAGAGGATGGCCAACACACTTGTTGGTAGTTCTGCAGCTAATTGTTTAAATAAAGACTTATGTCCAGTTCCTAGGAAGAGTTGACTTAGGTTAGTGGAGGTAGCCCAAGTGCCCTTTATTTCCCACGATTTTATTTGGTTAGTAGAGATAGTCCCATTGACCTGTCTTCCCGCCAAAAGCCACAATTTAGGATAACGGCCACACTTGATGGTAGTAGTGGCTCTAATTGTTTAAATAAAGACTTATGTCCAGAGCGGAATGAGTGCATGTAATACAGCTATCGATATCTCAGCCACTTGTGGTGGTAAAACGAAACTAATGCTGTAGGTAGATAGTAAATTTAAACAAATTTACAGATATTTAAAGAAACTTAAAGAAATTTTAACAAATTTAAAGAAATTTATAAAAATTATATTCGAACTGAATGTAAGCTCTTAGATCAAAATTCACACAGATTTTCCAAGAGGATGGCGAAGATAATTAATGGTGGTAATGGCTATAATTGTTTAAATAAAGACTTTGTCCAGTTCCTAGGAAGAGGTTATTGGAGGTAGCCCAATTGCCCTTTCTTTCCCGCCATTTTCTTAGGTTAGTAGATGTATTGCAATTGACCTATCTTCCAGCCAAAATTCAAACTTCCCGCGAGTTCGTAGGACAAGGTGGTGGTCGGGTGACTTACATTAGTAGAAGTAGCCTAATTGACCTATCTTCTCGCCGTTTTTGGATACCAGTACTTTGGGGCGACGTCCTTGTTTGGGGTGACGGCCGCCATATTGGATTTGGGGTGACACTGGCCTTGTCCTTCTACTCACGCCATCCACTTCTCTGCCTATCTTCGACGACTGTCCAGAAATATGTTAGACTGCAGTGGTTTATAGAACAACGTCACTGGAGACTGGGAGCCAGATAGTGTTTCGGATGAATCAAGCTTCTGTTTGTTTGATAATGATGGCCACATTTTGGTTCACCGCAGACGGGGTAGCGGCATCACAGTGACTGCATTCGCACTAGACATACAGCGCGAGCTCGAGGTCTTATGGGGGTGCTATTGCAGTCGGTGTGTGTCCGGGCACTGTGTGCACTATGACCTACGCGATTGACATCCTGCGGCCCGTAGCCAACTCTTTCCGCACACCACCTCAGACGCCATTTTTCAGCAAGACAATGCGCTACCACATGTCGCGGCACGACCACTTGCCTTCATCTTGTCGCAGGATGTCAGCTTTTTCCGCTGCCTGCCAGATAAATAGATTGTTCAAATGGCTCTGAGCACTATGGGACTTAACTACTGTGGTCATCAGTCCCCTAGAACTTAGAACTACTTAAACCTAACTAACTTAAGGACATCACACACATCCATGCCCGAGGCAGGATTCGAATCTGCGACCGTAGCGGTCACGCGGTTGTAGACTGTAGCGCCTAGAACCGCACGGCCACTCCGGCCGGCAAACAGATTGTCACCAATCGAAAACATGTGAGATATGTTGAAAAGACAGGTGCAGCGCTGTGGGCCAGTGCCAACCACCACAGACGAACTTTGGAACCAGGTGAATGCAGCATGGATGACTACACCACAGGACGCCATTCGCGCCTTATACGTGTCGATGCCACCACGCATGGAACAAGTTATCAGTGCCCATGGCGAACCCTGTGCCTACCGGGCAACAGGACACATGCCGAACCGAGATGACAAATGCTAATCATTTTTGCAGAACATACTAATGTACATGTCTTGTGAATATGACCGACCTGGCTCTAGTCGTTCAAGGTTGTCTGTTTCTTCTGAACTTGAGTGTGTAATACGATTTCCACTTACCTCTTTTTCACGTAAAATAACGTGTTTCCAACAAGATTTCAAAACACTTCCCTTTCACGTGCCTTCAACATCCCGTTAATAGGACGCCTCTTGTTGTCACACAGCTGCACACTACTTCGCATTCGGGCATTATAAGGGGTGGGGGGTGGGGGAAGGGGGTTAAGCTGCTCTGAGCGACAGACAGATAACAAGTGTGTGCAAAGTTTAAAAGCCGTGCTATCAGGCCATAACTGAAATATGGGCTACATTTCCACGCGGGGTCGATAGCTGGAGGTGACATCTCGCACGTGTACTTTCCTCCTCCTTAAAAAGTTAGGTCTATTTAGTGGTGTTTCCTTCTAAGATATTCCCCTTCTTCAGAAACAAGTTCGCTGCAGTCTGTAGTAGCGTAACTGCCTTCTCCGAGTTCTCTGCTGGTCCCCGTGGGCGCACTAACGGGGATTGGCTGTGGCTTTGAAAACTTGTGCTATCGTGAGGAGTTCCCTTCACAGTACCCCATTCGATTCCAAAGCGCTCTACCGCGTTCGAGATTGCTAGCGTACGTCTCGGACCATTCAGGAAATTCATTTTAATCACTTGTTTCAGCTATCGTTTATACTGATCTACTCCTCTTCATATGAGAAGGTACACGGGTTATCAACGACTAACATTACAACTGTTCTTGCCTACATAACCTTTAAAAGTACGTTTGCAGGATGGGCGTGGATATATTGCAAAAACGTATATATAAGTTCAGAACATAAATAAAGAATTATTTAAGATATTAATTAGTATAAGTGGCTGTATCGATTGTGGCGTGCAACCGCTGAAACATTAGAATAATTACGCAGCTCAGTTGTCTTGCCGAGAAGACGGCACCTTCGTTGTTATTGAAGCGATCCAAATTGGACGGATATCTGCCATGGCTGCAGATAATTATCTGGCTCATCCCCATTATTCTATTGAGACGCAATGTCACTAGGTGTACTCATTGCTACACACAGCAACAGAATTAATGTAAGAGTCTGTGTATTTTAATTTAGTACAACATTTTATGAATAGAGTGATATTATTTAATCTTGTATTTCATTTATGTTGCAAGCTATTGTTCCGATTAAACGGCGTCTTGGCATGGCTAAAGGTTCCGTGTTAAAAATGCTGTGAATGTCCAGCATGAACCAACGTTTTGGAATTATATACGAAATCCGATAAAGGAATATTTTCAGAAAAATCACTCACGGTCAAGCTTAAAATGAACGGACTTTACGCAAAAAGCCATTGTCAAGAACCCAGAGTTTGTATAAACTGATCACATACTTTTATCATTATCTATTATTATTTGTCTGTTGGGTGATATTCACAAACCAGACCGGAAAAGCCACGATAAATCAAAAACCTTAGAATAAAATTAACTGATTCTCAATTGTATATGCCGTCGTTGAGGAAGTACAAACCTCTTGATAGTATGCTTTAACACATGCTCTGCCTAGCGACGAGGCTAAAATTACTGGAGGTTTTTTCCTGTAATAGAAATTATAATTTTTTTATATGCTGACAATAACCGACAAATTTGTGTTCTTTCCGTCGTGTGAGTACAAGTCCTGTAACAAGGTCCAAATAGCGACAACTGCCGGCATCTCAACTTGTCCTGAAAGTTTCGTTTGAAATACAGCATCGACACGATCTTTTTGTAGTTTGAAATACAGCATCTACACGATCTTTTCATCACCTCATCTCTTCTTCTTGCAACTATCTGAAGATGCCATTGCTCCACACTTTCTCTGCTCAATGGACTCGTCGCAAACATGTCCCGAGATATGTGTAAGATACAGCAACAGTTGCGAGATATTCGGTCCTTGTATTTCATACTATTTTGTACCTCTCCAGACTACGAGCACACTCGTGAGCAATTGAATTACAGACAACTGACTCACTAATGTTCACTAAAAGTGCAATAGCGTGAAGATGGATGAAAAAAACGCCAAACTAGTATGATATGTACTACACTCTTGGGTATGCAACTTATTAGCATTTCAGCGAAACCGCAACAAAGCAGACAGAAAAAGCAAAGATAAGTAGGGGGGTTTCTCATTTTGAAACTGCGTTTGAAAGAAGTTTGTTTGTGAGTAGATTGTCATGTGCCTCGAGTAAGAAGGACTTGTTCACACGGCCATTGTCACGTCCCATAGGTGAGTATCGCTTGAGATTTGGCGACATGGTTCGTGAGTTAGCTAGTTTGTTAGATGTATGTTCCATGGTATACATCATTTGAACGATTCTTTTATCGAAATGATGTGGAACGAGTCAGTTTACAGGATATGCATATGTGATTAGCGTTAACATTAAGGAACGGATTATCATTTTATTCCTAACCATGTAACTACAGTTAAAAACATGGTTTTTTTCTGGATAATAGTTTTTACGTAAAGATACGTTAGTGGAATAGGAGGAATTGTCCAGGAGGAATGCTTTTAAATTAGATTTAAAACTTTCCTCTCTACCTGCCAGACATGTTACGTTATTGGGGAAATGATCAAAAAATTTTATTGCTGCGGTCGCAACTCCTCTCTGATCCACTGATAGTTTTAATAATGGGTAATAAAGATCATTTTCCCCCTAGTATTGTAGATATGTACATAACTGTTCTTGTCAAATTTTGATTTATCATTTATGACGAATTTCACTAGTGAACATGTGTATTGCGACGGCGCAATTAAAATACCTAGCTCTTTGAAGATTTACCTACTTATGTCCCTGGGTGAACACGACATATTATATTTTATGCTCTCTTTTCTGCAATCAGCACTTTTTGAGTGGAAAATGTTAGCAGACTGTTACGTTTGTTTCCAGGATTAGAAGTCATACGAAGAGTAAAAGCTTGAGAAGCTCAGTAATGTGCTTCTTCCACCTGAAGTGCCGGCCGACGTGGCCGAGCGGTTCTAGGCGCTACAGTCTGGACCGCGCGACCACTACGGTCGCAGGTTCGAATCCTGCCTCCGGCATGGATGTGTGTGATGTCATTAGGTTAGTTAGGTTTAAGTAGTTCTAAGTTCTAGGGGACTGATGACCTTAGAAGTTAAGTCCCATAGTGCTCAGAGCCATTTGAACCATTTTGAACTACCTCAAGTTTTCATCATCATGTACACCCAAGTATTTGGAGCTACTGACCGATGCTCATGTGTTACGTCCATTACTGATATGACTCTATTTGTTTTATAGAAAACTGAATGCAGAGTGTTTTTTCAAAACTTGCAGAGAGTCCATTTTCAGAGAACCACTTATTAATTCTTTGGAAAATATCGTTTACTAACTCTTCAGTTGTTTCTCTCTAATGGGAATTAGTATATGACTGCAAAAGCGCCAATTTGGTTTTTTGAGTGTAATGTGGAAGGTTATTCATATATAAGTAACAGGAATGGACCCAAAATCGAACCCTGTGGGACTTACTTTGTGATTTTTTTTTTGTTTCTTTTTGCCCCGTCACTAAAATTTTCTACCTTTCCAACATTGTATCAGTTATTCAGCACAGCCCTCTACATTCTGTTTGACAAGCATCATTCAAACCAGCTCTCTGCAAAGTCATCAGTTCCATTGAATTGAGTTTTTCTAAGCGAGTATCATGAGCTAGACAATCGAAGGCCTCGGAGACATCACAAAAATACCAGCTGATGGTAAAGGGAGCTTAGCGGTTGGTCTTTGTGAGAGGAACTCTTGACCTGGCTATAGTGTCAAATCTCCTATTACAAAAGGTAAGGATTGGAGGTGACTTGAAATAATGTCAAGCAGAATTGGAACTCAACTTCTAAATTTATTCAGGAACAGTATTAACTCTTGCTCTGTTCATATTGAAGGAGTCATACCCACGATAATACCATATCTTAGCACAGAGACGATGTTTAGCTTGCACCGTTGCGTCTTTTATGATAATACACTCTTACTATAAATTGCACCCACGACACGACACGCAATCTCATCAACTATGCTGATATTGATGCAGCTTCGTCCGCCTTGCCCTATATGGCTACTGATACTCCTGTTTTGCCCCTGCCTGGCTCTTGCCACCTCCGTACATCTCATTCGGAGAATCCTGATCATCTACTTTTTGCCCATTGCTTCTCAATCTGGTCTGCTATTCTGTCATGGGTCATCGTACACACCGATTTTTATTCGGATTTTCCCTTGATTCGGAATTTTTCCTCGTTACCGCGTCTGTCCCTGACATGACGTGATCCTGAAAACACACCACCATTTCATTGGCTCTAATTCTGCATTGTCCTCAGAAAAAAATGGCTCAAATGGCTGTGAGCACTATGGGACTTAACATCTAAAGTCATCAGTCCCCTAGAAGTTAGAACTGCTTAAACCTAACTAACCTAAGGACATCACACACATCCATGCCTGAAGCAGGATTGGAACCTGCGACCGTAGCGGTCGCACGGTTCCAAACTGAAGCGCCTAGAACCGCTCGGCCACCACGGCCGGCCATTGTCCTCAGAGGCTGGGTGTAGAGAGAGAGAGGCGCTTCTCCTTATATGGTCACACATTGCATTCTAGACCTGTCATTGGCTCCTCTGTCCAGTCGTAGCGCAGTGTTCCGAGTTCAGTTAAGCTATGTTTGTGTACTGTAAAGCCCTTGTTTATTAACTAAGTCGCTCGATTGACTGGTGCCGGGCTGTTTGTTGGGTTTGTGGCAATGTCGCAATACGAGAGGTGTTACGCAGTACTTTTTTTTTCTCGGTCAGCTTCAGTTGAAAAAATGCTGAATTTCTTGTGGGACATCGTGGGATATTCTCGTTTCAGCCCCTATAGTTTTATGACGTTCCGACTGGTGGTGGCTCTGTACGTAGCATTCCAAATGCCTCCTGTAACGGGGGTGCGTTCCAAGCAGAGAGCTGTCACAGATTTTCTTTTGGCGGAAAACGAGACAATCTTAGGTATTTATAGGGGCTTGCAGAATGTCTGCGGAGACCTAGCAGTAAACAAAAGCAATGCGAGTCGTTGGGCGAGGTGACTGTCACCATGGCAACGAGGTCGCGCAAACCTGTGCGAGCTGCCTCGTGCCGTCCGACCGCACACAGTTGTGACTCCTGCAATGTGATCGCCGCCACAAGAACGTTAAACTTCTCCTTCTCCACGAGAGCGCAAGGCGTCGCACAACACTGCGCACCCGAGAGGGGCTGGCAGAGAACTTGTACTTAACCTCCAGCAATGTCTCAGTTTAATCGCGGGGTCCGAGTCCGTCCCGATAGCTGAGTGGTCCCTAAGGGCCCGGGTTCGATTCTCGGCTGGGTCGGAGATTTTCTCTGCTCAGGGACTGGGTGTTGTGTTGTCCTAATCATCATCATTTCATCCCCATAAAAATGCCGGCACGGTAGCTCAGCGTGTTCGGTCAGAGGGTTTAGATACCCTCTGTAATAAAAAAACTGAGTAAACGGATCAACGAACATGCTGAACGAGTGTCTTCGGACGTCCGCCACGAACAAATTAGCGACCTATATAGAACAAAATGGGAATTAAAAAAAAAAAAAAATTGGTCAGCGTGATGGATTGCCGTCCTACGTGCCCGGGTTCGATTCCCGGCTGGGTCGGAGATTTTCTCTGTGCAGGGACTGGGTGTTCTGTTGTCTTCATCATCATTTCATCCCCATCCAGCGCGCAGGTCGCCCAATGTGGCGTCGAATGTAATAAGACCTGCACCAAGGCGGCCCGACCTGTCCCGAAAGGGGCCTCCCGGCCAATGACGCCAATCGCTCATTTCCATTTTTCCATCGTGGAGTCCGTAGAGGACGGTAAGAGAGGCGTACGATATGACTGGCCGTGCTTCTCCATCCACGTTTTGCGAAGGTTAAGACAATCCGTCGTTGGACTGTCTTACTGAGCCGTCGCGTGTGGTTCTTTCCGCCTGTTTTGCCGAGAAGCTCTAGAAGTTTATGCCCCTTGCAGGAACAGAATCAGTGCCGTCGGGTTCTCTATAAAGTGCAACTTCACTTCCTGAGATGCCAAGTGATGAAGCGGGAAGCTGTACTACTCGGAATAACGTCCAAAATGGATTCCATAATGTGTATTTATTTACTAAACACTACAAACTGGAAATTTTAACACAATGAATAATGGATGATTAACGGGAAACTAACAACTTCCTGTGAGCACAGTCTTAGGACGAAACTAGACTGGAAGGGTCTTATCGGCGACTCGCGACAATGGCGCGCAGCCTCTACCCGCACTTACACTCGTGATTTTTCGTAGCAGTCCGTACGTTTTCTATAGTTTAAAAATTATTCATATATTTATTAAGATCATCGATTGCTAAGGTTTTAATATTGTTGTAAGAAAGTTCTTATGACCTATAGGCTTCTCCTAATATCTATACTGGAAAAAGTAACTTTTATTAGCAAATATATATATTAAACAAGATTACTCGCTTCGAGCCAGAATAACTGTTTTTCCTGCCGCTGCTGATGTACATAATGGGCGTTCTCACGTCCAGCCACAGCGCCTCACACAGACGTGCACTGGCTACGCCATGTGCTCCACCGGCTCCTTCAAGTAGCCTGGGAACTGAAATCTTACTCCCGATTGTGTGCATTCTGCAGTACCGATTTCCTGACTGAATGCTACAAGGTATCTGCAGACGCCATACGAAATTATAAAACTGGAAAATACGGAAATGAAATTTGCCTAGTACCTTACATGCTAACAAAAGGTCGTTGGACAGTTTTTCCCCATCCATCCTACAGGGCCGGCCGGGGTGGCCGAGCAGTTCTAGGCGCTACAGTCTGGAACCGCACGACCGCTACGGTCGCAGATTCGAATCCTGCCTCGGGCATGGATGTGTGTGATGTCCTTAGGTTAGTTAGGTTTAAGTAGTTCTAAGTTCTAGGGGACTTATGATCACAGCAGTTGAGTCCCATAGTGCTCAGAGCCATCCTACAGCCCAGATCTCGCACCTTCCGAGTGCCATGTGTTTGGCCAAATGAAGGATGCACCCCGCGGAAAGCAGTAATGAATGACTGGGTGGTTACTGATGGAGCAAGACCCTGGCTGCAACGTCGACCAGTAGGTTGGTACCAAGCAGGCATACAGACGCTCCCAGTAAGGCGGCGTAAGGCCATCATATTGAACGGAAATTATGTTGAGGAATAGGATTTTGTAGTCCAAAGAGTGTGGAATACAATGGTTTATTGGAACCCTAAATGAAATGAGAAAATATACAAATGCAGTAAAGGAAGCAGGCAAAAAGGAATACAAACGTCTCAAAAATGAGATCGACAGGAAGTGCAAAATTCTTAAGCAGGCATGGCTAGAGGACAAATGTAAGGATGTAGAGGCTTATCTCACTAGGGGTAAGATAGATACTGCCTACAGGAAAATTAAAGAGACCTTTGGAGAAAGGAGAGCAACTTGTATGAATATCAAGAGCTCAGATGGAAACCCAGTTCTAAACAAAGAAGGGAAAGCAGAACGGTGGAAGGAGTATATAGAAGGTCTATACAAGGGCGATGTACTTGAGGACAATATTATGGAAATGGAAGAGGATGTAGATGAAGATGGAATGGGAGATACGATACTGCGTGAAGAGTTTGACAGAGCACTGAAAGACCTGCGTCAAAACAAGGGCCCGGGAGTAGACAGCATTCCATTAGAACTACTGACGGCCTTGGGAGAGCAAGTCCTGACAAAACTCTACCATCTGGTGAGCAAGATGTATGAGGCAGGCAAAATAGCCTCAGACTTCAAAAAGAATATAATAATTCCAATCCCAAAGAAAGCAGGTGTTGACATATGTGAAAATTACCGAACTCTCAGTTTAATAAGTCACAGCTGCAAAATACTAATGCGAATTCTTTACAGACGAATGGAAAAACTGGTAGAAGCCGACCTCGGGAAAGATCAGTTTGGATTCCGTAGAAATGTTGGAACACGTGGGGCAATACTGACCTTACGACTTATCTTAGAAGAAAGATTAAGAAAAGGCAAACCTACGTTTCTAGCATTTGTAGACTTAGAGAAAGCTTCTGACAATGTTGACTCCAATACTGTCTTTACAGTTTTAAGGTGGTAGAGGTAAAATGCAGGGAGCGAAAGGCTATTTACAATTTTGACAGAAACCAGATGGCAGTTATAAGAGTCGAGGGGCATGAAAGGGAAGCAGTGGTTGGGAAGGGAGTGAGACAGGCTTGTAGCCTATCCCCGATGTTACTCAATCTGTATATTGAGCAAGCAGTAAAGGAAACAAAAGAAAAATTCGGAGTAGGTATTAAAATCCATGGAGCAGAAATAAAAACTTTGAGGTTCGCCGATGACATTGTAATTCTGTCAGAGACAGTAAGGGACTTGGAAGAGCAGTTGAACGGAATGGACAGTGTCTTGAAAGGAGGCTATAAGATGAACATCAACAAAAGCCAAACGAGGATAATGGAATGTAGTCGAATTAAGTCGGGTGATGCTGAGGGTAATAGATTAGGAAATGACACACTTAAAGTAGTAAAGGAGTTTTGCTATTTGGGGAGCAAAATAACTGATGATGGTCGAAGTAGAGAGGATATAAAATGTAGACTGCCAATGGGAAGGAAAGCGTTTCTGAAGAAGAGAAATTTGTTAACATCGAGTATAGATTTAAGTGTCAGGTTCACATTTCTGAAAGTATTTGTATGGAGTGTAGCCAACATGGACGGTAAATAGTTTGGACAAGAAGAGAACAGAAGCTTTTGAAATGTGGTGCTACAGAGGAATGCTGAAGATTACATGGGTAGATCACATAACTAATGAGGAGGTATTGAATAGAATTGGGGAGGAGTTTGTGGCACAACTTGACAAGAAGAAGGGACCGGTTGGTAGGACATGTTCTGAGGCATCAAGGGGTCACAAATTTAGCATTGGAGGGCAGCGTGGAGGGTAAAAATCGTAGAGGGAGACCAAGAGATGAATACACTAAGCAGATTCAGAAGGATGTAGGTTGCAGTAGATACTGGAAGATGAAGAAGCTTGCACAGGATAGAGTAGCATGGAGAGCTGCATCAAACCAGTCTCAGGACTGAAGACCACAACAACAACAACATCAGATCCTCTAAAGTGCAGTGTGAAGGACATTCAGGGCAGTTGTACATGTGCTGGGTCGTCTGCACCTCTCCACAGTCGCAGAGATTAGATGTTGTAGAATATCCCCACTTCAGAAGGTTATCTCTTGACCGTGCAGTGTTGGTGCGTAGCCTGTTTAGTGATCTCCAGACCACCCAGTCGACGGCGTACTTAACTTTCCATTCGTTACTATTTTCGGACAAGACTTGGCTACTACACCGTGCAGTAATGCGCAGCCACATCACGTACCTTGTATCAGAGATAGGACATGTTGGCAAGAAGCCACATACGCGAGGTGATATTATGACGATATCTGCAGAACCAGGGAGTATCAGCAGCATGGCGTCCATTGTTGCAGCTTCTATTGTTGTGGGAGTAGAGGGGGGCTTCGCTGATTGTGATGCGCTTAACGACAACGATTCTGTGTACAGCGTCATAACAGATGTGTTGGCATGTGGAGGTCCGAACGTTACGATTTAGCGACTATGGCTCTCATTTTTGCCGCAACTCACATACAGCCTAAGATCCGCAGAGAATTCCAATGTTGTCAATGTTTATGTGATGGTAGAGAGGCGTTAGAAGGAATTCGTAGATCATTGCATTGTATCTAAATGTAAAGACAATACGTAGAGCGCCTCCTTTAACAGGTAAAGTGTACAGTAAATTATAATACGCAGTACACTAAAGTAGTACTGTATTTGTTGTTAAACTGAAATTGTTGGGTGAAAATTGAGGATAATTTGCTGCGAAATTACTACTAGTACACAAGTTTAAATGTCGAACACATTTGTGCTGAAGATGGCAATATTTCTTGCTGAACTCTGTGGCAGTTCGTAACCACAGATTCGCAACCATGTCAGTTTTCACTATCAATTATTATCAAACATCCTGTGAATGGACACACGGAGCAGATATCTCTCACACAGCTCGGGTCCTTAATAGAGTCAATTAGGCTTTCGTCTGCAGCCGTTTCTTAAAAAACGGACGAATTTCTGTACAACAACTTTCGGAATCGGCAGTGCCTAGGTGAAGTTATATTGCTGTTAGGTAACCGACCGCGCTAATATGAGCAGTTTCGCATATTAGCACACAGGATTTTGTCCAGTGTGGCAACGAACGTGAGGTCAGCGTTTGCTTCAGCACGCACCGGCGCGGCGGCTAGCTGGCCGTCATTCGGTGCTGCTGCCCGCAGTCTCGCCAGTAAAGCCGTGTCGCCGGCCGGTGTGGCCGTGCGGTTCTAGGCACTTCAGTCTCGAACCGCTTGACCGCTACGGTCGCAGGTTCGAATCCTGCCTCGGGCATGGATATGTGTGACGTCCTTAGGTTAGTTAGGTTTAAGTAGTTCTAACTTCTAGGGGACTGATGACCACAGATGTTACATCCCATAGTGGATAGGTCAGGAGTCCACTACACGCAACAAGCGGCTACACGGGTAGCAGGGGTTGTGTGGCGTGGGCTGGGCGGTTTTTTAGGTTAGAGGGCCTTGGGCAAGTACAGAAAGGGCAACAGCCTCAACGGGTGCGGGGCAAAGTCAGGACATGCGGGGACCAAGCAGCAATCGGTATTGTAATTGTAAACTGTCGAAGCTGCGTTGGTAAAGTCCGGAACTTCAAGCGCTGATAGAAAGCACCGAAGCTGAAATCGTTATAGGTACAGAAAGCTGGCTGAAGCCAGAGATAAATTCTGCCGAAATTTTTACAAAGGTACAGACGGTGTTTACAAAGGATAGATTGCATGCAACCGGTGGTGGAGTGTTCGTCGTTGTTAGTAGTAGTTTATCCTGTAGTGAAGTAGAAGTGGATAGTTCCTGTGAATTATTATGGGTGGAGGTTACACTCAACACCCGAGCTATGTTAATAATTGGCTCCTTTTACCGACCTCCCGACTCAGCAGCATTAGTGGCAGAACAAATGAGAGGAAATCTGGAATACATTTCACATAAATTTTCTCAGCATGTTATAGTCTTAGGTGGAGATTTCAATTTACCAGATATAGACTGGGACACTCAGATGTTTAGGACGGGTGGTAGGGACAGAGCATCGAGTGACATTATACTGAGTGCACTATCCGAAAATTACCTCGAGCAATTAAACAGAGAACCGACTCGTGGAGATAACATCTTGGACCTACTGATAACAAACAGACCCGAACTTTTCGACTCTGTATGAGCAGAACAGGGAATCAGTGATCATAAGGCCGTTGCAGCACCCCTGAATATGGAAGTTAATAGGAATATAAAAAAAGGGAGGAAGGTTTATCTGTATAGCAAGAGTAATAGAAGGCAGATTTCAGACTACCTATCAGATCGAAACGAAAATTTCTCTTCCGACACTGACAATGTTTAGTGTTTATGGAAAAAGTTCAAGGCAATCGTAAAATGCGTTTTAGACAGGTACGTGCCGAGTAAAAGTGTGAGGGACGGGAAAAACCCACCGTGGTACAACAACAAAGTTAGGAAACTACTGCGAAAGCAAAGAGAGCTTCACTCCAAGTTTAAACGCAGCCAAAACCTCTCAGACAAACAGAAGCTAAACGATGTAAAAGTTAGCGTGAAGAGGGCTATGCGTGAAGCGTTCAGCGAATTCGAAAGTGAAATTCTATGTACCGACTTGACAGAAAATCCTAGGAAGTTCTGGTCTTACGTTAAATCAGTAAGTGGCTCGAAACAGCATATCCAGACACTCCGGGATGATGATGGCATTGAAACAGAGGATGACACGCGTAAAGCTGAAATACTAAACACTTTTTTCCAAAGCTGTTTCACAGAGGAAGACCGCACTGCAGTTCCTTCTCTAAATCCTCGCACAAACGAAAAAATGGCTGACATCGAAATAAGTGTCCAAGGAATAGAAAAGCAACTTGAATCACTCAACAGAGGAAAGTCCACTGGACCTGACGGGATACCAATTCGATTCTACACAGAGTACGCGAAAGAACTTGCCCCCCTTCTAACAGCCGTGTACCGCAAGTCTCTAGAGGAACGGAAGGTTCCAAATGATTGGAAAAGAGCACAGGTAGTCCCAGTCTTCAAGAAGAGTCGTCGAGCAGATGCGCAAAACTATAGACCTATATCTCTGACGTCGATCTGTTGTAGAATTTTAGAACATGTTTTTTGCTCGAGTATCATGTCGTTTTTGGAAACCCAGAATCTACTATGTAGGAATCAACATGGATTCCGGAAACAGCGATCGTGTGAGACCCAACTCGCTTTATTTGTTCATGAGACCCAGAAAATATTAGATACAGGCTCCCAGGTAGATGCTATTTTTCTTGACTTCCGGAAGGCGTTCGATACAGTTCCGCACTGTCGCCTGATGAAACAAAGCAAGAGCCTACGGAATATCAGACCAGCTGTGTGGCTGGATTGAAGAGTTTTTAGCAAACAGAACACAGCATGTTGTTATCAATGGAGAGACGTCTACAGACGTTAAAGTAACCTCTGGCGTGCCACAGGGGAGTGTTATGGGACCATTGCTTTTCACAATATATAAAATGACCTAGTAGATAGTGTCGGAAGTTCCATGCGGCTTTTCGCGGATGATGCTGTAATATACAGAGAAGTTGCAGCATTAGAAAATTGTAGCGAAATGCAGGAAGATCTGCAGCGGATAGGCACTTGGTGCAGGGAGTGGCAACTGACCCTTAACATAGACAAATGTAATGTATTGCGAATACATAGAAAGAAGGATCCTTTATTGTGTGATTATATGATAGCGGAACAAACACTGGTAGGAGTTACTTCTGTAAAATATCTGGGAGTATGCGTGCGGAACGATTTGAAGTGGAATGATCATATAAAATTAATTGTTGGTAAGGCGGTTGAGATTCATTGGGAGAGTCCTTAGAAAATGTAGTCCATCAACAAAGGAGGTGGCTTACAAAACACTCGTTTGACCTATACTTGAGTATTGCTCATCAGTGTGGGATCCGTACCAGATCTGGTTGACGGAGGAGATAGAGAAGATCCAAAGAAGAGCGGCGCGTTTCGTCACAGGGTTATCTGGTAACCGTGATAGCGTTACGGAGATGTTTAACAAACTCAAGTGGCAGAGTCTGCAAGAGAGGCGCGCGGTGTAGCTTGCTCGCCAGGTTTCGAGAGGGTGCGTTTCTGGATGAGGTATCGAATATATTGCTTCCCCCTACTTGTACCTCCCGAGGAGATCACGAATGTAAAATTAGAGAGATTAGAGCGCGCACGGAGGCTTTCAGACAGTCGTTCTTCCCGCGAACCATACGCGACTGGAACAGGAAAGGGAGGTAGTGACAGTGGCACGTAAAGTGCCCTCCGCCACACACCGTTGGGTGGCTTGCGGAGTATAAATGTAGATGTAGATGTAGATGTAGACGTACTCAGAGCCATTTGAACCATTTTGAAAGCCGTGTCACACGGAGTGATAGGCCGTGTGTAAGGTTACGTGACGGTCAGCGTGACGGATTTCTGTTACAGTAGGAAGACACTGTGGACTGCTAGAATGTGAGCTTGTACCCAGATGCGCATGCTTTTGAGTGATAGCTCCTGTGCTGTTTTTCTTATACGATTCCTAGAATGCTACCTGCGCTGTCCAGCCAGATCCGTTGCCGCTTGACGTCACAGTCTGAAAGCGCGGCTGCGATATAAACACGCCTGTACATAGTTGGACATCACTACTCTGCAATTCACAATTAAGTGCTTGGCATCGAGTTCATCGAACCCCTTTGGTACTATTTCTCTACCGTTCCACTCTCCAATAACACGCGGGATATCAAATACTTAAATCTTTCCACGTGAGCTCTCATTTTTCTTATTTTCTTACGATTCTCATTTCTACCTGTGTAGGTGGCAGTCAACAAAATATTTTCGCATTCAGAGGACAATGATGGTGGTTGAAATTTCGTAAAAATATCTCGCAGCACCGAAAAAATCCTTTCTTTAAATGGTAGTGACTGCAACTCACGCATCGTATCCAAAATACTCTCTCCCAACATATCGCGACAGTACAAAACAAACTGCCTTTCTGAACTTTTTCAATGTCCCGCATCATTGATATCTTATAGCAGTACTCTAGCAAAGGACAGACAAGCGTAGTGTAGGCAGTTCAAATGGTTCAAATGGCTCTGAGCACTATGGGACTTAACATCTACGGTCGTCAGTCGTCTAGAACTTAGAACTACTTAATCCTAACTAACCTAAGGACATCACTCTACACTCAGTCATCACGAGGCAGAGAAAATCCCTGACCCCGCCGGGAATCGAACCCGGGAACCCGGGCGCGGGAAGCGAGAACGCTACCACACGACCACGAGCTGCGGACGTAGTGTAGGCAGTCTCTTCAGCGGATTTGTTACATCTTCTAAATGTTATATCCATAAAATGCAGTCTTTGGTTCGCCTTCCCCACAACGTTATCTATGTGATCGTTCCAGTTCAAGTTGTTCGTAATTGTTACCCCAGATATTTGGTTGAATTTACAGTCCTTAGATTTGTGTGGAGTACAGCATTGTATGGTAGTGAAACATGGACTGTGGGAAAAACGGAACAGAAGAGAATCGAAGCATTTGAGATGTGGTGCTATAGACGAATGTTGAAAATTAGGTGGACTGATAAGGTAAGGAATGAGGAGGTTCTACGCAGAATCGGAGAGGAAAGGAATATGTGGAAAACACTGATAAGGAGAAGGGACAGGATGATAGATCATCTGCTAAGACATGAGGGAATGACTTCCATGGTACTAGAGGGAGCTGTAGAGGGCAGAAACTGTAGACAGAGATTGGAATACGTCAAGCAAATAATTGAGGACGTAGGTTGCAAGTGCTACTCTGAGATGAAGAGGTTAGCACAGGAAAGGAATTCGTGGCGTGCCGCATCAAACCAGTCAGTAGACTGATGACAAAAAAAAAAAAAAATTGGCTAACGGATCTCTTTTAATACTAATGTGAAGGATCTCGCGCTTTTTATTATTCAGCATAAATTGCCGTTGTAAACATCACACAGATATCTAGTCTGATTCACTTTTGCAATTGCTTTTGATCTTCTGATGACTTTACAAAACGGTAAATGACAGCATCAATCTAAGGGTTGCTCATGTTATCGCAATCGTGTGCAGATTTAAGAACAGCAGCAGCCTATAGCACATGCCTGGGGAACGCCAGATATCGTTTCTGTTTCACTTGATGACTACCCGTCACATGCTAACAACTCTGTCCGCCCCCAGTAGCTGAGTGGTCAGCGCGACAGACAGTCAATCCTAAGGGTCCGGGTTCGATTCCCGGCTGCTGGGTCGGAGATTTTCTCCGCTCAGGGACTGGGTGTTGTGTTGTCCTAATCATCATCATTTCATCCTCATCGACGCGCAAGTCACCGAAGTGGCGTCAAATCGAAAGACTTGCACTCGGCGAACGGTCTACCCGACGGGAGGCCCTAGTCAGACGACATTATATATAATATAACTAACAACTCTGACTTTTCCGATCACAACTCCATTCGCACAACTGCGACGATACTCCATAAGCACGCAATCTCATTAGAAGCCGCTTGTGGGGAACTGAGTCGAAAGTCTTCAGGAAATCTATAAATAAATGGAATCATTTTGAGATTCTCTGTCGATCTCACGCATTACTCCAAAACAATGAAGTCAATTGTGTTTCGGAAGAACGGTAGTTTCTGAATCCATACTGACTGTATATTAATTGTTGTGACCGGCAAGGCAGCCAATCCACTAGGAGGAAGCCGAAAGGCACGCGTTTAATCTCACGCAGGCTGGCGTGAGGTCTGGAACAGGACACGGAAGTTATAGTAGCAAAGAACGTACGTATCTGCTGGAATACTTAACTTTAATCCATAATTGGTGAACATTGCTCTTGACGGTAAATGTTTTACAGCATCAATAGTAACTGGTAATGGCGCCTTGCTAGGTCGTAGCAAATGACGTAGCTGAAGGCTATGCTAACTATCGTCTCGGCAAATGAGATCGTATTTTGTCAGTGAACCATCGCTAGCAAAGTCGGCTGTACAACTGGGGCGAGTGCTAGGAAGTCTCTCTAGACCTACCGTGTGGCGGCGCTCGGTCTGCAATTACTGATAGTGGCGACACGCAGGTCCGACGTATACCAACGGACCGCGGCCGATTTAAAGGCTACCACCTAGCAAGTGTGGTGTCTGGCGGTGACACCACATTAATAGATCGAATTCTTCGATGTTTTTCATAACGTTCGGACACACTACATATTCCAAAATCTTACTGGGAATTAATGTCAACGACAGAGGCCCATGATTTACCGGATAACTTTTATTACCTACCTTGTATATTGGTGTGCGCCCCATGAACCATGGACCTTGCCGTTGGTGGGGAGGCTTGCGTGCCTCAGCGATACAGATGGCCGTTCCGTAGGTGCAACCACAACCGAGGGGTACCTGTTGAGATGCCAGACAAACGTGTGGTTCCTGAAGAGGGGCAGCAGCCTTTTCAGTAGTTTCAGGGGCAACAGCCTCGATGATTGACTGATCTGGCCTTGTAACAATAACCAAAACGGCCTTGCTGTGCTGGTACTGCAAACGGCTGAAATCAAGGGGAAACTACAGCCGTAATTTTTCCCGAGGGCATGCAGCTTTACTGTATGGTTAAATGATGATGGCGTCCTCTTGGGTAAAATATTCCGGAGGTAAAATAGTCCCCCATTCGGATCTCCGGGCGGGGACTAATCAAGAGGACGTTGTCATCAGGAGAAAGAAAACTGGCGTTCTACGGATCGGAGCGTGGAATGTCAGATCCCTTAATCGAGCAGGTAGGTTAGAAAAATTAAAAAGGAAAATAGATAGGTTAAAGTTAGATATAGTGGGAATTAGTGAAGTTCTGTGGCAGGAGAAACAAGACTTTTGGTCAGGTGAATACAGGGTTACAAATACAAAATCAAATAGAGGTAATGCAGGAGTAGGTTTAATAATGAATAAAAAAAAAGGCGTGCGGGTAAGCTACTACAAACAGCATAGTGAACGCATTATTGTGGCCAAGATAGACACGAAGCCCACGCCTACTACAGTAGTACAAGTTTATATGCCAACTAGTGGGACTTGGGCTCCGAAAGCCCATATCGATGCTGTTTCTTTGAAAGGTTCGCACGCTGTGACTTATTGATGGCCCAGCACTGTAATATGCAGCAATTTGCGGCAGGATTGCACTTCTGTCACGTTGAACGATTCTCTTCAGTCGTCGTTGGTCCAGTTCTTGTTGGATCTATTCCAGCCTGAGCGACGTCCGAGATTTGATGTTTTACCGAATTACTGATATTCACGGTACACTCGTGAAATGGTCTTACGGGAAAGTCCCCACGCATCGCCACCTCGGAGATGCTGTGTCCAATCGCTCCTGCGCCGACTGTAACACACGTTCAGATTCACGTAAATCTTGATACCGTGCCATTGTAGCAGCAGTAGCAGATCTAACAACCGCGCCAGGCACTTCTTGTCTTATATAAGCGTTGCCGACCGTAGCGCCGTGTACTACATACAGGGTGTTTCAAAAATGACCGGTATATTTGAAACGGCAATAAAAACTAAACGAGCAGCGATAGAAATACACCGTTTGTTGCAATATGCTTGGGACAACAGTACATTTTCAGGCGGACAAACTTTCGAAATTACAGCAGTTACAATTTTCAACAACAGATGGCGCTGCGGTCTGGGAACTCTATAGTACGATATTTTCCACATATCCACCATACATAGCAATAATATGGCGTAGTCTCTGAATGAAATTACCTGAAACCTTTGACAACGTGTCTGGCGGAATGGCTTCACATGCAGATGAGATGTACTGCTTCAGCTGTTCAATTGTTTCTGGATTCTGGCGGTACACCTGGTCTTTCAAGTGTCCACACAGAAAGAAGTCACAGGGGTTCATGTCTGGCGAATAGGGAGGCCAATCCACGCCGCCTCCTGTATGTTTCGGATAGCCCAAAGCAATCACACGATCATCGAAATATTCATTCAGGAAATTAAAGACGTCGGCCGTGCGATGTGGCCGGGCACCATCTTGCATAAACCACGAGGTGTTCGCAGTGTCGTCTAAGGCAGTTTGTACCGCCACAAATTCACGAAGAATGTCCAGATAGCGTGATGCAGTAATCGTTTCGGATCTGAAAAATGGGCCAATGATTCCTTTGGAAGAAATGGCGGCCCAGACCAGTACTTTTTGAGGATGCAGGGACGATGGGACTGCAACATGGGGCTTTTCAGTTCCCCATGTGCCCCAGTTCTGTTTATTGACGAAGCCGTCCGGGTAAAAATAAGCTTCGTCAGTAAACCAAATGCTGCCCACTTGCATATCGCCGTCATCAATCCTGTGCACTATATCGTTAGCGAATGCCTCTCGTGCAGCAATGGTAGCGGCGCTGAGGGGTTGCCGCGTTTGAATTTTGTACGGCTAGACGTGTAAACTCTGGCGCATGAGACGATACGTGGACGTTGGCGTCATTTGGACCGCAGCTGCAACACGGCGAACGGAAACCCGAGGCCGCTGTCGGATCACCTCCAGAACTAGCTGCGCGTCGCCCTCTGTGGTTGCCGTACGCGGTCGCCCTACCTTTCCAGCACGTTCATCCGTCACGTTCCCAGTCCGTTGAAATTTTTCAAACAGATACTTTATTGTATCGCTTTTCGGTCCTTTGGTTACATTAAACCTCCGTTGAAAACTTCGTCTTGTTGCAACAACACTGTGTTCTAGGCGGTGGAATTCCAACACCAGAAAAATCCTCTGTTCTAAGGAATAAACCATGTTGTCTACAGCAGACTTGCACGTTGTGAACAGCACACGCTTACAGCAGAAAGACGACGTACAGAATGGCGCACCCACAGACTGCGTTGTCTTCTATATCGTTCACATCACTTGCAGCGCCATCTGTTGTTGAAAATTGTAACTACTGTAATTTCGAAAGTTTGTCCGCCTGAAAATGTACTGTTGTCCCAAGCATATTGCAACAAACGGTGTATTTCTATCGCTGCTCGTTTAGTTTTTATTGCCGTTTCAAATATACCGGTCATTTTTGAAACACCCTGTATTTGCACATCCCTGTATTTGAATACGCATGCCTATGCGAGTATCTTCGGCGCTTCATTGTATATACACAATGTATAAGACTGGTGACAGGCTGCAGTCTTATTTGAGTCGTTTATTGGTATTAATTTCCTCAGTTTTATTATTGCTAATTTTCATTATTTTTGTATTCTTGTATAAGATAAGTAATAGCGTCAATTTCTGTTAAAGATCGGCAACTACAATAGACATTTTTCCAGCCTATCACTTGCCGCGTCTCTAAACCTTGTAACTGCTTCGACTGCTAGTGCAACATCTGGCTTCATCCGGGTCACGTAGCAGGCGCAATTACTCGAGTTACTGCATCCGTGGCGACAGCAGAGGCGCTGTCCCTCCCTTCCTTCCTCCCTCTCCCTCCCCACCTCTCTCTCTTTCTCTTTCCAGCAACAAATATCTGTAATGCAATTGCTCTCATGTGTGTATTTCCTGCAAGTGCTGCAAGCAGTCGGCTCTGGAATAACCTTCACATAACATTACAGTGAATAAGTGTCTTCCCAATTACAGAATTAAGCAAGTAACTTGTGTCTTGTAATGAATAAATTAAATCCTTACGTTTCTGAATGCCACTACAATTTTTAGTTTATCAAAACTGTTACCCACAATCTCAAGCATATATTTCATTCAATCCATCTTCCTTTTCTCTGCCTTCTTTTCTCCCTTTCCTTCTTTTCCTAAGTTTTCATTTTATGTTACAGTTGTTGTATTAAAAATCAATGACATACTTGTGTATTGCCATTAAATGTCCTGTTACATTTGCTATGGCAATGTTGTAAAATGTAAGAAACGGTTACGGGGTCCGAATATGATTTGTATAAATAACAATAAATAAATTTCCCTCTTTCAGCATCTATAAAAATTTGTTGTTGCTGTTGTGGTCTTCAGTCCAGAGACTGGTTTGATGCAGCTCTCCATGCTACTCTATCCTGTGCAAGCTTCTACGTATCCCAGTACTTACTGCAACCTACATCCTTCTGAATCTGCTTAGTGTATTGATCTCTTGGTCTCCCTCTACGATTTTTACCCTCCACGCTGCCCTCCAATACTAAATTGGTGATCCCTTGATGCCTCAGAATATGCCCTACCAACCGATCCATTCCTCTAATCAAGTTGTGCCACAAATTTCTCTTCTCTCCAATTCTATTCAGTACCTCCTCATTAGTTATGTGATCTACCCATCTAATCTTCAGCATTCTTCTGTAGCACCATATTTCGAAAGCTTCTATTCTCTTCTTGTCTAAACTATTTATCGTCCATGTTTCACATCCACACATGGCTGCATTCCATACAAATACTTTCAGAAATGACTTCCTGACACTTAAATCTATAGCCGATGTTGACAAACTTCTCTTCTTCAGAAACGCTTTCTTTACGCCATTGCCAGTCTACATTTTATATCCCCTCTACTTCGACCATCATCAGTTACTTTGTTCCCCAAATAGCAAAACACATTTACTACTTTCAGTGTCTCATTCCCTAATCTAATTCCCTCAGCATCGCCCTACTTAATTCGACTACATTCCATTATCCTGTTTTGCTTTTGTTGATTTTCATCTTGTATCCTCCTTTCAAGACACTGTCCATTCCGTTCAGCTGCTCTTCCAAGTCCTTTCCTGTCTCTGACAGAATTACAATGTCATCGGCGAACCTCAAAGTTTTTATTTCTTCTCCATTGATTTTAATTCCTACTCAGAATTTTTCTTTTGTTTCGTTTACTGCTTGCTCAACATACAGATTGAATAATATCGGGGATAGGCTACAACCCTGTCTCACTCCCTTCCCAACCACTGCTTCCCTTTTATACCCCTCGAATCTTATAACTGTCATCTGGTTTCTGTACAAATTGTAAATAGCCTTTCGCTCCCTGTATTTGACGCCTACCACCTTCAGAATTTGAACGAGAGTATTCCAATCAATGTGGTGTCACCGCCAGACACCACACTTGCTAGGTGGTAGCTTTTAAATCGGCCGCGGTCCGTTAGTATACGACGGACCCGCGTGTCGCCACTGTCAGTGATTGCAGACCGAGCGCCGCCACACGGCAGGTCTAGAGAGACGTCCTAGCACTCGCCCCAGTTGTACAGCCGACTTTGCTAGCGAAGCTACACACAAATACGCTCTCATTTGCCGAGACGATAGTTAGCATAGCCTTCAGCTACGTCATTTGCTACGACCTAGCAAGGCGCCATTACCCGTTTATATTGAGATTCAAATTATGTATAATCAAGAGCGATGTTCTACAATTATGGATTAAAGTTAAGTATTCAAGCAACTACGTACTTTATTTACTAGACTCAACTCCTTTAACTGTTCCAGACCTCACGCCGTCCTGCGTGAGCTTATAGCGTGCATTTCGGCCTCCTCTAGCAACACTACAGTCAACATTGTCAAAAGCTTTCTCTAAGTCTACAAATGCTAGAAACGTAGGGTTGCCTTTCCTTAATATATTTTCTAAGATAAGTCGTAGTGTCAGTATTGCCTCACACGTTTGTAATTGGTAACATTTTAATTTTATTGTATTCTGCAACAACACAAATTACATGGGCCTAAAAACCTTCCCGTTCTTCAGAGAATGACGTGCTCGCGTGTAGTAATTCTTTTCCTTCTTCTGTTTTGGCCGTTGTTGGCTTCGCAGCTACAAGAAAAAAATTCCTGGCCGAGTGTTGCAGGAGGTTATTATTGTCTACCGGCATATTTATCTAACAATTTTTTATTCTGGAAATAGTCATTGAATTATATCCGGTAGAGATAATATCTAGTATGTCTAGAACCTTTGGTGCAACTGTGAAATGCCAGGAACTTTAGAAAGAAACACCCACTTGTGAGACAAAGAGCATCGCAATGCAAAGAGAAATAAAATCCAGCTATAGCACGACGTGATAAAGTTTTGAGGAATTGTTGCAGCTCGTGGTCGTGCGGTAGCGTCTCGCTTCCCACACCCGCGTTCCCGGGTTCGATTCCCGGCGGGGTCAGGCATTTTCTCTGCCCCGTGATGACTGGGTGTTGTGTGATGTCCTTATGTTAGTTAGGTTTAAATAGTTCTAAGTTCTAGGGGACTGATGACCATAGATGTTAAGTCCCATAGTGCTCAGAGCCATTTGAACCATTTTGAGGAATTGTTCGCATCGGACAATACCTACGCATACAGATACATAGAGCAACAAAATACGGCACCCAGCTACCACTTCCTAACAAACAGAATTCTAGGCGACGATGAAATGGTGTTCTCGTGGTCCGCTTTATATTCCCGCCAAAATGACTCGTCAGCCCAACTAACACCTGTGTGCTTAACATGGGAATCTTCTTGGTTGCAGTGTGTTGAACTTCTTACCAGTGCTGAACCTCATTGATAGATAAGACTACAAACAACCACACGTAACTGTATTCCTAAGTTTTTGAACAACAAAACATTACTCAGCAGTATTGCCGATTTCTGTATCTTGGGTTAAGATGAACACACTGTGTACTGTAGTGATATCACGAGATAACCGAGGAGACGCCAGCGCGAGCCATAGGGGGGCCAAAAATTCAGAAGATGACTTTGACATAAGCCGAAACCACTAAATAAACAAATATCATTGCGAGCTCGTCTTTTCATCTCAACCTAAATATAGCATCATGTCGCTGCTCTCCATAGACAATGTAGTCTAAATTTATGACTTTGTGTCTTTTTCTGCATTTCCTCTCCCTTGTCTCTCAGTACGCTATATTTTTGGTGTCGTTACGAGTCATTCAGTATAGGTGTGAAGTGTTTTACAAGCATAAAAACCAATCTCTTGTTTTAATCTAGAAACCTCTGTTGCTGTTTTTGTCTCAAGTCTTTCTCCCGTGGAATGCGTTACTGATAGCACGCCCACGTTCAAACGAAATTTCTGTGTCGCGTAACAAAACAAAAAAATATTTTCTAAAAAAATTATTAGCCGTTTTAATGAAAAGCCTGATCAAGCGTATCTTATCTATTTTTAACTATCTAGGCCTCGTAATAGAGGTTCCTCACTTAATAAATTGAATGCAAGAATATCGCAGATATGTTTAGTGCTCTGTCTCCGCAATATTCTTTGTTCCACGGCGTGCTAGCTCCGCATGGTATGTTGAACTTCTGTGTAGTTTAGAAGATAGGAGGTGAGGTGCTGGCGGAAGTAAAGCTAGGCGGACGGATCGTGAGTCGTGCTAGTATAGGTCAGTCCCCAGAGCATCATTTATCAGCGAAAGGCGAAGATTCCAGGTTCGTGCTCCCGTCCGGAATATAGTTTTATTTTTCCATGAAGTTTAATATCAGCGCACATTCCACTGCCGAATGAAAATTCATTCTGGGAACATAACGACTTTGTAGGTGACAGAGTGTTCATTATCTGAAACTTCCTAGCAGATTAAAACTGTGTGCCGGACCGAGACTCGAACTCGGGACCTTTGCCTTTCGCGGACAAGAGCTCTACCAACTGAGCTACCCAAGCACGACTCACGCCCCGTCCTCACAGCTTTACTTCTGCCTGTACCTCGTCTTTCTTTCAGGAGTGCTAGTTCTGCAAGGTTCGCAGGAGAGCTTCTGTAAAGTTTGGAAGGTAGGAGACGAGGTACTGGCAGAAGTAAAGCTGTGAGGACGGGGCGTGAGTCGTGCTTGGGTAGCTCTGTTGGTAGAGCACTTGCCCGCGAAAGGCAAAGGTCCCGAGTTCGAGTCTCGGTCCGGCACACAGTTTTAATCTGCCAGGAAGTTTCATATCGGCGCACACTCCGCTACAGAGTGAAAATTTCATTCTGTTCATTATCTGCTTGTTGTTTCAGCTGCCCCAGGCTGCTTTTGGTTGCTTACTAATCGTGTCCTCCGAATACCTGGTGTTGCAGGCCGCGAGCTGACCGTGTGCGTGTCCGAGACGTCGTGCTGCACGCCCGAGATGGAGTCGGCGCTCCAGCGGCTGGTGCAGCGGGACTTCCAGGCGCTGCTGCACCACAACTCCAGGTCGCTGGAGGGCCTGCTCGTCTCCGCCGCCAACACCATACGAGGTCAGTCTCCCACGTCTTTCTCCTCCCTCCTCCCTCCGTCCCTTCTTCCCTCTCTCCCTCTCTCTCCCTCTCTCTCCCTCTCTCTCCCTCTCTCTCTCTCTCTCTCTCTCTCTCTCTGTCTCTCGCTCTTTCTCTCTCCATCCCTCTTAGGACAGTGTAGTAAAAACCTTAGAACAGTGGTGACAAATACTAACGTATTCATAGTGGTAAGCGTCCACGGACGAAAAGCCGTAAATAAAATCATCCTGATTTTGAAGCTACATTTCTACATTTACATGTACATGCATGCTGTGGGGTGCAACGGTGGAGGGTACCTTCAGTAGAAGAGATTTGTTTCACATTAGCGAATATGCTCGTAGCTGTCAAGGTATCCACTTTAGATCTCATTTTTACTGTTCATTTTTTCCTTGTTTTGATCCATACTTTCATCACTCATAAAAGGAAAGAAAAAAGCTTACCGCAGAAGAGAGTAACGAAGATGAACTAATGCTCGTAACTGTTACGCAATGAATTTTAGACCCCTTGCATACTATACTTTTTTACTTCCAATGATCGTTCCTTTGCATCCCTGAATATTGACCAATTCTCCTGGGATGCTCTGCATAACAGGAAGAAACAGGAGCAATAACGAGATGATAAAGGATGGAGATGAGACCAGCCGTGTGACCAGAGGCATATATAGAATAAAAATTGTGTGTCTACAGAAAGCTCTAAGATATTATGCAAAATACTGAGCCCTAAAGAAGGTGGTGACAGATGCATGGAAGACTGAAGGAATAAGTCTACTGGATTACGAGAACAGTATATGGAGAAATCCGACAGAAAAAGGCAAGGTTTTCTGTTGTGTCTAGACAAGACAGTCTAGACACAAGGCGAGGAAACCGAAAGGGCACGCGTCAACTCACGCCGGCTGGCGTTAAGTCTGAAACAGGATACGTAATGAATGCTATAAAGAAAAGTACGTAGCTGCTGGAATACTTAACTTTAATCCATCATTTGTATACGGCATTCTTGATGATACAAGTGAGACTCTCTCTAGAAATGGTTAATGGCGCCTTGCTTGGTCGTAGCCATGGACTTAGCTGAAGGCTATTCTAACTATCTCTCGGCAAATGAGAGAAAGGCTTCGTCAGTATAGTCGCTAGCAAAGTCGTCGTACAACTGGAGCGAGTGCTAGTCAGTCTCGCTAGACCTGCCGTGTGGTGGCACTCGGTCTGCGATCACTGACAGTGGCGACACGCGGGTCCGACATGTACTAATGGACCGCGGCCGATTTAAAGCTACCACCTAGCAAGTGTGGTGTCTGGCGGTGACACCACATTTTCGGTCCAGGTGATCAGGACAAAAATGGACTGCACAACTAAAAGATTATGTGTAGGGCAAGAGGAAACACAGGGACCAAGCTGGCTGCTGAACTCTGGAAAGACTAGCTGGAATTGGCAATCAAGATAGAAGGGAAGGAAAACTTTTTGAAGGAAGTCATTTCCCTGAGCAGGCTGATTTAATTTTGGAAATAATCACTTCATTTCATGATTTAAGTATTAGCTAATTTCCCCCACGTAGGCGTTATCAAGCTGTCTCTGTTAGTTGCATCGCAGTAAAGTATTCTAAGCATATAGCATCATTTATTCTTCACATTGTGTGGAGGAACGAACATTTGATGGTGTCCTTGGTAAGAGTTTATCACAACGCTGTTAATTACGGACACAAACGATATATACATCTGAGGTGTGAAACCCATACGTAAAAAGAGAAAAATTTGACCCATATGAGTTTCACGTTTGAGATGTGATGTATATGCAGGTTGTCTCCTTAGCTACCATAGTTGTGTGAAGCTATCGCATGTCACTTCCTGCACACAGAACTGAAAATATATGAAGCTATATACTTACAGGTTCCTACTGGCAAGTAACAGAAATAGCCTGACAATGCCCGAGGTAGCGAAATCAGATAAGAGCTGAATCACGTAATAAAGTGGTTATTTAAAGAGTAAAACAGCTTACGCAAAAAACTGATTTATCTCAAGAAACTGACCGAGACTGTGGCACCATACATACAAAAGACACACACTGACCAATATGGGCCGGCCGGTGTGGCCGAGCAGTTCTAGGCGCTGCAGTCTGGAACCGCGCGGCCGTTACGGTCGCAGGTTCGAATTCTGTCTCGGGCATGGATGTGTGTGATGTCCTTAGGTTAGTTAGGTTTAATTAGTTCTAAGTTCTAGGGGACTGATTATTGTGTTGGCAGAAGAGCCAACAGCGTGTTGCTAGAGGAGGCCGAAATGCACGCCTTTAAGCTCACGCAGGCTGGCGTGAGGTCTGGAACAGGACAATGTAATTAATATAGCCAATAAGGTACGTTGCTGCTGGAATACTTAACTTTAATCCATAACTGGTGTACATCGGTCTGACGGTACAGGCTTTATAAGATAACCAGCAAAAGATAAATGGCGCCTTGCTAGGTCGTAGCAATTGACGTAGCTGAAGGCTATGCTAACTATCGTCTCGGCAAATGAGAGCGTATTTGTCAGTGTAGCATCGCTAGCAAAGTCGGCTGTACAACTGGGGCGAGTGCTAGGACGTCTCTCTAGACCTGCCGTGTGGCGGCGCTCGGTCTGCAATCACTGACAGTGGCGACACGCGGGTCCGACGTATACTACCGGACCGCGGCCGATTTAAAGGCTACCACCTAGCAAGTGTGGTGTCTGGCGGTGACACCACACTGATGACCTCAGCAGTTAATCCCATAGTGTTCAGAGCCATTTGAACCATTTAGAACCAATATGCCATAGATCAACGACAGAGAAGACCACCGGAAAACCGTGGACGTAGGTGGAGTAAGCAAGAGAAGAGGATACCCAGAAGATATCTAAAAAAAAAAAGGACAGAGAGGATGGAAAAGGATGAAGACGTTCTGGGAGGAATAGAGAAAAAAAAGGAAGGAAGATTAGTGTTTAACGTAGCGCCGACAATGAGGTCATTAGAAACGGAGTACAAACTCGGAACAGGTAAAGATGGGGACGGAAGTCGGTCGTGCCCTTTCAAAGGAGTCATCGCGGGAGAGTAGAATAAAAGATGATGCGTGAAGGGCCTACCCGCTGTCCTCTGTGGACCATAACGAAGGAAGAAAGAGTGAGGGCGGTAATGATTTACGACACAGCGTAGAGGAGACAGCCCATAAAACGACGAACACGAATCGTGCCGCGTGTCGGCCCTGGTCCGTTACGAGTTCCGCCGCCCGGAGAGACAGCCTCTGGTTGGCACCTCGCAGATGAAGACGCGTGAAGTGGCTGTCCTGCCCCCCCCCCCCCCCCCCCACGTAACGGCCCATTTCCAAGGTTTCGATGCGTTTAGCGTAGGTATTGTGAGCTACGGGGCGACGCGAACTCCGTGTGTGGCGTCCCGAGAGAGATGCCGGCAGGAAGTCTGCCATTCAAAAAGGACGTGCGCTGTTTAATGCGGCGGAGGGCCGTGACAGAATTACTGAGCCGGTCGTCGGCGTCGCGCGCAGCGGGGGCGGCGGAGGCGGAGGGCGGCTGCGAGGATAAAAAGGCCGCGGCGCTGGAGCTGGAGGCGGGGGCGAGGAGGTCCGGAAACGAGGCTATTTCCAGCCGGGGCGTCACCGGCCCGCGCCGAGATCCAGCGGGCGCCGGCGTATTTCGGGGCGCGCGAGCCTATCTCTGGAGCGACAGGTAGAATTAACAACGGCAGGAAGCGCCGACTGACAGGTGTCTTCCCAGTGCCGAGCGAACGGCACCGAGGTCAACAGACAGCCCTCCGTCCTAATGGAAGTAGCTCTTATGGACCGAGACGCCACCAAAAAATATCTCAGCAGTTAACAGCTTCTCCGTACCGCTTATTTCCTTCTTTTGCCTTATTGGTAATGTTGCCTTTTTTTGGCGTCAACCTTTCAGCTATTTCTGCTTCTGTACCGATCTCTTGATCTCTGCGTAGCTGCTATACAAATGGTCCGAAATATGTTTCATGTTTCGTTCTTTTTCTTCATTTACTCTTCATTTCTTACATTTTAAAGCTAAGAGACCAAGTTTCAAAAAGGCCAATTTATACGCTAAAAATACCTTCTTATAGATGATAATATTGCGAGCTGACAAACCGTGCACTGCCCAGGTATTCATTTTGCCAATTCATTTTTAGAAACGGAAACAAAAAATGAACTGCGTTTGTAGTCCAATATCGAAAAAAATTCGCTTCCAGGTATTCGTGAAAACATCTCTGAAATTATGAAACAGTCGTACAAACATCCCGGATAGTTTCCATACTCTGGGCGCAGCTGTTGGTAGTGATGTTAGGCAAAGAATGACATGACCTTATCTATACAGTCGGTTTTGTTAAGTGTGACCATTTTATTGCCTTTACCAGCTTTTAATGCTGTAGCATCATTTAATAGCAGTTTATGGTCTATTTTAAGTTTTGTTTTGGCCTGGTATTTGTATGCATTCTGTTCGCACACTTCCTCCCCTATAATTTTTGTCGCGTTAACTGTAATTTCATTCCGTTTTCTGTATCAGAGATTCGCTACGTATATTGCAACAGTTAGTGGTGAATAAAGATAAGCAGCCATTTGGTGCATCTATTCTAATAATAATGTCTTCATCAGACGTATATTATGCTGCTGGCCGTGAAGAAAAAAAAAATTGTTGAGGATATCATCTTATGCAAAAAAAGGGGAAAATTCTGAGTTTTATTCGCTTAAAAGTCAAATTAGTGAAGATAATTGAAGGCACCGAATATAGTAAGCGATGTCTTCGATATAAGGTCATTCTTACATATGTCTACAAAAAACTGATAGCAAGACCAGACCTTGTACCTGAAATCAAACCCTCTACAGCAAGATTGTGAATAAGATAAGAAATAAACGACAAATTACATCGAAAAGAAACAGTGAATCAAGAACTCTATATAGTACATCTAAAGTTAAGTAACAGTGTAACACCTTTAACATTTGATTAAATTTCACATTTAGTACATAGATACATTTCGAATAAAAGCAGACATAATCGACCAACCCGTAACAAGATATTCACATCACTTCTACACATTCAGCATCGCATACGACAAACTATACACGAATATGAATCTCATTTTCAGTTTCACACACGTTTAGAAAATTTCACAAATATAGAATTTACAGATAACGACGCACGTCTCCTTACAAAAGGTCTTAAATACAAAACAGCTCCAACACTACGGAAAAGTTCTGTAAACTACTTGATAGCCAGTGCTAAAGTTTCAGTAGACGTAAGGAATCTCTCATACAGAAAACAGAATGAAATTACAGTTAACGTAAGAAATATTATAGAGAAGGAACTATGAAAACAGAATGCACTCAAATGCCAACCCAAAACAGAGCAGAAAATTCTGAATAACGTAAACCATAAACTGGGTGGAGCTGCTTCGCGTGTCTGCAATGCGATTTCGTAAACGCCTCTATGGCAACGCCTCTTCGCTGCTGTATAGGTGGCTGTTGTTTTTGCCCACTGGCCTTTGCTCTTCGCAGTTAAAATGTGGCAAAAGCGCTGCCAGGTCTCAGGGATTCCCTTAAGTTGATACGACTGCAGGTCTACCTTAGCAGTAAAGAATAAATTTATTCAAACTTCATGCATGACACGGCATTTTTTCGCTCGTGTCAGCGTTTATGACGTATCTTCTGAACTCTGTGTTGTATCACGATATAAATTTGTGGGTTCCCTTAAAGGCATATGTGGATACTACCTGCAAAATTTATTGCGAATAGAGTTAGGCACGGAAGTAATAAATTTAAACGTCATGCATGATGCAGCAGTTTTTCATGCATCTCGTTGTTTATGACGTCATATCTCCTGAACTGTTATAGGTAGGTTGTTCTTACCACCACAGCGAATATTGCTTGACAATAACGGATATGCGTAGAATGTTTGGTAGAAATCAATATAGTGGCTTAGGAGCAGCTGTGGAACATACACATAAGCACATACAACCATTTTTTATAATTATGGATGTAGGGCGGAAGTGGTGCAGACGTAGTTCTTAATACAGTTTTGGAGGAATGTACCTTAGTGTCAAATACATAACTATGAAACTATCTTGTACGTACTAGAAGATCGACGTTGAAATACTTTTTCATACATATATCCTGCCGTATTTAAATTTACGACCTGCAACCTACTGTGAAGTACATGACAGATGTTACTTCCAGACAAACTATATATTATGGATTACCAGTACACTCCCACCCCCACATTGTTTAAACACTCGAACTCCCGTGTACGAGGGCCAATCAAAAAGTAGTGCGTATTTTTCTTTCTCCTTAAATACATTTTATTAAGTGAATGAGTCTGGCTATATCCATCAAAGCTTTTTCTCCAGTCTACTGTATTAGTAACTGTCTGCATCAACACATGGCAGTCCGGAACCACGAGGCTGCTACGGTCGCAGGTTCGAATCCTGCCTCGGGCATGGGTGTGTGTGATGTCCTTAGGTTAGTTAGGTTTAAGTAGTTCTAAGTTCTAGAGGACTTATGACCTAAGATGTTGAGTCCCATAGTGCTCAGAGCCATTTTTTGAACACATGGCAGTGCTGCACTCGCTGGCAAAATGGCCGACTCAATGTCCGTATTAGACAGCGTTCTGTGACAGAATTCTTGAGCACAGAGAGTGTAATGCCCGTTCACATCCATGAAAGACCGAAAAATGTGTACGGTGATTCAGCAATGGATATCAGCAATATTAGACAATGGGTTTGTCGCTGTAACGAAGCTGAAGGGCAAAAACGTTGGTTGACGATACACGGAGAGACAGGCCGCTGACTGCAGTCACTCCGCACAACATTCAGCGGGTCGATGACATTATTCGTGATGACCGCCGAGAGACTGCAAATGGCCTCTGTCGCAGTACCTCCCTCAGACACGGCGGTGTGATGACGATTATTCAACAACTACGATACCCAGAGGTTTGTGGAAGTTGTTTACCAAGAATGTTAACCGACCAGAATAAAGAGACCAGACCGCTTCTGTTTGGAGGGAGAAGACTTTCTGGAAAAAAATTTTGACCGGAGACGAAACATTGGCTCATTTTTTGAACCAGAATCAAATAGGCACTCGGTAGAACGGTATCACAGGAACTCACCGAAGAAGAAAACGTTCAAAACTGTACAATCAGCAGAAGAAGTAATGACTACAGTAGTGAGGAATGCAGATAGCGTTATCATGGTTGATTTTTTTTCAGCAGGGATGCACAATAAATTCTCTCCAAAACGTCAGAATCCTCAAACAGCTTAAAGCAGGTCTTCAGCGAGTTCCCTCAACAAAAGCTCTGGCGGATATTCTTCTTTTGCATACCAGTGCAAGACCACACACCAACCGTCACACCACTGGAGAGACTGTGAAAACAGAATGGAAAGTCTTGTCTCGTTTCCCATACAGCCCTGACTTGGTACCACCAGACTTTCATTCGTTCGGACCGCTAAATAAAGCTCATCGTGGGGTTCACTTTGAAGATGAGGAGGCCCAAAAAACGTCCGAGCGTCAATGGCTTCGTAAGCAGAAGTATGCATTTTAGCACACTGGAATAATTGCGCTTGTTAAAAGACAGCCGAAAGCTGTGGGAATGGACAGAGATTACACTGAAAAGTCATAAATTAATCGTCAATTGAGGTTTTCAGTCTATGTAGTTGCACTTGGAATTACTGACAAATAAAAAAAGAGGCATTACTTTTTGACTGATCCTCGTCTTAAACAACTTCAAACTTCTGTTTACTTTACAAATGAGTTAATGTGTTAAATTAATTGACGCTAATGATATAAGGAAGAAAAACGTGGGAAACGTTTGAAACTATGTTTAACATTTTCTTGAAGTAAGTCGCTCCCATTTCCAAACACTGGATGAGTGTCGTATGAGTAATCTGCGCTCCGTTTTAAGCAAGAGGTAGCTTTTCACCATCTCAATATCTATGGCGCCATATCTCCTGAACTACGAAACGGTACCGGATACTCTCTTCAAAATGTGCTGCGAATGCAGTTAGTAGTAGAGACGTATTAAATTTAACTATCAGGCCTGACGCTGCGATTTTACTCCATGAACAGCGAAAATGTAGTAAGCAATATCCATTTTTTTCATTGTTTTTAGTGGGTGTTCAGCGAGAAAAGTTTCGTTAAGGTTTGATATTATAAGGTTCTGACTTTTCTATAAGCTGAGTCAGTCCTTCCGACAATCATTACTTTTCAATTTCTCTACATTTTTCATGCAGCCATTTCGCCCTATCTTCCTGCACTTCCTGTTCACTTCGTTCCTAAGTGACTTGCGATTCTGTATTTCCATGAGCGTTTTTGTACTTCCTTCTTTCGTCGATCACCTGAAGTTTTTCTTCTGTTACCTATGGTTCCCTCGCAGTTACCCTCTTTGTGCCTATGTCTTTCTTTCCAATTTCTGTAATTGCCCTTTTCAGAGATGTCCATTCCTCTTAAAATGCATTGCCTACTGAGCTATTCACTATGGCAGTACCTCTAGCCTCAGAGAACTTCATGCGTATCTCTTCATTCCTTAGTGTTTTCGTGTGTCAATTCTTTGCTCATTGATTCTTCCTAACTAATCTCATAACTTTTAGCCCACTCGTAATCATTATTAAATTGTAATATGACTCCTTATGTTCTCCTGACTGGTTAGAGTTCCGGTCCGGTACTAATTTCCATGTGTTGCAAACAGCTGACGTCAGTGCACTATCGGAGAATGCTAATTTATTTCGTAATATCTCTTTTTGTAGTAATCTGACAAATTCGATCTTTTACAAAGGGTTAATGGTAGTCGTCCTTTTCATGAACCACTTGCGACTGAAAGTAATAGTGGTACGCGAGATGCCCACAACGACGCACTGTGAAGTGGCTATGGCGCAGTTCAAACACAAAAGGCCTATGTGCTGTTTGGGTTGAATCGCGTACATGAATCGTCACAGTCATGAATCATAATGTAATACCATGAGTGCCTATGAAAACTTCTATTACTGCAGTTTCCATTGTCACAGATTATCACCAGACAACATGATTTTCGATAAATATGTACAATCTGTGGGGCACAACCTACTAAAAATATTTCTGGACTTGTACCAACTTTCTTACTTATACTCAATCAGCTTTGTTTAGTATAGGATTGGCTAGAAACGGTTTAAATCAGAGACCATAGCTTTTGATTACTATGTCTCTGCAACAAAGACTACACAAAGCATCTCCTCATGTACGTCTGTAAAGCTGCTTCGAAGAAAGCCTGCAACGACAATGTGAGTTGTAGTGACCAGATATCTCTGGAGTCTTTTAAATCTTTTCCTGTCTATGGCTAACCATATATTTCAGGAATTTCATCTAAAAGGCTCCCATAAAATTAATATTAAAACCTCTTACTTGTGTTTTTCTTCCTTTAACGACCATTCTTAATCACAACCTATCCAGACGCTTCGAAATAAAAGTAACCCACGCTGCTGAATAGCAATGTGTGCTGGAAGTCCATTCTGTTGTAAGCACACATGATCCGTAGTTCCCTTGTTTTAGAGTCGAAATAAGAATTTCCATCCGCATTCCTTTCAAAAAATTTAGTTCAAACTGGTAAGTGATGGCGTCCTGCCCCATACCGCTATGAAACTACAATTAGATAACTCTGAAATGCTCCAAATTTTTCGGTTAATACTGAAGTGTGCTGGAAGTCCATTCTGTTGTAAGCACACATGATCCGTAGTTCCCTTGTTTTAGAGTCGAAATAAGAATTTCCATCCGCATTCCTTTCAAAAAATTTAGTTCAAACTGGTAAGTGATGGCGTCCTGCCCCATACCGCTATGAAACTACAATTAGATAACTCTGAAATGCTCCAAATTTTTCGGTTAATACTGATCGCTCCTCTCAGTTCAATCAGAGAAACCTAAATTCGGTTGAGTCTGGAATAATAATCACTGGTACCATACTAATTTGCAGGCAATAGCGATCAACACATTACACGAAAAAACAACGCATTCGCAAATACAACGCAAACTTTGTGAAGTCTTGTTTCATTGCTATTATCATCAATAGCTCTACGTCTACAACTGAGAAAAAAAAAACAATAATTTTATTTTGTCCCTGTTTTGGAGCTGACGATAAGGATTTCTCATTGTATTATTTTTTTCTGTATTGCGTTGTTTCAGTTCCGAAGCCAGGTTGATGTGAGCAGACTCAGTTATACTGTTGAAGATCGATTAGTGGCGTGTATGTGGGAACGTGAATGTTCACAGTCAAGGTAACTAAGACAACCTTGCGTGACCGGGAGAAACATACTTTTGTTTCAAGCAATATCAAAAATAGCCCAGCAAGTGAACGTAAGAAAACGTGAGAGGAAACATGTGCCGTCACCAATAGATTGATTAGTTCCCAATGAAGTTCACCCGCAAAAAACTGAAGTTAAAGTAACGCAGTCGACAATGTATGAGAATACTATAAAAGGATTTTAAAATGAAACGATTTAGACATGTTTTTGAACGAATTATCTGATGACGTGGAGCTGCAACTAGCAGCCTGCCTTGCTTTGCTGGCACAATTCTCAAACGCACGAGTCTCATTTTCTAATGAATGACCAATACATCGCACTTTACTCATGATAAATATGGTTTAACTGTCGACGGGAGACCATCATTACGTGCAAAAATTTGAAAGAAACTCGCCTCATGTTTTTGAAGGGTATGCGGATAGAAATCCTTATCCGGACATTCTACAAAGACTGGAAGAATAGGGAATCATGGTTCACCTGTGGTTACAGCAGGACCGAGGTCCAGTTACTCTGCTACTCACCTGCGTGTGTTGCTTGATTTCAAGGCTTCTGGTTTGGCCACGATACATCAATACTCCTAGACACCACGAAGCCCGGATATTACCACGCCAGACAGCTCATTATGGGGAATAATCAAGTCCCATGCGGCTCATTGTCGGTGTATCAATAAGCAGTAATTGCACCAAAATTATGAGGAGTCCTTTTGAAGCATAACTCCTCAGATGCTCTGCACGATGTCAGGGAGGTCAGAAAGATGAACAGATAAAGCATGATATCCTCTGGAAATGGAGGAGAAAAGGTCCTACGAGCATGGGTGCAAAAATGGATGATTGCGTGCAACGACAACGAACTGTCCTGCAAGAGACGCATAGCGTCATGAAGCGCCGCACTCTTTCGTACGTTCCGGCCTCTCTCCAAATACACCCCTGGAAATGGAAAAAAGAACACATTGACACCGGTGTGTCAGACCCACCATACTTGCTCCGGACACTGCGAGAGGGCTGTACAAGCAATGATCACACGCACGGCACAGCGGACACCCCAGGAACCGCGGTGTTGGCCGTCGAATGGCGCTAGCTGCGCAGCATTTGTGCACCGCCGCCGTCAGTGTCAGCCAGTTTGCCGTGGCATACGGAGCTCCATCGCAGTCTTTAACACTGCTAGCATGCCGCGACAGCGTGGACGTGAACCGTATGTGCAGTTGACGGACTTTGAGCGAGGGCGTATAGTGGGCATGCGGGAGGCCGGGTGGACGTACCGCCGAATTGCTCAACACGTGGGGCGTGAGGTCTCCACAGTACATCGATGTTGTCGCCAGTGGTCGGCGGAAGGTGCACGTGCCCGTCGACCTGGGACCGGACCGCAGCGACGCACGGATGCACGCCAAGGCCGTAGGATCCTACGCAGTGCCGTAGGGGACCGCACCGCCACTTCCCAGCAAATTAGGGACACTGTTGCTCCTGGGGTATCGGCGAGGACCATTCGCAACCGTCTCCATGAAGCTGGGCTACGGTCCTGCACACCGTTAAGCCGTCTTCCGCTCACGCCCCAACATCGTGCAGCCCGCCTCCAGTGGTGTCGCGACAGGCGTGAATGGAGGGACGAATGGAGACGTGTCGTCTTCAGCGATGAGAGTCGCTTCTGCCTTGGTGTCAATGATGGTCGTATGCGTGTTTGGCGCCGTGCAGGTGAGCGCCACAATCAGGACTGCATACGACCGAGGCACACAGGGCCAACACCCGGCATCATGGTGTGGGGAGCGATCTCCTACACTGGCCGTACACAACTGGTGATCGTCGAGGGGACACTGAATAGTGCACGGTACATCCAAACCGTCATCGAACCCATCGTTCTAGCATTCCTAGACCAGAAAGGGAACTTGCTGTTCCATCAGGACAATGCACGTCCGCATGTTCCACCCAACGTGCTCTAGAAGGTGTAAGTCAACTACCCTGGCCAGCAAGATCTCCGGATCTGTCCCCCATTGAGCATGTTTGGGACTGGATGAAGCGTCGTCTCACGCGGTCTGCACGTCCAGCACGAACGCTGGTCCAACTGAGGCGCCAGGTGGAAATGGAATGGCAAGCCTTTCCACAGGACTACATCCAGCATCTCTACGATCGTCTCCATGGGAGAATAGCAGCCTGCATTGCTGCGAAAGGTGGATATACACTGTACTAGTGCCGACATTGTGCATGCTCTGTTGCCTGTGTCTATGTGCCTGTGGTTCTGTCAGTGTGATCATGTGATGTATCTGACCCCAGGAATGTGTCAATAAAGTTTCCCCTTCCTGGGACAATGAATTCACGGTGTTCTTATTTCAATTTCCAGGAGTGTAGCTTCACAGGCGTTGTGAACTCGCTATTTAAGGGTCTGCACATCAGGAACTGGTTCAGCATACACAACTCTTCTCACATGCCCCGCAGAGGTAAAAATTCAGGAAGTTTAAGTCCGGCGATCAAGCAGACTACAGGGCCTCGCGTACTATCCAGAGCCCGGGGTAGTTGTTGCTGAGGTGTCAGCGAACTGGTGTGGCCTTCCGTCATGCAGAAACCACATAACTTGTCGTGCTGCCAGAGGCACATTCTCAAGCAGCCCAGGCAGGGCATTCCTCAGGAAGTCCAGGTAAGTTCCTCCGTCAAAGCGTTCTGGAATAAAAACCGGTCCACGTATGTAGTCGCCGTAAATCCCTGCCCACACATTGATGCTCAGCCTATGCTGCTGAGACGCCTCAACCATTTCTCAAGGATTGTCTGTAGTCCACAGATGATGATGCCCGTTCTGCTAAAGGTTGCTTCGTCGGTAAAGAAGGCTGATGACGGTAATCCCATAACTGTGATGGTTTGGTGCAAAAACCATCGACAAAATCCTTCCCGTAGAGGGAAATCCGCTGCTGATAATCCTAGCACTCGTTGCTGTTGTCATGCAGGATGCACATTATCTTACTTCTGTTTACACCATGTTGCCGTGTTGGTAGGCCACTGGCACGGAGCTTATACTAGGGTTCGTCTCAGTATCCCGTGGAACCTGGTCCTACAAATCTGGGATATGCAAGTCTGCCGCCTCTCTGTACGTTCGTCTGTCTGAAAGGACCCAGCATCACACAAACACCCAAAAAGAGCTTGAAATCTTGTGTGATGTGGTTGGTGTCTGTAAACCCCCACAGACACCAACCACATCACACAGGATTTCAAGCTCTTTTTGGGCGTTTGTTTGGCAACGGCCTTGCCGCAGTGGATACACCGGTTCCCGTGAGATCACCGAAGTTAAGCGCTGTCGGGCGTGGTCAGCACTTGGATGGGTGACCATCCGCTGCGCCATGCGCCGTTACCATTTTTCGGGGTGCACTCAGCCTCATGATGCCAACTGAGGAGCTACTCGACCGAATAGTAGAGGCTTCGGTAAAGAATACCATCTTACGACCGGAAGAGCGGTGTGCTGACCCCACGCCCCTCCTATCCACATCCTCCACCGAGGATGACACGGCGGTCGGATGGTCTCGGTTGGCCACTCGTGGCCTGAAGACGGAGTGATTGGGCGTTTGTTTCTGTATAGCCGTGCTGCCTCTCCAGCGTTTCCATCAGCATAGCTGTACACAAACTGCATCTCGGCTTGTTCCCGATTTGAATACCGGACTATTCTGCTACTTGCAGTACGCTGCGTCAATCACACAGCCAGCAACACACAAGAAATACACGGCACGTGGTCAGAGGAACTTTCATTCCTCAGTGCCATCAACCTTGGCAACGACGCATTTCCGGACACATGGTTAAAATGGTTCAAATGGCTCTGAGCACTATGCCACTTAACTTCTGAGGTCATCAGTCGCCTAGAACTTAGAACTAATTAAACCTAACTAACCTAAGGACATCACACACATTCATGCCCGAGGCAGGATTCGAACCTGCGACCGTAGCGGTCGCTCGGTTCCCGACTGTAGCGCCTAGAACCGCACTGCCACTCAGGCCGGCTCCGGGCACGTGTTCATAGGACTTTTTTCCTCCATTTCCAGTCAGGATCCGTCCGTGCAGTTTGTCGGTTTTTTGAGTGTTCACCCTGTATACGTTTTGACCAAGAGGTAAAGAGACAGAGCATAAGGTGAAAAGTAGAAAGGTGGTTACGTTGTTGAACCGTTGTGTCAAATGTATTAAAATAAATTCGATGAAGATGGTCCACAGCCTTAATGTAATAACTGAATTTTGTCATCCCGCGTAAGTCGGGTCTCAGTCTGTTGGTCTTGGGATAAAGGGTGTGGTTGGGAACTGAGAGGTTGTGGGACCAAATCCCAGCCAGATCACAGAAACTTTCAATCTGCCTTTAATCTGACTTTAACCACTCAACAGTGTGAGGAGTCGCCAGGAAGGACATTTAGCTTGGATTTCGTATTAATCTGTATGTTCTCGTTTCCCAGGTGGATACTTGAGGTAGCTTTGTTGCTGTTGTGGTCTTCAATCCTGAGACTGGTTTGATGCAGCTCTCCATCCTACTCTATCCTGTGCAAGCTTCTTCATCTCCCAGTACCTACTGCAACCTACATCCTTCTGAATCTGCTTAGTGTATTCATCTCTTGGTCTCCCTCTACGATTTTTACCCTCCACGCTGCCCTCCAGTACTAAATTGGTGATCCCTTGATGCCTCAGAACATGTCCTACGAACTGGTCCCTTCTTCTTGTCAAGTTGTGCCACAAACTACTCTTCTCCCCAATTCTATTCAATACCTCCTCGTTAGTTATGTGATCTACCCGTCTAATCTTCAGCATTCTTCTCTAGCACTCCATTCTGAAAGCTTCTGTTCTCTTCTTGTCCAAATTATTTATCCTCCATGTTTCACTTCCATACATGGCTACACTCCATACAAATACTTACAGAAATGACTTCCTGACACTTAAATCTATACTCGAAGTTAACAAATTTCTCTTCTTCAGAAACGCTTTCCTTGCCATTGCCAGTCTACATTTTATATACTCTCTACATCGACTATCATCAGTTATTTTGCTCCCCAAATAGCAAAACTCCTTTACTACTTTAAGTGTCTCATTTCCTAATCTAATTCCTGCAGCATCACCCGACTTGATTCGACTACATTCCATTATCCTCGTTTTGCTTTTGTTGATGTTCATCTTATATCGTCCTTTCAAGACACTGTACATTCCGTTCACCTGCTCTTCCAAGTCCTGTGCTGTCTCTGACACAATTACAATGTCATCGGTGAACCTCAAAGTTTTTATTTCTTCTCCATGGACTTTAATACCTACTCCGAATTTTTCTTTTGTTTCCTTTACTGCTTGCTCAATATACAGATTGAATAACATCGGGGAGAGGCTACAACCCTGTCTTACTCCCTTTCCAACAACTGCTTCCCTTTCATGTCCCTCGACTCTTATAACTGCCATCTGGTTTCTGTACAAATTGTAAATAGCCTTTCGCTCCCTGTATTTTACCCCTGCCACCTTTAGAATTTGAAAGAGAGTATTCTAGTCAACATTGTCAAAAGCTTTCTCTATGTCTACAAATGTTAGAAACGTAAGTTTGCCTTTCCTTAATCTACCTTCTAGGATAAGTGGTAAGGTCATTATTGCCTCACATGTTCCAACATTTAGGGACACGCAAGTCGCTAATGTGGCGTCCAGTTGAAAGACTTGCACCATTGAGCCATATGCATATTGCACACATGTGGGCGTTAAAAATATTTAATACGATGTAATTTCGACATTCTGTCATCTTGAAACATAGACAAGCTGAAACATACTTCCCAGCAGTCTGAATCCAAATACTCAGCGTGGCAGAACCATACATGCTCTTCCAACCGCACGTGAGCAAACTGGTTCTGCTCGCGTGGGATGCGCTTCTACCATCCTGTGTATTTGGATTCACACTGCTGGAAAGCATGTTACAGAATGCCATCCCTTGATCTTGTAGAGTAGGCTTTAACATCACATAATGCTTGACAATGAGAAAATATCTAAACTCCATCGCAATGCATATTTTTAACAGCCATATGAGGAACGACCACATTCGATATTAAAATAAACTTCATACACCCACGCTGACTTTCTCACAGAGCATTCACCCAGTGCCACACACAAAGAGAAAGAGCCGCAGAACCCACACTGGGGGGCGATCATTTCTGCAGCCGAAAACGTTTTATCGGCGACAGCGAGTATCGAAATTTCTTCTCCGGCGTCGCGTGATCTATGTATTTCCGCGAAGCCAATAAGGCACACGATGCTGCAGTGAATTTGCGCTCCGAGGGGAAGGGGGGGGGGGGAAGGCTTTTTGCTCCGTTCGGTGCGAAATGGAGTTTTGGTCAGAGGCAGAGAAGCCCTTTTGAGATAAATTTGCAGTGGGGCCGCGACGGCTGCTCTGCGCTCCTAAATCACGGCTCAGCCCGTGGCGCTAGATTGGAGAGCAGGCCGATATTCGCGCCCGCTTTGTACTGCGGTTGTACAAGCAGGCCGTATCCTCTCAGACGCATGCTGCCGTCCACTGCCTAACGTCTCCTCCTCTCTCCTCTCTCCCTCCCCTTTTCTGTCCCTCTCTTGCTCCGATCCGTGGACCCCAACCCCTCACCCCCTCCACACCTCTCCTGTCTCCTTTCTGTCCTTCCCCCCCTCTCTCTCTCTCATCCACACACACACACACACACACACACACACACACACCACACACACAAGCGCATCTTCTTCTCGTTTCTGCGTGTACTAGGAATATTTTGCCTTTTACGCCCTCTTGGTTGAAATTATTGATCTTTCCACCTTTTCCTCTGTCTTCCTAAAGATCTTCTGCCCACTGGGTAATACTTCATCATTAATTTTGGTAAACTGTTGTCATCCATCCTTCTGATGACATGGTCCTGCATTCTTTAACGTGCCCATCTCAGGTTTATACTGCCAGTGTGTCCCTGGTGACAGTACTTTCCTCCTGTTGGACTGTGTGCACCCGAGTATTCTTCCTAGGAATAGCTTCTCAGATGCTCGTATTCTTTGTTCTTTCTTTTTGTTACACTCTTCGACTCACATCCCGATGTCATGGTTGGTAATGAAATGGTTTTATAGAACTTAAGTAGGCTTTCCTTTCTCATTGTAGGTCTGAAGTTTATACGCGAGTATATCTTTGCGTTAATGCAATTAAAGCTACTTTATTTTGTGTGTTGATTTCTGTAATGAATGGTACTCTTACTAGTTTACTCTGTATATTTTCTGATCATTAATTATTATTTTCCTGGGAATTGGTTCCTGGCCACTGTAAGCTCCAACTCTTGTTATCTTTGATTATACTGACATATTATGTAACGTAGCCGTTGTGGATTAGATATAAGCAGCTATTTGTAGGGTGTTCATCAGTCACCACTTAATCATCGACAATAAATATTATCACACAATAATTCCTTTTTTTGAAGACATCAGTATAAGAAATTTATTAATTCATTGCCTCAGTATAAATGTTAAAAAGAATCGGAGACAAAGACTTTAAAATTTTTCTTGCACTTAGATTTTCCGTTTCCAGCAATGGCGATTGTTGATCCTTGGAGCATGCTTTCTACTATCTTCGTTATGGATAGAAGTATTCTTCGTCATTATCTTCTATAGCTTTTCTCTATTTACTTTATCGAAAGGTTTCTCGTAGTCAATGAATAGTCATTGTAACTCTCTGCTGAACTCCATGTGTTTCCACGATGATTTGTCTATTAGCTCACGTATTGTCTGTGCATTATCTGCCTTTCCTAACGTCCATTTACTCTTCTATCGGAATATTTTCAAAAATGCCTGCTACGCTCTGTGTTACTATTTTAGAATATATTTTATACCCTGCGTTTAGCAGAGAGATAGTCTTCTGTTTTCGCAGTTACTTCTCTCTCCTTGCTTGTAAATAGGTATTACTGTAGACAATTTTCAGTCCTCTGAAACTGACTTACATACATACGTACATGTATATATACACAATAACTGAGATCGCTCGACATACTGATCCACAATAACCTAAAAGAACGATGCACGACCTCTGTTAGGAAACAACGAGGCTTTTCGCTTTTTCAGAGAAACTTACATTCTGAAATAAATCCTTTTGGTCATTAAGCCACGTCATCTTAAAACTAAAATTGCTATTAACACCGAGGTTTCTATCGCCCTCAAGGTGACTAAACTGCTGGATTTTGGGAACATTATCCGTTTGTATCGCCCTGTTTCTGATATCACGTGACAAGTGTCTTCACATTACTGAACGTCACTGCACGTTGGGACAACGTTTTCCTGCAGCAAGAGGTCTGTGTGTTGAAGCTGACGACTCGCTGTGGCCTACCAGTCTCCTGCTAGGGCATAACAAGCCGTAGCCGTCTGTATAACCGTACCTCCACAGGCACCTTGCCTCTCAACTGCGCAATGAATTTTAGCAAAACGAAGTCGGTTATATGGGGAAGACCATCATGAAAAACGCAACAGTTAGTCGCCCTCAAGAGGACCGCTACAAAGGCTGTCGAAACGTCGGTTTTAATAATCGTTTCAATTTCAACATTAGGCGATCTAATGCCCTAGAGTATACAGTACACATTGACACCAGCCGTGGAATCCTTCACACTTACGCACTGCTCAGAAACGTTAGAGACCACATGTCAAAAGCCTTAAGAACAAACTGTGGTGTCACCGCCAGACACCACACTTGCTAGGTGGTAGCCTTTAAATCGGCCGCGGTCCGCTGGCATGCGTCGGACCCGCGTGTCGTCACTGTCAGTGATTGCAGACCGAGCGCCGCCACACGGCAGGTCTAGAGAGACGTCCTAGCACTCGCCCCAGTTGTACGGACGACTTTGCTAGCGAAGCTACACTGACAAATACGCTCTCATTTGCCGAGACGATAGTTAGCATAGCCTTCAGCTACGTCATTTGCTACGACCTAGCAAGGCGCCATTACCAGTTTATATTGAGATATTAAAACATGTACCGTCAAGAGCGATGTACACCAATTATGGATTAAAGTTAAGTATTCCAGCAACTACGTTCTTTTCTTACTAGACTCAACTACTTTACATTTATCCAGACCTCACGCCAGTCTGCGTGAGCTTAAACGCGTGCATTTCGGCCTCCTCTAGCAACACGGTGTTGGCTCTTCTGCCAACACAATACAAACTTTTGAGCGAGGACCTCTGCGAAACGTACAAGAAGTTCTGGGAGGTATGACAGGGATGTGGTAGCCATGCCGGCTCCAGTGAAGTGCCCAGCTGCGCTACGTTTCTTGGCTGATGATTCATGGCGCCTACAGTCCGATCGAGGTTGGGCTTTAATCCAGGGAGGAAGTACTGTAGATTCATCCTGCTCTTGGAACCAGGCACGTACATTGCTATCTGTGTATCACGTTACATCGTCCTGCTGTTAGACACCACTATGCTGAGAAAAAACTAAATAAATATAGTGGTGGATAAGGTCCCCAGGATAGATGCATACTTGAGCCATTGTGCCCTCGGTTAGTGACGAGGTAAACCGGGGAATACCACGCAAACATTCCCTAGACCGTAACACTTCCTGGTCTGGCCTGGAACCTTCCGACGATTGTCGCAGGGTGTTTGGTTTTAGACGTTTCAAGCCGTAAGCGCCAACGGCCAGCATATAACGTGATTCATATGAAGAGACCACCTGCCGCGACTGAGTGGACATCTGAATGATCGTTGAGCAGACACTGTTGTTTCGTTTGGGCGGTCAACAGCTGCAACCGTTGTTCACCCTTTCATCAATGGTCCGTATTGAACGGCGCCGGGTTTGGATAGCGCCATTTTGTAATTCAGGATATCGTTTAACGATGCTGGCACGCGGTATATTTTGCAGACTTAGCCATTTCGGAAATTCTTCGATCAATGGTGCAAAAGCGAATGATCATGCTCAGATAAATCGCTTCGTTTGCGCTTTACAACGACTGCCCCCAGCCCGCCGACACGCTTTATATAGCCTCCACTGCTAGTGCTGCCACCTACCGTCTGTGAGTGGTTATTGAACTTTGACGCCAAACATAGACGGTGATCACACTAAAGTGACTGGACCGTGAATTACTGCAGTATATCTGCGAGCCTCAGCCAAAGACATAAACATTCATTTCCAGTGCATAAGACTTGACGGATATCACAAATGTTGGGCCAAGGCAGGTGACACAGTAATGAAGAGCCAAAGAAGCACGAACTGAAAAACGTAACGGAAGACATTCTTCAAGTGGCTCCGAAACGAGTCTTACAGATATCTAAAAGTACAGCACCAGACAAAAATATCAAAGACGACGCAAGGCAAGACGCCACGTGAAATATCACGTTACACAGTTATTCGTCTAAGTTTACACAGAGTGGGCGAAAGTCATAGGATGGCCTTGAAAGTGATATCACTCGATGCCTGATGAGTCCCTAATGTCTGGCTGAAGTCGTAATCGCGATGTGCACCTAATGGAATCAACGACGATCTGACTCACAGTCAGTTAGTTAGCTAGTCTGCCGTAGATTACATTGTGCTGAATTACTGAACGTGTCAGTTGAACAAAAGATTGGAGAGACGATGAGAATATACTCTGATGCGTCGGAACATTTGACCATTGCGACTTTAAAAAAGGAAAGATAGTTATGGGATGGCATCTGGCGAGGAACGTTTCAGAAATGGCGAAGCTGGACCGCTGCTCACTTGCACCAATGAAACGTTAAAAGCTGCGAAATTGCGAGTATACGACAAAGTGTTGGACGTTCTCGGATCAACACAGAACGTGGTCAGAGGATTGTGCTCTTTGTGAAACAAGAGAGGCGGCGATTTGTGGCAGATCCGACAACAGAGTACAATCAATTATAAATGAAATTCGTCAACAGCCGTGTGAGGTAGATGTTACTATATATCATTTTGACTACCAGTTTCTGCATTCTGCTATTCTTCTTCAGGCCCCACAGACATAGACTCTTGCATCATGTAACAAGCATATGTGAGCAACAGGTATATGGACAGTGCCTTTTGGACAAGTTGCTCAGTGTTTTAAATATTTCAGCTATGGCAAACGTTTATAATGTGCTGAGTTTTATCCAGTTGACATCTGGTGCAGCAGTCAGTTACGGACTTCTCCAGGCAGCAGTGTTTGCCAAGTGGGTATCTTCAATCTGGTTCAGTGAGTGGGATGATTGCTCATGGAGATTTTGTCTGATCGACATACCGATTCTGGACTGTAAGGCCTTCGAACTTTTCGGTCTCCCATTATACACTCCTGGAAATTGAAATAAGAACACCGTGAATTCATTGTCCCAGGAAGGGGAAACTTTATTGACACATTCCTGGGGTCAGATACATCACATGATCACACTGACAGAACCACAGGCACATAGACACAGGCAACAGAGCATGCACAATGTCGGCACTAGTACAGTGTATATCCACCTTTCGCAGCAATGCAGGCTGCTATTCTCCCATGGAGACGATCGTAGAGATGCTGGATGTAGTCCTGTGGAACGGCTTGCCATGCCATTTCCACCTGGCGCCTCAGTTGGACCAGCGTTCGTGCTGGACGTGCAGACCGCGTGAGACGACGCTTCATCCAGTCCCAAACATGCTCAATGGGGGACAGATCCGGAGATCTTGCTGGCCAGGGTAGTTCACTTACACCTTCTAGAGCACGTTGGGTGGCACGGGATACATGCGGACGTGCATTGTCCTGTTGGAACAGCAAGTTCCCTTGCCGGTCTAGGAATGGTAGAACGATGGGTTCGATGACGGTTTGGATGTACCGTGCACTATTCAGTGTCCCCTCGACGATCACCAGTGGTGTACGGCCAGTGTAGGAGATCGCTCCCCACACCATGATGCCGGGTGTTGGCCCTGTGTGCCTCGGTCGTATGCAGTCCTGATTGTGGCGCTCACCTGCACGGCGCCAAACACGCATACGACCATCATTGGCACCAAGGCAGAAGCGACTCTCATCGCTGAAGACGACACGTCTCCATTCGTCCCTCCATTCACGCCTGTCGCGACACCACTGGAGGTGGGCTGCACGATGTTGGGGCGTGAGCGGAAGACGGCCTAACGGTGTGCGGGACCGTAGCTCAGCTTCATGGAGACGGTTGCGAATGGTCCTCGCCGATACCCCAGGAGCAACAGTGTCCCTAATTTGCTGGGAAGTGGCGGTGCGGTCCCCTACGGCACTGCGTAGGATCCTACGGTCTTGGCGTGCATCCGTGCGACGCTGCGGTCCGGTCCCAGGTCGACGGGCACGTGCACCTTCCGCCGACCACTGGCGACAACATCGATGTACTGTGGAGACCTCACGCCCCACGTGTTGAGCAATTCGGCGGTACGTCCACCCGGCCTCCCGCATGCCCACTATACGCCCCCGCTCAAAGTCCGTCAACTGCACATACGGTTCACGTCCACGCTGTCGCGGCATGCTACCAGTGTTAAAGACTGCGATGGAGCTCCGTATGCCACGGCAAACTGGCTGACACTGACGGCGGCGGTGCACAAATGCTGCGCAGCTAGCACCATTCGACGGCCGACACCGCGGTTCCTGGTGTGTCCGCTGTGCCGTGCGTGTGATCATTGCTTGTACAGCCCTCTCGCAGTGTCCGGAGCAAGTATGGTGGGTCTGACACACCGGTGTCAATGTGTTCTTTTTTCCATTTCCAGGAGTGTATAAATATCATTGTATTTATCGTTCACCCAACCTGGAGAGCTGGAGTTTGCTGTTGGTAATGAATATACTATACAACCTGACGCAGGGGCTGCTCTGAATTGAATAATTCGTCTAAAAATATGTTTACATCAAATTAAGGTTTTATCTGTTTATAATATCATAATGATTTATAATAATATTCGACTAGTTAATAATATACATGAACCACAACTGTGACAAAACTGTTCCTCCCTGGATTCAGGATGCATGGAAAGGGCTAAACACTCTCCAAGTACCAGAGAAGACAAGTGTTAACTGATGTATTACCGAATCACTTTTTAACAAATACAATATTGAGACGTGTTATCTGTAGCAGGGACGGCCAAGAATTCTGGTCACGCGCAGTGCGGATGCACGCGTGCGAACCTCTTCACATGGGAGCACACTTCCCTCTCTACAACGCTACGCTGCCGGAGCTGAAAGAGGGGGAAGGGAGGGAAACTGCCAAAGCGCTGCATGCAGCTTTGGTCATATTTCTCAGCAACATAGATCGCAAACGAAACTAATTTGGAGTTTCATTTAATTATTTTTCGGCGCACTGAATACATAATAAAATTTGTATCTGGTAAATCTGTCGGCATATGGCCAGGCACATACAGTTTCGCAGATTTTAGTCACGCAGGTTGCCAAGTAATCGTACTTAATTAGTTTCATAATCGAAATACTGATATCATGTTTGCAGCCTCATTATGGAGACGTGGAAACCATTCCTGAGGGAAATAACATAGAACTCCTGGACAGTTTTAACGTAAAAGGATTTGCCTTTTAAAAGGCAATTACATTGCAGATCGACAGGTTCTGTTTGCAGATGTACAGCAGCGCCTTAACTGAAACATTTCAAAAGCAAATGTAAGGTTGGAGTATCCTCAAATATTTAGAAAGCTATTCCTGTAATTTTTCAAAGCCACTATGGTCTGTTCAAAATCTGCATGTTCTTGAACGCCAGTGAGCTTAGGGAAATTGTCGTTTTTTTTTTGTCGGAAGCTATCTTTCCACATCGGAATTTTCTCTTTTAAATGTATCCACTTCCTCTATGAAATCAGAAATAAGTTGCTTCTCACCTTGTAGTGTCTTACTGAGGGTAGTCTGAAGTCAACTCTATTAAAAATGCGAGATCTGCAACCCATTTCGGGTCTTCTAATTTTCATTCTTGTTTTCCTTTTACCTTCAGCAACTCAACAATAGTGTGCCTTAAATCGGAAACTCTTTCCAGGCACGTTCTTTTACTTAACCAACGTACTTTGCAGTAATAGATGTTCCAAGATGGCCGCCGAGTAAGTGACGCCAGAAACCATTTCCAGAAAGTTAAGTGATTTAGGCAGGAATATAATTTAGTTTAACGCCGACAACAAATTAAATACATGCATTAGTGTATCATTTAGTCTTGCCGTTAAAGGTTTGACTTTTCTTTGCGTATTTTTTCAGAAAACACGAAAAGATCGTAACTTCGCGAAGTCGCGCTTAGGCTTAAATTTTGTAAACGTGTTTGTTTCTTGTTTCACGGTAATTTAACTAATTTCTCGGTAACAAATAAGTAAACTACCGTAAATAGCGTATAAATTCATTGTTTTAATACAGATTTCAGAAAAACAGCGTAACTTTAAATCAGAAACTTGCTTATATACATTTGTTTATAGGCCTAATTCTCGTAACGTTTTTGGAGAATCAAAGTTAAAGTATCTCGTTTAATTGTCCTTTTTTTCATTCCATCGAGTGAAATATAAAATAAATAGCGTATACCTTCATTGTTTTAATACAGATCTCAGAAAAACAGCGGAATTTTAAATCAGAAACTTGCTTATACATTTGTGAATAGGCTTAATTCTTGTAACGTCTTTTCTGATTTTCGGTAATTTAATTGATTTATTCTAGCTAAAGCATTATTTTTGCCATGAGTGAGAAGTGCCTGACTTGCCGTAGAATTGTTAGTTCCGGGATTTGGTGTGATGGATGCAGTAGTTTTTTTCACTGGGGGGACTGCAGTGGCGTGGGTGTCGGGAAAGTGGATCAGGCTCATCAGTGGTTATGTAGGATTTGCAGCAGAGATAGGAAGATAGTGGAACAGGAGGGGAAAATTGCTGCCCTTCAGGCTGAGCTAGATCAGGCTAGGGAAGATCTGGACAGGTTAAGGAGGGAGAAGGGCAAAGAGAGGTGGGAAGTGGCAACAGGTAGCAGAAGGAACAGGCCTAGAACTAAGTCTGACAGTTTTGTGGTGAATCTCAAAAATAAGTTTGACCTGTTGCTTCAGTTAGAAACTGATGAGCCTCAAGCAGAGGTAGGTGTAGACAGGACACAACAAACTTTCAATAGGAAATTGAAAAAGAATGTAGGAAAGCCATCGAAAAGGAAGAAAGTTTTGTTGTTAGGCAGTTCTCATGCCAGAGGTGTAGGCCAACTTCTGCAGGAGGAATTAGGACCAGAATACCAGGTCACAAATTTTTTCAAACCAAGTGCTAGTCTGGATCAGGTGACAGAGGATTTAGGTTCACTCTGTAAAGGATTTACCAGGGAAGACACCGTGGTTATTGTGGGAGGGCCAGGGAACAGCATCGACAGAGATCCTGGTTACAGTATAGAGTGTGACCTGGTAAAGATTGCGTCGGCATCGAGACACACCAATGTTGAATTTGTATCTGTCCTGAGACGCCATGACCGGCCTCATTTGAACTCTTCTGTTGGGAGAGTTAATTTGGAGTTGGAATGGCTGCTTGGGTCAGGTGCGGGGGCTCATATTGGTGTGGTTCCTGTTGATTCTCTCAGTAGGTGGGACTATACCAGGCACGGCCTACATCTCAACAGGAAAGGGAAGGGGAAACTGGCTGGGGTAATAGCAGGAAATTTAAGGGGGGGGGGGGGAGGCACTGCCATGAATGGTAAAATACCAGTGGTTACAGGTGTTGGAGCAGCACCTTTTTTAGGATAGGTAAGACAGAAAGATGTCAAGTTCTACGAGAGGTCAGGATTGAAACAAATCTTCAGTTTAGGAAAGAAATTAAACAGCACAATTCTAGCACATTGGATCACCAATCACAGCTGTCAATTATAAATTTTCACCAATCACCAGAAATTTTATCTCCACCAAGTTGTATCTCAGTCCTAGGTAATTGCATTGATGAATTAAAGTCACCCAACCCAGTTGACATAATCTGCCTCTCTGAACACCATGTGACCACTGGTATAGCAACTAGGCCTAAGCACAATGAGAAACTCAGACAGGAGAGTACTGCAAATGTTAGAATAAGGAAAGGTTCACATAAAAGTATAATTAAAAATAATGTAAGTATATTTCATCAAATTATTGGGAGTTTAAAGAATAAAATAGATGAGCTTCTGGTTTGTTTAAAAGACTTAGAAGCTGAGGATGAAATAGATATACTATGCCTGTCTTAGCATCACATTGTTACTGATATGGATAAGGTAAATGTAAGTGGATATAAGCTCTCTGCACATGTAATGAGAGAAAATATGGAGAAAGGAGGAGTTGCCATATATGTCAAAAGTTATCATTGTGGAAAAAGTATAGAAACTAAAAAGTTTTGTGTAGAGAAACATATAGAAGCATGTGCCTGTGAGCTTAAATTAAATAAAGGTACATTTATAATTGTAACTGTATATAGGTCCCCATCAGGAAATTTTAATCTATTTCTGAAAAATTTGGACTCCTTGTTGTGCTATCTGTCAGACAGGGGGAAGCAAATTATTATTTGTGGGGACTTCAGTGTAGATTCTCTGAAAGAGGGTAATAGGAAAAATGACCTTGAAGTATTACTCGGTTCTTTCAATTTGACTCTCGTTATTGATTTTCCTACTCGGGTGGTAAAGGATAGCAGCTCACTGATAGATAACTTCTGTATAGACCAAGATAAGTTTAACCAAATAAATGCTCAGCCTGATGAGAATGGTCTTTCTGATCATGGTGCACAGCTAGTTACAATATATGACATAGCTCCATTCAGCAATACTAAACAGTCCTCCAAAGTAGTACGTTCAGTCAATGATTTAACAATTGCAAATTTCAGGGAAAGCCTACAGCAGTTACACAGGGATGAGGTGTACTGTGAACCTGATGCCAATTGAAAACATAATTTTTTTCATGACATTTTTGTAAATGCATTTGAAAACTGCTTCCCCAAGAAAATAGTTAAATATACTCGTAAGAAACCTTGTAACAAACCATGGCTTACTAAGGGTATAAAAATATCTTGTAGCCGGAAAAGGGAAATGTATCTGACAGCAAGAAAGAGTAGTGACCCAGAAACTATCAAACATTATAAAAACTACTGTGTTATATTAAGAAAAGTTATTAAAAAATCCAGAAGTATGTGTATCATGTCTGAAATCAGCAACTCTGATAATAAAATTAAAACAATTTGGAATATTATTAAAAGAGAAACAGGTCTACTAAGAGCGCAGGAAGACAGTATTACCATCAAATTGAATGAAAACTTTACAAACAAAAAGTCAGAAGTTGAAAATATTTTTAATAATCATTTTCTAAATGTTGTGGATATAGTAGGATCCAGGTGTTCATTAGAAGATGCTAGGCTGTTAATGGAAGAGGCCATACCTATGCAATTTGATACAATTGAAATCTCACCCACTTCTCCCTCTGAAATTAGGAAAATAATAAACTTGCTTAAAAGCAAAAACTCACATGGAATTGATGGCATTTCCAGCAAAATAGTAAAAGCTTGTTCTCAACAGATAAGTAAGATTCTCAGCCACCTGTGTAATAGCTCTCTGGAACAGGGCATTTTCCCTGATAGACTGAAATATGCTATTGTTATATCTTTGCATAAAAAGGGGGATAGATCTGATGTCAACAATTACCATCCAATCTCCCTTCTAACAGCTTTATCCAAAATTTTTGAGAAAGTAATGTATTCAAGAGTAGCTTCACATATCTGTAACAATGAAGTACTAACAAAATGTCAGTTTGGTTTCCAGAAAGGTTTTTCAACAGAAAATGCCACATATGCTTTCACCAATCAAATTTTGAATGATCTGAATAACTGAACACCACCCATTGGGATTTATTGTGATCTCTCAAAGGCTTTTGATTGTGTAAATCATGAAATTCTGCTAGACAAGCTCAAGTATTGTGGCATGAGTGGGACAGTGCACAAATGGTTTAATTCGTACCTAACTGGAAGAGTGCAGAAAGTTGAAATAAGTAGTTCTCATAATATGCAAAGATCAGCACATTCCTCAAACTGGGGAACTATCAAGAATGGGGTTCCACAAGGGTCAGTCTTGGGTCCTTTGTTGTTCTTAATATATATTAACGACTTGCCATTCTATATTCATGAAGAGGCAAAGTTAGTTCTCTTTGCTGATGATACAAGTATAGTAATCACACCTGACAAACAAGAATTAACTGATGAAATTGTCAATACTGTCTTTCAGAAAATTACTAAGTGGTTCCTTGTAAACGGACTCTCACTGAATTTTGATAAGACACAGTACATACAGTTCCGTACAGTGAATGGTGTGACGCCATTAATAAATATAGACCTTAATCAGAAGCATATAGCTAAGGTAGAATATTCCAAATTTTTAGGTGTGTCCATTGATGAGAGATTAAATTGGAAGAAACACATTGATGATCTGCTGAAACGTTTGAGTTCAGCTACTTATGCAATAAGGGTCATCGCAAATTTTGGTGATAAACATCTTAGTAAATTAGCTTACTACGCCTATTTTCACTCGTTGCTTTCATATGGCATCATATTTTGGGGTAATTCATCACTGAGGAATAAAGTATTTATTGCACAAAAGCGTGTAATCAGAATAATAGCTGGAGTCCACACAAGATCATCCTGCAGACATTTATTTAAGGATCTAGGGATATTCACAGTAGCTTCTCAGTATATATACTCTCTTATGAAATTTGTTATTAACAACCAACCCCAATTCAAAAGTAATAGCAGTGTGCATAACTGCAATACTAGGAGAAAGGATGATCTTCACTATTCAAGATTAAATCTAACTTTGGCACAGAAAGGGGTGAATTATACTGGCACTAAAGTCTTTGGTCACTTACCAAATAGTATCAATAGTCTGACAGATAACCAACAAGTATTTAAGAAGAAATTAAAAGAATTTCTGAATGACAACTCCTTCTACTCCATAGAGTCATGTATTGGAAAATTTGACTCGTTCCACATCATTACGAAATATCGTATTCATGATCCATGGAACTAGTATTAATCTAATCTAATCTAATCTAACATCTCCATACTCTTCGCTCAATACCATCAAAATGTATTGGAACTGACGATGTAATACTGTGTGCAACTTCAGAAAATTTACAATTCGCGCCACAAATTCCATCACATGTTCCCCGCCTGCTACATTTAACAGAAAGTGCTTCTTGATGTACAGAACAATGAACCCCGTACAAATCGTCTGCGTTATAAGTTTTAGTGCTTTCGTCAGGAAATAAATCTTTAACTTCTTTTTTCATTGTTTTGCAATGACGTTTCATAGCAAATTTCCAGCACCTCACATTATGTGACTACGTAATAGATACTGAGAGTTCTCGCTCTTCTCCTCTGTGACTCCCATTAATTTTTAAAGGATTGCGACGATAGATCGATAAACTGCCTCTTTCTGCGCAAACGGCCATCGGACCTGCGAACTTCCTTCACTACGAACAAACAGGAAAGGGTAAGCAGTGCTGAAACAGCGATTCTGTCGAAGTGATGAAAGTCATGCCGACCAAAATAACCCCTACCAAATTCCGGAAGGAAATGAAATGTCGCACTGCACCGAGAAAGACCGACCGGAGCCGAGACGTACCGAGTAGTGCCGAGACAGACCGAACCTTGGACGGACGCGTGCAGTTCGCTGTGCACTCCGTGCCTGACCCTAATCTACAGCGACTGCGGTCTGTTCGCAAAATTAGTTTTATTATATACAGAAGAATGAAACTATTGGTGCAACATGACCTGGGGAAGGACCATACTTGGGTCCCGGAGAAATGAAGGAAAAGACAAGGCAATACTGCCTCTGCGACGGCATTTGTAGATTCAGAAAAAGCTTTTGACAATGTCGACAGGATCCGGTAGAATTCGGTCAGCTGAAAGTGTTGGAGATGCTAAGGAGGCAAGAGCATTAAATGGAGATGTTCCATATGTTGGCAGTGATCCCTTTCGTTGGAAGACTTTTCTCATAGGTACTGAAAGATCTGGTAGAGAAAGGAACAAGTCACAAGGAGCGAGAAGAGCAAGCAGGATTCCGAGCATTCCACAATGAAACTAATATGTGAAAAACGCAGAAACACTGGACTGGGGACGCAAGTTGCATTGATTGACATAGACAAAGCATATGATAATGTAACAGCCAAAAAGCTGCGGAAAGTTGAAACGGATGCATTTAGATCAAAGATTGCTGTAGGCTGTTTTGAAATTACATGAAAATAACACAGCGAGAGTAAGGATTGGGAATACTTGGACAAAAGAATTCGACGTGAATAAGGGTCTGAGGCAGGAATGTGGGCTGTCGCTGACCCTCTTTAAACTGTATCTAGGAGCAATCCTACAGGCTTGGCATAGAAAATGCCAGGTTATGAGAGTGACAGTAGAGGACAGCAAGATCTACATCTACATCTACATCTACATTTATACTCCGCAAGCCACCCAACGGTGTGTGGCGGAGGGCACTTTACGTGCCACTGTCATTACCTCCCTTTCCTGCTCCAGTCGCGTATGGTTCGCGGGAAGAACGACTGTCTGAAAGCCTCTAATCTCTCTAATTTTACATTCGTGATCTCCTCGGGAGGTATAAGTAGGGCGAAGCAATATATTCGATACCTCATCCAGAAACGCACCATCTCGAAACCTGGCGAGCAAGCTACACCGCGATGCAAAGCGCCTCTCTTGCAGAGTCTGCCACTTGAGTTTGTTAAACATCTCCGTAACGCTATCACGGTTACCAAATAACACTGTGACGAAACGCGCCGCTCTTCTTTGGATCTTCTCTATCTCCTCCGTCAACCCGATCTGGTTCGGATCCCACACTGATGCGCAATACTCAAGTATAGGTCGAACGAGTGTTTTGTAAGCCACCTCCTTTGTTTATGGACTACATTTTCTAAGGACTCTCCCAATGAATCTCAACCTGGTACCCGCCTTACCAACAATTAATTTTATATGATCATTCCACTTCAAATCGTTCCGCACGCATACTCCCAGATATTTTACAGAAGTAACTGCTACCAGTGTTTGTTCTGCTATCATATAATCATACAATAAAGGATCCTTCTTTCTATGTATTCTCAATACATTACATTTGTCTATGTTAAGGGTCAGTTGCCACTCCCTGCACCAAGTGCCTATCCGCTGCAGATCTTCCTGCATTTCGCTACAATTTTCTAATGCTGCAACTTCTCTGTATATTACAGCATCATCCGCGAAAAGCCGCATGGAACTTCCGACACTATCTACTAGGTCATTTATATATATTGTGAAAAGCAATGGTCCCATAACACTCCACTGTGGCACGCTAGAGGTTACTTTAACGTCTGTAGACGTCTCTCCATTGATAACAACATGCTGTGTTCTGTTTGCTAAAAACTCTTCAATCCAGCCACGCAGCTGGTCTGATATTCCGTAGGCTCTTACTTTGTTTATCAGGCGACTGTGCGGAACTGTATCAAACGCCTTCCGGAAGTCAAGAAAAATAGCATCTACCTGGGAGCCTGTATCTAATATTTTCTGGGTCTCATGAACAAATAAAGCGAGTTGGGTCTCACACGATCGCTGTTTCCGGAATCCATGTTGATTCCTACATAGTAGATTCTGGGTTTCCAAAAACGACATGATACTCGAGCAAAAAACATGTTCTAAAATTCTACAACAGATCGACGTCAGAGATATAGGTCTATAGTTTTGCGCATCTGCTCGACTACCCTTCTTGAAGACTGGGACTACCTGTGCTCTTTTCCAATCATTTGGAACCTTCCGTTCCTCTAGAGACTTGCGGTACACGGCTGTTAGAAGGGGGGGGGGGGGGGGAAGTTCTTTCGCGTACTCTGTGTAGAATCGAATTGGTATCCCGTCAGGTCCAGTGGACTTTCCTCTGTTGAGTGATTCCAGTTGCTTTTCTATTCCTTGGACACTTATTTCGATGTCAACCATTTTTTTCGTTTGTGCGAGGATTTAGAGAAGGAACTGCAGTGCGGTCTTCCTCTGTGAAACAGCTTTGGAAAAACGTGTTTAGTATTTCAGCTTTACGCGTGTCATCCTCTGTTTCAATGCCTTCATCATCCCGGAGAGTCTGGATATGCTGTTTCGATCCACTTACTGATTTAACGTAAGACCAGAACTTCCTAGGATTTTCTGTCAAGTCGGTACATAGAATTTTACTTTCGAATTCACTGAACGCTTCACGCATAGCCCTCCTTACGCTAACTTTGACATCGTTTAGCTTCTGTTTGTGTGAGAGGTTTTGGCTGCGTTTAAACTTGGAGTGAAGCTCTCTTTGCTTTCGCAGTAGTTTCCTAACTTTGTTGTTGTACCACGGTTGGTTTTTCCCGTCCCTCACAGTTTTACTCGGCACATACCTGTCTAAAACGCATTTTACGATTGCCTTGAACTTTTTCCGTAAACACTCAACATTGTCAGTGTCGGAACAGAAATTTTCGTTTTGATCTGTTAGGTAGTCTGAAATCTGCCTTCTATTACTCTTGCTAAACAGATAAACCTTCCTCCCTTTTTTTATATTCCTATTTACTTCCATATTCCGGGATGCTGCAACGGCCTTATGATCACTGATTCCCTGTTCTGCGCTTACAGAGTCGAAAAGTTCGGGTCTGTTTGTTATCACTAGGTCCAAGATGTTATCTCCACGAGTCGATTCTCTGTTTAATTGCTCGAGGTAATTTTCGGATAGTGCACTCAGTATAATGTCACTCGATGCTCTGTCCCTACCACCCGTCCTAAACATCTGAGTGTCCCAGTTTATATCTGGTAAATTGAAATCTCCACCTAAGACTATAACATGCTGAGAAAATTTATGTGAAATGTATTCCAAATTTTCTCTCAGTTGTTCTGACACTAATGCTGCTGAGTCGGGAGGTCGGTAAAAGGAGCCAATTATTAACCTAGCTCGGTTGTTGAGTGTAACCTCCACCCATAATAATTCACAGGAACTATCCACTTCTACTTCACTACAGGATAAACTACTACTAACAGCGACGAACACTCCACCACCGGTTGCATGCAATCTATCCTTTCTAAACACCGTCTGTACCTTTGTAAAAATTTCGGCAGAATTTATCTCTGGCTTCAGCCAGCTTTCTGTACCTATAACGATTTCAGCTTCGGTGCTTTCTATCAGCCCTTGAAGTTCCGATACTTTACCAACGCAGCTTCGACAGTTTACAATTACAATACCGATTGCTGCTTGGTCCCCGCTTGTCCTGACTTTGCCCCGCACCCGTTGAGGCTGTTGCCCTTTCTGTACTGCCCAAGGCCATCTAACCTAAAAAACCGCCCAGTCCACGCCACACAACCCCTGCTACCCGTGTAGCCGCTTGTTGCGTGTAGTGGACTCCTGACCTATCCAGCGGAACCCGAAACCCCACCACCCTATGGCGCAAGTCGAGGAATCTGCAGCCCACACGGTCGCAGAACCGTCTCAGCCTCTGATTCAGACCCTCCACTCGGCTCTGTACCAAAGGTCCGCAGTCAGTCTGTCGACGATGCTGCAGATGGTGAGCTCTGCTTTCATCCCGCTAGCGAGACTGGCAGTCTTCACCAAATCAGATAGCCGCCGGAAGCCAGAGAGGATTTCCTCCGATCCATAGCGACACACATCATTGGTGCCGACATGAGCGACCACCTGCAGATGGGTGCACCCTGTACCCTTCATGGCATCCAGAAGGACCCTTTCCACATCTGGAATGACTCCCCCCGGTATGCACACGGAGTGCACATTGGTTTTCTTCCCCTCTCTTGCTGCCATATCCCTAAGATACACACATCAAACAAAGTTTTGCATCACCGCAGTTCCGAGAGTTCCAGAACCTGTACAGAAAATTGGAATAGAGATCAACATAAACATCATTCCCGCCCTTTTTATTGCTCATGAAAACTACATATTGCATATTGTACAACCATACAACGAGACCTTCAGAGGTGGTGGTCCAGATTGCTGTACACACCGATACCTCTAATACCTAGTAGCACGTCTTCTTGCATTTTGCTTGCCTGTATTCATCGTAGCATACTATCCACAACTTCATAAGGCACTGTTGGTCTAGATTATCCCACTCCTCAACGGCGATTCGGCGTAGATCCCTCAGAGTGGTTCGTGGGTCACATCGTCCATAAACAGTTTTCAATCTATTCCAGGCATGTTCGATAGAGTTCATGTCTGGAGACGTGCTGGCCACTCTAGTCGATCCATGTCGTTATCCTGATGGAAAACATTCACAAGATGTGCACGATGTGGGCGCGAATTTTCGTCCACGAAGAGGAATGCCTCGCCAATGTGCTGCCGATATGGTTGCACTATCGGTCGGAGGATGGTATTCAGGTATCGTACCGCCGTTACGGTTCCTTCTATGACCACCAGCGGAGTACGTCGACCCCACATAATGCCACCCCAAAACAGAAGGAAACCTCCATCTTGCTGCACTCGCTGGACAGTGCGTCTAAGGCGTTCAGCCTGAACGGGTTGCCTCCAAACACGTCTCCGACGATTGTCTGGTTGAAGGCATATGCGTCACTCATCGTTGAAGAGAACATGATGCCAATCCTGAGCGGTCCATTGATGTTGTTGGGTCTATCTGCACCACGCTGCATGGTGTCATGGTTGCAAAGATGGACCTCGCCATGGACGTCGAGAGTGAACTTGCGCATAATGCAGCCTATTGCGCACAGTTTGAGTCGTAACACGACGTCCTGTGGCTGCACGAAAAGCATCATTAAACATGGTGGCGTTGCTGTCAGGGTTTCTCCGAGCCATAATCCGTAGGTAGCGGTCATCCACTGCAATAGTAGCCCTTGGGTGACCTGAGCGAGGCATGTCATCGACAGTTCCTGTCTCCCTGTATCTCCTCCATGTCCGAACAACATCTCCTTGTTTCACTCCAAGACGCCTGGACACTTCCTTTGTTCAGAGCCCTTCCTGGCACAAGGTAACAATGCGGACGCGATCGGACCGCGGTATTGACCGTCTGGTCATGGTTGAACTACAGACAACCCGAGCGGTGTACCTCCTTCCTGGTGGAATGACTGGAACTGATCGGCTGTCGGACCCCCTCCGTCTAATAGGCGCTGCTTGTGCCTGGTTGTTTACATCATTGGGCGGGTTTAGTGACATCTGTGGACACTCAAAGGGAATGTGTCTGTGATACAATATCTACAGTCAACGTCTATTTTCAGGAGTTCCGGGAACTAGGGTGATGCAAAACTTTTTTTGGTGTGTGTATTTTTCTACGTACATTCAACGACATTTGTGGATGATGTCTTCAAAAAGTTGCGCGAATACAGCTAGCGATAAAGAAGTAATAAATTAATACATCACGCCTCACGCGGCAGTTTTACTGCATGAACAACGAAAATGTAGAAGCAATAAACTTATTTCCTTTCATCATTTTGTGGAGATCGTCAGCGAGAAAAACTTTCGTAAAGGTTTGAAATGATATGTAACGTTTTTTCCAAACCTCTAAGTGTTCTCATTCTCAAATATTGGATGATTAAATCGCGGGAATTCGCGCGTTGTGGGCTGCACTGTATTTTCACACTCTTTGACACCTTTCTTTATGGTACCAAGTTCGATTGAAATGGGTGCAGTGGTTTAGGAGGAGATGTGAAGCATACACACATGTCCAGGGTGAGTCAGCTGCCCGCCCTACCGGTGTCGTTTCATGCAACCCGCAATGTTCTATCTGGCGTTCTAAAAACCACACACGGAATTGTCGTATTGTCTTTCTCGCCACGAGCACGTTATTAGTCGTACACAAAAAATGAACAGGACCTTCTTGTACGAAATTCAATGTAGTTAAATTTTGTGCTGGAAAACGTTTTCGCTAGTTATCGAGTTATTCAAGAAAATAGTAAAAAGGGACCTACAAACACACCCTTCCGCCCACTCTCAGCCCTCACTGGTCAGGATTACTAGTATGTTGCTTACTCCCGTCACTATACAAAAGTTTGCGATTACAGGAATCTTTCTTTTTACAACCGACCTCTTCTGGTTTACATTGGCTGGCCTTATTATGCAACTGGCTTAGTCAAGCAATTAAAAATTTTAAAATTGACGTTCGCTTAAATTTCTTTAATCTAACTTAAACTAACTTACGCTAAGGACAACACACACACCCATGCCCGAGTGGGGATCCGCGCGAACTGTGGCAAGACGCCTCACACCGCACGGCTACCACGCGTGGTGGCATATCTCTGAACAGTCAAAGGGTCCGTGTCTGTGATACAATATCCACAGTCAACGTGTATCTTCAGGAGTTCCGGGAACCGTGGTGATGCAAAACTTTTTTTGTGCAGATTTTGCAGATGGCCAGATTGCACTAGCAGAAGATGAATATGATCGAGCCATATGACCTTTCTTTTTTTTTTTTTTTTGAGTCATCAGTCTTCTGATTAGTTTGTTGTCGCCTGCCATGAATTCCTCTCCTGTACCAACCTTTTCGTCTCACAGTAGCAACTGCAACCTGTAGTGTACAACTTAGTACACAGCGGAAGGAGAGTGGTGCGTCAACTGTCGTGGTAGGAAAGATGGAGCAGAAATCATTTGCGAAGAAGTTGACACATTGAACAGTAGATTTACCAACTCGTATTTCTCCATGTGTACAAAGACTCATTGCAAGTAATGCAGCAAGAATTAGCGTCCAGCTCGCAGTGTCAGCAAGGAAGAGGCTCGCTGTACTGAACGGCAGAGACTGCTCGTGCTACGGAGCCGCTGCAGGAGTCGCTTGGGTCCGCCAAACCTCGCACGACCGTTTCCGGCGTCCGACAGAAACGTGCAGTTTCGTTGCCAAGGTTGACGCTGCTGGTGGTACCAACACATGGTACCACACAAACTACGTCCTCAATTATTTGCTGCATTATTCCAATCAATATCTTCGTCTATAATTTTTGTCCTCTACAGCTCCCTCTAGTACCACGGGAGTTACTCCCTGGTATCTCAACAGATGTCGTATCATCGTATCCCCCCACCTTGTCAATGTTTTCCATATGTTCCTTTCCTCGCAGACTCTGCGAAAAATCTTCTGATACGTTACCTTGTCAGCCCATCTAATTTTCAAGATTTTTCTGTAGTTATATGATAAGAAAGCTTAATGAGAAATATAGTAAGGGTGGCATGAAGAAGTGTGAGTACTTGGCTGTTGGAATAGGAAAAGTAAATAATTTAGAGATAGATGACGAAGTAATTGTAGGAGTGGAAAAGGCAAAATATCTTGGGGTATTATTTAATAAAAAGGCCACAAGAAATGACGAAATCACTATTAGGATTGATAGAAGACGAGCTGTAACAAGGGTGATGAACTCTGTTCTGTGAAACAGAAAATTAAGAGGAGCAATGAAGAAGAGAATGTATTAGACTATAGTCCAGAGTAGTTTTTTACGGAGCAGCGGCCTGGGACGTTAGCAAACAAAATAAGAATAATCTGCTTGCCACTGAGGTTGCTTACTTAAGACGAAGCTGAAGCTGTACTAGGAAGCATAGCATTAGAAATGACGTAATCCGACAAAGGATGAAAATGGATAGGGATATCTGTGTCGAAATCCAACAAAAACAGCTGATATGGTTTGGCCATGTGAATAGGATGAATGAAGATGGTATACCAAATAAGATACTACGATGGATACCATCCCAGCGGAAAGAAAGGGGTCGCTCACGACGCAACTGGCAAAGGGGCGAGGAGGAGACGATCGAAGCACGAATATGAACGCTGAGGAAAGTCGAGGCAGAAGAACATGGCAGCTGGGGTCGGAGAAGCGGCGCCAGCAGTAGATAATTCGCAAGAAGAAGAAGAAAAAGAAGAAATTACCAGCGATAAAAGACAGGGAGCAATAGTTCATATGCAACTTGTACCGAATCCAGACTATTTTCTAAGAGCCAACGGAATGAAAAGAAGGAAGTAGTTGAGACGAGAGTGAGACGGAGGTACAGCACATCCACTTCGTTATTAAATCTGTAAATAGAGCAAGCGAACAATTTGGCATGTGAAACAAAGTGAGAAGAAATAAAAAGTTTCAGGACTGCTGATGACATTGTAATTCTGTGAGAAACGACGAAGCGCTTGTAAATTGAATGTATAGCGTCTTGAAATGCAGTTATAAGATAAATACCGACACAAGTACAACAAGGTGACTGGTAAGTCAGGTGATTCTAAAGGAATTACACCAGCTACGAGACGCTGAAAGAAACAGACGAGTTTTCCCATTTACGTAAAAACACAAGCGACGATGACAGAAATAAAGTGGTGCAGCCACAGTAATGTGACCACCGCCTATGTTCGACGTCAGTGAGCAGTAACCACTCACAAACGGCAGGTGGTAGAACGAGCAGAGGTGGGTATATAAAGCGTCTGAGGGGGAAGGGAATGCAGAAACCAGTGCAGTCGTTGTCGTAATGTGGAAATGGAGCGATTTATCTGACGTCCAAAAGGGCATAAGTACTGGCTTTCGGGCTAAGGGTGGAAGCATTTCCGAAACCGCTAAGTTTGTAAGCTGTTCACTTGCTCCTGTGGTTAAAGTATACCGTACGTGACAAAGTACGAGGGCAGTTCAATAAGTAATGCAACACATTTTTTTTCTCGGCCTATTTTGGTTGAAAAAAACCGGAAATTTCTTGTGGAATATTTTCAAACATTCCCTCTTCGTCTCGTATAGTTTCATGGACTTCCGACAGGTGGCAGCGCTGTACGGAGCTGTTAAAATGGCGTCTGTAACGGATGTGCGTTGCAAACAACGGGCAGTGATCGAGTTTCTTTTGGCGGAAAACCAGGGCATCTCAGATATTTATAGGCGCTTGCAGAATGTCTACGGTGATCTGGCAGTGGACAAAAGCACGGTGAGTCGTTGGGCAAAGCGTGTGTCATCATCGCCGCAAGGTCAAGCAAGACTGTCTGAACTCCCGCGTGCGGGCCGGCCGTGCACAGCTGTGACTCCTGCAATGGCAGAGCGTGCGAACACACTCGTTCGAGATGATCGACGGATCACCTTCAAACAACTCAGTGCTCAACTTGACATCTCTGTTGGTAGTGCTGTCACAATTGTTCACCAGTTGGGATATTCAAAGGTTTGTTCCCGCTGGGTCCCTCGTTGTCTAACCGAACACCATAAAGAGCAAAGGAGAACCATCTGTGCGGAATTGCTTGCTCGTCATGTGGCTGAGGGTGACAATTTCTTGTCAAAGATTGTTACAGGCGATGAAACATGGGTTCATCACTTCGAACCTGAAACAAAACGGCAATCAATGGAGTGACGCCACACCCACTCCCCTACCAAGAAAAAGTTTAAAGCCATACCCTCAGCCGGTAAAGTCACGGTTACAGTCTTCTGGGACGCTGAAGGGGTTATTCTGTTCGATGTCCTTCCCCATGGTCAAACGATCAACTCTGAAGTGTATTGTGCTACTCTTCAGAAATTGAAGAAACGACTTCAGCGTGTTCGTAGGCACAAAAATCTGAACGAACTTCTCCTTCTTCATGACAACGCAAGACCTCACACAAGTCTTCGCACCCGAGAGGAGCTCACAAAACTTCAGTGGACTGTTCTTCCTCATGCACCCTACAGCCCCGATCTCGCACCGTCGGATTTCCATATGTTTGGCCCAATGAAGGACGCAATCCGTGGGAGGCACTACGTGGATGATGAAGAAGTTATTGATGCAGTACGACGTTGGCTCCGACATCGACCAGTGGAATGATACCGTGCAGGCATACAGGCCCTCATTTCAAGGTGGCGTAAGGCCGTAGCATTGAATGGAGATTACGTTGAAAAATAGTGTTGTGTAGCTAAAAGATTGGGGAATAACCTGGTGTATTACAATGCTGAATAAAACAACCCCTGTTTCAGAACAAAAAATGTGTTGCATTACTTTATTGAACTGCCCTCGTATCTAAAACGAGCGCAAACGCAACTGTGGCGCACCACAGGCCACAGATGACAGAAATGAAGGACGATTGCGGATATGTGGACGGGCGAACAGAAGTACATCTGCTGAAGAACTGCCCGCCCAGATGAACCAAGGAACAATCAGTAGTGTCTCCTCAACGAGTATTAAGCGAACGTTGCTGCGTATGATCCTCCACAGAGGGCGCCTGGTTCATTCACCTGCGCCGAATGCTTTCTATCGGCCGCGGCGGCTGGAATTTGCACGCCAGTACCGAAACAGGACGTCCATTGAGCGACGACAGGTAGCCTTTTCAGATAAATCGCGTTTTGCCCACCATCGGCGTAAAATCTGTGAAAGCAAACACCCTACAACAGTCATCAGAAGGGTCCACGTCGCATGATGGATCGCTGTGGTCTAGGGAATGCTTTCGTGGCATTCCCCGGGTGGTTTCGCCATTCTGGGAAGCACAGTGCATCAATAAATATGCATCTATATTAGGAGACGATGGACCCATTCCTACATGCAGTTTGTTTTTGCTTGGCACGATGGCACCTGGCAGCCGGACAGTGCAACGTGTCGCACACTCGCAGTGCATCTGCGTGGTTCGACAGGCACCAGAATGAGTTTATGGTTCTCCTCCAGCCAGCGAACTCCCCGGATTCAAACGTAGTCCAGAATCTGTGGGACCACCTCGATCGGGCTATTCGCGCGATACTCGATATCTAGCGCAGCTGCCCATGACGCAGGGGTCGGCATGGATGCACGTTCCTGCCGGTACCTTCCATTACCGCATTGACACTCTTCCTGCGTGTCTCGCGCCGATTAGCGCTGCAAAAGGTAGTTATTCATGCTTTTTACGGGTGACCACATTAATGTGAGTGGACAGTGTAGATTAACAATAGTAAGAATAAAAAACTTCCTGGCAGATTAAAACTGTGTGCCCGACCGAGACTCGAACTCGGGACCTTTGCCTTTCGCGGGCAAGTGCTCTACCAACTGAGCTACCGAAGCACGACTCACGCCCGGTACTCACAGCTTTACTTCTGCCAGTTCCTCGTCTCCTACCTTCCAAACTTTACAGAAGCTCTCCTGCGAACCTTGCAGAACTAGCACTCCTGAAAGAAAGGATATTGCGGAGACATGGCTTAGCCACAGCCTGGGGGATGTTTCCAGAATGAGATTTTCACTCTGCAGCTGGAAACATCCCCCAGGCTGTGGCTAAGCCATGTCTCCGCAATATCCTTTCTTTCAGGAGTGCTAGTTCTGCAAGGTTCGCAGGAGAGCTTCTGTAAAGTTTGGAAGGTAGGAGACGAGGAACTGGCAGAAGTAAAGCTGTGAGTACCGGGCGTGAGTCGTGCTTCGGTAGCTCAGTTGGTAGAGCACTTGCCCGCGAAAGGCAAAGGTCCCGAGTTCGAGTCTCGGTCGGGCACACAGTTTTAATCTGCCAGGAAGTTTCATATCAGCGCACACTCCGCTGCAGAGTGAAAATCTCATTCTGGAATAGTAAGAATAGTTTCCTTAAAAAAAACATATTTTAAAAAAGTAGCTTAATAGTTGACGGAAGACTGAAAAATGGTGGATTAAAAACTGTAGAGGGAGACAATACAGTATATAGGTTCAAATGGATGTAAGTTACACAAGTTATAAAAGGTATACGAAGAATAAATTTTCACTCTGCAGCAGTGTTCGCACCGATATGAAACTTCCCAGCAGATTACAACTTTGTATCGAACCAGGACTCGAACCCGAGACTCTTGTCTTTCGCAGGCAAGTTCTTAATCGACTCAGCCATCACAACCTGACTTCACAGCTTTACTTACACCATTACTTCATCTCCTACCTTTAAAACTTCACAGTTTTCCTGTATGCCTTGTAGGACTAGCACTCCTGGAGAACGGTAAAGTCGTTAGAGCAAAGGTCCCAAGCTCGAGTCCATGACTATATAAAAAGACTTGCACAAGACAGGCCAGCTTTGAGAACTGCTTCCACCCTTTCGTCAGACTTGTGGCTGTATTGTCTAGTCACATTAAGGTGACCACCTGTCAGAAGCCTGAGGTACCATCTTTTCAGCTCTGACCACTGTGAGGCATGCAGCAAGATGTTCTGGAAGCTACCATGCTGGCTCCAGAGCCGCTGCCAACAGCGCTAAGTTTCTCAGTAGAGGATTCGAGGAGCGAACAGCCCGGTAGAGGGGGTCCTACACATTCTCGGTAGGGATTTAATCTGCGGAGTCTGGTGGACAGAGGAGTACCGTAAACACATCCTGGTGCTCTTCGAACCACGCACGTACACTGCGAGCTGTGTGATAGATTGCATTGTTCTGCTGGTAAACACAATCGCGTCGAGAAGAAACAAATTTGGGGGTGAACGTTGTCCCCAGGGATAGATGCATCCTTGTGTTGTCCCATTGTGCATTCCTGAATGAGTAGATCATTCTAGGAATGCCACGAAAACATTCCCTAGACCATAACGCTCACCCCTACGGCCTGGACCCTTTGGTTTTGGACGTTTCAAATTGCACAGAGCAACCGCCATCTGTCCAGTGGGTAATCTAATTAATCTGAAAGGGCCAATAGTCGCTATTTGGTGGGTGACCAGTTGCGTTATTATCGTGAAAACTCAAGCCTTCGTCGGGCGGTGCAGTCAGCATGGGTGCACGAACGTCGTACTTGTGGCGGAAGCTATATACTACTGGTCATTAAAATTGCTACACCACGAAGATGACGTGCTACAGACGCGAAATTTAACCGACAGGAAGAAGATGCTGTTATATCCAAACGATTAGCTTTTCAGAGCATTCACACAAGGTCGGCGCCGGTGGCGACACCTACAACGTGCTGATATGAGGAAAGTTTCCAACCGATTTCTCATACACAAACAGCAGTTGACCGGCGTTGCCTGGTGAAATGTTGTTGTGATGCCTCGTGTAAGGAGGAGAAATGCGTACCATCACGTTTCCGACTTTGATAAAGGTCGGGTTGTAGCCTATCGCGATTGCGGTTTATCGTGTCGCGACATTGCTGCTCGCGTTGCTCGGGATCCAATGACTGTTAGCAGAATATGGAATCGGTGGTAATACGGAACGTCGTGCTGGATCCCAACGGCCTCGTATCACTAGCAGTGGAGATGACAGGCACCTTATCCGCATGGCTGTAACGGATCGTGCAGCCACGTCTCGATCCCTGAGTCAACAGATGGGGACGTTTGCAAGACAACAAACATCTGCACGGACAGATCGACGACGTTTGCAGCAGCATGGACTATGAGCTCGGAGACCATGGCTGCGGTTATCCTTGACGCTGCATCACAGACGGGAGCGCCGGCGATGATGTACTCAAAGACGAACCTGGGTGCACGAATGGCACAACGTCATTTTTTCGGATGAAACCAGGTTCTGTTTGCAGCATCATGATGGTCGCATCCGTGTTTGGCGACATCACGGTGAACGCACACTGGAAGCGTGTATTCGTCATCGCCATACTGGCGTATCACCTGGCGTGATGGTATGAGGTGCCATTGGTTACCCGTCTCGGTCACCTCTTGTTCGCATTGACGGCTCTTTCAACAGTGGACGTCAAATTTCAGATGTGTTACGACCCGTGGCTCTACCCTACATTCGATCCCTGCGAAACCCTACATTTCAGCAGGACAATGCACGACCGCATGTTGCAGGTCCTGTACGGGCCTTTCTGGATACAGAAACCGTTCGACTGCTGCCCTGGCCAGCACATTCTCCAGATCTCTCACCAACTGAAAACGTCTGGCAAATGGTGGCCGAGCAACTGGCTCGTCACAATACGCCAGTCACTACTCTTGATGAACTGTGGTATCGTGTTGAAGCTGCATGGGCAGCTGTACCCGTACACGCCATCCAAGCTCTGTTTAATTCAAGGCCCAGGCGTATCAAGGCCGTTATTACGGCCGGAGGTGGTTGTTCTGGGTAGTGATTTCTCAGGATCTATGCACCCAAATTGCGTGAAAATGTAATCACATGTCAGTTGTAGTATAATATATTTGTCCAATGAATACCCGTTTATCATCTGCATTTCTTGTTGGTGTAGCAATTTTAATGCCCAGCAGTATACATAGCCACGTTCGCTGAATGGTCATTGACGAGACACTGTCGGTAGCCCCTTATTCACCTGGGCCGTTAGTTACTCAACGGTTGCACGTCTGTTCACCTGTACACATCTCCACAGCCGTCTTTCTCCCCTGTCATCTGTGGCATCGCAATTGCTTCGCAACCGGTTTTGGAAGCGTCAGTTTGAGACGCACGATATGCTTTAGCCACGGCTGAACGCGAACAGTTTACAAACTTAGTTGTTTCGGAAATGCTTCCGCCATTGGCCGGAAAGCCAATGATCATGCTCTTTGGACACCTGATAAATCGCTTCGTTTATGACCGTGACTGCAGTGCTTTCCGCGTCCGCCCCCTCCCCCCCCCCCCCAACCGACTCACTGTACGGTGCGTTTACAACTGTGTGGCCTATGGCTAATTCGGGGGCAACTGTGCTTTCTGCATACCCAAGCAGAGGCACGTGTCTCCTCGTATAGTATGGAGTGACTCCTGTATCCTCGTGCGCACAATTTAGAGGCATGCGCGACTGTACACCGGTGCGTGCCCCTCCTTGCCTCTTCGTGAGACGGCTGCACGCGCCCAGTGCACACGGCAAGTCGCACCTTCACATACCCCCTACTGCTAGTGCTGTCACCTGCAGTCTGAGTCGTTATTTCACGTTTGAGCCGTGGTAAAAATTGCTGTTTTGAAGAGCGCGCCGCAGCGCGTAGTGTGAAGCAGTCGCCCTCCGTTTCTGGCGGTGGCGCCGCTGTGGCATCGCAGCTTTGTTGTCTCCCTCTGGTGGGAAAGGGGAAAGGTTGCCTGTTCACGGGCATTTAAGGGGGGCGCTGTGTGCTCGCCAGTCCGTCAGTCTGGGTCAGTCTCTCGTCCCCAGCTTGCTAGTCCGTCTCTCGTCCGCTTTTGTGCGGCAGTTAGTGTCTCTCTGTCGTTCGGAGTGTTAATATGTCTCTCGTTTGGATCAACCTTTAAAGCCGGCAAAATGAGAGTCTTCCCACTCCGCCAGTAAGAGAACTCAGAGAGTGGTCGCCCGGTCGGGGGTTTGTTCCTGCATCTGAGTCTGCGCGTTAGGCCGCCAGTCTGCCCGAGTTGCTCAGGCAATGGTCATTGGCGGTTGGATCCATCGGTTGGTCGGTCGCGCACTGATACACAAGATGACTTGTCCGCCTTAAGCGTCGGCGCATGTGAGGCCGCCACGTGAGTCCAATGGAACGCGGCGTATAGCGACGGGTAGTGACTTCGCTGTCGACACGAGAGCAACAGGAGTCAACCCACGACATCGGTCTGGCCGGTGGGAGCTGCGACGCCGTGAGACGGGAGATCGGCGCGCCTTCCTACGTCCGTTGAAGCGGCTGGCAGCGGACGGTTCGGGAGAGTGTTTTGGGGGTGCTGCGCCAGGTCTTCTCGAGAAATCGCAGTTTATTAGAAGTGATTGGTGATATGCTCTTTGATTTACTCTTGTTAAATTCTACTTGTTGTATTGGTGGGGTGACCAGCCGTTTTGCTTTGGGGTTGTCCCATCATTCTTCTCCGTTTGCCCACCCGCGGAAAGGTGGTTGTTTATAAATTGTGTCGTCCGTTTTTCCCTTGTGGAGTAGGGGCGGGTTAGAGTAACCTGCGGTTCCGGTTGTTCGGTAATCTCCCTATCAATCTACCGACGTTAGTAGCTGCCTCTGTCATGTTTGTAGGATTTGGTGTGTTAACGAATTTACTGCTTGGAGTGTAACGATCTAATATGTGAAATGTGTTTTGACCTTTGGAAACTGATGTTTATGCCTATGATCTTGAGAGGCGGTATCTGTGTAGTGTAGAGCAACTTAACTATTGTTTGGCCAACCTTGTAGAATTTTATATAAGATTGCATTTCATGGGCTTTTATTTAAATGATCATTTTAGTATATAAAGTTCCCACCCTTTCACCGTAAGACTTTTCTTAGAAGTTAAAATCAAGTTGCACCTTCGGTGGCAAGGCTAATATTTCAATTGTTAGCGTTTTGTACCATTTCCATCCCTCGCACGGGGGGTGCATAGTTTGTGTGCTTGTGTAAATTGGTAAAACTCTTAGTTTTAAAGTAATCTGGTGTGTTGCAGATTTGAACCAATGTAATCTTTCTGAGGCTGTTGTGAGCGCCGGCTTGTGTGGCCGTTCGATTCTAGGCGCTTCAGTCAGGAACCGCGCGACCGCTACGGTCGCAGGTTAGAATCCTGCCTCGGGCGTGGATGTGTATGATGTCCTTAGGTTAGTTAGGTTTAATTAGTTCTAAGTTCTCGGCGACTGTTGACCTCAGCAGTTAAGTGGCATAGTGCTCAGAGCCATTTTTTCGTTGTGAGTGGTCGTAACTACGGCCGTGTGAAAAAGGAGCGGCAAGATTCTCTGCCCAAAAGCTCATACGGTCAAAACTTGTTTCTTTCTGCCTGTGAATAAATTGTAACTTTGATATTTAGGGGGTGCTTTCTGATTATAATTTTAAATCTGTTTCTTTTAAAAAAAAAAAATGCTTTTAGGCACTATTAAAGTGAATAAAATTCCCATTTGTTGAAAGGAATTTGGTTATGATTTCATCAGTTACTCCCAGGCAACTACTTCCATGTTTATATAGTGTGATTAAATGTGTTAACGTTCTTGATGAATTGCTGGTAGCCGCCCGTGGTGGCCGAGCGGTTCTAGGCGCGTCAGCCCGGAACCGCGCGACTGCTACGGTCGCAGGTTCGAATCCTGCCTCGGGCATGGATGTGTGTGATGTCATTAGGTTAGTTACGTTTAAGTAGTTCTAAGTCCTAGGGGACTGATGACCTCAGATGTTAAGTCCCATAGTGCTCAGAGCCATTTTTTTTTAATTGGTAGTAAATAAAATAAATTGTTAAGAATACTTTTTTGAAAATAAATCACGGTTCGACGTTGACATCGAACGTAGGTGATGTTCACATTAATTTGATCGGACAGTATAAAACAGCTGTAACAAAGTAGTGTCCCGTTGCCATGTCTCGTTTGTGGGCGGACCTGACGTTTTCTTGCAGTAAGGTGGAGAACGCTCTGTGCGCCCACTTCTGGAGCCGTACGTCAGAACAGTGGTTGGCGTGTCCAAGTCCCAGACCTGGCGCCAGCTGCCGCATGGCACAGAGGTCGCCCGCGGACCTGGCCTGATGGACGGCGGCCCTGCCACTAATGGCCGCCCGTAATTAACGCCGGCCCGCCCTCGCGGTTCTCTCCTCCCCTCCCCTCCCCTCCCTCCCACCTCCTGCGCCACTCGCCCCACACTCCTTCTCCCCCTTCCCTTCCCTTCCCTTCCCTTCCCTTCCCTTCCAGTTCCCTTGGCCTGCGTAATGGCCAATTTGGTTTAATAGGTTTATACTGAGGGAGCGCGCCCAGCCGTCGCTTGTTTTCGTGCTGCGGCCGCTCCGCTCCCCAATTGACTTCTTGTTACGGCGTGCCAGCTCCGCTGCCGCCGCGCCGGGACATCTGGGGCAGCGATCGGGAGAGGCGTGACCCGCGCCGGCGGAACGGACCGCACTGATATGTAGACTAACAGGGACTGACTGCTGCCGTGCAGCTCGGAGAGAAAGCTACAAGTTTGGGTTCGGTGTTTACGGTCGTGACTGGCCTTTGGTACTGTGATTTCAATGAAAGTATCGTAGTTCGATGAACGAGCAGGATTCATCGTCATCTTCCTTGGACAAAAATAGAATACACAGGGTGAATCTCAGTTCCAACGACAAAATTCAGGGCGAAATTACAGTGAAATGGACACCCTTAGCTGCTTACAGGTGTTGACATAGGTCAACGGGGACAGATGAAAATGTGTGCCCCGACTGGGACTCCAACCCGGGATCTCCTGCTTACATGGCAGACGCTCTATCCATCTTTTTCTTTTTTTTAATTTTTTGCCTCGATCGAAACTCGAACCCGGCATCTCCTGCTTGTATGGCAGACAGTGTATCCATCTTTCTTTTTTTTTACGTGTACGGGGACAGATGAAAATGTGTGACCCGACTGGGACTCGAACCCCGGATCTCCTGCTTACATAGCAGACGCTTTATCCATCTTTTTTTGTTTTTGTTTTTATTTTATTTTTATTTTTTTTTACCTTTGCCTTTCGCGGGCAAGTGCTCTACCAACCTTTTTAGTGCGTCGAGGCCCAAACCCCTCCCACCCCTTTTTTCATGTCCCCCGTTGGCTCATAGCACCAAGTGTGCAGAAATTTTAACTCAAAACTCCCATTCTCCGATGTAAGAAAGACAAAGAAACCTCTTCTCTGAGTAGAAACTGAACACTGATAAAACTTAACAATTCTTCTTGAATCACACAAATACTTTGGAAGTCGAACACGAGTAATTCTGAACAAAACGTTGTAAAAAAAAAAAAAAAAACTCTTCGTGTAACATAGAAGTTCCGGAAGCAAGGTAATATTAAATAATAATAAGAACACAAGTGACTTTTAATTTTCTTCTGTTCGTTCTCGTTCAAGGTGTTGTAGTGGTTGCACGTATTTAACCGACGCCCATTCTTTCAAAAATGATCTTCAGCATGTGGCCGTAGTGCTTCTTGTGGTTACGATACGTTCTGATTATTGCATATTAACACTTCATGTAAACGCGGAATTCTATCTCGTTGTCCGACCCAAATTTGTTGTTGACATAACTTACATATTTTCCCAGTAACCAGCTAATGGCGTTTGTTTTTTATTTCGGAAAGTATGTCATGTCTTGTCTCAGGAGGAGCGATGGCGTTGTATATTGCGTAGAGGATCTGGTGAGAAAGGCGATTTGTTGCCTGATCCAATTCCAGTTATTTACATTGCCGCCACAGGTGAATCTGTGGATGAGTGTATCCACCAGATTGCAGTTTCCACAAAGGTGTGTCTGGTTTAAACCGATCCCATATAGTCTCTCGTTGGTGCTGATGACATTGTTAACTGTTTTGTACCATGCGGAAATAGCGTCTGTAGATAGCCCGGCATAGTTGATGTTCCGCCATACAGCTTTCCAGTCACAAATAGGAAATTTCGTTTCAATTTTGTTTCTGCCCTCATTAACTTCCTTTCAAGTACTGTGTCGCGCGCTGTGATACATGTGTTGCTTCTGATTTCGTCACAAAGATAACTTGTCGAGGAAAAAGTTCCTCACATACTGTAGACGGGCATTAATCCTTCGCACATCAATCGGTGCTTGCAGGCTATGGGGGGTCACAGCCTCAAAGAGCTTTGCGGTTATACATTGTGGAAGTTCTCTGAGTATATGGAAAGTCCGTTTGAGGAACATCTGAGCCACCAAGGACACAGACGACAGCGCGACTGCAGGGATTTATCTCTGGCACGCCTCCAGCGAAACCCACATTCTCAACATATTGTCCCGCACTACATTCGTAGTGCCTCCGCCCATTGTACTCATTACTCGCTGCGCGTTGCCGATTCCCGTAAGAGTTCGGGCACTGTTTGTGCATTCGCACAGAAGAAGAAGATGGTCAAGTGGCCGGTAATCCTTAACTATATATACAGGGTGAGTCACCTAACATTACCGCTGGATATATTTCGTAAACCACATCAAATACTGACGAATCGATTCCACAGACCGAACGTGAGGGGAGGGGCTAGTGTAATTGTTTAATAGAAACCATACAAAAATGCACGGAAGTATGTTTTTTAACAGAAACCTACGTTTTTTTAAATGGAACCCCGTTAGTTTTGTTAGCACATCTGAACATATAAACAAATACGTAATCAGTGCCGTTTGTTGCATTGTAAAATGTTAATTACATCCGGAGATATTGTAACCTAAACTTGACGCTTGGGTACCACTCCTCAGCTGTTCGATCGTGTGTATCGGAGAGCACCGAATTACGTAGGGATCCAAAGGGAACGGTGATGGACCTTAGGTACAGAAGAGACTGGAACAACACAATACGTCCACATGCTAACACCTTTTTATTGGTCTTTTTCACTGACGCACATGTACATTACCATGAGGGGTGAGGTACACGTACACACGTGGTTTCCGTTTTCAATTAAGGAGTCGAATAGAGTGTGTCCAGTATGTCAGATCAATAGATGTTCAATGTAGTGGCCATCATTTGCTGCACACAATTGCAGTCTCTGGCGTAATTAATGTCGTACACGCCGCAGTACATCTGGTGTAATGTCGCCGCAGGCTGCCACAATACGTTGTTTCATATCCTGTGGGGTTGTAGGCACATCACGGTACACATTCGCCTTTAACGTACCCCACAGAAAGAAGTCCAGAGGTGTAAGATCAGGAGAACGGGCTGGCCAATTTATGCGTCCTCCACGTCCTATGAAACGCCCGTCGAACATCCTGTCAAGGGTCAGCCTAGTGTTAATTGCGGAATGTGCAGGTGCACCATCATGCTGATACCACATACGTCGACGCGTTTCCAGTGGGACATTTTCGAGCAACGTTGGCAGATCATTCTGTAGAAACGCGATGTATGTTGCAGCTGTTTGGGTCACTGAAATGAAGTGAGGACCAATGAGGTGGTCGCCAATGATCCCGCACCATACATTTACAGTCCACAGTCGCTGTCGCTCTACCTGTCTGAGCCAGCGAGGATTGTCCACGGACCAGTAATGCATGTTCTGTAGATTCACTGCCCCGTGGTTTGTGAAACCCGCTTCATCGGTAAACAGGTAGAACTGCAACGCATTCTCTGTTAATGCACATTGACAGAATTGCACTCGATGATTAAAGTCATCACCGTGCAATTGCTGATGTAGCGACACATGAAACGGGTGAAAGCGGTGACGATGCAGTATGCGCATGACACTACTTTGACTCAGTCCATCGGCTCTCGCAATGTCCCGTGTACCCATGTGTGGGTTCATGGCAACAGCAGCTAACACACCGGCTGTACCCGCTTCTCCTGTGACGGGCCTGTTACGGACCCGTTTGCGTGCTACGACCATACCTGTTGCATACAGTTGGCGGTAGATGTTTTGCAATGTGCGGCACGTTGGATGCTCTCTGTCCGGGTACCGTTCTGCATACACCCTGCAGGCTTCAGCTGCATTTCGTCGACACTCGCCATAGATGAGTATCATCTCCGCCTTTTCAGAGTTCGAATACACCATGGTCACAGTTCCTACAACACTACACTATCACAGACGTCTGGTAACACGGTGTACTACAGTTGGTCTGCGTGCGGAGACGAATGCAGAATGACAATAGCAGCAAGCGCTACATGCGGACACTGCGACAGCTAGACCAAACCACAACAGTGCACTACAGCCACACTCGTAAACACGGTCGTCATCGTAAACATGTCTCTGCAGATGCTGCTCGCCGACCGTGGTCCGTGTTTGTTACAACACTCAACTGAACGTCGGAGGTTTCGAGCGTCAACTTTAGGTTACAATATCTCCGGATGTAATTAACATTTTACTTTTCAGCAAACGGCACTGATTACGTATTTGTTTATATGTTCAGATGTGCTAACAAAACTAACGTGGTTCCATTTAAAAAAACGTAGGTTTGTGTTAAAAAATACTTCCGTGCATTTTTGTATGGTTTGTATTAAACAATTACACTAGCCCCTCTCCTCACGTTCGGTCTGTGGAATCGGTTCGTCAGTGTTTGATGTGGTTTACGAAATATATCCAGCGGTAACGTTAGGTGACTCACCCTGTATACTAAGTTGGTATCTGATCTTTCGCACATGTCCAAAAGAACAGATACCATCTTAGTATATATAAAATTCAGGGCAGCGATATTTCTCTGCTGACGACGTTGGCACACAAGGGAAGACCTTACGCTGTCTTCTCAAAATTCACCGGACATCAAGAAATGGATATTAATGGGGGATGCACAACCCTTCACCTTTACGACGGTATGAACTGTGCTGGGGATGCTTGCAATGAGTGTCTGAGTATCTGTGGTGGGATGGAAGCCGATTCCTCCTAAAGAGCCGAAACGAGAGAAGGGAGTAACATTAGACGCTGAGGCCTGGAACGAAGACCACATTCTAACTCGTACCAAAGATGTTCCATTAGATTCAGATCGGGGCTCTGCTTTATGACAGACTGCATTGTCATATATCCTCTTCTGTACCTCCAGTCTACACAGTTCACGATGCTGTAAAATGTGTTCGTATCCTTCCATTTTCTTAAGCGCAATGAGGGAAGCACACTGTAACCACGAAAAACACACTGATTCCAGAAAACCGCCCCTCCACATACAGGATGGCAAGCAGGTAACGTTCTTCAGGCATTCGCCAACCGGAGCCTCCCACCGTATTTATCACCTAAAAATTCTTTCAACGGCGAAGATCGCGTAAGATGTTTCTTTCTTTAAGACAACCGTTTCAACAGACTTTGCTGTCATCTTCATGTCGGTAAGATAAGTGGATGCACATGGAATGTTTCTCGTAAGTTATGGTGTAACAGTTAATATGAAAATTTTTAGTTTGGTAGATAATAACCGGAAGTGGACTTGTACATTTACATACCTTAAAATCTTTTTGTTGTAAAACATCTTCATTTTACGCTGAACCTCACGCACTAGGTGTCAAGTGGAGAAAAATCAGTACATTATAGAAGGTTTACTTATCCAGTTGACGTCTCGTGCGTGTGGTTCAGCGAAAAATTAACACGTTTCACAACAAAAAGATTTTAAGGTACGTAAATTTACAGGCCCAGTTCCGGTTTTTATAATACCAAACTAAAACTTTTTATATAAAATGGTACACCTTACCTAATGAAACATAATAACGTAGATGTAATCAAAATATCCACGGGTGTGCTGCTGGTCTATAGTGTCCAACGGGCACGATATTACGGCGATCATACATGTCGCCATCATCAGGTGAACTGACGGACTGAGCTCCTGTGAACGTGCCGGCACGGAGATCCGTACGCTATGGCTGCTCAGAGGGAACTGGGTTCGGTCGCGGCCGCCGCGAACCCAGTTCCCTCTGAGCAGCCATAGCGTACGGATCTCCGTGCCGGCACGTTCACAGGAGCTCAGTCCGTCAGTTCACCTGATGATGGCGACATGTATGATCGCCGTAATATCGTGCCCGTTGGACACTATAGACCGGCAGCACACCCGTGGATATTTTGATTATCAAATACGCCGGGAGAAACTCAAGAATCACAACGTAGATGTACTTTCTTACTGACATGAGGATGACAGCAAAGTCTTTTGAAACCGGTTGTCTTAAATAAAGCAATATTTTATGCTATACTCGCTGTTGAATTGTTTTTTGATATCAAAACAGATGGCCCTTCATCACCCTCAAATTCAATCGAATTTACCACGGCACATGACTCGTTTCCAGTCTGTCATCCTCTACCAAGTGGCGTGGCTCTACCATCTGAAGCGTCACCCGACACTGGCTATAAAGCCGTGTGCCTTATGAGTTGCTCCGCCATTGTACTCGGCTTTTGTTTTAACTTCCCAGGCACACTCATTGCGCTACGTGGACTGCTGGTGGCACTTTGGAGCTCAGGAGTGATTCCTCCCGCTGATTTCATTCGATTTTTCACAACCACCGTCTGAAATGTTCGACGAGCTTTGTTCGTCAGTACATGAGGTCAGCCTGGCCTTGATTTAGTAGTGGCCGTTCTTTCGAGTTTTTACTTCAGGGTCGTATCACCAACAGTCGACTTGGGCAGCATTTTCAGCTGTCCCCATCGAGGTATATCAGCATCACCTGTCGGCATCTGAGGGTTTCAATTAATTATCATTTATTCTAGGGAAGCTGCACGGTCATCAATGGTATCTGTTCTTTGAGCTTCATACATATAGTTAAAAGCTACCCGGCCACTGACCTTCGTCTGTGCGAGTGCGCACAGGTTGCCCGAACTCTTACGGGAATCGTCACCTTAGTGGGAGCGAGTAATGAGTGGATGGGCAAATATCTATTAGGTGCATTACGTATGTAGATTGTGGACAGTTGGGGATGTGGGTCTCACGGGAAGCGTGCAAGGTATAAGTCCGTGCAGTCACGCTATTCATCTGTGTCCTCGGTGGCTCAGATGGATTCGGTCAAACGGCTGCGTGGTGTCTGTAATAATAAAAAAAAAAAAACTGAGTCAAGCGATCAACGATCAATTTGAACATATGTCTTGTGGCGTCCGCCCAGACGAAACGCAACGAACTATATCAAACAAAATGAAAAAAAAGGAGATGGATAGAGCGTCTACCATGTAAGCAGAAGGCACACATTTCCAACTGTTCCCATCCAGGTATATCAACAACACCTGACGGCATCTGATGGTTTCAATTAATTCTCGAGCTTTAGAAGGATTGAAATGTCCCTGCTGGGTTCGTTAATCAAGTGACATCCGTAACTAGTTGTGTTGTTTTTGATATGTACGTTGTAGTGTTCTGTTCTGTACGTCCAGTGATGTGTTTTAATTGTGCGTGCATGTGCAGTTCATTAAACTGCATGATTCGTGGGCACATGTACGTATAGTTACACATCAAATGATGCCACACACACTTAAGTGAGAGGACAACTTATCACGTGCAAATTACACAGTCTTTTTTAATGGAAATATTATTTGAAGGTTTAATGCCTGCAATAAGAATCACGCAAAGAGCGGTATGAAGCACCATACCAGCTCGTTTGTTAACGAAATATCTCAGGTTCTTTTTGTATTGCAGTTTTATTGAAATTAATACTGCTTTAATTCCATGGGTTCGCGAAGAGAAATGTTATTGTGTGGCACACTTACCACTGATCATTTCGGAGTAAGTCACTTTTTGTGAATTTACATAGCTGAGACAAAAGATAGCCGATATGCGGCAAACACAAGAGCTTAATGAAATTGCTATTAATCTTTGCAAGTAAATTAAAACGACACTGAAGTCAAATAACATAATTAAAATGGAAAGTTTGTTATTTCCGCAGCCATGTGCCCTTAATATTCGCAATATACAAATAAAACATTGCGGCCGTGCAAACAGCGACAACAGGCAGTCAGAGCCTTTCGCTGTATTGCGCGTTTTGATACGCAGAAAAAATAAGTCATTACTTTCCCAAGCTGTAGGGATGCGAAAGACACATAAATAAAGGTTTTAAGAGCAAATATACACATATATTTAACCAAAATGCAACATTAGTACACTTACAATATCTCTCAAGTCAGTCCTTAGGCAAGATAAAGACCAGAGTACGTAATTACATAAAATCATTCAACTATTTCACAATTATTAATATTTTAAACATAGAACAAAGAATAATATAGGTAATAAATATACATAGTTTTTAAATGCTATTACTTTGAATGATAAATGTTTTATGTACATTTTTAAGAACGTCTTTCAAGAATCATAAAAGCCTTAAATCGTAATTCTATACGAATAAGTACTGTTCTCCCAGGGCAACCAGTCCACAGTCCACGCTGAAAGTCACTCCTCTCCCTGTGCGACCCATTCATTTGTCGCCGCTTCTCTACTAACAACAAAACGCTGCGCGCCGCCTTTTACACTGGCGGGTCCGCCTATATTCACTTGTTGTGATCAGTTCCACATTACACAGAGGTATCTAGATACCTTTGATCAGGTAGCGTACGTGATGACAGACAGTTATCGATGGAGTAGGATTGCCTAAAAAGGCTTCTGCTTCCATCTGCCAGAGAAATAGTAAAGTAAATTGAAGACGTACAGTACGAAAGGCTGGGAGACCTCTTAGGGCAGGTTCAGCATCCTAATAAGAAATGCTTTTCCTGTCTATCGCACCAACAGCCACCTTTCCTTCGCGAAGTATAAACTGTCTTTGTAAGCGTGTCTGGTAAGTGCAGGTGTAATGGTCGTTCATGTGTAGTGTGACGCAGTGTTCGTGCTGAAGATCGTGAGATGTGGGAGAGGGTGAAACCGGGTACTGGCACACAGCCTACTCACCTAGAAGAGCAACAAGGCGGCCACGGAGCCTCACTTCCCCATCCCACCCGCACCATCACCATCAACAGTGTCACGCGCTGTCCTTTAAAAAACTGTGTTATACCTCATTTCATGTTATTCATATATTATTTTTTTCCTTTTCTTTTTCTCTTTTACTTGCCCTGCACTCTGACAACTTATTATCGATCTGTTTTATGTTTTGTAAGTTGGTTTTCTAAAAAACAATACGCCAGTGTATTTTAGATGTTTCCTCCCCCCTTCGTCTGCTATGTTTTTTACGTACATTTTAAATTTGAATTACTTCATGAGTCACAAATGCACTAGAGGTATTTTGTGTTAATATCTTGCAAAACCAGTAATATTAAGTCTTCACGTGACACATGTCACATAGAGGGCGTTCCAAGCCCTGTCACACCGTGGTCTATTGTACAGGTGCATGTAAACAGCGGCCTCAGTTTATGTGATCGCTCTAAGCCTGTGGTTATAGCTTTATACCAGTGCCTAACAATTTTAATTGTATATTACAGGTATGTTCCTACCAACTGTTATGTTCATACGCAGGTGTAGTTGTGATTTTCGGTTTTATACTCTCTGATCGTTATGTGACAAAATTTTTGACTTCTAGCACTGAGGATGGTCGCTAAGTGACCGAAAATTGATTATGCTGACAATAAAACAACAAAATACGGCCAATGCTGATTTTCCTTCCAATTCTATTGTAAAATTTCGTATTTATTCAGGAACGGTTTCCGAGTATTTTGTTATGAGGGAGACGTAGTCTCTGGTGTGTTGTTGCAAAGTAATCCCATTTGGTTTTATTTCTTATCCTCTGTTGCACTGAAAGCGTCTGAACAACAGTGCAAATGTAGACTATATGGAAACAACTTGTTCCACTGACTGACGGTAGCTGCTCTTGACGACAGTAAAGCCCGTTTCACTCTTCGACCGCTAGGTGGCATTCAGTATCGCTCGCTTCTGTCTCGTGTTTGCTTTTCCGGCAGTGTTAGCTGCAGTACAACAGTGATACTAACCGATATGAAGATTTCGACAATCCGCAACTCGCGTATAAGTTTACTGGGTGCGAAAGGAGACGGCCTCAATGGCGCAGATGCTCATCGGTTTCTGCAATGTCGGTAGCCACACCACGGTATGTTCCGGATCTTCACGTAGGCGTCTACGAGAAACAAAATCTTTCCATTTAGGAATGGTGATTGCACACTACTGGGTTTTGACCCGCCAGGGTAGCCGAGAGAGCAAACGCGATGCTTCCCTGGACTCGGGTAGGCGCGTCGGCCCCGGATCGAATCCGCCCAGCGGATTAACGACGGCGGCCGGTGTGCCGGCCAGCCTGGATGTGGTTTTTAGGCGGTTTCCCACATCCTACTAGGTGAATACCGGGCTGGTCCCCACGTCCCGCCTCAGTTACACGACTCGCAGACATCTGAAACGCATTCACACTATTTACAATAGACACAGGCAGCTTGGGTACACTAATTCCGTCCCGGGGGGTACGGGGTGGCTGCAGGAAGGGCATCCGGCCACCGCTTAACTTACCCACGCCAAATCCGTACTTAACCCTGCCGACCCTGGGCCCAATGTGGGATAAAGGCAGTAGCAAAAGAAGAAGAAGAAGAATTGCACTGTGGTGTCACCGCCAGACACCACACTTGCTAGGTGGTGGCCTTTAAATCGGCCGCGGTCCGCTAGTATACGTCGGACCCGCGTGTCGCCACTGTCAGTGATAGCAGACCGAGCGCCGCCCCACGGCAGGTCTAAAGAGACGTCCTAGCACTCGTCCCCAGTTGTACCGCCGACTTTGCTAGCGAAGCTACACTGACAAATACGCTCTCATTTGCCGAGATAGTTAGCATAGCCTTCAGCTACGTCATTGGCTACGACCTAGCAAGGCGCCATTACCAGTTACCATTGATGCTGTAAAACAAGTATCGTCAAGAGCGATGTACGCCAATTGTGGATTAAAGTTAAGTATTACATCAACTACGTACTTTATTTGCTACATTAAATTACATTGTCCTGTTCCAGCCCTCACGCCAATCTACGTGAGCTTGCACGTATGCATTTCGGCCTCCTCTAGCTACAAGATGTTGGCTCTTCTGCCAACACCACATGCACACTACAGGCTTTTCACTGTTAAGGTATTTCCACAGAATATAAGGTAATTAGGATAACAAATCGAGCACATCATAATTACATCATCAATCTGTATCGATCCACTGGATACCACGGACCTATTTTACCAAAACACTCAGAAAATATCAGTGAACCACCTTCGAAATTTTATTCGCGAAATTCGGGTTCGCCCTTATATACCGGATTCCTCATATAGAATAACAATATTTCAGAAAGTTATATTAGTTTATCCACATATGCCACCAAACACAGACACACTGCAAAATACAAAACTAAAGATTTTTACTAAGTTATTTTCCTATGTTATAAAAGTTGCTCTGTGACCCGATTACAAGACTTTCATATTACAACGCAACGGGCATTCCTGGAAGCTTATGTGTGTTTAAAGAATCGAATTGGCCATTAGTTTTAGAGGAACGCCGCTAGATGCCAGTTCACGCATTCGTAGTTCGCTCAGCCAAAGGCAACACGAGCCAGAGACTGCAACTCAGCGCGCTTTTCGTTGGCTTTTAGGGATTGTTCCGCCTGTGGCAGAAAGTATTCGTCGCTGGAGTCAGCAATATTAAGAGACAGGCTGCTTACGTAAAGTTAAGGATGCATCTCGCTCTTATGATGAAAGAATTGAGAGCATTCAGCAAGCTTACGAGCGGAACACACAAACGCTCGCCGCGTAAGCAGGAACTTTTTGATTCCACACATGATTTATCTGGCGAGTGGTTAGATTTGTCCAAATAATGTCGACCAAAAGTGAAACCTCTTCATAAAAGGAAATGTCTTGACGTCAGCCATACTCTATTAGTTGTATTAGTGGTCGTGGGATACACACTTTTACCGCTTTTAGTTTTTAGTGATGAAGTAGTACCAGTAGAGTTAACTGGCATGACGTGCTCACATGGAGACCCAACAACCCTCAGAAAATCTTTGATTGCGAAAGAGATAAGCCTGAAGTAAATGCATTTTATGTCACATCTAATGAAAAGATACATTGCCCTTTTTTGAGGACGATAATGTGACTATAATGATGTAGCTGCAAATGCTATTTCTTTCCATAACTTCAAGATAACTCTAATGATTGGATATTCCAACAAGTTGGAGCCCAAATGCAGTAGCCCTTGAGTGTACAATGGCTCCCTGCCTTAACGTTCAATAGGGCGCTTGGGATCCCGAGACCTACCTGTGGAAATACGTGAAAGAATGTATTTTTCGTCCCCTTTTCAGAACAGCAGCAGCAGCGACTTTTCTTGGTAAAGAAACGTTACATGAGGTGGGCCACGCGGTTGCTGCTGACACATAGAACACTTGCCATAACATGTGATAAAATGTTAAGATTTTGACTTTATTTTGCGGTTTGTCCCTGTTCATCTGCATGTGTCCATCAATAAATATAAATTGTTACGATGTGGTAATTATTTTTCAAAACGCATCATACTTCCCTATAATGGCGAAGCTGGAATGATTATAACTACGTATTTCAACTCATTTACTTAGACAGTAATCATAAATGGTTCAAAGTTAGCTATGTTGCTATAGTAATCTAGAGCTTGATGGCGGCTCCAGCCAGTGGTAACGCCCATCACTGAAAAAAATACCTAAAAATTATATAGTATGGAAAAAAATATCAGCTTGCAGTGGATACGGTAGCGCTGTGGAATTGAAGGGAATGAAACGGCGGATGCAAGGACAAGGAAAGGCAAACAAATCCTCCTCGCTAGGGGAAATACACAACTGTACACCAGGTGATACGTCTGTATTCTCTGTCGAGTAAAGGAATTATAGCTAGCTGTTCTGGTGTAAGAAATGAAGGCAAAACCTTGGGAAGATGCCCAACAATCTTCACTCCCAGGAGGGTCCACAAGAGAAACTGGTCGTGAGATTTCGAAGTACCAGAAGGGCACGATTGTTTCGACAGCCAGCTGCACCGGCAAGTATCTATGTCAGCCTAATCGTCATTCCCTGCAACAGTCCATAACCCACGGATGACAAACACGAAATGATTTCTCACTGTAAGCTAAAATTTGAATGTACAGATACTGAATGCAAGGTTATGAGTTTTCTGACGCCATTTCTCCTCATACGTTAATACACATATCCACAGTCCACGGAATTCCTGCAGGTGTCTTCAATCCCCAGGGTTGCCAGGTCGTCCATTAGCGCTGCCTTGGTCGTGCTACGGGGCGTCTGGTGTTTGATTTCCCATCACGTGTTTTCTTCACCTGTCTTTGCTGTGGAATACGGGCTGCATAGCCCACCCACTCGATTCTTTTGCTCTTCGGCTTCTGCAGGATTGTTGGTTGTTGCATAAAGGGATACATTTCCTCATTCTTCCTCCACCTCCATTTTCCTTTATCAAAGATCGGTCTCCATATTTTCTACATTACTTTTCTTTCAAGTGTTGATATTTTTTTCCTTTTCTCGTTTAGTCATGCTCCAGGTTTCCGAACCGTACACGACTACTGGTCATATCACTGTGTTATATATTCTCATCTTATTATTCGCTGTTATTGATTTTGTGTTCAACGTCTCCTTGAGGGAATACATGCTTCTCATTTCCATTGCTGTTCTCCTTGATAATGATTTTGAGCTGAGCTTTTCCATTAGAGAATACATGCTTGCCATTTCCACTGCTATTGTTTCCTGGATGTCCATTCGTATACTGTTGTCACTGGTAAACCAAGTTCACAGTCAATATAACTGGTGAACCTTCTTCAACCTCATGCCATCTATTTTAAGAAATTCTTCCTGCTCTGGTCTTCCTCCTAAATGCATCAACTCCATTTAGTCTTGATTCACCTGTAGCCCAACCTTCCGAGCGTAGTTGTCAATATTCTGGTTCACTTCTTTCAGCTCATGGCTTGATTCACGTAGCAGCATTATACAATCTAAAGAGACAAATGAAATTACCATCCGTCTGTACTCCAACCCACTCCTTTTGTCTACATTCCCTTACTATTTTGCCTATGAGGACATTGAACAGAAGAAATGAGAGCATCCTCTTGTCTGAGACCTGTCTCAGTCCTTAACGGAAACGCACTGCTCCGTTTGACCGCTCCATACAAGTTTACACCATTCTCATTAGCTTCTCAGGGACTCTGAAGTCGTGCAGTGCGTTGGAAAGCCTGAAGGTGATAAACAAAAACGCTACGACCACGTCCACCACGGAATGCTTTATGAGAATCTGCGGCAGATGATGCGGCAAGTGAAGTAAATAAGCTGAATTCAGGCGAACTGGTACTTGTTCACGATGTTGGCCCGAAATGGGAAAATCCAATTACATAAGCGATTGTGACAAAGGACGGGATATTATGGCTCGGCGACTGGGAACGTGCTGCTGCGGTGGCCGTCTGTTGGAAGAGGTAGAAGGCCGATGACACGAGTGGGCGACCTGGTGTTTCGGGCGTCCACGACTCAGCACGGCAAGTGGCGATAGGAAGCTCGCCCATTTTGTAAACTTGAATACGCGTGGATGTCTGGCAGATGTGACCACAGAGTACAATACTCGTATAAGCGCGTATTAGAGGGCATAGTCCACCGCACATTGTTGCAAATGAAGCTCTGCAACAGACTATCTAATTGTGTTCGTATGTTGACTCAGCGACATCGTCAATTACTATTGTAGTCGGCAATGGGCCATCAAGATTAGACCGTGGACCAGTAGAAACATGTCATCTGGACAGATGGGACTGTGGATCAGTAGAAACATGTCACCTGGACGCATGGGACCATGGATCAGTAGAAACATGTCACCTGGGTGGATGGGATTGTGGATCAGTAGAAACATGTCACTTGGATGCATGGGACTGTGGATCAGTAGAAACATGTCACCTGAACGGATGGGACTGTGGATCAGTAAAACATGTCACCTGGACCGATGAGACTGTGCATCAGTAGGAACAAGTCACCTGGACGGATGAGACTGTGGATCAGTAGAAACATGTCACCTGGACGCATGGGACTGTGGATCAGTAGAAACATGTCACCTGAACGGATGGGACTGTGGATCAGTAGAAACATGTCACCTGAACGATTGGGACCATGGATTAGTAGATACATGTCACCTGGACGGGTGCGACTGTGGATCAGTAGAAACAAGTCACCTGGACGGATGGGACTGTGGATCAGTAGAAACATGTCACCTGGACAGGTGGGACCGTGGTTCAGTAGAAACACGTCACCTGGATGGATGGGACTGTGGATCAGTAGGAACATGTCATCTGGATGGATGGGACAGTGGATCAGTAGAAACATGTCGTCTGGATGGATGGGACTGTGGATCAGTAGAAACAAGTCACCTGGGCAGATGGGACTGTGGATCAGTAGAAACATGTCACCTGGACCGGTGGGACTGTGGTTCAGTAGAAACACATTACCTGGACGAATGGGATCGTGGATCAGTAAAAGCATGTCACCTGGATGGATGGGACTGTGGATCAGTAGGAACAAGTCACCTGGACGGATGGGACCGTGGATCAGTAGAAACAAGTCACCTGGACACATGGGATCGTGGATCAGTAGAAACATATCATCTGAATGGGTGGGACCGTGGATCAGTAGAAACATGTCACCTGGATGGATGGGACTGTGGATCAGTAGAAACACATCACCTGGTCTGATGGGACCGTGCATCAGGAGAAAAATGTCACCTGGACGGATGGGACTGTGGATTAGTAGAAACATATCACCAAGACAGGTAGGATCATGGATCAGTAGAAACAAGTCACCTGGACGGGTGGGACTGTGGATCAGTAGAAACACGTCACCTGGACTGATGGGACCGTGCATCAGTAGAAACACGTCACCTGGGCGGATGGGACCGTGGATCAGTAGAAACATGTCACCTAGATGGGTGGGACTGTGGATCAGTAGAAACACGTCACCTGGACCGATGAAACTGTGCATTAGTAGAAACAAGTCACCTGGACTGATGGGACTGTGGGTCAGTAGAAACATATCACCTGGACGGGTGGGACCATGGATCAGTAGAAACACGTCACCTGGACTGATGGGACTGTGGGTCAGTAGAAACATATTACCTGGACGGGTGGGACCATGGATCAGTAGAAACACGTCACCTGGACCGATGGGACCGTGCATCAGTGGAAACATGTCACCTGGATGGGTGGGACCGTGGATCAGTAGAAACAAGTCACCTGGACGGATGGGACTGTGGATCAGTAGAAACATGTCACCTGGACACATGGGACAGTGGATCAGTAGAAACATGTCACCTGGATGCATGGGACCGTGGATCAGTAGAAACATGTCACCTGGACGGATGAATAACGTTTTTTATTGTATCAGGTCGATGGTCATGTCCGGGTGCGACAACATTCAAGCGAACGGCTGCTGGAAAAATGCTCGCTGTATTGGTATTCTGGTCGTTATGAGTTCATTTATTGACTGTCATTATTTATTTCGCTGGTGGTGTTTGAGTTTACATATTGTCATCTTGTCATTTGGAGAAAGCGAGTGGAGCTGTGGACGCCAGAAAATAGGTGCCAAGTGGAGAAAACTGAACGTTTCCCTCATATTCTACTGGTTGAGTTCAGTAGAGGGTGACAGTATTGGACGCAACCAGAAATATTTGCGCCATGTGTGGGGATAATGCATTTGGACAGAGTATGGCAAGAAAATGGTTTTCTCGTTTTAAGGAAGATCGTTTTGACAGTAGTGACCTTCGGTGTTTGATGAAGTTCATGTAAACGAGTTAATCCGAAAAGACAAACGTCAGTGTACCAGAGAACTGGAAAATGTGATGAACTGTGTGTGATCGCTCTACCACTACCGTGTGACATTGGCATGGAATAAGGAAAGTCCAAAAACGGATGTATGGGTACCGCATGCTATAACCCAAAATCACAAAAGTTAGCGGATGGTCGTATGTGGATCTCTGCTTGCTCGCCATCAACCAGCGAACATAAGGAAAGGAAAGGAATGGTTGAGCCGAAACAAAGCAGCAACCCCCCGTACAAAGACCTGCGTGCGTCCACAAAAGATGATGGTATGCGTTTGGCGGAACAGCGAGGATGTGATGTACTACGAAGTGCTTCCCCGCAGTCTAACCATCACTTTTGACGTTTATTGTCAACAGCTGAGACGTCTCGCAGACATAACCCAAGAACAACGACCAGGAAGACTCCTGAAGCGACGCTCCTCCACGATAACGCCCGTCCGTATTCCGATAGAGTGACAGAAAATACTCTACAGGAGTTGAGTTGTACGGTCATTCCGCAACGGTCTTATGCTCCTGATCTTGCGCCGTCAGACTGTCTCCTTTCTCTGTTCTATATCGAGCAGCCTTCAAGGAACCTCCTTTCCGGTTGAAAATGCGCTCCGAATGTGGCTTGCCGAGTTCTTCACCTCAAAACCACAGTCGCGTTTTCGAAACGTTACCCCAGCTATGGTAGACTGTTGTAAATATTGAAAGAGAATGTATTATTGATGACTCTGTTATGCGTATCTGTTGTATTTATAATAATAATTTATATTGTGCAAAAGCGCTACGAACTTGTGTGCACCAACCCATCAAGAGACACGTGACAGCCGTGGACTTCGTGAATATTATTGTGGACCACCGTGCTTGATCTCTTCCCCGACGTCGATAGCAACTTCTATCAGGATAACTGTCCTTTGCAAACGGCCATAATCCTGCTACAATGGTTCGAGGAACATCATAGTGGACTCACGTTGATGCCTTGGCCGCCAAAATCGCCTGATCCGAACGCAGTGGAACACGTATGGAATGATCTCGACGTCGGCCCCGCGCACACAAACCACCGGCTCCTTATTCGCAGGATACGCGTGACGTGCGTGTAGACACCTGATACCACACGCCTACTAAGAGCTACCGAACACGTGCCGATTTCATGATATGCATTCTCGCTGCTTTCTGAAGGTGGACCAATGAGCTGTTAAAGAGATGGTCATAATGCTTCTGCTCACCAGTAAATGTGTGTGTTGTGTGTGTGTGTGTGTGTGTGTGTGTCTGTGTGTGTGTGTGTGTGTGTGTGTGTGTGTGTGTGTGTGTGTGTGTGTAGTTCTGAGCACATATTTTCATGTAACTGCCACGTTTATCTTCGTCCTGCTAATTATACTGTGGTGTGCTTGTTTCTTTCGTGTAAATGACGTATATCGACGTCAATGTGCTAAATACATAGAAAATATTAAAGAAAGCTGATAAAATATTACGCTGTTCACTTGGAAAAATAAAAATAATTAGTTGATGTGGCCGATATGAGACATACTTTACATACTGAACCAGTTTCAGTATGTAAATTACTGTGATTAAGTTACCTTGGGCCATAATGATATACATCGTCGTTATGCAAATGCTTTGCAGTGTAGTAAATAATCGTGCGACAACCCCTCGCGTTTTAACAAGATTTTGCACGGGCGGCTTAGGCCAGAAAAGCAAAGTTGTGCTGTACACTACTCAACTGAGAGAACGCGTACTGCGCGGGACTCAAGCCGGTGACTTAACTTACTCAGTAGCCCCTGAATTACGCCCAACATTAGCGCTTTCTCCCTCCAGGAGTAAAATACCGCATGTACAGGGTGGTCCATTGATAGTGACCGGGTCAAATATCTCACGAAAAAAGCATCAAAAGAAAAAACTACAAAGAACGAAACTCGTCTAGCTTGAATGGGGAAACCAGATGGCGCTATGATTAGCCCGCTAGATGGCGCAGCCATAGGTCAAACGGATATCAACGGCGTTTTTTTAAAAATAGGAACCCCCATTTTTTATTACATATTCGTGTAGTACGTAAAGAAATATGAATGTTTTAGTTGGGCCATTGCCCTCAGTTTGAGACGATCACCAAAGAATAGCAAGGAAATAGTTGGTATTTTGCATGGTGTCAGGATCCCTGCCCAGTTTAATGGAACAAAAGTTGCAATGTGGTTTTGCGCGGCTGGCTCATCTCTTTAATTCTGCGATCACCCAGCCATTTTAATGTCATCCAAGGTTTAAAAAATGGTTCAAATGACTCTGAGCACTATGGGACTTAACATCTGAGGTCATCAGTCCCCTAGAACTTAGAACTACTTAAATCTAACTAACCTAAGGACATCACAAACATCCATGCCCGAAGCAGGATTCGAACCTGCGACCGTAGCGGTCGCACTGTTCCAGACTGAAGCGCATAGAATCGTTCGGCCACTCCGGCCGGCTCATCCAAGGTTTACTTAATACTATTAATAAAACTATAACCAGCCAACCAGTTGCACTAATTAAAGAAATTCTTTACCTAGGTTTCGACAAATATAAATTTGTCTTCTTCAGAAGGTAGCAATTTTACAAAGGACTAATGTACCATCGCCGTTTTTACAATTGTCGGCATAGATCCATTTGTCAAGAATGAAAGATAGCCCTAGAATTAGGGTTCGTCACGTAAATACAAAATAGTTCATGGATCTTGCAGAGCTCACAACCGACCCTAATTCTAGGGCTATCTTTCATTCTTGACAAATGGATCTATGCCGACAATTGTAAAAACGCCGATTGTACATTAGTCCTTACTAACGTAAAATTGCTACCTTCTGAAGAAGACAAATTTATGTTTGTCGAAACCTAGGTAAAGAATTTCTTTATCCAATGCAACTGGTCGGCTGGTTATAATTTTATTACGTGGAACCGTTGCTGATGTGCAGCTATGTTTAAAATATTAATACTATTAACGTATGACCACGGTATGAATAGCTATACCGGAGATTGTGTATGAAGTTTTTCATGTGGCTGTCGCAGCACTTTATGGCCTTTGCTTTTCGTTTTAACATGAGTAACTACTCTTGAAGCAGCATCACGATCTTGAGAAAGGCCGCTGATGACCAGACTGTTAAGAGCCCAACAGTTTTCAATCCATCCATCTATCATCATACAGAGTGTTGGGAGGAGAACTGGTATGAAAGTATATGCATACCCCAGACACGGTCCATGCCTGAAAAATGGGGGAACTGAACAGACCAGTCAAGAATCCAAACACATTTCAAGGCGTTTGTGGTCTGAAGTGTAGTGTGTCATCTTGCATTAACGTGCTGGAACATGACATCGGGTGCTCTGATCACTCAGAGTATGACAACAGATTTTATCATTATTCGCGAGCATTCAGCGTCGCTTCAATAAATACTTAATCAGTCCTTTTCGCATGCCCATTAGACGTTTATATTATGATTCCAGGAGACAGAGAGGTGTGGGTTTCGAGAACTATACTTTCACCTTTCTGGGACGTTGTACCAGGTCGTCTATGAACTTGTCGGCATCGATCTGAAAGCCACACACAAAAACAAGGCTCATCGCTAAACGTCACAGAATGTCCTCCTGACTCTGGCTCTGCACCATGCAAGTGTCTGCAGTCTGTTTCATGATGTCGGTGGAAAACGACGCATGACAGCTCGACATATTAAGCCAGCTTCCAGTAGTCTGTTCTCGGTGGTTACGTGCCAGTGGAATAATGCTGCTACCATCTCGTGGCGTGGTCCTTCCAGGCGACCCATGCCTGGTTCTTCTCGCCGCAGTGTTGTTCTGAGACCATCACGTCGGCACTTGCTCTGTAGCCATCGAACTGCAACCAACGGTCTGTGCGCTCTGTCGGTATGATGTCCGTCGCATCAACGATTCAACTTTTCTTAAAGTCAGATAGCGGGCTTCAAGACGTATATTCTGTTCCTCTGGTCATTCTGCCTTGCATCTCCACTTTAAAATTTCCAGTAACGTTAGGCGCACGAAATATCCATAATGTATTCATGCCATTCTCCATATGTACAGATGGCTTTTTTTTTCACTGAAAATGCTGAAAACAAGGTGCCATAAAAATGAAATTTTAAGCAACATACACTCTAAGACGCACCACAAAGGAATTATTCAAAAGGGACGGAAATCGTGGTTGTGTTATTCTTCTACATACAAACAAATGATTACTATTTTAGAAAAAAATGGGTGATTAATTCAAGAGAAAGAAATTCACAAATTGAGCTGGTCAATAGAGCGTTGGTCCTCTTCTGGCCCTTGTGAAAGCAGTTTTTGGGCTTGACATTGACTGATAGAGTTGTTGGATGCCTACCCCCAGGTTCGAATCCTGCCTCGGGCATGGATGTGTGTGATGTCCTTAGGTTAGTTAGGTTTAAGTAGTTCTAAGTTCTAGGGGACTGATGACCACAGATGTTAAGTCCCATAGTGCTCAGAGCCATTTGAACCATTTGAATTTGTCTACCCCCAGGAATATCGTGCCAAATTCTGTCCAACTGGCGCCGTAAAAATCCCGAGCTGGTTGGGGGCGCCTGCCCATACTGGTACAATCCTTATTAATTGGGAAGAGATCTGGCGACCTTGCTGACCAAGGTAGGGCTTGGTAAACACCAAGACAAGCAGCAGAAACCCTTGCCGTGTGCGAGCGGGCATTATCTTGCTCTAATTTTTAAGATGGCATGGTCTCCTGACCATTTCTTCCGTATTCCGACCTCGCCATCGTATTCTACGTATCAAGACGTTTCATTCGATGCCAAACTCGATAGGGTAGAGTCAATTTTACGTATTTCCATTTAATCGCTATGCAAATCTGATAAATAAATCTCAAGTGCACACCGAGATTAAAAAGTCGAGGCTGGCGTACACAAACATTCAAGACACGGCAGCCACAGGAGTTTTTGTTCCGCAGAGGCAACCGGCCCACTGGAAAATCCATAGGAGGGTGGGTTAGCATGCAGCTGCGCTGGCCGGCCGACCGCCCACGGACCAAAACAGTTTTTGACAGAGAGAACGAATAATGGTCTGCGTGTTCACCTTAAAAGCAAAACCCACTGTATTGTTTGGGAGACCCCAGCGTACGCATTTTTTTTTTTTTGATGGACCTAGTGCGCAGTTTCAGAGTTCTCATAAGTGGACAGTAAACGCCTAACGCAGGTGCTCTATATTTCCGGATTGGTCGGCTTAGCCATTCTCCCGTTTGTAAGAGTAACGCTGATTGGTGGACTATTTCTGACACAATGAGCCAGAGGAATGAGGGAAAGACAGCAGATGATATACTATTTCGCTTTATGCGTGAAGGGAAGTCGTTCCGGTGACGTTCTTGTAGCGGAAACACGTAGCGGGAGCGAGTGTGCCCCTACGTGCACGCAGAGAGCGGGGAACAAAGTCTCTACTCAGTACAGCACTGAGAGAGCACATCTGTCGCTAGCGAATCGGAGTGATACTCTATATTGAGTCGCTCACGATTAAGCGTTTGTTCACTGTGTTGGCCGCGACACTTAATGTGCGGTGTGAACACAGACAGAGTATTAGTTAGCACCTGCGAGCGAACATTGAACAGTGGACTGGTTATCTGACCGGTGTACCACGCCAATAGTGAGAGTAGGGGCAGATAGGAGTCCCTGACTTCATCAAGAGGTAGTGAGAGTTCGATTGGCGAGGGTCAATCCAAGCAGAAAGAAATAGTTTTGTTATTTTTCAGTGGCGAACGGCACAGGCAGCAGTCGCTGCAGCTCACGGTATTGTGCGCTACTGCGTAGGCAAGCCCCATCTTTCCTCCATTAGAAATAACATACTTCATTCACGTCACTCCATTACATTTCTGACGCGACAGCCTCAACTGTACTTAGAAAAATTCAATCGGATAATTATTGAAGTTGAGTAGGCGCGGCTCTCCACCATTCTGCCAAGTAAATAACATTCTTTAAGAAAAGGGAAAAAAGAGCTTTGCCACACTTCGTATACAAATGTCATTAAGAGGATTCCTATCAATAAGAGGTAACCTCCTATTCCGAAAAGAACCCAGAAATTTGTGTATCAGTTTATAAATAAAAGTTTCGATGTTTCTTAAATTTTGGAATAAATAATATTTTCCGTTCGTTTAATGTTTTTCTTACACTAACTAGTAATACTCCAGTACCCAAGTATCCCACTAGTTACATAAAAAATAGAATATTTTTGTGTCTTTTCCATACAGCGGACGACTCCAGAAGATATTTATTGCTGAAAGTATTTCAGGCATTTCTTTTTGGTACGTTAGGAGCGTCTGTCTGACTTCTGTAGCAGTGTGGGATGGAAATTGCTTCTTGCAGGCGCCAAAGGGTACTTTGTCAGATCAATCCGTTGCACAACTTGTCAACATAACACCCACACGCTAACAAAATTAATTCCAGGATAGCTTTCCATGAAGCGCAACAAAACGGGGAGTAGAATGTTCGCCGTACCGCTGTGCTGTAAGGCTGCTGTGGATGGCGACCGAAGGCGTCCTGCTATGAAATCGAATGGCACTCCAGACCTTCACTCGTGGCTGTCGGGCGATATGGTGGGCGGCAGTCAGATTAGTATTCTGCTGCTGTACGATGTGTCTCCAGACTCGTTTTCGCTGGTTGTCGAGCTCAGTTGGAAGCTGGACTCATCCCTGAACAAACTACTACTACAGTCAATGAGAAACAGAACGAAGACGCGTCTGGAGGCACCCACGACAACGGTCGTGTACCAACGTGATTGTCGCCCTTCGTATGGCCCAACAACCAGGAGTGATGGTCTGGGGTGCGAGGAACTTCTCTTCGTAGCTGGACCCATCTACTTGCTGTCAGCGGCAGCCTTACAGCAGAGCAGCGGGACGACAATATTTACCCGTTTTGTTGCGCTTCGTGGCAGTCCATCCTGGGCTTGCATTTCAAGAAGATAACGCCCATCCGCACACGGGAAGAGATTCTAGCGCTTGTCTTCGCGCGTGGCAAACCATATTTTGACCACCGAGGGCGCTGGATCTCTCCTCAGTTGAGACCGTCTGCAGCATCCAGGACGGGGCCCTCCATTAACACGCAATTTTGTCGACATAAAGTGCCATTTGGACAGAATATGGCACGATTCCCCTCAGGAGGACATCCAACAAATCTATCGATCAATGTCAAGCCGAACAACTGCTTGCGTAAGGGCCAGAGACTGATCATCGCGTTACTGACTTCCTCAATTTGTGAAACTTTTTCACTTGAATAAATCAACCAATTTTCCCGAAATCGTTATCATTTGGTTGCCTGTGTATGTACCGGGTGGTCAAAAAGTCAGTATAAATTTGAAAACTGAATAAATCACGGAATAATGTAGATAGAGAGGTACAAATTGACACGCATGCTTGGAATGACTTGGGGTTTTATTAGAACCAAAAAAATGGAAAAGCGCTTCATCTGATCAGAATAGCAATAATTAGCGTAACTAAGACAAAGCAAAGATGATGTTCTTTACAGGAAATGCTCAATTCCTCAACAATAGCTGTAGTCGAGGAATAATGTTGTGAACAGCACTGTAAAACATGTCCGGAGTTATGGTGAGGCAATGGTGTCGGATGTTGTCTTTCAGCATCTCTAGAGATGTCGCTCGATCACGATACACTTGCGGCTTCAGGTAACCCCAAAACCAATAATCGCACGGACTGAGGTCTGGGGACCTGGGAGGCCAAGCATGACGAAAGTGGCGGCTGAGCACACGATCATCACCAAACGACGCGCGCAAGAGATCTTTCACGCGTCTAGCATTTTATTTTTTTTGGTTCTAATAAATGCCCGTGTCGTTCCAAGCACGTGTGTCAATTTTTACCTCTCTATCTACATTATTCCGTGGTTTATTGAGTTTTCAAATTTATACTGACTTTTTGATCACCCGGTACATCACGTCCGCCGATTTCTATCCCTTACGAATAGTTCCTTCGTGGTGCGTTTTTTGTTTCTTTCCCCTACGAAATATCTCGTGATCGGCTTCCTTCATAAGGTACACGTGAATTATTTTGTTTTTAATTTTCAACATTTACGTTCACATCAATTATTTCGTTGTTAATTTTGCACGTTAACTCCCTGTAATAAATAACAAAATGTACATTAAATGTAAATTGGTGTGTCAAGATAATTTTTCCGGTGTGTAGGCTGCAGTTTGTAAACAAAATTGCATTTAAAACAAAGTCGGTGTGGCGCGCAGACTTCGTTACGCTGCCGCTGCGTACGGGCTCGGCGGGGTGCACCACGCCATAGCAGCGCCATGCGCTAACCTGCAGCCAGGCCGCGCACCTCCCTGCCTCACTACACTACTGACAATTAAAATTGCTACACCACGAAGATGACGTGCTACAGACGCGAAATTTAACCGAGAGGAAGAAGATTCTGTGATTTGCAAATGATTAGCTTTACAGAGCATTCACACAAGGTTGGCGCCGCTGGCGACACCTACAACATGCTCACACGAAGGAAGTTTCCAACCGATTTCTCATACACAAACAGCAGTTGACCGGCGTTGCCTCGTGAAATGTTGTTGTGATGCGTCGTGTAAGGAGGAGAAATGCGTGCCATCAAGTTTCCGACTTTGATAAAGGTCGGATTGTAGCTTATCGCGATTGCGGTTTATCGTATCGCGACATTGCTGCTCGCGTTGATCGAGATCCAATGACTTTTAGCAGAATATGGAATCGGTGGGTTCAGGTGGGTAATACGGAACGCCGTGCTGGATCCCAACGGCCTCGTATCACTAGCAGACGAGATGACAGGCATCTTATACGCATGGCTATAACGGATCGTGCAGCCACGTCTCGATCCCTGAGTCAACAGATGCGGACGTTTGGAAGAGAACAACCATCTGCACGAACAGATCGACGACGTTTGCAGCAGCATGGACTATCAACTCGGAGACCATGGCTGCGGTTACCGTTGACGCTGCGTCACAGACTGGAGCGCCTACGATGGTGTACTCAACGACGTACCTGGGTGCACGAATGGCAAAACGTCATTTTTTCGGATGAATCCTGGTTCTGTTTACATCATGATGGTCGCATCCGTGTTTAGCGACATCGCGGTGAACACATTCTGGAAGCGTGTATTCGTCATCGCCATACTGGCGTATCACCCGGCGTGATGGTGCGGGGTGCCATTGGTTACACGTCTCGGTCACCTCTTGTTCGCATTGACGACACTTTGAACAGTGGACGTTACATTTCTGATGTGTTACGACCAGTGGCTCTACCCACATTCGATCCCTGCGAAACCCTACATTTCAGCAGGATAATGCACGACCGCATGTTGCAGGTCCTGTACGGGCCTTTCTGGATACAGAAAATGTTCGACTGCTACCCTGGCCAGCACATTCTCCAGGTCTCTCACCAACTGAAAACGTCTGGTCAACGGTGGCCGAGCAACTGGCTCGTCACAATACGCCAGTCACTACTCTTGATGAACTGTGGTGTCGTGCTAGTTGCATGGGCAGCTGTACCTGTACACGCCATCCAAGCTCTGTTTGACTCAATGCCCAGGCGTATCAAGGCCGTTATTACGGCCAGAGGTGGTTGTTCTGGGTACTGATTTCTCAGAATCTATGCACCCAACTTGCGTGAAAATGTAATCCCATGTCAGTTCTAGTATAATACACTCCTGGAAATTGAAATAAGAACACCGTGAATTCATTGTCCCAGGAAGGGGAAACTTTATTGACGCATTCCTGGGGTCAGATACATCACATGATCACACTGACAGAACCACAGGCACATAGACACAGGCAACAGAGCATGCACAATGTCGGCACTAGTACAGTGTATATCCACCTTTCGCAGCAATGCAGGCTGCTATTCTCCCATTGAGACGATCGTAGAGATGCGGGATGTAGTCCTGTGGAACGGTTTGCCATGCCATTTCCACCTGGCGCCTCAGTTTGACCAGCGTTCTTGCTGGACGTGCAGACCGCGTGAGACGACGCTTCATCCAGTCCCAAACATGCTCAATGGGGGACAGATCCGGAGATCTTGCTGGACAGGATAGTTGACTTACACCTTCTAGAGCACGTTGGGTGGCACGGGATACATGCGGACGTGCATTGTCCTGTTGGAACAGCAAGTTCCCTTGCCGGTCTAGGAATGGTAGAACGATGGGTTCGATGACGGTTTGGATGTACCGTGCACTATTCAGTGTCCCCTCGACGATCACCAGTGGTGTACGGCCAGTGTAGGAGATCGCTCCCCACACCGTGATGCCGGGTGTTGGCCCTGTGTGCCTCGGTCGTATGCAGTCCTGATTGTGGCGCTCACCTGCACGGCGCCAAACACGCATACGACCATCATTGGCACCAAGGCAGAAGCGACTCTCATCGCTGAAGACGACAAGTCTCCATTCGTCCCTCCATTCACGCCTGTCGCGACACCACTGGAGGCGGGCTGCACGATGTTGGGGCGTGAGCGGAAGACGGCCTAACGGTGTGCGGGACCGTAGCCCAGCTTCATGGAGACGGTTGCGAATGGTCCTCGCCGATACCCCAGGAGCAACAGTGTCCCTAATTTGCTGGGACGTGGCGGCGCGGTCCCCTACGGCACTGCGTAGGATCCTACGGTCTTGGCGTGCATCCGTGCGTCTCTGCGGTCCGGTCCCAGGTCGACGGGCACGTGCACCTTCCGCCGACCACTGGCGACAACATCGATGTACTGTGGAGACCTCACGCCCCACGTGTTGAGCAATTCGGCGGTACGTCCACCCGGCCTCCCGCATGCCCACTATACGCCCTCGCTCAAAGTCCGTCAACTGCACATACGATTCACGTCCACGCTGTCGCGGCATGCTACCAGTGTTAAAGACTGCGATGGAGCTCCGTGTGCCACGGCAAACTGGCTGACACTGACGGCGGCGGTGCACAAATGCTGCGCAGCTAGCGCCATTCGACGGCCAACACCGCGGTTCCTGGTGTGTCCGCTGTGCCGTGCGTGTGATCATTGCTTGTACAGCCCTCTCGCAGTGTCCGGAGCAAGTATGGTGGGTCTGACACACCGGTGTCAATGTGTTCTTTTTTCCATTTCCAGGAGTGTATATTATTCCAATGAATACCCGTTTATCATCTGCATTTCTTCTTGGTGTAGCACTTTTAATGGCCAGTAGTGTAGTCCGGCCAGACACTCGGTTGGCTGCCCTGCTGCATCTGTGCTCATGCCACGCCTGCTGGACGGGTCAGTGCGTGTTACATAACGACTCCTAAAAATATAAATACAAAATGAATAGCTAGTGTCACCGAAGGCGTCACAATTGTTAGGAAAATAAAAAGAAAAGAAAAGGAAGTGCTATCCGACTACATGCACGCACTCAATAATTCAACGTCTATACGTAACATCCTAGAAGCTAAAGAGGTATCGAATATTTTGAAAAGCGGCAGTATTCATCAAAACACGAAATGCAAGTGCGGAAAATATGGGAAACAGTCCAAATTTAGTCTCCAGGTCGCATTTCTTTTATTTCCACATGATCGGTTATCGTACAGCTACCCATCAAGTTGATTTTTAACCACTCTATCGTGGGATTTAGTGGAAAGAATGTCGGGTTGGGGACTGTGCAGCTATTGTATGAAGCATACAACTTCCAAATAACAGAATATCTCTGCAGCCCGAAGTTCTTTAAGTATTGCTAATAATCAACAGAACAATTATAACAATATCAGAATAAATTTAAATCTAGAAAACATTCCGTTTTCGCCTATACGGACAACATGTCAAGAACACAAAAATTTACAACGTTTGGCACTCGACCATAACGTCAAACAGCTGCTGACGATGGTAAAAATGGTTCAAATGGCTCTGAGCACTATGGGACTTAACATCTGAGGTCATCAGTCCCGTAGAACTTAGAACTACTTAAACCTAACTAACCTAAGGACATCACACACATCCATGCCCGAGACAGGATTCGAACCTGCGACCGTAGCGGTCGCGCGGTTCCAGACTGAAGCGCCTAGAACCGCTCGGCCACACTAGCCGGCTGACGATGGTAAAACAATACTTAATCTTCTACACCTTGATCTGCTATTGTTACTGTCACCACACAATTAAAACACCACCTGTGCACAACAGTACCAAGGTAATCACACTTATGTCTTAATAACTTCTCATACGTACGATATTGCAGTGACTGTGTTATTATGAAGAACGATGAATGCATGTCGGAAGGAACGTTACATCGCTCATCTGAACAGCACAAGCACTGCAATATCGTACTTATCCGGCGATAGCAGGCAGCGACATAAAATTGAAATGTCCTCCCCTGTATGGGAACGACATAATGTGTGCGCCAGTACAGGTTGTAACGCAGGAACGAAGACACATAGAAGTCTGGGTCTGGCCTTGGTTCGTGCACGGGTAGCCGAAGTGCTTAAGGCGACCGCTCGCGTATAGTGGGAGACTCGATCTGGACGACCAAGAGTGCCATCATGCTGGAAATACCAGTTCACACGTGTATAGAGCAAACATCAAACGATTCGTAGTGCACCTGAAATTCGCGAGGAAGTATTAGGTTGGTGCATAAGTTCGTAGCGGTTTTGTTTTGCATGTTGGTATTCCGGTTCCTATGTGTTTATTTATCGACTATCATTGTGGTTCACTGGTTCTGTTGGAGTTTACATATTGTCATTTTGTCATTTGGAGATAGTGAGTGGAGTTGTGGACGCTGGGAAACGTAGTGCCGAGTGGAAAAATCGGAACATTTCCCGACATATTCTCCTGTTTAAGTTTGATAGAAGGGTAACAGCAGTAGATGCAACCAGGAACATTTGCGCCGTGTATGGAGATAATTCCAGCACGGAAAGAAAATGGTTTCTCGTTTTAAGGAGGACCTTTTCACGTTAGTGACTCTCCACGTTCGGGAAGACGTTCAGGGTTTGATGAATATCATATAAATGCAATAATCGACAATGATCCAGGTCAGTGTACTCTAGAAATGGCAGATGTGGTGAATTGTGATCTTTCCAGCTTTATCGTGCGACGTCTACATGCAATGGGGAAGATTGAAAAGCGGGTGTATGAGTACCGTGTGCTATAAGCCAAAATTCTAAAAACGAGCTGGTGGCCATACATACATCTCTTCTTGCTTCTAGCCAGCTGTCTCGTGAACAATACTGACTGTTCCTATCCTGTATCGTTTCTGGTGGCGAGAAATTGTGTCTTTATGCTAAAATAATGGAAAGGAAGGAATGCTTGCGCCCAAACCAAGCAACAACTCTCCGTACAAAGACTTGCGCATCTCCACAAAAGATAATGTTGTGCGTCTGGTGGAACCGCGACGGCAAAGTGTACTACGAATTGCATCCCCGAGGTGTATCCATCATTGCTGAAATTTGTTGTCAATAACTGAGACGTTTTGCAGACGCAATCAGGAAAACTGCGTGAAGTCATTTTATTCCACCATAACACCCGCCCACATTCTGCTAGACTGACAAAAAACACTAGCTGGGTTGGGAAGTCATTCCACATCCACTTTATTTCCACTCTCTGTAGAACAACCTTCAAGTAACTTCCTTTCCGGATGAAAATGCGTTCCGAACATAGTTCGACGAGTTCTTCGCCTCAGAACTGCAAGATTTCTACAGTCACGGAATCGAAAGGTTACCCCATCATTGATGTCTCTGCCTGGCGGCTGGGTGTTTGTGTTGTCCTCATCATTTGATCATCATCATCACCATCATCATCATGATCATTCGTCATAGTGGCTAGATTGGACCGCGTAAAAAAGATTGTGACTTTTGCATGGGGGCTTAATTAAATTTTTATGAAAATAATTTTACTGTCTGTCCAGTTACGCAGTCTCGTAAACGGTTGGCCCTGACTAGTTTTTGTACGCAATCTGACTGCATAGAACAACAACAAAGAATGAAATGAAAATTTCCGTTAACATAATTAATTAATTAAGTCCCCAGCAACTATAAAACCTACGAAACAACAAACACACGTGTAGCTGTTCTGTGTGTGAAGTGTGCCTCAACGTACGCATCTGGCGCGGTTCTTCTTCAATAAGATAAGAAATTTTAAGTACAATTTATATTGAGTAATTAAAAAAAATATAAGTACTATAATCACGCATGAAAACCAGAATGACGCTCTAATCCAAGAACACAAGCCAGATGCTTTGTTGACTGAACCTGTAATGACGCATTATTCAAGACACTGAAATAATAAAAGAAAATAGTGTTTTGTTACCTTCATATATATTGACGAAATGCACTCTGATCATTACAATATCTCCATTAGAACAACATCTGCTATCTATCCCATCAAACAACTGCATAAAACATGGAACAAACACTCACTACTACCACATCTCAACAAGTCTCCACTCCGACTTCACGACAAGCACTCTCCACTACAACTTCTCCGCAAGAACTGCCCACCGCCACTTCTCAATAATCACTGCCAGTGGAGGCGGCGGAACAATACTCTCTAGCGCGATCTCTGGCGCTGTGGCTCAGTGTAGCCACCTTTCATATGCCCTTCCTCCACGAGCTAGAATTTGATGGTATTTTTGCCAGCATTGGTGGTGAAAATACCACCAAATTCGTCCAAAAAAATACAAACAAAAATAAAAGATAATATTAATACGTCAATATCCCATAACTAGATAAAATTTGGCTTTGCACTGACCTATCAATAACCTAATATATATAAAATACAGTAAGGAATACAAATTCTTTCATACATGTGACTTTACATAATAGTTTACACAAGTATTATGTGGTTAAACAGTTCAATCAATAGCGTCAGCAATGACGAATATGTGCAGGTAAGAGTCTCATAACATTTCACAAACAGTAATACACAAAAAATCAGTTTATACAAATATTCACATAAATCCTTTCCATAGTTCAAGAAACAAGTAGTTGACAGTTCCAGCAGTAGCACCCAGCAATGGTCAACAGGTGCAAATACCAACAAGTGACATCATTTTAGAAGAACCAGTTCCATCAGTTGCACCCAGCAATGTTGAACAGGTGCTACAGCAACAAGTGACATCATTTCAGTAGAAGCAGTCCATCAGTGGCACCCAGCAATGTTGAGCAGGTGCAGACATAGAAGCAGTTCCATCAGTGGCACCCAGCATTGTTGAACAGGTGCAGAGACCAACAAGTGACATTTCAATAGAAGCAGTTCCATGAGTGGCAGATGTTGAGCAGGTGCAGACAGCAACAAGTGACATCATCTCAGTAGAATCAGTTTCATCAGTTGCACACAGCAATGTTGAACAGGTGCTACAGCAACAAAAGGCACCCAGCAATGTTGAACAGGTGCAGACACCAACAAGTGACATCATCTCAGTAGAAGCAGTCCATCAGTGGCACCCAACAATGTTGAACAGATGCTACAGCAACAAGTGACACCATTTCAGTAGAATCAGTTCCATCAGTTGCACCCAGCAATGTTGAACAGGTGCTACAGCAACAAGTGACACCATTTCAGTAGAAGCAGTTCCATCAGTGGCACCCAGCAATGTTGAACAGGTGCAGACACCAACAAGTGACATTATTTCAATAGATGCAGTCCATCAGTGGCACCCAGCAATGTTGAGCAGGTGCAGACAGCAGTCCATAATATTCACTATCACTAATCACATTGTTCATCAGAGTTTATCAACAGAAATTAAACATGTCCTAGTGGCACCAATCATGTAGAAAAAGTGCAAGTAACAGTCCATAATATTCACTATCACTAATCATACAGTTCATGCATGAACAACAGTTTGAATGCACACAGAATTGCTTTTACAAAATTATTATCAATGCTCTTACACTAAACATACAAATCATAATAAACACACAAATGATATCAGATAATTGTCCTATTAACTATTACAATACACGAATAACAGTAAACCTATAATGTTTATGGGTGTCAGTGCAAGCCACAACAAACAAGTAAAATAATATTTAGGAGATAGGTTGGTACCACTTTTCTGGGATTATGAAAGGAAAATACACAAAACACACTCACTCAACTTTCATTCACATTTAGTGCTACTGTGTAGTTGAATAGTGTTAACTGTGTAAATGGAATTCTGTCCAAAATTTTATGTTCATCATGTGTATCAAGTAGTAGTGGCAGCAATGTATAACAGTCAATAATAGTTAGTCAACGTCATAGCCATCATGTGAAGACCAATGTTTGCCAAGCTAAATCAAAATGTACGGTTTCTGAACAACTGTCAGTGTGCCAAGATATGCAAATACTTCCTCTCTCCAAAAAAAAGTATGTACTGCTTATTGATTTAACAAAGTGTGTGTGTAGACAATCTTTCTTCTACTTGAGCGTTCTAGTCTGCCATCTTCATCCTCCTTGTTCCATATAGACCAACCAAAAAAATATGCTCCTCACTTACTTTACCTCTTATCCACCAAAACTCCAATAATCATCAGCATCACATAGTGTCAATACTTCAATAATACCTCTTACTTCGATACATATAAACCTTATCATCAATATCATCAATAATACCTCTTCAATACGTCGATACATATAAACCTTATCATCAATATCATTTATCTTACCTCTTGTCTACGAAAACTCCAATAATCATCAACTTCACATAATCTCAATACCTCAATAATACCTCTTCAATAAGTCGATACATAAAAACCTTAGCACCAATATCATTTCACTTCCATAACAACTCTTTCTTCTAGTCAGTCTCTTCGAACAAGTACAGATAAAATCCTAGTGCAAACTTCAATTTCCTCTAGTCAGTCTTCTCGAACAAGTACAGATAAAATCCTAATGCAAACTACAATTCATCATCCCATACAATCCGAAGAGACAGTGTCCACACACAACCTCTGTGTAAGCCATCTGAGCCAAATCTTCTACTCATTATGAATTATGAAATATATTTTGGTTACCTTGTCCATCATTAAATAAAAGAAATGCATACATGACCTCTAACAGACTTTAGTTCGAAGAACTCTCAGTAATTAAGTACGATTACGGAGTGTGAATGATCATAATATTTCACAGTGTGTACACCACTTCAAGAATCATGGCAGAAGCAAACATGTGGAGTATTTTTTGTGTCAAGTGTCACTTGCTATTTCAATTGCTCACGAAGAATGCAATGTAATAACTGTCAATGGTCTAAACCTAGTGTTGGTGTGTCATGTCGTTAGCTTCCTTCCTAGTAACATAAATTTATACAGCTTCCATAAAACCTCCAGCTCATGTGACTTCAGTGACGTTTCTTGTACTAATGTCGTTCGTCGAATTATAGCAGTTCATTTTCTTATCTTAAAAATATAAGGCACTGAGCGTAAGCAAAACATGCAATAGCGAGTAAATATACCAGTAGAGAACAGAATGTCAACAAGTGGATGCAGCACAATTCCTACAACGAGGCTCTGCCAAGCAAACAATCTATAATTAATACCATAGTGTGACCTAAGCTCCATGCTTGTACACCGTATATCAGCATTTCTATATACCAAATTAAAGAGTAGTTATGACAACAAACAGAAATGTATAAATATGCAATCCATACGCAAAGCAGCAAATATGTATCTTACATAATAAACAGGTCATTAGCATCACATCGACATAAGCAAATAAATGTTCATATGTAATCTTAATAAGTAAACATGAAGCAAGCAGATAAATCACAAAGTATAACCTACATACATAACCACAGTCAGCACAATTAATCAGGTGACAAATATAATTTAAATAAATAAGCACAGCAGGCACATAATTAAAAAATATGACATCAGTGAAAAAGCAGTCCAGCCAAGCGATGCATAATATATACAAATAACAACCCTGTTCATTAATCAATCATTGTCAAAATCAGTTAATGTACGCAAGCACGTCGCTTCACAAGTAAATTCATAGAACATGAAATTTAGCACAAGGTATGAATCACGTAATCGGGAGCAGCAAATTACGTCTAAAGTACGTATCTAAGTGGAAATATGTTACCTGAAAAATAAAGTCAATTAATAGTTACCTTTTTGGTTTATTACTTTCTTCTTCGAAATGACATTCTTCCCGAAAATTTTCTCGATAGCAAGTCCTCTTAACGTCGGACACACACAGAATTTACCTGAAGTTCTTAAATATTTTATACAACCGTATCCTGAAAAATACTGAACGTTAGTAACATAATTTATCAAGTCACTATAGCTTTATACTGAATTTAATCGGAGAAATTAGACTGTGTATTTGTTTACGGCTGTCAGTGCATTCGCACTGAGCGCTCGATCAGCTGTAGGCGCGTGACGTAGGAAGTGATTGTTTGCGGTCAACGACTGCCTTCTGCGGCGCGCAGTCTTCACTGTTGCTTTGAGTATTTGCCGCCGCCGGAACACGGCGCGGTATCCTTGCTTTCTCCGTGTGTTTACATACAACTGTTAGTTTCTCAAAAGTATGTCATTCCACAAAAATTTTAACGTTAGATATGTGATGTATTCCCTTAGAGCGCCGAGATTTAAGTGTTTCTACTTCAATAGTGTTATCATGAATGATTTTGCGAACCCTATATGGACCATTATAAAGCAGAAAAAATTTGCGACACAAGCCTTTTCCTTTGTGAGACAAACGGTGAGATTTAATTAACACCTTTTGACCAACTGACAAGGTTTTTTAAACGACCAGGACGCTTAGCTGATTTCTCTCTTCTAGCAGCCGCAGATGCAATATTTTGCAGAGCCAGGCTGACAACTTCAGAATGCCGCAGTTTCCGTGTAGGCGGAAAAGGAACGATTTGAGAAATGCGATTTTTCGGTGCTTTATTTTTTAATATCAATATAGGCGGTAAAGAAGTTGAGTCATTAGGAAGTTCATTCAGAATGTTTTGAAAAATATGAAGATACTGATCCCACGTTCTGTGATTCTGATGACAGTAAAGATGACACAATTTATTGATTTCCTTCATCCATCTCTCTGAAGCATTAGATTGAGGGTGAAAAAGTGAAATGAAAATTGGTTTAATCTTACGACGCCGTAGAGTACGAAGCCAAATTTTAGAGTGAAACTGTGATCCATTATCTGATATAACCTTATCAACATGACCCACTTCTTTAAGAACATGTTTGATGAAAGCGTTAGATACTGAACGAGCTGTTGCTTTGCGTAAAGGTGTAAAACACACATATTTTGATGTCAGTTCCACTGCTACGAAAATGTACGCAAAACCATTAGTCGAACGAACCACTGGACCGAACAAATCGACTGCAGCCATGTCTTTTAATTTCGCTGGAATGATGGGAAACAACGGTGCTCTGTGAGAAATAGTTGGCGGCTTAGCCTTTTGACATAATTTGCATTTGGCAAGAACAGATCGAATACGTTTTTCCATATTACTGAAGTAGCAATTTTCTCGTAATTTATGAAAGCATTTTCTGGGACCAAAGTGCGCATAACTGAAATGTGTGTACCAAATCAGTTTATTAACCCACTCATCAGGAATACAAACTAACCAAACAGAGTTGTCGACCGATTTTCGTCTAAAAAGAATATCATTGCGAACTAAATAATGCTGTCTAATCGCTACGCTTTCCTTCCTCCTCCACTTCTCCTTAATGTCCTTCCAGATTGGATCCTTATTTTGCTCCTTAGCGATGTCCTGGAGCGAAGAAGAAATAAAATTCTCAAACGCAACACTTTGAATATACATCAAACAATAATTGTTTTCTTTGCAGTCCTCTTCAGCACTTTGTTTCAAACCCATAGGCGCACGTGATAAAGCATCAGCAATAATATTTGAAGATCCTTGTATGTAAACAATACTAAAGTCAAATTCCTGTAGATACAACGCCCATCGTGACAATCTGCCATGAGTTAATTTTGTCGACATAAGAAATTCCAGAGCTCGATGATCGGTGTAAACCTTAGTATGTCTGCCAAACAAAAATGTGCGAAATTTTGTGAAAGCCCAAACAACAGCCAAAGCTTCAAGTTCCGTAATCGAATAATTCTTTTCTGTTTTAGAGAGAACACGACTTCCAAATGCAATAGTCTTTTGTACTACAACGCCGTTTTCTTCTATCTCTTGAAATAAATGTGCACCTAGGCCTTTGTATGATGAGTCCGTCGCCAAACAAAAATCTTTAGATAAATCCGGGTGTGAAAGAAGTGGAGCAGCAACTAAAGCATCACGGAGTTGTTCAAATTCTGACTGAGCTTCCTCATCCCAACACCAATTAGAATTTTTTCCAGATAGTTCACATAAACGAGGTGTAGCCAAATTGTCCAATCTAACAAAGCGTCTAAGAAAATTACAGACACCAAGGAAACTACGAACATCACGTTTTGTGGTAGGAACAGCATAATTACGAATAGCGCCTAGTTTCTCTGGATCAGGAAGAATACCTTCTGTAGAAATAATGTGACCGAGAAATTTCACCTGAGAACGACCAAATTCAGATTTTTCCAAGTTCACTGTAATGCCAACTCTCGCAAAGATACGTAATAATGAATCCAAAATTTTGTTGTGCTCACTCCAAGAACGTTTAGCAATAAGAATATCGTCAACATATGAAGTAATATTGTCACGGAGATAAACAGGTAAAATTTCATTTAGGCTACGAATGAATGCTGCAGAAGATACAGTAAGTCCAAACGGTAATTTCCGAAACTGGTAACAATTACCAAAGGCTAAAAAGGCAGTGTATTTTCTACAATCAGGGTGGAGTTCTATTTGCCAAAAACTTGCGCGCATATCAATCGTGGATAAAACTTTAATTCCATGGAAATGTTGAAGAAGCTCATCTAAATTTTGTGGGCGGTCAGTTTCAGGAATGATGATATTATTTATCTGTCTGGAATCCAGAACCAAACGAATCGACCCATCTTTTTAAGAACGACATGTAATGGGCTGGTATAAGGACTGACTGCTGGCTCAATAATGCCCTGATCTAACATGTATTGAAGTTCACTCTTAACCTTGTCTCTGTAAGCCAAAGGAATAGCGTACGTTTTCCCGCGAAATGGTGTGTGTTCCTTTACTTTAAATAAATATTGTAAGCCTTGTATAGTTCCTGTGTGATGACTAAACACTGTAGCATGTGAAGTCAAAATGTGGTGCAGCTCTTCTCTTGCAACGTCATCTGGCACTTCAGCTTTTTTAACCTTTTCATTAATTAATTCTTCGCTATTAATTATATCATCCATCGCGTCTCTGTATCTATTGTCATTGTCATGAATAAACACACTGTCGTCATAATGCTCAACAAAAACATCAGAAGTAAGAAATCTTAAACATTTTGTATGTGATTCAGATCTTGCTAAACACTCGAAAAATTTCAAACATTTCGGCATTCCGGCAACAGTCAAATTCACACTTCCTTCTTTAAAGTTCAAAATCGCTTTATGTGCGTTAAGAAACTCCATACCTAATATAATTTGTGTACTGAGTAATGGAACAATAATAAAATTAACAGAAAATTCGTATCCTTGACAAATGAAATTTAGGTTGGTCTGTTGTTTAACTTCCACACTTTTTCCAGAAATAGCGCCTCGAATTATAGTTTTAGAAACAGGTAACACAGGACAAGCAATAGTTCTTACACATATACGAAAAACTGATTCACTAATGACATTCAGTGGGCTCCCAGAATCTAAAACTGCCGTGAACTTACTCTTACCCACACATACTTCAATAACAGGATGTAAAAATGCATCTACATTATTTTCCTTTTCGTCTAGCAAAATGTCTCTCATGTCTTCCAAGCGTACGTAGTGTAAAGTCGTAGTGTCATTACTTTCTGAACCGTCTATATTGCTGCCAGAAGCCGAAGCTACAAGTCATTGTCGATTGTTTGCGTCACGTCTTTGATTATTCCCGTCATTTCGCGGATCAATTTCTACGATTTGCACTTGTCTCTCTGAAGTTCTGTCACGTGGAGGATGCCAATTAGGTCCTTCCTGTCTGTTAGATGCAAATTCTTGGTTGTGTCTGTTATTAAAATTTCTGTTTTCCTGTCTGTCTGCATAACTACTTCTTGTGTAATTTCGACTGTCACTTCTGAAATTATTGTTGTATCTACTACCCTGGTTATTTCTGTAGAAAGAATTTCTATTACTGTATGAATAATTTATGTCTTGATGATACCGATTACTGTTTCCGTATGATTGATCATTCCGGTAGGAATTACCGTTATTATAATTATCAGTGTAATTTCTGTTAGAACGTCTGTTATTGTCATAAGGCTGGTATCTATTGACCTGTCTGTTACGTCTGTCATTCTCAAAATTACCCATATAACGCCCATTCCGATCACTATCCCTTTTCTCTGAAAATCTATTGTAATTACTGTTATTGAAAAAATTGCAAGAAGTCCCGTCGTCGTTGTCATACTCAAGTTCTTGTAAAAGTCTCAATGTCGTCTTTACATCTTCCGGCTAAAGCAATTTGTCTTATGGATTGTGGCAGCTTAGTTAAACAAATGCGAATTAATTCAGTCGGGGTATAAGGGTTGGACAGGAACTGATTCTTTCGAATCATGTCTTCAAAGTATTCTGCCGGCGTGCGGAACTCAGACTGTTTAAAATTACGCTGCATAATAAGACTATGTTTGACTCTGTCTTGCGTGTTTTCGGACCAATATGCCGATAGAAATGCGTGATAAAAATCATTTAGATTATTACAATCTCTAATGAGTGCAGGCATGCGCGTCGCCGGTTCGTTTTCTAAATATCCACACATAAATTCCAATTTGTGACTTAGTGGTCAATTTGGTGGTAGTGCGTACATAAATTGATCTAACCATGCACATGGATGTATGTCATTCTTAGAATTGCGGAAGATCTTAAATTTCCGAACAGTCAAAAAGTGTTTATAGTCAAAGTTTTCTCCTCGTGGTGACAAAGACCTACCGCGTCTGTCCCAGTCCGAATGTCGATTATTGTCAAGTTCGCGCGCCTGGCGCTCTCTTGTTGCATCACGTAAATGAAACAAATTAGTTTCTTCAAGGCCCTCTGCTATCTGTGATTCTAAATTTCTTCTACTGTCTTTTCCTACAATTTCGCCTTCGATTTGTTTGACTTGCTTTCGTAATGCCTCAAATTCCCTTTTAACGCGTTCATTAAATTTTCCCTGATTTTCAACATGCTTATTTATGTTCTGGTACTCTTCGGTTTCTGAAAATGGCAATGGAGCTGTATCATCTGAATCTCTGTCCCCATTTAAGCTAAGACTTGTCAATTTATCTGAAATCTCCTCAACTCTTTCCGATAAATCACCTATTTGTTCTTTCTGTTTATTTACGTCTTTCGTAAGTGTCGCGACTTGGGTTTCAGTATTGACACATATATTAGTTAACTGTTCATATTTTTGTGTTAGATTATTTAATTTGTCATTTGGTACTGATTCCTCGATTCTCTCAAATATTTCTTCCTTATCGTGTGCACGTTGTAAATTTAACTCTGAAAATTTTTGTACTATCACGCGATCTCTTTCTTCCTGCTCTCTATCCTGTTCCTTTTGTCTAATCTCTACTGCAATTAATCTATTATTGTGAGAATTCAAAATCGGTTGTACTTCTTCTCTAATTTCTTTCTTTAATTCATCTTTCATGTTTTTGAAACATGTCCCTATTCGTGAATCTAACCGTGTTTCCATTGTTCCCCTCTGTGTTTTTAATTCAGATCTAAACTGTGTTTCCATTGTTCCCATATCAGTTTTTAATTCAGATCTCAAAGTTCCCATCTCTGTTCTAATTGTTCCTATTTGTGAGTCTAACCGTGTTTTTAATTCAGATCCCAAATTTAATATTGCACTCATCAACTGCTCCGTGTTAACTTGTTCGAAATTCTTTTCGCCCATACCATTTCCCACAAAACCAGCTTCCTTCGTCATAGCTATAAGGCTATCTGTGTTCGATACTATTCCAGAATCTTCAGTCGTTAATCTCGGATTCTGTGAATTTTCTGATTGCGAAAAATTTTGAAATGGTTCCGGACTATTTTCCCGACTTATTAAATTGTTTTCCACTTCATTATTCATGATACTGTTTTCCTCTGTTGGCGAGTTCGCCATGTCAACAATTTCGTCATTCTCACTATCCATCATTTTCGCCTTTTTCATTGATCGCGTAATCATTTACAAAATATACAAAACTCGTCACTATATGAAAATTACACACAATGACACTTTATCTCCAACAATATCATTCACACGAAATGCTTCCTTCAAACACGATTAACGAACAATAGAAGAATGACAATCACCAAATCTACACATGCAATATAGACTACGATTACTAAACTACAAATTACTACAACAATACTACTGTCTACTATTTTTACAATCAGAAGATTCCAAGGGACGATCCGAAGCAGCGGTCGCCACGTGCATGGGGGCTTAATTAAATTTTTATGCAAATTATTTTACTGTCTGTGTGGTTACGCTGTCTCGTAAACCGTTGGCCCTGACTAGTATTTGTACGCAATCTGACTGCATGGAATAACAACAAGGAATCAAAGAAAACGGTACCCTGTCTCGTAAATGGTTGGCCCTGACTAGTTTTTGTACGCAATCTGACTGCATAGAATAACAACAAAGAATGAAATGAAAATTTCCGTTAACACAATTAATTAATTAAGTCCCCAGCAACTATAAAACCTACGAAACAACAAACACACGTGTAGCTGTTCTGTGTGTGAAGTGTGCCTCAACGTACGCATCTGGCACGGTTCTTCTTCAATAAGATAAGAAATTTTAAGTACAATTTATAATGAGTAATTAAAAAAATATAAGTACTATAATTACGCATGAAAACCAGAATGACACTCTAATCCAAGAACACAAGCCAGATGCTTTGTTGACTGAACCTGTAATGACGCATTATTCAAGACATTGAAATAATAAAAGAAAATAGTGTTTTGTTACCTTCATATATATTGACGAAATGCACTCTGATCATTACAATATCTCCATTAGAACAACATCTGCTATCTATCCCATCAAACAACTGCATAAAACATGGAACAAACACTCACTACTACCACATCTCAACAAGTCTCCACTCCGACTTCACGACAAGCACTCTCCACTACAACTTCTCCGCAAGAACTGCCCACCGCTACTTCTCAATAATCACTGCCAGTGGAGGCGGCGGAACAATACTCTCTAGCGCGATCACTGGCGCTGTCGCTCAGTGTAGCCACCTTTCACTTTGTACGGGCGCTGATAAGCGCGCAGTTGAGCGCCCCACAAAGCAATCATCATCATCATCATCATCGACGCCATCATTGGCAGACTGTTGTAGATAATGAAGGAGAATATATTATTGATGACTCAATTCTCTGTTATGTGCCTCTGTTGCGTTCTTCAAAACTTGAGACGTATGGCAACTCATTGTATCGAATATAGAAACCACTGCACCGTGAAATAACCTCCACTGCCTGACCGCCACAGGGCTCAGGGATTATCACAGGTAGAGGGCCAGCGCCATCAGACGAAGTATGGAAATGATTACCTCGACTGTTGTCACCAGGTAGAAACTGGTTGAAAGCTCATGGTACGAAGGAATGCTCTTATAAATAAGCCTCAATTCAGGCCTGTGATGACCGCTGATGCCGTTTTCCGTCAACCTGCAGTTGAATAGTGAACGACTTGGCCGGCCGCGGTGGTCTCGCGGTTCTAGGCGCGCAGTCCGGAACCGCGCGACTGCTACGGTCGCAGGTTCAACTCCTGCCTCGGGCATGGATGTGTGTGATGTCCTTAGGTTAGTTAGGTTTAAGTAGTTCTAAGTTCTAGGGGACTGATGACCATAGCTGTTAAGTCCCATAGTGCTCAGAGCCATTTGAACCAAGTGAACGACTTGATTCCCACTTTCGATAAGTTCGCCGAACAACAACATCCGTGTTATTTCCGCTAACTTCCTGCTGGCGGCGTTTCGCTACTCCATTCAACCGCTGCGCAGACAGGTCAGTCTTGTAAGTAGTCGGTATACTGTGTGCGAGCGAAGGAGACTGATATAATGAGAAGTGAAAAGGAGAAGCGACTGTTAATGATAGAGGGTTAAAATTTCTGTTTCCATAAGCGTTTCGTCTATGGCGTTCATGGTTACATGTTTACGAGGAGAACATGTGAGTCTTTTGTGAAATTAAATTCTTTAAATTGCATTGCCGGTTCGTAATGGACCATAATAATGGAAGTGTTGAGTCTGGTATATTAAACTGGCAGAGAGTCAGCAATACTGTGACGAGAAAGGCTGAAGAAAATCTGTGTGATCGCCTCTCCAAAGTTATACGCCTCAATTTAGCTAAATGTGATACTGAGATTCTCAAAACTCTGGATTTCATCTACATCGGCGAGATTACTGTGCTATTCACAATAAAGTGCCTGGCAGAGGGTTCAATGAACCACCTTCAAGCTGTCTCTCTACCACTCCACTCTCGAACGGCGCGCGGGAAAAACGGGCACTTAAATTTTTCTGGACGAGCTCTGATTTCTCTTATTTTATCGTGATGATAATTTCTCTCTATGTAGGTGGGTACCAACAGAATGTTTTCACAATCGAAGTAGAAAGCCGGTGATTGAAATTTCATGAGATGATCCCGTCGCAGCGAAACACGACTTTGTTTATATGACTGCCACTCCAATTCTCGTATCATGTCCGTGGCACTATCTCCCCTATTTCGCGATTATACAAAACGAGCTGCCCTTCTTTGTACCTTTTCGATGTCATCCGTCGGTCCCACCTGATGCGGATCCCACACCGCACAGCAGTACTCCAGGATAGGGCGGACAAGCGTGGTGTAAGCAGTCGCTTTAGTAGAACTGTTGTACCTTCTAAGTGTTCTGCCAATGAATCGCAGTCTTTGGTTTGCTCTACCCACAACATTATCTATGTGATCATTCCCATTTAGGTTATTTGTAATTGTAATCCCTAAGCATTAGTTGAATTTACAGCCTTCAGATTTGTGTGACTTATCGCGTAATCAAAATTTAGTGGATTTCTCTTACTACTCATGTGAATAACTTTACACTTTTCGTTATTCAGAGTCAATTGCCACTTTTCGCATCATACAGATATCTATATCATTTGGCGTTTCGTTTTGGTCATCTGATGACTTTACAAGACGGTTAATGACAGCTCATCTGCCAACAATTTAAGACGGCTACTCAGATTGTCTTCTATGTCGTTAATATAGATCAGGAACTATAACATTTCCTTGAAGAAATTACTTCTGTTTTACTCGATGACTTTCCGTCTATTACTACGAACTGTGGCCTTTTTGACAGGAAATTACGAATCCATTCGCACAACTGAAGCGATATTCCATAGGCACTCAGTTTGGTTAGAAGACGCTTGTGAGGAACGGTGTCGAAAGCCTTCTGGAAATCTAAAAATATGGAATGAATTTGACATCCCCTGTCAATATCACTCATTCATTACTTAAGGAGTACAAAGAGCTTAGTTGGGTTTCACGTCCGCCGCTCGTGGTCTCGCGGTAGCATTCTCGCTTCTCGAGCACGGGGTCCCGGGTTCGATTCCCGGCGGGGTCAGGGATTTTCACCTGCCTCGAGATGACTGGGTGTTTGTGTTGTCCTCATCATTTCATCATCATCCAGGAAAGTGGCGAAATTGGACTGAGCAAAGATTGGGTAATTGTACGGGCGCTGATAACCACGCAGTTGAGCGCCCCACAAACCAAACATCATCATCATCATCATCACCATCTGGGTTTCACAAGAACGATATTTTCTGAATCCGTGTTGACTATCTGTCAGTAAATGTTTTCTTCGAGGTACTTCATAACGTTCGAGCACAGTATATGTTCCAAAACGTGTGTTTGGTTCCAATAAGGAAAATTATTGTCATTCGGCTGCACAGACCTAACGTCCCGTAAAACTAACAATGAACAACCGAATGACTTTTCTGATTATTTACTACATACTCTTATTCCCGCAGATAGAGACTTTCCAACCATTATATGGTCCGACACTAGCAGTAGTTCTGAACGGACAATAAGAGCTGTGAGGTATTCCATCCAAACTGAACGTTCAATTTTACTCTTCCCATCCACACATATCTCAGCTATTAGAGATATTAAAGGGTAGTCAAACTGAAACTTGCATTAAAATGGGAAGCGAGAAAATAAGTACTCAAAAAATTCGGGACAAACAAAACTATTTAAAATTATGAATATGTTCCAAACATCTGCTACAAACTTCTCGCAACTACATAATGTTATTACTTATGCTTCACAATTGCAACTTTGCGGCCGGCCGGTGTGGCCGAGCGGTTCTAGGCTCTACAGTCTGGAACCGCGCGACCACTACGGTCGCAGGTTCGAATCCTGCCTCGGGCATGGATGTGTGTGATGTCCTTAGGTTAGTTAGGTTTAAGTAGTTCTGAGTTCTAGGGGACTGATGACCTCAGAAGTTAAGTCCCATAGTGCTCAGAGCCATTTGAACCATTTTGCAACTTTGCGTGTAGTCTACTTACGTTATGAGAATATCAGAAAGAAAAACATTTTTAACCACACCTACTGCATGTAGGGAAAGTGTTATAAGATTGTTGACAGTTTGTGGGAATCAAATACGGTGGCAGCTGGTGGGAATCAAGATGTCCGTTTCGGCATTAATTCGTGGTCAGTCGCGATGCCGTGGTACGTCTGCCATCTCGCCTTCACCCCTCCACCCCTCCCCACTTGATCCTCATCCCCTCCCGTTCTGTCAGAGGGACCATCCGCACCTCGCAGGAGGCCTGTGTACTCAGCAGACAATACGCGACACCACCATCCCATTACCACCGCATTGTGTCAGGGCAGTTGGCGGACGCTTCGCGGCATGAGAGTACACGCTTTGCCCCAGAGATCACGTAATCTCAATCGTACTGCACACACGTGGGATGTTATCGATATGGACTTATGCACTTAAGGCCCTGCCGCCCCTAATCTCCGCGTGTTGTGTGAGCGTGCTGGGCGATAATGAATCAGTGAGTCCCGTGCCACGATGTGTCGCCCACCGCCGCTAACAGTGTGGGAGGAACAAAGGCCTCTACCGGGAACATGTCGCTATTTCAGTCATTCCAGACTACAGAGTTCGACAATCTCCATCTGAATATCCGTACGCCAGTCGAAAAAGTGATATGATTTTCGCTTATGACGAATGTCACAAAAAATGTTAGAGCAGCGATGCGGCTGTATGTCGAAAGTATCCCGATCGTGCTAAGCCCCAACAATCTGTTCTTGCAAATATTACGAAAAAAATCAGACATTTGGAAATGTGAAAAATAAAATACGGCAACTAAAAAGAAGAACTGCTGTTGAGAGAAAAGCAACTAACACATTAGCAGCTGTAATACCTGATCCACAGATCACTAAGTGTCAGCTTCATCGTGCGAATGGGATCAGACCGAGTAGTGGCCTCCAGCCGTGTCACCCTTTCCATATTTCACTCCAACAGCCCGACGGCAGTAATCTTAAAAATCCCGTACAGTTCTGCGAATGATATCTACGAACAACTACAAAATAATGTGGCCTTCCTATGCAAGATTTTGTCTGCAAGTGAAGCATCTTTTACAAAGTAGGGACAAATGAATCTTGGCAATATGCACGAATGGATGATGGCCGAGAGGCACTGAGTAAACGACGACCTCGGTCTGTCGACGTTAGGTGCAGGCTTCTCAAGAATCGCGTCATTCGTCCCAGTTTCAATGACAGAACTCTAAGCAGGCACAAGTTTCGACACTTTCTAGCATACATTCTGCTGCAGTTTCTGAAATTCTTCCCACGGAACAATCAATGTCGTCCCGCTGATTAGTCAAGGATGATTACTGGTATTATTAATATAATTGGACATCGTTGAATCGGTCGTTACAGAAACACAAAATGGCATACTCGCTCCTAGACTTAACAACAGTGGACCTTCGTGTAACAGCAAACCTGCAAGGCCGGCCGCGGTGGCCGTGCGGTTCTGGCGCTGCAGTCCGGAACCGCGGGGCTGCTATGGTCGCAGGTTCGAATCCTGCCTCTGGCATGGGTGTGTGTGATGTCCTTAGGTTAGTTAGGTTTAAGTAGTTCTAAGTTCTAGGGGACTTATGACCTAAGCTGTTGAGTCCCATAGTGCTCAGAGCCATTTGAACCATTTTTGAAACCTGCAAGGACATACAGATGACACCCGACGGTACGAAATGTCGAACAGTACGAGTGTAGCAGCGAAAAGTTCAGATTAAATTCAGTCAGCAGTACTGGAGGCTCAAAATTTTTTTGTGACATTGATTAGTGCTCAAAGTAAATATTTTGAACCCTTGATATGATAGTCGTAATGAAGTTCATCCCGTAAAAGGTCAACGGGAATTAAGTCAGGCGACTGACCTGGCAAAATCATAGTCTTCAGTTCCAAATTTCCGTCTTTTATTGACATACCTTCTGCACAATTTACGAGCATATTTGGGATCATTATCCTGCTGCAGAACAAACCCACGACCAATATGACCCTTGCCAGACGGAACGGCATTGTTCATCAATATCCTGTGATATCCTCCCTTATTTTATGTTCCCGTAACTCTCACTGGATCATCAACTTTATCACACACAAAAAAAAAAATCCACTCACCATGAGGGACGTCCCATCATCTTTCACCTCTGGCGTCACACACTGACTTTTCATATGTTCTCCACGAAATTGTCGAACAAATGTTCCACGATGGCTTGCAAATACTTCCGTGAATAACACCTTGGAGCACTGCTACACGTTCTAATTTTTATGTTATTGTGCGTATTGCAATCTTTCCTCCGTATTTTGTTTGCGTATTAAAGGTTTCTTGGCCGCAAAGCAATCCTTTAAACCTTGTTCACAAAGACGTTGTTGCACTGTTGAGATAGAGTTTGGCACTGCTCCCATACTATTTTCTGGGTTGGTGGGTTGGTGCATAAGTTCAAAGCGTTTCAGTCAATTGCACTGGTGAACGCAATTTTCCAGAAATGGAGAATGCAATCATTTTTCTTCATTTTCAAATTGACCATCTGACTATAAATTTTTCTGTCAGAACACCGAACAAATTTCGCTTGCGTTAATACAACTGGGCCGCTTGGAGTGTCTGCGTGGGTAGAGGCGCCATGTCACATATTGTGCGACCCCTCCCGCCAAAGGTTCGAGTTCTCCCTCGGGAAGGGGTGTGTGTATGTTGTCCTTAGCGTAAGTAGTGTGTAAGTCTAGGGACCGATGACCTCAACATTTTGGTCCCATAGGAATTCACACACATTTGAACATTTAACACAACTGTTGCGTGAATTAAGTTGTTTCAGACATCGAGTCCAGACATAATATCGAATTTATCGGAAACATGTTGGCGTCACGCTTCGATAATCAACACTGGGTGTCTACACTACGGAGTTCAGTAACCGCGGCGGCAGCATTGCAGCTTGTGCGAATTACGTCGTACGTTAGAGTTTAATTACCCTCCAGTACCTGATGAATAAATATTACTTTTAATGAATCTGAATATTACGCAACAGCTTCCTGCGTTCCTATGAGATACAATGTTAAAATTAGCCAGAAGAGTTGGTCCCACGTGAAACTTACCTTAATGTGCTATTGTTCCTCAATATTCATGGTAGCAAAATACGGGATAACTTATTATAGTGCTTTCAACATTCGAAAGATGGATTTATTACGAGAATCCTCAAATATTGTTTCAGAGCGATTGTACGGATCCACTGGAATCAGTAAACAATCAGCAATATTGTACATTTGTCATTAATTTGTCTTACGTTTGTCATAAATCTTTGGTTACTTTTAACAGGTTTTTTGTTAGGTGCCGCAAACGATTTTCTTCGATAGCCGATAGTCAAATTATTTCACATACTTCAATAATGCGTGAATTTTTGCTATAGGGAAATATAAACGGAAAAAAACAGTAATTTGTTTCAAGACTTCCAGATCATAACGCACGGGATAAGAATGTTGACTGTACACTTTGCAGTACTAAATTTATGATTGTTCACTTTGTACACGTGGGAAATAAAAGGAACATCAATTCACTATTTAAAATAAACCGTCCAGACCTGGCGGCGAAAACAGATTCACACACGGGAAAACAAATAATGATATTTTCATATACCCAGTGAGGCACTACCCCGGTTAGATGTTCGTGAAATGCACATTTATACAATATAAACGCTATTCAACCATAAGATACCTAAGTTCTATCTAATAGCAAGCCTGTTACGACGAATGTAATTGCGTCAAATGCTATTGAGCAACTAACCAATGTTCTTACTGAACTACTATTTATGAGTGCTGGAACTTTAATAGAGGCAACATTGCCACACAAACGTAACGGAACGGAATCGGATAACGCCGTTTACACTACAGATCAGTTACGCACAACTGCTCATGCAGTTGGACCCTTCATCCCCATATCACTGGCGCGCGGTGTCGCAGACCTCGTATACGGTCTTGTGAAGAGCTGTCACCACGCTTTCGAAGCAAGAGAAACAAAGTTGAATAAAAATTGAGTGTGTCATTGAGGTCTCCAGGCCACTTGTGGGCAATCTGCAGCGCCTTACAGAGCAGCGGCAAATGGGGTAAAATCTTTCAATGAGGGACGCCAAAATGTAGCAGATATTCGACGGCGGTTCGGGCCGTGTCAGTGCAGAAGTGTCTGATCCTAGCCTCTTACCGCGCTTAAAATTTTTGAAAACATTATCGGCGATCTTTAAAATTAAAATTTAAAGATTAAAAACAGTCTTGATTGCAGCTTTTTATTTTTATTGGAGTGAGCGGTTTCGATTCTGTTTAAGAACCATCTTCAGACTCTGAAAAATCATATTACCAGATAGCGGGATCGTTATAATAATAAGTATATATAACAAAATGTAGAACTAATAAATAAATATACCCAGAACGGTTGGTAGACTCCGTGATGCAAGTTGCGCCGACCCTCGACGCTGGAATAACTGCTAATCGGACAAGGAGCGAACGGTTGCTAAATAGGCTTGTTCACGCCCACCGTCCTGAGTGTGACATCATTGCAGCCTATCAGAAAGTCGTCTATGATTAGATAAGCACAAGAAGTAGATTAAAAAGTGCGTTATAGTTAAATTACATAGTAACATCATTATAAATGATTCGTCATAAAATATAAACTACAAAGGTTACTTGGTTAAGACCAGGTAAAAGTATGCTGCCCACTAACGTCTATTCTGCGAAGATGCACCAGAGGTAGTTAAATCGACAGGGAGACGCTACTCGCAAAGATACATCGAGGGTTGCCGTGGAAACGGCGTCCTATTCCGATGTGGCAGTCTACAGTGCTGTCAGAGATTACATTAGGCGAGGACCAACGGCCTCTGTCGATATAACATGTTGGAGATAACTAGAAAGTGAATTTTACTTATACACTCCTGGAAATTGAAATAAGAACACCGTGAATTCATTGTCCCAGGAAGGGGAAACTTTATTGACACATTCCTGGGGTCAGATACATCACATGATCACACTGACAGAACCACAGGCACATAGACACAGGCAACAGAGCATGCACAATGTCGGCACTAGTACAGTGTATATCCACCTTTCGCAGCAATGCAGGCTGCTATTCTCCCATGGAGACGATCGTAGAGATGCTGGATGTAGTCCTGTGGAACGGCTTGCCATGGCATTTCCACCTTGCGCCTCAGTTGGACCAGCGTTTGTGCTGGACGTGCAGACCGCGTGAGACGACGCTTCATCCAGTCCCAAACATGCTCAATGGGGGACAGATCCGGAGATCTTGCTGGCCAGGGTAGTTGACTTACACCTTCTAGAGCACGTTGGGTGGCACGGGATACATGCGGACGTGCATTGTCCTGTTGGAACAGCAAGTTCCCTTGCCGGTCTAGGAATGGTAGAACGATGGGTTCGACGACGGTTTGGATGTACCGTGCACTATTCAGTGTCCCCTCGACGATCACCAGTGGTGTACGGCCGGTGTAGGAGATCGCTCCCAACACCATGATGCCGGGTGTTGGCCCTGTGTGCCTCGGTCGTATGCAGTCCTGATTGTGGCGCTCACCTGCACGGCGCCAAACACGCATACGACCATCATTGCCACCAAGGCAGAAGCGACTCTCATCGCTGAAGACGACACGTCTCCGTTCGTCCCTCCATTCACGCCTGTCGCAACACCACTGGAGGCGGGCTGCACGATGTTGGGGCGTGAGCGGAAGACGGCCTAACGGTGTGCGGGACCGTAGCCCAGCTTCATGGAGACGGTTGCGAATGGTGCTCGCCGATACCCCAGGAGCAACAGTGTCCCTAATTTGCTGGGAAGTGGCGGTGCGGTCCCCTACGGCACTGCGTAGGATCCTACGGTCTTGGCGTGCATCCGTGCGTCGCTGCGGTCCGGTCCCAGGTCGACGGGCACGTGCACCTTCCGCCGACCACTGGCGACAACATCGATGTACTGTGGAGACCTCACGCCCCACGTGTTGAGCAATTCGGCGGTACGTCCACCCGGCCTCCCGCATGCCCACTATACGCCCTCGCTCAAAGTCCGTCAACTGCACATACGGTTCACGTCCACGCTGTCGCGGCATGCTACCAGTGTTAAAGATTGCGATGGAGCTCCGTATGCCACGGCAAACTGGCTGACACTGACGGCGGCGGTGCACAAATGCTGCGCAGCTAGCGCCGTTCGACGGCCAACACCGCGGTTCCTGGTGTGTCCGCTGTGCCGTGCGTGTGATCATTGCTTGTACAGCCCTCTCGCAGTGTCCGGAGCAAGTATGGTGGGTCTGACACACCGGTGTCAATGTGTTCTTTTTTCCATTTCCAGGAGTGTATTATATCGTAACATCACATAAGTCTCAGTATTCGTCATGAGATATAAACTGTAAAGGTTAAAGATTTAAGATCAGCTAAAGTACGCTGCCCTCCAGTTCTGTAAAAGATGCACCAAAAGTTGCAGTATCGGCGGTGTTAGCTGAGGTTCATCGAGAGTTACCGTGGAAACCGCTCTGCTGGACAGTGGTCGACGTCAAACGATTCGGGAGATGGCTCAAGAGAGAGGATTAGTGCATACGGCTCTGGTTCGCATTCTGAAAGAACTCCTGGGAATGGGAAAAACTGCATCACGGTGGGTTCCCCAGGATTTGACGGAAATGCAGGAATGTCTATGATACGACGCTGCTGGTACCCACTTGGAACGCTATGAAGGAGAGGTTTCCTCGTCAATAAGCTGGAGGCGACGTGAGTCAAATAATGCGAGTCGCACCTGAAACGACAATCAAACGAATGACGTCGATAGTTCGTCAGAACTACGACACTGTGATGGTGATTTTCGTGTACCGCTTTGATGGTGTTATCCTAACACAAACCGTTCCCGAACGACAAACCACCAATGCGCTGTATCGACGTTAATTTTTAGTATACAGCCTGCGACCAACTTTAAGAAAGAAATGGACACCCTTTCTGCAGAACCATATGGTAGGACAATGCTCCGGCGCATCCAGCGCAAGTTGTGAATTATTTGATCGATTGATGGCGCTGGCAACTGCTGTGCCATCCCCCATATTCCCCGCACTTACGCCATTCGACTAGATTCCTAGATGAAGCACTTCACACCACTTGCTTCGGCACCGTTACAGAGATTCGTCGGGCAGTAGATCGCTCCATTCGAACTATAAACGCAGTTGGCTCTGCTGATGGTAATTATCGCTGGCAACGAGTTATGGACCACCCGGTAACACTTTGGAGGACTGTAAAATATTGAAACAAATATTTATTTTGTATCAGTTAAAATAAATAGTTGCTACTATCAAAATGTTGATGGGAATTCAAAGCCAATTCATTTACTTGTTGTTTATCCAGATACAGACAGTGTAGTCAACTTTATTCAAAACTTGTACTATGCATATTGACAACTACTTGTATGCCCAGTAGTACTCATAATCTCTTATTTTGTCCGAATAGTGTGTTCACATTTTTTGTGTGATACGTTGACGATTAATAGCTCATGTATCCAAGTTGCTGACAAGAATAATAGATCGAACAATGAAAAAGAAAATTGAGGATGCACTAGATGATGACCAAATTTGATTTACGAAAGGTAAAGGCACAAGCGAGACAGTTCTGACGTTGGAGACTTGATAATGCATACAAGACAAGAAAAATCAAGACACTTTAACAGGGGTTCTTGAATTAGGAAAAGCGTTCAACAATGTAAGATGATGCAGTATGTTCACAATTCCCAGGAAGATTGGTATAAGCTGTAGGGAAAGACAGGTAATGCACAAAACGTACAAGAACCAAGAGAGAACAATACAAATTGAAGACCAAGAAGGAAGTTCTCGCACTATGAAAGGTGTAAGACAGGGATGTAGTCTCTTTCTCCTAATGTTCAACCTGTACATCTATGGATCAATGGCGGATATCAGTGTTCAGACGTGGCATATCAATGATAAGATTCGTTGATGATATTGCTATTCTTAGTGAAAGTGAGGAAGAATTACAGGACCTGTTGAACGGAATGAGCAGTCTAGTAAGGACACACTATGGTTTGAGGTTAAATCGAAGAGAAACGAAGTAATGTGGATTATCAGAATGAGAGTATCGACAGACGTAATATGAAAATCGGGGACGAATAAGTAGATGATGTGAAGCAATTCTACAAGCATTGAAACAAAATAACCCATGACAGACGAAGCAAGGATGACATGAAAAGAGGACTAGCACAGACAAAGAGCACATTCCTCGCCAAAAGAAATGTACTGTGATCAAAAGTAGGACTTAATTTTAAATAAAAATCTTGAGAATGTTCTTTTCGATCACAGTATCGTATCGAAGTGAAACACGGACTGTAGCAAAATCGGAAAGTAAGATAATCGAAGCTGAGATGTGGTGCTGCAGAAGAATATTGAAAACTAGGTGGACTGATAAGAAACAAGAGATTTCTCTGCAGAACCGGGCAGGAGAGGGAGACATGGAAAACATTGACAAGAAGAAGAAAAGAAATGAGAGGATATGTCTTAAGCAATCAAGAAGTAATTAAGCAATAGTTTCTTCGGTATTTCAGGGAGCCGTAGAGGGTAAAAACTGTGGGGAAAGACACAGATTGCAATATATCCAACAGATAATTGACGGCGTGGGTAGCAAGTGTTACTCTCAGGCGAAGAAGAGAAGAAGAAGTCGTGGTAGACTGCGTGAAACTAGTCAGCAGACTGACGCAGCACTGAAGGGGTATCGAGAGACGTTGCCTAGTGACTGACAGACTAGATTCGTATTAGTAAACAGTGGAGTTTAAATCTTATCCGGCCATCCAGTATTCTATCCCCATAAGAAAACCTAGAGGTAGATGAATGCCTGAGAATGCCGGGATGGTTTCTCAAATAGGCCACCATTGAAACTTCCTGGCAGATTAAAACTGTGTGCCGGACCGAGACTCTAACTCGGGACCTTTACCCTTCGCGGGCAAGTGCTCTACCATTTGAGCTACCCAAGCACGACTCACGCCCCGTCCTCACAGCTTTATTTCTGCTAGTACCTCGTCTCCTACCTTCCAAACTTTACAGAAGCTCTCCTGCGAACCCTGCAGAACTAGCACATCTGAAAGAAAGGATATTGCGGAGACATGTCTTAGCCACAGCCTGGGGGATATTTCCAGAATGAAATTTTCACTCTGCAGAAGAGTGTGCGCTGGTATGAAACTTCCTGGCAGATTAAAACTGTGTGCCGGAAGTTGAAGTTGTGAGGACGGGGCGTGAGTCGTGATTGGGTAGCTCAGATGGTAGAGCACTTGTCCGCGAACGGCAAAGGTCCCGAGTTCGGGTCTTGGTGCGGCACACAGTTTTAATCTGCCAGGAAGTTTCATATCAGCGCACACTCTGCTGCAGAATGAAAATCTCATTCAGGCCACCAGTGGTTTCCTTGCCGTAGTACCGAGTGGTTCAAGCACTCGACTCAAGTTTCGGATGGAGGCTGTTTAGTTCAAATGGTTCAAGTGGCTCTGAGCACTATCGGGCTTAACAGCTGGGGTCATCAGTCCCCTAGAACTTAGAACTACTTAAACCTAACTAACCTAAGGACATCGCACACATCCATGCCCGAGGCAGGATTCGAACCTGCGACCGTAGCGGTCGCGCGGTTCCTGACTGAAGCGCCTAGAACCGCTCGGCGACTCTGGCCGTTTAGTCCCTACCCGCGGGCCACATATAGGTTTTGCCGTGATTCCAGTAGGTCGCGTAACAGCCTTGATTTCCTTATCCTTTCTTCCCTAGTCCGATCTTGCGCTCTAATGACATCGTGGCTTATGGAAAGTAAGGCGCTGATATTTTTATCTTCCTTTTGCTCCCTTATAGATGTACTGCTTTCGGACTAGGTGAAGGCGATACATGTCATCTACACGTAGCGAAAAAAACATTCTACTGCTGGTACCGCGTCATCTCGAATATTAAATTGTTCAAAAACTTTTTTACTCCACCTGGGCATCTGCAACAGTGTCTCGGCTACGTTTCAAGAAGACCAACAAACCACATAAATTTTAATTTTACTGTAACGCAAAAACAAAACAATAACCCAAATAAAGCCTATTAAGTCAGTCCACATCTTCGCACGCCTTGCTGGGTATGATTCAGTTCCGTGTTGCACCACATCGTGTCTTAAACGTACTAGTGTTCAAGGCGTTACTGCTCATGTCTCTCCCACTATTCGACGACTGCCCCTTCAAATCATTCAATGTGTGAAGAGGGTTCTTGCAACCACTCACCGCAAGTTTCCGCTGGTTACCAACATTCTCAGTCGGATTAATGTCAGCATACAACACAGGTCATTCCAATCAGTTTATTGTTGCCTTCCGGAGTTAGGTGTTTATATGGTCGGTGCAATGTGAGCTTCCGTCATTGCCTTAAAACACGAACCCATCTTCAAAAAGTCGACAGTAGGGTTTTTCAGTAGATTGGAGATTCCGTCCCGGTACTACAGAGTCCTCGAATTATCCTCGATGGCGATGAGAGACGTCAGACATCAGTATCAGACGAAAATATGACTGACCCACAACCCTGCAGAGCCAGGAGAGGTGCTCTGCTATCCAACCGCCTCCACACTCTTTCACGACGATCTTCAGCAATCAGAATGACCCTGAATATGTAGGGCCGAAATTACAGCAACAACGCTGTACGCCAGAGACCCTTCAGCGCCATCCCTCCGCCATCCCTGTTTCCTCACCTCTCGTTTGTTTACGCATTTAGAAGATAATTTCGTATATTTGTCCCATAAAATTGAGATTCAAAACTACAATACCAATCAATAACGGAATTAGTAGAAGTAACATCGTGGACTCTGTAGTTAAAAGTTACATTTCTGCTTACAGTAAGTATCCTGTGAAAAGGAAAACTGCATCAGAACTCGCGCTACTTGGTGACGGTCTTCCGATGAGAAGGGACGGAGTGAGGGTGATCAAGATTCTAAAACTGCCCTTCTGGATGCAAATGAACTGGCCTAACTCGAGACATGTCATGCCACAAACTGAGTTACATAAGTAATTTTTTAAAACGTGTCTCTCTGGAGTACAACGGTTTGTTTATTACTTAAAAATGATTATGAACTGTCACAACCGCAATAAACTTTTCTTATATACGAGGGTTGTTTTTTAAGTAAGGGCCGTTTTTATTTTTAAAAAAAGGTACAAATACTTTCGTAAAAAAACTTTTATTTTCTGATTCTACACACTTTTACCTATTTTTCTACATAGCTGCCTTGTTTATTTAAGCACTTGCCATACCGTACAACTAAGTTTTTAATTCCGTCTTCAAAGAATTCGGCCGCCTGCTCCGACAGCCAAGAGTTCACGGCCGCTTTCACTTCATCGTCGTCATTGAAGCACTGCCCGCCAAGATGGTGTTTCAGGTACCGGAAAAGGTGAAAATCGCTAGGAGCAAGGTCGGGGCTGTATGGTGCATGGTCCAAAACTTCCCAGCCAAAAGAATCAATCAAATCCCGAGTCTTTTGAGAGGTGTGAGGCCTAGCGTTATCGTGCAGGAGCAAAACTCCTTTTGTCAGCATGCCGCGCCTTTTGTTTCGAATTGCTCTGTGGAACTTCTTTAGAGTTGCACAGTAGGCATCTGAGTTGATTGTCGTTCCTCGTGGCATAAAGTCCACTAGCAAAACACCGCCCCGGTCCCAGAACACAGTTGCCATAATCTTGCGCTTTGACAGCGTCTGTTTGGCTTTGACCTTGACAGGTGAGGTTGTGTGTCGCCATTCCATCGATTGTCGCTTGCTTTCGGGAGTGATATGGGATACCCATGTTTCATCTCTAGTGACAATTTGACTCAATATGTCATCCCCTTCTTCCTCGTAACGAATCAAAAATTCCAATGAAGTGGCAAATCTCTTCCCTTTGTGGTCCTCTGTGAGGAGTCTGGGTACCCATCGAGAACACAGTTTCTTAAAGTTTAGGTTTTCAGACACAATTTTGTACAAAACCGATCTTGAAACTTGTGGAAATTCCAAAGATAGAGTGGAAATTGTGAATCTTCTGTCCTCACGAATCTTTGTTTCGACTGCAGCCACCAAATCACCAGTGATCACAGAGGGCCGGCTTGAGCGTTCTTCGTCATGGACGTTTTGACGGCCATTTTTAAACTCTCTAACCCATTGACGCAATTTACCTTCACTCATTGCATTCAAGCCATAAACTTCTGTTAACTGACGATGAATTTCTGCAGCTGATAGGCTTCTCGCTGTCAAAAAACGTATCACTGACCGTATCTCACACGCGGCGGGCGATTCAATAATCGTAAACATTATAAAGTAGCACAGCGATGCGTACACGTCAGCTACAGAGCTGCAACTTGCATCAGTGTGAACGGGAAGGATGCCGGCAAGTGTCGCGGTGGCTTGTTGCGGCGTCCGCGCGAACTACGGGACTATACGCGCGAACGGCCCTTACTTAAAAAACAACCCTCGTATAAGTTTACAGTTTGAGACAGTCTTTAGGCACACAGCATGACTGTAGATGGTGGACGTGAACGCAGCAGTTAGAGTTCGTGGAGATAGTTCGGGCTCCGTTCACGGCCACCATCTACCGCCATGCTGTGTGCCTAAAGACGGTCTGAAACCGTAAACTTATATACAAAAAAAAAAAGTTTATTGCGGCTGTGACAGTTCATATTGATTTTTAAGTGTTATAAGTCACAGAAAAACTTATTATATACCGTAGAATTGATCTACACAGCATACGAATACAAACTATACACTCCAGATTACAGGGTGAGGGAGGGAACGCTCTCTTGCACCTCCAGCTCCTCCTCCATCTCTGTTGGGGACGTCTATGGTACATGGGAGGTGAAGGAAGTTGCCATTTCTACCTTACAATAACAACGAAGCACATCAGTCCACTGTTGCTTATTCACATAAGGAAATGAGGTAAGTTAGCATTACATCTAGATATCATTTCGTCGAGACTCTTTTTAGACAGAGTCACCGAACTTATGCACCATTCAGCTTCTTCACGTCACTCTTCATATTGGATAGGGAATCTTAAAAAAATAAATTAATCAATCAATCAATAAAATAAAATAACAGGTATCCGCGCACTGATTATAACCATCAACCAAAGCAATACAATCTTGTACACGAATGAACGCGGAAACTCAGCTACACAGTGACATTAGCGGGTCAGTCGGCTTCCAACACAACAGTGTACCACTGAGGGAAGTAGAGCAGTGGTTATGTGTGTGTGAAATCTTATGGGACTTAACTGCTAAGGTCATCAGTCCCTAAGCTTACACACTACTTAACCTAAATTATCCTACGGACAAACACACACACCCATGCCCGAGGGAGGACTCGAACCTCCGCCGGGACCAGCCGCTCAGTCCAAGACTGCAGCGCCTTAGACCGCTCGGCTAATCCGAGCAGTGGTTAGCACACTGGACTTGCATTTAGGAGGACGACGATTCAAATTCCCGTCCGACCATCCGGGTTTAGGTTTTCCTCGTATCTTCAAATCCCTCCAAGCAAATTGCGGGATGGTTCTTTTGGAAGAACACGGCCGATTTCCTTCCCCATCCTAATGACGCTAAACCCCAGCGTTCCTTTCTGTCTCCCTTCGAGAGTGCAGAGTGGCGTGCAGTCGGAACCCGCGAGCTCTGTCGGCCCACTCCGGCCGCCTTCCAGCTGCGTTGCCTGGGCTGGGCTGGGCTGCCTCGGCCAGCCGCAGCCCACCGCACTGGGCGTGCGGCGCCACAGACTCCGGCAAGTAGGCAACCCGCACTCCGTCACGGGGCCACAGGCGACGCGCGTCACGCCGAATCTCGCTACTCATGAACTACACACCTGGAAATGGAAAAAAGAACACATTTACACCGGTGCGTCAGACCCACCATACTTGCTCCGGACACTGCGAGAGGGCTGTACAAGCAATGATCACACGCACGGCACAGCGGACACACCAGGAACCGCGGTGTTGGCCGTCGAATGGCGCTAGCTGCGCAGCATTTGTGCACCGCCGCCGTCAGTGTCAGCCAGTTTGCCGTGGCATACGGAGCTCCATCGCAGTCTTTAACACTGGTAGCATGCCGTGACAGCGTGGACGTGAACCGTATGTGCAGTTGACGGACTTTGAGCGAGGGCATATAGTGGGCATGCGGGAGGCCGGGTGGACGTACCGCCGAATTGCTCAACACGTGGGGCGTGAGGTCTCCACAGTACATCGATGTTGTCGCCAGTGGTCGGCGGAAGGTGCACGTGCCCGTCGACCTGGGACCGGACCGCAGCGACGCACGGATGCACGCCAAGACCGTAGGATCCTACGCAGTGCCGTAGGGGACCGCACCGCCACTTCCCAGCAAATTAGAGACACTGTTGCTCCTGGGGTATCGGCGAGGACCATTCGCAACCGTCTCCATGAAGCTGGGCTACGGTCCCGCACACCGTTAGGCCGTCTTCCGCTCACGCCCCAACATCGTGCAGCCCGCCTCCAGTGGTGTCGCGACAGGCGTGAATGGAGGGACGAATGGAGACGTGTCGTCTTCAGCGATGAGAGTCGCTTCTGCCTTGGTGCCAATGATGGTCGTATGCGTGTTTGGCGCCGTGCAGGTGAGCGCCACAATCAGGACTGCATACGACCGAGGCACACAGGGCCAACACCCGGCATCATGGTGTGGGGAGCGATCTCCTACACTGGCCGTACACCAGTGGTGATCGTCGAGGGGACACTGAATAGTGCACGGTACATACAAACCGTCATCGAACCCATCGTTCTACCATTCCTAGACCGGCAAGGGAACTTGCTGTTCCAACAGGACAATGCACGTCCGCATGTATTCCGTGCCACCCAACGTGCTCTAGAAGGTGTAAGTCAACTACCCTGGCCAGCAAGATCTCCGGATCTGTCCCCCATTGAGCATGTTTGGGACTGGATGAAGCGTCGTCTCACGCGGTCTGCACGTCCAGCACGATCGCTGGTCCAACTGAGGCACCAGGTGGAAATGGCATGGCAAGCCGTTCCACAGGACTACATCCAGCATCTCTACGATCGTCTCCATGGGATAATAGCAGCCTGCATTGCTGCGAAAGGTGGATATACACTGTACTAGTGCCGACATTGTGCATGCTCTGTTGCCTGTGTCTATGTGCCTGTGGTTCTGTCAGTGTGATCATGTGATGTATCTGACCCCAGGAATGTGTCAATAAAGTTTCCCCTTCCTGGGACAATGAATTCACGGTGTTCTTATTTCAATTTCCAGGAGTGTATGACGCTGTCAACGTGGAGCTCGCCACCTACTTGAAATTTTTCTTCACAAGTGTCCCGATCTAATTTACTTGTCTGATATATTTTAAGCAACCACACTGAGTGTGTGATGACGACTTTGCGTGTTACTCTCTGAGCCGTAGTAAAGTTAGCTTTGAAAAGCGCGCCGCAGCGCGTAGCGTGAAGCAGTCGCCCTCCGTTTTCTGGCGGTGGCGCCTTTGTCGCAATTGAAGGCTTCGGTGTCTCCCTCTAGTGGGAAAGGGGAAAAGTGGGTTGTTCGCGTGGGTTTAAGAAGTGGCTGTATGGACTCTCGTGGAGAGTTGGCAGTCGGGGCATCAAGAAGCGACTTCTCTGCCGGTGCTAGGTGGACAGCACGCAGACGGCGGCATCAGCGTAAGCGACGCGAGCAGCGGCTCCGTGGTATGGGGTGTTCTCGTCGCGAAAGGAATCTTCCTGAGCGTGCGTCCGCGAGGGGCCTAATCTGCAGTTCGGCCGTATGCTGTCGACCGGGGAGGAGGTTCTGGAAATCGGCGCGCCTTCCTGCGTCCGTTGAAACGGCTGGCAGCGGGCGGCTCGACAGAGCATTTGGAGGTGCTGCGCTGGTTCAGTCCGGGGAGTCGTAACGAACCAGACGTGGAGTATTGATTGTTTACAGATTTTATGAAGTTTCATTGAATTCAGTTTACTTATTGGTGGTGGTGGTGGTGGTGGTTAGTGTTTAACGAAAAAAATGGTTCAAATGGCTCTGAGCACTATGGGACTCAACATCTTAGGTCATAAGTCCCCTAGAACTTAGAACTACTTAAACCTAACTAACCTAAGGACATCACACACACCCATGCCCGAGGCAGGATTCGAACCTGCGACCGTAGCAGTCCCGCGGTTCCGGACTGCAGCGCCAGAACCGCTAGACCACCGCGGCCGGCAGTGTTTAACGTCCCGTCGACAACGAGGTCATTGGAGACGGAGCGCAAGCTCGGGTTAGGGAAGGATTGGGAAGGAAATCGGCCGTGCCCTTTCAAAGGAACCATCCCGGCATTTCCCTGAAACGATTTAGGGAAATCACGGAAAACCTAAATCAGGATGGCCGGAGACGGGATTGAACCGTCGTCCTCCCGAATGCGAGTTTACTTATTCTTGTTAATTATACCAGCCGTATATTTTGGGGGTTTCCCGCCATTCATTCTCGTCTGCCCACCCCCCGGAAAGTGGTAATATTAGAAAGGGTGGTCCGTTTCTTCCCTTTTGAGGACGAAAGGGGGAGAGTCAGAGTAAGTCTGTGGTTCGGATTGCTTCTTTCCCCTCCCCGCTTTCCTACGGGTTTATTCTACTGTTAGCCTCTTCCATGTCTGTGAAAGTTTAAGGCACCAATGACTGTACTGTTTAAAATGCAAGGCACTAAGACCTGATCCATTCTCTCGCCTGCCATAACTAGTATCACTAGACTCACGTGCAAAAGGTAATCTGAGAAAGAAGAAAAATTTATTTTGCTTCGAGGTAAGAACTAGTCAATTGCATAACGAATTCCTGCTCGTCTGGAAGCTGTAACTTACGTAAATTTGTGTTTATGTTTATTTGGCTATAGGTAAGCAAGGTTGTTAGTGGATTTTCTATATTGTTTCTAGTCAGCAAAAACTGTTGTGTGTTTTTCCAATTCAATACCTTTTAAGGTTTTACTCAACGTGCTTATGTGTTTTATACAGGTAGTTGGTTATTACTGTGTTTACTTGCCATACAAAAGTTCGCCACTTCATTAGAGGTAGAAATTGTTGCCTTGAAAGGAGAATGTTGTAAAAGTTCGCAAGACCTACCTGGCGAGCGTGTGTGTTTGCCGTAAGTTGATTGGCAGAAATTTGTAAAATTTGTTTTTTATACATTTTGGAAATGTTAATGTTATTAACTGTGAGTGTCCCCCCGTGTGCATGGCTCATGCATTTTGGTTTTTCTATTTTGAGAACTTTTCTGAACAGGATTATCTTTATATGTTGCAGACAAGTTAGACTCTGCGCCATTTAATGAATGGAGTGAAATTCACCTGTAATTTAGCTGCGCTTGGAATATTATACAGCGTCGCGTTGTGTATGTTAAACTGCTTGCCTGTACTTGCCTTTTACTGGCGTGAAATTTTTTATGATAATTTAATAATTTAAAAGTCCTTTCCTACCGTAAATTGTGGCTTAATTGTTAAATGATCGTTTTTTTTTAAATATCTTAAAGTCTTGCACCAAATTTGAGTAAAAAGTGTTACTCAAAATTCTTTGTAATTTCACCAGTTATTCCTTGGCACCTACTTCCACTTTACATTTTGTGTATTGATCGAGATTAATAACCTTTGGTGAACCAGTAGTAATTTTACGGTTCACTCTCGTAACAAGATGCTCGATTTTTAGCTCTGGTGATGACTCATTACAGTCGAAACAATTTAACATAACATCAACACACTTGTGAATAAAATGAAATATTATTCTAAATACTAAATTAAATCAGGACAAGACGATTGAAATGAAGCTGTCAATACCGTTCGTGCTGTATAGAGTTATTTACAAAAAATTGAAAAACTGTAGGTAAATCAAACATACACAACGAAATGTGGATTAAATAAAAAAATTTTCACAAGTACAAACGACAGCAAACGAAACATAATATGCGAGGAGTTTGAAACGTCCCCTTAGAAAAATTATAAATGACTGTGCTTAAACTGACACACAATATTTTTAGCGCAACGCAATCTGACTTTCAAAAATCCCTACAAAAGAATGGCCCTGACTAACAATAACCTACTCCTTTCATGAATGACTTCGTTACTCAAACTACTGCAATACAGCGTGCGCCAATACTGCCAGCTGAATAAAATATTTAACTAGTGATAGGCATAGTTAGCAAATGAAAGATTTTGATAAAGAACAAACAATGTATTTACATCTAGTATTACAAATTTACTCTTTCTGGCGCACACACGTCCTGATCGTCCGCTCTTAAAATTCTGCCATCTCTCTCCCCACATCTGTCCTTGACATAATGCGTTATGGGCGACCAGCTGTGCCACTCGCCTGGAGAAAAAGCCATTAGGTGAAATAAAAAGGCCATTAACCTCGCTATTGACATTTCTTTGTAGAAAGCATTTAAAATAAGACGCCCTCATACATGAAACATATGATTACAGTTTTGAGCTCATACTTTCCGATATTTACTGAAATGCCTAATGAAATGATGATAAATATTTTATGTCTATACACCTGATTATGACTACTGTCTTTCTAGGTGAGAGATTTTTTACTGCCTTATGAAATGCCATGTTCCTAGTGAATGATGTTTAATGCTTTGCTTTGTATTTATATTTGCCTATTTTGTTTAATATATAGTTTCTAGTTGCACTGCAATATTGTTTAAATTAAAATTTAATAGATGTACTAATAGGAACGTTTTCTGTCTACAGACCCAGTAAACAATAATTTTATCATCTACTTTCTTAAAAAAGGGAGCACAAATAGACATTTCTCTTCACAGGTCGACATTTTGTGGAATTCGATGAAAGAATTGCCTCTTCATGGCTGGCACGTGTACTTTATCCGTAATGCTTTTTACCAGATTGGAAAAATACACAAGTTTTTAATATATCGTTTTGAAAATCAGCCTCGATGTGAATCCTACTGTGAATATAAAAGTCTATTGAAAGTAAACCTTAATGCGCTGTTCTTGAAGGTATTTTAACTATTTCATTCAAGGCTCCGCCAACGTCGCTCACAGATTCATGCTGGTGGTCTGATAAAGTATTCCCATGTATTCGGTTATGTTTTACGGTAGGGAACATCGAATCTGACACCATGAGGCTTGTACTCGCTTTTGTGGCCGCCCTTAGTTTCGACTGGCAGTCGGCAGTTCGCTTTGGAAATAGCGACTGGGGGATATTAATATTGCAATAAACTGATTTTACGTCTTACCTCTGCCATGAGTTCATACTTCTTTTCTCCAGGTATCACTTTTACACGACTAAATAGTGGACGCTGTAAAGCTACTAATTCATGGTACCCCCGAGCACTTAACTTTTCATCTAACTATAAGCTGAGACGCTTACGTAAACGTCCTATTTCAGAGGCTTCTCTGTCCCGAGGTGCTTGACGCAGCCGCTATAACAGTGTCATACTCCACAGTAAAAGAAGATGCAGTGTGAGCTTTTTCTCCAATACTATCTCGTCGGACATCTCCTTAAAGGGCTCTAAAATCCTCATCTTTTAAAAGGCTTTCTATAAGTTAAACGCTACAGTATCAGAATTACGGTAACAGAGTAGCATACATACTGTAAGGAGACAAATTACTACGTTCACACAGTTATATCAATTCCTTCAATTCGACCTTTTCCTCCTTTCTCAGAGAGCCTTTACCATAATACCGAGGACTGGCTTTCAACAGATTCTATTGTAGTCAACTGCATATTCCAGCGAGTATCGTTGGAGTTTCCCAGTGTTCTGTCAAGATTGGGAAGGCTACTTTTCTTTGCGTAAGTCGGTTGGCTGGTTGATTTGAGGGAGTGGACCAAACACCAAGGTCATCGGCCCCATCGGATTAGGGAAGAAAGGCGGAGGAAGGTGGCCATGCCCTTTGAATGGAACCGTCCAGACATTTATTTACCTGAAGCGATTTAGGGAAATCAGGGAAAACGTAAATCAGGATGGCCGGATGCGGGTTTGAACCGTCGTCCTCCCGAATGCGAGTCCAGCATACTAACCACTGCGCCACCTCGTCGGTCTTTGCGTAAGTGACGCAGTCACAAGAGCATGAATTTGTGAACAATTAGCGCATATATATACTACAAATTAAAAGCATTTAGTATCACTGCATTTAGCAAATCAGAGGAACAATTCAATCGTGAAGGATAGACATAACGTTGTCGTCTTGATCAGTTGTAAAAGGAATGACTTTCAAAGCAGTCTCTTGGATACTAAGAGACATAAATTGTGTCAACAGGACTCCTCGAGTCTTATTCCCAGTTTTTTACTCATCTGGAAACTAGAGCATAAACAAAACACCAGCTTCCAGTCAAGAAACAGGAGACATGATGATTCCTTCTTGCATTACACGTCCAGATATCCGTTGTTGCAGACCAGTCACCTGTTGTTATATATGCAATTACCTCAGACGGCATAATGATATCTCTGGGGCTTTCAGCACTCCCTGCTATGTGGCACAACTCGGTTGTTCGGATAGTTCTCCATATGTCGCTCCATTGTCGAATAATGTCTGAGCAAGATCTAAAAACCTTTCACCTGAGATAGTGCCTCATGAACCTTAAGTCTAGTGCACACATAACCACGCATGTATCAATCATCATGCCTTAAACGGGTTTAGAAAGGTGTTTCTCGTCAGCACAAGACTCTTGTTTCTTAGAGACGCATGGATGACGAAAAATGTGCCACCTGCCATTTGGCCCTTTAGCATGAACGTAAACTTCATTGCACAGAGAAAAGCAGGCAAAATTAATGTTTCCCTTCCCCACTATCCATTGTAGACTTAAATACCGTTGGAAGTGATGTTTTAAAATTCATTTGAGGCTCTGTAGTACTATATTGACCACTGATTTTTTCTTCTTTTATTTACATTTTTCTTGAAATGATCTCCTTCCTTTGCAAATGACATTTAATTTCTGCACTCACGTACTTCGACAAGAAAAATTGTAGAATTTGGTGACGATATAAATTACCCTACACCGCTGTAACGCGCAGCAGTGACCTGCTTGCCATCCACAACGGCAGTCAGCTCTACCCACCAGCTCACAGTACACCAGCGCTTGCGCGCAACATTGCACGGCCTGTACAGCGACGCTACTGTCACCTAAGGAATTACTCGATGACAATTTCTCACAGATTTCCTTATTGAAGACTGAAATGTGAGCGTGTTGTAGTGCACATACAGGGTGTTTCAAAAATGACCGGTATATTTGAAACGGCAATACAAACTAAACGAGCAGCGATAGAAATACACCGTTTGTTGCAATATGCTTGGGACAACAGTACATTTTCAGGCAGACAAACTTTCGAAATTACAGTAGTTACAATTTTCAACAACAGATGGCGCTGCGGTCTGGGAAACTCTATAGTACGATATTTTCCACATATCCACCATGCGTAGCAATAATATGGCGTAGTCTCTGAATGAAATTACCCGAAACCTTTGACAACGTGTCTGGCGGAATGGCTTCACATGCAGATGAGATGTACTGCTTCAGCTGTTCAATTGTTTCTGGATTCTGGCGGTACACCTGGTCTTTCAAGTGTCCCCACAGAAAGAAGTCACAGGGGTTCATGTCTGGCGAATAGGGAGGCCAATCCACGCCACCTCCTGTATGTTTCGGATAGCCCAAAGCAATCACACAATCGTCGAAATATTCATTCAGGAAATTAAAGACGTCGGCCGTGCAATGTGGCCGGGCACCATCTTGCATAAACCACGAGGTGTTCGCAGTGTCGTCTAAGGCAGTTTTTACCGCCACAAATTCACGAAGAATGTCCAGATAGCGTGATGCAGTAATCGTTTCGGATCTGAAAAATGGGCCAATGATTCCTTTGGAAGAAATGGCGGCCCAGACCAGTACTTTTTGAGGATGCAGGGAAGATGGGACTGCAACATGGGGCTTTTCGGTTCCCCATATGCGCCAGTTCTGTTTATTGACGAAGCCGTCCAGGTAAAAATAAGCTTCGTCAGTAAACCAAATGCTGCCCACATGCATATCGCCGTCATCAATCCTGTGCACTATATCGTTAGCGAATGTCTCTCGTGCAGCAATGGTAGCGGCGCTGAGGGGTTGCCGTATTTGAATTTTGTATGGATAGAGGTGTAAACTCTGGCGCGTGAGACGATACGTGGACGTTGGCGTCATTTGGACCGCAGCTGCAACACGGCGAACCGAAACCCGAGGCCGCTGTCGGATCACCTGCTGCACTAGCTGCGCGTTGCCCTCTGTGGTTGCCGTACGCGGTCGCCCTACCTTTCCAGCACGTTCATCCGTCATGTTCCCAGTCCGTTGAAATTTTTCAAACAGATCCTTTATTGTATCGCTTTTCGGTCCTTTGGTTACATTAAACCTCCGTTGAAAACTTCGTCTTGTTGCAACAACACTGTGTTCTAGGCGGTGGAATTCCAACACCAGAAAAATCCTCTGTTCTAAGGAGTAAACCATATTGTCTACAGCACACTTGCACGTTGTGAACAGCACACGCTTACAGCAGAAAGACGACGTACAGAATGGCGCACCCACAGACTGCGTTGTCTTCTATATCTTCCACATCACTTGCAGCGCCATCTGTTGTTGAAAATTGTAACTACTGTAATTTCGAAAGTTTGTCCGCCTGAAAATGTACTGTTGTCCCAAGCATATTGCAACAAACGGTGTATTTCTATCGCTGCTCGTTTAGTTTTTATTGCCGTTTCAAATATACCGGTCATATTTGAAACACCCTGTACTTATTTACAAAAAGACTGTTTTACGAATTTTTAACTTTGTGCAGCCCTGTCAGCAACTGTGATAATTGAACATGTAACACGTCAGCCCAAGTTGCAAATAGAAACCGAGCTTTACCCAGGTTTCAGACAAAATAATTTGGTATATATGAAGATGGTATCTGTTCTTTCGGACATGTCCGAAAGAACAGATACCATCTGTGGTGTCACCGCCAGACACCACACTTGCTAGGTGGTAGCTTTAAATCGGCCGCGGTCCATTAGTACATGTCGGACCCGCGTGTCGCCACTGTCAGTGATCGCAGACCGAGCGCCACCACACGGCAGGTCTTGAGAGACTTACTAGCACTCGCCCCAGTTGTACGGACGACTTGCTAGTGACTACACTGACGAAGCCTTTCTCTCATTTGCCGAGAGATAGTTAGAATAGCCTTCAGCTAAGTCCATAGCTACGACCTAGCAAGCCGCCATTAACCATTTCTAGAGAGAGTCTCACTTGTATCATCAAGAACGCTGTATACAAATGATGGATTAAAGTGAAGTATTCCAGCAGCTACGTACTTTTCTTTATAGCATTCATTACGTATCTTGTTTCAGACCTAACGCCAGCCTGCGTGAGTTGATGCGTGCATTTCGGCCTCCTCTCTAAATTAGTGTGCGTTGTGTTGGCTAATCTGCCGACACAACACCATCGGTGACCATGCAGCTGATTAAAATGAAATTACAATGAAATAACTACCCCTAGCTGCATACAGGCGTTGATATAAGTCAAAGGGAACAGTTGAAAATGTGTGTCCCGACCGGGACTCGAACCCGGGATCTCCTGCTTACATGGCAGACGGTCTATCCATCCGAGCCACCGAGGACAGAGGGGATAGTGTGACTGCAGGGACTTACCTCTGGCACGTCTCCCGTGAGACCCACATTCACAACTTACTGTCCCGCACTTGCCTTCTTAGAGGAACCGGCGAAAATCCGCAAGTATTGAGTATAATGGGCAATGACACTTTAACATAGTGCGGGACAATAAGTCTCTTGAGTCACGCGGGAGGCGGTGCTAGAGATAAGTCCCTGCAGTCGCACTATCCCCTCTGTCCTCGGTGGCTCAGATGGATGCCGGCACCTGTTAAAAAAAAAGGAGAGAGAGAGTTAAAGAATCAGCGATCAACTTGAACGGATGTCATATGACGTCCGCCGAGACCAAGCACAACGAACAATACCGAACAAAATGAAGATAATTAAAAAAATGAGATGGATGGAGCGTCTGCCATGTAAGCAGGAGATCCCAGGTTCGAGTCCCGGTCGGGGCGCACAATTTCAACTGTCCCCGTTCACTTATGTCAACGCCTGTATGCAGCTAGGGGTATTTATTTCATTGTAAAATAATTTGGGCTTCTTCGCTTCTGAAGAAGGCCAAATTATTTTGGTTGAAACCTGGGTAAAGCTTCGTTTAAAGCTTGGTTTCTATTTGCAACTGAGGCTGACGTGTTACATGTTGACTGTTTTACGTTGTATGCTCAGATTATGTGAAAGTGTTAAATGTTAGCAGCGCGGGATTAGCCGAGCGGTCTAGGCGCTGCAGTCATGGACTGTGCGGCTGGTCCCAGCGGAGGTTCGAGTCCTCCTTCGGGAATGGGTGTGTGTGTTTGTCCTTAGGATAATTTAGGTTAAGTAGCGTGTAGGCTGAGGGACTGATGACCTTAGCAGTTAAGTCCAATAAGACCTCACACACATTTGAACTTTTTTGTTGTTAAATGTTAAACAAAATATTTGTGGTTCAGTGTCGAGCCACGGGACAGGTTACTGTGTATGGCTCTGGCGCCACATTCTATGCGAGCATCAGCATTGCTTGCTTGCCCTCCAGGCCTACATGGTCTGTGTAAATTTGGTCCTCTGTACATCTTGACGAAAAGAACTCTCTGCCATTGTGTTCCAGGCGTTACCTCGCAGGCAAGTGGTCTGCAGTTGACCTGTCCACACTGAAGTTTTTACTTCAGCCACTACCTCGACTCCTACCTTCAGAAACTCTGCAAAATACCTGTGACGTTACTGTCACGTACCACTAAGCGACATTGTTTCATTTTCTGCCGCTCTATCGTGGTTACTTTATTGAGCGTACTGGACACGTGGGCTCGGAGGAAGGCTCGAGGGTTTAGTGCTGGGAAGTTGCTCTCCCGGCGTGGTCGTAGGATCCTGTTGTCGGCAGGAGGCAGCCAGTGAATCTCACCAGGAGAGATGGGCCTCTCCAGGGAGACTGGCAGCTTTCGTGGGAGTGAGCCTGTGACCTGGTTCGTGCTTCTGTGGGTGGGGCCAGCGCGTGGCATAGCTGAGGCCGGGGGAAGCTGTGCCACCACTGCTGAGTGAGTATGACGTCTAAGTGTGACGTTCTTGTCTTTTCTCCGAGAATATCAAAGGTCAATACGCTGCAGCAGCGTCCAGCCAGCCAAAACTTTGGTCATCCAATCGAACTGAAGTGATTCTCCACTGTGCTTGTCATGAAGAGGCCTACGATCTGAGGAGACACTGATCTGGGTCAATATCAACAACGTGTTTGTTAATGAGCATATTTTACTCTCAGACTGAGAATTTTCTGTTGCATTCCCCTGTTTTTTCATGAAATACACGATTTCTCATCGGTCAGACTGGAAATAGCATTGAGTCATCTCTTCCATGTAGTTTTTTGAAAATAGAAAATTGAGGAAGAACGAGTAAGTTTCGGTGCGTTAGTGTTCTGGCCGCCATGCGATTAGTCTCTTGGCTGCCATCTGGTGTTGACGGCCGAATGCTTCAGCTGATATTAGGGAAATGTAAGTTTCGCAATCTGCAGTAATGCGATCAGCACTCTGAGTAACTCACGTGTTACGTGTTCTGATTCAAATGGCTCTGAGCACTATGGGACTCAACATCTGAGGTCATCAGTCCCCTAGAACTTAGAACTACTTAAACCTAACTAACCTAAGGACATCACACACATCCATGCCCGAGGCAGGATTCGAACATGCGACCGTAGCTGCAGCGCGGATCCAGACTGAAGCGCCTAGAACCGCTCCGCCACAACGGCCGGCTTGTTACGTGTTCTGCCACACAACTTGAGTTGCCCTTTTGATTATAATTTGTGATTTTGTCTCCTTAACATTAAATTTACGATCTGCCCAGATAAGGATAATTTGTTGCGTTTTCGCTGTGCAGTCCTCCGTACAATTTGGTACCTCTCCACATTATGTGTGAATTCGGCCCAGATTTTTAGAAAACATTGCTCTCTTTTTGTAGCGTGTCTTATAACTAGAAGAAATAAAAGTCTGTTACATTAAGACTTGATTTCAGTTACAAGGCCGCGCGGCGGCTCACCCCCCCCCCCCCCCCCTCCCCGTCGACCTCCCTCTGGCATGGGTGTGTGTGTTGTCCTTAGCGTAAGTTAGTTTGTTAATTTAAGTAGTGTGTAAAGCTAGGGATCGATGATGTCAGCAGTTTTGTCCCATAGTTCTTAACAAAAATTTCCAAATTTTCAATTACAAGATCCCTTAAATTGTCCTACAATTTTTTTTGACTACTAGTATCGCGTGTAATCGAAATTGTGATTGTAAAATAACGAAAGTCCATTGTTTTCCATAAATGAATGGAATTTATTCGTTTGAAGGTCGCAGAAATCGTATATCTAGCTCCTCAACTTTCAGTTCTTCTTCGAGGCGGCGTAGCCTAAAATATAATAAGAGAAGTTGTAGCTATTCAAAATGCACTGAAAGTTAGAAGTTTCCTTCGTTTTTCTATCGTAACGGCGGGAAATGTGTAGAAAGTTAGTTCCGGTCATTCTTAGATAAAACTAAGCAAAAGACGATGCCAATAAACATCATGTTTTGTTCAAATGGTACAAATGGCTCTGAGCACTATGGGACTCAACTGCTGTGGTCATCAGTCCCCTAGAACTTAGAACTACTTAAACCTAACTAACCTAAGGACATCACACACACCCATGCCCGAGGCAGGATTCGAACCTGCGACCGTAGCAGCAGCGCGGCTCCGGACTGGAGCGCCTAGAACCGCACGGCTACCGCGGCCGGCCATGTTTTGTTCTCCACTTCTGACAACATCAACGACCTAATAGTTGCTGCGTTGTAACTGCCCGGTATGCGTAGGTTACAAATCAAGGATCTGTAACATTTCAACATGAGCGTCCCTACAATCCGATTTCACTAAATGTTGTTACTTTCGTGTGTCGGTTCTATATTACTGAAATATATCTGTGTTATTGAAACAATTCTTTGATTTCTTATGTATTCCTGAAGCGTAAGAAGTGCGTTGACAAATAAATTTTGTATTAACGCTGGAAAATTAACTTTTCCCTTATGACAAAAAATGTGATTGCCATGGTATCACGTACAGTAACCTGTGTTGTAAATTCATCAAACCATAAGTAAAAATTATGTGGAATTACTTTCAGTGCAGGATTAAGTGTATCGTTTTATTAAAATAATTGCATTATCATTATGAATACCCTCATAGCTATTACTTTGTCTATGCAAAAACTGTGTCTGTCTAGCTTTGCGTCTTTCACTCCGACCTGTTTGCTTTCTCCTTCTAGGCACAGCCTACGACAAGGAATCGCAAGCCGTACCAATTCAAAACAAAGAAATTAAGAATTAGGAACTTACTTCAACTTTTCTGGTGACTGGCAAATGACCGCAAAGTTTTTCTTACAGAAAAGCAAGCAAAATAACGACATCAATATACAAAGTCATTTACAGACTTTGTTATTACGATATGTCGATTTTCACTGCTGAAAACATCAGCGACCCAGCAGCTGTCGGTGCCCCGTACGCGCGTGCTACTGCAGCTGATCCATGTAAACATAAACGTCTCTAGAACGCGTTTTCACGAAACGTTATTACATTCGTGTGTCATTTCTACCATAGCACACGATCGGTGGATAGGACAGAAGTCGGTAGAACTTCTATGCACACGTCTTGGAGATATTAATGCACAATAGAGAAGATATCATAAGAGCTATAAATATGAAAGCATCTACTTCCTTTTACCACTCGTAGCGGCTACGTACACACATGATTTTTTTTCTTTGTGCGCATCTGTGGCAACGTACCCTTCGAATTATATAGATGTCATTGGCCCCCTTGTATAATTAATTATAAAAATCTTTACTTCAATTTTCGTGTGCATGTGGCCCAACTTAACGATCAGTCTGTTATTATTCAGTGATGGTAACAATCACTGTAGTCCCTCAAATTGTTTTACGAGTATTATTTTTGTTTATTGAGTAGGAACAAGTGCGTCGATTTCCCACAGTTTTAAAAGTTTTCTGTGTGTTGTTTTATGACTGTTTGGCCAACGTCATTGCTGTATTCGGACGTAACAAGCAACAACATTTAATAGCCATGACATACCATAGCACAGGTGTCTGGTTAAAAGCTCACACAAACAGCTTAAGCTATTCATACACAGCGGAAATATCACACCTGCCAACGGGATACGGATTACCGATTAACGTCAGCATGGGAGGATTGCTTCCGGAAAGCATTTCCATTCATCACTCCACGCTAGTTGTACTATGGGTCGTAACGGACACTTACAAAACAAGTACATCCCGCGGGGAAGATTGCGCACTGTCTAGTCTGTATTGCATTCTCCTAGGTGTACCTATGAGCCAAAATTTTTGGATAACAGATGTTATTGACATCTAGCGACAACTAGGAGAAGGATCTTCAATGTTCTGCAACTCATTACAGCGGTAGAATGTTCGCGTGGTCTGTGAAATGCACGTCATTCCCACGCGCAGCTTCCAGTGTCGACAACCCTTCGTACTGTATACTTGCAAAGAGCAGTTTGTCTGACTTTCTAATGACCTCTCGAGACATGTTGACAGGCTGAACAATGTACAGTAACAACATTGGTAAAATGCTTTAAAAATTCAGGCGTACTTTTATGTCCATTACATAGGTGGTTGTAAGTATAGATTCTCTCTGGTCAAAATGAGCGCCGAGAAAGTGGTTTCTGAACAAAAACAAGCAAAACTATGCAAGTCGTCACGTTGATGCAAAACGTTTTTTGAACACTCTATTTCAGCACAGCAATCCTATGACACGATGGCTTACCAGAAACCAGCTGTATACACGTCTTCGTCTCAGTGCTTCTGTGAGCTGAGAAGTATCGTCCGTTGGATGCATTACTGCCGATTAGACGAGAAGTGCTACGTCGGAAAAGGTCAAAATTGCGTGCAGTGCCGATCTTTTTCACTCGCTGAGTCGACAAGAAATCTGTCTCTCCGCAATGACAGCTCTTCCTGTCTCTGTCGCACTTCAGTTCATATATGCTTTTCCGTTGGGCATTTGACTGGAACGACATCTCAGCAACGATCCAATGCGTCAAAATGGGACTCAAGATCTGATGTCATAATTCCCCTAGAACTTAGAACTACTTAAACCTAACTAACCTAAGGACATCACACACATCCATGCCCGAGGCAGGATTCGAACCTGCGACCGTAGCGGTCACGCGGTTCCAAACTGAAGTGCCGAGAACCGCACGGCCACACCGGCCGGCTCCAATGCGTCATTAAAATAGAAATCCATGTGGACTTTACTCAACATTAGCAATACTGGATTGTCGTCTATTTCATACGACATTACGTAAAATTCTAGCAAAGCGATTTCATTAAAGTAAGCACAAACAAGACATTTTACGACATTTTACAATTATACCGCATTCATTGTAATCAGTACACCATTTAAGTAGTTAATCGATTGTTCTGTTCAACCACATTCGTCAAAGAATGTGTATACTCTAATCATTCTCACCACACAATATTACTACACTATTATTTTATTCGCCTTCTGTTTGTTTATATCCCTAGAAGGAGAAATAGGAAGGTTTTCAAGTGTGATGCTGCGGAAGAAAGTTACCAATTAAATGAAAAGATGAAATACAAAATGAAAAGCAATAAAATGGATAGGCAAGGAAAAAGGGTGCAGAAACCCTTTCGAAAGAAAAAAAGGGGTAGTTTAGTGAAAGCCCCGCCATGGCATTAGGCGGACCATTGGAGGGGAAAATACTGGGAGCAGATGAAGACCAATAGTATGCAAGCCAGAGTAGAGTGGACGCTGTATGCAGTAGTTATGTAGAGATGGTCAGGTTAGCCGAACATGGGAAATGTGGAGGACGGCGCCCAGTCAGTCGAAAAGTTTTACAGTGAAATGAAGTGTTTCTTTCTTTTTTTCTTTTCAGTTTGACCAAATGCGTAATTGTGTTAAGCGAAAGACGATTACGAATTTTAACACAATAGATCTGCCACGCCTGGAACTATACCCGTCTGCAATTCCACTTTGAGCAACGACTCTACTTACCACGAATGTTACACTTGACATACATATTGTAACATCTCAGGTAACAAAAAACTGTTGGCTAGTAAGGAAAACAGCTTTCAGCTTCCAAAAATGGTTCAAATGGCTCTGAGCACTATGGGGCTTAACTTCTTTGGTCATCAGTCCCCTAGAACTTAGAACTGATTAAACCTAACTAACCTAAGGACATCACACACATCCATGCCCGAGGCAGGATTCGAACCTGCGACCGGAGCCGTCGCGCGGTTCCAGACTGTAGCGCCTAGAATCGCATGGCCACTGCGGCCGGCCTTTCAGCTTCCCCTATGGACTGTATTTCATAATTTAGTAGAAAAATTCCAATACTTTACATTCATGTGATTAAACTCTGTTAAATATTTGACCGTCAAGAAAGTCCATGTCTGCACTTAGTTCTTTGTTGCTCTTCTTTTCAATGGCACAAAGCCTGACGTCTTTTGTACTTTTTCAGTTACTTCCTTTTCTTGCAATAAACTAATTATCAGTGAGTAGCAGAGTGTTGTGACGTTTTTGTAAAGTTTATGTAATACGCTATTTTGTAAATCTTTCTTCATTTCAGTTTTCTCTGCCTCCATTTTCAAGTTGCTTTTTCGTTTCTTGCACTTTTCATTCAATCCTCGTTTCTCGAGATGGCGTGAATTTCGATACATAGCTGGTACCCTCTGCACTGAAAGATCAGTGCCGGAATTACGGTCTACTGCTTTCAGCTCTCATCAGAATTTAAATTAAACAAAAAGAAAAAAAAAGAAGGAATGGGAGCGGGAGGTCCGAGCGCGCGCGGGCTCCTGGCTGCTGGGGTGACGCGCTGGCCGCTCCGGATATTGAGTTAGGTGCCGCCGCCGGTTACCGGCTGTGGACACGGGAAAGCTCTCAGAACTGGCGACCAGCGTTCGCAAATGTGGCGTTTTCCATCGGATGCGCAACTGAAGTAGCCCAGCAGAACTCGCAGTTGAGAAAGCACTCGTAAGTTTAGGAATAACTGGTAACAGAGGAGAGAATCCACTTTTCTTTATAAATAAGACAGATATGCGTATCAGCAACAGACGTGGAGACACGAGAATCGATTTCGGAGCACTGTTATCTTGTTGAAAAATGACGTCACCGAGACCTAGCTGCCAGGGCACAGTCACCAGACTTACCACGTCAGAAACGTAGCATCTGCTGTAAAAGCTATCTGTGTACCGACTGCACGCAATACCGTAACGTCAAGTGTTGGGCCCGCATGTTGTGTCTTTGAAGTTTACGGGCGCTAAACAGCGTGGTCATCAGCGCCCAAACGCATAGAAACAGGAACACATGCAGTGAAGGGACGAAGACGGACACCGAACAAGGAGAACGGCTAAAAGACACAGACCCGACGCAGCTCCAAATCGTCACACACAGAGGCAAAACAAGAGGAGAAGAAACGCACTAAAAGAGGAAAGGAAACACAAAGAAAAGAGAACAGAAATCGAAGTGAAACAAGTAGGTAATCGTGACTGGCTGACCTCTTACCTAAAACCTGGGTGAGCCAGTCACCCAGCAGCACATTAAAATCCTCTCCCTAAAATCCGAGGCAACAAATTGGACAGGACACAAAACCGTAAGACCTTAATTACAGTCGTTGCGTCATCTTGTAAAATAGAGGGCAAATCCGGTGGCAAGGAAACCACCGCCCTCTGGTCAGAGAATAAAAGACAGTCAAGTAAAATGTGGCGGACAGTAATCTGGACGCCACAAGAACTGCAGATTGGGGGGTTCTCCCGCCGGAGTAAAAAACCATGCGTTAAGGGACTGTGCCCGATGCGGAGGCGAGTGAGGAGAACCTCATCCCGCCTGCATGACTGGTAGGACGTACGCCATGGCCGCGTGGTAGCCTTGACCAGACGCAGTTGATTGTCACCGACTGCCAGCCACTCCTCTTCCCACTGACGCATAACACGAAAACGCAGGAGGGAGGTAACAGCATGGAGGGGGACGGCACATTCAACAACGTGAGGGAGGGAACATGCATCTTTGGCAGCCACATCCGCCAGTTCGTTTCCCCTAATACCCACGTGCCCCGGCACCCAGCAGAAGGACACCTCCTTCCCCTGCCGTTGCAGGTGGAGGAGGGCATCATGGATGTTCTGGACGACCGTATCCGCTGGGTACAAGTGGTGCATGGTCTGAAGGGCCCTCAGGGAGTCAGAACAAATGAGGAACTTAAGACTGGGAACACACCTCATCTGCTCCAATGCCCGCAAGATCGCAAACAATTCGGCATCAAAGATGGTAAACGCTGCAGGAAGCCGTAACTTGACGACTCGTCCCGTATGTTGATGCGAACTGTCGACGTCCGCTCTACCCGAAGCGTCCACACACTGGTAGGTCGTCCATCATGACGCTCCGTGCAGATTCGAGATTCGTTTCAAACACGACTGAGCTACGACGATGTCGTCGGTCGCATCACTGATACCCCCTTAGGGAAAGCCGGAATGAAGGCCACAACGGTCGCCGTGCTGGCGGTTTGCGGTGCTCGAGAAGTCGTCGTAGTGCCTGTGTGCGTGCTTTTATACCTGCAGACGAGCCCGTCTCCTGGCGCTGATGCTCAACATCCAAGTCAGCAGAAAATGAAACCCTACTACACAGCACTACAGGGAATTTACTCGCATTTGCGTATATGAACAAAGAAATGGTTCAAATGGCTCTGAGCACTATGGGACTTAACATCTGAGGTCATCAGTCCCCTAGAACTTAGAACTAGTTAAACCTAACTAACCTAAAGACATCACACACATCCATTCCCGAGGCAGGATTCGAATCTGCGACCGTAGCGGTCGCGTGGTTCTAGACTGCAGCGCCAAGAACCGCTCGGACACCCCGGCCGGCCGTATATGAACACCTTCGGCTGTATATTGGAATGACGACAAGGAAAATTTGTGCCGGACCGGGACTCGAACCCGTAGTTCCCGCTTTACGCGTGATATTGACTAATCCGCTTCGGCCATCCGAGCACGAATCACGACCAGACTCACACCTCCACCTGCACTGTACATTACGTGTATTGCCCTCCAGGAAGGCCATGTCTATTGAGAGTCGAGGGCCTGGTATCGGTGAAAAAATACGAAATAGCAGCGCTTGTGTTTCACGCGTCGTACTTCTTAATAACACAAGCACTGCTGCTTCGTAGAGAAATCTACTAGCTGCTGTGCAAAGTAGCTGGCTTCCAAGCCAGCACGGCGTTAGGTCTAAAGCATAGGTAATATGGACAACACAGTAGGAAACAAGTAACAGACATTTATTAACACAATGTGCACCTAAATACTCTGCTTTGTATGATGAGTGACGCGTGGCTCTGTAGTCCAAAACCTACAGGTTCATCTAACAAAAGACGTCCAAACAGTACTGTAACTAAAAGACATCGAATTCCGATTTGAATATAACTTTGAGACACGGCGGTTACCGTCCGTTTATAGCGACAAACTATAACTTCGGCAACTGCTGATCTGCGTCGGCTGTAGCTTTCGATTGTAAAAGTTGCCCACTAACAGGCCTAGTGTTGCTTTGCGTCTGCCCTTACCCTTCCGGGGGTGGAATAATCTTGCATCTGCGATCTCACTGACGAAAGCAGAATGTGCGGGCGCCGGCTGACATACCTGTAAGCAGGTGGAGCGGCTGTCTGGAGGTCTCGCGGTAGAAGCATAAACACACTGAGATGTGCTCATATACAGATGGCGGTAGTATCGCGTGCACGAAGTATAAAAGGGCAGTGCGTTGGTGGAGCTATCATTTGAACTCAGGTGATTCATGTGAAAAGGTTTCCGACGTGATTATGGTCATCAGACGCGGAATGGTAGTTGGTTCAAATGGTTCAAATGGCTCTGAGCACTATGGGAGGTCATCGGTCCCTTAGAACTTAGAACTACTTAAACCTAACTAACCTAAGGACATCACACACATCCATGCCCAAGGCAGGATTCGAACCTGCGACCGTAGTAGTCGCGCGGTTCCGGACTGAAGCGCCTAGAACCGCTCGGCCACCACGGCCGGCAGTGGTAGTTGGAGCTAGACTCACTTGCCGTTGCGTTTTAATACGAGGGCAGTTCAATAAGTAATGCAACACATTTTTTTTTGAAACAGGGGTTGTTTTATTCAGTATTGAAATACACCAGGTTATTTGCCAATCTTTTAGCTACACAACACTATTTTTCAACGTAATCTCCATTCAATGCTACGGCCTTACGCCACCTTGAAATGAGGGCCTGTATGCCTGCGCGGTACCATTACACTGGTCGATGTCGGAGCCAACGTCGTACTGCATCAATAACTTCTTCATCATCCGCGTAGTGCCTCCCACGGATTGCGTCCTTCATTGGGCCAAACATATGAAAATCCGACGGTGCGAGGTCGGGACTGTAGGGTGCATGAGGAAGAACAGTCCACTGAAGTTCTGTGAGCTCCTCTCGGGTGCGAAGACTTGTGTGAGGTCTTGCGTTGTCATGAAGAAGGAGAAGTTCGTTCAGATTTTTGTGCCTACGAACACGCTGAAGTCGTTTCTTCAATTTCTGAAGAGTAGCACAATACACTTCAGAGTTGATAGTTTGACCATGGGGAAGGACATCGAACAGAATAACCCCTTCAGCGTCCCAGAAGACTGTAACCGTGACTTTACCGGCTGAGGGTATGGCTTTAAACTTTTTCTTGGTAGGGGAGTGGGTGTGGCGCCACTCCATTGATTGCAGTTTTGTTTCAGGTTCGAAGTGATGAACCCATGTTTCATCGCCTGTAACAATCTTTGACAAGAAATTGTCACCCTCAGCCACAAGACGAGCAAGCAATTCCGCACAGATGGTTCTCCTTTGCTCTTTATGGTGTTCGGTTAGACAACGAGGGACCCAGCGGGAACAAACCTTTGAATATCCCAACTGGTGAACAATTGTGACAGCACTACCAACAGAGATGTCAAGTTGAGCACTGAGTTGTTTGATGGTGATCCGTCGATCATCTCGAACGAGTGTGTTCGCACGCTCTGCCATTGCAGGAGTCACAGCTGTGCACGGCCGGCCCGCACGCGGGAGATCAGACAGTCTTGCTTGACCTTGCGGCGATGATGACACACGCTTTGCCCAACGACTCACCGTGCTTTTGTCCACTGGCAGATCACCGTAGACATTCTGCAAGCGCCTATGAATATCTGAGATGCCCTGGTTTTCCACCAAAAGAAACTCGATCACTGCCCGTTGTTTGCAACGCACATCCGTTACAGACGCCATTTTAACAGCTCCGTACAGCGCTGCCACCTGTCTGAAGTCTATGAAACTATACGAGACGAAGCGGGAATGTTTGAAAATATTCCACAAGAAATTTCCGGTTTTTTCAACCAAAATTGGCCGAGAAAAAAAATGTGTTGCATTACTTATTGAACTGCCCTCGTAGAATTCAAAATTCCCATATACACAGTGTCAACAGTATGCCGACGATACCACATTTCAGCCATTAACTCTCACCACGGACAACGCGTCCGCTTAATGACCGAGAGCAGCGGCATATCCGTGCGCAGTTTGGCGTTAATGGCCTGTGGTAGCAAACAGCCGACGCAAGTGCCTTTGCCAACAGCACGACGCCATCTGTAGCACATCTCCTGGGTTGGTAACCATATCAGTTGGACCCTGGACGACTGGGAAAGCTGGTCAGCTAGTTGTAGGGTTCTAGTACACGAAGCCGTTCAGCCAAGTTTTCAAGGCACTGTGCAAGCTGGCGCTTCATAATAATGTGGGCTGTGTTTACGTAGAATGGCTTCGGGCCTCTGGTCCAGTTGAACCGATCGTTGAGTGGAAATGGACTTCAGAGTCTCAAACATTTATGGATGAGAATCCACCATGTCATCAGGCCACAACTGTTCACGGTTGGTTTGAAGAACATTCTGGACAATTCGAGCATCAATGAAGTCCAACATTTATGGGACATGATCTAGAGGTCAGTTCGTGCACAAAGTCCTGCACTGACAACACTTTCGCAGTTATGACTGGTTATAGAGACAGGGTTGGACAATATTTATGCAGGGACTTCCAGAGACTTGTTAAGTCCGTGCCATGTTGAACTGCTACACTGTTTGGGGCAAAAGGAGGTCCGACGCGATATTAAGAGGCATCCATGACATTTGTCACCTCACTGTAGGCTCCAGTTTGGTGACAGATAGAAACTGTGTAGCTCTGGTCATGGAGAGTGCCCACTTGGTTTCACCCTTTGTTGCTATCAGTGTCTACCATGTGTGACTTCATACACAGCAGGAAGCTATACTGCAGGGGCAGCCAAGATTTCGACTCAGTAGCCATGCCCTGGCACGAGTGCCAAAGCACTCAGTCTAGCTGCACACTTCCCCCATTCCCACAGCTCGCTGTCCGAGTGTAAGGAGGGAGAAACTGCAACTGTGCTACATTGAAATGGTAATCCAGTCTCACTGCATACAACTTGGATGCATATTTCGTATTTGTCAACAACATAGATCACAAACAAAACAAAAATCCAGTCTCACTGCATACGACTTGGTTTCATATTTCCATTTGTCAACAACACAGATCACAAACAAAACATTATCTAGTTATTTCTGGCGCACTGAAGACGTAATATAATTTTTATCTGGTACAAACAGTCAGCATACGGACAGACACGGACGGTTTCACAGATGTAAGGATTACAGGTTTGGGCGCTGCCACCTCGTGTGAATACGAGAGCGAAGGAATGGAGATTGTCTCGACGAAAGGTTATAAGATGAACATAAAAAAAGGCAGAACAAGAGTAATGAAATACAGTGGAGTTAAATCAGGCGTTACGAGAGCGAGCTGGCGCCATCTTGGAACGCTGACGAACTGCTGTGTCAGCATTCGCCTGGCGCAGAGCGCCTCCACGCACACAGTAGTCGCGTCTCGTCGCTGGCTGCACGCACAGGCGGAACTGTTCGCAAAGCGTGTGGTTTCGACGCGTAATTTATGTCCTTTTCACCTTAAAATGGAGTTTTGAACAATCCGTATTTATCGTTGATGTTGATGTTTGGTTTGTGGGACGCTCAACTGTGTGGTCATCAGCGCCCGTACAGAATGCCAATTTTTGGGCAGTCCAATATTTTTACAGTCAAATCTAGCCACAGTCAGGAATAACGATGATGGTGATGAAATATGAGGGCAACACAAACATCCAGTCCCCGGGTGGAGAAAATCCCCAACCCAGTATTTATTTGTGGTATAGACACAATTATGACAGGTCAGCGTAGCGAGAAATTATTATAAATGTTCTAACAGAAATGAAGTGGTAATGATTAACAACTCGTAGTTTGCGTCTTTCTGTGCCTCACGGACGCAATGCTGCAATAATCCTGAGATATATTGAGGGAGGGTCTCAACCCAGGACTCAGACCCATAACCGTGTCATACAGATTCTAGCACCCAGGTTGCCAGTAAGCATGATTTAGTTTCGTGATTGGAAGAAGGTTCATCGAAATACTTTACCACTTTTGTAATCACGTTATGGACACATGAAACCTCTACCCCAGAAAAACGAAGTAGACATCCTTGGCAGTTTTAATCTGAAACTGTAACTCTTTAAAACAGGAATTACATCGTAGATGAGTCAGTTACATCAGCACACGAGCAGCGGTACTTTCAACTGAAACGTCAAACGGTCTTGAAAACAGCTGGAAATATCCTTAAAACGTTTAGGAAACCATCCTTGCAGTGTTTTAAAGGCCACAATGAATGCATTTTCTTTCTTCACAGCCAGTGTGCTTAAGGTTTTTATACATCTCAGAATGTGTCCTGTCAACTGATCCCTTCTTTTAGTGTAGTTATACCATAAATTTCTTTTCTCCCCAATTATCTTCAGTGCCTGCTCTTTGGTTAATTGATCTACCATCTAATCCCCAGCATTCTTCTCTTGCATCACATATCAAAAGCTTCTATACTCCTCTTGTCTAAACTATTTATAGTCCATGTTTCACTTGCATACAAGGCTACACTAAATACCGTCAGAAACGACTTCCTGACACTTAAATCTATATTCGATGTTCTCAAATTTATCTTCTTCAGAAACGCTACATTTTAAATCTTCTCTACTTCTGCCTTCATCAGTTATTTTTCTGCCCAAACAGCAAAAATCATTTACTACCTTTAATATATCTTTTCCTAATCTAATTTCCTCAGCACCGCCTGATTTAACTCCACGGTATTCCATTACTCTTGTTCTGTTTTTTTTTTTTCTTTTTTTACGTTCATCTTATAACCTTTCGTCGAGACAATCTCCATTCCTTCCGACTACTCTTGCCAAATACGCTCGAGTAAAGATGGATCGGTTCTTTACATTCAAAGCCCATTATTAAGAAATAAAGCTCAGAGAATATAAAAATGCAGTAAGTGAAGCAGGCAAAAAGGAATACAAACGTCTCAAAAATGAGATCGACAGGAAGTGCAAAATGGCTAAGCAGGGATGGCTAGAGGACAAATGTAAGGATGTAGAGGCTTATCTCACTAGGGGTAAGATAGATACTGCCTACAGGAAAATTAAAGAGACCTTTGGAGATAAGAGAACCACTTGTATGAACATCAAGAGCTCAGATGGAAATCCAGTTCTAAGCAAAGAAGGGAAAGCAGAAAGGTGGAAGGAGTATATAGAGGGTCTATACAAGGGCGATGAACTTGAGGACAATATTATGGAAATGGAAGAGGATGTAGATGAAGCTGAAATGGGAGATACGATACTGCGTGAAGAGTTTGACAGAGCACTGAAAGACCTGAGTCGAAACAAGGCCCCCGGAGTAGACAACATTCCATTGGAACTACTGACGGCCTTGGGAGAGCCAGTCCTGACAAAACTCTACCATCTGGTGAGCAAGATGTATGAAACAGGCGAAATACCCTCAGACTTCGAGATGAATACAATAATTGCAATCCCAAAGAAAGCAGGTGTTGACAGATGTGAAAATAACCGAACAATCAGTTTAATAAGCCACAGCTGCAAAATACTAACACGAATTCCTTACAGACGAATGGAAAAATTGGTAGAAGCCGACCTCGGGGAAGATCAGTTTGGATTCCGTAGAAATACTGGAACACGTGAGGCAATACTGACCTTACGACTTATCTTAGAAGAAAGATTAAGGAAAGGCAAACCTACGTTTCTAGCATTTGTAGACTTAGAGAAAGCTTTTGACAATGTTGACTGGAATACTCTCTTTCAAATTCTAAAGGTGGCAGGGGTAAAACACAGGGAGCGAAATGCTATTTACAATTTGTACAGAAACCAGATGGCAGTTATAAGAGTCGAGGGACATGAAAGGGAAGCAGTGGTTAAGAAGGGAGTAAGACAGGGTTGTAGCCTCTCCCCGATGTTATTCAATCTGTATATTGAGCAAGCAGTAAAGGAAACAAAAGGAAAAATTCGGAGTAGGTATTAAAATCCATGGAGAAGAAATAAAAACTTTGAGGTTCGCCGATGACATTGTAATTCTGTCAGAGACAGCAAAGGACTTGGAAGAGCAATTGAACGGAATGGATGGTGTCTTGAAGGGAGGATATAAGATGAACATCATCAAAAGCAAAACGAGGATAATGGAATGTAGTCGAATTAAGTCGGGTGATGTTGAGGGTATTAGGTTAGGAAATGAGACACTTAAAGTAGTAAAGGAGTTTTGCTATTTGGGGAGCAAAATAACTGATGATGGTCGAAGTAGAGAGGATATAAAATGTAGACTGGCAATGGCAAGGAAAGCGTTTTTGAAGAAGAGAAATTTGTTAACATCGAGTATAGATTTAAGTGTCAGGAAGTCATTTCTGAAAGTATTTGTATGGAGAGTAGCCATGTATGGAAGTGAAACATGGACGGTAAATAGTTTGGACAAGAAGAGAATAGAAGCTTTCGAAATGTGGTGCTACAGAAGAATGCTGAAGATTAGATGGGTAGATCACATAACTAATGAGGAAGTATTGAATAGGATTGGGGAGAAGAGATGTTTGTGGCACAACTTGACCAGAAGAAGGGCTCGGTTGGTAGGACATGTTCTGAGGCATCAAGGGATCACCAATTTAGTATTGGAGGGCAGTGTGGAGGTTAAAAATCGTAGGGGGAGACCAAGAGATGAATACACTAAGCAGATTTAGAAGGATGTAGGTTGCAGTAGGTACTGGGAGATGAAGAAGCTTGTACAGGATAGAGTAGCATGGAGAGCTGCATCAAACCAGTCTCAGGACTGAAGACCACAACAACAACAACAAAGCTCAGAGTATCTGCACGGAACATCATCATCGTAGACTTACAGCAACCATCTGGAGCAATCAATCAGAAGTGTTTCAGACATCTGCGCTGGTACTACATTCCATGTAGCAGAACATTGTCGACCATTTCGGCAAAATTCTGTACAGTCCAGGCATGTCGACAGAGCTTTGAATGAGACTGGGAGCCTGTTGACAGGATATCTACGACTAATTCCTGTGAGTAAACTGTACCACATCATGGGAATCGCACCACCAAGCATTCGCAGGAAAGCAGCTTCATAAGGGGAGAAGAAGAAATAGGGAACTGATCCCAGACATGTAATCGTCTAAGACTCAGATCAACAAAGAGCTCCCTACAAACAACTTCTAACTATTCCTTCATATATCGGAACTCGCAGAGTGGAGCGTTGGCGAGATTCTTTCCCTGCAGCATACGAAATGAAGTCCAAAGAGAAACCAGCTGCAGATTCACACCTAACGTAAGTGACGTGGAAAACGCCGAAAGGATTGAAAACCTAGGGTGTCACGACGTAAAGTCAATCTCAGGAAATGGGGGAGGGGGCTTCAGTGGTGACAAAATTTACCAGTGTGGTAACTTGCAGAACTAACAACATCTCCTCGTTTGCAGCAACCTGCCGAATACAGTACTATTGGTGATCTTGCTGCAGCGAACAAAACAGCAGTTTTTCATCTTCCTGACTGTATTTCATACGTTAGTGTTGTAGATATTAATCCCCGTATTTTTATTGTTATTACTTTTGTCTGCACTCTATTGGATTTCCTCTGTGGTTGATTCTTTGTGTGTAATCGAGGTCTGCGCGTGTTATTAATGGTCCTCCAGTAATGTGATAATTTCGAGTCCTAGTCACGTAAAATAAATAATAAATTAATTAGTACTTCGTGGACTTTCTGCTGACTTACGTGCAGCAACCGAAGTATTCTCTCTCTCTCCTGTCTGTCTTTCTCTCTCTCTCTCTCTCTCTCTCTCTCTCTCTCTCTCCTCCCCCCTGTATGTCTGTCGCAGTGGTAATGTGTTTCATATTCACTGCGGTAAAAGTCTTAAACGGAATTTCGGCTTCTTCCGGGTACGCTTTTCCTGCCATTACTCACAGCTGCCCTTTGGACGCTAGCACGCCACTAATAGCGATTTATTGTCGAGTGCCGTTCACGGCTCATTTCAGCGCTGTTGAATATGTAACAGGGCAAATGATACCGCCGAACGCGTTTCATCTTGCCGCCGGTCTGTCATGCTAAATGGCGCGTAATTTGCAGCTGCGGGAAATTATTCACGAGCTAACCATGGACTGCAGGACCACAATTAGACCCTCTGGTTATACAGGTTTGCAGTTAACAGTTACAATGTTGTTTCGCTGTGGGTAAAGAATCCAAGAAATTTTACCTCTCGCTTTGGTTCGAGGTCGCTCACTAAAGAAAGATTCACTGATTACATTGCTCCTTTTTTATGTGTTCAATGTAGAAACAGTTTAAGATGAGTTATGTAAAATATGTGGAGCTGCGGGTTGGTGGCCAGATATCAAGGTTCTTCCTCAGACGAGAAAGATTAATTATTTATTTCACAGTAAGTCATATGAAAGAGAGCAAACCTAACCGTGGAAAACAGTGTGGTGCTAAAACTCAACGACAGTTCTTTTCAGATGGCTGCGGCTTCTACAGACGATGGATAGCTTGATCTCAACACGGTGGTATAAAAATCTCATTGAAAGTCGGATGTTGTATTTTTTTCTTTGGGGTATTCTATTGTTTACCCCTGTGTTAGAACTCAATTTATTTTAATTATATTTGGCTCTTTGAGGTCTTGTTCGGATGTGACTAATTTCAAAGATAAACTTATCGATTAACAGTACATACTTTGATCTTCTGCACGAGTGTTTCATGTAGATATAAATTTAGGCTACATTTCAGTTTACATTCAGGACGACATATTTTTTATTTGCAAAATAACTATCAGAATTTACAAGCATGCACATATGACTTTGTGGTACTTTTCACAGTTGCGTTTAGGATCAAAGATTCCATTTACTCTTAAGAAATGTATGATGTGCCGTTCACCAGGCGTGCGAAAGAAACACAGAAGATACTCAAACTCGTGCCGCGCTTTTGAGAGCAAGCTTGGAGCTACTGGATTCACTGACTTCATGCGGCGCCGCAGTTCATCCAGATCTTTTGGAGCTGGTGGCATACTGACAGGGTCTGTCCCAAACACTGCAAAAACAGGTAACATACCGTGAAACCAGGCAACGTTGTAGGTCGGTGTAGTGTAGTGCGGCCCATAGGGCTAATCCGTCGTTGAGGCAGTTTATTGTGTAAAAAATGCTGTTACGTCACGTCAGAAAAATGTAACTAAATTGTACCTATTGAAACGTTATAACTGACGCGGCGCACGTTGGATAACGAACGAGCGAGATAGCTCCACCAGTCAATTTAGAAGTAGATGTCCTGTACGTAGTGGAGCGACTTAAATTGATTGAGGCAAATCTTCTGGGCCAGATTTTACAGCAGTTAGGTTTCATTCGGAATATGTTGATGAAATAGCACCATGTTTAACCATCAAATACAACCACTCGTTCATGAAAGACCCATACCAGAAGACTGTACAGTTGTTCTGGTCACACCAATACTCAAGAAAGGGACTAGAAGTAATTCGCTAAATGAGAAGTCCAGGTGATCGATTTGCAGTGTGATTTTGGAACATATACTGTCCTCGAACTTAACGAAAGTAATATATATTGACACATAGCCAGCACCGATTCGGAAATGTCGTTCTTGTGAAACACAACTATCTTTTTATTCTTGCGAAGTAATTACGCTATCGACAGCGGTATCAAGTTGATTCCATGTTTCTAGATTTCTCGAAGGCAATTGATACCGTTCAACACAAGCGTCTTCTAATCAATCTGCGTACATATTGATTATCATCTCCTGTGTCACAGGATTCTGTCAGAAAGATCACAGTTCGTAGTAACTGACGGGAAGTCATCAAGCGAAACATAAATCATGTCCCCAAGCAAGCATTGTATGCCCTCTGCTGTTCTTAATCTACATAAACGGTTCGGAGACGAACTAAGCAGCTCTCTTAGACTGTTTGCAAACGATGTTTTCCATTGCCGTCTGATAAACTTTTCAGGAGATCAATAGGGATTACAAAATGATTTACACAAAATTTTTTGACATCATTGTAGAAGAACAATGACGCGTAGTACCGACTGGTACCCGTTACGAACTGCTTCACTACTGTACAGCGGTTACGTGCGCTGCCAATACATTGTTTTATATCACGACTAATCTCGATTTTGTGTTAGTTTTAAAGGTGGATAAGTTTTGCCTTACATGGCCCATTATACACGTTATATATTTCAGATATTTAGTCTCAGAACGGTTTATAGACAGTAACTGGTTACCAGAATTAAAAAAGAAAACTTTTATTGCTTTCTAGACTCCTTTATATTACAATTTACAAGATATCAGTATGGTTCGAATGTGTCAGTTGAGCCTGAACAATACAAATCAGAGGTCCTCCATATGAGCACTAAAAAATTCCGTTAAACTTTGTTTACACGATAATCTATACAAATTTGAAAGTGTTCGATTCAGTTAGATTACAGCAGTCACGGAACATTGCGTTTCATTGATAAAACTAAGAGATTCAACGAATCTACTAAAGAGACTACGTATATTACGTTTTTCCTTCTTCCTGTGAGGTATGGTTTTGTTACTAGTTTGGATTGACGGAGGACACTGGAAAAGTTCAAAGAAGGCCAGCGCTTTTTGTATTATCGTCGAATAGGGAAGACAGTGCCACGGATATACACTCCTGGAAATTGAAATAAGAACACCGTGAATTCATTGTCCCAGGAAGGGGAAACTTTATTGACACATTCCTGGGGTCAGATACATCACATGATCACACTGACAGTACCACAGGCACATAGACACAGGCAACAGAGCATGCACAATGTCGGCACTAGTACAGTGTATATCCACCTTTCGCAGCAATGCAGGCTGCTATTCTCCCATGGAGACGATCGTAGAGATGCTGGATGTAGTCCTGTGGAACGGCTTGCCATGCCATTTCCACCTGGCGCCTCAGTTGGACCAGCGTTCGTGCTGGACGTGCAGACCGCGTGAGACGACGCTTCATCCAGTCCCAAACATGCTCAATGGGGGACAGATCCGGAGATCTTACTGGCCAGGGTAGTTGACTTACACCTTCTAGAGCACGTTGGGTGGCACGGGATACATGCGGACGCGCATTGTCCTGTTGGAACAGCAAGTTCCCTTGCCGGTCTAGGAATGGTAGAACGATGGGTTCGATGACGGTTTGGATGTGCCGTGCACTATTCAGTGTCCCCTCGACGATCACCAGTGATGTACGGCCAGTGTAGGAGATCGCTCCCCACACCATGATGCCGGGTGTTGGCCCTGTGTGCCTCGGTCGTATGCAGTCCTGATTGTGGCGCTCACCTGCACGGCGCCAAACACGCATACGACCATCATTGGCACCAAGGCAGAAGCGACTCTCATCGCTGAAGACGACACGTCTCCATTCGTCCCTCCATTCACGCCTGTCGCGACACCACTGGAGGCGGGCTGCACGATGTTGGGGCGTGAGCGGAAGACGGCCTAACGGTGTGCGGAACCGTAGCCCAGCTTCATGGAGACGGTTGCGAATGGTCCTCGCCGATACCCCAGGAGCAACAGTGTCCCTAATTTGCTGGGAAGTGGCGGTGCGGTCCCCTACGGCACTGCGTAGGATCCTACGGTCTTGGCGTGCATCCGTGCGTCGCTGCGGTCCGGTCCCAGGTCGACGGGCACGTGCGCCTTCCGCCGACCACTGGCGACAACATCGATTTACTGTGGAGACCTCACGCCCCACGTGTTGAGCAATTCGGCGGTACGTCCACCAGGCCTCCCGCATGCCCACTATACGCCCTCGCTCAAAGTCCGTCAACTGCACATACGGTTCACGTCCACGCTGTCGCGGCATGCTACCAGTGTTAAAGACTGCGATGGAGCTCCGTGTGCCACGGCAAACTGGCTGACACTGACGGCGGCGGTGCACAAATGCTGCGCAGCTAGCGCCATTCGACGGCCAACACCGCGATTCCTGGTGTGTCCGCTGTGCCGTGCATGTGATCATTGCTTGTACAGCCCTCTCGCAGTGTCCGGAGCAAGTATGGTGGGTCTGACACACCGGTGTCAATGTGTTCTTTTTTCCATTTCCAGGAGTGTAATAAGCGAATTTGGGGGGCAGTCACTAAGACAAAAACGTTTTCCGTTGTGGCTGGATCTTTTCACGAAATTTCAGTCGTCAGCTGTCTCCCCCGAATGCGATAAATTTCGATCATTTCCACCCGCGTAGGGAGAAATGATCATCAGCATAAAAAACGAGAAATCAATGTTCGCATGAGAAGTAGAATTTTCCCACGTGGTATTCGAGAGTGGAACGGTAGAGAAATACTGTGAAAGTGGTTCTACGCACCTTCTACCAAGCAGTTAAGTGTGAATTGTAGAGTAGACATGAAGATCTAGGTCTAGACGTAGAACTCTAGGCAGCGACATGCACCAGCAGCTTGTTACTGGCACTAAGGACAACTTGCGGTTTTGACGTGAATGTAAAAATCCGGCTTCAGCATCCATCTTCATCCGTTTAGAAGATATTAATATTAAAATTTACGTCAAGTATCTATCTTCATCCGTGTAAAAGATATTACCTTGTGAATTTGAGATAGTTTTCCGACTTAACAAACCGCAAGTGTCCCATGTCAAACGGTTCGTCTCAACTTGCTCCACACTACTCTGGTACATTGTAAACCTCAAATTGCCCTACAAAAACTACGTAAGCTACAGCGTATGCACCTAGTGCGACTTTTTCAACATTCTCGCGCTCTCTTCGCACAAACCATTAGTTCTAGGGAAAAAATTAATAGGACCTTTTTTGCTGGAGGGTCTGGTTATTCAAGAAAAACTTACAAAGTGATATTAAATGTCTTCTACCTCGGAAACCATTCGGAATAGGGCAAACGTCCATTTGAAGTTTTTTGTTCAGAATCACTAATATCATCATTCCTCAAAGCATATACGAGGGTTGCCCAGAAAGTAATGCACAGAATTTTTTTCCTTCGACAATTCTTTATTGAACATAATAAGAATTACACACACGAAAGAATAGTGTTTTATCTACACACCCTATTTTTTTCACGTAATCTTCATCCCATTCTATGGCCTTCCTCCAGGGCGAAACAAGGGCGTGTATGCTCTGTCGGTACCAATCCTTGTGCTGGTGGCGGGGCCAGTGCTTCGCTGTATGAATCACCTCTTCATCGACCTCAAAATGTCTTCCACGGATGGCATCGTTTAATGGCACAAAACAAGTGGAGGTCCGCGGGGCTAGGTCAGGTGTGTCACATGTGACAGCCATGGATGGTCTCTCTGGCCGCTGCAATTCATGGAGCTCCTGAACCGCCTTCTGACGACCTCACCCTCCGTGCCCAGCGACCAACTGTACTGTCGACAGCAGATGCTCCATAGACTTTGCACAAGTGTTTGTGAATATTCCCCACGGTTTCCTTCTCTGTAGTGAGAAATTCAACGGCGGCACGTCGCTTGTAACGTACGTCACCTACAGATGCCATTTTGAAACTGTCCTGCAGCTACGCTATCCGTCGGAACTGACGGAAACTTGGCGCACTTACTCGGGAGACTTCAAATAATACATACGAAGCGTTTCCCATTTGTAACACTGTTTTTGGCTGAGAAAAAAAATGCGGTGCATTATTTTCTGGGCAACCCTCGTACCTTTCCTCCTGACTCACTCTGTGCATACAGGGCGTCCCATTTATCTTGACCGCCGGACGGGTTCGCCGAGCGGTTCTAGGCGCTACAGTCTGGAACCGCGCGACCGCCACGGTCGCAGGTTCGAATTCTGTCTCAGGCATGGGTGTGTGTGCTGTCCTTAGGTTAGTTAGGTTTAAGTAGTTCTAAGTTCTAGGGGACTGATGACTTCAGTTAAGTCCCATAGTGCTCAGAGCCATTATGTTGACCACCCTATATAACTGTTTGTCCAGATGCAAATTACAAAATGTTTCAAGCAAATGTTCTTTAGCCGTCAGGGGGACATCAATCAGCAAGATTCCCTTCGTTGTAGCTTTCTTTTTTACAAAGATATGAACAGCGGTAAGACTTTTTTATATCACACCCTGTATTTTTCATTCGGTAATTCATTTCCTCTCCTAAAGACATATTCGTAAATTTGTCACAGTGTATCATTCACTCAGACATAACGTTATTAATTACATAACACAACACTGGCGTTGACGCTCCCAGCGCTTAGTGCAGGTACTCGCTGTAATGGAACACATCCACGTGCTGACGTTGACAGAGGACAAATGTAAACATAAGTAGAATGCACTTCCCTCATTCCGTCAACCATCGTCAGTTGTAGAGTTGTGTGAGTCGAATGTGCACCAAAGAAAAGAAGGTAGAAATGCTACTCATCTATGGGGAATGTAAGTCAGCACAACAGTAATTGCAACACTGTTTTCTTTGGTACAGGTACATTTATTACAGTAGTTTAGTCCTTTTAAATTCTGTTGTGTAGAGTAGGCATACAGTGAAAGCTGTCCTTCCTACAAACTGCATCGACATAACGTTTCTTTTATTGTTGTTGAAGGTAGGCGAAATGCTACGCAGGCAGCGGAACTGTACAGAGAGCGATATCCTGGGAAGAACCCATCTTCCCGGCGGATGTTATCTCGCCTTGTTGCGACGCTTCAGGAAACGGGAAGTTTCAACCCACGAAAACCCAATCGTCGTAGCACTCCCTCAGACGAAACTGCCGAAGTTGCAGTTATCGCTTCCGTTGCTATGAATCCACATGTGAGCACACGACAGCTTGAACACGAGATTGGCATTCCTAAAACCAGTGTACATCGTATTCTTACACGTCATCGGTTCCATCCTTACCATGTACACCTACACCAAGAAATACATAGGAATGATTTCCATAATCGTGTACAGTTCTGTCAGTGGGCACAGCAGCAAATCCTCGCCAACCTGAACTTCTTCTACAATGTTCTATTTACCGATGAATGTTCCTTATTAAACAAAGGACAGGTAATTACAAGGAACATGCATTATTGGTCCAGCGACAACCCACGATGGCTTAGATAGGTGGAACATCAGTGTCAATGGAAAGTTAACGTCTGGTGTGGGATGCTTGGTACTATAATAATTGGCCCTTACTTCATCAATGGTAGTCAAAACGGCGCAGCGTATGCCAACCTCCTCAGACACATTCTTCCTCCTCTTCTGGATGAAGTTCCGCTAAGGACCAGAATACTTGTGTGGCATCAATACGATGGATGTCCAGCACATAATTCCTTGTGAGCACGTCGTGTTCTGAACCGAAGGTATCCTGCTAGGTCTCCTGATTTAAGTTCTCTGGACTTTTTTTCTTTGGGGACGCATTAAAGACGTTGTCTATCGCGATATTCCAACAACTCTAGAGGACATGCAGGAACGTATCATGCTTTCTTGTAATTCTCTTCAGCAGGCAACACTGGAAGCAGAAAATCATTCTTTCATTCAACGAATGCACCAGTGTATCGGTGTCCAGGGTCAACACTTTGAGCACCTTTGAATGTTCTACTCCTGGGCAATGGTACAGGAGAGTCAAAGTCAATTTTGTGTTATGTTTTTACTTGGTTTTCATTTGTTTTCTGACAACTCCAGCAAGTGGAGGAGTTTGTGATCCCGGGCTCAATGTTGTGTTATGTAATTAATAACGTTTTCTTTCAGTGAATGGTACAGTGTGATACATTTTTGAGTAGGTCTTTAGGAGAGGAAATGAATTACTGAATAAAACATACAGTGTGCCATTTACAAAAGCCATACCGCTGTTCATATTTTTGTAAAAAACGAAAGCAATCATGCTGATTGATGTCCCCCTGACGGCTGCATCTGGACAAACAGTTATTTAGGGTGGTCAAGATAAATGGGACACTATATTTATATCACTGGTTGTGTTCGTTTCATGTTCCATTGAGTGGTTCATACAATATGGTCAGTATACGTAGCAGACTTAATCACACGACAGTTATAGACGTGAGGGACGAAAGTTCTTTGAAATTAACTGCACCATCGCCATATTGGCGTATCACCCGACGTGATGGTATGGGGTTCCATTGGTTACACGTCTCGGTCACGTCTTGTTCGCATTGACGGCACTTTGAACAGTGGACGTTACATTTCAGATGTGTTACGACCCGTGGCTCTACCCTTCATTCGATCCCTACGAAACCCTACATTTCAGGAAGATAATGCACGACCGCATGTTGCATGTCCTGTACGGGCCGTTCTGGATACAGAAAATGTTCGACTGCTGCCTTGGCCAGCACATTCTCCATTACTCTCACGAATTGAAAACGTCTGGTCAATGGTGGCCAAGGAACTGGCTGGTCACAATACACCAGTCGCTACTCTTGATGAACTGTGGTATAGTGATGAAGCTGCATGGGCAGCTGTACCTGTACACGCCATCCAAGCTCTGTTTGACTCAATGCCCAGGCGTATCAAGGCCATTATTACGGCGAGAGGTGGTTGTTCTGGGTAATGATTTCTCAGGATGTAAGCACCCAAATTGCGTGAAAATGTAATCACCTGTCAGCTATGGTATAATATATTTGTCCAATGAATAGCCGTTTACCATATGGATTTCTTCTTGGTGTAACAATTTTAATGGTCAGTAGTATAGTAGGTACCCGTGGTCTAGGGGTAGCATTTTTGATTCGTAATCAAAACGTCTTCGGTCCCGGGTTCGATCCCCGACACTGCCTAAATTTTGATAAATAATCAGCATTGGCGGCCGAAGACTTCCGGCATAAGAAGTCAGCCTCATTCTGCCAAATGCCTTGTCAAAGAGGGCGGAGGAGCGGATAGAGGTTCAGGGCACTCTCTTGTCCTAGGGGTGGGAAATCGCCCCTAAAGGCGGAAGAATCAGCAATGATCAACGACATGAGGATGCAGAAGGCAATGGAAACCACTGCATTAAAGACACGTAACGCGTAAGAATGGAAAAGAAAATGGAGAATGCGCTAGGTGACGATCAGTTTGGCTTTAGGAAAAGTAAAGGGACGAGAGAGGCAATTCTGACGTTACGGCTAATAATGGAAGCAAGGCTAAAGAAAAATCAAGACACTTTCATAGGATTTGTCGACCTGGAAAAAGCGTTCGACAATATAAAATGGTGCAAGCTGTTCGAGATTCTGAAAAAAAAGGGGTAAGCTATAGGGAGAGACGGGTCATAAACAATACGTACAACAACCAAGAGGGAATAATAAGAGTGGACAATCAAGAACATAGTGCTCGTATCAAGAAGGGTGTAAGACAAGGCTGTAGCCTTTCGCCCCTACTCTTCAATCTGTACATTGAGGAAGCAATGATAGAAATAAAAGAAAGGTTCAGGAGTGGAATTAAAATAGAAGGTGAAAGGATATCAATGATACGATTCGCTGATGACATTGCTATCCTGAGTGAAAGTCAAGAAGAATTAAATGATCTGCTGAACGGAATGAACAGTCTAATGAGTACAAAGTATGGTTTGAGAGTAAATCGGAGAAAGACGAAGGTAATGAGAAGTAGTAGAAATGAGAACAGCGAGAAACTTAACATCAGGATTGATGGTCACGAAGTCAATGAAGTTAAGGAATTCTGCTACCTAGGCAGTAAAATAACCAAGGACTGAGCAAGGAGGACATCAAAAGCAGACTCGCTATGGCAAAACAGGCATTTCTGGCCAAGAGAAGTCTACTAATATCAAATACCGGCCTTAATTTGAGGAAGAAATTTCTGAGGATGTACGTCTGGAGTACAGCATTGTATGGTAGTGAAACATGGACTGTGGGAAAACCGAACAGAAGAGAATCGAAGCATTTGATTGTGGTGCTATAGAAGAATGTTGAAAATTAGGTGGACTGATAAGGTAAGGAACGAGGAGGTTCTACGCAGAATCGGAGAGGAAAGGAATATGTGGAAAACACTGATAAGGAGAAGGGACAGGATGATAGGACATCTGCTAAGACATGAGGGAATGACTTCCATGGTACTAGAGGGAGCTGTAGAGGGCAGAAACTGTAGAGGAAGACAGAGATTGGAATACGTCAAGCAAATAATTGAGGACGTAGGTTGCAGTAGTAGTAGTAGTAGTAGTAGTAGAAGGGTTTTGTGGGCGCACGACAGCAAGGTCTTCAGCGCCCGTTCAGTATCATAGTGAGACGGGTGCCAAGAAAAAAACTCAGAACATTTACATCAAACGGAAGATAAAACACGGGGAACAATCATGGAAAAATATGTGTTCACCCACACCGAAGCGTGGGATGAAGCAGGGCGTCAGCAGTAAAACATGGACAACACAGGAAGAAAAAGGTAGAGGGAGCTAAAACAATGGAGCAGATGGAAGTGGCTGGCTGACCGCAAGGAAAAAAGGGAGGAGTCAGCCACTCTGCAATACACTAAAACCGCCAGCCTAAAAGTTTAGGCCAGAGTCCAGACACATCACAAAACTTAAAAACCCTAGACACACACGTCTCATCGTTAGCTAAAACACAGGGCAGATCCCCATCAACTTGTGCTTCTGCCCTTGCATCATGGTATAAAACGCAGTCTGTTAAAATGTGCTGGAGAGGGATGTGTCACGAGCCCCAGACAATGCAGAATCCAGCTCCCACATAGAAAATGGGCAGTTGTAAACTTCATGAGAGGTGGACTGGAAGTTCAGACTACATCTCTCAGCAACCGCTCTATGGCACTGGAAACCGGGATCCTGACTGGTTGTTGCAGTAACTGTGGCAAAATACGCTGCCATAGTCTGGGCAATGTCTCGCGGATCCGTGTGGAGAGTGCTGTTAGTCATTACAGCAGCTATGGGGCATCTCCCTCTTCTGCCAGAAATTCTCCTGATGGTCTCCAACACAATGGAACTTTTGGTGGAACGATTAATGGTGTTCAGGAACGTTTGCCACGACCTCTTCTTGCTCTCACGAATAATGCGGCGACATCTTGCCCTCGCCACCCGAAAGGCCGACACTTGAACTGATGCAGAGCCGCACGCCTGGTCCTGATCGCAGAGCGGCATTCAGCACTCCACCAAGGCACAGGTGGCCTCTTCCGGTGGCCTGTGGACTGTGGAATGGATGATGCAGCGGCGTGGTGGACCGTTGTGGTAATATGATCCACCCACACCTCAACATTCGCACAGTGTTCGAATTGGGCCAACTGGCTATACAGTGTCCAGTCAGCTCCACTGAGCACCCATCGTGGTGGTCTCCTTTTGGGGCCCACGCCATCTGGCAGGTGAATCCAGATTGGGAAATGATCACTGCCGTGCAAGTGAGCGACCACTTCCCAGTGAGCACTGGCGGCAAGAGCTGGAGAGCAAAGCGAGAGATCAATGGCAGAGAACGACCCAGTCGCTGTGGAGAAATGAGTACTCTGTCCTCCATTGAGCAAGTAGGCACAGGATGACAGGAGAAGCCTCTCAATTGCTCTACCCCTGGGGCAGGTAATTGCAGAGCCCCAAAGCACATTGTGGGCATTAAAATCACCACAAATAATGAATGGCTGGGTAAGAAGGTCGGTGAGGGCCGCTTCATCAAGAGCATCATTTGGGGGCAAGTAAAGTGAACATACAGTCAATGGATGACGCATGTGCACGGACACAGCGACGGCCTGTAAAGTCGTCGTAAGTGAGAGAGGCCAGGAGTGGTAGTCCGTCCTGACGAAAATACCTACGCCTCCTCTAGCTCTCTCTCCACGCACGTCGTCCTTTTTGTGGAGTGTGTAGCCTCGTATCTCAGGGGAGTATGATGGATGGAAATACGTCTCCTGGAGACAGAGACACAGTGGTCTACCCTGAGAGAGTAGACGAAGTTCCTCCATATGCGTCCTGAACCCTTGGAAGTTCCACTGGAGTATGGGAGCCATCTATGTTGGGGGTAGCAACTTCATCCTGTCTCTCCGACGGGGCGGGGAGACCGCAGCAGGTGGAGGGGCAGGCGTGGGACGAGATGACTGCCCCACACATACATCGTACTCCATCAACTCTGGGGAAGAGTCAGATGAAGCCTCACGCAATACAACATCCGCATGGTCAGATGGTTTACCACAGGATTTGACGCGCTGTTGCTGCTGTACGGTAGCTTTCTGTGGTTTGGTGGACTTTGGGGGAGCTGATGTGGGAGTGGTAATTGGCGCACTGGGCTTGGGAACAGCCTCAGCTATTGGAGGCGCCAGGGGCTGCCCCAAGTTCGCCACTGTACCTTTGTCTGCCGTTCGAGTAGGGGCTACTGGCTCTGAAACACTGGCTGCATTGCAAGTGCACTGACAGCTGCAGGTGTTAGTGCCAACACTCACCACCTCAGTCTGCGCTGAGGCATCGACTTTTGGAGTAGGCTTCTGAACCAGGGATGCAAAAGATGTAGCAAATGTGGGAGGTTGCATCGACTTATAGATCTTCTTGGCCTCACCATAGGGGATACGCTTGGTTGTTTTTATTTCCTGGACCTTGCGTTCCTCTAAAAATATGCGGCAGTTCCTACTCCAAACAGGGTGGTTCCCAGAGCAATTAATACATTTAGCCGGAGACGAGCAACCAACTCCTTCATGAGCAGCCTGACCACAGTTTCCACAAGTCGCTTCGCCTTTACAGCCTAAGGTGGTATGCCCAAAACGCTGGCATTTAAAACAGCGCATTGGGGTCGGGAAATAAGGCCTCACACTAAGGTGAAGGAAGCCAGCTTTAACATGTTCAGGAAGTTTTGTGCTACTGAAGGTCAGAATAAAGGAGTCGGATTTGAGAAGAGAGCCATCAACCCTCTTCATGATGTGTTGGACATCAACGATACCTTCTGGAGCCCACTCACGTTGCAGTTCTTCCTTGGGAATGTCAACTAGATCCCGGAATGTCACAACACCTTTGCTGTAGTTCAAGGTGCTGTGCAGTTCAGTGTCTATGGCATACTCTCCAAGGAATTAGGAGATTGGAGGTTAGTTGCTTGCTGGGAAGTTGAAGTTTTCACTAGCAAGGTCCCATTACGTAAGCGCTTCACCGATTTTAAGGAGCCACAGATTCCCTCCAATCCCTTTTGTATATAGAAGGGCGAAACCTTCTCGAAACTACCCTTCTTCCGTTTCACAATGAGAAACACATTTGGATTACCAGAATGCATTCTGTTACCTAAGACTGGACTTTTCAAAGAAGCGCCAGAGTCAGGGGGACTGACTGCATGGGCCCTCTTAAGAGACTGGGTGTTAGAACCTTCCAGCGGCCGACCCTTTCCGCTGGGAGGAAGAAAAGAGGATTTCGAAGGATCCATCTCGGTCCCACGAGCAGCTAGGGAACTAGAAGTCCACCTAGACAGAGCTCCACATGCCTAGGTAAGCCTTATACAACTGAGGTGCGGCAGGTTCCCCAGAGGTTGCCTGCTATCGACTGTTCCACCTCAACAGCCATACATCTCATCAGCGCGCAGCACACCTTGAGATTGAGGTTTTTTTTATAGAGGTTTATTCCATCCTCGCGATCCGGGCGGTCAAGCCAAGATCCCCATTCCCTGAGACACACAACGTTCCACCGCCGCGCCGCACGGTGGTCGCTGAAGTATGCTCAGAGCTTACGGTGACAGGGGACTGGTGGCACGTACCAGTCCCCAGCTCAGGAACCCCGGCGTCGCCAAGCCCGTACCCAGCAAATGAATGCTGAGCCCCTGGGGGCCGTAGTTTGCAAGTGCTACTCTGAGATGAAGAGGTTAGCACAGGAAAGGAATTCGTGGCAGGCCGCATCAAACCAGTCAGTAGACTGATGACCGAAAAAAAAAAGAAAAATGTGTATATCGTTGTGGAACACTGAGAGAGGAGAAGGAGGAGGACTAAACGGTAAAGGAGGAGATGGAGTGAAGGAAGAGGAGATGGACATAAAAACGAAAGAGAAGGACGGAGACAGGGGTTGAAGTAGATGGAGTGAGAGAGGGGCAGGAGTAGATGGAGAGAAAATGGGTGCGGGGGGACCTTGAAGAGAGGGAGAAAGACAGAAGGAGGGGGGGCAGAGGAGATGTAGTGAGAGAGGAGGGAAGGAAAAGATTTGCCTATAGAATTGAAATAAACACATACCTGGGCAACACTAGGTACTCAGTTATTTGTCAATAAGTTTAAAAAATTAACAAACATATGTTGTTAATAATTATTTAGAAAATTGCTTGATTCATATTAAATGGAAGCATCTGTTCACAAAGCATATCGGTGCCATATAGATCGATTTACGCAGTGTTATATTTGATACAAATGAAGTGATCGATATCCATCGGTATCGAACAGTTCGTAACACAAATCAGGGAGAACTTTTACACCGTCTTTTAGAAACTAGCCGTGTGCTATGCTCGTCCCCCTTCGCCTGACGTGCCGCCCCGGCGCGCCGTGTTGCAGAGCACGTGGTGTGGCAGCTGCGGCAGTCGGAGGGCCGGGCGCGCGCCCTGCTGGCGCCGCTGCTGGGCCGGCTGCCCGAGGCGCCCCGAGGCGACGACCCGCTGGCGGCGCTGTACGGGCGGCTGGTCGCGCGCATGGAGGCGCCGCTCCAGCTCCAGCTGCGGCAGGGCGCGCCGCTGGACGGCGCCCTGGAGGAGCTGCTGGCGCGCCTTTTCCCGCTGGCCTACGAGCGCGCGCTGGGCGGCGGCGCGCACCGCCTGGAGGCCGAGTACCGCGGCTGCCTGCGGTGGGCGGCGCGGGAGCTGCGGCCGGCGGGGGCCGCGCCGAGCCGGCTGGCGGCGCCCCTGCAGCGCGCTCTGCGGGCGGCCGGCGTGCTGCGCCAGGCGCTGCTGCTGGGCGCCCGCGTGCTCAGCCGCGCAGACTCGCTGCTCACCGGACAGGGCGGACCGACAGGTGCGACCGCCTCCGCTAACCCAGTTACTCTGTACAGTAAGGAGATCTTACGAGGGTAATCCCAAAAGTAAGGTCTCCTATTTTTTTATAACTGCAGAACTCTGTTTGTTTGACAGTTGGTCACGCGCTGTGTGTAAACATGCGCACGCCGCGCTGAGGCACTCAGTCTTGTCTTGGCAGCCGGTGAGAATGAGCTCCCGTTGGATGTCACCGCCAACTGCGAATTGCGAGCAGTTATTCGGTTTTTGAATGCAAAGGGCACTGCGCCCATTGAAATCCATAGCCAATTGACGGAAGTGTATGGTGAGTCGTGCACGGATGTCAAAAATGCTCGTAATTCGTGTAGATAGTTTGCAGCTAGTCGGATCGAAATTCACGACGAACAAAGGAGCGGGAGACCGTCAATTTCTGAGGAGACAGTGTTCACGGTTGAGCAAAGCATGAGCGAAGATCGGCAAATCACCCTCGACGATCTCTGCGCGTTGGTTCCTGAGGTTTCCCGAAGCACCGCTCACAGATTTTTAACGGAAACATTGAACTACCGGAAGGTGTGCGCAAGATGGGTGCCGCGCATGCTGACTGAGGACGACATCCGGCAACGAGATGATGCTTTCCGCTCATTTCTTCACCGCCTTGCAGCCGAACAGGACAACTTTCTGGACTCAATTGTCACTGGTGAGGAAACCTGGGCGTACCACTTTACACCTGAGACCGAGCAACAATCACGCTAGTTCATAACTTCCTGAACAGCTTGGCGGCGAGCTGGTATGATATGGGTATACAAAAACTGCCACAACGTCTCCAAAAATGCATCGACAGAAATGGTGATTATGTCGAAAAATAGCTAACTCTTCAAGCTGTAAACTGATGTAAACCATTGTACAAATAAACAGGTCTATGCACTTATAAAAAATAGGAGACCTTACTTTTGGAATTACCCTCGTAACTACGTATTTGACAGACCCACTTGGGAAGCAGGCATGAAAACTGCGTGACAGGGGCTTGCTTGAGGATAGTATTGTCTACCTAAACTGATAGCCAATAGGCAAAATAAATAAACTTTGAGAACATGAATTCAATGAATTCTATTTGGTGAGATGTAGTGGGACACCACTCCCCTGCCACTCACGTGAGGTTTACTACATAGTCGAGTTAAAAATATATAAAAATTCTAAGTTTTTTATTTGTTTTAAATACTGATTGCAACACTTCAATAAAATCGTGTTTTATTTATAAAGTGTGTTACCCAGTGTTTTTTAACACGTCATCTTTAACACTTCATCTTAAACACACCAGTGCTGAGAAGTATTCGGAAGGACCTACAGACAGAAACAGACGGACAAAAAGACTCCACGAAAATAGTATTAACTGTTTTGATGGGACCCTAAAAAACTGATCTTTTATTGGAGTATTTCATATACTACTGGCCGTCAAAATTACTACACCAAGAAGAAATGCAGATGATAAACGGGTATTCATTGGACAAATATATTATACTAGAACTGACATGTGATTACATTTTCAGTCAATTTTGGTGCATAGATCCTGACAAATCAGCACCAAGAACAACCACCTCTGGCCGTAACAACAGCATTGATACGCCTGAGTCAAACAGAGCTTGGATGACGTGTACAGGTACAGTCATGCTCAAAAGTATCCGAACGACCTGAATTGCATTTCGCCTGATTCGCATGCAACCGGCATAACGCAGCTGTCTAGCAGGTCCTCTAATCGCCCCATGGTACAGTCGTCTGACTATTGAAAATGGTTCCAACAAGTCACCACTAGAAAACACTGCTCTGTAACTCAAGATGTAAAGTAATACCACGATGCTACAAATATCAGGGAACACCTTATCACAGATAAGACTGTCCTTAAGGCTTGTAAGCTCACATTTATTACAGTAAATGACATACCTGAAATGTTACCACTCTCATTATTACGTCAGGTAGGTAATGCACGTAGTAAGTGTGGTGTCACCGCCAGACACCACACTTGCTAGGTGGTAGCCTTTAAATCGGCCGCGGTCCGTCAGTATACGACGGACCCGCGTGTCGCTACTGTCAGTGATTGCAGACCGAGCGCTGCCACACGGCAGGTCTAGAGACACGTCCTAACACTCGCCCCAGTTGTACAGACGACTTTGCTAGCGAAGCTACACTGACAAATACGCTGTCATTTGCCGAGACGATAGTTAGCATAGCCTTCAGCTACGTCATTTGCTACGACGTAGCAAGGCGCCATTTATCTTTTACTGGTTATCTTATAAAGCCTGTACTGTCAGACCGATGTTCTCCAGTTGTGGAATAAAGTTAAGTATTCCAAGAGCTTCGTACTTTATTTGCTACTATAATTTCCCTTAACTGTTCCAGACCTCACGCCAGTCTGCGTGAGCTTAAAAGCGTGCATTTCGGCCTCCTCTAGCAACACAGTGTTGGCTCTTCTGCCAACGCATCAGTAAGTTCGTCGTATTCATAATTTCCTCTTCAAAGTAACATACAGTACTTATTATTTAACACAAAATTTCATTAAAAATTTAAGTTATTCACGAGCGGTAAGTTAAGAATATGTATGTGACACGACGAACCGTCTCGTTCTGCATATGGATTCAAACCCAGGTCAGGCAAACTAAGCAAAGATTTCGAGACTGATGCAAACTAACAGTCATTCCTCATTAGGCATACAGAGAGATATACCTCGATTTAAGACAGTATCAGTTAGCAAATATCAACTTTAAATTACATAACGCAAACATTTTTAACGGACGCGAATTCCTACCCAGCATCTCTTGTCCCTGTTAACGATCTACGAGAGATGTTAAATATTGCTTCTTCACAAGTAACTTACTTGAAATGCCGTGAGGTACAGCTTTGTGTTGGACAGGGATTCGAACCCAGAAACCTAATCAGATTGAGATCGAAACACAACCAACTGTGACATATCGGATTTCCTTGGCAGTAGCTAGATGTTTTAACTGAAATGACGAGAAGAAACATTAATTTTTTCCTTCCCAGGACTCCAACCCGGCACCTATGGCTGTTATATTCTAAATAAACGAACGTTAAATATGGGTTTGTTGCACCAGCAGCGACATGTGAGCATGTTTGAACTAGAAATAATACGTCGAAGAGTTCAGTGCTCACTGGGAATAGAGCCCCACACATATCGTTGTTGACTACACACAAAGAGACGTCAGCTACCGAATTTCTCTCCACCAGCAGCTCGGAATAACATCTTGAACTTACAGTGATTTCGCAAATAGTTCTGTGTCTCACTGGGAGTCAGAAACTTCAGATAGTGTTGACAACGAATGAAAATGCATTAAAAATCAAAATTATTATCCACCAGCAGATAGGTGTTTTCATGCAAGAGCTTGATAATACATACTGAAATCTTTAGTACCAGGCCAGGATTCGAACCCATTCACGCGTAATTCCTCAACATCTCCACATATCTACATCTACATCTACATCTACATCCATACTCCGCAAGCCACCTGACGGTGTGTGGCGGAGGGTACCTTCAGTACCTCTATCGGTTCTCCCTTCTATTCCAGTCTCGTATTGTTCGTGGAAAGAAGGATTGTCGGTATGCCTCTGTGTGGGCTCTAATCTCTCTGATTTTATCCTCATGGTCTCTTCGCGAGATATACGTAGGAGGGAGCAATATATTGCTTGACTCTTCGGTGAAGGTATGTTCTCGAAACTTCAATAAAAGCCCGTACCGAGCTACTGAGCGTATCTCCTGCAGAGTATTCCACTGGAGTTTATGTATCACCTCCGTAACGCTTTCGCAATTACTAAATGATCCTGTAACGAAGCGCGCTGCTCTCCGTTGGATCTTCTCTATCTCTTCTATCAACCCTATCTGGTACGGATCCCACACTGCTGAGCAGTATTCAAGCAGTGGGCGAACAAGCGTACTGTAACCTACTTCCTTTGTTTTCGGATTGCATTTCCTTAGGATTCTTCCAATGAATCTCAGTCTGGCATCTGCTTTACCGACGATCAACATTATATGATCATTCCATTTTAACTCACTCCTAATGCGTACTCCCAGATAATCTATGGTATTAACTGCTTCCAGTTGCTGACCTGCTATTTTGTAGCTAAATGATAAAGGATCTATCTTTCTGTGTATTCGCAGCACATTACACTTGTCTACATTGAGATTCAATTGCCATTCCCTGCACCATGCGTCAATTCGCTGCAGATCCTCCTGCATTTCAGTACAATTTTCCATTGTTACAACCTCTCGGTACACCACAGCATCATCTGCAAAAAGCCTCAGTGAACTTCCGATGTCATCCACCAGGTCATTTATGTATATTGTGAATAGCGACGGTCCTATGACACTCCCCTGCGGCACACCTGAAATCACTCTTACTTCGGAAGACTTCTCTCCATTGAGAATAACACGCTGCGTCCTGTTATCTAGGAACTCCTCAATGCAATCACACAATTGGTCTGATAGTCCATATGCTCTTACTTTGTTCATTAAACGACTGTGGGGAACTGTATCGAACGCCTTGCGGAAGTCAAGAAACACGGCATCTACCTGTGAACCCGTGTCTATGGCCCTCTGAGTCACGTGGACGAATAGCGCGAGCTGGGTTTCACATGACCGTCTTTTTCGAAACCCATGCTGATTCCTACAGAGTAGATTTCTAGTCTCCAGAAAAGTCATTATACTCGAACACAATACGTGTTCCAAAATTCTGCAACTGATCGACGTTAGAGATATAGGTCTATAGTTCTGCACATCTGTTCGACGCCCCTTCTTGAAAACGGGGATGACCTGTGCCCTTTTCCAATCCTTTGGAACGCTACGCTCTTCTAGAGACCTACGGTACACCGCTGCAAGAAGGGGGGCAAGTTCCTTCGCGTACTCTGTGTAAAATTGAACTGGTATCCTATCAGGTCCAGAGGCCTTTCCTCTTTTGAACGATTTTAATTGTTTCTCTATCCCTCTGTCGTCTATTTCGATATCTACCATTTTGTCATCTGTGCGACAATCTAGAGAAGGAACTACAGTGCAATCTTCCTCTGTGAAACAACTTTGGAAAAAGACATTTAGTATTTCGGCCTTTATTCTGTCATCCTCTGTTTCAGTACCATTTTGGTCACAGAGTGTCTGGACATTTTGTTTTGATCCACGTACCGCTTTGACATAAGACCAAAATTTCTTAGGATTTTCTGCCAAGTCAGTACATAGAACTTTACTTTCGAATTCATTGAACGCCTCTCGCATAGCCCTTCTCATACTACATTTCGCTTCGCGTAATTTTTGTTTGTCTGCAAGGCATTGGCTATGTTTATGTTTGCTGTGAAGTTCCCTTTGCTTCCGCAGCAGTTTTCTAACTCGGTTGTTGTACCACTGTGGCTCTTTTCCATCTCTTACGATCTTGCTTGGCACATACTCATCTAACGCATAATGTACGACGGTTTTGAACTTTGTCCACTGATCCTCAACACTATCTGTACTTGAGACAAAACTTTTGTGTTGAGCCAACAGGTACTCTGAAATCTGCTTTTTGTCACTTTTTCTAAACAGAAAAATCTTTCTACCCTTTTCAATATTCCTATTTACGGCTGAAATCATCGATGCCGTAACCGCTTTATGATCGCTGATTCCCTGTTCTGCGTTAACTTTTTCAAATAGTTCGGGTCTGTTTGTCACCAGAAGGTCTAATATGTTATCCCCACGAGTCGGTTCTCTGTTTAACTGCTCAAGGTAGTTTTCAGATAAAGCACTTAAAAAAATTTCACAGGATTCTTTGTCCCTGCCACCCGTTATGAACGTTTGAGTCTCCCAGTCTATATCTGGCAAATTAAAATCTCCACCCAGAACTATAACATGGTGGGGAAATCTACTCGAAATATTTTCCAAATTATCCTTCAGGTGCTCAGCCACAACAGCTGTTGAGCCAGGGGGCCTATAGAGACATCCAATTACCATGTCTGAGCCTGCTTTAACCGTGACCTTCACCCAAATCATTTCACATTTCGGATCTCCGTCAATTTCCTTCGATACTATTGCACTTCTTATCGCTATAAACACTCCTCCCCCTTCACTGTTCAGCCTGTCTCTACGGTATACATTCCAATCTGAGTTTAGGATTTCATTACTGTTTACGTCTGGTTTCAGCCAACTTTCTGTCCCTAGTACTATAAGGGCATTGTGACCGTTTATTAATGAGAGCAGTTCTGGGACCTTTCTATAGACGCTCCTGCAGTTTACTATTAGCACATTAATATTGTTATTCCCTGTTGCATTTTGCCTACTCCTACCTTGCCGCATCTCAGGAGGCGTCTTGTCGGGCCTAGGGAGGGGATTCTCTAACCTAAAAAACCCCCATGTGCACTCCACACGTACTCCGCTACCCTTGTAGCCGCTTCCGGCGTGTAGTGCACGCCTGACCTATTCAGGGGACCCTACATTTCTCCACCCGATAGCGGAGGTCGAGAAATTTGCACCCCAGATCTCCACAGAATCGTCTGAGCCTCTGGTTTAAGCCTTCCACTCGGCTCCAAACCAGAGGACCGCGATCGGTTCTGGGAACGATACTACAAATTGTTAGCTCTGATTCCACCCCGCGAGCGAGGCTTTCCGCCTTCACCAATTCCGCCAACCGCCTGTACGAACTGAGGATGACCTCTGAACCCAGACGGCAGGAGTCATTGGTGCCGACATGAGCAACAATTTGCAGTCGGGTGCACCCAGTGTTCTCTATCGCCGCCGGTAGGGCCTCCTCCACATCTCGGATGAGGCCCCCCGGCAAGCAGACAGAGTGAACACTGGCCTTCTTCCCCGACCTTCCCGCTATTTCCCTAAGGGGCTCCATCACCCGCCTAACGTTGGAGCTCCCAATAACTAATAAACCCCTCCCCCCGTGTGCCTGCTCGGACCTTGCTGAAGGAGCAGCCACATGTCCACTCACAGGCAGAGCGGGCGATGCCACACGGCCAGCCTTCACATTGACCCTCCGCCTCGTGCGCCGCGAACGCCACTGAACCCGCCACTTCCCTTGGGGAGAGGGTGGCCCAACCGCGCCTGGTACCCGCGAAGATGTCTCGACAGCAGGGACAGTGTGTGAAGCATGTAACACCTGGGGTGTACCCTGCGACGCACCAGACTCCCCACTGCCGCTACACTCCGAGGCAGCAGCCTGAAGACGGCTGACCGCGGCCATCAACACGCTCAGCTGTTCGCGAACAATGGCCAGCTCCTCCTGCGTTCGTACACAGCAGTCACACATCCTATCCATCCTAAGGAATCAATTTACTGAAGAGAGTTGTTCAACCTTTAACTAGACTGCTAATTCACTAAAGGCGGCTGTTTTTTCACTAAACTGGGGTTGCTAGCCACTTCTTGTAGAAAACAATGAAAATTGCACTACCTGTCTCTAAACTGTATTGAAAACAAACACTAGCACTACTGGCACTATGGTTGACTAAAGGGACTCTCTCTGACTGTATTAAAAACAAACACGAAATCTATGGAACACTATTAATAGCACCAGACAATTAAAGCTTCCTAAAAGCAAATACACACGGAAGAAGTAGTGACAAGTAAGAAAAATACAGTTAATACTTAAATTAAGGTAGCTCGCTGCACAGCAGACGTGAAGCAGACGGCAGTTACGACGACACTGACACTGACTATGGCTGACTAAAGGGACTCTCTCTGACTGTACTGAAACCAAACACGAAATCTATGGAACACTATTAATAGCACCAGACAATTAAAGCTTCCTAAAAGCAAATACACACGGAAGAAGAAGTGACAAGTAAGAAAAATACAGTTACTACTTACATTAAGGTAGCTCGCTGCACAGCAGACGTGAAGCAGACGGCAGTTACGACGACACTGACACTGACTATGGCTGACTAAAGGGACTCTCTCTGACTGTATTCAAAACAAACACGAGATCTATCGAACACTATTAATAGCACCAGACAATTAAAGCTTCCTAAAAGCAAATACACACGGAAGAAGTGACAAGTAAGAAAAATACAGTTAATACTTAAATTAAGGTAGCTCGCTGCACAGCAGACGTGAAGCAGACGGCAGTTACGACGACACTGACACTGACTATGGCTGACTAAAGGGACTCTCTCTGACTGTATTCAAAACAAACACGAAATCTATGGAACACTATTAATAGCACTAGACAATTAAAGCTTCCTAAAAGCAAATACACACGGAAGAAGTGACAAGTAAGAAAAATACAGTTAATACTTAAATTAAGGTAGCTCGCTGCACAGCAGACGTGAAGCAGACGGCAGTTACGACGATATGTTGAGGAATCTGCAGTTTTGAACAAACAACAAATTGTAGCCGAGCTGTATTGTCACGAAGGGATCAAATTCCTCGTTAAGGGAGGTCTGAGTTGCATTCTCAGTTCAGAACCAATTTTATCGACATACAGAAGCTCAGATAATAGATGGAATAAATGTCCTGTGACCCTACATAGTGTTTGTTTAGTCACTAGAAATAAATAACTAGTATAAGAAAGGTTACTGATGATAGAGTTTCTACATGTCGCCACTCCAGACTTTATTGTGGTACAACCTAACGTCTACTTGGCAGAGAAGGAATATCATCTTTAATGTGAATTTCAGACCACACTGCCATTATATCTTCTTCACTTGGTGTAGTCAGAAGAGAATGGAATCTTTCTCTCCCTATCTAAACTCATTGACAGAAGTGGGAATCGAACCCAGACCATAGGTATAATAAATTACCATCAGTCCAACAGACTACCAAACCCTCTTTTCTGTGACTCATTATTCTATCGTAACGCCGTTGCGCCACAATGGATGATAATTCTGACACAGAGCCTCCCTGTAGTAAATTGCAGCATGTTCAGTAAATTCATTTACTTGGTTGACCGAATCACCATGAACTAGCTGCCTCGGCTACCCAGTGCATACATTCGACTCTATTTTGTAATCACCGAAATAAAATCACGTAACTGCCACCTACACAGAACTGCCAACCGTCTAGGATGCAGAAATTTAAATAGGAAGTGATCGTTTCCACTTGAGCTATTCTATTGCGCTATCTGTTTGTAAAAAGCGTCATGCAGCGCAAATGAAAAGCTGTAACTGTTTCTCTCAGAAGTCTAGACCCGGCCATTTGCATTATCTCGCAGCGCTGTGGTATGCAGAAGTTCTGGAGGAATTGTTGTTCACCTCTGGAGCTTTTGCAGCTGTGTGTTAGCTAGTAGTTTAATGGTAAGTGTCGTTCACCATAGATAAGATGTCGCGAGATCGAATAAATTTAATGCTAAATTTTTTTAAAACGCAATTCTGCTGTCTGCTGAAGTTACCAATCTAATTGAACTTTGAACATAATTCCCTTCACTTCTCAACCCAAAATAGTCGCATATGGAAAAAGGGCTAACTTCTGTGACATTTTGTTCCTTTCAGGTTTAATAGACAGCCAGGCAGCAGATGCATCTCGAAGCTTTTCTACACTCCTGGAAATGGAAAAAAGAACACATTGAGACCGGTGTGTCAGACCCACCATACTTGCTCCGGACACTGCGAGAGGGCTGTACAAGCAATGATCACACGCACGGCACAGCGGACACACCAGGAACCGCGGTGTTGGCCGTCGAATGGCGCTAGCTGCGCAGCATTTGTGCACCGCCGCCGTCAGTGTCAGCCAGTTTGCCGTGGCATACGGAGCTCCATCGCAGTCTTTAACACTGGTAGCATGCCGCGACAGCGTGGACGTGAACCGTATGTGCAGTTGACGGACTTTGAGCGAGGGCGTATAGTGGGCATGCGGGAGGCCAGGTGGACGTACCACCGAATTGCTCAACACGTGGGCCGTGAGGTCTCCACAGTACATCGATGTTGTCGCCAGTGGTCGGCGGAAGGTGCACGTGCCCGTCGACCTGGGACCGGACCGCAGCGATGCACGGATGCACGCCAAGACCGTAGGATCCTACGCAGTGCCGTAGGGGACCGCACCGCCACTTCCCAGCAAATTAGGGACACTGTTGCTCCTGGGGTATCGGCGAGGACCATTCGCAACCGTCTTCACGAAGCTGGGCTACGGTCCCGCACACCGTTAGGCCGTCTTCCGCTCACGCCCCAACATCGTGCAGCCCGCCTCCAGTGGTGTCGCGACAGGCGTGAATGGAGGGACGAATGGAGACGTGTCGTCTTCAGCGATGAGAGTCGCTTCTGCCTTGGTGCCAATGATGGTCGTATGCATGTTTGGCGCCGTGCAGGTGAGTGCCACAGTCAGGACTGCATACGACCGAGGCACACAGGGCCAACACCCGGCATCATGGTGTGGGGAGCGATCTCCTACACTGGCCGTACACCACTGGTGATCGTCGAGGGGACACTGAATAGTGCACGGTACATCCAAACCGTCATCGAACCCATCGTTCTACCATTCCTAGACCGGCAAGGGAACTTGCTGTTCCAACAGGACAATGCACGTCCGCATGTATCCCGTGCCACCCAGCGTGCTCTAGAAGGTGTAAGTCAACTACCCTGGCCATCAAGATCTCCGGATCTGTCCCCCATTGAGCATGTTTGGGACTGGATGAAGCGTCGTCTCACGCGGTCTGCACGTCCAGCACGAACGCTGGTCCAACTGAGGCGCCAGGTGGAAATGGCATGGCAAGCCGTTCCACAGGACTACATCCAGCATCTCTACGATCGTCTCCATGGGAGAATAGCAGCCTGCATTGCTGCGAAAGGTGGATATACACTGTACTAGTGCCGACATTGTGCATGCTCTGTTGCCTGTGTCTATGTGCCTGTGGTTCTGTCAGTGTGATCAAGTGATGTATCTGACCCCAGGAATGTGTCAATAAAGTTTCCCCTTCCTGGGACAATGAATTCACGGTGTTCTTATTTCAATTTCCAGGAGTGCATTATGTATGGGGAGAGTGCATCGTCCTCAAATACGTCAGAAAAGTATTTTCTACATTAGCTATCGTGTGGTAGTGACATTTTATTCTTCTTCAAACTTCGTCTGACAGCTTTAATTCAGAACAAGTTTTCTACATGCATGTAATCGATAAACTGCATGTGCATCGTCAGACAGTTATAGATAATATCAGAGAATTCGCATGTATCGTTGACGATTAATTTCGCTCTCATGTTTACTATTGTTTCAACAACACTAAAGGAAACCTTACGAAAACTGTGCACTGTATTATAAGAAATGAAATAAAACTACCCACGATAACCTTACGACGAAAGTTTGGTTTAATAAAACTGAGTATCTGTACACAAGCATGCCTCTATCGACACGAATTAGTAAAATACTCCTCACTTACATTTTGACTGGGTCTGTGTTTAATTGGTATGCTGTGTTATACTCAAGAGGTATGCAAATGTGGCATTTCATAAATATAGTTACGTATTTCTAGAAACCCAAGATTTGCTTGTCAGCAGCGGAAAGAGGCGTTACCTGTTGTGCAGCATTGTAAGTTTTTCACCATTGCACTATGACCCGAAAGTATTTTCTTGCAATTTCATTACTGATGTTTGATCTGACCGCTTGTAGCTCTTTCACAGAAGGCGTAAAAACGTTGAAGTCAGTGAGACTGGAACTGCGAACCACAGCAGACGCTTTTTCACAGGGCAGAACGTTACCACAGAGCTGGCGAAGAGGCATGTGTCTTAGCTGCCTCTTATGAGGCCAATAGTGGCTAGAACTCATAAACCACTATTTAAAGGACGAGATTAGTTGCGAATTCCACCTGCAACTACTTTCCTGGGTTGAAAACCGTAAGTTTACAATGTTTTGTTACACCCAAGCGATAATAACTGAGATTATTCAAAGGAAATGACAGGTAAAATCAAGTGAACTTTGAGGCTTAATTCCGTGCACACAAGGAAGTAACTGACCAATCACAGAGTTGCCAAACATACGTTCCCTTGTTGCCAAATCTCAGTTACAGTACCTACAGGAAGAAGACGAACCGATGTGATCCTACAGCGAGCTGGGAAGTGACCATAGCTGGTGTCTCCAAGTCGCTGCTCCTACTGCCTGGAATATGTAATGCGTCTGATTCGTATTTCTGCAAGTAGGTTTAGGGACGGCAGCGTAGTTGCTAAAAATACTCAGAATTGACTGTAAACTAAGCATCATAAATCAGTAACTCTCATAGTTGTTTTATATTTCTTTCGTACGTGTACTCAAAACTAAGAAACTCATTCACAGGCGTTTTCGTGCCTCGCCGATACTCGAGCACAACAAACAAATAAAAAAAAAGAATGTGTGTGTGTGAGTGTCGGTGTGTGTGTGGGGGGGGGGGGGGGAGAGAACAATAAAAAAGAATGAGAGAGACAGTGTGTGTAAGAAATTGTTGTAAAGAAATTGACTCATGGTATGTAAAGAAATCTTTCATTTAAAATGACACGTTCCACTTCATTATGAAGTGTCGTATTCATGATCTATGGAACAAGAATTAATCTAATCTAATCATATCATATTGATGACTAGCCATGAAGAGTCATGAATTACCGAAATTTTTGCCAATACCGGTAACCAAATCTAAACTTGAAAATAAAAGACGACAATTTATGTAATAAACGGGGGCCCCTATCAAGACCCTTTCGTCCCTGTTAGCTAACCACAAAAGATGTCTGATATACCTCCATTCTGAAGTAACAAACTGTGCATGCAATTAAAGAAGAAGTGCATGATTTGAAGTTCTGTGACGAAGATACGAACCCAACACGTAATCGGATTGTTAACTAAGAAAAATCAAATGTTACATACCGGTTTTTCTTATGAGCTGCCAGGTGTTTGAATCCAAAATGATACAAACTTTTGTGCCTAAGCGACAATCGAACTGCACACCTACCGTGCATCCACGAATAAAGCTTAAGTATCAGTTGCTTACTGACCAACAGTAAGATGTGTGCGTGGTTGACCATATATAACGACACCTATTGCAGTTGTTGGCAACACATAAACAGACATTAAAAATCCATGTTAATTTTCACTAGCAGATGGGTGTGCACTTGATAGGGCTTGGAATGAAATTATGAGTATTTTTGTGCTGGATCCTTTGGAGGAGACCTAGAGAAGATTGCAGTATTGGCAAAATGAAGGAAATGATTCTGTTCTGAGAGATTCAGATCCTCGAAAGAGGAGATACGAATTCGAATCACAGTCCAGCACCAAATTTTTCAACGTCTCTTGTTCAATCAAGTACCAGTAAAATAAGAGACCTGTTCCTTTAAATGGCTATCGGGTCATCAAATAAAATAAAATTTTCTAATGTAAGTAAGTTTACTGGCGACTGTATTTCTGTTTGCCATGACTTCCGCTATGTCATTTCCCAACGTAAACCGGCTCTGCCCGGTTGGAAATGAAGGAACGTGATGTTTAATGCAGATTATGGATTATAACGTCTTTCTCTTGAGGTTGCCAAAGGTAAAATAAATCTGTTTCTGCCTCTTAAAAGTAAATTCCTGAACCCAAGCAGTGCACCTGTGATAATTCGTTTCACCAGACCATTGTGGCCACATTTCCCAGCCTCAAGAGTGTGCTGAAACAGATGATGTGCTTAGCTTAGAAAATTAATCACGGTGGAAAAAATGCAAGTCTATTAAATGCTTAAGTAGAAGCAAGCATTTGACACGGAGATTACGCTATTCTCATGTCAGCAGGATGTAAAGACTCTTCTAAGCATCATAGGCTCGAAGTAAAGCCATTTTGAATTTTCACAAATTGAGCAAATTTCTTAGTTCGAGAAAATCCACTGTGAAGTGTGAAGTTACCGGACAATTCGATTATTACCGTCATTATTACTATCATTTTATTCATACTGCTGCTGGAACACACGTGCTTGAATATCATTTAATGTCATTTGGTCAATATACACTCCTGGAAATTGAAATAAGAACACCGTGAATTCATTGTCCCAGGAAGGGGAAACTTTATTGACACATTCCTGGGGTCAGATACATCACATGATCACACTGACAGAACCACAGGCACATAGACACAGGCAACAGAGCATGCACAATGTCGGCACTAGTACAGTGTATATCCACCTTTCGCAGCAATGCAGGCTGCTATTCTCCCATGGAGACGATCGTAGAGATGCTGGATGTAGTCCTGTGGAACGGCTTGCCATGCCATTTCCACCTGGCGCCTCAGTTGGACCAGCGTTCGTGCTGGACGTGCAGACCGCGTGAGACGACGCTTCATCCAGTCCCAAACATGCTCAATGGGGGACAGATCCGGAGATCTTGCTGGCCAGGGTAGTTGACTTACACCTTCTAGAGCACGTTGGGTGGCACGGGATACATGCGGACGTGCATTGTCCTGTTGGAACAGCAAGTTCCCTTGCCGGTCTAGGAATGGTAGAACGATGGGTTCGATGAGGGTTTGGATGTACCGTGCACTATTCAGTGTCCCCTCGACGATCACCAGTGGTGTACGGCCAGTGTAGGAGATCGCTCCCCACACCATGACGCCGGGTGTTGGCCCTGTGTGCCTCGGTCGTATGCAGTCCTGATTGTGGCGCTCACCTGCACGGCGCCAAACATGCATACGACCATCATTGGCACCAAGGCAGAAGCGACTCTCATCGCTGAAGACGACACGTCTCCATTCGTCCCTCCATTCACGCCTGTCGCGACACCACTGGAGGCGGGCTGCACGATGTTGGGGCGTGAGCGGAAGACGGCCTAACGGTGTGCGGGACCGTAGCCCAGCTCCATGGAGACGGTTGCGAATGGTCCTCGCCGATACCCCAGGAGCAACAGTGTCCCTAATTTGCTGGGAAGTGGCGGTGCGGTCCCCTACGGCACTGCGTAGGATCCTACGGTCTTGGCGTGCATCCGTGCGTCGCTGCGGTCCGGTCCCAGGTCGACGGGCACGTGCACCTTCCGCCGACCACTGGCGACAACATCGATGTACTGTGGAGACCTCACGCCCCACGTGTTGAGCAATTCGGCGGTACGTCCACCCGGCCTCCCGCATGCCCACTATACGCCCTCGCTCAAAGTCCGTCAACTGCACATACGGTTCGCGTCCACGCTGTCGCGGCATGCTACCAGTGTTAAAGACTGCGATGGAGCTCCGTATGCCACGGCAAACTGCCTGACACTGACGGCGGCGGTGCACAAATGCTGCGCAGCTAGCGCCATTCGACGGCCAACACCGCAGTTCCTGGTGTGTCCGCTGTGCCGTGCGTGTGATCATTGCTTGTACAGCCCTCTCGCAGTGTCCGGTGCAAGTATGGTGGATCTGACACACCGGTGTCAATGTGTTCTTTTTTCCATTTCCAGGAGTGTAGAAGTAGTTTCCCAAAAACAGGTTCTTTCCATGTCTACGGAATCCTTTTCATGTTAATATCAAACATCAGCAGTTTATCATAGATTACATTAAAATTAAGTAATTGATGAAGACGTTACTTGATAACAAGAACGCGCTGCCTTTCTTCATTTACTTGCGCCTAGAAATGGCTATCGAGTACTGCCAATCCAAAAGGCAAGAGATGTTACTGTCTTGTGATATACGTCGCTGTCAGTTCTTCCATACGATTTGGTCGACATGACCTGTTTCAAGTTGTGTATGACAGACAATGCTTTAGAAAATCAATTGTTTTCCTTTGAAATAAACAGAAAGATTTCCATTTCAAGCTATGCAAGTACAAAATTTTCGCAGTATTAGTTCAAATTTAACATTCGCTTCTATAATGTAGGAAAGTATTTCACAGTTGCAAAACTTGCATCCGACTCATTGACTTTACACTTAGTCGCTGACCATAGATAGAAAAATGAGTCACAGAAAAGAGGGTTTGGTAGTCTGTTGGACTGATGGTAATTTATTATACCTATGGTCTGGGTTCGATTCCCACTTCTGTCAATGAGTTTAGATAGGGAGAGAAAGATTCCATTCTCTTCTGACTACACCAAGTGAAGAAGATATAATGGCAGTGTGGTCTGAAATTCACATTAAAGATGATATTCCTTCTCTGCCAAGTAGACGTTAGGTTGTACCACAATAAAGTCTGGAGTGGCGACATGTAGAAACTCTATCATCAGTAACCTTTCTTATACTAGTTATTTATTTCTAGTGACTAAACAAACACTATGTAGGGTCACAGGACATTTATTCCATCTATTATCTGAGCTTCTGTATGTCGATAAAATTGGTTCTGAACTGAGAATGCAACTCAGACCTCCCTTAACGAGGAATTTGATCTCTTCGTGACAATACAGCTCGGCTACAATTTGTTGTTTGTTCAAAACTGCAGATTCCTCAACAGCTGTGGAGATGTTGAGGAATTACGCGTGAATGGGTTCGAATCCTGGCCTGGTACTAAAGATTTCAGTATGTATTATCAAGCTCTTGCATGAAAACACCTATCTGCTGGTGGATAATAATTTTGATTTTTAATGCATTTTCATTCGTTGTCAACACTAACGATATCTGAAGTTTCTGACTCCCAGTGAGACACAGAACTATTTGCGAAATCACTGTAAGTTCAAGATGTTATTCCGAGCTGCTGGTGGAGAAAAATTCGGTAGCTGACGTCTCTTTGTGTGTAGTCAACAACGATATGTGCGGGGCTCTATTCCCAGTGAGCACTGAACTCTTCGACGTATTATTTCTAGTTCAAACATGCTCACATGTCGCTGCTGGTGCAACAAACCCATATTTAACGTTCGTTTATTTAGAATATAACAGCCATAGGTGCCGGGTTGGAGTCCTGGGAAGGAAAAAATTAATGTTTCTTCTCGTCATTTCAGTTAAAACATCTAGCTACTGCCAAGGAAATCCGATATGTCACAGTTGGTTGTGTTTCGATCTCAATCTGATTAGGTTTCTGGGTTCGAATCCCTGTCCAACACAAAGCTGTACCTCACGGCATTTCAAGTAAGTTACTTGTGAAGAAGCAATATTTAACATCTCTCGTAGATCGTTAACAGGGACAAGAGATGCTGGGTAGGAATTCGCGTCCGTTAAAAATGTTTGCGTTATGTAATTTAAAGTTGATATTTGCTAACTGATACTGTCTTAAATCGAGGTATATCTCTCTGTATGCCTAATGAGGAATGACTGTTAGTTTGCGTCAGTCTCGAAATCTTTGCTTAGTTTGCCTGACCTGGGTTTGAATCCATATGCAGAACGAGACGGTTCGTCGTGTCACTTGAAGTTCATACATATTCTTAACTTGTTGCTCGTGAATAACTTAAATTTTTAATGAAATTTTGTGTTAACTAATACTTTGAAGAGGAAATGTTACTTTGAAGAGGAGATCATAAATACGACGAACTTACTACGTGCATTACCTTCCTGACGTAATAATGAGAGTGGTAACATTTCAGGTATTGTAATAAATGTGAGCTTACAAGCCTTGAGGACAGTCTTATCTGTGATAAGGTGTTCCCTGATATTTGTAACATCGTGGTATTACTTTACATCTCTAGTTACTGCGATACAGAGCAGTGTTTTCTAGTGGTGACTTGTTGGAACCATTTTCAATAGGTAAACGACTGTACCGTGGGCCGATTAGAGGACCTGCTAGACAGCCGCGTTATGCCGGTGTCATGCGAATCAGGCGAAATGCAATTCAGGTCGTTCGGATACTTTTGAGTATGACTGTATATCTCATCTATTGTCCCGGAGGTTTTCAACTCTGGAAATAAAAAAAAGTCCGCAAGGGGCCAGGTCTGGACAGCACGGAGGACGAGGCAGGACAGTGGTTTCGTTACTTGTGCAGTTGTCACGCATGACTGATAAGCCGTGGGACGAACTTGACGGCAACAGCACGCGTTCCAAGAATCTGCGTCTGGATCTCATGACGTGATCGAACCAGAATGTTACATTCTTCTGCAATCTCTCGGGCAGTCAGTCTTCGATTTGCACAATTTCGTTGACTTCCTCACACAAACAACCGTCGTCGGTAGACGTCGAAGGGCGTGCTGAACAAGGGTAATTTTTAACTTCCGTCCGGCCATTTTTAAACCGCGTGAACCATTCGGAACACCGAGTACTGCTTAATCAAATGGTTCAAATGGCTCTGAGCACTATGGGACTTAACTTCTAAGGTCATCAGTCCGCTAGAACTTAGAACTATATAAACCTAACTAACCTAAGGACATCACACACATCCATGCCCGAGGCAGGATTCGAACCTGCGACCGTAGCGGTCGCGCGGTTCCAGACTGTAGCGCCTAGAACCGCTCGGCCACCCCGGCCGGCACTGCTTAATCACTCATAATCTTAGGATTCTCGCATCATTTAGTGTGTCTCTGTAAAGTTTTTCTTGCATTTCACGTATAATGCAGATGCGTTGCTCCTGTAACTCTGCCAGCTCAAAATACGCAAAACTGTGCGACACAACGTTCTACTCAGTACAGCACTGAACAATAACCAGCAGATATGAAACAATGAAACTTCCGGGAGTTACACATTTAACACAGGCGTGTGCAGGGATGCCAACCGCATTTCGCTCTAACACATCACTGGCGCGAAATTACGAATGTTCTGGAATTTTTTGAAAAGATCTCGTATTTCATTCGTCTGGCACATTCTCCGCTATGTACCACCTGGAATCTAGATGACACCGATTTGTTTGTGGAAATTCAAACAACGTAGGCCTATGACTGTCCATCTGAATTAAATGAGGAGGAATCCAAAGAACACGGCCCAGCATGAAAATACCGACGGGCCTTCCACATCCAGATGAAGAATCTTACCCCAAAAGGAAGAAAATGCTATCAATTACTTAAAACTCAAAAACGGACAAGAGTCAAGAAGATTTCTGGTTATACATGACTACTGATACATAGCACAACAAACTACAACAAATGGGCGGTTATTATAAGAAATATGGATTCTTCATTCAGATAACTGTATTGTGGATTCCACGCAAATGTCATCTATGCCGGCCGGAGTGGCCGAGCGGTTCTAGGCGCTATAGTCTGAGCCGCAGGACCGTTACGGTCGCAGGTTCGAATACTGCCTCGGGCATGGATGTGTTTAATGTCCTTAGGTTGGTTAGGTTTAAGTAGTTCTAAGCTCTAGGGGACTGATGACCACAGCCGTTAAGTGTCATAGTGCTGAGAGCCATGTGAACAATTTTTGTCATCTATGAATTTACTCAACTGGAAATTTCTCACAGATCTCCGTTTCTAAACATAAAGATGAATGTATTGTAGCGTAAATAACTATTTATAAAATGCGTTTTGTTTTCTGATACGCTTACCTATTTGATGTGATTATATGAAACTTTAAACGTTAAAGTTAATAAAGTGTACTTGGTGCGTCACACGAGGCAGCATCATATGGTAGAGTCCGCGCTTATGTTGTAATAGGCTTCACAGGGATGTTTATGGCGTTACATCTCACTTCGTGTAAGTAAACTTGTATGAGACCTATTAACCATACTAAGAGAACTGAACACAAAAATATGGGCAAGGAGGCCATGTAGACTGACCGCTGCATCATCCTCTCCCGATAGCTTTAATTATATCAGTGGAGGTACGGAGAGGGGACAATACAACACTTCTTCAAACATTAATAGCAGCTGTTCAAAACTGCATGTGGTACTTCTACTTAACGTAGCTCCTCAGTTGTCACTTATGCACACTGGAATGAGTGGACAGAGTCCTGGATGATGATGATGTTTGGTTTGTGGGGCACTCAACGCGGTTATCAGCGCCCCAACAAACTCCCAACCTTTGCTCAGTCCAAACTGGCCACTTTTGTGAATGATGATGAAATGATGTTGACAACACAAACACTCAGTCATCTCGAAGCAGGTGAAAATCCCTAATCCCACAGTTCTGGAAATGCCACCGAGGAAACAGTATTCAAACGTATCACTCTCAATTCAGTCATACTGACCACTTTTGTGGAGGCCAACGCAGGCCACATTCTGCACTCTGTCTTCTGCACTTCTGCTCCATTCTGCATTGTAACTGAGTGTAGAATCTGCTGGTGACAGTAGTACAATTGGCGAGGAATGATTCGAAAATGTTTTACATGCTCACTGATTGATACATAGCCACACATTGAATTGGCACCATTTTTAGATGTACTGCTTGTTTTGTACAGTAGTGGTTTGTAAGTCGTTGGTACTGTCATGCAGTCGTTACCATACTGTTTTCGTTAATACAGGTACGTCTCGCTCGCTAAAGTTGCATCTAAATAGATGTAAATATCACGATTTCTTGACAAATACGGCCACAGTAATTTAATTGTTCCTGTGCTGCGTAAGTAAACCTGTTATTGTGACACAATGACACGTGGCACTGCTGCACGTGTACTGCTGCTAGTGCTGCCATGCAGTGCTGTAGCTAATGCAGAGACCATCTGCTATAGGAGGTTGCAGTAACTGAACTTCACTTCTGCTGCGACTGACAGATTCGCAGGCCACATACTGCGCCAGATGGTACTTTGGTGCTGTGTGTGTCCTTCTACTTATGGTATCATAGACTGCAGTGGCTCAGTTAACTGCCTTAGGCCAGCATACAAAAGTCTACGGCACTTCTGCTCTCACAAGTGCGAAATGTCATTGGACACCCCAGGATAAAGGAACTACTAAACGGGGACGGAAAGGTGCACGCCATTTATCACAAGTCATTTGTTACTTCACAACAGTCGAACAATATTTTATAGCATAGATACAACTTATAATTCAGCTGCATGGCAGAGACACATCTCTTCTGAATTCTCTTGTTACACCTTACCACCATAAACACAGAGTATTTTTCAAACATACATTAAAAATGGAACTCTTCAATTCATATTTACAGGTAAACAACACACAAATAGGTTCAAAATAAATAAATAGAAAAATGAATTTTTTATACCAGTGGCCAAGATTGAAGCACATAATTCTGAAACCATCAACCAGAGATTTTTTCTGAATTCTCTTACTGCGCCTTACCACTATAAATACAGAGGACTCTTCAAACATACAATAAAAATAGGAACTCTCCAATTCAGTTTTGCATGTAAACAGCACACAAACAGGTTCGATAGAAATAAATTTTTTTGTTTCAGTGGCCAAAGTGAATGAATTAATTCTGAAAACGTACTTGCTCAATTAGGGAAGGATGTTGGGTATACTCAAGATGCTGACGTGGAAAATAATGAAATACCATTTAACAGTTGAGCACTACATCAATATTAAAACTATTACGTACAAAACCCACAGAATGGGCAGGTACGACAGTCTAGGTCTCAATAAGATTGTTTAGAATAACAACATTCAAAGAAATACTATCGTAATCACATTTGAAACAATAAATATTAATTTTAATGGAGAGTCAAAATCTCACCAGAGCTACAGGACACAATTACCCAAAAGAGCCAAGATTCGCTGTCCACAAGCGTCTGATTACCACAGCCGTAAGCAGCTTTATAGTCGTTACATCACTCAGGGAAGGAACAACTTCCAGTACAAATCAGTTTCGACCTCCGTGTCAGTAACACACGACACTGCCTAGAAGATGTGACAGTTAATTTCAGGCACAGCTGACAAATAAGCAGACACTGAACAATTTGTATTTAAAGTAAGTTTTAAGACACACAAATGTGGCACTCAGTTTCAAACAGAGGCACCAAACGATAAGTTCAATTCTTCAAACAGAGTGATGGAGAACGACAGGCAATCCAGCGTAGCAGGAGCATCTTGAACACGGGAGCACATGCGGCAATCAAGTAACGAGTACCTTACCGCTAAGGGCAGAGCAGATGGCATCAAAAAATGAACAACACTCCAACACCCATACGAGCAACTAGGCCTCCTTAATGCAGGGTAAACCGGCTGCATCGACATTAGGCCCAAATATCGCCGACCGACACAACTCCAGCGACGACCGCCCGCTTGGACAACCGTGCGCCCGTGAGCTCCGTTAACAGCCATCACGTGTGCCTGCTGTCTCTGTCACGTCCTGACTGCGACCGAATGACCGGCCAAGGCTTAATATGTTGCCCAAGGAACCAAAGACTCAACTAACAAACCACCGAAGCGCCACCTAGCGACTACACTCTAGGCAAAGACGTAAAACAGCTTCACAGCTCCGGTATATACCGGGTGATCAAGAAGTCAGTATAAATTTGAAAACCGAATAAATCACGGAATGATGTAGATAGAGAGGTACAAATTGACACACATGCTTGGAATGACATGGGGTTTTATTAGAGCTACAAAAATACAAAAGTTCAAAAAATGTCAGACAGATGGCGCTTCATCTGATCAGAATAGCAATAATTAGCATAACAAAGGAAGACAAAGCAAAGATGATGTTCTTTACAGGAAATGCTCAATATGTAGACCATCATTCCTCAACAATAGCTGTAGTCGGGGAATAATGTTGTGAACAGCACTGTAAAGCATGTCCGGAGTTATTGTGAGGCATTGGCGTCGGATGTTGTCTTTCAGCATCCCCGGTCGATCACGATACACTTGCGACTTCAGGTAACCCCAAAGCCAATAATCGCACGGACTGAGGTCTGGGGACCTGGGAGCCCAAGCATCACGAAAGTGGCGGCTGAGCACACGATCATCACCAAACGACGCGCGCAAGAGATCTTTCACGCGTCTAGCAATATGGGGTGGAGCCTCATCCTGCATAAACATCGTACGTTCCATCAGGTGTTTATCATCCTGGCTGGGGATGATGCGATTCTGTAACATATCGGCGTACCTCTCACCCGTCACGATAGCAGTTACAAAACCAGAATCACACATTTCCTCGAAGAAAAAAGGCCCGATATCGGTAGATGTGGTAAATCCAACCCATACCGTGACTTACTCGTCGTGCCATGGAGTTTTCACGACATTTCTAGGATTTTCGGTAGACCAAATTCTGCAGTTGTGGGCCTTGACAGACCCTCCGAGCGTGAAATGAGCTTCGTCGGTCCACAACACGTTACTCAACCAATCGTCATCTTCGGCCATCTTTTGAAACGCCCACATCGCAAATGCCCTCCGCTTCACTAAATCGCCAGGTAACAGTTCATAGTGCCGATGGATTTTGTACGGATAGCATCGGAAGGTACGCCTCAGTGCCAACCAAACAGTAGTGTATGGAATGCCGGTGCGACGTGCGACTGCACGAGCGCTGACTTCCCCGTGCATAGACGAAGCCACTACAGTCTCCATTTCTTCCTGAACTGTCTCAGCAGCATTACGCCTTGTGCTCGGTCGGCCACTACGGGGTCTATCGTCTAAACAACCCGCGGCTTCGAACCCCGAAATCATTCTCGCCACAGCTGCATCTGTCAACGGACCTTTACCCGTTCGAATCCCCTTCCTATGGCGATAGCATCGTAACGCTGAACTAGCACATTCCCCATTCTGATAATACAGCTTCACTAAAAACGTCTTTTCAGGTAACGTAAACATGCTGCGACTGGTCGCGCATCTGATTCTCTCTCTCATTACAGCTCCTTTTGTACACGATTGTCATGCGCAGTCAGCGAAGTTTTGTTGTCCAGCGCCATCTGTCGGACAGTTCGTGAACTTTGTTTTTTTTGTTCTAATATAACCCCATATCATTCCAAGTATCATGTGTGTTAATTTTTACCTCTCTATCTACATTATTCCGTGGTTTATTAAGGTTTCAAATTTATACTGACTTTTTGATCACCCTATATGTCACACAGCTCATAGCACAGTGCTGCTGAAATGATTCAGTGTACTGTATGACTACCTCCAGTTTCAGTAACTGCATAGAACTATCGCGCTGCCTGCTCAACGTGTTGTACACCTACCTCGGGCTGCTGTAACTGAATAACACCTGTGTTGCTGATGCCGTACTGCTCAGAGTGCCATATAGCGTGCTGAAGCTGCGCTGCATGACTGTGCCGAAAATCGGCCCATCCTGCCGTAACTAAAATATCCTATACAGTGTGCATAGCTGGACTGCACTGCTGCTCATGTCATACTCCTCGCACTGCCACATACTGGCTCGACGTGCTGTGCAGGTGCCTGTAATGCTGTCACAGGTGGAGTAGCACCAGGTCTCATGTCACGTGCTGGAGAAATCGAAGTGTTTGCTCTACCATATGCTGTGTTGATACCATACTGCTACTCTGCTATTTGAGACTGATGTATCTGAACGTCACCCCTGTTACTGCAGTGGAGCTGGCAGCATGGCAGTCTTCAGTGCTGTGTGTGTCGTATTACTCACGCTAGCACGCGCCGCGATACTCCTGCACTGGCTGTGTGTGCTACATAGCTGATCAATCTGAATCAGCTATGTAGCGCACACAGCCAGTGCAGGATTGTCGCGGCGCGTGCTAGCATGAGTAAATAGCACCCTGCTGCCAATGGTGAAGTGAAACGTCCCCTTTGAACAATTTATACAAGACTGTGCTTAACCTGACTATCAAAGATCCCTGCAAAAGAATGGCCCTGAGTAACATTAAACTATACCTTTCACAAATAACTTACCTCACAAAAATCTTCATTACTCGAACTACTGCAATACAGCGAGCGCCACTACTGCCAGCCAAATAAAAGATTCAAACTACTGAAGGCACTAACTACTGATAGGGATAGTTAGCAAATGAAAGATTTTAATAGTGAACAAACACTGTATTTACCTTAATAGTCATGAAAAAGCATAATATACATAGCAGTTCATAATATCCATTCTGTACTCAAAAATCCGCCATCTCATTTCACACATCCACCACTGCTGGCGGCTCACCTCCAACTGCGCAACGCTACGCGCTGTTCACATCCAGCTGCCGCTGCCTAACACTACAATGGCAGACAACAATGCAAACTAGCCACAGGCTGCACACACCACAGGCAGTGATTTTCATACAGAGCGCTACGTAACGTTGCCAATAAGAAAACATAAACAGCCTACTTACAGAAGTAGCGGCCCAGACACGGTGCCACATCCTGTTTGCACTGCCACATGCTGTGATGAGGCAGGACTGGCTCAGTATGCAGTAGACCTGGCCCAGACCGCTGTAACTGAGCACAACACCTGCTGTGTTACCAGAGGTGGAGAAGTGGCCGACGTGCAGTGGCACGTGGCGCTGCTGCATATGCTGTACTGCAGGTGTTATTCAGTTACAGCAGCCTGAGGTAGGTGTCCAACATGTTGAGCAGGCAGTGCGATAGTTCTGTGCAGTTACTGAAACTGGAGGTAGTCGTACAGTACACTGAATCATTTCGTGCTGTGACGATGCAGCACTGGTTCGTCGCCTCAGAGCGCTGCAGCTGAACACCGTTCCCGCTGTGTCGGAACAGGTGGTGCGGCGGCCGAGTCGCAGTGCCAGGCGGCGCTGGTGCGCATGTCGCACTGCTGGCGCTGCCGGGGGCTGCGGCGGCGCGTCCGCCCCTGCGCCGGGCTCTGCCTGAACGTGCTGCGCGGTTGCCTGACGCAGCGCGCCGCCGAGCTGGACCTGCCGTGGAACGGCTACGTCGAGGCCGCCGAGAGGCTGGTCGCCGCCGTCCAGCACAGCGGAGCCCTCGACCACGCGCTGCGCTCACTCGACGCGCGCATCGCGGACGCGGTCGCGGCCGCCGTCGAGCGGAGCGCCACTCTGCAGCAACAGGTGCGCCGTCATTTGTCTGTTTGATACTGCTGTCGCACTAGTGACGTACAAGCAGTGCCTGACACTTATAAGGACCCCCCACCCCCGTCGGAGGTTCGAGTACTCCCTTCGGAATGGGTGTGTGTGTGTTGTCCTTAGCGTAAGTTAGTTTAAGTTAGATTAAGTAGTGCGTAAGCCTACACATCGACCACCTCAGAAGTTTGGTCCCATTGAAACTTACCACAAACTCTCAAATTTTACCACTTACATGGACAATACCACTTAGATGGACAATATTGACTATTTTCGCCGAGTGTGGTATGCGTGTTTACAAATAAGATAACAGCCCACAGCAACCGGCGAGGATGAGGAGGTTAGTCGTGAAAATACTGTCCACAGAAGTGTACTCATCATATTGTCAGGAATGTGAAGTAATGTCTCCCAGGAGACATTAAAAATGGTCCAATTACCGCGAATTTTGATTCTATCTCTTCTTCTGGAAACTGCTGACAGTCAACACAGTCTCAGAGTCTATTCAGGGAAGTTTACACAATGGTTCGATGTCTGTAGTCTTTTCGCCGAGCACGATACACAGGGTGGTCCTTTGATCGTGATCGGGCCAAATATCTCACGAAATAAGCGTCAAACGAAAAAACTACAAAGAACGAAACTCGTCTGGCTTGAAAGGGGAAACCAGATGGCGCTATCGTTGGCCCGCTAGATGGCACTGCCATAGGTCAAACGGATATCGACTGCCTTTTTTTAAATAGGAACCCCATTTTTATTAAATATTGGCGTAGAACGTAAAGAAATATGAATGTTTTACTTGGACCATTTTTTTTCGCTTTGTGACAGATGGCGCTGTACTCACCAGTACAACCTATTCTTAACAGTCTAGATCTAATGCAAGATGGTCTTTACCTCCTCATTTTCACACATTATTCTACAGCCATGCCAGATGGATTACCGAATTTTCTGTAATTCCATGACGGTATGCTGCGCTTTGTAGCAGCCTACAGAGCTGCAGTTAACCACAGTTCTTGGAATGGGGCTCTTTTCGGCCTTGAAATTTCACATTTTCCTCTTTCTTCTGTCTCAGAAATTGTATTTTCTCTTTGCAACTGTAGCATTTCGGTTCATAGGTGACGTACAGATGAATACATATTCTTGAAGCAAGACGGTATTCTTCAAAGTCTCCTAGACTCGCTCAGCGACTGTGAAAAAGAAAATGGTCTCATCAGGCCCTGATCATAGCGAGATGGAAAACTACCGTCGTGATGAAGTTTTATAGCAGGAAGAGGGTGTCTCCTTGTGGGAAATGGATGTGGATGCCAGGCAGGTACACTACAGCCACGTAAGAATGCAGAGTGACGCGGCGGTAACATTGAATTAAAAGTTCTTGTGTTTCCGACCACGTCAAGTAATTAAAATTGCTCGAGCTTTCGGCCAAGTATGGCAGTATGGCTGTAATACCACTTGACTACCCAAGGAGTATTTAGCTTTATGTAAAACTTTTGGATCGACTGTCTCCATCGTCGCTAAGTTACGAATATATTTATTCGTAGTTTGCGGTGGGCGGTGGGGGTGGGAGGTGAGGCCCCAGAACATACACGTCAGCGTGCTAAAATGGTAAGGAAGAATTAAGAGTCCGCAGCTCGTGGTCGTGCGGTAGCGTTCTCGCTTCCCACGCCCGGGTTCCCGGGTTCGATTCCCGGCGGGGTCAGGGATTTTCTCTGCCTCGTGATGACTGGGTGTTGTGTGATGTCCTTAGGTTAGTTAGGTTTAAGTAGTTCTAAGTTCTAGGGGACTAGCGCGCGCCCACCACTTCGAAACATGGGGTCCAGTCGAGCCCACACATTTTCCAAAAAATGGAGGCAGGCCCGACGTGATAGATATAGCTCTCACTAGGAGGATCGCAGGGTTTGTGACCGCAAGGACAATCAACAGAATGTCCTCCGACCACAACCCAGTGATTCTGGAGGTCGATGTGGGAGAATGGGTAGCACTCCCACGGTACCAGACGTCGTACAAACGTACAGACTGGGAGCGATACCAAGAAACTGTCGCCTCTGATATCGCTCGCGCTCCGCCACCTACTGCCGAAACAGTAGAACAAGCGCTACAAGACCTAACAGGCACCATCTTGCAGGCAGCGGAAGAAGCCACCCCTCCACAAAGGGATGGCCCACCGCCGCAAATACAGCTCCCGGAGCACTTGCTAGCTCAAATTCTACATAAGAACAGAGTAGCAAAAGAGTGGAAGATCACCAGAAATCAGGCCACCAGGAGGCTGCTCAATCGTCTACAGAGAGAACTGAAGGCAGCGCTCAATGAGCACAGAAACCAGCAATGGCAAAACCGCCTCACAGCTCTCAAAGTAGACGATCATACACTATGGCAAGCGACAAAACAGTTTACAAAACGACGCGCTAGGATGCCGCCACTGCACGGCGAGCGGGGACTGGTCTGCAGCCATGCTGAAAAGGCCAACGCCCTCGCCGACTCCTACGAGAAGCAGTTCCAAGCGGCAGAACCCCAGGAGGACGAGCATGAAAGAGTGGTCCGTCGTCAACTGGCTGTCTTCCTCAATGCCGAGGAGGACCCAGAGGACGAACCCATACTTTTTGCCCCCGAGGACGTGGCAAGAGTAATCAGGTCCCTCCCTACAAAAAAGGCGCCAGGGCACGACAGTGTCACAAATCAGTTAGTCAAAAAACTCCCACCCACAGCGATCACACACCTCGCGAACGTCCTCAACGAGATTACTCGATCCCGTGTTTTCCCAGCTTGCTGGAAACATGCGGAAGTGGTCGCGATACACAAACCAGGGAAAGACCCTCTATTCCCGCAGCACTACAGGCCGATTAGCCTCTTGCCAACTCTCAGCAAGATCTATGAGCGCCTCCTGCTAAGACCCATACAAGAACATATTACCAGAGAGCAAATTCTGCCGGATTTCCAATTTGGCTTCCGACAGAACCACTCTGCCCCACAAGAGGTCATGAGAATGGTTGAAGCAGCCACAGAGGGCTTCAACCACAGAGGCTACTGCGGGATAGTGCTACTAGACGTAGCCAAAGCCTTTGATTCAGTATGGCATAGAGGGCTACTCTACAAGTTGTACACACAAGGGTTTCCCGGGAGCATAGTTCAGCTGATCAAGAGCTACCTCACGAATAGGACTTTCTCCGTCAAAGTAGAAACTGCCACCTCCACCAGAAGGCGTATTCGTGCTGGGGTGCCACAGGGATCGGTCCTGGGGCCCGTATTGTACAGTTTGTACACTGCGGACACTCCAACGGCCCCCTTGGTGCACACCGCACAGTACGCTGACGATACAGCCTTCTACACTAGAAACGCGAACAAGGACCTGGTCATCCATAGGCTACAAAAGGTTTTAGATGACACAGAAACTTGGGCCCGTCGCTGGCGCGTCACCATCAACTCTGAGAAGACGCAGGCAATGCTGATTACCCGCAGGCTCGGAAGGCGCGATCCTCCTCAACGTCCCCCCCTCCACCTTCACCTAAATGGAACCCAACTCCCCTGGCGCAGAACCGCCAAGTACCTTGGCGTAACCTTGGACTCTCGTCTTACGTGGAAACCCCACATAGACGAGGTCCACAGGAAGGCCTGCGCCAGAATGTCCATCCTATATCCTATCCTGAACACAACCAGCTCCCTTCCCTGCCCGGTAGCATTAAATGTGTATCAGGCCCTGATCCGGCCAGTAATGGAGTATGCATGCCCTGTCTGGGGATACGCGGCAAAGCAGCACCTGGAAAAACTCCAGAGGCTGCAGAACCGCGCCCTCAGAAGGGCACTGCGCTTACCTCTTGGATTCCCTACAGACGACTTGCACGCTGCAGCCGAAATCCCACTCCTGAGAGAGCGTTTCCAGGATCTGGCAAGGGCCTTCTATGAGGGTTCTTCCAGATCCGGAAACGCGCTCATCCACTCCCTAGGTCGGTATGACATGTCCCGCAATAAGCACAAGCGCCCTATGACGATCTTCGACGACTAAGTCGAAGAGAAAATCCCAACACCCAATCCATCATCCTGATCCTTCCCATATAACACCAAACTTCTCGCCTCCCTCAGGCAAGTACCAGACACACTCACAACAATCATCACAAATCACAGACACCAAACACTATAGAAAGATCACACACACAAGTTCACAGGGGAGTAAAAGCCGAAAGGCTACAGACTCCCACTCACACTTCCCCAAAGAGGGGAAAGCAACAGATGAGAGCAGCAGCAGGGGACTGATAACCGTAGATGTTAAGTCCCATAGTGCTCAGAGCCATTTGAAGAAAGGAAGAATTGAGAAACAGGTCATTAGAGACGGAGCACAAGTTCGGATTAGGGTAGATTGGGGAAGGAAATCGGCAATGCCCTTTCGAAGAAACCATCTCGGCATTTGCTTTAAGCGTTTCAGGGAATTCATGAAACACTTGAAGCTGGATGGCCGGACGCTCGTGTGAAGCGTCGTCTTCCCGAACTGGGAGTGCAGTAAGCTGACCACTGCGCATCCTGGCCCAGTCCTGATGGAATGGTCTCTCTCTGCTAATGCAAAGGGCTGTACGAGGAGGGACAAGAAAATAAACTGACAATGTTCTGTTAATCTGCACATGCGCCCTTACTGAAGGACGGCGCCGAATCGACGACCGCCCCAAGAAAAGGTTATGATTTCCCGTGGACAGCCTGACATCCACTGGTAAAGGTTAAAGTTTTATTGGTACAGTTAAATATGCAAGCGTTAGTCAGTATAGCTTGGCGCCCCGTGGCGTATCCCGCGTGCCTGCCTCCCATCCTAAGATGAGCTGAAAACATTGTCATCTTAACTAAAAAAGGTAAAGGCACGAGAGAGGCAATTCTGACGTTGCGGTTGATAATGGTTGCAAGACTGAAGAAAAATCAAGACACGTTCATAGGATTTGTCGACCTGGGAAAAGCGTTCGACAGTGTAAAATGGTGCAAGATGTTCGAAATTCTGACAAACGTAGGGGTAAGCTATAGGTAGATACCGGTAACATACGATATGTACAAGAGCCAAGAGGGAATAATAGGAGTGGACGACCAAGAACGAAGTGCTCAGATTAAAAAGAGTGTAAGACAGGAATGCAGTCTTCGGGCCCCTACTGTTCAGTCTGTACATCCAAGAAGCAATGATGGAAATAAAAGAAAGGTTTAGGAGTGGAATTAAAATTGAAGGTGAAAGGGTGTCAATGACACGATTCGCTGATGAAACTGCTATCCAGAGTGAAAGTGAAGAAGAATTACATGATCTACTGAATGGAATGAACAGTCTGAGTACAGAATATGGATTGAGAGTAAATCGAATAAAGACGAAAGTAAAGTAGCAGAAATGAGAACAGCGAGAAAGTTAACATCACGATCAATTGGCACGAGGTACATCAAGTTAAGCAATTCTGATACCTAGGCATTAAAATAATCAATGACTGACGAAGTAAGGAGGCCATCAAAAGCAGACTAGCTATGTCGAATTTGGCATTCCTGGCCAAGAGAAGGCTACTAGCATCAAACATAGGCGTTAATTTGAGGCCGAGCGGGATTAGCCGAGCGGTCTAGGGCGCTGAAGTCACGGACTGTGCGGCTGGTCTCGGCGGAGGTTCGAGTCCTTAGGGCATGGATGTGTGTGTTTGTCCTTAGGATAATTTAGGTTAAGTAGTGTGTAAGCTTAGGGACTGATGACTTTAGCAGTTAAGTCCGGTAAGATTTCACACATACGTTAATCTGAGGAAGAAATTTCTGAGAACATACGTCTTGAGTACGGCACTGTATGATAGTGAAACATGGAATGTGAGTAAACTGGAATAGAAGAGAATCGAAGCATTTGAGATGTGGCGCAACGGACGACTGTTGATAACTGGGTGGACTGATAAGGTAAGGAATGAAGAGTTTCTGCGCTGAATCGGAGAGGAAAGGAATATGCGGAAGGAGAAGGCATAAGATAACATCTGTTAAGGCGTGAGGGAATGACTTCCATGGTACTAGAGCGAGCTGTAGAAGGCAAAAACTGTAGAGGAAGTCAGAGATTGGAATACATCCAGCAAATAATTGAGGACGTAGGTTGCGAGTGCTACTCTGAGATGAAGAGGTTGGCACAGGAGAAGAATTCGTGGCGGGCCGCATCAAACCAGTCAGAAGACTGATGACCCCAAAAAACTAAAAAAGCCAAAATTATAAAAATGTAAAACATAAAATGAAAAGCCCGAATTGGAACAAGAAAGGAAAATAAAACTCATGAAATAGAAGTCATAATAAAGCTGATCTAACAACTAAAATATAAAAAATTACATAAAGACGAGCGTGTAGTGGAGTCGGTATAAGAAGTTCCCTGGCAGCGTAGCGCTGACGGCTGCCAGTGAACAACAATAGTCGTTTGTGTAACTTAACAACTCTGTGGCGTTGCCAATACAGGCTTTTACAAAATCGCGTTACGTGACTGGCTGAGCAAGGCGCGCGAAGCTGCGACGCTCAGCCCGCTGCAGCTGTCAGGAATCAAGTTAGGCCGACTCGGCTGCAGCGGTTCCCTGTCGCTGACGTCACGGAAGCACCCCATGGGCTCCCTACCAGTAGCCAACTTTCATGCGCCCTTTCGTTGAGTTTAACACTTTCTTTTGGTTTGAGACACACTAACACATTTAGATTCAATTTTTCTTAATCTAGGGCAAACTTTTATGTCTATTCCATTTAGATTTAAGCCACATATATTAAAATAAATGTATTAACATATTCTAACTTCACGCCACAGTGTCTTGACATTTAAGTTCGTCCACGTGGCCACGCCTCTAGCAGACATTTCCATGACCATGTTGGGGAATGAAAACTTTGCCGAAATTTCGGGCGACTGGTGGCAGAGTATTACACAGTATTGCTCTTGTCTTCGACTATGCTGTACCAGGCATACAAACATTTGTAACCGTTTCGCTTTTTTATCGATGTTTCTTGTTTTTGTACATGTAAATTGGTTACCTATTCTTAACTTTCGTGTGTGTCTGTATGACAACGTGAACCTGAACAATGCAAATCGTGTGCTTACGTCAACGCTACTTAAAAGTGTTGCCAAATCCATTTTATATGGTATAGCTGTACTGCAATTAACTTACACTAAAAATAATTAGACTTCGTAAAACTGTATACTAAATAGGCTATCCTGTGAAATTCTGTACTGTACAGTGCAGTGAACAGTGCTACAATGCGTGACGTCACAGTGCTTGTGTTACAGTTCCAACACACAAAACTATCAGAATAAAGATTCTACATAAAATTACAAACCACACTTTGAAAGAACTATTCGAAACGCTTCTGTGAAAATTTCGTGCAAATTTATGTTCGCGAAGTGACTAAATAAAATGGTACACACACGCGTGTATGACACTGCACTGTAAGTAAAACATTGGTTGAGAAAGTAAATGAGACCTGAACTAAACTTTACTGAACTGAACCTGATAATAATTTTCAAAGGCAAAGCTTGAATGTGAACGTATTTACTGCTTCCTGACTGGTATTAAACTGGACCTAATAAATTTTGATGACTTACCTTGTGGTAACGACAACTCGGTACTACTCGACAGTGGTGAACATTAAAGGGCCGCGCGGAGTGGCCGCTCGGTTTGAGGTGCCATGTCACGGATTGTGCGGCCCCTCCCGCCGGAGGTTCGAGTCCTCTCTCGGGCATGGGTGTGTGTGTGTGTGTGTGTGTGTGTGTGTGTGTGTGTGTGTGTGTGTGTGTGTGTGTGTGTTGTTCTTATCATAAGTTAGTTTAAGTAGTGTGTAAGTCTAGGGACCGATGACAACAGCAGTTTGGTCCCTTAGAAATTCACACACATTTGAATTATTTTAATATTAAAATACAGTGCAGTGGCAAACCAACGAAAGAAAAAACTTGACAAGTGCAATGCATGCAGAAGCAACTATGCTATCCACATTTTGCTTTATGTTTTGAGCAACTGTGTTCCGTTAAATGCAATGCAGTGACAGACAACTACAAAATTAAACTTTCGTCAGGAGACTGTGAAAGAAACTCAACTTGCTAAGTGACTGAACAGAGTCCAGCATTCAAAATTGTATTATGAACCTCATTCCTTAAGAATTACAACCATCTTAACAAAAATCACTTGTTATAAAAAATAAGACTGCCACGAAGTTAGCTAATAAAATGGTAAAACAATGGCGAATTTATAACCCTTGAGTCCAAGTTAGGTGAGCAGATAATTTTGTTTAATCCTGTCTCGATAATCAAACTAACTGACCTGAACCAATAAAAAAACATGCAAAAAAAATTGCCTTTCTCAAACTCGCGTTAAATCACGTGCGAGAAAGCAATGCAGCGACAACCGTACGTGAGTACCTTCACACTTCTCAAATCAGTGTTTATAAAATCATGTTACCAAACAGCATCTTCCTCTGCATTTTTGCTAGTTGTTTCCAGACCGCTCAGCAGCATGGCCTAAACTCTCTCACTTACTACTCACTGAATGATATACTGGCAACGAAAAAAGCTACTGACACCCAAAGATCACATTGCTTTGGCTCAGAACCTCTGAGCCGTAATATATCGTCTACTGAAGACTTCTCGTTGGGAAATATCCCGTGTACAAATATGAAGTACGACACATGGAATAAAAAGGGATCTCACATCACTTTCATTGAATACCAAAGATAAGTTAGTCACGTTAAATACTCCAGGAGAACTGGACAAGTTGAGTGATAACCGCCGAGTGTTCAAATGCAACTTTGAAAGGTTCCCTAGTGGCACATTCCCATTCTGTACAGGAGTCCACAGAAATGGCTGAGAACGTCTCTCTGCAGTGAGTGTTTTCTTCGCATTATCTCTCACAATCATTGTCATTTTATAAGCTGACTCGTCCATGACCAAGGAGCTGTGACTCCCACAGTCCCACGGAACCTGGCACTTAAACAAATAAGATGAATGCATATACAAAAATGGTTCAAATGGCTCTGAGCACTATGGGACTTAACTTCTGAGGTCATCAGTCCCCTAGAACTTATAACTACTTAAACCTAACTAACCTAAGGAGATCACACACATCCATGCCCGAGGCAGGATTCGAACCTGCGACCGTAGCGGTGGCGCGGTTCCTGATTATAGCGCCCAGAACGGCTCGGTCACTCAGACCGGCATGAATATTCAGGTTGGTCCATTGATAGCGGTTCAAATGGCTCTGAGCACTATGCCACTTAACTTCTGAGGTCATCAGTCACCTAGAACTTAGAACTAATTAAACCTAACTAACCTAAGGACATCACACACATCCATGCCCGAGGCAGGATTCGAACCTGCGACCGTAGCGGTGGCGCGGTTCCTGATTATAGCTCGGTCACTCACTCCGGCATGAATATACAGGTTGGTCCATTGATAGCGGTTCAAATGGCTCTGAGCACTATGCGACTTAACTTCTGAGGTCATCAGTCACCTAGAACTTAGAACTAATTAAACCTAACTAACCTAAGGACATCACACACATCCATGCCCGAGGCAGGATTCGAACCTGCGACCGTAGCGGTGGCGCGGTTCCTGATTATAGCTCGGTCACTCAGTCCGGCATGAATATACAGGTTGCTCCATTGATAGCGGTTCAAATGGCTCTGAGCACTATGCGACTTAACTTCTGAGGTCATCAGTCGCCTAGAACTTAAAACTAATTAAACCTAACTAACCTAAGGACATCACACACATCGCTGCCCGAGGCAGGATTCGAACCTGCGACCGTAGCAGTCCCGCGGTTCCGGACTGAGCGCCTAGAACCGCTAGACCACCGCGGCCGGCCATTGATAGTGACCGGGCCAAATATCTCACGAAATAAGCATCAAACGAAAAAACTACAAAGGACGAAACTCGTCTAGCTTGAAGGGGGAAACCAGATGGCGCTATTTTTGGCCCGCTAGATGACGCTGCCATAGGTCAAATGGATAACAACTGCGTTTTTTTAAACAGTAACCCCCATTTTTATTACATATTCGTGTAGTACGTAAAGAAATATGAATGTTCTAGTTGGACCACTTCTTTCGCTTTGTGATACATGGCGCTGTAATAGTCACAAACGTATAAGTACGTGGTATCACGTAACACTCCGTCAGTGCGGGCGGTATTTGTTTCGTGATACATTACCCTTGTTAAAATTGTGATCATAGCGCCCAATGGGCATGTGCTGTGTATGCTGCTCGGTATCCTGGACGACATCATCCAAGTGTCCGGACCGTTCGCCGGATAGTTACGTTATTTAAGGAAAGAGGAAGTGTACAGCCACATACGAAACATCAACCACGACCTGCAACAAATGATGATGCCCAAGTAGGTGTTTTATTTAGCTGGTGTCGCAGATAATCCGCACATCAGTAGCAGACAAATTGCGCGAGAATCGGAAATCTCAGGAACGTCGGTGTTGAGAATGCTACATCAATATCGACTGCTCCCGTACCATATTTCTATGCACCAGGAATTGCATGCCGACGACTCTGAACGTCGTGTACAGTTCTGCCACTGGGCTCAAGAGAAATTAAGGGACGATGACAGACTTTTTTGCACGCGTTCTATTTAGCAACGAAGCGTCATTTCACCAACAGCGGTAACGTTAACCGGCATAATATGCACTATTGGGCAACGGAAAATCCACGATGGCTGCAACAAGTGGAACGTCAGCGACCTTGGCGGGTTAATGTATGGTGCGGCATTATGGGAGGAACTATAATTGGCCCCCATTTTATCGATGGCAATCTAAATGGTGCAATGTATGCTGATTTCATACGTAATGTTCTACCGATGTTAGTACAAGATGTTTCGCTGCATGACAGAATGACGATGTATTTCCAACATGATTGATGTCCGGCACATAGCTCTCGTGCCGTTGAACCGGTATTGAATTGCATATTTCATGACAGGTGGAATGGTCGTCGAAGCACCATACCATGGCCCGCACGTTCACCGGATCTGACGTCCCCGGATTTCTTTCTGTTGGAAAAGTTGAAGGATATTTGCTATCGTGATCCACCGATAACGGCTGACAACATGCGTCAGCGCATTGTTAATGCAAGTGCGAACATTACGGAAGGCAAACTACTCATTGTTGAGAGGAATGTCGTTACACGTATTGCCAAATGCATTGAGGTTGACGGACATCATTTTGAGCATTTATAGCATTAATGTGGTATTCACAGGTAATCACGCTGTAACAGCATGCGTTCTCAGAAATGATAAGTTCGCAAAGGTACATGTATCACACTGGAACAACCGAAATAAAATGTTCAAAGGTACCTACGTTCTGTATTTTAATTTAAAAAACCTATCTGTTATCAACTGTTCGTCTGAAGTTGTGAGCCATATATTTGTGACTATTACAGCACCATCTATCAGAAAGCGAAAAAAGTGGTCCGACTAAAACATTCATATTTCTTTGCGTAGTACACGTATATGTAATAAAAAATGGGGGTTCCTATTTAAAAAAAAAGCAGTTGATATCCGTTTGACCTATGGCAGCGCCATCTAAAGGGCCAACCATAGCGCCATCTGGTTTCCCCCTTCAAGCTAGACAACTTTCTTTCTTTGTTATTTTTTCGTTTGACGCTTATTTTCTGAGATATTTGGCCTGGTCACGGTCAATGTACCACCCTGTTAGTGATCGCAAAGCCACAGTTTTCCTTCCTGTATTTGCTTGCGCTATATTTACGGTTCAGCATGTCACAGTCTACATCTACATTTACAATCCGCAAGCCACTGTACGGTGCGTGGTGGAGGGAACCCTGTACCACTACTTGTAATTTACCCTCCTGTTGACTTGCAAACAGAGCGAGGGAAAAACGACTGTCTGTACACCTCCGTGTGGGCCCTAATTTCCCGTGATCCTCACGCGCGATGTATGTTGACGGCAGTAGAATCGTTCGGGAGTCACCTTCAAATGCCGGTTCTCTAAATTATCTCAATAGTGCTTGTCGAAAAGAACGTCGCATTCCCTCCAGGGATTCCCATCTGAGTTCCTGAAGCATCTCCATAACACTTACGCGTTGTTCGAACCTAACCGGTAAAAAACCTAGCCGCCTGCCTCTGAATTGCTTCGATGTCCTCCTGCAATCCGACCTAGTACGTTACCCAAACACTCGAGCAGTACTCAAGAACAGGTCGCACAACCGTCCTGTATGCGGTCTCCCTTACAAGTGAACCACTCTTTCCTAAAATTCTCCCAACAAACCGAACTAGACCATTTGCCTTCCCTACCATATTTTTCACATGCTCGCTCCACATCATATCTCTTTGCAACGTTCTGGCCAGACGTTTAAACGACTTGACTACGTCAAGCAGAACAGTAGTAATACTGCATCCGAAAATTAAAGGTGTGTTCTGCGCACTCATCTGCATTAACAAACGTTGTTCCACATTTAGAGCTAGCTGCCATTCATCACACCAACTGGAAATTTTGCCTAGATCGTCTTGTATCTTCCTACAGTCACTCAACTTCGAGACCTTACCGCACACCACGGCATCGTCAGCAAACAACCGCAGATTGCTGCTCCCCCCACTCTCCGGCCGCCAAATCATTTATGTATGTAGAGAACAACAGCGGTGCTGCCACACTTCCCTGGGGCATTCCTGACGATACCCTTGTCTCTGATGGTCACTCGCCGTCGAGGACGACATGCTGGGTTCCATTATTTAAGAAGTCTTCGAACCACTCACATATCTGTGAGCTTATTCCATACGCTCGTACCTTCCTTAACAGCCAGTAATGGGTCACCGTGTCAAATGATTTACGGAAATATAGAAATATGGAATCTGCCTCTTGCCCTTCATCTACCTCAGTATGTCATGTGAGAATAGGTCAAGCTGAGTTTCGCACGAGCAATGCTTTCTAAAACCATGCTGATCCGTGGGCATAAGGTTCTTAGTCTCAAGAAATCTTATTACATTCGAACTGAGAATATGTTCAAGGATTCTGCAGCAAACAGAAGTTAAGGATATTGGTCTGTAAGTTGACGGGACCGTTCTCTCATCTTTCTTATATACTGGGGTCATCTGCTCTTTTTTCCAATTATATCTACAAGTGTCCCAGAATACTGTAATGAGTAGGAAGGAGCAAATACCATTCTTACTGAGAGAGAGAGAGAGAGAGAGCGAAACACGTATTGCTACAGAGAATTTGCATGTCGAGATATGGGTTCCTCTTCAGGTATGAAGTTTAGTGAACTTTTTTCGTGAAAGTGACACAGAGACGAGATTCCGCAGTCACAAATCGTTGCTTCGCCTGGACGGCGGGACGCGGCTGTGATCTCTGCGGCTGCGCTGTCTATCTCGGCCGCCGCAGTTGGCCCGCTGCGCACTCACGCGGGGAAAAGGACAAAAGAGGGCAGAATTAGGGAACAAACGAGCCATTGTTCCAGATTTAAAACAGCTCGTCCCTTCAAATAACATAAATTCAGTGTTCGGCATTGTGGGAGCGGCGCGGCACGGAGAGAGAAATGTGTGAGCGCGGGGTGGAGGGGAGGTAGTGGGGGAGGGGAATGCGACAGCCCCACTAGGAATCTCGTCGTAAATGGAAATGGCCGGAAACAAAAGAGGGGCGCCCTGGGTTCCGCGCGTCCTTTCCTCGCGTTGCCACGCTCTCTGCCGGCGCCCGTCTTTTCTTTACGTTTCGCGGCTGACATTAAGCATTCCTTCTCATAATGGATCTCAGCTTTGCTACATTTTGTAAATTAAAATCCACAAATCTTTATTCACTAAAGTGTTATACCAGTGTTTATACGTTTGTTCTGCAGTTTTCTTTTTCATTGCTTTCGTTACGATTAATAGATTCACATAAATGATTTGTTATTTCTCTATTCTTGTTTCATTGGACTTGCAGTGAGATTTTCCTCTCGCAGCTTAGAAAATGAAGGTATTTCTTTCTTCAAAATAAAATTCAGTCGTCGATTGCACAACGGGATTGCCTTATAGTACCTTATCGGACTCGGCAGATTAATCTGTCGTCTTCGGAAGTCTACAAAATTTAGAAAAACACGAATCATCAGAACGTGGCGTTACGTGTATGTAAAGTACAAGAAACGTATTCAGTACACCGGTAAGCAGACATCAAAATCAAGGGAGCATAATATCAAAATGTGTATATGATTATTATGACCAAAGAATTAAGCTGGTGCGCATAAGAAATATAGGTAAGGCATACAATAATGAAGATAAAACGGCTGAAATGCCCATCAAGTTTCAGTACGGAGTTTAGAAAAATGGTTCAAATGGCTCTGAGCACTATAGGACTTAACATCCATGGTCATCAGTCCCCTAGAACTTAGAACTACTTAAACCTAACTAACCTAAGGACAGCACACAACACCCAGCCATCACGAGGCAGAGAAAATCCCTGACCCCGCCGGGAATCGAACCCGGGAACCGGAGCGTGGGAAGCGAGAACGCTACCGCACGACCACGAGATGCGGGCAGAAAAATGGTTCAATTGGCTCTGAGTATTATGGGACTTAACATCTGAGGTCATCAGTCCCCTAAACTTAAAACTACTTAAACCTAACTAACCTAAGGACAGAACACACATCCATGCCCGAGGCAGGATTCGAACCTGCGACCGTAGCGGTCGGGCGGTTCCAGACTGAAGCGCCTAGAACCGCTCGGCCACCCTGGCCGGCCCGGAGTTTAGGTTAAGCGGTCCTACTCCAGGGCTGGTATAGAACTTTATTTATTAAAGGTTGAGGATGGCACCACAGACCAATGGTATAGCGCCTGTCCATTCCACTTTCCACTATCCTGGAGACGAGCGAGCTTCTAGAAGCACCAGGTGAGTCAACTGAACAAAGACTTCGGTGTCAGCGAATGGAGAACGTACAGGGTCAAAATTATTGAACAATATGAAATAAAATCCTGATAACTCCTGAACGGTTTGCGTTAGGACCTTCAAACTGCTCTGTTGGCGGCGGGGCATCATAGGAATTCGTGCATTTCGGTTTATCGACCGAACCCACTTTCATTTGGATGGGTTCGTCTATAAGTAAAATTGACGCATTTGGGGGGACTGAGAATCCCCATTTCGCGATAGAGAAGTCTCTTCACCCTCAACAGGTGACAGTGTGCAGTGCAGCGTCCAGTCACAGAATAATCTGTGCGATATACCTCGATGGCACGGTGGCTACCGAACGGTACGTGAAGGTCTTAGAATGTGATTTCATCCACATTATCCGAAGTGACGCTGATGTCGACAAGAAGTGGTTCATTCATGACGGAGCTCGACCACATCAAAGCAGGAGAGTGTTTGATGTTCTGGAGGAGCACTTCGGGGACCGCATTTTGGCTCTGGGGTACCCAGACGCCATTGGAATGGCGCTCGATTGGCGGCCATATTCTCCGGATCTGAACACGCGAGACTGTATTAAAAACAAGGTGCACAACAAGAACCCCAAAACCATTGCTGAGCTGAAAACAGCCATTCAGGAGGTCAGGCGTTACTCTGCTATTCGTCTGCGCCACATCATCGCCAACGATGGCAGGCACATCGAATATGTCATATACTAAATCCGAATATGTGTAGCGATGTTCACATGTTGAATAAAGTCTGTGCACGCCGTAGTTTGTAATTAAATAATTTTTTTATATATACACTCCTGGAAATTGAAATAAGAACACCGTGAATTCATTGTCCCAGGAAGGGGAAACTTTATTGACACATTCCTGGGGTCAGATACATCACATGATCACACTGACAGAACCACAGGCACATAGACACAGGCAACAGAGCATGCTCAATGTCGGCACTAGTACAGTGTATATCCACCTTTCGCAGCAATGCAGGCTGCTATTCGCCCATGGAGACGATCGTAGAGATGCTGGATGTAGTCCTGTGGAACGGCTTGCCATGCCATTTCCACCTGGCGCCTCAGTTGGACCAGCGTTCGTGCTGGACGTGCAGACCGCGTGAGACGACGCTTCATCCAGTCCCAAACATGCTCATGGGGGACAGATCCGGAGATCTTGCTGGCCAGGGTAGTTGACTTACACCTTCTAGAGCACGTTGGGTGGCACGGGATACATGCGGACGTGCATTGTCCTGTTGGAACAGCAAGTTCCCTTGCCGGTCTAGGAATGGTAGAACGATGGGTTCGATGACGGTTTGGATGTACCGTGCACTATTCAGTGTCCCCTCGACGATCACCAGTGGTGTACGGCCAGTGTAGGAGATCGCTCCCCACACCATGATGCCGGGTGTTGGCCCTGTGTGCCTCGGTCGTATGCAGTCCTGATTGTGGCGCTCACCTGCACGGCGCCAAACACGCATACGACCATCATTGGCACCAAGGCAGAAGCGACTCTCATCGCTGAAGACGACACGTCTCCATTCGTCCCTCCATTCACGCCTGTCGCGACACCACTGGAGGCGGGCTGCACGATGTTGGGGCGTGAGCGGAAGACGGCCTAACGGTGTGCGGGACCGTAGCCCAGCTTCATGGAGACGGTTGCGAATGGTCCTCGCCGATACCCCAGGAGCAGCAGTGTCCCTAATTTGCTGGGAAGTGGCGGTGCGGTCCCCTACGGCACTGCGTAGGATCCTACGGTCTTGGCGTGCATCCGTGCGTCGCTGCGGTCCGGTCCCAGGTCGACGGGCACGTGCACCTTCCGCCGACCACTGGCGACAACATCGATGTACTGTGGAGACCTCGCGCCCCACGTGTTGAGCAATTCGGCGGTACGTCCACCCGGCCTCCCGCATGCCCACTATACGCCCTCGCTCAAAGTCCGTCAACTGCACATACGGTTCACGTCCACGCTGTCGCGGCATGCTACCAGTGTTAAAGACTGCGATGGAGCTCCGTATGCCACGGCAAACTGGCTGACACTGACAGCGGCGGTGCACAAATGCTGTGCAGCTAGCGCCATTCGACGGCCAACACCGCGGTTCCTGGTGTGTCCGCTGTGCCGTGCGTGTGATCATTGCTTGTACAGCCCTCTCGCAGTGTCCGGAGCAAGTATGGTGGGTCTGACACACCGGTGTCAATGTGTTCTTTTTTCCATTTCCAGCAGTGTAGTTCAGCACGACGGCCGACAGGACATGTTTACGCGTTAGCTTCATACATGCGAAAGCGCGCCTGAGACTCACTACTGGTAAAATGGTTCAAATGGCTCTGAGCAGTATGGGACTTAACATCTGACGTCATAAGTCTCCTGACTTAGAACTACTTAAACCTAAGTAACCTAAGGACATCACACACATCCATGCCCGAGGCAGGATTCGAACCTGCGACCGTAGCAGCAACGCGGTTCCGGACTAAAGCTCCTAGAATCGCTCGGCCACGGCGGCCGGCATTCCTGGTAAGTTCCTGTGGACCAAACTGCTGAGGTCATCGCTCCCTAGACTTACACACTACTTAATCTAACTTAAATTATCTTACGCTGAGAACAACCACACATCCATGCTGTAGAGAGCCGAACCTCCGACGGGATGGAACCGTGCAAGGCACCCTAGACCACGCAGCTACCCAGCGCGGCGCCCGACATTATTACCAGTATGTTCCCGCAGCCCTATGATGAAATTTATCTTCCAACTCTAAACGCAATTGGGTATTGAAATAAATTCAGTGGGGACAACTGAAAATTTGTGTGGCACCGGGACTCGAAAGTGGATGTCAAGCTCTGCGCGGACGTTCGCCGTAACGGCTTCGGCGAGCCGAGCGCTCTTTACATCCAACAAAAATTCCCAACTTGTCGCATACTACACAGCTATTGTCCCCTCTCCATCGCCCACACTGATGGCGACCTCACGCTGATTCCAAAAAAAAATGGCTCTGAGTACTATGGGACTCAACATCTTAGGTCATAAGTCCCCTATAACTTAGAACTACTTAAACCTAACTAACCTAAGGACATCACACACACCCATGCCCGAGGCAGGATTCGAACCTGCGACCGTAGCAGTCCCGCGGTTCCGGACTGCAGCGCCAGAACCGCTAGACCACCGCGGCCGGCTCACGCTGATTCCCGCAAGGGGTCAGACATCTTCATTAAATGATCATTAATTGTCGTCAAGGCTTCCGGAAGAATAGACACCGTACATTTAAATATGTGTTCCTTGACGGCAATTAATGATCATTCAGTAGGGATGGAGTCTTCGTCCGACCTCTCGCGAGAATCAGCGGGAGGCTGCGAGCAATGAGGCTGATGGGGGAAAGGGAACGCTACGTCTGTAGTGTGCGACAAGTTGGGAATTTGCCTTGGACGTGGAGGATGCGACTGCTCACACAAAGCGGGAAATCCAGGTTCGCCGATGAACTTATTTCAAAGCCCGATTGCGGCAGAGGTCGGGATTTTGATTTCGTCATCATAAAACTTGACCCACTGATACTTGTAAGCTGGCAAAACGTTCTAACGTCTCTTTAATTTAATCTTCTTAACAAGAACATTTCCCAATTATGCAGCTGACGACTGAATTTTAGTTTGAAAAAAATATAAAACATAGCAGCTGAAAAAGAACAGATATGAATAAAATCATAAAGGTAGAGATTAAAAGAATTAGAATGTCTTAGTATATTTACAAATTGAAGCAATGTTAAAAAGAAGGGTGACATGATGATATCTCATATTGCATATGGTCGTTGTTATATTAAACACCGATGGTGCTGTCACGGTGAAGATGATGGACGAAATACTTTACTGCCCTAAACAAGAAAGATATGCAACCGGAGAGAGAAATTTGAGAGAAGAAAGGTTGAATCATTCTCTGCCCACAATGGGAGTGAGTAGCAATGTGTCAGGTGCTTGTTGATATGGACAGCCGTAATATGGAACGATTTTTTGCTACGATAGTTATGTGTGATAGCCTGACACAACCAAGCCAGGTCGCCATGTAGCGTGTAGAAACGAAGATCAATGCTAAGTTCAAAAAATGGTTCAAATGGCTCTGAGCACTATGCGACTTAACATCTATGGTCATCAGTCCCCTAGAACCTAGAACTACTTAAACCTAACTAACCTAAGGACATCACACAACACCCAGTCATCACGAGGCAGAGAAAATCCCTGACCCCGCCGGGTCAATGCTAAGTCGATGGCCCAGTGCACTGTGAACACCGAAAGTTAACGACTGCAAGCAACGAGAGCTCAGGTCACTACGGATGAACAAACCCCTGGCTCGTCCAAACAACAACACACAGTCAGTGGGCCAGAATCAAAGTTCAGGCCAAGAAAAGCGAGGCAGCAATTGTTTCCGGATATCAGCTTATCGTAGGTTCCAAATGGAGAGATACAAACTAAACTACCGACCAAGCCTCCGGGACAGGTATTTATTTCCTGTAACACATCAAAGAGCATCCACATGTGTCGTGTTTACCGTCTTACACGGGTACTATAGCCGGTCCCTCTGCGTGTTCCCACATCACAGACAAAGCATGCGATCTGGAGTGAGTGTAACCAGGCAGTGACCGGGCCGTGGTTATGGACAGGAAAAGCAGCAGGTGGACGGGTCTCTTGATGTGTGAGAATGTGAGGATGTTAATTTGTATGTGACTAGTAACGCTCAGATTCTTTAAATAATCGAACTCCCAAGCGTAAAACGTCATATATCTCGAACTATACGTCGTTCAGTCATATAATTTTGCAGGTACATTCAGTGGCATATGTGGATACTGTCAGCAAAATGTATTGCGAATAGAGGTATTAGTAAAGATGTAATAAATTAAAACGTCACATCTGATCCTGAAGTTTGAGTACATGTACAGCGAAAATATAAGAAGTGGTAAACTTTCTGCTTTTGTTATTTAGTGGGAGATGTTATCGACAAAAAGTTTCTAAAAGGCCTGAAATTATTTGTGAAGTTTATTGGAAGCCGCTAAGTGCTCACGTTCCCAAATACTAGTTGAATATGATCTGAGTAACTTATTCTCTACTGGACCCACAGTTTGTACAAAGCCATAATGTGACATTTTATTTACAATTGTTTATTTCTTATTGATTACATAAGTTCAAAACAAGCTTCTTCCGTTATGTGTCATTATCACGTGTTCGTCTAGATGGAGTGACGTCCATATATCACCTTGGAACGTAAGTTCTTTTATGTGCTATGTAGTTAACATAGGTTACTTATTTACTTTATCTAGATGGAGTGACACGCAAATCAACTTAGAACGGAAGTTCTTTTATGTGCTGTGGCTCTTTTTCTTTTTTTGACAGTTCTAAAATGAGAGATTGTTCCAATGATGATTTGCCTCTTTGCGCGCCATTAGCTAGGCGATTTGATCAAAAAATTCTGGAACTTTATCCACAAAATTTTTCTACGCTTATTTTTTACTTAACTGTGCATGGTCTCCTTCAAAATATTCTCCTCCGCAATTGATACACCGCTCCCAAAGCCGTTTCCACTTCCGGAAGCAGTCTTGGTACGCCTCTTGCTGGATTGAGCGAAGCTGCGTCTGCGAATTCTCGTTTATCTCGTCTGTCGTTGCAAATCTTCGCCCTTTCAATGGGGTTTCCAACTTTGGGAATACAATAAAAGCCCGCAGCAGCCAAGTCTATAGAATACAAATGATGAGGCAACAAAGTGATTTCGTTTTTTGTGCAACAGTCCCGCACCAACAAGGGTGAACGTGCGGGTGCAAGAGCCACGAGTTGTCTCGTCACATTTCAGGCCCTTTCCTTCTCACATTTTCTCGCAGGAATCTCGACACTTCCCGATAGTACCATCGATTAACAATTTTTCCGTGTGGCATGAATCCATGATGCTCTAATCTTTCAAAGTTAAAGAAAACTCTCAGCATGGCTTTGGCATTTGACCTGATCTGACGAGCTTTCTCTGTTGTTGGAGAACCCACTGTCAAGATTGAACCTTGGTCTCAACATGATAACCATAGACGCACGTCTCATCACCAGTTATGATTCTCTTAACGAAAATCTCGTTCTAATTTGTGCGATCCAAAAGCTTTTCACAGATTGCGAAGAGAAGGTCTTTCTGACCTTGACTTATGAGCCGTCGGACGAAGCTGTGTCAGGATTTCATGACTTGATCCATCTGAAATGTTACATTCTTCTACAATGTCTCGGACATCCAGTCTTCGATTGACACACAGTTTCGTTGGCATTCCTGACATGAGTGTAGTCGGTAGAGTCAAAGAGCGTCCCAAAATGGGTCATCTTTAACTTCCATCCGGCCATTTTTGAATAGTGTAAACCAGTCGTGCCGGCCGGAGTGGCCGTGCGGTTCTAGGCGCTACAGTCTGGAGCCGAACGGCCGCTACGGTCGCAGGTTCGAATCGTGCCTCGGGCATGGATATGTGTGATGTCCTTAGGTTAGTTAGGTTTAAGTAGTTCTAAGTTCTAGGGGACTGATGACCTAAGATGTTAAGTCCCATAATGCTCAGAGCCATTTGACCATCAAACCAGTCGTGACACTGACTACTGCTTAAGCACTCATCATAGTAGGCTTCTCGCATCATTTAATGTGTGTCTGTAAAGGCTGCCTTGAGTTTCACGCAAAATTTAAAGCAGACGCATTGCTCCACTAACTCTGCCATCGCGAAATCCGCAAACTGTGCGACACAACGCTCTACTCACAAGGGAACCTCCCCATCGCACCCCCCTCAGATTTAGTTATAAGTTGGCACAGTGGATAGGCCTTGAAAAACTGAACACAGATCAATCGAGAAAACAGGAAGAAGTTGTGTGGAACTATGTAAAAAATAAGCAAAATATACAAACTGAGTAGTCCATGTGCAAGACAGGCAACATCAAGGACAGTATGAACTCAGGAGCGCCGTGGTCCCGTGGTTAGCGTGAGCAGTTGCGGAGTGAGAGGTCCTTGGTTCAAGTCTTCCCTCAAGTGAAAAGTTTTCTTTCTTTATTTTCGCAAAGTTATGATGTGTCCGTTCGTTCATTGACGTCTCTGTTCACTGTAATAAGTTTAGTGTCTGTGTTTCGCGACCGCACCGCAGAACCGTGCGATTAGTTGACGAAAGGACGTGCCTCTCCAATGGCAACCGAAAACATTTGATCGCAAGTTCATAGGTCAACCGATTCCTCCACAGGAAAACACGTCTGATATATTCTATACGACACTGGTGACAGCATATGCGTTGAATATGTTGTCGACCCACCTAACTAGCACACTTGGCGAATGGGTAAAAAGATTCTTCTACCGTGCCCGATTTAGGTTTTCTTGTGGATGTAATAATCACTCCCAAAAAAGTGATGAAAACATAAGAGTTTGTCGCATAAACTGAAAATAAAAAGTTAAACTTTTCACTCAAGGGAAGACTTGAACCGAGGACCTCTCGTTCTGCGACTGCTCACGCTAACAACGGGACCACGGTGCTCCTGAACTCACATTGTCCTTAATATTGCCTATCTTGCGCATGGACTACTCAGTTTGTACATTTTGCTTATTTTTTTCATAGTTACACACAACTTCTTCCTGTTTTCTCGATCGATCTGTGTTCAGTTTTTCAAGGCCTATCCACTGTGCCAAGTTATAACTAAATCTGAGGGGGTTGCGATGGGGAGGCTCCCTCGTCAGTAGAGCACTGAACAATAACTAACAGACATGAAACAATGAAACTTCCGGCAGTTACATATTAAACAAAGGCGTGTGCGGGAATGCCCGGCGCATTTCGCTCCAATACGGCAACGGGGCGAAATTATGAATGTTCCGGAAGTTTATGATCAGACCTCGTACACTGTTTCTACGAGGGCAGTTCAATAAGTAATGCAACACATTTTTTTTCTCGGCCTATTTTGGTTGAAAAAACCTGAAATTTCTTGTGGAATATTTTCAAACATTCCCGCTTCGTCTCGTATAGTTTCATTGACTTCCGACAGGTGGCAGCGCTGTACGGAGCTGTTAAAATGGCGTCTGTAACGGATGTGCGTTTCAAACAACGGGCAGTGATCGAGTTTCTTTTGGCGGAAAACCAGGGCATCTCAGATATTCATAGGCGCTTGCAGAATGCCTACGGTGATCTGGCAGTGGACAAAAGCACGGTGAGTCGTTGGGCAAAGCGTGTGTCATCATCGCCGCAAGGTCAAGCAAGACTGTCTGATCTCCCGCGTGCGGGCCGGCCGTGCACAGCTGTGACTCCTGCAATGGCGGAGCGTGCGAACACACTCGTTCGAGATGATCGACGGATCACCATCAAACAACTCAGTGCTCAACTTGACATCTCTGTTGGTAGTGCTGTCACAATTGTTCACCAGTTGGGATATTCAAAGGTTTGTTCCCGCTGGGTCCCTCGTAGTCTAACCGAACACCATAAAGAGCAAAGGAGAACCATCTGTGCGGAATTGCTTGCTCGTCATGTGGCTGAGGGTGACAATTTCTTGTCAAAGATTGTTACAGGCGATGAAACATGGGTTCATCACTTCGAACCTGAAACAAAACGGCAATCAATGGAGTGGCGCCACACCCACTCCCCTACCAAGAAAAATTTTAAAGCCATACCCTCAGCCGGTAAAGTCAAGATTACAGTCTTCTGGGACGCTGAAGGGGTTATTCTGTTCGATGTCCTTCTCCATGGTCAAACGGTCAACTCTAAAGTGTATTGTGCTACTCTTCAGAAATTGAAGAAACGACTTCAGCGTGTTCGTAGGCACAAAAATCTGAACGAACTTCTTCTTCATGACAACGCAAGACCTCACACAAGTCTTCGCACCCGAGAGCGGCTTACAAAACTTCAGTGGACTGTTCTTCCTCATGCACCCTACAGCCCCGATCTCGCACCGTCGGATTTCCATACGTTTGGCCCAATGAAGGACGCAATCCGTGGGACGCACTACGCGGATGACGAAGAAGTTATTGATGCAGTACGACGTTGGCTCTGACATCGACCAGTGGAATGGTACCGTGCAGGCATACAGGCCCTCATTTCAAGGTGGCGTAAGGCCGTAGCATTGAATGGAGATTACGTTGGAAAATAGTGTTGTGTAGCTAAAAGATTGGGGAATAACCTGGTGTATTTCAATGCTGAATAAAACAACCCCTGTTTCAGAAAAAAAATGTGTTGCATTACTTATTGAACTGCTCTCGTAATTTTAATATTTGATTTATTGCGTTAAAGTCCGCCTCTATAACTCAGTAGTATGCCGAGGACCTGGGTTCGATTCCTGGTACTGCCAGTGATGTTTCCTCAGTGGGAGGACTGGTAACGGGTGCACTCAGTCTCGTGATGCCAACCGAGGGCCGACCTGACCTCATAGTAGCGCCTCCAAGGTGGAGTAAACCGTCGAGGCCGGGAGAGCGGCGTGCTGACCCCACGCTCCTCTGTACCGCATACAAATAACGCCACTGACTGAGAATGACATCGGTTAGCCCTTGCAGGCCAGAAAGCAGAGCTTAACGAGGAAAATTTTCTTCCATTGTCTTTGTACAGGGTGTTTCAAAAATGACCGGTATATTTGAAACCACAATAAAAACAAAACGAGCAGCGATAGAAATACACCGTTTGTTGCAATATGCTTGGGACAACAGTACATTTTCAGGCAGACAAACTTTCGAAATTACAGTAGTTACAATTTTCAACAACAGATGGCGCTGCGTTCTGGGAAACTCTATAGTACGATATTTTTCACATATCCACCAAGCGTGGCAATAATATGCCGTAGTCTCTGAATGAAATAACCCGAAACCTTTGGCAACGTGTCTGGCGGAATGGCTTCACATGCAGATGAGATGTACTGCTTCAGCTGTTCAATTGTTTCTGGATTCGGGCGGTACATCTGGTCTTTCAAGTGACCCCACAGAAAGAAGTCACAGGGGTTCACGTCTGGCGAATAGGGAGGCCAATCCACGCCGCCTCCTGTATGTTTCGGATAGCCCAAAGCAATCACACGATCATCGAAATATTCATTCAGGAAATTAAAGACGTCGGCCGTGCGATGTGGCCGGGCACCATCTTGCATAAACCACGAGGTGTTCGCAGTGTCGTCTAAGGCTGTTTGTACCGCCACAAATTCAGAAGAAATTCCAGATAGCGTGATGCAGTAATCGTTTCGGATCTGAAAAATGGGCCAATGATTCCTTTGGAAGAAATGGCGGCCCAGACCAGTACTTTTTGAGGATGCAGGGACGATGGGACTGCAACATGGGGCTTTTCGGTTCCCCATATGCGCCAGTTCTGTTTATTGACGAAGCCGTCCAGGTAAAAATAAGCTTCGTCAGTAAACCAAATGCTGCCCACATGCATATCGCCGTCATCAATCCTGTGCACTATATCGTTAGCGAATGTCTCTCGTGCAGCAATGGTAGCGGCGCTGAGGGGTTGCCGCATTTGAATTTTGTACGGATAGAGGTGTAAACTCTGGCGCATGAGACGATACGTGGACGTTGGCGTCATTTGGACCGCAGCTGCAACACGGCGAATGGAAACCCGAGGCCGCTGTCGGATCACCTGCTGCACTAGCTGCGCGTTGCCCTCTGTGGTTGCCGTACGCGGTCGCCCTACCTTTCCAGCACGTTCATCCGTCACGTTCCCAGTCCGTTGAAAGTTTTCAAACAGATCCTTTATTGTATCGCTTTTCGGTCCTTTGGTTACATTAAACCTCCGTTGAAAACTTCGTCTTGTTGCAACAACACTGTGTTCTAGGCGGTGGAATTCCAACACCAGAAAAATCCTCTGTTCTAAGGAATAAACCATGTTGTCTACAGCACACTTGCACGTCGTGAACAGCACACGCTTACAGCAGAAAGACGACGTACAGAATGGCGCACCCACAGACTGCGTTGTCTTCTATATCTTTCACATCACTTGCAGCGCCATCTGTTGTTGAAAATTGTAACTACTGTAATTTCGAAAGTTTGTCCGCCTGGAAATGTCCTGTTGTCCCAAGCATATTGCAACAAACGGTGTATTTCTATCGCTGCTCCTTTAGTTTTTATTGCCGTTTCAAATATACCGGTCATTTTTTAAACACCCTGTAACAGCATGGTAGTGCACCCTAGCGTAAAGCAGCAAGTGTGAGACAGTGACTTGTGGACAATAGCGTTCCTGAAAAGGGCTCGCCTGCCCAGAGACCCGGCCTGAACCCAATGAAACACCTTTATGTGGAGGCCGACTGCACTCTACACCCCAGCGTCCTCCGGTTTCGGCACTCGAGGGAGAATAGGCTGCCATTGGCAGACATTCAGACACCTCACTGAAAGCAGACTTTAAGCCATCATAAAGGCGAAGGGTGGACACGGACCATATTAATGCCCTAACTGACGGAAAGTCGTCGAGTAAGACAGAGGTGATTTCTGGCGTTCTCCAAGGTAGCGTTATAGGCCCTCTGCGGTTCCTTATCTGTATAAACGACCATCTGAGCAGCCGTCATAGGTGTTTTGCGGATGATGTTGCCGTTTAGCATCTACTAAAAACATCAGAAGATCAAAAGAAATCGCAAAACGATTTAGATCAGATATCTGTATGGTGCGAAAATTGGCAGTTCACCTTAAAAGTATGAGGTCCTTCACGTGAATGCTAAAAGGAATCTATTAATCTTTGGCTACAGGATAACTCAATCGCAACTAATACCTTGGAATTACAACTACGAATGACTTAAATTGGAAAGAACAGATAGAAAATATTGTGCGGAAGGCTAACCAAAGACTGCGTTTTATTGGCAGGACAGCTAGGAAATGTAGCAGATCTATTAAAGAGACTGCCTACACTACGATTGTACCTCCACGTTTGGAGTACAAATGAGCGCTGTGGGATCCTTACCATACAGGATTAACGGCACAACTCACGAACCGCCCTCACAGTTTTAATGCTGCCAACGTATTCCTCCTACTTCCCAACCTCCACAGAAAGTACAGACGTCGGACATTCGTACACTAGTGGCGAGTGGTCAGGGCACCAGCTTTACACATTAATTCTCTTTGTTTTATATGCGCAGCGGGACACGTTGGTGGGTAAGAGTTCTGTTCCCATCGCCATTCGCGGCAATACTCGGCTTGATGGTAAAATCTTCCGTGCCGTTAAGCTGCGTAGTATTCTCTTTCAGACTTCCACAGTGGTTCAAAAATGGTTCAAATGGCTCCGAGCACTATGAGAAGCTTCTGTGGTTATCAGTCCCGTAGAACTTAGAACTACTTAAACCTAACTAACCTAAGGACATCACACAGATCCAAGCCCGAGGCAGGATTCGAACGTGCGACCGTAGCGGTAGCGCGGTTGCAAACTGTAGCGCCTAGAACCGCTCGGCCACTCCGACCGGCACTTCCTCAGTGCTCGGCATATCGATCCCTAGACTGGGATCTTCAGATACCACAGATGCTATGCCGTTTTGCGTCCGCCTGCGGTCGAATAGCGAACGCCTTGATTTCCTCTTTCGGTAAGTTCGCTGAACAATAACATCCGTGTTGATGCCGCTACCTTTCGGCTGGCGGCGCTTCGCTACCGCATTCCACCGTCGTTCAGGCAGGTCAGTCAGGCTTGCAAGCAGTCAGTGGACTGAGTGTGAGCGGTGGAGGTTGATGCGATGACTGTTAGAGACATACTGTTAAAACTTTTGTTTTCATAAGCCTCTCGTCGATGGCATTGATCTATGTGCTGAACTGCGATGTGAACCCAGCAAACCTCTCACCAGCTGAGCTATCCAGGCACAACTCACGAACTGCCCTCACAGTTTTAATTCTGCCAACGTATTCCTCCTACTTCTCAACCTCCACAGAAAGTATAGACTTCGATACAAGTGTACGAGGAGAGCTAGCTTTGAGAAATTAAATTCTTTAATTTGTACTGTCGGTTTGCTGTTAAATCAGTCGTGAAAAAGGATTACTCTGGTGTATTAAACCGGCAGAGAGTCGGTAATATCGTGAAGAGAAAGGCTGAAAAAAATTTGTGGGAGCGCCCCTCCAACTTAGATGCCTCGAGTTAGCTAATGATGATATTGACAAAAATATTAATGCCACTCGATTATGGACACTTGCGAAGTTATCTAAGCGAATCCGTGAAGCACTGGTGAGAAATGTTTCCACAACATAAAGGAAAGAAGATATTTGTCAATAATCCTCAAAAGAGTATTATGGATTTCTCACGGTAAAGCAATTTGTATTTTCTGAAAGCGTGAAGAGTTTTATTTACAAACTGGGCCTTTAAGAGTTGTCCTTACCTCTTCCACCAAATATTTACAAATCATGGGGTAAATGTAAACAACTATTTTGCATCGATTTTTTTACTCCCAAACAGAAAAAAATGAAACATGTAAGGAAGATTTGCCCTTAATTGCCAATAGCACCAATGCCCACTTTATATATGTTGACTTTGAGATGGCAATTCATTAGGCAATTACTACGTTTGGCCCCAAACCAATATAAACGGCTGCAGATTTCATCTCGGGCAGACAAATGATTTTAAATCAAAGGAATCTGCATCGGAAGAGGCTTGAAAATTTTTTAGACTGCCTCTCCTGCCCCATGACCACACTGAAGATTGCTTCCTCAAAGACCTAATGTCCCGCAAAACCTATCACTGAACATCTGGATGGATTTTTTTAAATACTGGCTTCATATCTATATTCTTGCAGGTAGCGACTTTCCAACCATTATGTGGGTCGAGTTTAGTAGTAGTTCTCAACGGACTCCTAACTGCTCTGAGAAATTCCACGCTGAAATGGACGCTCAATTTTACTCTTTCCATCCAAACGTACTCCATCTGCGAGACATTCAACAATTGTTCAGACTCAAACTTACGGTAAAATGAGACGCGAGAAGAAAACTATTCCCAAAAACGTGTGGGATAAAAAAATAACTGTACAAAAGAACAAATGGAAAAGCTGTCGAATTAAACCATTACCTCGTCTCAGTACCTTCAAAACATGTGCTATAGTTCTCTCCCACCTTAATTTTGTTACTTACGCTTGACAACTGCAACTTTGCTTGTAGTGTACTTACATTATGAGAATATCATAAAGCCAAACATTTTTAACCATACCTACTGTATCTAGACAGTCTGAGACGTGGCGCGAATTGTCAGGTCGCCCCACGCCCATATCTTTGGAACGGTGCCGGCCGCGGTGGTCCAGCGGTTCTGGCGCTGCAGTCCGGAACCGCGTGACTGCTACGGTCGCAGGTTCGAATCCTGCCTCGGGCATGGGTGTGTGTGATGTCCTTAGGTTAGTTACGTTTAAGTAGTTCTAAGTTCTAGGGGACTTATGACCTAAGATGTTGAGTCCCATAGTGCTCAGAGCCATTTGAACCATTTTTTTGCTTTGGCATTTGACCTGATCTGACGAGCTTTCTCTGTTGTTGGAGAACCCACTGTCAAGATTGAACCTTGGTCTCAACATGGTAACCATAGACGCACGTCTCATCACCAGTTATTATTTTCTTAACGAAAATCTCATTCTGATTTGTGCGATCCAAAAGCTTTTCACAGATTGCGAAGATAAGGTCTTTCTGATCTTGACTTATGAGCCGTGGGACGAAGCTGTGTCAGGATTTCATGACTTGATGCATCTGAAATGTTACATTCTTCTACAATCTCTCGGACATCCACTCTTCGATTGACACGCACAATTTCGTTGACATTCCTGACATGAGTGTAGTCGGTAGACGTCAAAGAGCGTCCCAAACGAGGGTCATCTTTAACTTCCATCCGGTCATTTTTGAATAGTGTAAACCAGTCGTGCCGGCCGGAGTGGCCGTACGGTTCTAGGCGCTACAGTCTGGAGCCGAACGACCGCTACGGTCGCAGGTTCGAATCCTGCCTCGGGCATGGATGTGTGTCATGTCCTTAGGTTAGTTAGGTTTTAAGTAGTTCTAAGTTCTAGGGGACTTATGACCTAAGATGTTAAGTCCCATAGTGCTCAGAGCCATTTGAACCATCTTTGGAATGCGGGTCGGGAGGCTTGCGAAGTCACGCCATGCCATGAGATGGACAACGTCAGCGTTGTCAGGGAGTGGTGGCAGTGAGGCGTTTGCAAACAGCAGTTCTGAGTTGGGCGTGTGTGCTGGATGCTATGGTTTGTTGCCGATTTGTCTCCTGAGCACGCGGGGCGTGTTTCCAAAGAGGTTGTAGGGACCGAAGATCTGAAACTTCGGGCCGATGCTAAGACAGAAACATCTACTGTGCCGTGGAAGACTATTTCTATCCTAACCACAGCTCCAGAGAGCAAATATTGATATTGTTGAGGAATCCGATTCTGAGTTTTGTAAAGAAAACGCTTCAGCATTTGTATACGTCAGCCGCGTTAGGCAGAGACCAACACAGGTCACACTTTGTCACAGTAAATTTTATTACAGACAAAATTCATGAAAATATTGTGTGGCTACTCCATGGTGTATTGAAGAAGATTGTCCAGTCGAAAGTGGTATTACCACAGCAAAATTTACACGCGTTTTGACTGTAACAAACTTCATTGTTTTTCATTTGCCTCAAAGATCCTAACTGTCTCATACACATTTTGAGTTAAAAACATGCCAGTGTACTGCCAAAGGAAATTGACATATTTTGATGTGCTTTTAGGTACTAACAAACTTCCTTCGATGTCCTAAACATCTCTATCAAAAGAAAAAATAGCCACAAGACGATTAATTTCTAAATAATAATTTTGAAATGAGACTTTTTCGAAATTAACATACTGTTATCTTAGTCCATCTCAAAAATATTAATGTTAAGATAGTAGCTGTTGTCAAAGATGAGTGGATACTGTTCGTGTAGGAAACAACTGTAACGATTTGGAAGAGTATACGTACGGTACGCAAGAGACAATCTTAGAAAGAAATTTAACTGGAGTGATTTTGGACTGCTACGTACACAAGACAGTTATCAAACTGTGTTTTCAATTCATTTAACTGCGCTGGACCGGAAACGTGCAGGTTTTTGTGGAATAACTGGCTAAAGAATGCTAGACAAAGAGCAATACCGCAATAGAGGCGTGCTGTTCTTTGTTCTTTACCTTCTTTGTCTGCCTCTTCAGGTGGGTTGTGCTTCGTTTTCATCAAAGCGCGTACGAACTGTAACTCGCTAACACGGCACAAAAAGTTTCGTTAACGATTAAACGTCAGTTACTGAAACTGTTATTTATTTTCTTTTCCCGTTACTACTTGCGTCAAAGGACACCGTAATTGACCGTTACCTGAAGTCCGCTCGTGTTTCGGACAGCTTTTTCGCGTAAAGTACTCGTACCAGGCGCTTGACCGAGCGGGGTGGCGCAGTGGTTAGACACTGGACTCGCATTCGGGAGGACGACGGTTCAATCCCGCGTCCGGCCATCCTGATTTAGGTTTTCCGTGATTTCCCTAAATCACTCCAGGCAAATGCCGGGATGGTTCCTCTAAAAGGGCACGGTCGACTTCCTTCCCAATCCTTCCCTAATCTGAAGCGACCGATGACCACGCTGTCTGGTCTCCTTCCCCAAACCAACCAACCAACCAAGCGCTTGTGTAACAAGTCTTTAACTATGTAAGTGCATGTTCTCATCTCCAATCGTAATTGTATTTTATTTTATTTGACTTTCGGAGTCTAATGGCCGATTAGCTAGATAAAAGGTACTAAACATATATTGATGACATAATATCAGAACATACAGGGTGTTTCAAAAATGACCGGTATATTTGAAACGGCAATAAAAACTAAACGAGCAGCGATAGAAATACACCGTTTGTTGCTATATGCTTGGGACAACAGTACATTTTCAGGCAGACAAACTTTCGAAATTACAGTAGTTGCAATTGTCAACAACAGATGGCGCTGCTGTCTGGGAAACTCTATAGTACGATATTTTCCACATATCCACCATGCGTAGCAATAATATGGCGTAGTCTCTGAATGAAATTACCCGAAACCTTTGACAACGTGTCTGGCGGAATGGCTTCACATGCAGATGAGATGTACTGCTTCAGCTGTTCAATTGTTTCTGGATTCTGGCGGTACACCTGGTCTTTCAAGTGTCCCCACAGAAGGAAGTCACAGGGGTTCATGTCTGGCGAATAGGGAGGCCAATCCACGCCGCCTCCTGTATGTTTCGGATAGCCCAAAGCAATCACACGATCATCGAAATATTCATTCAGGAAATTAAAGACGTCGGCCGTGCGATGTGGCCGGGCACCATCTTGCATAAACCACGAGGTGTTCGCAGTGTCGTCTAAGGCAGTTTGTACCGCCACAAATTCACGAAGAATGTCCAGATAGCGTGATGCAGTAATCGTTTCGGATATGAAAAATGGGCCAATGATTCCTTTGGAAGAAATGGCGGCCCAGACCAGTACTTTTTGAGGATGCAGGGACGATGGGTCTGCAACATGGGGCTTTTCGGTTCCCCATATGCGCCAGTTCTGTTTATTGACGAAGCTGTCCAGGTAAAAATAAGCTTCGTCAGTAAACCAAATGCTGCCCACATGCATATCGCCGTCATCAATCCTGTGCACTATATCGTTAGCGAATGTCCTCGTGCAGCATTGGTAGCGGCGCTGAGGGGTTGCCGCGTTTGAATTTTGTATGGATAGAGGTGTAAACTCTGGCGCACGAGACGATACGTGGACGTTGGCGTCATTTGGACCGCAGCTGCAACACGGCGAACGGAAACCTGAGGCCGCTGTCGGATCAACTGCTGCACTAGCTGCGCATTGCCCTCTGTGGTTGCCGTACATGGTCGCCCTACCTTTCCAGCACGTTCATCCGTCACGTTCCCAGTCCGTTGAAATTTTTCAAACAGATCCTTTATTGTATCGCTTTTCGGTCCTTTGCTTACATTAAAACTCCGTTGAAAACTTCGTCTTGTTGCAACAACACTGTGTTCTAGGCGGTGGAATTCCAACACCAGAAACATCCTCTGTTCTAAGGAATAAACCATGTTGTCGACAGCACACTTGCACGTTGTGAACAGCACATGCTTACAGCAGAAAGACGACGTACAGAATGGCGCACCCACAGTCTGCGTTGTCTTCTATATCTTTCACATCACTTGCAGCGCCATCTGTTGTTGAAAATTGTAACTACTGTAATTTCGAAAGTTTGTCCGCCTGAAAATGTACTGTTGTCCCAAGCATATTGCAACAAACGGTGTATTTCTATCGCTGCTCATTTAGTTTTTATTGCCGTTTCAAATATACCGGTCATTTTTGAAACACCTTGTATACAGATGGTTGTAGTATCGCCTACAAAACCTATAAAAGGGAGGTATCATTTGTACTCAGGAGATTCACATGAAAAGGGTTCCGACGTGATTATGGCTGTACGACGGAACTTAACTTACTTTGAACGCGAAATGGTGTTTGCATAGGACATTCAGTTTCTAAAATCATTAGAGAGTTCAATATTCTGCACATGGCAGGTGTTACTTCTCAGCACGGATAAAACCAGTGGCCGACGGCCTTCACTTAACGACCGAAAGCAGCGGCGTTTGCGTAGAGTGTCAGTGTTAACAGACAAGCAATACAGCGTGAAATAACCGACGGCATACGTCTCCATTAGGACAATGCAGCGAAATGCAGCATTAACGGCCTATGGAAGCAGACGACCGACGCAATTCCCTTTGCTGACATCACGACATCGCCTGCAGCGCCTCTCCTGGTGAGATGAGTCCCGATAAGAGCTGATGGTTGGGTTCGAGTTTGGCGCAGACCCCTCAGAGCCATGCAGCCAAGCTGTCAAAAAGGCACTGCGCAAGCTGGTGGCGGCTCCATAATAGTGTGGACCGTGTTTACATGGAACAGACTGGGACCTGTGGTCCAACAGTGCCGATAACTGACTGGAAACGGTTATGTTAAGGTACTTGGACACCATTTGCAGCTGTTCATGGACTTCATGTTCCCAAACAACGACGTAATTTTTATGGATGGCACTGCTTCATGTCGCCCAGCCACGACTGTTCGCAATTGTGTTGAGTATTCTGGAAAATTCGAGCAAATGATTAGGCCACCCGGATCGCCCGACATGAGTCTTATCCAATATTTGCGGGACATAATCGAGAGGTCAGTTCGCGCATAAAATGCTGCATCGACAACGTTTTCGCGAAATGGCTCTGAGCACTATGGGACTTAACATCAGAGGTTATCAGTCCCCTAGAACTTAGAACTACTTAAACCTAACTATCCTAAGGACATCACACACATCCATGCCCGAGGCAGGATTCGAACCTGCGACCGTAGCGGTCGCGCGGTTGCAGACTGAAGCGCCTTGAACCGCTCGGCCACACCGGCCGGCACATTTTCGCAATTATGGACGGCTATAGAGGCAGCATGGCTGCAGATACTTGCAGCTGACTGCCGACCACTCGCCCCGTGCAGTCCTCGCCACGTGGAGCTGCTGCACTACGCAGGGCAAAAGGAGGTCCGAAACGACATCAGGAGGTGTCACGTGACTTTTGTTACCTCGGCGTAGGTGTACGAATACACGGTCGTAACGACTTGTAACAGTATACATAGGATATGCAAGAAAACGTCTTGAAAAGGCATTTAACCGTGAGTGATTCTGAACTGCTATGTAACAAAAGAGTGGTATTTTAGACGTTGGAGCGACAAAGATAATTGTTCTAGCACAACACATTTGCGAAATAGAACGAAAATGTGTAGGAACAATATCGATGTAAATGTTTGATCTTACAATTGATTGTACATATAAAATACGTATTAGCATGGGCCGACTTATGTCTATATCTGTGGTGTCACCGCCAGACACCACACTTGCTAGGTGGTAGCTTTAAATCGGCCGCGGTCCATTAGTACATGTCGGACCCGCGTGTCGCCACTGTCAGTAATTGCAGACCGAGCGCCACCACACGGCAGGTCTAGAGAGACGTACTAGGACTCGTCCCCAGTTGTACGACGACTTTGTTAGCGACGAAGCCTTTCTCTCATTTGCCGAGAGACAGTTAGAATAGCCTTCAGCTAAGTCCATGGCTACGACCTAGCAAGGCGCCATTAGCCTTACAGTGCTTGTATTTAAAGAGTCTCATTTGTATCGTCAAGAGCGATGTACCACAATGATGGATTAAAGTTAAGTATTACAGCAGCTACGTACTTTTCTTTATAGCATTCATTACGTATCCTGTTTCAGACCTCACGCCAGCCGGCGTGTGTAACGCGTGCATTTCGGCTACTTCCGAGTGGCGTGGCTGTCTTGTTGCGCCACAACAATATCTACTTCGTCAAACTGCTGGCACCGTGTCATTACGGCTGGACGCGACATTGCATTTGGTCCACATGCCACCAGAATTTATCGGACAATTTGTGTGCAGTTTAGACATTTTGTCCACAAGAATCGTACCGTCCCACGTACTTCATCTTTCGAATATAGTTGCTGCTGCCGTGCCATTTCACTGCTACATTGCGGTGCACCTGTTTTCAGCACTGCAATAGAACTGTGTCTGTAGGAAACCCACAACATCCACTCTCTTATGACCGCCACTCTTGTTGGACAATGGTCTTAGAGTGGCATCGTATAGTGGAACGACAAGTGTCACTAAGTTTTTGAAGTCTCGTCGTATCCTCCAGTGAGTAACTGAGATACGTTCCAATCCTCTTGCCATTGTTGAAAAGCATTCATAGTGGCTAGACGACCCAATTCAGAGGGTGAAAGTTCTGGTCGATATATGTTTCGAATTTTGTGGTTTCTTGGAAAAGAATATCTTCTTCTTCATCATGATGATACGACTTTGAGATCTTACCCACAGGAATTCTATCGCCTGACTTTTGAATTTCACACTGGATGTACTGCCAAATGATTGAGTGTTTTGAAATTCCACTCCTTATGCCTTAGAGGCTATAAGACTGACTTCGAATAGGACAGAATGAGGACCTTTGAAATCTGAGGGAACTTACATATTTTAATACTTCTAGTAAAGCAACAGCTTCCACAGAAAAAGAATCGAAGTTTCTTTCTGCAACTGAAACATTTTGAAGACATGCATTCATATACAAAGAAAAGCATAGCCCATCTTTTCTCCCTCCGACAATTTGAAGCCATCGGAATACACGTGTAAAAATATAAAATAAAATAAACGGTAATTCGTAGTTCGCATGGTACAGTACATCGCGTCCGAAATGTGGCTTTGGTATTAGTTATGAGCTGTTTAAACGTACAAGTACTTCATGGGAGACTAATTGTGCATATCTCCGAACGAAGTGCCGTAGGCGAGGGATGTTTCCTGTATTCTTCGCAGTACCACATCAGTACACTAATGGAGTATTTTGAATCCTTGGTGCGACTGTTAAGGTCTCGCAGAGTACCAGCCACAAGTGTGTGTGTAAGGGGGGGGGGGGGGGGGGGTGCCCTCGCCTACATTTTCAATTAGTCGAGTGAATATGGCGTTCGTAAGGGTGTGTCGCAATGATACCTTAGAACTTCAAGGAACTGTAGGGGACGCCTAGGAGAACAGAGTGATCACAGAAACCCACACCTGGAAATCTCATCTGATGACACTAGAGTGCATCTAAAACACTACTCTGCTGGATCTCCTGGATTTTGGTAGGGCACTACTTGTGAAGGTTTTAGATCAGGTTACAAACCCTGATCCAAAAGTCTTACTTTTCGTTTACAATCATCACATGACACACTACGCTCATAGCAACAGAATTCATTCTAAGGAGAAATTGAATGAGGTTGCACTGTTTTAAGGAGAGTGTCTGAAGGCTTTAAGTTCTATCCTGCCTTCCTGATTTAGGTTATCCGTTGTTTCCCCAAATAGTTCAGGCAAACACTGCAATGATTTCTACTAAAAGACCGCGGTCGGTAACAAATCTCATTCTTGTCACACTGGCCCGTAAGTAGGTAAGTGCCTTTATATCTAAATTGTGTTGCTTTTCTTTTTTTCTGGAACTATGTAATACCATCACATGTGCAATATCCTTGTAAATGATAAAACAACCTCATCTAAATTGACGGGGACTTCGCTCTTCAAGTATTATCGTGGCAAGTGTTCGATCTCATTTTAAAGATTATGCCTACCATACGGCTCCCACGTCTCTTACAGCATCAAAGCTACACACGTCTGCATGTTCGCTGTTGTGTCTAGACAAGACAGTCTAGACACAAGGCGGAGATACCGGAAGGGCACGCGTCAACTCACGCCGACTGGCGTGAATTCTGGAACAGGATACGTAATTAATGCTATAAAGAAAAGTACGGAGCTTCTGTTTACTTAACTTTAATTCATCCTTGTGGTACATCGCTATTGTTAATACAAGTGAGACTCTCTCCAGATATGGTTAATGGCGCCTTGCTAGGTCGTAGTCATGGACTTAGCTGAAGGCTATTCTAACTGTCTCTCGGCAAATGAGAGAAAGGCTTCGTCAGTGTAGTCGCTAGCAAAGTCGTCGTACAACTTGGGGCGAGTGCTAGTACGTCTCTCTAGACCTGCCGTGTGGTGGCGCTCGGTCTGCAAATACTGACTGTGGCGACACGCGGGTCCGACATGTACTAATGAACCGCGGCCGATTTAAAGCTACCACCTAGCAAGTGTGGTGTCTGGCGGTGACACCACATTCGCTACAGCTCACGGTAAGCTGAGTGATATTACGACCCGTGCATGACGTACGAATGCTGGAGGCAAGTACTTTGAAAAACATCATGCTACTGTCTTTCATTCGTAACAGCAACTATTATAGTAGTAGTGGCTTCCTCTTCAATTTCGTTTTGTGGTACCTTGTGATTCTTTTCATTTTATTTTAATTTTCGCGAGTGCTTACACTTTATTCTTACTTCCATATTTGAGATAAAATACTGAAATACCCTGTGGCGTAGAGGGCAGTAAATGCTATGTATACGGCGAAAGAACTTTCTCTCCCTCCAGCAGCAGATGGCTGGAAAAACGAATAGTTCGAAACGAATGAAAAACTACGCAGGTAACCAAACCAAAGAAGTCACTTGCATCTCCCGTATCACAAACAGTACACATTTCACACCTAATTCAGACCGCATCGTACGTATTTTCAGATGTGTTTAGTTCCACGACGTTATCATGCACAATGGCCAGCCTCTACGTTCCGCTGGCGCGAGATTGTTGCTTACGTACTAGGCAGGTAGGAGTTGCTGCGCTGGCTGTTGTGTTCGGAGGTAGGCTGCCGGGGCGTGCCGACCCAGAGGAGGTGGCGCTGCAGCTTGTTGATCTGATAAAACGCTGCGTTCGCGTGCGGACCGAGCCGTTATCTGCGGGATATACTGCTAAACGGCTGGCGACACGCCGGCGTAACAGCGGCAGCAGCGCTGCGTGCTGACCCTATTGGATTCGCCGCGTGTAGCGACCCAGCGTTGCGTCGTTCCCACGTACTTCTCTTCCTCTCGCCCTCTTCCTCCAGTCTCTCCCTCTTTTTCCTCTGTCGTTGTCATCCGTGGCAATGAGCTTAATTTTGGTGTTGAAGTCATTAGTAACGGGCAATAACCCTGATCCACCTTCGCTTAAAAAAAAAAAATTAAGTAGTGAAGAAGCGATTCGGAAAGTAATTTAATCGTGTAGATGAAATTCATCAGGGATAAATAAGGCTCAGAACTCTATCTAAAATTTCGTTTGCTGTAGCATTCCTAAATCGATAAATGTGGTGTCACCGCCAGACACCACACTTGCTAGGTGGTAGTTTTAAATCGGCCGCGGTCCATTAGTACATGTCGGACCCGCGTGTCGCCACTGTCAGTGATCGCAGACCGAGCGCCACCACACGGCAGGTCTAGAGAGACGTACTAGCACTCTCCCCAGTTGTACGACGACTTCGCTGGCGACTACACTGACGAAGCCTTTCTCTCATTTGCCGAGAGACAGTTAGAATAGCCTTCAGCTAAGTCCATGGCTACGACCTAGCAAGGCGCCATTAGCATTACATTGCATGTATCTAAAGAGTCTCACTTGTATCGTCAAGAGCGATGTACCACAATGATGGATTAAAGTTAAGTATTACAGAAGCTACGTACTTTTCTTTATAGCATTCATTACGTATCCTGTTTCAGACCTAGCGCCCATCTGCGTGGGCTTGACGCGTGCCTTTCGGCTACTTCCGAGTGGCGTGGCTGTCTTGATACGCCACAACAATAAAGACAAACTGAATGGTAAAAAACTGAGCAGCTGGGAGTGAAAGGGCTAGACAAGTGGTCGCTAAATTTAAGAACTTTCTAAATCCTCCTGTGAGATACCAAAAAAAGTTGGACAGAAATAAGAACTTACTGTTTTTTTTGAAAAAAGTGCGATTGTTTACCTCTAGTAAATATGAAATGAATTTTAATTAAATCTTATTTCCAAAGCTATCACACAATGAGTCTAGCTTCTAAAAACTCAATTTTGATTAATTCACCATCTTCGTATGGTTTCTGATTCTGTGCATTAATTTTTGAAGTTCGGATTTACGCCTCAGTTGCTGCATTATTCTTGTCCAATGATTTTTAAAAAAGTTGATTGTTGAGCATTAAGTTTGGATTTTACGCTTGAAACAGAATACAGCGGGAGATCCTTGTCAATTCCTGAGTGAACGGGTTTGTAGAGACGTTCCCTGTTCCCTTTCTTCCCAACTGATACACTTGAATGACACACTATGTAACGTTGTTGCTTTAATTTGTTCTTCTGTAAGCGGTGCTGATAGACAATAAAAGCGGGTTAAAAGCTGTGAGCTATCTGAGGAAGTTAACCTTGCATTACTGCGCAACTGTTTCACCAGGTATCCAGTCTAGCTTACCAAATTCCCAACCAGACTAACATTAATTATAATCTTTTAATAGTCATACGACAACCGGTGATATATATATATAAAAGAGAATTTAAATAAAAAGAAATAAATCATTGAAATTTCAGCATATTAAACTTGAGTCGTAACTAAGCTGATGCCTTATTTAGGATTGTGAAAATGTGAGATTGTAATCTTACAGAACACATCAAATATGGAGCCAAGATTTGGAGACTCCATACAACACTGCATTCATAAAATAACACACAAAGAACGTTGAAACATATGCAAGAGGAAATTAACCACAACCAACCGATTCAATTTTCACCCACAGAAGTTACGTTCGTAGCGCAATCCTGTCCGTCATGAAATTACCACACACTGGTATACTAAATTCATACTAACTCTCTGTGAAATCTTCCCAAAAAGAATAGCTGAGGGCTACTTTGATGATTACACCACATGCTTCACGTGGTCTACTTGGTTTACACAAAGCGTGTAACTCCACAATAATTTTGATAATTAAAATAAATTAGATCGAAAAGCAATTTACAAAAGAAAAACCTTGAACTGATTACTAACGTCTTACTATTAACCTGATGGGTCAAACAATTATATAAGCACGTGGTAGTGGTCTCACAAAGTACACCCCACGTAGGTTGAACATAAAGCAAAGTTGCTATATTGAAAAATATTGTCAAGACGAGATGTTATAATCTCACGCACACTCGCATTTAGGATTGATGATCTTAGTTAGAGTTACTAATCAACACGTGGTTCCACTTTACTCACTAAGTAGTGACAAAGCAATTACTGGAAAATATTCTGAACTTCACACTCGAAATACACTGCGTTGCAATTTAAGATAACATTAGATATTTTAGAGCTAAACCTGAAATAAAGGTCATTAAATTTTCAGTTAAGCTGAACTTAAGAAATCCATTGTCCTACGGACTTAGCAGACACGCGCTTAGCCAGAGATCTTACCACTTCAGACGCTCGCCACGGACAGAGTGACCTGGTCCCTTCCTGAGGGTGGCTCACAATACAAACGGAAGTGGCCAGAGGGGCAGCTTCCTATACCAACATGACAAGGGACAGACAGGACCATACTAAGGATAGAAACCTCTTTGCTTTTAGAAAGCGTAGCTACCTGTTCCGACGTTGGTCCTACTGCTCTCTAGCAGACAGGCTTGTCTGCTACCCTCAAGCTTGCAACTAGAAATACATTTGCTCATTCATCCTCTCACACAGAAGGGAAGGGGGATCACAGTATCTTATCATATACAGTATATAAAAGAAAGCAGATGTAGGTTCCGTGTGAGACTGTGTGACATGAATTACATATAAACTGTGTTTTAAAGTGTAGTAGTGTGACAGATCGTTCTTGTTTATGTGTAAAAGTAACACGTTTCACTGCTCAGTCTCCGCCCAGATAGTCAGAAACACCACAGTAAATTTAGAAGAGGAATTTATGCCGTAAATGACAACAGATTTAAGAAATTAACATGAAAGGAATCAAACAGAGACCTTTCAACTAAACAAACACATCTGTCCTTCACCTGTGGCAACTTTTCTGCTTTTCGCTTGAAGCCGGCCGGTGTGGCCGAGCGGTTCTAGGGGCTTCAGTCTGGAACCGCGCGACCGCTACGGTCGCAGGTTCGAATCCTGCCTGGGGCATGGTTGTGTGTGATGTACTTGGGTTAGTTAGGTTTAAGTAGTTCTAAGTTCCAGGGGACTGATGACCTCAGATGTTAAGTCCCATAGTGCTCAGAGCTATTTGAACCATTTTCCTTCAACACGCCATTGTTAAAGAACATGAAAGCTTAGTATTAATGTTTAAATCAAACAATCCACGTTAGCAAATATCTTAAATCCGCACGAAAAAAATAACGTGCACAACCTCACGAGTGTCCAATGAGGTACGAGGCTGACACTGTAGTGTTCTTGATTGAAAATGGCAGTTGCGTGTGAGAAACAAGCAGTTGTTGCCGTGAGCGCGGTCAAAGCTCGGTGGAACAATCAAGATTGGCCAACCTGAGCGCTATCGGGATCTACTAAAAAGGTCCCCGCGAGCTACTAGGATCGATTGTTTGCTAGACGAATAACCATCCTTTCTATATAAAAAAACCTGGCACTGCAAAACTAAAAATTACACAAATTTATGAATGTGAAACTTCATAATTGAGGCAAAGAATGGTCACATGTCAAAATCGCGCCAGAAACTTAATATAACCTGATTAAAGCAGGCAAAATACACTCCTGAAAATTGAAATAAGAACACCGTGAATTCATTGTCCCAGGAAGGGGAAACTTTATTGACACATTCCTGGGATCAGATACATCACATGATCACACTGACAGAACCACAGGCACATAGACACAGGCAACAGAGCATGCACAATGTCGGCACTAGTACAGTGTATATCCACCTTTCGCAGCAATGCAGGCTGCTATTCTCCCATGGAGACGATCGTAGAGATGCTGGATGTAGTCCTGTGGAACGGCTTGCCATGCCATTTCCACCTGGCGCCTCAGTTGGACCAGCGTTCGTGCTGGACGTGCAGACCGCATGAGACGACGCTTCATCCAGTCCCAAACATGCTCAATGGGGGACAGATCCGGAGATCTTGCTGGCCAGGGTAGTTGACTTACACCTTCTAGAGCACGTTGGGTGGCACGGGATACATGCGGACGTGCATAGTCCTGTTGGAACAGCAAGTTCCCTTGCCGGTCTAGGAATGGTAGAACGATGGGTTCGATGACGGTTTGGATGTACCGCGCAATATTCAGTGTCCCCTCGACGATCACCAGTGGTGTACGGCCAGTGTAGGAGATCGCTCCCCACACCATGATGCCGGGTGTTGGCCCTGTGTGCCTCGGTCGTATGCAGTCCTGATTGTGGCGCTCACCTGCACGGCGCCAAACACGCATACGACCATCATTGGCACCAAGGCAGAAGCGACTCTCATCGCTGAAGACGACACATCTCCATTCGTCCCTCCATTTACGCCTGTCGCGACACCACTGGAGGCGGGCTGCATGATGTTGGGGCGTGAGCGGAAGACGGCCTAACGGTGTGCGGGACCGTAGCCCAGCTTCATGGAGACGGTTGCGAATGGTACTCGCCGATACCCCAGGAGCAACAGTGTCCCTAATTTGCTGGGAAGTGGCGGTGCGGTCGCTTACGGCACTGCGTAGGATCCTACGGTCTTGGCGTGCATCCGTGCGTCGCTGCGGTCCGGTCCCAGGTCGACGGGCACGTGCACCTTCCGCCGACCACTGGCGACAACATCGATGTACTGTGGAGACCTCACGCCCCACGTGTTGAGCAATTCGGCGGTACGTCCACCCGGCCTCCCGCATGCCCACTATACGCCCTCGCTCAAAGTCCGTCAACTGCACATACGGTTCACGTCCACGCTGTCGCGGCATGCTACCAGTGTTAAAGACTGCGATGGAGCTCCGTATGCCACGGCAAACTGGCTGACACTGACGGCGGCGGTGCACAAATGCTGCGCAGCTAGCGCCATTCGACGGCCAACACCGCGGTTCCTGGTGTGTCCGCTGTGCCGTGCGTGTGATCATTGCTTGTACAGCCCTCTCGCAGTGTCCGGAGCAAGTATGGTGGGTCTGACACACCGGTGTCAATGTGTTCTTTTTTCCATTTCCAGGAGTGTATAACCTGATTAAAGCAGGCAAAATACGTCAGGAGTCTGCCCCTGTCCTCTGGCAACAAGGCTGCACACCGCGTAGCAGCCTGAGAATATGCCACAGTAAATGGCAAGACTCGTAGACAGTCTCATTAAACGCTAGTAATAAACCAGCTACAAAATAATCGGCATGAAATCAAACAACTTCATAAACAAAGTTAAAAATTCTGGAGCTCTTGAGATTATATATATAAACCGATAATCCATACTAATATAAGTGCAGGAGTGTGTTTGTCTCTTACCTTTTCACGGCTGAATCAGTGACCCGGTTTTAATGAAATTTGCTGTGTAGATAGTTTGAACACTAAGGAAAAACATTGTTGCTTTAGAAGGAAAATACATTTACTCCTTGAAAAAGCTGTTCACTATTTGACTATGCAACTATCATACACGTAAAAATGCTGTGGTGTCACCGCCAGACACCACACTTGCTAGGTGGTAGCAGACCGAGCGCCGCCACACGGCAGGTCTAGAGAGACTTCCTAGCACTCGCCCCAGTTGTACAGCCGACTTTGCTAGCGATGGTTCATTGACAAAATACGCTCTCATTTGCCGAGACGATAGTTAGCGTAGCCTTCAGATACGTCATTTGCTACGACCTAGGAAGGCGCCATTACCAGTTACTATTGATGCTGTAAAACATGTACCGTCAAGAGCGATGTTCACCAATTATGGACTAAAGTTAATTATTCCAGCAGCTACGTACGTTTTTTGCTAGTCTAATTTCCTTGACGTTTTTCCAGACCTCACGCCAGCCTGCGTGAGCTAAAACGCGTGCCTTTCGGCTTCCTCTCATAGTGGGTTGGCTCTCTTGCCATTCCACAACAAATGCTTTTGCTGATTGATATGTTCTACGTAATACGATTCAACGTAATGAATACAGTGCTTCACAGCCAGCAATCTGTTTAATCCATACTTCGTATTGATATTACACTAATGTCCAGAAAAAAAAACAGAACACCTTTAATGGCTAGAGATAGGACGTTCAGATTCACAGTACATGCACATTAGTATCTTCTGCAGAAATGATTAGCATTTCAGGCACCTCGGTACAGCGTGCGTCCTATTGCCTAATAGGCTCAAGTTCCGCCATGGGATCTGATAACATGTTCCAAGCGTGATAACATGTACATCTACATCTACATCCATACTCCGCAAGCCACCTGACGGTGTGTGGTGGAGGGTACCTTGAGTACCTCTATCGGTTGTCCCTTCTATTCCAGTCTCGTATTGTTCGTGGAAAGAAAGATTGTCGTTATGCCTCTGTGTGCGCTCTAATCTGTGATTTTATTCTCATGGTCTCTTGGCGAGATATACGTAGGAGGGGGCAATATACTGATTGACTCCTCGGTGAAGGTATGTTCTCGAAACTTTGACAAAAGCCCGTACCGAGCTACTGAGCGTCTCTCCTGCAGAGTATTCCACTGGAGTTTATCTATCACCTCCGTAACGCTTTCGCGATTACTAAATGATCCTGTAACGAAGCGCGCTGCTCTCCGTTGGATCTTCTCTATCTCTTCTATCAACCCTATCTGGTACGGATCCCACACTGCTCAGCAGTATTCAAGCAGTGGGCGAACAAGCGTACTGTAACCTACTTCCTTTGTTTTCGGATTGCATTTCCTTAGGATTCTTCCAATGAATCTCAGTCTGGCATCTGCTTTACCGACGATCAACTTTATAAGATCATTCCATTTTAAATCACTCCTAATGCGTACTCCCAGATAATTTATGGAATTAACTGCTTCCAGTTGCTGACCTGCTATATTGTAGCTAAATGATAAGGGATCTTTCTTTGTATGTATTCGCAGCACGTTACACTTGTCTACATTGAGATTCAATTGCCATTCCCTGCACCATGAGTCAATTCGCTGCAGATCCTCCTGCATTTCAGTACAATTTTCCATTGTTACAACCTCTCGATATACTACAGCATCATCCGCAAAAAGCCTCAGTGAACTTCCGATGTCATCCACAAGGTCATTTATGTATATGTGAATAGCAACGGCCCTACGACACTACCCTGCGGCACACCTGAAATCACTCTTACTTCGGAAGACTTCTCTCCATTGAGAATGACATGCTGCGTTCTGTTATCTAGGAACTCCTCAATCCAATCACACAATTGGTCTGATAGTCCATATGCTCTTAGTTTGTTCATTAAACGACTGTGGGGAACTGTATCGAACGGCTTGCGGAAGTCAAGAAACACGGCATCTACCTGGGAACCCGTGTCTATGGCCCTCTGAGTCTCGTGGACGAATAGCGCGAGCTGGGTTTCACACGATCGTCTTTTTCGAACCCCATCCTGATTCGTACAGAGTAGCTTATAAGGCGCGAATGGGATCCTGTGGTATACGCATCCATGCTTCATTCACCTGGTTCCAAATTTCGTCTGACATGATTGGCATTGGCTCACAGCGCTGCACATTTCGTTTCATCATATCCCACACGTTTTCGATTGGCGACAAGTTTTGCCCTTTGCAAGTAAGGGCAAAAGGACGTCATCTTGTGACACTGAGAAGGCACGTGCTCGAGCAGCAAGTGTGGTTGTGCATTGTCTTGTTGAAAAATGGCGTCTCGGGTGCTGTGCAGAAATGGAACGCTAATGGCGGAGCGCCTGTTATTTGTGGTAGTACCCTATAGCTCCCCACACCATAAGGCCCTGAGCTGGCACTATATATCTTGTGTGAATCCAGTCACAGCGATGTCGCTCCCCCTATCTGCGGCCAATCAAAATGCAGTCATTATTCTCAAACAAACAGAACCTCAATTCGTCCGACAACACTATCTGTTGCCACACCTGTCCCCAGTGGCGTCGTTCCATACACCGTTATCATATGGCATGTTTCTGTACTTCGTCAAAGGTAGGTGGAGAAGTGAACGCCGCGCACATAACCCATGCCGTAATAAACGGCGACGGAATGTCAGCCTTGATAGTGTACGATGTGTTACAAAGTTCCACTGTTGAGCCGAGGAGGGCGCAGATCTGTCCGGCAATGCCATTCTGTTGGTTGGTTGGTAGACTTGGGGGAAGGGGACCAAACAGCGAAATCATCGGTCCCATCGGATTAGGAAAGGTAGGAAGAAAGTCGGCCGTGCTCTTTCAAAGGAACCATCCCGCCATTTGCCTGAAGCGATTTAGGGAAATGACGGAAAACCTAAATCAGGGTTGCCGAACGCGGGTTTGAACCGTCGTCTTCCCGAATGCAATGCCACTCAGATGAGGTGTCAATCTTTTCAGGAGGTGGTCTGGGTTGTGCGACCTGAACCACCTCGGCGTGTTCTACGGCCTTCCGTGAACCATTCTGCACACAGCCGTTGCACTTGCGAAATACTTCGTCCCACACGAGCAGCAGTTTCTCGAATGGATGTATCACATTCTCTCATGCCAATAATGCACTCTCATTGAAACTCGCTGACGTGACGACACGGTTTGTACACACGTCTGCGAGGCATCCTGCACGTGTGCTCAAGTCACACCGATCCGTCACCTTCAGTTTATAACGACAAAGAGATCCACAGGCACATTTTATCGGTGAGTGGTGTCGCGCCCCGATATCGGTGTTGACACTGAACCTGCGAGCCGACGTAGTTCAAATTCTAATCATTTCTGCAGAACACACTAATGTACGTGTTCTGTGAATATGATCGTCCTATCTCTAGTCGCTTAAGGTGTAAGAAGGTGTAGGAAGTAAGCGTGTGAGTTGAGTCTTTACATCAATGAAAACAACCATGTTAAAGGAGTATTAAATTTGTAGCATAATTTATGGCTACTTCAATAGTACGACACATAGACGCACACACCTCTTGACGTCGTCGAATATTTTTCCTGGATCGACAGAACGTATGTACGCTTCTTGATTTTTCTTCAGTCTTGCTTCCACCATCAACCTCAACGTCAGAACTGCTTATTTGGCGCCTTCACCTTTCCTGTAGCAAGATTGATCGCCATCTAACACGTCCTCAGTTTTCTTTTTCATCCTTCTGCATATTATTCTTCTGCATCTACATCTAATTACACAAGCCTGCTAGTCACAGTATGGTGCGTGGCAGAGGGTACCTTGTACCTTCCCCGTTCTACTAGCAAGCACTGCGAGCGAAAAACGACTGTCTATCTGCCTCCGTATTAGCCCTGTCCGTATTAGCCGGCCGGAGTGGCCGAGCGGTTCTAGGCGCTACAGTGTGGAACCGCGCGACCGCTACGGTCGCAGGTTCGAATCCTGCCTCGGGCATGGATGTGTGTGATGTCCTTAGGTCAGTTAGGTTTAAGTAGTTCTAAGTTCTAGGGGACTGATGGCCACAGCAGTTAAGTCCCATAGTGCTCAGAGCCATTTGAACCTTTCCGTATTATCTATCTATATCCGAATCCCGCTCCAGCTACTGCCGGGTCTGGGTGCTGACGAGTCCTCTCCATTTGGCTCGGTCCTCCCACCACTTTTCTTCCTCCACTTGCTGCCAGGTCACACCTCTCCTTTCAACAGATATTCTCACTCCCATTTTCCACCGTGTTCTTGGGCGCCCTCTAGGTCGTTTCCCATCCATCTTTAGTTCTTCCATAATTTTGGGGAGTCTCTGCCCATGCATCCTCTTAACATGCCCATACCATCTTAATCTCTTTCTTTCAATTTCTTCTCTCATACTTTCTTGTTTGAGGTCCTTTCTAATCTCTACATTCCTTACTCTGTCCATTCTTGTTTTTCCCTTAACTGCTCTGAGAAATTTCATTTCCCCTGCTTGCAGTCTGCTCCAGTCCCTTTCTTTCATTGTCCATGTTTCTCCACCATAGGTGACAATAGGGAAGTAATAATTCTTATACATCAGGAGTTTTGCTCTTTCTGAAACTTCATTATTCCAAATCAGATGTTTTATTGTTTGGTAGAAATTGCCTCCCTTCTGTAACCTCCTATTAATTTCGTTAGTTATTCTTCCATCCCTAGATATTTCACTCCCTAAATAAGTGAAACTTTCTACCACTTTGACGGGTTCTCCATTCAAGGTAATATTTCCATTGATTCCTTTCTCTCTTCCAAATACCATTACTTCACTCTTATCTTTATTTATTCTTAATCCATACCTTTTCATTATTTCCTTCCACGCATCAAGCTGTAACTGTACATCTACCTCTTTATCACCCCATATTACCATATCATCTGCAAAAATCATCTTTTTGTCTTTTTCTTTTACTATATCTTTAACTGCCCTATTCATTCCCTCCATCACAACATTAAAAAGCGCAGGAGATAGAATACTTCCTTGCTTAAGTCCTTGTCTTATTTCGAAGTATTCAGAGTTCCCCAATGGTGTTCTAATTCTACAATTGTGGCCTCTGTACATTGTCTTTATAACATTAATGTATCCATCTTCTATATCTATATCTATCTTCTATATCTATCTTTCCGTATTAGCCCTGTCTAAATTTTCGCAATAGTGTTCTTCATAAAGAACGTCACCTTCCCTCCAGGGATTCCCATTTGAGCTCGCAAAGCACCTCCGTAACACTTGTGTGTTGCTCGAACCTACCGGTAATAAATTTAACATCCAGCCTCTAAACTGCTTCGATGTCTTACTTCAATCCGACCTGGTACTAATGCCAAACACTCGGGCAATACTCAACAGTAGGTGGCACCAGCGTCCTATAAGCGGTCTCCTTCACAGATCAGCCACATTTCCCCAAAATTCTCTCTACAAACTGAAGTCAACCACGCATAACCATAGTCGCTACAATGGCTTTATGATCAATACTCCCCGTCTCTATACAGCTGCTGTCGATAAGGTCTGGCCTGTCTGTAGCTAAAACATACTTCCAGTGAGTTTTCTGTGTTGTGAGTCAGTCCTTCCAACAATCATTTCTTCTTCTATTTCTTCACATTTTTCATGCATCCATTTTATCTTACCTTCCCTGCACTTCCTATTTATTTTATTCCTCAGTGACTTGTATTTCTGTATTCCTGTATTTCCCTTAACGTTTCTGTATTCTATTCTTTCATAGATCAACTGAAGTATTTCTTCTGTTAGCCATCGTTTCTTCGCAGTTACCTTCTTTGTACGTATGTTTTTCTTTCGAACTTCTATGATTGCCCTTTTTAGAGATGTCCATTCCTCTTCAACTGTTTTGCCTACTGAGCTGTGCCTTACTGAAAGCTCTACATCCTTAGAGAACTTGATGAATATATTTTCATTTCGTAGTACTTCCGTATCCGAGTTCTTTGCTTATTGATTGCTGATGAGCAATCTCTTAAACTTCAGACAACTTATCGCCACTACTACATTTGTGATCTGAATCTATATCTGCTACTGGGTATGCCTTACACTGCAGTATCTTAATGTCTGACTGACGACGATGTAATCTAACTGAAATCTTCCCGTATCACCCGGCCTTTTCCAAGTACATCTCTTCGTCTTGTGATTCTTGAACGGAGTATTCGCTATTACTGGCTTAAATTTATTACGGAACTCAGTCTTTCTCCTCTTTCATTCCTAGTACCAACCCTATATTCTCCCTAACCGTTTATTCTACAGCTTTCCTTGCAACCGCATTCCAGTCGCCCATGGCTATTAGATTTTCATCTCCCTTTACATACTTCATTAATCGTTGAATATCCTCGTATAGTTTCTCTACCTCTGCATCTTCAGCTTGCGACGTCGGCTTGTATACCTGAACCTTCGTTGTCGGTGTTGGATTGCAATCGATTTTGATGATAACAATCTATCACTGAACCTTTCATGTTAATTCACCCTTTGCTCTACCGCCCGATTCATAAGATATCCTAGTCCTGTTATACCATTTTCTGCTGCTGTTTATATTACCTTATGCTCATCTGACTATGGATCCTTGTCTTCTTTCTGTTTTGTTTCCCTGACCCTTACTATATCTAGAGAGAGCTTTCTCATTTCCCTTTTTAGATTTTCTAACTTCCCTGCCACGTGCATATGACCTTACTGATGTATAGGAGGAAGGAAACTGAGGACATTGTTTTCAAACAAGTTGTTTCCTTCAGCCTATACACCAATAAAGGCATATGGTGGAATGAACTGCTGTGAGTAAGTTGGATGGCAACTCCCTCAAATGCACTGAAGGTGACTGTGCATAGATGAAATCTGAATATGCAAGAATAATAAAATACAGTGGGATTGGGACTGATTGGTGTGTTATGGCAGCGGATGACCGACACTATTGCCTTTGCTAACAGCACAGCATCGCCTGCAGCGCCTCTGCTGGGCCCTAGACGTCTGGAAAACCTTGGTCAGGTCACATGAGTCCCGATTCCCGTTGGTAAGACCCGGTGATACTATTCGAGTATGGCGCAGACCCCATGGAGTTGTCAATAAGGCACTGTACCAGGTGTTGGTAGCTTCATAATGTTGTGGACTGTGTTTGCATAAAATGGACTGGGTTCTACGGTCCAGCAGAACCGATCATTGACTGGAAATGGTTACGTTAGGCTACTTGGAGACCATCTGCAGCCATTCACGGACTTCATGTTCACAAACAACGGTGGAATTGTTATGGATAACAATACGACATGTCAGTTGTTCGCGACTGGTTCGACGAACATTCTGGATAATTCGAGCGAATGACGTGACCTACGAAATCTCATTGAACATTTGTGAGACATAATCGAGAGGTCATTTCATGCAGAAAATCCTCCATCTGCAACACTTTCGCCATTATGGTTGGCGATAGAGGCAGTATGGCTCAGTACTTCTGCAGGGGACTTCAGCGATTTGACTCGACTCCACGTCGAGTCGCTGCACTACGTCAGGTAAAAGTAGGTCCGGCAGTATGTTAAGAGCTATTCCATGACTTTTGTTACATCAGTGTATAAAGCGAATAAATATGTACCTACTGCGGAAAATGGCCATTCCAACAAACTTGCCGCTTTCGGCAGTTTTTCTGAAAAGAAATGTCAAATACATATAGTTAATTAGAGTAGTTCATACCGCGATATTCGAGGGCAGAGGTTTGAAATAATCAAACAGAATTAACCGGGTGATACGTAGTACTGCTCCACTCTCCAGGCAAGTATACTACTGGCCATTAGAATTTCTTCACCAAGAAGAAATGCAGATGACAAACGGGTATTCATTGCACAAATATATTATACTAGAACTGACTTGCGATTACATTTTCACGCAATTTGGGCGCATAGATCCTGAAAAATCAATACCCAGAACAACCACCTCGGCGTGTACAGGTACAACTGCCCATGCAGCTTCAACAGGAAACCACAGTTCATCAAGAGTAGTAACTGGCGTATTGCGACGAGCCAGTTGCTTTGCCACCATTGACCAGATGTTTTCAGTTGGTGAGAGATCTGGAGAATGTGCTGGCCAGGGCAGCAGTCGAACATTTTCTGTATCCAGAAAGCCCCGTACAGGACCTGCAACATGCGGTCGTGCATCACCCTGCTGAAATGTAGGGTTTCGCAATGATCGAAACGGTTCAAATGGTTCTGAGCACTATGGGACTTAACATCTGAGGTCATCAGTCCCCTAGAACTCAGAACTACTTAAACCCAACTAACCTAAGGATATCACACACATCCATGCCCGAGGCAGGATTCGAACCTGCGACCGTAGCAGTTGCGCGATTCCGGACTGACGCGCCTAGAACGGCTCGGTCACGACTGCCGGCCCGGAGGGATCGAATGAAGGGCAGCGCCACGGGTCGTAACACATCTGAAATGTAGCGTCCACTGTTCAAAGTGCAGCGAATGCGAACAAGAGGTGATCGAGACGTGTAACCAATGGCATCCCATACCATCACGCTGGGTGATACGCCAGTATCGCGATGACGAATACACGCTTCAAATGTGCGTTCACCGCGATGTCGCCAAACACGAATGCGACCATCATGATGCTGTAAACAGAACCTGGATTCATCCGAAAAAAATGACGTTTTGCCATTCGTGTACCCAGGTTCGTTGTTGAGTACTCCATCGCAGGCTCCTGTCTGTGATGCAGCGTCAAGGGTAACCGCAGCCATGGTCTCCGAGATGATAGTCCATGCTGCTGCATACGTCGTCTAACTGTTCGTGCAGATGGTTGTGGTCTTGCAAACGTCCTCATCTGTTGAGTCAGTGATCGAGACGTGGCTGCACGATTCGTTACGGCCATGGGGATAAGATGCCTGTCATCTCGACTGCTAGTGATACGAGGCCATTGGGATCCAGCACGGCGTTCGTATTACCATCCTGAACCCACAGAATCGATATTCTGCTTGGATCTCGACCAACCGCAATCGTGGTAGGTTACAATCCGACCTTTATCAAAGTCGGAAACGTGATGGTACGCATTTCTCCTCCTTACACGTGGCATCACAATAACGTTTCACCAGGCAACGCAAGTCAACTGCTGTTTGAGTATGAGAAATCGGTTGGAAACTTTCCTCATGTCAGCACGTTGTAGGCGTCGCCACCGGCGCCAACCTTGTGTGAATGTTCTGAAAAGCTAATCATTGGCAAATCACAGCATCTTCTTCCTGTCGGTTAAAGTTCGCGTCTGTAGCACGTCATCTCCTTGGTGTAGCAGTTTTAATGGCCAGTAGTGTACTCCTCTGTCGCTGCAGACAGTGTAGTACTAATAAAGACTGTCTTGACAAACTGCCTATTGGCAGTTCGGGATCCTCGGCCGACGTTCATCTAATGATTTTTGTGACGTTTCGCCAGCACGAGTGGCTGGCATTGTCAAAGCTTCACCCTCCATTGCCGGTGGTGAACTGGAGCCGAGTTCGCGGCCGCAGACTATTTGTACCTGGCGCGCCAACGTCCGAATGCTTCTCCGCGGTCATTTCCGGTGCGGCTCTCCTCTTGCTACCTGCGACGGTCGTCCGCTGCAGTACGGGAAGCCATGATCCGTTTACCTTAAGGCTTTCCTCTTTCTTGTTCAAACTGTTCGCGTGTTTTTGTATTTCAACAACTTCTCTGAACAAGCGCGTGTGATAGTGCTTCTCTACAGCCAGAACTTCCGTGTCGGCGAATTTTATTACGTGGTCGGTCTCACTCTGTGCGTGCTCTGCCACGGCCGATTTCTCCACCTGCCCAACCTGCAATGTCGCTTATGCTCTTTGATCCTGGTGTTGATGGATCGTCCAGTCATTCCGACGTAAACTTTTCCGCATGTGCATGGTATACGGTATATTCCCGACATTGTAAGTGGGTCTCTTTTCTCCTTCGCCGATCTAAGAGACCCTTTGATCTTCCTTGTCGGTTTGAAAATCGTCTTTACGCAACATGGTTGCGTAAAGACGATTTTCAAACCGACAAGGAAGATCGGAGTGTCTTATATCGGCGAAGTAGAAAAGGGACCCACTTGCAATGTCGGGAATATACCGTATACGAGGCAAATGCGGTAACGTTTATGTCGGAATGACTGGACGATCAATTAACACTAGGATCAAAGAGCATAAGCTACTTTGCAGGTTGGGGCAGGTGGAGAAATCGGCCGTGGCAGAGCACGCACTGAGTGAGACCGACCACGTAATAAAATTCGCCGACACGGAAGTTCTGGCTGTAGAGAAGCACTATCACTTCCACTTGTTTAGAGAAGCTGTAGAAATACACAAACACGGGAAATGACCGCGGAGAAGCCCTCGGACGTTGGCGCGCCAGGTACATATAGTCTGCGGCCGCGAGCTCGGCTCCAGTTCACCACCGGCAATGGAGGGTGAAGCTTTGACAATGCCAGCCACTCGTGCTGGCGAAACGTCAGAAAAATCATTAGATGAACGTCGGCCGAAGAAACCGAGACAGAAGCCAATAGGCAGTTTATCAACAAGTGGCCACGAAAGCCTTAACAATTTTGAAAGACTGCCTTGTTGGCTTTACTCTTACCAGTACATGACGCAAGACTCGTATGGAACGCTGGACGTGTGGAGAGTCCTCAGCACAGATGAAATATTTGTGGGACGCCCTCGCTGGTTGAGCTCTGACGGAGCGCGCTTCGAGGTCGTCGCAGAGTGGCCGGGGCCGCGCGACCCCCTCCCTCCCTGGAGTGGTTCCCTGCTGCCGCCTCCGCCTGCCTCGCAGCTGTTGTCGTCTCATAGCGGGTGGAGGCTCCGCAGGCGGCCGCCTAATGCGATTACCGACCCCGGCTTACACGGCCTCAGCTGCGGCCGCAGTCGCGTCGGTGGCAGCCGGCCACGCGAGCGCACTCTGGACGAGTAGCCTCTCGTCTGCTGCTGCTGCCGCCGCCGTTGTGCTCGACGTCTACAGACGCAAGTGGCGCAAAGGAACGCACTGGGAAACACTGTACCCGGGGCACCGCCTGCGACAAAAAGTGGTACAGCTTTTCCTGCTGTCACTGTCCTGCTTAACACGACGTGAAATGGTCTCCAACTTTCTAATCCTTTTGTCATCTCTCGGCACCAAGGACTGAATCAATTATTTTAATTTCATTATACGAGGGCAGTTCAATAAGTAATGCAACACTTTTTTTTTCTCGGCCAATATTGGTTGAAAAAACCGGAAATTTCTTGTGGAATATTTTCAAACATTTCCGCTTCGTCTCGTATAGTTTCATTGACTTCCGACAGGTGGCAGCGCTGTACGGAGCTGTTAAAATGGCGGCTGTAACGGATGTGCGTTGCAAACAACGGGCAGTGATCGAGTTTCTTTTGGCGGAAAACCAGGGCATCTCAGATATTCATAGGCGCTTGCAGAATGTCTACGGTGATCTGGCAGTGGACAAAAGCACGGTGAGTCGTTGGGCAAAGCGTGTGTCATCAATTGCCGCAAGGTCAAGCGAGACTGTCTGATCTCCCGCGTGCGGGCCGGCCATGCACTGCTGTGACTCCTGCAATGGCGGAGCGTGCGAACACACTCGTTCGAGATGATCGACAGATCACCATCATACAATTCAGTGCTCAACTTGACATCTCTGTTGGTAGTGCTGTCACAATTGTTCACCAGTTCGGATATTCAAAGGTTTGTTCCCGCTGGGTCCCTCGTTGTCCAACCGAACACCATAAAGAGCAAAGGAGAACCATCTGTGCGGAATTGCTTGCTCGTCATGTGGCTGAGGGTGACAATTTCTTGTCAAAGATTGTTACAGGCGATGAAACATGGGTTCATCACTTCGAACCTGAAACAAAACGGCAATCAATGGAGTGGCGCCACACCCACTCACCTACCAAGAAAAAGTTTAAAGCCATACCCTCAGCCGGTAAAGTCATGGTTACAGTCTTCTGGGACGCTGAAGGGGTTATTCTGTTCGATGTCCTTCTCCATGGTCAAACGATCAACTCTGAAGTGTATTGTGCTACTCTTCAGAAACTGAAGAAACGACTTCAGCGTGTTCGTAGGCACAAAAATCTGAACGAACTTCTCCTTCTTCGTGACAACGCAAGACCTCACACAAGTCTTCGCACCCGAGAGGAGCTCACAAAACTTCAGTGGACTGTTCTTCCTGATGCACCCTACAGCCCCGATCTCGCACCGTCGGATTTCCATATGTTTGGCCCAATGAAGGACGCAATCTGTGGGAGGCACTACCCAGATGATGAAGAAGTCATTGATGCAGTACGACGTTGGCTCCGACATCGACCAGTGGATTGGTACCGCGCAGGCATACAGGCCCTCATTTCAAGGTGGCGTAAGGCCGTAGCATTGAATGAAGATTACGTTGAAAAATAGTGTTGTGTAGCTAAAAGATTGGGGAATAACCTGGTGTATTTCAATGCTGAATAAAACAACCCCTGTTTCAGAAAAAAAATGTGTTGCATTACTTAATGAACTGCCCTCGTATTTAACTTTGGGTTCAGGCAGCATCGACCATACTGCCAGTACAAAAATGTTCAAATGTGTGTGAAATCTTATGCGACTTACCTGGTAAGGTCATCAGTCCCTAAGCTTACACACTACTTAACCTAAATTATCCTAAGGACAAACACACACACCCATGCCCGAGGGAGGGCTCGAACCTCCGCCGGGACCAGCCTCACAGTCCACGACTGCAGCGACCTACACTGCTCGGCTAATCCCGCGCAGCATACTGCCAGTAATAACTCCAACAGCGCAGGCCTCACATAAACAATCAGTTTGTCAGGTGACAAAATAAACGCAGCATTCTATCTATCGCTTGGGCCTTGTCCCACGGTTGCACAGGGTCGGCCATGATTAATCGGATTTGGCATGTTAATGTTTAGGGGGTGGCCGGACGCCCTTCCTGCCGCCACCCCGTACCCCCCAGGAGGGACTCTGTGTACCCCAACCGTCTGTGTCTAGCGGAATCCATGGAAGAGTGTAAATGTGTTCAGATGTCTGCGAGCTGTGTAACTGAGGCGGAACGTGGGGACCAGCCCTGTATTCACCTAGCAGGATGTCGAAAACCGCTTAAAAACCACATCCAGGCTGGCCGGCACACAGACACTCGTCGTCAATCCGCCGGGCGGATTCCATCAGCGGCCGGCGCGCCTACCTGAGTCCAGGAAGCAGCGCGTTAGCGCTCTCGGCTATCCCGGCGGGTAAAAGAAACGCAGCATTATGAATAGTAAAACAGTGTCAGTACTTTGATTTTTCTTCTTCTGATTCCATGCAACCGATAACAAGAATCATTAGTCCCCATTTGGCACGGCACAGGGGGCGTCTACATCACTTTCAACGCGAGCTGTCAGAAAGTTCACGTACATTGTTGATACCTGAGAAGTCCGTCTTTTACGTTTTCTGGAACTCTTACACCTGCGTCCCGTTACCGACTTAGCAACACCTGTCTCACAAGTTACTCATTGGTGTTTCCGCGGACAACCTTGTAGGTAGGGCAACTATATCTATGAGTAGTCATCTTGGGTATCAATAACGGCTTTAGCTGTATTTTAATCCTTTAATATTGGACCATTATCACTTTCGTAACTCTAAAAGCCACACCTTCATCTGAAGATATGACTAAAACAGTAGAGAGGAAAACCTCGGAACCTTTTTACCCAATAATCGTTGTACGTCAAAACAAAACACCAGTATAAAGCGATGTCATAAAATAAATCAGCCGGATTCCATTATAGTGAATGTCTCCTAAACAAATCGTACCATAGTGGTCCATTGATAAGGCGCAAATATATAAAAACTTTTAAGACCTAATTTTTGGCCCGAATGACAAACCAAGAAGTGGTTGCCACCAAACGTGGCTTTTAGTGCCACAAAACCGGTAATGATTCAATAATAATGGATGAAATACAGCTGAAGCGATTATTAATACCCAAAATCATTGCTGTTTCGTTCGCAGTAACAGGGGTCACTTGCGCAGTTGCCGAAAGCTGTCACAAAATAACCGGAAGGCTCTCCTAGAGCGCTCTATACACTGTAATTTTCACAACATTGTCAGACTACTGTTTGTGTGTCACATACATCACATGTTCAACATAAAATCAATGAATGGATGAAAGATCCTTGTAAATATACACTCTAAGACAAAAAAACTCCCGGACGCTGTGGCCGAGCGGTTCTAGGCCCTTCAGTCCGGAACCACGCTGCTGGTACGGTCTCAGGTTCGAATCCTGCCTCGGGCATGGATGTGTGTGATGTCCTTAGGTTACTTAGGTTCAAGTAGTTCTATGTCTAGTGGACTGATGACCTCAGATATTAAGTCCCATACTGTTATAGCCATTTGAACCATTTGAACAGAAAAGCGACGCACGACGAAGGAGTGATCGGAATCAGACGAAAATCGGTAGGTGAGATTTATATGTACAGACAAAGTACTGATTACAATTTCAGAAAAACTGGATGATTTATTCAAGAAGTCATCAACGCCTTGGCCCACGTCTGATCCTTACGCAAACGATTATTCGATTTGCCTATGATTGGCGGAGTTCTTGGATGTCCTCCTGAAGGATGTAGTGCCGGGTTTTGTCCAGTTCGCGCCTTAGATTGGCAAAATTCCAACATGGTTGGAGGGCCCTGCCCATAACGATCCTTACGTTCACAGTTGGGAGAGATCACAGGAGCTTCCTGGCCAAAGTCGGGCAACCTCAAAGATAAGTAGTCGATATTCGCGCCGTGTGTGGTCAGGCATTATTTTGCTGAAATGTAAGTCTAGGAAGGTTTGCCATGAAAGACAGCAAAACGGGGCGTAGAATATCGTTGACGTAGCGCTGTGCTGTAAAGGAACCGTGGATGACAACCAAGGGGGTCCTGCTATGAAAGTAAACGGCACACCAGGCCATCACTGCTGGTTATCGAGCTGTATGCCGGGCAGTAGTTAGGTTGTGGACACGTCTTCGGCTTGGAATGGAATTTTCTTCAGTCGTGAATCCCGCTTCGAACTCAGCCTAGATGGCCAGCAAAGACGCATCTGGAGACGCTGACGCGTCCGCCTTGCGGCCGGATGACCAGGAGTGGCGGTCTGGAGTACCATCTCTTTTCATAGCAGCACACCCTGGTTGCCATCGGCGGTTCCGTTAAAGCACGGCGGTACGTCGACGATATTCTGCGTCCCGTTTTGTTGCCGTTCATTGCAAGCCATCCTAGGTTTACATATCAGCATGCGGGGGGTCTCTGCTGCTTGTGTTTGTGCTTGCCAAACCCTACCTCGTCCAGCAACGTCGTTGGATCTCTCCCCAACTGAGAACGTTTGTATCATTACGGGCAGGGTCCTCCAACAAGCTCGGGATGTATACCACTTAACGCACCAGACGGACGGAATTTGGCACGATATCCCTCAGGAAGACATCCAACAACTCTGTCAATCAATGCCAAGCCAAATAACTGCTTGCTCAAGGGCGAGATGTGGACCAATGCATTATTCATTCCCACAATTTGTGAAGGTCTTTTTCTTGAATTAATCATCCAGTTTTTCTGAAATTGTAATAATTTGTTTGTCTGTACATGTGCGTCGTATCTATCTATTTTCGTTCCACTTGGATAACTTCTTCTTAGTGCGTCTATTTTCTCGAATGTTAAGTGTGGGAAATTAATTCAACATTATGGTGAATTAGCATCAATTTAATAGGCAACGGCCTTGCCTCAGTGGATACACCGGTTCCCGTGAGATCACCGAAGTTAAGCGCTGCCGGGTGTGGTCGGCACTTGGATGGGTGGACATCCGGGCTGCCTAGTTCTGTTGCCATTTTTCGGGGTGCACTCAGCCTCGTGATACCAATTGAGGAGCTACTCGACCGGACAGTAGCGGCTTTGGTCAAGAATACCACCATAACGACCGGGAGAGCGGTGTGTTGACCCCAAGCCCCTCCAATCTGCATCCTCCTCTGAGGATGACACGGCGGTCGGATGGTCCCGGTAGGCCACTCGTGGCCTGAAGACGGAGTGCTTGTTTTTAGCATCTATTTAATAAATGAACTATATTACTTAAGTCTAAACAATATGTGACAACTTCTAAGACGACTTCATTTAACTTCACAATATTGCTGTACTGTTTCGCAGAAACTTTCACAAAATCCATTGTATTAGTTATATCTTACAGGACGTATCGCGAAGAGGCTATTATATACTAAAATATCATGAACGACGATCGATCACTACATTCTTAGTTAACAGAATATAAATTACAAGGTCATTCTTTTTGCATACATTTGAATAACGTAGCGGATATCGTCAGAAGTTTCGTGGCGCTTTTAGCTGATGACGCTGTTGCGTACAACAAAGTCGTAACGCTAGGAAACTGTAGCGATGTGCAGAGAGGGAGACGTGCGCATGATCGACGCCTAGCAGTTACACAACAGACTGAAAGGCTATAGGTTGTATTGAATGCTTGTGTAATATTATGAAATAAATGAAAAAGTTGTGAAATGTATTATGGAACATTACAAATATTGTGCAGCGAGAGGCCATTAATGAGCAGTATTCTTCCACCTGCTTACAAGTTTCATTTTCGTTCGTAAAACTTTCAGAGGACCCATATTTCGTTTTGTTATCTTTTATTATTATTACGCTATTGGAAAAATTAAGAAATTAAATAGATCTGAATGGTTCATTTGTGTGAACTGTTTCTTTGCTGTTATTTAAAATCAATTTTACCCTGTTGAGACAGATATGTTATATTTTGAATTCGTTTACGCTGTTATTTTCTCTATGATCTACTTATATATATATTTGAAATTTTCTTCTTTTACTCATCTGTGTATAAGTACGAGTGGTTTTTAACATTATTGTGGCATAAAGTGTTGGGTTATATTCAATTCTGCAAGGATCAAGATAAAGGGGTTATTGATATTCCTCAGCCTTTTAAAGATGTCATTAAGTTAATTTGCAAGGAACAACATATTCTTGTTTCAACTGCCTATTAATTTTATTCCTTTCTGGCAGTCGCTAGTCAAAGAGTTCCTTTAACTTTTTGGGTAATTTTTCCGTATTTAACTAAGATACATCCTTTTTCTTACAGTTTCTTATGTATGTTCTACTACATTAGTTGTTTATACTGCAATGGGCGTTAGATGGTTACCAAGTTCCACATTTTTCTGCACAGTGTTCTTTGTATTCTGTTATTAAACTTATTTCATATGAAGTTAGTTTAGCTGCGATTTTATTGTCTTTGATTTTAATTAGTACATTATAGATTCTTAACTTTATAAATGAACTCCCTCAGGGTTAGTATATATTTTTCTTCAGCGCTAGGATTTATCTGCTTCTTATTTTGGAGAAGATTCTTTTAGATACTGCTGAGGTTGAGTCCGTGTATAATACACAGAACAGCAAAAAAACTTCTACTAGAGCTAGTTAACATCAGTGTGAATGAAAACGAGAACACGAGAAAAATAATGCATGTCAATTATTGGTCAGTACATGTAAAGAAAGGTATCGAACATATCTGACGGAAGTTCTTATAAGGAAATTCTAATACGAGGGTTGTCCTTAAATTGAGGTCTCGAATGCTTTTTCACGTAGTAAACATCATTTTATTGCAAAACCAATTACAGATTCTGAAAGACTGGACTTCTAGATATTTTTCAACGTAGTCCCCATCACGATAGATACATTTTCGGATACGCTCCGAAAGCTTTTTCGTACCCGCGTCGTACCACTGTCCCGCCGACTCGAGCAGGAAAGGATGGACGGCTGCCTTCAGCTCTCCGTCGCTTGAGAATATTATTTCCCGCCAAGTAGTCGCTGACAGCTAAATCAGATCTATGTGGAGGATGGGACCCAAATTTGGCAGTGAGGTCTGTCGTGGGGCGGGCGACGTAACTCCGAAAAAGGAACTCCCTTTGTCAGTCGACCCTTCCTTTTGTCCTGTATAGCCCGGCGTAGCTTCGTTAGTGTCTCTCAGTCCCTTGCCACGTTAACTGTTGTACCTCTTCCCAGGTAGTCGACCAGCAGAATGCATTTCCTATTCCAGAATACCGGAGCCTTCACCTCACCCGTTGACGGCGTTCGCTTGAACTTGTTGACATTTGGAGAACCGGAATTGTTCCTTAAGCCGTCGGCACACGGACCGTGCATTCGAACGTTGAGAGTTGAGCGTGACGAGTTTCTGACGTCATAGCGTGGAATAGCATGTTCGGGAGTCTTTCCGTACGTGCAGAGCAATATCGGGCGTGTTAGATATTCTGAGCGTGTGTCTGAGTGTTGACCAATGGGATGGCACAACGCCACCTACGTCACACGCACGCCGTCTCCCTTCAGCACAGAGTTGTGAGGCGCCATATTGGCATTCATTTCAAGCCTATATGTATATATATATATATATGCCGTTTCTGAGCACCAGCAAATTGAGAATCACCGGACAACGCATTGTTGTGTGATTCGTTCCAATAAAATAATGAGAAACATCGTTTTCGTGACAAAAGAATTATTGTAACTTGCGTATTATGAGTAGGCTATTTGAAGGCAGCGACACACTGAAGATCCACCCAAAACGCATTGTTTTTGGTACAATTTGTTATAATTAAATTTCAATTAGTAACATAATTATCTACGATTAACGTTTTTAGCAAAGCGTAACACAATATGGTTAAGTACGAGTAGCCTATTGTTGGTTTAGCGTAATGAGTAGCGTCTCTGTCTAGTAGTGAGTCCTTGTTGGGGCGGTGGTTCGTGTCCATTTTCCGTTTTTTTCCCTAACATTCGTGTATTTATTAGGTTATGATACTTTATTATTACTTTAATATAAGTATATGCTATAATATTTGATGTTATGTAAATATATATTCACCTTTTTTTTTACTTTGTTCGTTTGGCTTAATCTACAGGACAGCTTGTGCTTCTTGTATAAAAATATTTTACTCCTTTTTCTTTTACGCTTCGTAATTCACATGTTACAATGATTCTGCTACTGGGTCGGAACAGTGATCAAGTAAGACTAACCTTGGGGTTTTACTAAAATGTGGGAATGATGAAATAATGTTTATCTTATGCGGAGAAGTATTCCAAATTTGTACTGCACTGTTTGTAATGGAACTTTTATAAGCCTGTGTCCTTATTGATTGGACACGGTACTTTCCTTTTCGTGGACGATGGAGGAAATGTGCGTTTTAACAGAGCTAACGTGGGAATTTTACCTGCACCCGATGAGTAAACAGTGCGATTTACGGACTATAAACATCCCTCAATTGCCGCTGGAGTGAGTTATTAGTCTCCGCCGTGAAGTAGGGGACCAGAGTCTAATCCCCAGTTACAACTGAATCCAATAATTCCTCACCCTCTTGCCAGAAACGGAGCAGAAAATTGCGTGCACTTTCGATGCGCTTCTTCTTGTGTTCGTCAGTGAGCATCCGCGGCACCCACCTGGCGCACACCTTGTGATACTTCAAAATGTCCGCCAAAACCTTGTCCTAGGCAGTCTTAGAGACGTCCTCCGCCAGTTCGCCAATCTCTTCCGCGGTCACACGCCGGACCGCAAGCAAAACTTCTTCAGCTTTCGTCACTGTCTCGTTGGAAACTGATGGACCCCTGCGGCCGGCCTTGTCGTGCACATCTGCCCAGCCGCCTGCCGACTCCCCACACCATTTACGCACATGTTTAGTTTTCTCCATAGACACCGGTCAACTGACAATGGAAGTCAGTAGGAGTCGACCCCTTAAACCGCAAAACATAATCACAGAATGCAATTCACACTGGCGGTAGCGTCGATTTTCCCTTCCATCCTTAACGGTTGCCTCGCCAAGAAAGACCGCCTCAGAGAGCTTCAGACCGTGCAACACTTGTACCCAGTGGATACGGTAGTCCAGAACATCCATGATGCCCTACTCCACCTGCAACGGCAAGGGAAGGAGGTTCCTTTCTGCTGGGTGCCGGGGCACGTGGGTATTAGGGGAAACGAACCGGCGGATGTGGCTGCCAAAGATGCATGTTCCCTCCCTCACGTTGTTGAATGTGCCGTCCCCCTTCATGCTGTTACCTCCCTTTTGCGTTTTCGTGTTATGCGTCAATGAGAAGAGGAGTGGCTGGCTGTAGGTGAAAATAAGCTGCGTCTGGTCAAGGCCACCACGCGGCCATGGCGTACGTCCTACCAGTCGTGCAGGCGGGATGAGGTTCTCCTCACTCGCCTCCGCATCGGGCACAGTCCCTTAACGCATGGTTTTTTACTCCGGCGGGAGGACCCCCCAATCTGCAGTGCTTGTGGCGTCCAGATTACTGTCCGCCACATTTTACTTGACTGTCCTTTATTCTCTGACCAGAGGGCGGTGGTTTCCTTGCCACCGGATTTGCCCTCTATTTTGCAAGACGACGCAACGACTGTGGTTAAGGTCTTACGGTTTTGTGTCCTGTCCAATTTGTTGCCTCGGATTTTAGGGAGAGGATTTTAATGTGCTGCTGGGTGACTGGCTCACCCAGGTTTTAGGTAAGAGGTCCGCCAGTCACGATTACCTACTTGTTTCACTTCGATTTCTGTTCTCTTTTCCTTGTGTTTCCTTTCCTCTTTTAGTGCGTTTCTTCTCCTCTTGTTTTGCCTCTGTGTGTGAGGATTTGGAGCTGCGTCGGGTCTGTGTCTTTTAGCCGTTCTCCTTGTTCGGTGTACGTCTTCGTCACTTCACTGCATGTGTTCCTGTTTCTATGCGTTTGGGCGCTGATGACCACGCTGTTTAGCGCCCGAAAACCTCAAACCACACACACACACACACACACACACACACACACACACACACACAGACAACAGTAGTCGAGAGGTTTGGGAAGCAAGGAACACGGCGCTCTTGTCAGATTTAAGCTAGCTCGCTCCTGCCCGACCGGAGCTCTTCGAAGACCTTACTTTAGGGACGACCCTCGGGTATACGAATTTTTGACACTCTTTTACTACTTTTTCGTCCAGTTTTTTTCTTCTGAGAATCATGGAAAGGAACTATAAAACAATTTTTTCATATGATGACATGATGCAGACTGTGGCTGTTATCTGAAGACAAATGTTGATGGTGTTAGGACAGCAACCAGTCACAAATTTACTTTCAGTTCCTCCACTCAAAGGGTACCGTTACCGGTTTCGAATCGTTGTGATTCATCTTCAGACGGTTTACACGCTTTCCTTATGACATGTGATGTGTTTTTTTACAGATTAATTGTCGTAAAATATAAATAACACATAATTATAAGCACGACGTACACAGATGGTTGCGTTACAGATTTTCGTTGCATGTGAATTACGTGAAATGTCGGTTCGGAGTGTTTGTTTTCATAACATTCCTCCAATAGATGTGAATACATTCTTATTGTTGCATATGTGTGAGAAAAATTTACGTGTGGAACAATAAGAATACAGTGGGAATGTATTCACATCTGTTGGAGGAATGTTATGAAAACAAACACTCCGAACCGACATTTCACGTAATTCACATGCAACGAAAATCTGTAACGCAACCATCTGTGCACGGCGTGCTTATAATTATGTATTATTTATATTTTACGACAATTAATCTGTAAAAACAACACACCACATGTCATAAGGAAAGCGTGTAAACCGTCTGAAGACGAATCACAACGATTCGAAACCGGTAACGCTACCCTTTGAGTAGAGGAACTGAACTTAAATTTGTGGCTGGTTGCTGTCCTGACACCATCAACTATAAAACAGCAGCAACCTCTTGAGCGTCCAACCTTTCGAAATGGAGTAAATGATGCTCCACTTTAGTGTGGTTCAGTAGCAGTGTACAGTACCGGTCGTCTAGGGGCCACTTCAGCCGGTGAGCCCCGGCAGGGCGGCTGCCGGCCCCCGTGGGCCGCACACTGACGAGTCCTCCGTCTGCTCGCCGCCCTGCTGCAGCGGCACTCGCCGGCTGCGGCTGTGCCCCGGCGTGCTGCAGACACAGCCCGGCTGCGGTGTCCCCTCCTGAGGAGGACGTGTCGAGCGCGAGCTGCACACAAAGGCGCCGGCCGCCATGTGCGCCTCTAACGCGGCCGTTTTGTCTGCGCCCACGTCCGGCGAACAATAACGCTTTGGGTGCGGCGCGACTCGACACGGCTGCTATCCACAGCAGGGGCCCCGACAGACGTTCTCTAGCGACCACTACAGCTCTCGCCGTGTCCGCGATACGAGGCGATCCTCCGCACACACAAACTGACCGACTGACAGAGTTCGGCTTTCCGCAAACGTTCGTTGTTGATACATACAAAGCGTGTTTCAAAAAGATTGACCCTTTTTCAACGAGATTATACAGAGTGTTTCAAAAATGACCGGTATATTTGAAACGCCAATAAAAACTAAACGAGCAGCGATAGAAATACACCGTTTGTTGCAATATGCTTGGGACAACAGTACATTTTCAGGCGGACAAACTTTCGAAATTACAGTAGTTACAATTTTCAACAACAGATGGCGCTGCAAGTGATGTGAAAGGTATAGAAGACAACGCAGTCTGTGGGTGCGCCATTCTGTACGTCGTCTTTCTGCTGTAAGCGTGTGCTGTTCACAACGTGCAAGTGTGCTGTAGACAACATGGTTTATTCCTTAGAACAGAGGATTTTTCTGGTGTTGGAATTCCACCGCCTAGAACACAGTGTTGTTGCAACAAGACGAAGTTTTCAACGGAGGTTTAATGTAACCATGGACCGAAAAGCGATACAATAAAGGATCTGTTTGAAAAATTTCAACGGACTGGGAACGTGACGGATGAACGTGCCGGAAAGGTAGGGCGACCGCATACGGCAACCACAGAGGTCAATGCGCAGCTAGTGCAGCAGGTGATCCGACAGCAGCCTCGGGTTTCCGTTCGCCGTGTTGCAGCTGCGATCCAAATGACGCCAACGTCCACGTATCGTCTCGTGCGCCAGAGTTTACACCTCTATCCGTACAAAATTCAAACGCGGCAACCCCTCAGCGCCGCTACCATTGCTGCACGAGAGACATTCGCTAACGATATAGTGCACAGGATTGATGACGGCGATATGCATGTGGGCAGCATTTGGTCTACTGACGAAGCTTATTTTTACCTGGACGGCTTCGTCAATAAAAAGAACTGGCGCATATGGGGAACCGAAAAGCCCCATGTTGCAGTCCCATCGTCCCTGCATCCTCAAAAAGTACTGGTCTGGGCCGCCATTTCTTCCAAAGGAATCATTGGCCCATTTTTCAGATCCGAAACGATTACTGCATCTCGCTATCTGGACATTCTTGGTGAATTTGTGGCGGTACAAACTGCCTTAGACGACACTGCGAACACCTCGTGGTTTATGCAAGATGGTGCCCGGCCACATCGCACGGCCGACGTCTTTAATTTCCTGAATGAATATTTCGATGATCGTGTGATTGCTTTGGGTTATCCGAAACATACAGGAGGCGGCGTGGATTGGCCTCCCTATTCGCCAGACATGAACCCCTGTGACTTCTTTCTGTGGGGACACGTGAAAGACCAGGTGTACCGCCAGAATCCAGAAACAATTGAACAGCTGAAGCAGTACATCTCATCTGCATGTGAAGCCATTCCGCCAGACACGTTGTCAAAGGTTTCGGGTAATTTCATTCAGAGACTACGCCATATTATTGCTACGCATGGTGGATATGTGGAAAATATCGTACTATAGAGTTTCCCAGACCGCAGCGCCATCTGTTGTTGAAAATTGTAACTACTGTAATTTCCAAAGTTTGTCTGCCTGAAAATGTACTGTTGTCCCAAGCATATTGCAACAAACGGTGTATTTCTATCGCTGCTCGTTTAGTTTGTATTGCCGTTTCAAATATACCGGTCATTTTTGAAACACCCTGTATTTTCTACATGAATGAAGATAGGAACTTTCCAAAGAATCCTGATGTTTTACAGAGATATATCATTTAGATGACAAGCAGTTTGGCTTTTCATAAGGTAAACTATCAGTTTAATAAGCCACGGCTGCAAAATACTAACGCGAATTCTTTACAGACAAATGGAAAAACTGGTATAGGTGGACCTCGGGGAACATCAGTTTGGATTCCGTAGAAATGTTGGAACACGTGAGGCAATACTGACCCTACGACTTATCTTAGAGAATAGATTAAGGAAACGCAAACCTACGTTTCTAGCATGTGCAGACTTCGAGAAAGCGTTTGACAATGTTGACTGAAATACTCTCTTTCATATTCTGAAGGTCGCAGGGGTAAAATACAAGGAGCGAAAGGCTATATACAATTTGTACAGAAACCAGATAGCAGTTATAAGAGTCGAGGGGCATGAAAGAGAAACAGTGGTTGGGAAGGGAGTGAGACAGGGTTGTAGCCTCTCTCTGATGTTATTCAATCTGTATATTGAGCAAGCAGTAAAGGCAACAAAATAAAAATTCGGAGTAGGAATTAAAATCCATGGAGAAGAAATAAAAACTTTGAGGTTCGGCGATGACATTGTAATTCTGTCGGAGACAGCAAAGGACTTGGAAGAGCAGTTGAACGGAATGGACAGTGTCTTGAGATGAGGATATAAGATGAACATCAGTAAAAGCAAAACAAGGATAATGGAATGTAGTCGAATTAAGTCGGGTGATGCTGCGGGAATTAGATTAGGAAATGAGACGCTTAAAGTAGTAAATGAGTTTTGCTATTTGGGGAGCAAAATAACTCACGATGGTCGAAGTACAGAGTATATAAAATGTAGACTGTCAATGGCAAGGTAAGCGTTTCTGAAGAAGAGAAATCTGGTAACATCGAGTATAGATTTAAGTGTCAGGAAGTCGCTTCTGAAAGTATTTGTATGGAGTGTAGCCATGTATGGAAGTGAAACGTGGACGATAAATAGTTTGGACAAGAAGAGAATAGAAGCTTTCGAAATGTGGTGCTACAGAAGAATGCTGAGGATTAGATGGGTAGATCACATAACTAATGAGGAGGCATTGAATAGAATTGGGGAGAAGAGAAATTTGTGGCGCAACCTTACTAGAAGAAGGGATCGGTTGGTAGGACATATTCTGAGGCATCAAGGGATCACCAATTTAGTATTGGAGGGCAGCGTGTAGAGTAAAAATGGTAGGGGGCGACCAAGAGATGAATAAACTAAACAGATTCAGAAGGATGTAGGTTGCAGTAGGTACTGGGAGATAAAGAAGTTTGCACAGGATAGAGTAGCATGGAGAGCTGCATCAAACCAGTCTCAGGACTGAAGACCACAACAACAACTAGGTAAAGGCACCAGAGAGGCAGTTTTGACAAAGTGCTTGGTAATGATAACAAGTCTAAGGAAAATCGAGACACGCTCATAGGATATGTGGGCAATGTAAAATGCCCCAAGATCTTACAAAATTCTGAGAAAAAAAAGTGTAACCTATATGGAAAGACGTAATGTACAGTATGTACAAGAACAAAAAGGGATAAAGTAAGAATCGAAGACCAAGAATGAAATGCACCGTTAAAAAAAATGGGTGTAAGACAGTCTTTCTCCCCTACTGTTTAATTTGTACATCGATGAAGCGATGACGAAAATACAAGAAAGGTTCAAGAATAGAATTAAAATTGAGGGTGAAAGGATGTGAATGATAAGGTCCGCTGATGACTCTGCTGTGGTCAGTGGAAGAGTGGAAGAACTGTTGAAATGAATGTACAGCCTAATGTTACAGGATATGGAGTGAGGGCAACCGCGTGGCCCCTCCCGCCGGAGGTTCGAGTCCTCCCTCGGCATGGGTGTGTATGTCGTTCTTAGAATAGGTTAGTTTAAGTTGTGTGTAAGTCTAGGGACCGATGACCTCTACGGTTTGGTCAATTAGGAACTCACACACATTTGACCATTAGAATATTTTTGAGCGTAACCAGAAGAATGACTAAACTAATGAGGAATGGTACAAATGAGACTAACTATAAACCTAAAATCCTAGAGTTTCTATTTAGTAATAAAGTTTCCACAAAAGTAAACAGGAAGTGAACAATAAACGAATAATGTATTGTCCGCTGTTGTTAACAACTTTTTCCTACGGTCAACAAGCTGTTCAACTTCTCGGCGGGAGAAGTCACCTGGTTTCCACTCTAAGACATCGTCCAGTAAAGTTTTCAATTCCACGTCATTACTGATAGAAGTAGTACGCAACGCATTCGATACAGACCAGAAAAGATGGAAATCTGAAAGCGCCAAGTTGGGAGAGTGCGGTGGATGTGTCAGCATGTCCGAGTCAAGCGTTTCAGTGGTTTCCTTGGGGATGTGAAGGTGTTGTCATACTGTAGAAGACGTGGTGTCGCCGATCAGGTCGTTTTACCTGGGTAGTGTTATTGAGCCGATGCACTTGTTGAATGGAAATTTACGCATTCACGGGTTGGTTCCGTTCAAGCAATTCGTGCTCGATCGTGCACATGTTTGAAGTCTAAATTGCCTTCTTTGAATCGCTTAACCAATTCTGAGTCGTCCTAAGAGGCAATGCTTCTTCGTCATACGCTTCACAAATCTCTTGGCACCTCGATTAAACGGAAAAAAGCAGAAAGCATCGAAAACGCTCTTTTGTGTTAACCTACACTCCATTTTAATGACCTGGAAAATAACAAAAAGTATACCAGAATCAGAAACCAAACACGCTGTTTTATAGAGCACATAATTCTCTATTGAATAACATAAAATGCAATGCCAAAACATTTTATTTCTCACACAAATTTTTCGCTTAAAAAAAGCAGAGAGGCTTATGGGCCATTCCAATAGCTGAAGTTAAGCAATTCTGGTTCCTTGGAAGCAAAATACCTATGACGGACGAACCAAGGAGGACATAAAAAGTAAAATAGCAAAGGTGAAGAGGGTATTCCTGGTCAAAAGCAGTCTGTTAGTTTCAGTCATGGTCATTATTTAAGGAAGAAGTTTCTGGGAATGTACCTGTGCTACACATCCTTGTGTGGAAGTGAATCATGGACTGTTGTGATACCGGAACAGAAGATAATCGAAGCGCCTGAGATGTGGTACTACAGAGGAATGCTGAAAAATTTGTGGGCTGATAAGGAATGAGGAGGTTCTCTGGAGTATAGGTGAGTAGTGGAATATGTGGAGAACACTGACTATAAAAAGGGACGTGGTGATAGGACATACTTTAAAGCATCAGAGAATAGTTTCCGAACTGTAGAGGGTAAAAACTGCAGGGGAACACAGAGAATGGAATATATCAAACAAATAATTGAGGACGTTGGGTGTAAATGCTACTTTGAGATAAGGGTTTGCCATAAAACCAGTCAGGGGACTGATGAAAAAAAAAAAAGATACATGCATTGGCGTACTTTCTGCAACTTCGCTCAGGACCAAAATTTTCGTTTACCGATCATAGATATTCAATGTTCTTTCAGCCAGCTGTACAACAAATGGCCTTACAGTGGCACACTACTTCTAGCATCTCTGGAGTTGTTATATTTCATTGGTGGCCAGTGGTGAAGTGCTGATGTTCTACAGCACGCTGTAAATATCACATTAAAATTATGCCTATGCGAACTGGAAATAGCACTAAAATTACGCTATTTGTTTTAAAGTGCGAACGAAATGGACGAAAACATTTTTTGCATTTCTCTCGATGCAGTAACTAGAAACCACGATGTCGAGTGCCGAAATGATTTCAGCTGCGCTATGATCCAGTCAGAGAGGAAAGACAGCTGTCTTTGTGCGACTACACAAGCTTTGATGGGACGTCATACCTGCCGGCACTAACTGTGCTACAATCCTCACTGCGCCACGGAAATAACACACGTTTAGCGATATCTCCACCACACCACCTGAGCTCTAACCAAGCGACCAATGAAGAGTCAGAACTGGAAGGCCAATTGATAAGCGCTGTGTTTCACCCATGTATAGATTTTCATTGTGAATGCAGTTTTTGGCGAATTGAAGTTTTATCATAAACACGTACGATTTCTTACAATAAAGTGTCAGTTAATGATGCTTCAACAATAAAAGCCGTCAGAAGATATTAACATACATAATAATGCTGTTAAATGTTGTTAAATATTGCGTGTCTTCAGCGTGGCCGTGTGGTTAGGAGACGTAGGGTTACAGAAGAGAAAGAAGTTGTGTTGTATGGTAATACACTCCTGGAAATTGAAATAAGAACACCGTGAATTCATTGTCCCAGGAAGGGGAAACTTTATTGACACATTCCTGGGGTCAGATACATCACATGATCACACTGACAGAACCACAGGCACATAGACACAGGCAACAGAGCATGCACAATGTCGGCACTAGTACAGTGTATATCCACCTTTCGCAGCAATGCAGGCTGCTATTCTCCCATGGAGACGATCGTAGAGATGCTGGATGTAGTCCTGTGGAACGGCTTGCCATGCCATTTCCACCTGGCGCCTCAGTTGGACCAGCGTTCGTGCTGGACGTGCAGACCGCGTGAGACGACGCTTCATCCAGTCCCAAACATGCTCAATGGGGGACAGATCCGGAGATCTTGCTGGCCAGGGTAGTTGACTTACACCTTCTAGAGCACGTTGGGTGGCACGGGATACATGCGGACGTGCATTGTCCTGTTGGAACAGCAAGTTCCCTTGCCGGTCTAGGAATGGTAGAACGATGGGTTCGATGACGGTTTGGATGTACCGTGCACTATTCAGTGTCCCCTCGACGATCACCAGTGGTGTACGGCCAGTGTAGGAGATCGCTCCCCACACCATGATGCCGGGTGTTGGCCCTGTGTGCCTCGGTCGTATGCAGTCCTGATTGTGGCGCTCACCTGCACGGCGCCAAACACGCATACGACCATCATTGGCACCAAGGCAGAAGCGACTCTCATCGCTGAAGACGACACGTCTCCATTCGTCCCTCCATTCACGCCTGTCGCGACACCACTGGAGGCGGGCTGCACGATGTTGGGGCGTGAGCGGAAGACGGCCTAACGGTGTGCGGGACCGTAGCCCAGCTTCATGGAGACGGTTGCGAATGGTCCTCGCCGATACCCCAGGAGCAACAGTGTCCCTAATTTGCTGGGAAGTGGCGGTGCGGTCCCCTACGGCACTGCGTAGGATCCTACGGTCTTGGCGTGCATCCGTGCGTCGCTGCGGTCCGGTCCCAGGTCGACGGGCACGTGCACCTTCCGCCGACCACTGGCGACAACATCGATGTACTGTGGAGACCTCACGCCCCACGTGTTGAGCAATTCGGCGGTACGTCCACCCGGCCTCCCGCATGCCCACTATACGCCCTCGCTCAAAGTCCGCCAACTGCACATACGGTTCACGTCCACGCTGTCGCGGCATGCTACCAGTGTTAAAGACTGCGATGGAGCTCCGTATGCCACGGCAAACTGGCTGACACTGACGGCGGCGGTGCACAAATGCTGCGCAGCTAGCGCCATTCGACGGCCAACACCGCGGTTCCTGGTGTGTCCGCTGTGCCGTGCGTGTGATCATTGCTTGTACAGCCCTCTCGCAGTGTCCGGAGCAAGTATGGTGGGTCTGACACACCGGTGTCAATGTGTTCTTTTTTCCATTTCCATGAGTGTAGCTCTTTTTATCCTCCTTCACGTTCGTAACAGATTCTGGGAGGAGCAATGACATTTGTATTCTTCCTTGTCACAAATATTTGAGCGTTTCATCTGAAAATGTCGGAAATTCAGAGTTTGTGGCTAGACATAATAATTGAGAATAATATGGTAAGCTACGTTGGCAGTTTCAGCTACAAAGTTATAGATACTCATAAATTCTGAGGTAGAAAACAACGATGTATGAGTTCTACTTTTTATTTTAATACGTTTTTTGTGATCTTCTTTTCTGTTTATTTTTGTAGTAGTATACCACACTGGCTAAATTTTGCATGCAGCGTCAGTGTTGTATTTATTGTTAGTGTCATGAAGCGTCACAGTTCGTTCCAAGTTGTTGGAAGGCGAGGCATATAGACGGCATCTTTCACAACACAAAAATTTACCACATACGGTGAGATCAGGCGAGCTTGGAGGTAAATGGTGCAATGTGTGATCGGTGCACCCCTTTATGCTGTGAGGCAGTGCAGAGTCGCATCTCAACGAAAATCACGCGAGCAGCACTTGCAACGTACGTCCTCAGTTATTTGCTGGACGTATGCCAATCTCTGTCTTCCTATACTGTTTTTACAATGCACAGCTCCCTCTAGTACATTGGAAGTTATTCCCTGATACCTTGACAGATGTCCTACCACTCTGACCCTTCTTCTTTTCAGTGTTTTCCACATATTCCTTCCCTCTCCTATTCTGCGCAGCACCTCCTCATTCCTTACTCTACCAGTCTACCTAATTTTCAAAGTTCGTCAAATGCTTCGATTCTCTTCTGTTCCGGTTCAAATGGCTCTGAGCACTATGCGACTTCTTAGGTCATCAGCCGCCTAGAACTTAGAACTAATTAAACCGAACTAACCTAAGGACATCACACACATCCATGCCCGAGGCAGGATTCGAACCTGAGACCGTAGCGGTCACGTTCTGTTCCTGTTTTCCCACAGTTCACATTTCACTACCATATAATGCTGTCCTCCAGACAGACATTCTCAAAAATTTCTTCCTCAAACTAAGCCCTATGTTTGATACTAGTAGCCCGCATCTCGTGGTCGTGCGGTAGCGTTCTCGCTTCCCACGCCCGGGTTCCCGGGTTCGATTCCCGGCGGGGTCAGGGATTTTCTCTGCCTCGTGATGGCTGGGTGTTGTGTGCTGTCCTTAGGTTAGTTAGGTTTAAGTAGTTCTAAGTTCTAGGGGACTTATGACCACAGCAGTTGAGTCCCATAGTGCTCAGAGCCATTTGACCTTTTTTTTTTTTTTTTTTTTTTTTTGATACTAGTAGACTTCTGTTGGACAGGAAGCCCCTTTCTGCCAGTGCTAATCTGCTTTTGATGTCCCCTTTGCTCCGTGCGTCACTGGTTATTTTGCTGCTTAGGAAGTATTATTCCTTAACTTCATCTACTTCGTGAGCATCAATTCTGATGTTAAGTTTCTCGCTGTTCTCATTTCTGGTACTTCTCATTATTTTCGTCTTTCTTCGATTTACTCTCAATCTATATTCAGTGCTCATTAGACTATTCATTCGATTCAGCAGATCTAGTAATTGTTCTTCACTTTCACTGAGGATAGAAATATCATCAACAAATCGTATCTTTGATATCCTTTCAGTTTGAATTTTAGCTCCACTCCTAAAGCTTCCTTTTATTTCTCTCATTGCTTCTTCGACTTGTCGATTGAATAGTAGGCCGATAGACTACATCCCTGAATGAAATTTTCACCGTGCAGCAGAGTGTAAGCTAATATGAAACTTCCTGGCAGATTAAAACTGTGTGCCGGACTGAGACTCGAAATCGGGACCTTTGCCTTTCGCGGGCAAGTGCACACAGTTTTAATCTGCCAGCAAGTGACCACATCCCTTTCTTACACCATTTTTACTCCGAGCGCTTCGTTATTGGTCTTCCGTTGAAAGGGTCCTGTAGCCACCTTTCATTGCCAACTCTCGTAGTGGTCAAGTCGGCAAAGAGGTTTCCGCTACTTGTGAGAAATCCACCTGCGTTAGGTTGGTGGCGGAAATGGCATCCTGGGGTTTTCCGGTCCACGCGGAGCGTGGAAGAGGCTGGAGAAGCGGGAGGCAGTCTGCCGCCGGTACGGGAAGGGTACACAGCTGTGCTCCAGACGAAGAAGGGTGAATTGGACTGACCGCGTGGCGCGTTGTCACATAGAGAGGGGAACTTTTAGCTTTTGGTCTCGAATTTCGTCTTATAAAGATTTACTTGCTGGGTTGCAGCAGGGAATGCAAGGCTTTTGTAGACTTTCAGCTTGATTCCCAATGCAGTCCTGACTTTGATCCGTGAGAGGAACGCGGCACAAAGGAGTTGCATATGTTGAAGTGCCCTCGGTTCAGTGTGAATGTTTATGTGCCTACAACTGTGTGTGTATGCTTCTAATCTTTTCCGGATCTTGGTAATTTTTGTGTATTTGTGAATTTTCTTTGTCTCATGTGATTAAAATTTGGCCACGGTCCATAGAAATTGTCTCCGCGGACCGAGTGGGCACGCAAGTCTGTTATGAAACGTGTAGTATTTCACAAGCAATTGTACACAGTTAGCATGCAACAGCAGTCTATAGATGCACTACATCAATGTTTTAAGGAATAAATAATTTTGCCTTCAATCTTATCTTGTGTACCAATGTTACGTCGCCGTTACCTTCGCCATTTACCTTGAAGTTTTCCTTGTTGGCCCACCTATAGCGTTTCCATGTGCACAGGTGTAGTGATTAGTGTCCCTTTTTTTATCTGAAACAAATGCTCTGGAATAGATCGTGTTTTCACGAATCTTGCTGCAGGCTGCACTTACGCATGGTGTTCACGCCCTCTTTACTTTACTCAATATTTGATTCACGGGAAGAATGCCTGGATCATATTAATAACTACATCCCATTCTTTATCAATGACTTTACAATGAATGTTCTTTTTCTTATTAATAAATTAAGTAATTTTCCGACTCAGTGCTACCTCTTCTTTGTCGTGTGGGTAGAGTTGGTGGCGACCCTATCTTTTATATTGATTTCAGTGACAAGTAGCATTTTCTTATTCAAAGTGCGCGTGGCTCTTTTAGCTATCAGGATACATTCGAAGGGCGCTTCATGCTTCTTGCACATAGCGCCCTTTTATTCACGCTACTTACACCGTTTTTACTATTCTGTCTTGGCCCTTGTACGTGTTGTGTATTACCCTTCTCTCGAAGTATTTTACCTCTAAGTACCTCAGAATTTCTAACATCTTATATCATTTTGCATTGTCGAGCGCTTTTTGCAAGTCAACAAATCCAAAGGACGTGTCTTGATTTGTCTTTAGTGTTGCTTCCAATATCATCCGCAACGTCACAACAAACCTCTCTGGTGCCTTTATCTTTCCTTAAATCCAAACTGACTGCCATCCAACACATCCTCAGTTTTCTTTTCTATTCTCTTGTATATTATTCTTGTCAACAACTTGGATTCATGAATGTGCGATAATTCTTGCACTCGTAGACTCTTGCAATCTTCGGAATTGTGTGAACGATGTTTTTCCGAAAGTCAGGTGATATATCATCAGACTTATACATTCTACGCAATAACGTAAATATTAATTTTGTTGCCACTTCCACCAATACTTTTAGAAATTCTGATTGAATGTTATCTACCCCTTCTGCCTTATTCGATCTCAAATCTTCAAAAGTTCTTTTAAATTATGATTCTAATACTGGATAACCTGTCTCTTCTAAATCGACTTCTGCTTCTTCTTTCCCCTCATCTCTCGCATAGAGAGACTTTCAGTGTGCTATTTTCACCTATACGCTCTCTCGTTTGCGTTTAGCAGTGGAATTACTATTGCGCTCTTAATGTTACCACACCACCCTTGCTTTTAATTTCACCGAAGATAGGCCTTCCTGTATCCTGAGTCGGTCTTTCCATTCATTTCTTTTTCGATTTCTTCACATTTTTCATGCATCAATTTCATCTTAGCTTCCCAACACATCCTATTTATTTGATTTTTCAGCGACATGTATTTTTGTATTCCTGAATGTCCCCTGAACATTTTTATACTTCCTTGTTTCTTCTTTGTACCTACGTATTTTTCCAACTTCTGTGATTTCCCTGTTTAGAGATATCTATTCCTCTTCAACTGGACTGAATACTGAGCTATTCCTCACTGCAGTACCTATAGTCTTAGAGAACTTGAAGCGTATCTCTTCATTACTTAGTACTTCCATATCCCATTTCTTTGCGTATTGATTCTTCCTGACTAATCTATTAACCTTCAGCCTCCTCACCATCACTACTAAATTGTTAGGTGATTCTATATCTGCTCCTGGGTACGCCTTACAATTCCGTATCTGATTTCCGAAGCTTTGTCTGACCATGATCTAATGTAACTGAAATCTTCCCGTATCTATCGGCCTTTATCAAATATACCTCCTCCTCTTGTAATTCTTCAATAGAGTATTGGTTATAACTATCTGAAATTTATAATGGAAGTCAAATTATTCTCTATTATCATCCCAATTGTATTGCACAATTAAATACTCTTTCACCTCTAACATTCCTAGTACCAAGCTCATATTCCCACGTAATCCTTTCTTCTGCACCTTTCCCTACCACCACATTCCGATCCCCCATGACTATTAGATTTTCGTCTCCCTTTACGTACTAAATTGTTGTTGTTGTTGTCTTCAGTCCTGAGACTGGTTTGATGCAGCTCTCCATGATACTTTATCCTGTGCAAGCTTCTTCATCTCCCAGTACCTACTGCAGCCTACATCCTTCTGAATCTGCTTAGTGTATTCATCTCTTGGTCTCCCTCAACGATTTTTACCCTCCACGCTGCCCTCCAATGCAAAATTTGTGATCCCTTGATGCCTCAGAAGATGTCCTACCAACCGGTCCCTTCTTCTCGTCAAGTTGTACCACAAACTCCTCTTCTCCCCAATTCTATTCAATACCTCCTCATTAGTTATGTGATCTACCCATCTAATCTTCAGCATTCTTCCGTAGCACCACATTTAGAAAGCTTCTATTCTCTTCTTGTCCAAACAATTTATCGTCCATGTTTCACTTCCATACATGGCTACGCTCCATACAAATGCTTCCCGAAACGACTTCCTGACACTTAAATCTATACTCGATGTTACCAGATTTCTCTTCTTCAGAAACGCTTACCTTGCCATTGCCAGTCTACATTTTATATACTCTGTACTTCGACAATCGTGAGTTATTTTGCTCTGCAAATAGCACAACTCATTTACTACTTTAAGCGTCTCATTTCCTAATCTAATTCCCTCAGCATCGCCTGACTTAATTCGACTACATTCCATTATCCTCGTTTTGCTTTTGTTGATGTTCATCTTACCTCCTCCTTTCAAGACACTGTCAATTCCGTTCAACTGCTCTTCCAAGTCCTTTGTTGTCTCTGACAGAATTACAATGGCCGGCTGAAGTGGCCGCGCGGTTACAGGCGCTACAGTCTGGAACCGCACGACCGCTACGGTCGCAGGTTCGAATCCTGCCTCGGGCATGGATGTGTGTGATGTCCTTAGGTTAGTTAGGTTTAATTAGTTCTAAGTTCTAGGGGACTTATGACTGTGGTGTCACCGCCAGACACCACACTTGCTACGTGGTAGCTTTTAAATCGGCCGCGGTCCGCTAGTATACGTCGGACCCGCGTGTCGCCACTGTCAGTGATTGCAGACCGAGCGCCGCCACACGGGAGGTCTAGAGACACTTCCTGGCAGTCGCCCCAGTTGTACAGCCGACTTTGCTAGCGAAGCTACACTGACAAATACGCTCTCATTTGCCGAGACGATAGTTAGCATAGCCTTCAGCTACGTCATTTGCTACGACCTAGCAAGGCGCCATTACCAATTTATATTGAGATTGCAATTATGTGATATCAAGAGCGATGTACACCAATTATGGATTAAAGTTAAGTATTCCAGCAGCAACGTACTTTATTTGCTACATTAAATTATATTGTTCTGTTCCAGACCTCACGCCAGCCTGCGTGAGTTTAACGCGTGCCTTTCGGCATCCTCGCATAGTGACTTGGCTGTCTTGCCAAGTCACAACAATGACCACAGCAGCTGAGTCCCATAGTGCTCAGAGCCATTTGAACCATTTGAATTACAATGTCATCGGCAAACCTCAAAGTTTTTATTTCTTCTCCATGGATTTTAATACCTACTCCGAATTTTTCTTTTGTTTCCTTCACTGCTTGCTCAATATACAGATTGAATAACACTGGGGAGAGGCTACAACCCTGTCTCACTCCCTTCCCAACCACTGCTTCCCTTTCATGTAAACTAGCCCAACGTTATTTTCTTATTTGCATGACAGAGTGACCAATGCCTGTGGAACTGTGAGAACAAACTGCAAAGGCATGCCTGCTTTATCAAAAAAACGTAGAAAAGGCGAGATCGAGTTTATGTCAACAGATAAACTTCTTGCACTGAAGTGGCAGGACAAACGGGAAGTGAGGATGCTTTCAACTGTTCATACAAGCGAAATTACAGCGACTGACAAAATAGGCAGAAACACGAATGAACCAAAAACAAAACCAGCTTGCATCGTAAGCTACACTGAAAATATGGGGGCCATCGACAGGAGCGACATGATGTTAAGTTCAGTAGAATGTGTACGAAAAACTGTAAAGTGGTATAAAAAGAATTGTTTCATTTGGTGGATCTGTCTCTGCTCAATGCACATGTGTTACATAAAACTCAAACGGGACGAAATATTTCAGTACCTGATTTTCTACAGAAACTTATCAAGGAGATCCTAGAGATTCACCACCAACCGCAAACAGAGGGACGTCGTCGAAGGAGATAGGCTGGTGGTGACAATGCCTTACGCCTAACCGAGCGCCACTTTATCTCGCTAATCCCAGGAACTTCAAAGAAGAAGGCCGCCCAGAGGAGGTTTATTGTATGTGTAACTAACCTGTTTCTACGGGTTATTACGTTAAGAGTGGGAATGGAAATGCTTATTGATTGTGAAACTAACGTGAGAAGATTAGGGTCGCCACCGACTCTAACCATACAACTAATCAAAGGTTTGGCCGAGTCGGAAAATAAATTAATTTGACCACAGACCAAAAACTCATAAAAATACGTACGTCGTGATATCGCTCATAGAGGATGCGACGTAATTAATAGTATTTCCCATGCACTGTTCACGAGAATCAACGATTTAAAATAAAATAGCACATGCAAGAACACTGTGCAGAAGATCAGCTCCCAGCAACACACCTGAAAATAAATCTAAGGCATTTGTCTAAAATAAAGGGAAACTAACCACTGGACCTGTGCGTAAGGAAACGCGTTGGACGTGCTAACAGGAAAGCTACGAGGTGAGTGGCTTAGGTGCAAAAACGTAACCTCGGAATACAAGAGGAAATTGTGGATAAAATCATTTATTTGTAAGACATGGATGTGAAGCATGTACACAATTCCTGATAATGTTGAAGAAAAGCGTCGATACGTTCACCGCTATAATCTACACCTAAAATCATTGGTGTGAATCATTTATACAACTGCCGTTGCCTGATAACTGATCGCAATAACTCGTGAAACGGTACACGTTTCGCAGTACACCCGCGTGTCCACGTGGTTTGTGGAGACACAATTTCTAGGTATAGTGCCCAAATTGCAACAATATCACATCACATAATCATGTTAACATTATCTAAAACAAACATGCGATCGGACAGTTAGTGATGCCGGTAGCCCAACAAGCTATAATGTTCTACCACTTGGTTGGCTCCCCACGGACGAAAGACACATAAAGCAAGGAAAATTTACGAGAAGGTAAAGCTATAAATATTTAGAAAGATGAAAGTTTATGCAGGCACAGCTGAAGGCAAACAGACATTCATACAGAAGCGAGTGCTCACTTCTTATCGACACATTTGTGTGGCGCTCTTCCGGCGGATCCAAGTCTGCTACATAAATTTACTAAAAGAAAAATCTGCCAACGTTTTGCATTCCTTGCTGCGACAAGGCAAAGCAATCTTTCAGATTTGAAAAGCGAGTCCAAAAGCTAACAGCTCTCCTCTCGCCAAGTAACAACGCGCCACGCGGGCAGTCTAACTCACCCTTCTTCGACTGGAGCACAGCTGTGGACGCTTCCCGTACCGGCGGCAGACTGCCTCCCGCTTCTTCTCCAGCCTCTTCCACACTCCGCGTGGCCCGGCAAACCCAAAGATGCCATTTCCGCCACCAACCTAACGCAGGTGGATTTCTCACAAGTAGCGCAAACCTCTTTGCCTACTTGACCACTACGAGAGTTGGCTATTCTGTAGAACTCCTGCTGAATCTGTACGACTATCGCAGACTTTCTGCAGCAGACTACGCCACCGTCTAGCAACGTGACACACAACCACATTCATTCAATCACGCCACTATGCTAATTATGAGAAAAGAGAAACAAGGAAGGATAGAGAAATACTAGTGAAAATGGGCTACCGGACTAATGAAAGGTGGCTACAGGACCCTTTCATCACCCCAAACGTCCCGGAGAAGACTGTGCCACGAATTTTCTCGCCATGCTAGGAGATTCGCCAACAGTCTTCGAAACAAACGTACCCTAACGAGTAACAGTTGCAACAGGCAAACAGCAGCATAAAAGAATTGATTAATCTCTTATAACCAAGTGAGTTTTATCTGACCTTAGTCAATAATTGTGACCTCATGCGGTCCGCAAAGCAAACAGAACAAATTAAATTAAGCGTGATATTGTACGCTAACGTCATGTCATCTGACCTACTACGACCACAACTATGAGATATTATTTTAAAATTGCTTTAACCAATCATCAAAAGTTAACATAGAGACATAGATGAACAGGTACACAATATATATATAAGTATATAAACAAATACAATGATGCAAAATCATTATCACGAAACAAAGCAGTATCAGCTGGTGCTGACATATATAAAAACTGATGTGTTGGCAGATGTGCCAACACCTTGTAGTTAGGGGAGGCCGAAATGCACGCTATAATCTAACGCAGACTGGCGTGAGGTCTGGAACAGGATACGTAATGAATGCTATAAAGAAAAGTACGTAGCTGCTGGAATACTTAACTTCAATCCATCATTTGTATACAGCATTCTTGATGATACAAGTGAGACTCTCTCTAGAAATGGTTAATGGCGCCTTGCTAGGTCGTAGCCATGGACTCAGCTGAAGGCTACTCCAACTATCTCTCGGCAAATGAGAGAAAGGCTTCGTCAGTGTAGTCGCTAGGGGGCGAGTGCTAGTACGTCTCTCTAGACCTGCCGTGTGGTGGTGCTCGGTCTGCAATTACTGACAGTGGCGACACGCGGGTCCGACATGTACTAATGGACCGCGGCCGATTTAAAGCTACCACCTAGCAAGTGTGGTGTCTGGCGGTGACACCACAAAAACATGTAAGTGAAAGTGCAAAATACAATATTCACAACAAATACAGTGATACAAAATCATTAATGGACCCAATAGAATGACAGCTGGTAAATAATCACCTATGGAAAATAAGACATGAGTACAAAAACACATCCAGAAACTAGCTCGTTGACACGCTGTCATTTTTCAGTTTCGTCACATGGTTGTTTCACTGGGTATTCTCTTTAGGTGCTGGGGTGGGCGTCTCTTCTAAAGGCGACTTGGAGGATAAGCTACTAGGGGACCACAACACTGAACTTGGGAGTTCGCAGCGGCGTTGATTGTAACGTCCGTTGTAACAAAGGTTGTTCATTCTAGACAGCACCCCGTGACGTTGCCTCGTGCCCGTTTCCACCCTCTGCGTCCATACTGTGGGATGGTTCGACGTTGCAGATTTGCAGGATATCGTCACCTGTGGGCCCTGCCTCATCAGCGAGAAGGCGGCTTGGCGGTCGTCGTCCGTGTGTTGCGGAGGAATGTGTTTTACGATACACGCCTCTGTCTCCTGGCGTATCAATGGAGAGACACGCGCTCTTCTCCGTCGCATCGAGGTCGACGTAAACTCGTGCGGGTGTCGGGCTTGAGACCCGCTTATCGCCTCTTTGCCCCGTCTCAGCTGATGCGTCAGTGGTGGGACCCGTGTCCCTCCGGGCAGTGGGCGTTACCTCACCGCAGCGGCCGTCTGGACTAGCGGCGCTCAGGGATCGGCGGCCTCGCCTGGCGTGCGTCGTACTTTCCCTTTCGCTTGTCAGATGACTAGCGCACGGAGTGGAACGCCGGCCATCAGCTGGCGCAGCCGTGGTCACACGCCTGCGGGCCCCGGTGTGAGCCTGGGCTTGGGGGAAGACCAGCATCCCCTCCCCTCTGATGGGGAAACAGCTGTGACCGCTCGCCGCACCACTGCAGGGTTCTGCAACGCCTGCCGGTGGACCACGCCCCGTGCTTTCTGACGCGGAGGCTCCCTAGGCGGCCTTGCACCCACTTAAGAACTGCGCTCACAGAGATCGTTACAAAATATCATGTGTACAGATTACCACAAAATCAGCGGAGTTTCTTACTCCTGATCAATACGTGGAATATTGCCCAAAATTAACTTGACAAGAAGGGACCTGTTAACAATACCAATAAAAAAAACAATGAGGAAAATTCCACAACCAATATTCAAACAAACAAAAAATCCTTTTTATAAAATATAGTTCCAGCATTACATCTGCTGTCAATCATTCAGGGTAGATCTTGTACAAGGTTTGATCAGGATTTGGACAGGATTTGACGCCGCTGTTAACTACGGACACAAAACTCTACCTACTCCTAACTACGCTCTCACACACAATCTACACAGCTCGTACTAGTAACCATCACCATATAGCCCGACTACAATTCCCACATATAAACAAAATATTCCTTTCAACATCAATACCCATATCGTTATTCGTTGACTGCTCCTCCAAGGTTTGCAGCACACGTTTGCTGACCTGTGAAAAATTTCCAAGACTTCTTTTCTATGGACATTGCATAATAAAAGTTATGATTAATGAGACACAGAAGGTTCATTCAAGTCACATCTGGAATGGTAAATGTTTCAACATCTATTCATCAGGCTAATGCAAAAGGTCAGTGGGCATAAAAATTGAAATAAAAATCATCCTATCCTATTAGCAAACACATAAACACTCCGTCCTATAAGTACATAAAAAATACTGTCAAAAGAAATCCATTGTCCAGGGCCATGAGCAGCCAACTTACTGCTGTCATAAGATACTCATAATGATTACACAATTACTCACCACATGTTCCCAGGAGGCCTCACCTACCGTCATGTTATTTCAGATTGGAGGTAGTCGCACTGATTCTCTATTAAATATCAAGTTGCTTGAGTTAATAAGCTGTTTCCATATACGTCTTCTCGGGTTTCACATTCTGGTGCCCTCAACCGAACCTAGTAGTATGTGGCGGCAAGTTACACTTTCCAAATATCTTATAAGATGGCAACTCCGAAAATCAAACACTATTAATCTCCCTTCGTATACAAATCCTTCGCCAACAAGTCACCAAGTCGCTTCATCAACATGGCAGTACATTTGAAAAATCTCACTCAGTCATGCTCACCTAAGGGGAATAAGAACATTACAACTGTAATTTATCATCAAGAATTACCTTACGCCCAATGACTCCCCACGCCAACACACCCGATACCTTTTTAGTCATCAGGAAACAAAAGCCATCTTACTGTAAAAGGAAACGCTTGATCTGAGCCTCATAATCATTCACATTCAGACGTTATAAAGCTGCACAACACTACTCTTTCCCGCTCAGAAGAAGAAATAACTACACACATATTAGGGAACCTTTACAACTCATAGAAAATATATACTTTCATTTTAATCATACCAGAGAGTATCAAAACACTGCAAAATATACACTGAAATTTTACTAAACAGACACGTCTGGGTTTACCGCAGGCACACCAATACTGTGGCCCTCCCTCAACAAATCTTCCACAATATCGTCTTCCTTTATCAAATGCACATCAATATCATCAATAGCAGCGGTCTTCATTAAGTTGACGCCAACCGAGCCAGCGAGCAGTCATTGATCCCTTTGATTAGAGGCATTTGTCGGATTGCACCGCGGGTTTGCGGGACGAATTTCAACATCCACTGGCGGACCACCCGTACTCTTAACAGCACCCCTGTTGTTGCTTGTTCGATAATTATTCTATGGTCGGTCACGACTACCGTTCCTAGGTCCGCTATAATCGCGCCTACATCTCTGCTCATTATCATATCTTCTAATCTTCTAAACTCCCGGGGGTGTCTTTGATTTTGTGGTGTCACCGCCAGACACCACACTTGCTAGGTGGTAGCCTTTAAATCGGCCGCGGTCCGCTAGTATACGTCGGACCCGCGTGTCGCCACTGTCAGTGATTGCAGACCGAGCGCCGCCACACGGCAGGTCTAGAGAGACGTCCTAGCACTCGCCCCAATTGTACAGCCGACTTTGCTAGCGAAGCTACACTGACAAATACGCTCTCATTTGCCGAGACGATAGTTAGCATAGCCTTCAGCTACGTCATTTGCTACGACATAGCAAGGCGCCATTACCAGTGTATATTGAGATTGCACTTATGTATCATCAAGAGCGATGTACACCAATTATGGATTAAAGTTAAGTATTCGAGCAACTACGTTCTTTTCTTACTAGACTCAACCACTTTACTGTTCCAGACCTCACGCCAGTCTGCGTGAGCTTAACGCGTGCATTTCGGCCTCCTCTAGCAACACGGTGTTGGCTCTTCTCCCAACACACCAGATTTCCTCTCGGCGAATGATGATTATTGGCATCGTTCATTCGGTCCTCGTTCCGTGAGGAGTCACGACACTGCCAACGCCCGTGCGTTCTGTAACTCTCAGGCGACCCGTTACGTCGGGATTGCCAACTGTCTCTGCGGCTGCGGCTTCGCTTGCGCGGCCGCTGCTCGTAGGCGCTCTGACCGTAATTCTGCGTGGAGCCATTCGCATCGCACTCAAGCTCTAAAAGGAGATTGCGAGACCCCTCTACGTCATCCTTACATCGGCCTGTAAGGATAATGTGCCGCAACTGCATTGGAAACTTTCCCAGGCAAATACGAATAATTTCCGCAGGTCCATATGGATCGTCAAGATGTTCATTCGCCTGCAGCACGTGCTCGAACATCTGCGCAGCGCTGGAGAATTTTGACCTGTTTAACTCTGGTAGCATAATGAGTCCGCGTTTTACACGACTTTGCACTGCCACTGATCAACAGATCGACAGGAAGTGTTGTCGAAACTCCCCAACTGTGTAGCAATTGCGTGCAATTGACCTCATCCGCGCCGCTGGCACACCTTAGAGGTAGCCGCACATATACTCTATCTTGTGCGCACTGGGCCACGTAGGAGGAAGGGAGAACTGTAACTGCTGTAACCAGGCCCGCGGGTGAATCCCCGTAGCCGAGTTACGAAAGACTTCTAACTTCCTCACCGTCAGAAAATGTTGAAAGTCAAATTCGTGAGTTTCCCTTGGCGAACGTTCCTGAGGGTATCCGCGCCGTTCCCACCTGGTACGAGATCCGTGATCGTGACGATGATCAAATTCGCCATCGTTCCCGGAATCATCGTCGGAATAATGACCCTTTCCTTCATTTCTTTCAACTTCATGGGCCTTTAACCCTTTTAGGTGAAGTTCTAAACGGGCCATGCGCTCACGTATTCCCTCGGTAACCCCTCTTTGTTGTATTTTTATTTCACACTGTCCACGCGGACATTTCGTTATCGACCGTATTTCGTCTGCATCCGCTGATGACGAGGTAATCGTTTCCCTATTATTGTCAGACTTACGCGCCACTGCGTCTGAGATCCTGGCTATTTCTTCTCGCATCTCTCGGTGGGCCGTGTCTTGTGTTTGCATAAGCCCTTGCTCTCGCTCGAGAGCTATTATCGTGTGGCGGAGGGTTTCTTCCTGCGTGCTAAGGTGGATTGGGCACTTAGCCGCAATGTCCTCTATTCGGGACACAAGAGCCGCGTGGTCACTCCGGCATTGTTCTGCTAACACGCGGAGATCCCTGGCGGAATTTTGTCCTACTCGCGACTCAAGGGCCGCTTGTTCATTCTGGCGTTGTTCTGCTAGCATACGTATATACCCAGTGAACCTTTCTTCTTGCTCCATCACCTACTTGCTAATGACTTGCTGCCCCTCTTCTAAGGCGGAGATGCGTTGGTCAATGTCCCCAGTTTCTCCCCAACACCTTGTACTATTTCACTTGTCAATCTTTTATTTGCTTCCTCGATATGCCTCCTATTTTCTTCTGCTTGTTTTTTATTCACTTCCTCGATATGTCTCCTATTACTGTCTAGTAATTGTCGTAGCATAGTCTGTAATGAATTTGCATCTATCGAATGATTCGAAATCACTACAGCGAGCTCAGGATGGACAACACTTGTACTTGCGTTTTCCGCGCTTCGTTCCTGGTCGGACTCGACGTTTTGACCTCGTCCTTGTTCAAGGTTATTGTGTGGCTGGTTTTTCCGATCGCGGCTCCCTGAACAGCTACGCGTGTCCATAATAAGGACAGTTACTCCGTGCTCCAAAATACAACAAGAATAATGCCAAAGTCTCCTAATGTACTCACAATCCCCACATAGCACCCAAGATTTACTATATGACACTGATACATGCCACAGGACAAGAATCAACCCACACTTGTAACACAATTGAATACTAAATCACAATGTCTATACAGTAATACATAAATAAGATAAAACATGTAAGAAGATGCACACATATATAATAAATTCACGTAAATAATTACTGAAAGACAATATACCAATTAGCACACCCAACCGAAAATAACTAATCCTCACTGCGCATCAGTGAAAATGGGCTACGGGGCTAATGAAAGGTGGCTACAGGACCCTTTCATATGTGCAAAACATGATAAACGAAGTGACAGAAGATACATTTGTGTAAAATGTAATGTGCCTTTATGTTTGAATTTTTGTCTCGAGAGATACCACACTTTGAAGTATTAATAATGTAATATGTTTTGTATTTTTTTCTCCTAATAAAGTACCTTTTTTGTGAACAAAATAAGACTTTCTGAACAAAGATTTAAAAAAAGGAAACGATTTACACCGACAATACTGGATTTTGCGCCTCATTTTTATCTCAATAATAACGGTAGACTGCTACAGTCGTATTTATACGCACCGGGTGAAAATAACGCGCACAAGGCGGGAGCCGCTGAGAGCAAATGCGCAGTGAAAATTAATATTAGCTGCCGCCAGACCTCCCAGGCTTTATGGATTGCCGATGATGCACAAGGATGTTACTCTGAGGCCTGTTGTTAGTGAGATCAGTTCATCACCTACAGATTCGTAAAATATATATGGCAGGGTTATTAGCACCCAAAGTGAGAAACTGCGAACATCACGTTGTTAACTCGCAATCAATCGTTGAGACCATTAGAAAGATAAAGATAGGCGAGAATGATATAATGGTTAGTCTGGATGTTATGTCATTTTTCGCGAGAATGTCGGCACAAGACACGCCAGATTGGGTAAGGTTGATTTTGTGGAAGAGGCCAAACAGCGAGGTCATGGGTCTCATTGGATTTGGAAAGGACGGGGTAGGTAGTCGGCCGTGCTCTTTCAAAGGAACCATCCCGGCGTTTGCCTGAAGCGATTTAGGGAAATCACGGAAAACCTAAATCAGGATGGCCGGTTGCGGGATTGAACCGTCGTCCTCCGGAATGCGAGTCCAGTGTGCATGCGAGTGCAGTGTGCCAACCACTGCGCCACCTCGCTCGGTCATGCTGGATCTTTTGGCTCAACAGCTTCCATCTGAGGTCATTAAGCTGTTCAGTGTTGCCTTAACGGTAACATACTGTACCTAGATCAACGGATATTATGAGATAACAAATGGCACAGCCATAGGAACCCCACTGTATCCGGCCGCCTTAAAATTTCTTCATGGAACGCTTTGAGGAGCAACCTCTGTACTCTGCGATGTAGCGTACATCTTAACTCCTACTGTACACTGACGACACCTTCTTGATGTGGCCTCCCCGCGGAAATACACTGCGTCACTTCATCGGCCACATGGACGGTGCCCATCCCAACAATACAAGGAGGGAAAACTTTGTTACTGGATATTTCTAATGGTTCAAATGGCTCTGAGCACTATGGGACTCAACATCTATGGTCATAAGTCCCCTAGAACTTAGAACTACTTAAACCTAACTAAGCTAAGGACATCACACACATCCATGCCCGAGGCAGGATTCGAACCTGCGACCGTAGCGGTCATGCGGTTCCAGACTGTAGCGCCTTTAACCGCTCGGCCACTCCGGCCGGCCTGGTTCAAATGGTTCAAATGGCTCTGAGCACTATGGGACTTAACATCTTAGGTCATCAGTCCCCTAGAACTTAGAACTACCTAAGGACATCACACAACACCCAGCCATCACGAGGCAGAGAAAATCCCAGACCCCACCGGGAATCGAACCCGGGAACCCGGGCGTAGGAAGCGAGAACGCTACCGCACGACCACGAGATGCGGGCGGCCGGCCTGGATATTTCAGTTGAGCGCACGGCAGGACGCAGGTTGGTCATTCTGTATACAGGAAATCTACGCCTACTGGCCGGTACTTGAACGCCGGCAGTTTTCGTCACCTTGTACACAAGAAAGCGAACCTGAACACGCTAGTACACTGGACAAAGATATCCTGACGACGACCATCTAGAGTCTGAATTTCAGCATTTCAAGTGAGTATTCAGAGAAAATGGCTACAGAAAGGGAGAAATTGCAAAAAGCTTTCAAGTGCCACCGTCGAAAGACGGCTCGCGAATCGGTGGAAGAGGCTAAGCTAGATGCATTTCTTCCATGCCGTGGTGCAACTGCTGCCAAGATAGGATGAGTGCTATAGAGACATGGACTGAGACCAGTGCTCCGCTCGCCTCCAAGATAGAGATATGCTACACTCTGTTAAAGACAACGTAGGTCTTAGAGTTCCTGTCGCGTATGGCGTTCCCTGTGAATGTGGTGGCATTTACGAGGGCAGTTCAATAAGTAATGCAACACATTTTTTTTTTCTCGGCCAATTTTGGTTGAAAAAACCGGAAATTTCTTGTGGAATATTTTCAAACATTCTCGCTTCGTCTCGTATAGTTTCCTTGACTTCCGACAGGTGGCAGCGCTGTACGGAGCTGTTAAAATGGCGTCTGTAACGGATGTGCGTTGCAAACAACGGGCAGTGATCGAGTTTCTTTTGGCGGAAAACCAGGGCATCTCAGATATTCGTAGGCGCTTGCAGAATGTCTACGGTGATCTGGCAGTGGACAAAAGCATGGCGAGTCGTTGGGCAAAGCGTGTGTCATCATCGCTGCAAGGTCAAGCAAGACTGTCTGATCTCCCGCGTGCGGGCCGGCCGTGCACAGCTGTGACTCCTGCAATGGCGGAGCGTGCCAACACACTCGTTTGAGATGATCGACGGATCACCATCAAACAACTCAGTGCTCAACTTGACATCTCTGTTGGTAGTGCTGTCACAATTGTTCACCAGTTGGGATATTCAAAGGTTTGTTCCCGCTGGGTCCCTCGTTGTCTAACCGAACACCATAAAGAGCAAAGGAGAACCATCTGTGCGGAATTGCTTGCTCGTCATGTGGCTGAGGGTGATAATTTCTTGTCAAAGATTGTTACAGGCGATGAAACATGGGTTCATCACTTCGAACCTGAAACAAAACGGCAATCAATGGAGTGGCGCCACACCCACTCCCCTACCAAGAAAAAGTTTAAAGCCATACCCTCAGCCGGTAAAGTCACGGTTACAGTCTTCTGGGACGCTGAAGGGGTTATTCTGTTCGATGCCTTCCCCAGGGTCAAACGATCAACTCTGAAGTGTATTGTGCTGCTCTTCAGAAATTGAAGAAACGACTTCAGCGTGTTCGTAGGCACAAAAATCTGAACGAACTTCTCCTTCTTCATGACAACGCAAGACCTCACACAAGTCTTCGCACCCGAGAGGAGCTCACAAAACTTCAGTGGACTGTTCTTCCTCATGCACCCTACAGCCCCGATCTCGCACCGTCGGATTTCCATATGTTTGGCCCAATGAAGGACGCAATCTGTGGGAGGCACTACGCGGGTGATGAAGAAGTTATTGATGCAGTACGACGTTGGCTCCGACATCGACCAGTGGAATGGTACCGTGCAGGCATACAGGCCCTCATTTCAAGGTGGCGTAAGGCCGTAGCATTGAATGGAGATTACGTTGAAAAATAGTGTTGTGTAGCTAAAAGATTGGGGAATAACCTGGTGTATTTCAATGCTGAATAAAACAACCCCTGTTTCAGAAAAAAAAATGTGTTGCATTACTTATTGAACTGCCCTCGTACATAGGTCAAACTATTCGCACTGCTTCTGAGCGTTCTTCAGAGTATTCAAGACGGATCAAACAAAGGGAACTTGAGAATGCAGCCGTGGCTGAACATTGCCTAGAAAACGGGCATAAGATACAATTAGAAAAGACGAGAGTTTTCGCTGAAACACCATCGTACTGGGATTCTGTAGCGGCCGAAATTAGAATAAACAGGAACAGTTTTAACACAGACCAGGGTACACACTTAGTAGGGCATGGTGCGGGCTTTGGACGCTCAGCAAAAGCAATGGCGTCGGCTTGACGCTTGTAGGGCCGCGGGAGCGGCAGTTTCAAACGTGGCGCCACCCACTGTGCCATGTGACGTCATTCGGTCCCGCGGCGGGACGGATTTGCTGGGAGCTGCCCAACTTGCGTTCCGCCCATGCGCAACACCGACTCAAAGGAAGGCTTCGGCGCTTGTTCGTAACGTCACGTCAGTTAGGCACGGCGAACGCCAGGTCTGTTGCAGGCAGAAACGCCTGGGCGTGCTTATCACTATAAATCTCTTATTTTTGGACAAAATGTTTGGTATTGTTTTGCATTCTGCAGTTTTATTTAGATGAAAGATTTTCTTACTATCGTAAAACTAAAAATGAAGATCATAGTTCTGTATTACTGAATTCTCTTTTGGAAAACGTAGTTCATATACCTGAAAATAATTTCGAAAATAATGACTGAAGTTGAACACTATTTTGATTGTATTAGAGCTCATAACTTCGAATTTACACATCGTACTATTATTTTCAGTGGAAATCTTTGCTAAAACCTGACTTGTCTCAACACAGCTGACTGTATGATCTTTACTCTGAAAAGCAGTCTTTGCCTACATGCAGGTCAAATAAATCGTTCCTCCGATTAAATAAAAAATAATGTAGAAAACGCGATTTCGTCTATTCAAGTGTGAATACTAGTTGCTGAACTGACCGACCAAAATTCGTTTAGTACGTAACACTGACGACACAAAACCAGTAGTGGTGCCTGGGTACAATATCGTACAGGTCTTCAAAAGGTATAAATAAAGAATAAAGTACTACAGAAACTGAAAACATGGAACACTATCGGACTTACTTACTTTGGAATACTTGGTTGGTGAAAATGCATCCCTGTGAATGGCGGCAATCCACTTGCGACGAAAGTGTTCGTCGTTAGGAAACGAAAAGACTTGGACCTTAGGTCCATTTCGACAATTCCCGTTGCAGCGAGGAACACACGACTTGTACACCATGGTGAAAACTCTCACTGCTGTAGTCGCCGGCCGGAGTGGCCGTGCGGTTCTAGGCGCTACAGTCTGGAACCGTAAGACCGCTACGGTCGCAGGTTCGAATCCTGTCTCGGGCGTGGATGTGTGTGATGTCCTTAGGTTAGTTAGGTTTAAGTAGTTCTAAGTTCTAGGGGACAGATGACCTCAGAAGTTAAGTCCCATAGTGCTCAGAGCCATTTCAACTGCTGTAGTCGAAAAAACACAATAAGTAACACAAAAGGAACGGCACTGCACAACCAACACTACGATCATACGCCATGTGACATGCCTAGGCGTTGTGACGTCACTAACGACTGATGACGTAGCGCCAGGGCCTTCTGTTGCGATGCGTCACTCCGGCCCTCTCTGGAAGGCTCCAGACGCTGCCATTACATCCGCACAAGCAGAACACTGTGCCAGCACCAGCACTCAGTGATTTTTCTCTCCTGATTACGATGTCGGAGACAGCTAACGAAAGCTCGAGTGTATTATTCGAAGTGACAAGGCTTGTAAACCGATGTTTTATTGATGTCGGGATATGGACAGACGGAGACAATTTCATAGAATTCCTCACTCAAGCTGCCTCGTAACTGCGACGTGTTTAGTTTCATAATCGAATAAAAGATCTCTTTAACATAAGATAATTGAACTGTTGTAGCACTTCTGCAACCTCGTTATGGAGACGTGGAAACTCTACCTGAGGAAAGCAACGTAGACGTCCTGGACGGTTTTAAAGTAATAGGATTTGTCATTAAAATGGGAGTTATCTTGTAAGTGGATAGGTTACATCTGCACGTGCACAGAGAAGCATTCAGCTGAAACATCAAATGGTCTCAAAAAGAGCTCACAAACGGATGTAAGACTGGCAGTGTCCTCAAAACGTTTAGGAAACTATCCTCGTAATTCTTTCAAGGCCACAATGAATTCTTCAAATTTAGCGCTTTCTTTAACGCCAATAAGCTTAGGGAACTGGACTGTCCTTACAAGAATTTGTTCCATCTACAATTCGTTTTCTTTTTAAGTGCATCCCCACCAAATCAGAAATAATTTGTTTCTCACAGTGGAATGTCGTACTGTAAACAGTCCACGTAAAATATGAAGTCTGCAATCAACTCCGGGTATTGTAATTTTCCTTCCTGTACTACTTTTTCCTTCTTAAATTCACCATTAGCGGGTTTTAAAACGAAAAATCGCTCCAGACATTCCCCTTAACCGGTTTGCTTTGCAATAATATATAAAATATCCATACTCTTCGTTCAATTTAATCCGTAAAAGTTGTAAATAGTGGAATAATTCGTACCACCAATTTCTTCACGTGCTCCGTGGCTGCAAATTTGTCAGAGAAGTGTTTCTTAATGTACAGAAAATGAATCCTGACTGTCGATCGTTGTAATTTTTTGCTCTTTTACAGTCTACTAAACCCTTAAATGCTTCGTGCATCATATTTTGAACAGCCACTGGACCTGTGAACGTCCTTGATATCAAGAAGAAATAGTGAAGGACAAACAGCGCTGACAGTGCGTCACAGCCGAATGAAGACACGAGTGCCGACAGGAAGATGTGGCTCTGTCACTTCCGAGGAGGGCCGAGCAAAGCCGACGCAGGCCGAGGCTCGGCCCGCACATCCGGCGCGCGTGCGCTTTGGTCGGCCCTGTTTTAGCTGATACAGATCGTCGCTAATGAACGCTTCGCTGCTAGACAGGTCAATAGGATGTTAAGTGCCAGAGCGGTATTTGACCTCTACAGACTAAGAAGCTTCTAACTGATAACAGATGTTCTCCCCTACATCAGGGACACCAACGAGACTTGAAAGCAGAGAGTGTCATCTCGGTGTTGTGAAGTAACTCAAAACACTTGCAGGCATTTGCGTCAACTTCTGTAGATGTTGGTGGTGACGTAGGATGGCCAGAGGACGCAAGATTGACAGCGCTATCCATCGTGGCTCTGAGAGCACTATCGGACTTAACATCTGAGGTCATCAGTCCCCTAGAGCTTAGAACTACTTAAACGTAACTAACCTAAGGACAACACACATATCCAGGCCTGAGGCAGGATTCGAACCTGCGGCCGTAGTGGAAATGCTATTCCCTACGCATATTTACGTGCTCACTGTTTACTCAAAACTGAAAAGAGCGACGCGACACGATCGACGGACATACTAGGGACACTGCGTAACACATCTGTGCAAACGTTTACTGTATTTTTCCAGAGGTCTCCATTTCGCGACCGATCGGAACTTACTTTCTGGACAACCCTCGTATATACAGGGTGTTTCAAAAATGACCGGTATATTTGAAACGGCAATAAGAACTAAACGAGCAGCGATAGAAATACACCGTTTGTTGCAATATGCTTAGGACAACAGTACATTTTCAGGCGGACAAACTTTCGAAATTACAGTAGTTGCAATTTTCAACAACAGATGGCGCTGCAAGTGATGTGAAAGATATAGAAGACAACGTAGTCTGTGGGTGCGCCATTCTGTACGTCGTCTTTCTGCTGTTCACAACGTGCAAGTGTGCTGTAGACATCATGGTTGATTCCTTAAAACAGAGGATGTTTCTGGTGTTGGAATTCCACCGCCTAGAACACAGTGTTGTTGCGACAAGACGAAGTTTTCAACGGAGGTTTAATGTAACCAAAGGACCGAAAAGCGATACAATAAAGGATCTGTTTGAAAAATTTCAACGGACTGGGAACGTGACGGATGAACGTGCTGGAAAGGTAGGGCGACCGCGTACGGCAACCACAGAGGGCAACGTGCAGCTAGTGCAGCAGGTGATCCGACAGCGGCCTCGGGTTTCCGTTCGCCGTGTTGCAGCTGCGGTCCAGATGACGCCAACGTCCACGTATCGTCTCATGCGCCAGAGTTTACACCTCTATCCATACAAAATTCAAACGCGGCAACCCCTCAGCGCCGCTACCATTGCTGCACGAGAGACATTCGCTAACGATATAGTGCACAGGATTGATGACGGCGATATGCATGTGGGCAGCATTTGGTTTACTGACGAAGCTTATTTTTACCTGGACGGCTTCGTCAATAAACAGAACTGGCGCATATGGGGAACCGAAAAGCCCCATGTTGCAGTCCCATCGTCCCTGCATCCTCAAAAAGTACTGGTCTGGGCCGCCATTTCTTCCAAAGGAATAATTGGCCCATTTTTCAGATCCGAAACGATTACTGCATCACGCTATCTGGACATTCTTCGTGAATTTGTGGCGGTAGAAACTGCCTTAGACGACACTGCGAACACCTCGTGGTTTATGCAAGATGGTGCCCGGCCACATCGCACGGCCGACGTCTTTAATTTCCTGAATGAATATTTCGATGATCGTATGATTGCTTTGGGCTATCCGAAACATACAGGAGGCGGCGTGGATTGGCCTCCCTATTCGCCAGACATGAACCCCTGTGACTTCTTTCTGTGGGGACACTTGAAAGACCAGGTGTACCGCCAGAATCCAGAAACAATTGAACAGCTGAAACAGTATATCTCATCTGCATGTGAAGCCATTCCGCCAGACACGTTGTCAAAGGTTTCGGGTAATTTCATTCAGAGACTACGCCATATTATTGCTACGCATGGTGGATATGTGGAAAATATCGTACTATAGAGTTTCCCAGACCGCAGCGTCATCTGTTGTTGAAAATTGTAACTACTGTAATTTCGAAAGTTTGTCTGCCTGAAAATGTACTGTTGTCCCAAGCATATTGCAACAAACGGTGTATTTCTATCGCTGCTCGTTTAGTTTTTATTGCCGTTTCAAATATACCGGTCATTTTTGAAACACCCTGTAGCACTAAACAAACAAACGTAAGAGGAAAGTTATGAAGGGTACAGAAAATAGATTAACGACATACTTGGAATTAAAACCAAGAAGATACACAAAAAGGAAAGAATTCTCTTATGTAAGAAACTACATTACGCGGTATCGTCGAAGGAGGACACATTTCAGAAGTAAATCGGCACAGCCGAAGACTGCTTACTTCTACGGAAAAGATGTACTATTGGAGAATAGAGGAGCAAACCCTTGAGAGCGAACGTGTGGATCAGAGCCTTGACTCGCAGTCAAACTGACAGCACGAGAAAACTGAATAAAATTGCAATATTTGAAATGTGTGGCATAAAAAATGTTAGAAATTACTTTAATAGATATACTACGGCGAACTATTTGAAACAAAAGGTGACGAAACTCATATATGAGACAACCGTTGCCACAAGAAGGGACTGGTTAGCCGGTCATCTGTTAAAACATCCAGAAATAAGTTAAGGGGCTCCGGAAAGGCTCAAAATCATGAAAAGTTCAATTTTTACATTTTTGCGTTTTCTGAATCTGAATACCTTTTAATAGATATATAATTTATTCAATTCCGAAGACTACAACTATTTTTAAAATTTTTTTGAAATGTGTTCTACATGGGCGTGACCCACTGTGGCGCTGTTAAACTGCTGTCAAATGGTGTTATTATTAACGTCCGTGTTCATCAGGTACATTTTAGTGATGTGAGATAAAGTATGTGTTGTGGCTAACCTGTGATGGTTCAATATATATCGCTGGTGTGATTGTCGATTGTTTCATGTTTATTTACTCTGTCGTTATCTCGAAAATATTCGTAATTAATTCTGTTTCTTGAGTCTCTGTTTTGTTGAAGTATAATAATGAGTAAAAGTAAAGTTATTAGAAATCCTCTGAAGGTTTTTAAGAAAAGGAGAAATGTTGGAAAGCCAAAGGTATGTGTTATTACTGTAAATAATAACATGCTAACATGGTACGAGCGATGCTTGCTTTAGACAAGGAACGCCTTCGGGCTGCAGACAGGGCTGTAAAGAGTCTAGAAATACAAGCAAGAGTAAACAGGAGGAGGAACAAGAGGAAGCTGGAGGAGGAGTTTGCAGAGGATGAAGATAATCCATCCTATGGACCTGGAATGCACTAAAAAGTTAATCCAATCTTTGTCTCTCGATTCCCAAAACTTTTATTTTCTCATACTAATTACATGTTTTCTAAGGATCTTCCAAACATATTTGTTTCAAACTTTCAGTAAATGTTACACAGTACCTTCTGCATAATTTAACACAGCCGTCTTCCAAAAAACTGTATATTTTTGAATATATAAATAAAAAATTGCAAAAAAATGTTGTGAATTTTCATAACAATTGAAAAAAAAATCATGTTTAATAACTGAACTAAAATTTTGTAAAATCCCTGTGTTAAGTTGTAGCCCATATTCCAATAAATAATCTGTAAAAAGTTCAACTTCCTACCTCAAATACTTTGTGAGGAAAGATGTAATTTATAAGCGTTATTTTAACATTGCAAGTATAGGGCGTTCCGGAGCCCCTTAAATGTTCACTGTAAACAGCAACATACGGACACTGTGCAGCTCGTGGTTGTAGTTCTGCAACACGGGCGGCAGCAACAGTGCCTGCGGAAGGCCTGCGAGGACCCCCGCGGCCGGCAGGGGGCGCAGGAGTTCAACGGTCGATTCCCGGAGCCATCTATCAACACGAGGGAACGCGCCTCCTGTGCTTACCGAATCAATACCCGCCGCTATCCACCCTGCTCTGTGCTAATCCTGCACGGGGCCTCGCACTATTTTCAGCCCCTGCAACTCATGCAACAACATTCGCTGAAAGAAGATAATCTGTTTTCTTTGTATTACCTCTAATTTCTCGAATTTTCTTGCCGTGCTCTTTTCGGGAGATTTATGTTCGAGCTCATAATATGCTGTCTGACTTTTCGCGAAAAGTAGTTTCTCCAAATTTGAATATTAAACGTCTTTGTGATGCGTAACGCCTCTCTTGTAGCGTCTGCTATTGGAGTTTGTTGAGCTTCTCTGTAACACTCTCGCACAGACCAAACGATCCCCGGCCGCTCTTAGTTGGTACTTCTCTGTTTCTTCTATCAGTCCTGCCTGAGAAGACCCCCAGATTGATTAACAATACTGAAGAATCGGTCGAACAAGCGCATTATAAGCCACTTCCTTCGAGGATGAGTTACATTTCTTTAAGGGGCTCCGGAACGCCCTATACTTGCAATGTTAAAATAACGCTTATAAATTACATCTTTCCTCACAAAGTATTTGAGGTAGGAAGTTGAACTTTTTACAGATTATTTATTGGAATATGGGCTACAACTTAACACAGGGATTTTACAAAATTTTAGTTCAGTTATTAAAGATGATTTTTTTTTCAATTGTAATGAAAATTCACAACATTTTTTTGCAATTTTTTATTTATATATTCAAAAATATACAGTTTTTTGGAAGACGGCTGTGTTAAATTATGCAGAAGGTACTGTGTAACATTTACTGAAAGTTTGAAACAAATATGTTTGGAATATCCTTAGAAAACATGTAATTAGTATGAGAAAATAAAAGTTTTGGGAATCGAGAGACAAACATTGGATTAACTTTTTAGTACATTCCAGGTTCATAGGATGGATTATCTTCATCCTCTGCAAACTCCTCCTCCAGCTTCCTCTTGTTCCTCCTCCTGTTTACTCTTGCTTGTATTTCTAGACTCTTTACAGCCCTGTCTGCAGCCCGAAGGCGTTCCTTGTCTAAAGCAAGCATCGCTCGTACCATGTTAGAACCTATCTTCATTCCCATATTTCTAAATACCTTGCACCTTACAATGTTGCCATCATTGAAAGTCGCAACAGCATCATACACACCAAAGTGAAGTGTTTCTATTGCAACAAATACAGTCTTGGGGACTCTCGACCATATTTACACTTTCATTGGGGTTTTGAGTTTTTCCGTGAATACACTTTTTCAACAGTTCAGGTGCTGCTAAGTCTCTGAAAATACGTTTTATCACCTCCATTATGTACCTGATGAACACGGACGTTAATAATAACACCATTTGACAGCAGTTTAACAGCACCACAATGGGTCACGCCCATGTAGAACACATTTCAAAAAAAAATTTAAAAATAGTTGTAGTCTTCGGAATTGAATAAATTATATATCTATTAAAAGGTAATAGTCTGCAGATTCAGAAAACGCAAAAAAGTAAAATTTGAACTTTTCATGATTTTGAGCCTTTCCGGAGCCCCTTAAGATTCCTTCTATGAATCTGTCTGGTATCTCATTTTCCTACTATTTGTTTTATGTTGTCAGTCCACTTACGGACGATCTGGATAGTTCCTCCTATATATTTTGCGGAAGACGCTGTTTCCAGGAATTTGTCATCAATAGTGTGGCTGTACAGCAGTGGATTTCTTTTGCTATGTATGCACAATATGTTAAGTGATTTTGCGTTCAGGCTCAATTGTTACAACCTGCACAATCCTCAGTCCGCTGGAGGTCGTTCTGCAAATCGATAGTGTGTAATGGCGTTGCTACTTTCTTATAGATAGCCACATCACCTGTGAACAGTCTTGAGTAGCTTACGAGGCTTGCTACTAAATCACTTATATACATTGTAATCAGTAACGAACCTATCCACTTCCATGGAGTACTCCGGAAATTCCCTCTTCATCTGTGGATTTTGTTCCGTTAAGAGCGACGAGTTGACTCTGTAATCTCGTTTCTTTCTGTTTTTTTCTTTTCTGAAATCAAGGAACACGGCACCCACCTGGGCGGCGTTATCGACAGCGCAATGGATCTCATGGAGGAACAGAGCGTGCTGAGTTGTTTCCCAAGGTTCCTGTTTGTGGAATCCATGTTGATTTTCAGAGGAGATTTTCGTTCTTCAAAAAAGTCAATTTTTTAAAACGATGCAAGCTCGAGAAATTAGAGCTAATACAAAGGTTTAGCGACAATTATTCTTCCCACGCGTCATTAGCGAGTGCAACAGTGAAGGGGGGATCAGTCAGTGGTAATAGAAGTACATCCGACACGTACTGCTGGGTGGCTTGCGGAGTATGATGCACGATGTAGATATACACTCCTGGAAATTGAAATAAGAACACCGTGAATTCATTGTCCCAGGAAGGGGAAACTTTATTGACACATTCCTGGGGTCAGATACATCACATGATCACACTGACAGAACCACAGGCACATAGACACAGGCAACAGAGCATGCACAATGTCGGCACTAGTACAGTGTATATCCACCTTTCGCAGCAATGCAGGCTGCTATTCTCCCATGGAGACGATCGTAGAGATGCTGGATGTAGTCCTGTGGAACGGCTTGCCATGCCATTTCCACCTGGCTCCTCTGTTTGACCAGCGTTCGTGCTGGACGTGCAGACCGCGTGAGACGACGCTTCATCCAGTCCCAAACATGCTCAATGGGGGACAGATCCGGAGATCTTGCTGGCCAGGGTAGTTGACTTACACCTTCTAGAGCACGTTGGGTGGCACGGGATACATGCGGACGTGCATTGTCCTGTTGGAACAGCAAGTTCCCTTGCCGGTCTAGGAATGGTAGAACGATGGGTTCGATGACGGTTTGGATGTACCGTGCACTATTCAGTGTCCCCTCGACGATCACCAGTGGTGTACGGCCAGTGTAGGAGATCGCTCCCCACACCATGATGCTGGGTGTTGGCCCTGTGTGCCTCGGTCGTATGCAGTCCTGATTGTGGCGCTCACCTGCACGGCGCCAAACACGCATACGACCATCATTGGCACCAAGGCAGAAGCGACTCTCATCGCTGAAGACGACACGTCTCCATTCGTCCCTCCATTCACGCCTGTCGCGACACCACTGGAGGCGGGCTGCACGATGTTGGGGCGTGAGCGGAAGACGGCCTAACGGTGTGCGGGACCGTAGCCCAGCTTCATGGAGACGGTTGCGAATGGTCCTCGCCGATACCCCAGGAGCAACAGTGTCCCTAATTGGCTGGGAAGTGGCGGTGCGGTCCCTTACGGCACTGCGTAGGATCCTACGGTCTTGGCGTGCATCCGTGCGTCGCTGCGGTCCGGTCCCAGGTCGACGGGCACGTGCAGCTTCCGCCGACCACTGGCGACAACATCGATGTACTGTGGAGACCTCACGCCCCACGTGTTGAGCAATTCGGCGGTACGTCCACCCGGCCTCCCGCATGCCCACTATACGCCCTCGCTCAAAGTCCGTCAACTGCACATACGGTTCACGTCCACGCTGTCGCGGCATGCTACCAGTGTTAAAGACTGCGATGGAGCTCCGTATGCCACGGCAAACTGGCTGACACTGACGGCGTCGGTGCACAAATGCTGCGCAGCTAGCGCCATTCGACGGCCAACACCGCGGTTCCTGGTGTGTCCGCTGTGCCGTGCGTGTGATCATTGCTTGTACAGCCCTCTCGCAGTGTCCGGAGCAAGTATGGTGGGTCTGACACACCGGTGTCAATGTGTTCTTTTTTCCATTTCCAGGAGTGTAGATGCATCAATGCGTCAACATCTACCCATAACGAATATATTGGTAACACTAAATCTCGTTTTCAACATACACACGCCGAATAAAAATTGATCGGCCCAGAATATGTGTCACGCTAATCCCGTATAACACCCCGCCTGTCGTTTGAAATGGGGTCAGTAGGCCGAAGAAGAGAGTCCACAAGATTCTGCAGGTATACCGCATGAGGCTGAAGCCACCAACTGGTGATTAGATCCTGTAACACTACCAGATTGTGGAGATTTTTAATTGCCACGTCCCACCAGCTGTTTCGAATAGCAAGAGAAATTTTTATGCGATTAAGATCGGGAAATTTAGCAGACCTGACGAGGTTCGATTCGTGTTCCTTAGCGTTCGTCAAACCATCCCAGTGAACGCGGCTGATGCCCTCTTGGAACACGGAAGCGTCGATAGCACATGTAGAAGAAAACACTGGACTTAATTACCAAGAATGTTCAAATAAATATGTTACTTCAGAACCTCCACTTTCGGTCTGACTATGTACAACTGAATAAAACGAATTTTGTCACGACTTAATTATGCAAAAGACATAATCGGTGGCAAGGTTTGTAGTTCCAACTGTAGAAGTTTTCTCGTTCTGGTTCTGTAGTCGTTCTCCTGCTTTCCGTTGGTTGGTTTGTTGGTTTGGGGGAGTGGACCAAACAGCAAGGTCATCGCTCCAATCGGATTAGGAAAGGATGGGGAAGGAAGTCCGCCGTGCCCTTTCACAAACGCTCATTTCCACAGGAACCATCGTTACGTTTGCCTGAAGCGTTTAGGGAAATCACGCAAAACTTAAATCACGATGGCAGGACGCGGGTTTGAAGTGCCGTCCTCCCGAATGTGCGTCCAGTGTGCTAGCCACTGCGCCACCTCGCTCGATCTGCTATTCGAATAGCACTAAGAATGTAACTATGTGTAACAGAAACTGATCGAGATAGAAAGGTTTATTCGTACGTCCACGACGACCATACCCGACTGTTCGTCGTTCCGCGACGAGCCAAGACTCCTCCATCGAGAGCATCGAAGCACACAACAATAACTTACGTGAGCAGAAGAGGGGTGGTACGCAACGAGTATTGTCATACCAAGCTCTATGCACAATGGCGGTCACAAGAAAAAGAAGTTCGTAAAGTTAAATACTGCATATATGTATTGCATATTGAGGGTTTCTTGATATTAATGCCAGTCAGAGGTCACTCAGAGTGCGTGTACCTTCCAATTTCTTTCAATTATACTTTCAACATTTCCGTTTTAATTATTTAAGCAGCAATTTTTGATCAGTTTCCATTATACAAGGCTATTACAAATGATTGAAGCGATTTCATAAATTCACTGTAGCTCCATTCATTGACATATGGTCACGACACACTACAGATACGTAGAAAAACTCATAAAGTTTTGTTCGGCTGAAGCCGCACTTCAGGTTTCTGCCGTCAGAGCGCTCGAGAGCACAGTGAGACAAAATGGCGACAGGAGCCGAGAAAGCGTATGTCGTGCTTGAAATGCACTCACATCAGTCAGTCATAACAGTGCAACGACACTTCAGGACGAAGTTCAACAAAGATCCACCAACTGCTAACTCCATTCGGCGATGGAAGCGCAGTTTAAAGCTTCTGGATGCCTCTGTAAGGGGAAATCAACGGGTCGGCCTGCAGTGAGCGAAGAAACGGTTGAACGCGTGCGGGCAATTTCACGCGTAGCCCGCGGAAAATTGGCTCATGCCACAACTGGAGACCGACAGCGCCGACTTCATCTTTTAACAGGATGGTGCTCCACCGCACTTCCATCATGATGTTCGGCATTTCTTAAAGAGGAGATTGGGAAACTGATGGATCGGTCGTGGTGGAGATCATGATCAGCAATTCATGTCATGGCCTCCACGCTCTCCCGACTTAACCCCATGCGATTTCTTTCTGTGGGATTATGTGAAAGATTCAGTGTTTAAACCTCCTCTACCAAGAAACGTGCCAGAACTGCGAGCTCGCATCAACGATGCTTTCGAACTCATTGATGGGGACATGCTGCGCCGAGTGTAGGAGGAACTTGATTATCGGCTTGATGTCTGCCGAATCACTAAAGGGGCACATATCGAACATTTGTGAATGCCTAAAAAAACTTTTTGAGTTTTTGTATGTGTGTGCAAAGCATTGTGAAAATATCTCAAACAATAAAGTTATTGTAGAGCTGTGAAACCGCTTCAATCATTTGTAATAACCCTGTATATTTCATATTTATTTCCCTCGCCACACGTACAGCAATAAGTGAGAACTGCAACTCAAAATGTTTCAGTGAAAATTCTATTTATACTTTCAGTCAGAAAGAATACTAAGCTGCACGATGTGTAAGGAACTATCCACGGATCTGACGAGAGCCGACCGCTGTGGCTGAGCGGTTCTGGGTGCTTCAGTCCGGAACCGCGCTACTGCTACGGTTGCAGGTTCGAATCCTGCCTCGGGCATGGATGTGTGTGATGTCCTTAGGTTAGTTAAGTTTAAGTACTTCTAATTCTAGGGGACAGACGACCTCAGATATTAAGTCTCATAGTGCTTATAGCCATTTTTTGATCTGACGAGAAGACGTTATTGTAGAGGCACAGCTGTTCACACATATAAGTCCGTTGTTACAGAACAGCTGGTTCTTTTGAAGACATTATAACGTCGACGTTACTAACAGCTAAGTTTTTAAAAGCCCTGGGCGAGGCAGAGCAGAGAGAGTACCAGCGAATTAGTTGAGTAGAGAATGTTTCCTTCTTTTGACCTATTGGTGACACTATCACTTAAAAATAGAACCTGAGACGAAAGAACATTCTTTAGGTAGGAGTATTGGAGTGGTGGCGACAAGACTGGGGTTGCCCTATATTGAACATTTAACAGCTCATTAACAGCTGCGAAATTAGCCACAGACAATTTCCTCCACTAATAAATTCGAGAGCTAATTTCACAGCTCAAGTGTCTGGAAATTAATCGGAGGAAATTTAGGAAGAATGCGGAAAATGTACCAGGGAACGTTAACTTCGAGAGTCACACTCGATTACTCGCTAATTAGTAACCGGATATCTTATGACTGGAAAGATCCACTGTGAAACGCGTCATTATAGGGCACTCTTTTTATCAATATATCTGAGCTTGTTTCCTTCAGGTGATACACGGTACGAACGTACAGTATTTTACACTCATAAACTTCGCAAACAGGAAGAGCCAGGTGTTTCCTTCATATTTATTACCTATCACTAAATCGAAAGTAATTTTTATTGGCACAGATAAATATGCAGCACACTTGAGTTTAGTGTTCCGAGATAGCGGAAGCCACAGCAAACAAGGAAAGATGCAACTTAATCAGTTGTTAAATCACTAAAGGCATGATGAAGTTTCAAGAAATATTATGAAGTTCAGTGCACCACATTTAGTTCCGTAGCCAGTCACCATCAGTTGCGGTCAGTTTCCTGACACACTGAAATACGCGTTAGCAAAATCACTTTATAAAAGGGGTGAAAGAGATGATGTAGACAAATTCTGTCCAATTTATTACCTACCACTGTACACAAAAGTTTTTGAGAAATCAATGGACAAGATAGTGGCCGTATATCTCACTATATGTAATTTGCTATCAGACTCGCAGTTTGAGGCACTAACAGAGCGAAACAATTGGTCGAGGACACTAGATGGTTCAAATGGCTCTGAGCACTATGGGACTCAACTTCTGAGGTCATTAGTCCGCTAGAACTTAGAACTAGTTAAACCTAACTAACTTAAGGACATCACAAACATCCATGCCCGAGGCAGGATTCGAACCTGCGACCGTAGCGGTCTTGCGGTTCCAGACTGCAGCGCCTTTAACCGAGGACACTAGACTTTGTCTTTCAGTTAACAAAAGCATTTAATTGTTTAGACCAAGCAATAAGCTGTAGCTTAAGTTGGAACATTACGGGGTTAGGGAAAGAGCTCAACAGTGGTTCACTTATATCTGGAAAATACGAAGCAGAAGGCTGTGCTGCAGTGTCAATAAACAGGAAAGAGGTCGTACCTGATGGTGCCACGTAAAGTAGGTGGGGGCGGGAGGGGGCTTCCGTAGAGTTCAGTACTGGGTCCGTTGCTTTTCTTGATATAAATCGATGATCTGCCATTTTACTGTCCCACGACGATCAATCAGTCAGTGCAGTCGACTGTTTAAAACTCCTAGGACTGATGATAGAAGGAAGCTTTCACCGAAGTACCACGTTCAAGATCTTGTGCGGAAACTGAAAGATACAATCTTCACTATGCAGGTTCGAACATAGTGGTAATTATTTATTTACAACTTATACAAAACAAATACATGTTTCAAAGTTTTACTGTCCTCAAAATAATCATCAGCATTGTATACAACCCTTTGCAAATGTTATGGCAGTCGTAGCATATCCTTAGCAGTGCCGGTTGTGTTGATAGTTTGGCTAGAGCAGTCTAGTACCTGACAAATCTCTCTACGAGTTCTAAAGTGAATGCCACGAATTGCTTCCTTCAGTTTAGGAACCACGTTGAAATCTCTCTCTAAGCTAGTCGCAGGCTGCATTCCAAAAATTAACAGCTCAGAGAAAGAAGCGACGACACTTTCTGCAAGACCCACCCATCATTTTGTAGGACTGTGATCGGCCGTGTACGGAGTAAGTTGCGACATACACTCCTGGAAATGGAAAAAAGAACACATTGACACCGGTGTGTCAGACCCACCATACTTGCTCCGGACACTGCGAGAGGGCTGTACAAGCAATGATCACACGCACGGCACAGCGGACACGCCAGGAACCGCGGTGTTGGCCGTCGAATGGCGCTAGCTGCGCAGCATTTGTGCACCGCCGCCGTCAGTGTCAGCCAGTTTGCCGTGGCATACGGAGCTCCATCGCAGTCTTTAACACTGGTAGCATGCCGCGACAGCGTGGACGTGAACCGTATGTGCAGTTGACGGACTTTGAGCGAGGGCGTATAGTGGGCATGCGGGAGGCCGGGTGGACGTACCGCCGAATTGCTCCACACGTGGGGCGTGAGGTCTCCACAGTACATCGATGTTGTCGCCAGTGGTCGGCGGAAGGTGCACGTGCCCGTCGACCTGGGACCGGACCGCAGCGACGCACGGATGCACGCCAAGACCGTAGGATCCTACGCAGTGCCGTAGGGGACCGCACCGCCACTTCCCAGCAAATTAGGGACACTGTTGCTCCTGGGGTATCGGCGAGGACCATTCGCAACCGTCTCCATGAAGCTGGGCTACGGTCCCGCACACCGTTAGGCCGTCTTCCGCTCACTCCCCAACATCGTGCAGCCCGCCTCCAGTGGTGTCGCGACAGGCGTGAATGGAGGGACGAATGGAGACGTGTCGTCTTCAGCGATGAGAGTCGCTTCTGCCTTGGTGCCAATGATGGTCGTATGCGTGTTTGGCGCCGTGCAGGTGAGCGCCACAATCAGGACTGCATACGACCGAGGCACACAGGGCCAACACCCGGCATCATGGTGTGGGGAGCGATCTCCTACACTGGCCGTACACCACTGGTGATCGTCGAGGGGACACTGAATAGTGCACGGTACATCCAAACCGTCATCGAACCCATCGTTCTACCATTCCTAGACCGGCAAGGGAACTTGCTGTTCCAACAGGACAATGCACGTCCGCATGTATCCCGTGCCACCCAACGTGCTCTAGAAGGTGTAAGTCAACTACCCTGGCCAGCAAGATCTCCGGATCTGTCCCCCATTGAGCATGTTTGGGACTGGATGAAGCGTCGTCTCACGCGGTCTGCACGTCCAGCACGAACGCTGGTCCAACTGAGGCGCCAGGTGGAAATGGCATGGCAAGCCGTTCCACAGGACTACATCCAGCATCTCTACGATCGTCTCCATGGGAGAATAGCAGCCTGCATTGCTGCGAAAGGTGGATATACACTGTACTAGTGCCGACATTGTGCATGCTCTGTTGCCTGTGTCTATGTGCCTGTGGTTCTGTCAGTGTGATCATGTGATGTATCTGACCCCAGGAATGTGTCAATAAAGTTTCCCCTTCCTGGGACAATGAATTCACGGTGTTCTTATTTCAATTTCCAGGAGTGTATTTCGCCGATCTATGGGAAGGGAAGTGCTGTACTGGCCACCACCCTACTCGGAATTAACCCTCCGTGACTTCAACTTGTTTACTAAACTGAAAGAAGCACTTCATGGCATTCGCTTCAGAACTGTTACAGAGATTCGTCGGGCAATAGATCGCTTCTCTGGAACTCTCAACACTTCTGACGATGCTGAAGATATCCTACGACTTCCGCATCGCTGGCATCGGGTTATACACGCTTCTGGTGACTACACTGAATGATGGCCAAAGTTTGAAACACGTGTCTGTTTTGTATAAGTTGTAAATTAATAGTCGTCACTATTAAAGTTCCAACCCTCGTATGAGAATGATTTACGCTGACTCTAACACTGGAACGTGGAATCATGTTTACTTCGGTTCCTTTCACTCTATTATCTCGTATGGACCTATATTTAGGTACCAAGAATACCCTTAGTCCGGAAAAAGGCGATCAGTCTTATCTGGAATGTCAGTTCGCGAACTTAGCGTAGGTCGTTGTTCTGGTGTCTCGGAATTCTGCCTCTGCCATTCCTGTACATACATTTGATCGCGGGATTTGTTGACAATATTGACTCATTCTCAATAAAAAGCAACATTCATTCAATGAACACTAGACTGAAAAATGACATACACTTACATAACACTTCCTTAATCACTGTACAGAAAAGTGTACAGTTTTAGCAGCTTTCAGGCTTCCAGCATAATGAAAAAAATTAAGTGACAAGCCAGAAGCATTCAGCTCAAGGAGAAAGGTTCCTATTCTGTACAAGAGTTGCTCGCAGTAGCTGATAACTTTTTAATGTAATACATTATTTATTTGAATACTCTCATTTTTTCGTGCTTCATTAATTCTTTCTAATCAGTAGTCTGTTTCCAGAGTACTGACTCGTCCAACTATAAAGTAGCTTTGAGTCGCACAGTCTGAGGGAACCTGATAAATAAAAATACATAAAAACTTCGTATTATGCACTGTGGCTTATCTAAAACTACTTCGAAAAATACTATAATGTAGAAAGCGCTCAGTACATACAAGTCTGAGATGTCCCTCACATTGCGTAACTAGAAGAAGAGTTTGGATTACTTCCTCACAGGATAAGTTGTTTTCCATGAAAGTGAAATTTTAAATGAAATTGCCTGATGCATTGATAATTTAAATAATGGTACTGTATTACTAACAAATAAACTGCTTAAAATTATGTATCAGTGAAACTAAACACAGCGATATTAATGCAGCAGAAGTTGGCTTAGTAGCAGTTTGTGAGATTTAATTATATAAAAAACAGCAGAGCTGTAACAATTTAACAAAGTGTCGTAATCATGGAAGTCAAGAAACAATAATACGAATGTTCAAAAAAAAAAAAAAAAAGAAAAAGAAAAAAATGTTCAAATGGCTCTGAGCACTATGGGACTTAACATCTATGGTCATCAGTCCCCTAGAACTTAGAACTACTTAAACCTAACTAACCTAAGGACAGCACACAACACCCAGCCATCACGAGGCAGAGAAAATCCCTGACCCCGCCGGGAATCGGACCCGGGAACCCGGGCGTGGGAAGCGAGAACGCTACCGCACGACCACGAGATGCGGGCAATACGAATGTTAAATGACGCTGTGAGTGTAGGGGATGCACTACGTCCCTGTTTTCATTTTTCTCGTATTTGTCACAGTTAACAAATATAACGTGAAATAACAAGTTGAAAATGGATGCGAGTGCACTGAAGAAACTCCAGAGTTCATTTACAGGCGGCATTCTGTTACGAGGTAGGATAATAGCAGCTGTATGTAAGCTCATCATGATACGGTCCATTTTGGCTCCATTCATCACCCCCTCCTTTCCTCTGTAGTGCCGATAACCTCTCTACTCGTGTGGGACTAGACAACTGAAATCAGTAGTATGTGAGTAGAGCACCCCAATTTCCACAGCACTATAACAGTGAATATTACAAGTTCACTGAAAATAATGTAACACTTTAATATCTTCAACATTTCGCGGCCCTGTCAGCAACTGTATAAATATTAATTTTAATTTTAATAATCAACAGCTTCAGTTGCACTGTTTACCTAGAATTTACCCAGGTTTCAACCTTCTTCAGACTAACAGTAACTGCCGTTTGTCCACTGTGGACGTGTCTCGCTTCTGCCTACGGCATCACGGTGGATGTGTGCGCCTGTGGAGGCTCTGAGGAGAGAAAACATCGTCAGGTTGCATTTGTCATCGCCAAACCAGCCCAGTCTTTGGCGTGATGGTACTGAGTACCACTAGATACGATCACTTGAGCAGTAGACAGTTCTGATATGGAAAGGCGAGTTGCTGTGCGTCTCCGTGTCCGTGGTGTTGTTTTTCCACAAGATAACGCAAGACCGCATGTTGCCCGTTCTGTCCTGACGTCCTTCGATACAGAGGCTGTTCTTCTGTTATACTGACCAGCACGTTCTCCAGATCTCTCAGCCATTGCAGGTCTATAGTCATGGATGCCGAGAACTGTCACACCACCACTCACCAAGCACTGCGATTCACAGAATAGACGTAGCATAGCATGACGTACCTGTACCTGTCATCCAAGTTCATTTCGACTCAATAGTCAACCAGGCAAGAGCCATAGTTGCCGCTAGGGGTGGCAGCTCTGTGTACTAAATTTGGCACTCTGTATGCTATATAGTCACAAATAGTACAATTTTTAATTTGATATTCTTTCTGGTGTTCAGTTTAAATGGCCAGCAATATATTTTCCTCGATACTCGATGGTGACCCCATGTAACCCCAGCTATACATTTATGCATTTTAGAACATGTTTTTTGCTCGAGTATCATGTCGTTTTTGGAAACCCAGAATCTACTATGTAGGAATCAACATGGATTCCGGAAACAGCGATCCTGTGAGACCCAACTCGCTTTATTTGTTCATGAGACCCAGAAAATATTAGATACAGGCTCCCAGGTAGATGCTATTTTCCTTGACTTCCGGAAGGCGTTCGATACAGTTCCGCACTGTCGCCTGATAAACAAAGTAAGAGCCTACGGAATATCAGACCAGCTGTGTGGCTGGATTGAAGAGTTTTTAGCAAACAGAACACAGCATGTTGTTACCAATGGAGAGACGTCTACAGACGTTAAAGTAACCTCTGGCGTGACACAGGGGAGTGTTATGGGACCATTGCTTTTCACAATATATATAAATGACCTAGTAGATAGTGTCGGAAGTTCCATGCGGCTTTTCGCGCATGATGCTGTAGTATACAGAGAAGTTGCAGCATTAGAAAATTGTAGCGAAATGCAGGAAGATCTGCAGCGGATAGGCACTTGGTGCAGGGAGTGGCAACTGACCCTTAACATAGACAAATGTAATGTATTACGAATACATAGAAAGAAGGATCCTTTATTGTATGATTATATGATAGCAGAACAAACACTGGTAGCAGTTACTTCTGTAAAATATCTGGGAGTATGCGTGCGGAACGATTTGAAGTGGAATGATCATATAAAATTAATTGTTGGTAAGGCGGGTACCAGGTTGAGATTCATTGGGAGAGTCCTTAGAAAATGTAGTCCATCAACAAAGGAGGTGGCTTACAAAACACTCGTTCGACCTATACTTGAGTATTGCGCATCAGTGTGGAATCCGTACCAGATCGGGTTGACGGAGGAGATAGAGAAGATCCAAAGAAGAGCGGAGCGTTTCGTCACCGGGTTATTTGGTAAGCGTGATAGCGTTACGGAGATGTTTAACAAACTCAAGTGGCAGACTCTGCAAGAGAGGCGCTCTGCATCGCGATGTAGCTTGCTCGCCAGGCTTCGAGAGGGTGCGTTTGTGGATGAGGTATCGAATATATTGCTTCCCCCTACTTATACCTTCCGAGGAGGTCACGAATGTAAAATTAGAGAGATTAGAGCGCGCACGGAGGCTTTCAGACAGTCGTTCTTCCCGCGAGCCATACGCGACTGGAACAGGAAAGGGAGGTAATGACAGTGGCACGTAAAGTGCCCTCCGCCACACACCGTTGGGTGGCTTGCGGAGTATAAATGTAGATGTAGATGTATAAGGATTTGCTGTCAGGTTTGTAGCTTTTATGGCGTTTAATAAAGTAGTGGTGCTACGGTTGACTCAAAAGAAAAAGTAAAATGGATTTCAAAAGAAATGTCGGGAACCCATTGGTGGTACATAACGAAGTGGACTGTTTCTAATTGCCTAACGGTTACTTCCTACCTCTATTTTCAGATAAATGTTTGCATAACTCGAAAGATGATCTGTCTCCTTGATCGGAGCAGCATCGGTAATTCTAACATATAGCAGGTGTTCCAGACGACCCTTGTTTCAAGAATGAGGGGCAGGGAGAAATTACAGAAAAGTAACGGATGGGCAGTAACCAACTAATTTCGGCACAGTGTGTCTATAATTTCTTCTGAAACGCGAGCTAGACCTTAGTGCTGCAGAATCATCACTCCAATACGCCAGATTATCAGTGGTGATAGATTATTCTCTGCAGGAAAAAGAATTTATATGAATAACAATGCTAGTGATAACGAAGAAGTTCGTTGCAGCCCCTCGAGATTTCTAATTGGACACGAAGCTTGTGAAACTAGTATGAGAAAAAGAGGGGAGACACTGGTTGGCCATGAGAGTAATCGAGACTCGCTGCTAAGGTGATACGCTCTCCAAGTTTAGCGAATTTGCCACAGAGCGGTGTCTGCAGTCGGGTCGCAGCGTTGCATGCTGCGGGCACGCATGCTCACGGCCACTCGCGACAATCGACTACATCTTCTCTTGATGTCACCGCATTGCAACCGCCGTTTAAACTCTGCACTTCTGACTCCAAGGTGATGGAGATCAGAACATCAAGTAAGCTAAGTTGGTGGTAGACGTCTGTACCAGTCTTCACTAACGATCGGCAGCAACCGTTAAAAAACAGTCCACCCGCTAACGTTACAAAGGCGGTTGCTATGATTTCTTCTGCTGCCACACACGGTGTAGCAGCGGTGTCTTTCAGGCTCTTAAGTTGGGTATACGGTTGTGGTGACAACTCGAGGACATCTTCCACAACAGCGTGACTACAAAAGAAATTTGAACTAGACGATTTTTCTTTTCTTAAAGCCCCAGAACAGGAAAACTTGTTGCTGAAGCCAAAAAAAAAACAAAGTGTTTTATTGAGGATAGAAGAACGTCATTTGGTCTTTAATGAAATTGCCCGTGGATGAAATTTTTCATTAAAGAATAATAATAATCAGTTACCCTTTTTTAAATTTTTGGTTTTAGTTAATTAATTTGCCTTTCTTTAACTTTCTTCTGTAAGTACGAACTTTGTTGTAGAACCTCTCTCTTATTTACGTGTGGTAATAGAAATGCATTTTCAAAAGAATTACGTACATTTAAAAATTACGTGAACTCATATTAACTGATTAATAAGAATATTTAGTTGAGAATTAAATCCTTTACATAATTCGGCCTTGGCACACATTTTCTAAATGCAGTGTTTTTTTTTTTTTTTTTTGTTTTTTTTTACTGAATTCTTTCCCGGCGTTAGCTATGGAACACAAGACTGTCTCTATTAGCAGAAAATGGTTAAATATTGCCAAGCCGACATTTAATTATCACTGATAAGACACACTTCGCTATTACATTTAAGTTATTTGAAAAACCAAAATTGTTAAATTTCAACATTAACTATCCGCCTACGAATGCACAAATGCGTAACTAGTTAAAATTCATCAGTCTCAGGATCACTGTAAAAGAAGAACATTTTCTTAATTCACTGCTAATTTTTATCTGTTCCCGATTTACGGGTTTGGTTAATTTTCCTTTAGCGGAACAATTTTTTAAATGTGCCGCCGCTGCAAATCGATCGGTCGCGGCACAGCCCAGCAACACCGCTAAAAATGCTGAAAATTCTTTAAATAAATATTATAGATGACATGGGCAAGCTAATTTACATTAATAATACACACTTTTGATAAATTATGATATATTTAGACCCAACAATAATTCAACTCACATTAGTTTGTAATTTCTCCTCTAATGGCGGCTAAATCTAGATACAGACAAAAGAAGTCTACCCATTCATAAAACGCTTCGTCACAGCTTCCTCTCGCATTCAGCTCTACACGGAGATGACCAAAGAATACACAGTACGTGGTGCTTTTATACTACTGCTGACTATTAACATTTCTTTGTAATCTCATAACATTATTTTCCTCTGGCTGAATTTCACATCTCTGTTATCGCAGATATTGACACATTTCGCAATTACATAATGAATATAGAAATATTACCATCCTAAATACAGAGAAAATATTACTACAAAAAATATTACAATAATAACAAATGTCTTTTACACAAAATTCAATAATATTTTTTTTGTTCAATAATTACAGTATATTCAAATTGCTCAGAGTGGCGTATATGGTACAAATAAATTTTAGTTTATTAATAGCGTGAGTTTGCCAGGGAATGTTACAGGTCGAATGAGCCTCGTTTCGCACTGCTTCCAAATTCTGGCAGTTTTTAAGTCCCAAGGGTGGAACATGCCGGGAGACTGGCGATGACTGGGTCACTGGGCAACCATTCGTGGTATTCCATACCTAAATTTGCATTGTTTTGTTGGAACAACGCCTCAAGATTATACAGGACCTGTGTTTCGAATGTCAACGCGTTTCCTGCAATGCATTAGGGATGGTTGTGAGTTGTGCTTTTGGTGTTTCTTAGTTTCGTACAGCCCCTGTACAACTCCTCGCCTCTAAGACATCGAACAAAATGCAATATTAAACTTTATCGCCCAGCATGACCCAAAACCGCTCGTTGCTCTGATTTTCTGGAAACGTGAGGGACTCGTCACAAGAACACTCGTAGCCACAGTAATGTCTCAGAGTGGCATAACTCAGAGTCTGTACTAAATATCTATACTAAATACAGCATTTCTTTGCGAAAAGTTTGTAAAAAACTTGTTTCACGACTAAAACAAAACAAAAGTATTGCAAAACTGAAAGTATCGCTTAACATGCAATCTGCATATAAGATTTTCAAGTCACTTAGCATGCATGCAGTCGATCCGTGATTACGGTAACTGTACATATGTTTTTCCCTTCCATTTCAATCTGTAACTGGGTTTTAAATTAATTGATTAAGTCCCTCTTTGTATGGCTCTCTTGGTATTCCTGTTCACGTACTTAGGAGGTGACCTGGAAACTTGCATGGTTTACACCCTGTCATTAACACTTTGCTGCCACGCCATTCGACTCTCGAAGTGACAGTTTTCCTGTATCTGAATATTCACGGTACACCATTGATTGAGTCGTACTTGAAAGGCTCAGAGTAATACGGCCTCGAAGATACACTACTGGCCATTAAAATTGCTACACCACGAAGATGACGTGCTACAGACGCGAAATTTAACCGACAGGAGGAAGATGCTGTGATATGCAAATGATTAGCTTTTCAGAGCATTCAAACAAGGTTGGCGCCGGGGGCGACACCTACAACGTGCTGACATGAGGAAAGTTTCCAACCGATTTCTCATACACAAACAGCAGTTGACCTGCGTTGGCTGGTGAAACGTTGTTGTGATGCCTCGTGTAAAGAGGAGAAATGCGTACCATCACGTTACCGACTTTGATAATCGTCGGATAGTAGCCTATCGCGATTGCGGCTTATCGTATCGCGACATTGCTGCTCGCGTTGGTCGACATCCAATGACTATTGGCAGGATATGGAATCGGTGGGTTCAGGAGGGTAATACGGAACGCCGTGCTGGATTCCAACGGCCATCACTAGCAGTCGAGATGACAGGCATCTTATCCGCATGGCTGTAACGGATCGTGCAGCCACGTCTCGATCCCTGAGTCAACAGATGGGGACGTTTGCAAGACAGCAACCATCTGCACCAACAGTTCGACGACGTTTGCAGCAGCATGGACTATTAGCAGGGAGACCATGGCTGCGGTTACCCTTGACGCTGCATCACAGACAGGAGCGCCAGCGATGGTGTACTCAATAAGGAACCTGGGTGCAAGAATGGCAAAACGTCATTTTTTCGGATGAATCCAGGTTCTGTTTACAGCATCATGACGGTCGCATCCGTGTTTGGCGACATCGCGGTGAACGCACATTGGAAGCGTGTATTCGTCATCACCATACTGGCGTATCAACCGGCGTGATGGTATGGGGTGCCATTGGTTACACGTCTCGGTCACCTCTTGTTCGCATTGACGGCACTTTGAACAGTGGACGTTACATTTAAGATGTGTTACCCTTCATTCGATCCCTGCGAAACCCTACATTTCAGCAGGATAATGCACGACCGCATGTTGCAGGTCCTATATGGGCCTTTCGGGATACAGAAAATGTTCGACTGCTGCCGTGGCCAGCACATTCTCCAGATCTCTCACCAACTGAAAACGTCTGGTCAATGGTGGCCGAGCAACTGGTTCGTCATAATACGCCAGTCACTACTCTTGATGAACTGTGGTATCTTGTTGAAGCTGCATGGGCAGCTGTACCTGTACACGCCATCCAAGCTCTGTTTGACTCAATGCCCCGACGTGCCAAGGCCGTTATTACGGCCAGAGGAGGTTGTTCTGGGTACTGATTTCTCAGGATCTACACACCCAAATTGCGTGAAAATGTAATGACATGTCAGTTCTCGTATAATATATTTGTCCAATGAATACCCGTTAATCATCTGCATTCCTCTTTGGTGTAGTAATTTTAATGGCCAGTAGCGTATATTATCAAGATTGCTCACTGGGCTGCAATGTTGAAAGTACTAAAATAATATGTCTTAAGCAATTTAATTAAGCAAATGCGAATATGTTCTGTATTTTACTCGATCTCGATTACCTTGAGACAGATATGCAGAAAGGAAGGCATGATAAAAATCTCCTTCACTGTGACAGTCGCGAATAACCGAACGCATCCTTGCAGCTGGTTCATTTTCTAAACAGCCACACACATATCCTCATCAGGCACTAATGAAGCCAAGCTTGTGGATGTATGTCACTACTAGAATTCTTGAATGTTTTAAATCTACGCGTTGTGGTCAGAGTCATCGCGTCGCCGAGTTGCAAATCGGTCGTTGTTACGTCGTGTCGGCAATTCCGTCACAAGGCTCGGTGCACCCTGTCGACTCCTTTCAAAAACTCCGACATACCATGTGTTATTACTTTGTCACTTTAACGTATTTCTAAATCCCTCTTCCCGTGTCGCAGCGCGAGTATCCTCTGAAATATGCAGTTCTTGCATCATATGTGCCAATTGATCTTGTACTACTCACATTTCTCTTTTTTGTTGCGTGTTGAATTGTTTCTGCCTTTGTTTGAATTTCCTAACTTTCTCGTACTCCTCTGTGTCAATAAAGTCTTCCGGTCTTGTATCATTCAAATCATCATCTACCTCCATAGATAAATTTGTTAACTGATCCGAAAGTGCGACTACTTTTTTCCGATAATGTGCTGATTTCCTCCGTGTGTTTTTCTGGGCCAAGTTTTAGAATGTCCGTTTGTGTCGTAATCGTATCTACTGTGTCCTTTAACTTTTCATGATTTCTTACAAGTTGTGCGACCAATTCGGTAGATGCGGCAGAGTCAATTTTAGCCTGCAAGGTGGCATGATTTTCGTGAACAATGATCTGCAGTTCTTTTATGGGTGCTTCATGATTCTGTAATGTGTCTTCATGCCGCGAAAAACTAGGCTGAAAATGCTCACGAATTTGGGTTTTTACGTCTTCATAAATGTTTTGATATTTCGATTCGATTTTGAGTATCCCAGCGGTTAAATCTTCACGTGTTTGTTCAAGTGCCTGTTTACTTTTGCCAATTATGTCTAACTTCTGGAGTTGTTGCTGTGTTTGTTGCTGCGTTTGTTTCTGGTTTTGTTCTATTTGTTGCTGTGTTCGTTCCTGATTTTGTTCCATTTGTTCCTGTATTCGTTTCTGATTGTGTTCCGTTGTGTCTAACTTTTGTTCTGTTTGATTTTTTAATTAATTCCAGTAACAATGCATTAGTGATTGGAACATGTTCCTTTGTGTTTTTCGTCAGTGCGTTTGCACTGGCAATACTCGTATTTTGAAAAGCAAAGAGTGCTTCTTGACTTAATTGAGAAAAGCTTAATGACGAAAAACCTGAAGCTACGGTATTGCAAGATTTTGTTTTGTTATTTCGCATTCCTGAGGTGAAATGTTACCGACCGATCGTTCGACAATTGTTCCCTGTCCATTGATTGTTTCAATTTCTTCCCTGTTATTTACTGTCTGGTCCATGTCCCTATACACTATTACCAAATTATTGTCTTGAACATTTGTCAGTTCATTACTAGGTGGTGCTATCAAGCTACGCTCGTCGTCACTGTCACTTCTCAATTTGCTTTGCAGCCTAGTTTTAAGCTTTTCACTCGCCGTGATTATCACAATGTTTTGCACAATAACAAAAAAAAAAACACTTTGAAAAGTAAAAATAGGAAGAAACACTAAAATAGCACTAACAATTATCAATATCTAATTAGTTGCAAAAGCGTCTGCGAGATACTTTGTGCATACTTTGTGCAAATCCACATGCATGATACAACTACTTTGCTCGTGACAATACGGAACAGCAATAAGAAACTACAACTACAAAAGATATTCCATATACACAATTACGCGCTAGCAGTAAACTGTAACTAATTTCTAATCATGTGCAAATTATTCAAACTACAAGAAATTCAGAAGATTCCAGTGAAGTATCCTCGGCTAAGGGTCGACATGTGGAACTTGTTAGTGTTTGCTTATTTTTATCATTTCAAACACTGATCTACAGAATTTTCTCTGACAAAGACACCTCAAACTTAACCTACTCATTTATTATCCACAATATACAAGCCCAACGCAATCTGACTGCTATACAAAGACAACATGGCTTCAAATAATTAACGCATAAGAATGGCCCTGAATTGGAAGAAATCCTAACAGTAACCTATACGTTTCGTAAGTCACTTACCTCACAGAAAATCTTCATAACACGAACTACAGCAAATACAGTAAGCAGCAGCTACATCCAGCTAGATAAGAGGATTCTAACTACTGTAGGCTCTAGCTACTAGGAGACATATGGTTAGCAAAAGAAAGATTTTGTTGAAGAGCAAACAACGTGTTTAGCCGATTTTAGCTTATTCACGTGACATCCAGTTCCCAAAGTTATATAGTTGTCAATAATTCCACTACCCAAACATTAGCAACTACATCCTTCCTCATTTTACAATGCATGTCCTACCAACACTGTCTTCACGAAGGAAACATGTCCAAGCCGCTCGCTAACTGTTCACTGCTAGTCGATCCAGCCACAGAGTCTCTTACCGAGGGCGCAGAGCGCTGTCAGCGATATTACTACAGTGTGTAGTGCTGCCAACATACAAACACGTAAACAGGCTACTTGCACATGGACTGTGGGAAAACCAGAAAGGAAGAGAATAGAATCATTAGAGATGTGATATTTCAGACAGATGTTGAAAATTAGACAGACTGATAAGGTAAAGATTGAAGAGGTTATCCGGAGAATCGACGAGGAGAGAAATATTTGGATAACACCGACAAGAAGAAAGGACTGGATGACAGGACATCTGTTAAGACATTAGAAAATATACAGGGTGTTTCAAAAATGACCGGTATATTTGAAATGGCAATAAGAACTAAACGAGCAGCGATAGAAATACACCGTTTGTTGCAATATGCTTGGGACAACAGTACATTTTCAGGCAGACAAACTTTCGAAATTACAGTAGTTACAATTTTCAACAACAGATGGCGCTGCGGTCTGGGAAACTCTATAGTACGATATTTTCCACATATCCACCATGTGTAGCAATAATATGGCGTAGTCTCTGAATGAAACTACCCGAAACCTCTGACAACGTGTCTGGCGGAATGGCTTCACATGCAGATGAGATGTACTGCTTCAGCTGTTCAATTGTTTCTGGATTCTGGCGGTAGACCTGGTCTTTCAAGTGTCCCCACAGAAAGAAGTCACAGGGGTTCATGTCTGGCGAATAGGGAGGCCAATCCACGCCGCCTCCTGTATGTTTCGGATAGCCCAAAGCAATCACACGATCATCGAAATATTCATTCAGGAAATTAAAGACGTCGGCCGTGCGATGTGGCCAGACACCATCTTGCATAAACCACGAGGTGTTCGCAGTGTCGTCTAAGGCAGTTTGTACTGCCACAAATTCACGAAGAATGTCCAGATAGCGTGATGCAGTAATCGTTTTGGATCTGAAAAATGGGCCAATGATTCCTTTGGAAGAAATGGAGGCCCAGACCAGAACTTTTTGAGGATGCAGGGACGATGGGACTGCAACATGGGGCTTTTCGGTTCCCCATATGCGCCAGTTCTGTTTATTGACGAAGCCGTCCAGGTAAAAATAAGCTTCGTCAGTAAACCAAATGCTGCCCACATGCATATCGCCGTCATCAATCCTGTGCCCTATATCGTTAGCGAATGTCTCTCGTGCAGCAATGGTAGCGGCGCTGAGGGGTTGCCGCATTTGAATTTTGTACGGATAGAGGTGTAAACTCTGGCGCATGAGACGATACGTGGACGTTGGCGTCATTTGGACCGCAGCTGCAACACGGCGAACGGAAACCCGAGGCCGCTGTCGGATCACCTGCTGCACTAGCTGCGCGTTGCCCTCTGTGGTTGCCGTATGCGGTCGCCCTACCTTTCCAGCACGTTCATCCGTGACGTTCCCAGTCCGTTGAAATTTTTCAAACAGATCCTTTATTGTATCGCTTTTCGGTCCTTTGGTTACATTAAACCTCCATTGAAAACTTCGTCTTGTTGCAACAATACTGTGTTCTAGGCGGTGGAATTCCAACACCAGAAAAATCCTCTGTTCTAAGGAATAAACCATGTTGTCCTCAGCACACTTGCACGTTGTGAACAGCACACGCTTACAGCAGTAAGATGACGTACAGAATGGCGCACCCACAGACTGCGTTGTCTTCTATATCTTTCACATCACTTGCAGCGCCATCTGTTGTTGAAAATTGTAACTACTGTCATTTCGAAAGTTTGTCCGCCTGAAAATGTACTGTTGTCCCAAGCATATTGCAATAAACGGTGTATTTCTATCGCTGCTCGTTTAGTTCTTATTGCCGTTTCAAATATACCGGTCATTTTTGAAACACCCTGTACTTACATGGTACCAGAGGGATCTGAAGAGAGCATAAACTGTAGAGGAAGGCAGAGATTGAAATACATGCAGCAAATAATTGAGTGTATAGGTTGTAAGTGCTACTCTGTGATGAAGAGGATGGCACAAGAGAGGAGTACGTGGCGGACCACATAAAACCAGTCAGAAGACTGATGACTCAAGAGAAAGAAAAAAAAAGTTAATTCTGAAGTGCAACGAGGAGTTCAGCTGACACAAGTACGGAGCTGCAACGAATGGAGTGCAACTGCCGAGTAGCTCCTCACGAGCCACACATCTCTTAGCCAAGCCTAAGCGGCGCTCGAGGTGGTGGAACGAGCGACTTACTGCATAGTGGATGAGTGGAAAGGAGAGATTTGGAGTTGTTAATCGCTCTATATCTGTGTTATGTGCCATCTTATGTAGTGCTAACAGTGACGTACGGAGAAGGGGGTGATACGGTGTGCACTGTTTTCGTGGTTAAGGTGCTGCCGCCTTTGTTCAGTTAGGCAAACGGGAAGACATGAACACTTTCTACAGAATTTAGTACTGGGTACAACGGAAGAAGAGTTCGGAGACGATGACCATCATCATAAAGTAGCGTGTATGAGACAATGTTTTGTGGACAATAACATTCCTGAGATGGAATGGCGTGCCCAGAACCTAATGGATGAGTTAGAACTTCGATTTCGCTCCAGACACCAGCGGCACAACTTCCCTATCTGCTCTACTTTCGGGATCTGAGTATGAGTGAGCTGCCATTCGTCCACAGATAATCATACAGCATACTGAAAACGTCCCGAGGAGATTTGAAGCCGTAATTAGGTGGTCATACCGCATGTTAATGTCCACTAATGGATGTCTGGATACTTTTGATCAGGTAGTGTAGCTTAGCGAGCTATAGTGTTAAATGTAGAGAATAACACAGACAAGCTTATCACGGTGAATGTTGTTAATGATAATAAACGTGAATGAAATGGAAAGTAGGCTTGCCAGTGTTACGTCGAATTATATAATAACCATCAGAGAGATGGCGGCAGAAGGAGATCTGCGAGATTTACGAGACGTGGAAACAGCTCGGCAAAGTTACAACAGGTCTACAAAAGCAAAATGTTCCTGTTTTTAGCCTTTGCAAATGCAGTCACGTTTAGCAGTGCATTGACGTGTCTACTTTGTCGTCGATTTGCTGAGTTTGGGGCGCACACACAGCACCGGGGCAGTGCAGTCCGTCGTGAATAGAGAGCGCCGCTCACAGCATTGATCCCGGCGCGCGCTGAGTGATTTATCCGCGGACGACGTGCCGGCGCTGTGTGTACACGCGCGTTGATATGCACGGCGGGTCCGCGTGATGGAGTGCCGCACGCCGCCCCCGCCACCGCCCCCGCCACCGCCCCCGCCACCGACGCCGCCGCCTTCCTGCCGTCACCTGTTGGCGCCCTGAGGGACGCGGGGCCGTAGCACAGCGCGGTCCCAGAACTCGCAACGGCGTGCCCGTACCCGCTGGGGACTGTTACTCGCTGCAAGGAAATCGATGCTCACATTGTTGCATTGATAGGAGCTGCACCTCAGTTAATAATAGCGCTCCTAAAATAATGGGTGGTGTAATGTATCCTTGCAACAGTAACTTTGATTAACCACGGCCATTCTTTACTTTGAAGCCGAATCTTAACGCTACTGGACAAAACATGCTCTCTACATCTACATACATACTCCGCAATCCACCATACGGTGCGTGGTGGAGGGTACCTCGTACCACAACTAGCATCTTCTCTCCCTGTTCCACTCCCAAACAGAACGAGGGAAAATGACTGCCTATATGCCTCTGCACGAGCCCTAATCTCTATTATCTGTGTGGTCTTTCCGCGAAATGTAAGTTGGCGGCAGTAAAATTGTACTGGTTCTCTAAATTTCTTCAGTAGCGATTGACGAAAAGAACGCCTCCTTTCCTCTAGAGACTCCCACCCGAGTTCCTGAAGCATTTCCGTAACACTCGCGTGATGATCAAACCTACCAGTAACAAAACTAGCAGCCCGCCTCTGAATTGCTTCTATGTCCTCCCTCAATCCGACCTGATAGGGATCCCAAATCAAATGCTCGAGCAGTACTCAAGAATAGGTCATATTAGTGTTTTATAAGCGGTCTCCTTTACAGATGAACCACATCTTCCCAAAATTCTACCAATGAATCGAAGACGACTATCCGCCTTCCCCACAACTGCCATTACATGCTTGTCCCACTTCCTATCGTTCTGCAATGTTACTCCCAAATATTTAATCGACGTGACTGTGTCAAGCGCTACACTACTAATGGAGTATTCAAATATTACAGCATTCTTTTTCCTATTCATCTGCATTAATTTTCATTTATCTATATTTAGAGTTAGCTGCCATTCTTTACACCAATCACAAATCCTGTCCAAGTCTTCTTGTATCCTCCTACAGTCACTCAACGACGACACCGTCCCGTACACAACAGCATCATCAGCAAACAGCCACACATTGCTATCCACCCTATCCAAAAGACCATTTATGTAGATAGAAAACAACAGCGGACCTACCACACTTCCCTGAGGCACTCCAGATGATACCCTCACCTCCGATGAACACTCACCATCGAGGACAACGTACTGGGTACTCCAAGCAAAAAACAAAACAAATATAAATGTACAAATGATTACAATTTCAGAAAAACTGAATGGTTTATTTAAGGGAATGAGCTTCACATATTGAGCAAATCACTAACACGTTGGTTGACCTCTGGCCCTAATGCAAGAAGTTATTCGGCTTCGAATTGACTGATACAGTTTTTGCATGTCTTTCTGAGGGATATCGTGCCGCATTCTGTCCAAATGACGCGTTAGGTCGTCAGAGTTCTGAGCTGGTTGTAGGGCACTGCCCATAATGTTCCAAACGTTCAAAACTGGAGGAAGATCCGGTGACCTAGCTGGCCAAGGTAGTTATTGGCAAGCACGGAGACGAAAAATACACTCCTGGAAATGGAAAAAACAACACATTGACACCGGTGTGACAGACCCACCATACTTGCTCCGGACACTGCGAGAGGGCTGTACAAGCAATGATCACACGCACGGCACAGCGGACACACCAGGAACCGCGGTGTTGGCCGTCGAATGGCGCTAGCTGCGCAGCATTTGTCCACCGCCGCCGTCAGTGTCAGCCAGTTTGCCGTGGCATACGGAGCTCCATCGCAGTCTTTAACACTGGTAGCATGCCGCGACAGCGTGGACGTGAACCGTATGTGCAGTTGACGGACTTTGAGCGAGGGCGTATAGTGGGCATGCGGGAGGCCGGGTGGACGTACCGCCGAATTGCTCAACACGTGGGGCGTGAGGTCTCCACAGTACATCGATGTTGTCGCCAGTGGTCGGCGGAAGGTGCACGTGCCCGTCGACCTGGGACCGGACCGCAGCGACGCACGGATGCACGCCAAGACCGTAGGATCCTACGCAGTGCCGTAGGGGACCGCACCGCCACTTCCCAGCAAATTAGGGACACTGTTGCTCCTGGGGTATCGGCGAGGACCATTCGCAACCGTCTCCATGAAACTGGGCTACGGTCCCGCACACCGTTAGGCCGTCTTCCGCTCACGCCCCAACATCGTGCAGCCCGCCTCCAGTGGTGTCGCGACAGGCGTGAATGGAGGGACGAATGGAGACGTGTCGTCTTCAGCGATGAGAGTCGCTTCTGCCTCGGTGCCAATGATGGTCGTATGCGTGTTTGGCGCCGTGCAGGTGACCGCCACAATCAGGACTGCATACGACCGAGGCACACAGGGCCAACACCCGGCATCATGGTGTGGGGAGCGATCTCCTACACTGGCCGTACACCACTGGTGATCGTCGAGGGGACACTGAATAGTGCACGGTACATCCAAACCGTCATCGAACCCATCGTTCTACCATTCCTAGACCGGCAAGGGAACTTGCTGTTCCAACAGGACAATGCCCGTCCGCATGTATCCCGTGCCACCCAACGTGCTCTAGAAGGTGTAAGTCAATTACCCTGGCCAGCAAGATCTCCGGATCTGTCCCCCATTGAGCATGTTTGGGACTGGATGAAGCGTCGTCTCACACGGTCTGCACGTCCAGCACGAACGCTGGTCCAACTGAGACGCCAGGTGGAAATGGCATGGCAAGCCGTTCCACAGGACTACATCCAGCATCTCTACGATCGTCTCCATGGGAGAATAGCAGCCTGCATTGCTGCGAAAGGTGGATATACACTGTACTAGTGCCGACATTGTGCATGCTCTGTTGCCTGTGTCTATGTGCCTGTGGTTCTGTCAGTGTGATCATGTGATGTATCTGACCCCAGGAATGTGTCAATAAAATTTCCCCTTCGTGGGACAATGAATTCACGGTGTTCTTATTTCAATTTCCAGGAGTGTAGAAACCCTCACTATGTGCGGGCAGTCATTATCTTGCTAAAATGGAAGCCCATGACAGCTTGCCACCAATTGCAGCGAAACGGGGCGTAGGGTACCGGCTACGTATCGGTGTGTTGTAAGGGTGCCGCTGATGCAAACCGGTCTTGAATCTTATCGACTAGAATAGAATTTTCAGCTATGAGTTCCACGTAGAAATGAGCCTTGATGACTAGCGCACGCGTGTCTAGAGACGGTCCGGACAGTGGTGGGGTACGGACCGAGCACTGCCAGCCGTGTGACCCGACAACTGGGAGTAATGATCTGTGGTGTCATTTCTTTTCACAGCAGTTCCCTTGGATTGTAATCTGTGGCACCCTTACGTCACAGCGGTACGTCGACTACATTCCACGCCCCGTTTTGTCCCCTCTTCATGGGAAGCCATCCTGGGACTACATTTTCGGCGAGAGTTTCTACTGCTTGTCTCCGTGCTTATCTTAGCCAGCAAGGTTGCCGGATCTCTCCCCAATTGAGAAAGTTTGGAGCGTTTGAGCCGTGCGTGGCTCATGGTCGAGCCATCTATTACGTAACATCTTATTTTTACCGTACGGCCGCCTCGTTATTTTAATTTCAATTACTGGTGTCACTGAATTGCTGTCTTGCCTGCCCGTGAGTGGCAGCAGCAGCGCGTATCGATATCAGCCCTGCCGTAATATCTTTGCTGGGGGGCTATTATTACCCGGTCGTCGTGCAGCGAGAGTCGGGACGTAGCAGCAGTCGGGGACGGAGCGCTAGGGAGGCGCGGACAGCCAATTCTCGCCGACCACTCGCCACGCCGACCACTCGCCAACTCCAATCGCTCCAGGTCCGATCTCTCGCTGCACCACGACCGGGTAATAATAGCCCCACAGCAAAGATATTACGGCAGGGCTGATATCGATACGCGCTGCTGCTGCCACTCATGGGCAGGCAAGACAGCAATTCAGTGACACCAGTAATTGAAATTAAAATAACGAGGCGGCCGTACGGTAAAAATAAGGATGAACTGTCCGACGGACTGAGATGGCAGCGGGATCGACCGTCGGTCGATCGTTCAGTTGGTCACCTCTTTGGGCGACGTGTGTTTGGTCTTTTGACCGTTTCTGGGCCTCGTCACTGGATCATCTTGCTGGACGTAGCTCGGTTTCTTCCTGTGCAGAGACGTGGTGGTCAATGAGCAAGAGTTACCTCTGCATGACTGGGTCCGAGCCAGTGTGCCCGCATCGGCGTGTCTCCCAGTTCCCGGCGGACAGTGGACACACATCGTTTGAGTGGCAAAGACCTTGGTTGGTTGCTGGTCGGTCGTCTGGTCGGGCACGTGTTTTTCGTCACCGACCTTCCTTCGGGTTTGTATGTGTGTCTTCACCGGTGATTTGTTCTAGTTGTCGATCAGTGATTCGATTTACGAGTGTTCGACTTTCTTGTGGCAGTGTTTCGTGCAGCACTCTGTACCCCGTGTCAGTTCGACTGCGCATTGCTTTAAATACGGTAATGCTGTCTGCGTACTGCAGTAGCCAGTTGGTCGGCTGCGACAGAGCAGCGAGTGAGTGTTTTCTTACCGTGTTGGTGCTGTTCGCCACAGCCGTTGCGATGTTCGTGTATGTCAGTAGTTATTCTGCCTTGGCTTATTAACACCAATATTTGAAGACGAGTGTTACTCGTCTCTTCGCCTCGCTGGCATTTTGGTTGTAGTGCCGTTGGTCTGGCGACCGAAATCAGGTAGTTGGTTGGTTCGTCGGCTGTCTGTCGGTTGGGTCGCCTTCCGATTAAGAGATTGTTGGTCAGGCTGACTGTCTCGCCTAAACGGGCGTTAGTCTTACAATTCCAGGCCGACCCTTGGAAATTTCTGAGCGCCGTACCGTGTCTGTTATATAGTAACTTCCCTGTTTGAGTTTTAGTTATTTGGACGATGTGTGGCCTTCAGCCGAGTTTTAATATCTCTTAAATGTTCCTGTTTTGCCCTTCAGGCATAAGATTGTTATTCTTTATTTAAATGAAATGATTTTGAGGCCTTAAGCTGTTAAATGATTTTGTTGATGTGTGTCCTTCAGACGAGTTTAATATATCTTAGATTCATGTTCCTAAGATTGTTATTCTTTTATATCGCGCCATCAGCCGAATTTTGCATCTAATGTTTTAAGATAAGGCCTTCTGCCTTTTAAATTGAAATTCTTCTTTCTAGGCCCAAGCCATTAAATTATTGATTAATAGCTGCCTTTCAGCCAAGTTCCATTAACATTAAATTGCTAATATCTTCAACCTGTTCAGACTGAAGATTTAAAAACAAATGTTTTTGGGGCTTAAAAGGTGAAACGTTCAGAAGAACCTTGTATTTAAATTTCTTGCTTAGGCTTTGCACCTTCATCTACATCTACATCTACGTGATTACTCTGCTATTCACAGTAAAGTGCCTGGCAGAGGGTTCAATGAACCACCTTCAAACTGTCTCTCTACCGTTCCACTCTCGAACGGAATGCAAAAAAAAAAAAAAAAAAACGAACACTTCAATTTTTCTATGCGAGCCCTGATTTCTGCTATTTTATCGTGATGATCATTTCTCCCTATGTAGGTGGGTGCCAACAGAATGTTTTCGCGATCGGATGTTAATCAAAAGAGATCGATTAAAACTTTGAGTTTTTTGCATCCTTGTGTATTATTGTGTGTGGACAAATGAAGTTTGTATGTTGAGTGCAACTGACAGCAACTCATTTTGGCCCCTTTCCTGCTAGCCCAGGCATTTTAGCGTTATGGGCGGGGTCCTCCAACCAGCTCGGGATTTTGACGATCCAACGCATCAATTGGACAGAATTTGGTACGGTATCCGTCAGAAGAACGTCCAACAACTTCCAGTCAACGCAAAGGCGAATAAGTGCTTGCATAAGGGCCAGGTATGGACCAATCCGTTGTTGCCTTGCTCAATTTGACAATTTGTCTTGAGTAAATCATCAAATTCTTATGAAACGGTAATCAAATGTTAATCTGCACATGTACATCACATCTGTCGATTTCTGTCCCAGTGGGATAATTCCTTCGTAGCGCGTCGATTTTTTTTTCTTAGAGTGTATTCTCATCCCTTTAAAATAACACGGTCGCCATTATTGAATGGACAGTATCAGGCAGACTTATGCCATTCCACCGACGACCCATGTAGTGGCAGTTAATTTGTGTGATCGTGTCACTCAGTAAAGTGGAATCACCACAGTAAGACAGTTCGAAGTGATAATGTGACAAAGGGGCAGAATGGTGTTTTGACGTTTCCGTGGCCACAACGTGAATATAGCTGTCCAATCTGTTGGTGTATCAACGCGCGATGTCCAAAACTGAAACTTCACTTCCTCCTACACTGTTTTCCGAACTTCCGTACCGTACGGCGAAGACCTCCTTGCGACCACAGTTGTAATCCCCGCACATTTAGCAATGACCGGTATTGGAGGCAAATTACGCGACGTATTGCTCCGCAGACTTCGTGGGAAACGTATGTTGGCGGACCGGTCCTAATTTACTACAGTGCTACCAGTACACATTGCAAGACGCCACTGGGGTTAATACTCTCGTTAATCTCATTTACCACTGACATACACTGAATATCCCCATTCAAGGTCTAAGCCCCTGCTACGGTCCAGATGTATGTAAAGGCATTTTGCGCTGGGAAACAGAAGGAATCGGTTGGCCTTAACACGTGGACCGTAACTGTGTGCCCAGATAAACATTAACAATTACTTAGCTGTGGTGGGGACTGAGACTTCCTGGCTGGTTAAAACTATGTGCGGGACCGAGAATCGAACTCGGGACCTTTGCCTTTAGCGGGAAAGTCCACTGCCGCTGAGCTACCCATGCACGACTAACGACCTGTCCCCACAATTTTACTTTCACCAGTCCCTCGTCCCCTACCTTCCAAACTTCACAGAAGTTCTTTAATGGTTCTGAGCACTATGGGACTTAACAAATATGGTCATCAGTCCCCTAGAACTTAGAACTACTTAAACCTAACTAACCTAAGGACATCACACAACACCCAGTCATCACGAGGCAGAGAAAATCCCTTGACCCCGCCGGGAATCGAACCCGGGAACCCGGGCGTGGGAAGCGAGAACGCTACCGCACGACCACGAGCTGCAACAGAAGTTTTCCTGCGAAACTTGAAGAAAGGATATTGCGGAGACATGGCTTAGCCACAGCCTGCGGGATGTTTCAAGAATGAAATTTTCACTCTGCAGCGGAGTGTGCGCTGATATTAAACTTCCTGGCAGATTAAAACTGTGTGGCAGACCTAGACTCGAACTTATTGCAGAGTGAAAATTTCATTCTGCAAACTGCCATTTCGCCAGTCTTCGATTACGTACTTTATTTCTCCGATCAGAAATCTCCCAAAAATATTATTCTGATAGGTTCGGCGTCGCTTTTCGAAAGACTGCCAGCGCTGACATATCGCAACTCCTCGTTCCAAAACGTTGCGTGTTCTACCCTACGGCAAATCGGCTCTCCCAGAGTTGCGAGCGCCGACCAAGTTTCTAAGCCGTCCCACCAGAACTTTCTTCCCGAGCACGGTGATGCAGTGGTTAGCACATTGGACTGGCATTCGGGAGGCCATCCGATTTAGGTTTTCCGCGATTTCCCTAAATCTCTTCACGCGAATTCCGGGATGGTTCCTGTGAAAGGCACAATCGATTTCCTTCCCTGTCCTTCCCTATTCTGAGCTTGCACCCTGTGTCTAATAACCCCGTTGTCGGTGGGACGTTAAACAGTGATCTCCTCCTCTTCCTCCAGAACTTTCAGCAAAATTCCCTCCTCAGTGTTCACAGTCGAGACACCGGCGGCCTGGTGGCACGAGACAAAAGAGTTGCACTTGGAGGCACCTGGACGCTGCTTCACAACAATGAGACGTTATCCTATAGGGCACGCCGTTTGTGAGGTCGGTTTGTTTCCTTTGGAGAAAACTCCGAATTTCACATTCGGCACTGCGGTGAGGGCTGGGGTTCTTGAAGCCTGCACGCATGTGCTTTCTGCCTCAAGCTTTTCTAACCCTTTCAAAGACGCACGCCATTTTCTGCCATAGTGAATGGGACAGAGGAAGCTGCTCCCAGGGACACGGGTCGGCTCGTACTTACCTCCCGTCGCACGCGTCTGGTCACTCGTAAAGCCGAGGCGAGCTGAAACCGCAATGTCCATAATTCAACTCCCCGCTAACTGCCGCTAACTACCAGGAGAACGAACTCATCATAATTGTACGAGGGCAGTTCAATAAGTAATGCAACACATTTTTTTTCTCAAACAGGGGTTGTTTTATTCAGCATTGAAATACACCACGTTATTCCCCAATCTTTTAGCTACACAACACTATTTTTCAACGTAATCTCCATTCAATGCTACGGCCTTACGCCACCTTGAAATGAGGGCCTGTATGCCTGCACGGTACCATTCCACTGGTCGATGTCGGAGCCAACGTCGTACTGCATCAATAACTTCTTCATCATCCGCGTAGTGCGTCCCACGGATTGCGTCCTTCATTGGGCCAAACATATGGAAATCCGACGGTGCGAGATCGGGGCTGTAGGGTGCATGAGGAAGAACAGTCCACTGAAGTCACAGCTGTGCACGGCTGGCCCGCACGCGGGAGATCAGTCAGTCTTGCTTGACCTTGCGGCGATGATGACACACGTTTTGCCCAACGACTCACCGTGCTTTTGTCCACTGCCAGATCACCGTAGACATTCTGCAAGCGCCTATGAATATCTGAGATGCCCTGGTTTTCCACCAAAAGAAATTCGATCACTGCCCGTTGTTTGCAACGCACATCCGTTACAGACGCCACTTTAACAGCTCCGTACAGCGCTGCCACCTGTCGGAAGTCAATGAAACTATACGAGACGAAGCGGGAATGTTTGAAAATATTCCACAAGAAATTTCAGGTTTTTTCAACCAAAATTGGCCGAGAAAAAAAATGTGATGCATTACTTATTGAACTGCCCTCGTAGAATTAGACATTAAAGAAAATCCTCTACAATCAGCACAAAACTCCAGGGATGATACCGCTCTTTTGTATATACATAAAAGTTGCAGAAATATTTACATACAAGAGAAATGATCATAAATTGCATGAAAAATAAAAATTAAACATTTTATTTACCTAACCATTTTATTTACCTAATCGTCGGCTCGAAAGACACCGGCCTTCTGTCCTCTCTCTCTCTCTCTCTCTCTCTCTCTCTTGCGGCCATCAGCGCTACTATTGTTTTAGTTTTCAATCTGTTCCTTTGAGCCGTTTTCAGGTTCCACCGAGACATTGAAAAATGGAAGACAGAGATGAAGGAAGATTACTTTCTTGTAAATTTGGAAAATTTGTAGTTTTGTCAGCAGATTTCGTATCAAAAAACATCCTTCCACTGTACAGTGGCAGGTCTAATCCAATTTTCTCATGCTCCGGCGTAGCATGATTTTTTTCGTTATTCAAAATCCAGCTTCTGGCAGTTCATTAACTATTGAAAAACAGGAAATATCTTTCTGCAAGAAGAAAGGATTTAACATTGTAGGATTGGGCTACGCTAGGATCCTCTACGGAAACTGTGTCAGAAGTGGGATCTGAGAAGTGAAATCGTATTCTGAGCTGTGATACATGCTCTTCATAGAAATCCAGGCAATGTTTGTAAAAACAATTTATGTCCTGTTATCATACTTCAGTGTTGGTTTTGAATCTATCAAATGCTCCTGTGCAGCGATACCCAACTGCACTTTACCTAACCCAACGACATGACAGAATCCTTCCACTTCTTAAATAATTTGATAGGTCACCACAACCTTTTATTCTATTCTTTGGCTTTGCTTTGTTCATACTTAACCCAAGTCATGTGGTAAGTAGATTGGCAGTTTGAATTCGGCAGTTCATCTAAGTCCGTAAACGTATTCGAAAGGAGCGCTGATCGAATTCCTTTCAGCTCCTGACTTTTTCTGATTATTTCATCTGCCGTTTGGTTTGATTGTTTTTTTTTCTAAGCTTTTTCTTCAATTATGATTTAATATAATAGCATAAAACGTTAGTGAATAGGAAAAGTAAGTTACCTTTGACATTTTAATCTCTTAAATTTGATATTACCCGTACCACAATGGAGTACAGACGCTTGAATGATCTGTAACACGTGACGATTTCAGGTTCTCATAAATACAAATTTATAATATTATCATATTTATTTATTCACGCTAATGTATTATTTCTAGTGGTGTGACCATTTTCTTTGCAATACAGAACTGAATTTACTCTGCTTTTTCTTTTTTTATGTTCAGTAACTGTCCATTTGCAGACCATCAGTTAATAGTTTTCAATACAATTTTATTTACATCTTCGAATGAACTTTTTCCATTAAGCTTTATTTACTTATTTATTTATTTATTCACTCTTCACAACCACTTTCTATTATCTCGAAATCTACACTAGGCCACGCTACTGTTGTTTTTGTGTACAATGAAAAGTGAATACCATTACCACCAGACACTTTGTCAATGAACCTGAAAACTGTTTCCCGCTACATAACTATGAATACCCATCCTTACACATGTAACAGAATTTCCCTTCTTCCGTCTTTCCATTCCTAATCCATTGCTTTAAATTCTGTCGCCCTTCATGGCTCAATCAGTTTCCAGCTCCAAATAACCCTTGCGTAAAAATCACGTCACCTTTCCGTTTTCTCCAAAGCAATAATTACTCCATACTTCGAATACCTACAAGAGAGCTTTATCTCCATCTACATCTACATCTACATCCATACTCCGCAAGCCACCTGACGTGTGTGGCGGAGGGTACCTTGAGTACCTCTATCGGTTCTCCCTTCTATTCCAGTCTCGTCTTGCTCGTGGAAAGAAGGATTGTCGGTATGCCTCTGTGTGGGCTCTAATCTGTCTGATTTTATCCTCATGGTTTCTTCGCGAGATATACGTAGGAGGGAGCAATATACTGCTTGACTCTTCGGTGAAGGTATTTTCTCGAAACTTTGACAAAAGCCCGTACCGAGCTACTGAGCGTCTCTCCTGCAGAGTCTTCCACTGGAGTTTATCTATCATCTCCGTAACGCTTTCGCGATCCTGTAACGAAGCGCGCTGCTCTCCATTGGATCTTCTCTATATCTTCTATCAACCCTATCTGGTACGGATCCCACACTGCTGAGCAGTATTCAAGCAGTGGGCGAACAAGCGTACTGTAACCTACTTCCTTTGTTTTCGGATTGCATTTCCTTATGATTCTTCCAATGAATCTCAGTCTGGCATCTGCTTTACCGACGATTAACATCATATGATCATTCCATTTTAAATCACTCCTAATGCGTACTCCCAGATAATTTATGGTATTACCTGCTTCCAGTTGCTGACCTGCTATTTTCTAGCTAAATGATAAAGGATCTATCTTTCTGTGTATTCGCAGCACATTACACTTGTCTACATTGAGATTCAATTGCCGTTCCCTGCACCATGGGTCAATTCGCTGCAGATCCTCCTGCATTTCAGTACAATTTTCCATTGTTACAACCCCTCGATACACCACAGCATCATCTGCAAAAAGCCTCAGTGAACTTCCGATGACATCCGCCAGGTCATTTATGTATATTGTGAATAGCAACGGTCCTATGACACTCCCCTGCGGCACACCTGAAATCACTCTTACTTCGGAAGACTTCTCTCCATTGAGAATGGCATGCTGCGTCCTGTTATCTAGGAACTCCTCAATCCAATCACACGATTGGTCTGATAGTCCATATGCTCTTACTTTGTTCATTAAACGACTGTGGGGAACTGTATCGAACGCCTTGCGGAAGTCAAGAAACACGGCATCTACCTGTGAACCCGTGTCTATGGTCCTCTGAGTCTCGTGGACGAATAGCGCGAGCTTGGTTTCACACGACCGTCTTTTTCGAAACCCATGCTGATTCCTACAATTTCTAGTCTCCAGAAAAGTCATTATACTCGAACACAATACGTGTTCCAAAATTCTACAACTGATCGACGTTAGAGATATAGGTCTATAGTTCTGCACATCTGTTCGACGTCCCTTCTTGAAAACGGGGATGACCTGTGCCCTTTTCCAATCCTTTGGAACGCTACGCTCTTCTAGAGACCTACGGTACACCGCTGCAAGAGGGGGGCAAATTCCTTCGCGTACTCTGTGTAAAATTGAACTGGTATCCTATCAGGTCCAGAGGCCTTTCCTCTTTTGAGCGTTTTGTAATTGTTTCTCTATCCCTCTGTCGTCTATTTCGATATCTACCATTTTGTCATCTGTGCGACAGTCTAGAGAAGGAACTACAGTGCAATCTTCCTTACCGCCAGCTGCATTTATAAAAAAGCACTTAACATTATATGCAAATCTTCTTATACTAAGATAAAATCAAAATACTTCGACAACACTACAAATTCTACAGAGGGAAAACCCTAACAATACAACAAATAAACACAAGAAAGAAAAAACGTTTCTACCACTGCAAAATTTCTATTAAACCCTTAACCAATTACCCAACAACTGATACTACTGTCGGTACTACCGTTTCTATGATTAAAATGGGTACATTTTTCTTTTTGTTCATTGATCAGAGTACATAATCTTGTAGAGCTTTATGAGGCTTGATTGCAATACTTTCATCGTCAGCGAAGCGAATTGTTTGTGAATCATTTATAGATGATCAAAGATCATTTTTATACAGTAAGAACAAGAGCGACCCCAATATTACTCTACATTCTGAAGATGGTTCTTCATTGTCGTACCTACAGATTGTCTTCTTCATCTTCATCTTGGACAGTTTCCAGCCACTGGCTGGGTCTGTCGGGAACACAAGCCTCTCCATCGTGTTCTGTCTTTCCACCATTCCCCCTCTTCCACCTTCGTCCAGTTCTCTCCTCTTCTCATCACACATTCCTTCACTCACTTCACCCATCCATCCCTTGGTCTTCCTCTGGGCCTCTTCCCCTCCAGTTGCAGATCAAACATCCTCTTTGGAATTCTTCCCGCATCCATTCTCTTTATGTGTCCATACCACTGCAGTCTTGATTTTTCTATCCTGTCCTGTACTGGTTCCTCCTTTAGTCTTTCCCTCACATACACATTTCGCAATCTGTCTCGTCTTGTTACACGCAACCTGCTCCTCTGGAACTTCATTTCACTAGCCTGTATTCTACTTTTGTCGCTTTCGTGCATTACCCATGTCTCACTTCCGTATGCCAATATGGGGACAAAGTAGGTTCGGTATATAATTCCCTTGGATTTCTGTGGCACCTCCTTGCTCCAAATAAGCCCCATAATGCATTTGTAGAACTGCCCTGCTTTTCTGCACCTTTCATTTATTTCCATTGCGTTTCCCCCCTTACTTTCAATCACGCTTCACAGGTACTTGAAGTTCTCTACCACTTGTAGTTTTTCCCCTCCGCAAGTTATATCCACATTTGGCCTATACTTCTTCCTCGTTGTGACGATTATTTCACTTTTCTTTGCAGAGAAATGCATTCCATATTGTGCTGCCGTTGCCTCCCATGCATCTAACTGCTCTAGCACCTCCTTGTCGCAATTTCCCCATAACATCAGGTCATCGGCAAAAAGCACTGCTTTCATTTTATGATCTCCAATTGCATCTGATACTTGCTGTAGGATTTCATCCATAACAATAATAAACAATAAAGGCGAAAGTGCACTTCCCTGTCGCAGCCCATTTTCCAGCTTGAACCATGCAGTACGTTCCCTCCCCACTTTCACACAACTCTCACTTCCCTCATACATTTTTCTGACTTTTCGTGTTATCTCTTCATCTATCCCTTTTGCGTTCAGCACATCCCAGAGCTTGTCCCTACAGATACTGTCATACGCCTTCTCAGTATCCAAAAAGGCCATGATTAAGTCCTTCCCGTACTACAGATTGTGCTTCTGATAATTAAAGTAGTTTCCAATCAAGTTGTTAATCATTCTTATTTCTTGTACCCTAAGTATGTCTCTTAGCTGTACCTTAACTACATACAAATGTCTTTCTCAGGTGAAGAGAGTGTGCGGACCACATATGTGGGACTACGGTGTTACGGACGAGAACACTGCACACGATGGCGTCCGTTCCAACGACACTGTGTTCCAGCAGAGCTTGCCTGGTGAGTACGTGCCTCCATCCAGCTGTCTGAACTTTTCTCCTGCCTCAGAAATCTCAACACTCAGGTTATCCCTCTAATACACGCAATATAATGGGGTGTGTCTAACAAGAGATATTTCGCGATGAGCGAGCGCAGTTACGATCAGTGTATAAACTTTACTGCCGTGAGCCACAGCGCTTCTTAACAACGGTGTCGTTTCTTTCCGAAACCTAATTGCGGTTTAACTGAGTCGTTTCGACTACACAGATTTCTGATGTCGACCAAATGGCAACACTTGCAGCAGGAGCATCGCAAATACAAGTAAAATGATGAGTTCAAAATTATTATTATTGTTATTGTTATTTATTATTTCTGTTAATCGATAAATAAGCCAGGATAATGTCAATAGTCTTGTCTTCACCACACCAGATCATAAAATTAAATTAACTTTAACTACAAAGTTACTGCATAAGTAATCGAGTTCACCCACTTTCAGTTACCAAACCAGGAAGTTTATTTATACCAGTGGCTCAACTTATAAAAAGTACTGTATCCTACTCCAGATGAAAAAAAAACGAGAACAGTTACGATGCCACAATAATAACAGCTGTAATCAAGCATATAGTGTGAAAATTAAAGGATTTCAGTTTTCACTGGTAGTTCCGTAAACATGGTGTAGTACAACAAAAGATGTTTTTCAGAATCAGACGCCACTGTTGCTGGTATTGCCGATCAGTACGGTAATGTCGAACGACAGTGACAATAATGACTTTGCCGGGCTCACCGATTCGCTTCTCTCTGCGGTGTATTGTTGCTTGTGAATACACGCTAATTCGCTTACGAGGCCTACTCGTTGCTTTTACTCGTTTACATAATCTACTGGAGAACCGCTAGAGATGGCTACGCGTGGAGTTCTGTTACACTTCCAAAACAATTCGTAATACAATCTGCACCCAACGTTACAACGCATTTTATAGCCGTGACATGACTTACATGTCTTCATAGTAATATGTTACAACTGATTGCCGCAAACACAGATACAACGAAGCGTGACTCGTAGGTAATGTTTGAACAGAAGATACAAAAATGTTGCCACACGGAGTGTTTACATAGTGAAGTATTAGTTTTTTGTCACGCAAATTGCGTTACATTAACTGTGAAACGAAACGTGCAGCTTTTAATCTGGACATACATTTAGCAACTGATGAAAAATAAGCATTGACAATTTTAATGCAGTACTTGTAATAAAACCCGATTTAACAGAGAGGAAAAAGGAAAATGAGTTTTGGCATTTAATACTTAGCTGCCATTCTTCGTCATATGTCTGCTCTTTCCTGTGGGATCATTTTCCCGCTTTTCTTATCAGAATGTAAAACTTCACATTCTAGATCATATGAGTGTTTCTGTGATAAAAGGTGATTTGCAAAAGTTGTATGCTCCTTTCTTAATCTCCAATTTCTTTCATCGAAGGCTATATTTTTCATAACTTGTTAATTCTATGTACACGTAAACTACATTTTTCCTGTTGCAGTTAATGTAACTGTTTCCTTGTGAGAAAAAATTAATAGTTTCCTATGTAAACACTCTACATATCTTCATTTATGTGCCTTTTGTGTCTTCTGTTGAAATGACGTCTGCACAAAGTCGCACGTCATTTTACTTGTCTTTGCTACACTCACTTGTGACCTGCTGACGGCCTAAGACACTGAAAGCCAGTTCGTTACCAAATAAATATAGTTTTCTACAATATCAAACAATGTTTCCTGATTAACATTATAAACATTACATCATAAATGGTGTTTTATGTTTCAAAAGAGAGGAAAAAATTAAAAATGTGATCACCCGTCAAGCGTCGTGACTCAGCTCGCCCTAGTACTGTGGAAGTTAATCTGTGATGTCTTAACAGAGGTCCTGTCATCCGGTCCTTTCTTCTTGTCAGTGTTATCCATATACTGCTTTCCTCGCCCTGTCCCCGGAGAACCTGCTCATTCCTCATCTTATCAGTCCACCTAATTTTCAACATTCGTCTGTACCACCACATCTCAAGTGCTTCTATTCTCTTCTGTTCCGGTTTTCCCACAGTCCATGCTACAGTTCCATAAAATGCTGTGCTCCATATTGCATTCTCAGAAATTTCTTCGTCAAATTGAGGTTCAAATGGCTCTGATCACTATGGAACTTAACATCTGAGGTCATCAGTCCCCTAGAACTTTGAACTACTTAAACCTAACTAACCTAATGACATCACATACATCCATGACTGAGGCAAGATTCGAACCTGCGACCGTAACGGTCGCGCGATTCCAGACTGAAGCGCCTAGAACCGCTCGGCCACACCGGCCGGCTTCAAATTAAGGCCTATGTTTGATACTAGCAGACTTATCTTGGCAGGAATGCACTGTTTGCCTTTGCTAGTCTCTTTTGATGTCGTCCTTGCTTCGTCCGTCACGGGCTATTTCGCTGCCTTCGTATCAGATTTCCATGACTTCATTTACTCTGTGATCACAAATCCTGATGTTAAGTTTCTCGTAGTTCTCATTTCTGTTCCTCCTCGGTGCTTTCGTCTTTCTTCGATTTGGTCTCAATTCTGTACTCATTAGACTGTTCATTCCATTCAGCATAGCCTGTAATTCTTGAACCTACCTTTTATTTCTTTTATTTGCTTGATCTATGTATAGATTGAACTGTATGGGGCAAAAGACTACATCCCTTACACCCCTTACACCCCTTTTAACCCGAGAACTTCGTTATTTTTGTCCCATTCTTATTGTTCTGTCTTGTTTCTTGCACATAATGCACAGCACTCATGTTTCCCTACAGCTTATCCACATTTTTCTCAGGATGCCAAATGTCTTCCACCATTTTACGTTGTCGAACGCTTTTTCCACGTTGACAGATCCTATGAACGTGATTTCATTTTTCTGGAGTCTTGCTTTCATTATCATCCGCAATGTTATAACTGCCTCTCTTATGCCTTTACCTTTTCTGAAGCGAAACTGATCGTCATCTAAGAGATTCTGTTTTCCTTTCTAAACTTTAGCCTATTATTCTTGTTAACAACTTAACAACATGGATGCACGAGCTCTTACGCTGACTGTGCGATAATCTCACACTTGTAGACTTTTGCAGTCTTCGGAATTGTCTAGAGGACGTTTTTCCAAAAATCTGATGCTACATCGCAAGTCTGACATTCTACACTCCAACGATACTGGATCCTCTATCCCTTCCCCATCAACTCTTGTTTCTTATTTCATCACGTCATCAAACAAGCCTTCTCCTCTTAGGGGTCATCAGTGTAGCCTTTCCATCTATCTGCTCTCTCCTCTGCGTTTAACAGTGAAATTCGCACTGCACTGTAAATGTTCCGCCCTTGCTTTCAATTTCACCGAAGATTGTCTTGACTTTTCTATATTGTAAGTCAGTCCTTCCGTCAATCATTCTTTTTTTTTTTATTTCTTCACAATTTTCATGCAACCATTTCCTCCAATTTTCCGTACACTTCGTATTTATTTCATACCTGACTGACGTATTTCTATGTTCCTGAATTTCTCTGAATATTTTTGTACCTGCTTCTTTCGTAGAACAGCATAACTGTTTGCTCTTGGTTTTCTTGCAGTTGTCTTCCTTGTACCTATGTTTTTCCTTCCAGCTTCTGCTGTTGCCTTTTTAGAGATGTTTATTTCTCTTCAGCTGAACTTCCTACTGAGCTATGCATTATCGCAGTACCTGTAGTCCCGGAGAATTTACGGTGTATCTCTTTACAGTGTAGTGCTTTCATATCCCATTTGTTTGCATGTTGGTTCTTCCTGACTAGTCTCTTAAACATCAGCCTACTCTTCATCATAACTAAATTGCATATATTAAGCAGTAGGTACTTAGGAGGCCTTAAGAAGGCTACTTGCAACAGTGAACGATGTCAGTTATCCCAGTTAAATGGCTTGACAGAAGACATGTGAACAACAGTTTTTATTTAGCAGTCTTGCACCACCATTTTCTCCTCATATGGCCAGTTTTCGTTTCACAAATAGTCCATACTGAGATATATCCTCGAACTAATTAGCTCCACACATCGAACCAACTGAGAGGTACTTTGTGAAAAGTATACATCTGACAATGAGTTGTTTGTAACTGCGGAACCGGCCATACGCGAAAAAAAAGTATGCGACTCCAGACTTGTAAAGCGGAGATGCTATTGGTGAGTGCTAGCCTTCGCATCGTACCTGACTCTAAATAAGGTGTATGTCCTCATTAGATTTTTTCATATGGGGTATCAAAAAGCCCACGGGGTGTGAAAGCTCAGTATAATCCGGACAGCAACTGTTTCATAGGATCTGGTTGCCTGTGTAACTGCACACAAAGAGGTTAGTTTACAGAGTGTGACGAAACGTAATGCGCCGGTGAGATTTACGGTCGTCTCTTTGAACAATTGCTATGAGGTTAAGGTGCTGCTATAAACTGTAATTTGTTTGTGTCGATCAAAATCTAAACATTCATTTCTGTCGATTAGTTCCTATTCTTGAAGTTATCAGCGTGTAATCCTCTTCCACTTATATAATTTTGGCCCTAAATATTTTGGCCTTCATATACACTCCTGGAAATGGAAAAAAGAACACATTGACACCGGTGTGTCAGACCCACCATACTTGCTCCGGACACTGCGAGAGGGCTGTACAAGCAATGATCACACGCACGGCACAGCGGACACACCAGGAACCGCGGTGTTGGCCGTCGAATGGCGCTAGCTGCGCAGCATTTGTGCACCGCCGCCGTCAGTGTCAGCCAGTTTGCCGTGGCATACGGAGCTCCATCGCAGTCTTTAACACTGGTAGCATGCCGCGACAGCGTGGACGTGAACCGTATGTGCAGTTGACGGACTTTGAGCGAGGGCGTATAGTGGGCATGCGGGAGGCCGGGTGGACGTACCGCCGAATTGCTCAACACGTGGGGCGTGAGGTCTCCACAGTACATCGATGTTGTCGCCAGTGGTCGGCGGAAGGTGCACGTGCCCGTCGACCTGGGACCGGACCGCAGCGACGCACGGATGCACGCCAAGACCGTAGGATCCTACGCAGTGCCGTAGGGGACCGCACTGCCACTTCCCAGCAAATTAGGGACACTGTTGCTCCTGGGGTATCGGCGAGGACCATTCGCAACCGTCTCCATGAAGCTGGGCTACGGTCCCGCACACCGTTAGGCCGTCTTCCGCTCACGCCCCAACATCGTGCAGCCCGCCTCCAGTGGTGTCGCGACAGGCGTGAATGGAGGGACGAATGGAGACGTGTCGTCTTCAGCGATGAGAGTCGCTTCTGCCTTGGTGCCAATGATGGTCGTATGCGTGTTTGGCACCGTGCAGGTGAGCACCACAATCAGGACTGCATACGACCGAGGCACACAGGGCCAACACCCCGGCATCATGGTGTGGGGAGCGATCTCCTACACTGGCCGTACACCACTGGTGATCGTCGAGGGGACACTGAATAGTGCACGGTACATCCAAACCGTCATCGAACCCATCGTTCTACCATTCCTAGACCGGCAAGGGAACTTGCTGTTCCAACAGGACAATGCACGTCCGCATGTATCCCGTGCCACCCAACGTGCTCTAGAAAGTGTAAGTCAACTACCCTGGCCAGCAAGATCTCCGGATCTGTCCCCCATTGAGCATGTTTGGGACTGGATGAAGCGTCGTCTCACGCGGTCTGCACGTCCAGCACGAACGCTGGTCCAACTGAGGCGCCAGGTGGAAATGGCATGGCAAGCCGTTCCACAGGACTACATCCAGCATCTCTACGATCGTCTCCATGGGAGAATAGCAGCTTGCATTGCTGCGAAAGGTGGATATACGCTGTACTAGTGCCGACATTGTGCATGCTCTGTTGCCTGTGTCTATGTGCCTGTGGTTCTGTCAGTGTGATCATGTGATGTATCTGACCCCAGGAATGTGTCAATAAAGTTTCCCCTTCCTGGGACAATGAATTCACGGTGTTCTTATTTCAATTTCCAGGAGTGTATGTACTCTGATGACACCTAGGGAACGCACAGTGGAGTGTTGGGAAAATTTCATCATATTGCGCGTATGATACACTTTGTATACAAGTATAAAAGTTTTGTCATTTTGAGAACGCAAAAGCCTAGCTACGAAAAAAGAGAAAGATTTATAAAATGCACTTTAAGACAAAGAAAAGATGCACCACGAAAGAATTATCCTAATGGGATGGAAATCGAGAAATGTGCTGCACGTGTACAGAGAAACAAATCGTCGCATTTTCAGAAAAACTGAATGATTTATACAGTAGAAAGAGCTGCGCAAACTGAGCAAATCAATTACGCATTGGTCCACCTCTGTCCCTTATGAAAGCAGCTATTCGGCTTGGGACCGGCTGATAGAGTTCTTGGATGCCCTCCTGAGGGATAAGGCGCCAAATTCTGTCCAATTGGCGAGTTAGATCGTCAAAAACCCTGAGCTAGTTGGAGGGCACCAAGCCACCACCTGCCTGGACACAACCTTGTTGGCAAGTGGGAGCTCGATACAACTAGTGACACGCCGCCGCTGTTCTGGGGTCCAGTGTGGATGTTCACAGGTCCGTGCCAGTAGCTGAGCTCCGTGTCGAGGTGTCAGAATTTGTGTCCGTGGAGGCCTAGTTGAAAGGGGTTTCTCGAGTCAGGAGAGCCTCAGCCGGCAAGTATGGCTCTGCGGAGGAGAAGTAACTCCCGTTCGTCAAAAATTTGTGGACATCCCGTGTGGGGGTTTACGCGGGTGAATACATTGTGTTCCTGATAGCGAACATCCACTCTGTACAGTGCTGACCTACACAACACGATCCGTAATGTCTGATATTCTATCACGGATTCTTGATTCGATTGTCATGCCACATTCAGAGCCGGTTAACTCGCAACGTACTGCCACCTTCACTACACAACTGTCTGTAACATACCGCGTAGATACCATGTCTACACTCTAACCACACTCAGCACATAGCTGCGACGTTCGGACGTCGACAAGGCACATCACCTTTCCTGTGACTTCAGACAACCCAACTGACATCCCCAAAGTTCACGAGTGACGTGCTTTACACATTCCTGGAAATGGAAAAAAGAACACATTGACACCGGTGTGTCAGACCCACCATACTTGCTCCGGACACTGCGAGGGGGCTGTACAAGCAATGATCACACGCACGGCACAGCGGACACACCAGGAACCGCGGTGTTGGCCGTCGAATGGCGCTAGCTGCGCAGCATTTGTGCACCGCCGCCGTCAGTGTCAGCCAGTTTGCCGTGGCATACGGAGCTCCATCGCAGTCTTTAACACTGGTAGCATGCCGCGACAGCGTGGACGTGAACCGTATGTGCAGTTGACGGACTTTGAGCGAGGGCGTATAGTGGGCATGCGGGAGGCCGGGTGGACGTACCGCCGAATTGCTCAACACGTGGGGCGTGAGGTCTCCACAGTACATCGATGTTGTCGCCAGTGGTCGGCGGAAGGTGCACGTGCCCGTCGACCTGGGACCGGACCGCAGCGACGCATGGATGCACGCCAAGACCGTAGGATCCTACGCAGTGCCCTAGGGGACCGCACCGCCACTTCCCAGCAAATTAGGGACACTGTTGCTCCTGGGGTATCGGCGAGGACCATTCGCAACCGTCTCCATGAAGCTGGGCTACGGTCCCGCACACCGTTAGGCCGTCTTCCGCTCACGCCCCAACACCGTGCAGCCCGCCTCCAGTGGTGTCGCGACAGGCGTGAATGGAGGGACGAATGGAGACGTGTCGTCTTCAGCGATGAGAGTCGCTTCTGCCTTGGTGCCAATGATGGTCGTATGCGTGTTTGGCGCCGTGCAGGTGAGCGCCACAATCAGGGCTGCATACGACCGAGGCACACAGGGCCAACACCCGGCATCATGGTGTGGGGAGCGATCTCCTACACTGGCCGTACACCACTGGTGATCGTCGAGGGGACACTGAATAGTGCACGGTACATCCAAACCGTCATCGAACCCATCGTTCTACCATTCCTAGACCGGCAAGGGAACTTGCTGTTCCAACAGGACAATGCACGTCCGCATGTATCCCGTGCCACCCATCGTGCTCTAGAAGGTGTAAGTCAACTACCCTGGCCAGCAAGATCTCCGGATCTGTCCCCCATTGAGCATGTTTGGGACTGGATGAAGCGTCGTCTCACGCGGTCTGCACGTCCAGCACGAACGCTGGTCCAACTGAGGCGCCAGGTGGAAATGGCATGGCAAGCCGTTCCACAGGACTACATCCAGCATCTCTACGATCGTCCCCATGGGAGAATAGCAGCCTGCATTGCTGCGAAAGGTGGATATACAGTGTACTAGTGCCGACATTGTGCATGCTCTGTTGCCTGTGTCTATGTGCCTGTGGTTCTGTGAGTGTGATCATGTGATGTATCTGACCCCAGGAATGTGTCAATAAAGTTTCCCCTTCCTGGGACAATGAATTCACGGTGTTCTTATTTCAATTTCCAGGAGTGTATTAATCAAGCAGTAAACTCAATTTGGAATGGAGTTCTACTAAGTACCTGAAGATAAATGCACTTTGGTTTGTTGACAGCACCAGACAGTGATCAGCTATCGTCGAAGCTGCAGCCCTTCATGGCGAGCCTAAGAAAGAGCCGCGGCTTCTACGCCAACCTGGCCGAGTCGCTGTGTTCCGACGAGAGCTTCGCTGAGACCAGAGACACGGCCGACTGCTGGAACGGCGAGCGCGTCGGGGAGTGAGTACCCTCCAGCAACCATGTCCCAGGGCAGGCAGTCGCTGGAGCTGCGCTGGAGGCTGACAACGTGGTGGCTTGCAGGCTCTCCTCCAACAGTGTGTGTGTGTGTGTGTGTGTGTGAGAGAGAGAGAGAGAGAGAGAGAGAGAGAGAGAGAGACAGAGAGACAGAGAGAGGGGGTGCGGGTGGGTGAGGGAGAGAGAGAGAGGGATTTAGAGAGAGAGAGAGAGAGCTAGAGACAGGACAGAGACAGACAGACAGATAGAGCACCAAATGGAACACAAAGAAAGCCGTCGGAACGTTCACATTGCGTCTGAGAGATGCCTTCTATTAACAGAACGAGTCAGTTACTGGCAGTAATCGCACTTGATAATGAGAATAAATTCTCGAAATGCGTCGTTCCCAGCATAAAGAAATTGTAACTGGTGCGAAGTTTTAGTATTTAAATCGCATAATTTTTATCATTTGCAACATCTGTCACTCACACATCCGTCCGTTGTCTTATACATTTTTTAAAATTTGGACTAATGGATCTATGCAGATATTTGTAAAAACGACGCTGATACATCATTCCATATTAATGTAATACTGCCGCCTTCTGAAGAAGACAGATTTAAATCTGTCGAAACCTAGGTAAAGATTACTTTATCCATTGCAACTGGTCGGCTGTTTTTAGTCTTATTACGTGGAACCATTGCTGTTGCGCAGCTATGTTTAAAATACATTTTTTTTCTTTTAGTCACTAAGTGCACGACTTGACAGTCCATTGCACTGTTCCACATACTGTCTCACCAATGCAGTACCATAAACTATGATGAGACAGTACGAGGAACAGTTCAATTGACTATCGATCTGTGCATCTAGTGACCAATAGAATAACTGGTAATGGACGCATGAGTGACCGATGCTCTAACTGATAATAATTACTTCCTTTAGGCGAAAAAAGCTTCCTTAACCTGAAGCAGCGGTATCCGTGACTCGAAGGAAGATGGGAGATCCAACGTTCCGTCGACGGCGCGTGCATTAGAGACGGAACGCAAGCTCGGGTTACGAAAGGATGGGGAAGGGCATCGGCGGTGTCCTTGTCAAAGGAACCATCTGGGAATCTGCCTGGAGAGCCTTAGGAAAATCACGGAAGCCCAAAACGTGTATGGTTGGGCGGGGATTTGTACCGTCAATCCCTCCTAATCAGTGTGTAGTGTGCTAACCACTGCGCCACCTGTTTGTGACTCGAATCTGGTGGCTCGTCGATAAATAAACGTACATCACTGCAGCTTTTGCTTGTTTCGTGACGCTGTTATTTGAAACTAAACTAAACTGAACTCCGTCCGAACAGCCTTGGAAGGCCCAACGGAACCGACCGGCCGCCGTGTCATCCACGGCACACAGGCGTCACTGGATGCGGATATGGAGAGGCACGTGGTCAGCACACCGCTCTCCCCGACTCGGTCCCGCTCGGTCCCGTTGCTCTCCCATTCGTGGAGACAACAAAATTTTTAGGTCTTACATTTGACAGGAAACTTAGTTGGTCTCCACATGTGTCGTATTTGGCTGCCCGTTGTACCCGTTCTCTAAATGTCCTCCGTGTTCTCAGTGGTATGTCGTGGGGAGCGGATCGAACCGTCCTACTTCGCCTATATCGGTCGATCGTCCGCTCCTAGCTGGATTATGGGAGCTTCGTATACTCCTCTGCACGGCCATCCATCTTACGCCGCCTCAACTCCATACAACATCAGGGTTTACGACTTGCGATCGGAGCGTTTTATACTAGTCCCGTCGAGAGTCTTCATGCTGACGCTGGTGAGTTGCCACTCACCTACCGGCGCGATATACTGCTTCGTCGGTATGCCTGTCGGCTACTGGCAATGCCTGACCACCCGTCTTATCGTTCCTTTTTTGATGACTCTCTCGACCGTCAATACGGGTTGTATGTCTCTGCCCTGCTACCCCCTGGAGTTCGCTTTCGTCGCCTCCTTCAACACCTTAATTTTTCACTTCCTGCAACCTTTCGAGTGGGCGAGAGCCACACGCCACCTTGGCTCCAGGCTCAGGTTCGCGTCCACCTTGACCTCTGCTCGCTCCCGAAGGAGGTTACCCCCAGTTCAGTATACCACTCCCGTTTTGTCGAACTTCGTTCGAAGTTCATTAATATGACCTTCATTTATACAGATGGCTCTAAGACCAATGACGGGGTCGGGTGTTCTTTTATTGTCGGGGCACAAAGTTTCAAATACCGGCTCCATGGCCATTGATCGGTCTTCACAGCTGAGCTCTTTGCGCTCTACCAGGCTGTTCTTTACATCTGCCGCCACCGACATTCTGCTTATGTCATCTGCTCCGATTCCCTGAGCGCTATCCAGAGCCTCAGTGATCCGTACCCGGTTCACCCTTTCGTGCACCGGATCCAACGCTCTCTTCAGCAGCTGGTGGACGTCGGTTCTCCGGTTAGCTTTATGTGGGTTCCTGGCCATGTCGGTATCCCTGGGAACGAAGCTGCAGATGCCGCGGCCAAGGCTGCGGTCCTCCAGCCTCGGACAGCTTCTTGTTGTGTCCCTTCGTCAGATTGTAGCAGGGTCATTTGTCGGCGCATTTTATCGCAGTGGCATGCCGATTGGGCTGCACTTACAGACAACAAGCTTCGGGCCTTGAAACCTCTTCCCGTGGCTTGGACGTCCTCCTCACGCCCTTCTCGGCGGGAGGAGGTAGTTTTGGCCCGGTTACGAATTGGACACTGCCGGTTCAGCCATCGCCATCTGCTGACGGCTGCGCCGGCGCCGTTCTGTCCATGTGGGCAATTGCTGACGGTCCGCCACATTTTAACGTCGTGACCGGATTTTAACGCACTTCGTCTTGATCTTGGCCTGCCATGTACTCTAGAAGCCATTTTAGCGGATGACCCACGAGCAGCTGCTCGCGTTCTTCATTTTATCAATTTGACAACCCTCTCTAAGGACATTTGATTATGCTGTTTTCTTTTTTAATCCTATGCCTCAGTCTGTCTTTTATCGTGTTTTCCGTTTCGTTGCTGTTTTAAACTTGTGACTCGCGGTGCATTCCTAACGTAGTCTGGGCGCTAATGACCGTTGAAGTTGTGCGCCCTAAAACCACAAAAAAAAAAAAACACCGCACTCCCGTCCGTGTGTCAGTTTCCGAGACCGGAGCCGCTACTTCTCAATCGAGTAGCTCCTCAGTTTGCCTCACAAGGGCTGAGTGCACTCCGCTTGCCAACAGCGCTCGGCAGACCGGATGGTCACCCATCCAAGAATCCAGCCCAGCCCGACAGCGCTTAACTTCGGTGATCTGACGGAAACCGGTGTTACCAATGTGGCAAGGCCGTTAGTAATGCTGTTATTTGAATAACGTGCAATGTTGCTGACCTGCAGTTGCAGTATTAAGAGGGCATAGAAATCCAGTCTAGTGTATGGATCTCGTGAAAGTGACTAACACGAGAAACAGCCCATATAACTTTCATCTTAATTTATTGACTCCCCCCCCCCCCCATGAACCATGGACCTTGCCGTTCGTGGGGAGGCTTGCGTGCCTCAGCGATACAGATAGCCATACCGTAGGTACAACCACAACGGAGGGGTATCTGTTGAGAGGCCAGACAAACGTGTGGTTCCTGAAGAGGGGCAGCAGCCTTTTCAGTAGGTGCAAGGGCAACAGTCTGGATGATTGACTGATCTGGCCTTGTAACAATAACCAAAACGGCCTTGCTGTGCTGGTACTGCGAACGGCTGAAAGCAAGGGGGAACTACGGCCGTAATTTTTCCCGAGGGCATGCAGCTTTACTGTATGATTAAATGATGATGGAATCCTCTTGGGTAAAATATTCCGGAGGTAAAATAGTCCCCCATTCGGATCTCCGGGCGGGGACTACTCAAGAGGATGTCGTTATCAGGAGAAAGAAAACTGGCGTTCTACGGATCGGAGCGTGGAATGTCAGATCCCTTAATCGGGCAGATAGGTTAGAAAATTAAAAAGGGAAATGGATACGTTAAAGTTAGATATAGTGAGAATTAGTGGAGTTCGGTGGCAGGAGGAACAAGACTTCTGGTCAGGTGACTACAGGGTTATAAACACAAAGTCAAATAGGGGTAATGCAGGAGTAGCTTTAATAATGAATAGGAAAATAGGAATACGGGTAAGCTACTACAAAAAGCATGGTGAACGCATTATTGTGGCCAAGATAGATACGAAGCCCACACCTACTACAGTAGTACAAGTTTGTATGCCAACTAGCTCTGCAGATGACGAAGAAATTGAAGAAATGTATGATGAAATAAAAGGAATTATTCAGATAGTGAAGGGAGACGAAACTTTAATAGTCAGGGGTGACTGTAATTCGAGAATATGAAAAGGGAGAGAAGGAAACAGTAGGTAAATATGGATTGGGGGTGAGAAATGAAACAGGAAGCCGTCTCGTAGAATTTTGCACAGAGCATAAGTTAATCATAGCTAACACTTGGTTCAAGAATCCTAAAAGAAGGTTGTATACATGGAAGAATCCTGGAGATACTAGGAGGTATCAGATAGATTATATAATGGTAAGACACAGGTTTAGGAACCAGGTTTTAAATTGTAACACATTTCCAGGGGCAGATGTGGACTCTGACCACAATCTATTAGTTACGTACTGTAGATTAAAACTGAAGAAGCTGCAAAAAAAGTGGGAATTTAAGGAGATGAGACCTGGATAAACTGACTAAATCAGAGGTTGTACAGAGTTTCATGGAGAGCATAAGGGAACAATTGACAGGAATGGGAGAAAGAGATACAATAGAAGAAGAATGGGTAGCTCTGAGGGATAAAGTAGCGAAGGCAGCAGAGGATCAAGTAGGTAAAAAGACGAGGGCTAGTAGAAAACCTTGGGTAACAGAAGAAATATTGAATTTAATTGATGACAGGAGAAACTATAAAAACACAGTAAATGAAGCAGGCAAAAAGGAATACAAATGTCTCAAAAATGAGTTCGACAGGAAGCGCAAAATGGCTAAGGAGGGATGGCTAGAGGACAAATGTAAGGATGTAGAGGCTTATCTCACTAGGGGTAAGATAGATACTGCCTACAGGAAAATTAAAGAGACCTTTCTAGAAAAGAGAACCACTTGTATGAATATTAAGTGCTCAGATGGAAATCCAGTTCTGACCAAAGAAGGGAAAGCAGAAAGGTGGAAGAAGTATATAGAGAGTCTATACAAGGGCGATGTACTTGGGGACAATATTATGGAAATGGAAGAGGATGTAGATGAAGATGAAATGGGAGATACGATACTGCGTGAAGAGTTTGACAGAACACTGAAAGACCTGAGTCGAAACAAGGCCCCCGGAGTAGACAACATTCCATTGGAACTCTCCTTGGGAGAGCCAGTCCTGACAAAACTCTACCATCTGGTGAGCAAGATGTATGAGACAGGCGAAATACCCTCAGAATTCAAGAAGAATATAATAATTCCAATCCCAAAGAAAGCAAGTGTTGACAGATGTGATAATTACCGAACTATCGGTTTAATAAGCCAGAGCTGCAAAATACTAACGCGAATTCTTTACAGAGGAATGGAAAAACTGGTAGAAGCCGACCTCGAGGAAGATAAGTTTGGATTCCGTACAAATGTTAGAACACGTGTAGCAATATGGTTCAAATGGCTCTGAGCACTATGGGACTTAACTTCTGAAGTCATCAGTCCCCTAGAACTTAGAACTACTTAAACCTAACTAACCTAAGGACATCACACACATCCATGCCCGAGGCAGGATTCTAACCTGCGACCGTAGCGGTCACGCGGTTCCAAACTGAAGCGCTTAGAACCGCACGGCCACACTGACCGGCCGTGTGGCAATACTAACCCTACGACTTATCTTAGAAAATAGATTAAAGAAAGGCAAATTACATTTCCAGCATTTGCAGACTTATAGAAAGCTTTCGACAATGTTGACTGGAAAACTCACTATTAAATTCTAAACGTGGCAGGGGTAAAATACAGGGAGCGAAAGGCTATTTACAATTTTTACAGAAACCAGATGGGAGTTATAAGAGTCGAGGGGCACGTAAGGGAAGCAGTGGTTGGGAAGGGAGTGAGACAGGGTTGTAGCCTCTCCCCGATGTTATTCAATCTGTATATTGAGCAAGCAGTAAAGGAAACAAAAGAAAAATTCGGTGTAGGTATTAAAATCCATGGAGAATAAATAAAAACTTTGAGCCGGAATGAGAGCTTCTGTAAAGTTTGGAAGTTAGGAGACGAGGTACTGGCAGAAGTAAAGCTGTGAGTACCGGGCGTGAGTCGTGCTTCGGTAACTCAGTTGGTAGAGCACTTGTCCGCGAAGGGCAAGGGTCCCGAGTTCGTGTCTCGGTCGGGCACGCAGTTTTAATCTGCCAGGAAGTTTCAATAACTTTGAGGTTCGCCGATGACATTGTAATTCTGTCAGAGACAGCAAAGGACTTGGGAGAACAGTTGAACGGAATGGACAGTGTCTTGAAAGGAGGATATAAGATAATCATCAACAAAAGCAAAACGAGGATAATGGAAAGTAGTCGAATTAAGTCGGGTGATGCTGATGGAATTAGATTAGGAAATGAGACACTTATAGTAGTAGATGAGTTTTGCTATTTGGGGAGCAAAATAACTGATGATGGTCGAAGTAGAGAGGATATAAAATGTAGAATGGCAATGGCAAGGAAAGCGTTTCTGAAGAAGGGAAATTTGTTATCATCGAGAATAGATTTAAGTGTCAGGAAGTCGTTTCTGAAAGAATTTGTATGGATTGTAGCCATATATTGAAGTGAAACATGGACGATAAATAGTTTGGACAAGAAGAGAATAGAAGCTTTCGAAATGTGGTGCTACAGAAGAATGCTCAAGATTAGATGGTTAGATCACATAACTAATGAGGAGGTATTGAATAGTATTGGGGAGAAGTGGAGTTTGTGGCACAACTTGACAAGAAGAAAGGACCGGTTGGTAGGACATGTTGTGAGGCATCAAGGGTCACAAATTTAGCCTTGGAGGGCAGTGTGGATGGTAAAAACCGTAGAGGGAGACGAAGAGACGAATACACTAAGCAGATTCAGAAGGATGTAGGATGCAGTAAGTACTGGGAGATGAAGAAGCTTGCACAGGATAGAGTAGCATGGAGAGCTGCATCAAACCAGTCTCAGGACTGAAGACCACAACAACAACAACAACAACGACGACGACAATGAACTGTAGATTAAAACTAAAGAAACTCCAAAAAGGTGGGACTTGGATAAGCAGGGGACGTGGATATACTGGAAGTACTAGAGGTTGTAGAGAGTTTCAGGGAGAGCATTAGGGAACAATTGACAGGAATGGGGAAACGAAATAAAGTAGAAGATGAATAGATAGTTTTGAGAGATGAATTAGTGAAGGTAGCAGAGGATCAAGTAGGTAAAAAGACGAGGGCTAATAGAAATCCTTGGGTAACAGAAGAGATATTGAATTTAATTGATGAAAGGAGAAAATATAAAAATGCAGTAAATGAAGCAGTCGAAAAGGAATACAAATGTCTCAAATATGAGATCGACAGGAGGTGCAAAATGGCTAAGCAGGGATGGCACAGGACAAATGTAAGTATGGAGAGGCGCATATCACTAGGGGTAAGATAGATACTGCCTACAGGAAAATTACAGAGACCTTTGGAGTTAAGATAACCACTTGTATGAATATCAAGAGCTCAGATGGAAACCCAGTTCTAAGCAAAGAAGGGAAAGCAAAAATGTGGAAGCAATATATAGGGGGTCTATACAAGGGTGATGTTCCTGAGGACAATATTGTAGAAATGGAAGAGAATGTAAATGAAGATAGGAGATATGATACCGCGTGAAGAGTTTGACAAAATCAAATGGCTCTGAGCACTATGGGACTCGAGGTCATTAGTCCCCTAGAACATAGAACTAGTTAAACCTAACTAAACTAAGGACATCACACACATCCATGCCCGAGGCAGGATTCGAACCTGCGACCGTAGCGGTCTCGCGGTTCCAGACTGCAGCGCCTAGAACCGCACGGCCACTTAGGCCGGCTAAGAGTTTGACAGAGCCCTGGAAGACCTAAGTCGAAACAAGGCCCCGGAGTAGACAACAATTCATTAGAACTACTGACAGCCTTGGGAGGGCCAGTTCTAACAAAACTCTACTGTCTAGTGAGCAAGATGTATGAGACAGGCGAAATACCCTCAGACTTCAAGAAGAATATAATAATTCCAATCCCAAAGAATGCAGGCGTTGACAGATGTGAAAATTACCGAATCATCAGTTTAATAAGCCACGGCTGCAAAATACTAACACGAATTCCTTACAGAGGAATGGAAAAGCTGGTAGAAGCCGACCTCGGGGATGGTCAGTTTGGATTGTGTAGAAATGTTGGAACACGTGAGGCAATACTGACCCTACGACTTATCTTAGAATGTAGATTAAGGAAAGGCAAATCTACGTTTCTAGCATTTGTAGAGAAGGCTTTTGACAATGTTGATTATAATACTCTCTTTGAAATTCTAAAGGTGACAGGGGTAAATTACAGGGAGCGAAAGGCTATTTACAATTTTTACGGAAACAAGATGGCAGTTATAAGAGAAGGGGAACATGAAAGTGAAGCAGTGGTTGGGAAGGGAGTAAGACAGGGTTGTAGCCTCTCCCCGATGTTATTCAATCTGTATATTGAGCAAGCAGTAAAGGAAACAAAAGAAAAATTTGGAGTAGGAATTAAAATCCATGGAGAAGAAATAAAAACTTTGAGTTTCACCGATGACATTGTAATTCTGTCAGAGACAGCAACGGACCTGGAAGAGCAGCTGATCGGAATGAACTGTGTCTTGAAAGGAGGTTATAAGATGAGCACCAACAAAAGCAAAACGAGGATAATTTAATGTAGTCGAATTAAATCTCGTGATGCTGCGGGAATTAGATTAGGAAATGAGACGCTTAAAGTAGTAGATGAGTTTTGCTATTTGTGGAGCAAAATAACTGATGATGGTCGAAGTAGAGAGGATATAACATGTAGACTGGCAATGGCAAGGAAAGCGTTTCTGAAGAAGAGAAATTTGTTAACATCGAGTATAGATTTAAGTGTCAGGAAGTCATTTCTGAAAGTATTTGTATGGAGTGTAGCCATGTATGGAAGTGAAACATGGACGATAAATAGTTTAGAGAGAGAATAGGAGCTTTCGAAATGTGGTGCTGCAGGTAAATGCTGAAGATTAGAGGGGTATATCACATAACTAATGAGGATATTGAACAGAATTGGAGAGAAGAGAAATTTGTGGTCCGCAGCTCGTGGTCGTGCGGTAGCGTTCTCGCTTCCCACGCCCGGGTTCCCGGGTTCGATTCCCGGCGGGGTCAGGGATTTTCTCTGCCTCGTGATGACTGGGTGTTGTGTGATGTCCTTAGGTTAGTTAGGTTTAAGTAGTTCTAAGTTCTAGGGGACTGATGACCATAGATGTTAAGTCCCATAGTGCTCAGAGCCATTTGAACCATTTGAAGAAATTTGTGGCACAAATTGAGTAGAAGAGGGGATCGGTTGGTAGGGCATATTTTGATTCATCATGGGATAACCAATTTAGTACCGGAGGTCAGCGTGGATGGTAAAAATCGTAGAGGGAGACGAAGAGATAAATATACTAAGCAGATTCAGAAGGATGTAGGTTGCAGTAGGCACTGGTAGATGAAGAAGCTTGCACAGGATAGGGTAGCATGGAGAGCTGCATCAAACCAGTCTCTGGACTAAAGACTGCAACAGCAACAACAAAATGCGGCATACGGGATACAACTCTATCTCTTTAGAGCCACAGTGCGGAACTTTGCTGTTCAGTGAGAATTATTTTGAATCGTGAGTCCACTGTTCCCGTCGGAGTATGAAAAATGGCGAAGGGAAGGAAGAATTTAAGTGTCTCAATTTGTATGGAAGCGTGACTTGCGTGGAGATCGTGCACTTTACACGGAAGTGCATCCCATCTCTCCTTAGCACTGGTCCAAAACTTTTCTTGTATGTTGGCTGCCATTTTTCCCTGGCTTCTCATTACCATTGAGGGGAAATTTATAAACAGAACACTGATTACCGTCGTCGCGCATCGTCTCAACAGGTGACACAGCTAGCATTTCCACTACGCATGTAAGGTCTAATAGTGATATGCTTTTTTTTGGCCTAGTGGAAAAGCGCACGCTTCGTGATCCAGGGAGCGCGGGACCAAACCCCCAAGAGACCACAACTTTTTCACTATGATTTTAGCCGAGCATTCACTTCTTACAGATGTTGGAGTGGCCACGAAAGGCATTTGGTTCGGATTCCATGTTAAACTGCAGGTCTCCATTTTCCGATTAGGTAACGAGGGAAGGTTAGGGACACATAAGTAGGTGCAGCGACGTCCTGTTGAATAACATGCAAGAGGAAACCGGGTACACTACACAGAGTTCTCTTTTGCTCGTGCTCGTTAGCTTGTTTGCTCAGGAGAAACCCTGGCTTAAACTATACAAGCACTTTTAGAATTACTTCATATCGACAGTTCAATTCTTGCACATGTAATTCTGATAAAAGTGGCTACCAGAGAAAATAAAATCATGGCAGTGTTTGATGTCACATACGACTTCAGTCAATGAGGACTTGCAATTTGTTGAAATGAAATGTGTCTTGCACTACCACATTTTATAAAAATTCCTGTAGGCCATTCCTTATAATAATGTTTGAATGTTGTACATTTGACTATCAGTGAAACAGTTCTTTGTTTATTTTCCCTGTAGTCGTCACAAAAATGCGAAGTGTCTATTGAATCACAAAAACAAACATTTTTCTTGCACCAGGCACACCGGAAAAAGGAAAAATTGATGTAGTCAGACACTTCGCAGTAACCACTAGTTTTATTTAGACAGAACTGGGATGGATTCAGAAATGGTCCCGGCCGTTATTCTGCATATTGCGCTGGATACCAGGCATACTTCATCAGATTCATAAAGCGTAGTGAAGCGATGAAAACTGGCAGTGCACAAATGACTGGAGCTTAAGAAGACTGTTCCGCTGATAAACCTGAAATAAATGAGAGGTATCGAAAATTATGTTGTCTGATAATTACTGACAAATGCTTTCCACTGTCGAAAAAATTTTTATCGTGTGGTTGAATCGTACTGGTAGTTCCAGGTGGAATCCACATTACATCTATTGATTTTTTGTTGTCCTCCACAAAAACAGAGGCGTCCTTATCTCCAGACCCTGAGCCCAACAGAAGCAATGAATCAGTTTCTGCAGCTGGTAGGAATACGTTTCAAACTAAACGTCAAAAATTTTTCTTTACCATTTTTACAGATTTTGATACGTCGACTACAAGATTTTTGCAACTACACAGTCAATTTTTTTAATTTTTAGTCCTAATTTGCTTTGCGGTTCTTGAAGGCAGATATATAGCTGCGGATACAGTAAACTATTCATGCTTATCACTGGCATTATTGTAAATGAATGTGTCATTGCATTCATTGTTTGGGCAACCAACTCCGTCTTTTTTTCATCCCCAAATGATACAGCGCGGTATGCATGCGGTTCTTTCACGAAACCTGACTTACCAGCGCTATAAACAGCAGTTGCGGGGATAACAGCAAGTTTCGTCTTTACCTCAGCTATGCGTTTCTCTATAGCATTGTCTATAACTGGCAGCTGCTCTACACGTTTACGTGACGTAAACTTGGTAATTTTGCGACTTTCTATTCTGTACGATTTCTTGAACTTGCATACCAGATCGACGAAGCCTGGAAATTAGCAATGTTCATGTCAGACGCAATTAGAAGAGCGCAGTCTCGTCGATCTCCATCTGTAACTGGGCATAGCCTCTCAAGAGCAGTTCTAAATCTTTCGAACAGTTTTTCATTCAGATGGCTTCGGGTTTCCGTTTGGTGCATATTTCTTACTTCATGTAATTCGTTCTTCCATTTGTACAGTTCATGCTCCGATTTTACGAAACGAAAACGGCACTGCGTAACGTCAAGCGTATTCTCCCACCCACATTTAACCAATATTACACTGCTTTTTCTTTGTCGCTGAATGGTGTTGCAGTACGTGTTTCTTTTTTAGACTTGGAAGGCATTCTTCTTCTTCTGAACTGTTACTGGCAGAACTGACGTCGTCCAAACGACAATTCATGGAATCTTCAAACGAAATGTCGATATCATTCGAATGAATGTCAAGGAAATCAACTAACAAATGACACCTATGTACGCGCTCTTGAGAAGTAGGTGATTTCGGCTGGGAACCGCGTTCTTCATATTTCATCATTGCTAAATTGAGAACGGATAATGGATTCCATATTACAGTGAAACTGGAAGAAAAAAAAGTACCATTAGCAGGCATGCCCTTCGAAAGCACAATAAGTATTGAACTTTATCTGTATTGAAACTTACTGGCAGATTAAAACTGTGTGCCCGACCGAGACTCGAACTCGGGAGCTTTGCCTTTCGCGGGCAAGTGCTCTACCATCTGAGCTACCGAAGCACGACTCACGCCCGGTACTCACAGCTTTACTTCTGCCAGTATCTCGTTTGGAAGGTAGGAGACGAGATACTGGCAGAAGTAAAGCTGTGAGTACCGGGCGTGAGTCGTGCTTCGGTAGCTCAGATGGTAGAGCACTTGCCCGCGAAAGGCAAGGGTCCCGAGTTCGAGTCTCCGTCGGGCACACAGTTTTAATCTGCCAGGAAGTTTCATATCAGCGCACACTCCGCTGCAGAGTGAAAATCTCATTCTTTATCTGTATTGTCAATACTTACCAGTACTGCAAAAAGCAACTGATAATCTGTAGTAGACGTTACTGGAGTGGCTAATTCGAGAGAGTAATAACTATGTACTGTAGTGTCAGAGAAACTGTCAACGAACGGTAACCTGAAACGTCCTTTACAAATTATGATCGGGTTGTGTTGTGTTTCCTGTTTAGAAATGTACCGCCGACCTCGGCTGTGTGTGTGTGTGTGTGTGTGTGTGTGTGTTGTACCGCCTCCTGGCGAGCTACGAATTTGGCTATTTTTAGCTATTTTTTAAATACTTGCACTGCTTCTCAGCAGCTATAATTTTGACAGTGCATTTCTTTCGTTGTATTCTTCCTGCGTAAAAAATTTCAGGGTAGGTTTCGACATGTTAAAATATTGAACCATTCCTTTGTCAGACTGCGCGCCTTCGCCAGTCTACACACGACACCACGCGCACTGATACTGTATTCACCCTGCGTGTGTCTTGACTAGCGGCTATTCCTCAGGAGATGACGCTGCTGTCGCCTGGAAGGCACTATGTCGATAGTGGGTTGATGGTCTTCATGTTCTGGCCGATCAGTGTATGCTGACCACTCGCCTACGGAAGCGAACTATAAATATTTAGCCGGCCGGTGTGGCCGTGCGGTTCTAGGCGCTTCAGTCTGGAACCACGTGACCGCTACGGTCGCAGGTTCGAATCCTGCCGCGGGCATGGATGTGTGTGATGTCCTTAGGTTAGCTAGGTTTAAGTAGTTCTCAGTTCTAGGGGACTGATGACCACAGATGTTAAGTCCCATAGCGCTCAGAGCCATTTTTTTATAAATATTTAATCATTTAAGCCAGAACAGGACTACAAATATCATATGAAAAAACGCAGTACGTGGACACAAAATCTACAGACAGCAGCCCATTGATAACAAAGTACGGAAAGATAACACAAGTAGAAAGTTTCAAATACCTGGGAGAGATTATACAGAAAACAGGACTGAATTCAACAGCCAATGAAGAAAGGGTTACAAAACTACAAAAAGCATACGGACTTACATGGAACCATTACAATAAAAGAAATATTTCTGTCAATGCCAAATTAAGACATTACAAAACAGTAGTCTTACCTGAGGCCTTGTATGCCTCAGAAACAACAGTAATCAGAGGAAGAACTAAAATCAAGGAAATGGAAAAGCAAGAGAGGAAAATTCTGAGAAAGATCTATGGGCCAGTTCAGAGACAGGGGATCTGGATAAAGAGACCAACAAAGGAATTGTACAAACAGGCAGAGACAATTACAGACAATATCAGAAAAAGAAGGGCAAAATTCTATGGGCACATTCATAGGATGAATGAAAATAGGCTGACCAAGAAGATTTTTAACATAGTGGTGACGAATAAGATGAAAACTAACTGGGTAAAGGAAACCATGGAAGACCTCAAAAATCTAAACATCTCCACAGAAGAAATATCAAACAGAGGAAAATACAGAGAAAAAATCAACAAACAGAAATTCGAAGAAACACCAAAAGAGAAGAAACCAGGAAAGAAGTGGACAGAAGAGAGGAAGAAGAAACACAGTGATTTTATGAAAGGTTTTTGGGAAGAGAAAAGAAAGAGACAGAAAAAAGTGCCATGAATTTGATATGTACCAATTTATGTGCCATATTGTCATTGTGAATACTGATTGTGTTTTAACGCTCTCCTTAATGGGGAATTAACGATAATAATAATAATTTAATCATATTAATTACCCTCGACGCCCTTAGGAGAGAAACAGGGTAACACTTAAAAAGGTAAATACGTCTGTTGCTGTTGCGTAGGCTGAGTACTTTTACTTATTCACGAGTAGGCATTCGGTTTCATTGATCGGACCGTCCTTTGTATGAAATCTGCATATAACATTAACTTTACATTTGAAAATGCCGCAACTTTTCAGCATCGTCATCGACAGGCGTTCGTCATTCACTCGTCGAGCTAGGCCTCCTACTGGTTCCTGAAGCCCTTAGGCCTTCAGTTATACCTGCCTGGCACCGGGTCGCCTTAGCGGCCTTCCCGTGTCTCTGACACACTAAAGAACTTTATTGATCTATCTACCATCCATTCGCTTAGCTACATGTCCTCTCACCTCCACTTTATCTGGCACTAATTGTTTGTTCCTCCCTAGTCTACTCCCTGATCTCCAAGTGATTCCCAAAATGCATCTTTTCACTGCTCACCGCAACCCTGAGTTTTTCAATGGCTTTCATATTAAAAGTCGTGTCTCACTGTCGAAAGTCAAAACTGGAAGTACACACTCATTACAAAATTTTCTGTTCGGACGCATCGGAAACTCAGGTTTGAAAATGATATTTAGTTTCCAAAAGCGCTGTAGACCAGTTTTACTCTTCTATTTATTTTTTGAAATGAGGTCTTTTTGGCAGAACTTGACAGAAGGAAGGGACAGGTTGGCAGGAAACATTCTGAGGAACCAAGAATTTTCGGAATGAAAAACTGTGTGCCAAATAACTGTAGATGAATACCAAGGTTTGAGTACAGTACGTCAAGTGTATGCAATGGCAGTAGTCATCCAAAAGGTTAGAACGGATGTGAGTTGCAGTAGTTATCCGGAGATGGAGAGGCTTCCACAGGACAGAGTACCGTGGACAGCTGTGGCAAACGAGTCTTCGGACTGAAAACCACGACAACATTTCCTTTCCTGTCCGTCCCGTTGTTCTCTTCATCACCCTAAATACACAAAAGTCTTCATCTGTTTTTTTGGCATATTTGTTAATTTGTTTGCTGATGTTTTCTTTTCGATGCGCTGATTATACGAAGGGCTTCCAATAAGTAACGCAACACACTTTTCCCGACCAATTTCGGTTGCAAAAATGAGGGATTTGTTGTGGGACATCGTGAAATATTCCGGCTTCAGCGCCCGTAGTTCCATGAAGTTCCGCTAGGTGGCGGCGCTGTACGTAGCCTTAAAAATGGCGTCTGTAACGGATGTGCGACCCAGTCAGAGAGATGTCATCGATTTTCTTTTTTGGTGGAAAACCAGAGCATTGCAGACATTCGTGACGTTTGCAGAACGTCTACGCAGACTTAGCAGTGAACAAAAGCACGGTGAGTGGTTGGGCGAGGCGTACGTTATCATCGCAACACGGTCAAACCTGTCCGATCTCCCACGTGCTGACCGGCCGCACACGGCTGTGGCTCTCGCACTGATGGAACGTGCGGACTCTCTCATTGGAGGCGATCGACGGATCACAATCAAACTCCTGGCTGCGCAACTGGACGTCCCTGTTGGGAGAGCTGACACACTCGTCCACCAGTTGGGGCACTCAAAGGTTTGTCGTTCCTCGTCTACCCTACAGCCCGGATCTCGCACCTTCCTCCGACTTCCATCTGTTTGGCCCAATGAAGGATGAACTCCGCGGGAAGAGGTGCGCGGATGACGGGGAGGTCATTGATCCAGCAAGACGTTGGCTCCCACGTCGACCAGTAGAGTGGTATCGTGCAGGTGTACAGACGCTCCCAGTAAGGCGGCGTAAGGTACTCGCGTTGAACGAAGATTATGTTGAAAAACAGGGGAATAATATGGTGTACTGGAAACCTGAATAAAACCGACCTGCTTTCAGAAAAAAATGTGTCACATTACTTACTGAACGACCCTCGTACATTAACGTGGGCTCGTTATAGTAATCAAGCCTGCTTCTAAACTAGCTTTATTATCAAACTTCCTGGCAAATTAAAACTCTGCGGGACCAGAACTCGAATCTGATATCTTCGTCTTTCGCGAGCAAGTACTCTACCAACAGATCCATCTAACGGGATCTTGAGACGACGTCGGATAGTTCAGTTGATAGACTGCTCGTCCGCGAGCAGCAATGGTCCGGATATCGAGTCCCGGTCTGGCACATAGTTTTAATCTGTCACTAAGTTTCAGATCAGCGTACACTCACCTGCAGAGTAAAAATTCATCCTTGCTTTATTACGTTCTTCCACTGGTGTATGAAGTCTATCTCCAAGAGGTGTAAACTGTACAATATTATGGGAAAAACCTGTGTTCCATTAGCACGTGTTCCTTATTCTTTTTCTCATTCAAGCTATCTGAATGCTTGTATAAGGCTCCAGAAGTTGGTTTTTGTGATACAGAACTTCTTTGCCTGACAGCTCTTTCAACGCTGAATTTTTCATTATTTGTGGAAGTTTAATGGAAGCTGTAGCATTTATGTTGATATTCATTAGTACGTTAACGTAGACTGAATCATCGCCTGAGCAGGTTAGTAGAATTTTCGTTGAAATTTAGTCCATTATTTGGTTTTGCTGTCACTCCAGGGGCTCTTTTATCTGCTGTTGAGAAAGTCAATTGTCACGAGGTGACGGCCTAATAATCCTATAAGCAGTTACTGGTTAACTAAAAGCAGTCGGGAGGCAACGAGCCAAATGTAAATATTTAAACTTGTTTTTAGGATCTGATGAAAGACTCTTTCCCGAAAAACGCCAAAAGGATACTGTAATTGGTTTCGACAATTTATGATACCTTGCAGACTTAACACCTGAAAATGCTGTATTCCATATGTCCTGTACTGTCAAATACACTGTAAGACGAAAGAAATGACGCACCGCGGTGGAGTAATACGAACTGGTCACAAATTGATAGTCATACAGGCATCGATGGAAAATGCAAAACTGTAATATTTGGCGGCTGATAGATGAATAAAGGGCATAGACTCTTTGCGAATTTCATTCTGTGTACTCACTTGGACAGTATTTGTACCTCTCAGGCAGGCGTGTGAAGAATATTCGCAGAAGTCGTCATTTGAGAGAGTACGCGCAGATGAGCTCAAAGACCACCATTAAAGTAATCGGCGAATCGCACCACATTTGAACAGGAGCAATGCCACTATTCGACGATGTTGGCAGGAGTGGGTCAACCACGCTCGAACACCGCGTCAAGAAGGAAGCAATCCAGCTGGAGAGACCCGGCGCGCAGCCGGTGCCCCAGTGACAGCAGGGACAGCAGGACAGCAGGACAGCCCAGGACAGCAGTGACAGCAGGACAGCTCTGCGGCGCTGAGCTCGCGGCCCCCCTTGCGCCGACTGCCGTTGACCTCTGCACACGAACAAGCACGCTTGCAGTGGCGTCGGGCACTTTCAGCCTAGAAGCTCATTCACTGGAGTAGAATTGTCTTCAGTGATGAGTCCCGCTTCGAATTGAGCCCCTATGATCAGGTATGACGTGTCTCGAAATGCGTCGCACAGCGGCGGATACCATCTTCACTGTCGTTCGCCTTTGGCCCCACAACCAGGAGTGGGGTGCCATTTATTTCCTTTGGTTGTCAACCGCGGCATCCTTGCAGCACAGCGGTACATCGACGCTATTAGACGCCCCGTTTTGTTGTCCTTCATGGCAAGCCATTATGAGCTTATATTTCAGCAAGATAACGGCCTCCCGCACACGACGAGAGTATCTGCTGCCTGTCTCCTTGCTTGCCAAACCCTGCTTTGAGCAGAAAGGTCTCCGGATCTCTCCCCATTTGAGACAGTTCTGAGACTATGGGCGTGATCCAACCAGCTCGGAATTTTGACGATCTAAAGAGCCAACTGGACAGAATGTGGCACTAAATCCATCAAGAGGGCGTCCAACAATTAATGCACAACCGAATAACTGCTTGCATAAGTGCTGGAGGTGGGCCAACGCGCTATTCACAAAAGAAAAAATAGGGGTAGGTATTAAAATCCATGGAGATGAAATAGAAACTTTGAGGTTCACCGATGACATTGCAATTCTGTCAGAGACAGCAAAGGACTTGGAAGAGCAGTTGAACGGAATGGAAAGTGTCTTGAAAGGAAGATATAAGATGAACATCAACAAAAACAAAACGAGGATAATGGAATGTAGTCGAATTAAGTCGGGTGACGCTGAGGGAATTAGATTAGGAAATGAGATACTTAAAGCAGTAAAGGAGTTTTGCTATTTGGGGAGCAAAATAACTGATGATGGTCGAAGTAGAGAGGATATAAAATGTAGACTTGCAATGGCAAGGAAAGCGTTTCTGAAGAAGAGAAATTTGTTAACATCGAGTATAGATTTAACTGTCAGGAAGTCATTTCTGAAAGTATTTGTATGGAGTGTAGCCATGTATGGAAGTGAAACATGGACGATAAATAGTTTGGACAAGAAGAGAATAGAAGCTTTTGAAATGTGGTGCTACAGAAGAATGCTGAAGATTAGATGGGAAGATCACATAACTAATGACGAAGTATTGAATAGAATTGGGGAGAAGAGAAGTTTGTAGCTCACCTTGACTAGAAGACGGGATCGATTGGTAGGACATGTTCTGAGGCATCAAGGGATCACCAATTTAGTATTGGAGGGCAGCGTGGAGGGTAAAAATCGCAGATTGAGACCAAGAGATGAATACACTAAACAGATTCAGAAGGATGTAGGTTGCAGTAGGTACTGGGAGATGAAGAAGCTTGCACAGTATAGAGCAGCATGGAGAGCTGCATCAAACCAGTCTCAGGACTGAAGACCACAACAACAACAACAACAACAACAACAACAACAACAAATCCATTAGCTCACTCCAGTAGTAGCAACAGTAGTCGTGTGTTGTAATTTAAATAAGAAAATAGCCAGTTCGGCAGAAACCGGTAATAATAGTGTAATAAAAACGTGATATAGATAGTTTTCTTCATAAAATGGAATGATCGTACGACTGTATTGGTCGAAAGACCACATCTGGGCAGTTCGGCTGCCTAGTGCAAGTTTTTCTGTTTGGTGCTACTTCGGAAAGTTTTTCTGTTTGATGCTACTTCGGCAACCTGCATGTCGGTGATGAGACGAAAATGGCGAACAGAAACAACTAGTCCACGAGGGCAGAAAATTTCTGACCTGGCCGGACATCGAACCCGGGCCCGGACGACGTAGCGCAAGCAACCATTAACATTAGACCACAGGCTGCGCACCATAAAGTAATAAAACAAACTCATTATTATGTCCTGTCACATAATGCTGTCTTTCTGTTTCATTCCAGTATTTCGGTGTAATGATTCAGAGGCGCAGCTGCCTCTTTTCCCTGTACCCCGCCTCTTGTCGCACTCCGATGTATGTGTCTGCTTGCAGGTACACAAAGACGGTCGTGGCATCTAGTCTGATCGCGCAGAAGTACAATCCAGAGCTGGAGTGGGCTCCAGTCGCGCCCGACTCGCGCATTGCGGACCTCAGCGACCAGCTGCGACACTTAAAGCAGGTAATGTAAGGCATTGCGCACCGCAATAGTTTATGTGCAGATTCCGCTACAGAAAACTCTAAAAGAAGAAACAGACTTGACACCCTCAATAAAATTCTTCTGAGTTTGAGACAGCATTGCCAACTATAAAATTCCGACGTTTCGGCGACTATTGCTAGACGCCTTCCTCAGGTTCTATTGCTAACTGCGACGTTTACGTACGACAGACTTGACACCATCCACAGTACGATGGACATCAAAATAAAATTTCACGTCCTGAAATGTCCATAATTTCAGCAACTGTAATGAAATACCATTTCCTTTCCTTTTTTTGCACATTAAAATGCCTTACAACAGAACATATCCATAAATGGCGCACGGGCTTTTTTCTGTAAGCGCCAAAGAAGCTGCTACAGTCATGCGTATCAAATACAGAGATATGTAACCAGGCAGAATACGGCGCTGTGGTCGGCAACGCCTGTATAAGACAACAGGTGTCTGGAACAGTTGTTAGGTAGGTTACTCCTGCTACAGTGGCAGGTTATCAAGATTTAACTGAGTTTGAACGTGGTGTCATCGTCGGCGCACGAGCGATGGCACACAGCATCTCTGAGGGAGCGATGAAGTGGGGATTTTCATGTACGACCATGTAAAGGGTGTACCGTGAATATCAGGAATCCGGTAAAATATCAAATCATCGACACTGCTGCGGCCGGAAAAAGATCCTGCAAGAACGGGACCAACGACGACTGAACAGAAACATACAGCGTGACAGAAGTGCAACCCTTCCGCAAATTGCTGCAGATTTAAGTGCTGGGTCATCAACAGTTATTAGAGAGCGAACCATACAACGAAACATTATCGATATGGGCTTTCGGAACCGAAGGCCCAGGCGTGTACCCTTCGTGACTGCACGATCTGAATGATCCCTGCAGGCCGGCCCTGGTTGTACTGTGCCATTTACCTTTCATGGGTGCTCTCAGTTTTTGCCCTGGTCCTACGCCAGTTATCCTTGATTGTTTCAGGACTAATATCATTGGACAACAAATCACGTATGGCCCAGATATTTGATAAAAGGGGAATTAATGGGGTAGGCAAACATGAGAGGAACAGAGGTAACTCTGTGTGCCTCATGTGTGGCGGTATTAAAGGCTGTATTCAGCCATGGCAAGGAAAGATTCCATTTAGTTTGAGCCTGAAAGTGGAAAACAATCAGAGAAGACTTTAGTTTACGAGTAACCCGTCTCACGAACGAATGATGGGTAAGAAAGTGTCGTGGTGATGTGTTTAACCCGTGATCGGAACAGAAGTTCCGAAACTCCCTTGCGCATCATCGCTATCCTTCAGAAGACCGAAGCAAGAGGAAATGTTACTCAAAGCCTAACACTTTGTCTTGCAGTAATACCGCTATTCGGAAGCAACCAGCTGAACTGAATAAACCCATCAGCCACCACAAATATACAGGATGAAAACATTTAAACCGACAAACTCTGGAAGGTTGTAGGGGACATCAAAGCAAATATTTTTCCCTAATGTCATTTTTCCCTATGAGGAGTATTTAAACCGGTAGAGGCCGCAAATTAATTAAACCAGCGAATATTTTTTTTATGACCAAGGGACGACACATTAACACAACCCAATTTCAATTACAGTAGATTTTCAAAAATGTCTCCATTGACTCGTAAACAAAGGTTACACCGTCGGATCATGTTCTGTCTGACACGGGTAAAAACCCCAGGAGTATCCTGAATTGTTCCTGCTGGTGCTACTATCCGGGCAACCAAATCCTCTTCTGATGCAACCGGAGTTGCGTAAACAAGGTTGCGCATCTCTCCCCAGACAAAAAAGTCCAGAGGGGACATATCTGGGGATCGAGCAGGCCATGGTACAGGACCACCTCCGCCAATCCACGTTCCTGGGAACCGTCGGTCCAGGAATCGACGCACACGACGACTGAAATGTGCCGGCGCCCCGTCATGTTCGAACGACATGCGTTGTCTTGTAGGGAGCGGGACGTCTTCCAGCAATTCTGGCAATGCTCTAGAGAGAAAATTGTAATAGTGCCTGCCATTTAATGGCCTAGGTAGCAGATACGACCCAATTAAACGGTCCCCAACAACACCGACCCACACATTAACGAAGAACCGCACTTGATGAGCGCTAGTAACTGTGGCATGTGGGTTATCCTCACTCCAAACATGCGAATTGTGCATCTTGAAGACTCCAGCACGCCCGGACGTTGCTTTATCGGTAAACAACACAGAGAATGGAAATGTAGGATGCATTTCACACTGTTCCAGGTACCACTGCGAAAACTGTGCTCTGGGTGGATAATCAACTGGTTCCAGGTTGTGGGTACGCTGTAAGTGAAATGGACGTAACAATTGCTGTCGAAGGAGTGTTCTTAAATTCGTCTGATTCTCCCCCATGTTACGTGCAATTGCACGAGTGCTGATTGAAGGGTCCCTCTCCACATGTTGCAAGACGGCTTACTCAAATTGTAGCGTTCTTACAGTGTGACGGCGTCCCTGTCCAGGTAATCTGCTAAATGACCCGGTCTCACGCAGATTTTGGTACACAGCAGCAAAGGTCGTATGATGCGGGATACGGCGATTAGGATATTGGTTGTTGATAAACCCGCTGTGCAGCTCGTCCGTTGTGGTGCGCTACGTAGAACGCACCAACCGTATCAGTGTACTCACTCCAGGTGTATCGCTCCATTAGTAAACAGCGACAGTGCACTACTACACTGGTGGACAGCAGTTGCCTGCAACTGAAGAGCGTAATACGCCCTCTAAGAACTGAAGATCGTAATACGGTGTCTAACAACTGAAGAGCGTAATACGGCCTCCACCGGTTTCAATAATCCTCACAGGAAAAAATGACATTAGGGAAAAATATTTGTTTTGATGTCCCCTGCAACCTCCCAGAGTTTTTCGGTTTAAATACTTTTCACCCTGTATAGCGCTGCCCATCTGGGATCTGCGGAAGAGGACTGACATAATCAATAAAACGACACTCCTTGGGAACCTCTGTCTGATTGGATTGAAGCAACTCCCTATGCCCATCGGAACTCGGCTTAGCCATCTTGCATTCCCGACACTAAACCCTTTGTCGAACATAACGATACAGACTGGGCGAAGTTAGGGACTCACAGATCTTGTGGCTAGTTTTATATACCCCAGATGTCCCCCACAACAGAATTTTGATAATATTTGAAAACAGTCGGAACAAGAGCCATAGGCACACATTTTAAGATTCTCATACCACGGACCGCGATGGCAGAGAATGTCCTCTTGTAGTTCATACTCAGGAACTTGATGACCCACACTCAACTTCTCCCTGATGGAGCCCAGCTTGGGATCCTGTTCTTGTTGCGCAGAATCAGCAAACAATACTGGAAATGTAGTGGACTGACCCGACAGCCAATCCACTAGGACGGGTAGCCGAAAGGCACGCGTTTAAGCTCACGCAGGCTGGCGTGAGGTCTGGAAAATGACAAAAATAGTACATAGCTTCTGGAATACTTAACTTTAATTCATAATTGGTGAACATCGGTCTGACGGTACAGGCATCCATAGATAAATAACAAATGTGAATGGCGCCTTGCTAGGTCGTAGCAAATGACGTAGCTGAAGGCTATGCTAACTATCGTCTCGGCAAATGAGAGCGTATTTGTCAGTGTAGCTTCGCTAGCAAAGTCGGCTGTACAACTGGGGCGAGTGCTAGGACGTCTCTCTAGACCTGCCGTGTGGCGGCGCTCGGTCTGCAATCACTGACAGTGGCGACACGCGGGTCCGACGTATACTAGCGGACCGCGGCCGATTTAAAGGCTACCACCTAGCAAGTGTGGTGTCTGGCGGTGACACCACAGGAAACGTGGCAAGCACTGAATTAAGAAGATCTACCACCTCCTACTCTTCGCACATTCTGCACAAGGTATCCACTTCAACGTTATCGCGCCTCCTAAAGTGGCACACGTTGAAATGGAAGGCGGAAATTTGGACAGCCAACCTCGCATTACGCCCAGTTTTACGCCGATGAGCCAGAACCCAACTAGGGCTTGGTTGTCCGTCTAAAGTGTGAATTCCCGGTGTTCAAGGTAGTAGGCGAAGAGGATAGTCAGAGCTTCCAACTGATAAGCAGAGTATTTCTTCTCAGCTGGATACGGGCACATACAGACACAGGCTGGGAGCTCTGCTCTCCACGTTGCTCCTGAAGAAACACGGCGTCAACCCCTGAGTTAGAAGCGTCGGTCTGGACCACGAAGGGTTGACTGAAGTCAGGAACAGCCAGACCATGGGAACTACTCAGAGCGATCTTAAGAAAATCAAACACAGCCTGCTCTCCCTTCTTTCGCAACAGACTTACCAAAGAAAACTTCAGAAGGAATTTTCGGAAGAAGTCAGACGCTTTCTTAGGCTTAAGAGGGCAGAAACTAAATGCTCTGGTCCTAGACTGGCCTGTCCTGACCCCCTCAGCCGGGACTAAATGCCCGAGAAAAAATACCTCACCACGAGCTAAGGTAACTTTAGACGATTTGACAGGCCCACTTGCTTCAGACGCTCCAAAACAAGTCGCAAGTGCTCCAAATGTTCGGATAAGGTGGCACTGTAAATGACAGCATCCTCCTAGAAGTCATACACACGCTTGAACTTCAGATCTCCCATCATGGAATCGAGTAACCTTAGAAGAACTGCCACTCGGTACAAAGGCCGAAGGGCACTTGGTTGAATTCATGTCAGTTCCAGCTAGTGCAAAAGGCAGTGGCCGACTTGAATTATTCGGCAAAGGGAAGCTGGTAATGTGCTTGGTTAAAATCGAAAACGGAAAAATACTGGGCCGTGGAAAACCATGGAAAACAACCGTCTAGACCAGAAAGAGGGACAGACGCCAAGATTAGTTTACGATTAATGATACGATAGTCCAAAATGGGTCCGAACCCCCCCCCCCCCCCCAATTATTCTTAGTCACCAAAAAATGTCGATGATGCATATCGCGAGGTGGACGGCCTTATAACCCCCTCAAAAAGCATTTTATATACCAACTCAGAAATACCTTCATCCTACACTACGTGATCAAAAGTATCCAGACACCCCCCAAAACATACTTTTACATATTAGGTACATTGTACTGCCACCTACTGCCCGGTACTCCTTATCAGCAACCTCAACAGTCGTTAGACATCATGAGAAAGCAGAATGGGGCGCTCCGCGGGACTCAGATTTCGAACGTGGTCAGGTGATTGGGTGTCACTTGTGTCATATGTCTGTACGCGAGATTTCCACACTCCTAAACATTCCTAGGTCCACTTTTTCCTTTGTGATAGTGAAGTGGAAACGTGAAGGGACACGTACAGCACAAAAGCGTACAGGCCGACCTCGTCTGTTGACTGACAGACACCGCCGACAGTTGGAGAGGGTCGTAACGTGTAATAGGCAGACATCTACCCAGCTAATCACGCAGGAATTTCGAACTGCATCAGGATCCACTGCAAGTATTATAACATTTAGGCGGGAGGTGATAAAACTAGGATATCATGGTCAAGCGGCTACTCGTAAGCCACACAACATGCCGGTAAATGCCAAACGACGCCTCGCTTGCTGTAAAGAGCGTAAACACTGGACGTTTGAACAGTGGAAAAACGTTGTGTGGAATTACGAATCGCGGTACCAATGTGGTGATTCGATGGCAGGGTGTGGGTATGGCGAATGCCCGGTGAACGTCATCTGCCAGCGTGTGTAGTGCCAACAGTAAAATTCGGAGGCGGTGGTGTTATGATGTGGTCGTGTTTTTATGGAGAGGGTTTGCCCCTTGTTGTTTTGCGTGGCACTACCACAGCACAGGCACACCTTCTTGCTTTCCACTGTTGAAGAGCAATTCGGGGATGGCGATTGCATCTTTCAACACGATCGAGCACCTGTTCATAATGCACGGCCTGTGGAGGAGTGGTTAGGCGACAATAACATCCCTGCAATGGACTGACCTGCACAGAATCCGGACCTGAATCCTAAAGAACACCTTTAGGAGGTTTTGGAACTCCGACTTCGTACCAGGCCTCACCGACCGACATCGATACCTCTTCTCAGTGCAGCACTCTATGAAGAATGGGCTGCAATTTCCGAAGAAATCTTCCAGCACCTGATTGAAAGTATGCCTGCGAGAGTACCAGCAAGGCTAAGGGTGGGACAACACAATCTTGAATTCCAGCATTACCGATGAAGGGCGCCACGGACTTATAAGTCATTTTCGGCCAGGTGTCCGGATACTTTTGTTCACTTAGTGTAGGTGGAGACAGCCGTGAGGGTGACTGCCTGACTGGAAGACGGTCGGAATGTAAAATCCCATATTCAGTTCGACGTCACACCCGGTTTATCTGTCAATACTTCCTGGGAACCATCAACATTTTAATGAGAACCTGTCTGGAGGTACGTGTGCAACTTCGAACACTGCGGCAGTAGACCTAACGCTGGTATTACAAAGAGCTGCCCTCCTAGAATGGAGTCAAGTGAAAGTTAACCTCAAGACGAAATCCAAAATAAAATTTCCCATGGGCATAATCCAAAACGAATCTCACCTTGCCTACGAAATCACACCTAAAGAGTTCGGTTCTTAAACCCTCCGCCACTGACACCTTTATGGGCCAAGAAAATTCACCGAAGTGACAAGAAATGCACATGGATCCTACCAAAGAAACAGCTTGACCATTACCAGTTCTACAAGTTCTAGCCACAGGCTATAAATTGGGAAACATGCAAATGATCCGTTATCGGGAGTACCACTGACTCATTAAGGGAAGACTGCTGCCTGAATCCAGCAGCGCACTGGGCGGCTCATGACTGGTGTACACGCACACAAACGGGAGAGGATTGTAGGACACCGTTTTTACGTTATTACATGTGCTCGAGAACTTGAAAATGGTGCACGCCTATGGTGCATGTCAACTCTACTTAATACATCTGGTATATCACCGAGTGCCACTAAAGAGCTCATAAACATTCCACATAGTCCTGGTACATTTGGGGGTGATCATCTGACAGCCTCCACTTCCAACCGTTTCTTGACGGATTGCGTGACGAACTGCAACTGTTCTCCAAAATGCGTATCAGAATGTTGTTATGTGGATAATCATAATTCTGACCAGTAAGTGCAGTCGAGAATCTGTAAAATAAATATATGTGAGTGATAAATGATGTGAATTGGGAGAGCGGCTGGGAGGCACACGTTACTTTCTCGGTAAGATCCCATGCAACTACGTGCCCAGACTTTGTGGTTGTGATCTCTCCAATTTGCTTACGGTAAATGCTGGGATGGTTACTTTCAAGAGACAATGGCAATTTCCCCTCGTCGGTTAATGAATGAAGCTAAGGGAATTAATTAAATGTATAGTAAAAGCCATACGATAATGATGATAGTCTGCATGACAACTGCTGAAAAACGACTGACACTTGCCGAGAAACAATTGCCAGTTTCTACGGAACAACCAACAATTCCTACAGAATACCCGATTAACAGTACTAAAAGGAAATGCAGAGGTCGGGACATGTTAATTGCAGCGAAGCCTGTGTACGAACGCTCTGTGTGCACTCGACACTTCATGGAGTACGGCGTTTGACGAAGGAGGTTGTGGAACCGATTAGCGCGACATTCCACTTGGTACAGCAACAGGAACAAATCTGCAAGACATCACGTGAATGCTTACGATCGTGGACGAGCAGGCGGACGCCTCGAATCCGGTGCAAGTGTCACTGCTGTGGCCACGGTAATGCGTTACAAACAATCCTGTTGGACGAACATCCTCAACTGAGGTTGACGATACCGCTAAAGTTGCAAGGTTCTTTTATTATTATAAATATTCATTTGGTGTCAGTTACTATGATATATATCTTCGATATGCTGGTGTACTATGCGTGTATTAGGCGGCTGTGGTGTTATGCCCATCTTCAGGTGCGTCCACCGCGGCGCTCGGAGTCACAGAAACAAGTTACGACACCTGAAGATGGGCGTATAAGGGCCCGAAACCAGTCGTGTCCTAAATAAAAGAACCTTACAACTGTAGCGATATTTTCAATCTCTGGAGTAATACGTTTGTTCAAAAGTGCCACCTCGACATTTAAAAAGGCCAGTGACAGTGGAAATGCTATGCGAAAGCATACCGTCCGTTGTCGACGGATGCACCGCAAGAAGGCCGATACGTAGCCCTAGTGACGAAAAGGAACAAACATCTAGGCAGATGGTTGCAGATCTTGGAAGTTCTACCAGCACTCATGTCTCTGCCACAACGATTTCGTGTTTAGTTGCGATCAAATCAGGCTGGTTTGTATGCTCGATGCTTGTTAAGTACATCCGACTTCAATCACGCCATACTCGAGAAGGAACTATTTGGGGTAACGAGCACGTTAATTGGGGTCATCAACGGCGGTTCAGGGTGATGTTCTCCGACGAAACTGTGGCAAGTGATTCTGGCCATGATTCTGGCCACCAGTCAGTGTGGAGAGAGAGGGGGGACAGGTTGCACATCACAGAATGCCTTTGCGACAGGTACCGTTACACAATAGTGGTACTGCCAGTAGATTATTCTGGATCATCTCCATCCATTTAGGGGTGCGATAGGTCCCGACTTTGTGTTTATGGACAAAAATGCTAGTCCACGTAGGACCGCAGAGATGTCGGACACGTGGAAAGTGAAGATATTGAGCGTATAGAATGGCTTGGGTACTCCACGGACCTAAATCCTATAGAGGATGACTGGGATGCTCTTGGCAGAGGTATTTCTCAACAAACACCCCTCCTCGAACTGCTCAAGAACTGACAACCGCTTTGAGAGAAGAGCGGGACAATATCGCCCAAGGGCTCCTCAACAGCTTGGTAGCCAGCGCGAGTAACAGGTTTAAAATGTGCCTTAATGCCCGAGGAGAGTCCGATATCAAACTTTATGTTGGGAGTCTGACCTGTGTCAAACATGAAAGTTATTTTTGTCTGTTATCCTCTTTTCGTTTTAAATATGCAACTCGCCCTCTATTTCTTACGTAGCGTGTTTCATGTATTGATTATTCCTGTCCAACAATGTCTCCTTTCCGCAGGAACTGTCAAGAAGTGTACTTTGTAGTATGATGAGTTGTTATAGGTGAATGGGACGGCGTGGGTGCTGTAGTTGTCAACGCTGTGGTACGGATCACTGTACCGAGTGCACTTGGATATGAAGTTAAGTGTTGGGTTTGTATTGTAGTACTGACCAAAATGAGTGAAACAGTATTGTGCCACAGGTACCAAGCCTTTTCACTTTGAACAGCACCCATACTGATGTCGACTTTATGTGTACAAATCACCGCCAACAGCTGTCAAAAGTCTTACCTAACACCACCGTCACCACCCCCCACTCATCCCCAACTTGTCTCTTCACAAGGCAATGCCTATAATCACTACTCGACTTCGGTATCACCCCTGAAAGATTACTGCGCTTAGAGTTTTGTAGAACTAAGAGTTTGTTCCAAATACAACGAAACTTTTAACTTCCATGATCCCATTTTAGGCACTAGAAGTTCGAATTAATCAGTCAGAACGTATATGAAGGGCCATCTAGGCACTGCTTTCGCTCAGTACTGTTTTTTAAACTAAATACTGCCAGACGATATTTTGTAGCTACTGCAATTTCTCTCTTTTTCGTTCTGTTTTCAGGATTCTTCACTACCAGAATCAGATCATCACGAAGCTACAGGGTGTTCGTTTTAACTTCCGATAGCTCAATATCTCGTGAACGACGCATCATACAAGCCAAATGTTCTAGGTGAAAAGTTAATATTGATGAAGGGTACGTCTGTCTCTACCACAACTGGCCACCTCCGAAGCACCCCTCCTGCTTGGGGGAGGGGGGGGGGGGGAGGGGGGGCAGGTCAGCTTCTATTTTCCAACGGGAAACCCCGTTTTTACTGCATATTCGGATCCTACGCCAAAAAATACGTACTGTTTACTCAAACCATTGTTTTCCATTCGCGGTAGATGGCGCTGTAATTGATAAATACAAAGTGTGCCTGTCGTTTCAATTAAGAACTGACGCGCCTGATTCCACATTTCATTTACTACTTAAATGTAGACATTTGTGTTCTAACAATTCATATTTATGCTACGCATTTACTTTAATTTTGGAAATTTGATTGATAGTACGATATTGTTAGCCGTTTCAATATCTGGATATCCTTTCACTATAGCTACATGGACACATTATCTTATTACAATGGTCGTGGTTTGTACTTCACCGGCCAGTGCGAAATTAACGGTGGTTGGGTGGAAAGACACATCGAAATCAGCCACTGTGGTGGCTTTGTTCGAGGATGGCCACCGAAATAAAGCATTTCGATTCTTTGCGGACTCACCACAGTCAATCCTTTAGAGAACAAAAAGCTACGTAACCGGTCAGTTAGTTTATTTGTCAGAAAGCACGATGTCTATATCTAGTATTTGTACTGTACAATCACATTTGCAACTCTCAAGTAACGTTTTAACATTAGTGTCAACCCTTAGAACACAAAGGTTTACATTTACCTTGTGCATGGAGTGTAGAATCAAATGCATCAGATTGTAATTGCAACAACAGGCCCACTTGATATTTGTCGATTACAGCGCCATCTACCACGAATGGAAAACAATAGTTTTTAGTAAACCGTAAGTATTTTTTCGGCGTAGACCACCTGAAAATGCAGAACTGGCACCGTCCTCGCAGGAGGGTGCTTCAGAGGTGGCGAGTTATTGTACAGACAGACGTCCCCTTTCCCAATATTAACTTTCTACTTTTCTTGTACGATGCGCCATTTTCGAGATATTTAACTGCCAGAGTTTAAAACAAACATCCTGTATATTCCATAAGTGCCGGCCGGGGTGGCCGAGCGGTTCTAGGCGCTGCAGTCTGGAACCGAGCCACCCCTACGGTCGCAGGTTCGAATCCTGCCTCGGGCATGGATGTGTGTGATGTCCTTAGTTAGGTTTAAGTAGCTCTAAGTTCTAGGGGACTCATGACCTAAGAAGTTAAGTCCCATAGTGCTCAGAGCCATTTGAACTATTTTTTTGTTCTACAGGGTGTTACAAAAAGGTACGGCCAAACTTTCAGGAAACATTCCTCACACACAAAGAAAGAAAATATGTTATGTGGACATGTGTCCGGAAACGCTTACTTTCCATGTTAGAGCTCATTTTATTACTTCAAATCACATTAATCATGGAATGGAAACACACAGCAACAGAACGTACCAGCGTGACTTCAAACACTTTGTTACAGGAAATGTTCAATATGTCCTCCGTTAGCGAGGATACATGCATCCACCCTCCGTCGCATGGAATCCCTGATGCGCTGATAGAGCCCTGGAGAATGGCGTATTGTATCACAGCCGTCCACAATACGAGCACGAAGAGTCTCTACATTTCGTACCGGGGTTGCGTAGACAAGAGCTTTCAAATGCCCCCATAAATGAAAGTCAAGAGGGTTCAGGTCAGGAGAGCGTGGAGGCCATGGAATTGGTCCGCCTCTACCAATCCATCGGTCACCGAATCTGTTGTTGAGAAGCGTACGAACACTTCGACTGAGATGTGCAGGAGCTCCATCGTGCATGAACCACATGTTGTGTCGTACCTGTAAAGACACAGGTAGAGTATCGCGTATGAAATCATGATAACGTGCTCCATTGAGCGTAGGTGGAAGAACATGGGGCCCAATCAAGACATGACCAACAATGCCTGCCTAAACGTTCACAGAAAATCTGTGTTGTTGACGTGATTGCACAATTGCGTGCGGATTCTCGTCAGCCCACACATGTTGGTTGTGAAAATTTACAATTTGATCACGTTGGAATGAAGCCTCATCCGTAAAGAGAACATATGCACTGAAATGAGGATTGACACATTGTTGGATGAACCATTCGCAGAAGTGTACCCGTCGAGGCCAATCAGCTGCTGATAGTGCCTGCACACGCTGTACATGGTACGGATGCAACTGGTTCTCCCGTAGCACTCTGCATACAGTGACGTGGTCAACGTTACCTTGTACAGCAGCAACGTCTCTGACGCTGACATTAGGGTTATCGTCAACCGCACGAAGAATTGCCTCGTCCATTGCAAGTGTCCTCGTCGTTCTAGGTCTTCCCCAGTCGCGAGTCAGAGGCTGGAATGTTCCGTGCTCCCTAAGACGCCGATTAATTGCTTCGAACGTCTTCCTGCCGGGACACCTTCGTTCTGGAAATCTGTCTCGATACAAACGTACCGCGCCACGGCTATTGCCCCGTGCTAGTCCATACATCAAATGGGCATCTGCCAACTCCGCATTTGTAAACATTTAACTGACTGCAAAACCACGTTCGTGATGAACACTAAAGTGTTGATGCTACGTGCTGATGTGCTTGATGCTAGTACTGTAGAGCAATGAGTCGCATGTCAACACAAGCACCGAAGTCAACATTACCTTCCTTCAATTGTGCCAACTGGCGGTGAATCGAGGAAATACAGTACATACTGACGAAACTAAAATGAATTCTAACATGGAAATTAAGCGTTTCCGGACACATGTCCACATGACATCTTTTCTTTATTTGTGTGTGAGGAATGTTTCCTGAAAGTTTGGCCGTACCTTTTTGTAACACCCCGTATAAGTAAAGTGGTTGCTACTTAATGTTACCAAGTGGTGACCGTTAGCAGCTGTGGTGAGGAGACGACTTGTGACGTGCGGCTGGTGCGCAGGTGGTGGTCAGCCAGCTGGCGGAAGCCCCCACGGCGCTGTCCCTCGTCCGCTACGTGGAGGGCAGCGGCGGCGACCCAGACCCCCCTGGCAGCTGGGACAGCGAGCCGGAGGACGGCTGGAGGGCAGAGGGCTCCGGCTCTGGAGAGAAGCCGGTCGGTAAGTGTGCGCCGGCTGCAGCCTGAGCTGGCGGCGCGCATTCCACGACACACCCCACACACTGTCGCGTCGTAACTCTTCTTCTACGAGGGTTATTCCAAAAGTAAGGTCCGGTTATAAAAAAAAATCAAAACTAAAATGTTTTTTCAAAACAATTGTTTTATTTACATTCCTTACATCTTTATCTATTTTTCTACATAACTTCCATACTTATTTAAACATTTGTCACATCGTTCAACAAGCTTTTGAATGCCCATGTTATAGAAATCGGCCGCCTGTGACGATAACCAGTCCTTAACTGCTTCTTTCACTTCATCATCTGTGTCGAAGCGCTTGCCGCCGAGAAACTCCTTTAAGTAACGGAACAGGTGGAAATCACTTGGCGCCAGGTCCGGACTGTAAGGAGGATGGTCCATCTGTTCCCATCCAAATTTCTTGATCAGAGCTTGCGTTTCATTTGCAGTGTGGGGTCTGGCATTGTCATGCAACAACAAGATTCCAGACGACAAAAGACCACGTCGCTTATTCTGGATTGCACGTCGAAGTTTAGTCAGGGTAGCGCAGTAGGCGGCTTTATTAATCGTTGTTCCTCTCTCCATAAAGTCGACTAACAATACTCCACGTCTATCCCAGAACACAGTCGCCATGACCTTACGTGTTGAGATTGTCTGCTTTGCCTTGACCTTGACTGGCGATGACGTGTGACGCCATTGCATTGACTGACGTTTAGACTCTGGAGTGATGTGAGAAACCCATGTCTCATCCCCTGTGACAACATTGTCTAAAAGACTGTCACCTTCCTTATGATATCGCTCCAAAAAATCAAGAGCAAAAGCCATTCTTTTCATTCGTTGGGGCTCAGTAAGCAGCCTGGGAACCCAACGGGCACACAATTTGTGAAACTTCAAATGTTCAGACACAATTATGTACAAAGTTGTTCTACTCACATTCGGAAAATGCATGTCTACGTCTGTAATAGTGAATCGGCGATCTTCACGAATTTTTTTGTCAACCGCATTGACCAAATCGTCTGAAATCACTGATGGTCGGCCACACCGTGGTTCATCGTGCACATTATCCCGTCCTTCATTAAAAGCTCGCACCCACTTGCGCACTTTACTGTCGCTCATTATGTTAGGACCGTACACTTCAGTAATCTGCCGATGGATTTCCGCCGCTGAATTGCTTCTTGCAGACAAAAACCGTATCACTGCCCTTACTTCACAATCGGCGGGCTGATCAATTGTCTTAAACATTGTAAAGTGACACTGTGAACTACACTCAGCAACAGTAACAAAGCGAATGGCGGCGTTTGACGCGCAAGGCTTGCCGGGAGTCGGCGCGCATGCGTGTTTTGTCATTGGCGCCAAATTTCAATAGTTACGGCGAATCGGACCTTACTTTTGGAATAACCCTCGTACTTTCAGAGAAAACGAAACGTACACAGGGTGACCGTAAAGTCCTGCTATAATTTCAAAATGTTATAACTTGGAAACTCTCAGAGTCAGAGCACCGTGGCTCGTTGTAAAACGTTTACCAGCCGTCAAACCTATTTTCCGTTATGACGGAATTTCAGTAAATGTCCCACTTGTCGCTTGTAGAATGTCAAACCGATACACGAGTTCTGCCCATCTTCATGTCAGCACTGCAGTATCAACAGTTCTGACTGCTCTATTCGTGCACGAAGAGCAGCAATTTCCTTGATTGGTGATAACTAAACGCGATCCTAGGGGTAACTGCACAAAAAGAATTGTAATGGCGTGACGTCGGGACCCGTCCATCCCTTCGGAAATGTGTCATTAAGCATATTCGGCAAGTTCAAATTCCTATATGGCGGCGCATCACCTTGCTGGAGCCGCGCGGGGTAGCCGCGTTGTCTCAGGCGCCTTGCAACGGTACGCGCGGCTCCCCCCATCGCAGGTTCGAGTCCTCCGTCGGGCAAAGCTTTGTGTGTTGTCCTTACCGTAAGTTAATTTAAGTTAGATTAAGTACACTACCAGTCATTAAAATTGCTACACCACGAAGATGACGTGCTACAGACGCGAAATTTAAACGACAGGAAGAAGATGCTGTGATATGCAAATGATTAGTTCTTCAGAGCATTCACACAAGGTTGGCGCCGGTGGCGACACCTACAACGTGCTGACATGAGGAAAGTTTACAACCGATTTCTCATACACAAACAGCAGTTGACCGGCGTTGCCTGGTTTAAAGTTGTTGTGATGCCTCGTATAAGGAGGAGAAATGCGTACCATCACGAGTCCGACTTTGATAAAGGTGGGATTGTAGCCTATAGCGATTCCGGTTTATCGTATCGCGACATTACAGCTCGCGTTGATCGAGATCCAATGACTGTTAACAGAATATGGAATCGGTGGGTTCGGGAGGGTAATAGGGAACGCCTTGCTGGATCCCAACGGCCTCGTATCACTAGTAGTCGAGATGAGAGGCATCTTATCCCGATGGCTGTAACGGATCGTGCAGCCACGTCTCGATCCCTGAGTCAACAGATGGGGACGTTTGCAAGACAATAACCATCTATACGAACAGTTCGACGACGTTTGCAGCAGCATGGACTATCAGCTAGGGGACCATGGCTGCGGTTACACTTGACGCTGCATCACAGACAGGAGCGCCAGCGATGGTGTACTCAATAACGAACCTGGGTGCACGAATGGCAAAACGTCATTTTTTCGGATGAATGCAGGTTCTGTTTACAGCATCATGATGGTCGCATCCGTGTTTGGCGACATCACGGCGAACGCACATTGGAAGCGTGTATTCGTCATCGCCATCATGGCGTTTCACCCGGCGTGATGGTATGGGGTGCCATTGGTTACACGTCTCGGTCACCTCTTGTTCGCATTGACGGCACTTTGAACAGTGGACGTTACATTTAATATGTGTTACGACCCGTGGCTCTACCCTTCATTCGATCCCTGCGAAACCCTACATTTCAGCAGGATAATGCACGACCGCATGTTGCAGGTCCTGTATCGGCCTTTCTGGATACAGAAAATGTTCGACTGCTGCCCTGGCCAGCACATTCTCCAGATCTCTCACCAACTGAAAACGTCTGGTCAATGGTGGCCGAGCAACTGGTTCGTCATAATACGCGAGTCACTACTCTTGATGAACTGTGGTATCTTGTTGAAGCTGCATGGGCAGCTGTACCTGTACACGCCATCCAAGCTCTGTTTGACTCAATGCGTATCAAGGCCGTTATTACGGCCAGAGGTGGTTGTTCTGGGTACTGTTATCTCAGGATCTATGCACCCAAATTGCGTGAAAATAATATAATATATTTGTCCAATGAATACCCGTTTATCATCTGCATTTATTCTTGGTGTAGCAATTTTAATGGCCAGTAGTGTAGTAAGTAAGCCTAGGGACCGATGACCTCAGCAGTTTGGTTCAAAAATTTTTACCTTGCTGGAAGGTGATGGACGGCTGCGGCTCTTCGGTCTGCAGTAACAGAAAATGTGTCATCACTTCCAGGTACTCATTTCCCGACATGGTTTTCTGTGCGAAGTAAAATGGTCTTGTCACCCTAACGTGCATTACGCCACAACAAAAATTAATCTTCTCCCTGCCACGAGGTTGTAAACTAGCTCGCGTCCGTAGTCGACCACTACAAGTGCACCCCGGGTAATGCTAAATGAGCTAGAATGAATGGGCAGCCAGACTAGATATTAAATTTCCTGGCTACAGACATGCAGACAAATCGAAATCAAAAAGCTTTAAAAAATGGACCTTTCCAGGACCAACTGATTAAAAGACTTGGCCCTCATATCCGAATATGCCATTTAAACATAGAAAGTGTTGGCCGAGCTAAAAGCGAGTACCTATCTAAACTCCTTGCAGATAATGATATTGACGTTGTTCTAATCCAGGGAACACATTCTCCAACTATGGAAGATCTGCTTAGAAGAGGTAGGATCCATGGCTACGATCTTATGGGTGCTACATATCACAGAGCTTATGGTGTTGCCACCTATGTAAGGCGCAGTATCGAGCATGCTCGTCTCATTTCGACAAATACGCAAAATGATATCCATTATGTCTCTTTGCAAGTGGAGGAGACAATTATAAACAATATTTACAAGCCGCCAAATCTGCCTCGGCCACTGGATGTCCTGCCAGTTACTGCCCATCCATCGATTTATGCTGGAGATTTTAATAGTCACTACCGCCACAGGAACTATGCATGTGACAGTGAGTGTGGTGTTGCACTCACCGACTGGGCTGGAAATGAAAATCTATACCTGGTTTATGTTGCCAAGGATTTGGGAACTTTCAGATCGGCCGCTTGGCCAAGAGATTACAAGCCGGAGCTCTGCTTCGTGTCCCGGGACTGTAGAGGGCGCCCAGCGCCTATATCCAGACAGGTCATACCGGATCTCCCACACAGCCAGCACAGGCCAGTAATCCTCGATATGGGCCTCTCTGTCCCAATAGCGAGATCTGCACCGCGACCCACATGGAATTTCCGTAGGGCTGACTGGCGGAGTTTTGCTGACCACCTAGATAAATATATCTGTTTTACTCCACCAGAACCTAAAAACTACCCTCGATTCGTAGTGGCTCCTTACTGCTGCTAAGAAGAAAGGAATATACACCAGGCTGGAATCAGCAATGTGACAATTTAATGAACAGTATAGCGAAACTGGTGACAGCGATATTGCAGACGACCTCCTTCAATGTCTTGACGCTGCTAGAAGAGTGCGATGGTGTGAGATGGTAGAAAATGTTAACTTCAGATATTCAAGTAGAAAGGCATGGATCCTTCTGCGTAAGCTTGGCGGAGCCTTCAATAAAGCCGGGCAGAAACCTGGTATTTCAAGTAACCAAACCGCTAATCATATAGTTGAAACATCTAGATCATCCAGTGACAAAGAGCATACTTCTAAAATAAAACGAGAACTCACCTCTCTAAAAGCACAGTGCTCAAACGAATCCAGTTCCTTTTCACCATTTACACTGGCTGATTTGGATGAGGCCATCAAAGAAACTGAACGTGCTAAAGCGCCTGGTGTGGATAATATACACTCGGAATTTCAGATAAACATGGATAATGGTGGAAAAAAATGGCTCATCCGCTTCTCCTCTAACATCCTAGATAGTGGAACATTGCCTGTCGAGCTAAAGAAAACAAAAATAGTGGCCATTTTGAAACCAGGCAAACCAGCTGACCACCCGCAAAGCTTCAGACCAATTTCCCTCTTAGGCTGTACTTATAAACTCTTGGAGAAGCTCATCTGTAGCAGAATTAGCGGCTTCATTCTGGAACATATTCCAGCTGAGAAAGCTGGGTGTCAGGGCAGAAGTTGCTTCGGCCAAGTAATGGCCCTAACAACTTTCACAGAGGCTGGTTTCCAAGAAAACGTGAAGACACCTGTCGCCTTCGTATATCTAACTGCGGCTTAACACGGTCTGGAGAGAAGGGATGGTGTACAAATTACCAAAAACAATCCGATGCCGGAAAACAGTAACTCTCATCAATACCATGATAAACAAGGGAGGATTTGCTGTTGATAACACTCAACATTAAATCGACTCTTTACATTTCATTTTGTATTACCATTCATTATTGCAGCTATGACAACAATTCACTTATTCTTTCTCCATCAAACAGGGGAGATATTTCCGTGTTTACTTGGGAGAAAATGTGAGCAAGGAGAGGAAATTAAGTAATGGTCTACCACAGGACTCGGTCTTAGCGCCCCTATTATTGGATATATATAGCTCCGATCTCGCCAGTACCAGGTCAACAAAATTCTGCTACGCAGACGATATCGCTCTTGCTTGTAAAGCCAAGGATCTAGGATGAGCGGAGACAATTCTCACAGAAGACCTAGTCGTCATGAGCGCCTATTTTAGCAAGTGGCGACTTAAACCCAGTACAAGTAAAACTGAAGTATGTACATTCTATCGGACAGACAAACTAGGTAATGCGGAGCTCAGAGTGAAGCTTAAGGGAAACATTCTTTGCTGTAACAAGTACCCCAAGTACCATGGTGGCACCCTTGACAGCACCCTTTCATGTAGAAAACATCTTGAAAATACTGCTGCCAGGATAAAAACTAGTAACAGTATTATTCAAAAATTGTGCGGAATGACGTGGGGAGCTTCAGCAGATACCTTTCGCACATCACCCATTGCGCTGGTGTTCTCAGCAGCCGAGTATTGTGCCCCGGTGTGGCTAAACAGCTGCCACACAAACTTGATCGACGTCCAGTTGAACCGCACTATGTGGTTAATAAGAGGGGCAATCCGACCAACACCGATTTACTGGCTTCCTCTGATGAGTAACATCTATCCACCCGCAATCTGCAGAAGCGAGGCCTTACTTAGGGAATACCACAAGATGAAGGAGAACCTGGAATTAACCGCACAGGAAGACATACCAAGTTTACGACGAAATGGACTCCGTCCAAGAAACCCTCCATTGCGGCAAGCAGAAGAGCTAGATGCCAGTAACACTGGTGTGAGAGACCTGTGGGACCAAAGCTGTCAACGTATTGAAAATCCTGAAGAGCATGAGTGGTTCCGAAAGTGTAGTGGTGATGCTGCTGGGACAGTACTCGACAGGAAACTGTGAGTCATGTTGAGCAGAGTTACAAGTACGACAAAGATCATAGTGACAAAAGAAAGAATACACATAAGAATAATATAAACATATCGATGCATGGCCGATGCGCGGACCCTCATTGCAGATGGTGTGCTGCAGAGTCTCCGGCTTGTGACTGCGGGGCTCCGAAACAGACAATCAAGGACTTTAGGGATGGATGCCCCTTACGCTCCTACCAGGGAAGTTGGAGCGACCTCACAAAAGCTGATGATATGGCTCTTATATGGATTGGGAACTTAGATATTGACATTTAGTTAGTTTTATATGTAGTTTCTGTATTTTCATATTCGTGTTTACATAGTATTACTATGTAATTTTAAACTGCATGTGATCCATACGAATAAATAAATAAATAAAATCCCTATCAGGGATGTGTTCACGTGCGTTGTGTGGATTTTTGGAACCCCAAATCCTAATGTGACGACTCACATGACGAGAATTGTAGTGTGTTACTTCATCTGGAAGCGGACACTTTTTCAAATAGTGACCTTGGAGGCCAGAACAGAACACACAAATCCATACCACAAACGGGGATAGTTTCCTTGTAATACTTCGACAATTTGCACTTTGTATGCTAAAGGCATAATCGCTTATGCTTCCTATAATTCGCGCGATGCACGACGAATTGACTTACGGGGGCTTCACGAAGTGCTGCTTGCCCTCTGACAATACGTGCCTGAGACACGGGCGGACGTTCCCTCCTTCGACGAAAATCTTTATCATTCCCCGTCTCTGTTGTGGATTTGTCTCGGGGGTTCATTAAAATAGCAACAGGTCAGAAGAAGGAGCATTGTGTAGTGTGGTATGCAGAACGTAAATCTGCGGAATTATCGACACCAGTATGGAGGGGCACCACTGCAAAAACAAACATAATGAAGTGGTTAGGAAACCCACAAAGGACAAAGAAAAAAACTACAAGAGACTAAACGTTTTACAGCAAACCCCGATTCTGTATTTCTAATAGTTTCCAAGCTGTGATTTTTTTTAATCACAATGGAACTTTACAGACACTCTCTGCCTATTAAATGAAACGAATGTACACTGGAATTCATCGCTGTGCTTAAGCAGCTCCAAGTGCAGTAGTTTAGAAACTGGTTCTCATGTACGGCATTGACGCGAAGCTTTCAGCGAGCGGCGAGCTTTTCCTGAAAGCAGTTTCGTTTTATTCAGGATTCTAATACACCGTATTATTCCTCGCTATTTTTTTGCCTACAAAACCCTGTTTTTCAACATAATCTCCGTTCAATACCATTGCCTTACTGAGAGGCCCCGTATGCCCACATGGCACGAATCCATTCGTTGACGCCAGAGGCAACGTCTTGATGCGTCAGTAACCTCGTTACACATCCACGTACTGCTTCCCACGGGGTGCATCCTCCATTGGGCCAAACAGGTGGAAGTCGCAAATCCGGGCTGTAGCGCGGATGGAGAGGAACAGTCCAGTGAAGATTTGTGGGCTCCTCTAGGGTGCGCACACTTGTGTCGTGGGGAAGGACACGTTCGTTTGCACCTGTGCAAAGACGAACACGCTGAAGTCGTTTGTTCAATTTATGAAACGTCCCCTTAGAAAAGTTTATGAATTACTGTGCTAATGAACCTCTTACATTATTTGATTTTCAAACAGCTGAGCAGAACTGAACGTACTCAGGCATTTCTCTCTTTACTTATTCTCATCAACACTAAACTGACACACAATATTTTTAGCGCAACGCTATCTGACTTTCAATAATCCCTACAAAAGAATAGCCTTGACTAACAATAACCTATACCTGTCACGATTCACTTACCTCACAAAAATCTTCGTTACTCGAACTACTGCAATGCAGCGAGCGTCAATACTGCCAGCTAAATAAAGTTTCTAACTACTGACGGCACTAACTACTGATAGGCATAGTTAGCAAATGAAAGATTTTTCTAGGGAACAAACAATGTATTTACCTTAATAATGTTCAAACGTCATCATATATGTATATCAGTTTATGATATCCAATATTACAAATTTACTCTTTCTGATGGACCCACGTCCAGATCGTCCGCTCTCAAAATTCTGCCATCTCTCTCCCCACATCCACCACTGCTGGCGGCTCACCTCCAACTGCGCAACGCTACGCGCTGTTCACATCCAACTGCCCAACACTACAATAGCGAATATTACAACAATGCCAACCAGCCACAGACCGCACACAGCACAGCCAATGATTTTCATACACAGCGCTACGTGACGTTACCAATATAAAAACCTAAACAGCCTACTTACAAATTTCCTGAGGGTAGCCTCTCTGGTCCTCCGCGTGCTGGCCGGCCGGATACAGTTATTAGCCTTGCAATGCTGGAACGTGAGGACACCCTTACTGCATGTGACGGGCGGATCACAGTCAGACAGCTCGCTGCTCAACTGGAAGTCTCTGTTGGCAGTGTCGACACAGCCGTCCACCAGTTGGGGTACTCAAAGGTGAGTGCACGCCAGGTTCCTCGCCACCTAACAGTAGACCATAAAGAGCAGTGAGGGACTACATGTGCGGAATTGCACGACCATCACGAGGCTGATCGTGACAATTTTTTGTCGAACATCTTCACAGGTGATGAAACATGGGTTCATCATTTCCAACGGAAAACAATATGGCTATGTAAGGAGTGACGCCACACCACCTATCCTCCGAAGAAGAAGTTGGGCGCCACGCCCCTCAGCCCACAAAGTCGTGGCGACGGTCTGTGTGATATATTCCCTCACGCCTCAACGATCGACTCTGAAGTGTATTGTGCTACCCTCACGAAACTGAAGAAACAACTTCTGCTTGCTCGTCGCCACAAAAATGCAAACGGACTTCTAATGACAACGCAAGGCCTCACGCAAGTTTTGGCGCCCGAGGCTGTTCTTCTTCATCCACCCTACAGCCTGAATCTCCCACCTTCCGACTTCCATCTGTCCGGACCAATGAAGGATGCACTCCGTGGTGTAATGGTACTTGAATTACGTAACAATTGCGGCACCTCACCTCAACCTCTCGTTACCAGCAATATTCTATGTTGTGTCTAGACAAGACAGCCTAGACACAATGCGAGGAAGCCGAAAGACACGCGCTTAAAATCACGCAGGCTGGCGTGAGGTCTGAAACAGGATACGTAATGAATGCTATAAAGAAAAGTACGTAGCTTCTGGAATACTTAACTTTAATCCACATTTGTAGAACATCGCTCTTGATGATACGTTAATAGAATCTCAATATCTATACTGGTAATGGCGCCTTGCTAGGTCGTAGCAAATGTAGCTGAAGGCTATGCTACTATCGTCTCGGCAAATGAGAGCGTAATTCTCAGTGAACCATGGCTAGCAACGTCGGCTGTACAACTGGGGCGAGTGCTAGTACGTCTCTCTAGACCTGCCGTGTGGTGGCGCTCGGTCTGCAATTACTGACAGTGGCGACACGCGGGTCCGTCGTATACTAGCGGACCGCGGCCGATTTAAAAGCTACCACCTAGCAAGTGTGGTGTCTGGCGGTGACACCACATTCTACTGTGTTTCTGTAAAGTAGTTAACATATTTCTGAGACAACATTCAGATTCGATTTCATTAATGTAGAGGTACTTTGATACATCGAATTGTTTATATTATTCTTATGTGTATTCTTTCTTTTGTCACTATTATGTTTGTCGTACTTGTAACTCTGATTTTTGGGCGCGTAAGCAGTTATTAGAGAGTCAAGTGTTGGTCGCCATGTTGAAAAGACGCAAAATGTAGTCAGTTTACGAAATGTGAACTTTAACAGTGAGGAAGATATTTTCAAGTATGTTTTATGTTGTGAAGTGATTTTTTGTGAGTTACGTGATATTGCAACAAAAGTAGTAAAAAAGAAGTGTAACTTAAATTCGGAGTGCTGGTTACTATTTTACATCACGATTGTCCTAACTTGCAAAAGTTTAATCTTCAAGAATGGTTTATGAAAAACATCTATAAAACTTTTGAATATCGCAGAATAACACCTAGACCTCTTTGCATCCGAGCTTGGAATCATCACTACCTCGATTTTCGAGGATTGAGCCATGAGTTCACAACGAGACCAGCGTGGGAAACACGAAAAGATGGGTGCCTAGTTTATTCATTATTTCATGAAATCACTTTATTAACTGTGCTGTAAAGACACCTGCCACATAATATAACTTTGTTGTTGCCCGAAAATGCAATATTTAGCAGCGTCAGCAACACTACAATCACAATTAATTTTTGACCTTTGTTGTGGTAGGGTTGTTAGAGCGGGAAGCAGTACGTGGATGATACGGAGGTTATTGATGCAGCAAGACGCTGGCTTCGACGTCGACGAGTAGAGTGGTGCCATGCGGGCACACACGCCCTGACAGTAAGGTGGCGTAAGGCCGTCGCATTGAACAGAGATCGCGTTGAGAAGCAGGGTTTTGCAGTCATAAGAATGCGGGATAAGATGGTGTATTAGAGTCCTGAAAGAAACAAACCTGTTTTCAGGAAAAAAAATGTGTTGCATTACTTACTGAACGTCCCTCGTAGCTTTTCTTTTCTTCTCGCAGAAAGAGAAACGTACAAGATATTCATAAATTTCCCCTATCGTTTCCGGAAATCATATCTGCGAAACTATTCGAGACAGAACATCGTGATTTTTTATAAATACACTCCTGGAAATTGAAATAAGAACACCGTGAATTCATTGTCCCAGGAAGAGGAAACTATATTGACACATTCCTGGGGTCAGATACATCACATGATCACACTGACAGAACCACAGGCACATAGACACAGGCAACAGAGCATGCACAATGTCGGCACTAGTACAGTGTATATCCACCTTTCGCAGCAATGCAGGCTGCTATTCTCCCATGGAGACGATCGTAGAGATGCTGGATGTAGTCCTGTGGAACGGCTTGCCATGCCATTTCCACCTGGCGCCTCAGTTGGACCAGCGTTCGTGCTGGACGTGCAGACCGCGTGAGACGACGCTTCATCCAGTCCCAAACATGCTCAATGGGGGACAGATCCGGAGATCTTGCTGGCCAGGGTAGTTGACTTACACCTTCTAGAGCACGTTGGGTGGCACGGGATACATGCGGACGTGCATTGTCCTGTTGGAACAGCAAGTTCCCTTGCCGGTCTAGGAATGGTAGAACGATGGGTTCGATGACGGTTTGGATGTACCGTGCACTATTCAGTGTCCCCTCGACGATCACCAGTGGTGTACGGCCAGTGTAGGAGATCGCTCCCCACACCATGATGCCGGGTGTTGGCCCTGTGTGCCTCGGTCGTATGCAGTCCTGATTGTGGCGCTCACCTGCACGGCGCCAAACACGCATACGACCATCATTGGCACCAAGGCAGAAGCGACTCTCATCGCTGAAGACGACACGTCTCCATTCGTCCCTCCATTCACGCCTGTCGCGACACCACTGGAGGCGGGCTGCACGATGTTGGGGCGTGAGCGGAAGACGGCCTAACGGTGTGCGGGACCGTAGCCCAGCTTCATGGAGACGGTTGCGAATGGTCCTCGCCGATACCCCAGGAGCAACAGTGTCCCTAATTTACTGGGAAGTGGCGGTGCGGTCCCCTACGGCACTGCGTAGGATCCTACGGTCTTGGCGTGCATCCGTGCGACAACATCGATGTACTGTGGAGACCTCACGCCCCACGTGTTGAGCAATTCGGCGGTACGTCCACCCGGCCTCCCGCATGCCCACTATACGCCCTCGCTCAAAGTCCGTCAACTGCACATACGGTTCACGTCCACGCTGTCGCGGCATGCTACCAGTGTTAAAGACTGCGATGGAGCTCCGTATGCCACGGCAAACTGGCCGACACTGACGGCGGCGGTGCACAAATGCTGCGCAGCTAGCGCCATTCGACGGCCAACACCGCGGTTCCTGGTGTGTCCGCTGTGCCGTGCGTGTGATCATTGCTTGTACAGCCCTCTCGCAGTGTCCGGAGCAAGTATGGTGGGTCTGACACACCGGTGTCAATGTGTTCTTTTTTCCATTTCCAGGAGTGTATGTCCTCCCTGTACGGGAATATACGTAACGTGCGAGTGCAGCTTGTGGTACAAGGACGACGACATATCGAGGTTTGGGTCTGTCCATGATTCGTGCACGGGTGGCCGAAGCCGTTAAGGCGACCGCTCGCGTTAAGCTGGCAAACCGGGTCAGAGTGCAGGTCCCACACAAACTTTCACAGTCGCCATGCACGCGTGTCCGAACGACTATTCCATAGCACTTCTTAATAACGCAGACACTGCTGTTTAGTATCACGGATGTGTTCATGTGTGTGGTGTCGGTGTCAGGAGCCACAAATCCCAACGTTGTGGCGGCTCACATATCCAGAATTGTGAAACGTTACTTCATCTGGAAACAGGCATATTTTCAAGAAGTCATTCTAAGCGACTATGGAGGCCAGTGTAGATCACGCGGATGGATACCACAGTGGTCGATCGTTGGCTGTATTACCTGTAACACTTGCACTTTGTGGTACATAAAATTACGCGACCGCTAATATAACACGTTACGAGCAGTCGTTCTTGCTTTCTGCAATTCGCGCGATGCACGACGAGTTGACTCGCTGGGGGTGAATTGAAATTCAGTCATCAAGTCTGTCAACACGTGCTTGAGAACTAGTCTTACTTCCACTTCGACGAAAATCTTTGACACTGCTTGTCTCTTTAAAGCTTTTGAACCAACTCATTGTGCTTGTTTTTTTCCGGTGTTGACCTCCCATACTGGCAGCGATAATTCTGCAGTACCATTGTCACAGATTTAGGTTCTCCGTACCAGATAATACATGGATCTTTCATCTGGCCTGTCGCTATTTTGACGCACCCCAAGTCAAATATGTAACATAGGACAAAAGGGGAAAAAAAGGTATGAGATCTGCTAAACTTTGTACAACAAACCACGATTCTCTATATCTAAGACTTTGAAACAATAGCGCGACTCTGTGGACTTCCGGTACTTATTGCGTTAAATGAATCTATCGCTATTGCTGAGCAGCTTCTAGTATACTAATTTAGAAACTGGTCGTCGTATACCACATTCACATGAAGTTTTCTAGATACTTGCTGGACACACTACTTTGGTCTCACTTGCGTCTACAATTTTTAGTAGTATTTTTCAGGTAATGCCCATTCCAACAAGTAGAATTTAGTGTCAAGACTGTTTTAGTTTTATTACGCATGTCATTGTTCCCAACTTCAACACACTGGCAAGTAATCTTTCAAGCGATTTAGCCTCACTTGATCAATTTTCATTGGCCCTAGTAACCTAGCTGTAAGGTGCATTAATTACATAATGAAGTAACCATCCATTTTGGTAACAATGGGACTTGATTGTTGTATAGCTTAGTATGGCATCTGCACCTCTCATTAAAACATTAGTAGATTCAAATTCTAATGTACTACAAGTTTGCTGGTCAATCTGACTTTTGTCAGCGGTAAGACACATATCTGTAACACGATTTCGCGTCTTTTTTTCATTTTATAAAGGGAAAACGGAAAGACAGTTTCATTTTATAATCTGTCATTATAAAACCAAACTTCTCCAGCTATTAGCTGTCCACCTGTGAAACGGAAGGCTCTGTAATGACGCCGAGCTCTGACATTAAGAGGACAGACAATGTTGGCGTTGGCAAACCACAGGTTTAGCCTGGAACAGCCGCCTTCTTCACCCTCTTGAGCGTTGATATTTCCAAGTGCACACAGATTTTTTTCATATTTGAAAATTGCTTCATTTAGTAACTACAGTCCTTTGTATTAGTGTTGTCCTAACGTGATTATGTTATTGGACTTCATTGGGCATAAGGGGGTCCCTGTTGAGATATACAGGGTGTTTCAAAAATGACCGGTATATTTGAAACGGCAATAAAAACTAAACGAGCAGCGATAGAAATACACTGTTTGTTGCAATATGCTTGGGACAACAGTACATTTTCAGGCAGACAAACTTTCGAAATTACAGTAGTTACAATTTTCAACAACAGATGGCGCTGCGGTCTGGGAAACTCTATAGTACGATATTTTCCACATATCCACCATGCGTAGTAATAATATGGCGTAGTCTCTGAATGAAATTACCCGCAACCTTTGACAACGTGTCTGGCGGTATGGCTTCACATGCAGATGAGATGTACTGCTTCAGCTGTTCAATTGTTTCTGGATTCTGGCGGTACACCTGGTCTTTCAAGTGTCCCCACAGAAAGAAGTCACAGGGGTTCATGTCTGGCGAATAGGGAGGCCAATCCACGCCGCCTCCTGTATGTTTCGGATAGCCCAAAGCAATCACACGATCATCGAAATATTCATTCAGAAAATTAAAGACGTCGGTCGTGCGATGTGGCCGGGCACCATCTTGCATAAACCACGAGGTGTTCGCAGTGTCGTCTAAGGCAGTTTGTACCGCCACAAATTCACGAAGAATGTCCAGATAGCGTGATGCAGTAATCGTTTCGGATCTGAAAAATGGGCCAATGATTCCTTTGGAAGAAATGGCGGCCCAGACCAGTACTTTTTGAGGATGCAGGGACGATGGGACTGCAACATGGGGCTTTTCGGTTCCCCATATGCGCCAGTTCTGTTTATTGACGAAGCCGTCCAGGTAAAAATAAGCTTCGTCAGTAAACCAAATGCTGCCCACATGCATATCGCCGTCATCAATCCTGTGCACTATGTCGTTAGCGAATGTCTCTCGTGCAGCAATGGTAGCGACGCTGAGGGGTTGTCGTGTTTGAATTTTGTATGGATAGAGGTGTAAACTCTGGCGCATGAGACGATACGTGGACGTTGGCGTCATTTGGACCGCAGCTGCAACACGGCGAACGGAAACCTGAGGCCGCTGTCGGATCACCTGCTGCACTAGCTGCGCGTTCTCTCTGTGGTTGCCGTACGCGGTCGCCCTACCTTTCCAGCACGTTCATCCGTCATGTTCCCAGTCCGTTGAAATTTTTCAAACAGATCCTTTATTGTATCACTTTTTGGTCCTTTGGTTACATTAAACCTCCGTTGAAAACTTCGTCTTGCTGCAACAACACTGTGTTCTAGGCGGTGGAATTCCAACACCAGGAAAATCCTCTGTTCTAAGGAATAAACCATGTTGTCTACAGCACACTTGCACGTTGTGAACAGCACACGCTTACAGCAGAAAGACGACGTACAGAATGGCGCACCCACAGACTGCGTTGTCTTCTATATCTTTCACATCACTTGCAGCGCCATCTGTAGTTGAAAATTGTAACTACTGTAATCTCGAAAGTTTGTCTGCCTGAAAATGTACTGTTGTCCCAAGCTTATTGCAACAATCGGTGTATTTCTATCGCTGCTCGTTTAGTTTTTATTGCCGTTTCAAATATACCGGTCATTTTTGAAACACCCTGTAACATACACTATTTGCTAGCACCTCCCGCACACTCAGTGTCCGCTGTTTCCACGATGACGTAATTTTATTTTTGAACGTAAACTCTTGAATTTTGTTAGGCAGCATCATTTTTCTCTTCAATTTTTTCTTGCACATCGACTTTTCGATCCCTCAGTTGGGATCCTCTCGGGTTCTCCTGGTGTTCCCAGACAGCTGAACACTGTCAAAGACCAGTGTCGCGTTCACTTACCAGAGCCAGTTTGCCTGCACGTATTCTGAAGAAGTGCGGTTATTGGACGAAACTTTTGAGTCTATTATTGCTGGTAACCCGACGAATAGAATGGTTCGAGAATTCACAGATCTGTGATCAGACTCCAGAACGAATAGCTCAATTAGCAAAAATCTAACCGCCCTCTCCCCAATAGCTATCGGGATATGTGGTCTTGCGAACAAACAGAAACGATTCTGCTGAAACCTATTAAAATATTAAAATTAACTCTTCACCTTACTTTTTAGCAAGTCATTTATTGAGGAAACTGAGACGCCTAGTTGTAAGCATAAATACTTTAGTGAACTACTCGAAAGATTTCTTAGAAATATTGAGCACGGTGAAAATATACATGAGTGACATTCTTGTAGCCGGCTTCTAGGTGCTACAGTCTGGAACCGCGCGACCGCTACGGTCGCAGGTTCGAATCCTGCCTCGGGCATGGATGCGTGTGATGTCCTTAGGTTATTTAGGTTCAAGTAGTTCTAAGTTCTAGGGGACTGATGACCTCCGAAGTTAAGTCCCATAGTGCTCAGAGCCAACATTCTTGTAAGTTTAGGTATGAAATGAGTATCCCAGTAGCAGGTACTATGGAGATCAGAGGGGAGGAAGTTGTTCCGTATGTGCGTGACGTGATCGAATTATGTCTGTAAACGCGCTGTTTTAAGTGGAACGTAAAATTTTATGAGAATTCGTATTGCCATTGGTTAACCTTTATAGCCAGTCGCAGCTGACATTTTTATGCAACAATTTGAACAATATGTATTAATCAGTGCGCCACTAAAGCCTTCTGCTTCTCTCTATAATGTGAATGACACACAATAAGAGCTTGATGCATTCCACAATGTGTCAAAATAGATTCATCACACAATGAACTTCACCAGGGAAGTAGGGAATGATGTCAGTCTCTTGTTCCCACATGTGGTTATCCAACAATAGTCTACACATAGTGTATAGAAAGGCTAAAAACACAAATAAGTATCTAGACGCCACTTCGTATCAGCACTCAGACGAGAAGCAAACATTGTTAAACACTCAGTCTTCATGTGCCTTCCGTATCAACGGTAATAACAGCTTGAAATCACAGCTGAATCTCTTAAAGAAGACACTCAAGGCCAACGACTGTGATGGTTTATCCATAGAAAGAGTTTTCAAACGACATATCGTTAATTATGCTAATAAGTAAGATGAGGAACCGCCTTATTTCTCTGTTACGCTACCGTTCGTTTCTAGAATTACAGCTCGCATATGCGTAATTCTTCGGAAAATTGTATAAAGACTTATGTTTCCGTCATAAGAAAATAAAAATCTGTTTGTGTGGGTGTGGCGAAGTGCATATAGAAGAAACGGGAAGGACTGGAAAAGAATGTATTAAACAGCGCGACCGCCACAGGCAGTCAAAACAAAGTGTGATATGAGCGGGAATGGAGCACTCGAGAAAGGTGGCCAAAATATAGATTTCAACAACGTACGAGTGCTAGCCGAGGAAAGCAACATTCATGGAAGGAATGTCTGAGAATCGGGCGAGATTTATAAGAACGAATATTAACTCGAATAGAGAAGGCGGCTATAGGCTTACAGTTTCGTGGCCTCCCGCCGTCGAGGAAGTAAATACACGGCGACGGTGCGCGAGGAATACAAACAAGTACCAGAATGCCACCTTTGAGGCATGATAATAATGTCTTCATAAACATCTCCCCTCTGTTGCTCTTCTAGATTTGCTATCTGTCCAATGATGGCGGCCCACCCATAGCGGCCGCAAAAATTTCAACAAATAACTTCACTTATTCAGAATGAACACGAGAAAACACCGTTTTAAAATTTGTAAGGTACCCCTTATGTCCAAGCCACATTTTATTTCCTTATTTTCCTGTTTTACAATTTCGTATCACTTCTTTAGATATGATCAGTGAGTAAAGCGGTGCTGCAGAAAGCACAAGGTCGGAGTGAGTAAGATTTCAGTTCCCACGCCGGCCGAAGGAGCCGGTGGACCATATGGCGCTACCGCCGGAAGGCGGTGCAAGGCGCTGCGGCTGCACAGGAGAACACTGTTGACACACACATCCATGCCCGAGGCAGGACTCGAACCTGCGACCGTAGTGGTCGCGCGATTCCAGACTGAAGTGCGTAGAACCTCTCGGCCACTCCGGCCGGCAAAACAGATGTGTACTTCCATAAAACGCCATATAACAATGAGAGATCAGTACTCACAGGTTTTGAAAAAAATCATAGCGCGGTAAAGTGGTTGATTACAGGCAAATCCCATCGTTCATCGTCTAGATAAAACCGATAGCACGCTAGAAGCGGTTGTTTGTAACGGGTGGCTGTAAAGGCCTCCGTAAACGATGAAACATTTTGTCAAACTAAACTAAACTTGCCAAATGTCTGACCGATTCATGGTTGGTTGAGTGGGTGAGAGGAGACCAAACAGCGAGGTCATCGGTGCCCTCGGATTAGGGAAGAATGGGGAAGGAAGACGACCGTGCCCTTTAAAAGGAACCATTCCAGCATTTGCCTGAAGCGATTTAGTGAAATCATGGAAAACCTAAATCAGGATGGTCGGACGCTGGTTTGAACCGTCGTCCTCCCTAATACGCGTCCAGTGTGGTAACCAATGCGTCACTTCGACGGGTATGTTTCTCAGTTTACGGTTCAGTTTGACGTGTTTGTGAATCATAGACCGTAATTGTCGAGTTTACGAAAAATTTTTATTGGCAGAAAGTTTGACAAGATGGCGAATGTTTTTTATGTCGACGTTTCGATACATATATTCAGTGATAAATTGTTTTATTACGATTTATCTCACTGTATCGTTAGTTTCCACCACTATGAAAACTAGGATCAAGTATAAAAAAATAGCACTGACAATTACCAAAATGGTAGAGGTACCACTTCTTTCCCAGCCATCTATCACACATGAAGAGGTTATGAACAAAATCAATATTTTACACATACAGTGACATACAAACGGAGTGGAATGCAATAAAAGAATTCGAAGTTCTTCCACGGACGATGTGGGCCATATGTTCCCTCGTTGCGGTATATTAATGACCTGTCATTAGAGGACAAAGTAGGAGAGAATAAGTTTTCAGATACTTGTATCTTCTTTTTCAATGTGAAAGTGAAGTAACGCTAAACAAGTTATTAAACGTTTCGCTGTCCACGTGCAGAAAGTTGATGTAATCATCAGATTCTGACTGAAACATTTTCATTAACAGGTTTCCAGTTGCATATTTCTCATTTTACATTCCCTGGACCAGCGTCTTGTTTTCTTCTTCTTTTAACGCAGTGCTAGACGCAACGTCAGAATGCTGTCTTTGCTTTTGTGGCAATTCCCACTGGTGCCAAAATACAGCGTACACGAAAAGCCTCTGCTTAATAAGTAAGGGTAAATTGACAAGCTTTCTTTGTACGTGTACGGACTTATTTAACACATTCGTGACTACATAAAAACGAACTGGAGAGGAAAGTTTGCTCTTTTAGAAGGGACTTGATAAGTTTCAAAAAGTTTCATTGCCCGTTCGAAGAAAGTTGATGTAATCATCGGATTCTGAGAGTAATACTTCCTTTATCATAAAAAATGGTTCAAATGGCTCTGAGCACTATGGGACTTAACATCTATGGTCATCAGTCCCATAGAACTTAGAACTACTTAAACCTAACTAACCTAAGGATATCACACAACACCCAGCCATCACGAGGCAGAGAAAATCCCTGACCCCGCCGGGAATCGAACCCGGGAACCCGGGCGCGGGAAGCGAGAACGCTACCGCACGACCACGAGCTGCGGTCCCTTTATCATATTTTCATGGGTAATTCTCTCATTGTAAGCCATTTCCTGGGCCAGAGTCTTGTTTTCTTCTTCCTCTTTAAACACAAAGACAGAGTTAGTATTAGATTTGCTTTGTCTGCATTTCTGACCTGTCTCATTACTCCCAAGTCTCAAAACACACACGAGCACGAATAGCGTTTGCTTCAGATTGAAGTTAAGCTGACAAACATTGTTCGAACGTTTACAGGCTTGCTTGGCAAAATCGTGGCTAGATAAGAGTGATTTTGTCAAACACGTTTGACCGTTTACTGAGGCCTTAAGTGACAGGAAGCCGGATAAACCTTTTTAAGTTTCTTACGCCCTTGTACAAGGGTTGTTCAATGAGTAATACCCGACATATTTTTTCTCAGAACATGTTTATTGTTAAGAGCCAGAATTTGGTGACAATATACATCAACATGTCTTGTCCATGTCCTATTTTTCTACGTAGTCTGTAGCCGTACGCCATTGTTGTGTAAGAGCATGAATTCCCTGGCGGTAAAAGCTCTTGTCCTGTAGGCGTAGCCATGTTTTCACTTCATGACTGACACCCTCGGCGTCTTAAGAGTTTGTTCCTCGTTGTTGCTGTTGTGGTCTTCAGTCCTGAGACTGGTTTGATGCAGCTCTCCATGCTACTCTATCCTGTGCAAGCTTCTTCATCTCCCAGTATCTACTGCAACCTACATCCTTCTGAATCTGCTTAGTGTATTCATCTCTTGGTCTCCCTCTACGATTTTTACCCTCCACACTGCCCTCCAATGCTAAATTTGTGATCCCTTGATGCCTCAAAACATGTCCTACCAACCGATCCCTTCTTCTAGTCAAGTTGTGCCACAAACTTCTCTTCTCCCCAATCCTATTCAATACCTCCTCATTAGTTATGTGATCTACCCACCTTATCTTCAGCATTCTTCTGTAGCACCACATTTCGAAAGCTTCAATTCTCTTATTGTCCAAACTAGTTATCGTCGATGTATCACTTCCATACATGGCTACACTTCATACAAATACTTTCAGAAACGACTTCCTGACACTTAAATCTATACTCGATGTTAACAAATTCCTCTTCTTGAGAAACGCTTTTCTTGCCATTGCCAGTCTACATTTTATATCCTCTCTACTTCGACCATCATCGGCTATTTTACTCCCTAAATAGCAAAACTCCTTTACTACTTTGTCTCATTTCCTAATCTAATTCCCTCAGCATCACCCAACTTAATTTGACTACGTTCCATTATCCTCGTTTTGCTTTTGTTGATGTTCATCTTATATCCTCCTTTCAAGACACTGTCCATTCCGTTCAACTGCTCTTCCAAGTCCTTTGCTGTCTCTGACAGAATTACAATGTCATCGGCGAACCTCAAAGTTTTTATTTCTTCTCTGTGGATTTTAATTCCTACTCCGAATTTTTCTTTTGCTTTCTTTACTGCTTGCTCAATATACAGATTGAATAACATCGGGGAGAGGCTACAACCTTGTCTTACTCCTTTCCCAACCACTGCTTCCCTTTCATGTCCCTCGACTCTTATAACTGCCATCTGGTTTCTGTACAAACTGTAAATAGCCTTTCGCTCCCTGTATTTTACCCCTGCCACCTTCAGAATTTGAAAGAGAGTATTCCAGTTAACATTGTCAAAAGCTTTCTCTAAGTCTACAAATGCTAGAAACGTAGGTTTGCCTTTTCTTAATCTTTCTTCTAAGATAAGTCGTAAGGTCAGTATTGCCTCACGTGTTCCAACATTTCTACGGAATCCAAACTGATCTTCCCCGAGGTCGGCTTCTACCAGTTTTTCCATTCGTCTGTAAGGAATTCGCGTTAGTATTTTGCAGCTGTGGCTTATTAAACTGACAGTACGGTAATTTTCACATCTGTCAACACCTGCTTTCTTTGGGATTGGAATTATTTTATTCTTCTTGAAGTCTGAGGGTATTTCGCCTGTCTCATACATCGTGCTCACCAGATGGTAGAGTTTTGTCATGACTGGCTCTCCCGAGGCCATCAGTAGTTCAAATGGAATGTTGTCTACTCCCGGGACCTTGTTTCGACTCAGGTCTTTCAGTGCTCTGTCGAACTCTTCACGCAGTATCTTTAAGCGGCCGAAAGACATGGAAGTCCGAGGGAGCCAGGTGTGGACTGTAGGCTGGATGGGACAGTGATGTCCAACCCAATTTGACGACGTGTACCCGGGTTCTCAGACTTGTGTGTGGGCGTGCATTATTGTGTTGGCCTCTGTATTGATGGTTAACCCTCTTGGCATCACGTCACGAGAATGACGCCATCACAATCCCACATCACAATCACATCATTTTTCCGGCGGAGGGGGTTATCTTCAGTTTCTTCTTTTCTGGTGAATGAGGATGATGACACTCCATGGACTGCCTTTCTGTTTCCGGCGCAAAGTGGTGTACACAGCTTTCGTCTCCAGTAACGATCCGTGACAGAAAGGCCTCTCCGTCGGTCTCCAAACGCTCAGATGAAATGGCCTTTCTTTGAATCTTGTGGTCTGCTGTGAGCATTCGTGGAACCCATCATGAGCACCTCTTTGAATATCCAAGAGTCTCGGTCATTGAAGACGCACTTCCATTGCTGACCGACAACTGTAGAGCCGATTGTCGTGTTGTGATGCTCCGGTCGGCACGAATAATGGCATCCGCACGATTCCGGAGCAGTGGCTGTGACAGGACGTCCCGAGCCTGGCTGACCATGGAGCTCTGTTTCTGTCTTTCCTGAGGCTGTAACTTTCCCTACCCATCGCCCGACTGTACTCCTACAGGGTGTTTCAAAAATGACCGGTATATTTGAAACGGCAATAAAAACTAAACGACCAGCGATAGAAATACACCGATTGTTGCAATATGCTTGGGACAACAGTACATTTTCAGGCGGACAAACTTTCGAAATTACAGTAGTTACAATTTTCAACAACAGATGGCGCTGCAAGTGATGTGAAAGATATAGAAGACAACGCAGTCTGTGGGTGCGCCATTCTGTACGTCGTCTTTCTGCTGTAAGCGTGTGCTGTTCACAATGTGCAAGTGTACTGTAGACAACATGGTTTATTCCTTAGAACAGAGGATTTTTCTGGTGTTGGAATTCCACCGCCTAGAACACAGTGTTGTTGCAACAAGACGAAGTTTTCAACGGAGGTTCAATGTAACCAAAGGACCGAAAAGCGATACAATAAAGGATCTGTTTGAAAAATTTCAACGGACTGGGAACGTGACGGATGAACGTGCTGGAAAGGTAGGGCGACCGCGTACGGCAACCGCAGAGGGCAACGCGCAGCTAGTGCAGCAGGTGATCCCACAGCGGCCTTGGGTTTCCGTTCGCCGTGTTGCAGCTGAGGTCCAAATGACGCCAACGTCCACGTATCGTCTCATGCGCCAGAGTTTACACCTCTATCCATACAAAATTCAAACGCAGCAACCCCTTAACGCCGCTACCATTGCTGCACGAGAGACATTCGCTAACTATACAGTGCACAGAATTGATGACGGCGATATGCATGTGGGCAGCATTTGGTTTACTAACGAAGCTTATTTTTACCTGGACAGCATATGGGGAACCGAAAAGCCCCATGTTGCAGTCCCATCGTCCCTGCATACTCAAAAAGTACTGGTCTGGGCCGCCATTTCTTCCAAAGGAATCATTGGCCCATTTTTCAGATCCGAAACGATTACTGCATCACGCTATCTGGACATTCTTCGTGAATTTGTGGCGGTACAAACTGCCTTAGACGACACTGCGAACACCTCGTGGTTTATGCAAGATGGTGCCCGGCCACATCGCACGGCCGACGTCTTTAATTTCCTGAATGAATATTTCGATGATCGTGTGATTGCTTTGGGCTATCCGAAACATACAGGAGGCGGCGTGGATTGGCCAGACATGAACCCCTGTGACTTCTTTCTGTGGGGACACTTGAAAGACCAGGTGTACCGCCAGAATCCAGAAACAATTGAACAGCTGAAGCAGTACATCTCATCTGCATGTGAAGCCATTCCGCCAGACACGTTGTCAAAGGTTTCTGGTAATTTCATTCAGAGACTACGCCATATTATTGCTACGCATGGTGGATATGTGGAAAATATCGTACTATAGAGTTTCCCAGACCGCAGCGCCATCTGTTGTTGAAAATTGTAACTACTGTAATTTCGAAAGTTTGTCTGCCTGAAAATGTACTGTTGTCCCAAGCATATTGCAACAAACGGTGTATTTCTATCGCTGGTCGTTTAGTTTTTATTGCCGTTTCAAATATACCGGTCATTTTTGAAACACCCTGTGTGAACTGCAGCATCGCTATACACTGCACACAAACATTTTTGTATGTTCACCACGGTTTCTTGTTCTCCACACAAGAATTCAATAACAGCACACTGCTTGTAGCTATGTAGCTGCCGTTTTGACGCTGTACTATGGCTCTGCTATCTGCCACAACGGTTCGAAACTTCACCGGCTCACAGAACAAACATCGAATGTGAAGCACCAGAAGGACGTTTGTCTATGTATATTAACGGCCTTTTTAAAAAACTGTGGGGCATTACTTATTGAACGACCGTCGTACTTACGGAAACTAACTAAAAACTCCACATTAACATGTCTTAACTTTGATAGACAGGTATAATAAAGTCTTGAATGTTTTGACGTGGACGGCACAGAATTGTGCATTACGCCAGCATAAATAGTACTGATGGTTCGGCGTTAACGAGCCATGTGTGTGAGGTGGCTTTAGCGGAAGGCTCGGTCCGAAATGGTGCCACCTGTGACTAGATAGGGGGGAGAGGGGGGGGGTGGCTTAAGAGCGCATCAAACTTACGTACTACTATGTGTTACATGGTCATTCGGATTTCTTCTTTAAAACAGTTAAAACTGGTTAATTATAGTGCAAATTAATACAGCTTTGGAAAAGTTAGCTAAAAATACGAATATTTTTTGAATACTACAGTGCACTACTACTTAGAACCAGCAGACGTTTAGCGTATCGATAGTATTGCAGGGCACATGAAGAAGTTTGTTTTTTAAAAAAAATATCCAGCTACGACAATTAAATATAAAATTTAAAATCTGGTCTTACAAAACAAGAACCGCAACAAAGAATAACAGCATCCCTAGGTGTGCGGGTAGACAACAATCAACACTGGATAGCAGACTCTCGTGGTGCAGCTCGGCCTACTGGCTGGCAGTAATTTCGGGGAACTTCTTGAATGATGGATTAATTTCAGCCTCCTATGAAATGTTGAGTGCGAAACCCTTAATTTCGTAGTGCAGCACCTACAAACTTGGACATAGGTTAATAATCATGCAGCCGGTTTCTTGTAAATGGGCACTTAAAGCTGACCGTGAGCCCGAGTAGTTACCAATTACTCTAAAACAGACCTCAAAAATTCTTCTTGTTGGGTCTATACACCTGGAACCACAATCGCCACACGTGTTGCGATACGCACCCTGTGACTTTGTTATCCTGCTTTGTTCCTCGATAGGCCCTTGCTTTTAGGGTGTTGCCGTAACAGGAAACCATGCCTTGCTGACAAGTCTTCTCTCTCTCTTGGGGATGTATTCTGCTGCTATCTGTCACCAGGACAACGCTCGTCCTCATATGGAATGTCTCTCTACAGACTGCCTTCGTGTAGTTTACTCTCTTGTTCCCAACAAAATTTCAATGGAACAGCCTTAGTGCACACACTAATACCCGGCAATGGTGCCGGTGACAACGCCTATGAGCAATCTGAAACAAGTTTCAGATTCCAAATGGTCAAATTGCTCTAGGAACTTCTACTAGTTTCTTCCTGTTGAAAGTTGGAAACACACTTTAAGGTGCAAAGTAGCTGGACACCTGTAAGTGTAAAATAACATGAGGCGTGGCTACCCGACGCCTTTCTGACGGCGTGAAGTGTGCTGGGGACGCTTTCAGTAAGGTGTCTGAATGTCTCTGGAGGAATGGTAGCCCACTATTTCTCGAAGCCCGAAATCAGAGAAGGTGACGCTGGGGTCTGGATCGCCGCAAACGTGTTTCATCGCATGCAGGTCGGGACTCCGGACAAGTCAACCCATTTCAGAAATGTTACTGTCCACAGACCATTTCCTCACAGGGCGCATTGTTATGCTGCTACAAACAGTCACTGTCTCTGAACTTTTTCTCTACTGTAGCAGTATAGAATGCTGTAAAATGTTCTTCTGCAGTTAGCATTTTCTTAAGCACAATGGGGGGACTACACCCTACCAAAAACTATCACGAAAAATTCCACCATACCGTCACAACACGTCCCGTACTTCAATGTTGGTACTACACAGGGTGGCAGGTTACATTCACCAGGCATTCATCAAACCAAACCCATTGGACCAGACTGCAACAGATTACAGCGTACTTCATTACGCCAATCTCTCGGTTCCCCTCACTTATCCGCTGCCCAGTAGGGTCGCTGTTTATACCACCTCAAGCATCCTTCAGCACTGACTGTAGGTATGTGTGGCTTATCAGGATCTCCCCATTCCTTTTAACCCGCTACGCGTAGTCATTGCGCTAGCTGGACTGATGGAGCTACTTTAAAACTTGCGAGTGACTCCTTCCGTTGATTTCATGTGATTTTTTTATCACAGCCCTCCGAAATACTCGACGTTGCCCGCCCGTACCTGAGGTCTGCCCGGTCTCGCCTTATATTAGCTGTGTTTGTTCCTTTGCATTTCCATTTCACAGTCACATCACCAACCGTCGTCTTGGGCAGCTACAGAATGATGAATCTGTTACTCAGGTGACATCCAGTGCCCAGCCCAGGTACGATGACGTTGAGTTCTTCTGACCGACCCATTTTGCTGTTACTGATTCTCTACTGACAACACAACACTCCCCGCCTCCATTTATACCGCGTCCGACTGCCGTGACATCTAGTGGTCAATTACGAATCCAACAGTGGTGTGCGGCTACCTCTGATGACATAGTGTATTTCGGACACAAGCAATGTAGGTAAAAGGATAATGTCAAGAAAATAAGAAGATTGTGCGAAAGGCTGTATTTGACATTAAAATTCGTAGATCTGTGATTTGTCACCGCTACAACCCACTTTGATCAATATAGACCACGTCAACTTTTATCAAAGACGTATACACTCTGATCACTAATGCAACTGATATACTTCTACAATTGAAAGAAAACAGCCCTCGGTCACTATTTTTAACGAATTAACCGGGTTTCAACACTGCTAGGAGTGTCTTCCTTTTAAATCAAAGAATGGTCTATAAGATGGTCACAGAATTGTGACTAAAATGTATGATACAGAGTATAAGTACAGAATCATCTTGAAAGTCTGGCAGTACTTGTATGCCATTTATAAAATAATAAATATGTGAAAAGGGCATTAGTCACAAAGATATTTAAGACAAAAAATTGTGATGACGAGCCACTAACGGCTGCTCGTTACTTACGCGGTTACAGGTTGCAAACGGACTAGAGATTCTATACTTATACTCTCTATCATACGTTTTTTGTCATAAGTCTGTGATCATGTTATAGACCATTCATTGATTTAAATTGTGACGAAGACACTCCTAGCAGTGTTGAAACCCGGTTAATTCGTTAAAAATAGTGACCGAGGGCTGTTTTATTTCAATTCACGGTCTCTGAACTTGCAGCCATGTACAAAATTTTGTGATATACTTCTGTTTCGGCCCATTTACATGCGTTCCTATGTCTTTCATTTATCACTATATGGAACTCAATAGAAGACAAATATTTATTATGATCGAAGAGTCCACGGGTGTGTTGCCGCTTCATAGTGACGGGCACAATATTACGGCGATCAATCATGTCGCCATTGTCAGGTGCGCTGACGAAATGAGCTCCTGAGGGCGGACGGCCGCCTTATATCCCCTCCCCCCACTGCCCGTTCCCTCCGCGGTGCGCGCCCACAGTCGGCGTCGGTAGTCGCGGAGACGCAGGGGTCGGCAGCGCGTGGCGGACTGTGAAGTCCTTTCTACGCAGAAGGCAGCGCGTCCCGCCCCTGCTCGTCGGACAAAACGTCGTCTGCAACCCGGACGGCAAAGCAGGCGCCCTGGCGGACCACTTCGAGCTGTCATTCACCCCGGTGGATGACAACGTAGACGAAGAACACCTCCATCGGGTTGAGGAGCAGCTCCCTGTGTTCCTGGAAGCCAGGGACGACGCGGACGAGATAGACCCCATCTCCGATGAGGAGGTGGCCGCCCAGATTACGGCGCTCAACACCAAGAAGGCTGGCGGTGCTGACGGCGTCACCAACCATCTGCTGAGGAGCCTGCCGGCGGGTGCATACCCGTTCCTGGTGGGCATCTTCAATCAGGTCCTTCGCTCTGGGGTCTACCCCACTGTATGGAAACATGCAGAGGTGGTGGCAATCCCCAAGGCGAACAAGGACCCACGTGACGCCGCCAACTACAGGCCCATCAGCCTACTGCCGGCGCTCTCGAAGGTGTTCGAGCGCCTGTACGCCAGACGACTGCTCCGCCACGCGTCAGCGGAAGGCATCATACCGGACGAGCAGTTCGGCTTTAGGAGGGGCCATTCCACCGTTCACCAGCAGATGCGGCTGGTAGAAGAAGCCATGCGCGCCCTGGAGACTCGGGAATACCTTGGGACGTCTCCAGGGCTTTCGACTCCGTGTGGCACGACGGCCTCGTGTACAAACTCCTGGTGCTAGGGGTCCCGACGTCGCATGTGGTCCTACTCCGGTCGTATCTGGCCGACAGGACTTTCCACGTCCGCCTGGACGAGGGGACGTCCACGCACCGACCCATCCGTGCTGGAGTGCCGCAGGGGTCCGTTCTCGGTCCCCTGCTCTACTCCTTATTCACGGCGCCAGTGAAGTTGGCACTCTACGCCGACGACACGGCGCTATTCGTGCGGAGCATGAGGGCAGTCGAGATGCGCCGCCAGCTACAGCGTGGATGTGAGGCCCTTGGAGCGTGGTCGACGAAGTGGCGCCTGAAACAGAATGCGGTGAAGAGCCAGGCAGTGGTGTTCACAAGAAGACCATTGCCACCAGATCTACCGCCAGTCACCGTCATGGGAAGCCCCGTCCCATGGAGCAGGACTGGCCGCTACCTGGGAGTCACTCTCGACCAGAAGCTGACGTGGAAAGCCCACGTCGAGGACGTCAGGGGCAGAGCAATAGGGCGCCTACGCGTTCTGTACCCTCTGCTCAACCCGTCGTCTGCCTTGCCTCCCCACCACGGCATCACGCTGTACCTGGCGCTGGTTCGTCCAGTGCTGGAATATGCGGCCGTGGTGTGGGGCAACGCAGCCGACACACACATCAACAAGCTGCAGAGAGTGCAGAACAGGGCGCTCAAGCTCGCTCTGCGCCTACCGAGGCTCTATTCGACCGCTCGGCTACACCGCCAAACCGGCATCCCCCTCCTCCGCGACCGATTTAAACAATCGGCGCGGCTCTTCTATGAGCGGACTATACAGTCCGATAACAGGCTCATTAGGGTCTTGGGCCATCCTATTCATCACAGGCCAACCACGCGTTGGCCTGACCTGTTACGAGACTAATATCTCGTGGCAGAGAGAGGACAACTCCACATCAGCAAACACCTCAGGCCAATTCGTACCGTGAGGAAGCCAATCCACAGATACAGGATTACGCAGGAATAGCAGTCAATGCTTAGCCTGCTCCCAACACGGGTCAGGGCAGACCCGTATGGACAAGTGACGGTGACGGTGACGCAGGGGTCGGCGTCTGTGGCAGCGTCGGTGTAGTTGCTGCTTCCGCCCACCTCGCCACATCGTTTTCGTTGCTGAGTGTCTTCGTAATTATACTCAGTGCTGGTTCCCATGCTTTGCTACAATTGTAACCGTAGTCTCGGTTGATGAGCTCGTCCCTGGTGCGAATTTCGATGATTTTCTGACAACGCTGTCCCAGTATTTAGAAGTCTGGGCCGAGATCTTGGTACGCTCGTAATCCACTTCTTGTTTTCCGGACAAACAGCGCTCTGCGACCGCCGAGTTGTTAGGATACTTCTGTTGTGTGTGCCTTGATGCTGTCGGCAACGTCCTTCGATGCTGCGCACTGTCCGTCCAATACAAGTCTTATCACACTGACAGGGAATCTGGTATACACCTGCCTTCCGCAATCCGAGATCATCTTTCACACTTCCCAATAACGCTCATGTTGTATTGAGTGGGTAAAAGACAGTTTTAACTCGGTGTTTCTTTAATATGCGTCCGATTTTCCCCAATAGTTCGCCAGTGTACGGAATAAATGAAGTGGCTACTTCTTCCTCTGTGACTCCTTCCGTCTCCAGAGGTTGTACTGTAGTGGTGGGGCAGAGAGCGCGTCTAATCTGCCATTGCGACTAATGGTTCAAATGGCTCTGAGCACTATGGGACTCAACTTCTGAGGTCATTAGTCCCCTAGAATCGTATGGCCACTTCGGCCGGCCCATTCCGAGTACCCGTTCTCTCCGAATACGGTACTGCCGTGTTCCAGCGCCTGGGGCAGACTCTCTGCATTTGACATACTGTGCGCCTTGCGTACTAGTGTTTTTAGAACCCCAGTTCTCTGAGGAGGGTAGTGACAGCTGTTTACATGGAAATACAGATCAGTGTGCGTTTTCTTCCTGTACGCACTATGACCCAACGTGACGTCCAGGAATGTTAATCCTCCTTCTGCTTCGGTCCCAGTTGTGCATTGTATGCTGTGATGTATGGAGTCCAGGAGCTTGTCCCTACCGTGGGACAGGTGACGAACATATCATCCACATAACAGAAAAAAAAGTAGGTTTCCATTCGCATGACGCCAAGGCTTCCTCCTCGAAGTACTCCATATACACATTCGGGCCCACAGGTGACAGTGGGCTTCCCATCATGACTACTTCTGTTTGTTCACTGTATTCTTCATTAAACAGAAAATACGTGGAGGTCAGAACATGATTGAAAAGGTCGGTGGTCGTCTCGTCAAATTTCCGGCTATAAGCTCAAGTGACTCTTGTAGAGGCAGCTTGGTGAATAACGAAAAAACTCAAAAAATGGCTCTGAGCACTATGCGACTCAACATCTTAGGTCATAAGTCCCCTAGAACTTAGACCTACTTAAACCTAACTTACCTAAGGACATCAGACACACCCATGCCCGAGGCAGGATTCGAACCTGCGACCGTAGCAGTCCCGCGGTTCCGGACTGCAGCGCCAGAACCGCTAGACCACCGCGGCCGGCTTACGAAAAAACTGTCGAGGCAATTTCTGGCTGCGACACTCAGTTATCCTGGTGAGTTTTGACGTTGTTTCATTATTCACCAGGTTGCCTCTATAAGAGTTAGTCTAGCTTATAGCCAGAAATTTGAAGAGAAGACCACCGACCTTTTCAAGCATGCCCTGACCTTCAAGAGAAGAGCTGATGGCACATTGGATCACGGTGTGTACAGGAAGAAAACGCACACTGATCTGTATTTCCATGTAAACAGCTGTCACTACCCTTCTCAGGGGAATATGGTTCTAAAAACACTGGTACACAGGGCGCGCAGCATCCCAGACGCAGAGAGTCTGCCCCAGGCGCTGGAACACGTCAGAACCGTATTCCGAGAGAACGGGTACTCGGAATGGCAGATTAGACGCGCTGTCTGCTCCACCACTACAGTACTACCTTTGGACGTCGGAAGGAGTCACGTAATAAGAAGTAGCCACTGCATTTATTCCGTACACTGGTGCACTATTGGGGAAAATCGGACGAATATTAAAGAAACACCGAGTTAAAACTGTCTTTTACCCACCCAATAAAACATGAGCGTTACTGGGAAGTGTGAAAGATGACCTCGGATTGCGGAAGGCAGGTGTATACCAGATTCACTGTCGGTGTGGTAGGACTTGTATTGGACAGACAGTGCGCAACATCGAAGATCGTTGCCGAGAACATCAATGCACACACAACTGAAGTATCCTAACAAGTCGGCGGTCGCAGAGCACTGTTTGTCCGGAAGACAGGGACAGCGTTGTCAGAGAGGCCATCGAGGTTCGCACCAAGGACGAACTCATCAACTGTGACTGCGGGCTGGGCGGACGCAGCAACTACACCGACTCCTGCGTCTCCGCGACTACCGACGCGCGACTGCGGGCGCGGACCATAGAGGGAACGGCCCGTTGGGGAAGGGGGGGGGGGAGGGGATATAAGGCGGCCGTCCGCCCTCAGGATCTCATTCAGAGTTAGGCAGCGGTGGCGAGCGGGTGTGTTTAGTCGGGCGCTCCGCAACTGCCGCGTGAAGAGTGAGAGAGGTCGGTTCCGTGGTGAGTGCGTGCGTCTCGGCAAGATTGTCGTGTTTCCGAAAGCAAATTGTCGTGAAGAGACGCCGCACTCGCCATGGGCAAAGGGAAACGCGGGAAGTGCAACTCACCCGCAAAGATGCTAACTCGCGAAGACTTTCTCCGGTCGGACGGCAACGAGCGCAGCGTCTCGTCAGACCGACGCAGCTGCTCCGTCGCACCGTCTACCCCCACAGAAGAAGAGATGGTAGCACCAACACCTTGTCGGCCCTCCGCCCAAGTTCTCCCTGTGTGCATACGCTACACGGGTCGAGACTGGGTGGAGACATACGACGAGGTAGCAATGGACCTGCGCTACCATCCACAAGTGCAGATGTTGGACAATGAAGCCGCACTGTCCATCCAGCCACGTTCGCAGGAGGATCGGAAGATTCTCTGCGACCGGCTGAAAGCGTACCTCATGGACCCACCGACTACCTACAGTGGACCAAAGAAGAGGAAACCGCTTCTTAAGGTCCTATTAAGGGGGCTACCCTGGGTCATGACGACGGACGCGGTGCGCAAAGTCCTGTTGCAGCATAACTATGATGCCATAGTTAAGCTGCACAACAGGACGAACAAGAAAAGGCCGCCACTGTTCATCCTGGCTGTCGAGTCGCCCCAAGAAGTCTCCAGCCAGGAAGGAAGCAAAGACGTCGGAATCTGCGGGTTAACCACCCTAGCAGGTTTCGACGTGACGATAGAGCCACTTCCGCCTGACCTCGACACGGAACCTCAGTGTTTTAAGTGTCAGAGGGAGGGCCACGTGGCAAAGCACTGCCGCTTCGAAGCAAAGTGCGCCAAATGCGGTGATGGTCACGACACCCGCGAGTGCACTTTGCTTCGAGACGACAAGCCAACATGTGTTCGCTGTGGCGGCGACCATGTTGCCAGCTGGCGAGGCTGCCAGGCATTTTCTGCCCTCACAGAAGACGGCCGCCGCGAGAAGCCGACGACATCGAAGAAGAGGAGAAGGAGGAGGAGGCGCAAGCGCGCCAGCACTGAAGCCTCAGAGCAGGCGAACAAAGCAGCAGCGCCTCGCCACAACGCGCGGCCGGCCCCTCCACCCACCAGTGGCTGAGGTGGTGGGGGGGGGGGGCTCGCGTGAGCAGGAGGGACGCCACTCAGCAAGCAGCAGCGGTGTGGGCAACATCGACGCGCTGATGGAGGAAGCGGAGTCACGCTTCCGGATGGCCCTCCACGCGGAGATGGAGGCTGCCTGCCACCTGCTGAGGGAAGCATTGGCTCTCCGCCTTCAACGTGACGGGCCGACGGCACACACCAGCGCGTCCGCGGCTACGCAGACTGAAGATACCACAAAGAAGAAGAAGAGGATGGTGATCAACCGCGCCAGCCAGACCACCGACAGCGCTTCAACCATCCCTACAGAAACCAGCGTGCGTGTCGATGAGGGCACCCAGACGTCGTCCAAACGGTACAAGCGCCATCGAGGCGCCCAAACCAAGACGGCGGATGCGGAGTCCATCGGCACGCAAACCGAAGTGGCAGCCATGGAGCCCACTAGGTTTCCATGGAAGCTGCACAAGATCGAGACAACGAGCAGCAAACCTCTCATTCCGAGATCTCCCTCTCCAGAGGTAGAAGATCTCGGGATAAGAAGAATACTAGGTGACGCCCAAGATCGTGGCCCCAGCACAACTCCTGCCGGGCCACAAAGACGACCTACATGCTCGAGGGAGTTCGAGTATATCAAGCAACGGAAGCCGAGATAGAATCAAATCAAGGCAGAAGGTTGCAAACAACCAGCAGCTCCAGCCGGGTTTTGCAGGTTTTCCTCAGGCTGTAAGGTGAATACCGGAGCTGTCCCCCAATAGTTCCTGCAAACAAATTCCCAACTGGGAGATACAAGCCCTCCCCCTATAGCCCAAACCAAAATAAATAAACTGAGCCGAAACAGAATTACCATTAAGCTAAGGCCAAATAGAACTAGCAGTTCTGCAATGGCCCGCCCACTACCACTCAGGTGTGGGAATGAAAAGAGTAAAAAAAAATATAAAAAATAAAATAAAAAAAAACTCAGGATCTCATTTCGTGAGCGCACCTGACGATGGAGACATGTCTGATCGTCGAAATATTGTGCCCATGAACCAGCAGTACACCCGTGGACTCTTCAATCAGACAAATACGCCGGTGGGAACTGAAGTAGCGGCAACTATTTATTCACAACCAAATGTTTGCACCTGTTACTGTCCTCCAGTCACCAGCGTTGTGTAGAACCCATTGCCAGCTATGTGGAAGGCGTAGTACACCGTGAGCAGAGCCTGTTCTGTTGGTGCGAATGGAGTGGTCTACTGTGTGTCGAATCTCTGAAAGAGTTCTGAAGCGGATGCCACGAAGTGGTTCCTTCATCTTGGGAATCAAACGCACAGTATGACTGTTCGTTTTTGGAGCATCACCTGCGACCAGCTTTGCAAAAGAAGCGGCGACAATTACTGCGTAGCGCATCCATCATTTCGCACGACAATGCGCGGCCGCATACAGCGCAAGCTGTGGCTCCTCTGTTTGGTCGATGGGACTGGGAAGTACTGTAGCATCCACCATACTCCCCGGACTTAAGTCCTTGTGACTTTGATTTGATTCCGAAGATGAAGGAACTACTTCGTGGCATTTGCTTCCGAACTGTTCCAGAGATTCGACAAGCAGTAGACTACTGCATTCTCACCATCAACAGAACAGGCTCTGCTAACGGATACTACGCCTTCCACATTGCTGGCAACGGATTCTACATAGCACTGGTGACTACGTTGAAGTACAGTAACAGGTGAAAACATGTAAATCTTTTGTATCGGTTGTGAATAAATAGTTGCCACTATTTAAGTTCCATCCCTCATACTATTGGCAACGACGGAAGTAAACTGCTCATGACGTACAAAAAATGGTTCAAATGGCTCTGAGCACTATGGGACTCTACATCTTAGGTCATAAGTCCCCTAGAACTTAAAACTACTTAAACCTAACTAACCTAAGGACATCACACACACCCATGCCCGAGGCAGGATTCGAACCTTGCGACCGTAGCAGTCCCGCGGTTCCGGACTGCAGCGCCAGAACCGCTAGACCACCGCGGCCATGTCGTACAAATCATCGACTTTATATACATACGAACAAACACACTTTCACATACACTACGCTTTTAATTTTCTTATTTGGGACATACAGCCGCACAATTAAATCAAAAACAGTTTCCATCCTTCGGTTCCGACCATTGGTAGCGGCAGGCTGTAGGGCAAATACCACAACTGGAAATCCCCCTCCCATGTATTTCCCTCTGCCTCACTTCAGGCACACCTGATATTTCGTTGAAAAGTTTTTGACTTTAAAATGGGTCTTCACCCGAACAGCCCGCTTCTACGCAGAAAAATAAAAAAAAGAAAACAAGGTCTCCTTTATCTACGCCCACACGACTACTCTTCAGTACACACTTATGTGCCTGACACAGGATTCATCAAATAACTTTCAGACTATTTCTCTGCCGTTCCACTCTCGAACAGCACGTGGGAAAAACGAACACTTAAATCTCTCTGTGCGAGGCCTCATTTCTTGTATTTTATAAAGATGGCGATTGTCCCCCTGTGTAGGTGACGGCGAACAAAAATATTTTCGCATTCAGAGGAGAAAATTGGTCATTGAAATTTCATGAGAAGATCATGCCGCAACGAAAAACGCCTCAGTTTTAATGATTGTCACTTCAGTTCTCGTATCACGCCCGTGGCGCCCTGCCCGCTACTCCGCGGTAACACAAGACGAGGTGTCCTTCTTGAAGGAGGGGGTGCCATGCCGCACAGCAACACTCCAGGAGAGAACGCACAAGCGTAATGTGCGTAGTCTTCTCAGTAGACTTGTTGCATCTTCTACGTGTCCTTCCTGTGGTGTCACCGCCAGACACCACACTTGCTAGGTGGTAGCTTTAAATCGGCCGCGGTCCATTAGTACATGTCGGACCCGCGGGTCGCCACTGTCAGTAATTGCAGACCTAGCGCCACCACACGGCAGGTCTAGAGAGGCGGACTAGCACTCGCCCAGTTGTACGACGATTTTGCTAGCGACTACACTGACGAAGCCTTTCTCTCATTTGCCGAGAGACAGTTAGAATAGCCTTCAGCTAAGTCCATGGCTACGACCTAGAAAGGCGCCATTAGCCTTACAGTGCTTGTAATTAAAGTCTCATTTGTATCGTCAAGAGCTATGTACCACAATGATGGATTAAAGATAAGTATTAGACAAGCTACGTACTTTTCTCTATAGCATTCATAAAGTATCCTGTTCCAGAACTCACGCCAGCCGGCGTGTGTGTACGCGTGCCTTTCGGTTACCCGGAACTGTGGACTGGCTGTCTTGTCAGTCCACTACACTTCCAATGAATCGAGGTCCTTGGTTCGCTTTTCCCCAACATTTTCTATATGATAATTCCAGCTTAAATTGTTTGTAATCGTTATCCTTAGGCAAAAAGTTGAATTGACGTAATTTAAATTTGTTTGATTTCTCACGTAAAAGAAACTTAACGGATTTCTTTTAGTACTCATGTGAAGGACCTCACACTTTTTACACCTTAAAGTAAATTTCCGCTTTTCACACCACACAAATATCTTGTCTGAATCATTTCGCAATTGATTTTGAGCTTCTTATGACTTTGTTAGACGGTAAACGATTGCATCATCTGCAGGCAATATGAAGGGGCTGCCCAGGTTGTCTCCTAAATTGTTTGTTTAGATAAGAAAAGGTGAGGGTTGGTAACACTTCTTGAGCTGTACCAGATATCACTTCTGTTTCACCCAAGCATTATTGAAATACACTCCTGGAAATTGAAATAAGAACACCGTGAATTCATTGTCCCAGGAAGGGGAAACTTTATTGACACATTCCTGGGGTCAGATACATCACATGATCACACTGACAGAACCACAGCCACATAGAGACAGGCAACAGAGCATGCACAATGTCGGCACTAGTACAGTGTATATCCACCTTTCGCAGCAATGCAGGCTGCTATTCGCCCATGGAGACGATCGTAGAGATGCTGGATATAGTCCTGTGGAACGGCTTGCCATGCCATTTCCACCTGGCGCCTCAGTTGGACCAGCGTTCGTGCTGGACGTGCAGACCGCGTGAGACGACGCTTCATCCAGTCCCAAACATGCTCAATGGGGGACAGATTCGGAGATCTTGCTGGCCAGGGTAGTAGATTTACACCTTCTAGAGCACGTTGGGTGGCACGGGATACATGCGGACGTGCATTGTCCTGTTGGAACAGCAAGTTCCCTTGCCGGTGTAGGAATGGTAGAACGATGGGTTCGATGACGGTTTGGATGTACCGTGCACTATTCAGTGTCCCCTCGACGATCACCAGTGGTGTACGGCCAGTGCAGGAGATCGCTCCCCACACCATGATGCCGGGTGTTGGCCCTGTGTGCCTCGGTCGTATGCAGTCCTGATTGTGGCGCTCACCTGCACGGCGCCAAACACGCATACGACCATCATTGGCACCAAGGCAGAAGCGACTCTCATCGCTGAAGACGTCACGTCTCCATTCGTCCCTCCATTCACGCCTGTCGCGACACCACTGGAGGCGGGCTGCACGATGTTGGGGCGTGAGCGCAAGACGGCCTAACGGTGTTCAGGACCGTAGCCCAGCTTCATGGAGACGGTTGCGAATGGTCCTCGCCGATACCCCAGGAGCAACAGTGTCCCTAATTTGCTGGGAAGTGGCGGTGCGGTCCCCTACGGCACTGCGTAGGATCCTACGGTCTTGGCGTGCATCCGTGCGTCGCTGCGGTCCGGTCCCAGGTCGACGGGCACGTGCACCTTCCGCCGACCACTGGCGACAACATCGATGTACTGTGGAGACCTCACGCCCCACGTGTTGAGCAATTCGGCGGTACGTCCACCCGGCCTCCCGCATGCCCACTATACGCCCTCGCTCAAAGTCCGTCAACTGCACATACGGTTCACGTCCACGCTGTCGCGGCATGCTACCAGTGTTAAAGACTGCGATGGAGCTCCGTATGCCACGGCAAACTGGCTGACACTGACGGCGGCGGTGCACAAATGCTGCGCAGCTAGCGCCATTCGACGGCCAACACCGCGGTTCCTGGTGTGTCCGCTGTGCCGTGCGTGTGATCATTGCTTGTACAGCCCTCTCGCAGTGTTGAACAAGTATGGTGGGTCTGACACACCGGTGTCAATGTGTTCTTTTTTCCATTTCCAGGAGTGTATATTCACTAATCGTAATAAATGTTCAAAAATGTAATTAATCTTATAAACGTAGGCTTCTGGGGCCTTTGTCACACTCAATAAAATTTTTTCTGGGTTTGTGAGCACATTGTCAATATGTAAAACTACCGACGTTTCGGTCACTGTTACAAGTGACCTTCTTCAGGGCGGTTTTGTTTCCGGTCACAAATCCAGAAAAATTTTATTGATTGTAATTCATCTTCTTCAGTTTACTATTTCATGCACTCATTTTTATGTTTATCTTTGTTTTTCCTGTTCTAGTTGTTGGAGGTGAGACGATGTCAACAGACAATACTGTTTATCCCTCTTCGGATGAAGAAAGTGACAAACAAGGAACGAGTACTTCCAGTAACAGACTTCCAGCTGACACGGTGATCGCTGTCTGCTGCGTTATACTTACAAGTCGTATCCTGTACGTAACCAGTATGTGGTAATCAACACAATGCCTTCCTTAAGCCGTGTGATTCAAATCTCTTTCCGATTCTATATTTAAAGAGAGGTCAGAAACGACATTATGCCTATGGAAATCCAGTACATAGAGCGAATCACTCTGTGATAACGTAATTAAAAAGTTTTACATTGCTCTCAAGTGGCAACTGTACCATTTTTGTTTTTTGAAGAATTTAATCACTTTTCGAAATGGTGTTGCCTTTGGATGAGAAAATGTCTAATAGCATCAAGATACTTCAGAAGATTTTATGGCTCTTTGAGTAGCAGATCGAAGTACAAAAGCCCTTGATCTAGGATCTCATGTGTAAAGAAGGTGGTATTCATATCGTTAATAAAAATTTCGTAAGCTTTATACGTTTCAGAACTCACCATTTAGGTGCTGAGTGTTTATTTAAATTATATACTCTGTGGTCTGAAAAGAAGACAAAAAACTGAAGAATGTGACACATCAAAGAAAACATGCAATATCGTTTTCATTGAAGTGTGTCTCACAATGTAATCAATGAAAGCTGAAGAATCTAACGACGTTTAACAATAAACTCTTACAGAAGTTACAAACTTGTACAAAACCAGTCAAATATTTTTGTACAAACTTAAAGTCACCCATTATTAACATCATGTTAAGAATGTAACATTCTTCTGTATCAATAGATCAACTGCTTGTGTACAGCAAATATAATGCCAAAAAAATGACGTGAACATCTTGTTATCTTTATGTGAATCTCTTTCCACATTAAGTCAGTTCACTCTGATTGTTTTTATTGCAGGTTAAATAATCCTTTTCCTTGGGACGAGAATTGTTTCAAACACACAGAAATTCAGGACTATTTTGCGTTCACTTGTTATCAAAAATGTATTGTTTAAGATTACAATTAATTTACATTGAAGAGGCGCTGTCACGCCCAGTCTCCCGTATGACTACATTTAGGTTTAAGTAGTTCTAAGTCTAGCGGACTGATGACCTCAGATGTTAAGTCCCATAGTGCATAGAGCCATTTGAACCATTTTGAACGAGAAACGAAATCGAGGTTCCTATTATTTGTGTAGTTCCTACAGAGTCAGTGTACCATCGCGTGCTGTTTCTTTATACAACACTAAATGCATTCGTATGAGTACTGTAGCAATCATGTGATCTTCTTCTTTGATTCATTGCGTGAAGTGGGAAAACATTTTTAGAAAGAGCTTTGTAAGTTGTCTGCTGTGTAGTAAAAATTGTGCGCCTGACGCCCGACATCCAACTAACAATGAACTAATTAAAAAGGAATACACAATAGTAATGTTAAAAATCTGTAGGTACCTGTTTACAAGAGATGATAGGAGTGGTGGCCACGGGCATTTCGAGACAGAGTTGCCACTTCACAAGCAATTCCACAAGAGAAAGTTATCAGGCACTTGAGGTGTACCGGTTTTATGTGGGCACCTTGTGTAAAGTTGTCGTGTAATGTATGAGATGTGCAGTTTAGGATACTTCCTCATGTCAGTAATCACTGAAATTGGGTTCAAAATAATAATTAAACAACTACACTCTTGAACCACTCAGAATATAACTTCAAAAAAAGCTCTCGCTATCATGAACTTCGCAAAACATCTCACTAGAACGCCAGATCACTTTGCGATGCATTCAGAATCCATCGATCTACCGGGACAGTAATTGACGATTTAACTTTGTCTAAAACATGCTTCCATGCAAGGGACGAAGTGGTTATTCGTAACAGTTTGTAATAGCAGATTGAAAGTAATTCAGTTAACTGTTCGTGGCATATCTGATGATTTACCTGGTGAGACCAGCAGCAACAAGTTTGCACAATATGGCAGCCGTGCTGCATGCAGCTAACTACTCAAGGTAATCAATGAAATGGTATGGGCACAGCAATATAATCTAAGGAAAAGCTTATTAATGTAAATTTACATGTTTTTATCTAGATAGTACTGTTGACTCACAATGTTTACAAAAAAAATGTTCAAATGTGTGTGAAATCTTATGGCACTTAACTGTTAACGTCATCAGTCCCTTAGCTTACACACTACTTAACCTAAATTATCCTAAGGACAAACACACATCCCCATGCCCGAGGGAGAACTCGAACCTCCTCCGGGACCAGCCGCACAGTCCATGACTGCAGCGCCTAAGACCGCTCGGCTAATCCTGCGCGTCACACACAGCTTACATGGCTTCTCAAAGTAGCAATAAATAAATAAATAAATTTCGTGCAATGAATAACGAAATTACAAACTCTGAAATGCGATTTCTAGCACGACAATAACTCTTTAATGATGCAGGAGGGATAGTAAGTTTGAACTTTGATTTCATCCTTGATGGATATGATATCGTGGTTGTAAAAATCATTTCTAAAACGGCGGCTCAATCACCTATTTACAGCGTAAAACACACTAGACTTTACGCGTTCCGAAGGTCAAGCCTTCATCTTCAGAAATAATGTACAAGAAACGTCTAAGAGCGACCAGTATGGCCTACGTAAATCTCAATGCAGGTATTATGTTGAACTTTGTAGACACCAGTTCTCTCGTATTTTTCATCGACGTTAAAAGATTAGAAAATATTTGTCTCTTTCTGGAGAAGATTACTGAAGTGTGGGATTGTGACCTTAAGTATTCCGGGCGGTATTCTCCTTTACATTCTTGCGCTGTTTTTGTACGGAAATTTATTAATAGAGCGTTTCGCGACAATCGTTAGGTTTGGCTAGCTGTTTTATGATGTTTATCTCCATTATCCTGTCTTGTTTATTTATCGGAACACTAAATTATTAGACATCGAAAGGCAGAAAGATTTTGGTTATTGGGATGAGAAGAGTTACTGTGCATTAAAATATCTGTTGTACTCGACTTTCTGAATACTTTGAAGGAATGTCTAAAATCTTGCTTCATAATATTTAAATTGGAAAATTGCAGGTCACAATTTTTCTCCCGTTTTACATTGAATCGTTTTATCGTGTAAGTCAGTAAATTCATTTACAATTTCAGCAACTTATTTTTCCCTCCATCATTCAAAAGCAGCATATTATCTACACAGCGCTTGTAGAATAAGATTTTGTCCATGCGGTGTTGCATGTTAATGAGGATCTTTTTTTCCATGATGAATAGCGAAAATGTCTCTTACAGTTCCGTACATACCTACTTTCACGTTTCGAATGTTACCTCCTATTGATACTAAGAGATCTTGCCACACATGTCAGTAAAACAGAATCTCGATGGGCAAATCTTACATTTGATGTGCAGTGAGTGGAAGACGTTTGAGGCATTATAAAACCACCCCATCTTAAACATTTTACGTCTTTAGTTCATGGATGTATAACTAATAGAACGCAGTGCGCTATACTGGATAGTGAACATCATACATTTCGGTATACGTAACTATTCAGCAGATTGGATGATTAACACTAAAAGATGGTTCGGAGATAGTGGTGTTGTGTAGAGGGGAAGTATATTTTACGAAATTTTATTGTGTTTCCTTGTAATTTGAGCGGTATGAGTTTCAGCAGATGTAATGTAAAACGATCGGTCATGTGGACTCGGAAAACTTCTTCAACGCTGTACAAATATCCGGATGTGGTAGATAAACGGTATGGTTCACACACTCGTTACCCATTTTTTCTTCAATATGGTTAACGAAAATGTTTGCTATGGTTCCATAACATACTAGAGCCTAAACCAGTCCGTCTTTTGCAGATAAAATTTATTCTTAAATAAACACAGTTTTATTTGAGAACGCGTGCTAGACGTTTAATAAATTCGACAATTTCCTGCTGAGATAGTCCTTTGTTCTTCAGAAAATTTTGCTTTGGTGACCTCAACGGCCTCATTAACCGGTAAATTCACATAAGGGTTTTTAATGTCTATTTTAATGTCTACAGGTAGAAGGCAGGTACTATCAGCAATAGGCTTAACCTTTTTTTTTAATTTTGTATTAAAAAACGGTCTTACTATGGGTTACAAACAGAACGGCGAAAATTAAAAAAAGTATCCCCTCGTGGTTTCAAAACCGCCATCGTCTCCCATTGGCTGACGGCGTAAAACGGCCTCGAAGGAACCTGTTGTGACTAATCAGAGCTGGTTGTAATACGATGGCGTGCGGAAAAGTAATGGTTCTGAATTTTTTTAGTGAAAACACTTGAAGCTCTTTAAATAAACCAAACTTTTATTAACATTGTACATCTTTTCTCCTCGTGAGTACGTATTTGCAGCCCTCTGCCGCTAGAGGGCTCCGAATTGCAGCGTCTAACATGGCGGTGTGTGATGTAACTATGTCGGTGCGTGAAAAACAGCCTGCTGTAATCGAGTTTGAAACTCGAACAGTTCGTCCACACTTGGAGCCCTCTCTCCTTCAGAATGACAGCGTCAGACATGTGTAACAATCCGACCGCTTGGGGCCACTGTCGCCGATCATCCTCCATACGGGCTCGACTTGGCGCCACCCCATTTTTCAGCTGTTTCCAAAACTTGAAGAACACCTCCGAGGACTTCTCTTGAATAGCGATGAAGCGGTGCAAGCAGAATTGTGGCTGTGGCTCCGCCAAAAATATCAGACATTCTACGGTGGCGGTATCAACAGACTGGGCTCTCGTTGGGAGAAATGTGTTGGTCGCCAGGGTGACTGCGTTCAGAAATAAAGAATTATAATAATGTTTGTTTTATTTAAGAAGCTTTAAGAGTTTTCAAGTAAAAATTTGGAGACATTACACACTCTCGTATAAACACACAAAGGGTTGCAAAGGTAAAATCGAATTTAAAGAAAGCAAAAATATTCTTAGAAAATAATAAAATTGCAAATGAACAGGTAACCTTCAGTTAGTAGTAAAAACACAAGTATGAGTATGTGAGTATAACGCCACAGTTCGAACTGAAGTAATACAATAACTGCAGATCCAGGAGAAATCTTTAATTTGCTGATCTCACCATACGCCAGGTAAGGTACGCCTAAGCAGCGCCTGGAGAGTGGAAAGTGGTAAGTAGCTAGCAGCAGCAGACGAACATCCACCCACTGCTACACCTCAGTCTGTGTCCACCCGATTAGGTAGTTAATATCTCAAAAACATGTTAGTGTGATAATGATCGACGTGGAAGAAACCGATCCGAGTCCAGATGATAGACAATCTTTCCAGCACCTGTTCGAAAAGGAAGAAGAGAAGGCGGTAAGCAGTTTCCTTATGAGGCGCCTATGTGTAAATATCATGGAATAAAGATCGAACCTCTCTCTTCGGATGGCACCTACGCCAGAAACTGTTCCCGTTCGGCTGTCTACTAGCACCGTTCCCACACTCTTCATGCTCCCTGACCGCCATCAACAACGCCATCGCAACCCTACCATCTGCTGTACGTACACTCATCTCGACACATGTACTAAAATGTTTGCATTTAAAACATCTACCTGCGGTACGACGTCAACTACAAAAGCCTGACCAGGTCACGAGGCACGTGATATCTGTGGTGTCACCGCCAGACACCACACTCGCTAGGTGGTAGCCTTTAAATCGGCCGCGGGCCGTTAGTATACGTCGGACCCGCGTGTCGCCACTATCAGTGATTGCAGACCGGGCGCCGCCACACGGCAGGTCTAGTCTAGAGAGACTCCCTAGCACTCGCCCCAGTTGTACAGCCGACTTTGCTAGCGGTCGTTCACTGACTACAGACGCACTCATTTGCAGAGACGACAGTTTGGCATAGCCTTCAGCTACGTCATTTGCTACGACCTAGCAAGGCGCCATATTCTATGTCTTCTGAACAGACAATATTGTGAATCATGTACCGTCAAGAGCGACGTTCATCATTAATGGATTAAAGTTAAGTGTCAAACTAATTACGTCCGCTATCTGAATTCTAATTCCTTGACATGTTCCAGACCTCACGGCAGTATAGTTCTTCACTCCTCACGCCAGTCTGCGTGAGCTAAAACGGGTGCATTTCGGCTTCCATTAGTAACACGGTGTTGGCTCTTCTGCCAACACAACAATAACGACTGGGTATGCACAAACGAGGGGCTTTAAATAAGTTACGCAACACGCTTTATTCTCGGGTAACTTTCGTAAAAAGTGCAGGATTTGTTGTGGGACATTATTAGTTCAGTCGTAAGATAATGTAGTTCCGCTTCAGCCCCGCATAGTTTCACGATGTTCTGGTAGGTGGCGGTGCTACACGCAGCCTTCAAAATGGCATCCGTAATGCAAGTGCGTTCCAGGCAGACAGCTGTCATTGAGATGCCTAAAGCCGTCGGCACACGGACCGTGCTGTCGAACGTTAACGTTGAGCGTGCCAAGTTCAACGTGCTGCTGAACGCTCAGGAACGATGCGACTTGCGCATACGGTACGTGGGCCTCAACTTGGTATACGCGATCGCAACGCACTACAGCGACAGTTGAGGGATGTGTTTCTGGTTCGTAAATCACACTGTATATCCAACGGGCGAGCATAAAATTCCCACGTTAGCCCTATTAAAACGCACATTTCTTCCATCGTCCACGAAAAGGAAAGTACCATGTCCAATCAATAAGGACACAGGCTTATAAAAGTTCCATTACAAACAGTGCGTTACAAATTTGGAATACTTCTCTGCATAAGATAAATATAATTTCATCATTCCCACATTTTAGTAAAACCCCAAGGTCGGTCTTACTGGATCACTGTTCCTAACCAGTAGCAGAATCTTTGCAACATGTGAATTACGAAGCGTAAATGAAGAAGGAGCAAAATATCTTTATACAAGCAGCGCAAGCTGTCCTTTAGATTAAGCCAATCGAACAAAGTCACCCCTAAAAAAAAAAAAAAGGTTAACTTATATTTACATAACATCAAATATTATAGTCTATACTTATATTAAACTAATAATAAAGTATCAGAACCTAATAAAAACGCGAATGTTAGGAAAAAAAATTGGTTGTGCCAGGACGCGAACCTCCGCCCCAACAAAAACCATATCTTGGTCAGCGACGCTAATCATTACGCTAGACCAACACCACAGCGCTGGTTTCTGATTCTTAGTACTTCCTAAAAACATTAATCGTAGATATGTTACTAACTAAAATTTAATTATAACAAATTGTACCAAGAATAATGCGTTTTGGGTGGATCTTCAGTGTGTCGCTGCCTTCAAATAGCCTACTCTCATTATACGCAAGTTACAATTATTCTTTTGCCACGAACATGATGTTTCTCATTATTTTATCGGAACGAATCACACAGTTAACAATGGGTTTTGCAGTGATTCTCAATTTGCTGGTGCTCGGAACGGCAAAAATCCATATAGGCTTGAAATGAATGCCAATATGGCGCCTCACACCTCTGTACTGAAGGGAGACGGCGTGCTTGTGACGTAGGTGGCGTTGTGCCATCTCATTGGTCAACGCTCAGACGCACGCTCAGAATATCTGACACGCCAGATATTGCTCTGCACGTTCGGAAAGACTCCCGAGCGTGCTGTTCCACGCTGTGACGTCAGAAAATCGGCACGCTCAACGCTCAACGTTCGGATGCACGGTCCGTGTGCCGACGGCTTAAGGCGGAAAAAGCACAGCATCGCACTAGTTCATGGGCGCTGGCAGAACATCTGCGGAGACCTGGGAGTGAACACAGGCACCGTGATTCGTTGGACGAGGTTCCTGTTGTCGTGGCAACAGGGTCTGGCAGACACGTGCGGCCTCCCGCGTGCCCACCGGCCGCTCACAGGTGTGCTGCCTTCAGGAAATTGTAGAGAAGACTTCAGCGTGTTGGCCGCCACGGAAATGCAAAGGAACTCCCACTTCTTCAGGAAAACGCAAGGCCCCACCCGAGGGGAGCTCGCAAAACTTCACTGCACTGTTCTTCCTCATCCGCATTACAGCCCGGTTCCCGCACCCTCCGACTTCCATCTGCTTGAGCCGATGAAGGGTGCTCTCTGCAGAAAGCAGTACGTAGAAAGTCGCAGACGTTGTTGATGCAACAACGCTGTTGCCGAGCGGCTCTAGGCGCTTCAGTCTGGAACCGCGCTGTTGCTGCGGTCGCAGGTTCGAATCCTGCCTCGGGCATGCATGTGTGTGATGTCCTTAGGTTAGTTACGTTTAAGTACACTCCTGGAAATTGAAATAAGAACACCGTGAATTCATTGTCCCAGGAAGGGGAAACTTTATTGACACATTCCTGGGGTCAGATACATCACATGATCACACTGACAGAACCACAGGCACATAGACACAGGCAACAGAGCATGCACAATGTCGGCACTAGTACAGTGTATATCCACCTTTCGCAGCAATGCAGGCTGCTATTCTCCCATGGAGACGATCGTAGAGATGCTGGATGTAGTCCTGTGGAACGGCTTGCCATGCCATTTCCACCTGGCGCCTCAGTTGGACCAGCGTTCGTGCTGGACGTGCAGACCGCGTGAGACGACGCTTCATCCAGTCCCAAACATGCTCAATGGGGGACAGATCCGGAGATCTTGCTGGCCAGGGTAGTTGACTTACACCTTCTAGAGCACGTTGGGTGGCACGGGATACATGCGGACGTGCATTGTCCTGTTGGAACAGCAAGTTCCCTTGCCGGTCTAGGAATGGTAGAACGATGGGTTCGATGACGGTTTGGATGTACCGTGCACTATTCAGTGTCCCCTCGACGATCACCAGTGGTGTACGGCCAGTGTAGGAGATCGCTCCCCACACCATGATGCCGGGTGTTGGCCCTGTGTGCCTCGGTCGTATGCAGTCCTGATTGTGGCGCTCACCTGCACGGCGCCAAACATGCATACGACCATCATTGGCACCAAGGCAGAAGCGACTCTCATCGCTGAAGACGGCACGTCTCCATTCGTCCCTCCATTCAAGCCTGTCGCGACACCACTGGAGGCGGGCTGCACGATGTTGGGGCGTGAGCGGAAGACGGCCTAACGGTGTGCGGGACCGTAGCCCAGCTTCATGGAGACGGTTGCGAATGGTCCTTGCCGATACCCCAGGAGCAACAGTGTCCCTAATTTGCTGGGAAGTGGCGGTGCGGTCCCCTACGGCACTTCGTAGGATCCTACGGTCTTGGCGTGCATCCGTGCGTCGCTGCGGTCCGGTCCCAGGTTGACGGGCACGTGCACCTTCCACCGACCACTGGCGACAACATCGATGTACTGTGGAGACCTCACGCCCCACGTGTTGAGCAATTCGGCGGTACGTCCACCCTGTCTCCCGCATGCCCACTATATGCCCTCGCTCAAAGTCCGTCAACTGCACATACGGTTCACGTCCACGCTGTCGCGGCATGCAACCAGTGTTAAAGACTGCGATGGAGCTCCGTATGCCACGGCAAACTGGCTGACACTGACGGCGGCGGTGCACAAATGCTGCGCAGCTAGCGCCATTCGACGGCCAACACCGCGGTTCCTGGTGTGTCCGCTGTGCCGTGCGTGTGATCATTGCTTGTACAGCCCTCTCGCAGTGTCCGGAGCAAGTATGGTGGGTCTGACACACCGGTGTCAATGTGTTCTTTTTTCCATTTCCAGGAGTGTAGTTCTAAGTCTAGGGGACTGATGACCTCAGATGCTGAGTCCCATAGTGCTTGTTGGGTTGGCAGAAGAGCCAACACAGTGTTACGAATGGAGGCCGAAATGCACGAGTTTTAGTTCACGCAGGCTGGCGTGAGGAGGGAAGAACTATACTGACGTGAGGTCTGGAACATGACAAGGAATGAGAATTCAGAAAGCGGATGTAATTAGTTTGATACTTTAATCCATTAATAATTAACGTCGCTCTTGACGGTACATGAGTCACAATATTATCTGTTCGGAAGACGTAGTAACTGAATATGGCGCCTTGCTAGGTCGTAGCAAATGACGTAGCTGAAGGCTATGCTAAACTGTCTTCTCTGCAAATGAGAGCGTATGTAGACAGAGAACCATCGCTAGCAAAGTCAGCTGTCCAACTGGGTCGAGTGCTAGGAAGTCTCTCTAGACCTGCCGTGTGGCGGCGTTCGGTCTGCAATCACTGATAGTGGCGACACGCGGGTCCGACGTATACTAACGGACCGCGGCCGATTTAAAAGCTACCACCTAGCAAGTGTGGTGTCTGGCGGTGACATCACAGTGCTTAGAGCCATTTGAACCATTTTTTTTTCTATGCAGCAAAACGTTCGCTCCGACATCGACCAGTGATGACACCATGTGGACACATACGCCCTCCCAGTAAGTTGGCAAAAGGCCGCCGCACTGAACGACGATTGTGTTGAAAAATTGGGTTTTTTAGCCAAAAGAGCGGGGAATAATATGACGCGTTGGAACCATGAATAATACCAATCTGCATTCAGAAAAAAATTGTTGCATTACTTACTGAGTGGGCCACGTATGAATTTACACATTTGCCCATAATAATACTAATAATAATAATAATAATAATAATAATAATAATAATAATATACATCACATACATTCAGCAACAGAAAGATTCACATTAAGCAGAAAGGAAGATGGAAGGGGATTTATAGATATAAAAAAACCTACATTATCGACAGGTAGACAATTTAAGAAAATTCTTTCTAGAACGAGCAGAAACTAGCAAAATACACAAAGCAATCACTCATATAAATACATCAGCTACACCATTGCAATTTCATAACCACTTCTACAACCCTTTAGATCACGTAACATCAACAGATACAAAGAAAGTAAATTGGAAAAAGAAAACACTACATGGCAAGCACCCGTATCATCTAACACAGCCACACATAGATCAAGACGCATCCAACACATGGCTAAGAAAAGGCAATATATACAGTGAGACGGAAGGATTCATGATTGCAATACAGGATCAAACAATAAACACCAGATATTACAGCAAGCATATTATTAAAGATCCCAATACCCCAACAGATAAATGCAGACTTTGCAAACAACAAATAGAAACAGTAGATCACATCACAAGCGGATGTACAATACTAGCAAATACAGAATACCCCAGAAGACATGACAATGTAGCAAGAATAATACATCAACAGCTTGCCTTACAACATAAACTTATAAAACAACACGTTCCCACATACAAGTACACACCACAAAATGTACTGGAGAATGATGAATACAAATTATACTGGAACAGAATGATTATTACAGATAAAACAACACCACATAACAAACCTGACATCATACTCACCAATAAAAAGAAGAAATTAACACAACTAATTGAAATATCCATACCCAAGACAACAAATATACAGAAGAAAACAGGAGAAAAAATTGAAAAATACATCCAACTGGCTGAGGAAGTCAAGGACATGTGGCATCAGGATAAAGTTGACATTATACCAATTATACTATCAACTACAGGAGTCATACCTCACAATATCCACCAGTACATCAATGCAATACAGCTACATCCAAACATATACATACAACTACAAAAATCTGTAATTATTGATTCATGTTCAATGACCCGAAAGTTCCCAAATGCAATATAACATATACCGTACAGTTAAAAGGAAGTCACGCTTGATCAAGGTCCGCGTCACTGTCCATTTTTGACCAGACATAACGTCTGAGAATAGAAAGAAACAATAATAATAATAATAATGATAAATTAACTCCTCGGATGCTATTTCGTACAGCATTTCAGATTGCCGCTAATCGGGCGCCGCCGACAGTCGTGTATCCTCTGCCAGTGGCATCAGTAGATGTGATATGGATGGTCATTGTCCGGCTCCTTGTCCCTGGAACCGCAACTAATCGGTCGTGCAGCTCCTCAGTTGGCCTCACGAGACTGATTGCACCCTGTACCAGTCGTCTCACCAGGGAAAAGTCCACGGTAGTAGCAGGAGCCGAACCCAGGTCCTCCTCTTGCCAGTAAGCCACGTCGACCAATCGGCGACGGAGGCGGACTACGACTCGTATACTGTCGATCACACTACATATACCACGCACTCCAAAACCAAAAACGGACTTTCTAAGAAACGCTATTTTAGTTTTTGGACCAGGATGGAGGGAAGAGGAGGAAGTAATTGGCTTGGACCTGTCCCATGAAATCAAACCGGCATCCAACTCCAGTGCTTAATAGGTACAGTATGGAAAACTTAGATCTGGTGGTGAAAGAGGGTTTGAATAAACTAAGCGTGCAACTTCGCATCTTGGCCGTCGTACAAATTTGACTCTGGTTGACCAGAACTAATCATTCGTTAGTAATAGATTTTGCAAATAATGAACGAACCGAAACTTACCGACTGATTAAAACTAAGGCCGGGACTCGAAGCAGGGACCTTTGCCTTCAGAGGGCGTCTACCGACTTCTTCTTTTTTGATCTCTCATCTCCTAGCCCATCCTGTCTCTCTCCAAAAATGCCTTCTATGAATAACTTCTCACGCTTTATTCCTACTCTTCACTTTATTAACGCGTAACGTGTAGTGTTCCTCTTCGAGACAAAAATAAAAAAAAATTTCTAAAATATAAACACGGTATCTCTTCCCAAACGAATAAAACGTATTTTCTAAACCAAGCAAGATTACTCTTTTATAACCAGCAGAATTTCTCTCCTAAACGCGGACAAATATTCTAATTTGAAACGAAGATTGCTCCTTTTCTGAAACAAACGTTGCTCCTCTTCTGAAACAAACTGGGCATCTCTTCTTCGTCTCAAACACACGAGTCTCGTCTTTCATACTAGCGCTTCTTCTCTAATGCTAACAAGATGCCTCTTCCATCATAAACAGGGAAGATATTCCGAACGAAACAACCAAAACTTTTCCCTTAAGACTACGATAATCCTCTTGCGAAACAACAAATCTCTTCTTCTAAAACAAAGAAACAAATTCATTTTCTAAAGTGAACTATTCTACTTTATCTAAAACAAACAATGATACCCCTTCCACAAATTAGGTTCATTTTTTAACACTAACTAGACCATTCTTCTAAATCAGACGAACATTTCTTGTATAACATAGGTTCTCCTCCTATAACAACCAAAACCTCTATTTTAAAATAGCAAGTCTCCCCTTTTAAGACGGACCGGGCCTACTTTTGAAAATTTCTTGAACAGACAGTAGGTGACACAGGTGCTCATTTAGCGTATCATCACCCCGATGTACTACTGATCTTCACGCCTTTCCCGTACTATAGTTTGTTCTAGGAGTTCATATGGCAGGACAGGTGTCAAAAATCAGCGAAGTTATCTTTTTTTCGTATATTTTAGAAGTTTGTTGTGCTCCGCCGACATGTAGCACTCGAGCTCCTCAACACATGTTAGACAATGATATATCGTATACACACGGTAGTTCAAAATGAATATACTGGCTACATTTACCTTACAGTTATAAATAACACACCAAATGAAAGAGAAACACGAACAATTTTTCTTACAATTATTCAGTGTGAACACCGATCACACATCGAGTCGATAGGCTAGTTGATCCGAAACCTTGATCAACGTGTCACGAGTAACTATTGCAATAACAATGTTTCTGGAGTGGGATAGATCAGTGGGTGTCGGAGCCTCATACACACGGTGGCGTCAGATCGTGTGTGAACGTAGAGGTCGTGCATAAAATGCTGTGTCGACCCCCCCCCCCCCCCCCTCCCAAGCACCCAGTCCGCCGGTCGGATACAACGCCGTTCAACCAGTCGCGTACTGACAAGGGAACCTCCCCATCGCACCCCCCTCAGATTTAGTTATAAGTTGGCACAGTGGATAGGCCTTGAAAAACTGAACACAGATCAATCGAGAAAACAGGAAGAAGTTGTGTGGAACTATGAAAAAATAAGCAAAATATACACTGAGTAGTCCATGCGCAAGATAGGCAACACAAAGGCTACTATTAGTTGGGGAGTGCCGTGGTCCCGTGGTTAGCGTGAGCAGCTGCGGAACGAGAGGGCCTTGGTTCAAGTCCCCTTGGACCGAAAAGTTTACTTTCTTTATTTTCGCAAAGTTATGATCTGTCCGTTCGTGCATTGACGTCTCTGTTCACTGTAATAAGTTTAGTGTCTGTGTTTTGCGACCGCACCGCAAAACCGTGCCATTAGTAGACGAAAGGACGTGCCTCTCCAATGGGAACCGAAAACATTTGATCGCAAGGTCATAGGTCAACCGTTTCCTCCACAGGAAAACACGTCTGATATATTCTATACGACACTGGTGACGGCATGTGCGTCACATGACAGGAATATGTTGTCCACCCACCTAATTTGTACACTTGGCGAATGGGTAAAAAGATTCTTCTACTCTGCCCGATTTAGGTTTTCTTGTGGATGTGATAATCACTCCCAAAAAAGTGATGAAAACATAAGAGTTTGTCACATAAACTGAAAGTAAAAAATTAAAATTTTCACACAAGGTAGGATTTGAACCAAGGACCTCTCGTGCCGCAGCTGCTCACGCTAACCACGGGACCACAGCTCTCGTCAGCTCATTTTATGCTTGTGTTGCCTATGATGCACATGGACTACTCATTTTGTATATTTTGCTTATTTTTTCATAGTTCCACACAAGTTCTTCCCGTTTTCTCGATTGATCTGTGTTCAGTTTTTCAAGGTCTATCCACTATGCCAACTTATAACTAAATCTGAGGGGGGTGCGATGGGGAGGTTCCCTTGTGAGTTACGCCAGGGAGGCGGCGCACCATCTTGCTCCCAAATAAAGATGTGTTGTTCAGCTTCTTCCCATTGAGGCACGCGCCATACCTGTAGCACATCAAGTTAAGAAACATCACTTACAGTTGATTCACCGAAAGAGAAAGGCCCATAAACGTTCCGTGGGGATATTTCTTGGGGCTAAGCGTGAAACACTCGCACTTGTTCAACTCGTTTTTCAATCACTCTTTCTCATTCCATACTCTTCCCGTTCCGCACAGGTATACAAACAAAATTGTTTGAGTTGCTCTTTCGTTTTGTGTGTTATTTACAATTGTAAGCTGAAGGTAACAAATACGACAACGCCTTAAAACCGGTATGCTCATTTTGAAACACCCTGTATATTGACAAGGGGCTATGCCGTATTTGATATAATTTGCTGTTTCTGGTAATCTTTTGATTGTGCATTGGAAGTGATCAATGGGTTTAGTACGATTGCACATATCGTTTTTCAGCCCTTGCAGTTCTTATTCTCAATTTCAGCTTCGCTCCTATATTGTTGGCATTTTACATTGAATATCTCACTAGCTTCTTTATACTTCCGTCAGCTAATTTTTCTGTACAACCATACCAAGAAAATGCGTGGGTGACTCAGATGCCTCTTTGTCTTCGATTATCTCTTACGGCTTCTCTGAAGCTGTTGACTGTGATAAAAAAATATTTCTGAGGAACAAAGCAGTACATGGCGCCCTGTTGGTTACCGGTTATGATCATCCACTTGCACAAGAGATCTTCATTACGTTCTGAGCAATTTTAAATGTTTCACCTTGGGCCACAATAAGGCGTTCACTATGCTGTTTGTAGTAGCTTACCCGCATTCCTATTTTCCTATTCATTATTAAATCTACTCCTGCATTACCCCTATTTGACTTTGTTGTTATAACTTAATCATACCTAACACTTGGTTTAAGAATCATGATAGAAGGTTGTATACATGGAAGAACCCTGGAGATACTAAAAGGTATCAGATTGATTATATAATGGTAAGACAGAGATTTAGGAACCAGGTTTTAAATTGTAAGACATTTCCAGGGGCAGATGTGGACTCTGACCACAATCTATTGGTTATGACCTGTAGATTAAAACTGAAGAAACTGCAAAAAGGTGGGAATTTAATGATATGGGACCTGGATAAACTGAAAGAACCAGAGGTTGTACAGAGTTTCAGGGAGAACATAAGGGAACAATTGACAGGAATGGGGGAAAGAAATACAGTAGAAGAGGAATTAAGCTTTGAGGGATGAAGTAGTGAAGGCAGCAGAGGATCAAGTAGGTAAAAAGACGAGGGCTAGTAGAAATCCTTGGGTAACAGAAGAAATATTGAATTTAATCGATGAAAGGAGAAAATATAAAATGCAGTAAATGAAGCAGGCAAAAAGAAATACAAACGTCTCAAAAATGAGATCGACAGGAAGTGCAAAATGGCTAAGCAGGGATGGCTAGAGGACAAATGTAAGGATGTAGAGGCTTACCTCACTAGGGGTAAGATAGATACTGCCTTCAGGAATATTAAAGAGAACTTTGGAGATAAGAGAACCACTTGTATGAACATCAAGAGCTCAGATGGAAACCCAGTTCTAAGCAAAGAAGGGAAAGGAGAAAGTTGGAAGGAGTATATGGTGGGTCTATACAAGGGAAATGTACTTGAGGACAATATTATGGAAATGGAAGAGGATGTAGATGAAGATGAAATGGGAGATACGATACTGCGTGAAGAGTTTGACAGAGCACTGAAAGACCTGAGTCGAAACAAGGCCCCCGGAGAAGACAACATTCCATTGGAACTACTGACGGCCTTGGGAGAGCCAGTCCTGACAAAACTCTACCATCTGGTGAGCAAGATGTATGAAACAGGTGAAGTAGCCTCAGACTTCAAGAAGAATATAATAATTCCAATCCCAAAGAAAGCAGGTGTTGACAGATGTGAAAATTACCGAACAATCAGTTTAATAAGCCACAGCTGCAAAATACTAACGCGAATTCTTTACAGACGAATGGAAAAACTAGTAGAAGCCGACCTCGGGGAAGATCAGTTTGGATTCCGTAGAAATACTGGAACACGTGAGGCAATACTGACCTTACGAGTTATCTTAGAAGAAAGATTAAGGAAAGGCAAACCTACGTTTCTAGCATTTGTAGACTTAGAGAAAGCTTTTGACAATGTTGAGTGAAATACTCTCTTTCAAATTCTAAAGGTGGCAGGGGTAAGATACAGGGAGCGTAAGATTGTTTACAATTTGTACAGAAACCAGATGGCGGTTATAAGAGTAGCCTCTTGTTGTAGCCTCTCCCCGATGTTATTCAATCTGTATATTGAGCAAGCAGTAAAGGAAACAAAAGAAACATTCGGAGTAGGTATTAAAATCCATGGAGAAGAAATAAAAACTTTGAGGTTCGCCGATGATATTGTAATTCTGTCAGAGACAGCAAAGGACTTGGAAGAGCAGTTGGACGGAATGGATGATGTCTTGAAGGGAGGATATGAGATGAACATCAACAAAAGCAAAACGAGGATAATGAAATGTAGTCGAATTAAGTCGGGTGATGCTGAGGGTATTAGATTAGGAAATGAGACACTTAAAGTAGTTAAGGAGTTTTGCTATTTGGGGAGCAAAATAACTGATGATGGTCGAAGTAGAGAGGATATAAAATGTAGACTGGCAATGGGAAGGAAAGCGTTTCTGAAGAAGAGAAATTTGTTAACATCGAGTGTAGATTTAAGTGTCAGGAAGTCATTTCTGAAAGTATTTGTATGGAGTGTAGCCATGTATGGAAGTGAAACATGGACGGTAAATAGTTTGGACAAGAAGAGGATAGAAGCTTTCGAAATGTGGTGCTACAGAAGAATGCTGAGGATTAGATGGGCAGATCACATAACTAACGAGGAAGTATTGAATAGGATTGGGGAGAAGAGAAGTTTGTGGCACAACTTGACCAGAAGAAGGGATCGGTTGGTAGGACATGTTCTGAGGCATCAAGGGGTCACCAATTTAGTATTGGAGGGCAGCGTGGAGGGTAAAAATCGTAGGGGGAGACCAAGAGATGAATACACTAAGCAGATTCAGAAGGATGTAGGTTGCAGTAGGTACTGGGAGATGAAGAAGCTTGCACAGGATAGAGTAGCATGGAGAGCTGCATCAAACCAGTCTCAGGACTGAAGACCACAACAACACCGTTCTCCACAAACAGCTGACAACCATTTCCGTTCAATGTGTTATTCCCGCTGGTATAGGAAATATGTGTGCTACAAGCCACGTTTTGGGTATCGTAATTTATGTACTGATGGTATTGAATGTTCTGTGGCATATCTTTCCAACCCTCCTCGTTTGCTCCTAGCCCTGTTCTGCAGTTGATTGCACTACCTCGCTGTGGGTGCCTTGTCAAGCGCAGATCCAATGTTTTCATATTGTTAATGGCTTCCAGCCAGTCAGTTAAAATGCAATTAGCGTCAGACCCCTCTGTTATTGTTGCATTAGAAACTTTGCAGCAGCTGTCAGCTAGGTCCTAGATATTGTTTATATCTTCGTTCTATGCTGCTAATAGGCTGATTTCATCATTGTAAAAGTGCACACTGTTAATTTTTTCCCCTTGGTATCGCAGTCCATTAGTTTCAACGATGAATAGCTGTAAGTAATGGCTCTAATCCGCAAGCGAACAGTAGCATGGAAATCGGACAGCGCTGTCTAACCAAACCGTTAATCCTGTTCGCTTTTCTGTGATTCCGTCTATCTGAACTCTGGCTGTTGATATACTTTCCGGGATGTGAGGTCGTGGTCCAAGAACTTTTCTGCTCCTTACGTTTCGTCCAGGACTGCGCTGGACTTCCTCAGAGGCACTGCTCCGCTGAGTCTTGCCGACTGACTGGTCGGGTGTCTGAGAGCGACTTATATATTGTGAGAAAGGGGGGCGTGGTTCAGGTAACACGTGATGAGCAGTGATAATCCATAGCAAAGATAAGGTTGACTATCGATTCCACCTTGTCAAAGATAAGAATTGTTAGCAATTTTGTAGAGCCACTGTCCATATATCACTGAGTTTCATAGCCTCCTCTTTCCTATTAAAATTATCGTTATGTTTATAAATTTCGATAGCTTCTCTATAAAGCCGTGGATAGCTTTATAGAGCTTTATAGAGAAGCTATCGAAATTTATAAACATAATGATAATTTTAATAGGAAAGAGGAGGCTATGAAACTCAGTGATATATGGACAGTGGCTCTACAAAATTGCTAACAATTTTTATCTTTGACAAGGTGGTAATCGATAGTCAACCTTATCTTTGCTATGGATTATCACTGCTCATCACGTGTTACCTGAACCACGCCCCCCCTTTCTCACAATATATAAGTCGCTCTCAGACACCCGACCAGTCAGTCGGCAAGACTCAGCTGAGCAGCGCCTCTGAGGAAGTCCAGCGCAGTCCTGGACGAAACGTAAGGAGCAGAAAAGTTATTGGACCACGACCTCACATCCCGGAAAGTATATCAACAGCCATGTCAACCGGTCTTGAAAGCCTTCATTCTACTATCTGAACTCTTCACTAGGTTTAATATATTACGTTGAAAAGTCACGCACATAAACCCAATTTAGAGTCTTATTTAGGTAATAATGGTTCATACGCTTACACTTAGTGAAAATCAAGTGACGGAAGTGCAGCACATACCAACTCCTATCGCATTTCTGATGTTGGTTAGTGTATGAATGATGTTCCATTCTTCCAGCAGTTATTCGGGTAAATATCTTAAAAAAAGAATTGAATAGTGTTGGTGGTCTATGGTTTTCAGTATATCCTTTTCAGCACCTTCAGGGGAACTTCAGTAGGGACACGACTCGTTTGTAGCACCTCATTGCACATTTTTCAGCAGTTCCCAGAATTCCGCACTAAATTCTGTGTGTAGTTCATCAGGGCCTGGTGCGTTGTTCTTGGGGCTCTTCACAATAACGTCCAGCTCACGTTTCTCTGTGATTTGCTCCATCAACGATACATTTCCTCCTCGCTGACGCCTACTTTAAGGAAATTCAATTTTTCGGCTTCATTTTCATTTGTAGATTTTTCTTAATATCTTTCGAACTTTTAGTTAATATCGTTTTTCTTACATAAATCTCTCAGGGTACGGACCAGAAATCCCTTTGTACTGTTTTCCCAGTTTCGTTCAGTTCTAGACTGACGCATTAACGTCCTTCGTACATTTTATCCACCATTGAGTTATACTGGGTGGTTATAATGAAAGTACAATTGCTCACAGAGGTCCAATGTGGACTGTAGTTGTCATTTGGCAGGGGAAACTTGGTAGATACTCTAATGCGTTAATGCGGAACGGATTTACGCTGAAAAAAAGGAATTACTTCCAATTTTTGCCACTAGGTGCGAACCAGGCGCTGCGAATACAAGGGAGATGTAATTTATAGAAATGTTTCTATAGGTAATGGATTAGGAACGGGACATGGGCAGAAAAAGTTAAACAATTGAGAAAGACACGATGTTGATTTTATTATAAACTGTAACTAACATAATTTGTTCAATATAAGCACCAGAGACGTCGACAAGGTGCTGCATCCGTAAAACGACTTGATGAGTTGTTCCTCGCTGCAGTACCGGTGAATTCTGAGGAATTTTGCAAAAACAGACATAATGTCTGATAGGATAGCAGCAATCAGTGATTTTACAATTTACTTATAATCATCACTGCGTCACATAAAATTGGTTGGCAGAATGCACGTCATTTATATTAATCATAACACTATTACCGACAGGTGGCGTCTGGTACGTTTATTACATTAGATATGCACACACTGTATTCGGTAGATTTTTGTTATTAACTTTTATCTCCAAAAATACTTAATTAAAATCTGTAGATGTCAAGGTTAAAATTTGTACTTATAAAGATTAAAAAACACGGTAAAATTATCATTTTTATACGATCTAAAAACATAGGGCGATTTCTATATCTATGGCACTGGTGTGGACTTGTTTCCCTCCACGGTCTGCTTCCGTGGTTCCCGCCATTTCGGTGTTGTGCCGTAGTCCGCTCAGTTGTCTGACGTCCATCGCCGTGGGCAAGAGGGCCGCGCAGGAGGGCCCCGTCAACGACGCCAGGCGCTGCACGCATCTTACAGCTTCTCCATCACGCACCATCTCTCATTCCTTAGGAGCCCTATTTTAACGTTGGATTTACGAAAGCAATGGTTCAAATGGCTCTGAGCACTATGGGACTTAACTTCAGAGGACATCGGTCCCCTAGAACTTAGAACTACTTAAACCTAACTAACCTAAGGACATCACACACATCCATGCCCGTGGCAGGATTCGAACCTGCGACTGTAGTGGTCGCGCGGTTCCAGATGTAGCGCCTAGAACCGCTCGGCCACTCCGGCCGGCATTTACGAAAGCATCTTTCAATCCTATCTGTAATTCTTCCACTATAAGTGAGAGCCACATATTTTTTCTTCTTGTTTCTCTTAACAGCGACTTGACTTCCTTCTATTTGTTTCATTTGCCTCTTCTTTATCTTCTTATAAATATTCATCACCTGCGTACACGTATATCCGTTCGCTACGGCCACTTGTTTTAAAATACTCAGCTCCTTTTCTACTTCTTGTTGGCTTAGTGGCGTACCATCGAAGTAAAATATGCCCATTTGTATCGCGGTGGCTGACAAGAGCGCTCATTGATAACTAAATCTGTACACGTAGGTTTTCTGAGTATGCTTCGATGGTATACAGGTTACTAAGATTGCCACTAAGACAACGATAAGTAGGAAGGATGAGAGATGGTGCGTGATGGAGAAGCTGTAAGATGCGTGCAGCGCCTGGCGTACTTGACGGGGCCCTACTGCGCGGCCCTCTTGCCCATGGCGATGGACGTCAGACAACTGAGCGGACCGCGGCACAACACCGAAATGGCGGGAACCACGGAAGCAGACCGTGGAGGAAAAGAAGTCCACACCAGTGCCATAGATATACAAATCGCCCTATGTTTTTAGGTCGTATAAAAATGATAATTTTACCGTGTTTTTTAATCTTTATAAGTACAGATTTTAACCTTGACATCTACAGATTTTAATTAAGTATTTTTGGAGATAAAAGTTAATAACAAAAATATACCGAATACAGTGTGTGCATATCTAATGTAACAAACGTACCAGACGCCACCTGTCGGTAATAGTGTTATAATTAATATAAATGACGTGCATTCTGCCAACCAATTTCATGTGACGCAGTATGTGAAAGTCGCTGGATTTGGACGGGTTACTCCTGTAACCGAAATATCAGGTACGTTCTGGTACATTTGATGTTGATTAGATAGGATGACAAAGATTTACGTTCTTGAAATAGTAAATTAGGATCATTATCGTTACAGATCTTAAGATGGTTCTGGATGAACCAAAACCGGTCATATGAATAAAAATTTTGCAATGAAGACGGATTATAAGTAAATTCTGAGGAACCTGTTTCTCTGGTAAACGCGTTCTTTTAGATATCTCTGGAGCAGAAAGTCACATGGATTCAGGTCAGGTGATCTTGCTGGCCATGCATCTGGAAAATCTCTGGCGATAACAGGTTCGTGGAAGCAGCGACATAACGTGTTGCGTATCTTGCATTAAAAAGAGTGGTTTCCACACACTTGCACTCTTCGAAAGCAAGAATCACGTTCTGTATAAGGTGGTCTCGACAATGTACAGATGACACGGCACATTTGACAAAGTTTCTTGGTGTATTCTCTTCAAAGACCAACGGACCGAGAATAAAAGTGCTTGTGAATCCACAATACACAGTCACGTAAGACAAGTGTAATGGCTCTTAATGGGCAACATGTCGTTTAATAGTACCCCAAATTCGACACTTCCGTATATTCACTACAGTGTAAAATGTGCATCGTTACTCCATACAGTACTGCCCGGCTACATGTTATCAACTTCGATGCGTGCCAGAAACCGGCAGAACTTTGCTACGGATCTTGAGGTTTCACTTGCTATTCCATTCGGATCTCGTACGGGAACCAGTGTAAAATAGACCTCAAAACTCTCCGTATTGTTGACCATGGGAAGAACAATTCTTGTGAGGCTGCACGAGCACAACCACCACGCAGTGTACGTGTTGGTACAGCAACAGCAACCCCGCCGGTAAATTCCACCGGGGCAGGACGCCTTTCTCTTCCAAGCGCCGCACCAAGCTCACCCTGTTTTAGAATGCCATTAGCATCTTTTTTAAACCATTTAATGACGTTGGAGCTCTCCTGAAATCGTACCTTCTGCGATACTACCTCACGCAGTACTGTAATTGCTGTCGTTCATATAAAATAGTTTTCGTGGAGATATGTTCCGCCTATGCAACTAATCGAAGGCAGTTTGTTTATTGCCATACGCGTTTCGTTTCTTTTATTTGTGAAGCATCATCAGTGGCCTGTGATACATGTTTCTTTTTATACATATAATAAACGTATTGTATGTTAGCTACAATGTGTTTCTGCATTACATTTTGTCGTGTCTTTGTCCTGTTATATTTTTTTAGGCTACACTCAACTTTTACAGCATAATTTTCCAGTGGTGAAATTGCCAATCGGTGTTAGGATTTCTAGCGCTGTTAGCTCATGCGTGTAGTCCTGGAGATGTATTCACTGGCTTCCATGCTCCAATTGGCCGGTTTCCGGCGTTCTTTCACCCACATTTCATTCGACACATCGCATACATCACTTACACTTTACATTATGTGATCAACATATGTGTGTTTTCGGTGTATAGCGTTGCCAACTGTCGTTGTGTGTTTATTTGTCTTCGTTTGTTTGTGTTGTGTGTGTGGTTAGATATTTTTCATTTCTTGTGTGTGTGTATTTTGCTGCGTGTAAATGTGTCATAGAGAGAGAGCGAGAGAATGGGGGAGGGGGGAGATTCATTAATTATTTTTCTGGTCGTGTTTCGGATCTCTCATAGTATGAAGGCTTTCACGACCGGATGACATATCTTCTGGTAAACCTTCCGGGATGTAAGGTCGTGGTCCATGAAACTCTTCAGCTCCTAACGTTTCGTCCTGAGCTGCGCTGGACATCTTCAGAGGGGATCTCTGTTTGTTATTGTTTTGGTGGAATGATCAGAGAGTTATTGCTTATATGGATTTGGTCACTGAGTGCCTTCTTTTCCATTGGAATGCCTCTTTGTTTATGAAAGTTTTCTTGCAATGTCAGGAGCATTTTGTTGTGATTATTCACTCTGGTAAGCGTCATGTCGCGTTCCATGTTGGACGATTCGTGTCCATATTTTATCAGGTGGTCGGCGAAGGTAGAATGGCTGTTGTCATATTTTCGACTTATTGTATGTTCTTTATGCTTAGTTTTGTAGTTCCTGCTTGTCATCGTCACATATACTGAATTACGTTCTTGCACTCTAGCTGATATATACCTGCTCCTTAGTACAAATTTCACCCAGAATTAATACGTCTCACAGATACAGAATTAACAGAGGAAGAAACACAGCTATCAGAGAATGGGCTCAAACGCAACATCGGTACAAAAATACTTAACCACTATATAGAAAATCTGTTTGTAGAAACAGAAAACATCCTGACAGTGGAAGACACACAAGAAAATAACACCATAAATATTGGACTAACACGAGAACTAGTAAAGAAATAAATAAATAATATAATCTCCACGTCACAAAAAGAGCAAAATAGCAAATTTCAAAAAAAAAAAAAAAACACCACTAAGAAATTAAAACGAAAGCTACAACCTAACAACATCCCAGTGACAAGAGCTGATAAAGGAAATCGCACTCTACTGAGCATTAATGAACCATATATAGAAAAAACTAAAGGTTTCATCTCCTCCAACAATATCACAAAACTGAAATCTGATCAAACTTCATGTTTCCAGACATACATAAAAAACAACCTCAAAGACATCAGATACATAATCACAGATAAACAAAAACAGCACGCCACACAGAAGAACCCAAAATTACCAACACTCACAAGCCAGCCCAAGGTCAACAAACCCATATTTCGTTGAGGCCTGTTATTAATTTCATGGACGCACCATCACTTCATGTGGTAAAATACACGAACAAAATTATAATGCAGTATTATGAAATGATAAACAGTAGAACAGTGAAAAACACAAATGAACTCGTAACACAAATAAAAAACTTATACATCCCACAGACAGCATCAGTTATATCTTTCGACATAGAGAACATGTAGATGTCAATACCTACTACAGCCACAATAAAACTAATTGAAGAACATTTACTGACATACAACAGACTACCTTCAGACAATATTAATGAAATAACTGATACCTTCAAAGCAATCACATCCCAAAATTACTTCCAATTTGAAAAGGAATTTTAGTTACAAGAAGATGGACTTCCAATGGGATCTCCATCAGGAACATTGGCAAACATATTCATCAACCACACAGAAAACACAATCTTTGGTACAGTCATAACAAAGAAAGGATACAAAGTTGTTTACTAGTACAGATATGTGGATGACATAATCTAAATCGTAGGTGAGCCAACAGAGAAAACTGATAAACTTTATACAGACATAAACAACATACACAAAAATATTCAGTTCAGCACGGAAAAAGAAACACAAAAGCAAATACATTTCTTGAATACAACAATGAAGAGAGACAACAATAAACACACATTTGACATCTTCAGAAAGCCAACAACCACAGACATAATTATACAAGCTTCATCCAACCACCCACAAAATCAAAAATTAGCAGCTCTACGACATATGTTACACTAACATCCCACTCATCAAAGAAAACTATGAAAAAGAATTACAAACAATACAACTCATGGTCACAAACAACGGTTACAACACCCATTTAGTACAAGAAACTCGACCAAAAAATTAAAACACAGTTAAAGAAAAATAAAAACATGCAGTGAAAACAAACAACAAAGAACTCTGCAGACACTGCAGCACACACGGAAACTCAAAACAGTAACACTGACGACATGACTACCGAAATAAATGGTACGCTGTTACATATAAACACAAAGCAACACACTAGGTAACAAATATATTAAAGAAACAAATACGCATACATTACAGAACAACAAACACTGTCCAATAACATTTATAAACAACAGACAATCAGATAAATACCAAGGAGCAGGTATACACCAGCTACTGCGCCAAGAATGTAAAGAAGTATATCTGGGGACGACAATCAGGGAATTCAAAACGAGATATGAAGAACATGTAAGAAATTGGAAGTATGAAATAGCCATTCTACCTTCGCCGAACGTCTGATAAAACATAGACACGAATAATCCAACATGGAAAGTGAATGACACTCATCAGAGTGAATGATCACAACAAAAAGCTCCTGACATTGCAAGAAAACTTCCTCATACAAAGAGCCATTCCAATGGAAAAGAAGGTACTCAGCGGCCAAATCGATATAAGTATAATTCTCTGGTCATGCTAGCCACCTAAACAAAAACAAACAGAGATCCGCGATGTAACCAGAATGAATAATTAATCAACCATCCTGCCCCCTTCTCTTTCACTCTATCTCTCCTTTCCGCCCCCCCCCACCCCAATCTCTCTCTCTCTATCTATCTATCTCTCCCTCTTTCTCTCACACACGCACACACACATACACACAAGAAATGAAAAATATCAATCCACACACAGCACACAAACAAACTACGACAGATAAACACACAACGACAATTGACAACAGTACACACCGAAAACACACATATGTTGATCACGAACTGTAAAGTGCAAGTGATGTATGTGACGTTTTGAATCAAATGTGCGTGAAAGAAAGCAGGAAATCGGCCAATTGGAGTATGAAAACCGGCGAATACATTTCCAGTACCACATCCATGAACTACCAGCGCTGGAAATCGTAACACCGAAATGTAATTTCACATCACTTGTGCTACAAAAGTTGATTCTAATCTACAAAAAAGGAAAAACACAACAAAATCTAATATAGGAACATAATTACAAAAAAGGAAGTATAACAGACCCCAACAACTATCGTGGAATCTCGTTATTGTCAATAACATACAAAATTCTGTCTAAAGCCCTACTAAACCGTGAAGAACCTCAGCTGGATTCAAAACTAGGAGAATACCAAGGTGGGTTCAGAAAAGGTCGATCTTGCGTAGAACAAATCCTTAACTTGAAAAACTCAATGAAATATTTACATAGTACTTCAAACAAAAGTTATGTCATCACGTTTGTCGACTTTAAAAAAGCATATGACAGTATAGACCGAGAATCCCTTTTTGAAGTATTAGCAGAATTTGGACTAGATCAAAAGACAACAAACATCATAAAAGAAACACTCACGGAGACCAAATCCAAAGTAAAATTTATGGGAGAATTGAGCACAGCATTTGAAATAGACACAGGAGTACGACAAGGGGATGTACTGTCCCCACTGCTTTTCAATTGTGCTCTATAAAAAGTTGTTAGAGAATGTAAAAAAGCAGGTGCACCAGCACACAGACTGGGACCAAGACATAAGGGCATAGAATTACACTGTTTAGCATTTGCTGATGACATGGCACTGATCGCACAAGACATTACCGATGCACAGAAACAGCTAGAATTATTACAAGAACAGGCAGCTAAAATAGGATTACAAATTTATTTGAAAAAACAAAATTTATGACTGACGTCAAAGATGCACCTTCTGATCTCAAAATTGGTAATAACTACATCTGTCGAGTAAAAGAATTTAAATATTTAGGTGAACGGATTGCAGAAAATTGTAATGAAAAGAAATCTGTCAGATCAAGAGTCCAGAAAATGGAGACGGCGTTTCAGTTAACAAAAAACATTTACAACAGAAAGAGTCTCTCGTGGAACTGCAAAATACGACACTACACAACAGTAATTAGACCCGAAGCTCTCTACGCATCTGGGACACTAAACCTTCAACACAGAACACTAAAAGAGGAATTAGGAGTGAAAGAACGTAAGATAATGAGGAAAATCCTAGGACCAAGAACTAAAGATTATTACATTATCCAAAACCCAATGCAGAAATATATAAAAATATCTCCAAAATAACAGACACAATGCGCATGAGAAGAATCCAATTCATGGGTCACTTAGAAAGAATGGACTCAAACAGGTTAACGCACAAAATCCATACATTTTTAAAGAACAAAACTACAAGACCGAACTGGTACAAACAGACGGAAAAAGACCTGAGAGAATTAGGGTCTCCAAATCTACATGATAGAAATGAAATCAGAAAAATCACAAACACACGGGGTTTTGAGGAAGAAGAGAGAAAAACTAACCGACATACATGGTCTACGCAACGAAAGCTAGCCCATTCGTTGTTTATGAAGGAATACTGGGCGAAAAGGAAGGCCAACAAATGTTGATTACGCGTGGTCCTAAGTGATCCATCCGCGAAGAAGAAGAAGAAGGAACATAATATGCTTATTATGTGTATAAAAAGAAACGTGTATTACAGGCCACTGAAGATGCTTCACAAATAAAAAAAAAAACCAAACGCGTATGGTATGAAACAAACTGCCTTCAATTAGTTGCAGAGATGGATCATACATCCACAAATTTTAAAGCAACTAAGGGAAGATGGAAAACAGAAGAAATGACGAAAATAGTTTTACTAACTGCGCACGGTCTCTCTCCTCGTCAGACATATTGTTCACTCACTTTATGACACGACAAATGACAGCGTGGACGTCACACCATCGTATAAAGTGTTCAACGCCATATTTGCACTTGTCCAAAATTGGAACTGATTTTTTTTCACAGTAAATCGGTTCCTCATTAACGCATTAGCGTATGTACCAAATTTCGATGTCGTCCGATAATTACACCCCCACTGGACCTCTGTGAGTAGCTGCGCTTAAATTATAACCACCCGGTATTTGAGTAACCATTCATTGGCCTTCTGCATTGTTTCCAGTTATGGCGCATTAACGTGCTTAGTTTTTAAGGCCGATGTGTTTAGTTTCCATACTCGACAACCTCTGAATATTAAGGTGATGTACCTGTACGTTTAGTTTTCGCCGCTAAGCGCTGCGGCCTTAAATACACAGTGGCCAAATTTCTTTTTCAGACAGTGTGGGCAGTATTTTACGTGATACGTGTAGTCTAACCTGCTTCCTGATTGGTCTGTTACGAATGTGTACCCGCATGCGGTCCTGATGTACCTCCCAGGTGTCCCTTTGTTTAGATTTATAGCGCGGTAGCCAAGCTACGCTTGCAGTTTGGTATCTGACCTTCTGGCAACAAAACAAAGTAAAAATTTCCTGTTGTTAATAAGGCTGTCATTACATGGTCCTAGTGAACTGGGTATTTCAATTTTATGGAATGTTCCGTGCTTCCCTATGTTGATTTCTAGATGTCACGCACATATTAACAACGCGTATTTCTGCTGTTCCACACATCTACAGCTACATACATAACCCGCAAGCCACCCTAGGGGGGACGGCGGAGGGAACCACGTACCACTACCACTCGTGTTCTTTCCTGCTCCACTCGCAAATACAGCGGGGATAAAACGAACGTCTATTAGCCTCCGTATGAGCCCTACTTTCCCTCGTTGTTTCCTACATGGTCCTTACACGAAGTTTACGCTGACGGCATAAGAATCGACCTACAGTCCAGTTCTAACGCCGGTTCTCTAAGTTTCCTCAACAGCGCTTAGCGAAAACAGCGTCGTGTTCCCTCCAGGAGTTCGCGAAGTATCTCCGTAATCTCTCTCTCTATTCGTTTAGTCGGTTCCGACTCTTCGTGACCCCATGAACCAAATCACGCCACTTTTTCCTGTCTTGCACTTTCTCCCGTAGACCCTCCAGGTTGGAACACATTGCTTCTGTGATGCCATCGATCCATCTCATCCTCTGACGTCCTCTTCTTCTAGTTCGTAATACTTGCATACTAAGGAAATGACACAATTTCAGAATCTTTGTTGATCCCATATAAATATGATTTTATGTACACTCCTGGAAATTGAAATAAGAACACCGTGAATTCATTGTCCCAGGAAGGGGAAACTTTATTGACACATTCCTGGGGTCAGATACATCACATGATCACACTGACAGAACCACAGACACATAGACACAGGCAACAGAGCATGCACAATGTCGGCACTAGTACAGTGTATATCCACCTTTCGCAGCAATGCAGGCTGCTATTCTCCCATGGAGACGATCGTAGAGATGCTGGATATAGTCCTGTGGAACGGCTTGCCATGCCATTTCCACCTGGCGCCTCAGTTGGACCAGCGTTCGTGCTGGACGTGCAGACCGCGTGAGACGACGCTTCATCTAGTCCCAAACATGCTCAATGGGGGACAGATCCGGAGATCTTGCTGGCCAGGGTAGTTGACTTACACCTTCTAGAGCACGTTGGGTGGCACGGGATACATGCGGACGTGCATTGTCCTGTTGGAACAGCAAGTTTCTTTGCCGGTCTAGGAATGGTAGAACGATGGGTTCGATGACGGTTTGGATGTACCGTGCACTATTCAGTGTCCCCTCGACGATCACCAGTGGTGTACGGCCAGTGTAGGAGATCGCTCCCCACACCATGATGCCGGGTGTTGGCCCTGTGTGCCTCGGTCGTATGCAGTCCTGATTGTGGCGCTCACCTGCACGGCGCAAACACGCATACGACCATCATTGGCACCAAGGCAGAAGCGACTCTCATCGCTGAAGACGACACGTCTCCATTCGTCCCTCCATTGACGCCTGTCGCGACACCACTGGAGGCGGGCTGCACGATGTTGGGGCGTGAGCGGAAGACGGCCTAACGGTGTGCGGGACCGTAGCCCAGCTTCATGGAGACGGTTGCGAATGGTCCTCACCGATACCCCAGGAGCAACAGTGTCCCTAATTTGCTGGTAAGTGGCGGTGCGGTCCCCTACGGCACTGCGTAGGATCCTACGGTCTTGGCGTGCATCCGTGTGTCGCTGCGGTCCGGTCCCAGGTCGACGGGCACGTGCACCTTCCGCCGACCACTGGCGACAACATCGATGTACTGTGGAGACCTCACGCCCCACGTGTTGAGCAATTCGGCGGTACGTCCACCCGGCCTCCCGCATGCCCACTATACGCCCTCGCTCAAAGTCCGTCAACTGCACATACGGTTCACGTCCACGCTGTCGCGGCATGCTACCAGTGTTAAAGACTGCGATGGAGCTCCGTATGCCACGGCAAACTGGCTGACACTGACGGCGGCGGTGCACAAATGCTGCGCAGCTAGCACCATTCGACGGCCAACACCGCGGTTCCTGGTGTGTCCGCTGTGCCGTGCGTGTGATCATTGCTTGTACGGCCCTCTCGCAGTGTCCGGAGCAAGTATGGTGGGTCTGACACACCGGTGTCAATGTGTTCTTTTTTCCATTTCCAGGAGTGTATATAGCCTGAAACGGCGAGTGGAAATTTGCACGAGGGCAAGGAATCGAACTCGGGTCCCTTGCTTACAAGGCAGATGCGTTAACCACTAAGCCACCGTTTTCTTTTTATTTTGTCCCGGACCGGGACTCAAACGCGGATTTCCCGCTTATCGCGGGGGGTCGCCTCACCATTTTTTTTCCTTTCTCTCTAGACGCTACCCTTCCTTGCTCTCTCTTTTTTTTTTTTTTAATGGATAAAGGAATGCCGTTCCTCTTCGGCGAAGTAACCAGAATAATAAAAGTCGTCCCGTTGCGACATAAGGATGCTCCATGCTCCATGCTCCATGCTATAGCCCACTGCGGATTTTCGGATGACTATCGTCTGGTCACTGTGTTGTATCCGTTATTTATTCGATCTCACTAACAAAAAGGAACTGGAAAGAGGTTCGAAGGTTATCTTATTATGGCATGGGTAATCCAGCTGCGAGGCGGGTTATGGAATGCGCTCCAAAGAAAATTAGAAAAATATCGTATGTATTTAGGGTTGTTAACGATCGCACAGTGCCGTTCGTTGAGGTAGTACCAAAAATCGGGTACTGTATTTTCGCCATTGCCGAATAGGTAGTGAACAGCGTGGCCGCTAATCCACGTCACAGAGTTCGTTTTTGCTCTTGGGAAATACACCCCACCTGGGAAACGAAGTGATCGTGTAGTTACCCCGTCGGAAGTCGTGCATGTGAGAAAAGTCAGTATCTGGCGCACCAAATACCAAACTCCTTTGCCGACTCGCATTCGAAACGATGTTCATCCGTGTCAAGCACTTGGCATGTGGCGCACAATAGTCAGTCGGCGAGGTGGGTGTGATGTAGGCGGGACTGGCACAACTGTTTCCCTTTAACAGTTACACACCATGCAGATTGCACGTCAGTATCAAGGCTGGTGACATGCGCTGCCTGCCACACAGCACGCCACTTTGTAGCGGGGTGTTTGCTTTCAGTCACATTCGGCGTCCAGTTGCATGGCAGTATACACTCCTGGAAATGGAAAAAAGAACACATTGACACCGGTGTGTCAGACCCACCATACTTGCTCCGGACACTGCGAGAGGGCTGTACAAGCAATGATCACACGCACGGCACAGCGGACACACCAGGAACCGCAGTGTTGGCCGTCGAATGGCGCTAGCTGCGCAGCATTTGTGCACCGCCGCCGTCAGTGTCAGCCAGTTTGCCGTGGCATACGGAGCTCCATCGCAGTCTTTAACACTGGTAGCATGCCGCGACAGCGTGGACGTGAACCGTATGTGCAGTTGACGGACTTTGAGCGAGGGCGTATAGTGGGCATGCGGGAGGCCGGGTGGACGTACCGCCGAATTGCTCAACACGTGGGGCGTGAGGTCTCCACAGTACATCGAAGTTGTCGCCAGTGGTCGGCGGAAGGTGCACGTGCCCGTCGACCTGGGACCGGACCGCAGCGACGCACGGATGCACGCCAAGACCGTAGGATCCTACGCAGTGCCGTAGGGGACCACACCGCCACTTACCAGCAAATTAGGGACACTGTTGCTCCTGGGGTATCGGCGAGGACCATTCGCAACCGTCTCCATGAAGCTGGGCTACGGTCCCGCACACCGTTAGGCCGTCTTCCGCTCACGCCCCAACATCGTGCAGCCCGCCTCCAGTGGTGTCGCGACAGGCGTGAATGGAGGGACGAATGGAGACGTGTCGTCTTCAGCGATGAGAGTCGCTTCTGCCTTGGTGCCAATGATGGTCGTATGCGTGTTTGCCGCCGTGCAGGTGAGCGCCACAATCAGGACTGCATACGACCGAGGCACACAGGGCCAACACCCGGCATCATGGTGTGGGGAGCGATCTCCTACACTGGCCGTACACCACTGGTGATCGTCGAGGGGACACTGAATAGTGCACGGTACATCCAAACCGTCATCGAACCCATCCTTCTACCATTCCTAGACCGGCAAGGGAACTTGCTGTTCCAACAGGTCAATGCACGTCCGCATGTATCCCGTGCCACCCAACGTGCTCTAGAAGGTGTAAGTCAACTACCCTGGCCAGCAAGATCTCCGGATCTGTCCCCCATTGAGCATGTTTGGGACTGGATGAAGCGTCGTCTCACGCGGTCTGCACGTCCAGCACGAACGCTGGTCCAACTGAGGCGCCAGGTGGAAATGGCATGGCAAGCCGTTCCACAGGACTACATCCAGCATCTCTACGATCGTCTCCATGGGAGAATAGCAGCCTGCATTGCTGCGAAAGGTGGATATACACTGTACTAGTGCCGACATTGTGCGTGCTCTGGTGCCTGTGTCTATGTGCCTGTGGTTCTGTCAGTGTGATCATGTGATGTATCTGACCCCAGGAATGTGTCAATAAAGTTTCCCCTTCCTGGGACAATGAATTCACGGTGTTCTTATTTCAATTTCCAGGAGTGTATATCGCCCTCGTCGTCATCAAGCGTGTGGGTAGTAGTGAGGTGTGGATGTAGGTTAATTCAAGGAACAATTGGCTAATGGAGGAGAAAGGTGCTGGTATGTCCGATACCATCACAAGGGGGTGTGAGTGAGGCGGGTCGTAAGGCCTCCAGTAATAGACTTGTGAGGCACGTCGGGCTTCGTCGCCACAGGTGCAGGTGACAGCTGACGATCAGGGCCTTCGCTCTGTTCTGAACATGACAAAGGCCTAAACGCCCTCTGCTCCTCGGGAGGGTTAGGGACTCGTAACGAATCTTAAATAACATGCCCTTACTAACAAAGGATCCCAAAACCGCCAACATGCGGTGAGACAGAGTATACCTTGGCAGGGCGGTTTACACAACTGCACGGATCTCCATGGCAGGCTCCGCACCTCGATTCAAGTTCTCACTGCCGCGCCAGTCTACTTTAAATTCTCTCTTGCATGCGAATGCATTTGCCAAGACTCTCCATGTTCTGGAGTAACACGTCAGTATCGAACTTAAGTGGGGGATACAGCCTGAAACTTATGGCCAGGGATTAACACGAGGGATTGCAAACTCACTGAAACAGTAAACAAATACTTTCCGTTACTAGCAACAGTTCAAAAATATACACGTTACTTAACAGCTTCAATGTCGTCGCATCCAGACCACTACCACAAGCTACTGCCGATGCCAATAAAATTTTCCACCAGCTTCATATAAACAGAAGTCCAGAGAACAACACGCACAAACGGAAACTATGAATAATTAGAACAAAAAAAGAAACGGAAGTCCTGAGAATTCATTTCCTGTAAAATACCTAGAACAGGATGTACACTAGTGCAAGAATGGAAAAGCGACAGAAAATGCTGAGATACGGACCGAGCAGATCAAACATTTTGGCTCTAAGGCCGATACTAGTAAATGTTGCAACATATGTCGGAACACCCATCCTGTGGAGAAACGGGGATGTGGCATGTGGCAGCTGCACTGAAATCATGTGAACCTGAAGACGATCTGAAAAGTCATGGGGCTGTATCTGCCGTGAATCATCATTACAAGATTTCTGAAGTCCCGATTCTTAATTGGTTCTTTATTAACAGGAGCAGAGCTTTATTCCAGAATTCGAGGGCTCAAGATCTAGCAAAATATTTCCGCTCCCACACTGGTACATTAACGAAGGCTTCGAAAAGAAGCAAATCACAGGAGCCGTGTTTCTAAATCTAACAGCCACTTATGACACAACAAATCACGTAGAGCGTTTGGAGAAACTATACCATCTCACAAAGAATTTCGCGACTACATGAATTGCAGATTACATCCTAAATGATCATTCAACTTTTTAATTTGTTATATTCAAGACCAACGCAGACCTTTGGGACACCAGGAAGTGAGATATGTCGAGGCTGTATGCTGGCTCCATTATTTTCAATATGTGTGCAGATGACCCTCCTCAGTCAGAGGTCACAGGAAGTTTTGCCTACACCAAATATCCGGCAAGGATCTTGTGGTGTCACCGCCAGACACCACACTTGCTAGGTGGTAGCCTTTAAATCGGCCGCGGTCCGCTAGTATACGTCGGACCCGCGTGTCGCCACTGTCAGTGATTGCAGACCGAGCGCCGCCACACGGCAGGTCTAGAGAGACGTCCTAGCACTCGCCCCAGTTGTACAGCCGACTTTGCTAGCGATGCTACACTGACAACTACGCTCTCATTTGCCGAGACGATAGTTAGCATAGCCTTCAGCTACGTCATTTGCTACGACCTAGCAAGGCGCCATTATCAGTGTATATTGAGATTGCACTTATGTGATATCAAGAGCGATGTTCTCCAATTATGGATTTAAGTTAAATATTACATCAACTCCGTACTTTATTTGTTAGACTCAACTCCTTTAATCTGTTCCAGACCTCACGCCAGTCTGCGTGAGCTTAAAAGCGTGCATTTCGGCATCCTCGCATAGTGACTTGGCTGTCTTGCCAAGTCACAACAGATCTAGTTCTAAGTTTCTTCACTTGGTTAAGCCTAGGACCAAATGTGAGAATTTTATCAGAAAAATCAGCTCAAGTCTAACGACCTGAAAAACATAGCATTGTGCCTTCGATTTAAGAAATATGGAAGTATCAAGAGCACTGTTAAACGACATTTTGAGAGAACTGCCCTGTAGGGACATGCTATCATGACATTTCGTCACAGAGTCTTCTGGCCATCTTCAGGTGAGTATGCAAAAGAAGGACATTACACATAAAATCGAACGTCACAAACTTGATCCGCTTATGGTAGTACCCCTCTGTCAGTTTTGCCCTGAGATTAATTAACTGACCTTCATTCATTGGGTGCTTCGGTCGACTGTGCCTTTATGACTAGCTGAAACTATTGAATAAAATACAGTCGCCAGACTAGTGACACTCAACTGTACCTCTGAAAAAGCAACTGCTCACATCAATGGAAATAGTGTTCACAGAAATGCATCAGATCAAAGAACATGAATCAATGACACTCGCGTGTTGTGACAGCTCATCGATACCAGAGCTGCAAGACGTTTCGCAGTAGCAACACACAGTCTATTACTTGGGCTGATCATACAAAAGACTTAACAAACACAGGGATCTGAATGTACAGGTTGCTTGGAGACTCTATAAACACACGGATCTACATGTACAGGTTGTCTGACTGTTATAGACACAAACAAAACGCTCGAGTACGTCACAGTTATACAAGGAAGTAGTCCTAATAAAGTTAGGTCCAGAAACCAGTGGTTTCTACGATACGACGTATTCACCAGTGCAACCATACCAATGTTACAACACTATCAATGTCTAACGCTACGTTCATTTGCAAATGATATGCTGCCATCATTTGATTCTATTTTCATTCCGTATACCTCAATTACTGGTCAACAGCGTTTCGAGAACAAGTACTCCTAACTTGGTCCGGCAGTACCATGGCCTCGCGCGTCCTCCGACTTGAAGCTGCTGGATTTTTCTTTTGTGTTGGGACATTCCAGCCCAGTTGATAGTAACAATGAACTCCCTAACGCAAACTGGATGGTTGTCAGTGCATTCGGAACACGTCCGGAATTTTTCAACATGTACTGGCATCCATGAGTAGACACGCTGAAGCATGCCGTGGCATGGATGGCGACTATGTGGAACACATGTCAAGTGTTTGTCCTCAAGTGTATGTCTTAGTTTCTATCCTCGGGATTGCTGTTATAAGCTATTCACGTACACAAAAGTAAAAGGTCGCATCGCGGAAACCATTCGTTTTGGGACCTTTATTTATTAGGATCACTAGCTTGCCGCCAGCTACTTCGCGTGGCCTGCAGAGATTTTTGTATTTTTCTTTAAACGCATTTTTGTGGCGTTCACAAAATGCAACACCTTCTAAGCTTTTCACTCCAATTAAGGTCATATATGCGTTGTCTTTTCCGAATGTACTTATGTCCGTAAAACGATTATGTTAGCTGGAGTCCAAACTTTTTGTTAATCATGCGTTTTGCATCCTTGTGGAGATTCTTCCATAGCAACTTTCATCCCCTCACAAATATATATATATTTTTTTTTGCATCTAATCGAGAAGTAAAATTCAAAGTTTCATAAACTTACCTTTAATTTTTTTTAATGTAATGAAGTATTTTCTTAAAGTTTTCGTCCCTCATTGCACTCACACAGGGGTTGAGTTTCCAAAAGCAGTAAAATACGTATTTTTCATCTCTGACCGAGAAGCCAAACACTAAATTAAAAAAAAAAAAATTGCTTTAAAATGCTTTCGCAATGAAATATTTTCAGAAAATGTTTCACCCTCTATTTCACCTCCCTAGGGATAGAATTTCCAAAAGTGGTATTATGTGTATGCTTTTATTTCTCACCGAGAACCAAATAGAAATTCTCATATTAGCTTCAAAAATGCTCACACAGTGAAATATTTCCACAAAAACTTCCATCGCCCGTTTCATCCCCACAGGGGTTGAATTTACAAAAACGTATTTTTTATTTCTAAGGAGCCAAATTTAAATTTTCATAGATTTAGGTTTAAAATTGCTTCCATAATGAAGTCCGCCGCTTGTGGTCTCGCGGTAGCGTTCTCCCTTCCCGAGCAGGCGGTACCGAGTTCGATTCCCGGTGGGGTCAGGGATTTTTCACTTGCCCCGAGATTACTCTTTCTGTGTCGTCTTCATCGTTCATCCCCGTTATGGTCGGAGGAAGGCACTTACAAACCACTTCCATTAGGACCTTCCCCAATGCGGCAGTGCGGGTCTTCAGCATCGTTCCCCTACGCTCTGTCAAGCGGCACGGGACTTCATTTCCATTCATAATAAAATATTTTCATAAAAATGTCATCCTCTATTTCACCCCCTTAGAGGCCAAGCTTCTAAAAACACTGAAACACGTTTCTTTTTTTTTTTTCTAGCCGACAAGTCAATTACCAGTGTTCGTAGATGTAGCTTTAAAAACCCTTACTAGTTCTTTAATAATGATGTATTTTCAAAAAAAGCTTCCATCCACTATTTCACTCCCATATCGTTAAATTTCCAAGAATTCTGAAACACGAATTTCCTTATTTCTGACCGAGAAACCAAATGACAATTTCTGTAGGTCTAGCTTCAAAATTGCCTTAATAGCGACATTTTTCAAAAAATCCTTCATCCTGTAGTTCACCCCCTTAGGGTTGGAATTTCGGAAAATCGTTTGTTAAACGATGCCTACAGTACAAAATCCAAATTTCAGGTTTCTGTCCCTAGCGTTTTGGGCCGTGCGGTGATGAGTTAGGACATTGCCTTTTATGTACAGAGATATGCTTGTTTCATTGTACTCCACTCGTCCCTTTCCCTTGTTCCTATTGTGATCAAATTAATTCTTAATTACTTTCAACCCACAACCTGTGACGAGAAGAACTGAACGACTTAAGCTGAACGAGTGAGGAATCAGAGGAACAATTGCACCATGTTTTGGCTGCGCGTGGAGACTTCAGCTGCATACTGAAAATTGGTTTATGGCGGCGACAATAACCTCCTTGGCGCTTTGACCCGGGATCGGAAGTAGCGGCTCGTCCTTTGTGGTGACGACCGCCCGACACACTTCTGCTCCAACACTGTTTGTCTAGAAGTGAGTTCTTACTCTACCACGACTACCATTATACTTTGTTCAGCGGTTGTCTTGAAGGAATCTCCTGCACTGGTTCCTCACATGTTGCCAACGCAATTAGTCTTGTAGGCACGCTCCTGCCACAGCTACGACAGAAGAATATTCCTCTGTTAAGTTTCGCGCTAAGGTCGATTTTACGCGAGGCTGTGGCTGATAGTGTCTCTGTCTTCTCTACAGAACTTAACGGCCTCGCTCTGCCCCCTGTCGCAAGAAGCGGCCATTGTACAAAATCCGCCAGACATGCGACCCAGAGCCACGAGTCTCCAAAAGTACGCCACGTTGTTCACACAATACGTCTCACCCAACATCATCGATTACTAAAAAATAAAAAAAAAAACATATTTGAAAAGACACGATAGTGCCTCATTAGCACTTATTTAGCTTAATGGGGATGGGTCATGACTTTGTATCACTACACACTGCGATGCAACAATTTATTTGTCCGCAGCTCGTGGTCGTGCGGTAGCGTTCTCGCTTCCCACGCCCGGGTTCCCGGGTTCGATTCCCGGCGGGGTCAGGGATTTTCTCTGCCTCGTGATGACTGGGTGTTGTGTGCTGTCCTTAGGTTAGTTAGGTTTAAGTAGTTCTAAGTTCTAGGGGACTGATGACCATAGCTGTTAAGTCCCATAGTGCTCAGAGCCATCTGAACCATTTGAGCAATTTATCTGGAGGCTGCCCGCCGTATGCAACACCACACATAAAGTATCGAAAAGGAAAAGTACCGTAAAAAATCTAACATATTTTCGTTGGGGTACTAACCACACACACATTAGAAACCTCTACTCCCGCCCTTCACCGTTCTTCAGAGATACAAGTGTATCCGCGCATGATAGGTGCTTATCACCCTAAACAAGACAGCTACGCTGATCAAGGGGAGGCTAAAACAAACTGCAATACAAAGGATATGCTTACTCATCTGCACCCCGTCTCCGAGATATCGGCTATAAATTTCTGCACAGAAAACAGTACAAGCAGCAGAAATTAGATTTTTAAGATAGGTTAAGTGATGTGCAAGACGGGACAGGTTAAGGAATTATTATATTCTCCATCTTTGCTCTAAGCAGAAGATAACAGACTACAACAAGAAACGGGAATATCATATGGATAGAATGGAGGAAAATCGACTACGCAGACTGCCAGGATCCTACTACAAAGGGGCAGAAGAGACGTCACTTGACCAAGGAAAAGATGGAAGGAGGTCCGAACGAGACTAAAGTCCAGTCCTTGAATGGTGGAAGAAGAGGAAGACATGGACCACGATCGAAACGGTCGACAGCTTACTCCGGTCAGGCTGAAGTGAAGGAACATTTTTACTGAGCAAATGTGCTTATCCGGACGCTGGGCTCTCACACCCCGCATTAGAGCCGTGGAAGATCAACGGTAAGACACCAGAAATGCGGGCGCTATTGTGCTAATTCTTATTATCCAGACACATGCTTTATGTAAGTCAACGAATTATCTGCACTGATTTGTTGGGAGATCTCAGGGCAATCTGAGAATACTGCGCCACAAGTACAGACTGTGGAAAAGAAGAAACCACGTCCCACCAGCTTCAGTGCACACAGCGTACCACGATTTGTACTCGACGTGAATTTACGATCGTAAGTGAAATCGTCGTAGCTGTAACCTTTCGTTGGGTGAACACTAGTTAGCAACACCCCCGGACATTCAAATGGCACCAGCAGGAAGGCGTCATTCAACAAACATCGAATTGCCATGAAATGCACCCCGTGGTTGTATACGCAAATGATGAGCGATTTCAGAGGAACCGTACAAAGTATGTAGGAGTAATGCCAACAAAAATATGTGTATAATTAAATATTCCACAGCTATTTTCTCGCGTAGAAATCGCAACAAATGGTTCAAATGGCTTTGAGCACTATGGGACTTAACATCTTATGTCATCAGTCCCCTAGAACTTAAAACTAATTAAACCCAACTAACCTAAGAACAGCACACACATCCATGCCCGAGGCAGGATTCGAACCTGCGACCGTAGCAGTCCCGCGGTTCCAGACCGCAGCGCCAGAACCGCACGGCCACCACGGCCGGCGTAGAAATCCCATTTCACCGTTGTTTGTATATGACGAAATAGTGTTATGCCTCGTACGAAAAGCATAAACGTCTACGAACGTGTGTCGGAATTCGACAAAAACAGAATCGTGGCCTGTCGAAGGAAAAAAGGAAGATTAATGTCCGTCGACAGCGCGGTCATTAGACACGGACTAACAGTTCGGACTACGAAAAGAATAGGTAAGGAAATCGGCCGTGCTCACTTCAAAGGAATCATCCACGCATTCACTTGCAGCGATTTATGGAAATCACAGAAAACCTAGATCTGGATGGCCTGACCGGGATTTGAACCGTTGTCCATCTACTGTTAACGAACTTCGTGGAAAATAAATATTAGCTGGCATGTCTGCGCGCTGCATCACTAGTGATTCATAAGGCACACCGCAGACAGGGTCGGTATAACTTTGTGAAAGACCCTGTAGTTCCTTCTTGTATCGTAATGAGATAAACACAGTATGCAATCATCTGTACGCTCTTCTCTTTTCAGGCCCATGAATGAGGTAACTGCATGACAGTACTACGGCTACCTATCTCCCTTCGCTCTGGAGTAACTGCATAGATGCTCTGTTGATCCTACAGGAGTTGCTTCGGACTCGACCCCTCCCTCTCGGAACTTGTAGCCCATTTTGTACTGACTTGGCAGAAAATCCTAAGAAATTTTGGTCTTATGTCAAAGCGGTAGGTGGATCAAAACAAAATGTCCAGAAACTCTGTGACCAAAATGGTACTGAAACAGAGGATGACAGACTAAAGCCCGAAATACTAAATGTCTTTTTCCAAAGTTGTTTCACAGAGGAAGACTGCACTGTAGTTCCTTCTCTAGATTGTCGCACAGATGACAAAATGGTAGATATAGAAATAGACGACAGAGGGATAGAGAAACAATTAAAATCGCTCAAAAGAGGAAAGGCCTCTGGACCTGATGGGATACCAGTTCGATTTTACACAGAGTACGCGAAGGAACTTGCCCCCCTTCTTGCAGCGGTGTACCGTAGGTCTCTAGAAGAGCGTAGCGTTCCAAAGGATTGGAAAAGGGCACAGGTCATCCCCGTTTTCAAGAAGGGACGTCGAACAGATGTGCAGAACTATAGACCTATATCTCTAACGTCGATCAGTTGTAGAATTTTGGAACACGTATTGTGTTCGAGTATAATGACTTTTCTGGAGACTAGAAATATACTCTGTAGGAATCAGCATGGGTTTCGAAAAAGACGGTCATGTGAAACCCAGCTCGCGCTATTCGTCCACGAGACTCAGAGGGCCATAGACACGGGTTCACAGGTAGATGCCGTGTTTCTTGACTTCCGCAAGGCGTTCGATACAGTTCCCCACAGTCGTTTAATGAACAAAGTAAGAGCATATGGACTATCAGACCAATTGTGTGATTGGATTGAGGAGTTCCTAGATAACAGGACGCAGCATGTCATTCTCAATGGAGAGAAGTCTTCCGAAGTAAGAGTGATTTCAGGTGTGCCGCAGGGGAGTGTCATAAGACCGTTGCTATTCACAATATACATGGATGACATCGGAAGTTCACCGAGGCTTTTTGCAGATGATGCTGTGGTATATCGAGAGGTTGTAACAATGGAAAATTGTACTGAAATGCAGGAGGATCTGCAGCGAATTGACGCATGGTGCAGGGAATGGCAATTGAATCTCAATGTAGACATGTGTAATGTGCTGCAAATACATAGAAAGATAGATCCTTTATCATTTAGCTACAAAATAGCAGGTCAGCAACTGGAAGCAGTTAATACTATAAATTATCTGGGAGTACGCATTAGGAGTGGTTTAAAATGGAATGGTCGTATAATGTTGATCGTCGGTAAAGCAGATGCCAGACTGAGATTCATTGGAAGAATCCTAAGGAAATGCAATCCGAAAACAAAGGAAGTAGGTTACAGTACGCTTGTTCGCCCACTGCTTGAATACTGCTCAGCGGTGTGGGATCCGTACCAGATGGGGTTGATAGAAGATATAGAGAAGATCCAACGGAGAGCAGCGCGGTTCGTTACAGGATCATTTAGTAATCGCGAAAGCGTTACGGAGATGATAGATAAACTCCAGTGGAAGACTCTGCAGGAGACGCTTAGTAGCTCGGTACGGGCTTTTGTTAAAGTTTCGAGAACGTACCTTCACCGAAGAGTCAAGCAGTATATTGCTCCCTCCTACGTATATCTCGCGAAGAGACCATGAGGATAAAATCAGAGAGATTAGAGCCCACACAGAGGTATACCGACAATCCTTCTTTCCACGAACAATACGAGACTGGAATAGAAGGGAGAACCGATAGACGTACTCAAGGTACCCTCCGCCACACACCGTCAGGTGGCTTGCGGAGTATGGATGTAGATGTAGATTAAAATTCTCTCTCACGTCCGCAAGCCGAGGGACGCCGAATGCCGCCGACCCACCGCAAGACAAGCGGAGCTGATTACTCTGGGCCCGCCTGCAGCCACACAACTGATGGCGTCGACGGCGCCCCAGCAGAACTCTACGCCGAAGCTGAACTAACCGCGTGGGGCAGCGCCACGTTACGCCCGAGAGTTCGTAGTCAGCAGTCTTTCAACTTGTTTGACATGTGATCTACTGCTTCTTCTCTTCGACACGCTACAGTGTTGACATCTTAATGTCTAAGAATCCATACTTTCTATCAGATTAATAAAGTCTGCCAACTTATTACTACTTCTGATACGAGTTTTGCAAATAGACTCCTGGAAATGGAAAAAAGAACACATTGACACCGGTGTGTCAGACCCACCATACTTGCTCCGGACACTGCGAGAGGGCTGTACAAGCAATGATCACACGCACGGCACAGCGGACACACCAGGAACCTCGGTGTTGGCCGTCGAATGGCGCTAGCTGCGCAGCATTTGCGCACCGCCGCCGTCAGTGTCAGCCAGTTTGCCGTGGCATACGGAGCTCCATCGCAGTCTTTAACACTGGTAGCATGCCGCGACAGCGTGGACGTGAACCGTATGTGCAGTTGACGGACTTTGAGCGAGGGCGTATAGTGGGCATGCGGGAGGCCGGGTGGACGTACCGCCGAATTGCTCAACACGTGGGGCATGAGGTCTCCACAGTACATCGATGATGTCGCCAGTGGTCGGCGGAAGGTGCACGTGCCCGTCGACCTGGGACCGGACCGCAGCGACGCACGGATGCACGCCAAGACGGTAGGATCCTATGCAGTGCCGTAGGGGACCGCACCGCCACTTCCCAGCAAATTAGGGACACTGTTGCTCCTGGGGTATCGGCGAGGACCATTCGCAACCGTCTCCATGGTGCTGGGCTACGGTCCCGCACACCGTTAGGCCGTCTTCCGCTCACGCCCCAACATCGTGCAGCCCGCCTCCAGTGGTGTCGCGACAGGCGTGAATGGAGGGACGAATGGAGACGTGTCGTCTTCAGCGATGAGAGTCGCTTCTGCCTTGGTGCCAATGATGGTCGTATGCGTGTTTGGTGCCGTGCAGGTGAGCGCCACAATCAGGACTGCATACGACCGAGGCACACAGGGCCAACACCCGGCATCATGGTGTGGGGAGCGATCTCCTACACTGGCCGTACACCACTGGTGATCGTCGAGGGGACACTGAATAGTGCACGGTACATCCAAACCGTCATCGAACCTACCATTCGTAGACCGGCAAGGGAACTTGCTGTTCCAACAGGACAATGTACGTCCGCATGTATCCCGTGCCACCCAACGTGCTCTAGAAGGTGTAAGTCAACTACCCTGGCCAGCAAGATCTCCGGATCTGTCCCCCATTGAGCATGTTTAAGACTGGATGAAGCGTCGTCTCACGCGGTCTGCACGTCCAGCACGAACGCTGGTCCAACTGAGGCGCCAGGTGGAAATGGCATGGCAAGCCGTTCCACAGGACTACATCCAGCATCTCTACGATCGTCTCCATGGGAGAATAGCAGCCTGCATTGCTGCGAAAGGTGGATATACTCTGTGCATGCTCTGTTGCCTGTGTCTATGTGCCTGTGGTTCTGTCAGTGTGATCATGTTATGTATCTGACCCCAGGAATGTGTCAATATAGTTTCCCCTTCCTGGGACAATGAATTCACAGTGTTCTTATTTCAATTTCCAGGAGTGTATCTTTTCGTGGTGCACATTAACATCTTTCAATCTCTTAATTTACGATGGCAAACCGAAACGTTATGCCTGCTGCCCACGGCTATACCGAATGCCGCCCGGTTGCTCTGAGGGCACGTGGCACTGCGAAACAAAGTCAACAGTATAAGCAGAGCAGAGACGAATAGGAACTCAGTAATTTTTGAAAACATTTCTCTCGGAGAAAAGCGGTTTTTTTTATTATTTAAAATGGTCATGAACAGTCACAACCGCAAGAAACTCCTTTTTGTTGTGAGGTTAACGGTTTCGGTATGTTTTAGACCATTTTCAGACCTACCACCAGACTCCACAAACGCCAGTAGTTAACCTTCGTTGAGTCAGAACGCCTGCTCCGTTCCCTATCGGGGTCTACCATCATGGTGGTAGGTCTGAAAATGGTCTATTACAGACCGATACCGGTAACCTCACAACAAAAAGGAGTTTCTTGCGGTTGTGGCTGTTCACGTTCGTTTTAGAGAGTAGGAAATCATTACAGCTAGGAAATGGGCTGCAAACTGAGAAATCCACTGACATAGGCGAGTTTGACAGGGCAGATTATTATGGCTGTCAAAGTGCTACTGCCGTGATGATCTGCAGAAAGTTGTTGAAGACGGCGAAATCGCGAATAGGCCGCAAGTTGGCGAACGTTTGCGTAGAAAGCGGAGATGGGAGGCTTGTTCGTTCTGTAAAGCGGAATAGGCGGCGATATGACACACATCTGACGTCAGAGCACACTACTGCTGCAGACACATTGTCGAAGATGAGGTTCCGCAGAAGACGACCCCGAACGCGTTCCCATGTTGATACAAAGGCGTCACGAGTTGCGGCTGCAGTGGTCATGGGATTATAGTGGCTGGTCCAAGGAGCAGTGGAGAAATGTTGCCAGGCAGGGTAAATCACATTTCTCTTGCTACGCCAGGTCGAAGGCCGTGTCCAGGGTGGCTGTAATACGGACGAACGGAAGCTCGAAATGTGCACAGCACGATGGGCAAAGGCCGGTGGTACGGTATTATGCATTCATCTGGGTTTCCATGGGACCTGTGGTAATAATTCACTGTGACAGCCGCGGACTTCTTGAGCAGTATACAGCAGACTGTACCAAAGCTGTTGTTGAAACAGATGGGTTGCCTCGTTGTCCAGTATGCCACAACATGCTCACTACAGTGAACAAGTCCAGAGTCGGTATGTATCCCTCCTCGCCGCACAGTTTGAAGAGCCTGACAGCGATGCGGTGAAGTGCAGTAGCAGGGACTTTTCAGGCAGAAAGAAGTCATACCATATCCTGCGCCTTCCTCACACGCGTCAAATTCAATTTATAAGCGTTTCATGCAATTAATTTTAGATAACTGACAGGGAGGAGCATTCAACTGATGTAGCATTACGAGCAAGCTAGAAAGTTGCACACATCATTGCATGAAGTGGCGAGCAGATTTCAGTGGGGCCAGTGTTCAATTCCCGTTCGCTGGCTGTCGCAGATTGTGTAACGCCATGAGAGGTAAGGAAATTTGACCAAGTTTGCCTTTTCAAGCAATCAGTTTCTCGCCCGATCCGAGACATGCGTGCAGATCTGGAGAACCAACTGAAGGAGAAAGCTCAAACTTTCGTTGCTTATTTATTAGCACTTGATGGAATAACTAATGTAACAGACTGTGCACAGCTTGCAATGTTTGTACAGTGTGTTGACTCTGCACTACAGATTTTCGAGGGAACTATAAGCGGTTGCAACTATGGCTTCCAAAACCACAGGTCGCGCTGTCTTTGAGGTGGAATGTGAATCCGCTGGAAACATGTGTTTACCATGGGACGGGCTCTGATTTGTGGTGACAGATGGAGCTCCGTAGATGGTTAGAAGTTAGCAAGCAATGTCGCGTATGAAAGAGAAAATCAAGACTTAATTTGGGAAACACTTACCAGATATGCACTATTTTAGCTACCAGGGGCCCCTTGGGCAAAAGTATGAAATGTGGCCGCGTCATGTGCGAATTCACTCACTGACGACAAACTGGTCGCAGACTTGAGCTTTTTCACTGAGACCGCGAGACATTTAAATCAAATTTGTCACTTCAAGGAAAGGCTATGCTTACTCCTAGCAGCTACGACGAAATAAATGCATTCATGGACGAACTGTGTCTGCTGTGAAACGTGCGTGTGTCTAAGGGCTCCCTTCGGGTAGACGGGTCGCCTGGTGCTGGTCTCTGCAGCTGCTGGCGACACAGGACAGCATCATCCATCACGCAAGGATAAGCGACACCATAGCATCGCTTCTCCCAACACACTCTGAAAGCACTTCAAACAACTTCCAATATATCATTATTTTCAATTACTTTCAACGAATATGATTCCGTAGTAACCAAACTCAAAAGTCAGTGTTCTCCTTGTATGCTGTACTATTTCTCCACCACTACAGTTTGAAAGCTCTAGTTCGAGTCAATCTTAAGTAATTTCTATTCAAAGCAAACCATTTTGCAGAAAGTTTCATTTTACATCGACAGTGATACGTTTGGTATTGTTCAACTTTTGCTTCGATCTTTCTCATCAAATATACGTTTTAATTATTAAACGACACATAAGGTTTCAAATTTTGTGTATATTTATGTGTCTTTTGGGAGATGTGCTCCGGCACATGCGTATTTAGTGATATTGTTAGGAAATATTAAGTGTTTATATGTTGTATTTTGTGAAATGAACGTGAGCTGCGGTATTCGTCATTACGTTAACGACTCCGACCAGTCGGAATAAAGTAGGTTGTTTTTCATTGGCGCAAGGTATAAATAAAGTGGTGGTTTTAAATCTGTCCGCTGTACGGTGACAGAAGCTAACATTTACATTCTGGAGCTCGTCACATTTCAACATTTCCGAAGTCATGCGTGAGGTTACTCACTTTTGCAGTTATTTTCGGGAAACATTACGATTTGTTTGGTATATTTTACAGAGGTGTTCATAAAATTTTCGTAATTTATATGTTCGGTGTTTGTTTACTAATAATGAACGTCACTTTTATAGTAACTTGGTTACAGACTCGGGTTTTTCCAGCTGTCACGGGATTAAGTATTAATTTACATATTATTCTGAAATATCAGCTGCGCCAAGATCGCTTGTAAATCTTTTTATTGATTACCGGTTTCGACAGATCGGTGCTGTCATCATCGGATCTTCTAACACATTAACGGAATTTCACGATCCTTCCAAAGCTGCATGTCACATAGTGACTCACCACCGATCTGTCGAAACCGGTAGCAAATAAGAAGATATATGAGCGATCTTGGCGCAGCTGATGTTTCAGAATAATATAAAAATTCAGAGCGCCCGCAGCAGTTGACACAATATCGAACGCATATAAATGTTAATTTATTTAGGCACGTTCACGATCAAAATGCAATAATTTACTTAGTATGCAGTTTTGTAGCCACATAATCCTAATTTTAGTATTGTTTGTAACGGAAACTAAAAAAAACACTTTTCGTTACTTCAGACTCTCGAGTAACTATGCCTGAAGTTTAATCTCATCACAGACAATGTCGTTAAAAGAAGCCATCGGGCGCCATCTGCGAGTCCACAAACCACCGGCCCGTAATTTACGAGAATTATGCGACCTGCGTTTAGACATCCGGAGCCACATTTCTCCAGAAACCCACCGCAGACTTATCCAATCCATGAAACCCAGAATCAATGCTGTGCTTCGCTCCAAAAACGGACCAGTGTCCTATTATGAAGGCTGTCACAGTCTTTAACCCTCAGTACTTAACAATGTCCTTCAGTGCTAGACGTCACACATTGTGCCTCTTTCTTTCCTACGTGTACCGCTTCCAAACACGCCAGTGATCAAAACAATCATATGCAGAAACTTTTCTGTTTATACTTTTCAGTTGTTGTTGGAACCATTGTAACTTTCTTGCTTAGAAACATTCATATCTGTACCCTAATTTTTAATGTATTTCTTGCTTTTGACCTCCCGCATAGTTTTGCTTTGATAGATAACATTTTCTGTGTCATTTTGTGTTTTATGTATTTACCCTTTCACACCAGTTTAAATGCTGTCACTCTGGATAACAGAAATGAATTATTCTTAAAGAAAATAAATAACTCGACATACTGTGTAACGCATATTTACTGCATGGAGTAGCACAAAAGTGAATTGGTAAGCTGCCCCTTTAAAAGAGCCTACTGATCGCTTTGTAGCGCAGAAAATGATGTAGAACTGGTAACAGGCGCTCATGTTACCCTCCACCACTGACATAAGTCATAGCAGTTGGTTGGTTGGTTGGTTTGGGGAAGAAGACCAGACAGCGTGGTCATCGGTCTCATCGGATTAGGGAAGGATGGGGAAGGAAGTCGGCCGTGCCTTTTCAGAGGAACCATCCCGGCATTTGCCTGGAGTGATTTAGGGAAATCACGGAAAACCTAAATCCGGATGGCCGGACGCGGGATTGAACCGTCGTCCTTCCGAATGCGAGTCCAGTGTCTAACCACTGCGCCACCTCGCTCGGTAGTCATAGCAGTGAAATGGTGCGTATGTACCAGTCTGTTCTGTGGAATCGGCACTATAAGATGTGTTAGCATGAATGGATAGCACAGTGGCTTAAAAATGCTGTTGTGTTTGGACGGTTTTTTTTCCCAAAAACTGTCATGTCACCTATTTAATTATCCAGTATGACTACTGAAATACTAAATGAGTCACGTCACTACCGATGCATGTAAACTGCAAGCAATAATAACACCTGCCAATGACTGGAGTTCAAATTAACAACATCTCTTTTCCTTTTGTTGATACAGTGAAGGGCTCTTGTAATTACGGCATTTAGCTGGTTGGTGAACTGCAAGAGCCATAAATATGTTTCTGCCGAATGCCAGAGTTCCAATTAAGTAAATACAGAGGTGAGCCTTCTGCCGACTGAGTGTAGCAGGATCAACCAACGGGCACAGTCAACCCATCCTAAAACTTTATCATGCTTCAAGAGGAAAGAATCCCTTTTAGCAAGATAGAGATCTGAAAGGCAGGAGAGAACATGACGCCAAGAGTAGGGAACAAGCTGTTAGGCCTAGAGGAGCACAGCTGGAATGTTTGTTCTAAACTGTCTAAGAAGATCTGTGATTGGAGCTTAGTAATTATTTTGATCCCTCATTACGGTCGGAGGGAGGCAATGGCATACCAACTCCGCTAGGACGTTGCCTAGTCGGCGTGCGGGTCTCCCGCATCGTACCCTACGCTCCTCGGAGTATGGGACCTCATCATCGTCACCATCATCAATTATTTTGATAGCTGGAGAGAACTCCTGGACTTGTGTACTTGGACGCCTTATCACTGACGACAACTAGAAATTTTTTACGTAGTAGACGAGATTTTCTGCCTTCTCCCCTGTGCCAAGGAAGAAATATGGTGCACGGCAACATCTGTAAGGGTAGAGAATTTGCCAGCATGTTTATTAAATAATCATTGGTCGGAACTCTCAAGGTCTGTTGCAATTGACTGGCGAGATCCCGATAATGACAGAATTAGCTAAGTTTTGTAGAGGAGAGTGAGAACACGCTTCTTCTTTGGGCACTGTAAAGAATACTTGCTCCAGGGACATCGAAGGAAGCACTTCTTCTCAGGGCACGACGAAAGACATATCTCTGTAGGTGAATGCAGTAGGCTGCAGAGTGAGATGTCTCAAATTTAGAGCAGAACTCACATGCCACAGCTGAACGTTAAATTCTCATCCAGTGCTATAGCCATCTTGTGCTCCTGTTCATCATTATGGTGGTAAGCATGGAGGATTCACTGAACCGAGGTGAGTATGAAGTTCCATTTTTCTGATCTAATTTTCGGATCCAGCTAGCTACTTACAGGGTGACAGCTGTTGAACTACACTCCTGGAAACTGAAATAAGAACACCGTGAATTCATTGTCCCAGGAAGGGGAAACTTTATTGACACATTCCTGGGGTCAGATACATCACATGATCACACTGACGGAACCACAAGCACATAGACACAGGCAACAGAGCACGCACAATGTCGGCACTAGTACAGTGTATATCCACCTTTCGCAGCAATGCAGGCTGCTATTCTCCCATGGAGACGATCGTAGAGATGCTGGATGTAGTCCTGTGGAACGGCTTGCCATGCCATTTCCACCTGGCGCCTCAGTTGGACCAGCGTTCGTGCTGGACGTGCAGACCGCGTGAGACGACGCTTCATCCAGTCCCAAACATGCTCAATGGGGGACAGATCCGGAGATCTTGCTGGCCAGGGTAGTTGACTTACACCTTCTAGCGCACGTTGGGTGGCACGGGATACATGCGGACGTGCATTGTCCTGTTGGAGCAGCAAGTTCCCTTGCCGGTCTAGGAATGCTAGAACGATGGGTTCGGTTTGGATGTACCGTGCACTATTCAGTGTCCCCTCGACGATCACCAGTGGTGTACGGCCAGTGTAGGAGATCGCTCCCCACACCATGATGCCGGGTGTTGGCCCTGTGTGCCTCGGTCGTATGCAGTCCTGATTGTGGCGCTCACCTGCACGGCGCCAAACACGCATACGACCATCATTGGCACCAAGGCAGAAGCGACTCTCATCGCTGAAGACGACACGTCTCCATTCGTCCCTCCATTCACGCCTGTCGCGACACCACTGGAGGCGGACTGCACGATGTTGGGGCGTGAGCGGAAGACGGCCTAACGGTGTGCGGGACCGTAGCCCAGCTTCATGGAGACGGTTGCGAATGGTCCTCGCCGATACCCCAGGAGCAACAGTGTCCCTAATTTGCTGGGAAGTGGCGGTGCGGTCCCCTACGGCACTGCGTAGGATCCTACGGTCTTGGCGTGCATCCGTGCGTCGCTGCGGTCCGGTCCCAGGTCGACGGGCACGTGCACCTTCCGCCGACCACTGGCGACAACATCGATGTACTGTGGAGACCTCACGCCCCACGTGTTGAGCAATTCGGCGGTACGTCCGCCCGGCTTCCCGCATGCCCACTATACGCCCTCGCTCAAAGTTCGTCAGCTGCACGTACGGTTCACGTCCACGCTGTCGCGGCATGCTACCAGTGTTAAAGACTGCGATGGAGCTCCGTATGCCACGGCAAACTGGCTGACACTGACGACGGTGGAGCACAAATGCTGCGCAGCTAGCGCCATTCGACGGCCAACACCGCGGTTCCTGGTGTGTCCGCAGTGCCGTGCGTGTGATCATTGCTTGTACAGCCCTCTCGCAGTGTCCGGAGCAAGTATGGTGGGTCTGACACACCGGTGTCAATGTGTTCTTTTTTCCATTTCCAGGAGTGTATATGAAAAAAATCGTAAATTAGTTACAAACAACGGCGTGCACACACTTCATTCAAAATGAAAACATCACTACAGATATTCAGATTTAGGCGATGATGTGGCGCAGACGAATAGTGAAATTCTGCACGACCCGCTGAAGTGTCGGAACATCGACGCTGTCGATGACCTCCTGACTGGCTGTTTTCAGCTCAGCAATGGTTTTGCTGTTACTGCTCTACATATTGTCTTTAATACGGCCTCACGGAAAGGAGAATTTGGCGGCCATTCGAGGCCCATGCCAGCGCTCCCTGGGTACCTCAGAGCCAGAATGCCGTGCCCAAAGTGCTCCTCCAGGGCATCAAACACTCCCCTGCGTCGGTTGGATGGAGGTCCGTCTTGCACAAACCACATATAGTCAAAACCAGGGTCATTTTACAGAACATAGTTCTTATTATAGGAAACAGCGATCTATAATTACTATAAATAAACTGGAAGCAGTCTTGATCGCACAAATTTTTTAATATGGTGACCGGTTTCGATCTTATTATAAGATCATCTTCAGACCTACAATGAACAAGAATCTTTCTAAACCTATAAAGGACGAAATCGTATATTGATAAAACAGTAAATAACGCTGATATACAATAGATGTCCGCCGGAGGTAGTGGCGCATTGCAATTGAGTGTGTTAATGACAAGCTTTCCACGAATAAAGCCATCGTTATAAAAGCAGACAAAGGGAATACTTTGTTGTAAATGAAGAAACTTACATCTTTACAATTTTAAATTTTTTCAACGAAAATAACATAGTAGAAGTAACAAAAGATCCGACCGCTAAATTTCAGACAGATATTAAAAGATTAATTGAAAATAACAATTGGTTATTCACCCTAAAGACAAAAGTGTTCTTAAGATAATGAACCCACAAATACCAAAATTAAGATCACAAATAAAGCTTCACAAAATAAATTTACCGTTTCATCCGATCGTTAATACCAATAGTTGTCCATCATATAATTTAAATAAGAAGGTAAACACCATGCTGAAATCCTTTTATGTTTTCGACAAGAATTTTGGCATTAATAACACATTTCAACTAGCAGAACAAATTTATGACATTAATATTCCCAATGGTGCAAGATTCGCTTCTTTGGATATTACAAATCCTTATACAAATATTCCAGTTGTCGAAACGATTGAAATTATCAAAAAATAATCTTATGGAACACAAAAGTATGAATAGTGGAGAAAAGTAGAGTTCATTACATTACTTGAAAATACTTTAGCCTTTAACTATTTCATGTTTAATGGGAAGATTTATTTTCAGAAAGATGGTCTTGCCATGGGAAATTCGCTAGCAGGTACAATCACTGATAAATAGAGAAATTATGTTTTTTGAGACAAACCCCAAAATAAGCAATAAAATTACATATTACAGAAGATATGTGCATTACACTTTATTTATTTTTAATGGCTCCAAAGAAGAGACTGATGATTTGATGAGCAACCTCAATAATAGCCAACCAAAATTGAAATTTACAGTCAAACATGAAAGTGATAAGACAATGAATTTTCTTGACGTTACTATTGCTAATCATGAAGGGAGGCACCAGTTTGCATTTTAGAGGAAGCCGACTACTACAGATGTAGTAATTAACTCCACATCATGTCATCCACATAGATACAAAAAAGCCTTTTTACAGTCCATGGTGCATAGGATCGTTAAACTACCATTCAAAAACGAGGCTGTGAGAAACGAGTTGACTAAAACAAATTGCTAAAGCCAACAACTATGAAACAGTGTATTGATACCCTTTATGAGAAAATTAGCAACTCTGTTCAAAATCCAACACAAAGCAGAGCGAAGAATAAATACAAGTTCACCAAAATGACCTATTTTGGCAATATTTAAGATAAAATCAATAAAATGTATATGCATACAAAGCTTACAATCGCGTTTACTTCAACATAGATTGAGACACACTATGAACAATAAGAGTAATAAACATCCAAATTCGAGGGTGTATAAAATCACATGTAATAATTGTGATAGTCATTATGTTGGGCAAACTGGTAGAAATTTTAAGATAAGGTATCGTGAACATACTACTGGTACATCACGTAGTAATTCTATCTTCGGGCAACACACTAACCAAAATAAGCATTCCGAAGGGACTATTAATAAAAGTATGAGTATCTTGCATACCGTCCCTAAAGGGCTTTTACTTAATACCCTTGAAGAACTGGAAATTTATATACAGCGGAGAAAAGATCAAGAAACTCTGCTTAACAAACAACTGGATTTCAGAGAAAAATATTTTTTTGATCTGTTTGAGGAACTATTCTAAAATACTTCACGTTTCACGATGTTCCATTAGTCTGGACGAGTATAGATGTCACGATAACCATATCTCCGCTGTAACGATTCCTTTTAGTGTTTGTTACTACACAATTATTGTCGATTGTGTGTGTTGCGCTACTGCTTACCACGCTTGTTTACAGCTATTGTATTTTATTATTTCATATGGACAGACATTACGTCAGACGAATGTGCCTATCCTCTTCAGTATGTTTAGCATCACATTATTATGCTTTATATTTTGCGTACTATGTTAACTTCTGACTGTTGTTTTACCACATATTAAGCTGCATATGAAGTGCGTGTGTGCACCAAACAATTTTCTTGTCTTATGTATACGCTATATGTCACTTATCTGTGTTTTACTATATGACAAGGGATGTTTTTTTTTCCACCCTGCTATGCCAGCGGTTATTGGTATATTTATTAACACTATATTTCAATATAACATTATGGTTACCGCAGACATTACTTCGTCCGCCCATGACGTGACCGTCCAGAGTGTTTTTATGTGTTTTTTAGTGGCATAATGTCATCAATTTTACGCTCATGATAGCCATCACGTTGCATTCCATGCAGACCAGCGACCGTAACGGTAATATAGTTCTTACTTTATCAATTTCTGTAACATTCCCTACTAATATCGCATTCTACAGGGTGTTTCAAAAATGACCGGTATATTTGAAACGGCAATAAAAACTAAACGAGCAGCGATAGAAATACACCGTTTGTTGCAATATGCTTGGGACAACAGTACATTTTCAGGCAGACAAACTTTCGAAATTACAGTAATTACAATTTTCAACAGCAGATGGCGCTGCGGTCTGGGAAACTCTATAGTACGATATTTTCCACATATCCACCATGCGTAGCAATAATATGGCGTAGTCTCTGAATGAAATTACCCGAAACCCTTGACAACGTGTCTGGCGGAATGGCTTCACATGCAGATGAGATGTACTGCTTCAGCTGTTCAATTGTTTCTGGATTCTGGCGGTACACCTGGTCTTTCAATTGTCCCCACAGAAAGAAGTCACAGGGGTTCATGTCTGGCGAATAGGGAGGCCAATCCACGCCGCCTCCTGCATGTTTCGGATAGCCCAAAGCAATCACACGATCATCGAAATATTCATTCAGGAAATTAAAGACGTCGGCCGTGCGATGTGGCCGGGCACCATCTTGCATAAACCACGAGGTATTCGCAGTGTCGTCTAAGGCAGTTTGTACCGCCACAAATTCACGAAGAATGTTCAGATAGCGTGATGCAGTAATCGTTTCGGATCTGAAAAATGGGCCAATGATTCCTTTGGAAGAAATGGCGGCCCAGACCAGTACTTTTTGAGGATGCAGGGACGATGGGACTGCAACATGGGGCTTTTCGGTTCCCCATATGCGCCAGTTCTGTTTATTGACGAAGCAGTCCAGGTAAAAATAAGCTTCGTCAGTAAACCAAATGCTGCCCACATGCATATCGCCGTCATCAATCCTGTGCACTATATCGTTAGCGAATGTCTCTCGTGCAGCAATGGTAAGGCGCTGAGGGGTTGCCGCGTTTGAATTTTGTATGGATAGAGGTGTAAACTCTGGCGCATGAGACGATACGTGGACGTTGGCGTCATTTGGACCGCAGCTGCAACACGGCGAACGGAAACCCGAGGCCGCTGTCGGATCACCTGCTGCACTAGCTGCGCGTTGCCGTACGCGGTCGCCCTACCTTTCCAGCACGATCATCCGTCACGTTCCCAGTCCGTTGAATTTTTCAAACAGATCCTTTATTGTATCGCTTTTCGGTCCTTTGGTTACATTAAGCCTCCGTTGAAAACTTCGTCTTGTTGCAACAACACTGTGTTCTAGGCGGTGGAATTCCAACACCAGAAAAATCCTCTGTTCTAAGGAATAAACCATGTTGTCTACAGCACACTTGCACGTTGTGAACAGCACACGCTTACAGCAGAAAGACGACGTACAGAATGGCGCACCCACAGACTGCGTTGTCTTCTATATCTTTCACATCACTTGCAGCGCCATCTGTTGTTGAAAATTGTAACTACTGTAATTTCGAAAGTTTACCGCCTGAAAATGTACTGTTGTCCCAAGCATATTGCAACAAACGGTGTATTTCTATCGCTGCTCGTTTAGTTTTTATTGCCGTTTCAAATATACCGGTCATTTTTGAAACACCCTGTAGATATAACATTAATTTTGACGAGATGTCTTTTAATTAAAATTTCAATGGTAACAGTAACTTATGCGCATACCACTACTCATATCATGAAGTGATCGAACTTCTGTTTTGTCACCATGGCAACCTTAGAGCGACTAGGACGCTTTCCCCAAACCATGTATACTAGAGTGGCGTCTTCGTAGTTATCTTTGCTTTGGTCGATAACAGTACATGATAGAGGGCCACACTATTTAGGTCGCAGTAATTACCTTTTTACACTATATTTTATAAGCTGTAAGATTTCAATTTATGAGTTCTATAGATAGTAATAATGAGTTAATACTATTTCGTCTTTCATAGGTTAATAAGGATTCTTGTTCATTGTAGGTTTGAAGATCATCTTATAATAAGATCGAAACCGGTCACCACATTAAAAAAATTTATGCGATCAAGACTGCTTCCAGTTTATATAAAATCAGGGTCACTTTAGATAATGGGGATGAAATCATCTTCCAAAACCTTCATTTACCATTCGGTAGTCACCGTGCCATCAAGGAACATCGCACTGATTGTTCCGTGACTGGACATTGCACACCACGCAGTCATCCATTGAGGGTGAAGAGAGTTCTCGATTGCGAAATGTGGATTCTCAGTCTCCCAGATACGTCAGTTTTGCGTATTACGAACCCATGCAAATGAAAGTGGGCTTCATCGCTAAGCCAAACCACATTCACATACTAATTCCTATCATCCCCCGCGGACAACCGTGCATTTTGAACGCTCTAATGCAAACCGTTCAGAAGTTATGACGATTTTATTTCATATAGTTCAAAAATTGTCACCCTGTGTGTGAGAGTACTGGTGCCTTTTCATGCTTTAACGAGACCTTGCTTTAACTCATTAACTTTTCCTGCTGTCGTTGGTCTCTCTCGCAACACAGTTTTGTATCGTTTGTGTACCCACCCACCTATGGGAAAGCTGTAGTATGTATTTTCAGTTCCCTGTTCGCATAGTAACTGATTGTATTCTTGATCAAAAAAAAAAAAAAGAACTTTATGTGTTTTTAGCTATAAATCAGTCTGTTATATTGGGCCTTAATTTCCTCACATAGCTTGGCGGATTGCATTATCAATATGCAATATGTCCATGTGAAGTACCTTCATGCTTAATTCGGCCAACCCTGGTAACTTAATTACACAAGCAGTTATTCGTCCTGTGACCTTATTTTCTTTTAATTCTCATGGTGCTATGCAGAGTTTGGTTCAAATGGCTCTGAGCACTATGCGACTTAACTTCTGAGGTCATCAGTCGCCTAGAACTTAGAACTAATTAAACCTAACTAACCTAAGGACATCACACACATCCATGACCGAGGCAGGATTCGAACCTGCGACCGTAGCGGTCGCTCGGCACCAGACTGTAGCGCCTAGAACCGCACGGCCACTCCGGCCGGCTATGCAGAGTTTTCCATCACTGTAGGTCACTGTGAATAGAATCTGTAGCATCTCAGAGGTAGGCTAAACTGCTCAATGGACACCTCACAGTGCCAATGATAGCTCCACGAATGAAGTTGCCGATTTGGCGTGAACCAATTCCAGGGTCTACAAGGAATGGTGTACGACGTCGCAACCATGAAACGTGGCTTTCGAATTGTGGCCACGAAATGATCCTGACACGTATCGGAGGCGAGTGTCACACCTTGTCGATGACAAACGGTTTCAAACCTGATACGAATTGTAGCTGTCAGTGAATGCATGTGCGACTCAAACAGTTTCCGAGAGAACTGTATTCAGTGTACATGTGAACACTCAATAGGCCACAGATCACTGGACTGGGTCACATACAGCTTCGAGTTTAGAATGGGCCAAACAACACGGAGATAGGACTTTTGGTGACTGGAACCACGTAATGTGGTCCAACTGGGGCAGTTATGCCTTTTTTTTTTTCTTTTTAAAACGATGCGAGGCGTCGAATCCAACGACAACCTGTATCGTCTGTAGGCTGTAGTTTATGTCTGAGATGCTTCTCTGACGTTTTGGGTTGTAATTTTCGTACTATAATTTGGATTCACTCGTACACGTTATTAAGAACATGAACGAGAATGTTTATTTCTATATTCTCGGTGACCATACTGAAACGCATTAGCTAGCAGGACAGAGCAGATTAGTTTGTTGAAAGGGGCCAAAATGAGGTTGCTGTCAGTTGCACTCAACATACAAATTTTATTATCAACACACAATATTACAACAAGAATGCAAAACACTCAAAACTTTAATCGACCTTCTTGATTAATCTGAGCTCGGCTGAAGGCCACATTTAAAATGGAAGATCCAATGCCTCAGTAAGAAATTGACATAGAAGGTTCTACTGGAGGTGTCACTCAAAAATATTTTCTAAATCTTCAATCTAAACAGGCTGAAGGCCTTAGCACTCCAATTTTAATGAAACTCCACCAAATAACTAAAACTCAAACAGGGAAGTTACTATGTAAGAGACACGTAACGGCGCTAAGAAGTTCCAAGGATCGGCTTGGAATTGTAATGCTAACGCCCATTTAGGTTAGACAGGCAGCCTGACCAACAATCTCTTAATCGGAAGGCAACCCAGTCGACAGACCGCCGACTGACCAATCAACCAAATCAGTTCTGCTCTACGTAACCAGTAAAACGACCACAAGATTTCAATACAACGACACACAGAATATTGGAGCGCACAACGACCAACAACACCTCAGCCGTCGAACTACACCCCGCACTGGACAGCAACAACACGACGAGGAAAATACACCGCCGAAAATTACGTCAACGACCAGGGCACGTAAGCGGAACGTCAACAGCCACAAGGCAGAAGATACCGCTGGTAGACTTCAATAACAGGTAATAAATTAAGTTAAATTCCACAGGAAGACGGCTGGAATCTTAGCCGACTTCAATACATACACGTTGTTGCTCGCGAGAGTGTCCCAAAAGCAACAACCAGGATCAAACGAAGAAATGTAACCAGTGGAGGCTCGATAGTACGTTAAGTGAGGACTCAACTTTCATGTCCAAGATCAGTGGGTGACTTCGTAGCACTCGCAAGCAGCACCTCACACACTAAATCCGCGTACATGCCGCCGGCGGCTCCAGCCCGACTCCACGCGAAGGGGGCTTGCTTGCTGCTCCACGCCAACTGACCGATTGGACTGCTGGTTCGTCCACGACTGCTGCTCCGTCGCGACTGCGCTGCTGGTGCGTCTCCAACTGACTTTCTTCCTTCGGCCGGACGACGTCCCAGAGACACTGGCTCCGACCCAACCATGCAGAGGTAACACAACCGACGTCTCAGCACAGGAAGGAACCGACCCAAATACGCGTCGTCGACGAGACGACCGACCGAACGACCAACCAACGGTCTTCCGCACAGGTACTGCCTGTGCCGACCTCACTGGGGCTCTGTCCCTGCTGGTCTATCCCGAATTACTGCTCTGACCCGACTGCACTTCTGCCACATTCCAACTCAATGACTCCAGGTCCGACCTCCAACTGAACTGACTTCCTTCGGACAGATGACGTCCCGGAGACACTGCTTTGCATCCAGCCATGCAGACAGAACACAACTGGAATCTCTGCACAGGAAGGAACCGACCCAAATACACGTTGTCGATGAGACGACCAACTGAACGACCAACCAACTGCCGTCCCCGCTGGTACTGGCTGTGCCGACCTCACTGGGGCTCCATCCCCGGCTGCACTGCTGGTCCGTCTCGAACTGACTGCCAGACACACGACGACCCAGAAATACTATCGGTCGCTTCAGGGATGGTACGACAGTGCACTTATCGATACGCGCTGCTGCTGTCACTCATGGGCAAGTAAGGCAGGAAGTTTATGAGGCCAGTAAATGGAATAAGAAAGCGAGGCGGCAGTACCGTAACAGAAGATGACAAACAATAAGTGGCATGAACACGAACCGTGCACGGCTGATATACGTTTCCCTTCTTTTATATCTTCACGATTAGCATCCTGTGGACACTTCCGACTTCCAAAACGATGATACACAGGACTGCATGCATACATTCCTGGTTTCAGGAACACTGAGGCATCCTACCGCGTCACGGCTGGTCGTCTAAATAACCCGCTTTTGACCCCATTGGCAACAACGAGTCAAAGATAAGAATCAACATTCTCCCTGTTTGTTAGCTCTACAAGATCTAATCATAAACGCGTAGAAACTTGTCGACTTTGTTCCTTGCCAAAGTGAGACTATTATCAGGGCGAGAGACGATGTTACACTGTATTACTGTGATGTCTCCTGGGGATGACTAATTTTTTGTCTGCTGTATTTCTTACACAGGCTAACGTAAAATTAAAAATATAAGAAACACTGCCCGTTCTCGAAGTTACGGACGAGGTAACTGTAACTACATCACAGAAGTACCCACACCAAGTAAGGTGGCGAGGTGGTTAGCACACTGGTCTAGCATTCAGGAGGACGACGGGTGAAATCCACGTCCGACCATCCTGATTTAGGTTTTCCGTCATTTCCCTACAACGCTTCAGGCAAATGCCAGTATGGTTCCTTTGACAAAGGGCACGGCCGATTTCCTTCCCCATACTTCCCTAATCCGAACCTGTATTCCGTCTCTAATACCCTCGTTGTCGACGGATCTTTGAACACTAATCCCCTTCCCCCTTCCTCCAGAAGTACGCACCTCCATAGCCGAGATCACTGACTGAATTCACCCCGTAGGATGTCCCAATTAACAATGTTCAATGTTCAAATGTGTGTGAATTCCTAAGGGACCAAACTGCTTAGCTCATCGGTCCCTATACTTACACACTACTTAAACTAACCTATGCTAAGAACAACACACACACCCATGCCCGAGGGAGGACTCGAACCCGTGGTAGGAGGGGCTGCGTAGTCCGTGACATGAAGCCTCAAACCGCGGGGCCACTCCGCGCGGCAATCAACAATGTCATACCACATTTATTTATTAGTAGGTGGAAAACCCGGCGTTTCCTGGGTATTCAATTTGCCAATTTTCTATTAGAACGAAAACAAAAAAAATTGTGTTTGTAGTGTAAACTTTGTGTGGTACCATGATATTTTCTAGCTGCCTTTAGTGACGTATGTGGACATTGTCAGCGAAATTTATTGCGAACGGAATTAGTAGCGCAGACTTAATAAATTTAAACGTCATCCATCACGCGGCAGTTATTCGCGCACATCTGTCTTTACACCATGATATCTCCTGGACTTTGATAAGTGGTCCTTAGCCCGACAGCGACTGTTGCCTGACAATAACAGATACGTCAACCACGGTTGGTTGAAATCGGTCCAGTGGTTTTAAGAGATGTGGAACATACACACATACATACATACATACATTTGCAACATATGTGGATTTCGTCACAGAAGTATCACTGCTGTTTCTATAGCTTCTAATGTAATAACCGACCTAACAAAAATTAAAAACAATTTTATCCCTCGATTCCGCTATCTCCTCTCCGACGGACTACAGGTTGGTTATAACTAACCTTTCGCAAGTTGACAGGCCCCCGTGGAAAGCGAGTGATAGTACGACCGTGGGTATGCGGGAGAGAAAGAAGAGTAAACCATTGCAAGAAACACATTTTAATTTCCACATGAGAGGTAAATACTCGTATTTTTTAATTGCGTAACATGGTTCACGCTCTAGCCTACGAATTTTGTTCAGTGTGAAGACCATCTACATCAACCCGGAACCGCAATAGAGATTGCTTTACTGCTACCCGAAACATCTCAGGTGGGATGTTGGCTACCTCCCTCGCTATGCTCAAACTGCAACATGTGTTGCAGTACCCATCCGGTAAACAGTTTTCCGTCCACACTGGCCGAAGTAGCGACAGTTTAACTGTAACAATCTTGCCTATAACTGATTCTATCACAAAGCCTAAGTTACAGGTCCTACGCATATTTCATATCATATGTGCCTTACTAACATTTCCTTTCCTACATGCAATTTAATAAAATCTTTGATGCTTCACTTATGTCAATGCAGACGTTAGGAACTGTGGGAGATACAACAGCTGTCCATCTTGAAACAATAATTACTAACGTAATTGTCCCCATTTGCTAAGAACTAGATTGTAAACGATAGCGTTTTTTGTACGTAATTCAGGCTGTGCATAAAGTCCCTTTACAGCTTCAAAATTTTATTACAACGGCAGTTGTTGAAATATTTTAACAACATTTCTTTTATTGTAATCAGTGTTTATAAAAGATTTTTGACAGTGTTTAACAGACCTCTATATGGGCACCTTTAGTTGCACGAAGTACATCAAGACGATACTCGACTTCTTGCCATGTTCACTGTAGCATAGTGTCATCAATGGTGGCAATGGCATTACGAATCCTTTGCTTCAAGTCAGCAATGTCCCGTATCTGTGTTTGATACACGATATCTTTTACATACCCATAAAAATAGTCTAACGGAGTGGTATCTGGTGAATGCGGTGGCCAAGGAATTGGCCCATTCCTCTCAATCCATCTGCCTGGAAATGTTTCATTAAGGAACCGACGAACATGCAGTCCCAAATGTGGTGGTGCACCATCTTGCTGGAAAATGATAGTTGGTTGTGAGTCAATCAATTGTCAAGCTACATATTCGGTCAGAAAATCGAGGTCAACATCTGCAGTAATTGTTGACTCATTGAAGAAAAATGGACCAATTATTCGGTTCCACATCATTCCACACCGCACATTCACTTTTGGACTATCCCGGTGAAGCTCCCTAGTCACATGGTTGCGTTCAGATTCCCAGATTCTCACATTGTGTCCGTTTAATGTCCCAGAAACATGAAAAGTTGCCTCGTCACTGAAACAAACTCGCTTGAGGAATGCTTCATCCTCCGAAAGGCGTTCCAGCATGTTGAGTGTCCGTTTTGGCTTGTCATTTGGCTCATGTGTCTGTAACAGTTGCACTTTGTAAGCGTACAACCGTAAGTTCTACTGGAGGACCTAATGGGCAGTTGAACATGGTAGTTGTAACTGTCTGGCAGCAGTGCGGATGGACTTCGTAGGTGAACGAGTGAAGATGTTCAAAACGATATCGATATTTTCCTCGGATGTTCTTGGTCATCCGCTCCTCCCTTTATTCAACACTGTCCCTGTCTCCATAAATTTTTTGTGCCATGTACGGATTGAAGGGTGCGATGGTGAATCTCTTCCATACTTCGTTGTGAAGTTTCCTAGAGTCTGAAAATCCGATTTTGTCTCAATAGACCAGGACACACATTGTGCCTTCTCTTGAGGAGTTGTTATTTTATAGAGGTTCAGTTCCTTCCATCAACAGAGTATCTGAAACACAAAATTTTAGTAGATATAAAAACTTTAGCAAACAGTTGAGTCGTAGTCGGACCGGCGCCAGTAGTACCTCTGACATGAGTACGATCGATTTCCTAGTACAGAGGTCTGTCTTGGGGCTTGGGCCCGTTCGGGATATAAGCGAGTGCCGACCTCGAGTAAAGGGGGAACAACGCTTTGAGAACGGAAGGCTGCGGTGCGCGAGTCGGCGATTGGCTGGCGGGCAGAAGCGAAGACGGTGTGCCTGGAGCCGGGCACCGGTTATCACGTGGTTGTACTGGAGGCGGCGGGAGCTGGCCGGCGCTGTGCATTCTCCGGCTACCTCGTGAGCTGTGGATGTGCCCGCTTGCCTGGAGGGACACGCTGAGAAGGTCTTGCGTAGTGATGGTCTGACAGCTTCGCAAAATCGCCCCAGCATCAAGACACCCAGTTAAGTACTCTAATTACTAAGCGCGCTTAGTTGACTGTGATTGTGCCGGCCATATAGTACGAGGTGCATTCAAGTTCTAAGGCCTCCGATTTTTTTTCTAATTAACTACTCACCCGAAATCGATGAAACGGGCGTTACTTATCGACGTCATCGCGCTGCAGACGTACAAATTTTTCACAACGCTGACGCCATGATCCCATGGCAGCGGCGAAGGCTTCTTTAGGAGCCTGTTTTGACCACTAGAAAATCGCTGAGGCAATAGCACCACAGCTGGTGAATGTGCGGCCACGGAGAGTGTCTTTCATTGTTGGAAAAAGCCAAAAGTCACTAGGAGCCAGGTCAGGTGAGTAGGGAGCATGAGGAATCACTTCAAAGTTGTTATCACGAAGAAACTGTTGCGTAGCGTTAGCTCGATGTGCGGGTGCGTTGTCTTGGTGAAACAGCCCTTCCCGGATGTTTTTGTTGCAGTGCAGGAAGGAATTTGTTCTTCAAACCATTTTCGTAGGATGAACCTGTTACCGAAGTGCCTTTGGAACGCAATGGGTAAGGATTACGCCCTCTCTGTCCCAGAACATCGACACCATCATTTTTTCAGCACTGGCGGTTACCCGAAATTTTTTTGGTGGCGGTGAATCTGTGTGCTTCCATTGAGCTGACTGGCGCTTTGTTTCTGGATTGAAAAATGGCATCCACGTCTCATTCATTGTCACAACCGACGAAAAGAAAGTCCCATTCGTGCTGTCATTGCGCGTCAACATTGCTTGGCAATATGCCACACGGGCAGCCATGTGGTCGTCCGTCAGCATTCGTGGCACCCACCTGGATGACACTTTTCGCATTTTCAGGTCGTCATGCAGGATTGTGTGCACAGAACCCACACAAATGCCAACTCTGGAGACGATCTATTCAACAGTCATTCGGCGATCCCCCAAAACAATTCTCTCCACTTTCTCGATCATGTCGTCACACCGGCTTGTGCAAGCCCGAGGTTGTTTTGGTTTGTTGTCACACATTGTTCTGCCTTCATTAAACTGTCGCACCCACGAACGCACTTTCGACACATCCATAACTCCATCACCACATGTCTCCTTCAACTGTCGATGAATTTCAATTGGTTTCACACCACGCAAATTCAGAAAGCGAATGATTGCATGCTGTTCAAGTAAGGAAAACATCGCCATTTTAAGTATTTAAAACAGTTCTCATGCTCGCCGCTGGCGGTAAAATTCCATCTGCCGTACGGTGCTGCCATCTCTGGGATGTATTGACAATGAACGCGGCCTCATTTTAAAACAATGCGCATGTTTCTATCTCTTTCCAGTCCGGAGAAAAAAAAATTGGAGGCCTTAGAACTTGAATGCACCTCGTATGCAGGCCGCAGGGAAGTGGATGGACACGGTCGAAAGGATAGATGGTTTTTCACCTATTAATCAGAGGCGACTGGGAAACTCCATGCGTCACAAGAGGGTTGACATGGGAATAACAAAGAAAGCCGCTGGAGAGGTCTCCCAGGGAGTAATGAGAGTAATACCTTCACGGTGGAGATGCTCGACTGGACGATCTCGAGGGTCGAGGCTACAGTAAAATTTGTTTTTAGGTCTTTAGTAGTGACGTTACTTTCCTTCAAGGTGGATGTGACCAATGTTAGGGGTTTAACAGACAGCATGAAAGGCCCATGTGTTTGAAATGTCCGGTTGTTGAGTGCGATGAAGAATGTATTTCTAAATTTGATTAGACGATATGAATTTCTGAGCCAGTGTGGAAATTGATGGATCTTAATGTTAATTGATCAATACGTAAGCGTATATATTTTAATGTTCCGACAGTGGAAGTATCTTAACGAATGTTGTGTGACTTTTATGTTTATAAAGGACTTGATCTTTGTCTTTCTACCTTTCGTTTTGGTTCCCAGGAACTTTTTTTCTGTTGTATTGTTACTTATAGCTTATATCTCTTTAGATGGGTGAGACGTCCATCGAACGAGCCCTTGCTCGTTTTAGTTAATGGCTCACAAAATAACGTTCCCTTTTCCTGTTATAACTCTTAGTTGAATCGAGGTGAGTTGGATATCATTTGCAGTGTCCTCTGTCTGACGTGCTGTAAAGCGTTCTCTCTGGTGGATTTGTGTCTTCTGTTGTTGACAATTGTGAACTGTGATGTCTTTTGAACAGTATCTTCTTACCTTGTTTGAGAAGGATGATAAATGATCTAGATGCCGAGTGAAGTATAAGGCATGGACGACGTGCGATGTGTTTATTTGTGTCAGACATGGTGCCGAGTTAGTATTTGTTTGGTTGCCGGGTTTTGTGAGAGAAGTGAAGATCCGGGATAGTTTTGTCGTCTCGGTTGGATAGTCAAGTAGAAACGTAAGGTACATCACTCAAATCTTTATAGGTGTACTGAAGTTTTCTTCACGCAGTACTGTATCTGGTTCTGAATTTTCTTAGTTTGTGACGTCCTTATATCGAAGGAAGAGTTCAGTTGCATCGTCATTGTTTGGGAGATGAAGTGAGGTTGTGTTAATGTCCACGCCTGATGAATGTTTGGATCCTATCGACAGAGAAAATGTAAGTGGTTTTTTGTGGTTTACTGATGTCCCACGACAAACATTCGGCGGATGCCAATTTTTTCTGTTTTTGTTTAGGGGCTCGCAACGAGAGTGGATTTGTGTATTTGTAAGCAGGTTTTCTTTCCTTAAAAGGGTGCGAAGGGGTAATAAAAAAAGTGGGACCGTGCAGCACTCGACACTAGGAGTACGGAACTCCGAGCGGAGACAGCTCTGCACCAAGTCAGGATGGCTGTTGGGAATACGTAAAGTGTCGACGACGCTAGTGAAACATTACTAAAGTTCAATTACACTGTTCGACATGGGTTCTATTTCTGATATTAAAGTATGTGCTTCTAGACCATTTTACCGTGGGAAATTATAATATGTAAACAAAATATCGTTGTCAGGGATACTTTTTATGTAATATGTATATATACGTATATTCACAATTCATGGCAAACACAGAGATGTTATAGAGAAATACGGGTATGTTGCCGCATCCAGTAGTGATGGAACGTGGTAATTTCTTGTGCAACAGCAGGTGGGAAGAATCAGACATCATTAGGTTATCCCCCGCCACACCTATTTCATTAAGACCACCTGAAACATCTCATTAACTCGAACGGCGACAGCCGGTCGCTGCCTCGGCAGTAAAGCTTCACGCCTCTTAGGGGCAGGTGCATCGAGTTTACAACAGTGGTGTTAGCCGCAATTTGTGTCAGTCTTAACGAGTGGGTGTTTTGGCTGACAAGTAACTGTCTGTCATATTTCCGAGCACGGTTGAATTTTTTAGTTCCTGTGTGTAAACTGATTGAGCCTGGTGCTGAAGGTAAACGACTGCTTGTTTTTACACATCAGCGTTCCTCTAGTTCCCTACTATTAATTTAATACAGGTGTATTACCAAAGTGGTATTTTTAAATTTGCAGAAATGCCACGTCATCGTGGATGTCGATATAAGCCGGACAACTTCTGCTACATCTGTGGGAAGTTCACCTTTGCCAGAAATAGGAAGAAAATTTCTTCAGTCATAAAGAAAGCATACAAACATTACTTTGGAGTAGAGGTAGGAGACCAAGACAAAGAATGGGCACCACATTTCTGTTGTGCTAAATGTTACTGCAAACTAATTCAGTGGTGGAAAGGTAAAGAGAATATGGTGTTGTTTGCTGTTCCCATGGTGTGGAGGGAGCCTAAGGACCATGTTACTGACTGTTATTTCTGTCTAACAGAAATTCAGGGTTTTACAAACAAAACGTCGAAGAGGCACATCGTTTACCCAGATCTGCCTTCAGCGAGAATGCCAGTGCAGCATTCCGACAACCTTCCAGTACCTTCAAGAGCTCGAGGTCAAATTCCAAGTGACAGTGAAAGTACTGAAGAAATCACAGATGATGATTCTTTATATCACTGCACAAGTGAGTCATCGCCACATTTGTTAACACAGGCATATTTAAATGATTTAGTACTTGATCTAGGACTAAGTAAACAAAAGGCGCAGCTGCTTGGTTCAAGATTACAAGAGTATAATCTACTGCACCAAAGTACTAAAATCTGTGTGTTCAGGCACAGAGAACTTCCCTTTATTTCTTATTTTTCAACTGACGAAGCACTGACATTTTGCAATGATGTTGCTGGCGTGATGAAAGTGCTGAACTTATGTTTCACAGGAGTGGAGATGCATCGAAAACAAGTCTGAAGGGTGTTTTGCTCCATAATGGAAATAAAATACCCTCTGTTCCAGTAGCTTCCACTAGTTTGACAAAAGAGAATTACGAATTCTTACAAAGGATGCTAAATTCATTAAAATACAATGAACACAAATGGAAGATATGTGCAGATTTCAAGGTAATTGCTATGGTACTGGGAATGCAACAAGGCTACACAAAGTATGCCTGTTTTCTTTGTGAGTGGGATAGTCGAGATCGAAATTCTCACTACGTGAAAAAGAAATGGCCTAGGCGAAGATGGAAAGTTGGCGAAAAGAATGTACAACGTGAAAGTCTGGTAGCTCCTGAATATATACTACTTCCAGCGCTTCACATCAAACTTGGCCTGATGAAACAATTCGTGAAGGCCATGGATCCAACAGGCTGTGGGTTTGCATATCTAGTTACCAAATTCCCCCATCTTTCAGCTGCAAAAATAAAGTAAGGTGTATTTGTAGGCCTACAAATCAGGGAGCTGCAGAAAGATGCAAATTTTGAAGCATGTTTAACTGATAAAGAAAAAACCGCATGGGACTGTTTCAAGATGGTGTCGGAAAACTTCCTCGGAAGAAGAAGAGCTACTAACTACAAAGCAATGGTGAAAGATATGATCAAAGCATATCAGAATTTGGGGTGCAATATGTCTTTGAAGGTACATATGATGGACCCTCATCTGGCCTACTTCACAGAGGGTTGTAGTGACGTATCGGATGAACGTGGGGAAAGATTCCATAAAGACATTTCTACCATAGAAAGGCGCTATGAAGGGAAGTGGGTACCTTCTATGTTAGCAGATTATTGCTGGAATATCATTCCAGAGGAGAAAGATCCACAATACAAGAGAAAAAAAAGGATGTGCATTACAAGGCAGTGGCTCATTGTTTGTCAATTTTCTGTAATTTCTCATGTCAAATAATTGATTCAAAGTGTATACACAAAGGTTACTGTGTTATATGTTAGATCCGACCCTCCATTAATGTGATAAACTTATAACATCATAAAGACGTGCATTTGTTTGTCGAATTTCACCTCATGTTTGCTGCACTATATCAGAAACTGAAAAGAGAAATAAAATTGTGATTACTCATAAACTATCCCTGACAGAAAAAAACCAAAAACAGTTTTCAATTCAGCGCTCAAAATACAACTAGGATCACAATATTTTTTATCAGAAATAGAAAAAAGGTTTTTTTTGTAGAACAGTGTTATTTATTCACAGTGTTTACAAGTCGTCGTTCTTTCGCACCAGTCTCGAGTGTTGCTCATTCAGCTGCGTGTTGGTTTCTGGCTGACGTTGGTCGAGTCCGCTCAGCGCTTGCGCGCCCACGGGAAGATGTCAGCGACCCTGGCTCGGACTGCCGCCGAACAAACACTGCCGTTGCACGGAATGAAGCGGTTCTCGCGCAGGCTGCTGGAGTGTACTCGGTCTCTCTCTGAATTCAACGATCACTCTCGATCACCCATCCGCGATGTACCTGGTGTCGGTAGTCACGTGGTCGATTGATCTCCTTCCTACCCCTGGTAGGTTTCAGCACCCAAAAGCGCCTGAGTGTTGAACGGGAACGTGGACCCCAAGACGCTTTTGCTGGTTTCCGTGCTGAAGTCCAGTACTGGCAGCACTCTGTGATGTGGCGTTGTGGGAAAACATTCGGTTTCTCCATCAGTAGATGGCAGACGACGAGCACCACATAGGCCATCATCTTCATTACATCTCCGGCTAGTAGATAGACTGTGCTGGAGCATGTAGGACATAGATTCACTACAGCATCGTAAGCGTGGAATCGAGTGCTATCACTGTGAATGCCATCACTTCCAATGATCAACTCAAGACGATAGATGGAGAGCTGGAGTAGCTAGCGCGAGTCTATGACACGAGGCCCGGTTCGTAATGACCGAGCGCGTCCTCGTCATTGTGCGACATTGGCTTAACAGGCTGTTGACTGCTCTGTCTATCCTTCGCCGTGTGTCCTCATCAGAGAAACAGAGTCTCACGAGCTAACGAATATACTTGTCTCTCTTCATTTTGTTTTCTGTCTCGGTCTACTTGCTGCTGATTGCGAATCCTTACGCTGTAGACAGTGTCGTAATGTGTTGTCGACCTGGCGCATTTGGGACATACTGGCTCGATTCCTGTTTCCTCCTCTGTGTCTGGTATGCCTTGAATTCGACTGTTGCAATGTGAACGACTTTTAACCTTTTTTTTTTTAATTTTCTTCCCCTTGCTAATCTGTGCCGTAACAGAAGTAAGAAACCAACAGTTTGTAACCAAGTACTAGACGAGATAGAATAATTACTGCAGTACCATTAACCGTAATATTTCCTTCCTTTTTTTTTTTCAAGTAACTTTGTGTGGGCGGCCACCATGCAGATGAGAATCGAACCAATAGAGAATAAATCTTATCAACGAAGAAACATCGAGTAGTAGTGACGAGAAGCACCAATGAAAGGAGTTGCTGTTAATTAAACGGAGGTAAACATCTAAGCAAGTGAAGATAGGAATGAACTCGAGATAATGACGCACGACGACGTAAATGAACGGGCTTAGATCAGGAAAAATCATCTAGTATTGACTGTTGTACATCAAGTGATCTCGTACGTTAGTAAAATGTGTTCTTCTTTTCCTCTTCTTGTGAGTTGTTTGCAGGTTCAGTAATTGCCAAGTTCTCTACAACCCGATTTGCTTGGCACCATGCCATGAACGGAGAGGAAAGTTGGAACAGGGATGGAAGAGAACGCAGAACAAGAACAAGGAGTTGGACAAGAGAAGTAAATGCCATTTTTAATTAAATGTAGCAATGATATGAATATAGTTTCTCTTTTTTAGTTAGATCTTGAATCTAGGGCGCCAGGCTACCGGTTTTATGTGGGACACACTGTAGTATTGAGGCGGGCGTCATCTAGCCTCCTCCCAGTTCACGTTTAGCTCATGTACACCAGCAGTTAAGTAATTTTTTACTAGTTTTCACTTTTAGAATGCCTTCTCTCACTATTTTTTTTTTCATGTTTGCAATTTAAGAGTTGCCAACTGTATACTACGAGGGCAGTTCAATAAGTAATGCAACACTTTTTTTTCTGAAACAGGGGTTGTTTTATTCAGCATTGAAATACACCATGTTATTCCCCAATCTTTTAGCTACACAACACTATTTTTCAACGTAATCTCCTTTCAATGCTACGGCCTTACGCCACCTTGAAATGAGGGCCTGTATGCCTGCACGGTACCATTCCACTGGTCGATGTCGGAGCCAACGTCGTACTGCATCAATAACTTCTTCATCATCCGCGTAGTGCCTCCCACGGATTGCGTCCTTCATTGGGCCAAACATATGGAAATCTGACGGTGCGAGATCGGGGCTGTAGGGTGCATGAGGAAGAACAGTCCACTGAAGTTTTGTGAGCTCCTCTTGGGTGCGAAGACTTGTGTGAGGTCTTGCGTTGTCATGAAGAAGGAGAAGTTCGTTCTGATTTTTGTGTCTACGAACACGCTGAAGTGAAGACACAGAGATGTCAAGTTGAGCACTGAGTTGTTTGATGGTGATCCGTCGATCATCTCGAACGAGTGTGTTCGCACGCTCCGCAGCTGTGCACGGCCGGCCCGCACGCGGGAGATCAGACAGTCTTGCTTGACCTTGCGGCGATGATGACACACGCTTTGCCCAACGACTCACCGTGCTTTTGTCCACTGCCAGATCACCGTAGACATTCTGCAAGCGCCTATGAATATCTGAGCCCTGGTTTTCCGCCAAAAGAAACTCGATCACTGCCCGTTGTTTGCAACGCACATCCGTTACAGACGCCATTTTAACAGCACCGTACAGCGCTGCCACCTGTCGGAAGTCAATGAAACTGTACGAGACGAAGCGGGAATGTTTGAAAGTATTCCACAAGAAATTTCCGGTTTTTTCAACCAAAATTGGCCGAGAAAAAAAATGTGTTGCATTACTTATTGAACTGCCCTCGTATTATGCGAATAACGAGACTCTTCAATTCCAAGAACCAGGGTGCAGATGTGCATAAATGGAGAACTCCTCTCCGGACGTGCTGAGTTCAACTCTTAAATGCAGCGTATTCATGTACGTAAGGTTGTGAACAGATGTAATTCGATTTATAATTTAGCTTTCTAGTGTCATACTACCCCTTTCACCTTTTTTTTTAAACAGTTTACCTGATCATAATTCGACAATAAATGGGAAGCGGTAATAATACTTTAGTGTAATCTGGGGCTGTAATGTACAGTAAAGAATCAGCTCTCTTTAGGGCAGTTGCACATAGAAGGAACCAGAAGCGGCGTAAGGCATGGCCGATGTGGCCCACCTCCCACGCCCTTACAGTCCGTGGGTAGTCGCGCCTTCAAGGTTTATGCAGCTTGCTTTAATCCACGAAATACATTCAGCTGGGTCAATTAAAAGCCGCGACCATGAATAAAGATTTTACTCATCATAAGGAGATAAATCCCAATGGCTAGCAAGCATCTGGTGATATTAACCTACAGCATTCGCTTTTTAGCAATCCAGTCTACAGTACGATTATGGAAAGAAATAGGCTCCATGGCTCCATAGTATTCTTAAGGTAAACTAGGAACTTTTCGTGCCGAATATCCTTTGTTTGCAATTGCTGTCAACTTCTGCCATCTCGCACTAGTGGCGTATTAGTAGCGGTACTATGTCTTTTTATTCTTTGTTGTGTCATTGACAATATACGGAGTAAATAATGTATGACGAAGTAACTGTTAGCCCACCGATATCTTCCCCTACGACATCCAGAAAAGTTAGAAGCCATAGAGGAAGTGTGCTTTGTGGTGAGGCTGGGAAAATAACAAATCAGCTCGCAGAACGCTGCGATCAGGAAGACAATGGTGAAGTACTACCCTGCAACTGAAGCTGACTCTCTCTACAATCCTTGTTACTTCTGTATATAATTTATACCATAGCTACAAATCGATAACAGGAGCAGTAGGTTGCCAGCACTATCCGACAATGGTGCCTTAGCAACACTGACTCAAAGGAAGGCCTCGGCGCTTATTGGTGACGTCACGTCAGCTGGGCACGGCGAACGTCAGGTCTGTTGCAGGCAGAAACGCCTGGGCGTGCTTATCACTATAAATCCCTTATTTTTGGACAAAATGTTTGGTATTGTTTTGGATTCTACAGTTTTATTTCGATGAAAGATTTTCTTACTATCGTAAAGCTACAAATGAAGATCATAGTTCTGCATTACTGAATCCTGTCGAAACAAACGTAGATCAATATGAGAAGACGCTTTGCTCCATTGCAAGCTTCGGAATTTTTACATTCAAGAAACTATATTCACTTGATCCATTTTGCTATCGAAACTTACTCCAAACTCCTTACAATGAACTCGTTTCTTTTATTTATTTATTTATGTTCGTTTGACATCATCACTGGAAATGTGAACTAATTTACATGTGTAAATGTCCAACTGTTGCCAGTCATTAGATTACAGTCGTTTTCAACAGAAGGAATTCTAAACAAGAAACAAAATAGCTTCATACGTCTAAAATACTGCTGAGCTTAAACTTTTGTAAACATGCAAATTAGAAAAGATATATATTCCCCTCTTGCAACTGAAAGGAGAAACTTTATAACATAAGAAAATCTATTTTATAAAACAAGTATCCCTCTTTTGCCTCTTCTTCTGTCCCCCACCCCCTCCCCCAACGTGCACAATCTCAAGATATTTCATTAACCTCACCCCATAGTCATCCAAGACACCTAAAGAAGACCACCAATATGTTCACAGTTTCTTGTAAAAGCAACCCAGTACAAACGTAACTTCCTCAGATTTACAAATAAGGTAAAGAAGCACGAATTCCGTTGCTGCTGGACCATGAAGTTGTTTTTGTATGTCAATCCTTAAAACAGGTGGAATTTTAAGTTCAGGAGTACACTATTTCTTAAGAAGTGTAATGAATTGAACAATTAATTGATTGCAGAAATCTCTCAGAACAATGTGTGTTGGTCAACTACATCCAATAGTTTCACATTTTCCTGTGTCAGGGAGGGAGACACCACCATTATGAGCATGCCTGCGACAGATTTGGCGTTCGCCGTGCCTAGCTGACGTGACGTCACGAACAAGTGCCGAGGCCTTCCTTTCAGTCGATGTTGGCCTTAGTCATTGTCTGTGCTCTCCCCGCTTGGCGCTGAGCAATCGCACCTTCTTTCCGTAATCGTACTATACGTTCTCATTTAGTTTGCCGACGGCAGAATCCGCAGGTAAACTTACTTTACATGTGGACGGGACCTAAGGCGTGCGAAATGAGAATGACGTACGCAGCTCGACACTATACACTCACGTCAACATTCATACTACGTTATTAGTACTGCGTATACTCAGCGTCTGGTGAGGTGGATGGTCAGCGAGCAAAGATGCGTGATGGAAGAATACGACCAGATGGTAAAGCTTTAACAAACATCGTAGATCAGTTCTGTCGTGAAGAAAAACGAAAATGTTTGCTAATACCCATAGCCATAAGTATAGACAGAGCATACCTATAGACAGAGCAGTACCAAAAGTAGCTAGTAGCGTAAGGATAGCTCGTAACGTGAACAATGTAAGTGAAGATCCAGACATTTACTTCACAGGGAAATGAAACACTTCCTGCAAAATTTCAAATGATATGGGTTTCATTTTAAAAAATATATATATATAACCAGAACAACGTTACTGGTGGAAAGGAAGAACATGCTTACACCGCGTGCTTAGTTTTACTGTTCCATTTTCATTCCCTTCGTTTTTTCTGTAGAATCATGTATTAATAGAGAATTTAGTTTTATCTGCTACACGCACATCTTAGTCATTATAACGTACTTTTCTATGGAAGAATACAGTAACAGCAAATGTGATCGTATGTGTGTTTTATACGCTACACGCACAACACAAACAGTCTAGGACTCGTGTTCCATTTGGAGTGAGTTCGATTATACCGCTCCTGCGCCATTCGAAACAACCAATAGCAGAACACGTCTACAGTCTGCAGCGCCGGCAGCTGAAACGGCAATGGCGACATGGAGAGGACACACCTACGTTGACGCTCACCGCCTCGAGAGCCAATCACAGAGCCGCACGCAGCCACGCTAGTGTGCGTCCGTATGTAGTGATATGTTATTGTGGTGCCAACGCCAGACACCACACTTGCTAGGTGGTAGCCTTTAAATCGGCCGCGGTCCGCTAGTATACGACGGACCCGCGTGCCGCCACTGTCAGTGATTGCAGACCGAGCGCCGCCACACGGCAGGTCTAGAGAGACTTCCTAGACTCGCCCCAGTTGTACAGCCGACTTTGCTAGAGACAGAACTGACGGATTACGCTCTCATTTGCCGAGACGATAGTTAGCATAGCCATCAGCTACGTCATTTGCTACGATCTAGCAAGGCGACATTCACATTTGTTATTTATGTTGTGATGCCTGTAACGTCAGACCGATGTTCACCAATTATGGATTAAAGTTAAGTATTACATCAACTACGTACTTTATTTGCTACTATAAATTCCCTTAACTGTTCCAGACCTCACGCCAGTCTGTGTGAGCTTAACGCGTGCCTTTCGGCATCCTCGCATAGTGACTTGGCTGTCTTGCCAAGTCACAACAAGTTTGGCGACGAGCTAAATCGCGTTCGTATTGATCCTGCTAATTTACTTGTGTCATGGCTTCGCCACAATCTCCAGATATACTGTCCGAATTTTATCGCTTACAGAATCAGCAGACGCAGGCCTTATTGGATGCCCTTGGACAGCTCGTCCAGGGTCAATGTGCACTGCAAAACGATGCGGCAGCCGCCGCTTCACCGCTACCGCAGCCACAACACCCAGTTGCACCACCTTTTCGTCCTTTTGATGCGGCACTGGAAAGCTGGACGGATTGGTCACGCCAATCTGGATTCCATCTCGCCGCCTACAGAATTCAAGGTAACGAGCGGCAGCCTTATCTCCTTTCCTCAGTAGGGGTGCAGATGTACCGTGTGATAGTCAAATTGTTTCCCCGGCGCGACGTAGCAACTCTGTAATACGAAGAAATTTTGTCTGCATTAGATGCATATTTCAAAGACTCAGTCAATTTAGTTGCCAAACGGTATACGTTCTTTCGTACAAAACGTACGGCCGGTCAGACTAATAGGGTGTGGGTTGCAACCTTGCACGGCCTTACTAGGCATTGTGCTTTTGAGTGTGAATGTGGACTCCATTATTCAGATACTATGGTGCGTGATGCAATTGCACAGGACGTTGCTAATGTTCGTATAAGGGAACAGATTTTGAAACTAGTCAATCCCTCCCTTCAACAAGTGCTGGCCATATTGGATCGGCAGGACACACTTGACTTTGCTCAGGCATCATTTGAAACTTTGCCACCCGTGTGTCATGTTAACCGGCCCGCCGGGCGAGCTGCACGGAACAGTAAACAGTCCTCGCGCCCAGCCGCGCCAATGCCGCCTAGCTCTCATCCACGTGTCCCGTGCCAGCATGCAAATGCAGTGAAATCATGCCCGCGGTGTGCAACTAGACATTCGCGTGAGAATTGCCCATCACGCCAGGCTATTTGCTTTTTCTGTAATAAAAAAGGTCATGTTCAAAGTGTTTGCCAGAAAAAGCTCTGATCGGACACTCACAACCATTCCAGGCCCTTTGCTTCGCGCCGGAATCGAATACACTCGGGCTCGTGAATCTTCGCCCATGGAAATTCATGTAGTTCATGCCACTCCACCCAGTGCTACTCTCTCTAAAAGTGACTGTGTTCGCCCCACAAATAGTGTGCGTCGACATCGACGGAAATCCCATCCGGTCGCAAGTGATTCTGTACCAGTGTCAGTTCACATTGCACGATACAGTCGCTCTTGTCGTCAGCAGGACAATAAACTTTTTGTTGATTTGGACATTCACGGTAACGTGATACCGTTCCAGCTCGATACCGGAGTTGCAGTTTCCCTAATCAATCACGACACGTACAAACAGCTGGGCAAACCTCCGTTGCGTGCCGCAAATATTAAGCTAACTAGTTATTCCGGACAGGCGATCCCTGTGTTAGGACAGTGCAGCCTTCTTGCAACATACAGGGGAAAAACAAAACTTGTGTCATTTTACGTCCTTCGTTCTTCTGCTGCAGTGAACTTGTTTGGTTTAGATTTATTTCAGTTGTTTAACTTGTCTATAGTCAATCAGGTCCTATCAGTGAACCAGACTGTGCCTTCAGGCAGTGTTTCTCGTCTATGTGAAGAATTTGCAGACATTTTTGCACTGGGCCTCGGTTGCGCTAAGAACTATAAAGCACATTTGGAACTGAAAGTAAATGCGCAACCGAAATTTTTCAGAGCGCGCAATGTTCCCCACGCATTGCGTGATGAGGTCGCAAGAACATTAAACGATTTGGAATCACAAGGTGTCATTGAACGTGTGCAGGCTTCTCTCTGGGCATCACCCTTAGTAATTTTGCAAAAACCTCCCGGAAAATTGAGATTTTGTGTGGACATCAAGGAACAGTGAATACACAACTAGTGACTGCAACTTTTCCTTTACCCCGCCCGGAAGATCTTTTTGACAAACTGTGCCCGGGTAAGTATTTTTCGAAGTTGGACCTAGCAGATGCGTACTTGCAAAACCGGTGGACGAAGAATCCCAGCGCGTTTTGGTAGTTAGCACGCATCTTGGTTTGTACAGATTCACACGACTGCCATTCGGGTGTGCATCCGCCCCTGCATTGTTTCAGCAATATTTACAAACTGTTTGTGCGTCGGTCCCTACTGCAGCAAACTATCTGGACGATATTGTGATCTCTGGAAAGACGGAAGAAGAACGTGTAGACAATCTCAGAACATTATTTCAGGTCTTGCGAGAAAATGGTCTTCGCTTGCGGAAGGACAAATGTGTATTTTTTGCACGTGATTTGCCATATCTGGGACATGTACTCAATGCCCACGGCATACATCCCAGTCCAGAGCACCTCCGTGCCATACAAGACTTGCCTTCACCGCAGAATTTGAAGCAGCTACAGAGTGTGCTGGGAAAACTAAATTATCATAAATATGTGCGCCACGCCTCTTCATCGCTTACGCCGTAAAGGTGTTCCGTTCGTCTGGACGACGGAATGCGAACGCGCCTTTCGCCAGTTGAAATCGGCGTTGCTTTCTAATACTTGCCTTACGCCATTCGATCCCCGGAAGCCCCTTTTGTTGATGGTAGATGCATCGGATTTCGGGATCGGTGCTGTGCTTGCGCACAAAGATGGTTCGCACGATCGCCCTGTTGCCTTTGCGTCCAAATTGCTGTCGTCTGCGCAAAGAAATTATTCACAGATCGAGAAAGAAGCATTGGCCCTCGTATTTGGTGTTACAAAGTTTCATGATTTCTTGTATGGTCGTCACTTTACCATCATCACAGACCACAAACCGTTGACATCGCTTTTTCATCCGTCCAAGCCTGTACCTCCACGTACAGCGCAGAAATTCATTCGCTGGTCTATTTTCCTCTCGCAGTACCGCTATGATATCTTCTATCGGTCCACTGCTAAGCACGGAAACGCCGATGCGTTGTCCCGTTTACCTGTTGCTGAGGATAGAGCATTCGATTCCTCCGAACTTGCTTGCATGTTCATTGATTCGGAAACCGATGACGTGGTCGAATCGTTTCCGATTGATTTTCTTCGTGTAGCTACAGCCACAGTTGCAGACCCTGTCCTTGCTACCGTTCTGCGTTTTGTTGCTACGCAATGGTCCTTGTCAAAGTCACGGATCGAGGATCCGTTGGTTCGCCGATTTTTTGCTCACAAGGAGAGACTTTTTGTACGACGTGGGGTTTTGCTGTTGCGTTCTGATAATGATCAGTCCAGGGTCGTGGTCCAACGTTCGTTACAGTCCTCTGTCTTACAGCTTCTCCACCAAGGACATTGGGGTATAGTGAGAACGAAACAACTTGCTCGTGAGCACTGTACTTGGTTCGGCATCGATGCTGCGATTACGAATATGTGCTCTTCTTGCATGCCGTGTGCCGAACAACAATCCGCACCACCGCGGAAATTATTTGCATGGCCGAAAGCCACTACCCCTTGGCAACGCTTACACATCGATTTTGCTGGTCCCTTCTGGAATGCTCGATGGTTGGTTCTGGTCGATTCACTCAGTAATTTTCCTTTTGTTGTCCGGATGTCTTCCACGACGTCTTCTGCCACCATCCAAGTGTTGTCCGCTATCTTTTGCATTGAAGGTCTTCCGCAGACTGTTGTTTCCGACAATGGCCCACAATTCATGTCCGCAGAATTTCAGTCATTCTGCAAGGCCAATGGTATTCAACATCTGACGTCCGCGCCGTTTTCGCCACAGTCAATCGGTGCTGCTGAACGTTTGGTCAGGACTTTCAAGTCACAGATGTTGAAGTTGAAAGAGTCACATTCTCGGGAGGACGCGTTGTTGCTCTTTTTGTTCTCGTATCGCTCTCAGCCCCGCGATGGTCGCTCGCCGGCTGAGTTGCTTCACGGTCGCCCTCATCGCACCTTGATGTCTTTGCTACATCCGCCGCATCAGGTTCCTGTGCAGCGGCAGACACCTGCTTTTGCCCCAGGCGACGTTGTATACTATCGCAACTATCGAGGTTTACGGCGTTGGCTCGCAGGGCGCATTCTTCGCTGCCTCGGCCGCGCGATGTATTTGGTTTTGGGGGCTTCTGGTGAGGTGCGTCGGCATCTCAATCAGCTGCGCCTCTGTCGTCGCACGGGATCTGCCGCTCCCCGTCTGCTTTCAGCGACGGTGCCGTCCGGTCAGCACCCTGGGGACCCATCTACTGGCTCGCCTCAGCCCCAGGTGTTACCGACGCTGCCTTCCATTTTGCCCCATGGCGACGCGCCGCCGCCGCAGCCGCCGCCGCCTGTTCTCCCGCCGGCGACGCCCGCAGTGGACGCCTCGCTGCAACCGCCGGGCGCCTCCCTGGGTCACGCGCCGCCGATCGCTTCCCGTGACCAGTTGTCCTCCGCCATGGAACTCTTGACCGCTCCGGACCATCGGTCGTCTTCGCCCGTCGGGTGCTCCGACTCGATGGAGGTAGACCCTTCGGCCCCTCCTGACTATCTTCGGGCGCATACCCCGCATGTTGGCGTGCACCCTGGACTAGGTTTTCAGCCGTTTCCTAGCTCCCCTCGGACCGAATGGCAAGGTGCGGGTGGCACAGCCTCGCCTGTTATTAGGCTCCCCACCTCGTCGCATACGTCAACATGGGGTCCTCCCCACGGCGGGCGGAAGCCTTATAACACAACCGTGCGCCGATTTGCGGGGGAGGAATGTGGTGTCACCGCCAGACACCACACTTGCTAGGTGGTAGCCTTTAAATCGGCCGCGGTCCGCTAGTATACGACGGACCCGCGTATCGCCACTGTCAGTGATTGCAGACCGAGCGCCGCCACACGGCAGGTCTAGAGAGACTTCCTAGACTCGCCCCAGTTGTACAGCCGACTTTGCTAGAGATGGAACTGACGGATTACGCTCTCATTTGCCGAGACGATAGTTAGCATAGCCTTCAGCTACGTCATTTGCTACGACCTAGCAAGGCGCCATTCACATTTGTTATTTATCTTGTGATGCCTGTACCGTCAGACAGATGTTCACCAATTATGGATTAAAGTTAAGTATTACATCAACTACGTACTTTATTTGCTACTATAAATTCCCTTAACTGTTCCATACCTCACGCCAGTCTGCGTGAGCTTAACGCGTGCCTTTCGGCATCCTCGCATAGTGACTTGGCTGTCTTGCCAAGTCACAACAGTTATTCTGTAATTCTGAGAGATTGGTACGTGGGAATCAGTGTGATTCGTTGTTAAAAAGCAGTAAATGCTAAAGAAATAGGCAATGATTGTTGATCGGTGCCGTACATTGAACTAAAATGAGTAAAATACAGTTTTATGTTGAGAATCTATTTTGTTTGTGAAGAAAAGCAATGCCGTATGTGCTTATTTTCTGAGAATAAGGTAAGAAATACTTTACACACAGCACAAGTACTGCCATCCCTTACATGACGTATAGCGTAAAAAATAAAGTCAATCGCAAAAGAAAGGAAATCAAAATAGCCGAAAAAATTCACGCTTCAACCTTAATAATAGTTTGCGCTGTGGTTCGCTACCAAACTAGCCTTGTATAAAAACCTGACAGTATTATTATTAATAAATAAATAAATAATAAACTTTAATTTTAAAACAGCATCATACAATTTTACGTATAAGACATCAGTAATGAGTTGAGAAGAGTTACTTTTCAAGTTTTTCATTTTTATGTTTGTAATCGATTGTATACCTTCCATATACAACAGCAAATGGTTAAAGGGATTACAGTACTTTTTACATTATGAATACTTTGAGAGAGGGCAAGTTACTCTATCGAATATTTTTTGCATACAGAAAATTATTAAAAGTTTTATTACAAATTGATACACCTTGAACGAGTGTACAGAAAGGTAAAGGCCTGAGCAGACATTGATGGAGCCTGGTAGGGCGCTAAAAGCATGAGGTATGTTTATAATTCTTAGCCCATACAAATGGCTTGTTGGGAGTTGAAAGCAATTGGCGGCCAGCCCATCCCTTAGTAAATATTGCCAGACAGGCCCATAGATGTACAGGGTAGACAGGGCCGCCCCTCATCAAGACAGGACTTCAGCAGAACAATGCTGCAATACCTGCTACAGGCGCCAGCAGAAGCCTGGGCAGTGGCGATGGTCTAAAGGAATGCGTCTACCCAGTGGAGTCGTATATTGGGCATTGTGTGCAGAGCCACATAATAATAAAAATTCACATGTTTTTGTGTTCAATATAGAGCAAGTAGGCCAATGAACCACTTCCCTTGGCCACCTCTGTTGTATAAGAAAACTCTGGCGTCTGAGAAATGTTTAGAGACAGAACCCTTATTACACCTCATAGCTAGGACTAACAAGCTCTAAGGCACTGACGATTTACATAAAGATATTTGAGACTGTATCTGTTCGCTTGTTGTCATGGGAAGCAACACGATTTCAGAGAATATCATCTCTTACCCCTCTGCGAAAACTTCGAAAAGCCAATAATTGGCGTTTTTTTAGAGAGAGAGAGATGCAGGTTTCTTAATTCTTGCCCTGGTTCGACATTAGTTTGTGCATTCGTATGGGAGGAGAGATTTAGCGCCTCTAGAGGCTCGTGATTGGCTCAAGACAGGGTGAAGGCAGTGTCGTTCGTCCACTTTGCGGGAAAACGGATTTCTTTTCTGGAGAGGTGCAAAGCATTGGGGTGCTGGACTTTGGTCTGGTATTGGACTTCTGGTCTAAGCTCTGGCATGTGTGGTTGATACTTGGAACCTGTCCTGAGACTGACTTCACTTGCGAGTAGTTTAGACTGGGGAGCCTGTGGTTAAGTTCTTACTGTACCGACAGTGTGACTTCAAACGTCTCGGTCTACTCGTTTGCCGGGGCCACACTTATTCGTTTTTGGTTTACCAGTCTTGACGTTTGGTATCTTTGTGCGCTCTGTCGTATGAGTGAGCCAAATTGGTCCTTTGTATGACCTGCGAACGGTTGTGTCACACACTGAAATCTACCGTGATGTCAGGGCTCTGGTAGGGAGTAAATTGCGATCCGTCTGTCTGATCGCTAGACCGTGAGATTTTTGCATTTGTTTCGTGGCTGCGATGGATTCAGAGGTGCCAGTCTCCACGTCTCACCTCCCCCGCTGCACACATCTCGGCAGCTGCAAGTCACGTCGCCGCCCGAAGCACACAGGGTAACGTACTGCCGCTCCGGCATTGTCAGGGCGTGCAGATCTCAATCGCCACTTGCTGTCAGCTGCAGCTATGTAGAGAAACTTCAGTAGATTTGTTCAATCAAAGTCTGCTCAGCGTCAGAACAATTCAGCTTGCGTTATCCACACTTTTAGAGACAGAGTACCTGGCTCACTTATCACCCAGTTCAACTGTCTTTGCCAACCTAGATCCACCCAATGGAGTATTTAATCATCTGTTAGTTGTTCAGGAAAGTCAGTCCATAACTTGCTTTAGTATAATTTACATCTTGTTTGGGAAAATAAATGTTGTTAGTACACTAAATTTTGCCAGCGTTCTTAATCGATTAAATAGTCTAAAGACGTTACCTTTCACTGTGGCGTTCCGTGCCAGGACCTTGGATTGATGGCACCTTCTGCGACCGTCAGATCGCGTTGCCTAGCGAAGTCATTCAATTTGACGTCCCTTGCGCAGAATTTTGAACTGATAGCAGACTCTGTGATCGTCAAATAGTAGATAGTGTTGCCTAGTGAAGTTTCTGCTTCCCATGTTTAATGTGGTGCACTGGGTAGAGTAGATTCGCGTTGCTGGCGCCTAGACATAGTATTAATGTTTAATTATTGTATGTGTGTATTTTCATGTTGTGGGTGTGACTTCTATTTCACTTGATTGTTTGTTTCTGAGGGTCAACGGCGTTGTGCTGTTTTTTTTTTTTTTTTAGGATAGATTAAGATTTTCGTTTGTTAGCATAGCCAAGCGTGCTGTTTTTTGAATTCGTTGTCAGGAACTAGGAATCAGTAGCTCACGGGAGCGTAATTTACAGTAGAATCTGTGTGGCAGAGAAAAATGTTTAAATTCGTTTGGGTCAGAATTAGACTGCATGCTTACAAGAAGCAAGGCACGTTAGCTACAGAGTAGCGGAAGTAATTGTGTTTTGTTGACCATGGATCCACGTCAGATTCCTAGTGGTGAGCGGGCAGACATTACACAGGATTCTCAGGTAAATGCAGGTGCAGACGGGGCAGAAATGTCGAATGTAGAACCTGCAGAATATGACGACATGTCTCAGTCAGGTGACGAAGATAACGGGAGACCGCAGCAGAACGAAATGTAGGCGCTGCCGGTACGAGACGCAGCATGAGTGAGACTGGCAGATCAGAGTCACGAACGAAAAGTCATAGTATGCTGGAATTTCGTTCATATAGTCCTGGCGAGAGTTGGCAATACTCTCTTAGGATGTAAAGGTTGGCTACAGCGCGCATACACAAGCTCTGGAATCTAAGATATTGTTGTCGCGCCTCGCAGCGCACGGATTAACGAGTGGCAGTTTTTTGAAGCCAGTGTAGGAGCCCGCCTGCTGTGGTGCGCACTTGTGTTGGGCGAGGGGGTCGTCGTCGAGCTGCCGTACTGCCGTGTCCGCCAGCAGCGACACAGGATTCGGAATTTAGTTGATATTTTTTGTAATTTGAAGCACGCTTATTAATTTAAAGAAAAGGGTTTGTGTATGTGCGTAGCAGTAGACGTTAATTTTGATAATGATAGGAGTTGAATTCTTAAGGGAAACCATTGTTAGACCAAGTATTGATTTTTGTCATTGATTTATTTTGTAATTATCAGGGAATTGTTTCACTATGTATTTAATTGAGAAGTATTTCAGTGTGTCTCAAGAGTTTGATTAATTTGCAATATTTTTTAATGCCACTGGAGGCAGATTTACATATGAAGCGATGTTCAAAGAGCTTCTAGCGTTTTGAATTGAATGAGAAAGAATCGCTTTCAGAATATAATTTTGGAAAAAAAATATGTGTTTGGGTTATCATTTGTCGTGTTTAGATTTGACCAAACCCTTTTTCTTGAATTATATGTAGTTGTAGTAAGCAGCAGCAGCCGCAGCAACAGCAGGAGCTGCCATACAGAACATGAATTGCACTCAGCATGAATAATAGGTTTTTTATGTTTTTGTTAAATAATGGGATGCAGCAGATCAAGCAGTGGCAGCAGAAAGACCAAGTAAGTTATTTGTTGCGCACAGGACCAATAAAATAAAATAGGGTTTAGGCGATCTCTGTAAGTTAACAAGAGTACAAGCACGAGATTTTCAGTAGAAAACACGAGATAAAAAGATAGAACTCGCGACTTTCACTGGAGGTGCTAGCGGTGGTTCTCAGTTTGAGGCTCTCATGCAATTCATGCCAGAGGCAGAAAGGGAGAGACAAGAGGCAGAGAAAAAGAGACGGTAGGAAGAGGAGGAAAGACACAAATTAGTCTTAAGAACTGTCACAGAGGGTATAGATGGAGTCAAGGAATCCAAGAAGAGCTACAGAATGTCAAGAAAACGACAGCAAAAAATCGTCAGTTCGCGTACCAGGCGAAGCGCGATGCCAAAACAGCGCAAGTAGCACGAAACGAATTGAATAAGGATGTTGGGCAGGCACATGAGCAAGTCGTGCAATTGCAAACACAATCTCGTCCGGTAGAGCGCCATCGAGAGCATCACAGAAGTGAAGAAAATATTTTGCTACTCTCCGAAACACTATGAGGACACACGCCCTGCACGAGGGCGAATGCACCAGGAATATGCTCCTGACGCTGCGAAACGCCTAAAAGAACACGTTCCATCGGTAATACGCAGCGTGTCAGAGACCGAGCCGGAAAACAATTTTAGAAGTCTACGGAGGTCAGAAACGTTATTACGTGAATCTGACTACACGAGGGGATACCATAAAAGTGCACGAGGATCGTTTGGGCGCGGATAGATGGAATCGCGCTGCAGACGAGAGGGAAAATTCGTACGGCGGATATGTCGAAGCTTTCTACCACAAACTTTTCTTGACTAATCCAGAATTTTCAAGTCTGCAAGGAGGCAAACAACGCATTACATCCAAAGACCTGGATGGCAAAGTACGATCACGTGCTACCAGAACTTGGCCACTGAATTACAAGCTCCAGTTCATCTGTGGTTTCTTAGAAGGGTCGATTGCAGAACGTATGTGTGGAGTTGTGGAGAGTTGTCGCTCCTACGAAGAATTTAAGGACCCATTCCTTAACACATACTAGTCGTAAGACACACAGGAAAGGATAAAAAAATAGGACATAATGTTTCTTGAATCAACCATACAGTCCCAAGGAAATTATAAGGCACTGCCACATTAAATTACCATTACGTTACCAGCAACTGCTCATCGGTAGGTGCAGCGATTCAATCGAAGCTTTCAAGAGTGCGCTGTGCGAACTCGATTATGTGAATAAAATTCACAACTCGCGGTAAAGAAGTAGAAATAATGACCGTAACTGGACAGATTCGCCAGAGAGGAATGACGATGGACGAAATGGGGTAAAACATCGTTCGAATCGAAACCAAAATTCAAACTTCAATGGGATAATCAGCCATCATGGGAAAATAGAAGATGAGGAAATTATAATCACAACAACAACCACCACTACCAACGTAACTGATACTGGAGAGAGCAACAGAACTCGAATCAGGGCCAACAGGATTCTAGGGACCAACAGTAAAGCAATAGCAGGACCTACAACGGTCAAGGTCAATGGAATGACCAAAGTAGCGAATATGTGGAATTGAGACCACGAAACCCATCGCAGAGGTTCCGCAGAGAAAATTCAAATAGGAATTCATACACAGTCGCTGCGGACTCAGCTCAAAAAAATGCCGCAGAAACTATCGAAACGAGCGATATTAACCTGTTAGAGTACGAATATACAAGAGAACTGCTACAGGAAGAGAAGGAGATAGTGACACAACCGTATTTACACCCAAATATTCATATCGCAGACTGCTGTGTCAGTCTAACTGGGTTTGTGGACAACGAAAGCCAAGTGAAGGCGATATCAGATTGGGCATACAAGAGATGCACTGCAAATCATTCGTGGCCGGCACTCACGCTGAAGAGAACCAAAATCACCGGCGCTCTGATAGGGAAGCATACAGAAGTGCAGTTACAAACGAGGTTGACGTTCAGCTGCCAAGGGCATACCTTAGAAGCTTTCTGGTTGTTCCTTCTTTGACGAGTGAGATAATATTTGGCATGCATTTCCTAAATCAACAACAAGCCGTATTGGACGTAGGGCGAGGAGAACTGACTTTACACAAAGACGGCGCCATGTTCCTTTGCTGACCACACAATACGTGCGCAAATCGCTGCCGAATGTCTCAATCTAAATTATGCAGAAAACGGAGGGGAAGAAAAATATCAATCGTGGCAGCATAAGTGTAGCCGCAACACTCAAGATGTTGAGCAAATTCGACAAGAGGTGCGCGGTGCTATAGACCACATGTTAGGGAATTTAGTAAACATGCCGACACAAGAAAAAGAAGAGCTAGAAGGAGTATTAAAGGAAAACGCGGATGTCTTTCTACCGAAAACCGGAGCAATCTGAAATTTCATGTATGCGTTTCAGTTGTGGAAACGCACTAAATTCTTCGTGCTTACCTACCAAATCCCACACGCCTACAGACAGAAGGTTTTTCTCGAGGTCAAGAGGATGCTTGACGAAGACATCATTGAACCGACAAGCACCACTGACAGTGGTAGAGAAGACTGACGGCTCATGAGTTTGGTGCTGGATTCGCGCTAAATCAGTCCAATCGTTAAGGGGCTCCGGAAAGGCTCAAAATCATGAAAAGTTCAATTTTTAATTTTTCGCGTTTTCTGAATCTGCAGACTATTACCTTTTAATAGATATGTAATTTATTCAATTCCGAAGACTACAACTATTTTTAAATTTTTTTTGAAATGTGTTCTACATGGGCGTGACCCACTGTGGCGCTGTTAAACTGCTGTCAAATGGTGTTATTATTAACGTCCGTGTTCATGAGGTACATTTTAGTGATGTGAGATAAAGTATGTGTTGTGGCTAACCTGTGATGGTTCAATATATATCGCTGGTGTGATTGTCGATTGTTTCATGTTTATTTACTCTGTCGTTATCTCGAAAATATTCGTAATTAATTCTGTTTATTGAGTCTCTGTTTTGTTGAAGTATAATAACGAATAAAAGTAAAGTTATTAGAAATCCTCTTAAGGCTTTTAAGAAAAGGAGAAATGTTGGAAAGCCAAAGGTATGTGTTATTACTGTAAATAATAACATTCTAACGTGGTACGAGCGATGCTTGCTTTAGACAAGGAACGCCTTCGGGCTGCAGACAGGGCTGTAAAGAGTCTAGAAATACAAGCAAGAGTAAACAGGAGGAGGAACAAGAGGAAGCTGGAGGAGGAGTTTGCAGAGGATGAAGATAATCCATCCTATGGACCTGAAATGCACTAAAAAGTTAATCCAATCTTTGTCGCTCGATTCCCAAAACTTTTATTTTCTCATACTAATTACATGTTTTCTAAGGATCTTCCAAACATATTTGTTTCAAACTTTCAGTAAATGTTACACAGTACCTTCTGCATAATTTAACACAGCCTTTTCCCAAAAAACTGTACATTTTTGAATATATAAATAAAAAATTGCAAAAAAATGTTGTGAATTTTCATTACAATTGAAAAAAAAATCATCTTTAATAACTGAACTAAAATTTTGTAAAATCCCTGTGTTAAGTTGTAGCCCATATTCCAATAAATAATCTGTAAAAAGTTCAACTTCCTACCTCAAATACTTTGTGAGGAAAGATGTAATTTATAAGCGTTATTTTAACATTGCAAGTATAGGGCGTTCCGGAGCCCCTTAAGCCAGAGACAGATCGTCCGGAAAAGCTGGAGGAACTCCTGCAAAATTTCCATGGTGTTATGGTTTTTTCATCTCTTGACTTACGGTCCAGTTTCTGGCAAATTATGCTCCACCCAGACTGCAGGCAATACACAGCGTTCCTTGCATTCGGGAAATGCTATCAATTTAAACGTCTGCCATTCGGGCTAAATATGTCTTCATTTGCCTTCATCAGAGGACTCGATATCATCTTAAAGAATTCCATTAAGTAAACGATCACCACCTACGTGGACGACCTCTTGATAGCGGAACCGACGTGAAGATGGCACTATGCGATCCACTAAGAAATCCTACGGACCTTCAAAGAATGCGACGTAACCGCCAACATCACGAAGTCATGCATAGGAATCTCACGACTAAAATTCCTCGGACATATCATTACCGTGGAAGGAATCACACCAGACCCGGACAAAATTAGCCAATTACGAAATTTTCCTCGCCAACAACCAAGAAACAACTACGTGGCTTCCTTAGCATTGTAAATTTCTATAAACGATTCGTCCATGTGAATAAATTAGTGACACCGCGGCTATGCCAGCTCACAGGAAGAAAGACGCCGTGGGATGTGACGACGTGGCGGAAGATGAATTCCAAGGCCTCAGAACCGCCGTGATTAATGCACCCCAACCTGGAGGAGGACTTTTGTATGGCGTCAAACAGCTCCTACTCTAGAATAGAGGTAGTGATTTTCCAACGATATCAGCAAGAGGTAAAAATGGTGCACAAAACCTTTGCTTTTGGAAACAGAGTCCTCAGCAAGTGTGAAAGAAATTACTGAGTTAGAATCTTTGCCTGTGGTTTTCGGCTTCAGGAAATTTAGTTTTTTTCTTGTATGGGAGAAAAACAAGAGTATACACTGACCACAAAGCCTTGGAATTTCTACTCACAGCGAAACTCCGAAACAAACGTCTAACGAGATGGGCAATCTTGCTTCAGGAGAATGACGTTTCGATTACACACATACCTGGGAAGGAGAACATCACTGCTGACACGCTGTCACGTTCATCTGTGGGGCTAGAAACAAGTGTGGCTAACCCACTGGAAGACGAACACTACAGCTTGTTCTTTATGAAGAAGGTTGCATTTGCGAATTATGTAACCTCGAGCCTCAAGGACATCAGCAAGGAGCAGGACAAGGATCCAGGTGTATTTCCTCTAACGAAGAGAGTAAAAGACAAGAGGGAATTAAAAATTGGCTGTCTGTAAAGCGTGTCAGAAGTCACAGCACGTCACTGTGGCAACGCAAGCACCTGCAGTTTTACTTAGTACGAAAAGGCATTCTGTTCTTTCGAAGAGAGGGAGACGGTGCGCCCTGGTGCGTTTGCATTCCAGATGGTGAACAAGATCATCTGGCACACGCACCTGAGCTACTCACATTTTGGAAGCAGGAAGTGCTACTTAAAATTAAGCACACTGTGCTATTTCAAGTATACGGAGGATTTTGGCTGTCTGCAAAGCGTGTCAGAAGTCACAGCACGTCACTGTGGCAACGCAAGCACCTGTGTGTCCCATCATGCCATCGAAGATGAAGAATCTTGCAGCAACAGATTTAATGGGCCCACTCGTGCGAAAAAGTAGAGGGTACTGCTACGTCCTTGTGGTAGTAGAGCTGACATCCAAGTATGTCACTTTAACGCCGCTCAAGAAAGTAACTGCGCAGTCAGTATGTAGAGCATTCTGCAAGGATTTCCGCAATTCGACCATGTCGACAGGATGATCTCCGACAATGTACCTCAGTTCCGCTCACAGAAGTGGAAAGAGATGTTGCACAAATACAGAATCAAACTCATTTTCGCTTCCAAACGACATCCACAATCGTCGCCAGCAGAGAGAGGGATGAAAAGTCTGGTAATCTCTGCCGTATCTACTGCGCGAAACGTCACAACACCTGGGATGTTTTCCTACGTGACTTCCAGGACGTGATGAACGAGTTTGTCCACCCCCGGTAGCTGAGTGGTCAGCGAGACGGAATGTCATACCTAACAGCCCGGGTTCGATTCCCGACTGGGTTGGAGATTTTCTCCGCTCAAGGACTAGGTGTTGTCCTTATCATCATTGCATCCCCGTCGACACGGAAGACGCCCAAGTGGCGTCAACTCGAAAGAATTGCACCAGGCGAACGGTCTACCCGACAGGTGGTCCTAGCCAGACGGCATTTCCATGTCTATGAACAAGTTGCTACACGCTGTTACCAAATTAGCACCAATAACAGTTCTCAAGAACAGGCTGTGGTGTCACCGCCAGACACCACACTTGCTAGGTGGTAGCTTTAAATCGGCCGCGGTCCATTAGTACATGTCGGACCCGCGTGTCGCCACTGTCAGTAATTGCAGACCTAGCGCCACCACATGGCAGGTCTAGAGAGACGTATTAGCACTCGCCCCAGTTGTACAACGACTTTGCTAGCGCCTACACTGACGAAGCCTTTCTCTCATTTGCCGAGAGACAGTTAGAATAGCCTTCAGCTAAGTCCATGGCTACGACCTAGCAAGGCGCCATTAACCATATCTGAGAGTCTCACTTGTATTATCAAGAGCGATGTACCACAAGGATGAATTAAAGTTAAGTATTCGTGGACCTACGTACTTTTCTTTATAGCATTCAATACGTATCCTGTTCCAGACTTCACGCCCGTCTGCGTTAGATAGCGTGCATTTCGGCCTTCTCTATCTACAAGGTGTTGGCACATTTGCCAACACATCACAGGCAACCCACAGATCTCATCCATGAAATTGTAAATTTTCCCCTGCGAACTCGAGAGCGATACCAACAAGTTGTTGACCTTGCACTCAGGAGATTGCGTGAGGCAGCAGAGAAACGGAAAGAGAGTTGGGATAGAAAAGCACGCGAGAGAGACTACCAAATTGGCCAAAAAGAGCTCGTTAGAAGTTTCCGTTTATCTAACAAACGGAAACAGTTGTGCCACAAATTCTATCCCATCTGTTATGGACCTGTCCGTGTTTGGAGAATTGCTCACTTGAACTCTCTGGAGCTAGAGACCTTAAAATCAAGGAAATCACTTGACATCCACCATGTCTGTCACATCAAGCCGTTCCTAGATTAAGTGCACATAGTAGATTTACTGATCAGAGAAGGTGCAGTATGTAAATAGTCTCCATGGATGAACTGTTTAACATAATTTAATGTTCATATTGTGTTGCTTTGCATAATTTTCCATATGTTCTATTTCGTTGTTATTTTCTTTGTTTGTCATTTCCATTAGCTTTCAGCATGAGTGCTTGTTGAACGTGATCAAATGAGTTGCATATTTGTGACATCTTCGCTCCAACATTCACTGGCAGGTGGCAGATTGAATTAAAATTCCGTTGCAAGTGGTAACTCATCAACAATTAGCACTTTTTGTGGCATGCCAAACAAGGCGCGTTGCAGTACCAAGTACGCCAAACAATTGAGTACTGCTATTATTTCTTTGGTCCTCACAGTTGTTGTCCGATTTCCGCTCCCACGAGAGCAAGGAGAAGTGCCGTAATTTGACCTCAATTGAGCATCGTACTCTCTGGTAGTATTCTAGTAGTAGAGCCTTCACAAGTATCACCATGGCCAATGAAACTCTTTCTGTTTACTTTCCGTGATTTCTTGTACACCGCTCAAGGAAAGAATGTACGTCACTTTACGATTTTCGCGGTGTCAAGACGATAAATCATGTCACAGAGCATGTGCGTCTCGATTTTTCAGATGTATTTCGTATGGTGTTAGTGGTCTATGCTTTGGGCGCATCGACGCTAAGACTCGGTGTGTTATGAACCATCGCTTGTCGTGCGGTGTAGCCTATCTCGTGGTGGAATTTTCCCAGCGCCATGAGAGCGCCTTCGGCGAAACATTGTGTATGGGGAGTTAACACAGACAAGTGCAAGTCACGGTAGAGTGGCGAACCCCTGACCCTGAAATAAGAAGCAGGAACGAAATGATGGGCCATGTACGAGACTTATATATATACAGGATGGTCTATCGATAGTGACCGTGCCAAATATCTCACGAAATAAACATCAAACGGAAAAACTACAAAGAACGAAACTTGTCTAGCTTGAAAGGGGAAACCAGATGGCGCTATGATTGGCCCGCTAGATGGCGCTGCCATAGGTCAGGCGGATATCAACTGCGTTACTTTAAATAGGAACCCCCATTTTTTATTACATATTCGTGTAGTACGTAAAGAAAGATGAACGTTTTAGTTGGACTACTTTTTTCGCTTTGTGATAGATGGCGCTGTAATAGTCACAAATCTGTAAGTACGTGGTATCACGTAACATTCCACCAGTGCGGACGGTATTTGCTTCGTGATACATTACCCGTGTTAAAATGGACCGTTTACCAATTGCGGAAAAGGTCGATATCGTGTTGATGTATGGCTATTGTGATCAAAATGCCGAGCGGGCGTGTGCTATGTATGCTGTTCGGTATCCAAGTGTCCGGACCGTTCGCCGTATAGTTACGTTATTTAAGGAAACAGGAAGTGTTCAGCCACATGTGAAACGTCAACCACGACCTGCAACAAATGATGATGCCCAAGAAGGTGTTTTAGTTGCTGTCGCGGCTAATCCGCACATCAGTAGCAAACAAATTGCGCGAGAATCGGGAATGTCAAAAAACATCGGTGTCGAGAATGCTACATCAACATCGATTGCACCCGTACCATATATCTATGCACCAGGAATTGCATGGCGACGACTTTGAACGTCGTGTACAGTTCTGCCAGTTGGCACAAGAGAAATTACGGGACGATGACAGATTTTTTGCACGCCCTCTATTTAGCGACGAAGCGTCATTCACCAACAGCGGTAATGTAAACCGGCATAATATGCACTACTGGGCAACAGAAAATCCACGATGGCTGCGACAAGTGGAACATCAGCGACCTTGGCGGGTTTATGTATGGTGCGGCATTATGGGAGGAAGGATAATTGGCCCCCCATTTACCGATGGCAATCTAAAGGGAGCCATGTATGCTGATTTCCTACGTAATGTTCTAGCGATGTTACTACAAGATGTTTCACTGCATGACAGACTGGCGATGTACTTCCAACATGATGGATGTCCGGCATGTAGCTCGCATGCGGTTGAAGCGGTACTGAATAGCATATTTCATGACAGGTGGATTGGTCGTCAAAGCACCATACCATGGCCAGCACGTTCACCGGTTCTGACGTCCCCGAATTTCTTTCTGTGGGGCAAGTTGAAGGGTATTTGGTAACGTGATCCACCGACAACACCTGGCAACATGGATCAGTGCATTGTCAATGTATGTGCGAACATTACGGAAGGCGAACTTCTCGCTATTGAGAGGAATGTCGTTACACGTATTGCCAAATGCATTGATATTGACGGTATCATTTTGAGCATTTATTGCATTAATGTGGTATTTACAGTCAATCGCGCTGTAACAGCATGCGTTCTCAGAAATGATAAGTTCACAAAGGTACATGTGTCACATTGGAACAACCAAAATAAAATGTTCAAATGTACCTGCGTTCTGTATTTTAATTTAAAAAACCGACCTGTTACCAGTTGTTCGACTAAAATTGTGAGCCATATGTTTGTGACTATTACAGCGACATCTATAACAAAGCGAAGAAAGTGGTCGAACTAATCCGTTGACCTATGGCAGCGCCACCTAGCGGGCCAACCATAGCGCCATCTGGTTTCCCCCTTGAAGATAGCCAAGTTTCGTTCTTTGTAGTTTTTTCGTTTGACTCTTATTTCTTGCGATGTTTGGCCCAGTGACGATCAGTGGACCACCCTGTATATATATGTGTGTGAGTAGACGCACTCCACTTCAGCGTCAGCAGACAACACCGCTGGACATCGAAAAATAAAAGAGGAGTATACAAGGAATAAAATGCATGAAATTTCGCTTCGGTAGAATTAACGAAGGCATACGGTAGTACAATAAGTTAGTATTTAGTATTGGGAGCAATCTGCACATTTATTGGAGGTATAGAGGTAGTGCCAGCGTAAAATTTGAGTGCATGACCCCTGGAGTAGAACCAACCAAAAACTAACAAAAACACGTGCTCACACAAAAACAAAGCCACCTCACAACACATAGTTTTCGTCCATACAACATTAACAGTGCCCTGCTGTCATTAAATTGATGTTTGGATATTCTGGCTTAATGATATTACAAAAAAAATAATTAAGAAAAAAAATTACTCATTTATAAGTTTTTTCTGTAAATTAATTGTTGTTGTTGTTGTGGTCTTCAGTCCTGAGACTGGTTTGATGCAGCTCTTCATGCTACTCTATCCTGTGCAAGCTTCTTCATCTCCCAGTATCTACTGCAACCTACATCCTTCTGAATATGTTTAGTGTATTCATCTCTTGGTCTCCCTATACGATTTTTACCCTCCACGCTGCCGTCCAATACTAAATTGGTGATCCCTTGACGCCTCAGAACATGTCCTACCAACCGATCCCTTCTTCTAATCGAGTTGTGCCACAAACTTCTCTTCTCCCCAATCCTATTCAATACCTCCTCATTAGTTATATGATCTACCCATCTAATCTTCAGCATTCCTCTGTAGCACCACATTTCTAAAGCTTCTATTCTCTTCTTGTCCAAACTAGTTATCGTCCATGTTTCACTTCCATACATGGCTACGCTCCATACAAATACTTTCAGAAACGACTTCCTGACAATTTAATCTATACTCGATGTAACAAATTTCTCTTCTTCAGAAACGCTTTCCTTGCCATTGCCAGTCTACATTTTATATCCTCTCTACTTCGACCATCGTCAGTTACTTTGCTCCCCAAATAGCAAAACTCCTTTACTACTTTAAGTGTCTCATTTCCTACACTAATTCCCTCAGAATCATCCGACTTAATTCGACTACATTCCATTATCCTCGTTTGGTTTTGTTGATGTTCATCTTATACCCTCCTTTCATGACACTGTCCATTCCGTTCAACTACTCTTCCAAGCCCTTCGCTGTCTCTGACAGAATTACAATGTCATCGGCGAACCTCAAAGTTTGTATTTCTTCTCCATGGATTTTAATACCTACTCCGAATTTTTCTATTGTTTCCTTCACTGCTTGCTCAATATACAGATTGAATAACATCGGGGATTGGATACAACCGTGTCTCACTCCCTTCCCAACGACTGCTTCCCTTTCATGCCCCTCGACTCTTATAACTGCCATCTGGTTTCTGTACAAATTGTAAATAGCCTTCCGCTCCCTGTATTTTATCCCTGCCACCTTTAGAATTTCAAAGAGTATTTCAGTCAACATTGTCAATAGCTTTCTCCAAGTCTACAAATACTAGAAACGTAGGTTTGCTTTTCCTTAATCTACCTTCTAAGATATGTCGTACGGTCAGTATTGCCTCACGTGTTCCAATATTTCTACGGAATCAAAACTGATCTTCCCCGAGGTCGGCTTCTACCAGTTTTTTCATTCGTCTGTAAAGATTTCGAGTTAGTATTTTGCATCCGTGACATATTAACCTTATTGTTCGGTAATCTTCACATCTGCCAACACCCGCTTTCTTTGGGATTGAAATTATTATATTCCCCTTGACGTCTGAGGGTATTTCGCCTGTCTCATACATCTTGCTCACCAGATGGTAGAGTTTTGTCAGTACTGGCTCTCCCAAGGCCGTCAGTAGTTCTAATGGAATGTTGTCTACTCCGGGGGCCTTGTTTCGACTCAGGTCTTTCAGTGCTCTGTCAAACTCTTCACGCAGTATCATATCTCCCATTTCTTCTTCATCTATATATTCTTCCATTTCCATAATACTGTCCTCAAGTACATTTCCCTTGTATAGAACCTCTGGATACTCCTTCCATCTTTCTGCTTTCCCTTCTTTGGTTAGAACTGGGTTTCCATCTGAGCTCCTGATATTGATACAAGTTGTTCTCTTTTCTCCAAAGGTCTCTTTAATTTTCCTGTAGACAGTTTCTGTTGTGACATGGCAAGACAGCCAAGCCACTATGATTGGTAGCCGAAAGGCACGCGTTTAAGCTCACGCAGGCTGGCGTGAGGTCTGGAACAGTTATAGGAGTTGAGTCTAGTAATAAAAGTACGTAGCTTCTGGAATACTTAACTTTAATCCATAATTGGTGAACCTCGTTCTGTCGGTAGTTGCATCACAAGATAAATAGCAAATGATAATGGCGCCTTGCTAGGTCGTAGCAAATGACGTAGCTGAAGGCTATGCTAACTATCGTCTCGGCAAATGAGAGCGTAATTTTTCAGTGAACCATCTCTAGCAAAGTCGGCTGTACAACTGGGGCGAGTGCTAGGAAGATTCTCTAGACCTGCCGTGTGGCGGCGCTCGGTCTGCAATCACTGATAGTGGCGACACGCGGGTCCGGCGTATACTAACGGACCGCGGCCGATTTAAAGGCTACCACCTAGCAAGTGTGGTGTCTGGCGGTGACACCACAGTTTCTATCTTACCCCTAGTGAGATAAGCCTCTACATCCTTACATTTGTCCTCTAGCCATCCCTGCGTAGCCATTTTGCACTTCCTGTCGATCTCATTTTTGAGACGTTTGTATTCCTTTTTGCCTGCTTCATATACTGCATTTTTATATTTTCTCCTTTCATCAATTAAATTCAATATTACTTCTGTTACCCAAGGATTTCTACTAGCCCTCGTCTTTTTACCTACTTGATCCTCTGCTGCCTTCACTACTTCATCTCTCAAAGCTACCCATTCTTCTTCTACTGTATTTCTTTCCCCCATTCCTGTCAATTGTTCCCTAACGCTCTCCCTGAAACTCTGTACAACCTCTGGTTTAGTCAGTTTATCCAGGTTCCATCTCCTTAAATTCCCACCTTTTTGCAGTTTCTTCAGTTTTAATCTACAGTTCATAACCAATAGATTGTGGTCAGAGTCCACATCTGCCCCTGGAAATGTCTTACAATTTAAAACCTGGTTCCTAAATCTCTGTCTTACCATTATATAATCTATCTGATACCTTTTAGAATCTCCAGGGTTCTTCCATGTATACAACCTTGTTTCATGATTCTTGAACCAAGTGTTAGCTATGATCAAGTTGTGCTCTGTGCAAAATTCTATCAGGCGGCTTCCTCTTTCATTTCTTAACCCCAATCCATATTCATCTACTACGTTTCCTTCTCTCCCTTTTCCTACTACCGAATTCCAGTCACCCATGACTATTAAACTTCCGTCTCCCATCACTATCTGAATAATTTCTTTTATTTCATCATACATTTCTTCAATTTCTTCGTCATCTGCAGAGCTAGTTGGCATATAAACTTGTACTACTGTAGTAGGTGTGGGCTTCGTGTCTATCTTGGCCACAATAATGCGTTCACTATGCTTTTTGTAGTACCTTACCCGCACTCCTATCTTTTTATTCATTGTTAAACCGACTCCTGCATTACCCCTATTTTATTTTGTATTTTTGACCCTGTATTCACCTGACCAAAAGTCTTGTACCTCCGGCCAGCGAACTTCACGAATTCCCACTATATATAACTTTAACCTATCCATTTCCCTTTTTAAATTTTCTAACCTACCTGCCCGATTAAGGGATCTGACATTTCACGCTCCGATCCGTAGCACGCCAGTTTTCTTTCTCATGATAACGACGTCTTCCTGAGTAGTCCCCACCCGGAGATCCGAATGGGGGACTATTTTACGTCCGGAATATTTTACCCAAGAGGACGCCATCATCATTTAACCATACAGTAATGCTGCATGCCCTCGGGAAAAATTACGGCTGTAGTTTCCCCTTGCTTTCAGCCGTTTGCAGTACCAGCACAGCAAGGCCGTTTTGGTTAGTGTTACAAGGCCAGATCAGTCAATCATCCAGACTGTTGCCCCTGCAACTACTGAAACGGCTGCTGCCCCTCTTCAGGAACCACACGTTTGTCTGGCCTCTCAACAGATACCCCTCCATTATGGTTGCACTTACGGTACGGCTATCTGTATCACTGAGGCACGCTAGCCTCCCCACCAACGGGAAGGTCCATGGTTCTTGGGGAGGGGGGGGGGTGTAAATTGATTATATCGATGTAATGACGTCTGCGAGAGAATATGGCACTTGACCACACTTGAAAATTGTACAGACTCTGGAACCAACATGGCAGACTGGACGTCATTGTCCACACCAGCCAGCGGCACCCATAACGAGTCAGCTGTAGCTGCCCAGGTGAGGAGGACCACGCACAGCGAAACAACTGGCCACTGCCAGCTGACGCACCTACATCACGCAGCCTGGCTGTGGCACGTCTCAGGCCACAACAACCCCTTGTGGCCAGTGACCCACCATGCCGCTAATCGAAGGACAAGCGAGTCACGTGGCACCACAGTCGACGGTTGTGCCAAGCCTAACCAGCTCAGTGAGGTCCGAGAATGATGTGTCCCATCGACAACAGGTGAGGTAATCTGATGTCCCTTGCCGCCAGGTGCGCATTCCGATGCAGAGGCGAACGGGAAGAGTAGGGCTGTCCCATGTCCCGCTAATGCTTAATGGATTTCTATGGCAGGGGTCAGTTGCACGTCAAACGCAATGCTGTCATGCCAGTCCCTGACGGCTGATTGCGGCCTGACCAGGATAAGGCCAAGGTACGGAAGGTGCCAATGACACTGGATGCTGCTAAGACACCAGATTCTGCCAGAGACGACAGAGAATGCCAGAGACATCTGTCTGTCACGTCATGTGCTGAGTGAGACGCCATTCCACTCTGGTGCAAGTTGCTGTTCTCGAGTCCTACCAGTCACGGCTTGTGAATGTGCATAAATGCCATGTTCTCAATTCGTGTGACATTTTCTATTGTAAAATTTGTCTCTCCAGGGTCCCTTGTGGAGGGAGCGATAGGATACCGTTCTGTAATATCATTATGTAATATCTTTATGTGTTTTTGTATGTATCAATTGAACTGTTTTGATTGTGAAGTATACGTTTTTTCTGCATATTTATTAATGCTCTCAAAAATGATTGTGTTCCTGTACTTGTTTTCATGTCATAGAAAATAATACACAAATTTACACAACTTACGTAATAAGGCAACCAGATTACACATGTTATTTCATTGTTTATTGAGTATTTGAGAATGTATGTGTTTGAAGATTGAGACCAAATGAGTGATAGAGCAGGGTTAAATCAATTAGCAGAGAACAGTTCATACTCCAGGAGATTGTAGATGATTACGGACATCAGGCATCCCTGACCTCAGGATATGGTGTGAATGGGTACATTTCTTTGCTGCAATGCCTTTTGACCACATACCAAATGTCCCCCCCCCCCCCCCCCATGAACCAGACCTTGCCGTTGGCTTGCGTGCCTCAGCGATACAGATAGCCGTACCGTAGGTGCAAAGACAATGGAGGGGTATCTGTTGAGAGGCCAGACAAACGTATGGTTCCTTAAGAAGGGCAGCAGCCTTTTCAGTAGTTGCAGGGGCAACAGTCTGGATGATTGACTGATCTGGCCTTGTAACACTAACAAAAACGGCCTTGCTGTGCTGCTACTGCGAACGGCTGAAAGCAAGGGGAAACTGCGGCCGTAATTTTTCCCGAGGGTATGCAGCTTTACTGTATGAATAAATGATGATGGCGTCCTCTTGGGTAAAATTTTCCTGAGGTAAAACAGTCCCCCATTCGGATCTCCGGGCGGGGACTACTCAGGAGGACGTCGTTATCAGGAGAAAGAAAACGGGCGTTCTACGGATCGGATAATGGAATGTCACATCCCTTAATCGGGCAGGTAGCTTAGAAAATTTAAAAAGGGAAATCGATAGGTTAAAGTTAGATATAGTGGGAATTAGCGAAGTTCGGAGGCAGGAGGAGCAAGACTTTTGGTCAGGTGAATACAGTGTTATAAATACAAAATCAAATAGGGGTAATGCAGGAGTAGGTTTAATAATGAATAAAAAATAGGAGTTCGGGTAAGCTACTACAAACAACATAGTGACCGCATTATTGTGGCCAAGAAAGACACGAAGCTCACGCCTACGACAGTAGTACAAGTCTATATGCCAACTAGCTCCGCAGATGACGAAGAAATTGAAGAAATGTATGATCAGATAAAAGAAACTATTCAGGTAGTGAAGGCAGACGAAAATTTAATAGTCATGGGTGACTGGAATTCGATAGTCGGAAAAGGAAGAGAAGGAAACGTAGTAGGTGAATATGGATTGGGGAGATGATATGAAAGAGGAAGCCGCCTTGTAGAATTTTGCACAGAGCATAACTGAATCATAGCTAACACTTGATTCAAGAATCATAAAAGAATGTTGTATAAATGGAAAAAGCCTGGAGATACTGACAGGTTTCAGATGGATTATATAATGGTAAGACAGAGATTTAGGAACCAGGTTTTAAATTGTACGACATTTCCAGGGGCAGATGTGGACTCTGATCACAATCTATTGGTTATGAACAGTAGATTAAAACTGAAGAAACTGCAAAAAGGTGGGAATTTAAGGAGATGGGACCTGGATAAACTGAAAGAACCAGAGGTTGTACAGAGTTTCAGGGAGAGCATAAGGGAACAATTGACAGGAATGGGGGAAAGAAATACAGTAGAAGAAGAATGGGTAGCTTTGAGAGTAGAAGTAGTGAAGGCAGCAGAGGATCAAGTAGGTAAAAAGACGAGGGCTAGTAGAAATCCTTGGGTGACAGAAGAAATACTGAATTTAACTGATGACAGGAGAAAATATAAAAATGCATTAAATGAAGCAGGCAAAAAAGGAATACACATGCCACAAAAATGAGATCGACAGGAAGTGCAAAATGGCTAATCAGGCATGGCTAGAGGACAAATGTAAGGATGTAGAGGTTTATCTCACTAGGGGTAAGATAGATACTGCCTACAGGAAAATTAAAGAGACCTTTGGAGAAAAGAGAACCACTTGTATGAATATCAAGAGCTGAGATGGAAACCCAGTTCTAAGCAAAGAAGGGAAAGCAGAAAGGTGGAAGGAGTATATAGAGGGACTATACAAGGGCGATGTACTTGCGGGCAATGTTATAGAAAGGGAAGAGGGAGTAGATGAAGATGAAATGGGAGATACGATACTGCGTGAAGAGTTAGACAGAGCACTGAAAGACCTGAGTCGAAACAAGGCCCCGGGAGTAGTCAACATTCCATTAGAACTACTAACGGCCTTGGGAGAGCCAGTCCTGACATAACTCTACCATCAGGTGAGAAAAATGTATGAGACAGGCGAAATACCCTCAGACTTCAAGAAGAATATAATAATTCCCATCCCAAAGAAAGCAGGTGTTGACAGATGTGAAAATTACCGAACTATCAGTTTAATAAGTCACGGCTGCAAAATACTAACGCGAACTCTTTACAGACGATTGGAAGAACTGGTAAAAGCCGACCTCGGGGAAGATCAGTTTGGATTCCGTAGAAATATGGGAACACGTGAGGCAATACTAACCTTAAGACTTATCTTAGAAGCTAGATTAAGAAAAGGCAAATCTACGTTTATAGCATTTGCAGACTTAGAGAAAGCTTTTGACAATGCTGACTGGAATACTCTCTTTCAAATTCTGAAGATGGCAGGGGTAAAATACAGGGAGCGAAAGGCTATTTACAATTTGTACAGAAAGCAGATGGCAGTTATAAGAGTCGATGGACATGAAAGGGAAGCAGTGGTTTGGGAAGGGAGTGAGAAAGGGTTGTAGCCTGTCCCCGATGTTATTCAATCTGTATATTGAGCAAGCAGTAAAGGAAACAAAAGAAAAATTCGGAGTAGGTATTAAAATCCATGGGGAAGAAATAAAAGCTTTAAGGTTCGCCGATGACATTGTAATTCTGTCAGAGACAGCAAAGGACTTGGAAGAGCAGTTGAACGGAATGAACAGTGTCTTGAAGGGAGGATATGTGATGAACATCAACAAAAGCAAAACGTTGGAGTTTTTCTATTTGGGGAGCAAAATAACTGATGATGGTCGAAGTAGAGAGGATATAAAATGTAGACCGGCAGTGGCAAGGAAAGCGTTTCTGAAGAAAAGAAATTTGTTAACATCGAGTATAGATTTAAGTGTCAGGAAGTCGTTTCTGAAAGTTTTTGTATGGAGTGTAGCCATGTATGGAAGTGAAACATGGACGATAAACAGTTTGGACAAGAAGAGAGTAGAAGCTTTCGAAATGTGGTGCTACAGAAGAATGCTGAAGATTAGATGGGCAGATCACATAACTAATGAGGAGGTATTGAATAGGATTGAGGAGAAGAGGAGTTTGTGGCACAACTTGACTAGAAGAAGGGATCGGTTGGTAGGACATGTTCTGAGGCATCAAGGGATCACCAATTTAGTATTAGAGGGCAGCGTGGAGGGTAAAAATCATAGAGGGAGACCAATAGATGAATACAGTAAGCAGATTCAGAAGGATGTAGGCTGCAGTGCGTACTGGGAGATGAAGAAGCTTGCACAGGATAGAGTAGCATGGAGAGCTGCATTAAACCAGTCTCAGGGCTGAAGACCACAACAACAACCAAATGTTTAACGGAAGTCTGTGATGTAGCAGCGACCCCTGGGTCTAACGTGATTCATACTACTCACAGTAATGTTTACATGTACTCTTGCTGGCCTGCAGCTTCATGTCAGTGAATGACTCCTGGAACGTTTGAAAAGTCAAGCTAGGATGTATTTTAGCGATGGGCAATCCTGATTGGCAAAGTTACTTTCTTCACACATATATCGGTTATCAGGATGAGATTCTACTACTATTTTCAATGATTTTCTCTGGTTTCTGTCACTCTAAACAATATCGAAGTGAGACACCACCCATGCAGAGATCAACGGCAGGTAGAGGTCAGTGAGGGAAGTCAAGTTACTCTCTCACATATTTTTCACACATGGAAAATTATTAAAGGTTTTATTACAACCTGACGCACCTTGAGCAAGATTCCAGAAAGTTAATGGCCAGAACAGATGCTGATAAAGCCTGGTAGGGTATGTTTCTTAGCTCATAGAAACGGTTTGATGGGAGTTGAAAGTAGTTGGTGGCGATCCCGTCCCTTAGCCGTAGAGGGCAGACAGAGCAGACCCTCATCGAGACAGGGCTCACGCAGATTAATGCTGCGATACCTGCTGCGGCGCCAGCAGAAGTTTGGGGAGGGGCAACAGTCTAAAGGAACGTGCCTACCCAGTGGAGTCGTAAACTGGGCATTGAGTGCTGAGCCACGCGTAGTATAAATTCACATGTTTTTGTGCTCGCAGGTAATGGAAGTAGGCCACTGAACCACTTCCGTCGGTCGCCTCTGTTGTATAAGAAACCTCCGAGATCTGAGAAATACTTAGAGACAGAACTTTATTACACCTCATAGCTAGGACTAACAAGCTACAAGGCACAGGCAATTAAAATAAAGATCTATGAGGTTTGTCTGTTTGCTCCCTCTCTGCGAAAACTTAAAAATGCCAGTAAATGGCTTTCTTTCTTTTTTTTTTTTTTTTTTGAGATGCCAGTTTCTTAACTCTTGCCCTAGTTGGACATACGTTTGCGCTGTCGTGTGGGAGGGGAGATTTAGCGCCTCTAGAGCCCTATGATTGGCTCAAGACAGAGTCAAGGCAGTGTCGTTCGTGAATTTTTTTCTGGAGAGTCGCGAAGCACTGGCTTGCTGGACTTTGGTGTGGACTCCTAGTCTAAGCTCTGGCATGTGGGGTTGGTACTTGGGAGTAGTTTAGACTGGGGAGCCTGTGGTGAAGTTCTTATTTACCAACAGTGTGACTTCAAACGTCTTGGACAACTCGTTTGCCGAGAGCACACGTATTAGTTTTTGGTTCACCAGTCTTGACGTTTGGTATCGTTGTGCGCTCTGTCATATGAGTGAGCCAAATTGGTCCTTGGTATGACAGAGAGTAAATTGCGATCCATCTGTATGATCACAAGACCTTGAGATTTTTGCATTTCTTTCGTGGCTGCGATGGATTCAGAGGTGCCGCCTCCACGCCTCACCTCCTCCGCTGCACACATCTCGGCAGCTGCAAGTCACGTCGCCGCCCGAAGTACACAGGGTAACGTACTGCCGCCCCGGCATTGTCAGGGCGTGCAGATCTCAATCGCCACTTGCTCTCAGCAGCATCTATGTAGTGAAACTTCAGTAGAATTGTTCAATCAAAGTCTGCTCAGCGTCAGAACCATTCAGCTCGCGTTATCTACACTTTTAGAGGCAGAGTACGTGGCTCACTTATCACCCAGTTAAACTGTCTTTTCCAACCAATATACACCCAGTGGAGAATTTAATCATCTGGTAGTTGTTCAGGAAATTCAGTCCATAACTTGTTTTAATATAATTTATATCTTGTTCTGGAAAATAAATGTTGTTATTACACTAAATTTTGCCAACATATTCAATCCATTAAATAGTCCACGCAAGTTATCTTTCAACTTAATTTTGCAATACATTGTTTTTATATCTTACTTTTTCGATGCCTTCGATTTACCATGCTGGCTGTATTCTATCTTTTCGTTTTCATGTTTGTTTTTTATTACACGTGTATACCGAAAGACGGATGATGGTAAACGTCCACCTTTGGGGGGCCTTACTTACCTATGTCCTGCGCTCACATGTCATCACTCAAGACTCGCAGTTTCATGAGGTTCTTTTTTCATTTTGCTGGGGTCATGGAGACGACAGAACCTTTTACTAATATTTTGCGGTGTAAAAGGAGTGCAAGAAAGCAATTGAGGTCAGGGGTCAGAGGGGATGCTTTGTCGGCCATAGTTGGCAACCCGCTGATGGGCCCACCTCCTACCAATCTGCACCTACGGTATCAATGTTGTACGGTTGTACCAAGGAATCCCAGTAAGCAGGCGGGACAGTCCAACGTTGTTATGGCCGTACTGCTGAATAATGTTTGTAATTGTGCAGCCATGACTCATGTACCTGGCTGCACGCTGCACAGTTAGCTCCATCAGACGCAATAACTCATTTAGTTATCTCTTCAGCGCACCATTCATTCACATTCTGAATTATTTTCTGCTTATGAATCTGTATAACCGCCCTACGAGGCATCAGAGAATTTATAGACGTATCTTAATTCGCGATCTGTGTCAGTCATGGTATGTTACAACACACTAGTAACAACGCAGCGCCCTCTCAGCAGATCGCGTGGGTTGGCAGGTGTTCCGAAAACGACGACGTTTGACTGTTACCGACAAATTCCCCATCCTCCATCTCTTGTGCCTCCTTTCAATGTGTCTGCACTTCCTCCTGCCCTGTCTTCCCTCTTCGTCTCCCACCCCACGTGTCTCCTGCCTCTTCGTGTACCCGCTGATGCCCCTCCTCTCTTCATCCCACTGCTTCCCCTGCTGCCCATTGCTCTCCCCTCCTTTTTCATCCTCTCTGCCCTTTCCCACAGCAGGTACCTCCTGGTAGTTTTATTCTTCGTCGTGTGTGCTCCAAGTGGGATTTAAGTGTGTTGTTCCGGAGTGTTTTACTACTGTAGCCGACTTTTAACGTGTGCATGTCCATTCAGTGTCTTCTCTGAGTTTTGAAGAATCGCCAACTGTGTTTTTTAACTTTCTGGTGACTTTTTTTAACTGTCCTCCATGAACGTTTCCGTGTTAGTCTATATTTTTCACCTCCATTTTCTCCCATTATTCTGTTTTAAGTTCCCCTTTATCGCCTTATGTATGTAACATTTTATTCTTATTTTAAGGTCATGTCACTCGGCTGAAGAGTGGCGGATTGTGCCACTGACAGCCCTCCCCTGCCCATATGGGGCAGGGGAATGAAATCACAATAAAGAAAAAATAAATAAATAAATAAAAACTTTTCAGTGTGGCACCCATCAAAAATACTTTTACTGCAACTTTAACCCGACTGTCATTCATGCATTACTTTACTTTACTCCATTTTAATCTTATTAATTGATTGCGGACATAAGTGATGTGTAGTAGGTTTTATAATGTGTGCAGTGTGCCGGCGTAGCTGTGTCGCTTTGCTCCCGATGTGTGCTCGACATAATTATACCGCTATAGTCGGTAGTCTTCGTGATTCTAACGCCATGTTTTCCATTGCTGCCAAAAGTTGCATAAAAACAATTGCAATATTGTATGTAGCTGTTTGGCGTATGCATGCCCTGTAGCACTAGCAAAGCATTGGGGTAAAGTTAGTTACTACAAATTAACATCACGTTTGAACATCAAACTCCCTCTTAGTCAATTTCACGAAATGTTGTTATTTCCGTGTGCCATTTCTACCATAACAGCTAATGGATACTTGATGCCCAAGTTGGTAGCTATGGGTAGCCATGTAGGATTAAGAGAAACACCCCCACCTGCTCACTCTCCATCACAATCCAGTGACCAACTTTCACTTCCTCTTAACCACAACCTCATGCGACACAGCTACGTCGACAGACCGTAGATACTTATGCAAAGAAGTAAAAATTTTGTTTTTATTTACAGGTCACAGATACATCATATGACCGTATCTTTATCATGTCAGGAGGCTCCAAAAGAGATAGAGATGTCGGGAGAAAATGGGAATCTGGTTCTGCAAAAAGAAAAAGAAAAGATGAAAGAGCTCTATCGACTCACGTTTTAAGTGCAGGTACAATGAAGTTTCTCAAAAATCTGCATCTGGCAGTACGAAAACGTCTGAGTCGATTGCTGTGATTTCCAAAAAAGAAACAGCCACGTTCGATACTTTGTTGAATTTGGGAAGCACTCCACGTGAACAGAGTAAGGAACCAAAAAAGTGAGAAGCACACATAAAATCAAACTCTAGCTTATCATAATCTGACAGTGGAACTCATGAAGAACAACTGTGTTTTCTGCCAGTTAACAGGGATGTCAATGAAATTAAAGAACCATTTGTTATTTCGGACCCAGGAATATGTACGTTTCCCGTACTGGATTCTCGGCGTATTAATATTATTCAAAATGGCCCTATAGAGTACTTAAATAACAGTGTTGAAGATTTTCCCAAAGACGATCATCGTAGGCACTTTTCTATTGCCAATTCTCAAGAAAATTAAAACACTGTGAAACTAAACATCGTCACTGGTTGAATTACAATGAAATCCAGACCATTAGCTGCTTACGGGCATTGATAAATATCAACGGGGACAGTTGAAAATGTGTGCCCAGACCGGCACTCGATCCCAGGACTTTTGCTAACATGGCAGACGCTCTGTCCGACCAAGCCATCGAGGACACAGGGGATAGTGCGACTGCAGGGACTTATCTCTGGCACGCTCCCCGTTAGACCCACATTTCCAACTTACTGTCCACACACTACATTTGTAGTGCCCCTACCCACTATACTCATTACACGCAGCAGTTAATCTACCGATTCCCATAAGAATTTGAGCAATGTCAGTGCATCCTCACTAAAGAAGATCATTGGCCAGCAGGCCTTACCTGTATGTAGATGATATCCGTTCTTTCAGTGCCGATGCAATCGCATGCTCAAACATTTACGGGAATCGGTAGATTGATTGCCTTGAGTAATGAGTATAGTGGGCAGGGGCACTACAACTGTAATGTGTGGACAGTAAGCTGAAAATGTGGAGTTCACGGGGAGCGTGCCAGAGATAAGTCCCTGCAGTCGCAGTATCCTCTGTGTCCTCGATGGCTCAGTCCTATAGAGTGTCTGCCATGTAAGTATAAGATCCCGGGTTCGAGTCCCGGTCGGGGCACGGATTTTCAACTTTTCCCATAGCCTGTAAGCAGCTAATGGTCTGAATTTCATTGTTATTTTGTTCTTCGAGAGCTGCAAGATCACCAATGGTATCTGATACCATCTTCAGACACTGATACCATCTTCATATCGTCACTTGTTGGTTTATTAATATTCCCAAAATAAAGTTTACTGTTTTGCATGCAGACTATTCGGCAATTCACAAACTCAGATGGTACAAAGAGGGTGCTGTGACTGAACACCTAAGCAGCCCAATATTGTACAAAGACGTGAGAATATCAAAGAACATACGGCATTCACTTTCCAAAGGATGACATTAAAGAATGGAATAAAGTATGAGTAAACAATAGACCAAGAAACGAAAGGATAATTCCTGAATCCCAAAAACATTGGCACGGTTTATTTCAGAGATTAAGTGATATCATTAGTTTCTTAGCCTCCTCTCATAATATGGCATTTAGACGTCACAGAGAATGTTTCAATATTGGCGACGACAGTGAGAATTCTGCTAATTTCTTAAACTTGTTAGAATTGATACCTAAATATGATCCTACATTACGAGAACACGTGAAACACATTAATGACATGCAGCTTACATACCATTACCGAAGCCGCGATACTCAGAAATAATTACTCCTATTGATGTCAAAAACAGTTACTAATGAAGCGATTCATAGGGTAATAGAGGCAAAATATTATTCCATTTTGTTCGACTGCACTAGAGACTGTATTCCAGGCGAACATAAGTCAATTATCTTAAGATTTTGTAATTAATCGACAGGCACAATAGAATATATCTTTACCGGATTGTAGCCGTCCCTGAGATGACTGGAGAATATCTTAAAAATATAATACTGGAAGAGCTGGAAAAAAAATGGATTAGATTGTCAGAACTGTCGGGCCCAAGGGTACAACAATGGAGCTAATATGGTGGATATAAATCTTGGAGTTACAAGACGAATATTAAATATAAATCCCAGGGCATTTTTAATACCATGCTGGTGCTGTATCTGGAATCTGCTGGTGCAGCTTATTCTTCAGCCGCGGGAAAAATATTTGTTAGTTTTATTCAGAATGTGTATTTGCTAGTTTCGGATCAAGCAAATTAAAGCTTACTATCAGACCTTTAGCAGACGCAGGGTGGGAAAGCAGAATCGAAACAGTGAAGCCCATACTACTGCAGTCTGATGAAGTCGTTGAATGCATTAAAAGATTAAAAAATTACACGGAGGAAACAGACACACTCAGTGGCTGTGATTCACTTTTGAACGAAATACTCAGCTTAGAATTCATTACATCATTTCATCTATGGTCCGAGATATTACCGCATGTTAATGTTATAAACAAATTACGGCAATCTGTGCAAAGTCTATGCGAGTATTTATCTTGAACATTTGCTTACTTTTTGTGATTGTATCGAACAATACCCCGCCATGAACCATGGACCTTGCCGTTGGTGGGGAGGCTTGCGTGCCTCAGCGATACAGATGGCCGTACCGTAGGTGCAACCACAACGGAGGGGTATCTGTTGAGAGGCCAGACAAACATATGGTTCCTGAAGAGGGGCAGCAGCCTTTTCAGTAGTTGCAGGGGCAACAGTCTGGATGATTGACTGATCTGGCCTTGTAACACTAACAAAAACGGCCTTGCTGTGCTGGTACTGCGAACGGCTGAAAGCAAGGGGAAACTACAGCCATAATTTTTCCCGAGGACATGCAGCTCTACTGTATGATGGCGTCCTCTTGGGTAAAATATTCCGGAGGTAAAATAGTCCCCCATTCGGATCTCCGGGCGAGGACTACTCAGGAGGACGTCATTATCAGGAGAAAGAAAACTGGCGTTCTACGGATCGGAGCGTGGAATGTCAGATCCCTTAATCGGGCAGGTAGGTTAGAAAATTTAAAAAGGGAAATGGATAGGTTAAAGTTAGATATAGTGGGAATGAGTGAAGTTCGGTGGCAGGAGGAACAAGACTTTTGGTCAGGTGATTACAGCGTTATAAATACAAAATCAAATAGGAGTAATGCAGGAGTAGGTTTAATAATGAATAAAAAAATAGGAGTGCGGGTTAGCTACTACAAACAGCATAGTGAACGCATTATCGTGGCCAAGATAGACACAAAGCCCATGCCTACTACAGTAGTACAAGTTTATATGCCAACTACCTCTGCAGATGATGAAGAAATAGATGAAATGTATGACGAGATAAAAGAAATTATTCAGGTAGTGAAGGGAGACGAAAATTTAATAGTCATGGGTGACTGGAATTCGTCAGTAGGAAAAGGGAGAGAAGGAAACATAGTAGGTGAATATGGATTGGGGGGAAGGAATGAAAGAGGAAGCCGCCTTGTAGAATTTTGCACAGAGCATAACTTAATCATAGCCAACACTTGGTTCAAGAATCATAAAAGAAGGTTGTATACCTGGAAGAATCCTGGAGATACTAAAAGGTATCAGATAGATTATATAATGGTAAGACAGAGATTTAGGAACCAGGTTTTAAATTGTAAGACATTTCCTGGGGCAGATGTGGATTCTGACCACAATCTATTGGTTATGAACTGCAGATCGAAACTGAAGAAACTGCAAAAAGGTGGGAATTTAAGGAGATGGGATCTGGAGAAACTGAAAGAACCAGAGGTTGTAGAGAGTTTCAGGGAGAGCATAAGGGAACAATTGACAGGAATGGGGGAAAGAAATACAGTAGAAGAAGAATGGGTAGCTCTGAGGGATGAAGTAGTGAAGGCAGCAGAGGATCAAGTAGGTAAAAAGACGAGGGCTAATAGAAATCCTTGGGTAACAGAAGAAATATTGAATTTAATTGATGAAAGGAGAAAATATAAAACTGCAGTAAATGAAGCAGGCAAAAAGGAATACAAACGTCTCACAAATTATATCGACAGGAAGTGCAAAATGGCTAAGTAGGGATGGCTAGAGGACAAATGTAAGGATGTAGAGGCTTGTCTCACTAGGGGTAAGATAGATACTGCCTACAGGAAAATTAAACAGACCTTTGGAGAGAAGAGAACCACTTGTATGAATATCAAGAGCTCAGATGGAAACCCAGTTCTAAGCAAAGAAGGGAAGGCAGAAAGGTGGAAGGAGTATATAGAGGGTTTATACAAGGGCGATGTACTTGAGGACAATATTATGGAAATGGAAGAGGATGTAGATGAAGACGAAATGGGAGATAAGATACTGCGTGAAGAGTTTGACAGAGCACTGAAAGACCTGAGTCGAAACAAGGCCCCGGGAGTAGACAACATTCCATTTGAACTACTGATGGCCTCGGGAGAGCCAGTCATGACAAAACTCTACCATCTGGTGAGCACGATGTATGAGACAGGCGAAATACCCTCAGACTTCAAGAAGAATATAATAATTCCAATCCCAAAGAAAGCAGGTGTTGACAGATGTGAAAATTACCGAACAATCAGTTTAATAAGTCACAGCTGCAAAATACTAACGCGAATTCTTTACAGACGAATGGAAAAACTGGTAGAAGCCGACCTCGGGGAAGATCAGTTTGGATTCCGTAGAAATGTTGGAACACGTGAGGCAATACTGACCTGACTTATCTTAGAAGAAAGATTAAGAAAAGGCAAACCTACGTTTCTAGCATTTGTAGACTTAGAGAAAGCTTTTGACAATGTTAACTGGAATACTCTCTTTCAAATTCTGAAGGTGGCAGGGGTAAAATACAGGGAGCGAAAGGCTATTTACAGTTTGTACAGAAACCAGATGGCAGTTATAAGAGTCGAGGGGCATGAAAGGGAAGCAGTCGTTGGGAAAGGAGTAAGACAGGGTTGTAGCGTCTCCCAGATGTTATTCAATCTGTATATTGAGCAAGCAGTAAAGGAAACAAAAGAAAAATTCGGAGTAGGTATTAAAATCCATGGAGAAGAATTAAAAACTTTGAGGTTCGCCGATGACATTGTAATTCTGTCAGAGACAGCAAAGGACTTGGAAGAGCAGTTGAACGGAATGGACAGTGTCTTGAAAGGAGGATATAAGATGAACATCAACAAAAGCAAAACGAGGATAATGGAATGTAGTCAAATTAAGTCGGGTGATGCTGAGGGAATTAGATTAGGAAATGAGACACTTAAAGTAGTAAAGGAGTTTTGCTATTTAGGGAGTAAAATAACCGATGATGGTCGAAGTAGAGAGGATATAAAATGTAGACTGGCAATGGCAAGGAAAGCGTATAGATTTAAGTGTCAGGAAGTCGTTTCTGAAAGTATTTGTATGGAGTGTAGCCATGTATGGAAGTGAAACATGGACGATAACTAGTTTGGACAAGAAGAGAATAGAAGCTTTCGAAATGTGGTGCTACAGAAGAATGCTGAAGATAAGGTGGGTAGATCACGTAACTAATGAGGAGGTATTGAATAGGATTGGGGAGAAGAGAAGTTTGTGGCACAACTTGACTAGAAGAAGGGATCGGTTGGTAGGACATGTTTTGAGGCATCAATGGATCACAAATTTAGCATTGGAGGGCAGTGTGGAGGGTAAAAATCGTAGAGGGAGACCAAGAGATGACTACACTAAGCAGATTCAGAAGCATGTAGGTTGCAGTAGATAGATACTGGGAGATGAAGAAGCTTGCACAGGATGGAGTAGCATGGAGAGCTGCATCAAACCAGTCTCAGGACTGAAGACCACAACAACATCGAACAATATCGACAAACTGTGTTCGAGCAATGCTTGAATGACGTCAGTTTATTGAGAAAAGCAGGTATGATCTGCCACAAGATTTTAACAACAAAAGGTTAGCCAAAAAGATAAGGATATTCGAATATGAAAGCAGTCATGAACCTAAACAGTCTCCCAAAAGCCGATACAAAATAAATTTTTTTGCACCATGATTGGTTCCATACTGAGCAATGTAGATTCAAGATTTATATCTTTAGAACAACATTTTGAGAATTTTAGTTTTCTTCATGATCCAAGCAAGTTAGAAGTTATTTCAAACGATCGTATATTTAAAAGCGCAACATTTTGAGAATTTTAGTTTTCTTCATGATCCAAGCAAGTTAGAAGTTATTTCAAACGGTCGTATATTTAAAAGCGTCAAGATTTACACAGAGTCCTGCGAGTGGCTGAGAGCTTTGATTTCCAAATTTACGAATTATATGAAGCAATGCAAATAACGATCCCAAATGTACCTAACTTCATTAACCACGTGAAACAGCTACTGCAATACATAACAGATCAGAGAATTTTCAGCTTCTCAGTTTTTTCGACTGAAGCAGATATAGCATGTAAACTGAATTACAAAACAGTTGATAAGGAATCCAGTAAGGCTAAAAGGAGCAAATTTTTAATTATTTCTTTGTCCATATAAAGCTCTTTTTCAGTAAATATATTGTACACAAGATAATGTACGGAAAGCATTTGTAGCTGTTGGTTTTAAAACCATGAAACATAGGTCATTTAAATTTTTATAATGAACTAGATGCATACAGTGAATAATTACAAATATGACTAAATACGGTATATTTACAACTTATTTCTACAATCAAAAGTTTGAATTACATTTTTTTCATACATTAGTAACTATGAGATTGAATAGTAGCAATTATGCAGTAGGTAGGCTGTCACAGACTTTTTAATGTTTTGTAGTTCTGGAAGAGAGTTTGTATGTCTTGGTAATCTGTTGTTAAGTTTTGTTTCTGCATGATACATACATTTTCGGCGTAATTTCGCGTTGCAATGACTAACATGTACGTCACTATCTCATCTGGTATTGTAATTATGAACAATTTTGTATGGAAGAAAAAAGTTTTCTTTTATTAATATATTTTTTTTGACATGGATAACTACTTCAAGTATACAAATGCAGGGAAGCGGTAAGATTTTTAGGTCTTTACAGAAAGGTTTGCATGGTTTTCCGCTGCTTGCTTGTTTCATTACTCTTCCAGTTGCCTTTTGCTTCTGGAGAACTGTTTTTGTCTGGTGCAAAATGATGACATACTTCAGTACTGAGTGCACACAAAGTACACACATCAAAGAAAATTTTACATCACCTCAGTTCCAAGAGTTCCGAAACCTGTACAGAAAATTAGAATAGAGATAAATATAAACATCATTTCTGCCCTTTTTATTGCTCATGAAAACCACACACTGCATGTTGTACGACCATACAGCGAGATGTTCAGAGATGGTGGTCCAGATTGCTGAGCACACTGGTACCTCTAATACCCACTAGCACGTCCTCTTGCATTGATGCATGCCTGTATTCTTCGAGGCACACTATCCACAAGTTCATCAAGGCACTGTTGGTCCAGATTGTCCCACTCCTCAACGGCGATTCGGCATACATCCCACAGAGTGGTTGGTGGGTCACGTCGTCCATATTTTCAATCTATTCCAGGCATGTTCGATAGGTTTCATGTGATGTATCGTGCAGCCGTTATGGCGCCTTCCGTGACCACCAGCGGCGTACGTCAGTCCCACATAATGCCACCCCAAAACAGCAGGGAATCTCCACCTTGCTGCACTCGCTGAACAGTGTGTATAAGGCGTTCAGCCAGGCTGGGTTGCTTTCAGACACGTCTCCGACGATTGTGTGGTTGAAGGCATATGAGACACTCTTAGGTGAAGAGAACGTGATGCCAGTCCTGAGCGGTCCATTTGGCATGTTGTTGGACCCATCTCTACTGCGCTGCATGGTGTCGTGGTTGCAAAGATGGACCTCGCCTTGGACGTCGGGAGTGAAGTTTCGCATCATGCAGCCTACTGTGCACAGTTTGAATCGTAACACGACGTTTTGTGGCTGCACGAGAAGCATTATTCAACATGTTGGCGTTGCTGTCAGGGTTCCTCCGAGCCATAATCCGTAGGTAGCGGTCATCCACTGCAGTAGCAGACCTTGGGCGGCCTGAGCGAGGCATGTCATCAACAGTTCCTGTCCTGTTCCTTCCCCATGTCCGAACAACATCGCTTTGGTTAACTCCGAGATGCCTGGACGTTTTCCTTGTTGAGAGCCCTTCCTGGCACAAAGTAACAAAGCGAAAGCGATCGAACCGCGGTATTGATCGTCTAGGCATGGTTGAACTACAGACAACACGAGCTGTGTACCTTCTTCCTGATACACTGATCGTCTATTGGAGCCCCTCCGTCTAATAGGCGCTGCTCATGCTCGGTTGGCTACATCTTTGGGCGGATTTAGTGACATCCCTGAACAATCGAAGGGACCGTGATACAATATCCACACTCAGCGTGTATCTTCAGGAGTTCTGGGAACTGGGGTGACGCAAAACTTTTTTTCTGAACTGGCATTACTGCAGATAATTTTTACTATATAGCTCGTTTTTCCTAGTTTAGAATTTAGGGATGATAGAAGAGCTCAATTTTAGATTTTCCTGGACCTGAATCCCAAGGAATTTTGTTTCAATAACAGCCCTAATGTTTTGGTTATCCGTACATATCACCAGTAGTGCTGCATTTTTATGTTATTACTGAAATTAGTAATATTACATAGAATTAAAATGTTTTCATTTTTCTGAATGAAAGTTTCACAGCTCAAAACAAAATAAAGTTTTCTCTACATAGAATTCATAATGGGGGCCTCGCAAAATTTATCTTACCCACACCAAATTTTTGTCTTACACCAACAGTGATGGAGCAAACCGAAAATATTGCTTCAGGCTATGTCTTACTTTACTATTATTTTTTAATACTTCAGTAACAGTAATGATAGTTATGAAACACAAGAAGTTAGGGGAAGCAGTGTAGATTTCCGAACGTTAACATTTTGTGCTTGACAACCCGATAGGGGCATTTGCTATATTTGCTTCGATCTGAAGCTGCTCTACTGTTCACGGCACCTCAGATCGCTGCCGTCATCTCCTGACAAAAGCGTAAATGGGTGAAATACTGTGGAGCAAAATTTAACGAGCCTTTATGTTGAGCTTTCTGTGCAGTTTGACTCACTGTGGACCCCGAGCAGCCGGCGTGTTAAATACGCCGTCCGTTCTCATTCAAAGTCTAACAAAAGATTTATGGATGGTGTTCTGAACAGGACCGTACTTCACTTCAGAGGGGATATTTTCTTTGTTGTGCTGGACGTTTATGATGCTGCGATATACGGTACATATTTTTCAGTTTTTGTAACGTCAGTATTGACCTTTCGCAGTACACTTGATTTATATCATCTGAAAACTATTCTCATCTCAGCTCATTGTTCGAAACATAATATTTCGATTTGTTATTAACTTTTACAGTGCTCTGAAATAACCATTGCGTTTAAAATGATACTTCCTTGATATTTCAACGCTCACTGTAGTGACATCGGAAGTATCCTATAAAGACGATTTGTAAGGTGTCAAACAATTCTGTACTTGGACCTGTTAACGTTCACCTGCCATCGCAAATGTCGTGTCTAGAAGCCACTATCACACTGTTGAAACGCGGAAAAGAAGGGGTACATCAAATCGTCAAGAAATTATCAGGAAATCATCATCCGTTATGTTTTAACAGTGGTTTATGCAAACGACTGAAGTTTCGCACCAGACAGAAGAAGTCACTGCCCGACAATAAGTTTCGTCATGAATTGCCATATGCTGAAACAAAAGCTTATATTTTTCAGCCTGCCACGACATTTCAGGTCGCCTCATTGACAAGACTACTGCCGAACTTACAGGGTGTTTCAAAAATGACCGGTATATTTGAAACGGCAATAAAAACTAAACGAGCAGCGATAGAAATACACCATTTGTTGCAATATGCTTAGGACAACAGTACATTTTCAGGCGGACAAACTTTCGAAATTACAGTAGTTACAATTTTCAACAACAGATGGCGCTGCAAGTGATGTGAAAGATATAGAAGACAACGCAGTCTGTGGGTGCGCCACTCTGTACGTCGTCTTTCTGCTGTAAGCGCGTGCAGTTCACAACGTGCAAGTGTGCTGTAGAAAACATGGTTTATTCCTTAGAACAGAGGATTTTTCTGGTATTGGAATTCCACCGCCTAGAACACAGTGTTGTTGCAACAAGACGAAGTTTTCAACGGAGGTTTAATGTAACCAAAGGACCGAAAACCGATACAATAAAGGATCTGTTTGAAAAATTTCAACGGACTGGGAACGTGACGGATGAACGTGCTGGAAAGGTAGGGCCACCGCGTACGGCAACCGCAGAGGGCAACGCGCAGCTAGTGCGGCAGGTGATCCGACAGCGGCCTCAGGTTTCCGTTCGCCGTGTTGCAACTGCAGTCCAAATGACGCCAACGACCACGTATCGTCTCATGCGCCAGAGTTTACACCTCTATCCATACAAAATTCAAACGCGGCAACCCCTCAGCGCCGCTACCATTGCTGCACGAGAGACATTCACTAACGATATAGTGCACAGGATTGATGACGGCGATATGCATGTGGGCAGCATTTGGTTTACTGACGAAGCTTATTTTTACCTGGACGGCTTCGTCAATAAACAGAACCGGCGCATATGGGGAACCGAAAAGCCCCATGTTGCAGTCCTATCGTCCCTGCATCCTCAAAAAGTACTGGTCTGGGCCGCCATTTCTTCCAAAGGAATCATTGGCCCATTTGTCAGATCCGAAACGATTACTGCATCACGCTATCTGGACATTCTTCGTGAATTTGTGGCGGTACAAACCGCCTTAGACGACACTGCGAACACCTCGTGGTTTATGCAAGATGGTGCCCGGCCACATCGCACGGCCGACGTCTTTAATTTCCTGAATGAATATTTCGATGATCGTGTGATTGCTTTGGGCTATCCGAAACATACAGGAGGCGGCGTGGATTGGCCTCCCTATTCGCCAGACATGAACCCCTGTGACTTCTTTCTGTGGGGACACTTGAAAGACCAGGTGTACCGCCAGAATCCAGAAACAATTGAACAGCTGAAGCAGTACATCTCATCTGCATGTGAAGCCATTCCGCCAGACACGTTGTCAAAGGTTTCGGGTAATTTCATTCAGAGACTACGCCATATTATTGCCACGCATGGTGGATATGTGGAAAATATCGTACTATAGAGTTTCCCAGACCGCAGCGCCATCTGTTGTTGAAAATTGTAACTACTATAATTTCGAAAGTTTGTCTGCCTGAAAATGTACTGTTGTCCCATGCATATTGCAACAAACGGTGTATTTCTATCGCTGCTCGTTTAGTTTTTATTGCCGTTTCAAATATACCGGTCATTTTTGAAACACCCTGTACCTCGTGGTAGATGGTGCTCGCCTCAGAACAGCAATTATCACTGTAATATAGCATCTGTGTACTAATTCCAAATTTTTTTCTTGATTGCTTTGTTCCCTACTTCCGAATCTGTAAATGTAGGAGGAGTTCAGGACACTATACATATTACTATGTGCCTCAGTACATAGAAATGGACCAGAAACACAGTAGAAAACTACCTCAACTATTCACGACAGAATCATCAGCAGGCGCTGAAATTTGAATCTCATTCCTTTCGTATTTCCACCTATTCTTATGAGTCCCTTTCACTTTTATCAAGGAATATGGACTACTCTGAGCTGTACGTAAACAACAAAGTTAAGGACGCTCGAGTTGTCGTACCGGGTAAGACAATTGCATCACATAATTTATCACTATTACAACCTACACATACGTAAGAAAGTTACAACAGTAGCAAACGACATCTAGGGCCAACAAAACAATTTGAAGTAAGGCGCACTAAAATGCAGCATAATGGTAACATTATTTAACACGTGTCTCTACATACAAAGGTTAGTAAGGTAAATAGGTACTGTTGTTGTGGTAGTTAGTCCGATGACTGTGCATGTCTCAACATCTCTACTTACATACTGTTACACACATCCATTTCAACGTGTTTTCTGTATTGAATTTGGGTCTCTCGTCAGTCGGCAAGACTCGGCGCAACCAGGAGTACCTCCGAAGATGTCCAACGCAGCCTTGGACGAAACGGCAGGGATAGAAGAGTCTCGGAAGAAATCTCAGCAGCTGAAACATCCGGTCGTGAAAGCCTTCATTGTATGATTAGACGACTCTATGGGGAGAATGTTTCAAAACCAGTCAGATGTCTGTTCCTATCACTGGTTGTCAAATGTTTATTTTACGTTTAATGAGTTTATGTTCTACGAGATGCAGCTTGTAATTGTGGTGTCACCGCCAGACACCACACTTGCTAGGTGGTAGCTTTAAATCGGCCGCGGTCCATTAGTACATGTTGGACCCGCGTGTCGCCACTGTCAGTAATCGCAGACCGAGCGCCACCACATGGCAGGTCTTGAGAGACGGACTAGCACTCGCCCCAGTTGTACGACGACTTTGCTAGCGACTACACTGACGAAGCCTTTCTCTCATTTGCCGAGAGATAGTTAGAATAGCCTTCAGCTAACTCCATGGTTACGACCTAGCAAGGCGCCATTAGCCTTACAGTGCTTGTATTTAAAGCCTCTCAATTGTATCGTCAAGAGCGATGTACCACAATGATGATGGATTAAAGATAAGTATTATAGAAGCTACGTACTTTTCTTTATAGCATTCATTACGTATCCTGTTCCAGACCTCACGCCAGCCGGCGTGTGTGTACGCGTGCCTTTCGGTTACCCGTCACTGTGGACTGGCTGTCTTGTCAGTCCACAACAGTAATGTTATACATGCAAAAAATTTTGGAATGCCTCGGCTGTTGTAGAGGTAACAAGTCCAAAAAGGCCGAGAAAAAGCTGTAGGTAAGGAAGTGGCTAGTACAATGGAAGAAATTTACCTACGCTCTCTTACGAAACTGAGATCCGATGGTTTTCGAAATTATTTAGGAATGAATGAAACATGCTTTCCTGAGATTGTGAACGTCAGCAAACCATATTTGACAAAATGTAATACAATCGTGAAATTACCTGTAAGCTGCGAGGGGAGGATATTGTGATGAAAGGCCTCCAACATGCCGTAAAATTAAGATTTATTAAAAAACAAAAAATGAAACACCGAGCGACCAGAGAGTTGGCCAGAACTTTAATTATGAATGTGCGGTAAGGCGCAGACAAATGAACGAAAAACCATTCAATTTCTGTACAGTTGCCGGCCGCGGTGGTCTCGCGGTTCTAGGCGATCAGTCCGGAACCGCGCGACTGCAACGGTCGCAGGTTCGAATCCTGCCTCGGGCATGGATGTGTGTGATGTCCTTAGGTTAGTTAGGTTTAAGTAGTTCCAAGTTCTAGGGGACTGATGACCGCAGCTGTTAAGTCCCATAGTGCTCAGAGCCATTTGAACCATTTTTTCTGTACAGTTATTTGTTTTAACTCTTACACTCTCTAGTGTCTAGAAGGACGATGAAGATGTGCAAATTTAGATACGAAGTATTGTGAGCTCTATGTATCACACCTGTGCGTGAATAATATTATATTGAACATCACTATCAAGTATTTTTTTATTGAAGTGAAGAGAAAAACGTATAAGGAGGATTTTCTTGATTACGATAAGCGCCAGTGTTCTCGGAGTCCGCCGCCCGCAGCTTCGATTAAAATGTAGGAGAAGTCCGATGGCCAAAAGATGCAAATAAACACAGAACATTTTAATAACGCAATCGCTTTATATTCTACAAATATGGGTCTTCATACGCATAGTCAATAATATTTATTTATTAATTTATTTTATTTTATTCTATAACAACTGGCGACCTGTGTGCCAGGACTTCAGGGCACCAGTTGTGAGCAGTGCTTGTTAACTGTTGTTATACAAAAAAATTTCTATGACATCGTTATGAATCATAAAAACTAATTGCCTGTATTTTCTGTTTGCTTGAATCACGATGGGGAGCAAGCATTACAAAAAGGCAAAAATTGAGGAGAAAAATTTTGAAATGAATAAGAATAGGACCCTGGCCACGTAAAATTTTCTATGGTAAGCTGTTTTGTTCGGCGCAGCAAAGGTAGGACGGCTACGCAAATTGCTTGCATAGTTACGCTTGGTAGCGCCTCTTTTGAAGTAGATTGAAACCTTTTCCTCATTATTCCCTTCTTTGAATTTTATTTGAGAAAAATATAAGAAATTTTTCAGTGTGGTACGCATTATCGATAAAACATAAGGAATTGTGACACAACAGTTTGCTCATCATAATTTACTTAAAACAGGCTTTGAGGTCGCGTAAATTTCAATTGTCAAGTATAATAATCAGCATATGAAATTTTAACATTTTGAAAATTTTATTTTTTTTGCATATTCATACAACATGGTAGAAACATATATGCCCACTGTTGATAACAATAGCGAAAACGCCATCAGCCGATGGCGTAGAATTGCGTGATCGAGCAGTTGAAGTTCAGGCACCATGCATGCCTATTGCAGAAGGTTTAAGTAAATCGGAGATGAGTGTCGCAGGAATGACAAATGATATCGACGCTCCACAGTAGCACAACCTTGACGACACAACGCTTACAGTTGACGAGACAATGTCATGCATCTCCCATAGCGCCATACCGCTCATGAATGAAACACCGGAGAGCGATCCCAATTAGAATTTTGACAACACGTCACAAACACCACTTGGTCACAGCAACCACAGTAGTACAACTGAAGCACTGCTATGGCAGTTAGCATCTAACTTAAGCGCGAAATTTCATGATATCAAACACAATATGCACACCAATTTCAGTAAATTGACACAAGATATTCACATGGTAAAACAGCAACAAAACGTTGTTACACAAGAGATGAACACGTAGAACAGCAACAAAACACTGTTACACAAGATCTAAATCCAATGAAGCAAGAACAAAAGCAAGTATTCAAGGATTTGCAAGACACAGTCTCACAGAAATTCGATGACTTAGCCAAAAGTTTTCGCACTGAAATTGACGAAAACAGGTAAAGCGTGAATTACTTTCTGAAGTTAACAGTAACACTACGGAGTTAAAACACAAGGTAGATTCTTCTAATGTCCATCACGATCTAGTAGAGCAACAGATAAAGAAAATCACAGACGCAAACACAAACATTGAAGCGACACAAAACCAGCTGGTTTCAACAGTAAAAAAGGTAACCACTGTCATTAACAAAGTAAATAAAGAATATGGAGGTGTACCATTAGCTGTAGAAGAACTTACTAAAAGGATAACAACGTTAGAAGTTGACTAAGCGTGTGCTAAAAACGAGAGAGAGAAGATCAGTGACAATCTGTGTCATATCATTAGTCAATCCGAAGCAGGTACAGTCTTAGACATAAAAACTGACCGCCGGCCGGCCGCCACAGAGACTAAGTCCGAGTCGTTCACTTAAGGTGGCCAATAAAACTGACCGCCCCTGACAACTCAAGTCAGGCCATCTGCACAATCTGGCAGCACTGTAAGATGCGGAAGTGTTAGGACGACGTGTTGTCTACTTCCGAGATGGTCTCTGATTGTGTGAGCCCATGGTCTCGTGGTAATCGTCGTGCATTCTAAACTTATAGTCTCCAGTTCGCATCCAACTGCATTTTTTTTTACCACATTTCGATCTAAAATTATGAGTCTGATTGAACATCAAAGATAATTCGCTTAACATTCTACCCACCAGCAATAACAAGTATTCCAGAAACAATTCTGCAAGACAGCGATCATAACAGCTTACGCTCGAGCGTCTCCTCGTGCTGCAGCAGCTACCGGCCATCGGCCAGACGCCACCCGCCGCCTGAAATCCGGCGCCGGACATGTGAGCGCGGCGTGACGCTGTCAGTGTATGCATCAACTGTCATTTTCGAATTTGAAGTTCTAGTTATAATCTTGCAGTTAAGCATTGGATTTTGCATATTTGAAAATCATTAACTACAGTTAAGCATTGTAAAATTGAGTCGCAAGTGGAAAATGGTGTAACATCTGAACACAACGTTTACTTTTGGTATAACCGAGGGGTGAATGCAGAGGAGGCAGCTAGAAAGATTTGAACAGTGTTTGGAGCGAGTACTTTTGAGAAAAATATGCCAGAAAACGATATTCTTATTTCAACAAAGATCACAATTGGCACGATTGATTTTCCATATTAAGGAAGTCTCGATTACTGATATATGTGATAGATTACCATTTTACCATCATGCGACATTTGCATTCAACAGGCAAAATTCATAAGTCTGGTGTAGGAGAACTGCATGCTCTAATTTGAAACAACAAAAATCAACTGAGTGACTATTATTGATCGTCATCAGGTCGCTCATTGAGCATTCGTATGCAGTTGCGTTACTGGTGACGTGTTATGATGCCTTTATCGTTAACTTCCTAAGAATAAATGAAAGGCTGAGCCCCACCAAAAGACGTAAACTCGAGCAAAGAGTAGTGTGAACATAATATTTTACATCTGATAGCTCCAAAAGTGTGTTTTGGGCTACGAATTCTGCCCCAAGGGCTGTGTGCAACACAGCTGGAATTTTTTGCCAACAACTGAGAAACCTTTCGGTCTCAGCGTAAGAAAATCGAGCAACACAACTATATCACCAGTGCTACTGTATGATAACGCACTTCTTGATTTGCGAAACAAAACTATCCAGGAGATTGATAGGAAAGTCGTTTCTCAGGCACTTGTATTGATAGAGAAATCCTCTCTCAAGCACTTGTCCCTCTCGTCATATATTCGTAAAGTTTTACCTTTCCCGCTCTTGATCGATCAACCGTCAACGCAATTCGTTTCTAGACGAAAATACTCTTAAAAATACTCTGGTATAATGATATCGTTGCACAAGTAGGTTTCTACTGGCGTAGAATTTGTAAACAACTTTAGCACTGTCAGATCGTTTTAGATATTGTGAAAGAAAATTCTGCTGTTGATTAATTTCTCTTTGATGATTACTGTTGCGTTTAGTAAACGAATGGAGAATCCAATTAAAATATTCACTGTACTAATATAAATTAAATTTAGCTTACTACAGAAACATCACGACGGCAGACTATCTTTATAAAGCATTAAGTATCTGTAAGACGATTGAGCCTATTTTAACACGAATTAGTAGGACATTACCGACTTTTGACTTCGAAAAGATCTGTATTTACTTCATTTCCTGTATCATTCGCAATTATTATGAAAATGTGGCATTTCATAGATATAATTATGTATTCATAACAACAAAAAATATGTGGGCAGAAAACGTAAGTGGCATTATGAAATTGGCAGTATCGCAAGGTTTTCGCTCTGACACTAAGGGTTACTGAAAGTAGAATGCCGAATTTTGCTCGAGCTTTGTATTACGATTCCCTTATTGAGTTTGTATCTGCCTGCTTGTAGCTCTGCTACAAAAGAATTAAAAATATGGCTTTCAACAAGTCACGAAAGGCGAACGAAAGCAGCTTGCACCTGGTAGCCCAGCAAGTTACCTGAGAAGTGTTTTTTTCCTAAAATTGGTAGACATCCTTTTCAGGTTGAATTGTAGGCGACTGTGAGTCAGACGTGTTTCGTTGGTCTGAGTGTTTCTGTGTGTTGAATTTGTACCAATGATTTTTCTATAGGCTTTTTCAGTCCCAAATAGAGAGTTTAAGACTCCGATTAGTATTTTAACGTCATCTTGGTGCATTTTGCACATAGTATTTTCGAGAGTGTTCTAGAATTTTTCGACATTATCCTTGCTTTTCTTATTTTCGATATTGGTGGGGGCATGTGCATTGATGAGTGTATATATTTTACTGGGGCTCTGAATGAGCATAGTCATACGTCGATTGTTGATGGGTGTGATTTCTTTGACAGTGTTGATGGCGGAACTGTGTTCGAGAAATGCAATGCCGAAGATTGGTACGCCTTTCGCTACCTTTGTTGTATTTTGCTCTTGAAGATGCAATGGTTTCCGTAATGCAAGGTTTCATTGTCAGTTAGTCGTGGTTCTTGAAGAGCAAGGATGAGAATTATTTGTCGCTCGATTTCTTTTTGAGATTATTTACTTTTCGTGCTTGGATCAATATATCGATGTTTAGTTTTCAAATATATGTTTTCTACTTGTAGGGAAATTTACCAGAGCTCTCCGATATTCTCTGCCGTGCTAACCTGGACTCCCCAGAGTGCGAAAATCCAACTGCCGCCTATCGGTGGCCAGGTTGCGTACCACCTGGGGTAAAGTTGACTTTGCTTCCATAGTCCGTATTTGCATGTGTTTCATTGGTTTGGCTTGAGTGATACCAGGACCGGACAGGACCAGAGAGTGTTGAAGCCTTTCGAAACAAATATTTTCAGCTATGCTCGTTGAGCTAACAGACGGTGACCAGAGTAGCAGTGATTTTCACTCAGACGTGTCTGGATTTTGGGTTCAACGGATTGAGTAGCACTTCAGGTTTGTGTTAGTATTTGGTTACCCCAAGTATTTTATTTCCTCGCTACCACCCATATGGGAGTAGTGGGACAACCTTCACGTCAAGACAAGCTGCATTGTTGCCAAATTTATTCAAGATGGCTGCGATGACGTCATCCAAGATGGCGGAATGTAGACTTGGCAACAACGCAAAACGCCATCCAAGATGGTGGCTTTTGGCGGAAGAATAGTCCAATTGTGCTACGTCCACTAACCTAACCTTAAGAAAAAATGGCAGTAAGTTTGAATTTTGGCGAGAAAATAGGGCAATTGTGCTAATGGCGGCAAGTTTGAATTCCAACAGGATAATGCATGAAAAAACCGTACTTTTCTTTATTATTATTGATTATCATTTATTAACATTCATTATCATTTATTATTATTTATTATCATTTATCTTTATTTATTATCATTCATTATTATTTATTATTATTGACCTGCCTCCACTAGAAAATTCCCTCCAAATTCAAATTCCTACACGATAGTGGCTGCAAAACCTTAGTTTTGTTTATTATTATTCATTATCATTTATTAACATTCATTATCATTCATTCTCATTTATTATTATCATTCATTATCATTCATCATCATTTATTACTATTATTATTATTATTTATTATGATAGGCCTACATCCACTAGAAAATTGCGCCAAATTCAAATTCCAACACGATAATGTCTCGAAAACTGTACTTCTATGTATTATTATCACTTATTATTTATTCAAGATGTCCGATTTTCTCGGCGAGAATGCCATTATCCTTACATCCATAACGATAATCTATCACAACTTCAAATCCCAACACCATAATTAATCACACATACGAACTTTCTCCCTCACTTATCTTTTTTCACTTGTAGCCTATCATAATTGCGTCAAATAATAAACTGCTCTTATAGTAACGTAAGACACGTCCTTTGATTTTGTAGGGGGGAAGGGACTGAAGACTTTATTTCAAGCAGTGCGGTCATCACTTTTTCTCCAACACAGTCAGCACACACAGCTTTAATATCGCAGTGCAGTCACCACGACATCCACGCTGCAACTGAATTAGTTCAAATCACAGCGGCCCCTTGTCCGCTCACCACGTTTATTCGTCGCCTCCGCACGTTTCCCGCCAAAATTGTCTGCCTCAGAGGTGAATCACACAACAGTCGACCGTTCGCTGCCACACTTTTGGCGCCACGTTCAAACCTGTCGATGCGACCGCTCACCGTCCACCACGTGTCCTTGTGCGAGCGAGAACTCAGTGCTACACTTTTGGCGGCAAAGTTTGCTCGACAGTGGAACCCGCCATGACTATATACAGGGTGTTTCAAAAATGACCGGTATATTTGAAACGGCAATAAAAACTAAACGAGCAGCGATAGAAATACACCGTTTGTTGCAATATGCTTGGGACAACAGTACATTTTCAGACGGACAAACTTTCGAAATTACAGTAGTTACAATTTTCAACAACAGATGGCGCTGCAAGTGATGTGAAAGATATAGAAGACAACGCAGTCTGTGGGTGCGCCATTCTGTACGTCGTCTTTCTGCTGTAAGCGTGTGCTGTTCACAACGTGCAAGTGTGTTGTAGACAACATTGTTTATTCCTTAGAACAGAGGATTTTTCTGGTGTTGGAATTCCACCGCCTAGAACACAGTGTTGTTGCAACAAGACGAAGGTTTCAACGGAGGTTTAATGTAACCAAAGGACTGAAAAGCGATACAATAAAGGATCTGTTTGAAAAATTTCAACGGACTGGGAACGTGACGGATGAACGTGCTGGAAAGGTAGGGTGACCACGTACGGCAACCACAGAGGGCAACGCGCAGCTAGTGCAGCAGGTGATCCGACAGCGTCCTCGGGTTTCCGTTCGCCGTGTTGCAGCTGCGGTCCAAATGACGCCAACGTCCACGTATCGTCTCATGCGCCAGAGTTTACACCTCTATCCACACAAAATTCAAACGCGGCAACCCCTCAGCGCCGCTACCATTGCTGCACGAGAGACATTCGCTAACGATATAGTGCACAGGATTGATGACGGCGATATGCATGTGGGCAGCATTTGGTTTACTGACGAAGCTTATTTTTACCTGGACGGCTTCGTCAATAAACAGAACTGGCGCATATGGGGAACCGAAAAGCCCCATGTTGCAGTCCCATCGTCCGTGCATCCTCAAAAAGTACTGGTCTGGGCCGCCATTTCTTCCAAAGGAATCATTGGCCCATTTTTCAGATCCGAAACGATTACTGCATCACGCTATCTGGACATTCTTCGTGAATTTGTGGCGGTACAAACTGCCTTAGACGACACTGCGAACACCTCGTGGTTTATGCAAGATGGTGCCCGGCCACATCGCACGGCCGACGTCTTTAATTTCCTGAATGAATATTTCGATGATCGTGTGATTGCTTTGGGCTATCCGAAACACACAGGAGGCGGCGTGGATTGGCCTCCCTATTCGCCAGACATGAACCCCTGTGACTTCTTTCTGTGGGGACACTTGAAAGACCAGGTGTACAGCCAGAATCCAGAAACAATTGAACAGCTGAAGCAGTACATCTCATCTGCATGTGAAGCCATTCCGCCAGACACGTTGTCAAAGGTTTCGGGTAATTTCATTCAGAGACTACGCCATATTATTGCTACGCATAGTGGATATGTGGAAAATATCGTACTATAGAGTTTCCCAGACCGCAGCGCCATCTGTTGTTGAAAATTGTAACTACTGTAATTTCGAAAGTTTGTCTGCCTGAAAATGTACTGTTGTCCCAAGCATATTGCAACAAACGGTGTATTTATATCGCTGCTCGTTTAGTTTTTATTACCGTTTCAAATATACCGGTCAGTTTTGAAACACCCTGTAACAGCACGTTTGGACCGCACTAGAGCGCCTGCTAATTGACTCGCTCTCGCTCGCGTTTAGTAACTGACGAGCGCGTTGACCGCGCCAACTCACACTTGCGGAAGCCGAGCAGGGGCTGTGCGAGGTCTGAAATCAGACGGATGGGTGACTTCACGATCCTGTGGGCAGGTTGCAGAGTGGGGGTACCTGCGCACGTCTGCTGAGTTATTTTGCGAGCGGATCTGCAGGCTCTGCTATGCGTTATTAGGATAGTTTACGAGTACTGAGCGTATCTACACATCTGTGTGATGTATTATTTAGTACCAGTTTTCTATAGTATGTACTGAAATTATGATTGGGTGCGTGTCTGTGGGCTGTGCAACATGGCCCAGAGCGCATCTGGGATTGGTGTTTTGTGATAGCGTGATAGATGCACTGTATGGTTAAATAAGTTGTTCGAAAAAAATAGAGTGTTCTCAATGATCACACGCACCTGCAGTGCAGATCAGAGTGATTGGTTTTCCATCACCATCTCGGTTGCATGCGAGTAGTAAACGTTTTCTCGGCCGCGTTAATCGAGTGTGTCAACGGGCTATGAGCTATTCTGAGAACAGACGTGAAGGCAGGTCCAGACCTGAGACGCCGTCGGTATACACGAGAAGAACAATGCAGCTTTCACGTGTGTCGGCTGTCACGAGCGCTCGGAAGCTGAACTTGGCTGGAGACTCTGGAATCCCCTTCCCCACCGACCGCGCACGCGCGCGGCCTGTCTTGGAGCGTAATCTAAGTCGCAAAGGCGATATTAATTTCTCCGGTGATAGGTGCGAATGCGGCTGTGTTGAGGTCATGTTTGGGGGAGGCCGAGCAGAGACTTTTGGTCGGTTTGGCAGCTGCTGGTGTTTGGGCGCGTGTGTTGCACTATTTTGCGAGCATGTCTGTGCACTGTGCGGTGCTTTATTTGGAGAGTTTAAGAGTACAGAGCTCGTCTGCTGATATTGTGTACTGCATTATTTAAGAGCTGTTTGCTATTGTGTGGTGAAATTAGGAGTTGTTTACGTGTTTGTGGCCTGTGTCAGATGACCACAGTGGGATCAGTGTGGGTGTTTTGTGACAAATATACTCCACGACTAAATAGAAGGGCTCCAAATAAATAGAGTGGAGCCCTTCCTTACTTCCCCGAGCAGCACAGCACAGTCTGAGATGTTTTGCGCAATAGCCCGCAGCTCATGGTCGTACGGTAGCGTTCTCGCTTTTCGCGCCCGGGTTCCCGGGTTCGATTCCCGGCGGGGTCAAGGATTTTCTCTGCCTCGTGATGGCTGGGTGTTGTGTGTTGTCCTTTGGTTGGTTAGGTTTAAGTAGTTCTAAGTTCTAGGGGACTGATGACCGTAGATGTTAAGTCCCATAGTGCTCAGAGCCATTTGAACCATTTTTTTTTTTTTTTTTTTTTTTTTTGCGCAATAACGGCAATCTGGTCAGAATGTGAGTGACTAGATAAATAACTGGACAAATTTATCTGTAGAGGAGTTACAGTTGTGGATCGGAATGAATATCTTGATGGGTGTGGTGGTGTTGCCAAGTGTAGTGCACTACTGGAGTTCAGAAACGGCCTTATGTGAGCGTTACATATCGAAACCTATGAGAAGTAAACGTTTCAAAAAGATATGTCGCAAATAAATAAAGTACACTCGTTCCTCCTTCCATCAGCCTATGCACCGAAATTATTTCCGAAAATTAGCAGTTGTTTGGCTATTTGGAGGTAAATGTTTTGCATTATTTACGAGCGGTTCACATGTCTGTAGGCTGTGCTATGAGTTATTTTTAACTGTTTACAATTAGCAAGCGTGTGTCTAGAACATTATAAATGAGTTATGTCAGAGTGTTTTGGATGTCTGTATGAAGTGGGACATGTCAGTGTGATACATATACTCCATTCCTAAATAAAGTAAATTCGTTCCTCTATCCATGGACCTAGTGCAGGGTGAGTCCGTTTACCAGAAACGTGTAGGAAGAGGTTGAGTGCTGGTGGCTTAATTTGAAATATTTTCTTAGGTTGGTGGCGGAAGCGCAAGTGAGCTTTGTTTATTGGGAGATTTCAAACTTGGCGCTGGTTCCTAGGAGGAGTAGCTGGCGGTCTGGTCCTCGAAAAGTAGTTGAAATTAGGGAGTTGAACACGTTTGCAAACGTATATGAAATTGTAAATTCAATTATTTAATATAGCGGGGTGGTGAGAGTGAATTAGCGAGCGTTCTCGCGATGAGCAAATGTGCTGTTATACGGCCATGGTGGATCCCACTGACAGTCTAACGCTGGCGCCAAACGTATCCTTTGTCCAGCACGCGGTCGACAGGTTCCATCGTGTTCGTCATTAAGTCCTCGCGGTCGCAGAAAGATATTTACGTAGTCGGACTCTGAGACGAGCGCGACTAACCATTTGTGGCGGGGCCCTGAGGAGCCGCTCGCCGCCTACCTGGGCACCGCTGGTCGCTTGACGTCAGCCGGCCAGGCAGCTACCAATGGAGCGGGCTCAGCCGGCAGCGCGTACGTCAGCTGGGCTCTGGAGTTTCGCTGTGTGAGCATGGAGAAGTCAGTTGGGACACACATGCATGACCGTAATGTCTGAAATAAAGAGTCATTTTCCAGGTATTTGCAGAAGGCAATATCCGTCGCGTGTATGGAGGGTGTGTGACGTAAGCGGGGCGGCGGCGCAGCGATTGTACAGTTATTACACGCGCGCGAGAGCGAGTGAATTAGCGGGCGTTCTAGTGCAGTTCAAACGTGCTGTTATATAGTCATGGCGGTTTCCACTGTCGAGCAAACTTTGCCACCAAAAGTGTAGCACTGTGTTCTCACTCGCACAGGGACACGTGGTGGACGGTGAGCGGTCGGCATCGACAGGTTTGAACGTGGCGCCAAAAGTGTGACAGCGAACGGTTGACTGTTGTGTGATTCAGCTCTGTGGCAGACAATTTTGGCGGGAAACGTGCGGAGGCGACGAATACACGTGGTGAGCGGACAAGGGGCCGCTGTGACGTCAAACTCGACAAGTTCCAGCGTGTCCAGCGAAAACATGTTTACGACGTGGGAGCGATCGCTGGGATCGCCCCCCGTGCTAGTGGCCAGCCGCCTCACGTGACAGACATCGGCAGTGTCTCCACGTGCTGGCCAGGGGGTGGGGAGGATTTGAACTAATTCAGTTGCAGCACGGATGTCGTGACTGCACTGCGATATTAAAACTGTGTGTGCTGACTGTGTTGGAGAACAAGTGATGACCGCACTGCTTGAAATAGAGTCTGCAGTCCCTTCCCCCCTGCAAAATCAAAGGACGTAACTTACGTTACTATTAGAGCAGTTTATTATTTGACGCGATTATGATAGGCTACCAGTGAAAAAAGATAAGTGAGGGAGAAAGTTCGTATTTTTGTTATGGATGCAATGATAAGCATTCTCGCCGAGAAAATCGGACATTTTGAATAAATAATAAGTGATAATAATACATAGAAGTACAGTTTTTGAGACATTATCGTGTTGGAATTTGAATTTGGCGCAATTTTCTAGTGGATGTAGGCCTATAATAATAAATAATAATAATAATAACAATAATAAATGATGATTATTGATAATAAATGATAGTGAAAGACAATAAATGAGACTGAATGATAATAAATGTTAATAAATAATAATGTATAATAATAAACAAAAGTAATGTTTTGCAGCCATTATCGTGTTGGAATTTGAATTTGAGGGAATTTTCTTGTGGAGGCAGGTCAATAATAATAAATAATAATGAATGACAAAAAATAAAAATCAATGATAATAAATAATAATAAATGATAGTGAATGTTAATAAATGATAATCAATAATAAGAACGACAAGTTCAGTATTTGCATGCATTATCCTGTTGGAATTACAACTTGCCGCCATATTTCCTTCTGGAGGCTTAGGTTAGTGGACATAGCACCATTGGCCTATTTTCTCGCCAAAATTAAAACTTCCTGCCATTTTTTCTTGAGGTTAGGTTAGTGAACGTAGCACAATTGGACTATTCTCCCGCCAAAAGCCGTCATCTTGGATGACGTTTGCGATGTTGCCAAGTCTACATGCCGCCATCTTGGATGACGTCATCGCAACCATCTTGAAAAAAATTGGCAACAATGCAGCGTGTTGACGCGAAGGTTGTCCCACTACTTATGGGCGAGGGTTTCACCTATCGGCCACACGGGATTTTTATTATTATTATTATTATTGTCATTATGTCATCAGCAAATCCGGTATGGTGTATATTCCCACCACTGAAATAGATGTGTACTGTTCGATTCAGTATTTCCATCATATAAATATCAGTTATAATTACGTTACATTGCTGCTACTGTACATATTTCTCACTTTTTCTTAGACAGTTGTTACCTGTTACTCCATCATAGGAATTTATGTGCGCAGCATTGTTGCAGTGCAGACGTTAAAATTATCCGATTTCTGTAATTTCATTTCTATACCAGATAGTTCTAATCGGATTCTGCCAGTCTGTCTTAATGTGGTTACCCGACTACCACTATCATCATATGATAGACTGCGTGAACCACACTCTTAATCGGACTGTTGAATCCAGATCACTTATCTATGACAGGGCCTGAGTTCTTAAACACTGTGGAAAATAATAATCCAATGTGCTTATTACAAATACGTCATTTAAATATAAATATATGTACTAACGAGATAACAGTTTATTTACAGGAGCAGAGCTCCATCAGGGCCAAGAGAGGGTAAAGCTGTTGCCGTTTGTTCCACTATCACCGAACATCAACCAGATAATATGTGGGCAGAGGTAACAAGGTCGTTGCCATGGGGACCTACAAATGCAAGCGACCTTTGGACGAATATAGAAGACGTATGGTGGGAAGTAAACCATCACGCTACACTGTAGACGACTTAATGAAATCAATGCTCCTACGCCTTCGAGAAATCTTACGTAATGATCGTAGGTGGGTTGGTTACTAAAAGTATACTCGTCCACAAAACCCGTGTGTACAATTATCTGTTAATCGGTCATTCTTTGCTTTGTCGCAGCTCTTTAGCATACAAGGCCATTTACTTTCAATCTGACCTCAAATCCAGGGTTTTGACTGTCTGCAGCCCTGGTTACTGAAAAGGCCCAGAGTGATTTTAGATTTGGTGCAGTACTGGAGAGATAGCACTTCTGCTTTTGTTTTTAATACAGTATTTTCTGCCGTTTTATCTGAGCACTGCAACCATGTAGCTGTTTTTACGGATGGGTCTAACCAGGGTGACTCCATTGGAGTTGTCTTGTGACAGCCAGAGCGAGAGCACCAGCAGCAGCGAGTACTGTTTGTATAAAGCGTTTATTTTGCATTTTGTTTACGACCTTCTACTAAGGAAGGGATTCTATTTGTGTTTATCTGCTCTGCATAGTAACTAACAGTTCTTGATAAAACTTTACGTAGTTTTCGTGTTAGATTTCTTAGTGTTTTCTTGATCGTTTAGAACAGAAAGCGCCCTAAAACCGTCTTTTGTTTGTTTCGCGGCCGTTAGCCACTAGTCACTTGAATCAGCAGATGCCTTGTGACAGCCTGAGCGAGAGCACCAGCAGCAGCGAGTAGTGTTTGTATAAAGCGTTTTTGTTCTTATTTGCTGCGCTTAGCTTTTAAATAGTTTTTCTGGGAAAACCTAGCGTAGTTTTCGCGTCTCGTATTTCAGTGAGTGTTTCTTGATTATCAGAGTAGCTCATCAGAAGATTATCTTGGGAATTTGTCACCGTATAGGGTAGGGTAAACATAGTCATGTGTAGGGACTGTGGTTGTTGTGAGCGGACGCAAAGAGAATTGGCCACTCTTCGGGGGCAGGTGGAGGCTTTGTCTGTTAGGCTCATCGAGCTCGAGGCGCAGGCGTCGGCTCGTAGTGGCGTTGGGGCAACTGTGGTGAGACCTATGCCTACTTCGGTGGCCTTGGAATCACATGGAGCCCCTGATGTCGCTGCGTCTTCCGGCAGTGAGCATCTTACCGGTCAGCCATCACTCCAGGGTGAATGGCGGACAGTGGTGGGCTCGCGCGTGCCTGGCCGAAAGGCGAAGGTGGGATCTGGCCGCGTGGCAGCTGCCTTACCCCTTTCCAACAGGTACGGGGTGCTTCCTAGTGGTGATGACATCGTTTCCGAGCCACCACAGGATGCCTCGCCTGTTGGGCCAGTGGCCGATTCTCCGGCAAGGTCCCGACAGTTACAGAGGGCGGGCCTATTAGTTATAGGGAGCTCCAACGTTAGGCGGGTTATGGAGCCCCTCAGGAAAATAGCGGGTAGGTCGGGGAAGAATGCCAGTGTGCACTCGGTGTGCTTGCCGGGGGGTCTCGTCCGTAATGTGGAGGAGGCCCTTCCGGCAGCTATTGAACGCACTGGGTGTGACCGGCTGCAGATAGTAGCACATGTCGGAACGAATGACGCCTGCCGCTTGGGTTCTGAGGCCATCCTTGGTTCCTTCCGGCGGCTGGCTGATTTGGTGAAGACAACCAGCATCGCACGCGGAGTGCAAGCTGAGCTTAATATCTGCAGCATAGTGCCCAGAGTCGATCGCGGTCCTCTGGTTTGGAGCCGTGTGGAGGGTCTAAACCAGAGGCTCAGACGACTCTGCGACTATAATGGTTGCAAATTCATCGACCTCCGTTATTGGGTGGAGAACTGTAGGGCCCCCCTAGACAGGTCAGGCGTGCACTACACACCGGAAGCAGCTACTAGGGTAGCAGAGTACGTGTGGCGTGCACACGGGAGTTTTTTAGGTTAGAGGGACCCCCCCTTGGGCGAAACGATAAAATACCTGACGGCTTACCAGAGAGGACATTATCATCGTTGATAAAGAACGTCCGTCCTCAGAGACCAAAAACAGGAAAAGTTAACGTAATATTGGTAAACTGCAGGAGTATCCAGGGCAAGGTTCCTGAATTAGTATCTCTTATTGAAGGAAATAGTGCGCATATAGTATTAGGAACGGAAAGTTGGTTAAAACCGGAAGTGAACAGTAACGAAATCCTAGACACAGAATGGAATATATACCGCAAGGATAGGATAAACGACAATGGTGGAGGAGTATTTATAGCAGTAAAGAATTCAATAATATCCAGTGAAGTTATTAGCGAATGCGAATGTGAAATAATCTGGGTTAAGCTAAGTATCAAAGGTGGGTCAGATATGATAGTCGGATGCTTCTATAGACCACCTGCATCAGCAACCGTAGTAGCTGAGCGCCTCAGAGAGAACCTGCAGAACGTCGTGAAGAAGTTTCGTGATCATACTATTGTAATAGGGGGAGACTTCAATCTACCAGGTATAGAATGGGATAGTCACACAATCAGAACTGGAGCCAGGGACAGAGACTCTTGTGACATTATCCTGACTGCCTTGTCCGAGGATTACTTCGAGCAGATAGTTAGAGAACCAACTCGTGAAGCTAACGTTTTAGACCTCATAGCAACAAATAGACCGGAACTTTTCGACTCCGTGAATGTAGAAGAGGGTATCAGTGATCATAAGTCAGTGGTTGCATCAATGACTACAAGTGTAATAAGAAATGCCAAGAAAGGAAGGAAAATATATTTGCTTAACAAGAGTGATAGGGCACAAATCGCAGAATATCTGAGTGACCACCATCAAACGTTCATTTCTGAGGAAGAGGATGTGGAACAAAAATGGAAAAAATTCAGAAACATCGTCCAGTACGCCTTAGATAAGTTCGTACCGACTAAGGTCCAAAGCGAGGGGAAAGATCCACCGTGGTATAACAATCATGTACGAAAGGTACTACGGAAACAAAGAAAGCTTCATCATAGGTTTAAGAGTAGTCGAATCATAGCTGATAAGGAAAAGCTGAACGAAGCGAAAAAGAGCGTAAAGAGAGCAATGAGAGAAGCATTCAACGAATTCGAACATAGAACATTGGCAAACAATCTAAACAAGAACCCTAAAAAGTTTTGGTCATATGTAAAATCGGTAAGCGGATCTAAATCCCCTATTCAGTCACTCGTTGACCACGATGGCACCGAAACAGAGGACGACCGAAGAAAGGCAGAAATACTGAATTCAGTGTTCCGAAACTGTTTCACTGCGGAAAATCGTAACACGGTCCCTGACTTCAGCCGTCGCACGGATGCCAAAATGGAAAATATTGAAATAAACGATATCGGAATTGAAAAACAACTGCTATCACTTAGTAGCGGAAAAGCATCCGGACCAGACGAGATACCCTTAAGATTCTACAGTGATTATGCTAAAGAACTTGCCCCCTTTCTATCAGCAATTTATCGTAGATCGCTGGAAGAACGTAAAGTACCTAGCGACTGGAAGAAAGCGCAGGTCGTTCCCATTTTCAAGAAGGGTCATAAATCAGATGCGAATAATTATAGGCCTATTTCGCTTACGTCAATCTGTTGTAGAATAATGGAACATGTTTTGTGTTCTCGTATTATGACGTTCTTAGATAATACAAATCTCCTTCATCATAACCAACATGGATTCCGCAAACAGAGATCATGTGAAACTCAGCTCGCCCTATTTGCCCAAGAAATTCACAGTGCCGTAGACACTGGCGAGCAGATTGATGCCGTATTCCTGGACTTCGGGAAGGCATTTGATACGGTTCCGCACTTACGTTTAGTGAAAAAAATACGAGCTTACGGAATATCGGACCAGGTTTGTGATTGGATTCAGGATTTCCTAGAAGAAAGAACACAACATGTCATTCTTAACGGTTCAAAATCTGCAGATGTAGAGGTAATTTCGGGAGTACCGCAAGGAAGCGTGATAGGACCTTTATTGTTTACAATATACATAAATGACTTAGTTGACAACATCGGTAGCTCCGTGAGGCTATTTGCAGATGTCACGGTTGTCTACAAGAAAGTAGCAACGTCAGAAGACTCGTACGTACTCCAGGAAGACCTGCAGAGGATTAATGCATGGTGCGACAGCTGGCAGCTTTCCCTAAACGTAGATAAATGTAATATAATGCGCATACATAGGGACAGAAATCCATTCCAGTACGATTATGCCATAGGTGGTAAATCATTGGAAGCGATAACGACCGTAAAATACTTAGGAGTTACTATCCGGAGCGATCTGAAGTGGAATGATCACATAAAACAAATAGTGGGAAAAGCAGGCGCCAGGTTGAGATTCATAGGAAGAATTCTAAGAAAATGTGACTCATCGACGAAAGAAGTAGCTTACAAAACGCTTGTTCGTCCGATTCTTGAGTATTGCTCATCAGTATGGGGCCCTTACCAGGTTGGATTAATAGAAGAGATAGACATGATCCAGCGAAAAGCAGCGCGATTCGTCATGGGGACATTTAGTCAGCGCGAGAGCGTTACGGAGATGCTGAACAAGCTCCAGTGGCGGACACTTCAAGAAAGGCGTTACGCAATACGGAGAGGTTTATTATCGAAATTACGAGAGAGCACATTCCGGGAAGAGATGGGCAACATATTACTACCGCCCACATATATCTCGCGTAATGATCACAACGAAAAGATCCGAGAAATTAGAGCAAATACGGAGACTTACAAGCAGTCGTTCTTCCCACGCACAATTCGTGAATGGAACAGGGAAGGGGGGATCAGATAGTGGTACAATAAGTACCCTCCGCCACACACCGTAAGGTGGCTCGCGGTGTATAGATGTAGATGTAGATGTAGAATCTCCTCCTTAAAACTCTTGCAATGCAAGGTAATTGAAAAATCTCGTCCACTCGACGCCAACTGAGGATCTGACTGGCGCATCTGTTGTTCAACACACAGTAGTTGTCACCCTCACTGGAATCAGTATCTGTGTGTGTGTTTTCGTAATCACGCACAATCTGCATCAATACTATTAACATTAGAGAGACAACCAACAATAAATAGCGCATCAAATATGACTGTAAAGTATTTTATTGCGATCGGAGGTTACAAACTGAAGTTTTACCCTGCATATTACGTTAAGTAAGATGTATTAACTCCATAGAATCGTTAGCAGAGACAGTGCGCTCTTGTTGTCGAGGCTCGCGACAAGTGCAGCGATTAGCAGTGCCCACTGCCGCCGTGATTTGTTCATGTTGGCTGAGCGTGGACACTGCAGCAGACGCTTCGCCATAAGCAGAAAGAAATCACCTTGGCTCTGACTGCAGTGAGCATATGTCACTGCCTGCGTGTTCTTATAGTAACCAACGTGAGACTCTACTCACAGGTGCCATGGAGCAATTGCGACGGGTATCATGACAATTGTCATCAGAATATTAACCAGTGATGAAATGTCCAATCGATTTGAATCCCAAGAAAATAAATGTGAGGTGACATCAAAATATATCCAACACACAAAAATTAACTGCAGGGCATTCATGTATGCGGTAGTAGCACACAAGGAAATATTATGTCTTGGAAGCGTATATTTCATTTCCTCTTCTCATATTATCGCCCTTGTTTGAGTATGAAGTGAGAAAATAAACACGAAAAACTAAAGTTCCTGAGAAGCATATCCGTCATTTCCTCTTCTCATACCATAACTTTTGTTTTAGTACGAAGTAAAAAAATAAACAGTTTAGAGTTGTGAAGCATAATATGACACCAGATTCTTATCGTAAGGGCTATCGGAAACGCAAAAAGCAGGGAGCTGTCCATTCTTTTGTCCAACAGTCTGTTTCCTTTCATGCATTACTCCCGCTAGGAGATCCTTATTTGAGGACTTGTGGGCATCATGTTCTTCAGCAGAAGAAGCCTTATGTTATCGTGCTAATTACGGTATGGAAAAAATGCAACAAACACGAGTTCCTCTAGAGCAGTGAGGATTTTTGCAAATGACTGTATTCAGCAATGACTGCCAGCTGCCACAACACTTCACAGAATCCATCTACACGGCAGGCTACACAACTGTGCGTGCACTTCAGACTTCTTTCAGTAAGACGTCAGGAGATGGGTGGAAACGTGAAATTAACGTCGCGTTCTAGCAATTACTCTTTTATAATTTTTATGTGAATATTCCGACAGCCAAAAGAACCCGTTAGTGTTAAACCATCGGAACTACATTAATATCAAACTGCAAGAACTTGAGACAATACGGGGACTCTTCTCTTGCTGGGTGACCTATTACTGTTATTTACGATTCCCCTCCGTCCTAGGCGTAATGCAAATGGAACTCCAGAGGCGCTTTCCGCTATTCTTGACAAACATCCGCAACTTGTAGTCACTGCGAGTCACAACTGCATGATGATAAAGGTTCAGGTTGTAAGTAGTTGTGGATGTGTTATGCTGTCAAACAGCTTACAGTAACGTTAATGGTGGCGTACATAATTTAGTGCTGACTACCAACATAAGTAAAGATAGTTTTGTGGCGTCGTCGCTTCTCTTTATTTGGCCTCGGCTTGATAATCCGATTTAACGATCATAGTACTCCACTCGCGGGCTGCTAATGATACTGTATGCCTAGAGAGATCATCGTGCGGGTATTACATTAATACTGCAATGAATTGCTTAACAAATATTACCCTCAGCTGTGCAGCTGGAATGACTCATTACACAGGTACTCTATGTTGCACTTGGTTAAGTGATCAGTTCGCTGAAATCCTGCTTCTACTGTTCGTAGATACTTGTATACTTCAAAAATGCTTCAAATGGCTCTGAGCACTATGGGTCTTAAGTTCTGAGGTCATCAGTCCGCTAGAACTTAGAACTAATTAAACCTAACTAACGTAAGGACATCAGACACATCCATGCCCGAGACAGGATTCGAACCTGCGACCGAAGCGGTCGCGCGGTTCCAAACTGTAGCACCTAGAACCTCTCGCCCCACCCCCCGGCCGGAATACTTGTATACTGACCATTCGTTATTTGACTAAATATGAACTACAATCTGATTCGCATATATATGGCATGGGTTAGCGCCGGCACAAAGCAATGACTAAGGATGGATGCCGTTGAAGTCCCGTTACATTGATGACAAGACAAATGTTCCCAAATGACCTCTATTGCCTCAAAAAGCTATTGCATCTTAAATATCGAAGGACCGATGTCCACACTGTCACAGCGCGTTGAAATACAGCAACGATTTCAGATGGAAATTTCTGTCCGACTGGGCTTCGAAACTGGACCTCCTGCTTACTAGACAGACGTGCTGATCACTGCACTAATTTTTTTTTTTTTTTTAAGTATGAGAATACTTTCAGCACCAGGTAGGCGGAGGCGAAGAGGGCAGGGTCGAAGATCCGGGGCCTGGCCACAGTGCCTCCACCATACCTGTCACTGTGTAGCTGCATTATTCCCATGTATTCCATGTTTGCATCCGTATATTCCTTTAAATTGTAGTAGTAATTAAGGTAAAATAAATTACAGATTGCCGCCTCCAATGGCGTGCGTTCCTTGTAGAACATAACTTGTTGTTGTTGTTGTTGTGGTCTTCAGTCCTGAGACTGGTTTGATGCAGCTCTCCATGCTACTCTATCCTGTGCAAGCTTCTTCATCTCCCAGTATCTACTGCAACCTACATCCTTCAGAATCTGCTTAGTGTATTCATCTCTTGGTCTCCCTCTACGATTTTTACCCTCCACACTGCCCTCCAATGCTAAATTTGTGATCCCTTGATGCCTCAAAACATGTCCTACCAACCGATCCCTTCTTCTAGTCAAGTTGTGCCACAAACTTCTCTTCTCCCCAACCCTATTCAAAACCTCCTCATTAGTTACGTGATCTACCCACCTTATCTTCAGCATTCTTCTGTAGCACCACATTTCGAAAGCTTCTATTCTCTTCTTGTCCAAACTAGTTATCGTCCATGTTTCACTTCCATACATGGCTACACTCCATACAAATACTTTCAGAAACGACTTCCTGACACTTAAATCTATACTTGATGTTAACAAATTCCTCTTCTTGAGAAACGCTTTCCTTGCCATTGCCAGTCTACATTTTATATCCTCTCTACTTCGACCATCATCGGTTATTTTACTCCCTAAATAGCAAAACTCCTTTACTACTTTAAGTGTCTCATTTCCTAATCTAATTCCCTCAGCATCACCCGACTTAATTTGACTACATTCCATTACCCTCGTTTTGCTTTTGTTGATGTTCATCTTATATCCTCCTTTCAAGACACTGTCCATTCCGTTCAACTGCTCTTCCAAGTCCTTTGCTGTCTCTGACAGAATTACAATGTCATCGGCGAACCTCAAAGTTTTTACTTCTTCTCCATGAACTTTAATACCTACTCCGAATTTTTCTTTTGTTTCCTTTACTGCTTGCTCAATATACAGATTGAATAACATCGGGGAGAGGCTACAACCCTGTCTTACTCCTTTCCCAACCACTGCTTCCCTTTCATGCCCCTCGACTCTTATAACTGCCATCTGGTTTCTGTACAAACTGTAAATAGCCTTTCGCTCCCTGTATTTTACTCCTGCCATCTTCAGAATTTGAAAGAGAGTATTCCAGTTAACATTGTCAAAAGCTTTCTCTAAGTCTACAAATGCTAGAAATGTAGGTTTGCCTTTTCTTAATCTTTCTTCTAAGATAAGTCGTAAGGTCAGTATTGCCTCACGTGTTCCAACATTTCTACGGAATCCAAACTGATCTTCCCCGAGGTCGGCTTCTACCAGTTTTTCCATTCGTCTGTAAAGAATTCGCGTTAGTATTTTGCAGCTGTGACTTATTAAACTGATAGTTCGGTAATTTTCACATCTGTCAACACCTGCTTTCTTTGGGATTGGAATTATTATATTCTTCTTGAAGTCTGAGGGTATTTCGCCTGTCTCATACATCTTGCTCACCAGATGGTAGAGTTTTTTCATGACTGGCTCTCCCGAGGCCATCAGTAGTTCCAATGGAATGTTGTCTACTCCCGGGGCCTTGTTTCGACTCAGGTCTTTCAGTGCTCTGTCAAACTCTTCACACAGTATCTTATCTCCCATTTCGTCTTCATCTACATCCTCTTCCATTTCCATAATATTGTCCTCAAGTACTTCGCCCTTGTATAAACCCTCTATATACTCCTTCCACCTTTCTGCCTTCCCTTCTTTGCTTAGAAGAAGCATAACTTATAACAGTGAAAAGGGTGACGGAAAAATACATAACAAACATTCATTGAGAAATATATTCACAATTTAAGTTATTATGCAATGGATGCATATGAGGTCTGTAAGGAAGCCATATATTTTTCAACAAATGAAACAAATTTCGGAGCCGGAGGGATTTTGCCAAATTAGAACATTTCTGATTTTAGAACCAACGCGAAAGAATATTCCAGGAATAAAAAAGAAAGTGAAAGAGTAGTATTCTGCTTCTAATCAATAAAACTGTCCACCTCTTTGTAGCCCACATAAAACCATAGATAAAATAATTTGAAACTATTACTTATATTTGTTATTCTTCTTCAGCTTAAAATGTTCTTCTGCAATATAGATCATGTACTCTTCTAAGTTCTAAGTTTTGTTTGTTACGACGTAAAACACAAACTGTTCCACAAGCCACGAATAACTGTTATTCTTTGCGGACGGGTAACATTTACAGTCGGGTTGTAAAGCTTCAGTTATCGGTATATGACTTTCTGCGGTTCTGTTGATAGTGCTAATTTCTTCCTAGTCCAGTTCCAAATTCTGATTATATTTTCACATAAGAAGATTTGCGCTACAGTTTCTACAAGCCGACATTTGTCGCAGTATGGAGATGGTCTCAATTTGATTTTCCATAATCGTTCCGCTGAGGGTATGGTTTCGTTTACAACGTCACACCATACGGCACTGACTCTAGTTGGTAGAATTTGTTGATATTTTTCCAGACGTTTCTCCAGTTTTTTGTAGGTTGATTTACCGGAATTGGTTTGTGAAGACGATGTCTGGTAATATAATCATAGACTATTCTAGGGCTGGTTTGTGCTGGTGGAAGTCTTATACAGCTCCAATCGCCATAGTACTTTCGGACGTAAACTAGGCTGGCATGCTACATTAACAGGAGCGTTCCTATCCCCAGGATCTAACGAACAGAAGTTTCGTGAAGCCTGTCTTAGTGGTATGTATTAGTTTAAAAGCATGTCTTTAATTCGAAGTCCTCCGTTTTGCCTCTGCAATGTTGCCGTGTGAAAGAATACTTTGAAGATACACTCCTGGAAATGGAAAAAAGAACACATTGACACCGGTGTGTCAGACCCACCATACTTGCTCCGGACACTGCGAGAGGGTTGTACAAGCAATGATCACACGCACGGCACAGCGGACACACCAGGAACCGCGGTGTTGGCCGTCGAATGGCGCTAGCTGAGCAGCATTTGTGCACCGCCGCCGTCAGTGTCAGCCAGTTTGCCGTGGCATACGGAGCTCCATCGCAGTCTTTAACACTGGTAGCATGCCGCGACAGCGTGGACGTGAACCGTATGTGCAGTTGACGGACTTTGAGCGAGGGCGTATAGTGGGCATGCGGGAGGCCGGGTGGACGTACCGCCGAATTGCTCAACACGTGGGGCGTGAGGTCTCCACAGTACATCGATGTTGTCGCCAGTGGTCGGCGGAAGGTGCACGTGCCCGTCGACCTGGGACCGGACCGCAGCGACGCACGGATGCACGCCAAGACCGTAGGATCCTACGCAGTACTGTAGGGGACCGCACCGCCACTTCCCAGCAAATTAGGGACACTGTTGCTCCTGGGGTATCGGCGAGGACCATTCGCAACCGTCTCCATGAAGCTGGGCTACGGTCCCGCACACCGTTAGGCCGTCTTCCGCTCACGCCCCACATCGTGCAGCCCGCCTCCAGTGGTGTCGCGACAGGCGTGAATGGAGGGACGAATGGAGACGTGTCGTCTTCAGCGATGAGAGTCGCTTCTGCCTTGGTGCCAATGATGGTCGTATGCGTGTTTGGCGCCGTGCAGGTGAGCGCCACAATCAGGACTGCATACGACCGAGGCACACAGGGCCAACACCCGGCATCATGGTGTGGGGAGCGATCTCTTACACTGGCCGTACACCACTGGTGATCGTCGAGGGGACACTGAATAGTGCACGGTACATCCAAACCGTCATCAAACCCATCGTTCTACCATTCCTAGACCGGCAAGGGAACTTGCTGTTCCAACAGGACAATGCGCGTCCGCATGTATCCCGTGCCACCCAACGTGCTCTAGAAGGTGTAAGTCAACTACCCTGGCCAGCAAGATCTCCGGATCTGTCCCCCATTGAGCATGTTTGGGACTGGATGAAGCGTCGTCTCACGTGGTCTGCACGGTCAGCACGAACGCTAGTCCAACTGAGGCGCCAGGTGGAAATGGCATGGCAAGCCGTTCCACAGGACTACATCCAGAATCTCTACGATCGTCTCCATGGGAGAATAGCAGCCTGCATTGCTGCGAAAGGTGGATATACACTGTACTAGTGCCGACATTGTGCATGCTCTGTTGCCTGTGTCTATATGCCTGTGGTTCTGTCAGTGTGATCATGTGATGTATCTGACCCCAGGAATGTGTCAATAAAGTTTTCCCTTCCTGGGACAATGAATTCACGGTGTTCTTATTTCAATTTCCAGGAGTGTATTATGAACACCTCACATAAAGAATATGTTCCACTGCGAAAGATAATCTTATAAGCACTAGAAGTTGCTGTAGGTTAAGTGGGGTCTAAACCCAGTACGTACTGGATATACACCTCTGCAAAAAGACCAATGATAATTTATCGGCCGGCCGCGGTGGTCTAGCGGTTCTAGGCGCTCCGTCCGGAGCCGCGCGACTGCTATGGTCGCAGGTTCGAATCCTGCCTCGGGCATGGATGTGTGTGATGTCCTTAGGTTAGTTAGGTTTAAGTAGTTCTAAGTTCTAGGGGACTGATGACCATAGATGTTAAGTCCCATAGTGCTCAGAGCCATTTTTGATAATTTATCGGCCTATAATATGAACAAAGTCGAACAGAAGGTGGCTGCTAGGGAGTCTTGCAAAGTGCAGAGACTGGCCTGCTTTCACAGACAGATAGAATTAGCAGGACATCCACTCTTGGAATGGATATTATGCTAGACATGCCCGCCTTACACCTGTGGCTTAAATTGGAGGCAGAGCCAGGGACATAAAGGCTAAAAATTGGAAATAACTGGATATAGTTAGAATATACGGAATCCCAAATCAGTATGGCGATGGCTGGGGAAATGTCGACTAACTATACAATAACTTCTAGCTGTTTCAATAAACCTTGCCATGTACAGTTGGAAGCAGGGAGCAGTGGAAGTACGAATCACTACACCGTGCAGGAGACAAAATATAGTGGTTTACTGACATGTCGGAAACATATGAAAGTACCGGGTCTGGTGTATTGCCTAGAATCTCTTGAGGGAAGATGGCCACAGTATTACACAGTATCTTCTATCAGCATGTGCACGGAGGAGAATTAGAGTAGACCCTACAAGAATCGTAGGATCTACTTTTATTCAGACAGCCAAGCAGCTCTGAAATCTCTATCAGCCTCTGCAACTAGATCGAAGGTCGTTGCAGAATGCCATGAAGCATTTTCTTTCGGACATGTCCGAAAGAACAGACACCACACAAATATTCATATACAGGGTGTTTCAGGAGGAATAGTAGATATTTTAGCAGGTGGTAGTACAGACGAATTGCATAAAAAAATTCCATATAAATGCATCCACTTTTTATTGAGTACAGAAATACAGCTGTTACTACGTAACCCTAACAAACTCAAAGCAAAGGCAAACGAGGACATTCAAAGTTGTTTTTCAAAAATTCACTCACCAGCTTCAATGCAAATTTGCCTTCTCTTGATAACACCACGTGTTGCTCTTCTGAGGTCGACTTTGCGTTCATTTATGATGGCTGAACTATTAATAATCCGAACGATCAAATCGACTCTTGGGTTTACTTTTTCTTTGTAGACTTCGCATTTAACCATCGTCGCAGACAACAATCCAAAGAGATAAGGTCCGGGGACCTTGAAGGACAAGAAAAATGCCCATATCTAATGATCCATCTTCCGGGAAATATTAGGTTTGGATAATGTGTCACCTGACAACTAGAATGTGCAGGAGCCCCGACATGCTGGAGGTACATACGCATTCTTGTAGCGAACTGAACCTACATCTCGGTTCTTACTATAGTGCAATAGGTGCGCACTGGTTAGATGTAACTGAAGAGAGACTACAACTCGGATTGTGGTTAAGGGCGGATCCCAAAGCGCATGGCCACGAAAAATAGAAGCGGAAACTTAATGTCATCAGAACCTTGTTGAAAGACCATGAAAAGCGATCGTTAGACCGACTGCAGGAAGTTCAGTTTATTAATACATAAAAACTTAACAAAATATATCAAGTCGCAGCAGTCTTACCGATACTGCAGGTCACTGCACATCAAATATTAGCTGTAGCCTCTTGGTATGTGTGGAAACAAAATACACCCCTGGAAATTGAAATAAGAACACCGTGAATTCATTGTCCCAGGAAGGGGAAACTTTATTGACACATTCCTGGGGTCAGATACATCACATGATCACACTGACAGAACCACAGGCACATAGACACAGGCAACAGAGCATGCACACACACCGGTGTCAATGTGTTCTTTTTTCCATTTCCAGGAGTGTAGTTTTCCGTCCAGGGCTACCTCTAGATACACTACAACCCTCTCTAAAGTTTCATCGAGAAACATAATTTTTCAGTATGTGTGCTGAACATGCTTCCCCATAAATAATACTACACCAATTTTCGTGGGGCTCGTCTTTAAATACTTTTTCACAATGTTCAGTGCACATAGGTTTAACAGTACTAGCAAATTTTCTAGATCTTACGGTGAATAAATCGTCTACTTATTCTTTTCAAGAGTAGTCTCCCATCAGTTCATCTATGAGTTCATTCGCCATTAGGCTCTTCATCTCTAACCATTTACTCGAAGGTCGTATTACTAGAATCCCCTCGACATCCAGGAAGATACAGAGAGCATCCAGAAAGGGTAGTGCTTTTTCCACCTTCCAAACAAGTTGGTGAAGTGTTACTCCACATGATTTGCTTTGCAAGTATTATAAAAATGTGGCAGTTCATAGATAAAATTACATATTCACAACAACAAAAAATCTGTCAGCAGAAAACAAAAGTGGCATTATGAATTTGGCAGTACCGTAAGGTTCTCGCTTTGACACTAAGGGTTACTAAAAGTAGCAAGACGAATTTTGCTACAGCGTTGTCCTACGATTCCCTCATTGAATTTGTATCTGCCTGCTTGTAGTTCTGCTACAAAAGAATTAAAAATCTGGCTTACAGCGAGTCTCGAAAGGCAAACAAAGGCGGCGTGCAACTGACAGGCAAGCACGTTACCTTTTTTCTTTTCGTTTCATTTTGTTCGCTACGGTTCGTTGTGTTTCATTGTAGCGGACGTCACATGACATTCGTCGCAGCTCGTTGTTGATCTTTTCAATCAGTTTTTTTTTTCTTTATGACAGAGGGCAACCAGCTCTCTGACCGAACACGCTGAGCTTCCGTGCCGGCATTTACCTAGGAGCTAGCGAACAGCTGTGGGTCTTTGACGTACTTATTGGCTCAGTGGCCACTATGGCAGATAAATCGCAACATAAGAGACGAGAACAGTTGTATTTCCCGTGTGGAACGACTTTAGTTGACTCAGAAGCATTAACTGATATCCTTATATCACAACTCAAGAGAAAATCACTCACAGTATTCAATTGAAATGACACGATAATATCAAGTGAATTTAGCAGGATAGTTCTATGCCATCAACTAGTCGGTAACAGAGTTGCCAAACATATTCTGCGCTGTTGCCAAGTTTCAGTTATACTGCCACGGAGAATACCGGCTGATGTGTTCTGTGAGTGACCTCGGGAGTGACTATAGCTTCGTCTCAAAGTTGCGGGTGACAAGGGCTGCAAGATCCGCATTGTACGTCAATGAGTCTTATTCGCATTTCTGTAACTAGGTTTAGGGGCTAGCGTGCAATTACTTGTAATACATCGATGCACTGAATGCAAACTAAATGTAATAAATTGATAGCTGCAACAATTATTTGTGTTTTACTGTCTTAATCGGACCGAAATCTTGAAAGCGTCTTCACCAGACCCGATTCACAATTTTGGAGCTTCTCCAGTGGTTGAGTTGGCAATGTACAATATTGTTATTGAAATTACTGTCATTGGCACATCCGCCAGAAGACAGGCATGGCAAGGCTTATTGTTGTCAGCTTTCCTGACGGATATCCTGCCTTTGCTCGAAAAATGAAGACTTAAGGTGAATTCGAACATTCTATATGGCGAAAACTTGATGTTTCTATTCTTCCAACTCTAACATTCAAATAACAGTTACAATAAGCGGCAGAAAAGCGCCTGTGAACCAACAGTTAATAATACAATCATAATTAGTGGAATCTGACAAATTCCATGTGTCTTCTGATAAGTGTGAAAAACTACTTTTTTCATCTTCACAGCACCGCAGTATGAACTGAAGGGTTTCATACGACACCTATACTTAATTTTGTTGTGATTGTTTTCAATGACAAGGGGAGGAGCAAAACTATCTGTATTAAACATATTTTTCCAGCGGAATTTGAATCTTTGGCTACAGTTGCAGTAGCACGTCTAGTGAGGTATCAAGAATGTGAACAATCACTCATTGCTATAGTATAGGCAACGGCAGAAAGAAGCAGGTTTCCGACAAAGTAAACTATGAGCGACACTGTTGCTGTCACTTATTAAACAGGAATTTTTCAGAAAATTACAACTATATCTAGTGAAATAAGTAGGGTGATGCAGTTTTAGTCCGGCACTATCACTGAGCTGCCAAACATTTTCCGAATAACATTTCAGGTAAAAATGAGTCTGTGTGTTGTGTATATGTGTGTGTGTGTGTGTGTGTGTGTGTGTGTGTGTGTGTATGTGTGTCTGTTCTTTCGGACATTGCGGAAAGAACCGACACTACGAATCGAAATGGACAGGCTTGTTAATCTACACTCCTGGAAATTCAAATAAGAACACCGTGAATTCATTGTCCCAGGAAGGGGAAACTTTATTGACACATTCCTGGGGTCAGATACATCACATGATCACACTGACAGAACCACAGGCACATAGACACAGGCAACAGAGCATGCACAATGTCGGCACTAGTACAGTGTATATCCACCTTTCGCAGCAATGCAGGCTGCTATTCGCCCATGGAGACGATCGTAGAGATGCTGGATGTAGTCCTGTGGAACGGCTTGCCATGCCATTTCCACCTGGCGCCTCAGTTGGACCAGCGTTCGTGCTGGACGTGCAGACCGCGTGAAACGACGCTTCATCCAGTCCCAAACATGCTCAATGGAGGACAGATCCGGAGATCTTGCTGGCCAGGGTAGTTGACTTCCACCTTACACCTACAGGGTGTTATATGGCATTTTTCTGCAATCTGTCTATACTCCCACCTGCTACAATTTTTACTATTCCTCCTGAAACATCCTGTATAATTATTTGGGTCTCGACGGGTCATCGAAAGTTTTCAGTGTTAGACGCACGTTATCGTCCGAATCCTAGCGGGAATACAGTGTGGCCGCGAGCGAGTGGAATATTGGCCAGGGGGGGGGGGGGGGGGGGGCGGTGGGCAGGAACAGGGGGTACCACGCATGTGGTATGCGGCAAAGATGGGAATTCGCGTCTGACGAGGAGCGTGTGTAGATTGGTGCTGCAGAGAGGTTGGCTGCTGTGTCCCGACAGTAGCCTCCGTCGGAGGAACGAGTCCTCCCTCCGGCATAGGCGTGTGTGTTGTCCACAGCGTAAGTTAGTTTAAGATAGATTAAGTAGTGTGTAAGCTTAGGGACCGATGACCTAAGCAGCTTGGTCTCATAAGTTCTTACCACAAATTTACAAAATTTTAAATCCAGAATACGGCATTTCGGTTCTTACAATAGTGCAATAGGCGCGCACTGGTTAGATGTTACTGAAGAGAGACTACAACTCGGATTGTGGTTAAGGGCGAATCCCAAGCGCATGGCCACGAACAATTGGGAGCGGAAACTTAATGTCATCAGAACCTTGTTGAAGGACCATGAAAGGCGATCGTTAGACCGACTGCAGAAAGTTCAGTTTATAAATACATACATACTTAGCAAAATACATCAAGTCGCAGCAGTCTTACCGATACTGCAGGTCACTGCACATAAAATATCTTCAAAGTATCCTTCCACACGGCGACATTGCAGAGGCAAAACGGAAGCCTTGGAATTGGTTCAAAGGTTCAAAGGGCATTGAGCACTAAGGGACTTAACATCTATGGTCATCAGTCCCCTAGAACTTAGAACTACTTAAATCTAACTAACCTAACGACAGCACACAACATCCAATCATCACGAGGCAGAGAAAATCCCTGACCCCGCCGGGAATCGAACCCGGGAACCCGGGCGCGAGAAGCGAGAACGCTACCGCACGACCACGAGCTACGGACGCTTGGAATTAAAGACGTGCATTTAAACTAATACATACCACTAAGACAGGCTTCACGAAACTTCTGTTCGTTAGATCCTGGGGATAGGAACGCTCCTGTTAATGTAGCATGCCAGCGTAGATTATGTCCGAAATTACTATGGCGATTGGAGCTGTATAAGACTTCCACCAGCACAAACCAACCCTAGAATAGTCTATGATTATATTACCAGACATCGTCTTCACGAACCAATTCCGGTAAATCAACCTACAAAAAACTGGAGGAACGACTGGAAAAATATCAACAATAAAATTCTACCAACTAGAGTCAGTGCCGTATGGTGTGACGTTGTAAACGAAACCATACCCTCAGCGGAACGATTATGGAAAATCAAATTGAGACCATCTCCATACTGCGACAAATGTCGGCTTGTAGAAACTGTAGCGCACATCTTCTTATGTGAAACTATAATCAGAATTTGGAATTGGACTAGGAAGAAATTAGCACTCTCAACAGAACCGCAGCAAGTCATATACCGATGACTGAAGCTTTACAACCCGACTGGGAATGTTACCCGTCCGCAAAGAATAACAGTTATTCGTGGCTTGTGGGACAGTTTGTGTTTTACGTCGTAACAAACAAAACTTAGAACTTAGAAGAGTACATGTTCTATATTGCAGAAGAACATTTTAAGCTGAAGAAGAATAACAAATATAAGTAATGGTTTCAAATTATTTTATCTATGGTTTTATGTGGGCTACAAAGAGGTGGACAGTTTTATTGATTAGAAGCAGAATACTACTCTTTCACTTTCTTTTTTATTCCTGGAATATTCTTTTACGTTGGTTCTAAAATCAGAACTGTTCTAATTTGGCAAAACTCCTCCGGCTCCGAAATTTGTTTCATTTGTTGAAAAATATATGGATTCCTTACAGACCTCATATGCATCCATTGCATAATAACTTAAATTGTGAATATATTTCTCAATGAATGTTTGTTATGTATTTTTCCGTCACCCTTTTCACTGTTACAAGTTATGTTCTACAAGGAACGCACGCCATTGGAGGCGGCAATCTGTAATTTATTTTACCTTAATTACTACTACAGTTTAAAGGAATATACGGATGCAAACATGGAATACTTGGGAATAATGCAGCTACTCAGTGACAGGTATGGTAGAGGCATTGTGGCCAGGCCACGGATCTTCGACCCCTGCCCTCTTTGTCTCCGCCTACCTGGCGATGAAAGTCTTCTCAAACTTTTAAAAAAAATAGTGCAGTAATCAGAACGTCTGTCTAGCAAGCAGGAGGTCCAGTTTCGAAGCCCAGTCGGTCAGAAATTTCCATCTGCAATCGTTGCTATATTTCAACGCGCTGTGACAGTGTGGACATCGGTCCTTCGATATTTAGGATGCAATTTCTTTTTGAGGCAATAGAGGTCATTTGGGAACATTTGTCTTGCCATCAATGTAACGGGACTTCAACGGCATCCAACCCTTAGTAATTGCTTCGTGCCGGCGCTAATCCATGCCATATATATGCGAATCAGATTGTAGTTCATATTTAGTCAAATAACGAATGGTCAGTATACAAGTATTCCGGCCGGGGGGGGGGGGGGGCGAGAGGTTCTAGGTGCTACAGTTTGGAACCGCGCGACCGCTACGGTCGCAGGTTCGAATCCTGTCTCGGGCATGGATGTGTCCGATGTCCTTAGGTTAGTTAGGTTGAATTAGTTCTAAGTCTTAGCAGATTGATGACCTCAGAACTTAAGACCCATAGTGCTCAGAGCCATTTGAAGCATTTTTGAAGTATACAAGTATTTACGAACTGTAGAAGCAGGATTTCAGCGAACTGATCATTTAACCAAGTGCAACATAGAGTACATGTGTAATGAGTCATTCCAGCTGCATAGCTGAGGGTAATATTTGTTAAGCAATTCATTGCAGTATTAATGTAATACCCGCACGATGATCTCTCTAGGCACACAGTATCACTAGCAGCCAGCGAGTGGAGTACTATGTTCGTAAAATCGGATTACTCAAGCTGAGGCCAAATAAAGAGAAGCGACGACGCCACAACACTATCTTTACTTAAGTAGGTAGTCAGCACTAAATTATGTACGCCACCATTAACGTTACTGTAAGCTGTTTGACAGCATAACACCACCACAACTACTGACAACATGAACCATTATCATCACGCAGTTGTGACTCGCAGTGATTACAAGTTGCTGATGTTTGTCAAGAATAGCGGAAAGAGTCTCTGAAGTTCCATTTGCATTACGCCTAGGATGGAGGGGACTCCTAAATAACAGTAATAGGTCACCCAGCAAGAGAAGAGTCCACGTATAGTCTCAAGTTCTTGCAGTTTGATATTAATGCTGTTTCGATGGTTTAACACTAACGGGTTCTTTTGGCTGTCGGAATATTCACATAAAAATTATAAAAGTGTAATTGCTAGAACGCGACGTTAATTTCACGTTTCCACCCATCTCCTGACGTCTTACTGAACGAAGTCTGAAGTGCACGCACAGTTGTGTAGCCTGCCGTGTAGATGGATTCTGTGAAGTATTGCGACAGCTGGCAGTCATTGCTGAATACAGACATTTGCAAAAATCCTCACTGCTCTAGAGGAACTCGTGTTTGTTGCATTTTTTTCATACTGTAATTAGCACGATAACATAAGGCTTATTCTGCTGAAGAACATGATGCTCACAAGTCCTAAGATAAGAATCTCCTAGCAGGAGTAATGCATGAAAGGAAACAGACTGTTGGACAAAAGAATGGAAAGCTCCCTGCTTTTTGCGTTTCCGATAGCGCTTACGATAAGAATCTGGTGTCATATTATGCTTCACAACTCTAAACTGTTTATTTTTTTACTTCGTACTAAAACAAAAGTTATGGTATGGGAAGAGGAAATGACTGATATGCTTCTCAGGAACTTTAGTTTTTCGTGTTTATTTTCTCACTTCATACTCAAACAAGGGCGTTAATATGAGAAGAGGAAATGAAATATACGCTTCCAAGACATAATATTTCCTTGTGTGCTACTACTGCATACATGAATGCCATGCAGTTAATTTTTGTATGTTGGATATATTTTGATATAACCTCACATTTATTTGTAAGAAGGTTCCTATTTTCTTGGGATTCAAATCGAGTGGACATTTGATCACTGGTTAATATTCTGATGACTATTGTCATGACAACCGTTGCAATTGCTCCATGGCACCTGTGAGTAGAGTCTCACGTTGGTTACTATAAGAACACGCAGGCAGTGACATACGCTCACTGCAGTCAGAGCCAAGGTGATTTCTTTCTGTTTATGGCGAAGCGTCTGCTGCAGTGTCCCCGCTCAGCCAACATAAGCAAACCGCGGCGGCATTGGGCACTGCTAATCGCTGCACTTGTCGCGAGCCTGGACGACAAGAGCGCACTGTCTCTGCTAACGATTCTATGGAGTTAATACATCTTACTTAACGTAATATACAGGACGTAGGTTGGGTAAAAATTCAGTTTGTAACCTCCCATCGCATTAAAATACTTTACAGTCATATTTGATGCAATATTTGTTGTTGGTTGTCTCTCTAATGTTAATAGCATTGATGCAGATTGTGCGTGAATACGAAAACACACACACACACACAAACAGATATTGATTCCAGTGAGGGTGACAACTACTGTGTGTTGAAAAACAGATGCGCCAGTCAGTTCCTCAGTTGGCGTCGAATGGACGAGATTTTTCAATTACCTTGCATTGCAAGAGTTTTAAGAGGGAGATTAAAAGTAAATGGCCTTGTATGCTAAAGAGCTGCGACAAAGCAAAGAATGACCGATTAACAGATAATTGTACACACGGGTTCTGTGGACAAGTATACTTTTAGTAACCAACCCACCTACGATCATTACGTAAGGTTTCTCGAAGGCGTAGGGCCATTGATTTCATTAAGTCGTCTACAGTGTAGCGTGATGGTTTACTTCCCACCATACGTCTTCTATATTCGTCCAAAGGTCGCTTGCATTTTTAGGTCCCCATGGCAACGACCTTGTTACATCTGCCCACATATTCTCTATCTGGTTGATGTTCGGTGATAGTGGAACAAACGGCAACAGCTTTACCCTCTCTTGGCCCTGAAACCAATCTCGCACTGCTCTGCTACGATGGATGGAGCTCTGCTCCTGTAAATAAACTGTTATCTCGTTAGTTCATATATTTATATTTAAATAACGTATTTGTAATAAGCACATTGTATAATGGTTTTCCACAGTGTTTAAGAATTCGGGCTCTGTAATACACAAGTGATCTAGATTCTACAGTCCGATTAAGAGTGTGGTTCACCCAGTATATCATATGATGAGAGTGGTAGTCGGATATCCACATTAAGACAGACTGGCTGAATCCGATTAGAACGATCCGGTATCGAAATGAAATTACAGAAATCGGATAATTTGAACGTCTGTATTGCAACAATGCTGCGCACATAAATTCCTAAGATGGAGTAATAGGTAGTAACTGTCTAAGAAAAGTGTGAAATATGTATACTAGCAGCAATGTATCGTAATTATAACTCATATTTATATGATGGAAATACTGAATCGGACAGTACACATCTACACTCCTGGAAATGGAAAAAAGAACACATTGACACCGGTGTGTCAGACACACCATACTTGCTCCGGACACTGCGAGAGGGCTGTACAAGCAATGATCACACGCACGGCACAGCGGACACACCAGGGACCGCGGTGTTGGCCGTCGAATGGCGCTAGCACCGCCGCCGTCAGTTTCAGCCAGTTTGCCGTGGCATACGGAGCTCCATCGCAGTCTTTAACACTGGTAGCATGCCGCGACAGCGTGGACGTGAACCGTATATGCAGTTGACGGACTTTGAGCGAGGGCGTATAGTGGGCATGCGGGAGGCCGGGTGGACATACCGCCGAATTGCTCAACACGTGGGGCGTGAGGTCTCCACAGTACATCGATGTTGTCGCCAGTGGTCGGCGGAAGGTGCACGTGCCCGTCGACCTGGGACCGGACCGCAGCGACGCACGGATGCACGCCAAGACCGTAGGATTCTACGCAGTGCCGTAGGGGACCGCACCGCCACTTCCCAGAAAATTAGGGACACTGTTGCTCCTGGGGTATCGGCGAGGACCATTCGCAACCGTCTCCATGAAGCTGGGCTACGGTCCCGCACACCGTTAGGCCGTCTTCCGCTCACGCCCCAACATCGTGCAGCCCGCCTCCAGTGGTGTCGCGACAGGCGTGAATGGAGGGACGAATGGAGACGTGTCGTCTTCAGCGATGAGAGTCGCTTCTGCCTTGGTGCCAATGATGGTCGTATGCGTGTTTGGCGCCGTGCAGGTGAGCGCCACAATCAGGACTGCATACGACCGAAGCGCACAGGGCCAACACCCGGCATCATGGTGTGGGGGGCGATCTCCTACACTGGCCGTACACCACTGGTGATCGTCGAGGGGACACTGAATAGTGCACGGTACATCCAAACCGTCATCGAACCCATCGTTCTACCATTCCTAGACCGGCAAGGGAACTTGCTGTTCCAACAGGACAATGCACGTCCGCATGTATCCCGTGCCACACAACGTGCTCTAGAAGGTGTAAGTCAACTATCCTGGCCAGCAAGATCTCCGGATCTGTCCCCCATTGAGCATGTTTGGGACTGGATGAAGCGTCGTCTCACGCGGTCTGCACGTCCAGCACGAACGCTGGTCCAACTGAGGCGCCAGGTGGAAATGGCATGGCAAGCCGTTCCACAGGACTACATCCAGCATCTCTACGATCGTCTCCATGGGAGAATAGCAGCCTGCATTGCTGCGAAAGGTGGATATACACTGTACTAGTGCCGACATTGTGCATGCTCTGTTGCCTGTGTCTATGTGCCTGTGGTTCTGTCAGTGTGATCATGTGATATATCTGACCCCAGGAATGTGTCAATAAAGTTTCCCCTTCCTGGGACAATGAATTCACGGTGTTCTTATTTCAATTTCCAGGAGTGTATTTCAGTGGTGGAAAGATACACCATATCGAATTTGCTGATGACATAATGACAATAATAATAATGATAATAATAATAAAAATCCCGTGTGGCCGATAGGGGATACCCTCCCCGATATGGGTGGTAGCGAGGAAATCAAATACTTGGGGTGAACCAAATACTAACACAAACCTGAACTGCTACCCAATCCTTTGAACCCAAAATCCAGTCACGTCTGAGTGAAAATCACTTCTACTCTGCTCATCGTCTGTTAGCTCAACGAGCGTAGCTGAAAATATTTGTTTCTAAAGGCTTCAACACCCTCTGGTCCTGTCAGGTCCTGGTATCACTCCTGCCAAACCAATGAAACACATGGAAATACGAACTATGGAATCAAAGTCAACTTTACCCCAAGTGGTACACAACCCGGCTGTCGACAGGCGGCAGTTGGATTTTCGGATTCTGGGGAGTCCAGGTTAGCACGGCAGAGAATATCGGAGATCTCTGGTAAATTTCCCCACAAGTAGAAAACATACATTTGAAAACTAAACATCGATACATTGATCCCAGCACGAAAAGTAAATAATCTCACAAAATAAATCGACCGACAAAAAATTCTCATCCTTGCTCTTCAAGAACCACGACTAACTGACAATGAAACCTTGCATTACGGAAACCATTGCATCTTCAAGAGCAAAATACAACAAAGGTAGCGAAAGGCGTACCAATCTTCGGCATTGCATTTCTCGAACACAGTTCCGTCATCAACACTGTCAAAGAAATCACTCCCATCAACAATCGACGTATGACTATGCTCATTCAGAGCCCCAGTAAAATATATACACTCACCAATGCACATGCCCCCACCTATATCGAAAAGAAGAAAAACTCTGGAATACACTCGAAGTGACTATGAGCAAAATTTACCAGGATGACGTGAAAATACTAATGGGAGACTTCAACTTTGTATTTGGGACACACGAAACCTGCAGAAAAAACATTGGTACAAATTCAACACACCGAAACGCTTAGATCACGTCTGACTGACATTTGCCAACAATTCAACCACAAAAGGATGTCTTCTCACTTTAGGAAAAAACCAGTTCCCAGGTAACATGCTTGGCTACCAGGTGCAAGCTGCTTTCGTTCGCCTTTCGAGACTCGCCGAAAGCCATATTTTTAATTCTTTTGTAGCAGAGCTACAAGCAGGCATATACAAACTCAATAAGCGAATCGTAAGTCAACGCTCGAGCAAAATTTGTCTTGCTACTTTCAGTAACCCTTAGTGTCAGAGCGAGAACCTTAAGGTACTGCCAAATTCATAATGCCACGATTGTTTTCTGCTGACATATCTTTTGTCGTTGTGAATACATAATTTTATCTGTGAAGTGCCACATTTTCATAATACTTGCGAATGATGCAGGAAATGGAGTAAATACAAATCTTTTCGAAGACAAAAGTCGGTAATATCCCACCAATTCGTGATAAAATAGGCTCAATCGCCTTACAGACACTTAATGCTTTATTAAGATAGACTGCCGTCGTGATGTTTCTGTAGTAAGCTGAATTTAATTTGTATTAGTACACTGAATATTTTAATTGTATTTGCCATTAGTTTACTAAGCGCAACAGTAATCATCAAAAAGAAATTAATCAGCAACAGAATTTTCTTTCACGATATCTAAAACAATCTGAGAATGCTAAAGTTGTTTACAAATTCTAAGCCCGTTGAAACCTACTGGTTCTGACGATGTCATTGAACCAGTGTAGTTTTAAGAGTATTTTTGTCTAGAAGAGAATTGCCTTGACGGTTGATCGATCAAGAGCGGGAAAGGTAAAATTTTACGAATATATGACGAGAGGGACAAGTGCTTGAGAGAGGACTTCCCTATCAATACAAGTGCCTGAGAGATAACTTTCCTATCAATCTCCTGGGTACTTTTGTTTCTCAAATCAACAGAGTGCGTTATCATGCAGTAGCACAGGTGATGTAGTTTTGTTGCTCTATTTTCTTACTCTGCGACCGAAAGTTGTCTCAATTGTTGGCAACAAATTCCAGCTGTGTTACACACACCCCTTGGGGCAGAATTCGTAGCCCAAAACACACTTTTGGAGCTATCAGATGTAAAATCTATGTTCACTCTACTCTTTGCTCGAGTTTACGTCTTTTGGTGGAGCTAAGCCTTTCATTTATTCTTAGGAAGTTAACGATAAAGGCATCATAACACGTCACCAGTAACAATGCTGCCTAGGAATGCTCAATGAGCGACCTGATGACGTTCAATAATAGTCACTCCGTTGATTTTTGTTGTTTCGAATTGTGGCATGCAGTGCTCCTACACTAGACTTCTGAACTTTGCCTGTTGAATGCAAATGTCGCATGATGGTAGAATGGTAATCATCACATATATCAGTAGTCGAGACTTCCTTAATGTGGAAATTCATTCATGCCAGAACGATCTTTGTTGAAAAAGGATACCTTTTTCTGACGTATTTTCCCCAAAAGCACTCGCTCCACACACAGTTCAAATCATTCTAGCTGCCTCCTCTGCATTCACCCCTCTGTTATACCAAAAGTAAACGTTGTGTTGCAATGGTACACCTTTTCCCACTTGCGACTCAGTTTTACAATGCTTTACCGTAGTTCATGATTTTGAAATAAGCAAAATCCAGTACTTAACTGCAAGAAGATAACTAGAACTTCAAATTCGAAAATGACAGTTGATACATACAGTGACGGCGTCGCGCCGCGTTCACATGGGCGGCGCCGGATTACAGGCGGCGGGTGGCGTCTGGCCGGTGGCCGGTGGCCGCTGCAGCGCGAGGAAACGCTAGAGCGTGAGCTATTAACGATCGCGACGCAGCCACGAGCTGTCCTGCGGAATTGTTTCTGGAATACTTGTTATTGCTGGTGGGTCAGTTTTTGTGTCTAAGTCTGTACGTTAGACAAGCGTAATACTATTTGCATAGAAGTAAGTAACCGATTGTTAGTTATACACAGATGTAGTAGAAAAAGCTACGCATAAAAAGGAAAATGAAGTCGTGAACAAGGTTAACATTAATCTACAAGCGACGGAAGATCGGATCCGCAACCTTTTGGAAGAAAATATTACCGGATCTCGAAATATGCATGTAAATAATACACAGGCTAATGGGAACAAACCACAACCTTTTTGGTATTTATCCACAAATCGTCAAGAGGTTTACAGCAGATACCAGTGACAGTTGTAAAGCGCAAAATGTAAACGTACCCACAACTCCAATACCCGAACAATTGTCAGCCGATATTGCAAGTAACTACAATAACCACCTGAATACGACCGAAAATGTCACGTGTCTATCTACTACTTTTGCAGACGAAGGATTTCTGCGACATCGACGGTTTCCTACATTCACTGCCGAGGGTAAAAGAACGGATCCAGTAATATTTATCAGTACTTTTTGTCGTGTATTTCCACGTAACTGGACGGAAGCACAGAAAATCAGATTTGTCGTGGGATATGTGCAAGGTGATGGGGTTTTATGGGCCACTGAAGTGACCGAACGTTGCACCACTTATATCCAATCTGAACGAGCTTTCCTCGACAAATACTGGTCTGAGGCAGTACAAGAAAGACTCAGACACGAGGTTTTAAACCCTGCACCATTCAATGGCAAATACGTTAGTCTACGCGGATACTTCGAAAAATACCTGAGCAAGACACGCTATTAGACGAACTCACTATCACAGGTAGACGTGTTAAATTTTTTGAAAAGTTGTTTACCCTCGCACATTAGAGAAAAATTAGTCACAACGCCAGGGCATGACACTGAATATCCTGTCGGTGCTTGATTCTATTGACTTAATCTGTCAGGAAAGACCTGTACCCGATAGAGCAACTGAAGATCAGGCACAAGAACAACATAGTTATGTAAATCAGTCAGTAAAAAGTGATCTAAACACACAGCAAGGATGATACACACAACAGCAAAATTACACTCCTGGAAATGGAAAAAAGAACACATTGACACCGGTGTGTCAGACCCACCATACTTGCTCCGGACACTGCGAGAGGGCTGTACAAGCAATGATCACACGCACGGCACAGCGGACACACCAGGAACCGCGGTGTTGGCCGTCGAATGGCGCTAGCTGCGCAGCATTTGTGCACCGCCGCCGTCAGTGTCAGCCAGTTTGCCGTGGCATACGGAGCTCCATCGCAGTCTTTAACACTGGTAGCATGCCGCGACAGCGTGGACGTGAACCGTATGTGCAATTGACGGACTTTGAGCGAGGGCGTATAGTGGGCATGCGGGAGGCCGGGTGGACGTACCGCCGAATTGCTCAACACGTGGGGCATGAGGTCTCCACAGTACATCGATATTGTCGCCAGTGGTCGGCGGAAGGTGCACGTGCCCGTCGACCTGGGACCGGACCGCAGCGACGCACGGATGCACGCCGAGACCGTAGGAACCTACGCAGTGCCGTAGGGGACTGCACCGCCACTTCCCAGCAAATTAGGGACACTGTTGCTCCTGAGGTATCGGCGAGGACCATTCGCAACCGTCTCCATGAAGCTGGGCTACGGTCCCGCACACCGTTAGGCCGTCTTCCGCTCACGCCCCAACATCGTGCAGCCCGCCTCCAGTGGTGTCGCGACAGGCGTGAATGGAGGGACGAATGGAGACGTGTCGTCTTCAGCGATGAGAGTCGCTTCTGCCTTGGTGCCAACGATGGTCGTATGCGTGTTTGGCGCCGTGCAGGTGAGCGCCACAATCAGGACTGCATACGACCGGGGCACACAGGGCCAACACCCGGCATCATGGTGTGGGGAGCGATCTCCTACACTGGCCGTACACCAAGGGTGCACGGTACATCCAAACCGTCATCGAACCCATCGTTCTACCATTCCTAGACCGGCAAGGGAACTTGCTGTTCCAACAGGACAATGCACGTCCGCATGTATCCCGTGCCACCCAACGTGCTCTAGAAGGTGTAAGTCAACTACCCTGGCCAGCAAGATCTCCGGATCTGTCCCCCATTGAGCATGTTTGGGACTGGATGAAGCGTCGTCTCACGCGGTCTGCACGTCCAGCACGAACGCTGGTCCAACTGAGGCGCCAGGTGGAAATGGCATGGCAAGCCGTTCCACAGGACTACATCCAGCATCTCTACGATCGTCTCCATGGGAGAATAGCAGCCTGCATTGCTGCGAAAGGTGGATATACACTGTACTAGTGCCGACATTGTGCATGCTCTGTTGCCTGTGTCTATGTGCCTGTGGTTCTGTCAGTGTGATAATGTGATGTATCTGACCCCAGGAATGTGTCAATAAAGTTTCCCCTTCCTGGGACAATGAATTCACGGTGTTCTTATTTCAATTTCCAGGAGTGTAGTTAAGCCGCAGGCTATTGATCTCTCAGGAAGTTGGGCAAAGCAAAACTACAAAAATGTTTCATAAGGTTTGACAAACAAGGTGACATCAAGGATGATTTGTATGAGCATGAGTTAGATATAGTACATACAGTCAAGGAAGAACAAGTACAAGCAACCAGTAAAGAGAAGGAATTTAACATTCACATACAGTTAATTTTAGATACAGGTTCAACTACCAATCTAATGTCAAATGCATTGTTTGTGAATTGAAGAAGAGAGGCAAATTCCCTATATTTCCTGTACAAAATTGCAAGGTGCAAACTGCTACAGGCAGTAAGACTAAATTGGCTAAGCATGAGGCTCTTATTTCATTAAAATTTGAACATTTTACAGTGAAGTGCAACTTTCCTATAATTGACAAACTTATAGTTAATTGCCTTGTTGGCTTGGACACGTTTAGAACATACAAAACACAGATTGACATAGCTAATGGTAAATGCCACTTTTATACAAAGGACCAGACCTTTTCTATGTATTTAGTCAAAACAGCTGATGAAAGTAGCGAAAACAAACCAGAGAACAATGTAGTAGTACAATGTTCCCTTCCAGCTGTATATTTCACAAACAAATTTGATACTGAACAAGAAGCAAACAGTGAGGTTAGTTACGAAATGGTAGAAGAGAAACTAAGTGAATCACAGGTACTAAATGAAATGCAACGACAAGAACTTTCTAACTTGTTATTTAAGCATTCCAATGTTTTCGGTAAGGAGCCAGAGTAATCAAAGACTATGAATATATATTTGAAGTCTATCTACATTAGACATTTTGTGTATGTCATATCCTATCCCGTGGGCAAAACGAGATGCAGTAAGAAAAGACATCAATCATATGATTAAATGGCGAATTATTAGCCCAATATTAACAGTAAGCAAACCAGATGGTTCTGTAAGATTAGTTATCGATGCTAGAGGTATCAATAAGATTGTAGTACCAGTACCCATAAGACCAGACAACTTGGACAACTTGGAACAGCTTCTAAAGTTTTACTATACAAAATATTTCAGTATAATCGATCTCAAGATGTCCTAATGGGAAATAAAGCCCCACGAAGAAAGTCGAAAATATACAGCATTTGTTTGTGGTGGCAGAAGTTACGAATTCCGTGTTCTACCTGTTGGATTGAACATTAGCGCAGAAGTGTTTATATCTGCATTGGACAAGGTTTTAGGACCAGAATTGCTTAGCAAAATCACTGTTTGTGTAGTTGACATGCTAACAGCCACACCCACTTGATTAGAACATATCAGGCTCATTGAACAGGTGCTTCAACGATTTGCAGATTAGGAATTAACAGCCAATTTAAAAAAAAGTCTAGTTTTGGTAAGAAGCAAGTCAAATTTTTAAGACACGTTGTGTCAGAACAAGATGGATTACCTGGTCCGAAGAATCTTGATGCTTGAGCGCCCCACAAACCAAACGTCATCAAAATCTTGATGCCATACGCAATTGTCGAGCTCCAAGGAATAAAAAACAACTAAAGGCCTTGTTAGGACTAGTTTTGTTTGTTCGTAAGTTCGATCACAACAACTGATGAACAGTGATGCATTGCTCAACTTGTTAGGAAAATATGGGCTTTGGTTATGGGATGGTAAGTGTCAAGAGGACTTTAATAGCAGTAAGCAGGCATTAGTCAATGCAGACATTCTTATCCACCCTGAAACGCCCAAGGATTTTTGTCTATGCTCAGATGCCTCATATCAAGGCTGGGGCCATGCTTATTCCAGATGCGAGAGGAAGAAGGTTAGGAAGTACCCTAGGTCATCAGTTTTGCTAGTCGCACGTTATCAGAAGCAAGAAGGTCTGTCTCAGAATTAGAAAGTTCAGCTCTAATATGGGAATTTCAAAAGTTTGAATACTTTTTGTGGAGCAAGATTAACAAAGTTTATTGTGACCATCACTCACTGTCATTTCTTTTAACATGTAAGCTACTGCACTGCAGATTAACTAGGTGGTATCATATTTACAAGAATTCAATTCGAAGTCATTTAAATTACAGGAAGTCAGAATGTTATTGCGGATGCCTTGTGCAGGTTACCACAAGGTTTAGGGGAATTTGGTGAACTAACAGAGCAGGATGCAGAAATCAGAACATTATTAATGCAAGGTACAGCACAACAGTCTGATTACCACAAGTTTTGTAAGCAAATGAAAATTATACAACAGCAAAATTGCAGATGGAGTAAAGTCATGCAAAACCTTAAGCAAGATGAATGTGGATAGGTAAGTAACTGGTATCAGCAGTACAAGGGCATTTTGTTTCGTAGGGAACATGAAAAATCTGATCAATGGTGTGTGTGTGTATTCCTCAAGATTAAGTCGACGAATTTATAAGATACACACATGACATTATGGGGACATTATGGAGTAGGCAAATGAACTGAAAAAATTGCAACACTTTGTTGTTTTCCAAATTTGAGAAGGCGAGCCCTACAGGTATTAAGAAAGTGTGCAATATGTCAAAAATCAAAACAGTCCAATGTGTCAAAATATACTGTGCTACACCCAATACTCACAAAAGACCCTCTAGATATAATATCCCTGGACATAGCTGGTCCATATCCAAGAAGTAAACGAGGAGTAAGATATGTTGTAGCACTATATGATATTTTCTCGAAACATATCAGAATGTGTGCCATTAAAAATGAAACATCCACAAATATCAGAAAAAGAATTGAGGGAGACTATTTGAGAAGAGTAGGTAAACCAAAGGTACAACTAGCTGACAAAGCTTTGTAATTCGTTGGGCAAAAGTGGAAATAATTTATGACCTCACCGTGCATAAAGAACATATTAGTAAACCTTTTTAACGCAGTAGCAAACACAGTAGAAGGAGTCTTTAAAGAATTTAACCGGTTTATTAGGACATACACCTCATAAACACACCTGATGTGTAGAATACTAAGTCCTTTCATGCAAGTGGTCAATAATCTTCCACATTCTTCAACAGGTTTCACACATAATGAACTGATGTTCCTGACAAAACAAAGGAATGAGTGAGAGTCGCCCATACCAAAGGGACCCACTACAGAAAAGACACTACAAGATAAAATCATACAAGCCGTAGTTACACTAGAAAACAGGGCCAAGTATAGAAGAAAAATTTATAGCAAGAAACTGAAATGTGTTACACAGGCTAGTTTATGAGAAAACAGGAAGAGACAAGGGTCTCCACCCACACAAAAATATAAAAGCCTTTATAGAATGACGAGGCGTGGTAACATTTTTTTATCGCTAGATACTTATACATAGTGTACATAATTCTAAGTGTAATTTTTCTTCTGTAGTGTATTTTAAGATAAAGTAATGTGTAGAGGCATAAGTAATTCTTTTGACTTGTACAAGTAGGCATAAAGATTAACAGCAATGAGAAGTTACACACCGCTTCATGCGAAGCGAAAGTATAAACGAATTTGCTTATGGCCAAGCTGTCGCGCGCTCAACAATATTCGCTGACGTCAGTTGCAGAGATATTGACCCGTGCGCATGCGCGATAGACTGGCAGAAGGCGCAGCCTAAATAGGAATAACTTAAATGCAAAGTAAACGGAAATACTACGCAAATACATCTACTGCATAAGAACTAAGGAACCTATTGATATACGTACACATAGATTTAATTAAATACTAAACTACACTCCTGGAAATGGAAAAAAGAACACATTGACACCGGTGTGTCAGACCCACCATACTTGCTCCGGACACTGCGAGAGGGCTGTACAAGCAATGATCACACGCGCGGCACAGCGGACACACCAGGAACCGCGGTGTTGGCCGTCGAATGGCGCTAGCTGCGCAGCATTTGTGCACCGCCGCCGTCAGTGTCAGCCACTTTGCCGTGGCATACGGAGCTCCATCGCAGTCTTTAACACTGGTAGCATGCCGCGACAGCGTGGACGTGAACCGTATGTGCAGTTGACGGACTTTGAGCGAGGGCGTATAGTGGGCATGCGGGAGGCCGGGTGGACGTACCGCCGAATTGCTCAACACGTGGGGCGTGAGGTCTCCACAGTACATTGATGTTGTCGCCAGTGGTCGGCGGTAGGTGCACGTGCCCGTCGACCTGGGACCGGACCGCAGCGACGCACGGATGCACGCCAAGACCGTAGGATCCTACGCAGTGCCGTAGGGGACCGCACCGCCACTTCCCAGCAAATTAGGGACACTGTTGCTCCTGGGGTATCGGCGAGGACCTTTCGCAACCGTCTCCATGAAGCTGGGCTACGGTCCCGCACACCGTTAGGCAGTTTCCGCTCACGCCCCAACATCGTGCAGCCCGCCTCCAGTGAAGTCGCGACAGGCGTGAATGGAGGGACGAATGGAGACGTGTCGTCTTCAGCGATGAGAGTCGCTTCTGCCTTGGTGCCAATGATGGTCGTATGCGTGTTTGGCGCAGTGCAGGTGAGCGCCACAATCAGGACTGCATACGACCGAGGCACACAGGGCCAACACCCGGCATCATGGTGTGGGGAGCGATCTCCTACACTGGCCGTACACCACTGGTGATCGTCGAGGGGACACTGAATAGTGCACGGTACATCCAAACCGTCATCGAACCCATCGTTCTACCATTCCTAGACCGGCAAGGGAACTTGCTGTTCCAACAGGACAATGCACGTCCGCATGTATCCCGTGCCACCCAACGTGCTCTAGAAGGTGTAAGTCAACTACCCTGGCCAGCAAAATCTCCGGATCTGTCCCCCATTGAGCATGTTTGGGACTGGATGAAGCGTCGTCTCACGCGGTCTGCACGTCCAGCACGAACGCTGGTCCAACTGAGGCGCCAGGTGGAAATGGCTTGGCAAGCCGTTCCACAGGGCTACATCCAGCATCTCTACGATCGTCTCCATGGGAGAATAGCAGCCTGCATTGCTGCGAAAGGTGGATATACACTGTACTAGTGCCGACATTGTGCATGCTCTGTTGCCTGTGTCTATGTGCCTGTGGTTCTGTCAGTGTGATCATGTGATGTATCTGACCCCAGGAATGTGTCAATAAAGTTTCCCCTTCCTGGGACAATGAATTCACGGTGTTCTTATTTCAATTTCCAGGAGTGTATATACAACATATTTACAACCAAATCGAAGCATTATGAAAAACTATACGAGACGTGTAAGCTAAGGACTAACGACAAAATACCGTGAGAAATGTCAAATAATTTTCTTTGCAGAGTAAATGATCATAATGGATAAAAAAATAACAAATGTCGATGAAATGAAACAAAGTATGGAAATACCTGAGGGCATATGCAATGACTAAAAGTATCAGTGGCCATCGAGCTAGGTAATGTAATTAGTCTTAAGTTAGTTTCGACCAGTGCATCGTCGCAGCGCAAAAGAAGAGAATTCGTCGAGAGTAGCAGGTTCCGAATGAAGAAACGGGCCGCACCTAGAGTAACCAATTTAGTTGTAAGTATATTTATGCAAAGGTCATAAGGCAAATAAAAAATTAAATATCTATCGTCGCAGTGTGCCTCAGTGACAATTATAAGTTCCTATTTGCTGCAGAGTACACATAAACATTTAAGCATGAGATTTTACAAAAGCCAGTTAATTTTTATCGTGTCACATGAAAGCTTGAATAATGACATTTGAGAAAGATAAGTCTGCAATGATTAAAATATCAGATTTCACACTAATCCTAACATGAATTGAAGTAAACAGCACGAACACACGAAGAAACAACACGATACTACATGGGTGATTAGTCAGCACACATTATTTCAATGAAGCAAAAGTTCCTTGGCAACTAGTCGATGATTGTACGAGTAAAATTTCCTCATAAATCCTTGAACCAGTAGATGAGTATTTTTCCTTTCTTCTATTCCAAATTAAGGAGGCGGTGCCAAGTGTAGTTAGGCCAGCAATTCGCATTGGTTTAGTCCTATTTTTTTTCTCCCTCCCCTACCTAAGGAAGAAATGAGCTCCCATAAGTGATAAAAGCCCATCTATAAAATGAAACATAAATGTATCATATGCTTGTATTGTATCATGATAATGTGTATGTAATTAATTTGTACATGTGATGTGAACGAAGAGAAGTTGAAATTAACAAACAAACTGTAGTAACAGAAACCAGTAAATGAAAATTTTATGTCGTTTTAAAACTTAAGAAATCTATGTTCGTAATATAAGCGATGGATGGAATGTCAGCCATAGGTATAAGCTATCACGTCACGTATATTGTTGTAACTCAATACTTGTACGAATTTTCATTGGAAACCAAACTCTATATGAAGAAATGAACTTTAAAGACAAGCAATTTACAGAACGTTTTGGAAGTGTATATGTGTCTTAAAACAAGTGGGCGGTTAAGTGTGGTGACACGAACATGCGTCTGCAACGAAATAACTTGTATGAGTGTCGTGGCTCGCAATGCTTGACACATCGACAAGTGAACTATAGTTGTTCCGGCAGGTATCTGAAAATGGCGAGTACGACGGGTAATGATGACGCCCGGTCCGTAAAAATGGAGATTTTCTGCCACAGCTTCGGATTTTGTACAATAAGCACACACCCACTGCAGCCAGACTGAAGACAAAAGCCACAGCATTCTTCGATAAGTGACACTCAGGTGAAAGTGTGACACTTAATGTGAAATCAGCACTAAGAAAGCGAGTGCACGCACGTGCGACGGTAGCTTCTAGCATGCTGATAGTTGGCGTCTAGCAATTAGCCGGCAAATCGGCCAGTGCGCCAGCACGAAAGCCGGCAGCGAGAATGAAGCAAACTGAACACTATTGTTTAACACGCTGAATTCAAATGTACAAACAAATATAAAAAACACTGTACGTCTCCGTATCATGTCAACGTACAACGTGGAGGTAATTGTGTAGGTACATGATGAAGTGCACCCAGGATGCCGTAAGATTAAGAGTTAAAAAAAAAAAAAAAATGAAACACCGAGCGACCAGAGAGTTGGCGAAGACGTTAATTATGAATGCGCGGGGCGCAGACAAATGTACAAAAAACCATTCAATTTCTGTACAGCTTTTTGTTTTTACTCTTACACACTCTCGTATCGAGAAGGATGATGAAGATGTGCGATTTTAGATACGAAGTATTGCGAGCTCTATGTATCACACGTGTGCGTGAATAATATTATATTGAACAACAGTATCAAGTATTTTTTTATTGAAGTATAGAGAAAAAACGTACAAGGAGGCTTTTCTTGCTTACGGCAAGCGCCGGTGTTCTCGGAGTCCGACGCCCGCAGCTTCAGTTAAAATGTAGGAGAATATATATGAAGACAGTAACTGTTCTCGAAAGAACAGATACTGTAGATTACCCTGCAACTTTTCCCTGGAATAAATAATGACTAACTGAAACCTTCAGCTGCCGACAGGTGTTGTTGGTATTCCTCGATCTACATCTACATCTACATCCATACTCCGCAAGCCACCTGACGGTGTGTGGCGGAGGGTACCTTCAGTACCTCTATCGGTTCTCCCTTCTATTCCAGTCTCGTATTGTTCGTGGAAAGAAGGATTGTCGGTATGCCTCTGTGTGGGCTCTAATCTCTCTGATTTTATCCTCATGGTCTCTTCGCGAGATATACGTAGGAGGGAGCAATATACTGCTTGATTCTTCGGTGAAGGTATGTTCTCGAAACTTCAATAAAAGCCCGTACCGAGCTACTGAGCGTCTCTCCTGCAGAGTCTTCCACTGGAGTTTATCTATCATCTCCGTAACGCTTTCGCGATTACTAAATGATCCTGTAACGAAGCGCGCTGCTCTCCGTTGGATCTTCTCTATATCTTCTATCAACCCTATCTGGTACGGATCCCACACTGCTGAGCAGTATTCAAGCAGTGGGCGAACAAGCGTACTGTAACCTACTTCCTTTGTTTTCGGATTGCATTTCCTTAGGATTCTTCCAATGAATCTCAGTCTGGCATCTGCTTTACCGACGATCAACATTATATGATCATTCCATTTTAAATCACTCCTAATGCGTACTCCCAGATAATTTATGGTATTAACTGCTTCCAGTTGCTGACCTGCTATTTTGTAGCTAAATGATAAAGGATCTATCTTTCTGTATATTCGCAGCACATTACACTTGTCTACATTGAGATTCAATTGCCATTCCCTGCACCATGCGTCAATTCGCTGCAGATCCTCCTGCATTTCAGTACAATTTTCCATTGTTACAACCTCTCGGTACACCACAGCATCATCTGCAAAAAGCCTCAGTGAACTTCCGATGTCATCCACCAGGTCATTTATGTATATTGTGAATAGCAACGGTCCTATGACACTCCCCTGCGGCACACCTGAAATCACTCTTACTTCGGAAGACTTCTCTCCATTGAGAATAACATGCTGCGTCCTGTTATCTAGGAACTCCTCAATCCAATCACACAATTGGTCTGATAGTCCATATGCTCTTACTTTGTTCATTAAACGACTGTGGGGAACTGTATCGAACGCCTTGTGGAAGTCAAGAAACACGGCATCTACCTGTGAACCCGTGTCTATGGCCCTCTGAGTCTCGTGAACGAATAGCGCGAGCTGGGTTTCACATGACCGTCTGTTTCGAAACCCATGCTGATTCCTACAGAGTAGATTTCTAGTCTCCAGAAAAGTCATTATACTCGAACACAATACGTGTTCCAAAATTCTGCAACTGATCGACGTTAGAGATATAGGTCTATAGTTCTGCACATCTGTTCGACGTCCCTTCTTGAAAATGGGGATGACCTGTGCCCTTTTCCAATCCTTTGGAACGCTACGCTCTTCTAGAGACCTACGGTACACCGCTGCAAGAAGGGGGGCAAGTTCCTTCGCGTACTCTGTGTAAAATTGAACTGGTATCCCATCAGGTCCAGACAGCTTTTCCAGGGAAAAGCTGCACGGTCATCTACAGTATCTGTTCTTTCGAGAACAGTTACTGTCTTCATGTATATAGTTAAAGGCTACCCAGCCATTGACCTTCGTCTGTGCGAATGCGCACAGGTTGCCCAAACTCTTACGGGAATCGCCAAAGCGTGCGCGAGTAATGAGTGAATGGGCAAATGTCTATAAAGTACATTACACAGGTAGAATAGTGGACAGTTGGGAATGTGAGTCTCACGGGAAGCGTGCAAGGGATAAGTCCCTGCAGTCGCGCTATTCATCTGTGTCCTCAGTGGCTCAGGTGGATACCCGGCACGGTAGCTCAGCGTGTTCGGTAACAGGGTTAGCAGCCCTCTGTAATAAAAAGCTGAGTTAACCGATCAAAGACGAACTTAAACGGATGTCTTACGACGTCCGCCCCGAGCACATACGACAACGAACAAAATGAGGATTAACAAAAAAAAAAAAGATGTATAGAGCGTCTGCCATGTAAGCAGGAGAACCCGGGTTCGAGTCCCTGTCGGGGCACACATTTTCAGCTGTCCACATCGAGGTATATGAACAACACCTATCGGCAGCTGAAGGTTTCAGTTAGTCATTATTTAATGTAGGAGAAGTCCGAAGGCCAAAAGATACAAATAAGCACAGAACAGTTTGGGTCTTCATACGCATAGTCAATAAGATTTAGCAATTTATTTAATATATTTATTTTAATTACAGTATTTAGCTACATTACGGTTTGCAGCCAGTGGCAGAAGTTACGAAGATCTCAAATTCAGTGCATATGTATCCCCACAATTATCTCCACTGAGGACACAGATGAATAGCGCGACTGCAGGGACTTATCCCTTGCACGCTTCCCGTGAGACTCACATTCCCAACTGTCCACTATTCTACCTGTGTAATGTACTTTATAGACATTTGCCCATTCATTTCATATATTCCAGAAGCTACAACGTGATTTATAGTTGCTTGAGAAAATATATTATGGTAAAGCAAAAGAACTAAAATAAACTTAATGATCATATAAACTTTCTGGGCTTTCTATATATAGCATAATTTCTATGTGCGTAGCATGAAAGATATTTCGTATAAGTTTAAGAAATTCATTTCAGATTAGTAGAAGAAAGACTACAAATGGTACTGGCGGACATCTTGAAGTAAATAGAGCAACAGATACATAAGAAATAAAGCATCTAAGCCGCTGTTATAAATGTAAAAACTCCCAACACTTTCCTCTTCACATCGGAAGATAGAAGGAATGTATTTTAACACATAGCAACAAAGCGAGTATGTTTTATGAATAAAAACCTGACGTCTGGCAAGAATACACAAGTACAATTTTTTGGTCGCTCTGCCGACAGATTGGTGCGTGTGGAAGGTTCTGGTATGATTTTTTTTTAGTAATTTAATTGAAAGCTTTGTTGCTTTGGTAAAAATAAAATTGGTTCTTTTTGTCGTGACAGAATAAATTACTATTAATCACACCAGATTTGTCGGAGAACAGCAGCAACATGTGTAATTGATCCAGCTTTAAGAAATTCTGTTACCATTTAGCGGAAAATTCGTGCGGTACTCTCCGACGTTAGAAAAGTCGTGGTGTTCCGTTCGGAGAAGGAGGCGGCTGTCTTTTCTCATTCGCGATATCGAAAATTACTAAAAAATGAACAGAAATTTTTTTCGGAGGAAGATCGCGCGGAGAAAACAGACAGAAGTTACATGAAAGAAACCTAAGGGACCAACTAATTGGATTTGTACGAACATATAAACGGAACTGAAAGAACTTGGAATAAATACTATAGCGATGTCGTCACGACAGCCTCCTGTTCCGACAGAACACACGCTGGATCATAAGCTGCATAAATCTTTTAAACAGAAAAGATTATCACAAGTATAATTAATGAAAATAAGGTTGAGAGATTTTCTTTGAAATTAAATAAACTTCGAGGCTTCAAGTATTATATTATGAAACGGAAACTTACATTAACATGGCCACCCATTGTGGCGGTGGAGCGAATAAATTTACAATAAAATGATTATATCAGTATGGAGCACAATACTTTTGCGTCCGACTCGCAACACATTCACAGAAGAACAGCTAGAGAGCGGCGCGGCTCCCTGCAGAAGTAAAAATTGGCAATTGTTATTTTGAAACATAGGTGCATCGTTTTTTTTTTTACTGATCGATAGCAGCGTATAACAGTTTATAGCTATCGTGATATTCTGCGCTTTTCAGGAGCGCGGCAAAGATATCTGGTTACAACATTCATTGGTATATGTTAAAAGTTCGCACATACTGACGCGAATACAGAAAAAAAAACTTTTTTCACATGTTAAAAATCGCAGTGATAAAAGCTGTAATGTCACAATACCTCCCATGTGAGGCATGATGATTCCGGAAGGATCATCAGGACTCACATGTAGTTTCAAGACATTACTGTGTTTTATCATCTGTTTACTTTCGTTCTAACATAAAATTGGAATGAGTTTGTCATCTAGTTATTTTATGCTTCCAGTACAGTTATGAAAACAAATAAAGTCTTTCAGTGTCTTTTGGTGCACTTTGGCACTTCTCTCAGTTCATTGTAAGGTGTCCTTGCACTGTTATCTTAATTGCTGTTACTGTGAAACAAAATATGACAAAAAACAATCTTAAGTCTAACACACACAAAGATAAATGTATAATACTCTATATAGAAAACAAAACATGTCAGTAGACAAACATACACAGATACATTGAAATAATTACTTAAACAGTCCTCTAAAATTGTCTGTGACCTGTTTGGTCTCGTAATGTTTTTTATCCGTTTCATTAGATTCTTTTAGAATGTCGTTGTTAATCAGGACGTTGCACTTGACACTACACTGTACACTTTTATTTGTCACGCGCTCACTTAACCGGAGTCTGGGACGTCTATTCTCGTTCGGCGAGCGGCGTCGTCCGAGAGGTCACGACCCTGGGTAGCGTCTTTTTTTGTGTTCGCTCGTGTTGCCTCTCTAGTGACTCGCATCAAGCGTCAGGTCGTTTACATGCAAATAAACAGAAAGAAACCTGTGTTAGGTTCGTGCTATAATCTAGACTTACAGGTAAAGGTTTTATAGGATTCTGGACAGGATTGATAACCTTCCCTTCCAGTTAACGTTTCAGTGCTCAGTAATGCCTTGTCTTTATTTAGTTATCCATCGCAAAATATCCGACGTGACTGATTAAATGGAAATTAATTTGAAGCTAAGACTTCTCTTTTTACAGAATAAATAAAGTTCATAATTAAGTTTCACTGTGATAGCTTTAGCAATGTCTCTTGCGTAGTTGTGAGACGGAAAACATTCTAAGGTCAATGACACGCCTCCACAGCGCGCGCGTCGGTTGTGTTTCAAATGTTAATTGTTGAGTCCAACTGCAAGCAGCTCCGCGCTGTTGCCGGTTACTAGTCCAGTGCAACACGCGCTCGTGTATGCTCGTATGAAGTTTAACGTGTGTCACTCGCGCTCTGCTAAAATGAGAACACGCGGAAAACACACGTCTAGTGTCCTTTCTCCATCGTCGATCGGCGTATCGAAAACTTGGGTAGAAAATACCACCGTCTGTTTCGAGGATTTCACACGACAGTCCCTGCGACCTGCCATGCTGCTTACACACAGGTAGGTGAAGCCAACGTTTTACATATAGTTTGCAAAATGTTTTGCTGTGATCGCTGTCACTACCTGCACTTGCGTGTACACACGTCACTGCACACGTATTTTGTACACTTTATCACTCGCATTTTGTTTAGAACGTCTTAGGGTGTCTGCAAATTCACATCTCCCATCTCACATTGCGATTTCAAAGTTCACAGTTCAAGTTACTCACAGGTAAATACATTACAAGATTAAACAATGTCCATAAATTACATACATACATACATACATTTCTTAAGTTTGCTTACAGTCACAAAATTCTGTTAACCTTTTCAGTCACGCCACGCCGGATTAGCGTATTGAATACCACTACTTGTGCATCAAGGCACGATTATTTCGGTTATTCTCTCTCCCTTTTACAAAGGTAAAATTTTTTCTTAAAACAAATCTTTTAAGCAGCTTGTTATTTCGTTTCTCTTCAAAATTTAGTGTCACTGTTTATGTAGAGCACAGATTGAACAAATTCTGTCTCTACTGGTCGAGCATACTCACGCATTTCTCTCCGGAAGATTCATCCTTTATAAAGTTACTGGCTGCAAGTACTACTCGCGGAATGTATTATAATCTCTCAACATTGCTACTCGCGATATGCGATTAAAACAAAACTTTCGCTAACGGATCTCTCCCACAAATTTCGTTTCCACTTCAACCGTCTAAAGAGCACTCAGATGAGCCTGTCAAATTCTAATCCTCATTCAAATTCTAATCCTCATTTTTTTTAATGGGATAGGATGGGGAAGTGGAAGAGGAGAAAATCAAATATGAACATAAATACACTATATACATATACAAATTATAGCACAACTACACTAGGATATTTTTTGTGACCTTAGATGCATGACATGCGTCACGTGTGCCTTCAAATGGCTATTCTTTAATCTAATATCAGATCTTAGTTTTATTATTATAATGTGAGTCATATCTGCTGACAGCTTTCTAGTTTCTCACGCTTCCTTCTGGGCGATTGTCGGGCTTGGCTGTGAAATAGCTAATTACTTTAGTGCATCTTACATGTTTAAAGAAGAAACGTTTACCATCAGGAATACTTCAGACTTGTCAGTACGACGTATATGTTTCCATGTAGTGGCACTCTCGACTACATGACCTAACAGCTGTTGTAAAACAGAATAAAGGAAATGCTTTGTTGCTTAGCTATTAAATCTTTATGAGGCTTACTGTTCGTAGATGATACTTTGAATCTGAGATTGAATCTCTTGAAAACTATCAAATACTGCGTGATTCTCTCTCTCTCTCTCTGTTGTTTACTGCTTTTGACAGTTCAAACACTTGGCTACACAAATCTGTTTAATTCTGAAGATCGCGCTAACAAAAGGTATAGTTCATGGCGGTGTTACAATAACGCACAGTTTACACGCAATAGGCTGTACTCTGTACACTTAAAGACTAACATTCCATCTTGAGGGCTGAAAAAGAAGTTGCTTAACCTAATATTTCACATACATATATATTCATTGGAGTTGTAAGGTGGCAATCTGCTACTTCCTTCCGTATCTCCTTTCACCAATAATGGCATTTCTCAATGCCAACAGCCAACTTGGACTGCTTACACCTATGACTAACTTAAAACTAACTGAGAATCTGTCCTCTCAAATGGAATGTGCTTTCTTTTTCGTACGCCATAATAAATCAAATCTTCAATTACCTCCATAGTTTTTCGCCAAAGTGTGAGTACTCGTATTGGTGTGTTTGAATACCGAAGTGTTTCACAGGTTAAACCTTAGGCTAATGTTCCTTTGCTTGTTACTTTGCCTCGTTATACTTCTTGAGATCCTGGTGGTGATACAATCCTTTAATTCTGCCAGATGCTGGATCCGCTATTAGATAACATCCTGTATGTGGTTTTCTAATTACTACAAATGGTCCGTCGTACAGTAGCCTCCATTTACGATTTCTTTTCAACAACTTCGATGGCTTAAAATGTGTCCGTAAAAGCACCTTTTTATTAATATCATATATAAGAGCCTTAGATACCTTTTTGTCATAAGACTTCTTGCGTAGATTCGCCTGTACAGCTAAGGATACCAATGCTTGCCTAAGTTTTGCATCTAAATCTAATTCTGGTTCTACAATTTTAGGTATGGGATCTAACCATTCATTTCTTTCCCGATGACTCGTCATTAATTCCGCAGGTGTAAATCCAGTTGAGAAGTGTGGAAGATCGTTGACAATCTGCTCGAATGAAGATACAAAGTCAATCCAACGGGTTTGTCGATTAGGTATGTAGGTTCGAATGAATCTATTGAACTCTTTGAAGATACGTTCGGTGGGATTAGATTGCGGTCTGAAACGAGATATAAGTATTTGTTTGATGCCATGTCTGGCAAGAAAATTGCGCCATTGTCTGCCAGTGAAATTCGATGCATTATCTGATAGAATGGCCTCCGGCTTGCCAAATCGAGGAAAATAGTCTTGTTCGATTCGACGGATGATCGGAAGTGCACTGGATGATTTCACTGCATAAAGTCTCACATGTTTTGTGAAAAGATCCAACAATGCGACTAGGTATTTCACCCCTCCCCTCCCTTGCGGCAGGGGGCCGGCGAGATCAAGGGCCAGAACTTGATTTGGTCTCTCAGTAATAATTGGATTCAGAGGAATTAGGTTCGAATGGTTGAAGGGTTTTGCCTTCTGGCAGATAAGACATGTACTTAACAACTTGTGGATTCGATGGTGCAAGTTTGGTACATAGCAATACGCAGAAATCTTTCGTTTGCATTTTTCAGGTCCATAATGACCCCAGGAAAGATGTGTGTACCAGATAAGGTGTTCAACGTATGCGTGTGGTATACACACACACCATCTACCAGAGAGGAGAGAAGTTCGATGGAATAAAACATCGTTGTGTAGTTTATAAAATTTGGACAAGTGGTGATCGGGTTTTGTTAGAAGAAGTTGTTTGACCTTACGCCATTTGGGATCTATTTCTTGGAGTATACGCATCTGCTTGCAGAGCTGAAGGAAATACTTTCTATGTAGTGGGTCTTTCATTAGAAGAATTCGGTAGTTAGACATCTGCTCGATATGTTCACTGGACTCGGGAAGTCCTTGCGGCAGGCGTGACAAAGCATCCGCGATAATGTTGTTTTTACCCTTGATGTATACTATTTCGAAATCATACTCTTGCAAGAAGAGACTCCATCATGTAAGACGAGGATGAAGAAGTTTACACGAGAGCAAGAAACTAAGAGCTTGGTGATCAGAAAAGACCTTAATTTTCCGACCATGGATGTAGTAATTGAACCTTTTAAAGGACCATACAACGGCCAGAGCCTCCAACTCTGTCACCGAGTATGACCTCTCACATTCTGTGAGAACCCTACTTGCAAAGCTGACAACTCTTATCTCTTCTTTTCCATCAATTACTTCTATTTGAAACAAACAAGAACCAAGCCCCTGAAATGAAGCACCTGACGAAATACAGAATTCTTTATCCATGTCTGGATGGGACAAAATATTGCTGTTAAGAAGTGCTTGTTTAATGCGATCAAAATCTGCCTGACACTCTGGCGTCCAATGCCAGTGATTATTTTTCTTTAGAAGATCATGCAATGCTTGACTGTTCATCAACTGGTCCGAAATAAACTTTCTGAAAAAGGAAGTCATTCCGAGGAAGCCTTTCAACTGGCGTTTAGAAGAGGGCACAGGAAAGTTTTTAATAGCTGCTAGTTTGAAACTTCCTGGCAGATTAAAACTGTATGCCCGACCGAGACTCGAACTCGGGACCTTTGCCTGGCAAGTGCTCTACCAACTGAGCTACCGAAGCACGACTCACGCCCGGTCTCACAGCTTTACTTCTGCCAGTATCTCGTCTCCTACCTTCCAAACGTTACAGAAGCTCTCCTGCGAACCTTGCAGAACTAGCACTCCTGAAAGAAAGGATATTGCGGAGACATGGCTTAGCCACAGCCTGGGGCAAAGGTCCCGAGTTCGAGTCTCGGTCGGGCACACAGTTTTAATCTGCGAGGAAGTTTCATATCAGCGCACACTCCGCTGCAGAGTGAAAATCTCATTCTGGAAGCTGCTAGTTTGTCTGGATCTGGGGTAATTCCCTGTGATGATACAAGATGTCCTAAAAATTTAATCTCGCTTTTACCAAATTTAGACTTATGTAGATTAGCTGTGACTCCATAGTCAACAAACCTCTGGAAAACTTTGCTTATTATATCTAAATGTTCTTCCCAAGATTTCGTAGCAATCAGTAAGTCATCAACATACAAAAATGGTTCAAATGGCTCTGAGCACTATGGGACTCAACTGCTGTGGTCATAAGTCCCCTAGAACTTAGAACTACTTAAACCTAACTAACCTAAGGACAGCACACAACACCCAGCCATCACGAGGCAGAGAAAATCCCTGACCCCGCCGGGAATTGAACCCGGGCGTGCATCAACATACACTGTTACTCGATCCAACAGTTCAGGTCCTAATACATGATCAAGTGCAGCTATGAATACGCCTGAACTCACATTCAAACCAAATGGAACTACTTTGAATTGGTATGATCTACCTGCAAATATAAACGCTGTATATTTTCGAGACTGTGATGTCATCTTGACCTGCCAGTAGCTCGATCTCAAGTCTACCGATGTGAGGAATTTTACTCCATGAAACCTTTGTAATTATTCATCCATAGCCTCAGGTCGAGTTCTTACTGGAATAATTATTTTATTTATGTTTCTTGCATCCAAAACTATACGTACACTACCATCCTGCTTCAAAACTGGCAATAACGGACTACTGTAAGGTGAGTCTGACGGTTCAATGATCTCCCACTTAAGCATTTTACGTATTTCATTTTTCACAGCCTCGCGCCTTGCATACGGGACAGAGTACGTTGTCTTGCAAAAAGTAGAATGGGGAGCGACCTTCATGTCATATTCGTAGTCACGTATTACTCCAGGTTTCGAAGAAAAGACATGAAGATACCTCATAAGTAAGTGCAGTAAATCTTGCCTTTGAATGTAATCAAGTTCACTTGATTTGCTTACTTTATTCAAAATCTCTTCTCTAGTCGGAAGTCCGTTATCAGTATCAAAATCCGTCCAACTGTTACCCTGTCTTGTCATGTGTGCTTGGTTCAAAAACATTCGCTGTACCAGTCTGCGTACCTTAACTTTGTGCTCAGTGTTGACTCTTTTGACCTTGCCGCGCAACAATTGCAGCGTTACCTCCAGTTCACCTACTCGGATTGTACAGATACCCTTTTCTATATCAATCACTGCCTTATTCTTCCTCAGGAACTCCATTCCTAATAAGCATGACACTGACAAATTCTTAACTACTAGAAATACACACATGAAAGAAGTAGAATTAATCCTTATCGGTACCTGAGCTTGCAAATTGACTCGCTGTGATAAAGATCCTACCGCTCCTGTTACTCAACAACCTTGTACTGGTAACGCTAAAATTTTCATCCCTGCAGAAACTTTCTTAAACATACATAGTGATAAAGCATTTACGTTTGCACCAGTATCAATAATAGCATCTATTGGTGTATTGGCTATGTAAATTTAAGTCATTGCTTGTACTTCGTCTTCCCATACGTCATTCAAGTCTGTCTCAATATTTTCCTGCAACAAATCGTCTCTCAAGTCAGTGTCGCGATCATAACGTATTACGGTAAGTCGTTCAAGGTCGAGTTTGCCCCCATTATGTCCCGCAGCATCCCCAAGGAGGCGAAAAGGTGCTGCCTTTAGTTTTCCGCTTTCTTGTGATGCGACTGATTTGATTCTTCTGTCACATCACTTGACCATTCTCGCTGGTTTTTTACCCATTGTGTGTGTTGATTTGTATCAAACCCTTGTTGGTACTGCACTTGGTTACCAGGCTGAAAAATTGGTACATTACTTGCCTGCGTAAAATATACCGGTGGATTGTATTGTTTTCTTGGTTTATTGTTATTGCATATAAAGTCCTGTTGTGGTGGCGTGTACTGTTGTTGTTGCATGAATGGTTGTTGCTGAGGCGTGTATTGCTGTTGCTGCTGGTGTTGTGGTTGCCCATAGGGTTGTGGTGGAGGTAGCTGACCTCCGCAATTTTGATTGTTGCAACGTTTACCCTTGTATTTGTTCCCATTCTCGTAGAAGTTACTACCGTTATTGTTTGATTGGTATGGGGCATTCCCGTAATACTGTTGTTGCGTGTTGTATATTGGATTGTACCGTTGGTTGCCGTAATGCTTGTTTTTGTGTTTACCATTACGGTAACCATTGTTTCGGCCTCTATTGCGGTTATTGTACTGTTTGTTTCCGTATTGTGTTTCGTGTGAACCATTTCCATTACTACCGTTTCCATTCGAATACGTGCCTGCGTTGTTGTTCTTACGGTTAGCATTCGCACGCGCGTCTTCGTGTATAAGATCGAGCGAATCAAGGACGGATAAAAATGCGTCCTGATCTTCCTCTGACACGTTCACTAATTTTTCGCGTATGGAAATGGGTAGTTTTGACTTAAGAATAATAATAACATCTTTTGTTGTTATGGGAGTGTCCCAATATTGTATCTTTCTCAAGTACTTTTCAGAGTACCGGCGAAGTCCGCCACTGTTCGAATGGAAAGGTTCGGCGTTGTAGACCTCTTTGCGTAGGCGTTGCTGAACACCTGCGCTCCAAAATTTGCTTAAAAAGTTCTTCTCAAACTCGCTAAATGTTTTGCACTGATCAACCATCTCGGTTCCCCATATAGCACTTTCTCCTTGTATGTATCCGGTAATGAATTGTATTCTCTGTTTGTCATTCCAGGCAGCTGGAAAGACTCCTGAAAAGTTCTTTAGGAAAACGACTGGATGAATATTTCGCTTTTCCGGTTGGAATGGTTGAAAAACTCTGTGTTTCAATACACTCTCCTCTTTCATGAGGGTTGTGAGTGTCAATTGTTCAGTGTTGTTGTTGTGTGAATCGTTAAATTCATTTTTCGGTCGCGGAATGTACTGTGGTGTGTTGTGCTGTTGTGTTGTCTGGTATTGATGTTCATCTGGCTCAGAAGGTAGTGAGTGTTTCCCGTCACTCTGGTTATCATACTGTAGTGTTTGAATTTGCTGTTTCAGGTCGGATATCTCATCTGTTACTTGCTTCCGCCATTCCGACAAATCCCGGGTAAACACTCGTCTAATTTGGCCTAGTTCAGTACAAACAGTGTCTCCTGAACTGCCGGGTGCAGATAATATGTCCAAGGTTGCGGATTTAACAACATCTTTCAAGTCACGTGTAACCTACTCCTCAACAAGCTTCTCTTGTACATCAATCCATTCTTTGTAATGTTCGGTAAGTGCTTTAGTGTGCGAAGCAACACTACTGTTAACTCTTTCCTCAATAGTTCGGTCCGAAATGTCATTCGCCATTGCACTTTTGATTCTACAGTGGCTACCGCTGTCGCTAACTCGTCTACCTGTCGTGCAACTGTTTTATACGCAAGTTTTACCGAATCGGTTTCTTTGCGACACGCTTCGATTTGAGTTGTGAGATTCTGACCAATGTTATCAATTTTGTTATTCAGAGTGCTTATCTGTGTTGTCAAAGTGGTTACTGGCGCCGTGGCGTCACCCTTAACCGAATCTATCTGTGCTGTGAGAGATCCTACTTGCGTAGTGAGGGTACCTACTTTCGCATCAATGGTGGTATTTACGTCATTCCTAACTGAGTCAATCTGTGTTGTCATATCCGTTTTCAACTCTGATAAAAACTTGTCTCTGTCTTTCTCACGTTGTTCGCGATCACGATCGCGCTGTTCCCTCTCCTGTCTGTCTAGTATCAATTCCTGTAACATTTTGACAATGTCAATTGATACCGTTATCGGGGAGGTGGGTGTTTCCTGCTGAGTGTCGTCCACGTTAAATGGTTCAAATGGCTCTGAGCACTATGGGACTTAACATCTATGGTCATCAGTCCCCTAGAACTTAGAACTACTTAAACCTAACTAACCTAAGGACAGCACACAACACCCAGCCATCACGAGGCAGAGAAAATCCCTGACCCCGCCGGGAATCGAACCCGGGAACCCGGGCGTGGGAAGCGAGAATGCTACCGCACGACCGCGAGATGCGGGCTCGTCCACGTTAGCTACCGCTTGTCTGTCGTCTGTCCTGGCCGTCGTTCCGCGTGAGCGGAGTCGGTAATGTTTGTTAACAGTGCCGTCGCTTTCGTCTGCAGAGTTCGCGCTCGATTGTCCGTCCGCCATAATGAAATTCAACTATTGCCAACTTAAAATGGGTACTGCAACTGAAATTCTGATTGTCAATTATTCTTGCCGCGCAAGTTAAAGTCGCGACGCGTTCGTCAAATGTCTAATGTTACGTGGGTAATAACTGACACACGTCTGTAGCAAAAAGACAAGATGGAGTCAATGCCGTTGAAACAATTGATTGCCAACGCTGTTACACAGAAAAGACTGAAATGGCATCCATCTTGAACTTACACGAGAATACTAACTACAGTATAAAACAAATAGTCCAAGCAAAAGGTTACAGAAAATGTTCTAATATTTACGTAGAAAAAAAAAGTGGTTTTTTACGTTAAGCTACAGAAAGGATAGAGTGAGGACGAATTTGAAAGTCAAATGAGCTACTCTGTAGACAAAACTATGGCAAACGAAAATTTGGTACTCACTCGGCGTTGTCTTCAAAACTGCAAATCTGCGTCTTATTAAATCCCAAGATATTTGTGTAAATACCGCGTCCTTCAATATTGCGTATATTTATTGCTCATCCGTAATTTTATGCAGCATTGGGTTCCAAAGAGCGATACATGAAATAAGACAATCATATATTAGTACCGTGACACATTCAATATTTTAGTCAAGTCCCTGTTCGGGCGCCAGATCTGGTATGATTTTTTTTTTTAGTAATTTAATTGAAAGCTTTGTTGCTTTGGTAAAAATAAAATTGGTTCTTTTTGTCGTGACAGAATAAATTACTATTAATCACACCAGATTTGTCGGAGAACAGCAGCAACATGTGTAATTGATCCAGCTTTAAGAAATTCTATTACCTTTTAGCGGAAAATTCGTGCGGTACTCTCCGACGTTAGAAAAGTCGTGGTGTTCCGTTCGGAGCAGGAGGCGGCTGTCTTTTCTCATTCGCGATATCGAAAATTACTAAAAAATGAACAGAAATTTTTTTCGGAGGAAGATCGCGCGGAGAAAACAGACAGAAGTTACATGAAAGAAACCTAAGGGACCAACTAATTGGATTTGTACGAACATATAAACGGAACTGAAAGAACTTGGAATAAATACTATAGCGATGTCGTCACGACAGCCTCCTTTTCCGACAGAACACACGCTGGATCATAAGCTGCATAAATCTTTTAAACAGAAAAGATTATCACAAGTATAATTAATGAAAATAAGGTTGAGAGATTTTCTTTGAAATTAAATAAACTTCAAGGCTTCAAGTATTATATTATGAAACGGAAACTTACATTAACATGGCCACCCATTGTGGCGGTGGAGCGAATAAATTTACAATAAAATGATTATATCAGTATGGAGCACAATACTTTTGCGTCCGACTCGCAACACATTCACAGAAGAACAGCTAGAGAGCGGCGCGGCTCTCCGCAGAAGTAAAAATGGGCAATTGTTATTTTGAAACATAGGTGCATCGTTTTTTTTTTTACTGATCGATAGCAGCGTATAACAGTTTATAGCTATCGTGATATTCTGCGCTTTTCAGGAGCGCGGCAAAGATATCTGGTTACAACATTCATTGGTATATGTTAAAAGTTCGCACATACTGACGCGAATACAGAAAAAAAAAACTTTTTTACATGTTAAAAATCGCAGTGATAAAGGCTGTAATGTCACAAGGTCCGACATGATGCTACTGCCTCTTATGTGATTCATTAAAACTTGCACTAGCTCTAGGTGCCCTTTGCACTTTGGTAACCATTGTTGGTACATCACGTACACATGTACACATGTTGCCTCACGATCACTGATAACAGTTTTTATGTAAATATTCTCAAACAGAGCAGATCTGTTTGTTGCTATTAGGTCCAATATTTTTACAGAATAATGATAACAATAATAATTATTATTGTTGTTATTCCTGATGCAAGTCTTTCAGTTGGACTCTACTTTGACGACTTGCGAGTCCCGATCTCCAATTTAACGTGGAATGCCGGCACGGGTTAGCAGCCCTCTGTAATAAAAAAACTGAGCTAATCGATCAACAACGAACTTAAACGGATGTCTTAGGACGTCCGCCCCGAGCATATTCAACGAACGACAACGAACAAAATGAGATTAAAAAAAAAAAAAGTGGAAGCGTCGTGCGTTCTAAACTTATAGTCGCCTGTTCGCGTCCAACTGTATTTTTTTTTTTACCGCATTTCGGTCTAAAGCTATGAGTCTGACTGAACATCGAAGATAATTCGCTTAGCGTTATACCCACCAGCAGTAACAAGTATTCCAGAAACAATTCAGCAGGACAGCTCGTGGCTGCGTCGCGATCATAACTGCTTACGCTCGGGCGTTTCCTCGCGCTGCAGCGGCTACCGGCCACCGGCCAGACGCCACCCGCCGCCTGTAATCCGGCGCCGCCCATGTGAACGCGGCACCACGCTGTCAGTGTATGTATCAACTGCCATTTTCGAATTTGAAGTTCTAGTTATCATCTTGCAGTTAAGCATTGGATTTTGCATGCATGAAAATCATGAACTATAGTTAAGCATTGTAAAATTGAGTCGTAAGTGGAAATAGGTGTAACATCTGCAACACAACGTTTACTTTTGGTATAACAGAGGGGTGAATGCAGAGGAGGCAGCTAGAAAGATTTGAGTTGTGCGTGGAGCGAGTGCTTTTGGGAAAAATACGACAGAAAAAGATATTCTTGTTTCAACAAAGATCGTACTGGCATGAATGATTTTCCACATTAAGGAAGTCTCGACTACTGATATATGTGATAGATTACCATTTTACCATCAAGCCACGTTTACATTCAACAGGCAAAGTTCAGAAGTCTGGTGTAGGAGTACTGCATGCTCTAATTCGAAACAACAAAAATCAACGGAGTGACTATTATTGAACGCCATCACGTCACTCATTGAGCATTCGTATGCAGTACTGTTACTGGTGACGTGTAATGATGCCTTTATCGTTAACTTCCTAAGAAGAAGGCTGAGACCCTCCAAAAGACATAAACTCGAGCAAAGAGTAGTGTGAACATAATATTTTACATCTGATAGCTCCAAAAGTGTGTTTTGGGCTACGAATTCTGCCCCAAGGGCTGTGTGCAACACAGCTGGAATTTGTTGCCAACAACTGAGAAACCTTTCGGTCTCAGCGTAAGAAAATCGAGCAACACAACTACATCACCTGTGCTACTGCATGATAACGCACTTCATGATTTGCGAAACAAAACTATCCAGGAGATTGGTAGGAAAGTCGTTTCTCAGGCACTTGTATTCATAGAGAAGTCCTCTCTCAAGCACTTGTCCCTCTCGTCATATATTCGTAAAGTTTTATCTTTCCCGCTCTTGATCGATCAACCGTCAACGCAATTCATTTCTAGACGAAAATACTCTTAAAACTACCCTGGTATAATGATATCGTTGGAACCAGTAGGTTTCTACTGGCGTAGAATTTGTAAACAACTTTAGCACTGTCAGATCGTTTTAGATATCGTGAAAGAAAATTCTGCTGCTGATTAATTTCTCTTTGATGATTACTGTTGTGTTTAGTAAACGAATGGAAAATCCAATTAAAATATTCACTGTACTAATACAAATTAAATTCAGCTTACTACAGAAACATCACGACGGCAGACTATCTTTATAAAGCATTAAGTATCTGTAAGACGATTGAGCCTATTTTAACACGAATTAGTCCGACTTTTGACTTCGAAAAGATCTGTATTTACTTCATTTCCTGTATCATTCGCAATTATTATCAAAATGTGGCATTTCATAGATATAATTATGTAGTCACAACAACAAAAAATATGTCGTCATTACGACTTTGGCAGTACCGTAAAAATTTCGCTCTGACACTAAGGGTTACTGAAAGTAGCAAGGCGCATTTTGCTCGAACGTTGTCTTACGATTCCCTTATTGCGTTTGTATCTGCCTGCTTGTAGCCTTGCTCCAAAAGAATTAAAAATCTGGCTTTGAGCGAGTCTCGAAAGGCGAACGAAAGCAGCTTGCACCTGGTAGCCAAACATGTTTCTTGGGAACATTCTTTTTCCTAAAGTGGGAAGACATTCTTTTGTGGTTGAAATTTTGGCAAATGTAAGTCAGACGTGCGCCGTTGGTCTAATCGTTTCGGTGTGTTGAATTTGTACCAATGATTTTTCTACAGGTTTTTTCTGTCCCAAATAGAGAGTGAAGCCTCCCATTAGTATTTTCACGTCATAGTATTTTCGAGTGTGTTCCAGATTTTTTCGACATTTCGGTGTTTTCCATCTTTTCCATGTTGGTGGGGCATGTGCATTTAGGAATGTATATTTTTTATAGGCGCTCTGAATGAGCATAGTCATAACTCGATTGTTGATGGGTGTGATTTCTTCGACAGAGCTGATGATAGATCTGTGTTCGAGAAATGCAATGCCGAAGATTGGTGCGCCTTTCGCTACCTTTTGTTGTATTTTGCTCTTGAAGATGCCATGGTTTCCGTAATGCAAGTTTTAATTGTCAATCAGTCGTGGTTCTTGAAGAACAAGGATGACAATTTTTTGGCGGTCGATTTCTTTTGTGAAATTATTTAGGTTTCTTGTTTGGGTCAATGTATCGATGCTTAGTTTTCAATCGAATGTTTTCTGCTTGTAGGGAAATTTACCAGAGATCTCCGATATTCTCTGCCGTGCTAACCTGGACTGCCCAGAGTGCGAAAATCCAACTGCCGAATATCGGTGGCCAGGTTGTGTACCACCTGGGGTAAAGTTACCTTTGCTTGCGTAGTTCATGTTTTCTTGTGTCTCATTGGTTTGGCCTGGGTGATACCAGGACCGGACAGGACCAGAGGGTGTTGAAGCCTTTGGAAGCAAATATTTTCAGCCAAGCACATTGAGCTAACAGACGGTGACCAGAGTAGCGGTGATTTTCACTCAGATGTGTCTGGATTTTGGGTTCAACGGATTGAGTAAGCCGTTCAGGATTGTGTTAGTATTTGGTTCACCCCAAGTATTTGATGTCCTCGGTACCACCCATATGGGGGATGGTTTCCCCCATCGGCCACACGGGATTTTTATTATTATTATTATTATTATTATTATTGTCATTATGTCATCAGCAAATCTGATATGGACTATCTTCCCACCACTGAAATAGATGTGTATTGTTCGATTCAATATTTCCATCACATAAATATGGGTTATAATTACGTTACATTGCTGCTAGTAGACATTTCTCACTTTTTCTTAGACAGTTGCTAGCTGTTGCTCCATCACAGGAATTTATGTGCGAAGCATTGTTGCAATACAGACGTTCAAATTATCCCATTTCTGTAATTTCATTTCGGTACAAGATCGTCCTAATCGGATTCAGCCAGTCAGTCTTAATGTGGATATCCACCACTCTCATCATATGACGGACTGGGTGAACCACACTCTTAATCGGACTGTTGAATCCAGATCACTAATCTATGACAGGGCCTGAATTCTTAAACGCTGTGGAAAATAATAATACAATGTGCTTATTACAAATACGTTATTTAAATATAAATATATGTACTAACGAGATAACAGTTTATTTACAGGAGCAGAGCCCCATCCATCATAGCAGAGCAATGCTTGATTGGTTTCAGGGCCAAGAGAGTATAAAGCTGTTGCCGTTTGTTCCACTATCACCGAACATCAACCAGATAGAGAATATGTGGGCAGAGGTAACAAGGTCATTGCCACGTGGACCTACAAATGCAAGCGACCTTTGGACGAATATTGAAAACGTATGGTGAGAAGTAAACAATCACGCTACACTGTCGACGACTTAATGAAATCAATTCCCCTACGCCTTCGAGAAATCTTACGTAATGATCGTAGGTGGGTTGGTTACTAAAAGTATACTCGTCCACAAAACCCATGTGGACTATTATCTGATAATCGGACAAGCTTTGCTTTGTCGCAGCTCTTTAGCATACAAGAAGTCCATTTACTTTCAGTCCCCTCCTTACAATTCTTGAAATGCAAGGTAATTGAAAAATCTCATCCACTCGACGCCAACTGAGGAACTGACTGGTGCATGTGTTGTTCAACACACAGTAGTTGTCACCCTCACTGGAATCAATGACTGTTTGTGTGTGTGTGTGTGTGTGTGTGTGTGTGAGTGTGTGTGTGTGTGTTTTCGTGTTAATGCACAATCTGAATCAATACTATTAACATTAGAGAGACAACCAACAATAAATATTGCATCAAATATGACTGTAAAGTATTTTAATGCGATGGGAAGTTACAAACTGAATTTTTACCCAACCCATGTCCTGCGTATTACGTTAAGTAAGATGTATTAACTCTATAGAATCGTTAGCAGAGACTGTGCGCTCTTATTGTCGAGGTTCGCGACAAGTGCAGCGACTAGCAGTGCCCAATGCCGCCGTGATTTGTTTATGTTGGCTGAGCGTGGACACTGCAGCAGACGCTTCGCCCTGAACAGAAATAAATCACCTTGGCTCTTAACTGCAGAGAGCGGATATCACTGCCTGCGTGTTCTTATAGTAACCAACGTGAGACTCTACTCACAGGTGCCATGGAGCAATTGCAACGGGTATCATGTAATTAGTTATCAGAATATTAACCAGTGATGAAATGTCCACTGTATTTGAATCCCAAGAAAATAGGAACCTTCTCTCAAAGGAATGTGAGGTGCTATCAAAATTTATCCAACATAGAAAAATTAACTGCAGGGCTTTCATGTATGCAGTAATAGCACACAAGGAAATATTATGTCTTGGAAGCGTATATTCCATTTCCTCTTCTCATATTAACGCCCTTGTTTTAATATGAAGTGAGAAAATAAACACGAAAAACTAAAGTTCCTGAGAAGCATATCAGTCATTTCCTCTTCTCATATCACAACTTTTGTTTTAGTATGAAGTAAAAAAGTAAACAGTTTAGGGTTCTGTAGCATAATATGACACCAGATTCTTATCGTAGGCGCTATCGGAAACGCCAAAAGCAGGGAGCTGTCCATTCTTTTGTCCAACAGTCTGTTTCCTTTCATGTATTACTCCCGCTAGGAGATTCTTGTTTAAGGACTTGTGGGCATCAAGTTCTTCAGCAGAACAAGCCTTATGTTATTTTGCTAATTACGGTATGGAGAAAATGCAACAAAGACGAGTTCCGCTAGAGCAGTGAGGATATTTGCACATGTCTGTATTCAGCAATGACTGCCAGCTGCCACAACACTTCACAGAATTCTTGCGGCAGGCAACACAACTGTGCGTGCACTTCATACTTCATTCAGTGAGACGTCAGGAGACGTATGAAAACGTCAAATTAACGTCGCTTTCCGAGTCGTATTCAATTCAGAATTTGATGTTATTAAGGTAGTTGAGCGTTTTAGCAATTACACTTTTATAATTCCCATATGAGTATTTCGATAGCCAAAAGAACCCGTTAGTGTGAAACTATTGGGAACTGCATTAATATCAAACTGCAAGAACTTGAGACAATACGTGGTCTCTTCTCTTCATTGCGTGACCTATTACTATTAGCCTTCTCTCCGTCCTAGTCGTAATGCAAATGGAACTTCAGAGGCGCTTTCCGCTATTCTTGACAAACATCAGCAACCTGTAATCACTGAGAGTCACAACTGCGTGATGATAATGGTTCAGGTTGTCAGTAGTTGTGGTGGTGTTATGCTGTCAAACTGCTTAGAGTAACGTTAATGGTGGCGCACATAATTTAGCGCTGACTACCTACTTAAGTAAAGATAGTGTTGTGGCGTCGTCGCTTCTCTTTATTTTGCCTCAGCTTGAGTAATCCGATTTAACGAACATAGTACTCCAATCGTGGGCTCCTATAGCTCAATTCTTTTATCTTGGCGGCTCGCGCATGCCCGCCCAGACGCGGGAGATTGCTGCGTTGCCAGTTGTACGCGCCAAGAGAAGCAGCGCCATACTATAGCATAGTTCGCAAACTTACGCGCAGTTTATGAAGTAAAGCCACCACGGCCGCATTAACCGTTTCGCTGCTACAGAGACTTGCTCCCCGCATTCTGCGCTGTACGCGATTTTGTCATCACCGCACTGCTCGCCTGTGCACACACATGGTGTTCCGTCTGCTTTGACACACTTATTCGATTTCACAAAAACTATTTGGCCCAAAAATTTGATTTTTACACATCTTCTTGACTGATACCTTCCCCCCATAAATGACTTAATTTTGTTTCCATGTTCAGCGCAGTTATTGTGCAGCATTAAATGTAGCAAACCATTGCACGAAATTTTGAAGAGTTTGCAGTGGTTAAAGTAAAGAGCGTATACTTTCCATATGGTCGTTTTTAGTTGCCACTAGAAATTTCAAAAAATTAAATTCAAACGAATAAAATTCATGAAGTAAGACACTTCGATATTGTTTTTAAATAAAGAAAATATTAAGCTCCGAACAATATTTGAACTCAGAACTTATTGTTGGAAAGCCAAACACCTTAACCACTATGCTGACGCAGCTCATCATTTAATTGGGTTCCTGGAGGACTTTAAAGAGTCACGCAAAATACCGACAAACACTGTTGGTATGACTATGAATTGCTCACATTTCGTCGAAGTACAATAGGAAATAAACAATTAAGCTGTTCTTTATTGCGAAAAAGCTGTTAGTGAGAATGAATTTCCTTGCTGTCGCCTGAATTAGGAGGCTTATTGCTTGTTTGGTTTAATTAATTAACAGAATATGAAGCAAGTGGTATAAAGAATGCTTTTTCCAAACTTTCATTTATAGAAAGTCTGCTATCGTGACATTGCTTTTGTTCAGTTACTTTATTTATGACTGAACGTTTCTAAAACTGAAGACACTCGTCCGTGGTTTGTACTGCAGTCGAGCCCTAGCAACGTCATTCTCTGTTCATTGGCTGACTGTGTTTTGTGACGTCAGATGCGCAGAACGAACCTAAACTCGGCCGCCGTCGTAAATGACGCGCACTTTAATACAAAATGACTACAGAGATTATCGTGTTGATATTACATTAATTCTGTAATGAAATGCTTAACAAATCTTACCCTCAGCTACGCAGCTGGAATAACTCATTACTCAGGTACTCCATTTTGCACATGGTTAAGTGATCAGTTCGCTGCAATCCTGCTTGTACTATTCGTAAATACTCGTGTACTTCACAAATGGTTCAAACGGCTCTGAGCACCATGAGACTTAACTTCTGAGGTTATCAGTCCGCTATAACTTAGAACTACTTAAACCTAACTAGCCTAAGGACCTCAGATACATCCATGTCCGAGACAGGATTCGAACCTGCGACCGTAGCGGTCGCGCGGTTCCAGACTGTAGCGCCTGGAACCGCTCGGCCACCCTGGCCGGCATACTTGTATACTCACCATTCGTTATTTGACTAAATATGAATCCTGTCTCGGACATGGATGTGTCTGAGGTCCTAATTACATCTATGAAATGCTACATTTTCATAATAATTGCGAATGATACAGGAAATGAAGTAAATACAGATCTTTTCGAAGTCAAAAGTCGGCAATGTCCTACTAATTCGTGTTAAAATAGGCTCAATCGTCTTACAGATACTTAATGCTTTATAAAGATAGTCTGCCGTCGTGATGTTTCTGTAGTAAGCTGAATTTAATTTGTATTAGTACAGTGAATATTTTAATTGGGTTTCCATTCGTTTACTAAACGCAACAGTAATCATCAAAGAGAAATTAATCAGCAGCAGAATTTTCTTTCACGATATCTAAAACGATCTGACAATGCTAAAGTTGTTTACAACTTCTACGCCAGTAGAAACCTACTGGTGCAACGATATCATTATACCAGAGTATTTTTAAGAGTATTTTCGTCTAGAAACGAATTGCGTTGACGGTTGATCGATTAAGAGTGGGAAAGGTAAAACTTTACGAATATATGACGAGAGGGACAAGTGTTTGAGAGAGGAGAAACGACCTATCAATCTCCTGGATAGTTTTGTTTCGCAAATCAAGAAGTGCGTTATCATGCAGTAGCACAGGTGATGTAGTTGAGCTGCTCGATTTTCTTACGCTGAGACCGAAAGGTTTCTCAGTTGTTGGCAAAAAATTCCAGCTGTGTTGCACACAGCCCTTGGGGCAGAATTCGTAGCCCAAAACACACTTTTGGAGCTATCAGATGTAAAATATTATGTTCACACTACACTTTGCTCGAGTTTATGTCTTTTGGAGGGGCTCAGCCTTTCATTTATTCTTAGGAAGTTAACGATAAAGGCATCATAACACGTCACCAGTAACAGTACTGCATACGAGTGCTCAATGAGCGACCTGATGACGTTCAATAACAGTCACTCCGTTGATTTTTGTTGTTTCGAATTAGAGCATGCAGTACTCCTACACCAGAGTTCTGAACTTTGCCTGTTGAATGCAAATGTGGCTCGATGGTAAAATGGTAATCTATCACATATATCAGTAGTCGAGACTTCCTTAATGTGGAAAATCATTCATGCCTGAACGATCTTTGTTGAAACAAGAATATCTTTTTCTGGCGTATTTTACCCAAAAGCACTCGCTCCACACACAGTTCAAATCATTCTAGCTGCCTCCTCTGCATTCACCCCTCTGTTATACCAAAAGTAAACGTTGTGTTGCAGATGTCACACCTATTTCCACTTACGACTCAATTTTACAATGCTTAACTGTAGTTCAAGATTTTCATACATGCAAAATCCAATGCTTAACTGCAATATGATAACTAGAACTTCAAATTCGAAAATGACAGTTGATAGATACACTAAGAGCGTGGCGCCGCGTTCACATGGGCGGCGCCGGATTACCGGCGGCGGGTGGCGTCTGGCCGGTGGCCGGTAGCCGCTGCAGCGCGAGGAAACGCTAGAGCGTGAGCTGTTATGATCGCGGCGTAGCCACGAGCTGTCCTGCGGAATTGTTTCTGGAATACTTGTTACTGCTGGTGGGTAGAACGCTAAGCGAATTATCTTCGATGTTCAGTCAGACTCATAACTTTAGACCGAAATGTGGCAAAAAAAAAAAAAAAAAAAAAAAAAAAAAAAAAAAAAAAAAAAATTACAGTTGGACGCGAACAGGCGACTATAAGTTCAGAACGCACGACGCTTGCCGCTAGACCACGGGCTCACTTAGTCCGACAATGTCTCTGAAGTAGACAACACTTCCTCCTAACACTTCCGCATCTTACAGTGTTGCCAGATTGTGCATATGGCCGGACTTGTTGTTGTTATTGGCCACCTTAAGTGAATGACTCGGCCTTAGTCTCTGTGGCGGCCGGCCGGCGATCAGTTTTATTGTCTAAGACTGTACATTTCCCAACACGTGCAGACAAAGGCGTACTAAAAAATGACACGATTTTGGAGAAATGTTTAGTGCAGCGTATCACTGAAGCAGCGTAATTTCGTAATACGCATTATAAATACGAAAAGAACCAGAAATGGCATGTTAGTTTTGCACAAGGACGAATGCCAATGTGACTGGTGGCCCAAAAACCTATTACAAAGGCAAAGATGAAAAAGTAGCTTACAGCAGCGCTCGAACCATCGTCCACGGCTAATTACATGTAGTCGGCAACATTATTATTATCATTAATTCCTAGAGTTTCCGTAAGGCTTTTACCTCCAGTGCATTATTAATTATTGACATTTAATCATAAAAAATCGTACCAACGGTGACGTGTGTATAAGAAACCTCCAGTGTGCCGAAAACAACATTTAAGGCCCCTACACGTGCATCAATTTATCGGCCGACCGACCGATTTTGTGGCAGCCTAACACACATCCCGACTACAGAGCCGCCCTGTTGTTTTGTTTCCCTTACGTTCATTGAACTACACCGATGAGATCGCGCTTGGTTTTACACAGAAACAAAAACGGGGACGGTCTTGACTGTGTTAGAGGTAACAAGGCCAAACAAAGCCGAGAGAAAGCTGTGAGCAAAGAAGTGGCTTATGCAAGGGAAGAAATTCGCCGATATTCCGTTACTTAACCAACTGGGAGCAGACGATTTTCGTAATTATTCAAGAATGGGTGAATCACGCATTTAGGAGCTGCTGAACGTCACCAAACCATTCTTAAGAAAAATAATGCAGTCAAGGCAGAGGCTTAATGTTGATAATGTTATTATTAATTTATTTATGGCTGTAACATAAAAGATGACCTGTAAATTTAAGAGACTCATTTCAAATTCGAGAAAGAAATACTACATGTAGTGGTGGTGCACATCATCTAATAAATACAACAGATGCATCAGAAATGAAGCATTTAACAGCTGTTAGAATTGGAAAAAAAAGTCCCACACTTTGCTCTTCATAGCAGAGGGCTAGGATATAGGTTGGACTTTTTAACACTTACAACAGTGAAGCAAGTAGATTTTATGAATTAACGTTCATGGAATGTCGATATTTCAGTTTTTAGATTTCATTAGTACCGGAAATGAAACCTGAAAACAGAAATACAGAAGGCCGACAGACTTTACATCTTTCTATGTGCCGTACGAAACCGGACGGATTCCTTAAAAAATGAAACAAGTGCTTATTTTCTTGCATCTCTATTGCTATACTCGTCTCACGATGTGTTCCACTGACATCTGAATCCTTTAAATTCCTCTAAAAACTCCGCACTTAAAGTTTCGTCCGGCACGCACCCTGTCATGTATATCAGAGCAGTATTTAATCTTGCGCGCAGTGAGAAAACGCGAGCGGTTGGCACGAAAGCGCTACACACGACACGTTCGCTGAATCGGCTTAAAGAAAGCCGAGCGTACGGCACCGTGGGCCTGGAGTCCCCCATTCGGGGAAGCTCGGCCGCCGAGGGCAAGTGCTTATTGCATTCGACTCCACATTGGACGACTTGCGCGTCGGAGATGATGAAATGATGAGAAGGGCAACACGACACCCGTCGCTGAGCGGAAAATTCTCCTGCACCAGCCAGAAATCGAACTCGCGCCCCTTCGTGTGGCATTCTGCCGCGCTGTCCACTCAGCTATGGACGGCCGCTGCTGTGTCAGAGAGCCAGGGAGGGGGTTGGCTGTCGGCTGGCGCTACGCGCCTGTCATCCTGGCGCTGCACGTTCGTCGGTCGGTCGGGCAGCCTACCGACATAGCTCCAATTAGACGGTCGGTCGCTTGGTGCGTATGTAGGGCCGTGAAGCGCCACGAGAGGCGCCGCTGGCGAATCACGTGGTCTGGCTCACTGCCGCGACCTACGAAACAAAGGATTGTGACTTGTGAGTCATTCCGCTTCGTGCCAGTGACCGTTAACGTTTGCGCGATTACTGAAGAATATAGTGGATCAGTGTGTGCTATGTTATTGTGTCAATAGTGTTGTAGTTGTCTCAGTACAGTTGCTGCGTCAATACAGCAGTTTTTGTGTTAGTACAGTAGTTGTGTGTCAGTTGTTGTGGTGTCAGTAGCTCTAGTGTGTGCTCCTTTCTTTTTTGGCGTGTGTGTGTGTGTGTGTGTGTGTGTGTGTGTGTGTGTGTGTGTGTGAGAGAGAGAGAGAGGGAGAGAGTTAGTTGCTCTTCGTGTATGTATGTTTTATTTTGGTGTGCGTGGTTTTGCTATTTTTCTCAGTTTTTTGCGTCAGGACTACAGTCTTTTTTTTTTTTTTTCTGCAGAGGAGGGACAACACTTCAGGCACGACAGCCACAGTAAGTGAACTCCCTTATGTTTCTTGTAAATCGTATTTCGCAGTGCTCTTCAGTTTTTGAACAAGTAAACCAATTGCTGAGTAAACGAGCTTCAACTAATAAGTCCACATTGTTTTCAAACATGTGATGCATACAAAGCGAAAATTAACGTTGTAAGGTTTTCTTCACTCACTAAAACTTTCCTTTGAGAGAACTTACATAGTAGGGTGCTCATTCCGAATAATTTCTTTGAAAATTAATAGCAAAATGAATTTATATTTTTTGTTCCCCTGTTCAGATTTGTTGGATGGTTGAAATTTTTTAATCAGCAATGGTTGCACTGTTTATTTTTGCTTTCTGTTTTATTGTCGTTGGTAGGTGTCGTGTATTCTGTTTACCATCTTTGGGTAGGTTATGTTTTTGATATTCGTTATGTGGGAGACTTTTCGATATCGTACAGTGGACTTGTGTAACATAAGTAAGGTTGCATGACCGATTTGACGAGTAACAGTGTGTTGGTTTCTGGTACTGTGTGTGCTTAGTTTTTGCTGCCAAGTGGGTCAAGTTTTAGTTTGGGTTATTCGTATCCTTTGCATCACTTAAGTGATAAGGGGAACTGTCATACCATTCAGCATATGCACACCACAGTTAGATACATAACTATAATAAAATTAACATTTTACAATATATTAAAAATCAGAAAGAACCATTGCATTGGCTTCACAAATGCTCTGACTACTTGCATACATGCAGTGCACTTTGAGAAACCGTTATCACGTTATTTGCAGTTAACAAAATATAAAATTAAGAATAATAGCATGACAGAATGATGAAGAAAATTAGTGTTAGTGCCACCAGGATTCAAGTTCATGTATGTTTTTGTAACATATAACGTTTAACGGTCAATTCTGAAAACTGTCTTAAATTTTCTCTCGTCTTCAATTCCGTTGATGCAAATTGACAGAATTACACAGCTTTATTCCATAATGTTTCAAATGTTTACGAGTTTTCGTATTTCTGGGTCTTTCTACATGCAGATTATTACTTCTACGTGCAGATTATCACTTCTATGTTTATTGTAGTTACGTAAATCTGAATACAAACGTAAACTACTAAAGTGCGCTCCTGTATACAGTACACTTTTGAATATGTACAAAGATGTTACTGTGAGTATTTTTAACTGCATCTGCGTTCTTACTTAACTAGCTGGGTGTCGACGAGTTTCGTAATTATCTAATACGGGATGAACCCTGCATGAGAGGAGCTGTAAGCTGCGAGGAAAGGCTGTCAACTGCATTACGATTCGTAGTTACTGGCAGAAGTTGAGGGCCTCAAATTCACTGCTGTTGCATCCCCACAATTATTAACTCGTTTTCTTAAACCTGCTCTGTGATTTATAGCTCATGGAGGAATTAAGTCATGGTTATGGAAAATAAATAAAACATTCATGTAAACGTTATCACAAGGGCGTCACCAGGGGGAAAGGGGCTTTGAAATTCAATTTTTTTTTTAATTCCTACTAAGATATATAAGAACAGCAACTGTCCGAATTGTAAAAAAAAAAAAAAAAAATCCAGCACTTCCCTACTCGTAGCAGAGAACATGGATATAGGTTGGACGTTTTAAAACTTATAACAATGAAGCAAGTGTTTTATGAATTAACGTCCATTGAATGTCGATATTTCGGTTTTTAGAATTCGTGTACGATGAGTATCGGAAATAAAACATTAAAAGAGAAATACTGAAGACCGTCGTAGTTTTATTCTATGTGCCTTACGAAACTATTATCGATTCGTTAATAAAACTGATAGTGTCTCATTTCTTGCACCTGTGTCGCTATACTTGTCGCACGACATTTACCACAAAGCATATGCAGTCTTCAAATTTCTCCAGAAACTCTGGCCTTAAAGCTCCCCTGTTATTGAATTATTGTGTGGTGGTGGGGGTCTGTCCACCCCACATCTCCATATCGGTCGGTCGGTTAGTGCTGTGTACGGCCCTTCACTACTGACAAGCGAGTAGAACGTCTTTTAAATTGGCTTTCCAATTCTGACGTTTCTGTGGTCGCTTGCTAAGAGGTCAGATGGCGTGGTGGCACACTGGGACCGTGTTATTTCCCTTCTCGTCGTTGAAGGGTTTCCTGTTATCTATCGTGAGCGATCATCGTATTTCGAGGAATTTGCTTGAAGAATGGAAAACGTAATGAACGTATTTGAAATTTGTAAGTTGTCAAGCATTATTGTTATTGTTTTAAATCTAGAATAACTCTTTTGGAGGTACGATAAATGAACTTCGTTTTTGCTTTTTTTTTTTCAACAGTAGTTTGCTTAGGGCTCTCACTTGTTTTATTCTACGAGAATGTTGTTACATGTGTCCAGTTCCTTATAGTTCCTATACTTGTCCCGAAAGCCTGCCTTTTCTCTTTATTCCTTAAGCAGTATAATAGGATACAGTACATTAAGAGATTCATTTCAGTTTAACGTATCATACGTTTCTTCGAAAATCATTATTCGGTCACGTAGAAACGGTTGACATATGAGAACTCCTAGTCAGTATAGTTACATCGACAAGCGTTTCACCCCCGTTTAAATGGCTGAGTGGATAGACTGGCGGTTTACGAACGTAAAGGACCGACTTTCAAATCTAGCTGGACTCAACTGTCGTATTTTTGTTTAAGCATGTGCAGGTAATATTTTAAAACTTAATTCGCTACAAATTGTGCCATTCTAGGCTTTTCTAGGTTCCACATTCTTTCAAAAGAGTTAATTTCTGCTCTATGGTTGGCCTGTGGGTTGTACAACGTAGAGCAGTTTCTGATCATCAAAGACTGTACGAGATCTGTTGAAGAAATTCCGGGACGTTGTCGACAGAATTTTGCCACACTTAAATTTTACTTACTCGACATGGTCTCCTTCGAAATACTCCCGTCCACCATTGATACACCGCGAAGCGCCGTCTACGAATTTTCTTTTAACTCCTCTGTCGTTGCAAATCTTCGTCCTTGCAACGGGGTTTTCAGCTTTAGAAATAAAGGACCGGAAGGGCCTGGTCTGCAGAGTACGGAGGCTGAGGCAGCACCGCGGTATCATTTTGTGTGCAACAGTCACGCAGTAACAGGGATGAATGTGCGGGTGCGTTATCGTAATACAGCAATCGTGAACCGCCTCACTACATTTCAGGCCGTTTCCTCCTCACATTTTCACGCAGGTGTCGCAACGTCCCGATAGTACCACCGATTAACAGTGTGGCCCTGTGGCACGAATTGGTGACGAACCAATCCTTCAATGTTAGGGAAAACCCTGAGCATGGCTTTGATATTTGACCTGACGACATTTTTTTTTTGTATTGGAGAAACTTTCCCGATCCATTGTGAATATTGAACCTTGGCCTCAACATAACCGTAGACCCACGTCTCATCACCAGTTAAGATACTCTTAAGGAACATCTCGTTCTCATTCGCGCGATCCAAAAGCTCTTTATACATTGCAAGGTGAAGGTCTTTCTGGCCTTGAATCGTGAGCCGTGGGATGAACTTGTTGGCAACACGATGCATTCCAAGGTGCTGTGTCAGGATTTCTTGACATGGCCCAACTGATATGTTACGTTCTTCTGCAGTCTCTCAGGCAGTCTGTCTCCGACTGACGAGCACAGTTTCGTCGCCGTTCCTGAAGTGAGCGTCGTCGGTAGACGTCAAAGTCCGTCGTGAACGTGCGTCATATTTACGAGGGCAGTTCAATAAGTAATGCAACACTTTTTTTCTGAAACAGGGGTTGTTTTATTCAGCATTGAAATACAACAGGTTATTCCCCAATCTTTTAGCTACACAACACTATTTTTCAATGTAATCTACATTCAATGCTACGGCCTTACGCCACCTTGAAATGAGGGCCTGTATGCCTGCACGGTACCATTCCACTGGTCGATGTCGGAGCCAACGTCATACTGCATCAATAACTTCATCATCCGCGTAGTGCCTCCCACGGATTGCGTCCTTCATTGGGCCAAACATATGGAAATCCGACGGTGCGAGATCGGGGCTGTAGGGTGCATGAGGAAGAACAGTCCACTGAAGTTTTGTGAGCTCCTCTCGGGTGCGAAGACTTGTGTGAGGTCTTGCGTTGTCATGAAGGAGAAGTTCGTTCAGATTTTTGTGCCTACGAACACGCTGAAGTCGTTTCTTCAATTTCTGAAGAGTAGCACAATACACTTTAGAGTTGATCGTTTGACCATGGGGAAGGACATCGAACAGAATAACCCCTTCAGCGTCCCAGAAGACTGTAACCGTGACTTTACCGGCTGAGGGTATGGCTTTAAACTTTTTCTTGGTAGGGGAGTAGGTGTGGCGCCACTCCATTGATTGCCGTTTTGTTTCAGGTTCGAAGTGATGAACCCATGTTTCATCGCCTGTAACAATCTTTGACAAGAAATTGTCACCCTCAGCCACATGACGAGCAAGCAATTCCGCACAGATGGTTCTCCTTTGCTCTTTATGGGGTTCGGTTAGACAACGAGGGACCCGGCGGGAACAAACCTTTGAATATCCCAACTGGTGAACAATTGTGACAGCACTACCAACAGAGATGTCAAGTTGAGCACTGAGTTGTTTGATGGTGATCCGTCGATCATCTCGAACGAGTGTGTTCGCACGCTCCGCCATTGCAGGAGTCACAGCTGTGCACGGCCGGCCCGCACGCGGCAGATCAGTCTTGCTTGACCTTGCGGCGATGATGACACACGCTTTGCCCAACGACTCACCGTGCTTTTGTCCACTGCCAGATCACCGTAGACATTCTGCAAGCGCCTATGAATATCTGAGATGCCCTGGTTTTCCGCCAAAAGAAACTCGATCACTGCCCGTTGTTTGCAACGCACATCCGTTACAGACGCCATTTTAACAGCTCCGTACAGCGCTGCCACCTGTCGGAAGTCAATGAAACTATACGAGACGAAGCGGGAATGTTTGAAAATATTCCACAAGAAATTTCCGGTTTTTGCAACCAAAATTGGCCGAGAAAAAAAATGTGTTGCATTACTTATTGAACTGCTCTCGTATCTTCCGTCCGGCCATTTTTAAACCGTATGAATCATTCACAGCCTCTATTGCGTCTTAAGCACTCATCACCGCAGGCTTCGTGCAACATTTTCTTAAGCACTCATCACCGTAGGCTTCCTGCAACAATTGGTGTCTGTAAAGGTTTTCCCGAGTTTCACCCAAAATGTAGTACAGACGCGTTGCTCAACTAACTCTGCCATCTCGAACTTCACAAGCTGTGCCACACAGCGTTCTGTTCAGTACAGCACTGAACAATAACTGACATAAAACATTGAAAGTCCTCCTTTTTTAATTTTTTTAATAGAGGTGGCGCCCCCTCCACGCCCACACCGGCTTGATGGCCAACACAATAGGTCTACTGCCATCTCTGCATAAGGGTTAGTTTTCACTAAAGTGAGGTGTCGCAGGATGTGGGTACTGCGATGTTTGCGTACGTCTGGTCAAGGTTAACCATTAATACGCGCTCATCTGGAGACAGATTGGGTCGAGATCGAAGGAAGGGTAGCGGTTTGAAGGGCAGAGAAAAAGTGCCAAGGCAAGAGCCGAGGGAAAAAACCTCTGCGATAGTTAGGTCAGGTGGTAAGAGCAGTAGCGGATGTCTTGCTGCCTGCGATAGGTGGGTGTCATGCATGTCGATACCTTCACGTTGTGCGGTTGTGCAGCTTGGGGACTGGCCGAAGTTTGTCGCTTGTTTGCATATGTTAGTTTACCATAGGTGGCTATTCCCTAGCTAGTAGTGTCTTTGGCCGCTTGTGCTTCCACCTATGGTTGTGATCGTAGTTTCCCAGAGTGAGGATGAAAGGATTGTTAGTGTCTCGAGTTCCTGTATAGTCGTGTGGCGTGTTTTTTGACTACTTCCTTGAGGGTATCAAGGCGGTATTCATGGTGGTCCACGGTGCGTGTGTAGCGTGGAGCGTTGCTAATGATTCGTAGCACTTTGTTCTGTATGATCTGCAGGCGGCGCAGTCGTGTAGGAGCTGCATATCCCCAGACGGAGCTGCGTACGTCATCAGAGGTCTAATCAGGGTCATGCATATGGACCTCGACACCCTCCTATTCAGTGTGCTTTCCCTGTTGAGCATTGGGTACAGCTGTTTGAGCCTCGCGTGCGCTCGGTTGGCAACGTATTCGATGTGGTCCCCCCATGTAAGTTTCCGGTCCAGCCAGACACCAAGGTATCTGACTTTCTCTCGGAAACGTATTGGGCGTGTATGTAGTGTTATCGGTCTGCGTGTGAACAGAACTGCTTCGCACTTGTCGACGTTTACTTTAATACCCCATGGCTCCAACCAAGGCTCAGCTGTTCTGAGTGCTGTCTGTATTCGTGAATTGATATTCGACGGTTTCTAATCTTGCACAAGGATGGCGGTGTCATCCGCGTAGATGGCTAACGTCGTGTTTTGTGTTACTGGGAAGTCATTAATGTACAGGTTAAACAAGATGGGCCCTAGGATGCTTCCTTGGGGTACTCCAGCTTGGATACCATGTTGTTGTTTATCCTGCACGTTAGTGTTGAAACACCTGTTTGTGAGATATGAGTGTATGAGTCCGTTGTGCCAGAGACGGTCGAAAGCCTTTTCGATGTCCAGGAACACGGCCCCTATGGCTCTGTTCATGTTGTAGCCGTGTCTTATATGTTCGACTACGCGGAGGAGTTATGTTGTCGAGTGGTGATTCCTAAAGCCGAATTGCTCCGGACTTAGGGTGTCATTGGTGATGCAATGCCTAGTGATACGTTTTAATATTACCTTCTCAACAATCTTGCTGAGGGAACACAGCAGACTCATGGGTCTGCAATTTTGTGGGAGGGAGTGGTCTTTCCCTGGCTTCCTGAACATCAGGACCTTGGCCGCCTTCCAAAAGTCAGGGAAGTGTTAGTGTTTCAGGATGGCATTCGTTAAGTGTGTAAGGTATTCTACGGCTTTATCTGTGAACTCCTGGAGGACACGGTTTTGAATGCCCTCAGGCCCAGGGGCTTTCCTAGCGTTGGTGTGAAAGTCCTGGCAGTTGGGCATTAAATATAGGCGCGTGCAGAGATGCCAACTCCACTTCGCTGCAACGCACTATTGGCGCGAAATTACGAATGTTCCGGAATTTTTTGAACAGACCTTGTATTACTGTATTACCGTGGAAAAATACTACACCATTTATGAGGTCTTAGTGATTAAGTCTAGTTGTAATCAAGGCTTGAATCAGGATTAAGATTCCAAAACTGTAGCTCGCTATATTTGTGTATTCCGTTTCGTTTTATAAATAAATAGTATGTCTCCGAAGGCGAGTGGCTGGTGCGACAGACCCGTACGTGGAGGACCCAAGTCCGATTTCTGGTGCTGCCAGAGATTTTTCCTCGGTGGGAGGACTGGACGGGGGTGCTCACAGCCTCGTGGTTGCATTTGAGGCGCTACATGATCGAGAGGTGGCGCCTCTAAGGTCGTAACGTCAACGGCCGGGAGGGCGGTGTGCTGACCCCATAGGCGCCCCCATGGTCGAGGATGACACAGCAGTCGGTCGAATACCGCGTGGTCTTCAGCACCTGATCGTCCGTCCCCTTTTCGTTTATAAATTTTGGTAGCCATAGTTTCAAGCTGCCTGTTTAAACCAAGTTTTTGATCACTTAAGGAAACCGAAGAATTTCAATCAAATGAAAGATACGTAAGTAAAATCTGAGACTGAACTGAGGGACCTTGCTTGTAATGATACACTGAAGGAATTATGACTTGGTTTCAGATATTTAGTAAATTTAAATGCGAGATTTTAGTAGGAAAAAGAGAGCTATTTTAAAAAGAGGTTTGAACCCGTTTAACTTTATACGTTACTCATCCCAACGTTAAGATTTTCTGCTCTGTTAGTGAACCTCGCTTCAGAAGAACGAGCTGAGCTGCGGAAAGAGGCACTACATTATCTTAAAATTTTAATTCGTGGGCAGCTACAAAGTAATCCCATTACCAAATAAAGACACATTCAATTATGTATTTGGGAAACTCTTTTGTATACCAAATGCTATTTGTATAGGGTCACCCGAAAGCAAACCATGCACATAAAATTAAAAAATCAATGTGTTTTCAAATTAAACGAAAAACATGAGCCTTTTAGAGGTCCTATTTAACAAATTGGACCTCCCTTTGGACAAAATCCTGCCTACGTCCTTCGCTGTAGAACATCTACACTGGTCGTGGTACGCTGTTGGAAGTGGGTCATACTTCAGGATTAAATATCTTGTTACCATGTTACAGCCCCCCATCCTCATGAACCGTGGACCCTGAAGTTGATGGGGAGACTTGCGTGCCTCAGTGATACCGACAGCTGTACTGTAGGTGCAGCTACAAAGAAGGGGTATCTGTGGACAGGCCAGAGAAACGTGTCAAACGTGTGGTTACTCAATAGTAGTAGCAGCCTTTCCAGTAGTTGCAGGGGCAACAGTCTACATGATAGACGGAACTGGCCTTGCAGCATCCGTCAAAATAGCATTGCTGTGCTGGTACTTTGAACAGCTGAAAAGAAGGGGTAGCTAGAGCCATAATTTTCCCCAAGGGCATGCAGCTTTACTGTATGGTTAAATGATGGCCTTCTCTTTGGGTAAAATATCCCAGAGATAAAATAGTGCCCCATTTGGATCTCCAGGTGGGGACTACACAGGAGGATGTCGTTAACAGGAGAAAGAAAACTGGCGTGACTCTGGAGTCACAGTTTGCAATCTTTATCTCCCTCCTGACAGGACTCTTACACCTGCTGCCTTAACTGCCCTTCTTCTTCAGCAATTTCCTCCTCCCTTCCTCCTGGGCCAGCCGGTGTGGGCGAGCGGTTCTAGGTGCTTCAGTCTGGAACCACAGGACTGCTATGGTCGCGGGTTCGAATCCTGCCTCGGGCATGGATGTATGTGATGTCGTTAGGTTTAAGTAGTTCTAAGTTCTAGGGGACTTAAGACCTCATGTTAACTCCCATAGTGCTCAGAGCCATTTGAACCATCCCTTCCTCCTCCGTGGGGATGTTAATGTTCATCATCCCTTGTGGGCAGTGCATTTCCATCCAGTCGGGGTTTTCTCATAGACCACGACTTGTGCCGCCTTAATGATGGCTCCCCTACCCATTTCAATGCCAGTCATGGTACCTTTTCTGCCATTAATCTTTCTCTTTCTGTTCCCTTCATTACAATGGGTTGTCAAACGATGACCTTTGCGAAAGTGACCACTTCACGTTGATTCTCTCGCTCCCTTCCCGCTCCCCAATGGACAGGTTACCTCGTTGGTCTTTACAACGCGCCGATTGGCCTCTACAGGGTGGTCCATTGATAGTGACTGGGCCAAGTATCTCACGAAAAAACTACAGAGAACGAAACTCGTCTAGCTCGAAGGGGGACACCAGATGGCGCTATTTTTGGTCCGCTAGATGGCGCTGCCATAGGTCAAACGGATATCAACTGCGTTCTTTAAAAATTGGAACCCCCATTTTTATTACATATTCGTGTAGTACGTAAAGAAATATGAATGTTTCAGTTGGACCACTTTTTTCGCTTTGTGATAGATGGCGCTGTATTAGTCACAAACGTATAAGTACGTGGTATCACGTAACATTCCGCCAGTGCGGACGGTATTTGCTTCGTGATACATTACCCGTGTCAAAATGGACCGTTTACCAATTGTGGAAAAGGTCGATATCGTGTTGATGTATGGCTATTGTGATCAAAATGCACAACGGGCGTGTGCTATGTATGCTGCTCGGTATCCTGGACGACGACATCAAAGTGTCCGGACCGTTCGCCGGATAGTTAAGTTATTTAAGGAAACAGGAAGTGTTCAGCCACATTTGAAACGTCAACCACAACCTGCAACAAATGATGAAGCCCAAGTAGGTGTTTTAGCTGCTGTCGCGGCTAATCCGCACATCAGTAGCAAACAAATTGCGCGAGAATGTTGAATCTCAAAAGCGTCTGTTGAGAATGCTACATCCAACATCGATTGTACCCGTACCATATTTCTATGCACCAGAAATTGCATGGCGACGACTTTGAACGTCGTGGACAGTTCTCCCAGTGCGCACAAGAGAAATTACAGGACGATGACACGATTTTTTGCACGTGTTCTATTTAGCGACGAAGCGTCATTCACCAACAGCGGTAACATAAACCGGCATAATATGCACTATTGGGCAACGGAAAATCCACGATGGCTGTGACAAGTGGAACATCAGCGACCTTGGCAGGTAAATGTATGGCGCGGCATTATGGGTGGAAGGATAATTGGCCCCCATTTTATAGATGGCAATCTAAATCGTGCAATGTATGCTGATTTCCTACGTAAAGTTCTACCGATGTTACTACAAGATGTTTCACTGCACGACAGAATGGCGATGTACTTCCAATATGATGGATGTCCGGCACATATATCGCCTGCGGTTGAAGCGGTATTGAATAGCGTGTACCATGACAGGTGGATTGGTCGTCGAAGCACCATACCATGGCCCGCACGTTCACCGGATCTTCGTCCCCGGATTTCTTTCTGTCGGGAAAGTTCAACCGACAACGTCTAACAACATGCGTCAGCGCATTGTCAATGCATGTGCGAACATTACGGAAGGCGAACTACTCGCTGTTGAGAGGAATGTCGTTACACGTACTGCCAAATGCATTGAGATTGACTGACATCATTTTGAGCATTTATTGCATTAATGTGGTATTTACAGGTAATCACGCTGTAACAGCATGCGTTCTCAGAAATGATACGTTCACAAACGTACATGTATCACATAGGAACAATCGAAATAAAATGTTCAAACGTACCGACATTCTGTATTTTAATTTAAAAAACGTACCTGTTACCAACTGTTCGTCTAAAATTGAGCCATGTGTTTGTGACAATTACAGCGCCATCTATCACAAAACGAAAAAAAGCGGTCGAACTAAAACATATTTCTTTACGTACTACACGAATATGTAATAAAAATGGGATTTCCTATCAAAAAGAAACTCAGTTGATATCAGTTTGACCTATGGCAGCGCCATCTAGCCTGCCAACCATAACGCCATCTGGTTTCCCCCTTCAAGCTAGACAAGTTTCGTTGTTTGTAGTTTCTTCGTTTGACGCTCATTTTGTGAGATATTTGGCCCGGCTACGATCAATGGACCACCATGTATATACTGCACAGGTGGTTTTTTCTCCCTGTTTGTCGGGTTTATTGATGACGTCCTACATGACCTGCCAGATGCGATTGTTCATGCTGCTAGCCTTGCTGTCCCACGCCTATCTGAACCATTTTGCAGCCACTAAGTCCCATGGTGGAGAACGGCTATTGACATTGCCATCCGCGATCGCCGTCGAGCTTTGCAACACATTAAGTGGCACCAATCCGCTTCCAATCTTAATACCTTTAAACGCATTCTCGCCAAAGCACATTACTTAATCAAATGGAGCAAACAGGTGTGTTTGAAATGCTTTGTTTCTTGCCTCGGTTCTACTATACCTATGTCACAGGTACTTCACACTTCGCGTTCTCCAAGGTTGCCATCAGCAGTCTACCCTCCCGGGACTTGCCCTCCCAGATGGCCTTTGCATGGACCCACTGATTTTCGTGGAACATCTTGCGAACCATTTTGCATCAGCATCAACCTGCTACCCAGCTGCTTTCCTTCACCAGAAACAGTGGACAGAAGGTTCAGCCTTACGTTCTACCCCTTGTCAGTTAGTCTTACAATGAGCCTTTTACTGAATTGGAACTCCTTTCTGCACTTTGTTTTTATAAGGCCCCTGGCCCAGACTTCATTCATAACCAATAGCTTCAACATCGGGGTGCTTAACCATATTTGGCTGCAGGGTGACTTCCCTTCTTAATGGAGGGATAGCATCGCGGTTCCCATCCCTAAGCCTGGTAAGAACCCCGTGTTTATCGAAAGCTATCGGCAAATTAGTCTGATAAACTTTGTACGTTATTTGAACAGATGGTAGTCCGTTGGCTAAATTGGACAAGCTCACTTGGATGCCTCACATCAGATAGGATGTTTCCGTAAACTCAATGTCCTTTGCTTCCTTGCCCACAACTCTTGGGGTGTTCCACTCTTCTCTGCCTTTATCAGGCTCTAGTGCTGTCTTACTTGGACTACAATTGTCGAGTTTATGGTAAGGCTGCTCCTTCCACACTACACTTCCTGGATGTGGTCCACCATCATGGTGTCCATTTGGTCACTGGTGCCTTCCCTACTACCCTGTTGATAGTTTCCTGGTTGAAGCTTTGATCCCTCCCCCCCCCCCCCCCCGCCCTCTTTCTGTTCAGCGGTCCCAGCTTCTGGTTTCTTATGCAATCGCTGTCCGTTCTTCTCCCACTCATCCTTCCTATTCTATCTTGTTCCCAGACCAAGGACGTCACCCACCTATTTCCCACCGTTGGGTGCGTTTACCGGTTGGGCTCCACCTTGCATCTCTTCGCCATGATTTTCAGCTTCCTTCTTTGTCCTGTCTCGCAAGTTCCCTCCCAAACAACCCCGCTTGGTTAGTTCCTTGGCCCCGGATTCGGATGTATCTCTGCTGAGGTCCGAAAGATGCTGTTCCCCGATCGTGTTCCGTTGCTTTTTCCGCCGAATTTTATGCGAGTTTCGGGATGCTGTTTTTTTACACCGATAGCTCTGTCTGCTGGTCGTGTGGGATATTCCTTCACGTCCTCTGTTGGCATGGAAAATCATCTGTCAACTGCATGTGGGGTGTTTACTGCAGAAGTGATGGCAACTTCCCAGGCCCTTACCTTTATTAAACAGACCCGACTCAACCATGTTTTGTTGTGTACGGACTCAATGAGTCGCCTTCAGGCTGTTGATCAGTATTTTTCCCGCCATCCCTTGGTCTTAGCCAACCATGACTGTCTCGCTGATCTTCACCATGCTGCTTGTTCCACTGACTTCCTTTGGGTCACTGGCCATGTGGGTATCCCAAGTAAAGAGCTTGCTGATCGTTTGGCTGGGAGAGCAGTCACTTACCCCCCACTCCCCACCCCTTCCCTGTAACCCCTCCGGCGGCGGGTTTACGGCTTCATATCAAATCTCACTTTTGCACAATCATGTGCCAACTCTTGGGACACTACCTCCCTGTCTGATAAACTTAGTGTAAGGTGACACCTGTCCTGTGGTGTTTTTCTTTCCGCTTCTCCTAAAAGGACTCGAACACCCTGTGTCGTCTCCACACCAGCCATACCAGGTTGATCCATGGTTTTCTTTTGCATAATGAGCCACCCCCACTTTGTAGTTGTGGGGCCTTCCAGTCAGTAGCCCACATTTTGGTCGAATGCCCCCCCTTCTTTTGGCTCTCTGTACCAAGTATGGACGTCCTCTCACTTTACCTTGAATATTGGCAGACGATTTCCAGATGGTTGAACTGGCTCAGTTTCCTCCATGAAAGTGGTTTTTGTTTTCAGTTCTAAGGTTTTTAATCTCCCTTTGTAGTAGGGGCAAAGTGGTGAGGGTTGGGATGTCTCCCACTGTAAGCTGTGTTAGGAGATTCCTGACTCTCCTCCCTGGCCAAGATCCTCTTTTCTCTCCCTCTTACTTTGTTTTTATCGCTTTTTAGATTTGGTTAGTCTCCTTTTACAATACGCGCTTTTACATTCTAGCGGTTGAACGCCTTTGAATGTGAGGCGGTCTTGCCTGTACTGCATCACAGGTGTAATATTTCCTGCCTCTAGTATAGCCTTGTGGTTGCCCACTTGCTGACTTTTGTTTTCACCATTGACAAAACTACTGCACTTTTACGTTTTTTTAGATTTTTACCTTTTATCGTTAAGACTTTTCAGAAATGCAAATCCATCCGAATGGACCACTTCGGAAACAAGGGACTGATGACCATGTTGTTTGGTCCCTTCAATCCCAATTAACCAAACAACCAACATATGCCAACTAGATCCGCAGATGAGGATGAGATTGAAGAAATGTATGATATGATAAGAAATTATTCAAGTGGTTCAGGGAGACGAAAACTGAATAGTCATGGGGGACTGGAATTAGACAGTAGAAGGAAGAGAAGGAATAGTAGTAGGTGATGATGGACTGGGGTAAGGAATGAAAGAGGAAGTCGCCTGATAGAATTTCGCACAGAACATAACTTAAACATTAACACTTGGTTTAAGAATCATGAAAGAAGGTTGTATACATGGAAGATAACTGGAGACGCCAGAAGGTTTTAGACTGATTATATAATAGTAAGACAGATTTAGGAACTAGGTTTCAAATTGTAATAAATTTCCAGGGGCAGATGTGGACTCTGACCGCAACTTGTTGACTATGAACTGTAGGCTAAAACTGAAGAAACTGTAGAAACGTAGATATTTAAGGTGATGGGACGTGGATAAACTGAAAGAACTAGAGGTTGCAGAGTGTTTCAGAGGTAGCGTTAGGGAACGATTGACAAGAACAGAGGAAAGCAATACGGCAGAAGAAGAAGAATGGATAGCTTTGAGAGGTGAAATAGTGAAGGCAGAAGAGGACCAAGCAAGTAAAAAGATGGGGGCAAGTAGGAACCCTTGGGTGACACAAGAGACATTGAATTTAAATGATGAAAGGAGAAAATACAAAAATTCAGTATATGAAGCAGGTCAAAAGGCATACCAACGTCTCCAAAATGAGATCGACAGAAGTGCAAAACGGCTAAATTGAAATGGCTAGAGGACAAATGTAAGAATGTAGAAGCATATATCATTAGGGGTAACGTAGTTGTTGCCTACAGAAGCATTAGAGAGACTTTTGGAGAAAAGAGAAAGACCTGAATAAATAGCAAGTTCTAAGCAAAGGATGGAAAGCTGGGAGGTGGAAAGAGTGTATAGAGGGTCAATACAAGGGTGATGTACCTGACAGTAATGTTATGGAAACGGAAGAGGTCATAGATATAAGATGGAGGATGTGACACTGCGCGAAGAATTAGGCAGCACTGAAAGACCTAAGTAGAAACAATGCCCCTGGAGTAGACAACATTCCGTTGGAACTGCTGATAGCCTTTGGAGTGCCAGCAATGACCAGGCTCTTCCATCTGATGGACAAGATGTACGAGACAAGCGAAATACCCTCAGACTTAAAGAACAATATAAAAATTCCAATCCCAAAGAAAGCAAGTTCTGACAAGTGTGAGAATTACCGAACCATCAGTTCAATAAGTCACTGTTCCAAAATACTAACACTGATTCTTTACAGACGAATGAAGACTTATAGTAAGCTTTTGACAATGTTGACCGGAACACTATTTCAAATTCTGAAGGTGGCAGCAGTAAAATACCTTCAAATTCAAAACTCACAGCTTGTGGGGGGTGCTTCTGCATCTTCCCGTGCAGTTCTAAAGTTTGTGTTGTTGAAGAGTATCTTCTTTCGTTATGACAATTCGCAAAACTAGAACTGTAAACATCTACAGCAGTAAACACGTCCCACATTATCACGTGTTAAACATCTCAATAGTTTGTTTTGTTTGTCATTGGATTGTACTGTAACTTGACAAGGCGTAATTGTAACACGTGGTAATAGTTTAACGGATTAAAACTTCCTACTGTACAAAGTCTTGCTGTTAATTTTTCTTCTTTTAACCGACAGTTCAGTGACTTTTGCACTGCCCTACACTATGATAGCTAATAACGAGAGGATGTTATGCTTTCTGTCTGGACCTCCGCGAAGCGTGTGGTACTGTTGATTTGCCATACATTGTTTAATTCTCTTTAAGAATTGACATTCAAAGCCATATTGTTTCCCTGCTTGTCTCTTTTTACGTCACAACTGTAACTGCTAGCATCACTCGTTTGGTCACCACGTTGGTGCGGGCGTGGAAGGGCCCCATCTCTCTTTTTGCTGCCGGTTAGTTGGAACAAGTGGCAAGCTGGTGCTGTCAAAACGCGCCGGTGAAGCTGTTGCCCCTATTCATCGATGTTCGCGTAATGCGCAGCATAAAACATATCCTTATTATCGTATTTTAGTGTACTGGAGACAGCTTGGCTTCCCGTCCATGTGAAACGAAAGTCAATGATATTTCGGCAAACGCAGAATAATATATGATGTAATGTTATCAGGTCTATTTTAATGATTAACACAGTAGACCTGAGCAAACAAAGGTCGCGGAGCAGAGCGGAAATGTAATGTACTCCAGCTAGCTGGCGGACGGTCGACAAAATTCACGCCAGAATACACTTACTGAAATATTTTTGTTGGTTTCCGCTTGTAAGTCTGGTTTGCATATCTTGAAATATTTTGGTTTCCTGTTCTGTTTTCAGGCCATCTACTGTAATTTCGAGTTCTTAAGTCTTCAATAATTTTTGTGATTCATTTCATGTTGATGGTAGTATTCTACATTTCTTCTATTAATATTCTCACTAATTACATTTTCTGGTGCTCTCATCAGAATGTTCGTTCTCGATCGTGGCCATTACTAGTTCTGTTTCTTGTATTTTTTCTTGTTATGATCATTTCTCACTATGTAGGTGGGTGTCAACAAAATATTTTCCCATTCGGAAAAGAAGGTTGGTGATTTAAATTTCGTAATTAGATCTCGCCGCAAAGAAAACCGGCTTTCAGTGACTGCCACCCTGACTCGCGTGTCATATCAGTGACACTCTCACCCCTATTGCGCGATGACACGAAATGTTCTTTTGCGCTTTTTCGGTCAATCCTACCTGGTAAGGATCCTATACCGCGCAACAATATTCCAGCAGAGGACGGTCAAGTGTAATGTAGGCTGTCCCTTTAGTGGGTTTGTCGCAAACAACGTGCAGTCTTAGTTTCGCCTTTCCCAGAATATTATCTATGTGGTCTTCCTAATTTCAGTTGCTCGTAATTGTAATTACCAGATTTTAGTCGAATTGACAGCTGTTAGATTTGTGCTGTTTATCACATACCAAAAATTTATCTGATTTCTTTTAGTACGTATGTGGATGCCGTCGCACTTTTCTTTGTTTAGTGCCAATTGCCACTTTTCGCACCATACAGAAATTTTCTCCCAATCATTTTGTAATTGGAATTGATCGCCTGATGATTTTACTAGACGCAAAATTACAGCGTCGTCTGCAAACAATCTAAGGGAGCTGCTCAGATTATCACCTAGATCATTTATGTAAATCAGGAACAGCAGAGGGCCTAAGATACTACCTTGCGGAACGCCAGATACCACTTGTGTTCTACTCGATGATTTACCGTCTATCACTAAGGACTGTGACCTCTCTGAGAAGAAATCACGAAGCTAGTCACACAACTGAGACGATACTCCATATGCACGCAATTTGGTTAATAGTCGCTTTGAGGAACGGTATGAAAAGCATTCTGGAAATATAGGAATATGGAATCTATCTGAGATTCCTTGTCGACAACACTCATTACTTAATTGGAATAAAGAACTAGCTGTGTTGTACGAGAATCCGTGTTGGTTATGTATCAATTTTCTTCAAGGTGATCCATAATGTTAGAGATCAGTGAATGCTCCAACATCCTACTGCAAGTTGAGGTCAATGATATGGGTCTGTAATTCAGTGGGGTACTCCTATTTCCCTTCTTGAATATTGTTGTGACCTGTGCTACTTTCCAGTCGTTAGGAATAGACTTCTCGTCAAGTGAGCGGTTGTATACGATTGCTAAGAAAGGCGCTATTGCGTCTGCATACTCTGAAAGGAACCTGACTGGTATACTATCTGGACCAGAAGACTTGCCTTTATTAAGTGATTTGAGTTGTTGCGCAACACGTAAGATATCTACTTTTGTCACTCATGCCAACAGCTGTTAAGGTTTCGAATTCTGGAGTATTTACTTTGTCTTCTTTCGTGAAGGAATTACGAAAAACTGTATTTAGTAACTCATCTTTAGTGGCACATTCCTCGGTAACATTTCCATCTCTATCGCGCAGTGACGGTATTGACTATTTTTTGCCACTGGTGTACGAATACGACCAGAATCTCTTTGGGTTTTCTACCATATTTTGAGACAATATTTCATTGTGGAAACTATTAAAAGCATCTCGCATTGACGTCCGCACTAAATATCGAGCTTCCGTGAAACTTAGCCAGTCTTGGGGATTTTGCGTTCTTCTGAATTTGGCATGCTATTTTTTCGTTGCTTGTGCAGCAGTGCTCTGACATGTTTAGTGTATTATGGAGGATCAGTCCCGTCTCTTACTAAACTATGCGGTATGAATCTATTACTGTATCTTTGAATTTGAGCCATATCTGGTCTACACTTACATAATTAGTTTGGAAGGAATGGAGACTCTCTCTTAGGAAGGCACCAAGCGAATTTTTATCCGCTGTTTTAAATAGATATATTTTGCTTTTATTTTTAGTCGTTTTGGTTATGGTTTTGAGCATCGCTACAATGACCTTATCTTCATTAATACCTTATCCGTCATGATCGTTTTGATGCTCTCTATTAGATCAGGATTATTTGTGGCTAAGAGGTCAGTTGTGTTTCCGCAACCATTGGCTCATGACTAGTTGTTCAAAGTAATTCTCAGAGAAAGCATTTAGTACAAATTTGGAAGATATATGAAGATGGTATCTGTTCTTTCGAACATGTCAGAAAGATCAGAGACCATCTTCATAAAGTTAAAGCTAACCGGCCATTGACCTTCTGTGCTGGATGCACACGCATTGCCCAAACTCTTACAGGACTGGCTAAGATTGTCTGCCCCGAGTAATGAGTGTAATGGACAGGGGCACTATGAATGTAGTGTGTGGACATTAAGTTGGGAATGTGGGTCTCACTGGCAGCGTGCAAGGGATAAATCCCTACAGTCGCACTATCCTCTGTGCCCTCTGTGGCTCAGTTGGAAAACGCAGACTATAAATTTTTTACACGCCTACTGGCGGCGCGATGCCGCAATGTCCTGCCTACCATTCTATCCCCGGAACAGACAACTCCGGGTGGCTCAGTTAATATACAAACGGCCACAGGAGAATGTCGCGATTTAATTGCACTGGCAGCGGCGGTGGTTTCCATTTATTTTGACAGCGCATTCGACAAGGTGCGGCATCGTTTCCTGTTATCACTGATGAGCCGCATGGGTTTTCCACCAACCCTTATCGATGTCATCCGGCGCCTGTACGTCACCGCCGAATCGCTGATTCAGGTTAATGGCCGTGGTGCGGGACTGGTGGCGATCCGGCGTTCCGTAAGACAAGGTTGCCCACTTTCGACCCTATTCTATGCCATAAGCCTGGAGCCACTCATCGGAGTCTGACGAGCCACCTTTCTGGTCTCACTTTGCGACAGCACAGTTTTCGATGTCGTGCGTATGCGGACGTCCTCCTCCACTTGTGCCGCTCACGGAGTGAAACACAAACGGTACTTGATTTGATACCAACGTACGGAACTGCAACGGGCAGTAACATGAATGTGACTAAATCCGCGGCGATGTCCATTGGACGCGGCCTCTCACACGGCGATTTAGCACCTCTCCCGTGTGTATAAAAACGATACCTTGGTATCAATTTTACCTCCACCGTGCACCGCTCCGCTGCCATCAGTTTTCGGCGTGCAACTCTCCGTACGATGGTGTGACGAAGTCTTCTCCGCCGACTCGATTCTTTACAACGTGTTCAATTCCTCAATCGGCATTTGGCGCCCAGAATGGTTCACATCGCACAGGTCCTCCCGCTGCCATAAACTACTGCAGTCTCCAGGCTGCTTTCGGATACTTTCTTACGCCCGGTACGCTTCACAAGCAGTGCCATCCCTCTTACGCCGTCTCAACTCCATCCACCATAGGGGGATACGTCTTGCGACCGGAGCTTTCTACACTAGTCCCGTCGAGAGTCTTTATGCTGAAGCTGCCGAATTACCATTGACCTACCGGCGCGACGTACTGCTTTGTCGGTATGCCTGCCGGCTGTTGTCAATGCCCGACCACCCCTCTTATCTGTCCTTCTTCGCCGATTCTCTTGACTGTCAGTATGGGTTGTATATGTCTGCCCTGCTGCTCCCTGGAGTCCGCTTTCGTCGCCTGCTTCGACAATTGGATTTTGCCCTCCTTACCACCTTCAGAGAGGGTGAGAGCCCGACACCACCTTGGCTCCAGGCTCCGGTTCATGTTTATCTCTGCCTCAGCTCGCTCCCGAAGGAGGGTACTCCGGCTGCAGTGTATTGCTCACGGTTTGTCGAACTTCGTGCGCGACTTGCCAGTCACACCTCTGCTCTGTCACACCTCTGTTCTGATTCACTTAGTGCTCTTCAGAGCCTTGGAGCTCCATATCCGGTCCATCCCTTGGTGCAACGGATCCAGCAGTCCCTCCACTCTTTCGCTGAGGGTGGCTCTCCTGTCAGCTTTCTGTGGGTTCCCGGCCATGTAGGAGTGCCTGGGAATGAGGCTGCTGATGCTGCAGCCAAGGCTGCAGTCCTCCTGCCTCGGCCAGCCTCCCATTGTGTCCCGTCATCTGACGTTAGTGGGGTTGTTTGTAAAGGGCTTGTGTCCTTGTGGTGGGATACTTGGTCGTCACTTCAAGGAAACAAGCTCCGGGCAGTCAAACCGTTCCCAACTGCTTGGACAACCTCCTCCCGACCATCTCGGCGAGAAGAGGTCCTTCTGACCAGGTTGCGGATTGGGCATTGCCGGTTTAGCCACCGCTACCTGCTCTCCGGTGACCCAGCCCCGCAGTGCCCTTGTGGTCATGCATTAACAGTGCGCCATGTTTTATTGTCATGTCCCCGTTTGTCTATTTCGTGTTGTCCTGTCTCTGCCATCTACTTTACAGGATATTTTAGCGGATGACGCTCGAGCAGCTTCTCGTGTTCTTCGTTTCATTACTTTGACTGGATTGTCCAAAGACGTCTAACTCTTTCACTTATTTTATCTGCCTCTTTGTAAGAACTTTCTGGTGTCCCTCCCTTCCCCCCCCCCCCCCCCCCTCTCGGTTGAGTGTTACTAGATTCCATGTGCTCTAACAATTGTGACTGGGCGCTAATGACCTCAGTAGTTGAGCGCCCTTAAACCCCAAACAAACAAAAAAAAAAAAAACGCTTTGGCATCACACAGGTTCTCCCTTCATGGGAACAGCTCCAGGTTATTAAGCCTCTCCCAGAACTCTCGCCGCGAGATCATTTTCGCTAGGTTGCGTATCGGGCACTGTCTTTTCAGCTATAGCCATTTGTTAAATGGTGTTCCCCCGTCCACTTTGTGAACATTGTTCTCAACGTTTGACGGTCTGCTATTTCCTGATGGAATGCCGTTTTTAGCTGCTTATGTTCTCATTTGTGTTTGCCGTCTGAGTTGTCGGCCGTTTTAGCAAACGACGTGTGGACTGTTGACGGCATTTCATCTTTCATCCATCGTAGCAATATGGCAAAGACCATTTATTTTTTAGTTCAGGAGCTCCGTTTCTCTCTAGCGTATTTTATAGACCTCTGCACGTCCCTGCTTTAGCTGTCTTCTCTCATGTCGATTGGGATTTGTGCGCAGTCGTTTTTAATTCCTATTTGTCTTAGTGTTCCACAGTTCTGACGTGGGCGGATACGACCCCAGTTGTTTTTGCGCCCTAAAACTAAAAAAAACAAAAAGTAGTACCTATAGCAAAATTCCTTTCCTTAAAGACACTATATAAAATAAGAGAAGCCACTCCATCCATTTTACTTTTGTTAATTTACCTTCATACTATCTTAAAATCATAATGACTATGTTGAAAAACAAACAGCTACACAATAAGTTGTAATTTATTTGTTTTTATTTAAACATGGGTAGTTTTATTCACCAGTAATATCAAGTACAGTCTCGGACATATAATCGGGCCAGCACAGATACTGTTAGTTGTTTACTTCATGTAGCCAAAATAACTGACTGCCCCTCAGAATTTAAAATCTGGCCATATGCACAGTGTGCCAACACTGCACGATGCACATTGGACTCTCATTCGGGAGGATGACGGTTCAATCTCGCGTCCGGCCACTCTGATTTAGGTTTTCCGTGATTTCCCTAAATCGCTCCAGGCAAATGCTGGAATGGTTCCTTTGAAAGGGCACGGCCGAGTTCCTTCCCCATCCTTCCCTAATCCGATGAGACCGATGACCTCGCTGTTTGGTCTGTTCCCACAACCAACCAACCAACCAACTGCAGGATGAGAAAGTGTGTGGAGGAAGTGCCGTCATTCTTAACGAGCCGTTAATGGATTATATCTGCTCATGATCTAGTGGTAAACGTCGCGTTATGTAGAAATGAAGTCGTGGTTTCAAAACCCCTAGATGCCTTATTTTTGAAACCATATTTTGGGTTTCAGCCGAGGTTCTGTTCGGTGGACGATCAAAGATAATTAACTTCAATGTCTGATTCTAGTAATAGCTAAAATTATAGAAACAGTAGTGCCAAATAGCATGCAGGTATGCAAAGAACAGAACAGTTGGCAGAAGAAGACAGCGAAAGGCAGGCTAGAGTTTTAAATTCCAAGTTTAAGAAATCGTTCACACAGGCGAAAAGTACAAATGTACAGTTACTTGACCAACGCACAGTACCGTATGGAAAACTTGGTAATAAGCACCTGTGGCATAGAGAAACAACTGAGAGAGTTGAAAACAAATCACCAGGTCCGGATGATATCCCAATTTGGTTTACAGAGAGTACTGTCATTGGCCCCTTATTTAGTTAGCATTTATCGCGAATCTCTTGACCAGACCAAAGTGCCAAGTGATCGGAAAACGGTGCAATTGACTGGAAAACAGCATAAGTGAACCCTGTATTTAAGAAGGGTAACAGAACGGACCCGAAAAATTGCGGACCAATATCCTTAACATCGGTTTGCTGAAGAATTCTAGAGCATATTCTGAGTTCGAATATAATAAATTTCCTAAAGACGAAAAGTTCATGTCAATGAAGTAGCACGGCTTCAGAAAGCATCACTCTTGCAAAACCCAGATTGTTTTTTTTTTCTCACATGATGTACTGTGAACTAAGGATTTTCATGCAGATTCCGTATTTCTAGATATCCAAAAAATGTTACGTACAGTACTCCACTGGAGACTACACATGGATGCGTAATAGGCCTACAGATACGTGACTGTTGTTGACGTAGGATGTTTAGTTTGCTGATGGCTGATCTCAGCTCTATAAATAACTACACTCCAGTCCCTAAACCTAGTTACGACAGACGCAAATAAGGCTGTGACTCACAGCAACTGCATCTGAGACGGTCTGTACTTATATCACAGCTGACTCAAGGAAAACATCTAGTTGGTTTTCTTCCTGCTAGTGATGTAACAGTCTTGGTAACGACGTTGGATATGTTTACTAACTCTGAAGGACAGGTGACTTCCTGGATGGCACAGAATTATCATGCTAAGTTTACCTGATCTATTTGTGTCATGTCCATTGAATAACTTGAGTGATTTGCACTTTAGAACAGAAATAATGTTATCAGTTGATGGTTTTGAGTCCAGGAAAGTCATTTCACATGGAGACTGTAACTAATTTCTTTTAGATTGCAAATCATTTGTACTAGACACAACTTCAGCAATAAGAGAGAGAGAGACTAAGACTGTAGCTCTGAGGTAACGTGGTCACCTGTGAAGCGAAGGCCGCTTTCGCTCTTGTTTCCAGTCACACCGAAGGCTGTGGTTTTATCAGTTTTGTGACAGAGCTGCAGGCAGCGAAATTTAAATCAACAAGGAAATCACTTATTTATGAAATGTCACATTTCCATACTACTTGTGACACAGGACAGCAAGTATATGTATACCGTCTTGAAGTCCCATACGAGTAATATCTTGCTAATTTATGCTGATATAGACTCGTTTATATTACAGGTGCCTTACATCATTACAGTAGTCTTTTGGTGTATGGTTTTTATGGTAAGCAGCATTTCATTTGTGTTGGTAAGGTGCATAATCTAATAGCGTTTTCCATTATTTTACGTTAGACAGAATTAATCATGAACAGATCATTGTCACATTATCCAAAGCAGTCTTAACAATATTCCACTAGTTCACTGATTCGATGCTTGTAGTATTTTACAGTATCAAAGACGTTGTCAAACCAGATTTGAAGTGCATTTTCGTCCGCAAAGATATTTTCTAGACAGAATTTAAGTAAGGATTAGTCATCCTGTTGACATTTGAGTGATCATAACAAGTGCAAGAGGGATGACAAGCTCCTGGATGGTTTTGTTTATGAAATAAGCAAGAGTGCATTATCTTAGAGTAGCAACACATGATGCAGTTTTGTATGTTGTTTTTCTTACACTGCAACCGAAAAGCTTGTTATTTGCTTGCAACAAATGTCAGCTGTGATATGCATGCTCTTGGGGAGGGATTTGTAGTGCACAACACTCCATTTGAGCCACTGCGTGCAAAAAGTGATAAGACTGCCCTTCGCTCAGGCATATATTTTGTTAACAACACTTAATAGGAAATATTATTGAGCAAACTGTGTTAAAGCAGAAATGCAGCATCGAGTCATCCTGTTGACCTATGCTGCTTTGAGTAAAGGCACCCAGTATTACTCCAAACTTCGGAACCTTGTCTGTTGAACGTAAATGTCACGCGACATTTAATTGGTCACAGTTCACCAGAAAAGTCTGTTATTGAGACTTCCTGTGTGCAGAACATTATTCATTTCCTGGCAGATTAAAACTGTGTGCCAGACCGAGACTCGAACTCGGAACCTTTTCCTTTTGCTTGCAAGTGCTCTACCATCTGAGCTACCCAAGCACGACTCAAGATCTGTCCCCTCAGCTTCAGTTCTGCCAGTACCTCGTCTTCTACCTTCCAAACTCCGCATAAGCTCTCCTGCGAACCTGGCAGAACTGGCACTCCTGCAGGAGAGGATATGGTATCACTTGCCTGTGAAAGGCAAAGGTTCAGAGTTCGAGTCTCGGTCCAGCACACAGTTTTAATCTGCCAGGAAGTTTCAGAAGGAAACCTCTTTTCAACGTGTTTTGCCAAAAGCACTCCCCCCACACAAGTACAAACGTTCTGAACTCTAATGTTGCCTTGACCCCTCAATTAAAACCGCAGCAAACAGTCTGTCTCAAATGTAGACGGTTTTCCTCTAGCGCCTGTTTTACAAGATTTTAGCAATTTTCAAGCATCCAAAATCCAATGTATCGGCAAGATAAATACAAAAACTGCAAATAAGAAAATGATAGTTCATAATACACTCGAGGACCATGCTGTGTTCTGGTGGACGGACAGCACCTGGCATTTTGTGGTGGGTGGAATGTGGCCAGCAGCATGGAACTCTCTGGGATGAACTACATCTACATCTCTGCGTACATACTCTGCAGGTGGGGGGGGCACCCTGTACCACAACTAGTCGTTTCGTTTCCTTCCCTGTTCCACGAACAGATGGAGCGAGGGAAAAAAAATTCTCTATAATCCTCAACATGAGCCATAATTTCTCGTGTCGTATCTTTGTGCTCCCTACAGAAAACGTTTGTTTGTGGCAGTAGGATCGTTCTGTAGTCAGCTTCAAGTGCCAGTTCTCTAAATTTTCTCAATAGTGTTCTCCGAAATGAAAGTCTTCTTCCCTCCAGGGAGTCCCACTTGAACTCCTGTATGATGTTCATAACACTTCCACACTGATTGAATCTCCCAGTAACTAATCTAGCAGCTAGCCTCTGAATTTCTTCAATGTCCTTTTTCAAGCCGACCTGGTGCGGATCCCAAACACTCGAGTAGTCTCCTTTGCAGATGAATTAAATTTCCCTAAAATTTTCCCAATAAACTAAAGTCAACTAATCACCTTCCCTACCAGAATCCTCACATGCTTCGCAGTGTTACACCCAAATACTTAAATGACTTGACTGTCAAGCAGGACACTATTAATGATGTATCCGAACATGAAGGGTTTGTTTTTCCAACTCATCTGAATTAACTTACATTTTTCTCCATTGAGAACCAGCTGCCATTCATCACACCAACTAAAAATTTCGTCTAGGTCATCTTGTATCAATCTACAGTCACTTGTCGTAGACACCCTCCTGTACCCTACAGCATCATCAGTGAAGAGCAGCAGATTGCTGCCCACACTGTCTGCCAGGTCATTTATGTATGTAGAAAATACCAATGGTCCCGTCATTCGTTACCCCTGTTCTCGATGACCACTTCCTGTCGAGGACAACCTACTAGGTTCTATTAATAAAGTAGTCTTCGCACACACTGGAAATGAAAAAGCTCGTCATCAGTCATCATTTACCTTTGTGTAGCATCTCCAGTGTTAATGCTGTCAACACTGAGTAGGTAACACGTCTCTAAAATTACAGACTTACAAAATATTTCTCTTGTTGGCAATCACTGACATCCCAAAAACAGGAAGATGAAGTTACAACACAGCGATGGTTGAAATATGTGAACATCCACAGCAAGACCTCGTAAGCTACGAATCAGCGCAATCGAGAAAGGCTGCTGTGCGGGAAAACACATGCAAAGGCACGAAAATAGGGGTTCAGAAAGCCATTGAAAATTAAACCGATCATTGCTAGTGAGGCATCAGGAATATGAAGTCTTTTTGATGTAATAGAGGCAAAGGTAAAGAGAAACAGCTTTCCCATGACATAAGTGACAAGACATTGTAATTTACTCATAAGTTTTCAGTCGAAAACGTTTCAAAATTACACCAAATATCTAACGAACATCGGACACTGAAGCTGCAGTCTCGGAAGTCTATTGACCATCACTCAGTCGTTAAACATTTTCTGAAGGACATTTCATATGTAATTGATTTTTGAGTCAATATTAGTGATTTTCAAACATCTCAATTACATTTGTATCAGTGTAGTGCATATATAGTCAATATCTTTCAGAATAGTGGAAGTAGGATTGCAGTGAGCTTAGTACTAACTATAACATATAAAACATGTGTAGTGACTGTCATTTCAGTTGCATGGTGGGCAGTAGTAGTTGTCAAAGAATTATCTGCAGAATTAATGTAATTACAAGAGGATGAACTGTGTGTCTGCTTGCTGGTAATCAGAGATAGGCAAACTCGTTCATTCTTTGGAACTAGTTCACTGGTGATCGCTCTTTTTTCGGAACCGTTCATTTTTAATCTTTCACCGTTCATTAGCGCTTGGTATATGGCTCTTACCAAAAATTGAAAATTAATGGCATAGGTGACTGAAGATGGCCAAGAGGGGGTACTTGACTCCCCCCCCCCCCCCTGGAGTGCAGAGTTTTAATTCATAACAGAATTCCCACACACTTCTAACTTTAGTGATTCTGGAAAACCTCTCGTTTAGCCAGCTGTAGCGTTGTGTTTCGGACTGCAGTGAAATAATTAAGGTGGCGCACGAATAACCGGCCCAGAGTACAGACTGCTCGCCAATTACGCACGATTTGTTGACCGCTACGAGCAGAATAGGTAAACATGTAATAATTAGGCAGTGAAGAAATAACAAGTAAGCTAATCGAAACAACTTCCAAACAATAGAACTTGATTGGTAGGCGACAAAGAGTAGTCTAGTACTCTGGGCCGAGTTTTCTTGCGCCACCCTGTACCACTGAAATAATATTGTACAAGTTATCATATTCTGTTTACAAAATGTGACACCATACTCGATGATGGAGCGAGGGCTTCATTTGGTTGTAAGTTAGTCTGCCTTCCAAAACAATGAACATTCTCTTCAACCTTGGATAAAAAAATGGCGGAAAAGGGCCCTCGTGTGTGCCGTGCCGACTTCCTTTGCATGTGTAAAAACAAAAAACTCGTGCCTTTTTACAATTACTTCTGCTGTTCATCGAAATAGTGAAGTAAGCTTTGTTACCTGAAAAGATATATGTATTACATACCACGTAATTTTTATGTATTTTACGTCATTACAAAATACATTTCAATTACCGATCGTGGACGCTGAATAGAATACGAAAAGAACCAGAAGTTTAAAAAAAGTTTGAAACAGATGTAGAATTGGCGTGCGCAGCGATCGAAACGAGCAACAACTCGATACTAAACTATCTATGAGCAGTCAGTCAGCAGTCGAACTGTGACGAGTGGCCACGCGAAGGACGAGTCCGGCCGAGCGAGACACAGGCGGGAGCAGGACCGAGCCTCGAACGAGACCGGCCGACGTGCCGTTGCGGGAGCGACAACGACCGCCTCCTGTTCCGGGGAACTATAAGTAGAAAGCCGCGACCGAAGTGAACTATGAAAGACCGTTCCTTAGAATTCGTTCCTCGCTCGTTCCGTTCATCTTGATGAACCGTTCCTTTGGACCCGTCAGTGCACGAACGACCCATCTCGTGGGAATGAGACACTGGCTTTATATGTTAGATTTAGCAGATCGACAGGTGTTCCCTTTCAAATGTGAGATAATTACCTGAAACAGTGTGACTATATTCAGGTATTAACGGGTTTCACACACGTAGAATTCTACAGGATCTCAATTAACGACGTTGTCACACCAGGTTTGAAGCGAATTTTCATCCAGAATGGTATTTTCTGGACTTGCCAATAACGAGTGAGAATGGTAAAAGTTAAAGGCTATAAGAACAATAGTGTGAAGGATCACTTTCAAAACTACATCGTGTATCCTGTTGGTTGTCGCCCCCTGACAACACAGGGATCGCTCTGCTGATGCCTGCGCCATTAACTCACCACGTATGCCATGGGGTAGATGCCCATCTCCCTGGGGCATCGGGACACCCGACAGCGGCCATCCTGCCAGGTGGCGCTTGCTGAGGCTAGGTGGCGCCCATGGGGAGGGACCCTGGTCGGGGTGAGTGGCATCAGGGCGGATGACACACCATGAAGCATAGTACATCCTCTTTTGCTGGAGGTCCGCTGCCAGGGCAAAGTCTAACTTCAGTGCTAAGAGATACGACCTGAAATAGTTCCCTTCCCTGGCCATACCATGGGAAGAACGCCAGGCTAAGGATGGCAGTGAAGATTATTCATCCCGCTACCTCGTATGTACGAGAGTTCGTGAGGAATCTTTCATGTCCGTGAAGCCTCAGTTTTTTGTGGAGCATTTGGAGGACAAGTTTGGGGAGGTGGAGGGTTTGCCCAAAATGTGCTCTGGGTCTGTCTTGATAGAAACAGTATCCTTTGCCCATCCATGGGCATTACTCAGTTGCAACAAGTTGGTGGATGTTTCTGTTACCATCACGCCCCACAAGAGCTTAAATATGGTCCAAGGTATTACATTCCACAGAGACCTTCTTTAGCAGTTGACGACGAGCTAGGCGCCAGTTTAGAGCGGCGAGGTAATCATTTCGTCTGGCGCGTCCATCAGGGTCTGAGGGATAATCAGGTTGCCACTGGTGCCTTCATCTTGACCTTCGAGGGTGACATTGCCCAAGAAGGTCGAGGCGATGGTCTACTGCTGTGATGTCAAGCCATATATACCTCCCCGATGCAGTGCTTTAAGTGCTGTAAGGTGGCCATATGTTCTCCTGCTGTACTTCCACCGTCACATGTCTAGATTGTGGATGTCCATCACATCCCAATACTCCACGTGTCCTGCCTCCCATTGGTGTCAACTGCAGAGAGCATCATTCACTTTGCTCGCCAGACTACAGGATTTTACAGAAAGAGAGGAAAATCATAAATATAATACCCTGTACCGACTGATGTACACTGAGGCCAAGAGGAAATTTGAGGGCCTACATCCTGTGGCTATGACCTTCTCTTATTCCGCCGGTACGAGAACAGTTGTCGCTCCATCAGTTCCTCGCATTTCCTGTTGCCTCTCAGATGACGGGCATTTCCCTCCCTGTTGTTCCCGCACCACCTAGTTCAGGACTAGTTCTGTCTCGCTTGGACTATGGTTGTCAAGTTTATGGTTCAGCTGCTTCTTCCACACTGCCATGTGCTGGATCCAGTCCACCATTGTGGTATCCGTTTGGCCACCGGTGCCTTCCCTACTAGCCGTGTTGATAGTCTCCTGGTTGAAGCTGGGATCCCCCCCTTTCTGTTCGGCGGTCCCAGCTTCTGGTGTCTTATGCACTCAGTATCCGTTCCTCTCCCACTCACCCTTCCTATTCTATCCTGTTCCCAGACCATGGACGTTGCCCAACCGGCTCCCGCCCTCGAGCGGGTTTACCAGTTGGGCTGCGCCTTGCGTCTCTTTGCCGTGATTTTCAGCTTACCTCTTTGTCCTGTCTTCCTCGCTCCCTCCCCTCTACCCCTCCTTGGTTAGTTCCTCGGCCTCGAATTCGGATGGATCTCTGGCAAGGTCCGAAAGATTCCATCCCCCCGGTGTTGTTCCGTTCCTTATTCCGCCAAATTTTATGGGAGTTTCGGGATGCTGTTGTTTTCTACACTGATGGCTCTAAATCTGCTGATCATGTGGGGTATGCTTTCACGTCCTCTGTCGGAACGGAAAATCATCTGCTGCCACCTACATGTGGGGTGTTTACTGCGGAATTGATGGCAATTTCCCAGGCCCTTACCTTTATTACACAGTCCCAACACAACCGCGTTTTGTTATGTATGGACTCGATGAGTGGCCTTCTTGCTATTGACCGGTGTTTTTCGCGCCATCCCTTGGTCTGTGCCATCCATGACCATCTCGCTGATCTTCACCGTGTTGCTTGTTCCATTGACTTCCTTTGGGTCCCTGGCCATGTGGGTATCCCAGGTAATGAGCTCGCTGATCGTTTGGCTGGGGGAGCAATCACTTACCCCCGTTTTCTGTAACCCCTCCTGCAGCGGATTTACGGCTTCACATCAAATCCCACTTCGCACAGTCATGGGCCACTTCTTGGGAGGTTACTCCCCTGTCTAATAAACTTCGTGCAATTAAGGTGACACCAGGCCCGTGGCGTTTTTCCTTTCGCCTCTCCCAAAAGGACTCGACCACACTGTGTCGTCTCCGCATTGGCCATACCAGGCTGACCCATGGTTTTCTTTTGCGTGATGAGCCACCACCACTATGTGGTTGTGGAGCCTTCCAGTCAGTAGCCCACATTTTGGTTGAATGCCCCCTTCTTTTGGCTCTGCGTGCTAAGTATAGGCTCCCCAACACTTTACCTTTGATGTTGGCTGACGATTCCTGGATGGTCTCTCTGGTGCTCGGTTTCCTCCGGGAAAGTGGTTTTTATTCTCAGTTTTAAGGTTTATAATCTCTCTCTGGTGTTGGGGCAGGGCGGTGAGTGTTTGGGTGTCTCCCACTGTAAGCAGTGTTCAGAGATTCCCGATTCCCCTCCCTGACCGAAATCCTCTTTTCTTCCCCTTTTACTCTGTTTTTACCCTTTTTTTTAAGGTTTGGTGAGTCTTTCTATTCCCATACGTACTTTCTACTTTCTAGCAGTTGTACCTTTTACGTCACAGGTGGTCTTGCCTATGCTGCTTCAGCATAGTGTTGGGTTCGTTCTCTTGCTGACTTCCCTCATTTTGTTTTTTACCAATGACAACATGACTGCCCTTTTACGTTTTTACCTTTTTCCGTTTTATTTTTCTGACTTTACTGCGAAGTCCCATTAGCGGAATGGAGCCTATTTGAAACAAGGGACTGATGACCTTGCTGTTTGGTCCCTTAAACCTCAACCAACCAACCTAGTTCAGGAGCAACACCCTCCCCCCTCCCCCATCATCAGGGATATCAGTACCCACATCCAAGCCAGAGAAGCATAAGTCTTCTTCGGCTCCTCTCATTAGGTAGGGGTCCTTCGGGTCACTACTTTCCCAGGTTTCTGCTAGGAGGAAAGATGACACCCGCCAGTGGCTGAAGAGCCCAAAAACAGCTGCTCATAGGGCTTCACGATCATCCTCAGTCCTAGAGACTGAATCAGTAAAGACCTCCCAACGAGGGAAACCCAAGAAGCAGCGAGAGAAATCCAAAAAGGTCTTGCATTTGGGAGGACGACGGTTCAATCCCATCTCCGGATATCCTGATTTAGGTTTTCCGTGATTTCCCGAAATCGCTTCAGGCAAATGCCGGGATGGTTCCTTTGAAAGGGCATGGCCGATTTCCTTCCCCATCCTTTCCTCACCCGAGCTTGCGCTCCGTCTCTAATGACCTCGTTGTTGACGGGACGTTACACACTAATCTCCTCCTCCTCCCTCCTCCAAAAAGAAGGTCCCCAAGACCAAGGGAATTGAAGTGGCACCCTGAGGACCTATATCTCGCCAGACCCTCAGACACAATGGATATAGGCTGCTCAGGCAAAACGTCGGTGGCAGCAGGTGACCCTGAGGTGTAACCTGCCTCATTCAGTGTTCCATGCCTTCCCAATCTCACAATGCCACCCTCCAGTGGAATTGCGGCGGTTTTTTCCACCTCCTGGCTGAGCTACGGCAACTGTCAAGCTTTACACCTGCTATCTGCATTGCCCTCCAGGAGACCTGGTTACCGGCAATGCGGACACCTGCCCTCTGTGGCAATAAGGGATACTACAGGAACTGTAGTGACTGTAATAGCGTCAGGTGAAGTTCGCTTTTATGTCATAAACTCCATCTGTAGTGAAACTGTGCCCCTTCAAATCCCTCTTCAAGCTGTGGCTGTCAGAATGACGATGCAGGAAATAACTGTCTGCACTGTATATCTTCCTTCAGATGGTGCAGTATCCTTGAATGTACTAACTGAGCTGATTGATAAATTCCCTACATCTTTCCTACTTTCGGGAGATTTTAGCGCTCATAACCCCTTGTGGGGTGGCACTATGCTTAGTGTCACAACTCGACCTCTGCTTCTTAAATACTGCGCCGCTACACATTTCAGTGTGGCTCATGGTAGTTACTCGGACATTGATTATCAATTTGCAGCCCAGGACTCCTCCCATCTATCCACTGGAGAGCACATGACGACCTGTGTGGTATTGACCACTTTCCAATCTTCCTGTCACTGCCCCAGCGTCAGGCCCACGGACGCCTGCCCAGATGGACTTTAAACAAGGCGGACTGGGAAACTTTCACCTCTGCTGTCATCGTTGAATCTCCTCCACATGGTAATATCGATGTGGTGGTTGAGCAGGTAACAACAATCGTTTGTGTGACGGAAAACACGATCCCTCGCTCCTTAGGGAGCTCCCAGCGAAAGGCAGTCTCTTGGTGGCCGCTGGAAGTCGCTGAAGCAATTACAGAGCTCTGAATGGTCTGTCTTGAACACTCCAAATAAGCTCCGCATGGTCAAGTCGTCCACGGCCGTATTGAACTCATCCTTGAGGGACACGTGTAGGGACTCAGTTGTTCTCTGCCGTCTCCGAACTGGACATACGCGGTTGACCCCTAGCTACCTCCTCCGTCGTGAGAACCCGCCCAAGTGTCCCTGTGATGCAGGGCTGACAGTGGTCGATCTTCTGATGGACTGCCCCCTTGCGGCAGTCCTTTAATTTACCAGCTGCAATTCCTTTAATTTTTGGTGACGATGACTATAGCTGACTCAGTTTTACGTTTTATCCGTGCAGCTGGGTTTTATCATTCGCTCTAGTGTGGGTGCGCTCTCGCATGATTTCTCAGGCTACACCCACTCCAGCGACTTTTGTGACATGGATACCAAAACAGTGTCTTTTTTGGTAACAAGTTGTGTTGATACCTCTATCAACAATTTCCAGCTGGAAGTTCTTCGCTTGTAGTTGAGTGATTGACCTTTTACCTAATCCATCAACCACTGTAGTCTGTTTTACTTTAGGCAACTATTTGCTCTGCTCCTTTTAAGTGTCCTCTATTTCGTTGTTACTGCGGTGTTCATTTTAGCTCTGTACCCCTTGGTGTTCCCTCCCTCTGGGTGCAGAGGTTACGTTTTTACTGTATAGGCCTTTTACAAGTATGTCTGTTTGGAACTGGGGACTGATGACCTATGTTCAGCCCCCATCAACCCCAAAACCAACCAACCAACCCAACCTCCATGTTCTGAGTGGTGCCTCCTGGGGAGTGGACTGAGTGGTCCTCCTCCACCTATATCGCGCCTTAGTGCGCTCGAAATTGGCCTATGGAAGTATAGTTTACTCCTCTGCATAGCCGTCTATTCTTCAGCGAGTAGACTGTCCACCACTGTGGACTGCATTTAGCGTCTGGAGATCTTTACATCAGCCCCATGGGGAGCCTTTATGCTGAGACTGCTGTCCAATTGGAGAGCTGTCCTTCAGAGTCATTACACTAGTCATGCCTTCCATGTCTGCTCATCTGACCCATGCCGTTTTGACTCCTCCTTGGATTTAAGGTATGCAGGCCACCCTCCCTCTCTACTACCACCGGGCGGGCATGTGAGGCGTGTGGCCAGTGTAGTGGAGAGACACTGTAGTGTGTGTGGTCTGTTCTTAACTTGGAAAAGCCACAAGTTCTTTGGCGAAATTGTTTCTACAAGAGTTTGTTCTTACTGATGACTCAGAAATGAATCGAATTATCTTTGAGGTTCCATTAGCTCGAACTTAGCAAACCTGAAACAAGATTTATCACAGGAAGGCATCGGAGGTCTCGAACTCGAGGCTTCACATCTACATTGCTTGATATTCATCACTACACCAGGACCAGATGCAACTCTGTAACGGCTCGTGAAGAATGACAGCACTTCCTCCATACATTTCTGTATCCTGCAGTGTTGACAAATCATGGATATGGCTGGACTTGTAATTCTGAGGAGCGATTCGTTACATTGGCTGCCTTTAGTGACTCCCTGCATTGGCTGGCTGGTGGCCAGCTTCTATATCTAAGACTGCACATACTTATGTAATAGAAAGCCTTAGATAGTTACAATTGAGCCTTAATTACAACTAAGTAGCTATTACTGCTGCCACTTAGCACAACACGTAATAATTCGAAATAGCTTTTCCACTTCAGCAGTTGACAACTATTTTTCTACACTCCACAGTGTTGCAGGATTTATTGGCTACTGGACACAGCTTCCTGATGAGTGAATAGTAGTACTGAATGCTATGCAAGTTTATGGTTCCTTATGATAAACAGTGAAATCCAGAAATTACAGTTAAGTTACTCAGGGCAAATGAGACTTGCAAACAAATTTACATTTGCGCTAATATCTACATAGTGCCTATTGACTGAATAAGGGCCTGGGCTGAGACACTTTCAGTTGGAGGATGGCGAAGAGTGAAGTACAGTGGTCAGGGCCACTTGGCCCTTTATGTTCTAATCACACCCATTTATTAGGTTTGAGTGTTACAGCAACACGATGACCTCCGTGTTTGGTCTCCTCCTGCCGACTGACCAACCGATTGACCAGCTTGTCTGTGGCTTAGGAGAGGACTGAATGCCGCATGCAGCCCAGGACTGCACTGGCACGTCCACCTCAGCAGTTACTCGAGGCTGTTGTCTCTTTAAAGGCCGCTTATGTAACACCCCATCACTATATGATGCAGTGGGTGGCAGGTATAGCTTGTACAGAAATGGCGACCACCAGATCGTCCACCAATTTTTACTAGGGCACTCTCGGCACATTTAAGATGTACAGCTGACTGTACTCCAGCAGCTCTTCACGGGATGCAGATGGTAGTCCAGAGCTACGGCACGTTGCCTCCAACAGAGGTAGACGATGGACGCCCGTGTCTGCTCACAGGCGCAACCCAGGGGCAGCAGCCTTTAGGGTGCCTCCCAGATATGGCGAACAGCTTGGGGTCTTCAAACGACAGTCAGTTCAGCTCTCGGCAAGTTGGAGGAAGAAGTCCCCAAGATGTCACATCAGCGGATCAGACATTGGCAGCTCGAAGCAACTGGGATTTGTAGGCCAGGCAGGCAGCAGCCTTGAAGGTAGAATTCATCTGCAAGGCAGCAAGTCACAGGGTCAGTTGCAATTTGCATGAAAATGCTGAGAGACGAAGTGGCCATTTGGATGCAATTTAATAACTTACGTCTTGACCTCACTCGTATTATTTCCAAAAACATCTTACACATTTATACATCGTTATTTTCAAAGGCTACAAAATACAACACCAACCTGGTATCAGAAGATACGGAAATATGTTAAAGTTCGCGATTAGGAAGAGGCGTAGTATGACGACTGGAATATGGCTGTCTAGGTTATCAGTCTTACGTCACTCATATAAAAGTTTTCATTAGGTACATTGTATCATGTCAACATTCTCAACCATGAGACAAATGAAAATCGTCACTAAGGGAAAATTTCGAAAACAAAGTGGACTAAACCGCTAGGCGGCTCTGTATATGTTTCACACACTGCAATTTGGACTTAGGTTGTGATTGAGAATGTTAACTTGATAAAGTGATTGGATGAGCAGTTTTACATGACTGGCATAACACTAGTATACTGGAAAGTCGTATTCTAATCGCTGTGTGACGTCTGTTAACAATGGTGAAATGTAACAAATTTTCGTAACTTCTGATGTCAGTTTTGTGTTGTATTTTGTAGTCTGTGAAAATAACGGACTGTCGAAATGCATAATGTCCTTTTTGGAGCAAGAAATGTAGTCAAGACATAATAATGGAATTAAAATCGCGGGGTATGCACCGTAAGTGGCTCACTTTCACTGCATAGTCCGTCTGGGTTAATGATGATAGGTAGTATAGAGGAAGACTGCACGGCCGACGGCAACACACGTGTTCTTGGGTACTGGACTCACCAGCATTACTTGCCATATCTGTGTCACAACAGTGGCTTCCAGTGCTTCGGCACGGTGCTTCTCTGCCATCTCAATGGACACGCGAGTTTTTCTTGTGAAACATTTACTCGTTCTTCTGGTACTGTCCTGTCAGATTGACATGATGATCCATCATCAATTATGTAACGTTGATAAATTGATAATTGATTCCTTATTCAAATTTTGTTAGCCAACAGTACCTTTATGTGGTGCAACAATATTCAGCACTAGACTTGCAACCCCTCGCGTGCTCGCCACTCTTTGGCCTGTTCGTGCTTGGCTACCATAGGGCCCCAGCTTGATAGCGTTTCTTTCCCTTCCGTTCTACATGTCTATCCTCTATCACCTTTCCCCTCACTTGGGGCACGTGTCTAGCATGTTATTGGGAATGTTCTGCACTGTCTGTCGCGGACGTAAGAACAGCATCATATTTGTTTTTCGCTACCTTTTCCTTTCTTCGTATCCCTTCTCTTGTCGTTCCTCCCCTTCGGCTTTTGAAGTTCCTCTTTTTCTTCTTCCTCCCTGTGAGCTCCTGGAGGCCGGCCCACGCGTCTGAAGCGTAACAGGTGACTGGGTAACGCGTAATTACCAGCCCCAGGTCGACAGGTAGCGTTCGCGCATACCCCCTGGTACAGGCCAGGTCCAGGGAGGGATGATTGCCTGAGCCGTAACCTTCCCAAATTGACGATTGGTTCCTCCGTCCGATGTTAAGGTGGTGTGACGTAAGGCACTTGCACCCCCTTGTGAAGGGGGACCACAGTTGGAAGGAGCGCACCTTCAAAGACGCTGACAATAATGGGGATTTCCTAGCTATGAGTCAATCATCCTCCCAATCAACATTTACAAAACGTAAACGCAATGAGGGTAATGATTCAAAGACCCTTCCCGCTGCACCATGGTTCCTCATGGTCTCACATACTGAAGACGGTTAGTCCATCACCACAGTAAATCCTTTTATTATTCAGAAAGGTGTAGATGCAATTGCTGGCCCTCTGAAATCCTGCTCTCATTTACGCAGTGGCAATTCGTTTTTGGAGACGGCTTCTGATCCTCCAGTAAAACTGCTTGCTGCCTCGCTTCTCCACGGCTACCCCGTTATTGCCCAGGCCCATAGAACTTTGAATTCTTCCTGTGGTGTAACTTACACCAAGCTGCTCGAAAGTATAACCGAGGCTGAAATCCAATCTTAAATCTCTGGTCAGGGTGTCATTGCCATCCATCATATAATGAAAAAGGTAGATCATTCCTTAATTCCCACCCACTCTATCTTTCTCACCTTTGATAGAATGGTGCGTCTGTCAAAGATCGAAGCAGGCTATGAAATTACCACAGTCCAGCCATACATTCCGAAACAAACGCGCTGCTACAAGTGTCATCGTTTCAGCCATACTGGAAAGTCTCGTCACCACCCAGCCAAATGTATAACTTGTAGCAGAGATGCACACAAGGGCAATTGTCCGCCGCCTCCTACTCCTCACTGTAGCAACTGCAATGGTGGCCATGACGCCTCATCTCGTGACTGTCCCATGTATCTTGATGAGCGGGCTGTCAAGCTCACAAATTACTGGTTAGTTGGAAACCATGTGTCTGGCACCTAAAGTTCTGTTGTTGTTACCCCTCGCTCAATGAAGGATATGGCCATGCAGACATGTGAGCTCAAGTTCAGCACTGAGGTTGTGAAATCACACAGTGTCAAGGTAGCATCGCCATCTCTTCGTCCCACACTGCAACCACCTGTCACACTCTCGCCTCAAGGAGCGAAGCCACCAGCTGCACAACCAGTAGGCAGGAAAGGACAGGAGTAGTACTCCCATGAAGACTTCCTCCATCCCTCCAGCCAAACACCACCCCAGTCTTCCTCTAACCAAGAAGGGCTGAAGTCCACCAAAGGCAGGCAGGCTGCACCAAAATCTCACTCACGCGCCCCACCACCTTTTCCATTCCACCACAGAATGGAGTTCCGTTCTACCTATGATCCCTACACGATTTCAATTTACACTTCTGCCTACAAAAACCCTAAGTATGAACCACCTACAATAGAATCACAACATATACATACAAAATTGACCGAATTAATTACAGTTGAACTTGAAATATTACATAATTATTTACAAAATATGTTTTAATACATTCATTCTACCTATGTCAAAGAGGTTATTTTAAATAGATAAACTACACTTAACAAAAGCTTACTCTCATAGTATTTTCTTAATTTTTCAGAATTAATATGGGACAAAAAAATTTTAAAATATACAGATTAATTGCAGTACTATATTCACAATAGCATTACAGTTTCTTCCATACATTTGTCATGATCCACATATTTAATTCAGATTTATACAGATTTTTTCATAATTAAAGTGAACGGGATATGTGTAAAAATATACTCTTCGAATAAGAAATTTGTACACCCTTTCAGAGGTTTCCAATTCACTCAAGATTTATTGTTGCAACAGTGCATATGGAGTAAATGAAATGATTAAATTTACGGGTTGGTAGCAGAAGTGGTACTGAGGTATCAGACACCGGCCCATGCCAAAATGTCCATTTTAGTATCAGCTGTAGTCTCGACATGTGGCAAATCGGATACTGACTCTGGCATCCAGTCCATTGTACTGAGATACACTATGCTACACCTGCCAGACCTGTTCTTGTAGTTCTGTAAGAGCTGTTGGGACAGGAAATGACTCTTGATATTTGTCAACAATCATCTCCTGCTCAGCTCCATTGGGGACAAGTGTGGAGAAAGTGCTGGCCAGAGAAGAATCTGCATGTCTTGCAGAACATGTTGAGTTCCACGAGCACTGTGTGGGCTTGTGTTATCCTGTTGGGATGACACATTAATTTCCTGCTGCAAGAATGGTAAAAAACTGGGCTAACAACATTCTGCCCAGACAGAGTAATGGTTCATGTCCCTTTCATAAATGCAAAGATAAATGAGAGTTGTAGCCTATAGCAACCCCAACCATAAGGCCGGTGGTGAGACCAGTGTGCCTTGAATGAAATGACTTCGAGACATCACTCACCAGTACATGTCATATACGCAAATGAGCATCACTTGCTCACAGGCAGAATCTGCTTTCATTGTTGAAGTCTATGACGCACCATTCTGTCTTCCGAATGATCCTCTGATAGCATGAATAGTGCAAATCGACGCTGTGCTGTGGGTGGAAGATAGGCTAGCCCCACTACTAATAACCAGTTTGCAACAGTTCATGTTGACATGTGTTGGCTCGCAAGCCATCTTATCTGTGGTGTGGTAGCTGTACGACCTGCCACTGTTGCCCTTACAGACAGATGTCTGTGCTGTGTGTAAGTCCAGGATCTCTTTCATGTGAGTGACAGAGTGAGGTGGTGCAATGGTTAGTGTACTGGACTCACATTCAGGAGATGATGGTTCAAACCTGCATCGAGCCATCCTAATTTAGGTTTTCTGTGATTGCCCTAAAACACTTCAGGCAAATGTTGGGATGGGATTGGGTATGGCTGATTTTCTTCCCCATCATTGCGTAATCCAGTGGGACAAATGACCTCGTTGTTTGGTACATTCCCCCAAACCAATCAACCAACCAACCATGCCATGAGTGTGACAATATTCACATGACCGCTGACAGTTGTACGTTGCATAACTGACACAACTCATCCAGGCAGTCTCCTTTTCATGAAATTCAACACACAAAGGCTCTGTAGTCAGATGTGCTTGACAAGTAAACTTACTGCACTTCATCGAAACCTTCATCATGGAGTTACCTTGATTTTCCGTCCACACACACAGTAATACCCATTCTTCAGCTTCACTGGTGTCTCAATGACAGCTTCTGAAGGAAGTTTCCTTTCTAAAAAAATTCAGACATCAGTCCTCAGTGATATGATTGTCTGTTTATTTTGCAAAGTGTTCATTTGTCAATGCAAATGCTAAATTCTTTAGAAAATCACACCAAATTTTTATGGTTCCTTTTGGTTTTGAAAGTGAATAGAAAATTTGCCAATTTATCCCAGATATTTTTAGCATACTATAAAATAACACCATAGGCCAACTCTTTCTGATTTTGGAAACAGAATAACCTGTAATCATTTTATCTACAGTACCCACTACTCCTTCGATGTGAATGTAATCAATAATGATAATTGGCTTCCATGTTTTGGGGATGGGAGTATCGGCAAACAATTACTTTTTGTTGGGTACAAATAAGAAATTTATTAGCTTGGAAGCAAAATTTTGAAACTCTACAGGTTGGTCTCTTAGATGCAAAATTCAGGAGGTATCTCCCTCTCTTTCTTGTGAAGAGTCCCTACAATGGTCACTTTTCTCTCCAACATGTCTTCCACTACTGGCAACTTGTGTATCAATTGTCAATGATGACATTTCTGTGTGTGCCTTTGATGTCACTGACAAGCCTTTCTACAATTGTTGCTGGGCTGTTTGATACTAGAAATGGTCCATACAGCTGCTTTTCTACATATACTTCATTTTTACTGGTATAAAGCTTTTTTCAGTCACTCATGGCACATATCTTAATTGAATATTTCGTTGGTTGTGTGGTATACATAGGGTCCAGGAGTAGCGGCCTCTAAACCGAGTCAACATTTCATCAATTGTCACATAATCAGCAGGAATATAGATTCACTTCAGGTTGACTGCAAAGGAATGTGGACACTTTCTGACATCACTTATGCTCTCAAGTTTTTTCCTTTCATTTGGAGTGGAAATGTCAGCAAATCTCATACAATGTATTACAAGCAGAAATCTCTTGTAGCTCATTATGGCATTAAGGATATTCATACGTGTACTGCCTGACTCCCGAAATTCTTTTACATTTTCATGCTGACCTTTCTCTATACCTGCCAAATGCAAAATGGCAAATAGTGCCATAATTTCATGCCTATCCATGACTATACAATCTCTTGTACATTTTTAGTTTGTTTCAAGGATGTCAGTATATTTGGTCGTAAGGGATACTATCATATCTGCAATATTATTGCCAAAAAGCTTTAAAAACGCACAAATTTCATTAGAGAAATCTTTTTAATAGCTTGTGAGATTGGGTAGAAAAAAAATTTCTCTCATCAGAACAGTTGCATTTTCAGACAAGTATCTTTTCCAGGTATTAGTTATTAAGAACCAAATACGGGGTAATGCAACTGTCATTCAACTTTAGTATTTAAAATGTCTACAGCCTTGTACGTGTACTGTTTGGCTGATCTGTGTGTATGAGATGTGATAAAATAAAATTGTTCTCCTTATTATTTGAGGTCCTAGTGTCAATGGAGTTACTAGCTCTTCAGTTTGATTAGGCATATGGATTAACAAGGGATTACTTCAGTCAAGGAGACACATATTTTTGCAACTGAACAATGGTAATTTATGTTAAACTTTCTGCCCCTCCATAATTCTGGAGGGTTGCCGTTTGGTATCTTGAAGAAGTGAAGGTACGGAAAGCCACCTAAGATACACATCATAGATTTAAGACAGACCATTAGGACTTCACAACTCTGTCAAATATGCATAAGTTCAGATCTCATTGGTTGCAAATTTGCACATACCATCTTGTGCTGAATGAACTGATACTGCATAGGATGAAAAAATAAGACTTACTGGCAGTGCATTATCAAATATGCTTGTAGAAGTGTTAGATTGGGTCAGCTGGCAGCATATGATTTTTTTCTAGTGGAAATTAGTTTGTTATATGATTGCTTCTCATTAAACTTGAGTAATAAACCCATTGTAATTTCCACTGGATGTTAGTGTGCAAGGTTCCCAATGTCTGGAAAGAGGGGTCATGATAGAGACCAGGCAGTATCAGTACTTGATAGTGTGTGCTTGGATAAGCCAATAATACTGGCATTCATGCAAGGTTCATAATTGAGACAATTCACGTGCTTGAAAAACAAGAGAAAAATTATTCCAGAAAACTTGAGCATTGATTGGCAATCCCTCAGTACAGGTATGGAGACCCCAGTTTCCACAACTTGGATGTGAAGTGGACCATCTCCTCTCCACTACTGTGGCCAATATAATAAGAGAAGATCCAAAGTTATGGCAATCTGCTGGAGCAATGCTGTTGTCTCACCTAACTCAAATCTTCTAATTTTTTCACCAAAATAGAGATGAGTCAGTCTACCAATGAAATCAAAATGACACAGCAGACTTTACACATCTATGTATGCAGCTCAGGTAACTTCTCATAAACTCACATTGTGTGGAAGTTTCTGGATTGAACTATGTTATTTAGATGTGTAAGCCCTGGATAGAAATTTGCCCTTAGTTGTTTCATTGACATATTTCCATACTGATGTGTTCATGGCAGCATTAATTGAATGATTCTCATAAACAGTGATGACCAAATTATCTGAATAGGCCGGAAGTTGAAGCTTAAAATTTTAATGAAATCTGTTGTCCATAGCATTTGTGTGTGTCAGGTGATCAAATGATGGAGAAAAATGATAAATGATCAGGAGATATGTTGGCAATATTGAGGTATCAAATAAAATCATAGGGTGACCTTACCGGTCTGTGGAACTAGTGTAGACACCACCTTATCCCTTAAATTTTTATAAAAATTACACCATTCCCACATGCAAGAACAAAAAAAAAGCTATCTTGATTTAGTTTACAATTTAATATTTAGTTGATGTATATAATTTTAAGAGTTTTGAACATGAAAGAAAAGTTTTGTTGATGTAATGAAACATTTTTGAAAATGCAACACTTTGTCATCAACAACCACCATAGTTTGTTGTCGTAACATCAGATAGAAGACATGCATCATAGGTCAGTCTGCACTTCCCAAGCGATTGGAAGCAAATGCAGAAAGACAAACTTTGAGTGACAGCAGGGTTGATTGCTTTGATCAGCACCAAATGGTCACAGGGCATATATGAGGGCACAGGTTTTGGAATTCTAAAGGCTACTAGCTGCAGGAAATTCTAGGAGCTCATCTACCTGAATAACACAATTTGCATTCAGACTTATTATTACACTGAAGAGTAATTGTAAACCTTAAAAAAAGGGAAGGATGCAATTGTCTGCAGGACAGAAGACAGTGTTCCTGCCTGCAGGGTTACAGTGAATGACTGTATCACACTTACAGCACTGTAAAGTGCAAACTTCAACAAGGGCACCACTCCAAATGAGAAAATGTATTATTTGAAGTTTATCTGAAGATTTTGGTTGGGAGCACACAGCATGTTACATGAGATGGAGAGTTATCTTCAGATATAGAAGTAATGTTGGGTGTGCCTCAGGAAAGTGTGTTGGGACTCCTGCTTTTCATGTTGTGTATTAATGACTTCTTTCAAATGATGCAGTTACATATAATGAAGTACTACATGAGAGAAGCTCAATAAATATTCAGTCAGACCTTGATAAGATTCCTACGTATTGCAGAGACTGGCCACTCGTTCTTAATGTTCCGAAATGGAAAGTTTTACACTCCACAAAATGAAAGAATCGAATTTCCTTAGACTATTATATCAATGAGTCACTGGGAACTGAATGAGAACATAGGTTCAGTCGTGGGTAAAGCAAATGGTAGACTTCACTTTATTGGTAGAATACTGGAGAAGTGCAATCAATCTACAAAAATGATTGCTTACAAATCACTCATGTGACCCATCCAAGAATATTGCTAAAGTGTGTGGGTCTGGTACCAGATAGGACTAACAGGGAATATTCATCATATACAGAGAACGGCAGCATGAGCTGTCACCAATTTGTTTAATCTGTGGGAGAGTTTCACAGAGATACTGAAGGAAACGAACTGGAAGATTCTTGAAGGTAGACGTAAACAATCCCTAGAATGCCTGTTAACAAATTTTTAAGAACAAGCTTTAAATGATTACTCCAGTGATATGCTACAACCACTTACATATCACACACATACGGATTGTGAGAATAAGATTAGAATAATTACTGCATGCACAGAGGCATTCATCCTTTCCATGCTGCATACACGAATGGAAAAGGAAGAAACACTAACCAGTAGAATGTGACATACCCTCTGACCCTCTGCCATGCACATCATGGTAGTTTGCGGAGTACAGATTTAGTTTTAGATGCAGAAGTAGAGGCTGGCTATGAATGAATGACAAGGAGTTGTGGCCCCAATGGTCAGATTGAGAACTTGCCCTGAATAAAAAAATGCAAGTTTTTAAGGGATAGTGGTAGCACACTATTTCTCCTTATCTGTAGTTGGCCAACCAATCCACTGATACCACATGCACTGTGCGTTGTGGCTTTGTACTTCCCTGGTGTCTCTGGCTAACAAGTTTGTATCCTTTTTCTTCTCCTACTGTGGAGGTGGTGGTGATCTGGCCATTAAATTAACTCCAAGTTATGTAGCAACGAAAGCTGAAGGTCACTGTCCTTCCTATTGCTATTAGCAGCAACCATGTTCTGTGTCACTTGGCACTATCCTGAGGCATCTTGTGAGTGGGCAGTGATGTCGCAGCACTGTTACTCCTTTCTCATCAGATTCTAACCTGTGTAAACAAACTAAATTGCAGTTAGCATAGGCAGCAGGCTTGATACTTGCCCACGATAAGATACTTTGTGTGTTTGTGGGCAGGTAAGTGGGTGGGTGTGTGGGCGGACATCTTCTAAAGTGACACCATTCAGCAGCATCTAGGCAGTGGATGGAGTTGCCATTTAATTTCCTGAAGTGAACATTCTACCCTGGGACAGTTAGTGAGAGTGCCTGCTATTTGGAGAACTCTAGGAATACTATTTACCTCTGTTATTCTAAATACTGTCACTCTGCCTGCTATCTGCTTTGTGTGCCTGATTTCCTATCCTCTAGTTCCAAAGCTGACTTCCAATAGCCTTCAGCTTAACAGTGTACCAGTCAATATGTTGTCAATATGACATACAATAATTTTTATGGTATTCTCCTGAATTGTGAGATGGATTCCAAATCTGTAGCATAGAGGTGAACCTTCATCTTTTGGGATTCTGTCATTCAGTACATAAAATATGTCATTAATGACTTCAGTAGAGTAACCATTAGTGACTTTGCATAGAACACACTTCAAGGACTGAACTGTTCATCATGAAAATAGGCATTATGTCATTCTTACATCCTGCCTTGCTCAACCAGTTAGACTAAAGTTTGACCTAACATTAATAAACTGCAATACTGAGGTAACTCTTTTGGTTAGTTATGAAGAAAATGGTACAGAAATTTCTTCATTTCAGTCCATTGCATAGCACAAAACCTCTATCTGTGAAATGACTCCACAACAACTTTCACAGATGTGACATTGAAGAAAAAGCCTCTGGTCATGGTTAAGAGAATGTTGTATTTGTATCAACACAAACCTGAATATTTTTTACACACACATTTTATGTCACAGCTACAAAAAAAGAAGAGTTTGAACTGAAAACCTTTTAAGTCTTTTACATGCAAGATTTTTGTGATCTCTCAAATTGTGTGATGAATATATTGAATCTGAAAAAGATCGTACTCGTGGGAGCTTGTCGTAATGTTGGGAGTCATGTTGTTCATTATGGCACCCATCATTGCTTGCTACTGTTGTAGTATCCTCTGTTTATGACTGATTTCTTGTTCCACCTCCTTCATTTGAAATACAAGAACATTGATGAAATTGGGTTCTGAGTCTGATGGCATGGGGGATCTGGCACCCATGGCATCATCATGGGGTAGCATTCTCCTGAGGTCACTTGTTTTATTTCTCTCTAATTACATTAAAGTACTGGAGCACTAGATGTATTACTTGCTGTGGCAATAGGATCTGACAAGGAGCCAGCAGCTGTGGGACCTGTTGTCCATATCTCATTCGTCTATTGGCATTTGTCAGGTCACTGTGCAACCTAATGCTTTTGTTCATAGGAACAAAATTGCAAAGTGAAAATAAGCAAATGAAACTACAGTAGTTTCTGTGTTCTCCAGTGGTTTTATAGTAACAAACTACATACTGAGAGTCTATGAAATGCTGTTAGTTTATGGGCAATACCAAGTTGGCTGTGGCATGAATGGGAGTTCAGATTGAGGAGTGAAGCATGCAAGATAATTGGTGAGGTTATGCAAAACAACTTTGTCATTTTGTTAACTATAGTGGTTAGCACATCTGCCTAATGAGCAGGAGGCCTGGGTTCAAATCCTGCCTTTCATATTTTTCATTCTTTTCAGTCTCCGTGTATATGTAATTGGTGTTTGAGGCCTCTGGAACTATATAGTTCCACTCAAGTAAATTATGTTGCTTTAGTGTTTCCACTACTAATGTAGGTGTCTGGTTGTGTAACCTTGCATTGTGCTCTAAAGAAATATTAGAACCGCAAGGGAAAGTCAATGATTAAATTGCAAAACACCAATAAATGTCAAATATTAAACCGGATGATATGGTAACAGGCTATTAGGACAGGGATGTACTGACAACTACAGAGGCTAATATTATAGATAGTGTAATAAATGTAATTTGAAATAGCAGTGCAGTCAGAAGAAGCAGAGCATGCACAGGCAGCATTGAACATACGCCAATGTCCTTGTGCTGTGTGCCACAACATTGACAGGAAAAATTCACTTGTAATAATTATTGCTGAATTGCTATTCAGTACCAAAAATCAGTATTCAGAATGAATACACATTACCAAGTTCCAAACTGATGCACTGAACACTTCAGCACACAGATGACACATCATACGCTGAAGCTGTTAATACATTACCCAGGCAAGAACAGTGACCAAAAGACGACGACAATACGTCCTCGACCTGCTCCCTCCTCAACTATCTTGTCGATGATATCCTTCAACCACAGTTAGTGCATGCCTGACCACCATTCCAAATTTCAAATGGATTTTCAAATATTGCAAATGTGAAGAACACAGTTGTTCATGTTGTAGTAACTGAACACCATTTCTTTGTAGGTACATATTATTACATTTTATATTCTGCATGAACTGAAAATGTGATAGCTGCTCTATAGATCATTTTTATTCTTATCTTGTTTTATTCATTTATCTTTCTTGTAAATGTTAATCCACAAATTTCTGATTGAATGAATACAAAACCAAAAACATTTTAAATTTGGTAAATAATGGAGGTACTGCCAGTGACCTGCACACGGTAGTGATACATTTCAGCTCCATAGAGATGGGAAATAAATGCTACTACTTCTTCCAGGTTTCAAAATGAGAGGAGGTGAGAGCTAAACTTTTTGTGTTTTACATTTGCTAATTAGACTCCCACACTTCATTGTTTGGGGAGGGGGGTTGTGATTGTGAATGCAATTGACGTAAATTGTTCAGCCACTTTTTGAAAGCTCCTACTCTTCTACTATCATTGAGCACAATTTTTTTCTTTTCTTTTTTTGTACAACACGAAAATAATGCTTGCATTATAAGCATTTTCTGCATCAGGATCACCATATTTTTATTATTCCTCTTAAGAATTTCAACCACCACCTGCTCCCATCTGATATTACATAAAAAAATTTCTGTAAGATGCTCACCTCCTAAATCTCTCTCAACATGAATTATCACTTGGTTTTGCTGAGATATTACTTTTGTTGTACTGGTATGCACTGAATTTAAAAATCACACCATTCAAATGCTAACTCTCAATGGGTTTGGTCTGCTGGTTAGTGGTTACCAATTTAGTAAGAATCAAATTGTTTTATTGTGTGTAACAATATGACATCCCAGTAACAGCAGAACTTTGCCGTGGAAAGTGCATCTCTTGCAGTACCTATGTACTACCTCTGTGAGTACACTAATTGTGAATGCTACAGTAAAATTTTCAATGACTCAGTTACCCTCATACATCTCTGCACCAAGGGAAAAATAAACGAAATCAGAACCAATGTAGAAATTTTGCTTAAATCAGGATGATGAAGTATCAGTGCCTCACGCAGCTGGTTTTTAATTAACTTAAATGCTTCTTGATACTCCTTATTCCATTTCCAAATGGAGATAGACTTGTGAAGATAAACAAGTTTGAGGTTGAAAACTGTGATAGAAATTACATGTACTGTGTGACTTTCAGTTGTCTACAGTATTTTGGTGCAGGAAAATTTTTCTCTGGTTCTATTTTTGTCAGATCAGATTTGATTCTGCACAAAGAAACGTGCCCAAGGAAATTGTTTTGTGACTTGGTGAATTCTTCTTTATCCATCTTTAATGTGACTCCTGCTCCACTAAATGCTTAAATTACATAGCATAGAATGTCTAAATGTTCTCCTTAAAGGCAGCACTAATTAGAATATCACCTACATAATGGTGAGTGTGTTAAAAATTCTTCTCTTAGAACCTCTGTAAGTTCTATTATAAATGCCGCTGATGATCCTGACAGACCAAAGGGTATTAATTTAAACAGGTAACATCTTCCATTCAACAGAAAGCCTGTATTTTTTCCAGCTATACTTTCATTTTCCAGTTGGTCTCGTTTTACTGTAAACCACATCACTGCACCATAAGCATCAGTTAGTAAATGCACACTGCCTTCCCTTTTTTGCTACAGTGTGAATTGGATTAGAACATTCACTATCTGAGTGTTAAATTACCTGATTCTCCAACTTACCCTTACTTACTTTATTAACTACTGCTTTCTAGGGCAAGGGTACTGGATAAAATACGCTATGGAATGACTCATGATTCTTAACTACAGTTTTACAAGTGCAACATCTGATCAGACAAGGTGTTTTTAAAATAGATAAACACACCACTTTAATATTTCCACCTGTTTCTTCCATTTAGCTACAGGCACGTCCACTCATGTTTGAATCATACTGTGAGTATTAGTCGGAGCATCTTCATCAATATTATTCTCCTGGAGCTCAGTGTCCTCCTCAGACTTACTTAAAGTTGCAGTTCCCCCATTTGTTGAAAATGAATAAGCTCATATTTAAGATTGCAGCTCTCTAATTGTCTCCCTTGTTGAATCCTGAAACACTCTCCTCTTCTGTTCACTCCACTAGTTGGACAGAAATGAAGTGTAGGGGAATGCATTTACAAAGCTATTCAGAACCAGTCAATATCTGTTTATTTCTCAGAATTAAGTGATCTAAAAATGAATACCTTATGATCACGCATACTTTCCTGAATTCTGAATTTTAACAGTGCCTGGCCTTCAATTACACATGGTACTTTTCAGTCTCCATATTACGTCAAAATCAACACCTATTTCTTTCAGGCACTGTTCATATTGTATATGTTTCACAGATTTTTTGTTGATATCAGGTATCGTGCACAATTTCGAAACAAATTAGAAGTATTTTGAATATTTTTGAACCTGCTTAGGGTTATTCAAAAGGATTACATATTTGATGCAACTTTTTTCCCAAATGCTTCCTCAAATTGAGGTGCCATTTAATCCAATGTTACACATTTGAAGGAGACCAAATTTTTACCAGATATGCATGATATGATGGCTGAGGTGCTACACCTATTTAATTCCACCTATTATGTATATTACAAGGATTAAAACATTATATCTTACATTTTAACTTTTACAATTTTTATCCTAATAAAAATGATACATTTTCTATAATTAAGTTGATTCTGCAATATAGCTTATGTCTACTACCTAACTATGGACTATTGCAAGCTAAAGAAAAAAAATAGAGCAATGCTATATAACTTAAGGAAATATTTGTATCTGAAAAATACAGGTTGTGGGAAATTGTGAAGAAAGATATGAGTCCAATTAAATTGTGCCTCAGAACATTCCTGAAGCATATTCTTCAACCTGCAGAATTTCTTAATCATCTAGCTCCTTCTTGGCTCTCCTTTTAGCACTCCTTGCTTCTTTGGTAACTTAAAGAGCTGAATCTTTCAGCTTCATGCACCCATTGTCTGTCACACACAAGCAATTGATCTTCCATATTAGATCCACGTTTTATGCCTAAATTTCTCATAGCTCCAACCTTCCAATCACTCCATCATTGAAACCTATCACTACATCTAGTACGCCATTTTTTAATGTATTTAGTCTTACAAAAACATTCTTTTGTAATATTTCCCGTATGCAGTGGTTGAAGCTTTCATTTTTATTCCACGTGCCCCCATGAAGACATTTACTAAGCAAAACAAGGTCACTCAAATATCTAAAAATTGGTTTCATTTTATTTTATTCATAGCAGGCTCAGGAAGAGAATGCTTATAACAGTACAGGGTTATTACAAATGATTGAAGCGATTTCACAGCGCTACAATAACTTTATTATTTGAGATATTTTCAAAATGCTTTGCACACACATACAAAAACTGTTTCTTTAGGCATTCACAAATGTTCGATATGTGCCCCTTTAGTGATTCAGCAGACATCAAGCCGATAATAAAGTTCCTCCCACACTCGGTGCAGCATGTCCCCATCAATGAGGCCGAAAGCATCGTTGATGCCAGCTCGCAGTTCTGGCACGTTTCTTGGTAGAGGAGGTTTAAACACTGAATCTTTCACATAACCCCACAGAAAGAAATCGCATGGGGTTAAGTCAGGAGAGCGTGGAGGCCATGACATGAATTGCTGATCATGATCTCCACCACGACCGATCCATCGGTTTTCCAATCTCTTGTTTAAGAAATGCCGAACATCATGATGGAAGTGCGGTGGAGCACCATCCTGTTGAAAGATGAAGTCGGCGCTATCGGTCTCCAGTTGTGGCATGAGCCAATTTTCCAGCATGTCCAGACATGTGTGTCCTGTAACGTTTTTTTCGCAGAAGAAAAAGGGGCCGTAAACTTTAAACTGTGAGATTGCACAAAACACGTTAACTTTTGTTGAATTGCGAATTTGCTGCACGAATGCGTGAGGATTCTCTACCGCCCAGATTCGCACATTGTGTCTGTTCACTTCACCATTAAGAAAAAACGTTGCTTCATCACTGAAAACAAGTTTTGCACTGAACGCATCCTCTTCCATGAGCTGTTGCAACCGCGCCGAAAATTCAAAGCGTTTGACTTTGTCATCGGGTATCAGGGCTTGTAGCAGTTGTAAACGGTAAGGCTTCTGCTTTAGCCTTTTCCGTAAGATTTTCCAAATCATCGGCTGTGGTACGTTTAGCTCCCTGCTTGCTTTATTCGTCAACTTCCGCGGGCTACGCGTGAAACTTGCCCGCTCGCGTTAAACCGTTTCTTCGCTCACTGCAGGCCAACCCGTTGATTTCCCCTTAGAGGCATCCAGAAGCTTTAAACTGCGCATACCATAGCCAAATGGAGTTAGCAGTTGGTGGATCTTTGTTGAATTTCATCCTGAAGTGTCGTTGCACTGTTATGACTGACGTGAGTGCATTTCAAGCACGACATACGCTTTCTCGGCTCCTGTCGCCATTTTGTCTCACTGCGCTCTAGAGCGCTCTGGCAGCAGAAACCTGAAGTGCGGCTTCAGCCGAACAAAACTTTGAGATTTTCTAAGTATCTGTAGTGTGTCGTGACCATATGTCAATGAATGGAGCTACAGTGAATTTATGAAATAGCTTCAATCATTTGTAATAGCCCTGTGTATCTGACCACTTTCTTTTGCTTTATTGTAACCACACCAAGAATCTGCTCCTCTAGGGCAAATTCTGTGAACAGGGCGATCATCTGTGGGCAACTCATGAAAGTAGGTGGCCCATACAGCTTTTCTCATTGCTGACACGTCTTCAGAGTCGTTATGGACTGGCCATTAGATGACCTGCACCTCTGAATGAAGGTCTATTTCAGTTTATGTCAATCTGCTTTGCCCAGCAGAGATTTTCCATCCGATCTGCATCTACATCTACATTTATACTCCGCAAGCCACCCAACGGTGTGTGGCGGAGGGCACTTTATGTGCCACTGTCATTACCTCCCTTTTCTGTTCCAGCCGCGTATGGTTCGCGGGAAGAACAACTGTCTGAAAGCCTCCATGCGCACTCGAATCTCTCTAATTTTACATTCGTGATCTCCTCGGGAGGTATAAGTAGGGGGAAGCAATATATTCGATACCTCATCCAGAAACGCACCCTCTCAAAACCTGGACAGCAAGCTACACCACGATGCAGAGCACCTCTCTTGCAGAGTCTGCCACTTGAGTTTGCTAAACATCTCCGTAACGCTATCACGGTTAGCAAATAACCCTGTGGCGAAACGCGCCACTCTTCTTTGGATCTTCTCTCTCTCTTCCATCAACCTGATCTGGTACAGATCCCACACTGATGAGCAATACTCAAGTATAGGTCGAACGAGTGTTTTGTAAGCCACCTCCTTTGTTGATGGACAAAATTTTCTAAGGACTCTCCTGATGAGTCTCAACCTGGTACCCGCCTTACCAACAATTAATTTTATATGATCATTCCACTTCAAATCGTTCTGCACGCATACTCCCAGATATTTTACAGAAGTAACTGCTACCACTGTTTGTTCGACTATCATGTAATCATACAATAAAGGATCCTCTTTTTATGTATTCGCAATACATTTCTTTCTAATATATATATATATATATATATATATATATATATATATATATATATAATAGAGGGAAACATTCCACGTGGGAAAAATATATCTAAAAAGAAAGATGATGAGACTTACCAAACAAAAGCGCTGGCAGGTCGATACACACACAATTCAGGCTTTCGCAACCAACGATTGCCTCATCAGGAAAGAGGGAAGGAGAGGGAAAGACGAAAGGATTTGGGTTTTAAGGGAGAGGGTAAGGAGTCATCCCAATCCCGGGAGCGGAAAGACTTACCTTAGGGGGAAAAAAGGACAGGTATAGCGGAAAGACTTACCTTAGGGGGAAAAAAGGACAGGTATACACTCGCGCGCGCTCGCGCGCGCACACACACACACACACACACACACACACACACACACACACACACACACACACCCATCCGCATATACACAGACACAGACATTTGTAAAGGCCAAATGTCTGCTTGTGTCTGTGTATATGTGTGTGTGTGTGTTTGTGTGTAAAAGTAATGGTCCCATAACACTCCCCTGTGGCGCGCCAAAGGTTACTTTAACGTCTGTAGACGTCTCTCCATTGAGAAAAACATGCTGTGTTCTGTTTGCTAAAAATTCTTCAATACAGCCACACAGCGGGTCTGATATTCCGTAGGCTCTTGCTTTATCAGGCGACAGTGCGGAACTGTATCGAATGCCTTCCGGAAGCCAAGGAAAATAGCATCTACCTGGGAGCCTGTATCTAATATTTTCTGGGTCTCATGAACAAATAAAGTGAATTGGGTCTCACACGATCGCTGTTTCCGGAATCCATGTTGATTCCTACAGAGTAGATTCTGGGTTTCCAAAAACGACATGATACTCGAGCAAGAAACATGTTCCAAAATTCTACTACAGATCGAGGTCAGATATAGGTCTATAGTTTTGCGCATCTGCTCGACGACGGTTCTTGAAGACTGGGACTACCTGTGCTCTTTCCCAATCATTTGGAACCTTCCGCTCCTCTAGAGACTTGCGGTACATGGCTGTTAGAAGGGGGCAAGTTCTTTTGCGTTCTCTGTGTGAATCGAACTGGTATCCTGTCAGGTCCAGTGGACTTTCCTCTGTTGGGTGATTCCAGTTGCTTTTCTATTCCTTGGACACTTATTTCGATGTCAGCCATTTTTCCGTTTGTGTGAGGATTTAGAGAAGGAACTGCAGTGCGGTCTTCCTCTGTGAAACAGCTTTGGAAAAAGGTGTTTAGTATTTCATCTTTACGCGTGTCATCCTCTGTTTCAATGCCATCATCATCCCGGAGTGTCTGGATATGCTGTTTTGAGCCACTTACTGATTTAACGTAAGACCAGAACTTCTTAGGATTTTCTGTAAAGTCGGTACATAGAATTTTACTTTCGAATTCACTGAACGCTTCACGCATAGCCCTCCTTACGCTAACTTTGACATCATTTAGCTTCTGTTTATCTCAGAGGTTTTGGCTGCGTTTAAACTTGGAGTGAAGCTCTTTGCTTTCGCAGTAGTTTCCCAACTTTGTTGTTGAACCACGGTGGGTTTTTCCTGTCCCTCGCAGTTTTACTCGGCACGTACCTGTCTAAAACGCATTTTACGATTGCCTTGAACTTTTTCCATAAACACTCAACATTATCAGTGTCAGAACAGAAATTTTCGTTTTGATGTGTTAGGTAGTCTGAAATCTGCCTTCTATTACTCTTGCTAAACAGATAAACCTTCCTCCCTTTTTTTATATTCCTATTAACTTCCATATTCAGGGATGCTGCAACGGCCTTATGATCACTGATTCCCTGTTCTGCACTTAGAGTCAAAAAGTTCGGGTCTGTTTGTTATCAATAGGTCCAAGATGTTATCTCCACGAGTCAGTTCTCTGTTTAATTGCTCGAGGTAATTTTCGGATAGTGTGCTCAGTATAATGTCACTCGGTGCTCTGTCCCTACCACCCATCCTAAACATCTGAGTGTCCCAGTCTATATCTGGTAAATTGAAATCTTCACCTAAGACTATAACATGCTGAGAAAATTTATGTGAAATATATTCCAAATTTCCTCTCATTTGTTCTGCCACTAGTGCTGCTGAGTCGGGAGGTCGGTATAAGGAGCCAATTATTAACCTAGCTCAGTTGTTGAGTGTAACCTCCACCCATAATAATTCACAGGAACTATCCACTTCTACTTCACTACAGGATAAGCTACTACTAACAGCGACAAACACGCCATCACCGGTCGCATGCAATCTATCCTTTCTAAACATTGCCTGTGCCTTTGTAAAAATTTTGGCAGAATTTATCTCTGGCTTCAGCCAGCTTTCTGTACCTATAAGGATTTCAGCTTTGGTGCTTTCTATCAGCACTTGAAGTTCCGGTACTTTACCAATGCAGCTTCGACAGTTTACAATTACAATACCGATTACTGCTTGGTCCCCGCATTTCCTGACTTTTCCCCGCACCCTTTGAGGCTGTTTCCCTTTCTGTACTTGCCCGAGGCCATCTAACCTAAAAAACCACCCAGTCCACGCCACACAACCCGTGCTACCTGTGTAGCCACTTGCTGCATGTAGTGGACTCCTGACCTATCCAGAGGAACCCGAAACCCCACCACCCTATGGCGCAAGTCGAGGAATCTGCAGCCCGCACGGTCGCAGAACCGTCTGTCTCTGATTCAGACCCTCCACTCGGCTCTGTACCAAAGGTTCAGTCAGTCCTGTCGATGATGCTGCAGATGGTGAGCTCTGCTTTAATCATGCTAGCGAGACTGGCAGACTTCACCAAATCAGATAACCGTCGGAAGCCAGAGAGGATTTCCTCTGATCCATAGTGACACACATCATTTGTGCCGACATGAGCGACCACCTGCAGATGGGTGCACCCTGTACCCTTCATGGCATCCAGAAGGACCCTTCCCACATCTGGAATGACACCCCCGGTATGCACATGGAGTGCACATTGGTTTTCTTCCCCTCTCTTGCTGCCATATCCCTAAGGAGTCCCCATTACGCGCCTGATGTTGGAGCTCCCAACTACCAGTAAACCCACCCTCTGCGACCGCCCAGATCTTGCAGACTGAGGGGCAACCTCTGGAACAGGACAAGCAACCATGTCTGTCTGAAGATCAGTATCAGCCTGAGACAGCGCCTGAAACCGGTTCGTCAGACAAACTGGAGAGGCCTTCCGTTCAGCCCTCCAGAATGTCTTTCGCCCCCTGCCACACATCGAGACGACCTCCCACTCTAGCGCGGGTGAGGGATCAGCCTCAATGTGGGCAGTTTCACGGGCAGCCACAGCCGTAGTCCGATCGGGGGATGCGTGGGACGAACTGGCCATCCCCGACAAACCCCCATCCGGACCCCCACAGTGATGCACATTGGCAACAGCCTCAAGCTGTGTGAGCGAAGCCAACACTGCCTGAAGCTGGGAGCGAAGGGATGCCAACACAGCCTGCATCCGAACACAGCAGTCGCAGTCCCTATCCATGCTAAAAACTGTTGTGCAAAGAACGTCTGAACTAATGTACAGAGAGCACAAACAAATCGACACACAATTTAAACGGTTATTAAAATACAAGATTGCCTAGTATATGCAGTAATGCTGCTACTTGCGCACTGCTGACACACTGCTTGGCCGTGGAAGGAGACTACGCGATTTTACACTATTCAGGTACTAAAATGCGATGCTACAACTCTCAAATACTATAATGCACCCGAAATTTATTAATTAAACAATGCAAGTACCAAAAACACGCAAAGAAATTAAGAATTAAACTATGTAACAAATAACTGAGCTAGGAGTATACGACTTTCTGCTGGCAGCTGCTCATCTAACGGCAGCAGGGAGCACACTGGCTGTGACCAACCGACACTGGCCATTCAAAACAACTTTCCTTCCATTTCTCTTGATAGCTTCTTCAATCTAGTACCCATCCTCTTTTGCATATGTCCAAAACACTCCAGTTTTGTTACCAAGCTATTACCATAGACATTGAACTCATTAATTTTGTTGAAAGCTTTAGAGTCCCCATCGCCTAGGTACTTCACATATGTAACATTATAAATGGGCACTGACCTCTGAAATATTTTTAGAGCTCCATCACACTCCATACCTCCACTGTAGCCACCATAATTGTTAGAACACAATGTTATTGTCACAGGTGTGGCAGTACTTAGATAAGCACTCAACATCAACTTTTCAATTCTCCAGAGAAGTACCACTTAAAACACCATTCAAGAAACAATGTCCTTGACGTTGCCATGTCCCATCAAGTGCAACAGCAATGTCCCGGATTCCACTAATATTTAGTTTCTTCTACCGCACATTTCATAGATGTTTTAGACACAACAGTCAAGGCACCTAAAAGTATTTTTATGTACTTGTTGAACCTAGTTTGAGAAAGAGGATGGTCCATCAAACCACAAAATATTTGAGTAGCCATTTCCCTTTTCGTATTGCACACATGCAGGCACTAACTTTAGATTCACACCATATGTATTATACACAATGTTCAAAGTCATTTTTGAGGTTATTTATTGGAGGATGTACACAGAAAAACTACTTTTGATGCTAAACCCTTCCTGCTACCTTGTTGTTCAGTTACTTCCAGAAAGCCTACACAATCAGTGCTTAAATTTCCCCACTTCCTTTATCAAAGAAGATATAATGCCCTCATCAACATCATCAAATCCACTATAAACAGCATCATTGTTAACACAAAAGTTTGAATCACTGGGAGGCATGGTGGGAGTTTCTTCCCCAAAGAAATGATACATAAGTTACTTTCAAAAGTGTGGCTTGCTTTGCCGTATATGTAGCACTTGGGCAACAAACATTCAGTAACACATGGGTAAACTGTTTCAGCAAAACAGAGGTAAGCCAACCGCGGTGGTCTAGCGGTTCTAGGCGCTCAGTCCGGAGCCGCGCGACTGCTACGGTCGCAGGTTCGAATCCTGCCTCGGGCATGGATGTGTGTGATGTACTTAGGTTAGTTAGGTTTAAGTAGTTCTAAGTTCTAGGGGACTGATGACCATAGATGTTAAGTCCCATAGTGCTCAGAGCCATTTGAACCAAAACAGAGGTAAATACTAAGAAAGGTAATCATTTACAGACACCACAAACCTGCACTGTTACTAAGAAAGGTAATCATTTACAGACACCACAAACCTGCACTGTTACTAACATATACAATGTATCATACGAATAATCACTGGAAACAGAAAGTTCACAGTTCTTTCCAAAATAATACTGGTTTTTGCAACAGAAATAAAGGGAGTGTGGTGGTATCCATGTCCATAACTGTAAAATTTGCTATACGTTGGTCATTTTTTGTTTGAAACCCTATAATGTACGTATATCAATGTAATCGGGAAAGACTATAGAATTTAATAGTCATAAAATTTCGATTTTTCCACCAATTATAAGTACCCAGTATACTTAATAGGTTTACTTTGTTTACAGCAATGGCAATAAGCAAATTATTAACAGGAAATAAAGAAAATGCAAGGAGGTAGATTTTCCATAATAGTTCCCATCCTCCTCAACGAAATGGCTGTTACATACATAATTCAGCATATTTGGACTTCCACAAAAGGCATTAAAATGTATTTATGATGCTATGTTTCCTCCCTCTATAAATAAAGGTTTGCACTTTTTGCTGTTCATTGTGAATTCTGACCCATTTCTGGCAACTTCAGTTTCGGAGTGACCTATTTCCAAAACTTCATTTAGTTTGCTGAATTACGACTTCTCATATTATGACTTGGGCTTGTGGAAATTCTGGCCATTGGTTTTGCACTCTCTCTGGCATATGTTGGAATTTTTTTTTTTTAATCCTGTTGCTTTTCACAAAATCAAAATTTGTGTAAGAATGTGGCTTAAAATTCTTCACCTATGGAATGATTTTTCTCTCTGAAATAAATGTTTGAAGTATTTAAACACAACCAAGGCATATATTGTGCCCTTTTTGATTGGTGACTGTTCTACAATTATTTGAGTTGCATTATCAATGTTAGTCTCTACTTTGCTTAATGCTGCATTAATGTTGTGCAGTAGAAGCTCTCTATTTATTCCATCGACACTTCCTCATAGTGCATGGATTGCTGGTGGATTTCATCTTCTCCAGTACACACTACCGCTCACCCACAACCTCTATTGACATTTTTTGCCATGTGTGCTATTGCACATTAATGCTGTCAGGGATATTAGATTCAAAGATGTATGGGTACTGATCGTTTCATTAGTTACAGTGGTACTTTGTAACTATGACATCACCTACTAGCCACTTTCTTCTTGCACATAGCTGTTCTTCAGTATTTTTATGACTTCATTGTTGGACAACCATGTTGATAACATGCATAAGCAGTATCTTTCCTAGAATTAGGCCTTTGGTTTGACTAATGCTTCAATGTTGAGTTGACATGTTTTAATACTTGGTCTCACTTCTGTAGATGTTTGGCCCTGGTAAAGAGCTCTTGATGTTATGATGAGTCATTCCTTCCCTGATGTATGTACTTCTCATGTAGTTGGGAGATTAACCAGTTGTGTTCTATTTGTAGTACCACCCAGGGATCACATGGAGAGTCCTTTGAGGTTGACACGTGCACTTATGAAGCTTGTTAGCTATTTCAGGGGTCAATGCAGCTTCACAACTGACGGAAGGTTAATAAAAGTATATCTTATGTAGGATAAGTAGTTTATAAACATATATTACAACATAGTGATTCAAGAGAAAGCTATGTAGTTTAGTTTTTAATAGATATTTACTATTCCATAAGATTTTCAGCTTAGTGGGAAGGTGGTCAAGAATTTTTACAGCAGCATACGTAGCATCTCTCTGCAGCAGGGACACTGTACATAATTCTTTGTTTAGTGCCACACCTGTGAATTGCTGAGTTCTGTCACAAAGCATCCAGTCTCCAGGAACATGATACATTAGAGAAAATAAGTGTTGAGAAGCAGTAGTAAATATTCTCAGCTGGCTAAATTATTTGCAATGGGAGTTTCATGGACTCATTCTATATATGACTATTTTCGCTGCTCAGTAGGGAGATTATAGTTTAAGGAAGAGTTCCCCCAGGAAATATTTCTATGTGACACTATAGAGTGCACAGAAGCAGAATAAGCTACCTGTCTGACCCCTTCATCATCCAGAATGTGAGAGAGCAAAAGCTGATGAGCTGACTCTCTGCTCAGTCTGATAAATGTGACGTAACTTGCATGATTTGCAGTGGATGTCAATGCCCAATAACTTGATGGTATCAACTGATTATGTGCTGGTTATTCAGTGTCACTGAGTGTTTGTCTGGCTTTTTGTGACTTCATGTAAATTGCATAAAAGTTATGTTTAGAGTGGCAGGAAGGGAGTTAACGAACATGTTACAGAAGTTCCGTGAAATGTCATTGGAGACTGTGTTCGACAGATATTCTTTTACAATGGTGGTGTCATCTGTAAACATGGTACATTTCCACTATATACCATTCACTTCAGCAGGTAGATCTTAGCATAAATCAGAGACGCTGAAGGACTCAGAAGGACAGAAGTTGTTTCTTTACCCAAACACAGTTCTGACAGTATTACTAAATGACTAATCAGGTTCATCACACACAGTACCAGTTGCATGTAGCCTATATAAGTGCTTTCTTTGGTTCTCAGTATTTCATACAAATGTAGAGTGAATTTAAATCCCTGCCATAACTTAGTATGAGTATTACAGTCAGAAACTGGGCATACACGTCTTGCAGCAGTGTAGCTCAAGTTGCACAATTTATACACACTGTATATATCCAATGTTTCATAATGAGAGCACTTTGTGATTTCCAAAAATTTCAAACACAATTTCAAACCTCTCCTAAATGCTCAATGTCAGAACATAGTTGTGCATTTGCAAAGCAGTCAGAAGTATGAAGTTGTTTTATACATTGTAGTCTGAGTATTTTATCATACTGAGTATGATTTATGTGGAAGATACTTGTTATGCATCATAATTAGAGCATATTTTTACAATAATGGGGCTCGTCACTCATGCCTGAAATTCTCTTATGCAGATGTAACAATAATATACATCCTAAATGATTACTAAGTATTATTAGAAATTTCAGTTATAGGTTTCTCTTCTAACTGTACTTCACAGATAAGTAACAGATACATGTGTTTGCTGAAATGTATTGTCCCATTGTCCTAATAATCTGAATGTTAGTAGTCTGTTACAAGGTTACATGCAGTAAAACTTGAAAAAGCAGTTCATGATCTACATACATTTCTACTAAGCAGCAATCTTTCAAGATTGACACAGCTCTTCAGTATTATAAAATATGCATCAAATTAGTATAGTCAAGTATGAGATGGCAATTGTGAGTGACTGGATATTAAGTCTTCTGACTGCATACAGGTGTTGCTAACATTCCAGTAACAGGGTTTATACCATTTTGGTCTATTTTAGAATGTAAGATTCAACAGACACTAATTGGCACAACAGAAAACTATGTATGTGCATTGGCATACAGTATCAGAAGACTAGTATATATTTTTTTAATGTGCCTGTGGTGGAAATTGGAAGAGCTGATTAATCTCTCATTCTGTGTGTTGATGTTACTAGTAGATTTGATTAGTTGTGGTTTACACATGATCCAGTATGGTTCTGAGGTGAAAGGACAGGATCTTCATTCTTGAGTTATACTAGGTATGGATATTTTCACATACTGTACTGCTCCTTCCTTTGTATTTGATACAGAACATACTGTTGTTCATGTGTGCCTTTGTGTGTGGGCTGTTCATTATCTGTATATCACATGTCATGGAACATGGTGCATATTTCTCAGTACAGTTTACAATGGACGATGTTTTCTTTTACAAAATGATGATCATATTTGGAGGCTGTGGACGTGCATATAGTCAAACTTGTTAAATGTAGCTACAATAACTGCTGGTCAAGAAGACATGGGAATTTGTTAATGACATTGTAAATATGTGATTGTCATTAGTTTTTAAATTTTATTTATTCATAGAAAACTTACTTTAGCATAACTTAGAAACTCAGTAAATATAACATCCCATAAATTCCTCTGTGTTAGGTAACCTGTGTATACAGGCAATTACCATATTTTGTGTTAGTTAAATTGTTTTCTGTGCATGTTCATACCATTACCACAATAGCAGTATGTTTTCCTAAAATTCTAGTGTCTCTCAACTTTGATATTTTTGTATGATGCTTTTCTATATAATGACAATCTGCATTTGTAACCCAATGTAGAAGGGCCATTCACTAAGTAATGCAACATATTTCTATTCCTGGCCAGTGTGAGTTCGAAAAAATGTGCATGAAACATCTTCTGATATGATGAAACTATAGGGGCTGAAGTAGGAATATTCCACAAAGTTCCAATAAGTGACAGCACTATTGGTGCCTTAAAAATTGTCTGTAACAGAGGTGTGTTCCAAGCTGGGCCCTGTTGAGTTTGCAGTGCAAAACCAGACCATCACAGTTATTCATAGGCACTTGCAGAATATTTACAGTGACCTGGTAGTGGAAAAAAGTGTTCCATTCACACACAGTCGTGACTCTGCAATGTTGGAACATGCAAACACTCTGATTGTGATCTGGCAATCACAATGGATGGAACACCTTGCTGCTCAGCTGGACAACCCTGTTGTTAGTGCAGACACAGTGTCTACCAGTTAGGGTACTCAAAGATGTGCCCTGCTCTGTTCCGCCAAACTGGAGATGGTAAAGACCAATGAACGACCATCTGTGCCAAACTGACTGTGCATTAGGAGGGTTATAGTGATAATTTTTGTTGAATCTTGTCGGATGGTGCAGCACTTTGAACTGAGAAACAAAACACCACTCCACAGAGTAGCGCCACATCACCTCTCTGAAGAAAAAGTTCAAAGCTGCATCCTCAACCAATGAAGTCATGGTGGTGGTCTTCTGAAATTTTGAAGTTGTTATTCTTTGTGCTTACCTCCATCATAATGTAGTGTTTTGCACTATCGTCAGGAAGTTGAAAAAAGACTTCAACATGTACATCACCACAAAAATGGAAATGAACTTTTCCTTCTCCATGGCATTGCAAGACTACGCCAAGTCTGCACACTTGAGAGGAGCACACATACTACATTGGGACAAAGAAACAAAAGCCAGAAGATACAAAGAAACAAAAGCCAGAAGGTGCGATATCCAGACTGTTGTGTGGACAAGTAAGAACTATCCATTGAAGGACGCTCTCTACAGAAAGCAGTGTCTGGATGATAGGGTAGTTGTAGAAGCAACAAGATGGCACCAACGTCAATCAGTAGAATGGAGTCACACAGGCATACAAGGCCTCCCAATAAGGTGGCATAAGGCCATCAAATTGAACAGAATTGTTGAAAACTCAGGTTTTGTCTCAAAGACCATAGGAAATTATATGGTGTTATGGAATCCTGAATAGAACCAACCTGCTTTCTGAAAAATTGTTGCATTCCTTACTGAATATCCCTCATATAATTAAGCATTTTAGACAATCTGGTGTTACAATTTAGTAATGTAGGACATACTATTTTGTGTATTATGATCAGCTCAAACAAGCTGCATAGTTATTTCAATTGTAATAGGTGTCAAGAAATTTCTTTTAACACTTATTTAATGTCAGCTGACGTGTAGCCTGTAGTGACTACAGAAGCCTGTTAGATGTTATATTTCATTATTGTGTCTGTGTTGTAAAAATAAATTTTCAAAAAAATTTAATATCAGCAAGGTATCAGTTACTTGGAAGGAATATCTAACAGCATACATCAGTGCATAAAGTGCTGTTATCTTTTTGAATAATTTAATGTTGCACTTCTGTATATTTACCCATTGTTAATTGTATCATGACCAAACAATGTACTTGCGATGTTAGAGAACATGGTATTGTGTCAACTTGTTGGCTCAGCATAAACATGTAAATTTCACAGTATTAAATTTGACATCATCTTTGGTTTTAAATATGGTCAAATACCACTTGCCATAAACAGAAGTCATGTGTGTGTCACTCTCACCTTTCTAGAAATATCTGACATAACTTCCACTTACTTGTCAGACATATTCTGTTTTCTTTCCTCTCGGTCTCTCTTGACCAACTCTTGATCTTTTCGACCCCAATGGTATTAGGTTGCGAGGCCAGAGGGTGTCTTTCATTTTCTATATTTAATCTTCTCTCTGATGGATGGAGGACATGCTCATCTATTGAAGAAAAAGAACAAGAGCAAGATGAAGAGGAAGTAGTTGTGATACTATTTTGTATCTCCTCAAAGTGTCTGGAGAAACCTTTAGCAGTGCTTGTATCAGAACAGAGTGATGACCATGCTGTGGTGGAGCATTATCAAATTTCCGTGAAGTTGTGCAAAAGGCTGGACATCGCTGATGGAGGTGCCAGATGTTTGGAGAAGACTGAAATAAAAATGAGGACAGGACTTTATGGTGGAGCAGTGTTAAAAGTATATGAGGTACTTCTGTATCTCCTCACAAGAGTATCTTCTTGCTAAACAGTTTCCCAGATGCTACTGTGTTCAGAGTAATGTCTCTCATCCCAGACCTCGTGGATGTTTGACCTGCTCCTATCATTTGTATTTTGGTGTCCACTACTGGGAGAAAGATAATTATCATGGGTGAATGTTCTCAAAGGCTGCTAACAGGTAGATGACATGAGGTCCAGCTAGCATTGCTAGATGCCTGAAGTACCTTTACCTGCAGCTTATCACTTGGGGAAGGCACCAAAGAGTCTCACATCAGAAGCCCTACTTGCTGAGCATCACACTTTTTCCAGCCATTTACACGTCTCACCTTCCCAAAAATGTGCATCAGCATTATAAAAGCCAGAGCACAAATGTATGAAGGGTAGTTAGAGTGTCTTCAACTAAAAGTTGTGGATTCTCCATCACGCATTGACATTGTAGTTACTCACAGCACTTCATATTGGTCTGAAAGCAATGTTAAGTGGTTTTGGATATCACTATTGTCTGGTGTGGAAGGAGCCAGCTTAAAATAAATATTGTGCAAGTTGCCAGTGTTAACCCAGCACTTCAGATGTGGAATTCTCTTCCACATGTTTTAAAACACACCCAGTGAGACCTTGTGTGGTTAGGTAGGATCCCATAACTTCAGAATTAAATGAATACTAGAAATGGTAAAGTCGCTATTTTGGTCATTTATTTATTTAGTCTTAAATAACATATGATCTTGGGATATTTTTATTGGTGTTATGTACATTTAATGTAAAATATGCAATCTGTTGTAAAACTGCCACAGATTTCTCTTTCTGTACCCAGGGCATGTCAGAATTCCTATTACAGGTGTGTACGAGTTATAGAAGGGACTTTGTATGTTTCCAGACATGGGTTCATTAATGAAACCTGGTGGATAAAGTTTGCTCTAGAACCCCTCTGTAATAGGAATTGTGAAACACTCTGGATTTTTAGTGACCAGATAGATGGCATGTGTTGAGTATAGACTTACTGAGGCTCAATAGTCACAAAAATCTTGCATTTAAGAAGCTTTGATTTAGTCTTACCTAATCGATATAAATATGCAATAATACAAAAACATCATTATTTGGTGAAGTCCATATGATTCTCAGTTTAGATATTTTTGTAGTAATATTGCTCCAGTTTGGAGTTGTCAGTTATCGACTTCTATGTTTCCCTTTTAAATTCAGTGTTACAGTGATGATGAATGTGACTGAAACACAACAGGTAATATTACAATAGTTCGTTCATAAATATATTCTGAGTGCATGTGTTGTCAGCAAGAATGTATATATGTCACACTTACTCTGTTACAACAAACTTTTTTGTGATTCACAAGTTACTGCAATAATGTCTTTGTATTCATAATATTATCCCTGTTGCGATAATCATATGTACACTAATTATAGTGATATTTGCATGTTCCTGTTGTTCATATGTGTAAATTTAGTACCTTACCATCCAGATTTTGTAAAGGTATCAACAAATTGCAAATTGTTCAGACTCTGATGCCCTTTTATACACAAGAGTTAATCTTCTGACTGGTTTGCAAATAAGTTAATGAGCTCAATGTTTCGCTTAAAGCATAATTGCAAACATTTGCTTAACTTTTCCTTCCTTACATAATTGAAGTCATCAGAAGTCTGTAAGTGCACTCATCCTGAAATATTCAACAAATAATGTTAAACTGCCTTGACAAGCACACAGTTTCCCACTGTACTACTGGCCAATATCTACTTGCTAAGACACACAATCTTATGTTAAAAATGTCTTGTTGTGTTAGTCCATCAATAATTAAGCAAAATGTTTGTAGTTCCTGGAAGGCATTAATTAGGCAACTTGCAACTGGTACTGGGTTCCTGGATATACAACTGAATCTCCAGTACCACGGTGTAAGAGTTAACTAGGTCAGTTACTGGAATAACATTAGTTCAATAAGTGATGATGTCATTCGTTGTTACGTAAGTGACTTCTGTGCATACAAAGTTGGTTTCACAATACTGTCTGATTGTGAAGTGACTTATTATGTCAAAAAAGCCTTCAGTTATTAATATAGTGCATCTTCATTGGGGCTCTTGTCTGTTTTTATTACACTAGCCATTGGCTAAAGATTTTTCTCCATCAGATGGATGTGTTCATGCATGTCCACTCTATGCACATTTCTTACTTAATGTTTCAGAATTTTGGGTATATGAACAGTGGTTAGGGTAGATCATATTCATCTACATGGTTGTTGGGTGATCATAAATCATTAACTCAATCCATTAGTTTATGGCTAATGTTAGAAGCAGTACCCAGGTGTGGAAGGTTCTTCATTCTCCTATGTCATATCTTTACTTCAACACGTTTCATTCTTCTTGTGATACTGATCACTGCAATACAGGGGACCAAGTATACAAAGTGTCTGTCAACTGTTGTTTGAATACAAACTTCTGTTAGTGGATACAGGACTTGGAGCATGTGACTGTGGACTACCACAATCCAAAGACCCACAAATACCATCAAAAGCATGAGACAGCTGTTTCCATAAGTTGTTCCTCCGTGATTTACTTGTAATTATGCTTGTGGATCTGATTGGGTCATTACCAAGATAGTGGGCTGCAGTAGGTTTGATTTAACAGTTTACTCCCATTGACTGGTTGCCTTGCAATGTAGGGGAAGTTAGACATGTTGGCGCACTCCCATCCTTCCACTGTTCCTCTCTATTAGTGTGGTTCAGTAACTTTATGATTGGATAGAAGGCAAAGAGCTGGAGTATTTCTCTAGAATGTTTCTAAATACTTTTAATGTGCCTATTTAGAGAGATTGCTATACTCATTCATTTCCTGTGGTGGATTAAATGTACTAAGCAGTCAGTAGGAATAAATGTAATCAGTACCAATGTAGAAATTTCTTCGTAAATCAGGATGATGATGTACTGGTACCTCATGCAGCTGGTTTTTAATTAACTCAAATGCTTCATGATATTCCTTACTTCATTTCCAGATGGAGATGGACTTGTGAAGATAAAAGAAATCGAGGATGAATACTGTGATAGAAATGGCATGAAATGAGAGATTTTCAGTTGTCTACAGCTTAGTTGTGCAGGAAAATTTCTCACTGGTTTCATTTTCATCAGATGAGATTTGATTCCACCCAAAGAAATTACATGCCCAGGGAAATTGTTTTGCGATTTGGCAAATTCTTATTTATCCATCCTTAATGTGACTCTTGCTCCACTAAACACTTCAATTACATGGCATAGAATGTCTAAATGTGCTCCCTAAAGGCAGTACTAATTAGTATACCACCTACATAATGTTAAGTGTGTCAATAATTCTTCTCTTTGAACTTCATTAAGTGCTGTCATAAAGGCAACTGATGATACTGACAGACCGAAGGCCATTCTTTTAAACTGGTAACAACTTCCACTCCACAGAAAGGCTGTGTTCTGCCTGCTATACCTTCGTCTTCCAGTTGGTCACATTGTAAAGTAAACTGCATCATTTCTCCATGAGCATCAGTTACTAAATGCACACTGCCATCTTCTTTTGTTACAGTGTGGATTGGAATAGAACATTCCCTACCTGAGTTATAAATTATCTGATTCTCCTACATATTCTTAATTGCTTTATTAACTACTGCTTTCTAGGGCAAGTGTACTGGGTATAATTTGATATGGAATGACTCATGATTCTTAACTTGAGTTTCTCAAGCAAATCATCTGATCGGACCAGGTGTTTTTCAAACAGATCAACATAACACCCTTATATTTTTACCTGTTTCTCCCGTTTAGCTTCAGGCATGTCCACTAATGATTGAATCACACTTTGAGTACTAGTCAGAGCATCTTAATCATCATTATTCTCCTGCAGACCAGCATTTCCTCAGACTTACTTGAAGATGCAGTTCCAAAGCTTGTATTTATGAATGGAACACCCTAATTGTCACCCTTGATGAATCCTGAAACTATCTCCTCTTCTGTTCATTTCTGTCTGACTAGTGGAAGGAACTGAGAGAATGCATTTACAAAGCTATTCAGAATCAGCCAACACTGAGAACTAAACTGATATCAAGTTATCCAAAAATGAATACACTCTGCTTGTACATACTCTCCTGAATTCTGAAATTTAACAGTGCCTGGCCTTTGGTGAGATTGCATTGATTGTTTACAGCAATGGCAATATGGAAATGATAAACAGGAAATATTCAAAATGCAAGGATGGAGATTTTCTGTAATATCTCGGGTCTTCCTCACATGAAAGGCTTTAAAATGTATTCATGTTTCCATTTTTTCCTTCCTCTATAAATCCTTATTCACTTCAGTGACTAGTTTCCACTAGGTTGTGTTCTGACTCATTTCTGACAATTTCAGTTTCTGAGTGGCCCGCTTCCAAAATTCATTTAGTTTACTGTATCATAACTTCACATATTATGACTTCACCTTTGGAATATCTGGCCATTGGTTTTGCACTCTGTCTCTGGCATATGTTGGAAGTATTTTATTTTCAATCCTGCTTTTTTTTTTCTTCACAAAACCAAAATTTAAGAAGGTGGTTTAAATTCCTCACAACTGGAATAAATTTTGGTTAAATAAATGACCCAGATATGTGCTTAACATTACATGTGGTTAATGCACATGTCTACTTTGCCCCGTTTGGTTTAATGTTTCTAAAATAAATGTTTGAAATGAAATGTTTTAACTGTTTGAATCCAACCAAGGTGAATACCCTGTGCCCTTTTTTGATTGTCCTGAAAGTTCCATTATCTACAGTTATTTGAGGTGCATTGTCAATGTTTGTCTCTCTTATGTCAAATGCTGCATTAATTTTGTGCAGTAGGTCTTTATTCCTTTTCACCCTTTGTCACAGTCTGTGGATTTCAGGTGGATTTGGTCTTATCCAGTATGCACAACCGCCATCCAAAAGCTTTACAGACCTTTCTTGTCACACGTGCTACTGCCCATTGATGCTTGCTAGACACTTTCCTCTTGTATGAACCTGATCTCCATTATTAGTATGACTTTGCTGTTGGACAACCATGTTGATAACATGCTTAAATGGTATCTTTCCTAGAATTTGGCACTTGGTTCAACTAATGCCTTCATTGTTGAGTTGACATGTTTTAATACTTGGTCTCACTTCTGTAGATGTTAGGCCCTGGTAAAGAGCTTTTGATGTGATGAGTCATTCCTTCCCTGACTGGTATGTACTTCTCATGTAGTCAGGAGGTTAGCTAATTGTGTTGGTTTTTTAGTAACACCCAGAGATTATGTGTAGGGTCCTTTAAAGTTGACATGTATACACGTGAAGCTGCATTGCTCCCTGAAATACTTTTACTAACCTTTTGTCAGTTACGAAATTAGGTATCTCTTATGTTGGATAAGTAGGTTATAAACATATTGTAGAACAGTCATTAAAGGTACAGTTATGGAATAGCAAATAACTATTCAAAACTGAACTATATGAGAAAACTACATAAGGTTTACAGCTCAATGGGAAGGAGGCTGAAAATTGTTACAGCAGCATACATAGCATCTCTCTGCAGCAGTGACACTGCACATAATTCTTTTTAGTGCCACACATGTGAATTGCTGAGTTCTGTCACCAAGGATCCCGTCTCTAGGAACAAGATTTTCTGTGGTGTATTAAATGTAGTATGTGTACCAGTGGGAAGCTCTTTCATAGCCTCTCACAGTCAAACACCACTGCATTTTGTAACAGGCCTACTCTCCACTTTATCACCCTTAAGGAAAACACAGTTGCAGTAAATGTTTGTACACAAAAACAGAAGAACCCACATAAACCGCAGTCTTATTGGTGGATGTGGTCTGCCAGACTGCTGATTTGACTCGTGGAGCAGTTAACAACCTGCTGCAGCTTCTCGCTGTTTCTAACTTTTGTTAGAGCTATCAAACCCTCATCGAATAAGATAACTTTATGTTCTTCTACACTTACATGCATTATGTTCAGCTGCTTCGCCTTTTGGTCACTTTACCTAGAGTACCATCTGCTAATGACGCTGTAATACACAGAAACGTATCATCATTTAGGAACTCTTGGAGGATACATGTTGACTTGGACTGAAATTCTATTTAGTATGATGAACGGCAGCTTGTTCTACATGTAAAAAATGTAAGAGTATGTGGATGAGTAGGAGAAACAAGCCATTAACGTTAAAATACAGTATTGGTACTGTGATGCTTGACACAATCTACATCCATATGACTGATCTGCAATTCAGAATAAAGTGCGTGGCAGAGGGTTCGTTGACCAACCTTCAAGCTACCTTTTCTGTTCCACTCCTGGACAGCATGGGGAAAATGAACACTTTGGCCACACCATGTGAACTCTACTTGTGGTGGTGGTGGTGGTGGTGGTGGTGGTGGTGGTGGTGGTGGTGGTGGTGGTGATCATTTCAACCTATGTAGGTTGGTGCCAACAAAATATTTTCACACTAGGAGAAAACTTGTGATTGAAGTTTCATCAGAAGATCTCACTGCAATGAAGAAGGCCTTGGTTTTAATGATCGCCACACAAATTCACTTATTATATCCCTGACACTGTCTCCCCCTATTTCACGATAATACTAATTGAGTGGCCCTTCTATGAACTGATTGTTTTAGTCTGTCAATAACTGATGCAGATCTCACAAAGCACAGCAATACTTCAGAAGACTGTGGACAAGCTTGATTATATGCACTCTCTCTTGCAGACCTGTGGCACTGTCCAAGTGTACTGCCAATAAATTGCAGTTGTTAGTTAGGTTTCCTCACAACATTGCCTATATGGTCATTCCAATTTAATTAGTCTGAAATTGTAATTTCTAGGTATTAAGCTTAATTGATAGCTTTTAGATTGATATATTTTGAAACCGAAATTTAGCAGGTATCCCCTCGTACTCTTGTGGATTTTCTCATTTCTCCTTTTTGACAGACAATCGCCACTCTTCACACCATACAAATATCTTGTATAAATCATTTTGCAATTCGTATTCATCATCTGACGACTGTGCTTGATGGTAAATGACAGCATCATCTGCTAACAATCTAAGAGGACTGCTCAGATTGTTTCCTAAATCATTTGTGTAGACCAGGAACAGCAGAGGGCCTATAACACTCTGGTGGAGATCACCAGATATTACTTTCATTTTACTTCATGTTCGCATTCGTTCTTGATGTGAATACTGGAATATATTCTTGGTTTTTGAAATTCTTTCAGCAAAGAAAACTATGCCTTCTGCAACTCAGCTTTAGTCTTACTTCACCAGTAACATCACTATTGTTATTGCACAGTGAAGGTATTGATTCCATGTTGTTGTTGTTGTTGTTGTTGTTGTACTTTACATACGACCAGAAACTCTATCAATTCTGCCAGTTTTAAGGGCAGTTTCATTGTGAAACCTACTAAAAGTCTCTCTCCCTGTGATTTTACATTGTTTTACATTTGGCATGCATTTCTTCATAGCTTCTGTAATAGTGTTCTGATCTGTTTTGTGTACTAGGTGGGACCTCTTATTAATTTATTTTGTATATAGCTCTCAACTGCCGTTGATTCCATTTATTTGTATCCATGATCTCTGGTCTAGGCCTACATAGTCAGATCAGATGTTCAGGCTGCCTCTTAGAAAGGTGTCAAGTGAATTTTTAACTGCGTTTCTATATGTATACTTTAAATGTTGTAAGATCCAAACACACAAAAATAAATGTAGTCTCGCTACAATAAGCATGTGGACACTAACCCGTGTATCCACCATAATGCTCCCTATTTGCTCATTATTTGTTGCTAAGTAGTCAGCAATGCTTTTGCAATTAATATGGGCACCTGCACTAATAATTATTGTTGTGAATACTTCTCTGAGAAAGCTTTTGGTATGATGTCAGATGGCATACCTAAAATCAACTTGCGACATGTATTTTAGCCAACATGTGGAGGGTAGATTGAAGTCATCACCAACTGTATTTGTATGACTGGGGTACCTTTTTGGAATGGCTAAGCTCTTCTTTGAGCTGTTCAGCAACTCATTCAGGTGGTTGGTAAAACAAGGCATGTAAGCTTCAGTGCTTTCTATCAGCTATTGGAGTTCTGGATCTTTCCCAACACAGCTACAATAATTTACAGCTACAATAATTTACAGCTACAATAATTTACAGCTACAATAATTTACAGCTACAATAATTTACAGCTACAATAATTTACAGCTACAATAATTTACAGCTACAATAATTTACAGCTACAATAATTTACAGCTACAATAATTTACAGCTACAATAATTTACAGCTACAATAATTTACAGCTACAATAATTTACAGCTACAATAATTTACAGCTACAATAATAACTGCATCTAAAACTACCTTCATCCTGTTTTTGCTCTGCACTGTTTTAAACTGGAATCAGGAATAAGTACTCCTGGACTTTCATATAGGCTTGACCACAGAGTTCTGCAACATTAGTTAGTCCAGTCCTAGTATTCTATTCCATCCTCAGTCATTGCCAGATTTCTTCACTGTAATATGTCTTCAACAGTCCCATAAACATTTTATCCAGTGGCTGGATCATACAGGTGCAGTGAGAAGGGAGTCTAACTAAGTGAACATGATGAATCCTACTTGCAGATAAGAGCCTCCATGCTTAGGTGGAGATTGGCTGGTAATGCTAATTTCATTGTTGCTGCCTCCTCCTCTGACTTAGCCAACCAAAAGTGTCATCCAAGGTACATTGTGGCAGCTTTAAAATATTGCATTTTCTTTTCCCCACTAAGTTAACAGCTTTTGCCATTTGATCAGAATCCAGTTTCTTTTCTTGTTGTTGGTCCTGTGACACAAATTTCTTGTGACTGCTTCTAGAATCCCCATGTTTTTCATTAGCTCAATAATACCTAGACTATATTTACTGTAACAGGTAGAAACCGCTTTGAACACAAGAATTAAGATTTAAACATCTATGTGAACATCAAGGGGGTTACGGAATACTTGGAAGCCAGACTGTTACATAATCCCCCTCAAATAAAATCTGACTTCCTCATTCTTTGGATGAATAACTTGTAGAGCCTTAATGGCGAGTTACAAAATGGACTTGCTTTATTAAATTACTATCCGACCAACTCCTGCTCCTCAAGGAGCTCTTACCTATACTTTTTCAGTGTTTTTTTTTGTAAGTGGTCGGCCAGCCACATACACCCCTGTGTCTCCTAGTTTTCCTCTTGTCAGTTGTGTTTTGACAGTTTTTAAACATCTCCCGACTTTCAAATTTTTTCCGTGTTGTGAGCAGCTGTGGTTGAGCAGCTGTGGTTGAGCAGCTGTGGTTGAGCAGCTGTGGTTGAGCAGCTGTGGTTGAGCAGCTGTGGTTGAGCAGCTGTGGTTGAGCAGCTGTGGTTGAGCAGCTGTGGTTGAGCAGCTGTGGTTGAGCCCGCAAACACGCACATGTACTATACCGCACCTGTATCAATCAGTGGCAGAATGGGGCAGCGAAAGGAAGAGTGGCCAATGTACAGCATCAGGGTCTCCCAGGTCTTGCATCTGTTAGAGCTGCTGCCACTCTGCTGATGAGATGCAAGAAAGTAAGTTATTCACTGATCCATCCATCCATCCATCGATTTCACTTTTTCAGTTAGTAGTATTGCCTCTGATGTATACTGTGTGGGAATTGTCTACAACAAAGAATTGGAGTGATTCCTCCAGGGGACTGGCCGCTCTTTGGTGGGTTCGTGCTTGGTTACCACAGACTCCCAGCCTTTGCAGCATCTTTTCCCTTTGGTGCTGCATGTCTATCATGTTAGTATCATTTTTCCCTTCCCTTGGAGAACATGTCTGGTGGTTTTTTTTTTTTTTTTTTTTTTTTTTTTTTTTTTTTTTTTTTTTTTTTTTTTTTTTGGGAATGTTGCAAACTGTCCATAGCTGACATACAAACAGTCTCACCACTGGTTTTCATGCCTATTTTCCTTCCTTCATTCACCTTCTCCTATCCTTCCTCCTCTTCAATATTTGAGACTCCTCTTTTTCCTTCTTCCTCCCTTTGTGCACGCGAAGGCCAGTCAATGCATCTAAAATGTTGTAGGTGACTGGGTAACGTGTAATTCCCAGCCTTGGGCCAACTGGTAATGTTTGCATGTACCACTTGGTGCAGGCCAGGCCCAGAGAGGGGTGATGGCCTGAACTGCTACCTTCCTAAATTGCTGATTGGTCCCTGTGCCAGGTATTTGGGAGATGTGGCTTAGGAGTGAACAATCACCTAAGGCTGCAGTGCCCCCATTTGAAAGGGGCACCCAGTTGGAAGGAGCAAGTCATCAGGCACGCTGACAGTCATGGGTGATTTCCTCGAAGTGAGCCAATTATCATCTTTGCAGCCCACGTCTACCAAACAATTGAATGAAGGTTCCAGTTCAAAGACCCTCCCAGCTGCATCACAGTGCTGCTTGACAGTCTAACAGAGGCTGAAATCCAAATGTATGTCTGATCAGGGTGGCATTGCAGTCAATCAGGTGACAAAAACAGGTAGATGGCTCCTTAGTGCCCACAAGCACTATTTTTCTCATCTTTGTTACAGTGGGAGAATCTGTCAGGATCAAAGCAGGCTATGAAGTTATCACAGTCTGACTGTACATTATGAACCTGAAGTGCTGGTCCCAGTGTCATCATTTCAACCACACTTTATAGTCTTGTTGACAAGCGGCCAACTGTGTAACTTGAGGTAGGGAAGCTAACCAGACCTATTGTATGCCAAGTCCTTGCCGCTGCATCTACTACAATGGTTATCATGCCACCTCCTGTCGTAATTATCTGTTTAGGAGATCTGGGTAAAGGAAAAAGTTCTTTACCTGGCCACTCGCAAGTTACTGGATAGTTAAAAACCTGTGTCCAACTGTCAGACACTTATAATGTTGTTCTTGCTTCATCTTGCTCCATGAAGGACGTGGCCATGCAGACATGTGACCTCAAATACATCTCAGAGATTGTGAAATCTCTCATTGTCATGGTAGTATCACCATCCCCTTGTCCAGCTGTGCAACAAGCAATCAAACCCTCGCCACAATGGGATAAGTCACCAGATACACAACCGACGTGCTGGAAAGGACAATAAATACCCCATGAAGACTTGCTATCTCTTTTCCCCCCCTGCGGGTCCGGGGATTAGAATAGGCCAGAGGTATTCCTGCCTGTCGTAAGAGGCGGCTAAAAGGAGTCCATCCCCCTCACGGGGGTAGTTAGCGCCTGCGTCCGGAGACGGACGGTTCCACGACCTATAATCGTGGTCTTTTTGGTTTTTCACTTCTCGTTTCTTCCTTCCTTTTGTTGGTTCCTTTCTTTGCTCTTCTCCACCTCACTGTCTTCCTTACTCTTTCCCTTGACTTCTCCTTGTCTTCTCATTGCCTTTTTCTCCTTGCCTTCTCATTGCCTTTTTCTCCTTGCCTTCTCATTGCCTTTTTCTCCTTGCCTTCTCATTGCCTTTTTCTCCTTGCCTTCTCTGGTCTCCGCCTTGGCGTTTGAGACAGTCTGTCCTCTTTCTCCCTCTCTCTCTTCTTTTTCCTCTTCTTCCTTCCTCCCTGTGCGTGCCTGAAGGCCGACCCACGCGTTCGCACGCGTAGCCGGTGACGGGGTAACGCGTAAGTCCCCGCCCTGGGTAGACATGTCAGGCACGCGCGTACCCCCTGGTAAAGGCCAGGCCTGGGGAGGGGTGATTGCCTGAGCTGATACCTTCTGACCATGCCGATTGGTCCCTCCGTCTGTTTCTTGGGAGGTGTAAACATTCACCTAAGGCGGGAGTGCCCTCTGAGAGGGTCCCCACAAGGAAGGAGCGCGCCATCGGAGACGCTGGCAATCATGGGGGATTCCTCCGTAATGGATTCTACTCCATCTCTCTCGACTTCGACCCAAAAACGGAAACGTGACCAGCCAACAGTGACAAAAGTACTACCGCCTGCCCCACAGTTCCTCGTAGTTTCTCGATCTGAGGACGGAAAGGATTTTTCCTCTGTCAACCCTTTCGTTATTCAGAAGGGCGTAGATGCCATAGCCGGATCTTGTACCAGGTTGCGTAACGGCACCTTATTACTAGAAACTGAGAGTGCCTTTCAGGCACAAAAACTGCTTCAGGCCACCCTCCTGTACACGTTCCCTGTCCGGGTGGAGGCCCACCGAACTTTGAATTCGTCTCGTGGTGTAGTCTATACTAGCTCCCTCGACGGATTGACTGACGAGGAGCTTCAATCTTTCCTCGCTGAGCAGGGCGTGACAGCTGTCCATCGGGTCATGAAAAAGGTCAACAATGACCTTGTACCGACCCGGACACTTTTCTTGACCTTCGATAGTGTTAAGCTGCCATCGCGCATCAAGGCGGGCTACGAGGTTATCTCTGTTCGCCCCTATGTCCCGACACCTACGCGCTGCTACCAGTGTCAGCGTTTCAGTCACACTCGACAGTCTTGTTCCAATGCGGCTAAGTGTGTCACTTGTGGCAGGGATGCCCATGAGGGTGACTGTCCACCTCCGTCTCCTCGTTGTGTGAACTGTCAGGGTGACCATGCCGCCTCCTCCGCGACTGTCCTGTCTATAAGGAAGAACGCTGTATCCAAGAAATTCGGGTCAAAGAGAAAGTGTCCACCTCGGCTGCTCGCAAGCTATTGGCTAGTAGGAAGCCCACGCTGCTCCCAGCGGGGAAATACAGTACTGTCCTCGCCTCTCCTCGGACTACCCGGGAGGTAGCAACCCAGACATGCGATCTGACCTTCAGCACCACGGTCGTCCGTTCGGCCAGTGCTAAGATCGCGCGGTCGACGTCTCCTCTTCCTCCCATCACCCCACAGACACCAGCCCCTTCCTCAGCTTCTGCTAAGTCGAAGACCCCGAAGTCAGATGCACGGGCCTTCAAGAAGGAACCATCCCGTGCAGACTTCCTCCGTCCCTCGACCTCCCAGCCTTCGACCGGTACTTCCACCAAACGTCCTTCCAAAAAGGCGCATAGGAAGCACAGTTCTCCTTCTCCGCCACGGCGCATTTCTTCTCCTGCGCCACCGAGCGGTTGCCGCCCCAGGCCGTCATCCGTTTCACCTGGCCGCACCTCTGGTAGCCGTACATCTGGCCGTTCACCGGCGGAGGAAGCTCCCCCTCCCGGCCATCCTCCCGAGATGGCCGATGACCCTATAGACCCCATGGACGATGACTGTCCGCCTACTGATAGCGGCGGCAGTGCTCGCTCGAAGCCAGGCCCTAAGCGGCCTTCGAGGTGACCCCTTCTCTCATCTCCCTTTTCTTACGATGGCACTTATTAACTGGAATATTCGCAGCATTCGCTCCAACCGAGAGGACTTGAAGTTGCTGCTCCGCTTGCACCGTCCGCTCGTCGTAGCCCTCCAGGAAACGAAGCTACGCCCATGCGATCAAATTGCCTTGGCACACTACACCTCTGTGCGTTTTGACCTACCCCCTGTGGTAGGTATCCCAGCTCATGGAGGGGTTATGTTGCTGGTCCGTGATGATATTTACTGTGATCCCATCACGTTGCACACCGGCCTGCAGGCAGTTGCCATCCGCATTACTCTCCCCACTTTTACGTTTTCCTTTTGTACCATTTACACCCCATCGTCATCTGCCGTTACCAGGGCAGACATGATGCAACTTATTGCTCAGCTACCTGCACCATTTTTGTTAACTGGAGACTTCAATGCCCACCATCCCCTTTGGGGCTCTCCAGCATCCTGCCCGAGGGGCTCCTTGTTAGCAGACCTTTTCAACCAGCTCAATCTTGTCTGCCTCAATACTGGCGCCCCTACTTTTCTTTCGGACACATCTCACACCTATTCCCATTTAGACCTCTCTATATGTACTCCCCAACTTGCACGCCGGTTTGAGTGGTATGCACTTTCTGATACATATTCGAGCGACCACTTCCCGTGTGTTATCCATCTCCTGCAGCATACTCCCTCTCCGTGCTCCTCTAGTTGGACCATCTCCAAGGCAGACTGGGGGCTCTTCTCTTCCAGGGCGACCTTTCAGGATCAAACCTTCATAAGCTGCGATCGTCAGGTCGCACACCTCACGGAAGTCATTCTGGCTGCTGCTGAATATTCCATCCCTCACCCTACTTCTTCTCCACGTCGCGTACCGGTCCCCTGGTGGACCGCAGCATGTAGAGACGCTTTACGTGCTCGTCGACGTGCTTTACGCACCTTTAAACGCCACCCTACAGTGGCGAATTGTATTAATTATAAACGATTACGTGCTCAGTGTCGTCGTATTATTAAAGAAAGCCAGCTGGGCTGCTTTCACAAGCACCTTCAACAGTTTTACTCCTTCTGTTGTCTGGGGTGGCCTGCGCCGGCTATCTGGCACTAAGGTCCACGCACCAGTTTCTGGCTTGACGGTCGCGAATGCAGTCCTTGTGGCCCCCGAGGCTGTCTCCAATGCCTTCGGCCGCTTTTTCGCAGAGGTTTCGAGCTCCGCTCATTACCACCCTGCCTTTCTCCCCCGCAAACAGGCAGAGGAGACTAGGCCACCTGACTTCCGCTCCTCGAATTGTGAAAGTTATAATGCCCCATTCACCATGCGGGAACTCGAAACCGCACTTGGCCGATCACGGTCCTCCGCTCCAGGGCCTGATTCTATTCATATTCAGATGCTGAAGAACCTTTCTCCTGCGGGTAAAGGTTTTCTTCTTCGTACATACAATCGCATCTGGATTGAGGGACATGTTCCCGCATGCTGGCGCGAGTCTATTGTTGTCCCGATTCCTAAGCCGGGGAAGGACAAGCACTAGCCTTCCAGTTATCGACCTATCTCGCTTACCAGCTGTGTCTGTAAAGTGATGGAGCGAATGGTTAACTCTCGATTGGTTTGGCTGCTCGAGTCTCGACGCCTACTTACCAATGTACAATGTGGATTTCGTAGGCGCCGCTCTGCTGTTGACCATCTGGTTACCTTGTCGACCTTCATTATGAATAACTTCTTGCGGAAGCGCCCGACCGCGGCTGTGTTCTTTGATTTGGAGAAGGCTTACGACACCTGTTGGAGGGCGGGCATTCTCCGCACCATGCATACATGGGGCCTTCGCGGTCGCCTCCCTCTTTTTATTCGTTCCTTTTTAATGGATCGACAGTTCAGGGTACGTGTGGGTTCTGTCCTGTCCGACACCTTTCGCCAGGAGATTGGGGTGCCACAGGGCTCAGTTTTGAGCGTCGCTCTCTTCGCCATAGCGATCAATCCAATAATGGTATGCCTCCCAGCTGATGTATCAGGCTCCCTTTTCGTGGACGATTTTACCATCTATTGCAGCGCGCAGTGTACACGTGTCCTGGAGCGCTGTCTTCAGCGTTCTCTTGACAGTCTTTCCTCCTGGAGCGTCGCCAATGGCTTCCGTTTTTCTGCCGAGAAGACGGTCTGTATTAACTTCTGGCGCTACAAAGAGTTTCTCCCACCGTCCTTACGACTCGGTCCCGTTGCTCTCCCAATCGTGGAGACAACCAAATTTTTAGGCCTTACATTTGACAGGAAACTTAGCTGGTTTCCACATGTCATATTTGGCCGCCCGTTGTACCCGTTCTTTAAATGTCCTCCGTGTTCTCAGTGGTATGTCGTGGGGAGCAGATCGAACCGTCTTACTTCGTCTATATCGGTCGATCGTCCGCTCCAAGCTGGATTATGGGAGCTTCGTATACTCCTCTGCACGGCCATTAATCTTACGCCGCCTCAACTCCATACAACATCGGGGTTTACGACTTGCGATCGGAGCATTTTATACTAGTCCCGTAGAGAGTCTTCATGCTGACGCTGGCGAATTGCCACTCACCTACCGGCGCCGTATACTGCTTTGTCGGTATGCCTGTCGGCTACTGTCAATGCCCGACCATACGTCTTATCGTTCCTTTTTTGACGACTCTCTCAACCGTCAATACGGGTTGTATGTCTCTGCCCTGCTACCCCCTGGAGTTCGCTTTCGTCGCCTCCTTCAACACCTTAATTTTTCACTCCCTGCAACCTTTAGAGTGGGCGAGAGCCACACGCCACCTTGGCTCCAGGCTCAGGTCCGCGTTCACCTTGACCTCAGCTCGCTCCAAAAAGAGGTTACCCCCGGTTCGGTCTACCACTCCCGTTTTTTCGAACTTCGTTCGAAGTTCATCAACATGACTTTCATTTATACAGATGGCTCTAAGACCAATGAAGGGGTCGGGTGTTCCTTTATTGTCGGGGCACAAAGTTTCAAATACCGGCTCCATGGCCATTGTTCGGCCTTCACAGCTGAGCTCTTTGCCCTCTACCAGGCTAATCTTTACATCTGCCGCCACCGACATTCTGCTTATGTCATTTGCTCAGATTCCCTGAGCGCCATCCAGAGCCTCAGTGATCCGTACCCGGTTCACCCTTTCGTACACCGGATCCAACGCTCTCTTCAGCAGTTGGTGGACGTCGGTTCTCCGGTTAGCTTTATGTGGGTTCCTGGCCATGTCGGTATATCCCTGGGAACGAAGCTGCAGATGCCGCGGCCAAGGCTGCGGTCCTCCAGCCTCGGACAGCTTCTTGTTATGTCCCTTCGTCCGATTTTAGCAGGGTCATTTGTCGGCGCATTTCATCGCTGTGGCATGCCGATTGGGCTGCACTTACCGACAACAAGCTTCGGGCCTTACAACCTCTTCCCGTGGCTTGGACGTCCTCCTCACGCCCTTTCCGGCGAGAGGAGGTAGTTTTGGCCCGGTTAAGAATTGGACACTGCCGGTTCAGCCATCGCCATCTGCTGACGGCTGCGCCGGCGCCGTTCTGTCCATGTGGGCACTTGCTGAAGGTTCGGCACATTTTAATGTCCTGTCCAGATTTTAACACACAGCGTCTAGATCTTAACCTGCCAAGTACTTTCGATGCCGTTTTAGCGGATGACCCACGAGCAGCTGCTCGTTTTCTTCGTTTTATCCATTTGACAAACATCACTAAGGACATTTGATGATGCTGTTTTTAATTCTACACCTGTCAGTCTATTATCGTGTTTTACCTTTTAGTTGTTGTTTTAAACTTGTGCCTCGCGGTGCATTCTTAACGTCGTCAGGGCGCTAATGACCATTGAAGTCGTGCGTCCTACAACTAAAAAAAAAAAAAAAAAAAAAAAAAAAGAAGAGTAAAACGTCTTTCAAGTACTTTATGTACTGCTTTAGTTAGGGGTACATTTACTCTTACTCACCAGGTGACTTCGCTGCACGTATGTCTTCAGTACTGGGTCCAGCCTCCGGTGTCCGTACCTGCTGTGGTTGTGCACTGGCTATTACACAGAGAGTAAAACGTCTTTCAAGTACTTTATGTACTGCTTTAGTTAGGGGTACATTTACTCTTACTCACCAGGTGACTTCGCTGCACGTATGTCTTCAGTACTGGGTCCAGCCTCCGGTGTCCGTACCTGCTGTGGTTGTGCACTGGCTATTACACAGAGAGTAAAACGTCTTTCAAGTACTTTATGTACTGCTTTAGTTAGGGGTACATTTACTCTTACTCACCAGGTGACTTCGCTGCACGTATGTCTTCAGTACTGGGTCCAGCCTCCGGTGTCCGTACCTGCTGTGGTTGTGCACTGGCTATTACACAGAGAGTAAAACGTCTTTCAAGTACTTTATGTACTGCTTTAGTTAGGGGTACATTTACTCTTACTCACCAGGTGACTTCGCTGCACGTATGTCTTCAGTACTGGGTCCAGCCTCCGGTGTCCGTACCTGCTGTGGTTGTGCACTGGCTATTACACAGAGAGTAAAACGTCTTTCAAGTACTTTATGTACTGCTTTAGTTAGGGGTACATTTACTCTTACTCACCAGGTGACTTCGCTGCACGTATGTCTTCAGTACTGGGTCCAGCCTCCGGTGTCCGTACCTGCTGTGGTTGTGCACTGGCTATTACACAGAGAGTAAAACGTCTTTCAAGTACTTTATGTACTGCTTTAGTTAGGGGTACATTTACTCTTACTCACCAGGTGACTTCGCTGCACGTATGTCTTCAGTACTGGGTCCAGCCTCCGGTGTCCGTACCTGCTGTGGTTGTGCACTGGCTATTACACAGAGAGTAAAACGTCTTTCAAGTACTTTATGTACTGCTTTAGTTAGGGGTACATTTACTCTTACTCACCAGGTGACTTCGCTGCACGTATGTCTTCAGTACTGGGTCCAGCCTCCGGTGTCCGTACCTGCTGTGGTTGTGCACTGGCTATTATTGTACACACAGAGAGTAAAACGTCTTTCAAGTACTTTATGTACTGCTTTAGTTAGGGGTACATTTACTCTTACTCACCAGGTGACTTCGCTGCACGTATGTCTTCAGTACTGGGTCCAGCCTCCGGTGTCCGTACCTGCTGTGGTTGTGCACTGGCTATTACACAGAGAGTAAAACGTCTTTCAAGTACTTTATGTACTGCTTTAGTTAGGGGTACATTTACTCTTACTCACCAGGTGACTTCGCTGCACGTATGTCTTCAGTACTGGGTCCAGCCTCCGGTGTCCGTACCTGCTGTGGTTGTGCACTGGCTATTATTGTACACACAGAGAGTAAAACGTCTTTCAAGTACTTTATGTACTGCTTTAGTTAGGGGTACATTTACTCTTACTCACCAGGTGACTTCGCTGCACGTATGTCTTCAGTACTGGGTCCAGCCTCCGTTGTCCGTACCTGCTGTGGTTGTGCACTGGCTATTACACAGAGAGTAAAACGTCTTTCAAGTACTTTATGTACTGCTTTAGTTAGGGGTACATTTACTCTTACTCACCAGGTGACTTCGCTGCACGTATGTCTTCAGTACTGGGTCCAGCCTCCGGTGTCCGTACCTGCTGTGGTTGTGCACTGGCTATTACACAGAGAGTAAAACGTCTTTCAAGTACTTTATGTACTGCTTTAGTTAGGGGTACATTTACTCTTACTCACCAGGTGACTTCGCTGCACGTATGTCTTCAGTACTGGGTCCAGCCTCCGGTGTCCGTACCTGCTGTGGTTGTGCACTGGCTATTACACAGAGAGTAAAACGTCTTTCAAGTACTTTATGTACTGCTTTAGTTAGGGGTACATTTACTCTTACTCACCAGGTGACTTCGCTGCACGTATGTCTTCAGTACTGGGTCCAGCCTCCGGTGTCCGTACCTGCTGTGGTTGTGCACTGGCTATTACACAGAGAGTAAAACGTCTTTCAAGTACTTTATGTACTGCTTTAGTTAGGGGTACATTTACTCTTACTCACCAGGTGACTTCGCTGCACGTATGTCTTCAGTACTGGGTCCAGCCTCCGGTGTCCGTACCTGCTGTGGTTGTGCACTGGCTATTACACAGAGAGTAAAACGTCTTTCAAGTACTTTATGTACTGCTTTAGTTAGGGGTACATTTACTCTTACTCACCAGGTGACTTCGCTGCACGTATGTCTTCAGTACTGGGTCCAGCCTCCGGTGTCCGTACCTGCTGTGGTTGTGCACTGGCTATTACACAGAGAGTAAAACGTCTTTCAAGTACTTTATGTACTGCTTTAGTTAGGGGTACATTTACTCTTACTCACCAGGTGACTTCGCTGCACGTATGTCTTCAGTACTGGGTCCAACCTCCGGTGTCCGTACCTGCTGTGGTTGTGCACTGGCTATTATTGTACACACAGAGAGTAAAACGTCTTTCAAGTACTTTATGTACTGCTTTAGTTAGGGGTACATTTACTCTTACTCACCAGGTGACTTCGCTGCACGTATGTCTTCAGTACTGGGTCCAGCCTCCGGTGTCCGTACCTGCTGTGGTTGTGCACTGGCTATTACACAGAGAGTAAAACGTCTTTCAAGTACTTTATGTACTGCTTTAGTTAGGGGTACATTTACTCTTACTCACCAGGTGACTTCGCTGCACGTATGTCTTCAGTACTGGGTCCAGCCTCCGGTGTCCGTACCTGCTGTGGTTGTGCACTGGCTATTACACAGAGAGTAAAACGTCTTTCAAGTACTTTATGTACTGCTTTAGTTAGGGGTACATTTACTCTTACTCACCAGGTGACTTCGCTGCACGTATGTCTTCAGTACTGGGTCCAGCCTCCGGTGTCCGTACCTGCTGTGGTTGTGCACTGGCTATTACACAGAGAGTAAAACGTCTTTCAAGTACTTTATGTACTGCTTTAGTTAGGGGTACATTTACTCTTACTCACCAGGTGACTTCGCTGCTCGTATGTCTTCAGTACTGGGTCCAGCCTCCGGTGTCCGTACCTGCTGTGGTTGTGCACTGGCTATTACACAGAGAGTAAAACGTCTTTCAAGTACTTTATGTACTGCTTTAGTTAGGGGTACATTTACTCTTACTCACCAGGTGACTTCGCTGCACGTATGTCTTCAGTACTGGGTCCAGCCTCCGGTGTCCGTACCTGCTGTGGTTGTGCACTGGCTATTACACAGAGAGTAAAACGTCTTTCAAGTACTTTATGTACTGCTTTAGTTAGGGGTACATTTACTCTTACTCACCAGGTGACTTCGCTGCACGTATGTCTTCAGTACTGGGTCCAGCCTCCGGTGTCCGTACCTGCTGTGGTTGTGCACTGGCTATTACACAGAGAGTAAAACGTCTTTCAAGTACTTTATGTACTGCTTTAGTTAGGGGTACATTTACTCTTACTCACCAGGTGACTTCGCTGCACGTATGTCTTCAGTACTGGGTCCAGCCTCCGGTGTCCGTACCTGCTGTGGTTGTGCACTGGCTATTACACAGAGAGTAAAACGTCTTTCAAGTACTTTATGTACTGCTTTAGTTAGGGGTACATTTACTCTTACTCACCAGGTGACTTCGCTGCACGTATGTCTTCAGTACTGGGTCCAGCCTCCGGTGTCCGTACCTGCTGTGGTTGTGCACTGGCTATTACACAGAGAGTAAAACGTCTTTCAAGTACTTTATGTACTGCTTTAGTTAGGGGTACATTTACTCTTACTCACCAGGTGACTTCGCTGCACGTATGTCTTCAGTACTGGGTCCAGCCTCCGGTGTCCGTACCTGCTGTGGTTGTGCACTGGCTATTACACAGAGAGTAAAACGTCTTTCAAGTACTTTATGTACTGCTTTAGTTAGGGGTACATTTACTCTTACTCACCAGGTGACTTCGCTGCACGTATGTCTTCAGTACTGGGTCCAGCCTCCGGTGTCCGTACCTGCTGTGGTTGTGCACTGGCTATTACACAGAGAGTAAAACGTCTTTCAAGTACTTTATGTACTGCTTTAGTTAGGGGTACATTTACTCTTACTCACCAGGTGACTTCGCTGCACGTATGTCTTCAGTACTGGGTCCAGCCTCCGGTGTCCGTACCTGCTGTGGTTGTGCACTGGCTATTACACAGAGAGTAAAACGTCTTTCAAGTACTTTATGTACTGCTTTAGTTAGGGGTACATTTACTCTTACTCACCAGGTGACTTCGCTGCACGTATGTCTTCAGTACTGGGTCCAGCCTCCGGTGTCCGTACCTGCTGTGGTTGTGCACTGGCTATTACACAGAGAGTAAAACGTCTTTCAAGTACTTTATGTACTGCTTTAGTTAGGGGTACATTTACTCTTACTCACCAGGTGACTTCGCTGCACGTATGTCTTCAGTACTGGGTCCAGCCTCCGGTGTCCGTACCTGCTGTGGTTGTGCACTGGCTATTATTGTACACACAGAGAGTAAAACGTCTTTCAATTACTTTATGTACTGCTTTAGTTAGGGGTACATTTACTCTTACTCACCAGGTGACTTCGCTGCACGTATGTCTTCAGTACTGGGTCCAGCCTCCGGTGTCCGTACCTGCTGTGGTTGTGCACTGGCTATTATTGTACACACAGAGAGTAAAACGTCTTTCAAGTACTTTATGTACTGTTTTAGTTAGGGGTAGATTTACTCTTACTCACCAGGTGACTTCGCTGCACGTATGTCTTCAGTACTGGGTCCAGCCTCCGGTGTCCGTAGCTGCTGTGGTTGTGCACTGGCTATTATTGTACACACAGAGAGTAAAACGTCTTTCAATTACTTTATGTACTGCTTTAGTTAGGGGTACATTTACTCTTACTCACCAGGTGACTTCGCTGCACGTATGTCTTCAGTACTGGGTCCAGCCTCCGGTGTCCGTACCTGCTGTGGTTGTGCACTGGCTATTACACAGAGAGTAAAACGTCTTTCAAGTACTTTATGTACTGCTTTAGTTAGGGGTACATTTACTCTTACTCACCAGGTGACTTCGCTGCACGTATGTCTTCAGTACTGGGTCCAGCCTCCGGTGTCCGTACCTGCTGTGGTTGTGCACTGGCTATTACACAGAGAGTAAAACGTCTTTCAAGTACTTTATGTACTGCTTTAGTTAGGGGTACATTTACTCTTACTCACCAGGTGACTTCGCTGCACGTATGTCTTCAGTACTGGGTCCAGCCTCCGGTGTCCGTACCTGCTGTGGTTGTGCACTGGCTATTACACAGAGAGTAAAACGTCTTTCAAGTACTTTATGTACTGCTTTAGTTAGGGGTACATTTACTCTTACTCACCAGGTGACTTCGCTGCACGTATGTCTTCAGTACTGGGTCCAGCCTCCGGTGTCCGTACCTGCTGTGGTTGTGCACTGGCTATTACACAGAGAGTAAAACGTCTTTCAAGTACTTTATGTACTGCTTTAGTTAGGGGTACATTTACTCTTACTCACCAGGTGACTTCGCTGCACGTATGTCTTCAGTACTGGGTCCAGCCTCCGGTGTCCGTACCTGCTGTGGTTGTGCACTGGCTATTACACAGAGAGTAAAACGTCTTTCAAGTACTTTATGTACTGCTTTAGTTAGGGGTACATTTACTCTTACTCAACAGGTGACTTCGCTGCACGTATGTCTTCAGTACTGGGTCCAGCCTCCGGTGTCCGTACCTGCTGTGGTTGTGCACTGGCTATTACACAGAGAGTAAAACGTCTTTCAAGTACTTTATGTACTGCTTTAGTTAGGGGTACATTTACTCTTACTCACCAGGTGACTTCGCTGCACGTATGTCTTCAGTACTGGGTCCAGCCTCCGGTGTCCGTACCTGCTGTGGTTGTGCACTGGCTATTATTGTACACACAGAGAGTAAAACGTCTTTCAAGTACTTTATGTACTGTTTTAGTTAGGGGTAGATTTACTCTTACTCACCAGGTGACTTCGCTGCACGTATGTCTTCAGTACTGGGTCCAGCCTCCGGTGTCCGTACCTGCTGTGGTTGTGCACTGGCTATTATTGTACACACAGAGAGTAAAACGTCTTTCAATTACTTTATGTACTGCTTTAGTTAGGGGTACATTTACTCTTACTCACCAGGTGACTTTGCTGCACGTATGTCTTCAGTACTGGGTCCAGCCTCCGGTGTCCGTACCTGCTGTGGTTGTGCACTGGCTATTACACAGAGAGTAAAACGTCTTTCAATTACTTATGTACTGCTTTAGTTAGGGGTACATTTACTCTTACTCACCAGGTGTCTTCGCTGCACGTATGTCTTCAGTACTGGGTCCAGCCTCTGGTGTCCGTAGCTGCTGTGGTTGTGCACTGGCTATTATTGTACACACAGAGAGTAAAACGTCTTTCAAGTACTTTATGTACTGCTTTAGTTAGGGGTACATTTACTCTTACTCACCAGGTGACTTCGCTGCACGTATGTCTTCAGTACTGGGTCCAGCCTCCGGTGTCCGTACCTGCTGTGGTTGTGCACTGGCTATTATTGTACACACAGAGAGTAAAACGTCTTTCAAGTACTTTATGTACTGTTTTAGTTAGGGGTAGATTTACTCTTACTCACCAGGTGACTTCGCTGCACGTATGTCTTCAGTACTGGGTCCAGCCTCCGGTGTCCGTACCTGCTGTGGTTGTGCACTGGCTATTACACAGAGAGTAAAACGTCTTTCAAGTACTTTATGTACTGCTTTAGTTAGGGGTACATTTACTCTTACTCACCAGGTGACTTCGCTGCACGTATGTCTTCAGTACTGGGTCCAGCCTCCGGTGTCCGTACCTGCTGTGGTTGTGCACTGGCTATTACACAGAGAGTAAAACGTCTTTCAAGTACTTTATGTACTGCTTTAGTTAGGGGTACATTTACTCTTACTCACCAGGTGACTTCGCTGCACGTATGTCTTCAGTACTGGGTCCAGCCTCCGGTGTCCGTACCTGCTGTGGTTGTGCACTGGCTATTACACAGAGAGTAAAACGTCTTTCAAGTACTTTATGTACTGCTTTAGTTAGGGGTACATTTACTCTTACTCACCAGGTGACTTCGCTGCACGTATGTCTTCAGTACTGGGTCCAGCCTCCGGTGTCCGTACCTGCTGTGGTTGTGCACTGGCTATTACACAGAGAGTAAAACGTCTTTCAAGTACTTTATGTACTGCTTTAGTTAGGGGTACATTTACTCTTACTCAACAGGTGACTTCGCTGCACGTATGTCTTCAGTACTGGGTCCAGCCTCCGGTGTCCGTACCTGCTGTGGTTGTGCACTGGCTATTACACAGAGAGTAAAACGTCTTTCAAGTACTTTATGTACTGCTTTAGTTAGGGGTACATTTACTCTTACTCACCAGGTGACTTCGCTGCACGTATGTCTTCAGTACTGGGTCCAGCCTCCGGTGTCCGTACCTGCTGTGGTTGTGCACTGGCTATTACACAGAGAGTAAAACGTCTTTCAAGTACTTTATGTACTGCTTTAGTTAGGGGTACATTTACTCTTACTCACCAGGTGACTTCGCTGCACGTATGTCTTCAGTACTGGGTCCAGCCTCAGGTGTCCGTACCTGCTGTGGTTGTGCACTGGCTATTACACAGAGAGTAAAACGTCTTTCAAGTACTTTATGTACTGCTTTAGTTAGGGGTACATTTACTCTTACTCACCAGGTGACTTCGCTGCACGTATGTCTTCAGTACTGGGTCCAGCCTCCGGTGTCCGTACCTGCTGTGGTTGTGCACTGGCTATTACACAGAGAGTAAAACGTCTTTCAAGTACTTTATGTACTGCTTTAGTTAGGGGTACATTTACTCTTACTCAACAGGTGACTTCGCTGCACGTATGTCTTCAGTACTGGGTCCAGCCTCCGGTGTCCGTACCTGCTGTGGTTGTGCACTGGCTATTACACAGAGAGTAAAACGTCTTTCAAGTACTTTATGTACTGCTTTAGTTAGGGGTACATTTACTCTTACTCACCAGGTGACTTCGCTGCACGTATGTCTTCAGTACTGGGTCCAGCCTCCGGTGTCCGTACCTGCTGTGGTTGTGCACTGGCTATTATTGTACACACAGAGAGTAAAACGTCTTTCAAGTACTTTATGTACTGTTTTAGTTAGGGGTAGATTTACTCTTACTCACCAGGTGACTTCGCTGCACGTATGTCTTCAGTACTGGGTCCAGCCTCCGGTGTCCGTACCTGCTGTGGTTGTGCACTGGCTATTATTGTACACACAGAGAGTAAAACGTCTTTCAATTACTTTATGTACTGCTTTAGTTAGGGGTACATTTACTCTTACTCACCAGGTGACTTTGCTGCACGTATGTCTTCAGTACTGGGTCCAGCCTCCGGTGTCCGTACCTGCTGTGGTTGTGCACTGGCTATTACACAGAGAGTAAAACGTCTTTCAATTACTTATGTACTGCTTTAGTTAGGGGTACATTTACTCTTACTCACCAGGTGTCTTCGCTGCACGTATGTCTTCAGTACTGGGTCCAGCCTCTGGTGTCCGTAGCTGCTGTGGTTGTGCACTGGCTATTATTGTACACACAGAGAGTAAAACGTCTTTCAAGTACTTTATGTACTGCTTTAGTTAGGGGTACATTTACTCTTACTCACCAGGTGACTTCGCTGCACGTATGTCTTCAGTACTGGGTCCAGCCTCCGGTGTCCGTACCTGCTGTGGTTGTGCACTGGCTATTATTGTACACACAGAGAGTAAAACGTCTTTCAAGTACTTTATGTACTGTTTTAGTTAGGGGTAGATTTACTCTTACTCACCAGGTGACTTCGCTGCACGTATGTCTTCAGTACTGGGTCCAGCCTCCGGTGTCCGTACCTGCTGTGGTTGTGCACTGGCTATTACACAGAGAGTAAAACGTCTTTCAAGTACTTTATGTACTGCTTTAGTTAGGGGTACATTTACTCTTACTCACCAGGTGACTTCGCTGCACGTATGTCTTCAGTACTGGGTCCAGCCTCCGGTGTCCGTACCTGCTGTGGTTGTGCACTGGCTATTACACAGAGAGTAAAACGTCTTTCAAGTACTTTATGTACTGCTTTAGTTAGGGGTACATTTACTCTTACTCACCAGGTGACTTCGCTGCACGTATGTCTTCAGTACTGGGTCCAGCCTCCGGGGTCCGTACCTGCTGTGGTTGTGCACTGGCTATTACACAGAGAGTAAAACGTCTTTCAAGTACTTTATGTACTGCTTTAGTTAGGGGTACATTTACTCTTACTCACCAGGTGACTTCGCTGCACGTATGTCTTCAGTACTGGGTCCAGCCTCCGGTGTCCGTACCTGCTGTGGTTGTGCACTGGCTATTACACAGAGAGTAAAACGTCTTTCAAGTACTTTATGTACTGCTTTAGTTAGGGGTACATTTACTCTTACTCACCAGGTGACTTCGCTGCACGTATGTCTTCAGTACTGGGTCCAGCCTCCGGTGTCCGTACCTGCTGTGGTTGTGCACTGGCTATTACACAGAGAGTAAAACGTCTTTCAAGTACTTTATGTACTGCTTTAGTTAGGGGTACATTTACTCTTACTCACCAGGTGACTTCGCTGCACGTATGTCTTCAGTACTGGGTCCAGCCTCCGGTGTCCGTACCTGCTGTGGTTGTGCACTGGCTATTATTGTACACATAGAGAGTAAAACGTCTTTCAAGTACTTTATGTACTGTTTTAGTTAGGGGTACATTTACTCTTACTCACCAGGTGACTTCGCTGCACGTATGTCTTCAGTACTGGGTCCAGCCTCCGGTGTCCGTACCTGCTGTGGTTGTGCACTGGCTATTATTGTACACACAGAGAGTAAAACGTCTTTCAAGTACTTTATGTACTGTTTTAGTTAGGGGTAGATTTACTCTTACTCACCAGGTGACTTCGCTGCACGTATGTCTTCAGTACTGGGTCCAGCCTCCGGTGTCCGTACCTGCTGTGGTTGTGCACTGGCTATTATTGTACACACAGAGAGTAAAACGTCTTTCAAGTACTTTATGTACTGTTTTAGTTAGGGGTAGATTTACTCTTACTCACCAGGTGACTTTGCTGCACGTATGTCTTCAGTACTGGGTCCAGCCTCCGGTGTCCGTACCTGCTGTGGTTGTGCACTGGCTATTATTGTACACACAGAGAGTAAAACGTCTTTCAAGTACTTTATGTACTGCTTTAGTTAGGGGTACATTTACTCTTACTCACCAGGTGACTTCGCTGCACGTATGTCTTCAGTACTGGGTCCAGCCTCCGGTGTCCGTACCTGCTGTGGTTGTGCACTGGCTATTACACAGAGAGTAAAACGTCTTTCAAGTACTTTATGTACTGCTTTAGTTAGGGGTACATTTACTCTTACTCACCAGGTGACTTCGCTGCACGTATGTCTTCAGTACTGGGTCCAGCCTCCGGTGTCCGTACCTGCTGTGGTTGTGCACTGGCTATTACACAGAGAGTAAAACGTCTTTCAAGTACTTTATGTACTGCTTTAGTTAGGGGTACATTTACTCTTACTCACCAGGTGACTTCGCTGCACGTATGTCTTCAGTACTGGGTCCAGCCTCCGGTGTCCGTACCTGCTGTGGTTGTGCACTGGCTATTACACAGAGAGTAAAACGTCTTTCAAGTACTTTATGTACTGCTTTAGTTAGGGGTACATTTACTCTTACTCACCAGGTGACTTCGCTGCACGTATGTCTTCAGTACTGGGTCCAGCCTCCGGTGTCCGTACCTGCTGTGGTTGTGCACTGGCTATTACACAGAGAGTAAAACGTCTTTCAAGTACTTTATGTACTGCTTTAGTTAGGGGTACATTTACTCTTACTCACCAGGTGACTTCGCTGCACGTATGTCTTCAGTACTGGGTCCAGCCTTTGGTGTCCGTACCTGCTGTGGTTGTGCACTGGCTATTACACAGAGAGTAAAACGTCTTTCAAGTACTTTATGTACTGCTTTAGTTAGGGGTACATTTACTCTTACTCACCAGGTGACTTCGCTGCACGTATGTCTTCAGTACTGGGTCCAGCCTCCGGTGTCCGTACCTGCTGTGGTTGTGCACTGGCTATTACACAGAGAGTAAAACGTCTTTCAAGTACTTTATGTACTGCTTTAGTTAGGGGTACATTTACTCTTACTCACCAGGTGACTTCGCTGCACGTATGTCTTCAGTACTGGGTCCAGCCTCCGGTGTCCGTACCTGCTGTGGTTGTGCACTGGCTATTACACAGAGAGTAAAACGTCTTTCAAGTACTTTATGTACTGCTTTAGTTAGGGGTACATTTACTCTTACTCACCAGGTGACTTCGCTGCACGTATGTCTTCAGTACTGGGTCCAGCCTCCGGTGTCCGTACCTGCTGTGGTTGTGCACTGGCTATTATTGTACACACAGAGAGTAAAACGTCTTTCAAGTACTTTATGTACTGTTTTAGTTAGGGGTAGATTTACTCTTACTCACCAGGTGACTTCGCTGCACGTATGTCTTCAGTACTGGGTCCAGCCTCCGGTGTCCGTACCTGCTGTGGTTGTGCACTGGCTATTACACAGAGTAAAACGTCTTTCAAGTACTTTATGTACTGTTTTAGTTAGGGGTAGATTTACTCTTACTCACCAGGTGACTTCGCTGCACGTATGTCTTCAGTACTGGGTCCAGCCTCCGGTGTCCGTACCTGCTGTGGTTGTGCACTGGCTATTATTGTACACACAGAGAGTAAAACGTCTTTCAAGTACTTTATGTACTGTTTTAGTTAGGGGTAGATTTACTCTTACTCACCAGGTGACTTCGCTGCACGTATGTCTTCAGTACTGGGTCCAGCCTCCGGTGTCCGTACCTGCTGTGGTTGTGCACTGGCTATTATTGTACACACAGAGAGTAAAACGTCTTTCAAGTACTTTATGTACTGCTTTAGTTAGGGGTACATTTACTCTTACTCACCAGGTGACTTCGCTGCACGTATGTCTTCAGTACTGGGTCCAGCCTCCGGTGTCCGTACCTGCTGTGGTTGTGCACTGGCTATTACACAGAGAGTAAAACGTCTTTCAAGTACTTTATGTACTGCTTTAGTTAGGGGTACATTTACTCTTACTCACCAGGTGACTTCACTGCACGTATGTCTTCAGTACTGGGTCCAGCCTCCGGTGTCCGTACCTGCTGTGGTTGTGCACTGGCTATTACACAGAGAGTAAAACGTCTTTCAAGTACTTTATGTACTGCTTTAGTTAGGGGTACATTTACTCTTACTCACCAGGTGACTTCGCTGCACGTATGTCTTCAGTACTGGGTCCAGCCTCCGGTGTCCGTACCTGCTGTGGTTGTGCACTGGCTATTACACAGAGAGTAAAACGTCTTTCAAGTACTTTATGTACTGCTTTAGTTAGGGGTACATTTACTCTTACTCACCAGGTGACTTCGCTGCACGTATGTCTTCAGTACTGGGTCCAGCCTCCGGTGTCCGTACCTGCTGTGGTTGTGCACTGGCTATTACACAGAGAGTAAAACGTCTTTCAAGTACTTTATGTACTGCTTTAGTTAGGGGTACATTTACTCTTACTCACCAGGTGACTTCGCTGCACGTATGTCTTCAGTACTGGGTCCAGCCTCCGGTGTCCGTACCTGCTGTGGTTGTGCACTGGCTATTACACAGAGAGTAAAACGTCTTTCAAGTACTTTATGTACTGCTTTAGTTAGGGGTACATTTACTCTTACTCACCAGGTGACTTCGCTGCACGTATGTCTTCAGTACTGGGTCCAGCCTCCGGTGTCCGTACCTGCTGTGGTTGTGCACTGGCTATTACACAGAGAGTAAAACGTCTTTCAAGTACTTTATGTACTGCTTTAGTTAGGGGTACATTTACTCTTACTCACCAGGTGACTTCGCTGCACGTATGTCTTCAGTACTGGGTCCAGCCTCCGGTGTCCGTACCTGCTGTGGTTGTGCACTGGCTATTACACAGAGAGTAAAACGTCTTTCAAGTACTTTATGTACTGCTTTAGTTAGGGGTACATTTACTCTTACTCACCAGGTGACTTCGCTGCACGTATGTCTTCAGTACTGGGTCCAGCCTCCGGTGTCCGTACCTGCTGTGGTTGTGCACTGGCTATTACACAGAGAGTAAAACGTCTTTCAAGTACTTTATGTACTGCTTTAGTTAGGGGTACATTTACTCTTACTCACCAGGTGACTTCGCTGCACGTATGTCTTCAGTACTGGGTCCAGCCTCCGGTGTCCGTACCTGCTGTGGTTGTGCACTGGCTATTATTGTACACATAGAGAGTAAAACGTCTTTCAAGTACTTTATGTACTGTTTTAGTTAGGGGTACATTTACTCTTACTCACCAGGTGACTTCGCTGCACGTATGTCTTCAGTACTGGGTCCAGCCTCCGGTGTCCGTACCTGCTGTGGTTGTGCACTGGCTATTATTGTACACACAGAGAGTAAAACGTCTTTCAAGTACTTTATGTACTGTTTTAGTTAGGGGTAGATTTACTCTTACTCACCAGGTGACTTCGCTGCACGTATGTCTTCAGTACTGGGTCCAGCCTCCGGTGTCCGTACCTGCTGTGGTTGTGCACTGGCTATTATTGTACACACAGAGAGTAAAACGTCTTTCAAGTACTTTATGTACTGTTTTAGTTAGGGGTAGATTTACTCTTACTCACCAGGTGACTTTGCTGCACGTATGTCTTCAGTACTGGGTCCAGCCTCCGGTGTCCGTACCTGCTGTGGTTGTGCACTGGCTATTACACAGAGAGTAAAACGTCTTTCAATTACTTTATGTACTGCTTTAGTTAGGGGTACATTTACTCTTACTCACCAGGTGTCTTCGCTGCACGTATGTCTTCAGTACTGGGTCCAGCCTCCGGTGTCCGTACCTGCTGTGGTTGTGCACTGGCTATTACACAGAGAGTAAAACGTCTTTCAAGTACTTTATGTACTGCTTTAGTTAGGGGTACATTTACTCTTACTCACCAGGTGACTTCGCTGCACGTATGTCTTCAGTACTGGGTCCAGCCTCCGGTGTCCGTACCTGCTGTGGTTGTGCACTGGCTATTACACAGAGAGTAAAACGTCTTTCAAGTACTTTATGTACTGCTTTAGTTAGGGGTACATTTACTCTTACTCACCAGGTGACTTCGCTGCACGTATGTCTTCAGTACTGGGTCCAGCCTCCGGTGTCCGTACCTGCTGTGGTTGTGCACTGGCTATTACACAGAGAGTAAAACGTCTTTCAAGTACTTTATGTACTGCTTTAGTTAGGGGTACATTTACTCTTACTCACCAGGTGACTTCGCTGCACGTATGTCTTCAGTACTGGGTCCAGCCTCCGGTGTCCGTACCTGCTGTGGTTGTGCACTGGCTATTACACAGAGAGTAAAACGTCTTTCAAGTACTTTATGTACTGCTTTAGTTAGGGGTACATTTACTCTTACTCACCAGGTGACTTCGCTGCACGTATGTCTTCAGTACTGGGTCCAGCCTCCGGTGTCCGTACCTGCTGTGGTTGTGCACTGGCTATTATTGTACACACAGAGAGTAAAACGTCTTTCAATTACTTTATGTACTGCTTTAGTTAGGGGTACATTTACTCTTACTCACCAGGTGACTTTGCTGCACGTATGTCTTCAGTACTGGGTCCAGCCTCCGGTGTCCGTACCTGCTGTGGTTGTGCACTGGCTATTACACAGAGAGTAAAACGTCTTTCAAGTACTTTATGTACTGCTTTAGTTAGGGGTACATTTACTCTTACTCACCAGGTGACTTCGCTGCACGTATGTCTTCAGTACTGGGTCCAGCCTCCGGTGTCCGTACCTGCTGTGGTTGTGCACTGGCTATTACACAGAGAGTAAAACGTCTTTCAAGTACTTTATGTACTGCTTTAGTTAGGGGTACATTTACTCTTACTCACCAGGTGACTTCGCTGCACGTATGTCTTCAGTACTGGGTCCAGCCTCCGGTGTCCGTACCTGCTGTGGTTGTGCACTGGCTATTACACAGAGAGTAAAACGTCTTTCAAGTACTTTATGTACTGCTTTAGTTAGGGGTACATTTACTCTTACTCACCAGGTGACTTCGCTGCACGTATGTCTTCAGTACTGGGTCCAGCCTCCGGTGTCCGTACCTGCTGTGGTTGTGCACTGGCTATTACACAGAGAGTAAAACGTCTTTCAAGTACTTTATGTACTGCTTTAGTTAGGGGTACATTTACTCTTACTCACCAGGTGACTTCGCTGCACGTATGTCTTCAGTACTGGGTCCAGCCTCCGGTGTCCGTACCTGCTGTGGTTGTGCACTGGCTATTACACAGAGAGTAAAACGTCTTTCAAGTACTTTATGTACTGCTTTAGTTAGGGGTACATTTACTCTTACTCACCAGGTGACTTCGCTGCACGTATGTCTTCAGTACTGGGTCCAGCCTCCGGTGTCCGTACCTGCTGTGGTTGTGCACTGGCTATTATTGTACACACAGAGAGTAAAACGTCTTTCAAGTACTTTATGTACGGTTTTAGTTAGGGGTAGATTTACTCTTACTCACCAGGTGACTTCGCTGCACGTATGTCTTCAGTACTGGGTCCAGCCTCCGGTGTCCGTACCTGCTGTGGTTGTGCACTGGCTATTATTGTACACACAGAGAGTAAAACGTCTTTCAAGTACTTTATGTACTGTTTTAGTTAGGGGTAGATTTACTCTTACTCACCAGGTGACTTCGCTGCACGTATGTCTTCAGTACTGGGTCCAGCCTCCGGTGTCCGTACCTGCTGTGGTTGTGCACTGGCTATTATTGTACACACAGAGAGTAAAACGTCTTTCAAGTACTTTATGTACTGCTTTAGTTAGGGGTACATTTACTCTTACTCACCAGGTGACTTCGCTGCACGTATGTCTTCAGTACTGGGTCCAGCCTCCGGTGTCCGTACCTGCTGTGGTTGTGCACTGGCTATTACACAGAGAGTAAAACGTCTTTCAAGTACTTTATGTACTGCTTTAGTTAGGGGTACATTTACTCTTACTCACCAGGTGACTTCGCTGCACGTATGTCTTCAGTACTGGGTCCAGCCTCCGGTGTCCGTACCTGCTGTGGTTGTGCACTGGCTATTACACAGAGAGTAAAACGTCTTTCAAGTACTTTATGTACTGCTTTAGTTAGGGGTACATTTACTCTTACTCACCAGGTGACTTCGCTGCACGTATGTCTTCAGTACTGGGTCCAGCCTCTGGTGTCCGTACCTGCTGTGGTTGTGCACTGGCTATTACACAGAGAGTAAAACGTCTTTCAAGTACTTTATGTACTGCTTTAGTTAGGGGTACATTTACTCTTACTCACCAGGTGACTTCGCTGCACGTATGTCTTCAGTACTGGGTCCAGCCTCCGGTGTCCGTACCTGCTGTGGTTGTGCACTGGCTATTATTGTACACATAGAGAGTAAAACGTCTTTCAAGTACTTTATGTACTGTTTTAGTTAGGGGTACATTTACTCTTACTCACCAGGTGACTTCGCTGCACGTATGTCTTCAGTACTGGGTCCAGCCTCCGGTGTCCGTACCTGCTGTGGTTGTGCACTGGCTATTATTGTACACACAGAGAGTAAAACGTCTTTCAAGTACTTTATGTACTGTTTTAGTTAGGGGTAGATTTACTCTTACTCACCAGGTGACTTCGCTGCACGTATGTCTTCAGTACTGGGTCCAGCCTCCGGTGTCCGTACCTGCTGTGGTTGTGCACTGGCTATTATTGTACACACAGAGAGTAAAACGTCTTTCAAGTACTTCATGTACTGTTTTAGTTAGGGGTACATTTACTCTTACTCACCAGGTGACTTCGCTGCACGTATGTCTTCAGTACTGGGTCCAGCCTCCGGTGTCCGTACCTGCTGTGGTTGTGCACTGGCTATTATTGTACACACAGAGAGTAAAACGTCTTTCAAGTACTTTATGTACTGCTTTACTTAGGGGTAGATTTACTCTTACTCACCAGGTGACTTCGCTGCACGTATGTCTTCAGTACTGGGTCCAGCCTCCGGTGTCCGTACCTGCTGTGGTTGTGCACTGGCTATTATTGTACACACAGAGAGTAAAACGTCTTTCAAGTACTTTATGTACTGTTTTAGTTAGCGGTAGATTTACTCTTACTCACCAGGTGTCTTCGCTGCACGTATGTCTTCAGTACTGGGTCCAGCCTCCGGTGTCTGTACCTGCTGTGGTTGTGCACTGGCTATTATTGTACACACAGAGAGTAAAACGTCTTTCAAGTACTTTATGTACTGTTTTAGTTAGGGGTTGATTTACTCTTACTCACCAGGTGACTTCGCTGCACGTATGTCTTCAGTACTGGGTCCAGCCTCCGGTGTCCGTACCTGCTGTGGTTGTGCACTGGCTATTATTGTACACACAGAGAGTAAAACGTCTTTCAAGTACTTTATGTACTGTTTTAGTTAGGGGTAGATTTACTCTTACTCACCAGGTGACTTCGCTGCACGTATGTCTTCAGTACTGGGTCCAGCCTCCGGTGTCCGTACCTGCTGTGGTTGTGCACTGGCTATTACTGTACACACAGAGAGTAAAACGTCTTTCAAGTACTTTATGTACTGTTTTAGTTAGGGGTAGATTTACTCTTACTCACCAGGTGACTTCGCTGCACGTATGTCTTCAGTACTGGGTCCAGCCTCCGGTGTCCGTACCTGCTGTGGTTGTGCACTGGCTATTATTGTACACACAGAGAGTAAAACGTCTTTCAAGTACTTTATGTACTGTTTTAGTTAGGGGTAGATTTACTCTTACTCACCAGGTGACTTCGCTGCACGTATGTCTTCAGTACTGGGTCCAGCCTCCGGTGTCCGTACCTGCTGTGGTTGTGCACTGGCTATTATTGTACACATAGAGAGTAAAACGTCTTTCAAGTACTTTATGTACTGTTTTAGTTAGGGGTACATTTACTCTTACTCACCAGGTGACTTCGCTGCACGTATGTCTTCAGTACTGGGTCCAGCCTCCGGTGTCCGTACCTGCTGTGGTTGTGCACTGGCTATTACACAGAGAGTAAAACGTCTTTCAAGTACTTTATGTACTGCTTTAGTTAGGGGTACATTTACTCTTACTCACCAGGTGACTTCGCTGCACGTATGTCTTCAGTACTGGGTCCAGCCTCCGGTGTCCGTACCTGCTGTGGTTGTGCACTGGCTATTACACAGAGAGTAAAACGTCTTTCAAGTACTTTATGTACTGCTTTAGTTAGGGGTACATTTACTCTTATTCACCAGGAGACTTCGCTGCACGTATGTCTTCAGTACTGGGTCCAGCCTCCGGTGTCCGTAGCTGCTGTGGTTGTGCACTGGCTATTACACAGAGAGTAAAACGTCTTTCAAGTACTTTATGTACTGCTTTAGTTAGGGGTACATTTACTCTTACTCACCAGGTGACTTCGCTGACGGTATGTCTTCAGTACTGGGTCCAGCCTCCGGTGTCCGTACCTGCTGTGGTTGTGCACTGGCTATTATTGTACACACAGAGAGTAAAACGTCTTTCAAGTACTTTATGTACTGCTTTAGTTAGGGCTGCAATTAGGGGTACATTTACTCTTACTCACCAGGTGACTTCGCTGCACGTATGTCTTCAGTACTGGCTCCAGCCTCCGGTGTCCGTAGCTGCTGTGGTTGTGCACTAGCTATTATTGTACACACAGAGTAAAACGTCTTTCAAGTACTTTATGTACTGCTTTAGTTACGGGTAGATTTACTCTTACTCACCAGGTGACTTCGCTGCACGTATGTCTTCAGTACTGGGTCCAGCCTCCGGTGTCCGTAGCTGCTGTGGTTGTGCACTGGCTATTACACAGAGAGTAAAACGTCTTTCAATTACTTTATGTACTGCTTTAGTTAGGGGTACATTTACTCTTACTCACCAGGTGTCTTCGCTGCACGTATGTCTTCAGTACTGGGTCCAGCCTCTGGTGTCCGTAGCTGCTGTGGTTGTGCACTGGCTATTATTGTACACACAGAGAGTAAAACGTCTTTCAATTACTTTATGTACTGCTTTAGTTAGGGGTAGATTTACTCTTACTCACCAGGTGACTTCGCTGCACGTATGTCTTCAGTACTGGGTCCAGCCTCCGGTGTCCGTACCTCCTGTGGTTGTGCACTGGCTATTATTGTACACACAGAGAGTAAAACGTCTTTCAAGTACTTTATGTACTGCTTTAGTTAGGGGTAGATTTACTCTTACTCACCAGGTGACTTCGCTGCACGTATGTCTTCAGTACTGGGTCCAGCCTCTGGTGTCCGTACCTGCTGTGGTTGTGCACTGGCTATTATTGTACACACAGAGAGTAAAACGTCTTTCAATTACTTTATGTACTGCTTTAGTTAGGGGTAGATTTACTCTTACTCACCAGGTGACTTCGCTGCACGTATGTCTTGAGTACTGGGTCCAGCCTCCGGTGTCCGTAGCTGCTGTGGTTGTGCACTGGCTATTATTGTACACACAGAGAGTAAAACGTCTTTCAAGTACTTTATGTACTGCTTTAGTTAGGGGTAGATTTACTCTTACTCACCAGGTGACTTCGCTGCACGTATGTCTTCAGTACTGGGTCCAGCCTCCGGTGTCCGTAGCTGCTGTGGTTGTGCACTGGCTATTACACAGAGAGTAAAACGTCTTTCAATTACTTTATGTACTGCTTTAGTTAGGGGTAGATTTACTCTTACTCACCAGGTGACTTTGCTGCACGTATGTCTTCAGTACTGGGTCCAGCCTCTGGTGTCCGTAGCTGCTGTGGTTGTGCACTGGCTATTATTGTACACACAGAGAGTAAAACGTCTTTCAAGTACTTTATGTACTGCTTTAGTTAGGGCTGCAATTAGGGGTACATTTACTCTTACTCACCAGGTGACTTCGCTGCACGTATGTCTTCAGTACTGGCTCCAGCCTCCGGTGTCCGTAGCTGCTGTGGTTGTGCACTAGCTATTATTGTACACACAGAGTAAAACGTCTTTCAAGTACTTTATGTACTGCTTTAGTTACGGGTAGATTAACTCTTACTCACCAGGTGACTTCGCTGCACGTATGTCTTCAGTACTGGGTCCAGCCTCCGGTGTCCGTACCTGCTGTGGTTGTGCACTGGCTATTACACAGAGAGTAAAACGTCTTTCAAGTACTTTATGTACTGCTTTAGTTAGGGGTACATTTACTCTTACTCACCAGGTGACTTCGCTGCACGTATGTCTTCAGTACTGGGTCCAGCCTCCGGTGTCCGTACCTGCTGTGGTTGTGCACTGGCTATTACACAGAGAGTAAAACGTCTTTCAAGTACTTTATGTACTGCTTTAGTTAGGGGTACATTTACTCTTACTCACCAGGTGACTTCGCTGCACGTATGTCTTCAGTACTGGGTCCAGCCTCCGGTGTCCGTACCTCCTGTGGTTGTGCACTGGCTATTATTGTACACACAGAGAGTAAAACGTCTTTCAAGTACTTTATGTACTGCTTTAGTTAGGGGTAGATTTACTCTTACTCACCAGGTGACTTCGCTGCACGTATGTCTTCAGTACTGGGTCCAGCCTCCGGTGTCCGTACCTGCTGTGGTTGTGCACTGGCTATTATTGTACACACAGAGAGTAAAACGTCTTTCAATTACTTTATGTACTGCTTTAGTTAGGGGTAGATTTACTCTTACTCACCAGGTGACTTCGCTGCACGTATGTCTTCAGTACTGGGTCCAGCCTCCGGTGTCCGTAGCTGCTGTGGTTGTGCACTGGCTATTATTGTACACACAGAGAGTAAAACGTCTTTCAAGTACTTTATGTACTGCTTTAGTTAGGGGTAGATTTACTCTTACTCACCAGGTGACTTCGCTGCACGTATGTCTTCAGTACTGGGTCCAGCCTCTGGTGTCCGTAGCTGCTGTGGTTGTGCACTGGCTATTACACAGAGAGTAAAACGTCTTTCAATTACTTTACGTACTGCTTTAGTTAGGGGTACATTTACTCTTACTCACCAGGTGACTTCGCTGCACGTATGTCTTCAGTACTGGGTCCAGCCTCCGGTGTCCGTACCTCCTGTGGTTGTGCACTGGCTATTATTGTACACACAGAGAGTAAAACGTCTTTCAAGTACTTTATGTACTGCTTTAGTTAGGGGTAGATTTACTCTTACTCACCAGGTGACTTCGCTGCACGTATGTCTTCAGTACTGGGTCCAGCCTCCGGTGTCCGTACCTGCTGTGGTTGTGCACTGGCTATTATTGTACACACAGAGAGTAAAACGTCTTTCAAGTACTTTATGTACTGCTTTAGTTAGGGGTAGATTTACTCTTACTCACCAGGTGACTTCGCTGCACGTATGTCTTCAGTACTGGGTCCAGCCTCCGGTGTCCGTAGCTGCTGTGGTTGTGCACTGGCTATTATTGTACACACAGAGAGTAAAACGTCTTTCAAGTACTTTATGTACTGCTTTAGTTAGGGGTAGATTTACTCTTACTCACCAGGTGACTTCGCTGCACGTATGTCTTCAGTACTGGGTCCAGCCTCCGGTGTCCGTACCTGCTGTGGTTGTGCACTGGCTATTATTGTACACACAGAGAGTAAAACGTCTTTCAAGTATTTTATGTACTGCTTTAGTTAGGGGTAGATTTACTCTTACTCACCAGGTGACTTCGCTGCACGTATGTCTTCAGTACTGGGTCCAGCCTCCGGTGTCCGTACCTGCTGTGGTTGTGCACTGGCTATTATTGTACACACAGAGAGTAAAACGTCTTTCAAGTACTTTATGTACTGCTTTAGTTAGGGGTACATTTACTCTTACTCACCAGGTGACTTCGCTGCACGTATGTCTTCAGTACTGGGTCCAGCCTCCGGTGTCCGTACCTGCTGTGGTTGTGCACTGGCTATTATTGTACACACAGAGAGTAAAACGTCTTTCAAGTACTTTATGTACTGCTTTAGTTAGGGGTAGATTTACTCTTACTCACCAGGTGACTTCGCTGCACGTATGTCTTCAGTACTGGGTCCAGCCTCCGGTGTCCGTACCTGCTGTGGTTGTGCACTGGCTATTACACAGAGAGTAAAACGTCTTTCAAGTACTTTATGTACTGCTTTAGTTAGGGGTACATTTACTCTTACTCACCAGGTGACTTCGCTGCACGTATGTCTTCAGTACTGGGTCCAGCCTCCGGTGTCCGTACCTGCTGTGGTTGTGCACTGGCTATTACACAGAGAGTAAAACGTCTTTCAAGTACTTTATGTACTGCTTTAGTTAGGGGTAGATTTACTCTTACTCACCAGGTGACTTCGCTGCACGTATGTCTTCAGTACTGGGTCCAGCCTCCGGTGTCCGTACCTGCTGTGGTTGTGCACTGGCTATTATTGTACACACAGAGAGTAAAACGTCTTTCAATTACTTTATGTACTGCTTTAGTTAGGGGTACATTTACTCTTACTCACCAGGTGACTTCGCTGACGGTATGTCTTCAGTACTGGGTCCAGCCTCCGGTGTCCGTAGCTGCTGTGGTTGTGCACTGGCTATTATTGTACACACAGAGAGTAAAACGTCTTTCAAGTACTTTATGTACTGCTTTAGTTAGGGGTAGATTTACTCTTACTCACCAAGTGACTTCGCTGCATGTATGTCTTCAGTACTGGGTCCAGCCTCCGGTGTCCGTAGCTGCTGTGGTTGTGCACTGGCTATTATTGTACACACAGAGAGTAAAACGTCTTTCAAGTACTTTATGTACTGCTTTAGTTAGGGGTACATTTACTCTTAGTCACCAGGTGACTTCGCTGACGGTATGTCTTCAGTACTGGGTCCAGTTTCCGGTGTCCGTACCTGCTGTGGTTGTGCACTGGCTATTACACAGAGAGTAAAACGTCTTTCAAGTACTTTATGTACTGCTTTAGTTAGGGGTAGATTTACTCTTACTCACCAGGTGACTTCGCTGCACGTATGTCTTCAGTACTGGGTCCAGCCTCCGGTGTCCGTAGCTGCTGTGGTTGTGCACTGGCTATTATTGTACACACAGAGAGTAAAACGTCTTTCAAGTACTTTATGTACTGCTTTAGTTAGGGCTGCAAGTAGGGATACATTTACTCTTACTCACCAGGTGACTTCGCTGCACGTATGTCGTCAGTACTGGGTCCAGCCTCCGGTGTCCATAGCTGCTGGGGTTGTGCACTGGCTATTATTGTACATACAGAGAGTAAAACGTCTTTAAAGTACTTTATGTACTGGTTTATTTCGGGCTGCAATTAGAGGTACATTTACTCTTACTCACCAGGTGACTTCGCTGCACGTATGTCTTCAGTACTGGGTCCAGCCTCCGGTGTCCGTAGCTGCTGTGGTAGTGCACTGGCTATTATTGTACGCACAGAGAGTAAAACGTCTTTCAAGTACTTTATGTACTGCTTTAGTTAGGGGTAGATTTACTCTTACTCACCAGGTGACTTCGCTGCACGTATGTCTTCAGTACTGGGTCCAGCCTCCGGTGTCCGTACCTGCTGTGGTTGTGCACTGGCTATTATTGTACACACAGAGAGTAAAACGTCTTTCAAGTACTTTATGTACTGCTTTAGTTAGGGGTAGATTTACTCTTACTCACCAGGTGACTTCGCTGCACGTATGTCTTCAGTACTGGGTGCAGCCTCCGGTGTCCGTACCTGCTGTGGTTGTGCACTGGCTATTACACAGAGAGTAAAACGTCTTTCAAGTACTTTATGTACTGCTTTAGTTAGGGGTACATTTACTCTTACTCACCAGGTGACTTCGCTGCACGTATGTCTTCAGTACTGGGTCCAGCCTCCGGTGTCCGTACCTGCTGTGGTTGTGCACTGGCTATTACACAGAGAGTAAAACGTCTTTCAAGTACTTTATGTACTGCTTTAGTTAGGGGTAGATTTACTCTTACTCACCAGGTGACTTCGCTGCACGTATGTCTTCAGTACTGGGTCCAGCCTCCGGTGTCCGTACCTGCTGTGGTTGTGCACTGGCTATTATTGTACACACAGAGAGTAAAACGTCTTTCAATTACTTTATGTACTGCTTTAGTTAGGGGTAGATTTACTCTTACTCACCAGGTGACTTCGCTGCACGTATGTCTTCAGTACTGGGTCCAGCCTCCGGTGTCCGTACCTGCTGTGGTTGTGCACTGGCTATTATTGTACACACAGAGAGTAAAACGTCTTTCAATTACTTTATGTACTGCTTTAGTTAGGGGTACATTTACTCTTACTCACCAGGTGACTTCGCTGACGGTATGTCTTCAGTACTGGGTCCAGCCTCCGGTGTCCGTAGCTGCTGTGGTTGTGCACTGGCTATTATTGTACACACAGAGAGTAAAACGTCTTTCAAGTACTTTATGTACTGCTTTAGTTAGGGGTAGATTTACTCTTACTCACCAAGTGACTTCGCTGCATGTATGTCTTCAGTACTGGGTCCAGCCTCCGGTGTCCGTAGCTGCTGTGGTTGTGCACTGGCTATTATTGTACACACAGAGAGTAAAACGTCTTTCAAGTACTTTATGTACTGCTTTAGTTAGGGGTACATTTACTCTTAGTCACCAGGTGACTTCGCTGACGGTATGTCTTCAGTACTGGGTCCAGTTTCCGGTGTCCGTACCTGCTGTGGTTGTGCACTGGCTATTACACAGAGAGTAAAACGTCTTTCAAGTACTTTATGTACTGCTTTAGTTAGGGGTAGATTTACTCTTACTCACCAGGTGACTTCGCTGCACGTATGTCTTCAGTACTGGGTCCAGCCTCCGGTGTCCGTAGCTGCTGTGGTTGTGCACTGGCTATTATTGTACACACAGAGAGTAAAACGTCTTTCAAGTACTTTATGTACTGCTTTAGTTAGGGCTGCAAGTAGGGATACATTTACTCTTACTCACCAGGTGACTTCGCTGCACGTATGTCGTCAGTACTGGGTCCAGCCTCCGGTGTCCGTAGCTGCTGGGGTTGTGCACTGGCTATTATTGTACATACAGAGAGTAAAACGTCTTTAAAGTACTTTATGTACTGGTTTATTTAGGGCTGCAATTAGAGGTACATTTACTCTTACTCACCAGGTGACTTCGCTGCACGTATGTCTTCAGTACTGGGTCCAGCCTCCGGTGTCCGTAGCTGCTGTGGTAGTGCACTGGCTATTATTGTACGCACAGAGAGTAAAACGTCTTTCAAGTACTTTATGTACTGCTTTAGTTAGGGGTAGATTTACTCTTACTCACCAGGTGACTTCGCTGCACGTATGTCTTCAGTACTGGGTCCAGCCTCCGGTGTCCGTAGGTGCTGTGGTTGTGCGCTTTCTATTATTGTACACACAGAGAGTAAAACGTCTTTAAAGTACTTTATGTACTGCTTTAGTTAGGGCTGCAATTAGGGGTACATTTACTCATACTCACCAGGTGACTTCGCTGCACGTATGTCTTCAGTACTGGGTCCAGCCTCCGGTGTCCGTAGCTGCTGTGGTTGTGCACTGGCTATTACACAGAGAGTAAGACGTCTTTCAATTACTTTATGTACTGCTTTAGTTAGGGGTACATTTACTCTTACTCACCAGGTGACTTCGCTGCACGTATATCCTCAGTACTGGGTCGAGCCTCAGGTGTCCGTAGCCGGTGTGGTTGTGCACTGGCTACTATTGTACACACAGAGAGGAAAACATCTTTCAAGTACTTTATGTTCACTTTAGTGACATGCTCTTAAAATACGCAAATTTACCCTTAATTGCAGCCATAATTTATCATGGATAATGATGTACAGAAGCCATAGTTATGAAAAGAAATCCACATTCATGGCATATGGGGAAATAAAATTTAAAGAACTTTGGACTGTGTCCACTGGGCACCATGTTCACAGACTCTGCTTGTATGTACTACTCCAGAGGAGAGATGCACATATCAATGACTTCTTATCAATGAATGCCATTTTGAAAGAAGTGGTATGTAGACATCATGAAAAGAGTGATAGAAATCATGTCAAACATAAACGTACAGATATTGTTCATTAGTGTTATTTCTATTTTGTGTGTGGTGACTTACATAAGGGACAATATGCACCTTCAGCACTGTACACCTATCACAGCAGCTTTGGGTGAGAAACTACATGTGTGAAAATTAGTATTCCGTGGGGTCACCACACTGTCCTGTAAAGGCATAGGCTGCCAAAGGAGAGTTATTTCAACAACTGATGTATGTTGTGAGACACAGAAGAGGAACCTTCAAAATTATTGTGAGTGTCTCTTTTATACTGAATGAAGTGATCTTTTAGTGTAGTTCACGAGTGTGATGATGAAGGGAATAAATAATTTGTTAAGTCAAAAGTGACATAGTAAGTTCTTTATAAAAATGTGAAGCATCAAAGGCATCAATTTTGAATTTTAAAGTAATTATAACAGAGTTTGAGAAGAAGTATAGAAGATTAGGTACAGAATATAATACATCATTGTATTAAATAGTTACACCGCATGACACCTGACTGCGGTGTTAGGAGACAAACGAAATGAAAGGGAAGCTGTGTGGACAGAGGAGTGAGACAAGTGTCAGAGTCCTGCACAACTGAGTAAGCGAGCACAAAATGTGATATCAGGAAACCACAGCCTAACTTGATAGGCTGCCCACACTACCTGTCATATTCATGCACGGAAGTTGTGACGGAGCCTTATACAATGTACAGATACAGTTTAAGTCCTTTTGGTCACACATATTATAAACTTGCCAGTCAGTACTATAGGCAAAATGCCAAAGGTGGTGGTGTATGCATTTATCTAAATCCCAAGCTTAAATTTAAGTTAAGATATGAGGCTAAACCATTAATCATAGAAAAGAAAATAATTGTTGCAGCAATTTACAGATCACCATCTGGAGATACTGAAGTCTCTCTTAAGAATTCGGAAGAAATGCTCAACATTTTCTCAAATGAGAACTCTACCATAATTCTTTGTGGTGACTTTTATATAAATCTATTGGTCCAGAGTTCAGTAAAAAACAAGTTTTTAGACATACTAAAAGCTTCAACATGTTCCCCCACATATCAGCTCCCACTAGAACTACAGATTCTAGTGAAAGCTTAATAAATAACATCATCTCCAATGTGGTCACACATGAAGTTGCAGTTACTAATGTGAATATAGGATTATCGGATCATAATGCACTAACCTTTAATCTCACTGCAGCTCCCAAGGAGGAGGAAAATAAAAAGGAGTACAAACGATTTTTCTCTACTGAAAATTGTAATCAGTTCAAAAATAATTTTAAAAATGTGCCGAGAGCTCTGGCCAAACTGCAAACAAACACAAATGATGCTTCCACTTTTATGGCATACTTTGAAATGTGTTTCCCACAAAAACTTTTGAGTTACAGATCATCTGGATCCAAAGGGACCTGGATTACACCCGGAATTACAAAGACAAGTGAAACCATGAAATTACTAAGTTTAAAGTTAAAAACATGTCATGATCAGCAGTTTGTTGAGTATCAGAGGACATACAAACAGACTTACCGCAAAGAAATATCAAAAGCAAAATTATTAAGTGATGATAGATTAATAAGGCAGGCTAGTAACAAGTCCAGAATGATGTGGAAAATGGTAAAAAAAAAAGAAAGAAAAAACTGGAGTCAAACTAAAGAACAGAAAATCAATCTTAAAAATAATGAAAATATCCCCATAGAAAAAGATGCCATGGCAAACTATGTAAACAATTATTTTGTGAATATTCCCCTTACTTTAAGTAGTAAATTTAAGTAACTACCAACATTTATGACTCCAATGGTATATACCAGCATGATGGCAGTCCCAACAGACGAGCATGAAGTTCTAAAAGTCATTAAATGCTTGAAATCGAAATTTTTCTCTGGTTTGGATGCTGTACCTGTATCAATAATTAAGAAAATTGCTCCATGTGTAGTCAAACCTATAGTGCACATAGCAATTTTGTCCTTTAGTGAAGAGATTTATTGTATTTTTTTGCATGGAGACACCAACTGGTGTCTTTTGCAAACGTCATAGCATTTTTTACAAGTTTAGTACAATATATACATACATACATACATATATATACACAATAATTTATTTTAGTTTAATATTAATGTTCACTTAAAGAGTATAAACACTTGTCAATCAAGAAATGTTTCAGTTTCACTTTGAATAAGTTCCCTTTGTGGCACCTTATAGAGCTCGGTAATCTGTTGTACCATATTTGACCACTATTGCATGGACTATGGTCTGTTGTTTTTAATTTTGTTCTTTGTCTGTAGTAGCAGTCTTTATTTCTTGTATTATAGGCATGCATATCAGAACACTTTAATTATATTTTTTGTGACACATCAAAACAAAGAAACAATTTGTAATGATACAGTGAGTAGACTGTGAGGTATTTATGATGAACAAAGATTTCCCTGCATGAATCCCTATACCCTAATCCATAGATAATTTTGATTGCTCTTTTCTGTAGGGTTAATATTCTGTTCATATGTATGTTGGCAGCACAACCCCATATCTCTATCCCGTAATTAATCTGTGCAAAAATGGTTCCATAATAAATTGTTTTTAATGTCTGATGTGGAACTACTTTTGATAACTGGCTGATTAGATGTAAAGAACTGCTGATTTTATTGCATAAAAATTTGATATGGTTTACCCATCTTAGATTTTCATCTAGGTGAATACCTAGAAATCTGCAGCCTTCTGTGTCCACTACTTCAATTCCACCTATGTTACTGATAGAGGTTTGGTGTGAGTTTGAAAGTTTAAAAGACAATAACTGAGATTTACTGATATTAACTTTCAAACCTTGATCTTGAAAATAAGTAGTTATTTGCTGTAGTCCCTCAGTTGCTACCAACGTTAACTCATCATTTTGTTTACCAAGAAATAACAGTGAGGTATTGTCTGCATAGGTTACCAATTGGGAGTTGAAAGGTTGCTCTATATCATTTATGTACACCAGGAAAAGGAAAGGGCCCAAAATTGAGCCCTGGGGTACACCTTGTGAGACTGTCTCATATTTGGACTGGAAATTAATGATCTGATTATTGATTTTGTAAGTCAGCTTTGTACACTGCATGCGGTTAAATAAATATGTAGCCAGCAATTGCATGGATGCAGCACATTTACATTGTATGACTCAAGTTTACTTAAAAGTAACTCATGGTTTACCGAGTCAAAGGCTTTAGTAAGGTCTAGAAATATGCCAGCTGTTTGCATTCCTTGATCAAGGGCACCATACGTTTTGTGAAGAAATTCCGTAGTTGCTGTGATAGTGCTATGATCTTTTCGGAATCCATGTTGTCTCTCTGTTAGGGACTTATTTTTCAAGAAAGTGTCACTAAGTTGTGTCAGCAGCACAACTTCAAATACTTTGCTGAAGACAGGTATTAATGATATGGGCCTGAAATTTGAAACCTCTTCCTTAGATCCTTTTTTATGCACTCGTTTAACTGTGCTCCATTTCAATACATTTGGAAATTTATGTTCTCTGATACTGCAGTTTACCAGGTGGGTGATTATTTTAACTAATTCCTTATTACATTTTTTAATCACAATACTACTCAAACCATCCCATCCGGATGAGAACGTATTCTTTAGGTTATTTATTATCCTGCCTATTTCTTTTTCACTTACTTGTTTGAATTCAAAAGGTGGCTCTTCAAAAGGGCAGAGCTTTACCTCACTACTCACAACTGTGTTATTAATTGGACTAACAGCTGCAGATATAAAGTATTTATTGAAAATATTGCAGACTTTATTAGGATCTTTGTGTTTCCTTCATGTCTTATAGTTAAAATTTCAGTTTCTGGGTTTGGTGTGGCTTTGTGAAATTGATTTATAATTCTCCATGAGGTCTTGGCTATATTGTCTGATTGAGCTATTTCACTGCTGTATATCTGTTTTCTTAGATTTGAAAGCTCTTTCTTAAAGATTTTCTTGGCTTTGTTGTACTTGGCCTTAAAAACCTGCAGGTTTGTTGACTCGTGTAACACGTCCAGGTCCTGGATGTTTTGCCTGAGTTTTACCATATTTACTGGAAGTATCAGTCTGTTGGTTTTTGCACTTTGGTTATGGGTGAACACTCTTTGTATTTTCTTGACAGGGCAGCATCTGTCAAAGTGTCTTAGCATAGTATCATAGAATTTGGCCCATTTGTTTTCAGATCCTTCAGTCTGGTAAACCAGATCCCAGTCTTCTATAGCTAATTTATTTCTTAGGGCAAGGATGTTACCCTCTTTTAGGATTCTTTTATTTTCGATAACTTTTGTCATTTTTGGGATGCTTATGTTTACATACTCTACAAGCTGGCATTTGTGGTCAGAGTAGTGAAAATCCATATTCCAGCACCTAACACTGTCTTTAATTACGTTATACTATGTAAACATATAAATGTAGTAAATAGTGATACCAGGGTAACAAAGTCCATATCTAGCAAAATTAATGAGATTATATGAGTTAAGAGTATCTATTAACCTCATATTACACAAACTGGAAGATTTTGCCTCAATATTCAGATCACCAAGTATAGTTAGGTCACTGGGACCACAACGTCCCACTACTCTACTAAATATGTCTATAAAGCTAACTACATCAGCCTTTGGTGGATGGTAAATCCCAATAACTTTGTTTTCTCATAACCTCTCTACACTCTTTGGTGTGGACTTCAATGGCTGTCACTTCAATCAAGCCTTCTTTGCTGTACTGGTCTAGATAGTTTATTTTCTTGTACTCGAGATTCTCACTAATGTAAACTGCCACACCACCACACTTACGTTGCTGTCTACAATAACTATTTGCTAAGGAGTAGCCCTCTAGTGTACAGTAAATAATTTCATCAGATTTTAATCCATGCTCAGTTAACACTACTATATGAGGTGACTGCTCACTTACAAAAACCTGTAATATATTAAGCTTATTTCTAAGGTACTGTAGGTTTAGGTGCATGAGCCTTAGTGGTATTTTTAACTGGTCACTCTGATTATATTCCTTTAAAATGCACTGAGTTGGTTCACTTACATAAGTTCTGGATCCAAGCACTAAAAGTGTTCCTTTTTTTTTTGCGATCTTGCATTTCTCGATCTACTACCCAACCTGGCTTCTGCCTGTCTAGTTGTCAAGGTAGCTGTTGAGGTGACTTCTTGCTCCGTACAGTCCGAGGAGTTGCCGAGCTGCCTGGTGTTGCAGTAACTGGAGTTGTATACTACACCACATTTGATTGAGTAAGTGATGATAAACTTAAAATCTCTAAAGTGATACCTCTATACAAAAATGGTGTCACACATAAAATAGAAAATTACTAACCTATATCTCTCCTCCCATCCTTCTCCAAAATACTTGAGGAATTAATGAAAATCAGGGTTACAAAATATCTAGGAAAACATAAACTAATAAATAAGTCAACACGGTTTTCGAGCAGAGCACAGTACAGAAACAGCCATATTTGACAGAAATAGTAAGAAATTTGGAGTCAAATAAACAGGTTGTTGGAATTAATCTAGATGTAGCCAAAGCCTTAGATACTGTGAACCATGTAATATTAATAGGGAAATTTGAAGCAATATGCATCAGGGGTACTGTTAAAAAATGGTTTGAATCCTATTTGAAAAACAGGTCACAAGTTGTTGAGCTGAGGTCACCCAACAATCTTCACAATTTTAAACCCATATCTGAACCAAAACAAATTTAAATAGGTGTTCCTCAGGGCAGCACTCTGGGCCCATTGTTATTTCTAATTTATATCAATGATATACAGGCTCCAGACAGCTCAGCCAAAATTCTACTATTCGCAGATGACACAAGTATCATAATTAGTGATAAAAAAGAATCACTGTGTACTACAGCAGAAAAAATGCTCTCATACATACAGTCATGGTTTTATTCAAATAAGCTGACATTAAATGGAAAGAAAATGAATTTTATACGGTAAGGGAGCAGGTGACAAGGGGAAAATATGTGCCTTATGCTGGATAGCAAACAAATAGAAAAAATGTGCACCACAAAGTTTCTGGGAATGCGAATTGATCAAGATTTAAACTGGAATGAAAACAGTGTGCATCTTACTCAGAAACTTAGCCCAGCATGTTTTGCCTTAAGAATAATATCCAAGGTATGTAGCAAGGCATGTATTAGAGCGGTGTACTTTAGTTATTTCCTATCAGTTGCAAGCTGTGGCATAAGCTTTTGGGGAAAAACCATGTCAAGACTAAATGACATTTTTATTATGCAAAAAAGAGCTATTTGTATCATGATACACAGCCCACCACAAAGTCACTGTAGACCCTTATTCAGACAACTGAAGATACTGACAATACCATTGATATATATCTTTAAATGCCTGGAAATGATCAGTAAAAATAACTGTGATCTCCAAACCAACTCAAGCTACCATGATCACAATATAAGATATTGTAAAGACTTCCATGTTCCCTATGTAGCACAAACTAGAAGTCAGAAACATGTTAGCCGCTTAGGAATAAAGCTTTTAAATGCACTTCCATCTCAAATTAAAGAATTGAAAGGCAAAAATAATTTCAAGCATTAAGTAAAAAATACTTGATGAAAAAATGCTACTAGAGTGTAAGTGAATACCTGTCTCAGGCTGTGGATTGAAACCTGTACTTATTTTTTTAAAATTTAAACTAATTTAATTGTCTTTTCAACTTCATAATTACGGTACTTATGAAAATTCTGTTAAATATTTGTAATACGTTTTGTGTACAAGGCATATTTCATGATCTGTAATTGTTTATCCTCAGCATGTACTTTTGTTTTTGTGTAGTAAGTTCTTGTACACTACTTATGTTCTATGTGTATGTAATTTGTTTTGCTATTTGTATATGTTTGTCCATTTATTTTGTGTATGTGTTGTTATGAGTTATGTGTAATCAAATGACAAATCCTATATCACATGTGCTATCTATTGGATGATAAATAAATAAACATCGAAAGGAACAGGCACCACACTTTTATAAATATTCATGCCTGATGCAATATTGGCCTTTCAGTTCAAGTGCACTGCAATGTCAGATATCCCACAGGAATACAGTAGACCTGCAAGCAAAGAAGGCTAATACACAGGGTACACTACTGTGGAGATTTGGGTTAGGAAGGAAACAGACTGTTACCAAGAGTGCAAAAGAAATTTTCATCTGTCACCAATCAGTTGTTTGAATGCCCTATTGCAATAGAAGTCAAATTTCTTTCATCATGCCTCAATGTTTCACTCCAAAGACATTCAACATGTCTATAGTGTTTGGCTACATCCAGCAATGTCTTCTCATTTATGTGTAAATAATCTTGCAACATGAGACAGCCAATGCAGTGAGGAGTAAGACTGGAGTCAATGTGTACACATTGAGGAAGTAAATAGGGGGATCTAGCCAGTGAAGTATAGAGTACATTTTGATTGGTTATGAATGGAAAGATCAAGTCTAGTAGGTACATATTGCACATATACAGCCTTGCATTATTGTGTTTACAGTCAGGAACCACTCATTTAAAGCAACACATTTGTGATAAAACCCACACTGAGACAGCTCCTTCAGAGATACTGGAAGTAATAAACAATAGTATAACATGGAAGTGTGTTGCAATGTGTGCCAGAGACAGGAGTCCTCATAAAGCTGTTTCTGATGAAGGTTGCAAAGAACTAGGCCAGTGATTAACACATTTAGGTGCACAGTATAAAGAATTCAGTAGTTCAGATGCCATCTCTTGTGAACTTGGTTTTCTTTACACCTAAATTTCTGGATTTAGGACATGAGTAAATGTTATGAAAATCAGAGGAGAGTAATGCTGTTTAGAACATTTCACTGGACATGTTTCATAATTTTCTTATTGTCTCCAACTAGGGTACCAGAATAATAAAACTTTCGGAAAACCACAAAAGGATTTCTTGTTTTGTTCTGATCTGTGTTGTAAGATATAATTTAAAATTAAATTAATCACTGAATAAAACAGGATTCTCAGTCTTTTACATTTATTAACCTTCAAAATAAGCAAGGTGTTACACCGACATAGCAGGGTTCTCAGTGTTCCATAAACCACTCTCAACTAGAATGATCACACCAATCTCCCTCCACCCCCCCCTTCACCATGTTGTGATGAAATCACAATAATTTGTTTCAAGACAAAATTATCGTAAACACTAAAAATCAGATGATGTGAGTCATTTGTGGAACATCTGCTGTGCTTACCATAATCAGGGTCCCTGGGGAGCACACGGAGTATAATTAATTTCTGGAGCTGCTTGACCCACATTTCCTTTTCATCTACCTCATTGATTTGTGTACAGCATGCTTCACAGAGGATTCCTTTTTTGTCAATTTCTACGTTCCACAAGTATATTATTTCAGCCAGCCTCTGGCTGAGGCTGATTCTGGTGGTGCTGGTGAGGGCAGTCATGGGAGTCCCTGTAATTCCCACCGGTTCACAGCACAAAAAACAGCTACTTGTCCTGCCTGGTAGATGTTCTTGGAACTGGAAGTACAAGCAAACACAAATCTGTCTTAAGTATTTGTCAATATTCATTTATGTTACACTGGACTACAGTACTGCATACCCTAAAAGGAGTACCTGTAACCACTACAACCAGTTATATTTGTGACAGTATTTTTGTTGTGCTTATCTGCAACTAAACATCTCTGCTATATGGTGAGTAGCAACTTTCCTTTCCAGGGCAACTTGGGGACAAGCTACTTAACTTTAGGTGTATGTGCGATGCTGTGCTCTAATATGAAAAGCCACCGTGAACTACTTATCCAATTCTTTGACGTGAGCCCTTCTATCCTACTGTGTTTTCATTACTCCACTGAAACACCACATTTCGGAAGACACAACACAGCCCACCTCTAAGTTTACACTGGAGCAGTAGGTGACAATTTCATTCTTTTTGCAACAAAATTCAACCATATTGAGCTCATCTCTTAGATATACATTTCACATGGCAATCTAACACAGTGAGTTAGCTTGAGCATCAATATGAATTGCAATAAAAGAACATGTTTGACCTGCTGCTGCTCACAGTGTTTATCCTCACGCAATAGCCACACTGAGGACAACCTTGGAAGAAAGTGGCACTTTCTCCCACTTTAGGGGTCAGTAAGACAACAGGACAACCCTGCAAGCTAAATCAGTAAATATAAATGAAATATAGACATCTTTAAAAATTCAGTCAATGCCAGTGACAAATTGGGACAGGCAGTACAAAGTTTTCATGATCTCAGATGAGAATCAGAATGTAGAAGAGAGACAGGAAGCCAAATGGAGGAGTGAAACAAGAAACTGGTAGTGTGAGAGATCTGCCAGGGAAACAAGATCTAAACCCTGTCAATGACACAAATTTTATATGATGGTACTTGCTGTCTTTCACTGTCCCGCCTCTTCACTAATTTTGAAAAAGGCATTTAAATTTCTTGAGTCTTAGTTAGAGCAACACGACACCATTGAATGAATATATCCAAGCTTAACAACTTATACAAACTAAAAGCATTTTTGCAGTAAGAATTAATGGTTTGTGGATTTAATAAAGTGCTAGTTATTCAAATCATATTATATTATTCATTAAAAAGACAATATTCAGAATTAAAATAAGTTATATTTCTACAAGTCCAACTGTGATGAAGAAGTAAGATAGATAAGCACAGACTTTCAGGAAAACCAAGCAGATCTATAAGAGGGGTGGCCAGGTGGCAGATGGCTAACAATCTAATGCCATGCAACTGTCACTTACAGTACAATGCTGGTTTATAATAAACTCTTAATCGTCAGTGCATGTGTCAAGAGGAACTAGAATTCAAGGCTGTCTTTTAACAATGACAGCATTGCTGAACAAAGGACTGATAATTAAATATTTATTGCAAAATATATTCCAATTTGCTCAATTTTACCAGTAAAATGTAATAGTTCATAAATTTCGATAAGATATTTATTCTATTTTACTTTTAAATTTTCTAAGTATGTCATTTAGCCAGGTACATCTTTCACATATTTTTCCTTTACTCTTCCCCTAAAGAATGGTTATAGTAAAAGGATTGTAAGCCATAAATTATGGCCACAAAGGGGCAAGGTGGTTCTGAAAATACAGATCAAAAGGTGCCAATGGAATTACTTTATTTGATTTACATCAGCTACATTAACTATTTTTACCCCATTTCCAGGGTTCTGTTATATCAGATTACACACATCACTTCAGTTTTTCACACTAAGTCATTGACACTTAGTTCAATAGTTCCTTATATATGAAGAAACATTGCTTCACTTCTAAAGAACCCAATTGTGCATTTCCAGGGAGTCCAGTCAAAGCTGCAAAAGGGTTCCACATGTTCTTAACACTTTGATTGTTTTATTCTAGAGCACAAGAACAACTAAGGTCATATGTGCCCATGTCAGAGCATCTGAAAACTAAGACAAAAAAGAAGTTAAAAGTAAGTGCACATTAAGTTGAATCTACAGAAGAGAGACAGTTAAAACCAAAAAATTCCTTGTGGAGAAAGTTGCATAAAATTTCGCATAGACAACAGAGGTCGTGAACTAAAGATTAAATGTCATTTGCCATACTGCTACGATATATGAAAGGTAAAACAGGGTCAACCAAACTGTGCAGTTTTCGCTAAAATGGGTAATAACTCAGGCAACAAACATAAATGAAAACATAAGTAATTCAAAAAAGGAAATTCAGTCAGGAAATGGGGGATTGTCAAAGGCTGATGACAAGCAGCTGGACTTTCGTGGAGCTTGTTCCCATGAAGGGGGGACCAGTTGCGATGCCCAAGGGTACCACCTGCTGACCGATGGCAACACAGAGATCATTAGATGGTATGGAAGAACTAGCAGGCTGAGGTAGTCTGTTGCCTTGACAGCAACAACAGAAGCTGCATTTCATATCAGACTGACATGACCAGGTACCCACAACATCACAGTAGCTCCATAAAGAGTGAGCAAGTGGAAGCTTTCTTCAACCAGTTGCACTGAGGGATGGGCCTTGTGCAGCACTCAGAGGATCTGAAGGGTTACGAGAGAACTGGAGCAGATGACAATTGAAAAGCCTGTGTCACCAAATGTAATGTGTGGCTTGATACAGAAGAAAGAGCTCTGCTGTAAATACTTAGCTGTGTTCTGGAAGCTGGTACCGAAATTTGTCAATGCAAAATGACAAAGGCACACGAGACACCACAGTCAGACTGCCATTAGTGTACACAAATGTACTATTGCTACATTCTGTGTGAAGGTTGAGAAACTTATGCAATAGATCAAATCTGGATTAGTGTTCTTACGAAGTCTGTTGTGAAGACAGGCTGCTGCATGAAGCCGAGGTTGGCAAAGTGGCAGGTAGCATGTATTTAAGCAGCTGGAGCAATAGCCAAAAGGGAAGTAACGGAAGAAGGACGCACCTCACACTGGTGGTGAAAAGAATCATCAAAAAAGAGGGCAGAGGATGGGTGGCCAGGCATGGCAAACAAACGCCATGTGCACCTGTTTAGGAGAACATCGCACCAGTATGACTGTGGTAGTTCAGCAGCTTCTGCATTCATACTCTCAACTGGGCTAGCATAAAAGGCTTCAGTAGCCAGACAGATGCCATGATTCTGTAAGATGGACGCATAAAAAGAACACCAATAGCCTAGTTTTGAATGGGCAAGGGATCCGTAGGACTGGAGGAGAGAAGTCCAATCCACTCCCCAGGAAGTGCTGTTGAGGGGACATTGAGGGACAGGGTATAGCAGACAGCAGAGTAAGACATGGGAGGACTAAGAAAATTTCCTATCAAGCATGAGAACCCAGGAATTTTGCAGTTTCAGCAGACAGAAGAGCAACAGGCTCAAGATGTAGAGACAGTGGAAGAAACCCATTGCACCGCCAGAAATTCTTACAATCAGTTTTGTCAGTGGAAAAGGAAAAGTCTTTGTCAATGCTCCATGAGTGAAGATGATCAAGACATCACTGAAGATGCTGCTCAACAAGACTAGTCTGTGGGAAAGTGCAATAGACCGAAAAATCATCAATGAAAAGGAAGCCAGAGATGCCCTGCGAGAGACAGGCCGTAACAGTATCAATGGTGACAGCAAGGAGGATAACACTCGGGGCAGATCCCTGAGGCACAGTGTTTTCCAGGATAAATGGGTTTGACGAGCCAAAACCCTTAGATACCTTGAAAGTTGTCTTTTAAAAATTCCTGAAGGGAATGGTGCAGGCCTCCTCAGAAGCCCCATGTGTAGAGAGTACAGAGTATACCAGTCCTCCAGCATGTGTTTTACACTTTCTCCAAGTCATAAAATGCAGGTACAGTGTTATTTCTGCAGAAATGTCATGGGTTGACAAAGTTATGAGATGGTCAACTGCAGAATGGTGTGTTGGAAATCCACATTGTGCAGTGCTTAATAGATTGCAAGACTCTAGCCGCCACACCAGCCAGACCTGAATCAAATGTCCCAACACCTTGCAAAGACGGATGGTGAGAAATGGGACTAGAACTAGAAGGAAGGTGTTTGTCCTTACAAGGGCATAGGTAAGGAAGGGTATGACAGTGGCTTTACACAAATGTCTGGGAAATGCGCCATCTGCCCAGATGCGTCTGTATACATGACGGAGAATGTGCTTGCCCACAGGAGAAGTGTGCTGCACCATCAGAACGCTAACATTGTCTGGTCTTGGGGCAGCTATCAGGAGGAAGTAAGAGCATGATCTAGCTCCCCCATAGAAAAAGTGTCATGTTATCATTCACAATTCTGAGAAAAGAATGGTATCACCCAAGCCTCCTCCACGCCAATGGAGAAGGCAGGGTGAAAAGTGTGTGGAGCTCGAAATCTCTGCAAAATAGTGGCCTAAGGTGTTGGAGACAGCAATAGGGTCCATCATGATATCATCTGCTATAGTCAGGCAGCAAATTTGGGAATGGATCTTGCTCCCAAAGAGCCACTGGAGAGTGGCCCACACAGTGGAAGATGAACTGGAACTGTTAAAAGGACTAGTAAGGCAAATGCATCTAGCTTTTCTGCTTCCCGAAAAATTCAATGACACTGTGTATGCAGCTGTTTATAAAGAGCACAGCTTGCCATCACAGGATGATTGTTAAAAATGTGGAGAGCACATCTCCAAGGGCGAATTGCATCACAGCATGCCTCAGTCCACCGAAGGACCAGGACACAGCATGGTAGAGGTGAGTGTGAGGACGGCAATGTTCTGCAGCAGTAAGAATAATGTGGATAAGGTATTCTACCTGGTCAGGACAACTGAGGAAATCATGTTTGTCAAAGGGCACGGGTGAGGAGTAAAGCCTCCTGAAAGCCTTAAAAAGCTGCCATTTGGGTTTACATGTAGGTGAGGTAGGTGTCCGCAAACAGAAATGGTAACTTGAGTATGTCAGAGAGAACACAGCACTCGAGGTGACTGGCAAGCTGGACAGTGCCAAACGAGAAATCCAAGTGGGAAGGTGTGTGTGGATTCTGAAAGGAATGCGAGTGCCCCAGTGTTAAGGTAGATGAGGTTGAGTAGATTGAGGTGATCAGCTGAAAGGGCGCCTGTCTGATAGGTTCTGTGAGAGCTTCAAATGGGATGGTGACATTAATGTCACTGAGCACAAAAAGGGATGGGAGAGTTGGCCAATAATCTGGAGGAAGGCTGCCAAGGTGACACTAAGTGATGGAGAGATGTAAATGGTACAAAGAGAAAAGGTGAAGCAAGGAAGGAAAATGCTGACTGCAACAGCTTGCACCCGGGTGTTCAGAGAGATGATGTGACTATGAACATCACCCTGGATGAGTAGCATGACTCCCCCATGAGGTAGAAAGCCATCCTTGGGCGGGAAGATCAAAGAGGACTGAAAAAAAAAACATGTGAGTGGCCAAAGCAACGCAATTTTGTTTCCTAGAGGCAGAGAACAAGTTGGCAGTGCAATTAAAGAGCAGCCGTAATTCCTCCTCATTGGATCTAACACTGAACATTCCATTGGAGGAAAGTCATGACAGGGAAAGGGCTGGAATGAAAAATGCAACCATCTGGGTGACGCCCCCTCCCCCCCTTCAGAGTGCCAAACTTTGAAGAATCACTGCTACATGGTGCAGGGGCTGAAGGATTTTGCTTCATGAGCTCCACAAAGGTGTCAGCATTCTCCCTTACTCTGCCTGCAGATTCCAGGGTAGAAAAATAGTTGGCGGTGACCATTTGCCTTTGGTTGGTTTCTTGGATCCTTTGCAGCTGACTGATGAGGAGTCAGATGTTTGATGGCTGGAGGGACATCATAAAAAGTCTTCGTATGAGTATTCCTTCTATCCTCTCTGGCTTGCTGGTTGTGTAGCAGGTGATTTTGTTGTTGGAGGTGAAAATTTAATGGCTTTTTGCAGATGAGAAAGCGGTGGGGATATACCGTGGTGGTGATGAACTTGATGTTGCAAGTCTGCATGTGCATGTCCTTTGTGGAGCGAGGTACACCAAGAATGGTATTGTAAGTTCCAGTTGGTAAAATGCAGGCCTGTCGACTAGCCAAGAACATGTGAGCAACAGGGTAAGGCACTTTTTCCTTGATCCTGATCTCATGGATGGTCCACTCATTAAGATACATGGGACAATCTCTGGAGGAGACAGCACGGGTGAAATTGCAGTTGATACAGTGGAAAGGAGGCAGCAGGCAGTATCACTTTTGAGCATCCCTACCATAAGTAACACATTTGACCAGGTTTCAGTGGGAGATTCAAGTGTGTGTGTGTGTGTGTGTGTGTGTGTGTGTGTGTGTGTGTGTGTGTGTGTGTGTGAGTGAGAGTGATTACTGTTATATCCTAGCAAGTAATGCCAACCGAGCCCGCTGCCAAAAGGTTGGCAGCATCAAAGTCTGGACACCGTCCGCATAAGCAGTGCCAGCGATACAGGAAATTGCCGCAAGTCTGCACGCGCCACCGCTGGCTTCTGGCTTCTTAAGCGCTGGAGTCGCGAGCGCTAGGACAGTTCTGTATTCACCGCTCAGTTGTATACTCGCCACCGATTTGTGTACTTGCTAGTCAGTTGTGTGTTCATCGCAGCAGAGTTGTTGTTTGTCGTCAGCCGACGCTGACCTAGCCGCTCCGACTCGAACTAGACAGATTTCTATAGACACGGAGTTCACTACTGTGTTTCTGTATCTTCGTTAATAAAGATAAGTACCGACTTTTATTTAATCAGAGTGTTTGGGTTTTCATCTTTCTGTTCACTGTTCCAGCGGACCGGTCGGCCCGCTATTAAAAGTGTGGCGGTGACTTCGTAAGCCGTTTCTACAGCGAAGTGTTTGTCGCTACGAACGCCGCCACAAAAATTACTGTTACAAAGACAAATTGAAACGTTGGTCTGTCCATTCTTGAACCATTCCCTAAACTTTCTGTTCTCACACTGTAGCTCACTAAGAAAATTCTGGTCAGTGCACTGAGCTTAACACTCCTTCATTTTTGTTTCTCTGTTTGCAAGCAATGCTCACCACCAGCATTACATTAAATTCTGCTGAGTAGACAGTTACCTATTCAGCATCTTTCCAAAGAAACTACAATGAAACATTATATGATAGTGTAAAGACTGTAGTGAAGTAATTTTGTCAAAGTAATGCGACAAAGATGTGTGTCAATGATATTTTTACAGTGTAATACAGCCATGAAGAGCTGCCCAGTGGGCATAAACAGTCATCAGAGTATAGTGATGGCAGCCAACATCTCACTACTGACAAGGGAACTACTCCAAGTTCAAACACCTACAACCAACTGCAAACATACTTAAAACATGGTGATGTACCCCTCAAAGTGGCTATCAATGGTATTCACCCATAACAACACATATGTGACTGCTAACATCAGTGTACTGGTCTCACTGCATTGTAACTTTTCACATAGTACAGATGAGGCCGCTGCTGTATTTGGTAGTGAATCAACAGACGGAAGTCATTTAACCCTTAACTCAAGAGACAACTATTTTGTAACGTATACCATGAGCTCCACAGCTCATGGTCTCGTGGTAGCGTTCTCACTTCCCGAGCATTAGGTCCAGAGTTAGATTCCCGGCGGGGTCAGGGATTTTTCACCTGCCTCGAGATGACTGGGTGTTGTGTCGTCATCATCATCATCCATCCATCCATCCATCCATCCCCACTACAGTTGGAGGAAGGTAATGGCAAACCATCTCCATTAGCACCTTGCCTAGTATGGCAGTGCAGGTCTCCCGCATTGTTCCCATATGCTCTGTCATGAAGCATGGGAATTGATTTCCATTTCATACCACAAGGAGGGGTTTTTGGGAGCCCAATGTTTAAACTGGGATCAAGGCAAAAATGATTTGAAATTTTTAATTTATGCTATATAACATTTATTTTTACAATTATTTAAGTGTTGTCTAAATGCTTCTAGTTTATTTTACTGCACTAAACAAAGCCTGCAGCATTTTACTAGTTATCACACTAACGCACAATTTTGTGTGGTTCTTTTAAATAGTACACATAAACAGACTATTAGAGTACTGAGTTTTACATCCTGTAAAATTATACAACCTCTGTAGCAAATAAATTTACAAATAAAATTACGTCTAGGGTTTAAAATTGCACATAAAAAGTCCACCTAATAGGGACAAAAAGAAACTTTGTCAAATTGAAATTCATTGCCAGGAACAAATTTTTCTTATCACCACTCTTAACACAATTGATTTTAACAGACTAAGTATTTCCTTGAAGAAACAGACAAATCCTCATCACAGCTTTCCTGAAGTTCTTCCTCTGAATGATACTCTAGTTCAACAGCAGAACTGTGGTCACTGGCTAATGTAAAATCATTGTCTTCTTCATCTTCTTCATCTATTTCTTGATCTATATCAGTGACACCTTCCTGCATAGACCAACTAACAATTTCATCAAATTCGGGAAAGTTAAAAATGACACAATTGCACCAACACATTTTGAACTATACAGTACCATACTGAAGAAAACAGGTATGTAGTTCACGAGGCATGGTCCAGGAGATTCCAATGCCAATCAGTAACACATGTCAAAAATAAACACAGAAAGTGATAATGTAATCGACAACAAAACGTCATAGGCTTGGCAATTTAAGGAGGTTAGGTGGAGTATAGAAGCATTCCACCACAACTGTCCTTGGAGAGCGAGTTCGAGAATTTTCATTCACTCTGAGAGACCACACCTTGTGAGTTGAGGGTTAATCCTGTGAATGTTGTTCAGGTGCTGTGCAAAAACCTAAGTCAGATTTACACATTCAATAGTGAAGATGTAAGCGGAGTGGAGGATGGGATGTTATATGATATAATGGAAAAGTGTTATGGGACATTAATTAAACTTCCAGGCTAAGAGCCCATGGTTGAACAGTAGAAATTCTTCCTCCTGATGTTTCATTGCCAATTGCAGGTAACATCTGAGTCGAGCCATGACTGGCTGCTAGGGTTTGGAGGTCGAGTTTATAAATAGAGGACACCACTACTCATCGTGTGCTTTTGCAGTTAAACTCACTCTAACATCATTACTCTCAATCAAAGGTAACCTATTGTAACATCATTGGTACAAAGCCAACACCATATCTTATCCAAATTTAAGCCTTCATTTTTGCTAAAATTATTGTGGTGTTTATAAATCTCGATGGCTTTTTCTGTACATACATGCATAATAATGTGATGTCTTAGCTAGCATGCTCATTTCACTAAATTTTATTTTGTGATCACCATCTTTTGAAAAACCATGTTCTGTTAAAGCGGATTTGCCAGTTTGTGTTCTGTGTAGTGCGAATTAACACTTCCTTTTGTTGGTCCAATATAAACCTTCTACAATTACACACTAGTTTATACACCACAGGTGTTGCAAAAAGATGTCGTGCATCTTCCACAAACGTTAAACATCCACTAATCTGCTTGGTGGGTCTGAAGAGTAGCCAGAACTTTCCCAATATGCTCCATAATATTGTAAATAAATGAAAGAAAAACTTTACCACCCAATGGTGATGGTTCTCTCTTCTATGAGAGAGTGCTCGATCTCTCTCTTATCAGTGTATTTGTTTTTCTTAAAAGCTGTTCACAAGTGATTTAGTTCCTCTCACAAATAAACTGGCTCACTGATTTTGTCACCCCTGTTTGCCCAATGATTTAATGGCACCTCTCTTTGGCCTGGGATGATGGTCCGAATCCATATGGAACTAACGATCGGTACGTGTATCTTTCCTTTATACCGTATGACCTGAAGTCCTATTTGCCTATTTAGTCATTAAAGCAACCCAAAAATTAAGCTGTCCATTACTTTCTGTCTCCACAGTAAATTGTATCTTTGGATTAATACTATTTAAATGCACCAAGAAACAATTCACTTCACCCTGACTACATAACACAAAAGGGGGCTGGGTGTGTATCATCTATCATCATCAACAGTGGCTAGATCAGGCTCCATAAAGATTGGGACTTTCTTTGGGCACTGATTACCATGCAGCTGAGTGCCACACAAACCAATAATCATCATCATCATCATCATCATCATCATAACACAAAAGTGTCATCCACATACTGATACCACTTCAAAGGACTTTTATTGGCTCATTGCAGTGTCTGCTGTTGAAAATTTTAGCTTGACTTAGAGGGCTCCAAATTGCCACTCTTTCAGTTTGCTACAGATACATGTCATGGACAGTATAAAGGGACACCCTCCTCTATCATTACTGTTCCTCGAGAGAAGTAGGTGATACCAAAAAATATTTACGAATTCGTAAGAAGGTTAATATTACCTCACTTTTTTTAAAAAAAAGAAAGATTTGCATCTGATTTTGTACATGATACATTATATTTCAGGCAAAAATGTATAAAAATAAATTATTTTGTTTGTTACAATGTACAGCTAAAATTACCTTTTTTTTTTTTAGAAATATTTGAAATTATGAAATATCTGGTGTACTTAAAATTCCTATTAATAATTGTACAATCTGATGATATGTATCAAATTTACTTCTGGATTCATTTATAAAATAATGACATAAATTGGTAAAGATTCATTTGTCAAGAAAATTATAAATTATTCGGAATATTGTTAGTACCACAGAATGGAGTTGTAGTGGGCATGCCTCTGGAGTGATCAGACGTGTTTTTATTTCTGGCAGTAACAATGTAGTTTTCGATTTTGAAGTGGAAATTGTAAAGACAATTTTATTCTCTCACATTTTTCTATATCACACTAACTATTCAGGCAATTCTTCAGGAGGTATTACATCACTTGGAACCATGAGAACCTACAATATCAAAAATTTTAGCTTCAAGAACCAACCCCTAGAAGTGAAGGAATGGAACAACTTTTTAGCTCAACAGATTCAAAGATAATCAGCAGGTTTAATTTAGAGCTTTTTATCCACTGCTTTTTAATACATTGCACCATCCAAAATGCAGCACCACTGTAAATGCAATTCTCAAACATGGGACAAGTTGGTTTACATTTGTAAGCAGCTAGAAATTGCTCCGACTACTGACAAACCATTGACAGTTGCTGCAAATTGGTGTGCTGGGAGAGCTCTAAAGAGCCGTGTACCTGTGATACGTCTACCACAGGTACTTCAAGTACTATGCTCTCTGTGGACCCTGTCTCCTCTGCAGAAAGTACAGGATCTGTTATTACCCATCCACTTAACTGTGAGTGTCATGTTAATGGCACATATAGGCATCCTGTACAGAGACCATGGACAATTCAGTGTGTTGGGCTGATCCCCTAAACGAACACGTTTGAGACGCTGTCTTTCAGTTAAACTGAAACTGGCCCATTGAGAATAATGTCACCGGTCACATGGAAACCTGTCTGATGTCAGGAGGAGGCAAACACAAAAAGGTAGGGTTCTATTAATTGTCAGCAGTTCAAACATATGGAAAATGCCTCAGGGAAACGGCAGTAAGGGACAGCAAAGGACACCAGGTGCACTCAGTGGGCATGCCTGGGGCCTCATTCGACATGTTGAATTCCCTTGCAGCAGCCATTGAGGGAACAGGGTGCAACCAATTGCAGAGTGGTGCACATTGAATGTGAAGAGACTGTCAGAAGGGCTCTGAAGACATTCTTGGATCATTCCAGTGACTGGCAGAAAAGGTTGAGAATACCAGCTTTGTGCGTGGAGTTTCCACGAAGCTCCAAATTTGCAGCATTGTCCCACTCTACTCAGAATCAGAGGGCCACGATCAAATCTAGGAAGGACTGAACCAGAGACTTAGAAAGTTTTACGGTAAGCTACACTGCGACTTCCTGGACTTGCGCCATAAGGTTGAGAACTGAACGGTCCCCCGAAATAGGTTGTGTGTGCTACACATCAGAGGCTGCTACTCAGGTAACTGACTGAGACTGGGTAGCACACAACTGTTTCTTTGATTAGGCAACTCTCCCTCCAATCCAGATAATGACAGCTGTATCAGTGAGAGATCAAAAGAGATACCTCCCCACAGGTGAGAGTATTAAAATCCTAATAATATTTAACTGCCGAATATTTTCAAAGAAGTGCAAGAGTTAGAAGAGCTCATGAAAAGCATTGAAATGCTCATAATACTAGATAGAGAAAGCCAGTAGAAACTTGAAATTGACAGCAGTGAGATTTTATGGTGAAAATTAAGTGTATATCAGAAGGATATTACGATGACCGTAATGATGATTGATTGAGGCAATTGGCTCTCAGCATCATGGTCATCAGTGCCCTGACGAGAAGTCTTACAGGTGGGGACAAAGGCTGTCCCCACATGTGCAGCAGGTTATGAGGTATATAAGTCTGCCTGAAAGTTCTCATAATTTCCCACTGTTGTAACATTGGAATCAGTACCGGTATGGATGGTGGGCAAATCTTCATTGAGAGAGAGCTACCCTAATATCAGTATATAGGACACACATTGCCAAAATATGCTGAGGAGGAAACCACCTGTTAAAGTGCTGTGTCTGATGCAGAGCCTGCTAAGCAGGATCTTGATACGGTGGTGAGGCTGACATGCCTGTGTGGTTGATTTGAGCTGCTGCACTGGCTTCTAAGCCAGTGGTCTAGGGGTAGTGTGTTTGATCAGTAAAAAAAAATTTCATCAGTTCAGGGCTCAAAACCCGCCACTAGTGTAGCTGTACAGTAGTGGATTTCTTTTCCTATATATGCACAATATGTTACATTTATTTACATTCAGAGTCAACTGCCAGAGTCTGCACCGTTGATCAATTCACTGCAGGTCAGTCTGCAAATTCTTACTATCTTCTGGCGTAGCTGCTTTGTATAAACAACTGCATCATCTGCAAATAGCCTTAAAGAGCATCCAACACTTCCTACTAGATCATTTACATATACTGTGCATAGCAATGGCCCTATAACACCTCCCTGTGGTACTCCAGATATTACCTTTACCTCTGTCAATTTAGTTCCATTACGAGTGACATGTTGAGTTCTATCTGCAAGAAAGTCTTGAATCCAATCGCAGGTCTGGTTGATTGCTCAGTTCATTTAAAGAAAGGATAAGGGACCCAACTATCAGGTCATCGGTCCCTTGTTCCTAATAAAACAATGGCAAAAGTGTGAGAATAAAATGGACGAAACATGTAACACAAAACGGAAAGAAAGGAAAAGCCACAAGAATGAAGGGAAGGCAACAAACACTTAAAAAGGAACAGAAGAGGACAAGAAAACAACAGGGAGACACTAGACACAGAAAAGAGTAAAACATAAAATCAGATTAGAGTGGCTGGGAAACCACAAGAATAAAAATGGAAAGCTACCCACTCTGCAACACATTGAAAACCTCCAACCTAAAAGCACTACGGTGAAGTACACAGAGGGACAAAGGACTTGTGCTAAAACCTACATAGAAGTATAAAACCTGCTCTCAGAAATAAAATGTAAGACTAAAGATGCTTTGCAGGCATTGTTGCCCAACACTGAAGGCAGGGTGCTGGGAAAGTTAAAAGTCTGCTGCAGAGTGGCTAAAAGTGGGTAGTCTAGCAAGAGGTGGACGACTGTCATTTGGGAGCCACAGTGACACTGAGGTGGGTACTCGTGCCAGAGTAGGTAACCATGTGTTAGCCACATATGGCCAATGCGGAGCCGGCAGGTGACAACTGAATCCCTGCAAGAGGCCTGCATGGAAGACTTCCACATATCCATAGTCTCCTTAATGTCACACAGTTTGTTGTGCATGCTGTTATGCCATTCCATCTCCCAAAACTGTAAAAACCTGCAGGTCAGCTTCGGAGATGCAGTTTCTGTGTCACCTGTTTGGCCAGCCTGTCTGCAAGTTCGTCGCCGGAGAATCCGACGTGTCCTGGTGGTCCACACAAACAACACAGAATGGCGAGACTGTTCCAGGGAATAGATGGACGCTACCAGAGAGTGGTGTGGGTAGCACTGGTCGATAGCTTGTAGGCTGCTCAATGAGTCAGCACACAGGAGAAATTATTCGCCAGGGCATGAGTGGATGTAATCAAGAGCACGAGCTATGGCCACCAGCTCTGCAGTGAAAACACTGCAGCTAACTGTCAAGTAGTGGTGCTCGACTTGACCTCCATGAACATATGTGAAGCCTACGTGACCATCAGCCATTGAGTTGTCAGTGTAAACCACTTCAGAGTCCCGGAACACGTCATGAATCGAGAGGAAGTGACAGCGGAGAGTGGCGGGGTTAACGGAGTCCTTAGCACCATGTAAAAGGTCCAGACGAAGCTGTGGCCAAGGTGTACACCATGGACGTGCATGTGAAAGAACCTCAAGTAGAGGTGGTAAAGGGAAGGACTCCAGTTTGGAGAGAAGGGACCACACGTGAACTACTATCGTTAGGCCCAATCTGGGCTGTCGATGTGGGAGTTGGACTGCCACAGGTGGGAAAAGGAGATGTTAATCCAGATGCTCAGGTGAACTATGAATGTGTGATGTGTAACTGTTGGGCAGTTGCACATGTCTGATCTGCAGTGGAGGGACACCAGCCTCCACCAGTACGCTGATCACTAGACTCATCCTAAAAGCTCATGCCACTAATCGAACGACACAGTGGTGCACAGGGTCGAGTATGCTGAAGGCGTTACCGAACCATAAACCACTCTCCCATAGTCAATTCGGGATTGGACAAGGGCTCTGTAGAGCTGCAGCAGCATACAGTGATCTGCACCCAAATTGGTGTTGCTCAGGCAACAGAGGGCATTGAGGTGCTGCCAGCAGTTCTGCTTAAGCTGAGGCAGCCAAGTGATCAATCATCGACAACCAGTCCTAGGAACTGATGTCTCCACTACAGTGAGTGGATTGCCGTTAAGGCAAAGTGAGGGTTCCAGATGAACGGTACGATGCAAAAAGAAGTGCATGACACATGACTTTGTGGCAGAAAACTGGAAGCCATGATAGAGCCCATGACTGCACCTTGTGGATGGCTCCCTGGAGGAGACGCTCAGCAACAACAGTGCTGCAGCAGCAGTATGAAATGCCGAAGTCGTCTGCATACAGAGTAAGTGAGACGGAGTGCCTGAGAGCTGCTGCTAGAATGTTAATGGCCACTAAAAATAGACTCTTAATACAGAGCCCTGCAGGACTCCATTCTCCTGGATATGGATGGGACTATGGGAGTCACCAACTTGGACATGGGAAGTGTGGTGCGACAAGAAGTTTTGGATAAAAATCCAGAGTGGTTCCTGGTGACCCCACTCATACAATGTGGCAAGGATATGATGTCGCCGATTCATGTCGTATGCTTTATGCAAGTCAAAAAAAGATGGCAGTCGGGTGTTGCCGTCTGGAAAAGGCTGTTCGGATGGCAGATTCGATGGACAAAAGATAATCAGTGGTAGAGCGACCCTGGTGGAAGCCACCCTGACATGGAGCCAGCATGCCACGTGACTCCAGGACCCAACCCAACCGCCGACATACCATACATTCCAGCAGCTTACAAAGAACGTTGGTGAGGCTGATGGTCTCATAGTTACCCACATCAAGAGGGTTTTTACCACATTTGAGCACCGGAATGATGGTGCTCTCCCACCATTGCAATGGAAGGGTGCCATCGCACCAGAGCCATTTGAAGATAACATGCACATGCCGCTTGTAGTCAGATGAGAGATGTTTAATCATCTGGCTGTGGATGCAGTCAGGCATAGGAGTTGTGTCGGGGCAATGTGCAAGGGCACTGAGGAGTTCCGACTATGTCAAATGGGCGGTGTAGGATTTACTGAAGCGTGTAGTGAACGAGAAAACATTCACTCCCAGCAGCCGCTTGAGTATGTGAAAGGCTGGGGGGGGGGGTAATTCTCTGACACAGAGGCTTAGGCGAAGCGCTCGGAAATCGCGTTTGCGTCGGTACATAACTCGAAATTTTTGGTAACTACGGGGACAGCTGTTGGGGCCTGCTACCGGAAAAGACGTTTGATCTTTCCCCAGACTTTGGAATGTGACATGTGGCACCCAATGATGGAGACGTATTGCTACTAACACTCCTTCTCCCATTGTTTTATAAGGTAGTGAACACGGGCACAGAACCATTTCAAGTATATGAGGTGCTCCAGGGAAGTGTGCCACTTATACTGCTGCAGAGCTCGCCAACACTCCTTAAGTGCTTCAGTGACTTCTGGCGACCACCAAGGGACTGCCTTACACCTCAGGCACCTTAAGAGTGAGGGATCACGTGTTCTGCCACAGAAACAATTGTGCTAGTCACCTGCTCAACCATTACATATATGTTACCGTATGGGGGAGATTCAGCGGTAACAGCAGAGGTGAAGTTCCCCAGTCTGCCTTGTTCAAAGCCCATCTGGGCAGGCGTCCATGTGCCTGATGCTGGGGCAGTGACAGGAAGATGGGGATTGGTCACTCAACACAGGTCATCATGTGCTCTCCAGTGGATAGATGGGAGAAGTCCTGGGCTGCAAATTGATAAATCGATGGCCGAGTAACTACCATGAGCCACACTGAAATGTGTGGTGGCCCCAGTATTTAAGAGGTGGAGGTCAAATTGCAAAAGTAAAGTTTTGACATCTCCAACTCAGTCAGTGAGCATAGTACCAACCCACAAGGGGTTATGGGCATTAACATCTCCCAGACGTAGTAGAAGTTAAGGGAGCTGATCTATCAGTGCAACTAATACTTTCAGGGGTACTGCACCACCTAGAGGAAAGTATACATTGCAGACAGTTATTTCCCACATCGTCCTTATTCTGATAGCCACAGCTTCAGCTACAGATTGTGTCTAGGACATAAATGCAAACTCCACCTGACACTGGACTGTAGTCACTTTGGTTCCTGTAACATCCCTTAAGCTGCGGAAGGCAGGGGTCCGCATTGCTGGGAACCAGGTTTCCTGGAGAGCAACAGAGGCAGCAAGTGTAAAGTGTAACAGTTGCCATAGCTCTGCCTCCACTGGAGGATGACAACATTAGACTGGGAAAGCATGGAACATTCAATGAGGCAGTTTCTGACAAGAATTATACACAGAAGAGTGGAAAAGAAAATTGGGGATGTGCTAGATGACGATCAGTTTGGCTTTACAAAAGGTAAAGGCACCAGAGAGGCAATCTTGACATTGCAGTTGATAATGGAAAGTAGACTAAAGAAAAATCAAGACACATTCATACGATTTGTTGACCTGGAAAAAGCATTTGACAATGTAAACTGGTCAAGATGTTCCAAATTCTGAGAAAAATAGGGGTAAGCTATAGGGACAGACGCTAACATACAATATATACAAGAGCGAAGAAGGAATAATAAGAGAGGACAAACAAAAATTAAGTTTTCAGATTAAAAAGGGTGAAAGACAGGATGCAGTCTTTCCTCCCTACTGTTCAATCTGTACATCAAAGAAGCAATGATATAAATAAAAGAATGCTTCAGGAATGGAATTAAAATTCAAGGCAAAAGGATATCAATGATACAATTCACTTATGACATTGCTATCCTGAGTGAAAGTGAAGAAGAATTACATAAGCTGAATGGAATGAACAATGTAATGAGTACATAATATGGATTGAAAGTAAATCAAAGAAAGATGAAAGTAATGAAAAGTAGCAGAAATGAGAGTGAGAAACTTAAAATCAGGACTGATGGGCATGAAGTAGATGAAGTTAAGGAATTCTGCTACCTAGACAGCAAAATAACCGATGACCAGTGGAGCAAGGAGGACATCAAAAGCAGACTAGCCCTGTCAGAAAGGGCATTTCTGGGTAACAGAAGTCTACTGGTATCAAACATAGGCCTTGATGTGAGGAGGAAATTTCTCAGAATGTAAGTCTGGACCACAGTATTGTATGTCAGTGAAACACTGACTGTGGGAAAACCAGAACAGAAGGGAATCAAAGCATTTGAGATATGGTGCTGCAGGCAAATGTTGAAAATTATGTGGAGTGATAAGGTAAGGAATGAAGAGGTTATGCTTAGAAATGGAGAGGAAAGGAATACACAGGAAACACTAAAAGGAGAAGGGACAGGATAACAAGACATCTGTTAAGACATCAGGGTATGATTTCCATGGTACTAGAGGAAGCTGTAGATGGCAAACCTGTAGAGGAAGATGGAGATTGGAATACATCCAACAAATAATTGAAGACATAGCTTGCAAGTGCTACTTTGAGATGAAGGGGTAGGCAAAAAGAAGTAATTTGCAATGGGCCACATAGAACCAGTCAGAAGACAGATGACAAAAATAGTTTGTTGTGTGTCGCATGCAACCATTTAGTCTCCTCCTGACACATGATGCATTTGTCAGAAAATGAGATGATGGCATGCAACAAAATGGGACACTGATGAAGAGCACCATTCTAACATGAATCCTCAGTGGCTTTGTTGGCCATATAGTTTCCTTGTATCATGACGTGACCAGGTACCCAGCAAATGAACACTTCGTTGCCACAGTGTTGGCATCACTATAGTGAGTCATGGATGTGTTGAATCAACTGGTCTTCCAGATTTCTGGATATATTTGGTGAAGTGCTTGTAGTAAACTAAGCAAGTCGAAACAGACAAGAAACCTTGTACGGTGATGTCTGTATCCTCTTCAGTGCCATCAGAGTGCCATTTAACTCTGCACCATAATTTGTGAATTATTCTGGAAGACACACTTTGTAAACCTATTGAGGGAAAACAGCAAAACAACCGAAGACATTCTTTTGCTGTGATCCATCTGTATAAACAATGATAAAACTGTGGTATATGCTTAAAATGGAGGAAACCAAAGTTGGGAGCATTGCTCTAAATGCCAATGACTGAGGTTACACTGATATTTTCAGCATGTGTCCAGCCAAATCCAGAGACAGACTGAAATGGACTGGTCCAAAAGGCTCCAGTCAATATCAGAATTTCCTCGTGGTGGACAGCATCTAACACCTTGAGATAGGAAATAAGGATTGATCTATAGACCACACTGCTGTAAACTAAAAGTGATTGAACAAATGCCCTATAAAACTGCAGTAGGGAGGACCTGTCAAGCCTCCCATATTTGTATGCTAAGGCATTTCCAAGTATTCAATGACTGGCAGCCCTTTGACTCAAAATTAACTTGAAAGACATATAAACAAATAATAAACCCAAAAAGTGCTCAGTCTCTTGAAAACGTAAAATATTGTCCCTCATTGCGGATACTGGTTGGTTAAAACTTTGACAAGGACAGTTAAAATTGGCATGCGTGGTCTTCTCTGGTGATAACCAAAAACCAGTAGTCCTGGTCCAGGTTATCAGCTACATCGTCACTGTTGTAAGATTGGAGGAAGAGTAGAAGACTACAAAGTTATCCACAAACAAGGAGTATTTGACAGTTCTCCTGACTGTGGAGGAAATGCCATTGACAGTGATGGCAAACGGTGTGACACTGAGTACACTGTATGAGATTTTTACTCTGCAGCAGAGTGTGCATAAGTCATGCTTGGGTAGCTCAGATGGTAGAGCACTTGCGCGCAAAAGGCAAAGGTCTTGAGATCGAGTCTTGGTCCGGCACACAGTTTTAATCTGTCAGGAAGTTTCACTGAGTACACTGCCTAGCATGATAATTCTCTTTAACATATCAGTCAGCCAAGGAATTTCCAATGTGGTATCAAAAATGCCAGTCCTCAAGAAAGAACTGGATAAGAAGTGGCAGATGTCCATGTAGTCCCCATTCATGAAGTTGGCAAAGGATGTTGTACAAGCAAAAAGTTTCATACTTTCTGGAGGTCTAAAACATCCCAAACCAAATGGTTTCAGCATAAGGAGGATCCCTGTATCGCTGTCTCCAGTAAATTTGGATTGTCAAGAGTGGAATTGTAGTGCCTGAAATCGCACCGGTAGGGGCTCAGGTGACCTCACGACACGAGCAACCTGAGGAGGCAGTAGTTGACCATGCGTTCAAGAGTCTAACCCATTCCACTCGTAAGGGCTACACCCCAGTAACTGTTAGGGGCACTAAGGTCTTTGCCTGGTTTCCAGAATGGAATTAATATTGCCTCCTTCGAATTCATGAGGTAGTGTCCACGAAACCAGATCTGACTAAAACAACAAAGGAGCCATCCTTTCAGTTCAGAGCACAGATGACAAAGCCTGGCATAGTGGATCTGGCTGCAGACAAAGCTAATTCCAGTTGCCACATGGAGAACAGAAGGTTGTGAACTTCCTCATTACATGAGAAGAAATTTAATTTCCTCATCTGTGCAATCCGATGGAACACCTGAAAAGCAGGAGCTTGTCTGGTTTACTTGGTGACAGTAGAAATGTGTTCAGCTAAAACCTGAGCCATGGCTTGTCATATCTATCAACACTAAATTCATTGACAACCCCGTCATGAGACATGTACTGCACTTGCCTGAAATCCACTTTACTGAGTCCCAAACTTGGGCAGCAGAAGTGGACCAATTAATGGAAGTCGATAATTCCTTCCAGGAAGACCTGTTCTTTTATCAGTTACCTCGCATGTGCTCTTGCAGATCTGTAGGCGTGAAGGATTCCTGTACTTGGATGGTGTTTGAAGCTCTGCAGAGCTGTTCATTTGGCCCTGGTTGTCAATCTAGTCTTAATTCCACCAAGGCTCAGGCCATCATCGGAGGTGACTGGGGAATTGACTCTGCAGCAGCCAATTGGATCTCACAACTGATATGGCCCATTTTGTCCTATGCACAATCCTTTTGTTCAAAAATAGCCTATCGACTATACTGCAACCAATTTGCCCTTTCTATCATCCATCTGCGTGGTCTCCTATCAGCCACTGTTGGCAGACAGATCCACACTCAGAAGAGGTCACTGGAATGTGAATCTGTAGCCACTTCCCACTGACTCAGTCTGCAACAGCTGGGGAACAATAACAAAGGTTAATGGCTGAAAGAGACATTGGAGCTGTGGAAAAGTGCATCGTCTGACCCAAGTTCAGAAGGCAGATATTCTCAGAATGGATGAATCGCTAGATCATCTGACCCCTGGAGCAAGTGGTAGGCGAGCCCTACAACACAATGTGTGCACTTAAATCCCCCATGAGGAATGGGTGTGGGAGTGCCTGAAGAGTTGTCAGTATGTTTGCAACCAAATCATCATTAGGTGGAGGGCACAAAGAACACGCTCTGATATTAAAGGGTGTGAGAACTTTCTCAGCAATTGCTAGCATGGTCATGGTAAGAGGGACTGGAGAGGAGAGGAGAGGTATCCGTCATCAATGAAAACAGTCACTCCACCTTTAGCCCTGCCTCCAGTATCATCATCTTTCCTGTAGGGGTGGTAACCTCATAATACTGATGTGTCTGTGACTTTAAGATGAGTATCTTGTAAGCAGATGCAGAAGGGTTTCTCCTGGACCAGGAGCTGTCACTCTTCCAAATGTGAGCGGTATCCATTTAAATACAACTGCAATGCAAAAGTCCCTGTGGGAGCCATTGTTTAGTGATGGTTGGTCTTTTCTTTCTCCCTTGGAGGTGGTGATTTGCCGGTGAGATCAGGGGGAATTTTTTGTTTTTTGTTTTGGTTTTGGGGCGCAAAACTGCTATGGTCATTAGCGCCTGGTCTGTGACTTAGGAAACGGTAAAAAACGAAAATGGAAACCAGCAGCAATAGGAACGAAACTCAAAAAATTGGAGAAACTAAAAGCAGAAGGAAAGCTTAAAAATACACTACAGAAAGGGGTTGGTTGTACCCAAAAAGAGCTTCAAATGACTGACATCATCTCACTGGCACTAATAAACTCAAGAACGCGATCGGCCAAGCGCGTGTCATCTCCTAAAATGGACGATATCTCAAGCGACAGCTGTAGATGGGCACGTAACGGAGTAAAATAGGGGCACTCAATTAAAAGGTGTCTTACCGTCCACAGCTGAGAGCAATGGGGACAGAGTGGGGGAGGATCGGCACTTAGAAGGTGTCAATGGCTAAAAAGACAGTGCCCTATCCGGAGCCTAGTTAAAATTACCTCCTCCCGACGACGCGTTCGGGAGGAAGAGGTCCAAGCACAGGGAAGAGCTTTCACATTCCGCAATTTATTATGGGGAAGTGTCGACCAATGTGCGTGTCATAAAAGAACAACACGACGACATAAAACACTCCGTAGATCGGCGAAGGGAATCGATCGAATAGCTGGCCGAAGAAGAGAGACTGCAGCCTTGGCCGCTATATTGGCCGCCTCATTTACACAGATACCAACGTGTCCTGGGAGCCAGAGGAACGCCACCGAGACGCCCCCCAAGTGGAGCAAGTGCAGGTAGTCCTGAATCCGGTAGACCAGAGGGTGGACAGGGTAGAGAGCTTGAAGACTGAGGAGAGAGCTGAGAGGATCTGAACAGATAACATACTGTATCCGCTGATGGCGGCAGATGTATTGGACAGCCTGGAGAACAGCGTAAAGCTCGGCAGTATAAACCGAACACTGGTTGGGAAGCCGAAATTGATTTGGGGTGTCGTCAACAATATAGGCACTCCCTACACCTAACGATGTTTTCGAGCCATCAGTGTAAATAAATGTGGCTTCCTCCATTTGTGCACATAGAGCAGCAAATGTCCAACGATAAATAAGTGAAGGGGTACCATCCTTGGGAGATTGATAAAGGTCACGGAGCAGGCAGATCTGGGGATGGAGCCAAGGCGGTGCTGTACCCCAAGTTGTCAAGAAGGTTTTAGGAAAGCAGAAGGAGATAGAATGGAGCAGTCAACGGAAGCGGGCTCCCGGTGGTAGTAGGGAGGAAGGGCGGCCTGCATACCCTACCTCCAAGGAGGCATTAAAAAAATGTCATGGGCCGGATTAGCAGGCATGGAAGACAGATGGCTAGCATAACGACTCGGAAGGACTGCTCGCCGATTGGACAGCGGAGGTTCAGCAGTCTCAGCATAAAGGCTTTCCACAGAGCTGGTGTAAAAAGCTCCAGACACTAAACGTAATCCACGGTGGTGGATAGAGTCGAGACGCCGAAGAATAGACGGCCGAGCAGAGGAGTAAACTATGCTTCCATAGACCAATTTCGAGCGCACTAAGGTGCGATAGAGGCAGAGAAGGACCACTCGGTCCTGTAAGGGGTCCGTAGGCCCTTACTATAAGTTTGCACTCGGCACAGGTCGATAGGGTGAACAATCGATTGTGTCGTGTTGCGAGAGCGAGTGTGGAGTAGTCAGTCCCATGTTGCGGGCCGAGCTGTGTGGAGGCCTGTTGTTGTAATGCAAGGCCTAAACGACAAAGGGAGTGGCCATCGCCGCGGTTTAACCCCTTTGAGCTAGAATAATACTGAGAAAGTGAAGAAGTATAATTACGAGAGTGATCAGTGACATTTCTAGTGCCGATATTTTGGTTTCGCGTCTACTGCGCCGGCATCATTTTGAATTGCAGTGTTGGATTGCAGTGATTGGATTAGCGTGTGACGACAATGAATAACGAAGAAGCCTGTGCTGAGATTAGCCGTAATTAGATATGTATGACGAAGGCAGTGGCTGTCTCCTTCTTTTTGTGTTTTTGAGACGAATATTGGTTCTTGATTAGTGAAACTGTGTTGGTGTTCTTCTTGTTATCAGACATTTCATTATTACAGCATTTAAGAAGGACAAACTGGAAAGTAACAACTCCGTAGCAGTCAATTCCGATTGCCAGCCCCATTAGGTACACGGTCACATTAATAATAATTATTTGGGCTGCTATTCGATCAGATCGGCTAAAATAAAATAAATCGGAGGTGTTACAGTCCGCTCCCCAGGAGGTACCATGCAGGACACAGAGGGTGTTGAGGGATCGCAGACAGCGAGCCGAATGATAGGAAACGTGGGAGGACCAGCACAGTTTTCTGTCAAACATAAGACCCAAGAATTTAGCGACGTCCGAAAATGGAAGGTTGACAAGTCCTAGATGTAAGGAGGGTGGAAGAAACTCCATACGACGCCAAAAATAACACAAATGGTCTTACTGGGAGAAAAGCGGATGCCTGTTTCGATGATCCAAGAGTGGTGGCGATCGAGACATCCTTGAAGACATCGTTCAAGAAGGCTGGTCCGTTGAGAGCTGTAGTAGATCGCAAAATCGTCCACAAAGAGGGAGCCTGAGACATCGGGAAGGAGACAGTCCATAATTGGATTTATGGCAATGGCAAACAGTACAACACTTAGTATGGAACCCTGGGGTACCCCGCTTTCTTGGGAGAAATTACGGGAGAGTGTAGTGTTCACCCGCACTCTAAATGTGCGCTCTGCCACAAATTCGCGAAGAAAAAGGGCAGCCGACCTCGAGAGCCCCAAAAGAACAGTGTGCGGAGGATGCCTGTCCTCCAACAGGTATCGTATGCTCTCTCCAGATCAAAAATATTTCTACTGTTTGTCGTTTCCGGAGAAAATTGTTCATGATATAAGTGGAGAGAGCAACAAGATGGTCAACTGCAGAACGATACTTTCGGAATCCGCATTGGGCAGGTGTTAAAAGACTACGGGATTCCAGCCACCAAGCTAAACGGCGATTCACCATACGCTCCAAAACCTTACATACACTACTCGTGAGAGAAATGGGGCGATAGCTAGAGGGGAGATGTTTGTCCTTTCCAGGTTTCGGAACAGGAACGACGATAGCTTCCCGCCATCGTCTGGGAAAAGCACTGTCGGTCAAAATTCGATTATAAAGGCGAAGGAGGTAACACAGATTATGGGTTGATAAATGCAGCAACATTTGGATGTGGATACCATCCGGTCCTGGGGCAGAGGAGCGAGAAGAAGAGAGTGGATGTTGGAGTTCCTGCATGGAGAAAACAGTATTATAGCTTTCGCGATTTTGAGAGGAGAAAGCAAGAAGTTGCACTTCCGCTGCACGTTTCTTTGGGAGAAAGGCTGGCGGGTAATTTGAAGAGATCGAAATCTCAGCAGTGTTGACCCAGTGAGTTAGAAATTGCGACGGGGTCCACTAAGGTATCATGCGCGACAGTGAGCCCAGAGACCGGGGAGAAACTAGGCGCTCCAGATAACCGTCAAATCCGACTGCAAACTTCCAAGGAGGGAGTGAAGGTGTTAAACGAGCTAGTAAAGAATTTCCAGCTTGCCTTCCTGCTATCGCGGATGACGCGACGGCATCGCGCACGGGACTGCTTATAGCGGATACTGTTGGCCAAAGTAGGGTGGCTCTGAGCGCTATGGTACTTAACATCTATGGTCATCAGTCCCCTAGAACTTAGAACTACTTAAACCTAACTAACGTAAGGACAACACACAACACCCAGTCATCACGAGGCAGAGAAAATCCCTGACCCCGCCGGGAATCGAACCCGGGCGCGGGAAGCGAGAACGCTACCACACGACCACGAAAGTAGGATGGTGCCGGTAAACGCGAAGAGCACGTCGCCGCTCACGTATTGCGTCACGGCATGCTTCATTCCACCAAGAAACTGAGGGGGGCGCCGGGGCAATTCGGAGGTGCGTGGTATTGAACGTTCCGCAGCTGTAAGAATAACATCTGTAATATGAATGACCTCATCGTCGACGCTAGGAAAGTGACGGTCATCGAATGTCGCTAGAGACGAAAAAAGTGTCCAATCGGCTTGGGCAAACTTCCAGCGTCTCGGGAACATATATGGCAGTTGTGGCTGCAATCAAAGGACACATGGAAAGTGGTCACTCGAGTGTGTATCAGCAAGGGCGAACCATTCGAAGCGCCGAGCTAGTGGAACAGTACCGATCGAAAGGTCCAAATTTGTCGTGGAGGCAGACAAATGTAGGATCCCCAGTGTTGAGGCAAACAAGATCTGCTTGGTGGAAGACGTCTAGCAATGGATTTGGAGATCCCCAAAGTGGGTAGTGGGCGTTGAAGTCCCCAACCAGCAAATAGGGGGGTGGAAGCTGACGAAGAAGATGAAGGAGATCAGCTCATGCCATTGATGTGGACGATGGAATGTATACAGTACAAAGAGAGAAGGTGTATCCAGAAAGGGAAAGATGGACAGCAACTGCTTGGAAGGAAGTGTTTAAGGGGATTGGGTGATAATGGAGAATATTATGGAGAAGAATCATGAGTCCTCCATGTGCTGGAGTGCCTTCAACACAGGGGAGATCAAATCAGACTGACTGAAAATGGGGCACGACAAAGCGTTCGTGGGGATGCAGCTTTGTTTGCTGAAGACAGAGGATGACCGGCGACTAGGATCGTAGGAGGATCATCAATTCATCCCGATTGGCTCGAATGCCACGTATATTCCAATGGGTAATGGACATAATGTGGATAGAAATTGCACGAATGTGACCAAGGTTGCCGTCAACTCAAGACTGCTCAGAGCTTGTGACTGACAGCGTGGAACGGCACTCAGCCGAAGGCAAAAGATCCTAATCCATAGGTTGTTCAGGACCAGCTCCTGCCACCAACGATCGGCCAGGGCGGTTACTGCCAGGTGGTGCTGTAGATGAGACACGCCGTGGCGGAGAAGGAGAGGAACTGGGTTTCTTATTAGCTTTCTTGGAAACATGATGTTTAGATGGAGGAGGAACAGATGATTGTGAAGTTGGGGTATGTAAAAAAATCTTCACGAGTATGCTCTTTTTGGAAGTCCGGGTGTCTGGCTTTTGGGATAGAGATTTAGCAGAACCCGATGAAGGGTGAGCCATAGATTGAGCAGGCGAAAGTGGGGAGGTTGAACGGGCTATCTTTGCGCTGGCCAATCTGACGACCGTGTCACTAAAGGTGAGATCACATGTCTTCGTGGCCGCCTCCTTTGTTGGCCGAGGAGAGGCAAGGACAGTGCTGTATTTACCTGTCTGAGGCACAGTGGGCTTTCGACTTGTGAATAATTTTCGAGCAGCAAAGGTCGACACCTTTTCCTCACTCTGATTTCCTGAATGAGCTTTTTGTCTTTAAAAATGGGGCAATCTTGAGAGGAAGCAGCGAGGTCACCTATACAGTTGATGCAACGAGGGGATGGAGGTGGACAAGCACCCTCATGGGCATCCTTGCTACATGTGTCACATTTGGCCAGGTTGGAACAGGACTTGCTGGTGTGATTGAACCGCTGGCACCGATAGCAACGCGTAGGGTTTGGGACGTAGGGGCGAACGGAAATTATCTCATAGCCCGCTTTTATTTTTGATGGGAGTTGAACTCTGTCAAAGGTCAAGAAGACAGTAGGGGGGAAATGATGTTCATGTCAACCCTTTTCATAACTCTATGAACGGCTGTTACGCCCTGGTCAGACAGGTAGTGCTGAATTTCCTCGTCAGACAATCCGTCAAGGGAGAGTGTATAAACGACCCCAAGTGATGAATTTAAAGTGCAGTGCACTTCAACCCAGACAAGGAAGGTGTGGAGCAGTGAAGTACGCAGCAATTTTTGTGCCTGGAGGGCACTGTTTGTTTCTAATAACAGGGTGCCATTCCATAATCTGGAACAAGACTTTACAGGACCTGCAATTGCTTTGACACCTTTCTGAATAATGAAAGGGTTGACCATGAAGAAGTCATGACCTTCGTCATACCAAGAAACAACAAGGAACTGTAGCAACGATGGAAGAAATGTCTGTGGCTGAGACTCAGTGAACTTACGCTTGTGAGAAGACATAGTGGAAGATGAGGAAACCATTGCGGAAGAATCCCCCATGATTACCAGCGTCTCCGATGGCGCGCTCCTCCCTTGTGGGGACCCTCTCCGAGCGCACTCCCGCCTTAGGTGATCGTTTCTCAGGAGGTGTGACCTGAGGTGTGAACAGATGGAGGGACCAATTGGCACTTTCGGAAGGTATCAGCTCGGGTAATCACCCCTCCCTGGGCCTGGCCATTACCAGGGGGTACGTACGTGTCTTACCTGTCTACCCGGGACAGGGAATTACTCGTTCCCCTGTAACCGGTTACGCACGAAAATGCGTGGGTCGGCGTTCAGACATGCACAGGGAGGAAGAAAGAGAAAGGGAAAAACAAAGAAAGGGAAAGGAAAGAAGAGAGGTCTCAAATGCCGCAGCGGAGAAAAGGGTAAAGAGAAGAGGTAAGAAAAAGAGGACAAAGGAAGGATGAAGACAAATGTAACGCATTCTTCGCCTTCTCTGCTTGTATAAGAGCGTCCATCTCCGGACGTAGGCACAAACCATACTCCCAGAGGGGGAGAAGGAGAAGGTGAGAGCCAGAGGTGAGGGGAGGGGGGGGGCGAAGATAGGGGATAGGGAAGGAAGCGGAAAAGGAAGGTATGCAGCCCAGAAAGAAAGGAGGGCCACATTAGCTCGGGGTCCCGTGCTTGCTACGCACGTATCCACAAAAGAGTTGTGGACCCCCTGGGGGGATTAGGGGGAATGTTAGCCAGTTCTCAGCTCTCCGGTTTCCGAGACTGGAAGGCCTTATCTTCCAAAGCATAGTCCCTATCAGAGAGGGAGAGAGCTCACGAATCCTAAGATTTAGCTACCACTTTCTTGGACTTTGAATTACTTTTTGAATGACGTTTTCCTTTACAGATGGGCTAGAGGTATGGCTTAGTTTGCTTCTGATAGTGGGTAGCAGTATGTGGCTTAGGTGGTGAAGCCCACTGCTGATGCCTTTCGAAGACTACAGTTTCAAGTGGAGCGTTTCCCTCACAGGTACTCCAACAAGTGCATGTGCTCATATTTTAATTTGTGGTCTTAGATTGTGTAGAGGCATCACACTCAGTGATTGGCATCTTAAGGTCTCGTGTAAGAGAAGTAGCAAGAACCTGAGGTTGCATAGCTTTGAAAGCTTTTATAGCTTCACCATAGGGTATGCATCCCTTGACTTTCAGCTCCTGAGTTTTCTGTTCCTTGTTGTAAACCTCACACTTCTTGCTCCACACTGGGTGATCCTTGGAACAGTTTACATATTTTGCAAGAAGTATACAAGAATTGCCTGATTCATGAGCTGAGCCTCTGCAATGTCCCTCCCATTACATCCCATAGAGGTACAGCTAAATTCATCCCATTTTTAGCATCGCTCTGGGTTATGAACAAATGGGCAAATCTTGAGACAGATATAGCCTGCATGGCTATGTTCAGTTAATTCTGGAGTACTAAATGTTAGAATAAATTTTGCAGATTTTTCCAACTTGCCATTGACTCAGCTCACATGGTTCTGCACTTCCGTAATGCCCATAATTTTCTGTTCTTTGTGCAACTCTGTGGGCTCTGCCTCCATTATATTGGAACAGGTAACAACACCCTTACTAAAGTTAAGGGTGTTATGCATCTCAGCCTCTAGTGGGTATTCATCTATGGCCTTGCATCCCGGAAGCTTACATACCTGGTTTGAATTAGCAGTTTCAACTAGAAGTGTTCCTTTACAAAGTTATTTTACTCATTTTCAGGACCAAGCAATAACTTTCAATGCCTTGAGATTATAGAAAGGGAAGGCCTTCTCAAAGGTTCCTCCTGTTCCCTTGATTACAATGGAAGTGTTAGGGCACACTAATGCCCTGTTACTATGATTCTGAGACTTCTTTTTTAGAGGACTGGCCAATCAAGCTCTCTTTGATGAGTGGGTGTAGGTACTATCTGATGGTGCCCCTGTTCCACAGGGATCCCAGCAGATGCTAGAGAAACAACCATCAACCCAGGCAGAGCTCTGCATGCCTCAGAAAGGCATACAACTGCAGGGCAGCAGGTGCCCCAGAGGTTGCCCAATTGAGACTGTGTTCCTCAACAGTCGTTCACCTCACCAGCACATAGCACACCATGAGGTTAAGTTTATATATATATATATATATATATATATGAGGTGTGTACCTTCCTGGCAGTCCAGGTGGTGAAGCCAAGGCCCCCATTCTCCAAAACACTCAACATTCCAGGGCTGCAATGCAGGGTTGTTACTGAAGCATGCCCAGAACTTACAGTAACAGAGGACTGATGGCACTCACCAGTCCCCAGCTCAGGAACTCAGGATTGTCAAGCTTGTTCCCAGCAATTAAATGTTGAGCCCCTGGAGGAGGAGGAGGAGGAGGAGGAGGAGTATTTGTCACAACAGACAAAAAAAATAAAATAAAATAAAATAAAAACAAATTCAAATCCACCAAGACAAACACTGAAGCTGCATGTGTGATTGTTTGGGCAATGCTCAGTATCAGGGATGGGCATAAAATGATAATTGGATCCTTTTATCTCCCATCAGACTTATCTGCTGCTGCAACTGAAAACTCCACAGAATACCTCAATTCACTTGTATGCAAGTTCCCTAATCACACTGTAATCTTTGGTGGAGACTTTAATGACCCAACTATTAACTGGGAAAATTACAATTTTGTTAATGATGGGCATGATAAGACATAATGTGAAACTTCACTAAATGCCTTCTCTGAAAACTACCTAGAACAGATAGTTAGGAACCCTACTCATGTTGGAAATACATTGGATCTGCTGACAACAGAAGGACCTGATCTCTTTGATGATGCTGACAAAGAAACTTGGGTCAGTGAACTGATGTGATTGTACTTTGGTAATCATTGTTGCTACAAAGGACAACTACAACAAGCAGAAAGATATGTTGAGTAAACTAGATAAAAAACATCAGCAATGTCATATCTCAAGAGGAACTTTAAGCTTTCAGCACAGGTCGGGAGCATCTAGAGGAGCTATGGCACAAGTTCAAAAGAATAGTTGACCATGCACTGTATAGATATTTACCTAGTAGAACAGTTCATAGTGGGAGGACTCTCCATGGTATGCAGCCACTGTAAAGAAACTTCTAAAGAAACAGGGACTGCTGCATAATAGCTGTAAAATAAAACACTTGAGTACAGACACAGAGATGCTGAATGACACACATTCGGCTGTCAAAAGAGCAATGCATATTGCCTTCAATGAGTACCGTAGCATAATATTGTCAAATGACATTTAAAAAATCCAAGGAAATTCTGCTCATATGTAAAGGCTGTAAGTGGCACTGAAGTTCAAATCCATTCCCTAGAGAATGAGACAGGAACTGAAACTGAGGGTAGCAAAGCGAAAGCTGAAATGATTAACTCCATTTTTAAAACCCAGGAGAGTTGCCCGAATTTAATCCTTGTACCATTGAAAAGTTGAATTAAATTAGGAGTACTTCAAGCCTGATGGAATCCCCATCATATTCTATACTGAATTTGCAGATGAGTTACCCCCTATTCTCACTACAATCTATCATATCTGCCCCGAGCAAAAAACCATCCCCACTAATTGGAAAATGGCACAGGTCACACCTGTCTATGAGAAGGGTTGTAGATGTGACCCACAAAACTACCATCCAAAATCGTTGATGTTAATTTGATGTAGACTCTTAGAACATCCTCTGACCTCAAACATGATAATGTACCTTGAACAGAATGACCTCCTCACTGCCAACCAGCTCGGTTTTTGAAAACACCGATCATGTGTAAACCAACTCACACTTTGACTTGATCCACAGCTTTCAGTATGTCATGTGAGCAATCATTTAGATGAAATGTTTCTTGATTTCCGAGAAGCATTTGACTCACCTATGCTTATTGTCAAAAGTATGATCATATGGGGTACAAAGTGAAATTTGTGACTGTATTGAGGACTTTTTGGTAGGAATGGCACAGCATGTTACCTGGGATGGAGACTCATCAGATACAGAAGTAACTTGGGGTGTGCCCCAGAGTTGTGTGTTGGGACCCTGGCTGTTCTTGCTGTATATTAATGACCTCACAGGCAATATTAATAGTAAAACCCAGCTTTTTGCATGATATGCAGTTGTTCAAGTGTGTTTGACCTATACCAGATGGGACTAACAGGGGATATTGAATGTATACAAAGAATGGCAGCACAAATGGTCACAGGTTTGTTTGTTCCGCGAGGGAGTGTCACAGAGATACTGAAGGAACTGAAATGGCAGACTTTTGAAGACAGACATAAACTATCCTGGGATAGACTATTAAAGTTTCAAGAACCAACTTTAAAAGGTTACTCTAGGGATATACTACAAACATCTATGTACTGTTCAAACAGGGATCGTGAGAATAAGATGATGATAATTATCAAATGCTCAGAGGCATCCACACAATCTTTCTTCTCACATTCCATACATGGATGGAACAGGAAGATACCTTAATAATGGGTAAAATGGGATGTACCCTCTGCCTTGCAGCTCACAGTGGTTTGCAGAATATAGAAAAGGAAACATGACATCAAAACTGAGGGCTTAAAGTTAATGTGTAAGAGTGCAGCTCAGCAGAGCTACCATCAATGGATGAATTCTCTATTGTTGGTTCATTCAAGCATGTAATACGGAAGCTATTAGAACAGTTGCTCTGTAAAATTTTAAAGCTTCTTCACATTTTGTCCATGCAAATCACTATGGTGAGCAGGGTATAACTGGACTGAGGCAACCAGAGAACTAGGGGTACATTGGCACCCGCAAGAAGGAAATTATTAAATAATGAATAATTGAAATGCATCTGGAATATACGTGTATCGCATATGCGCGCGTATATCACATACGCGCGCATACCACATACGCGCGCATACCACATACGCGCGCATACCACATACGCGCGCATACCACATACGCGCGCATACCACATACGCGCGCATACCACATACGCGCGCATACCACATACGCGCGCATACCACATACGCGCGCATACCACATACGCGCGCATACCACATACGCGCGCATACCACATACGCGCGCATACCACATACGCGCGCATACCACATACGCGCGCATACCACATACGCGCGCATACCACATACGCGCGCATACCACATACGCGCGCATACCACATACGCGCGCATACCACATACGCGCGCATACCACATACGCGCGCATACCACATACGCGCGCATACCACATACGCGCGCATACCACATACGCGCGCATACCACATACGCGCGCATACCACATACGCGCGCATACCACATACGCGCGCATACCACATACGCGCGCATACCACATACGCGCGCATACCACATACGCGCGCATACCACATACGCGCGCATACCACATACGCGCGCATACCACATACGCGCGCATACCACATACGCGCGCATACCACATACGCGCGCATACCACATATCACATACGCATACACATACACATATCACATACGCATACACATACACATATCACATACGCATACACATACACATATCACATACGCATACACATACACATATCACATACGCATACACATACACATATCACATACGCATACACATACACATATCACATACGCATACACATACACATATCACATACGCATACACATACACATATCACATACGCATACACATACACATATCACATACGCATACACATACACATATCACATACGCATACACATACACATATCACATACGCATACACATACACATATCACATACGCATACACATACACATATCACATACGCATACACATACACATATCACATACGCATACACATACACATATCACATACGCATACACATACACATATCACATACGCATACACATACACATATCACATACGCATACACATACACATATCACATACGCATACACATACACATATCACATACGCATACACATACACATATCACATACGCATACACATACACATATCACATACGCATACACATACACATATCACATACGCATACACATACACATATCACATACGCATACACATATCACATATCACATACGCATACACATATCACATATCACATACGCATACACATATCACATATCACATACGCATACACATATCACATATCACATACGCATACACATATCACATATCACATACGCATACACATATCACATATCACATACGCATACACATATCACATATCACATACGCATACACATATCACATATCACATACGCATACACATATCACATATCACATACGCATACACATATCACATATCACATACGCATACACATATCACATATCACATACGCATACACATATCACATATCACATACGCATACACATATCACATATCACATACGCATACACATATCACATATCACATACGCATACACACATCACATATCACATACGCATACACACATCACATATCACATACGCATACACACATCACATATCACATACGCATACACATATCACATACGCATACACATATCACATACGCATACACATATCACATACGCATACACATATCACATACGCATACACATATCACATACGCATACACATATCACATACGCATACACATATCACATACGCATACACATATCACATACGCATACACATATCACATACGCATACACATATCACATACGCATACACATATCACATACACATACACATATCACATACACATACACATATCACATACACATACACATATCACATACACATACACATATCACATACACATACACATATCATATACACATACACACATCATATACACATACACACATCATATACACATACACACATCATATACACATACACACATCATATACACATACACACATCATATACACATACACATATCACATACACATATCACATACACATATCACATACACATATCACATACACATAGCACATACACATAGCACATACACATAGCACATACACATAGCACATACACATAGCACATACACATAGCACATACACATAGCACATACACATAGCACATACACATATCATATGTAAAGTGTGTACTGTAAAATCCACCTTCCTTCAGGAAATGTATGGCTTTCTTAGCTACTAACTCAGCATCCCATGTATTTGGGATAATGTGGTAGGCAAGTTGATGGCTCATCTCACATCAACTAGCAGGGCACAATCTACCGAAATATGAGTTGGTATAAGATGACAAGCACAGCTGCATCAAGAGGTGTCCTTTATTAAAAAAGACCCTGTGGGAAACACTGTAGTGGCCACTATGCAGCCAACAGAGTAAAATTGCACCTTTCTGAGTGACCAGGAGTGACATATCCCCTACCTCAACGGTCACACCAGTTACTCTCAGCTTGCTGAGGTCTGTTGTAGCCTGCCATTCATATCCTAGGCTTTCAAAATGTTATGTTGCAGCTGAGATCTTAGGTCACTCTCTCTCTCCAGTACACATATTCAAGCTTGCCTCTTGTGGTTGCCTCTTTAGCTGATTTGTCAGAGTTCATTTCATAGAAAATCCACATTGGAGCTGTGTATGTCATCTACTAACATTCATCTAGACACAGAGCAGAGTACTAAGCAATGGATGTTCACTTCTGAAATGTATATGAGGTGATATGTCCTTTGTAAGTAGCTCACGTAGTCCCTACAAACCAGACGTCCTTTGTGGTTATTGTTTCAATAAACTGCAGAGCCTGGCCATGATGACCAACTCTCCAGTGTGTACACTGTATGCATGAGGCAGAAAATACATTCTGCATGTGAGAAAGCACAACCAAACCTGCCATTAACTTTCAGTCTGTCCATGTACATGCTCGTCGAATTAGGGTAGTTGTGGGGAGCTGAACACTAGTTACCTGAGGGTGGTGAATATGCATTTTTCCTATGGCCACAAAAGAGACCCATTTGAATCATAAGGCTGGAGGCATATCGCAGGAGATGCTGAGAAGGAATTATGTATATAGACAAGAGGGGCCCGGTCCTCGCGTACAGCTTCCAATCTTATCTCAACTGTTCTAATCATTTTTGGATGATTCAGAATGAGTATGAACTGTTAGTTGTGAAACAGAGTTGACTAACATAGATGTTTAGGCATGTGGCAAATTTAGATTGAATTCTTCACCAAGAGCTGCTGGCACTTGACCCTCAATAGTGGGATACCAATTCCAGCAGTATGTTGTGTATGGGACTCTTAACAGAAAGTGCCAGCTGCCAACTGCACGCCATTGAGGCGGATAGGGTCTAACAAGCTCAGTATTGATGGTGGTATTGACTCACAAGCAACACATCCATACATCAGGTGGGATAAAATCAAAGCTCTGCAAAATTGCAGGAGAGATGTGCAGTTGGGGCTCCAGGTAGTGCTGCTGAAAAATCTGATGGTATTGAGTTTCTGCGTGCAATTTGGAGAAACTACTAAAAAAAAAAATCATTCACCATACTGAAACATCTGAAGTTCAATCATCATTCAAAGTCAAATATTATGTGGACACAGTGAAGAATTACATACCACAGACATTGTCAACACAATTAAAACTGTAACTTTGGAGAAGTTTAAATTCTCTTGAGACAAAGTGATTCATAATGTGAGAACTGTTGTGTATCACAGTAAGTGAAACTAAAGATAAAGGTATCATTTATGAATGGCAGAGCTAGAGTAGTGTTGGACAAGGGACATCAAATATTTTTCTGACTTTCCCAAATGAAATAAGATGAGGTATATCAGTTCATCATCATGTCTCAGTAGAAAATAATTTCAGTAATGACACAGTAGCAAGATAAGAGATGCAGTTTTGAAAACTTTGATGATGCACCAGTGGATGTTGAAAACAAAACTGATATGCCTGGGAAAAAATGTAGTACATTTTAATACAGCTGATGTTCCATTGCTGGAAATTTTGTAATTTATTTGTGTGAAACATCTGATTACATGCATTGCATTTGGTAGTAGAACAAACACAGCAGTATACAATCTATGCAATAAAAGGTACTGAAGCATACACTAAATTATTTTACATATTAATATATTAGATTTTAGTGTCTATGGCAGGCTATAGCAGCATTGCTAGGTGAACTATGATTTTCGATGCATTTAGAATTTTTGAGTACTTAAACAGCTGTACATTGAAATATTTTGCTCCTTTAGTGTATGGATCATTTGCAATTCTTTATCAACCTCTGTCTGCCATATGGTAATTTTCTACTTCTACAGAGTTATATTCATGAATTTCTGTTTTATGACATGCATATCTTGTGTCTTCTACAGCCAGAACTGTTGTTTCAAATACATACAAAGAACAGACAGTCATTATTTTAAAATCTATTAATTCACTGAAAGATATTCTTGCATCTTTTTTACCTAATATTCTCAAAGCTCATTTCTGCAGCTTAAAAACTCTGCCCAACTAAGGTATTGAAGCCCCACCAAATAATACTGCAGCATATGGAAGAAAGGGATGTATTAAATTGAAATGCATTAGGCGTACCCTCATTGTTGGGTGTTGACATATAGAGCTATTCTTCTTGAAACATGCAAGCTGGATATTAGTCTTACAAACACACATTGACAACTTCTTGGGTCCATAATAGTTTTCTGTCTACACATATACCTACAAATATATCTAAAAACAAAGATGATGTGACTTACCAAATGAAAGTGCTGGCAGGTTGACAGATACACAAACATTCACACAAAATTCAAGCTTTCACAACCAACGGTTGCTTCATCAGGAAAGAGGGAAGGAGAGGGAAAGACGAAAGGATGAGGGTTTTAAGGGAGAGGGTAAGAAGTCATTCCAATCCCGGGAGCGGAAATATTTACCTTAGGGGGAAAAAGGGCAGGTATACACTCGCGTGCACACACACACACACACACACACACACACACAGTGTGGATGGAATTTCGTGTGTATGTTTGTGTATCTATTAACCTGCCAATGCTTTCATTTGGTAAGTCACATCATCTTTGTTTTTATATATATTTTTCCCACGTGGAATGTTTCCCTCTATTATATTCATATACCTACAAACTTACACTCACTGCAGATTTTCCCTAACATATTATATCTTGACAATTAGTACAATTTTACAAGTCCCCAACATTGAAGGAAATTATACTTCTTTTTTGAAAGTTGACTTAAAATGTTATTTTCAAACTTTGACTTTGCAGTATCTATAAAATGTTTTACCTTCATGCCAAGATTAAACATACCATTTCCCCAACAAATTCTGAACTGTCATCTGCATACATTGTAATGAAGGTACCAGTTTTAAATTTATTTGGGAACTCACTGGCATAGCATACACAAAGGAGGGCATCAATTATCAATCCCTGATGATCACAGAATTTAATGCTCCTGACCCTTGTTGTGTAGCTTTTTGATGTTTCTCCATTATTGTGTGTGATTTTGGTACACTCTCTTCTGTTTTCTAATATGATGTATTAAGATGCAAAAGCTTTCCACTGATGCCATCTCTGGCCAGTTTTGACCAGAGTACCTCTTTATCAACTCTATCAGAAGTCTGTGATAGATCTAGGAAAACCCAAACTCCTTGCATGCCTTCATTGATTTTCTCAAGAACTTTCAGTATAAATTGTAGTGCTGCTGTCATGGTCCTGTGACCACTTGCAAAGCCATGCTAAAAATCTCTCAGGAGTTTGTGCATATTATACTACTCTAACACATTTCAGAATGATTTTGTTGATTGACTTACTAAAAACAGAAGTTGAAGTGAGTGGTCTGTAATTTTCTATTAACTGTTCATCACCTTTATGGTAGAGAGGTTTAATGGTGGGTAATTTTAGTTAATCACAGACCACTCCTCCTTTTAAGATGCTGTATACTAGGGCCATCAAATGATATGCTAGATTATATTGGTACTGTGTAAGTAAAAATGGAGAAATTCCATCCTAGCCAGCAGATTTTATGTTTTTACATTCTCTGATGAGCTGCAATGTGTCCTCAAGTTCAAGTTCAGGGAGTTGATCAGGTTTTTAGTTGACCTCAGTCGAGGCCCATGAGAAAGACAGGCCGTGGAACGGAAGTCACTAAGGTAGGCCTGTGCGTGCTTGCTACACAATACCAGAACAGCTCATCAATAAGTGAGGAGACAACACACATAAATGGCTAGCAAAATTGATAAAAGAGGTGCAAAGGAAAGAAGTAACGCAAGAGGAATTGAAAACTGCTGCTGTATGTCCCATGTACATGAAGGAAGACAAAACGTTGACACAAAACTATAGAGGGATATCTTTACTATGCATGTGCTATAAAATAACACCTGGAATTATAGTGAACATGCTCAACCCATACACTAAAGAATTTTTAGACATAGCCCAAGTGGAGCTCAGAAGGATAAGTGAACAATTGACCAAATATTCACATTAATACTGGACAAGAACTGAGAGCACCATCAGGATACCTTGTGTGAGTTTACAGACTTTGAAGAAGGATGTGACAGCACAGTGAGAGGAGATGTGGAGGATAATGGCAAAGTGTGGGATACCAGACAAGCCGATAAAGCTAGCTAAAATGTGTGTGATGGAATCAAAGAGTAGAGTGAAACTACAGGGACAGTTCTCAGAAACTCCGAAGGTAAACACAAGAGTCAGACAGGCAGATAATACTTATATCAACAATCCTATTCAATTTGGCACTCAAAAACCCACTGAGGAGAGTAACAGAAGAATGTGCGGGAGTCACCATATGGAAAAAGATAAATGTTTTGGCATTTGCCAATGACATTGTGGTGATAGGAAAGAGAATGCAAGACCTGAATAAAATGGGAACTGGAAGTTAAAGGTGGCTATCTACCTGAGATCAAAGAACTTAATAGAATCTCCTGAAAATACATCCTGCATAAAAGAGTGTCAATATAAACTGCACTGTGAAATTCTCGCTATTAAGATAATATTCTTGTCTTCTGTATACCTTGTCTTAGCATTGTATAGATGGCACAGATGGAAAAAGTTAAGAGAGAGAGAGAGAGAGAGAGAGAGAGAGAGAGAGAGCACCACTTTCAAAAGTAAAATGCTGAGAAAAGTTTGAACTCTGACAATTATACGCACTACATGCAGTACCTGACAACATAGCGAGTGTGAAAATGAAGACACAGGTGTGAGGAGGAGAGGGGAGAACATGGTAACAAAGGCTGTATTGGATGGGGAGACTGAAGGAATGAGACCACTAGGATGACTGAGAACAAGATGAAAGGATAGTACTATGAGAGACTTGAAGATGCTGGGTGTGGGAGATGAAGATACAGCTGACAGGAACATGTGGAAGGCTGAACTGAGAGGAGCCAAAGACTGGTTACAGATTGTGCAGCCAGCATAAATAAATTAAATGCAACTGTAAAAACTACACTGCTGGAAATGGAAAAAAGAACACATTGACACCGGTGTGTCAGACCCACCATACTTGCTCCGGACACTGCGAGAGGGCTGTACAAGCAATGATCACACGCACGGCACAGCGGACACACCAGGAACCGCGGTGTTGGCCGTCGAATGGCGCTAGCTGCGCAGCATTTGTGCACCGCCGCCGTCAGTGTCAGCCAGTTTGCCGTGGCATACGGAGCTCCATCGCAGTCTTTAACACTGGTAGCATGCCGCGACAGCGTGGACGTGAACCGTATGTGCAGTTGACGGACTTTGAGCGAGGGCGTATAGTGGGCATGCGGGAGGCCGGGTGGACGTACCGCCGAATTGCTCAACACGTGGGGCGTGAGGTCTCCACAGTACATCGATGTTGTCGCCAGTGGTCGGCGGAAGGTGCACGTGCCCGTCGACCTGGGACCGGACCGCAGCGACGCACGGATGCACGCCAAGACCGTAGCATCCTACGCAGTACCGTAGTGGACCGCACCGCCACTTCCCAGCAAATTAGGGACACTGTTGCTCCTGGGGTATCGGCGAGGACCATTCGCAACCGTCTCCATGAAGCTGGGCTACGGTCCCGCACGCCGTTAGGCCGTCTTCCGCTCACGCCCCAACATCGTGCAGCCCGCCTCCAGTGGTGTCGCGACAGGCGTGAATGGAGGGACGAATGGAGACGTGTCGTCTTCAGCGATGAGAGTCGCTTCTGCCTTGGTGCCAATGATGGTTGTATGCGTGTTTGGCGCCGTGCAGGTGAGCGCCACAATCAGGACTGCATACGACCGAGGCACACAGGGCCAACACCCGGCATCATGGTGTGGGGAGCGATCTCCTACACTGGCGGTACACCACTGGTAATCGTCGAGGGGACACTGAATAGTGCACGGTACATCCAAACCGTCATCGAACCCATCGTTCTACCATTCCTAGACCGGCAAGGGAACTTGCTGTTCCACCAGGACAATGCACGTCCGCATGTATCCCGTGCCACCCAACGTGCTCTAGAAGGTGTAAGTCAACTACCCTGGCCAGCAAGATCTCCGGATCTGTCCCCCATTGAGCATGTTTGGGACTGGATGAAGCGTCGTCTCACGCGGTCTGCACGTCCAGCACGAACGCTGGTCCAACTGAGGCACCAGGTGGAAATGGCATGGCAAGCCGTTCCACAGGACTACATCCAGCATCTCTACGATGGTCTCCATGGGAGAATAGCAGCCTGCATTGCTGCGAAAGGTGGATATACACTGTACTAGTGCCGACATTGTGCATGCTCTGTTGCCTGTGTCTATGTGCCTGTGGTTCTGTCAGTGTGATCATGTGAAGTATCTGACCCCAGGAATGTGTCAATAAAGTTTCCCCTTCCTGGGACAATGAATTCACGGTGTTCTTATTTCAATTTCCAGGAGTGTAGATAAGGAGTAATTCTGGATTTTAAACAAGTGTACATTATTAGCATCTGTTATTACTCAGTCCCTCTACATAGTAATGCACAAAAGAATGATTCCTTTCTACAGATACATTTTGTGCATATTCATGCCATCTTCTAGTTATTAGTTTCTACTAATATTTTAAAATGTTACACATATCAGTCGTCATAATACTGAAAGTCTAGGATCTGTACAGGATTCTTGCAGTTTGGATTATGTTTTGAGTTTCACTGAAAATTTCTTCCTCACTGGTGCTACACAGTAAATTTGTTCCAATATGAATGTAAATACCTTTGTAGATTCTGGTGGCTTTGTCTACATGTCCCCAATTTGAATTTCAAATAATGTTCAATTATTTAAGTGAAGGGTGCTGATCCCAGAACAAATTTCAATTCCCAAATTTGTCATGGCAACATTTTTTTTCACAGTTTGTCACCTACAATGAGAAATTTGTCAGTTGCCCTTTTCAGTACTATGATGATTCCTTTTGTATGTAACAGTGTGATAATGACATTCATTTTTTGAATATATGTTTTCACTTCATATTTATTCACAAACAGTGGATCTTAAAGGTTCAGAAAACTGGACTTCACTTTCCCAGTTTTCATTTTCACATATGGAAAAGTAACTGTGAAAATGACTCACGAGCTCACTGCTTGCTTGTTTATTTCCAATTTTAGACTGTTTCAGGTATGAGGGATTTAAGAAGTGTTTCTTTTGTGTTTGCTGCTGTCATTAAAATTACATTTTCTGTATGTAAATAATCGAAACAAAGCAACTGAAAATCATCACAGATTAATTTTAAACACATTCCTATATACTAAGTTCAAAACCATCGTACAATATGCATTAGATGAGTATGTGCAAAACAAGATTGTAAGAGATGGAAAAGAGCCACCTTGGTACAACAATCGAGTTAGAAAACTGCTGCCGAAGCAAAGGGAACTTCACAGCAAACATAAACATTGCCAAAGCCTTGCAAACAAAAATTATGTGAAGCGAAAGGTAGTGTGAAGGGGGGGGCTATGCGAGAGGCGTTCAATGAATTCGAAAGTAAAGTTCTACGTACTGACTTGGCAGAAAATACTTTGTCTTATGTCAAAGCGGTAGGTGGATCAAAACAAAATGTCCAGACACTCTGTGACCAAAATGGTACTGAAACAGAGGATGACAGACTAAAGCCCGAAATACTAAATGTCTTTTTCCAAAGCTGTTTCACAGAGGGAGACTGCACTGTGGTTCCTTCTCTAGATTGTCGCACAGATGACAAATTGGTAGATATCAAAATAGACAACAGAGGGATAGAGAAACAATTAAAATCGCTCAAAAGAAGAAAGGCCACTGGACCTGATGGGATACCAGTTCGATTTTACACAGAGTATGCGAAGGAACTTTCCCCCTTTCTTGCAGCGGTGTACCGTAGGTCTCTAGAAGAGTGTAGAATTCCAAAGGATTGGAAAAGGGCACAGGTCATCCCCATTTTCAAGAAGCGATGTCGAACAGATGTGCAGAACTATAGACCTATATCTCTAACGTCGATCAGTTGTAGAATTTTGGCACACGTATTATGTTAGAGTATAATGACTTTTCTGGGGACTAGAAATCTACTCTGTTGGAATCAGCATGGGTTTCAAAAAAGACGGTCTTCAGGGTTCTAAATTATTCTAAATGGCTCGTCATCAAAGAGTAGATTTTTAAATGAGAGTCAAACGCTCTCTGATTTAATGAATTCATGGTACATTCTTGCACATAGCTCAACTTACGTAAAAGGATATTTACTTTGAAATTAACGCTTTTCAAACCACCATTCGCAATATTTTCCCGCGGCCTATTAGAAATAGGTTCGTTTCAGCAGTTGCCAGAGAGTGCACATAACAGGCGAGACCGTGCTTGGGTAGCTGTCATGACATAGGAAGTCCGTATGCACGTATGTGTAAAACATTAAAAGATCATACATTGTCATAAAAGAAACAAGACATCAGAGGATACTGCAAGCGCATTGGAATTTCATGAACCATATTAAAATGTGCACATTTAAAGTGCATACTTAAAGTGCACATTCGTATGCCCACATTCATATGAAACTAGCCCATACTGTGTAATTAAACATTTCATTTCAAATACATTGACTGCCTCTGCGGAAAAGGTTAACAAAAGCCTAATTTCTTTAGCAAACAGGCAAAAATAACTTCATTGTTCCACAAGGCGATTAATGCTTGACTGAAAGATTGAAATATGTCATTAGTTTCAGATTTTATTTTATTTCCGCCTTCCATAATTATGTTAATGTGTTTTAATTCACTTGATAGCTCCCGGCCACAGATATCCATTTTGTTTTCATTTGACGTAAGAGTAAACGAAGGGGAAACAGCAAAATCACTACCGCTCAATGTAAACACGGGCCATGTGGAGACAACGCACTATAGCTCAGACTGCTCTGCACATCAGCCCTGGATCTACGACATTTGCGAACAGGGTCATTACTTAAAAAAAATCGAATTTTCAAAATATGTTCATCTTGTAGTGCACATCTTCCTGAAAAGTCTGAAACATGAAACATATGTATTTGAGAAAACGTAAGACATATTATTTGGTCTTAAGTATGCCAACGTGCAGTGCCACGCCTCTTCATGAAGCATTTTTCTACCGCACGTCTAAACTATATTCAGAAGAGTGGAAATTGAAATGTCCTTGGTGCCTCTCCTGCTCCCAATCGGCCAGTTTGACAGCCTGCCCCTCATTAAAAAAGTCTCACAATTAATAGCGGAGGGGATTATTTGTAATCCAGAGAACATGAACTCTTCAGAAAATCTGAACTCTTTATTGCCTAATAGCTAATAATTTGCTGTTTTGCGTGACATAAAATTAAATATAGGATATATAAAACCAATACTGACAAGAGGTAAGCAAGAAATTACACATTTCTTCAAACCTTAGCTTCTAGCATTTTTTTCTCTCTAATCTTGCTACTACAGCTTTACAGGGCGTGCTTTCCTTTCTGCGAAAGAATCTATTACCTTATCACAGTTCGTCAAACGTTTTGCTACATGAAAAATCAAAAGGTCGTTATCAAATATTGAAAAAGCTTTTAATACAAATACTACCCAAGACTGTTGTGGTTTCTCAATCTGATTACGTCTATTTTGTCACTGTCTGCTAGATAAAACAAAATAGGCCTTTCTAATATGGCAGCAATTTTGTGACACACCAAATAAACAAGACTGTTTTGGCACAAATGGCCATTTTTATAACACGACAGAATATAATCCAATAAGTACCAATATCTAATGCTTATTAGGCCTGCTACGAGCTAAAAGCTTTATGTTAGGAAAGAGTTTCACATTTCATTCATACACACCAGCTTCTCAAGCATGAGATTGAAAAGTAGTATCACAAAATTATTATATAAATTTGGAATCACCTTATTCTTCCATAATTTGTGTGATATCTCCGTTTCTTCTCCTTCCTCATTCTAACAAACAATCTTGTCATCACCAACTCTGTAGCTATTGCTGCCACTGTCAAAATTTGTTCGCCGATTAACTTCACTAACCCTGCGAGAATAATGGGTTTAGTTATCCCGCAATTATTTTCCGGTTAGGCATTATTACATGTTCGAACAACACGTTTTACGCGCTACTTCCAGAATAGAACTTATGCGACTGCTAGCTGGGGAACATACTACTGGTCCTTACTAGTGTAGCAATCTGGCCAAAAATTTTCTATCAAAATTGCGTTCTTGGATACACCAAGAAGATAATACGTAAAAACTAACTTCCGAGCTGAATATGAAACTACAAATACGCGGAGTGATACATCCAAAAGAATGCCTAACAACTCAACTACTGTTATGAAAGGAAATGAAACTGAAAGACCTGAACACTTGCGTGACCCAAATATCAAGTATATGTCCAGCGCTGATACTAAGTTGTTTGGCCATAACGACGATGGACTTTCTAAACAGGCAGATAAACCTAAACGAAGCAAAGTAATTTTGATGGCAGACAGTCATGGTCGTGGATTTGCTCGCATTCTGAACGGTCAGTCCAGTTTACAAACAATCGCTTACATAAAGCTTGGTGCTTCTATGCCAGAAGTTTGCAATCATGTACGATCCACAGATGTTGCTGACTTATCCTCTGAAGACTTTGTTGTGCTAATTGGTGGGTCAAATGACGTATATAAAAACGAAACCCACAAAGAAAAAAAAGAACTAAAATAGTGCTTAGGACAGTTGACACACACAAATGTTTTAGTGCTGAACATTCCACATCGGCATGACTTACCGTTTTGGTCATGCGTAAATAAAGAAATAATCAATGCCAACCAACAAATTTCATTACTTTGCAAACATTTCAGAAATGTAGAACTCGTAAATGTTAATAATATTGGGCGCAGATTCCACACATTACATGGACTGCACATTAACAACATGGGGAAAAAACTGCTCGTCGGAAAAATGAAGAAATTATCACCAAGAGGCATCAAACACTCAAAAGCAAAATCATCCTGGATTGCCCCCCCCAAATATTCGAAGGAAACAATGCCAGCAAGACCTCACTCACCAACATCATCAACAAAAGAAGGAACTAGGTGTCTCCAATATTCAGGCACAATGAACGCAGTAACATCTCTACCAATTGCAGACCCAGCTCTAACACCAGCAGCAATATTATCAACAGCAGGTGCAGCAGCTGAACAACTACCAGGGGAGCCAGACACAGAAGAAAATTCTGCTGCAGATGATAATAGAAGAATAGGTGCAGTCAGGAAAAGAAAAGCAGTACTTCCAGCACACCTGAATGATTTTTTATTGACAAGGTAAAGGTAAGTGATCAATTAAATATGTTAGTGTTTGCCAAAGTCTAACAATATGCCAAACTCTTTCATTTCATGCTGATTCATCAAAATGTCCAATAATTGCTAAACAAATTAAGTAAAGTTGAAATTTTATGTACTGATGAGCCAAAAAACGTTTCTGTAGTGTGTATAACTGAACACTGGCTGTGTAAAGATGCAATGTCAGTCACAAAACTTGCAGACTTCAATCTTTCTTCATCATTTTCTAGAATTACATCCAGTCATGAATTACATCCAGTCATGGAGGGTCATGTACATTTGTTAAGAGTGGTGTTGATTATTGTAACGTAAAACCCATTGAACTGTTAGCTGAAGAGAAAATTTTTGAAGTATCCGCAGTTGAACTCTCTGAATTAAAATTAATAATCATCTGTGTATATAGGAGCCCTGATGGGAACTTAAATGATTTCTGTCACCAACTAGAAGCAGCTTTAAATACTATAAAAAACTTCAACAAAACAGTGATCATATGTAGAGATTTTAATATTGATTTTCAAGAAATCTCAAAAGACCAGCAAAGCTTGATGACCCTACTGGAAACATGTAACATAAAAGCCACCATAGACTCTCCTAAAAGAGTTACACCAACAATTGAACAGATATTAATAAACACAAATTTAAATCACAATTTCTGTGCCGGAAATCTTAATACTGGCTTCAGTGATCACTATGCACAGTTTATTGCTTTGCACACCCCAAGTGAAACAACTGAGAAAGAGGAACTTGTAAAAGAAGCAAGAAAAATCACTAACAAACAAATAAACCTTTTTGTACAGAGACTAAGTGAAGAAACTTGGTATGAAGTGTATACCTGTGAAAATACTAACAAAAAGTTTGAAAAATTCATGGAAATCTTCATGTCATACTTTGAAGCTGCATTTCCATTAAAAAAGCAAAAATGTCAACCTAACTTCAAAAAGAACAAATGGATTACACCAGGTATTAGAATATCTTCTGCAGAGAAAAGAAGATTACACTATATAGCAAAGACACAAAACATGCCTCATGAATTTCATTTGTACCTGAAGAATTACAAGAGGATCCTCAAAAATGTTGTAAGGAAAGCTAAAACAATGGCAAATGACAAATACATTGAAAACTCAAAAAACAAATCTAAAGCTATATGGGAAGTTATAAAAAATCAAACAAGTGAAACTAAATAATATAAAAATGTTAACTGACGTTATGAAGGACAAATTTTTTCTTGCCCAACAGAAATTGCAGGGACCTTCAACAAATATTTTGCAAACATAAGTGAAGAGTTGGTGAGTGGACTGGAAGAACACAACAAAATATCACCTACAACATGTAATAGTGTGAGAAATGTGTCTACATCTTTGTTCCTTTCACCCACAAATTCTGAAGAAATTTTATCAGTTATAAAAACCTTGAAAACAGGGTACTCATGTGGAATTGATGGAATACCAGATGCAATTATTAAAAAATACTGTCTTGCCTTAGCTGAACCCTTGACACATTTGTGCAACAGCTCACTGGCATCAGGAACCTTCCCTTCATGCTTAAAAACAGCAACGCTGAAACCACTGTTCAAAAAAGAAAATCCAGAATGTGTTTCAAATTATAGACCAATAGCCCTACTGCCTGTATTTTCTAAAATTTTAGAAAAACCTTTTTATAAGAGATTGTCTGATTTCCTAAATAAAAATAAAATTCTCTCTCCTTCACAGCATGGCTTCAGGAAAGGCTATTCAACTGAAAGTGCAATATTTGAATTTCTTAATGAAATCTATACTAAACTGGATGCAGGTAAGTTTGTGACAGGCATATGTTTTAATTTATCTAAAGCTTTTGACGTCATTGACCATAGTGCCCTACAGCAGAAGCTTGACCAGTTAGGAATTAGAGGTATATCCAATGAGTGGCTCAAGACATACCTATGTGGTCGCAAACTGGTGGTTGAAGTGCGATATACTGACCATAACAAACTCAGCTACTACTATTCAGGATATGAAAATGTGAAATATGGTGTCCCTCAAGGATTAGTATTAGGACCCATTCTGTTTCTCCTCTATGTCAATGATCTTATGTACAACAAGTATTGCCAAACTACCCTCCAATTTGCAGACAATACAAGCTTCCTTATTAGTGGTAAAACAGAAGAAAAACTAAAAGACTCCGCTATCCAAACAATGAACAGTGTAGAACAGTGGTTCAGCTACAACAAGCTAATTATAAACAAAGAAAAGACAGGAGCACTGAATTTCTATAATGTAAAAGGAAGACACCACCCAAACATAGAAATAGAACTTAGGGAAGAGTTCTTGAAAGTTTTGACAGAACTAAATTTCTGGGAATCTGGCTCCAGAACAACACAAAATGGGCGGTACATATTGAATATTTGCAAAGAAAACTAAGCAAAACCTGTTACATGATACGGATCTTGAAAACTTGTTGCAGCAAAGCCAGCCTGTTAAGTGTATACTACTCCTATGTGCATTCTGTAATTAAATATGGCATAATCTTCTGGGGCAATACAACAACAAATATTAAACTTTTCAGGATGCAAAAGAGAATACTAAGAATTATTGAAGGGGTAAACAATACGAAATAGTTTTTTGAATATGGGTCTGCACAGTCAGTTCTTCCTCTTCCTTGCATTTTTATCTATGAAACATCAGTTTTCATCAAACAATATATCGATAGACACCCAGATATCTTATTAAAAAATGAAGATATACATGCACACAATACAAGGCAAAAATCTGACCTTCATGTGAAACAGGTGAGAACATATTTTCAATAATTTACCTAAACATATTATATTAATAGGTAAACTGTAGTTTTAAGGCTGAAGTAAAGGCATATTTAATTGATCATTGCTTTTACAGTCTGACAGAATATATAAAAGCCAAACAACAAAAATAAAGATGCATATTAATATTCTACCTTGTATGTTGTCTGTAATGGTTGTTGTATTTATGAATCTGTGCTAAATTACTTCAATATCTAGTCCTTAGGATTGCAATACAAACTGTATTGTATCTTGTAAATACCTAACCATGTCCAATATCCTTGTATATATTCTATACATATAGGATTTGAAGGACTAAATAAATAAATAATCTTTCTCACCTGTTATTCCTGTCAGTCATTTATTTCCACTCTGGTAGTCAATCTATGGATTTCGCTAGTAATTATAACAACACTGATCATTCACATACCCAATCAACCACATAATCAGACAGTGATTGGCATTCATCCATTCAGCTTTACTCGCTCAGCTGGTATAGCCCCGTCCCCTATTGTCTGTGGAAAGTTTATTTCTAGATGCGATGAGGATTCTCCTGACAGAGACATCACATACACTATGCATGCACTCAAAAGTCAACTTATGATTCATTCAGAAGTCAACTTAAAATGTCTTCAAATATGTTCAAAAACCAACAGGGAAGCGTTTCAAAATGATATGAATAATCGATAGGCAAATGTGCGCTGGATGCTGGGTGCTTTGTGAAACAAGTTGTTTTCCTCAAGAATATGAATCTGGCACCCCCTTTTCCCAGTAGCATCTAGCTGCTTGCTGCGACTGCATGCACAGCCAACAACCACATTCCTGTTTTCAGAAGCAGGAGAATCTGCTACCACAGTCCAGTTAGACTCTGCTACTACTCAAACGTAACTCAACTGTGCATGCACATGAGCCCGCTCGTAATTGCTAAAATCGAATGTAAACAGTTGTGACTTCACACTCATTGGAGGCAATTTGTTATGAAGCACTGCATAGTCTTCCTAAAGCCCTTGACACATTTTCAGTTGGCAGACACTTGCATGAGCACTGTGTGTCATTGTTGTATATGGCACCTTTCCTTTGCAATTTAAGTTATTTTTGTTTTATTCTCTCGTTTATGTTTCATTGTTGAAGTATTATTCTGAAGTAGCGGGATACAGTAATATCCTTTGTTAGAGTATCAGTTCTTACCAGTCAGAAGTACATAAATTTAACAGAAAACTAAAACAATGAAATATTGCCAGAATTCTTAAAATATACCGGGATTTTCCTGGTTTTCTCCCAGATGAAAAAATTCCTGGGTTTTTCCCGGATTTCCCGGTTGTCCTGGGTTGTATACACCCTGTTTCTCTACATTTGGGATTATTACTACTATGTTATCCATATGGGACATTGTGTGATGATAAAGCAATGGTGTGTTTGTACAATTCTCCTGCATGAATGCTTTCTTGAACACAAAATTTCAGCTTTTATTTTGCTATCTTAAACTGCCACACCAAACTGGTCAATGAATAACTGCAAAGAAGCTTTAACCCGAGACACTGATTTTACATAGAGCAGAATTTTCTTAGGTCCCCTGACATCTTTTTTGCTACAGTGTAACAGCGGTAGTAGGTGTGCACTTCACATCTTTTCATAGACACGTGAATCTTTCTACTAATCTTTGCTTCAGTATTTTACTGATTTCATTATTAAATTCCAGTAGGTCTTTCCTAACCTTAATTCACTTAATAGGCACCTATTTCTCCAGATCACAACTAGAAATCTGTTTAAACTTTGCCTGTAATACCTCTACAACCATCATAAGGGAAATAAGCAATGTCAATGACTGGAATTTGGTAGGAGGAAAAGGGAGAGAAGGAAACGTAGTAGGTGAATATGGATTGGGGCTAAGGAATGAAAGAGGAAGCAGCCTGGTAGAATTTTGCACAGAGCATAAATTAATCATAGCTAACACTTGGTTCAAGAATCATGAAAGAAGGTTGTATACATGGAAGAACCCTGGAGATACTAAAAGGTATCAGATAGATTGTATAATGGTAAGACAGAGATTTAGGAACCAGGTTTTAAATTGTAAGACATTTCCAGGGGCAGATGTGGACTCTGACCACAACCTATTGGTTATGACCTGTAGATTAAAACTGAAGAAACTGCAAAAAGGTGGGAATTTAAGGAGATGGGACCTGGATAAACTGAAAGAACCAGAGGTTGTACAGAGTTTCAGGGAGAGCATAAGGGAGCAATTGACAGGAATGGGGGAACGAAATACAGTAGAAGTAAAATGAGTGGCTTTGAGGGATGAAGTAGTGAAGACAGCAGAGGATCAAGTAGGTAAAAAGATGAGGCCTAGTAGAAATCCTTGGGTAACAGAAGAAATATTGAATTTAATTTATGAAAGGAGAAAATATAAAAATGCAGTAAATGAAGCAGGCAAAAAGGAATACAAACGTCTCAAAAATGAGATCGACAGGAAGTGCAAAATGGCTAAGCAGGGATGGCTAGAGGACTAATGTAAGGATGTAGAGGCTTATCTCACTAGGGGTAAGATAGATACTGCCTACAGGAAAATTAAAGAGACCTTTGGAGATAAGAGAACCACTTGCATGAACATCAAGAGCTCAGATGCAAACCCAGTTCTAGGCAGAGAAGGGAAAGCAGAAAGGTGGAAGGAGTATATAGGTCTATACAAGGGCAATGAACTTGAGGACAATATTATGGAAATGGAAGAGGATGTATATGAAGATGAAGTGGGAGATACGATACTGCGTGAAGAGTTTGACAGAGCACTGAAAGACCTGAGTCTAAACAAGGCCCCCGGAGTAGACAACATTCTATTGGAACTCCTAATGGCCTTGGGAGAGCCAGTCCTGACAAAACTCTACCATCTGGTGAGCAAGATGTATGAAACAGGCGAAATACCCTCAGACCTCAAGAAGAATATAATAATTCCAATCCCAAAGAAAGCAGGTGTTGACAGATGTGAAAATTACCGAACTGTCAGTTTAATAAGCCACAGCTGCAAAATATTAACGCAAATTCTTTACAGAAGAATGGAAAAACTAGTAGAAGCCGACCTCAGGGAAGATCAGTTTGAATTCCGTAGAAATGTTGCAACACGTGAGGCAATACTGACCATACAACTCATCTTAGAAGCTAGATTAAGAAAGGGCAAACCTACGTTTCTAGCATTTGTAGACTTAGAGAAAGCTTTTGACAATGTTGACTGGAATACTCTCTTTCAAATTCTGAAGGTGGCAGGGGTAAAATACAGGGAGCGAAAGGCTATTTACAATTTGTACAGAAACCAGATGGCAGTTATAAGAGTCAAGGGACATGAAAGGGAAGCAGCAGTTGGGAAGGGAGTGAGACAGGGTTGTAGCCTATCCCCGATGTTATTCAATCTGTATATTGAGCAAGCAGTGAAGGAAACAAAAGAAAAATTCGGAGTAGGTATTAAAATCCATGGAGGAGAAATAAAAACTGAGGTTCGCTGATGAAATTGTAATTCCGTCAGAGACAGCAAATGACTTGGAAGAGCAGTTGAACGGAATGGATAATGTCTTGAAAGGAGGATATAAGATGAACATCAACAAAAGCAAAATGAGGATAATGGAATGTAGTCGAATTAAGTTAGGTGATGCTGAGGGAATTAGATTAGGAAATGAGACACTTAAAGTAGTAAAGGAGTTTTGCTATTTGTGGAGCAAAATAACTGATGATGGTTGAAGTAGAGAGGATATAAAATGTAGACTGGCAATGGCAAGGAATGCATTTCTGAAGAAGAGATATTTGTTAACATCGAGTATAGATTTAAGTGTCAGGAAGTCGTTTCTGAAAGTATTTGTATGGAGCGTAGCCATGTATGGAAGTGAAACATGGATGATAAATAGTTTGGACAAGAAGAGAATAGAAGCTTTTGAAATGTGGTGCTACAGATGAATGCTGAAGATTAGATGGGTAGATCACATAACTAATGAGGAAGTATTGAATAGGATTGGGGTGAAGAGAAGTTTGTGGCACGACTTTACTAGAAGAAGGGATCGGTTGGTAGGACATGTTCTGAGTCATCATAAGGTCACCAATGTAGTGTTGGAGGTTAGCGTGGAGGGTAAAAATCGTAGAGGGAGACCAGGAGATGAATACACTAAGCAGATTCAGAAGAATTTAGGTTGCGGTAGGTACTGGGAGATGAAGAGGCTTGTACAGGATAGAGTAGCATGGAGAGCTGCATCAAACCAGTCTCAGGACTGAAGACCACAACAACAACAATTCATTTCCAAGTGATATACTAACATCTGCTTACCTGCCATTTCTCGACTGGCCTTCTTGACTGTTTTATTACCTTTTCAGTCATCATGATAATATCACAATCACGAATCCCCAACTCTATATAGATGTCGTCAATTACGTTGGTCTGTTTGTAGCTACAAGATCTAAGATATTGCCATGGTTTGTGGGCTACTGAAGAGAGTTTTTGGAAAACTGTTTGAAAGTAATTTGCAAGACTCACTGTACACCCTCCAATGAATCCATAGATGGCTCAACCTGTACTCAGTAGGTTAAAGTCATCTTTAAGTACTATTGCACAATCTGGATATTTATGCACTATGACTGTAAAGGTTCTTTGAATGACTCTGGAACAGCAGAATCAGGTGGCTGGAAAAAATATCCAACTTTACTTTGTTTCAGCTAAATCTCCCGTTATATGCAATTAGATAACTTCACTGTCACAATGAACTTTGACCACAATAAAGACAATATTTTTGTCAATTGCAGTGAACATTCCTCATCTTACGGCATCGCTATTTCCCTAAGGTGCTGCACAATATGCATAACATTTGAACTCCTAATATCTAGCAAACCCCAGCCCAAATGTGCCTGCTCAAATCCTTCTGCAGCAATGGTCACCTCTTTGCTCTTATGGCAAATAGGCAAAGCCAGATGGTCAGCCTCCACATTGGTCTTCCAGCTCAAGTCATACCGGCACTTTACCGCACTGCTACATGGGCAGATTCCCTTTTGTTGGGCAATGAGGCGCAACAAAAGCAGAGTCACTTGGTGAAACAAGTGACACCCAAGGTGTCCCACGCGGTACACCAGATTGCCTGCTACTGCTACAACCTGAGGTAGCAGTCTGAAGGGGTCTGACCATAGACATACACGCATTCAGCTGTTTGCTAACTGTGGCCAGCTCCACCTGCATCCACACACAGTATGCACAGATCCTACCCATCCCACTAGCAAGGCTAACTGAAGACGTTAACTGTAGACACTTAAGTCAGTACCAACTATTCTGACTTCTAGTAATTCACTCTTACCAATTTCCTCAGTAAGTTGGTCAGTGAACTCATTCCTGGTATACTGATGTGCCTCAGTCTTCATACAAACATCATGGTAACACTAAACTGCCAAAGTTCAATGAATTTGTTCCATGGTGTGACGAAGCAAGATGGGATCTTTTCGAACTTTGTGGCAGATTAAAACTGTGTGCCAGACTGAGACTCTAACTCGGGACCCTTGCCTATAGTGAGCAAGTGCAGATAGCTTTAATCTGCCAAGAAGTTTCATATCAGCACACACTCCATTGCAGAGTGGAAATCTCACTCTGGGATCTTTTTACTTCCTCTCTTGTTTTGCAATCTGCCTTCTTAAATTCATTTTATACTAATTGCCATTAACATACATGAGTACGATCTGCACTCTCATAAAAGAGAAAGGTTGTCCCTCAGTCTCAAGAAATAAAGCACCAGATCTAATGCCATGAATTTCCTAATTTATTTTAACTATTACTAGTTCATATCATTTGTTATAGGGTGACATCAGTAATTGTTTCGTGACTTAAATTCTATTGTTGTCTTATGAAGTAATATAAATTCTGTAATAATTATAAACAAACAAGACACCTATATCGGTTAGATCAACAACAATGCATCAACTTAACCATTAAATTAGTGCAACACAAATAGGCATGTGTTAAAATAATGACAGAGTGTGTTCAATAGTGTCACACATACCATATTGTTCTGCAAGAACCGTGTGGTTAGATTTTTACTGTTCATAGACATTCAGTGGTAAACTATTGTAGCAGCATGCTGATGTTTGCTTGCAAACTATTAATGAGGCTTATCAAAAGTTAACCAATAGCAAACTGGCCATATTAACTGTGTAATATTGGGGGGGTTGTGAACTGTGAACTGTGAAACGCAACTGTGCAACTGTCAGCTACGTCATTTACAGTAATCAGTGTTGAACATCCACCCCCAATTTTTCAGCCAGTGTAACAACACAATACTTTGACTCCAAGAACTATCAAAGAAGAAATAAAGCAGGCAAATGTCACAGTGGGGTAGTGCTGGCTAATAACTTGAAGATAGCACAATGAGCCACACCAAGACAGGAACTTCTAATTGCCATTGGTTCTGTTGGCTTCACAGTAAATGTGCTGCATACATTTAGCAGGGACTGTTTGTAGTTAGCAGTGTAAAAAAACACATACTGAACTCCACTATTAGTTTAGTAGGTGGGTGGGATATGTAGAAAGGAAATCAATTGATGAAATAAATTGTGACTGTTACCAGAAATAATGCACTTCTGCAAGGGGCATTTAGTCCCAGATGAAAAAATGGTTGGAGAAAGGGATATCAGCACACAAAAGGAAGGCCTATTGTATTCGCTTGGAGCTCCATGCACACGAAAACTGCGAGTGCCCTGAAAGGAGAACAGGAATGATTGTGGGGGTAACCATATGCTACTGACAAAACTCACCATTACTGCTTCTTTTTCTCCCAATTCTTCTTCTTCTTCTTCTTCTTTTTTTTCTTCCCCTACTCTCTCACCAACGGTCTCCTCTCTGGCTGGTTGTTGGGTTCCTGTTTGTCAGGGGAAAAAATGATCAATACTGAGTTACTGTCAAAATTTAGGCGCAAATATATGACAAGTAAAAGACAACTAAGGATGTCTCATCATGGAATAAAATGGCACTAACTGAACAGTATAAAACCCAAGTTGGAGTATTAACAATATTCTGAAGAAGATAGTTTGCTACCCACCCTAAAGATGACATGTTGAGCTTCAGAAAGGTGCAATGAAGACTTTCTTGTGTCCGGCTGAATGAAGCTGTGTGTGTGTGTGTGTGTGTGTGTGTGTGTGTGTGTGTGTGTGTGTGTGTGTGTGTGTGTGTGTGTGTGTGTGTGTGTGGCGCGTGCGGTTGTGGGTGGGGGGGAGGGGGGGGGCGGCGTGACAAACATGATCCATTCTAAGAGTCACCACATGCATTTTCTTTGGGATTTTGCATGCCTCAGTGATAACAGCTAGCCGTACTATAGATGCAACCACAAAGGAGTATTTGTTCAGGGATCAAGCAAATGTGTGCTTCCTGAAGAGGAGTGCAGCACCCTTTTCGGTAGTTGAAGGTGCTATAGTCTGGACAAGTGACTGATCTGGCCTTGTGACACCAACTTACATGGCCTTGCAGTGCTGGTACAGCAAACAGCTTCATGCAATAGGAAACTACAGCCGTAATTTGTCCTGAGGCCATGCAACTCTACAGTACAGTTAAATGATGGCATCCTCTTGAGTAAAACATCCCAGACATGAAAATGATCCCCCATGTGGATTTCTAAGTAGGGACTGCTCTGTGGAATGTTGTCAGGAGAAACACAACTGGTATTCTACATGTTGGAGGATGGTAAATTGTGTCCTTTAACCTGGGAGGGATGCCAGAAAATTTTAAAAAGGAAATGTATAGCTTCAAGTTAGAATATAATGGGAATTATTGAAGTTCAGTGGCGAGAGGAACAGGACTTCTGGCCAGATTAATACAGCGCTGGAAATATAAATCAAATTAAGTAATGCAGGAGTAGATGTAATAATGAATTAGGAAACAACAATTCAAGCAAGCCACTATGAACAACATTGTTAATAGATTATTGTAGCCAAGATACATGAAGCCAAAACCCATTGCTGTAGCCCAAGTTTACAATCCCACTAGCTCCGCAGATGGAGCAATGAAGAAATGTGTGGAGAAACAAAAGAAATTATTTGGACAGTTAACTGATACATTAATTTAATTGTGATGGTGGATGGGAATACAATAGTAGGAAAAGAAAGAAGGAAAAATAGAAGGAAAATGTGGACTAGGAAAAGAAATTAAAGAGGAAGCTGCCTGGTAGATTGTTGCACAGAGCACAATTTAATCATCACTAACACTTGGTTTAAGAATCATGAAGGAAGGTTACACACACTGAAGAGTTGCAGACACCAGCATGTTTCAGACTGATTATATAATTTTGAGAGAGAGATTGAAATATGGGTCCAAATTTTAAGATATATCAAGGTGCACATGCATACTGACTACAATATATTGATTATATACTGCAGATTGTAACTGAAGAAATGGCAAAAAGGTAGGAATGTATGGAGATGGTATCTGAATAAGCTGAAAGAGCCAGAGGTCATTGTAAGTTATGGAGGGAGCATTGGGCAATTACTGACTAGGTCAGGGGAAAGTAACACAATAGAACAGGGAAAGGAACACAGAACAGGTGTGGGCAAACAGTGGCCCACTAGTGGTTTTTGTCTGCCCTGCCAAGACAGAATTTTTGCAACAATTTATAACTTTTCTGAAATGCAAGGTGAACTACCGCACACCATCATTTTAAAAGGTGTGACCTTCTGCTAACCTCTGCCTACATACGAATGGCCCCAAGCCAAAGATATTGCCCATCCCTGCAGCAGCAGACCAATGGGTAGCTTTGGGAGATGAAATGGTGAAGGCAGCAGAAGATCAGTTATGTAACAAGACAAGGCTTAGTAGAAATCCTTGGATAATGGAAGAGAACAGAATTTAATTGATGAAAGAAAGGAAATATAAAAATGCAGCAAATGAAGTAAAAGTGAACACAAACATCTACAAATGAGTGACAGGAAGTACAAAATTGCTAAGCAGGAAAGGCTAAATAAAGAAGGTAATACTGAAAGGAGTATAATAGAGGGTCTATACATAGGAGGTGAAGCTGTAAGCAATGTTATGGGAACAGAAGACTATATAGATGAAGATGGGATGAGTGATATGATGCAGCAGGAGGAATTTGACAGAGCAATGAAGGACCCAAGTCAAAACAAGGTCCCTGGAGTAGACAACATCCAATCAGAACTACTGATAGCCTTCAGAGAGCAGCCTTGAAAAAATAAAACTATTCCATCTGATGACCAAGGTGTATGAGACACGTGAAATACCCTGAGACTACAAGAAGAGTGTAATGATTCCATTTTTAAAGAAAGCAGGTATTGACAGGTGTGAGTATTTCATGGCTGCAAAATACGAACACAAATTCTTAGCAGAAGAATTGAGAAGCTGGTAGACTCCACCTTCAGCCAAGGTCTGCTTGGGTTACAGAAAACAACACAAATGGCACAGGGCAGTAAATGGTAAAGGAAAACATGCAAAGAAAGAGACAAAACAAATGCTGAGATGGTAGGGAAATTGAAGAACATGAGGGATGTTGCAGAAGGTGACAGCAGGTGGAATCTCTAAGGTGCTAGACATGATGAGGCACCAGCCCTGCTGCCAACCCATCCCAGTCCCCACACCATAGTATGATTGTGACAACACCAGTGGAAGAAGACACATGGAAAGGTGAACCAAAACGGCACAAAGAACCAGACAATATGCAGAGGACAGGGGAGGGCAGGAACCTAACCAGGATAAAGCAAGGCCCAAGAACTCCAAAAGCAATGCTAATTGAGGGTTAGCTATATATATACACACCAACATGTGTCAACCTGGTATGACCAATATAAAGATGGCAGAGGACAGTAGGTTCTTGCTGGGAGAGGTGGAAGGAGAATGCCCCTTGACCACACGAAATTCATTAGGAAGGCTGTGGCACTGCAAGAGCCACCCCACAACTGAGCAAACACGAATCTGATATCAAGTTGTAAATCAGCCTCCCATCCCCCCCACCCCATGCACCCCAGGGGGGTCGTGAAAAACAGGAGGTAGGTGTACAAAGCAGTATTGATGGGAGACATTATTTATTATAGTACTTAAACTTCCATCTAGTATCATATTTGACAGTTGCATAGAGCTTTTCTTAGATTAAATTAGTTAATCTTCATATGAAATTAACTGAAAACTATTATACACTTAAAAATAAGTTTCTAATATAATTAGATAGTGCACTAAGTGGCGGGAGGACAGCACACATACAAGAAAGGTATTCAGTATGAGATTTTCACTCTGCAGTGGAGTGTGCACCGATATGAAATGTTGTGGCAGATTAAAACTGTGTGCCGGACCATGACTTGAACTCAGGACATTTGCCTTTCACGAACAAGTGCTCTACCATCTGAGCTACCCAAGCATGACTCACACCTCATCCTCGCAGCTTTACTGGAGACAAGATACTGGCAGAAGTAAAGCCGTGAGAACAGGGCGTCAGTCATGCTTGGGTAGCTCAGATGATAGAGCACTTTCCCGCAAAAGGCAAAGGTCCCGAGTTTGAGTCTTGGTCGGGCGCACAGTTTTAATTTGCCAGGAAGTTTCAAGAAAGGTATTATTTTTGTTAGTTTGTGGAGCCAGTGGCTCCTCCCTCTGGCAGAAGTGTTCAAGGGGAATGATGTGGTGTGAAAGATAAGGACTAGAGATATTTAGGAAAAGATGGAGAGTTCAGAAAAGTCAGCCTGAACCCCAGGTCAGGGAAGACTTACCAGACAGAATGAAAAGGAAAGCCTCTTTCCTTCTCATCCTATCTACTCATTGATGATGGGACCAAAAAGAAGGTTGTTTCTTCAGGGTGCCACTTCTCAGCATCCTCCCACAGTGAAACAAACAGCAGTCTATCAATAATGGTCTCATCATGATTCATGAATGTTGTGTAATACAGCATAGTGCAATCAGCAGCATTTGCAACTATTTCGATTTCTTTTTATGTTCTCTATAACCCTTCATTGAAGGTACCATAGAAAGCTTGCTTTATATAATCCAGCATTGATTTAAAAACATTAGTACTTTTTATTTCATTTAAAATTGTGTTTTTGGAAAAAATGTTAATCATAGTGAAAATTATGATATATGTAAGTCCTTAAAATAGCACACAACTACCACAAAAAACTATATGGCATTACCTTCTTTTTGAGCTGTGTTTGAGAATTTTACTTTCAATAGATTCTGAGATAAGTCTTAGAATCAGGCATTTTTTTTAATTATAGTCACTGTGACTCTTAAAGAAACGAAGTCCTTTCATATCACAGTTGTGCATTTGTAAAAGATATTAATGCATGTCCACATTAGGCAACAGAAAATTGAGCTCCAACAGAAAGAACAATGTTTCCTGCAGTCTGAATTGAAATGGACTAGCCTGTTCATGGCCCAGCCATTGGCAGAGAAAAAGAAGTTGCATTTAGTGTGCAATTTAGTGTGGTGGCAGTAAGTGCAGGACAGAAAAGGTTTGAGTTGGAGAGGAAGTTAAAGTGAAGACAGAGAAATACAAGGCACAGGCAGGTGCAGAGGTGGACGTATCTCTGGGACAGGAGCTAGTGAAGACTGACACATGGAGGATTCTGGGACTGAAAGGAATGACAAGGCTAAACCCTCTACTTAGACCAGGAAATCTGATAGAGGAGATGAGCGTGGTGATGAGGTGGAAATGCTTGGGAACTCAGATGCCATGGATTATGAAAGGAGGTAATAGCTGAGTGTCTCTTTCTTGGCAGCACATACTACCACTGGGTAGTCAATTTTGCTCTTTGATGCAATTTGAGATGGTCACTGAACAGCTGTTTGTGGTGAAGTTCAGGTAAAACATGTTATGGAAGTTACAGCAGAGCTGGTATACAATATGACTGATTTTTATTAATGCCCCTGCCTCTGGTAGTGTAGAATATGACTCTGAAGCTGTGGTAAATTCCTCTAAAGGAACTGCAATATGATCCGTCATATTGCTGCATACAGCAGGTCCTGCAAGAGAGAGAGAGAGAGAGAGAGAAAGACAGAGAGAGAGTGAAGGAGCCAGATACCAGGCTAGAACTGTGGTTAAGGTGTGCAAACTGTGGTAGTACTGGCAGCATTGCTTAACAGCTGACACAATGATTAGTGTCACAAATGGCTCCTGAAATGTTTGGAAGTAGAGATCTTAAGCATACTGAGAGAAGAATTGCATGTCTTTCCACATATGATGGCAGAATAGCCATAATGTATATGAAGGGTGGCAGCTACCTAACTGATGGTACAGTCAACACAAGTAATCTATAATTCACCACCATTGCTGCAATTAAAAATTAACCTTGAGCAGTCTAGTAAGCCACACTAAGAATCTTAATGGTGTACAAATTTTCAGAAGTATAAACTGCACAAAACATCCTGTGTAATAAATCAGCAGAGAAGAGCACCATATGATTATACAGAAAAGTACTGACAGTTATCACAGAAAAAGCATGATACAGTCACAAAAGCAGAGGCAATAATTATAATACAGTACTAATATATTTAACAAGAAAGATGATGAGACTTACCAAACAAAAGTGCTGGCAGGTCGATAGACACACAAACAAACACAAACATGTCTGTATGTTTGTGTTTGTTTGTGTGCCTATCGACCTGCCAGCGCTTTTGTTTGGTAAGTCTCATCATCTTTCTTGTTAAATATATTTTTCCCACGTGGAATGTTTCCCTCTATTATATTCATAATACAGTACTAATTTTGATAATTTGTCAAATATGAAATGTAAGTGGAAATGTGTTCAGGTGGAGGGGGGAGGGGAGGTGTCAAGGAAGCCAAGGGGTGTGCCTAGTATACAACAGGCAGATTTGGGTCAGAGTACCTCAGCTCAGGCATTAGAGACAATTTTCACAACTGTAGTTTTGACACACATTCAAATTGTCCATTTGGATCACCAGTCACTCTCACGTATTCATCCTTACTGAAAGCTTAGCAGTGTCGTGCTGACACAGGAAACTGATCACTGGTTGTTAGATCAGTTTGAGTTTGACAAGAGCTGCCAGCCCAATTTTGGGGACAGAGAGCAGCAAAAAGACTGCCTGCTGAACTGCAGAAGTTTGCCAATGGAAAGCTTTTTTGTCTGTCCAGACTACAGTAGATATGGTGGATCTCCTTTCGCAATGTCTTGCACTTGGCTGCAAAATTCCTATTTCGAATAATTTTGTTTGACAAGTTAATGAGCCCTCTGACTTCTTCCACATTAATCAAAGCTGCTGCTGCTTCTGAACTGAGCCTCTGTAGTAAATATAAGTGAAGACGGTGATTTGAGTCACTGGTGCAATGAGTTATTGTTTGAAATTTACACGTAATACAAGTGTCAAGACTACAATCAAAACAAAAATCTGATCTGGAAAGAATAACTGCCTGCTTACCACTGAGAAGATGAGTGAAATAAGTACGAGGGTGCATCAAATGAGAACTTTAAATATTTTTTAAAAATGTTATTTACTGTGCAGAAGTGGTACAAAGCTGTATCACTTTTCAATACAATCTCTCCCACACTCAACGCAAGTCCTCCAGCACTTGCAAGTGCATAAATTCCTTGGTAAATTATTTGGTAGTCCGTGCAACCAATCATGCACTGCTTGGTGTACCTCTTCATCAGAACGGATCTTCTTTCCTCCCATTGCGTCTTAGTGGTCCAAACATATGGAAATCACTTGTTGATGAGGGATGGTGCCATTCCTTGCTGGCTTTCTTTGTTTCTGGTTGGTGGAAGTGAACCCAGGTTTCGTCCCCAGTAACGATTCTTGCAAGCAAGCCATCACCTTCTCATTCAAAGGGCTGAAGAAGTTGTTCTAAAGCACCAATATATCATTCTCTCATTTCAGGAGTCAGCTGCCATGGGACCCATCTTGCAGACACTTCGTGAAACTGGAGCACATCATGCATAATGTGGTGTGCTGACCCATGATTAATCTGTAAACATTCTGCATTGTCATTCAGTGTCACTTCACTATGGCCTCAATGCTGCAATGATCTGTGGAGTAACAACCTGGACTAGGAGCATCTTCCACTGAAGTCACACCATCTGCGAACTTCCTACTCCATTCGAAGGCTTGCTGCTGTGACGAACATGCATCCTCTTACTGAATCTTCATTAGTCTATGAATTTCAATAGGTTTCACACCTTCACTATGCAAAAACTGAATAAAAGAATGCTGTTCTTCCCTAGTGCAAGTCACAAGTGGGGCAGCTATCTTTATACTGATACTGCGACAGTATGTGTGCATCTGCACTATGCTGCCACCTACAGGCCATTCTGCACACTGGTTGTAGCACATTTACCAAATTACAAGATAACGTCACAAAATTTCGATTTGTTATTACAAATTTAAGGTTTTCATTGGAGTCGCCCTCTTATTCATTTCAGTGGTGTTCATAAATGGTTGAAGCTATAAAAATTTAACCAAGCTCCAGACCCAATGTATCCATTGCCGGTCCTATACTGAATTTGCAGCTGAGTTAGCCCCTCTTTTAACTATAACAATATCATCAATACCAGGAAGAGGAAACAGTACTGACTAGTCCAAGTGTAGGTCACACCTGTCAAGAAGAAGGGTAGAGGAACTGATCCACAGAACTACCATCCTACATCCATGACACTGGTTTGTTGTAGAACATTGAAACATATTCTCAGCTCAGACATAATGAGATAGCCCTAGCAGAATAATCTCCATGCCAGCCACATGTATTCTGATAGCAATGCTCATTTGAAGATCAACTCACGTTTTTCACATGACACGCTGGAAGCTTTTGATAGAGGCAATAAAGTAACGGCAGTATTTTTTTTATTTTCAAAATGAATTTCAGTTAATACCACTTTTATGCTTTTAATCAAAAGTACAATTGTTAGAGAGTATCAAGCAGAAACTTTGACTGGATTGACTACTTTTTTGAAGGGAGGACATGGTAAGAATCATCAACAGATGTTCCAACACTGTTGGAATTTTAATATTGAATTCCTTAACAATTTCAGAAATGGAATGCCCTATACATCTGATTCTAACTACCCATCTGTGTTTAAAGTCTGTTAATTCGCATCATGTGGTCAGAATCATGCTTGACACCATTTTACACAAATCACCTTAGTACAAATGACAGCTCCGCCAATGTACTGGCCCTTTACGCCTTGCATATGCAATACTACTGCCATTTTTATATGTGCATATCACTACCACACATCTTTTGTCACCTCAGTGTAAAGAAGTACAGTATGACAGAAGTGACATCAATGTTCAGTTACAGCTTGATAAGATTTAAAAGTGGTGCAAAGAATGGCACCTTGTTTTAAATGTTGAGAAATTGAAAACTGTGCACTTCACGAAACGAAAAACTTAGTCATACAATATTACCATATCAGTATGTTGAAGTTCTGTCATGGGTAAAGCTCACAGCAGACTTTAATTTATTGGTAGTATAATAGGGAAATCCAGTCAGTCTACAAAGGAGATTGCTTGTAAATCACCCATCCCAAAATACTGCTGAAGTGTATGGGACCCATATCAAATAGGACCCCACAGGTGATACTGAACACATGCAGAGAAGGGTGGCACAAATGATCACAGGTATGTTTGATCCATGGGAGAGTATCACAGAGATGCTAAAAAACCAAACTAGCACACTCTTAAGATGGACATGAATTATTCCAAGAAAGCCTGCTTACAAAGTATTAGGAACTGGATTCAAATTATGCCACTCAGAACGTATTACAACCCCGTATGTACCACTTCCACAGGAATTGTGAGGAGGTGGTTAGATTAATTACAGCTTGTGTGGAGACGTTAAAACAATTATTCTTCTTGCACCTCATACATGAATGGAACAGGGAAAGAAACCTTAATAACTGGCAGTGGGGCATACCCCCTTTTATGAACTTTATAGTTGTCTGAAGAGTGTAGATGTAGTGTGTAGATAATGTTATTAGATGGGCAGAAACCATACACAAATGGTGTCAAGTAACCACCAGCAAATATATAGTCTAACACAGGTGGCTTAAAGTGAATGAAGTAATTAATAAATGCCAAACGTGAAAGTGAATTGTTACATTCTAGAAAATTCAGATATTTATTTTCTTTTTTAGTGACTTCTGATTTCAGGAAGGCAGACAGCTATAAAAGAAATTCCCAATGTGAACATTGAACAACATTTTTGTTTGCTTTTTCCTGAGACAGGAATATGAATTATCAAGTGGGTGACAAGTGCCACATATCTAGTGGAGAATCACTTCCCATCTGCTGAGTATGGAAGATCACGTTTCACAGAATTCTCACAACAGAGACATTGCAGCAGCATGTAAACAGCTTACCTGCATTATCACTTCTTCTTCGCTTTCTATGTGACTCTGATGAATCACCATCACCATCAGATTTTCTTTCCTGAAAGAAAATAAAGTCCAGCACTTAAATAAATGAACAAAATTTGAGTGTAAATCACTATCACAAAGACTGCAAAATATCTACATCTATACTCTGCAAACCACTGTAATGTGAATAGAAGAGGGCCCCTCTTTTTTATACTATTTGTTAGGGTTATGGGAGAAGAAGTTTTACCATGCAGATAAAGTGTCAAACAATATGCAGATGTTTAAAAACTACATCCTTTACTAGTGCTGGAGCAAGCAAAGACAGTGTTTGGACAATATACGAAGTCTCTCCTTTCATTTGTCTCTATCCTCTCACCCCATTTCCATTTTGTCAACACCACTCACACTGTTTGGGAGAGATAGTTAAGACCCTTTGACACATGTGGAAATAGTAAGTGTCTGTCACCACATTCCATACGTCAGCACTGTTGGTTCAAGCAAACCTGGGTCAAGCACTAAAAGGGAAACCAAGAAATTTATTACCTGCCTGTTGAACGGTAGGCACTTCCACAATAATGTTTGCTGAACTCAGGAAGATGAGTTTAATAAAAAGAAAAAAAAACTGTATGAGCATTCAATCGTTTCATACTTAATTTAATTGGTGCATCACTTTATCAAATTTTGGATGTAGACTCATCAACCCAAGAAAGAATAACTTCTGACTTGCACCAGAGGAGCGTGTTGGAACTCTAGTCATTCTTATTTTATGTTAATGAGCTGACCAAAGTCCTAATAGCAATCTCAGATGTTTCACAAATGATACTTATCAATAATGAATTATTGTTGGAAAGATTTGCAGAAATTATCAATCAGATATGAAAAAAATTCAAAGTGGGGCAAAGATTGGTAACTTGATTTGATGTATAGAAAGGTAAAACTCTGGATTTCACAAAATGAAAAAAAAAATGTCATATACTGTTTCTATGTTATCAATGATTCAAAATTATCAACAGTAAACTAAGACAATAATAATTTTCATGAATTTAAAATTGAACAGTTTTACAGGGTTCATAACATGTGGATGACTCCAGTTCATCTGTGTGGCCAAACTTAGATAATTGCTAAAAGTGTGAGGGATGAGACCATTTGTTCAACTGACAATGTATACAAAGAAGGATGTCACAGATGGTCACAGGTTTGCTTGACTGATGAGAGCAATAATCCTGAGAAAACAGATACAAATTATCCCACAGAAGTCACCTTTTGAGAATACAAGAACCAGTATTAGTGAAGAATCTAGAAATTCTTCAGCCTCATACATGTAGCTCCCTTAGAAACTCTGAAGATCAAATTAGGCTATTGACTGTACACATAAAGGCAGTTAATCATCCATTACTCGCTCAGTCCATATGCAATTGCAATGAGGAGAAATCCTAACACATAGTGCCTTCCAAAATACCCTCTGCAACACACTTCAGAGTAGTTTGAGGAATATTTATGCAAACGTAGATTCATACATCTTCAATTCTCAATACTTTACTCCATTTCATTCACAAGAATAATGCCATAGTACTCTAAAATACAGAAACTGTCTGACCGTAGTTGGTACTTACCTTATATAACCATTAAGGTATGATTTTTTTTTATTTTTTTGAAAAATTACCATGGTTGTCTTAAAAGCAAGAAAAGAAGCAAATGAGTACTTCAAAATTTGAGTCGGTGAGTTACAAGTTAATGGTTTGTAGCTGATGGGCTATGTTACACATTTATTTTAACTAACACTCTACAGTGACAACCTTGCCTCAATTGGTTCTAGGTAATTAAGCTCCAGTGCTAAAGTGAACGTTGTATACACACACACACACACACACACACACACACACACACACACACACACACACACACACACACAAAATTCTTAACTGATATTAAAAAAGAGGAAGAATAAAAGAAAGTACTTAAGTCTCAGGAGATTATATAAAAAAATAATTATTTAAATACAAGACACAATTAATCCTAAATTTTTCAGCTTATGTTGGGCCTAACCATTTCGTCCTATTGTATATGAAATGCCTTAAAGCACTTCATTTTTGTTACTGCACAATGGGTTTACATACTTTTCACAATAAACCCATATAAATTCATTATATTCAGGAAAGTTGCATCTCTGCCTTACTTCCAAGTGACATACGTGGTCCTGTCCTATATATCCTTTGGTGGCACAAGATCTGTTTGTACTCTGCTGCTCTTTGCTCGGATTTTTGATCCACTTCAGTGCTTTATCTCCCTCGTTTTGCTGCAATGGTACCTATCTGGCATAAGAATTCATCAACCTCCACATAAAATTTGGTCCACTCTGGGATGGAGCAAGAAAATCCCGAGACCCAAAGAGCCAACACTGCTGCTGGCTCACCCTGCATTCGTGAAAATTACAGATAGCATTGGTGATACTAACTGAGCTATAATGACCCATCTCTATAAGGTGCTTACCCGGTTTCAGTACTGGGACAATTATACTTTCTTGCCATTGTGATACGAACTTGCCCTCACTCCTGATGCTGTTAAAGACAGTAAAGCTATGACGCCAACAGTACACGGATAGATGTTTGATCACTTGGATGTGGATGTGATCTGGCGTTAGGGCTGTATCAGGACAGCAGACTATGACACTGACAAATTCCCACTTGCTGAATGGAGCATTACATGGCTCCAGTGGTGTGTAGTGAAAGGTAATTGCTTTTGCTCCATTCACTCTTTTAGGGCACAAATGGCAGGTTGATAATTCTCAGATGCAGATGCCCAGGCATAAAGAAGAGCAGAATGTTCAGCAATGGCATCTGGGTCGGTGCAGACAGTGCCATTTAAGGTAATAGGTGACACATCTGTAGGTGTATGGTATCCGCAGAGATCTCTAATCTTAGCACAAACCTGAAAGGAGAGGTACATGGTCTGATGGTTTAAAGATATAATTTCCTGCGTACTTATTTCCATTGTTTTATTAGGTGGCAGGCCCGAACATGGAGCTGCTTACAGGCGATAAGGTGCTTTGTTGGCGAGTGCTGCTTAGAGCATTGGAGATCCCAAATACAATCTGTAATGGCCTCTGTGGCTTTTATGACCACCAAGGAACTGTCTTCTTTTGGGGCAGGTCCATGGACAGGGGATCACCAATTCAGCTGCCAAAAGATTGAGTGCAGTCATATTCTCAGCTGCCTCATCAATATCTCCATGCAGCAGGGAGCCAAGGGTGACAGGAGATGTGGAAGTACCCTGGTCAACACTGTTGAGAGCCCATCTCGGCAGAGAAGGACATCAGGAAGTGGTCCCCACACATCAACGTGGACTCTCTTGTGGATGGATGGATTGATGGATAGATGGGAGAAGACAAGGAATGCAGATAGGAAGGTCAACAGCCAAGAAAGTTGCATGTACCAAGCTGAAGTTTGTGGGGGAACCAGAAATCAATAGGAATATATCAGGTTGTGGCTGTACACTTTCATGGTCTTTGCCATGGCCAATTATTTTAGTTCCACCCCAAAAAGAGTTATGGGCATTGAGATCCCCAAAAAGATGGGGGGAGCTGAGAAACTAATGGTTACAGTATATTCTGACACACTTTACCGTTGGGTGTGGGGAAGGTTAACACTGCAGTAGGTAATATTCTGAAATGCCCTTACTCAAACAACCAGAAACTCTAAAGGTGTATTAAGAGGTATAAGTTCACTACAAAGAGTGTCCTGAACATATGTGCAAACTCTGCCTGACACCCTGTCATAGGTAGCACGAATCTTATAATACCCCGCTATCAATGAAGGGCCAGGGTCTGCGTTGGTGGAAACCGAGTCTCCTGAAGGGCAATATGGAAGGCAAGGGAAGTGTTCGAAAGATGTCATAGCTCAGCCTGGAGGTGGAAAAAACTGCTATAGATCCCCAGGAGAATAATAATTTTGAAGTACTGTGGGGCCATAAAGTGACCAAGGAGGTGGCTTATGCCTTAGGGTCATGTGCTGCCATAGGTTGAGGGGCTATAGCATCAATATACACAGGTTCTGGGTTCCACTATATGGTACAAAATGGGCCTCATGGGCCACCAGAATCTCTTCCTTGGTCACAGGAATGGAACAGGTGGGATTTGGTGGTGTGGGGGCTACCAGAATTTCTTCTTCTTAGAGGTTGGGAAGTCCATGATTTTCAAGTAGGTGAGGTGGAAGTAGCAGGAGGAGAGTTGCCAACTATGGGGGGGGGGGGGGGGGAGGGGTAGGCTTGGTCAAGCAGCCCTGAAGCCCCACTGTAGGAGACTTAGCTGGTGAGAGTACTGTTGGCAAAGCAGGCACGGTCATGACAGCTGCAGCATATGACATTTATATGTGCTGGGTGCAACCACTCATACTTTGCCTCTTGACAAGTTAGCTCATCCAGGGTCTCGTATTCTTGTCTTTGTTCTCTCTGGAAAATGGTGCATTCTGGTGAGCAGGGGGGAATGGTGCATTCCACAGTTGACACCACTGCATGGTGGAAGGGGAGGCATACAGTTTCACATCACATATCGGTATATAATCAACTTGACCTTTTCAGGCAATTAATTGCCCTCACAAGCCAAGATGAAGGCACCTATAGCAACCCATTGTCCTTTGGTCCCCTATGTTCATGATGAACGAAGTGTACACCCCTAACTCCAAACTGGTGCATAGCTCATCAGACTGCAAGAGCAGGTCTTGGCAGATAATGATGCCCTGAATTATATTTAGACTGTTAGGAAGGAGTGACAGTTACCCGTATGACACCCAGGCTGTTGCAAGCAAGCAGCACCTGTGACTGGGCAGGGGATGCTTTTTTGATCAAAACTGACCCACTTTTCATTATAGAGATGACTGTCACTTCCACAAACTTGTCTTGTAAGTTCCTTTTGTGGCCAACAAGGAATCCCCATCAGTCCTTACACAACCCATGTGTTGGAGAGAATCTCTCTCTGTTTGTCACTTACCCTTACGGTTCTCCCCTTGGCGTAGCCAAGGAAGGGAACATTTTAGGGTTGTATGCCTATGCATTAGGACAGGCCTTTCCTTCACCAGAGACTGCTGGGCTGTATGACTGCCAGTGGAAGATAACTTCATCTACTACATCTGCAGCTCATCTGCTGTAGTGACACCAATCTGAACTGAAACTCTTCCCATGCGCACCACCCAGCCTCACCAATGGCCACCTGGCCAGTAATGCATTGCGAAGGGTGAAAAGATGGAAAGACACAAAATGGGAGCATACACTGCATTGGGTGACTTCCCTGCATGATCTGCACTTCTGGAGAATGGAAATAGGTGGAAAGTCAAACCCAAGAATGGGGACTATGTTTTTATTTAATGAGAAGTTACAGAAAATGTCTGAAGTGAAAACTCGATTCCCAAACATAAACTATGTCCCAGCAAGGTGTGCACCAAGAAAACCATCTGATGGGTAGGCAGGAGAGGTGGGGGATAGTGGAAGTACAAGCTTGTAGCATGGAAAGGAAGTAATGCTGCAAAGGCTGGGGACCCATGTCAGCCAAGCACTTATACACTAGTGATGTGAACCCCCTGGAGGTTCAGATCACCAGTTCTTCTTCACAGTACCTTGCCAACCGAGTATGCTGCTGTATTTAACTGATTTTTGAGGAACAAACTGTTACTTAACTAAGTCATCAGACAACAATTTAGCTACCCATTGCGTTAAATGAACCAGCAACACATCTGAACGAAAACCAAGAATAGTCCTGTCTAAATAAAAACTGTGACTCGTAAATGATCCAATTATGGTTACAGGAGGAAAATTTCCTAGCCTGCAGAGAACTGGCAATGAATGATCTGAATGGAGGTAGGTGTTGTAATGCTCCACAACGAAATAGGTTTCAATAGTACCACACATCAGATCTAACCACTTCTTTTTACTCAGGCATGTCATATACATTCCACTCAAACAATAACTCAGAATATGACACCACCAGAAAGTTATAACGGTTTAACACTGACGAAAATTCGTCCGAAACTGGTGCGAGATTACGAAATGTCCACTGCCACAATAACGGCAGTTCAGAAATGGTTGACTGAAGGGGATTCAGAAGTTGCAATCACACATTAACATATCGACAAGGTGGAGAGTGATCTACTACACAATTAACAATTCAAGGTGTTGGGAATAGGAGATGCCATAGGAAAATCATAAAAACGAATATTGTCTTTTCAAAATTCCCTAAACATTCGTCATTGCGCTAGAGGTGTGTTGGAACGAAATGGTGTAGTCATGCTTGTACTCACCTGTATTTAATGTGTAACTGTCTAAAGTTTCATTGCTGTACATCTGTTAGTTATTGCTCAGATCTCTACTGAGTAGAATTTTTTGTCGCACAGTTTGCGAATTTCGAGATGGCAGAGATAGACGAGCAACACGTTGTGTTACATTTTGCGTGAAACTTTAGAAAACATTTACAGACACACACAAGACGATACGGAAATTCTACGTTGATCTGTCCGAGAGACTGCAGAAGAATGTAATATTTCAGTTGGATCATGTCACAAAACCCTAACACTGCATCGGGTTGCCGCCAGGTTGGTCACACGGCTATGGAGTCAAAACCAGGAAGGCCTTCACCTCTGAATCTGTGAAGACTTGTTGTATGGCGCAAATGGGAACCAGATGTTCGTTAAGATAATCTTGACTGATGAGATGTGGGTCTACGGTTATGATATTGAGACGTTAAAATAACAAAGATTTGCAACGATAGGCAAGACAAGAAAATTCGCAGACGACACTTCACGCGAACCAGCAAAAGGCATACCAAGACTGCTTCTGGAAGTAGAAACGGCATTTGGTGTGGTGCATCAATTGTGCAAGAGAGTATTTCGAAGGAGACCATGCACAATTAGTAAAAGGTAAGCGTAGAAACTTTTGTGAACAAAGTTCCGTAATTTTTTCAAGAGATGTCTTTCATTGATCACAAAGAGGCGTCATACTTTGGCCATGAAGAGTAAGTCTTATGCAAGGTGAACATGATGTTCGTTTAGTGTTAAAATGTAGTGCAAAAAGTAGTTGATTTTTTTGATATGCTCCAAAATTTTGTGAACTGAGTTGTTGTTTGATAATTTGCTACATTGCTTCATGCAAGGAAATCAGTAGCATCATAGTAAGTGGCACACAGGTGCCACGCACCAGAGATTGAAAGGTTTATGTCAAGAGCATTGTGATTTTTCTTCTCTGGAATAAAAAAAAATTATGTTTCTTATTCACAGTTAAAACTGCAATGGGGAAAAAATACTGTGCAAGTTTAGGTTGCCAACTGAGTGGTGACAAACATGCGAGAAGAAGATTGGATTGCAAACAGAAAGAAGTCATCTTATCAGGAAAATGTACCTGCACATGAAGCTGTTGTGGCAGTTGGAAATAGATTTGGTACACACTGACAACCACCTATTCCACCATCTAAGGAACCGCGTCACCACCACCACCACCACCACCACCACCACCACTACGGTAGCTCGAGACAATTGCATCGCCTGGCTGTTGTCCTTTAGTACAACAACATTGTTATTCCCACCAAGGATAGGTTTGGAAATCTTTCAGCTGGACTTGGGGAACACACACACACACACACACACACACACACACACACACACACACACACACACACACACACACACACCGAAGCCACTGTATAGTGCATGGCAGAGGGTATCCTGTATCACTTCTTGTCATTTCCTTTGCCGTTTCACTTGCAAACAGAGGGAGATGAAAATGACAATTTCCTTGCATATGAGCCCGAATTTCATCTGTCTTAACTATGTGATTCTTATGCAACATGTATATTTGGTGGGACTAGAATCGTTCTGCAGTCAGCTTCAGATTCCAGTTCCCTACATTTCCTCACGATTTTCTTGAAAAGAACGTCGCCTTCTCTGCAGTGATTCCTGTTTGAGTTCCCAAAGAATCTCTAAAATTCTTGTGTTGTTCGAACCTACCAGCTACGAACGAGTAAACTGCTTTTGAATTGCTTTGATATCTTCCTTTAATCTGATCTGGCATAGATCACAGACACTAACAGTATTCAAGAGCAGGTTGCCTCAGTGCCCTATGTGTCTCATTTACAGATGAACCACACTTTCCCAAAACTTTCCCCAATAAACTGAAATTGACCATTTGCTTTCCCTGCCACAATCCTCATGTGCTCATTCCATTTCATGTAACTTTGCAACGTTATGCAGATATATTTAAATGACGTGACTGTGTGAAGCAGAGCACTACTCCCACTGTATCTTAACATTACGAGTTTTTTGTTTCATACTCATCTGCATTAATGTACACTTCTCTACTTTAGAACCAGCTGCCATACATGATAACAACTAGAAATTTTGGCCAATTCATCATCTATCATCATACTGTCATCCTCAACACCCTCCCATACTCCAAAGCATCAGCAGCAAACAGCAGCTTGCTGCTCACTGTCCGCCGTATCATTTGTGTGTATAGACAACAGCAGCGGCCCTATCTTACTTTCCTGGGGCACTGCTGATATTAACCTTGTCTCTGATGAACACTCGCTGTTGAGAACAATCTACTGGGCTCTTTTACTTATGAAGCCTTTGTGCCACTCTCATACCTAGGAACCTATTGCACATGCTCAGACCTTCGTTAACAGTCTGTTACTACTGTTTGTAGCAGTACTTGTTCCTTTCACCACACGTGAGATTATGTAAAAAACTGAAGTTGCCTTCGAAAACTTTGTCATAGCAACATTTTTTTCACAGTTTGTCACCTACAATGAGGAATTTGTCAGATGCCCTTTTCAGTACTATGATGATTTTTTTATATAGCATTGTGATAATGACATTCATTTTTTGAATGTATGTTTTCACTTTATATTTATTCACAAACAGTGGATCTTAAAGGTTCAGAAAACTGGTCTTCACTTTGCCAGTTTTCATTTTACAAATCCATTACTGCTTTTGAGATAGGGATTCTCATTTTCACATATTTTCACAATTACTTTTCCATGTCTCATGAGGGAGGGAGGTGTCTGGGAGGTGTGTGGGAGGTGTGTGGGAGGTGTGGGAGAGAGCAGAGAATACACACAGCAATGAGCAGTGTGTCAGTGCCGCTGAGGATTTCCATGATAATGTAATAAGTTTACATTCATAATCCAGATCCAGCTGTATAATAAAATTATCAAGTTCCTTCCCCCTACATGAGATGAGGAAATGATTATACATACTGAGGAAACAGACTGTAGGCAGCACCCAAAGGCTGAATAAAGCAATCTAGAAATTCCACATAATGTGTTCATAACTGATAATACAACACAAAACAGATGCATCCAGACAACGTGTTAGTCCTAATAAACAAGTATAGTCAAGACACCATCTCATCCAACAGTTGTAATGTTACACATTTCGACTTTCAAGCATCAGAGATAAGTTTGTGCAGTGAGGGAGGAAACACTCTTGTGACTGGATCAGTGGTACTTGATCTTAGTATCATTGAAGATGATATTAATTCTTTGATGATAAAAAGAGTTTGATGATACAGGCACTGTCAGTAGTGCAGTGCCACAATCTGGATTTTATGTGGATATCAAGATCAGTCATAATGTTACAACACTGAATTACAGAGTCAAACTGTTTCCATTGTTAACACACAAAGCATTTTTGTGTCAAACTAAGCAAATGAATTGTGTTCATTGTTATATTAGGTATCTGCCATGGGCTACATCTGTAAGTAATGAGAGTTGAAATTAAAAGCATAAAATTCTCAGAAGAACAATATTAATTTGTCTACTGTTAGTCAATTTGTTTTAATATATAGAAATATGTACATTCTGAAGTGAAAATCACTAGCATTAACAGTGGTGTATGATCACAGATGATTTTAGTGGAAAGAAAACAATCACTACCTCCTGCCTAGGATAAACAAAGACTAATTTCATTGCCTAATCTGGCTACATCTATGTCTATACTCTGCCAGACACTGTGTAATGCATGACAGAATCTGATTTCCATAGCTATACATCGTAGGGTTCCTTCCTGATCCATTCCCATATGGTACATTGGAGAAGTGTGGGATGGGTGAGAGAATTGAACCCTGTCTCAGCTTCTGTACTTCAAGTGAGTTGAACATATGGAGGGAAATTGTTGTGTCTAGGCAAGACAGCCTAGACACAATGAGAGGAAGCCGAAAGGCATGCGCTTAAACTCACGCAGGCTGGCGTGAGGTCTGAAACAGGATACGTAATGAATGCTGTAAAGAAAAGTATGTAGCTTCTGGAATACTTAACTTTAATCCACATTTGTAGAACATCACTCTTGATGATACATTAATAGAATCTCAATATAAATTGAATACGGCGCCTTGCTAGGTCGCAGCAAATGTAGCTGATGGCTGTGCTAACTATCGTCTCGGCAAATGAGAGCGTAATTCTCAGTGAACCATGGCTAGCAACGTCGGCTGTACAACTGGGGCGAGTGCTAGTCAGTGTCTCTAGACCTGCCGTGTGGCGGCGCTCGGTCTGCCATCACTGACAGTGGCGACACGCGGGTCCGTCGTATACTAGCGGACCGCGGCCGATTTAAAAGCTACCACCTAGCAAGTGTGGTGTCTGGCGGTGACACCACAGAAATGAAAATAATAAAAAAATCGAAAGACATGTCACAAATAAAAGTATTTTAAAATACACTCCTGGAAATGGAAAAAAGAACACATTGACACCGGTGTGTCAGACCCACCATACTTGCTCTGGACACTGCGAGAGGGCTGTACAAGCAATGATCACACGCACAGCACAGCGGACACACCAGGAACCGCGGTGTTGGCCGTCGAATGGTGCTAGCTGCGCAGCATTTGTGCACCGCCACCGTCAGTGTCAGCCAGTTTGCCGTGGCATACGGAGCTCCATCGCAGTCTTTAACACTGGTAGCATGCCGCGACAGCGTGGACGTGAACCGTATGTGCAGTTGACGGACTTTGAGCGAGGGCATATAGTGGGCATGCGGGAGGCCGGGTGGACGTACCGCCGAATTGCTCAACACGTGGGGCGTGAGGTCTCCACAGTACATCGATGTTGTTGCCAGTGGTTGGCGGAAGGTGCACGTGCCTGTCGACCTGGGACCGGACCGCAGCGACGCACGGATGCACGCCAAGACCGTAGGATCCTATGCAGTGCCGTAGGGGACCGCACCGCCACTTCCCAGCAAATTAGGGACACTGTTGCTCCTGGGGTATCGGCGAGGACCATTCACAACCGTCTCCATGAAGCTGGGCTACGGTCCCGCACACCGCTAGGCCGTCTTCCGCTCACGCCCCAACATCGTGCAGCCTGCCTCCAGTGGTGTCGCGACAGGCGTGAATGGAGGGACGAATGGAGACGTGTCGTCTTCAGCGATGAGAGTCGCTTCTGCCTTGGTGCCAATGATGGTCGTATGCATATTTGGCGCCGTGCAGGTGAGCGCCACAATCAGGACTGCATACGACCGAGGCACACAGGGCCAACACCCGGCATCATGGTGTGGGGAGCGATCTCCTACACTGGCCGTACACCACTGGTGATCGTCGAGGGGACACTGAATAGTGCACGGTACATCCAAACCGTCATCGAACCCATCGTTCTACCATTCCTAGACCGGCAAGGGAACTTGCTGTTCCAACAGGACAATGCACGTCCGCATGTATCCCGTGCCACCCAACGTGCTCTAGAAGGTGTAAGTCAACTACCCTGGCCAGCAAGATCTCCAGATCTGTCCCCCATTGAGCATGTTTGGGACTGGATGAAGCGTCGTCTCACGCGGTTTGCACGTCCAGCACGAACGCTGGTCCAACTGAGGCACCAGGTGGAAATGGCATGGCAAGCCGTTCCACAGGACTACATCCAGCATCTCTACGATCGTCTCCATGGGAGAATAGCAGCCTGCACTGCTGCGAAAGGTGGATATAAACTGTACTAGTGCCGACATTGTGCATGCTCTGTTGCCTGTGTCTATGTGCCTGTGGTTCTGTCAGTGTGATCATGTGATGTATCTGACCCCAGGAATGTGTCAATAAAGTTTCCCCTTCCTGGGACAATGAATTCACGGTGTTCTTATTTCAATTTCCAGGAGTGTATGTGGTGCAGTCAACATATGGGAAAAGTCAGTATCAATATAGTGATTGCAGATTAATTTAAAAGCGTTCAAAGATGTGAGCAGAGGTCACGCAGCTAGCTAGAAGACTTTCCCTCAGTTATGACAAGTGTGTGCAGAGAAAGATTATGTCTGACTTAAGTAGAAACCGATATGGGGTTTGCAGTGTGACTGAATGGGAAAAAGGAAGTGCTTATATTCACGTGTGTGTATGTGAGAACAATGTTCATACGTATAAGGTGCTCTAATTCAAATAAGCAGTGCAAAAATTTACATTCTCGCATGGTGGTAACTGTAGGTGTGAATATGCATAATTGAGGCTCTGTGTTTCCTGCCACAATATATCAAGTAAAATGTGCACAAAGGTTGCAAAGGAGACTTAGCCTGATTTAATTATAGAGTGAAAGTCTGGATGCACTAAGTGCCAAATTTCATTGAAAATGAGTTATTGCCATATTATTGAGCTACGTGACAATGCCAGCTGCCAAAAATGCTGTGACATCTTTCTACTGCAAGTAGTTCATATGGCTAGTCATAGATGGCTCTTCATGTGGTGCCTTCCACCAGTCTTGAGAAGTTCTGCACTCTCTCCGATTTCCACTAAATATATTTACAATTGATGTAGTTTGTACTTGCAATATTGATACATATCTAAATCTGAACAGGAGATTGTGAGTTGGAGGAAACAACAGAATTCAAGAATTAATGGTAAAATGTATTATACCTACAGAGATGTTGAGAAGCCACAAAAGAAATTACCATTACCTGAAGTAAATAGACATTTAGGGTAATATTATTTCATACCTGAATCCTTGGAACAATGGTTCTATTATATTTATTTATTTATTTATATTCCATATCAACCAACACAAGCTACATCAAAACATTGTTTTGTCACTCCTTAGAAATTTAGCTGAACAAAGTATTTGTTAACTTTTCAACTTTTGGGCTATATGCAGCTTATAGTATGAATGTCTTCTGCATATCAAAAGTGATGCCTTATACTCTTCCAAGCATTTAGCAAGTGAAATGTTAACAGTCAGGGTAGCTATGTACTTGTCTTATTAGAAGTATTGGTAGTTGTGAGCCATCAACATGGCCCATACACTGATCCTATCGGAAGTCAATGATAATGCTCAGTAAGCTTCACTGTTCCAGAAAGGAATGGGAAACATCATCTCAAGGTATTCAAGAAGACCTCTGGATATTTTTTGAATTACTTCAAGGCAAAGTGAAACCCTGGTGGAGTGAAAAAAAGAAGGAGTAACTGCATATAAAGATATTAAGGTGGCAAGGGTGGGGGGGGGGGGGGGAGAACCCATTGCAAATTCTCACCTTCTGTTCTGATAGGAAACAAACTGAATAACTTTAATTGCATGCCTATGGACCTAAATCATAACAGACTGAAATCACATGATAGTTGCGATTTAAATATCCATAACCTGTGGAAGGAATTTTTGATGAAATACCCTAGTAGTAAGATGACAGGTTTTATTGACAGGTTTTCTATGATGGCATTCATCACCCTCCTTTCCAGGAACCTTGGGCACACACTTCCAAAGACTGTGACTGCTGCCCTGCAAGGTAGCTACAAAATGTAGGGAGAGAGGTAAAGCTGCTTGAGCAAAATTAAAATTTGAGCGCCAATTGAGAGCAGTTTAATTCGTTTTCAACTCCATGAAAAGTGACAGTATTGTCTCAATATTACCCAACAGTGACATGTGCACTGCAATTATGAACTTAACAGAAAGTGTTCCAGCTACCTAAACTCTCACATTCAAACTTGTACTACTCTTGGCAGCTTCATGTATTCAATTTTGGTATTCACATTTGTGAAGATGGGATTGTGTGTTTCTCATGAGTGAGAGTCCTCTTTATGTGGAAACCAGATGGTATCCTTTTCGTAAAGTTGTTAATGACCCTGACAGCCCTTTGAAACACACAAAAAAAGGATGTGTTTGACATGATAACTTAGTGGAAAAAATAAGAAACCACATGATGTTATCCCTCTACATGACTCTGGGCAGCACAGCAGTTTTAAAAGAATCACTTGAAAGTTTTTAGTGGTCAGGCACAGTTTCTCTTCTTCCGACCAGAATTTTGCTCTGAGAGGCACTGCAAGAAATCTAAGTGTGAAGTTCCAACTGGCATTGTGCAAATTATCATAAACGCAAGGCCCAAGTGCCTGTTTAACATTTTAGAAATGAAAGGAAAGTTTTTGACTTCAATAAACCATTTGCAAGTGTTGATGACTCTGAAAACTACTGACAGTCCTGAAAAGTGAGAAAGCATTCAATGAACTGGAAATATGATCACATTGGAAGGTTTTAAAGTCAGAACATAGTGTATATGATATACTGCCCACTGAGTTAGATGAGCAAGGAATAACAGCTCTAAAAATTTGGTTTACATCATAGCTATTATACTCATCATGTGATTTCTGTCTTTTATAATGATTTAGGTCTACAGGCATGCAATTAATATTGTTTAAATTGTTTCCTATCGAAAGATGAGAATTTGAAACGGTTGTGTTGATGAAGGGCAAAGCTATTTTATCTTTAAGTGAAAAATAAGTGTCACATTCTGTTCAATATCACAACATATCACAAGTTGTCACATATCTCAGTGTTTGATAATATAAGTACAGTATTTTTCAAGATCACCTTGCAGAGTTTTCCAGGTTAAGTTTTTATTATGCAACTACAATGTTAGTATTACGGTACATAGCCCTTTTCTATTTTATAGGACAATTTTGCAAAATAAAAATTATTTCCACTTATTTGCTATATAATAAAGCACTTAAGTAGTAGCCCACTAAAGAATTTTGAAGAAACAGATCATGTTCTACACCTACATCACCATTTACATGTATGCTCCACTTGCCACCATATTGTGGAGGGTACCCTGTATCACTACTAATCACTTCATTTCCTTTACCACTTGCAAAGAGAGTCAGGGAGGAGTGATGGCTATATGCCTCCATATAAGCAATAATTTCTCTTATCTTCCTGATACTTATGAAAACTTGTCTTGGTTGCAGTAGAATCATTCTGCAGTCTGCTTCAGATTCAGGTTCCTTAAATTTTTCCCAGTGGTATTCCTCAGAGCATCACCTTCCCTCCAAGGATTCCCATTTGAGATTCCAAAGCATCTCTAATACTTGTGCATTGTTCAGACCTAATGGTAACAAATATCTTCCTTTAATCACACCTCACGTAGATCCAAAATACTCAAGCAGTACTGAAGAACAGATCACAATAGCGTCCTAAACACAGTCTAGTTTATGGGTGAACCACTTTCCCCCATTTTTACCCAATAAAGTTGACCATTTTGCTTCCCTAATACAATCTGACCATCCTCATTCCACTTCATATCACTTTGCAGTGTTAAACCTAGATATTTAAAGGATGTGACTAAGTCAAACAGGACACTACTACGGTTGTATCCAAATATTGTGTGTTTCTACTACTCATCTGCACTAACTTACATTTTTTCTACAGCCAGTTGCCATTCATCACAACAACTAGAAATTCTGTCAATGTATCTTCATTCAGAGTCTGTATTGGGGCACTGTGTCAAATGCTTTCTGGAAATATCGAAATATGGAATCTGTTTGCTGGCCTTCACCATCCATAGTTCATGTGCCCTTTTCTCACACAATATACTGTGAAATTTCAAATGAGCAATGCTTTCTAAATATCCTGCTGATTTGTGGACGTAAGCTTCTCAGTCTCAAGAAAGATCATGATATTTGAATTGAGAACATGTTCATGAATTCTGCATCAAACTGATAAGGATATTGGTCTGTAATTTTGTGGATCCATTCTTTCACCCTGTATATATACCAGAGTCACCTGCGCTGTTTACCAGTCACTTGGGACTTTGAACTAAGCGAAAAATTCACGACAAATCAAAGCTAAGCTAAGCTAAGCAAAGTGCCAATTCCACAATATACTCTCTGTAAAACCAAATTGGGATTCAACCTTGACCTGATGACTTCTTTGTTTTCAACCCTTTCAGTTGTTTCTCTACACTTGGGATGCTTACTACTATGTTATCCATATGTGACATTGTGTAATGATCAAGCAATGGTGTGTTTGTACAATTCTCCTGCATGAATGCTTTCTCCAACACAAAATTCAAAATTTCAGCTTTTATTTTGCTATCTTAAACTGCCACACCAAACTGGTCAATGAATGACTGCAAAGAAGCTTTAACCCTAGACACTGATTTTACATAGAACCAGTAGTTTCTTAGATCCCCTGACATCTTTTTTGTTACAGTGTAACAGCAGTAGTAGTTTTACACTTCACACAACCACACATCTTTTCATAGATGCATGAGTCTTTCTACTAATCTTTGCTTCACTATTTTCCTGATTTCTTTATTAAACCCCAGTAGGTCTTTCCCAACCTTAATTCACTTAATAGGCACCTATTTCTCCAGAACACAACTATCAATCTGTTTAAACTTTGCCTGTAATACCTCTACAACCATCAGAAGGGAAATAAGCGATGTGAATTCATTGCCAAGTGATATACTAACAGCTGCTTACCTGCCATTTCTCCACTGGCCTTCTTGACTGTTTTACACACTGCTACATGGGCAGATTCCCTTTTGTTAGGCAATGAGGTGAATCAAGAGCATAGTGAATCAAGTGACACCCAAGGTGTCCCATGTGATACACCAGATTGCCTGCTGCTGCTACAACCTGAGGCGGCAGCCTGAAGGTGGCTGACCATAGACATACACGCATTCGGCTGTTTGCTAACTGTGGCCAGCTCCACCTGCATCCACACACACTATGCACACATCCTACCCATCCTACTAGCAAGACTAACTGAAAATGTTAACGGAAAAAACTGAAAAAATCTAAAAATGTAACTTGCTACCTCCCCCCCACTCCCACCGACATTTCACCAATGGACACATGGCTTACTGAGCTGTGTAGCTGGCTTTTCAGAAGAGATGAAAACTGCACTAAAGACTGTCTGAATTAGTATTGACAGTTAAAAACATGAGATTAAACCTCTTAAATAGAAGAACATGCACAAAACTTAAGAAATATACTACCATTAGGAAAACACAGGAAAAGCTGTTATGTTCTCCCTAAATAAAGAGAAACTAGTGTTATGACACATATCTCCTTTAGAACTTTCACTTTACAACTGACCCTAAACTTAAGATATTACAAATTTGGATGAGAAAAATCACCATAGTGCAGCAAGACTCAGCCCAATGTCCATTGAAGTGACAGGGAGAGTAGTGAGAGTCCTCAAAGTTTTGTTAGTTATGTGAGAGGCAGTTAGGTCACAACAAACAAAATCAGTGATTTAAAAGAAATTTCTGAACATAACTGGGCAACCTGCCATTACTGTTGCATTTTTTCTCTCTTACTGTGCATTTCCCTGTCACCTCAAAATCAGCAGTATTAGTATCAGAATTTCAGTGTTCAAAAAACATTTAATATGAAAGAATATCTGAAGTTAAGGTGAAACAGTTTTGGGGACTGGACAATGATAACTGCAGGTGAGTGAAAACTTAGTTACCAGTACATGGTTAATTAGTTAAAAAGTAATTTTCCAGTATTTTCAAGTGTAAAAGATAATGTCCATCTGAGATAAAAGTTTCTAATGTGATAAATACTGAACAAAGGACTTCTTTTAGTAGATAGTGCTATTCATGGAGGTATTGCTGAGTGTGTATACACAGATTTCATTGATGGAAGTGAGAGTAAATACAGTGAAAAAGCAATTTAAAACAACTGAGCATGGGCAGCATCTGTGGAATATTACAAACAGTAGTAACTTGGCAATAACAACATTTTTATGGGTTTCCACTGCTGGATTTGATATCTTCTGAGGTGTAACATTTTCCTTTGGCATTCTATATTAATAAAGAATAGAGAGGAAGAATTATCACAAAACTGGAAAACATTGCCAGGGTTCCTTTCTTCTTACAACAGAAGAAAATAATGATTATTTGAAGAGCCCTGTTGTTGAGGATACTGTTTCAAGTGGTGCCCAAATCAAAGGCTATGGGGCTCACATGCAGACTGAGAAATCATGGTCCATAGAGAGTGGATAACAGGTTGACTGACTCTCTGCCTGAGGACAGCTGAAATTGAGATCTTGGAAGAAAACAGTGGTCAAATTTACCATTGAACATCGAACAGTACAAAATCCCTACATGAAACTTGTTCAGATTTGCTTCAGGTAGCAACATGCACAATAAAATTACTGTAATTCATTAATTGACTAATATCAACTAGGTACAAATATCCTGATATTTAACATGCTCTCTTGATTTATGTTTCCTCAAACAAAAGTTAAATTTTTTGTGAAACTGGGATACTGTTGGTGGGTGTCTGCTGTGTAGGGAAGTTCCAGACAGAGAACCCACAAGGACCTATTGTGGTCTCTCGCCTCGGGTCAGCCACAATAGAATAACTTGTCAATGTATGAGCCAGTGTGAGGAGTGTTCTCTCACTGTAAGATAAAATCAAGAGTGAACCCAGTGTGGACATTCCAATCTGCATAAAGTGATAACATATTTTCCACAAAGGTTGATAGTGGTTTTTCCATCCATTCTCAAGCTATTAAGGCCAGTAGAAGTTTAGTAATCCCTATCCCAAACCTTCAGAGTTATAAGCTGTCCTTGTTTCTTAAGTCAGTACCAACTATTCTGACACCTATTAATTCACTCTTACCCATTTTCTCAGTAAGTTGGTCAGTGAACTCATTCCTGGAATAGTGATGTGCCTCAGTCATCATACAAACATCATGGTAGCACCAAACTGCCAAAGTTCAACAAATTTGTTCCATGGTGTGATTAAGCAAGATGGGATCTATTTAACTTCCTGGCAGATAAAAACTGTGTTCCAGACTGCAACTGTAACTCGGGACCTTTGCCTTTCATGAGCAAGTGCACACAGTTTTAATCTGCTATGAAGTTTCATATCAGCACACACTCCATTGCAGAGTGAAAAATCTCATCCTGGGATCTTTTCAGTTCCGCTCTTGTTTTGCAATCTGCCTTCTCAAATTCACTTTATTTTCATTTTTTTACTAATTGCCATTAACATAAATGAGTATAATCTGCATTTTTGTAAAAGAGAAAGGTTGTCCCTCAGTCTCAAAAAATAAAGCACCAGATCTAATGCCATGAATTACATAATTTATTTTAACTATTCCTAGTTCATATCATTTGTTATAGGGTGGCATCAGTAACTGTTTTGTGACTTAAATTCTACTGTTGACTTATGAAGTAATATAAATTATGTAATAATTATAAACATTTGGAAGAAGGACTGCTAGGATTCCTAAAGTATTTATTTTCCTCCATTAAAAAACATATCAGCAAAGCAGGTGCTTAATTATTTCCCCTTGAAAATCCCAGGTTTGTCAAAAGTATTATTTCTATAATTAGTTCTGTTAATTTCATTATTTAAAGAAATAATTTGACCTGAACTTTCTGGTAGAAGAAACTGCTAAAAAGAAGGAATTTGTCAATAGATTCAGTTAATTGATTGAGTTAGGTTTTAATTGTCATTTTGGTAACTTAAACATCAAACAAAGGTCCTGAGTTCGAGTCTCGGTCGGGCACACAGTTTTAATCTGCCAGGAAGTTTCATATCAGCGCACACTCCGCTGCAGAGTGAAAATCTCATTCTGGAAACATCCCCCAGGCTGTGGCTAAGCCATGTCTCCGCTATATCCTTTCTTTCAGGAGTGCTAGTTCTGCAAGGTTCGCAGGAGAGCTTCTGGAAAGTTTGGAAGGTAGGAGACGAGATACTGGCAGAAGTAAAGCTGTGAGTACCGGGCGTGAGTCGTGCTTCGGTAGCTCATATGGTAGAGCACTTGCCCGGGAAAGGCAAAGGTCCCGAGTTCGAGTCTCGGTCGGGCACACAGTTTTAATCAGCCAGGAAGTTTCATAGCAGCGCACACTCCGCTGCAGAGTGAAAATCTCGTTCTGGAAACATCCCCCAGGCTGTCGCTAAGCCATGTCTCCGCAATATCCTTTCTTTCAGGAGTGCTAGTTCTGCAAGGTTCGCAGGAGAGCTTCTGTAAAGTTTGGAAGGTAGGAGACGAGATACTGGATACTGGCAGAAGTAAAGCTGTGAGTACCGGGCGTGAGTCGTGCTTCGGTAGCTCAGATGGCAGAGCACTTGCCTGCGAAAGGCGAAGGTCCCGAGTTCGAGTCTCGGTCGGGCACACAGTTTTAATCTGCCAGGAAGTTTCATATCAGCACACACTCCGCTGTAGAGTGAAAATCTCGTTCTGGAAACAACGAAGTTTGTTGCAATGTGTGCTAAAGAGGTGACACCTTTTAATGGTGAGAGGTGTTTCTGTTGACAGTGTCAAAGAAAAGGCTAAGAATTAATTCATCTAGGTACAAATTATTGAGGAGTCAGCGTTTCAGATGTTATGTCAAATATTTCTACTGTAAGTAGGCATGTCAAAGAAGAGGCTTCTTGCTGTCCGAAACCGTATAAGAACTCCTGTTATTAAGTAAGTTATTAAAAAAAAAATTGTCTGAGACAGTTGACGCACGTGGACTGATTCGTATAAAATGTGCATTATTTGACACAACACATTACATAAACACAAATTGGTCTCTTGTGAATAACGTTCTATTTCAGGGTGTATAGACGGACAAGGAAAAAAAAAATTCCCGGTTAAAAATACATTTTCTCCCGGGTGAAAATACACTTTTTCTGTGTTAAGTGACAGTATACTTTCCCTCGGAACTGTAAAACGTATCCTTTGAATGGATATGGTCTTATACAGCAGCGTAGAATTTCACTGCACTTTACAAAAGCGGAACTCAGAGTGAAAAAACACGTTTTGGAAAGAATTTTGATGTGCAGCAACATGTACCCTGCGTATTTTCATATGACGAAAGTATAAATTTCAATTCCAACAACAGGAAAATTTAATGGTTTAAATTAATATACATAGTGTTGCTACAAGAGAATCGAAGCTTTCGCATATAATATTTGTCTCGAAGATTAATAAGTTACAAGAGAAGCTAAACTTTCACATGTAATGTTGATTTGTTTAGCGCTTGTTACACTTTAAGATAGATCACACAAATACGCCAGTAAAATTTTTAATGCCGACATAAATCTCTGCTCTTCTGGTCTAGAAATTCTTCTAAATGGCTCGTCATCAAAGAGTTGATTTTTAAAAGAGAGCAAACGCTCTGTTATATAGGAAATCCACAGTACATTCTCGCACATAGTTCATCTTCCGTAATAGGAAACTTACTTTGAAAATAACGCTTTTCGAATAACTGTTCACAATATTTTCCTGCTACTTGTTAGAAATAGATTCATTTCAGCAGTTGCCAGACAGCGCAGCTATAGTGACGTAGGAAGCCCTTGTGTTCGTACGTGTAAAACATTAAAAGATCTTACTTCTTGTCATAAAAGAAACAAGACGTGAGAGGATACTCCAAGAGCGTCGGAATTTCGTGAACCGTACTAAAATGCATAGTTCGCCTTACAGTGCACATTCGTATGTCCAGATTCCCGATGACGTAGGCCTCAACCTGATATGGAGCTTTTCAGTGTGGTTTTCGGGGCGTAAGTTTTCTTAGAGTACCAGTACTGTATTTTCATGTTTGGTTCTTTGTTATGGCATAATGCAATAGGCGCTAGAAGATGAAGACGTGCACTTGAAACGCAGTGAACAGTTGAAACTAGCCAATAGTGTGGAATTAAACACTTCGTTTCAATGCCTTCAATGCTTCAGCAGGAAACCCTAATAAAAGCCAAATTTCTTTAGCAAACCGACAAAAATAACTATTGTTCTGCTAGGCGATTAATGCTTGACTGTCAGAAAGGTGGAAATAAAATAAAATCTGAAACTAGTAACATTTTAGCCTTCCGTAATTACGTGAATATATTTTAATTAATAGCTCCCAGCCACAGGAATCCGTCTTGTTTTCACTTGACGTGAGAGCAGTAAACGAAGGGCAAACAGAAAAAAAACACTAAATGTAAACACGAGTCACCCCTATAACTGACTGCTCTGCGCATCAGAACGTCAAAAACTAAAAAAAAAACTTTTCAAAAATAAGTTCATTTTGTAGCGCAAAACTTTCTGAAGAGTCTGATACATAAAACATATATCTTCGAGGAAATGTAAGACACGTTATTTGGTCTCAAGTGTGCACTGCAGTGTCACGTCTCTTCAAACAACATTCTTATAGCGCACGTCACTGTATTTCGCTCTGTGGAACTCAAACGTATGTACACTCCTGGAAATTGAAATAAGAACACCGTGAATTCATTGTCCCAGGAAGGGGAAACTTTATTGACACATTCCTGGGGTCAGATACATCACATGATCACACTGACAGAACCACAGGCACATAGGCACAGGTAACAGAGCATGCACAATGTCGGCAGTAGTACAGTGTATAACCACCTTTCGCAGCAATGCAGGCTGCTATTCTCCCATGGAGACGATCGTAGAGATGCTGGATGTAGTCCTGTGGAACGGCTTGCCATGCCATTTCCACCTGGCGCCTCAGTTGGACCAGCGTTCGTGCTGGACGTGCAGACCGCGTGAGACGACGCTTCATCCAGTCCCAAACATGCTCAATGGGGGACAGATCCGGAGATCTTGCTGGCCAGGGTAGTTGACTTACACCTTCTAGAGCACGTTTGGTGGCACGGGATACATGCGGACGTGCATTGTCCTGTTGGAACAGCAAGTTCCCTTGCCGGTCTAGGAATGGTAGAACGATGGGTTCGATGACGGTTTGGATGTACCGTGCACTATTCAGTGTCCCCTCGACGATCACCAGTGGTGTACGGCCAGTGTAGGAGATCGGTCCCCACACCATGATGCCGGGTGTTGGCCCTGTGTGCCTCGGTCGTATGCAGTCCTGATTGTGGCGCTCACCTGCACGGCGCCAAACACGCATACGACCATCATTGGCACCAAGGCAGAAGCGACTCTCGTCGCTGAAGACGACACGTCTCCATTCGTCCCTCCATTCACGCCTGTCGCGACACCACTGGAGGCAGGCTGCACGATGTTGGGGCGTGAGCGGAAGACGGCCTAACGTTGTGCGGGACTGTAGCCCAGCTTCATGGAGACGGTTGCGAATGGTCCTCGCCGATACCCCAGGAGCAACAGTGTCCCTAATTTGCTGGGAAGTGGCGGTGCGGTTCCCTACGGCACTGCGTAGGATCCTACGGTCTTGGCGTGCATCCGTGAGTCGCTGCAGTCCGGTCCCAGGTCGACGGGCACGTGCACCTTCCGCCGACCACTGGCGACAACATCGATGTACTGTGGAGACCTCATGCCCCACGTGTTGAGCAATTCGGCGGTACGTCCACCCGGCCTCCCGCATGCCCACTATACGCCCTCGCTCAAAGTCCGTCAACTGCACATACGGTTCACGTCCACGCTGTCGCGGCATGCTACCAGTGTTAAAGACTGCGATGGAGCTCCGTATGCCACGGCAAACTGGCTGACACTGACGGCGGCGGTGCACAAATGCTGCGCAGCTAGCGCCATTCGACGGCCAACACCGCGGTTCCTGGTGTGTCCGCTGTGCCGTGCGTGTGATCATTGCTTGTACAGCCTTCTCGCAGTGTCCGGAGCAAGTATGGTGGGTCTGACACACCGGTGTCAATGTGTTCTTTTTTCCATTTCCAGGAGTGTATTTTCTAATGCATGCCATCAAACTATTTCAGGACAGTGGAAATTGAAATGTCCTGTAGTGACTATCCTGCTCCCAGTCGGCCGGTTTGACATTCTGCACAACCTTTCGCAATTAATACTGGATAGGATTATTTGTAACCAGAATCTGGACTCCTTAATGCCTATTAGCTAATAACTTGCTCTTCTGTGTAACATAAAATTAAATATAGGATACCGAAAACCAGTAAAGACAAGAGACAGGCAAGACAGTACACATTTCTTCAATCCTTATGTCCTAGCGATTTTTCTCTCTAATCTCGTACACCTTTACATAGCGTTCTTTCCTTTCTGCGAAAGAACTATTAGGGGATAGCGGGGGAAATACACGCACCTAAGGAAAAATCGATGTGAGCCATTCGTTACCTCATTAAAACCTACGAAAATAAGTACATACCATACAATGGACATTTCTCCACATATTCCAATCGTCTGTAAATAGTTATAAACAGTGCCTTAATTTTGAACATTGAAATTAAAAAAAAGTGCAAATCCGTGGTATTCCCCACCCCTGAGGGTAATGGCACGCAAAGTACTGGGTAATAACACGCAAAACAAACAAACCATAAAAATGTACAATACTTGCTATTTTTATTTGCTTACTAGTTACTACAAATAGTAAACAGTATATTTAAGAACGAAATAATGTAATTCTACAAACATCTCTTATAATTTTCGTTTTTTACATTTTTATTGGTGTGAAAATAGTTCATTGTCTCATACAGCAAAGATCGCCACTTGTAACCTTTTGGAGTGTTCCAGCCACTACATTCTTCATGACTCCATCTGCTACAAGAAATACATCGATACCATAGCTTTCCATCGTTCCCAAACTCTCCACAAACTAAACAGACATCTCCTGAAATCGCCAATGGATCAATATCGTCCATTTCATCGTCATCACAAATGTTCTGCAAGTCCAGATTTAGGTCATCCTCGCTGCTACTTTCACTTTCTTGGTGGTGTTTCTTCTTATATAATGTCTGTTCCTTCTTCGAGACTTTTTTAAGTTGCAGATATCTGCTTTATCCTTAATATTTCTTTTTTTGTTTCCTTCAGCTTTCTTTTTCAATGCTTCTTTTTGTTTCTTTATTGATAACTCTGTTAGCAGTTTATTCTTCTCTGGGGTTGCTGCAAGGATCACTGACTTTCCCTTAGGCTTTCACCTGGCTTGTTTCGTCTTAGGAAGAAGTTGTTTTTGTTTAGGAACAGGAGATATGTCAAATACACTAACGTGCTTAACACATGCCCTCTTAGTTGATGTTGTGACCTCTTCTAGGCCTACTAGAAGTGGAACATCTTCTGCTGGAGATCCAGGAATCTGTTCTTGACTCCTGTTGGGGATATGGGGCTCGTTTGTAGATGCCAGCACTTCATTTCCATTTGTTGCATTCGGAACCTCTTCATCTTCAAGGACAACATCTCTGAAGATCTCACATTGTTGTAAGTCGCCATGCTGAAATTTGTTTGTATTGAAAGAGCAAATCCCACCTGCCTTAAACCCTGACTGCCCTCTGTCCATGATAGCGACCTTAATATATGCCTTATTAAAAAGTTCTGCTAACTCATATGGTGTAATTTTTTGATACACCTGTGACTTCATATACATGTCACATTCACGATTGAAGGCTGATTTCAAAGAAGAAAATAATGTAACATCTATTGGTTGAAGCCTGTGAGAAGTGTGTGGAGGTATGGTTACCATGACAATAGAATGTTTTTTTACAAAATTCAAAAATTTCAAGTGAAATGTGGCTGCTGTGATTACCTAAAATCAGCAACACAGGGTAATCAATAGTTGATTATATATTGTTCTGAAAATGTTGGATCCATTTGAAAAATAATGACTCATTGGACCAGCCACTGACGAAACAACCATATATTGCTCCAACTGGTCCATCTTTACTTGAGAGATTTGACGTCCTCTTCCTGGGGAAGATAAACATAGGAGGAATATAGATACCAGCAACACAAACAACATAACACAGTCACGTTTTTCCCCCTTTCCCAAGACGTGGCCCCACCTATTTGTTTAACACCTTTAGGAGTCAAAATTCTCTCGGTCTTTTGTACAGTATTTATGCCCCTTTCATCGATGTTGAACACTCGCCCCTCTTTAAATTTATATTTTTCAAAGACATGTTCTAAGTTTTTAAAATATGCATTAACCTCTTCTTCATTAAATGCCTGTATTCTGTTGCTTCAGGTTTTCTCATGCTAATACTTGGGTTTCTTTTTTAAAATAGAGCTAGCCAATCCTTTCCAGCTAACCTACACGACTTATCAAAATTGTTTGCAATGTCGTTAGCCTCTGCATACTCAAATGCAATCTTTCGCAGCTGGATGCATGTAATGCCATAGAACAGCTTGGACATTGTAATAACATGATCCCTAATCTCATTTTCCTATTCTGTCGAAAATGTTGGGTTTCTTCCAAGTTTTGGACCCTTGGTATTTTTAACGTTCATTCTCGTTCGCAGAGTAGCTTCATGAATCCCGAAAGCTCTTGATACTTCTCTTATTTTTCTTCCAGAATTGATGGCATCAAGAGCCTTACATAGTTCCTGTTGCGTCCAGTTTACTTTCTGGGTTTTTCATTTATAATATCTACCCATCTGAAATTTAAAAAAAACACTCGTTAGTATCGAAAATATAACCTGCAAGGGGAAATACCATGCACAACAACAGCTGCGTGACATTACCCCACTGTAAGTTCGATGACTAACCTAAGCATAACTCGGCACCTAATTCAGATAGCGGGACAAATCTACAATGAAAGGTTTCATCTAGGATTAGTAGTTGATATGCAAGAAATACATTAGAGCAACTTATAGTAGCACTTACCTTGCAAAATACAGCTCACCAAAATTACATGAGACACGCCGAAAATAAACACTACTTCACTGCTCCAACAATGTCACTGGAAAATGGCTGGCGTAAGCTGCATAGTAGTTGTAACTCCTGCCGGCAGGGTGTAGCGCCAACTGGGAACAGCTTGCGCCATTCAAACTGCATAAATCAGCCTGCGTGGGATTACCCACATGTGTGTAATTCCCCCACCTTCCCCTACCTTATCAAAGTTCGTCGAACTTTCTACTACATCAAAAATGTAAACGTCGTTGTCTAATACTGAAAATGCATTTAATACAATTAGTACCCAAGTCTGGTGTGGTTTCTCGATCTGATTACGTCTATTTTGTCACTGTGTTCCGGATAAAACAAAATAGGCCTTTCTAATATTGCAGCAATTGTAACACACACCAATAAGCGACACTGTTTTGGCAATAATGACCATTTTTATAATACGACAATAAATTAACGAAGTACCAATACGAAATACCTATTTGGCCTACTACAAGCAAAAAGCTTTACGTTAGGAAATAGTTTGATATTTCATTCACGCTCTCCAGTTTCTCATGCACGAGACCGAAAAGTAGTAGGACGAAATTTTTGTATAAATTTGGAATCGTCATATTCTTCCATAATTTGTGTGATGTCCCTGTTTCTTCTCCTTCCTCGTTCTAACAAACAGTCTTGTCATCGCTAATTCTGTAACTATTCTCACCACTGTCAAAACTCATTCTCCAATTAACTTTACTAACCCTGCCACAATCACCGGTTTAGTTATCCAGCGATTATTCACCGGTTATGCGTTATTACGACTTCATACAATGCGTTTCCCGAGCTACTTCCAGAATGGAACTTAAGCGGCTGCTAGCTGGGAACTGCAACTGGCCCTGTCTAGTCTAACGATCTGGCCAAAAATTTTGTCAAAATTTCACTTTCTTAGATAAACCGAGAAGATAATACGTAATCTTTCTTACCTGTTATTCCTGTTAGTCGTTTATTTCCACTCTGGTAGTCTGAATCTATGGATTTCGCTAGTGATTATAAGAATGCTGAACATTGGCAAACCGAATCAACCACATAAACAAGCAGCAGTTGGCATTTTCCGGTTCGATTTTATTCCACTCAGCTCGTATAGCCCCGTCCCGTTTTGTCTGCAGTCTGTAGAGACATCACGTACAATATGCACACATTCAAAAATCAACTAATTCATTCAGAAATCAATTAGAATGTGTTCTTTTATTTATTTAATGTTCCGTAGATCTCGTATTGTGAGCACGACACATGAGATGTGTAACGAGTCAAACATACAAAACAACAAACATACAAAATGATAAAAAACAGTCTTCATTAAATATACAGGGTGATTCAAAAAGAATACCACAACTTTAGGAATTTAAAACTCTGCAACGACAAAAGGCAGAGCTAAGCACTATCTGTCGGCGAATTAAGGGAGCTATAAAGTTTCGTTTAGTTGTACATTTGTTTGCTTGAGGCGCTGTTGACTAGGCGTCAGCGTCAGTTGATGCTAAGATGGCGACCGCTCAACAGAAAGCTTTTTGTGTTATTGAGTATGGCAGAAGTGAATCGACGACAGTTGTTCAGCGTGCATTTCGAACGAAGTATGGTGTTAAACCTCCTGATAGGTGGTGTATTAAACGTTGGTATAAACAGTTTACAGAGAATGGGTGTTTGTGCAAAGGGAAAAGTTCTGTTCTGGACGGCCGAGAACGAGTGATGATAATGTAGCACGCATCCAGCAAGCATTTGTTCGCAGCCCAGGAAAATCGACTCGTAGAGCTAGCAGAGAGCTGCAAATTCCACAGTCAACTGTATGGAGAGTCATACGAAAAAGTTTAGTTATGAAACCTTATCATCTGAAATTGGTTCAAGCACTGTCTGCAGCTGATAAGATTAAAAGAATCGATTTCTGTGATTTTATCCTTGCTCAAATGGAAGCAGATGAATCTTTCGTTTCAAAGATTGTGTTTAGTGATGAAGCAACTTTCCACACTAACGGGAAAATCAACCGTAACAATGTCTGTAAATGGGGCACTGAGAATCCGCGGGAAACAACTCAGTATGAACGTGACTCGCCTAAGGTGAACGTTTTCTGTGCCATTTCAGCCAATAAAGTTTTTGGTCCCTTTTTCTTCGAAGGTGCTACTGTAACTGGACTACAGTATCTGGAGATGTTAGAGAATTGGCTGTTCCCTCAGCTCTAACAAGAAGCACAACAATTCATATTTCAGCAGGATGGAGCGCCACCACATTGGCACTTATCTGTCCGTAACTACCTGAACGTCAACTACCCGAGGCGATGGATCAGCCGCCAGGCAGCCTGTGACAGAGCACTTCATCACTGGCCTCCAAGAAGCCCTGATCTTACCCCCTGCGATTTTTTCTTATGGGGGTATGTTAAGGATATGCTGTTTCGGCCACCTCTCCCAGCCACCATTGATGATTTGAAACGAGAAATAACAGCAGCTATCCAAACTGTTACGCCTGATATGCTACAGAGAGTGTGGAACGAGTTGGAGTATCGGGTTGATATTGCTCGAGTGTCTCGAGGGGGCCATATTGAACATCTCTGAACTTGTTTTTGAGTGAAAAAAAAAACCTTTTTAAATACTCTTTGTAATGATGTATAACAGAAGGTTATATTATGTTTCTTTCATTAAATACATATTTTTAAAGTTGTGGTATTCTTTTTGAATCACCCTGTATAAAAAATTTCTACATAACTGCATATAGTTAATACAAAGTTTAGAGGAAAAACAGATATTGTACATATAACAGCAGATTTCTTTGAGTGTTAATACAAAATTTCATGCTTTAATTTGGAGAAAAATTACAAGCACATTTCTTTGTTAACAAGATGGATAATTCTATCTAAATGATATTTCCCTTTTTGCATCATAAAACTCTTCTAATGTATAAACAGACATATTTAACAATTATTCCTTTAGTTTTGCCTTAAAAAGAGATTCTTTTTCTCTTAAACATTTTATCTCGTCAGGGAGATGGTTAAAAATTTTTGTTCCTGACCATTTGACACCTCTCTGAGCAACTGTCAGGTTCTTAAGTTCACAATGAGGATTTTCTTTCCCTCCTGTATTATATTTGTGATAGTTTTTATTTGATGGAAATTGTGCAAGGTTCTTAATTACAAAACACATCAGCGAATGTATGTACTGCGATACAGTGGTCAATATTTGCAGCTTTTTGAAAAGGTTACGGCATGGTGTCCTAGGGGGTACTCTGCACATAATTCTAATAGCCCTTTTCTGGGCCACAAAAATTTTCTTTGCCAAAGCTAAATTTCCCCAGAAGATAATTCCGTAACACATAATGGAGTGAAAATACCCATAGTATGCGGACTTCATAGTGGTTACATCTCCAATGGAAGACATCATTCTGATAGCATACATAGCCGAGCTCAATTTTTTAGGGTCTGTTGTATATGGAAGGACCAGTTCATTTTGCTATCAGTATGTACTCCAAGAAATTTAGTCACATCCATTCTTTCTATTGGTTGATTTCCACATGTTACATTTATTTCTCTCACTTTTTTTTGTTTTTGTATGGAACTGGATAAAATTTGTCTTACTTGAGTTTAGAGAGAGACCATTAGCACTGAACCAGTTAATCACTTCAGAGAGTATGTTGTTAACTGACTCCTCGAAATTAACATCTGAATTTCCACTCATGAAGATGGTGGTATCGTCAGCAAAAAAGAGTAAATTTGCAAGGGAGGCTTGCACACAATGGTAAGTCATTTATAAACATCAAAAACAGCAGTGGCCCCAGAATTGAGCCTTGAGGCACACCACAACTAATAAAAGTCCATTCAGACTGAGCGGAGGTATCCCTTGACTCATCTGAACTGTTTAAAATTACTTTCTGTTTTCTTTCCTGAAGATAAGATTGCAGCCAGTTACCTGCGACACCCCTCATTCCAAGTAGTTTGGCTTTCTGCATGAGAATGTGGTGATCTACACAATCAAATGCCTTTGATAAGTTGCAGAAAACACCAATTCCTATCATTTTTTGATTCAGACATTCAAGTACTTCATTTGGAAGTGCATACACTGCATCCTCAGTTGAACAGCCCCTTTGAAAGCCAAACTGACTCTTGTTGATAAGTCTGTTCATTATGAGGTGTTCAGTAATTTTATTTTGTATTAATTTTTCTAGAATTTTGGAGAAGGCTGTTAACGGTGAAATAGGGCGGTAGTTAGTGAGCTCAGCTCTATCACCCTTCTTGTGTAGGGGCTTCACAATGGCATACTTGAGTCTTTCAGGAAAAATGCCTTGTTGAAGCATCAAAAATATGGCACAGAATATCACTAATCTATTCACATGAAAATTTCAATAAATTATTGGATACATTATCTACTCCTGCAGAGTTCTTACACTTTAAAGACCAGATGACTGTTTGAATTTCCCCTACAGTGATAGGATTAATGTACATTTCTGGTATGATGTTGGAGTATGCATCCTGACATAAAGTCACAGCTTCCTCAACAGAGGGCCTACAACCATTTGTTGGGTTACTGACAGGAAATGCTTGTTAAAAATTTCAGCCACACTATTTTGATTTTCTATGAAGTTACCCCCATGCCTGAGTTTTAGGTCATCTGTGTCGCTTGTTTTTGTCTTTGTCTCACTTTTTATAAAGCTCCAAATTGTTTTCATTTTATTCTTAGATTTATCTATTTTCTCCTTATAGAAAAGAGCTTTTGACTTCTGTATTACTTTCTTTAAAATTTTGCAGTACAATCTATAATGATTCCATTTTTGTGCATCATTAGTTGTCCTGATTTTAGCATAAATTCCTGTCTTAGTTCTGCATGACTGTTTAATACCTTCTGTGATCCAAGGCTTACTTACGGAATTTGGATTAATATTTTTGACCCATTTCTTTGGAAAGGATTCTTCGAAAAGGGCAGAAAAATCATTTATAAAATAGTTAAATTTGTCATTAGCATTATAAATGTTGTAAATAAAGGACCAGTCCATTAGCTACAACTTACAGTTGAAGGATTCTTTTGCCTCTTTGTTCATTATTCTTATACGTTTCCACTGGGGAGATAGTTTAACAAGAGGGTTAACACTGTAAAGAGTGATTAATTGACCATCATGGTCTGTGAGACCATTTATAACTTGGTTTACATTAACGTTCTGGTATCTACTTACTTTTAAAAATACATTGTCTATCATAGTTTGGGAATCTGGTGTGATTCTAGTGGGAAAATTGATTACTGAATTCACATTATAAGTGGACATCACATTCTGGAAGTTACTTCTATTGTTATTATCAGTCAGACAGTCTACATTAAAATCACCTAAGGCTACAATATCCTTTGTTTTTGAAAATAAAACTGACAATACCAGGTCCATGAGACTAAAAAACATTTTTATATTTCCTGATGGTGCCCTGTAAACAGCCAGGACTATTAATGAATTGAGATTAGTTTTTATTTCAGTAGCACATGCTTCAAAATATTTGTCCATACAGTATTTTGTAATGTCAATTACTTTGTAGTCAAAATTTTCCTTGACATATATTGCCACTCCCTCCATTTCTTTATTTACTCTACAGTATTGGGTTGCTAAGTTGTAACTTGGTAAAAAGGGCATGATGCAGTTGCTAGTAACATGGTGCTCATTGAAGCACAACATCTGGGCATTATTTATACAGTCTTTCTCATTAATGTTGATAAGCAATTGGTCTATTTTGTTAGGGAGGCTCCTCACATTTTGATGAAAAATTGATAATACTACCTTCTTTATTTTGTCAGTGCTGTTAATTCTTGACTGAGATTCCAGAGGAGTCTGCCTAAAGTCATGTGGTAGTAAACATTTGACACTGTTTAGGGTATTAGCTTTTTCTTCTTCAGGCCTGCGTATAAAAAATCATTGAAATGGGAAGGCGGCACGACATATCTTCTACTAGACACCATTCTATCTGTTGTAGTTGTTTTCTCATTTGTGGTTGCTGGTGATACTATTGGCTGCCTGGGTGATTCTGTCATCGCTGGGACTGAAGCTCCTGTTAATGTAGCTTTTGTTGACTTCATCTTTTCAGGTAGACCTACTGCTCCTGTTATTGTTCTCTCTTTTGGCATGTTAGCAGGAGTTGTATTTATAGTACAATTGCTTTTGAAGTGGTAATCAACTGATACTGATAGCTGCTCGACTGTTTTTGGATACATCATTGGGATGGCTGTATTGTGAAGACTGTTATCTTGCAAACTGAGTCTTTCTAGTGTACATACAATTTTTTCACTGAGTAACCTTTCGCCACTTCTGTTCAGATGCATTCCATGTTTTGTGTAGTTGCACCTTTGAAAAAAGTCCACACTAAGAAAATGTGCATTTGTGTACATTTTGCAGATCTTGTGGAACTGCCTGTTTGCCTTTTCAGTTTCGAAATTTACGCTGGAAGTAGTCATCAGATCGTGTGTGTGAGGTATTCCAGTTACAATTACGATGCACTCTCTTGCAGAATGTAAAACTTGCTTCAGGTTACCGATAGCAGATGCTAGTTCATTTCTATAAACATCATTGACTCCCCCAATCAACACAATACTTCTGTTTTTGTTTTCTAAATATTCCTGGTCGATACTTTTGATAACTTCCTTCATGGGTGCCCCAGGTTTAACAAAACCACATGCTTTCACAACGAGTTCATAACGAAATATTTCTGAGAGATTTCGTCGATGACTGTCAGAGTAAATAACTATTTCTTCACTTTTACCAAACATCTGCGACTTCTTACACTCTTCTTGTGCTAAATTGTTCACTTCAGATTTTTCTACAGCTGCGGTGTTTGCATCTGAATGTAAGTTCTCACAGACAGTACAACTTAAATAGTCTGGAGATCGAGTTTTTAGAGGCTCATCATTGTATAAGCGTTTCTTACGTTGGCTGTTTTCCTTCTCTACTTCCTCACATCTGTTATGAAAAGCGAGCGCACATATCACTTAAAAGCACTGCAATTATGTCGTCTTTACTGTCACTTTTGTGTATACTGAGAGAAAGATTTGCATTGATACATTGCGAACAAAGCCATGTCTTTAGATTGGGATTGATGTTTACACAGATAAAATGGTACACAGTTTTGCAATTCACGCACATTATACCTTTTACAGCACGCTTCTGACAATGGCATACATTCGAAACCGGCGGAACTTCATGAATTGACGAGCTAGTCGCACACGCAATTTTTCTATCACATTTTTCTGCTTTAAAAGTGCTTCTTTCTACTACTTTTGCGACAAATATAGCACGCCACACATAGCTGATCACAATGTTGTTGTTGTGGTCTTCAGTCCTGAGACTGGTTTGATGCAGCTCTCCATGCTACCCTATCCTGTGCAAGCTTCTTCATCTCCCAGTACCTACTGCAACCTACATCCTTCTGAATCTGCTTAGTGTATTGATCTCTTGGTCTCCCTCTACGATTTTTACCCTCCACGCTGCCCTCCAATGCTAAATTTGTGATCCCTCGATGCCTCAGAACATGTCCTACCAACCGATCCCTTCTTCTAGTCAAGCTGTGCCACAAACATCTCTTCTCCCCAATCCTATTAAATACCTCCTCATTAGTTACGTGATCTACCCACCTTATCTTCAGCATTCTTCTGTAGCACCACATTTCGAAAGCTTCTATTCTCTTCTTGTCCAAACTAGTTATCGTCCACGTCTCACTTCCATACATGGCTACACTCCATACAAATACTTTCAGAAACGACTTCCTGACACCTAAATCTATACTCGATGTTAACAAATTTCTCTTCTTGAGAAACACTTTCCTTGCCATTGCCAGTCTACATTTTATATCCTCTCTACTTCGACCATCATCGGTTATTTTACTCCCTAAATAGCAAAACTCCTTTACTACTTTAAGTGTCTCATTTCCTAATCTAATTCCCTCAGCATCACCCGACTTAATTTGACTACATTCCATTACCCTCGTTTTGCTTTCGTTGATGTTCATCTTATATCCTCCTTTCAAGACACTGTCCATTCCGTTCAACTGCTCTTGCAAGTCCTTTGCTGTCTCTGACAGAATTACAATGTCATCGGCGAACCTCAAAGTTTTTACTTCTTCTCCATGAATTTTAATACCTACTCCGAATTTTTCTTTTGTTTCCTTTACTGCTTGCTCAATATACAGATTGAATAACATCGGGGAGAGGCTACAACCCTGTCTCACTCCTTTCCCAACCACTGCTTCCCTTTCATGCCCCTCGACTCTTATAACTGCCATCTGGTTTCTGTACAAATTGTAAATAGCCTTTCGCTCCCTGTATTTTACCCCTGCCACCTTCAGAATTTGAAAGAGAGTATTCCAGTCAACATTGTCAAAAGCTTTCTCTAAGTCTACAAATGCTAGAAACGTAGGTTTGCCTTTTCTTAATCTTTCTTCCAAGATAAGTCGTAAGGTCAGTATTGCCTCACGTGTTCCAACATTTCTACGGAATCCAAACTGATCTTCCCCGAGGTCGGCTTCTACCAGTTTTTCCATTCGTCTGTAAAGAATTCGCGTTAGTATTTTGCAGCTGTGACTTATTAAACTGATAGTTCGGTAACTTTCACATCTGTCAACACCTGCTTTCTTTGGGATTGGAATTATTATATTCTTCTTAAAGTCTGAGGGTATTTCGCCTGTCTCATACATCGTGCTCACCAGATGGTAGAGTTTTGTCATGACTGGCTCTCCTGAGGCCATCAGTAGTTCTAATGGAATGTTGTCTACTCCCGGGGCCTTGTTTTGACTCAGGTCTTTCAGTGCTCTGTCAAACTCTTCACGCAGTATCTTATCTCCCATTTCATCTTCATCTACATCCTCTTCCATTTCCATAATATTGTCCTCAAGTACATCGCCCTTGTATAACCCCTCTATATATTCCTTCCACCTTTCTGCTTTCCCTTCTTTGCTTAGAACTGGGTTGCCATCTGAGCTCTTGATATTCATACAAGTGGTTCTCTTCTCTCCAAAGGTCTCTTTAATTTTCCTGTAGGCAGTATCTATCTTACCCCTAGTGAGACAAGACTCTACATCCTTACATTTGTCCTCTAGCCATCCCTGCTTAGCCATTTTGCATTTCCTGTCGATTTCATTTTTGAGACGTTTGTATTCCTTTTTGTCTGTTCATTTACTGCATTTTTATATTTTCTCCTTTCATCAATTAAATTCAATATTTCTTCTGTTACCCAAGGATTTCTATTAGCCCACGTCTTTTTACCTACTTGATCGTCTGCTGCCTTCACCACTCCCTCCCTCAGAGCTACCCATTCTTCTTCTACTGTATTTCTTTCCCCCATTCCTGTCAGTTGTTCCCTAATGCTCTCCCTGAAACTCTCTACAACCTCTGGTTCTTTCAGTTTATCCAAGTCCCATCTCTTTAAATTCCCACCTTTTTGCCGTTTCTTCAGTTTCAATCTGCAGTTCATAACCAATAGATTGTGGTCAGAATCTACATCTGCCCCAGGAAATGTCTTACAATTTAAAACCTGGTTCCTAAATCTCTGTCTTACCATTATATAATCTATCTGAAACCTGTCAGTATCTCCAGGCTTCTTCCATGTATACAGCCTCCTTTCATGATTCTTGAACCAAGTGTTAGCTATGATTAACTTATGCTCTGTGCAAAATTCTACAAGGCGGCTTCCTCTTTCATTCCTTCCCCCCAATCCATATTCACCTACTATGTTTCCTTCTCTCCCTTTTCCTACTGACGAATTCCAGTCACCCATCACTATTAAATTTTCGTCTCCCTTCACTACCTGAATAATTTCTTTTATCTCGTCATACATTTCATCTATTTCTTCATCATCTGCAGAGGTAGTTGGCATATAAACTTGTACTACTGTAGTAGGCATGGGCTTTGTGTCTATCTTGGCCACAATAATGCGTTCCCTATGCTGTTTGTAGTAGCTAACCCGCACTCCTATTTTTTTATTCATTATTAAACCTACTCCTGCATTACCCCTATTTGATTTTGTATTTATAACCCTGTAATCACCTGACCAAAAGTCTAGTTCCTCCTGCCACCGAACTTCACTAATTCCCACTATATCTAGCTTTAACCTATCCATCTCCCTTTTTAAATTTTCTAACCTACCTGCCCGATTAAGTGATCTGACATTCCACGCTCCGATCCGTAGAACGCCAGTTTTCGTTCTCCTGATAACGACGTCCTCTTGAGTAGTCCCCGCCCGGAGATCCGAATGGGGGACTATTTTACCTCCGGAATATTTTACCCAAGAGGACGCCATCATCATTTAATCATACAGTAGAGCTGCATGTCCTCGGGAAAAATTACGGCTGTAGTTTCCCCTTGCTTTCAGCCGTTCGCAGTACCAGCACAGCAAGGCCGTTTTGGTTAATGTTACAAGGCCAGATCAGTCAATCATCCAGACTGTTGCCCCTGCAACTACTGAAAAGGCTGCTGCCCCTCTTCAGGAACCACATGTTTGTCTGGCCTCTCAACAGATACCCCTCCGTTGTGGTTGCACCTACGGTACGGCCATCTGTATCGCTGAGGCACGCAAGCCTCCCCACCAACGGCAAGGTCCATGGTTCACCAATCACAATACAAACCGAAATTATTGCAAGACGAACACTTTTCTTCGTTTACCGAGCATTTATTTACGGAATTCACAAACTCACTTTCCACCACCGCCGCCATACCAGCAGGTGTGTGTTTCAAAATCATATGAGTAATAGATAGACCGACGTGCGCTGGATGCTAGGTGCTTTGTGAAACAAGGATTTTCCCCTCCAGAATATGAATTTGCCCCCCCTCCCCCCGAAATTTCCACCCGGTCCAGATACCCCGGTTTGCCCTCACCCCCCACTAGATACGGGCCTGCTGCGCACGCGTGAGTCTGACAGATTGGACGCGCCAGTAAAATTTTTCCGCGTACCATGTGGCTGGTTGCTGCTACTGCTACTTACACAGCCAACAGCCTCATTTCTTTAGCCAGAAGCGGGAGAAGGTACTAAAAAGCCTTTGACACAATCTGCTGTTGGCAGACGCTTGTACGAGCACTGTTATTTTATATCTACATCTACATCTACATGACTACTCTGCAATTCACATTTAAGTGCTTGGCAGAGGGTTCGTCGAACCACAATCGTACTATCTCTCTACCATTCCACTCCCGAACAGCGCGCGGGAAAAACGAACACCTAAACCTTTCTGTTCGAGCTCTGATTTCTCTTATTTTATTTTGATGATCATTCCTACCTATGTAGGTTGGGCTCAACAAAATATTTTCGCATTCGGAAGAGAAAGTTGGTGACTGAAATTTCGTAAATAGATCTCGCCGCGACGAAAAACGTCTTTGCTGTAATGACTTCCATCCCAATTCGCGTATCATATCTGCCACACCCTTTCCCCTACTACGTGATAATACAAAACGAGCTGCCCTTTTTTGCACACTTTCGATGTCCTCCGTGAATCACACCTGGTAAGGATTCCACACCGCGCAGCAATATTCTAACAGAGGACGAACGCATTTCCTTTCCAATTTAAGCTTTATTTTCGTTTTTTTCTCTCGTTCATGTTTTAATGCTGCAGTATTATTCTGCACTAGCGGGATAGAGTAATATCCTTTGTTAGAGTATCGGTTCTTACCAGTCAGAGTTACAAAAAATTAACTGAAAACTTAAACAACGAAAAATTCTCGGAATTCTAAAAGATTCCCGGGTTTTTCTCGGTTTCCTCCCGGATGAAAAAATTCCCGGGTTATTCCCGGATCTCCCGGTTGTCCCGGGTCATAGACACCCTGAATTTATAACTGAATTCCCGGACGTTAAGCTGACCGAAGTAAATACACTCCTGGAAATTGAAATAAGAACACTGTGAATTCATTGTCCCAGGAAGGGGAAACTTTATTGACACATTCCTGGGGTCAGATACATCACATGATCACACTGACAGAACCACAGGCACATAGACACAGGCAACAGAGCATGCACAATGTCGGCACTAGTACAGTGTATATCCACCTTTTGCAGCAATGCAGGCTGCTATTCTCCCATGGAGACGATCGTAGAGATGCTGGATGTAGTCCTGTGGACCGGCTTGCCATGCCATTTCCACCTGGCGCCTCAGTTGGACCAGCGTTCGTGCTGGACGAGCAGACCGCGTGAGACGACGCTTCATCCAGTCCCAAACATGCTCAATGGGGGACAGATCCGGAGATCTTGCTGGCCAGGGTAGTTGACTTACACCTTCTAGAGCACGTTGGGTGGCACGGGATACATGCGGACGTGCATTGTCCTGTTGGAACAGCAAGTTCCCTTGCCGGTCTAGGAATGGTAGAACGATGGATTCGATGACGGTTTGGATGTACCGTGCACTATTCAGTGTCCCCTCGACGATCACCAGTGGTGTACGGCCAGTGTAGCAGATCGCTCCCCACACCATGATGCCGGGTGTTGGCCCTGTGTGCCTCGGTCGTATGCAGTCCTGATTGTGGCGCTCACCTGCACGGCGCCAAACACGCATACGACCATCATTGGCACCAAGGCAGAAGCGACTCTCGTCGCCGAACACGACACGTCTCCATTCGTCCCTCCATTCACGCCTGTCGCGACACCACTGGAGGCGGGCTGCACGATGTTGGGGCGTGAGCGGAAGACGGCCTAACGGTGTGCGGGACCATAGCCCAGCTTCATGGAGACGGTTGCGAATGGTCCTCGCCGATACCCCAGGAGCAACAGTGTCCCTAATTTGCTGGGAAGTGGCGGTGCGGTCCCCTACGGCACTGCGTAGGATCCTACGGTCTTGGCGTGCATCCGTGCGTCGCTGCGGTCCGGTCCCAGGTCGACGGGCACGTGCACCTTCCGCTGACCACTGGCGACAACATCGATGTACTGTGGAGACCTCACGCCCCACGTGTTGAGCAATTCGGCGGTACGTCCACCCGGCCTCCCGCATGCCCACTATACGCCCTCGCTCAAAGTCCGTCAACTGGACATACGGTTCACGTCCACGCTGTCGCGGCATGCTACCAGTGTTAAAGACTGCGATGGAGCTCCGTATGCCACGGCAAACTGGCTGACACTGACGGCGGCGGTGCACAAATGCTGCGCAGCTAGCGCCATTCGACGGCCAACACCGCGGTTCCTGGTGTGTCCGCTGTGCCGTGCGTGTGATCATTGCTTGTACAGCCCTCTCGCAGTGTCCGGAGCAAGTATGGTGGGTCTGACACACCGGTGTCAATGTGTTCTTTTTTCCATTTCCAGGAGTGTACTATGAAGGACGGAGGGAAATCGCGAAAGCCTTCTCTGTGGTGCTCATTGTGTAACAGCACTTAGGACATTTGAAGAAAAGTGGCTTCTGCTCATGGTTCGAAGAACTGTAGATTTCCTGAAGGGGGTACATATGAATTAGAAGGCAAAAAAAAAACCTACAATCCAGTTAGTTCTCCTTTGGTTTTACAAAATGCAGCGTCAAAGAAATGATTGTGAGGCAGCTGAATTACTACAGTTACATGTTATGTTTCATCACGATACGAGGAAAAAATACTCGTAATTAACTAGTGTAGTTGATGAATTTTGGCAGATATGTATTTCTTAATAAGAGGAACAAGGGATTCCAACCATGAAATTGCTAGATTCTTTTTGTTGTTTCCGTTATCCCAATATGTTTGACACAAATGAAAATGTGTGAGGAATGTGTGGAAGCAGTTCAGGTACAACATGCAACAACTGACGTAGTCATTTTTGTGTAGTTGGTGTATTGTGTCTCATAACGAAACGAAGTACTGGGAGCAAATCAAAGTGAAGTTAGTCGCAGCGGTCCAGTGTGGGGTGTAATTACCGTAGGGCAGCGAAACTTGAAATACACTCCTGGAAATGGAAAAAAGAACACATTGACACCGGTGTGTCAGACCCACCATACTTGCTCCGGACACTGCGAGAGGGCTGTACAAGCAATGATCACACGCACGGCACAGCGGACACACCAGGAACCGCGTTGTTGGCCGTCGAAAGGCGCTAGCTGCGCAGCATTTGTGCACCGCCGCCGTCAGTGTCAGCCAGTTTGCCGTGGCATACGGAGCTCCATCGCAGTCTTTAACACTGGTAGCATGCCGCGACAGCGTGGACGTGAACCGTATGTGCAGTTGACGGACTTTGAGCGAGGGCGTATAGTGGGCATGCGGGAGGCCGGGTGGACGTACCGCCGAATTGCTCAACACGTGGGGCGTGAGGTCTCCACAGTACATCGATGTTGTCGCCAGTCGTCGGCGGAAGGTGCACGTGCCCGTCGACCTGGGACCGGACCGCAGCGACGCACGGATGCACGCCAAGACCGTAGGATCCTATGCAGTGCCGTAGGGGACCGCACCGCCACTTCCCAGCAAATTAGGGACACTGTTGCTCCTGGGGTATCGGCGAGGACCATTCGCAACCGTCTCCATGAAGCTGGGCTACGGTCCCGCACACCGTTAGGCCGTCTTCCGCTCACGCCCCAACATCGTGCAGCCCGCCTCCAGTGGTGTCGCGACAGGCGTGAATGGAGGGACGAATGGAGACGTGTCGTCTTCAGCGATGAGAGTCGCTTCTGCCTTGGTGCCAATGATGGTCGTATGCGTGTTTGGCGCCGTGCAGGTGAGCGCCACAATCAGGACTGCATACGACCGAGGCACACAGGGCCAACACCCGGCATCATGGTGTGGGGAGCGATCTCCTACACTGGCCGTACACCACTGGTGATCGTCGAGGGGACACTGAATAGTGCACGGTACATCCAAACCGTCATCGAACCCATCGTTCTACCATTCCTAGACCGGCAAGGGAACTTGCTGTTCCAACAGGACAATGCACGTCCGCATGTATCCCGTGCCACCCAACGTGCTCTAGAAGGTGTAAGTCAACTACCCTGGCCAGCAAGATCTCCGAATCTGTCCCCCATTGAGCATGTTTGGGACTGGATGAAGCGTCGTCTCACGCGGTCTGCACGTCCAGCACGAACGCTGGTCCAACTGAGGCGCCAGGTGGAAATGGCATGGCAAGCCGTTCCACAGGACTACATCCAGCATCTCTACGATCGTCTCCATGGGAGAATAGCAGCCTGCATTGCTGCGAAAGGTGGATATACACTGTACTAGTGCCGACATTGTGCATGCTCTGTTGCCTGTGGCTATGTGCCTGTGGTTCTGTCAGTGTGATCATGTGATGTATCTGACCCCAGGAATGTGTCATTAAACTTTCCCCTTCCTGGGACAATGAATTCACGGTGTTCTTATTTCAATTTCCAGGAGTGTATATTCTAATGAGATAATACGGAACCGGATAACGCTGGAAAAAATCAGTTCTAGGTTTGGCCACCAGGTGCAAATCTGCGGCAGTGAATGCAAGAAAGACGTATGGAATTGTTTCTGTACGTAACGGATTAGAAATTGGACATGGGCATAAAGGTCAAACAAGTGGAGTGGCACAATCTCCATTTTATTACTAACCGACACCTACACAATGTGTTCAGTATGAGCGCCAGAGACGTCGACAAGATGTTGCAATTTTATTGTAATTTCAACATTGACCAATGACGCGGCAGCATGCATCGCAATTTCTGTATCATGACTAAACTGCCCCTCCACTACTTTGCAAGGACCACATACTTGATTCCAAATGTAGGTAAATATATTCGTTGTTAGTTCTCAAACATTTACACCGAAGTATACCAGACAGCGATCTACATATTTCTAGCACTTCGTTCATAGTGCGCAATTTACGATCTTCCCTTATACAGATGTAGGTCACAGAGCATTCCCACATTCGTAGGATAAAGTTAGAGACTGAAAGATGTCCTCATATTGTCTTTAACCGACCCTTCCTGCAGCACTGTCACTGATTTAACATGCAGCTGACCGGAAGTAGACCGCTACATTCCGCGTGCTGTGAAGGAATAGACAGGCCCGGGCCCATAACTAATGTTCCGCACCAATCTCGCTTACGGTACTGACAAAAGTGCACAAGATTCTTCCAGATGCTCCCATGTCGAGGACGTTAGCACTCCTTATTGGTGTATAGTAGTAGATCTGAAAGCGTTGTGATGTAATAGATAAGAAGGACAAAAAACTTGTGGTTTTTACGCACGATGAAACTCTAGACGTACAGAGTTTGAAGCATTCTATCTAAATCAACGACTCTATCAACTGTAGATCGTTCTAGTGTCTAGCGTCAGTACCAAGAAGGTATTTGTTGTGTTAGCAGAAGAGCCAACACCGTGTTACTACAGGAGGCCGAAATGCACGCGTTTTAGCTCACGCAGGCTGGCGTGAGGTCTGGAACAGGACAAGGAAATTAGACTTTAGAAAAACGGACGTTGCTTGTGGAATACTTAACTTTAATCCATTAATGATGAGCGTCGCTCTTGACGGTACATGATTACAGTATCAATCGTAACTGGTAATGGCGCCTTGCTAGGTCGTAGCAAATGACGTAGCTGAAGGCTATGCTAATTATCGTCTCGGCAAGTGAGAGCGTATTTTGTCAGTGAACCATCGCTAGCAAAGTCGGTTGTACAACTGGGGCGAGTGCTAGGGAGTCTCTCTAGACTAGACCTGCTGTGCTCGGTGTGCAATCACTGATAGTGGCGACACGCGGGTCCGACCTATACTAACGGACCGCGGCCGATTTAAAGGCTACCACCTAGCAAGTGTGGTGTCTGGCGGTGACACCACATTCCTCCCCTGCAAATCGGCGTACGGTTGTAGTATAAGGCTTCCGCCCTCCGTGGGGAGGACCCCATGTTGACGTATGCGACGAGGTGGGGATCCCAACAACAGGCGAGGCTGTGCCACCCGCACCCTGCGATTCATACCGCGGGGATCTAGGGAACGCCTGAAAACCTACTCCAGGGTGCACGCAAACATGCAGTGTATGCGCCCGTAGAGAGACAGAAGAGGCCGAAGGGTCGACCTCCATTGGGCCGGGGCACCCGTCGGGCGAAGAAGGCATATGTTCAGGAGCGGGCAAGAGTTCTATGTCGAAGGACAACTGGTTCCGGGGAGCGATCGGCGGCGCCTGACCCAGGAAGGCGCCAGACTGCTGCAGCGTCGCGTCCACTGCGACGGCGCGGCGCCATGGGGCAAAATGGAAGGCAGCGTCGGTAACACCTGGGGCTGAGGCGAGCCAGCAGATGGGTCCCCAGGGCGCTGACCGGACGGCACCGTCGCTGAAAGCAGACGGCGAGCGGCAGATCCCGTGCGACGACAGAGGCGCAGCTGGTTGAGATGCCGGCGTACCTCACCAGAGGCCCCCAAAACCAGATACATAGCGCGTCCGAGGCAGCGAAGAATGCGCCCTTCGAGCCAACGCCGTGAACCTCGATAGTGGCGGTAGTAAACAACGTCGTCTGGGGCAAAAGCAGGTGTCTGCCACTGCACAGGAATCAGATGCGGCGCATGTAGCAAAGACATCAAGGTCCGATGATGGCGACCGTGGAACAACTCAGCCAGTGAGTGACCATCTCGGGGATGAGAGCGATACGAGGACAAAAAGAGCAATAACGCCTCCTCCCGAGGATGCGACTCTTTCAACTTCAACATCGGTGACTTGAAAGTCCTGACCAAACGTTCAGCGGCACCGTTGGACTGTGGCGAAAACGGCGCGGATGTCAGTTGTTGAATACCATTGGCCTTGCAGAATGACTGAAATTCTGTGGACATGAATTGTGGGCCATTGACGGAAACAATTGTCTGTGGAAGACCTGCAATGCAAAAGGTAGCAGATAACGCTTGGATGGTGGCAGTGATGTCGTGGAAGATATCTGGACAACAAAAGGAAAATTACTGAATGAATCTATCACAACCAACCATCGAGCATTCCAGAATGGACCAGCAAAATCGATGTGTAAGCATTGCCAAGGGAAAGTGGCTTTTGGCCATGCAAAGAATTTCCGCGGTGGTGCTGATTATTGTTCGGCACACTCCATGCAAGAAGAGCACATATTCATAATCGCGGCATCGATTCCGAACCAAGTACAGTGCTGACGAGCATGTTGTTTCGTTCTCACTATACCCCAATGTCCCTGGTGGAAAAGCTTTGAGACAGAGGACTGTAATGAACGTGGTACCACGACCCTGGACTGATCATTATCAGAACGCAACAGCAAAACACCAAGGCGAACAAAAAGTCTCTCCTTGTAAGCAAAAAAGCGGCGAACAAACGGGTTCCCGATCCGTCACTTTGACAAGGGCCATTGCGTAGCAACATAACGTAGAACGGTAGCAAGGACACGGTCGGCAGTTGTGGTTGTAGCTACACGATGAAAATCAATCGGAAACGATTCGACCACGTCATCGGTTTCCGAATCAATGAACATGCAAGCAAGTTCGGAGGAATCGAATGCCCTATCCTCAGCAACAGGCAAACGGGACAACGCATTGGCGTTTCCGTGCTTAGCAGTGGACCGATACAAGATATCGTAGCGGTACTGCGAGAGGAAAATAGACCAGCGAATGAATTTCTGCGCTGTACGTGGAGATACAGACTTGTTCGGATGAAAACTTGAAGTCAAAGGTTTGTGGTCTGTGATTATGGTAGAGTGACGACCATACAAGAAGTCATGAAACTTTGTAACACCAAATACGAGAGTCAATGCTTCTTTCTCGATCTGTGAATAATTTCTCTGCCCAGACGATAACAATTTGGACGCTAAGGCAATAGGGCGATCGTGCGAGCCATCATTGTGCGCAAGCACAGTACCGATCCCGAAATCCGATGCATCCACCATCAACAAAAGGGGCTTCCGGGGATCGAATGGCGTAAGGCAAGTACTGGAAAGCAACGCTGATTTCAACCGGCGAAAGGCGCGTTCGTATTCTGTCGTCCAGACGAATGGAACACCTTTACGGCGTAAGCGATGAAGCGGAGCTGAAATGGAAGAGGCATGCGGCACGTATCTGTGATAATTGTTGATTTTTCCCAGCACACTCTGTAGGTGCTTCAAATTCTGCGGCAAAGGCAAGTCTTGTATGGCACGGAGGTGCGTGGGACTGGGATATATGCCTTGGGCATTGAGTACATGGCCCAGGTATGGCATGTCACGAGCAAAAAACACACATTTGTCCTTCCGTAAGCGAAGGCCATTATGCCGCAAGACCTGTAATAATGTTCTGAGAGTGGCTAAATGTTCTTCTTCCGTCTTTCCGGAGATCACAATATCGTCCAGATAGTTTTCTGCAGGAGGGACCGACGCACAACCAGTTTGTAGATATTGCTGAAACAATGCAGGCGCGGATGCACACCCAAATGGCAGTCGTTTGAATTGATACAAACCAAGATGCGTGTTAACCACCAAAACGCGCTGGGATTCTTCGTCCACCGGTATTTGCAAGTACGCATCTGCTAGGTCCAACTTCGAAAAATATTTGCCCGGGCACAGTTTGTCGAAAAGATCTGCCGGGCGGGGTAAAGGAAAAGCTGCAATCACTAGTTGTGGATTCACTGTTGCCTTGAATACCACACAAAGTCTAAATTTTCCCGAAGGTTTTGGCAAAATTACTAAGGGTGATGCCCAAGAGAAGCCTGCACACGTTCAATTACTCCTTGTGACTCCAAATCGTGTAATGTTTTTGCAACCTTATCACGCAATGCGTGGGGAACATTGCGCGCTCTGAAAAATTTCGGTTGCGCGTTTACTTTCAGTTCCAAATATGTTTTATATTTCTTAGCGCAACCGAGGCCCGGTGCAAAAATGTCTGCAAATTCATCACATAGACGAGAAGCACTGTCTGAAGACACAGTCTGGTTCACTGAGAGACCCTGATTTACTATAGACAAGTTAAACAACTGAAATGAATCGAAACAAAACAAGTTCACTGCAGAAGAAGAAAGAAGGACGTAAAATGACACAAGTTTTGTTTGTCCTTTGTATGTTGTAAGAATTCTGCACTGTCCTAACACAGGAATTTCTTGACCTGAACAGCTAGTTAACGTAACATGTGCGGCACGCAACGGAGGTGTGCCCAGCAGTTTGTGTCTTGATTGATCAGTGAAACTGCAGCTCCGGTATCGAGCTGGAATGGTATCACTTTGCTGTTAATGTCCAAGTCTACAAAAAGTTTATTGTCCTGCTGACGACAAGAGCGACCTTCTCGTGGAACGTGAACTGACACTGGTACAGAATCACTTGCGACTTGACGGGAGTTCCGGCGATGTCGACGCACACTATTTGTGGCACGAACACAGTCACTGTTAGAGAGAGTGGCACAGGGCGGAGTGGAATGAACGACATGAATTTCCATGGGCGAAGTTTCGCGAGCCTGAGTATCCTTGGTTTGAGTCCGATTCCGGCGCAAGGCAAAGGGCCTGGAATGGTTTTGTGTTTCCGATCTGAGCTTTTTCTGGCAAACACTCTGGTCCTTTCTTACTACAGAAAAAGCAAATAGCTTGTCGTATCGAGGTAGTCCCAGCGGACTGAATTTCTTTAAGGTAGTGTTTGTTTTATTGTAAACAATTTCAGTGTTGACGTACGTTAGCAAAAGCATTTGAAATTTCTTTGATGTTTGAATATTATTACTATCACTAACGCGTGTAGCTCGGAGGATGCTGTACGCTTCATGACGGGTTCTGACGTGAGAGATAGCTTTGTGGGGACGTTGCAGAGTAGAGTGAGTGTGTTTACACTTCGCGGCGTGCAGTCGCAGCTGTAGTGGTTCTAAAGTACTGACAAACTTGTCTGTGCACTGTATTATGTTACTAAATTTAGTACTTTTCAACGGTGTCTCGTGCTGTTTCTCGAGAAACAAAGGATGAATAAACTTTCGGAAACATCCGCTTCGCTGTGTTTAGTTTCGTTGAGTGTTCAAGTGTAAGCTTGAATTTTTGTTTTTTCCTGATTTTGCTATTAGTAGTGGTTTAGTATTAATAATATAAGCACTTTCTTTCTTAGCAGAGTACAAAATTCGTGGTAACTAGTATTAGTTTTTAAATCCTTCTACTGCAGTAACTGAACTTAGGTAACATAGTAAAATTTTTACAGACACTGAAAGAAACTAAACGTCTAAGAGTTAAAAGTGTGGACTTTGAATTAGGTTTGATAGTAGTGGGTTCCGGTAATAGAGTTGATTAAAATACACTCCTGGAAATTGAAATAAGAACACCGTGAATTCATTGTCCCAGAAAGGGGAAACTTTATTGACACATTCCTGGGGTCAGATACATCACATGATCACACTGACAGAACCACAGGCACATAGACACAGGCAACAGAGCATGCACAATGTCGGCACTAGTACAGTGTATATCCACCTTTCGCAGCAATGCAGGCTGCTATTCTCCCATGGAGACGATCGTAGAGATGCTGGATGTAGTCCTGTGGAACGGCTTGCCATGCCATTTCCACCTGGCGCCTCAGTTGGACCAGCGTTCGTGCTGGACGAGCAGACCGCGTGAGACGACGCTTCATCCAGTCCCAAACATGCTCAATGGGGGACAGATCCGGAGGTCTTGCTGGCCAGGGTAGTTGACTTACACATTCTAGAGCACGTTGGGTGGCACGGGATACATGCGGACGTGCATTGTCCTGTTGGAACAGCAAGTTCCCTTGCCGGTCTAGGAATGGTAGAACGATGGGTTCGATGACGGTTTGGATGTACCGTGCACTATTCAGTGTCCCCTCGACGATCACCAGTGGTGTACGGCCAGTGTAGGAGATCGCTCCCCACACCATGATGCCGGGTGTTGGCCCTGTGTGCCTCGGTCGTATGCAGTCCTGATTGTGGCGCTCACCTGCACGGCGCCAAACACGCATACGACCATCATTGGCACCAAGGCAGAAGCGACTCTCATCGCTGAAGACGACACGTCTCCATTCGTCCCTCCATTCACGCCTGTCGCGACACCACCGGAGGCGGGCTGCACGATGTTGGGGCGTGAGCGGAAGACGGTCTAACGGTGTGCGGGACCGTAGCCCAGCTTCATGGAGACGGTTGCGAATGGTCCTCGCCGATACCCCAGGAGCAACAGTGTCCCTAATTTGCTGGGAAGTGGTGGTGCGGTCCCCTACGGCACTGCGTAGGATCCTACGGTCTTGGCGTGCATCCGTGCGTCGCTGCGGTCCGGTCCCAGGTCGACGGGCACGTGCACCTTCCGCTGACCACTGGCGACAACATCGATGTACTGTGGAGACCTCACGCCCCACGTGTTGAGCAATTCGGCGGTACGTCCACCCGGCCTCCCGCATGCCCACTATACGCCCTCGCTCAAAGTCCGTCAACTGCACATACGGTTCACGTCCACGCTGTCGCGGCATGCTACCAGTGTTAAAGACTGCGATGGAGCTCCGTATGCCACGGCAAACTGGCTGACACTGACGGCGGCGGTGCACAAATGCTGCGCAGCTAGCGCCATTCGACGGCCAACACCGTGGTTCCTGGTGTGTCCGCTGTGCCGTGCGTGTGATCATTGCTTGTACAGCCAAATCGCAGTGTCCGGAGTAAGTATGGTGGGTCTGACACACCGGTGTCAATGTGTTCTTTTTTCCATTTCCAGGAGTGCATTTTAATTGGGGGGGGGGAGGGGGAAACAGTGGGCATTCTAGCGATATGCTCTCCCGGAAACGTAGACTTTGTAGCAGAAATAAATTAATGGGGAAGCAGTATCGTAAGGTCGGTACTTCTGAGGTGCAGTTCCAAAACGCATAGGAGGAACTAGGCAGGATTAGGGAGGAGAATGGTGCTGGGGTATGGGAGCTGGCATTTGGTAAGAAGGCCGCTAGGAGGAGGAGATATTCAGACAGTTGTATTTTGCCTATCGCCAATAGATTTTATGAACCGTCGGAGTTTAATGGGATGGAGCCTCTTGTAGCTGTATGTGTAGGAAATGCGCAGCAGACTCAGTAGCTAAGGTCGCTAACACAGCTGCAGTTTCAAATAGGTTCTGCTACTAGGGAGCTCACATGGCAGATGCATAGACCAGCAGGAAATGTTGGGGAGTCAGTACCAGGTCACCAGCATTGCGAAACCTAGTGCAGGGTTGTCTCAACTGACAGTTAACTTATGTTATGAACTTATGTTATGAAGAATTTTGTGAAAGATGAGAAGTTAGTGAATCGTGTGAGGGGGTTGGGGGTAGACTTGATAAGGAGGGGGAGTATGATTCAGGTGGTGACCTGGAAAAGAATGTCGTTGTTAGGCGTGTCAACATGGAGCTCGAGAAGGCACCGATGGTGAAGAGCACGGTGCAGATTGTAGAGGTGCCTGCAGACCCTATCGATAGATTGAGCTTGCCTAGGCGTGCTCTGCACATCAGTAGGTTTGGGAAGGGGAGGTTGGAAAAACTTACAGGAGACAGTGTAGTGGGCGGTGGTGGGATTGCTCTTGAGAAAACTACTGCAGTAGTTGGTGTTAGTTGCACCTGTTTTAGACTGAAGTTAAATGACAGGTATCCTCTGCTTAAAGGAAGGCTCTCTGACAAAGAAACTACCTTCGAAGGAGGTCAGTCATCCAAGTAGTGAATGAATTAACATATTTTATGAAAATATAAGAGGTATTAGAAATACAGTGAACTGCTTATACATGTGGACTCTGAAATATTGGTACATCGGAGCACCACTTAAATAGTGTGACAATTCAGAGGCTTCCTTTACCAGGATACAGATTAGCTGGCTGTTTTTCAAGCATTTCTTTGTGGAGTGGGGCCGTGGTCCTGTACCTAAAAAAACAGTATTCCATTTGAGTCCATAGATGTATCAAAACACTACACTGAACGGGTATTTGAATGTTGTGCTGGAGTAATTGAATTTAGTGAAACTAAGCTTTTAATTATAGTTATTTATAGGCCCCATTAACTCTGACTTCACAATATTTCTGCTCAATCTACAGAGGTTTCATGGTCCGCTTTATAAGAAGTATCCTCCATGAAATTAGTTCATGTGGTGACTTCGATATGAGTTTTGCGTTTTACTGTGCAAGAAAAAGGTTATTGCGAATCTCCTACATTCGTATGATCTGATGCAACCTGTATTTCTTCCAACCAGGGTGCAGGTGAACAGTAGCACAATCATAGTGAAATACACCGAAGCCGGATACCAGTGTAGGAAAGAAGGACAATTTATTTATTTGATTGATCACACGTGCACTCCCACAAAATAAATCCCTACATCCATTTTGGTGATATCTGTGATATGAATGAATGTATGGTCGTCTGCTAACTGCAGATAGTGAATGTTCAATATATGATCATCTTTGAGACGGTCCTTTGGTCACCTTTGGTGGAACCAAAGAGATGAAATTTACCTGAGCTCTGAGCGCCTGAAATGTGGCTGGCCAATACAGTAGCATGGTGCTCCCCTACCTGGACGGAGGTGCGAGCTGACCTGAAGAACGGCCATGTTTCAGGACTCGGGCGCTGGATCTTGTGTTGGTAACACCTGTCTTAGGTGTGCTCCGTAAAGACAAAAGAGTGGAGAGAATGGTATGGATGTGAAATACTTAAGAGTAGCTCGGAATAATAATTTCTCTATTTCAGGAACTTTTTGGGGGAGAATTATATGAGAGGCAGGTAATATTAAGGGGATCGTAGTAATCTTCGGAAGTGACCAACGCTCACAATGAAACCACGTGTAGCAATAAGTTGAAATACTTGCGAGTGCTAGTACTAAGTTGAAATCCTTCAGAGTGCTAAAGTTAAGCTGAATTACTGGCGTGTGTACTATAAGTTGGAAATATTTAAGAAATGCCGTGTGCAGGACTTGAAATTAGAGCCGAGTACTTCCACGTGGTGAGTACTGTGAGAGTCTCAATCTGTGTATGAGACAAAGGATAAAGAGAAGTACTCGTCCGTGGTACCAGTTGAGGACTCGCGTGTGTGACGCACATGTTCTTAATATTACTTTGCGTGTTACGTTTCCGTATGACCCTTGATTCAAACTCTAATACTCTTAGAGAGAAGCAAGGTGAGTCAGCCGTCTATCCAGCAACGCCACTTGGCTTGCATTGCTCAGGGAGACGTGCATATATCCTCCAGAGTTCGTAGTAGGAAAGAAAAGATACGAAGTGGGGCAGTGTCGTGTGAAACTGGGATGAATACTAATTGAAGTGGGAAAGCTGAAAGTGAAGTGATTCTAACGTTGTGACTATTCTTTGTAATGTATTGTATGTTGCCAGTGTGATGTACTTCATGTAATTTATTTATGTGTGGTTTGCATGGGAGTGTAGCAAGATAGGTTCAGAGGCAGTGTACCGCTCGGTCTGGAGTAAATTTTCGTGATGATGGGTGTGAGAGTCGAAGTGTGAGATATAGCAAAAGATCCACCATCCTATCCAGAAAGTGCACTGTAGTGTTAAATAATTACGAGAACATAAGGTAGAGAATCACCAATGTAAAGCCATGAGCACTGGGCGGAGTTTCTCATGTGTAATTGATGTATAAAATGTAATGGTGTGTTTAGGTTATCTTTGAATCATAATAGAATTTATCGGAATAAAAAAGATAGTGAAAAGAAAAAGATTGGTGGCCTTGTTCTTCGAATAGTGTGTAGTCATGACATCCAGAATTTATGTGTGCGACATTCATATTCAGTGCGATGGCCACGTGTTGATCAAAGCCGATGGGTAAGAATGAAAATGTGGTATTGCCAGAGCGTAGTGAACAATCATAGTTGTGTATATAACTAATAGTCAGATGTGCGTTATCAGTTTCCGTTGCGTAAATAATTTGTAGCTTAATTGTGGGTACTAGAGCTCATAATCAGTCATTGATGTTACTCGATAAATAAAAATAAATCCACTCGCTTGGCGGACCACTCATCTTGCAGGCCTGACTGCTTGATGCCACAGTATGAGCAAGGCATGTGGGTGCCTCTCAATAGATAATATTTTTATTTATTCTTTATTACTAGATAGAACGCCTATCAATAAAATGCTGAATGGCCTTTCAGACCACTATGCACAAATTTTTGTACTCAGACAAATGTTTTATATAATTACAAACTGACGATAGAAGAATATTTTAAATCTCATTAAGGAATAAGAGTGACAGGACAGATACAATTTTTCCCTTCATCTACATGGCTACTCTGCAATTCACACTTCAGTGCCTGGCAGAGGGTTCATCGAACCATTTTCATACTAATTCTCTACCATTCCACTCTCGAATGGCGCGAGGGGAAAAAGGAACACCAAAATTTTTCCGTTCGAGCTCTGATTTCTCTTATTTTATTATGATGATAATTTCTTCCTACGTAAGTGAGTGTCAACAAAATATTTACGTATTCGGAAGAGGAAGTTGGTGATAGAAATTTCATAAATAGATCTCGCCACAAAGAAAACCGCCTTCGTTTCGTGACTGCCACCTCCAACTCGCGTGTCATATCAATGATACTCCCACGCCTATTGCGCGATATCACGAAACGAGCTGCCGTTCTTTGCACTTTCTCGATTTCCTCCGTCAATCCTACCTGGTAAGGATCCCATACCGCGCAGCAATATTGCAGCAGAGGACGGACAAGGTTAATGTAGGCTTTGTCCTAAGTGTTCTGCCAACAAAGCGCAGTCTTTGTTTCGCCTTCCCCACAATATTATCTACGTGGTCTTTCCAATTTAAACTGCTTGTAATCGTAATTCCTAGGTATTTAGTCGAATTGACAGCCTTTAAATTTGTGCGATTTATCGTATATCCAAAATTTATCGGGTTTGTTTTAGTACCCATGTGGATGAACTCGCACTTTTCTTTAAGTGCTAATTGCCACTTTTCACACCATACATAAATTCTCTCTAGATAATTTTGTAATTGGAATTGATCGTCTGATGATTTTACTAGACGGTAAATTACAGCGTCATCTTCAAACAATGTAAGGGGGCTGCTCAGATTATCACCTAGATCATTTATATAAACCAGGAACAGCAGAGGGCCTATGACACTACCTTGCGGAACGCCAGATATCACTTCTGTTCTACTCGATGATATACTGTAAATCACTACGAAGTGTAACCTCTCTGAGAGGAAATCACGAATCCACTCTCACAACTGAGACGCTACTTCATATGCACGCAATTTGATTAATAGTCGCTTGTGAGGAACAGTATCAAAAGTGTTGGTTGTTTATCAATAAGTCATTTTCTTCAAGGTGATTCATAATGTTCGGTACAATATATGCTCCAAAATTCTACTGCAAGTTGGTCACTGATATGGGTCTGTAATTCATAGGTTACTCCTATTTCCTTTCTTGAATATTGGTGTGAGCCGTGCTACTTTCCAGTCTTTAGGAACAGACCTTTCGTCAAGTGAGCGGTTGTATATGATTGCTAAGAAAGGCGCTACTGTGTCTGCATACTCTGAAAGATACCTGTTTGGTATACCATCTGGATCGGAAGACTTGCCTTTCTTAAGCGATTTGAGTTGTTTCGCAACCTGATGATTTTACTAGACGGTAAATTACAGCGTCATCTTCAAACAATGTAAGGGGGCTGCTCAGATTATCACCTAGATCATTTATATAAACCAGGAACAGCAGAGGGCCTATGTCACTACCTTGTGGCACTCATGCTAACAGCTGTTCTGGTTTCGAATTTTGGAATATTTACTTCTTCTTCGTTCGTGAAGGAATTACAGAAAAGTGTATTTAGTAACTCCGCTTTAGTGGCGCCATCATCGGTAACATTTCCATCGCTATTGCGCAGTGACGGTGTTGCCTGTTTTTTGCCACTTACGTACTTTACATACGACCAGAATCTCTTGGGGTTTATACCATATTTTGAGACAATTTCATTGCGGAAACTATTAAAAGCATCTCGCATTGACATTGACGTCCGTACTAAATTTCGAGCTTCCGTGAAACTTTGCCAGTCTTGGGGATTTTGCGTTCTTCTGAATTTGGCATGTTTTTTCGTTGCTTCGGCAACAGAGTTCCGACGTGTTTTGTGTACCATGGTGGATCAGTCCCGTCTCTCATAAACCAATGCGCTGTGAATATATCTATTGCTGTCGATACTGTATCTTTGAATTTCTAGTCTATACTTACATAATTAGCTTGGAAGGAATGGAGACTCTCTCTTAGGAAGTCATCAAGCGAATTTTTATCTGCTCTTTTAAATAGACATATGTTGCGTTTATTTTTAGTAGTTTTGGTTGATATGGTTTTGAGCCTCGCTACAATGAACTTGTGCTCACTAATCCGACATGACGTCTTTGCCACAAGTAATCCTGATCTAACAGAGAGCGTGAAGTGTGCTTCCGCAACCATTTACAATCCGTGTGGGCTCATGAACTAATTGTTTAAAGTAATTCTCAGAGAAAGCACTTACTACAATTTCAGAAGATGTTTCTGTCTACCAGCGGCTCTGAACATGTATTTTCGCCAACACATTTATCATTCTCTTTGAATGTTGCTTTCCATTAGAGCGTTCAAAACTGGTTACTAGCAATAAAAGGCAGCCTGAGTGGCTGACTAGTGGGATAAGAATATGATACGGAACAAAGAGGGAATTACATCAAAATGTAATAAGTAGTCGGAATCGAGCCCATTACAAACAATACTGTAGGTGCTTAAAAATGTTGTCAGGAAGGCAAAGAGTACGTGGTACGCAAAAAGAATAGCTAATTCAAAGGGAAAAATTAAAACCATACGGTCAGTCGTGAAGGAAGTGTGTGGTCAGCAGCGTAAAGTGGAGGATATGAAGTCAGTACATAGTAAAAATGTTTCTGTTACTGATAAGTCAGGTATAGGTACAGTATTTACCAGTCAGTTTCTGAACATAGTTGACGAATTAAATAAAAACTTAATTTGCACAGAGAATCATACATATCTTTTGGAAAATGGCTTTCCGAGACTGATATCTGAAATACTCCTCCGTGATACTGACGATGGGGATACTGAGTCAATAATTAAATCACTGAAGACTAAGGACTCTAATGGGTATGCCGGAGTATCTAGCAGAATATTGAAGTATTGTGCTGCACACGTTAGCCTTGTACTTAGCCATATTTGTAAATTTTGCTTTAGGAATGGCCAGTTGCCTGAACGATTAAAGTACTCAGTAATAAGGCCGCCTTACAAAAAGGGAGGAAGAGATAATGTAGAACAATGTTAGACCTATTTATATGCCACTAGTGTTCGCTGAAGTTCTTGAAAAGACTGTGTGTATAAAGATAATTCATCATTTCTTTTCACATAATTTGCTGCCAAACGTTCAGTTTGGGGTTAGAAGTGGTTCAGCAACTGTGAATGCTATATTTTCTTTTCTTTGTGAGGTACTGGGTGGATTAAACAAACGGGGAGGAGTGGCTCACAATAGCGTCACATCTTACTTTAAGAGCAGACAACAACAGGTCTTTCTCCACAGTACTGAGAATGGCTGTGACGTGGGGTCCGAGAGGGGCATGGCTAAATGTGGGGTGCCCCAGGGATCAGTGGATGCGCCGCTCCTGTTCCTCATTTCTGTAAATCATGCACCTTCTAAAATATTTCTATTTGTTGATGGCACTACTTGGTAGTAACGGATGTTGTGGGCAACATAGGCTACTTTTTCAAATAGTACAGTTAGAGATAAAAGTTCAAGGCTTGTAGAAAATAGACTAACACTGAATGACAATAAGACTCATTTTTAAACTTTCTAACACACAGTTCAACAAATGTCGACGTCCTAATTACACAGTGAGAATTAACTGTCGTGCATCTTGTTCAAAGATTTAATGCTGCCTTTCTTACTATCAGAACAGTATCCGAAGTAAGTGATAGTTTGGCACTCACAGTAGTCTACTTCAGTTACTTTCACTCACGATGTATGCTATTATATTTTGGGATAACTTTTCCCATTCTCAAAGGGTACTTTTTGGCTCAGAAATGGGCGGTTCGGACAAAAGGTGGTGTAAGTTCGCAAACTTCTTGCCGACCCCTTTTCATTATGTTGGATATTCTGACACTGGTGTCTCAGTATACACTGAAGAGCCGTAATACTTTGATCAGTTCCCACCGCGACGCTGGATGTCGCCTAATGTCGTTGTGGGCATGTGAAGAGGCAACAAAAGTACCAAAGGCGAACGGACGCGAACGGGAGATCACGCTAGCAAAGATACGGGCAGCAAATAGGGAAATCCATTGAGTTAAGTGACGAACGTCAGATTATCATTACACAAAGGCTGTGAACAAGTGTTTGGAAAATGGCGAAGCTGGTCGAATGTTCAGGTGCTACTGTAGTGAACATCTACGGAACGAGGTAGGACAGTGAAGCTACCAGTAGGCACTAAATGATTGGACGTCCACGACTCTTCATAGAAGGAGGGTTTCGGAGGCTTGTGTCCTCTGTAAAGTAGGATAGAGGGTGACCTGTGGCACCTCTGTCTGAAGACCAGAGTGCTGGTGCACGCACAAGTGTTTCGGAGCACACTGTTCATCGTTGAACACAGCGCACCGCAGCAGACCACCCTGCGTGATCGTATGTTAACTAGAGATGGGCAAAACTGCTCTTTTCAGAGATCGGATCAGAACTGTTCACTCCCTGAAATGAATTAGCTCTTTTTCATGACTCACCACTCATTTACAATAGAAAATAAATGGAAGGCACATTGCCCTTTAAACTTGGTTTATTCCAGTACTATACCTGTATTTTGATCTTATTTGATCCTATTTTGAAGTAACACAGACAATGAGTAAGAATTTTGTATTGTTTATTGAAATTTCCACGATATGACAAAGTTTTTGATTATTGATTTATTTTGCACTATCGTGGTTTTTTGGGTGATCGGAAAATGTTGTAACTTGAGATTTACATTAACAATATATTTGGCTATAATGTATTAAAATTTCATTAACCTCATACAAATACATCACATGCCATATATTTTGAAAGTGAACGTTTCCTTCTGAAGACGCCTAAAATCGCAAAATCCGTACCAGAATAAGAAAAAAAAATATAAATTTGACTGTAAGACGAAAGTGCTGCATATAGCCTTACGCAGAATAAAACAATGAAAATATTGGTGTATCACATTTTGCGATACATTTATCGGTTCCCTCGTAATTAAAGCGTAAATTCGAGTGTCCATAATAAAAATCCTATAGTAAGAGGAGTCGTCAGGAACCTAATCTGATCAGTTTAAACAAATAAAAATAAAATAAAAATAAATGATGTATACATAACATAATAATGTAATATACATAGCGGTATTACTACGAAGAACAATATCCAGTAGAGACAAACTCCGATGCAGAAGCACTGAGTCGAGCAGGTCGAGCCGCGAGCTGTATTACTGCCTGAGCTAAGATGGCAGAGACCAGAGTGACACCTGAGTTACTTTGCTCAACGCTCTGGCTAGAGTCGAGAACGGTGGGGTGAGCGTTGAGCGGGGGAGTTCCGAGGGTGGGGGGAGCAGTGAACGGCCACCAGTCAACCGCTCCGAGACAAATCGTCCGTTCTCTTGCGAGCAGGTTGTTGCAAGTAGTTCCTATGTTCTCCGCTAGGAGGCTCTCTGTCCTGTTGCTCGCATCAACTGCCCAGAGGGCAGGACGTGCGACTGAAACGATCGCCGACAGAGTGCGATGCTAAGTTAAGCTGCGCCAGACACTGCACGCGGCAGACGACGCACAGAGACGGCACGGCATATGTGAAACACAAAATCCAATGGGGCACTGCACAATGCAGGCAGCCAAGGTAGAAGCAGGGCAGAGGCCGGCGCTGGCTGTGTTGTGTGGCGTACACTGTGCTCTGACCAGCAGAGGCGCCACTGATATGCTCCGTCTCTCTCTCTCTCTCTCTCTCTCTCTCTCTCTCTCTCTCTCTGCTGTGGGAAACGTTTGGAGCTACCGTTCTTTTTTTCTGAATCACTGATTGTTCACTCCTTTGAAAGATTCAACTCTATGTAACAGTTCAGGAGCGGATCCCCCATCTCTAATGTTAACCCAATGACATTGTCAATTACGACTGCAGTTGGCACGGGACAATCGGGGTTCGACCGTCGAGCAATGGAACCTTTCGGCTCTTCTGGTGAATCATATATGTGCTACACTACGTCGATGGTCGCTTCCACAAACACAGTCATCGAGGTGAACGGCAACTCGACATGCGCGGCGCGGACACATGCCCGTGGGAGCAGTATTATGCTATGGAAGACATTCTCGAGCGCTTGTATGGGACCTGTGGTAGTAACCGAAGACACGCTGACAGCTGCCAACAGCCTGCATCCCTTCATGCTTAACGTCACCCCCGACGGCGATGCCATCTTTCTATAACAGTCCGTCTCGGAAGCAGAACCGTGCTACAGTGTTTTGAGAAGCATTACAACGAATTTAGGTTGATGTCTCGGTGATCAAATTCGCCTGATGTATTCCTATGGAACGCATCTGGGTCGCTATCGGCCGCCATCACAGCGTACGCAAATCAGTGGCCCGTTATTCACGCGAATTACGTGACCTGTGGCTCCAATGCCACACACCTCCACCAACCTACCAATAAACTGTCGGATCTCTGATACGCACAATCAGTGATTTATTGCAAAGACGGACAGACAAGCTACTAAGCAGGTGGTCATAATGTTTTGGCTCAGTAATTATATTCTTAAACGTCGTTTCTTGTTAACAGTATCAACCGACTCCCAAGAGCTAGCAGCTTTCATTCAAGTAATACTAGCAGAAATTCCATCTTCATTTGAATCGCAACTCCTTGATCTTGAGCAGAAAGGCTTACAATATTCTGCTACATCCATTTTGAAAACGCTATCTCAAGAATTTAAAATCGTAGCAGTAATCCACGCTCTTTCAAATTTAAACTTAAGAGCTTCCTAATGGGTCACTACTCATGTTCTATCGAGGAGTTCCTTGAAAAGTTAATATCTATGAATTTGTATGTTACATTGTTGACTGTGTTTATATAAACTTACAGCTTACCGTCTTTTCAGAAATAATATTTATTTTTTGTTATCTATTTCCTTTGTAATTTCATATACTGAAGCGTTTCATGAGCATGGAGATTCGCTTCTAAGTTTCGTCCTGCCGAAGTACACGTGTAGACACCATGGATAGATAGATAGATAGATAGATAGATAGATAGATAGACTTTCCTCTAGCCTAACGTAAATTGTGCAGAAGGAATGACTGCCACCATGTCCAGCCCATCTAGTGGAGAGAGAGAATAACATAACAGAATACATTTTACTCTTCTGACAGTTGATGCAACCTATACGGAAATTTACAAATCATTTGATATATTACAGAGGTCGATAGGGTTAATAATCAACGACGATGAAATTAATCCTCGATTAAGCCACATCAATCTAATTTTCCCCTGCAGTCGAATATCATCGTAGGCTTGCCTAACCAGAGGAGATATTCCTAATAACTTGCAATATGGTGAACTGCCACAAAGGCTATTCGGGCCGTTATTTTCAATTAGAGACCACGGCTTCTTGGCAGATGGACAGCATTCTGTCCCTCCCCCTTCGACGAGTGGCCGCCACTCCAGGGAACCCATGCAGGCCAGAACAAATCTTAAGCGTCACTTCGGTTAGTTTGGATACGGGTACTTCTTGCTGCCGGTGGGTGCTTAGTGTGTTGCGATACAAAACTGACGGGAGAGGCCCCGTCTTCCTCAGTTGCTTCCAGCGGTTAATTGGAGCAGTCCGTGGAGTTCAGTAGCACAGAAGCTGCCCAGTTTTGTACGTCTTCGAGCTCGCCTACTGTTCTCAGTAGCAGCCGTGGACCTTAAAACACCGGTTCCAAATATTTCGCATTAAAGGTAACGCAGACTCGATTATTTTCGATGCGTACAATCACAAAAATGTTTAAGAATTATGACGATCCTGGGAAGTGAACAGCTCCTCTATAAAAATCAACATGGATTCCGTAAACAGAGATGCTATTAAACTCTGCTCGATCTGTTCCTCCATGAGATCCGCAGGGCAGTGGACAACGACGCTCAGGTTGATGCAGTGTTCCTTGATTTCAGTAAGGCATTTCACACCGTCTCGCATTGCCGTTAAAAGTTACGCTGCTCTCCGGACTGTCCACTACATCCGCCGCCATCAGCGGATGCAGTACGTTATCTGCTTCGATTCTCTCAGCTCTCTCCTCAGTCTCCAAGCTCTTTACCCTGTGCACCCTCTGGTCCACCGGATTCAGGACTGTCTGCGCTTGCTCCACCTGGGGGGCGTCTCGGTGGCGTTCCTCTGGCTCCCGGGACACGTTGGTATCTGCGGAAATGAGGCGGCCGATATTGCAGCCAAGGCTGCAGTCTCTCTTCTTCGGCCAGCTATTCCATCGATTCCCGTCGCCGATCTACGGAGCGTTTTATGTCGTCGTGTTGTTCATTTATGGCACGCGCACTGGTCGACACTTCCCCAAAATAAATTGCGGGACGTGAAAGCTCTTCCTTGTGCTTGGACCTCTTCCTCCCGAACGCGTCGTCGGGAGGAGGTAATTTTAACTAGATTCCGGATAGGGCACTGTCTTTTTAGCCATAGACATCTTTTAAGCGGCGATCCTCCCCCACTCTGTCCCCACTGCTCTCAGTTATGGACGGTAAGACACCTTTTAATTGAGTGCCCCTATTTTACTCTGTTACGCGCCCGTCTACAGCTGTCGCCCGATCTATCGTCAATTTTAGCAGATGACACGCGATCGGCCGATCGCGTTCTAGAGTTCATTCGTGCCAGTGAAATGACGTCAGTCATTTGAAGTTTTTTTTGGGACAACCAACCCCCTTCTGTAGTGAATTTTTAAGCCTTCCTTCTGCTTTTAGTTTCTCCAATTTTATGACTTTCATTCCCATTGCTGCTAGTTTCCGTTTTCGTTTTTTTTTTACTGCTTCCTAAGTCACAGACCGGGCGCTAATGACCATAGCAGTTTTGCGCCCTAAAACCAAAAAAAAAAAAAAAATAAAATTGCCGTTAAATGAAAAGAAATACGAGGTTATGGAGTATCGGAGCATACCTGCGGTTGGATTCAAGACTTTCTTGCAGATACAACACAACACGTCGCTCCTAATGGAACTAAATCGACAGATCTAAAGATAAAATCTGGAGTACCACAGGGAAGTGTGATACAATCTTTGTTGTTCACAATATAAATAAATGCTCTAGCGGAGAGCGTCGGATGCTCTTTAAGGCTACTCGCAGATGATGCAGTTCTTTATGCCGAAGTAGCAACGCCAGAAGATAGTAAGAATCTGCAGAACGACCTGCAGAGAATTGATGAATGGTGCAGACGGTGGCAGTTGGCCCTGGTAATGTAACATATTGCGCATACATACGAAAAGAAATCCACTACTGTACTGCTGCACTGTTGATGACAAACAGCTGGAGTCAGCGTCTGCTGTAAAATATCTAGGCGTAAGGATCCAGAGCGATCATAAGTGGAATGACCATACAAAACAGTAAGTGCATAAAGCAGACACACGACTAAGATTCATCGGAAGACTTCAGGAAATGTAACTTACTCACGAAGAAAGTGGCTTATAAGCCGCTTGTTCGCCCGATTCTTGAGTATTGGTCATCTCTTTGAGATCCCTGTCAGGTAAGACAGATAGAGGAGATAGAGAGGATCCAAAGAAGAGTGGGGAGTTCCATCACGGGATCGTTCAGCTGGCGAGAGAGCGTTACGGGGATGATAAACTCCACTGGCAAATGTTACGAACAAGACGTTAGTAGTAGAGCAAAGTATGTGTGTCACCCCACTTTCCATTGTTGCCAAATTTATTCAAAATGGCGTTGCTGACGTCATCCAAGATGGCTGCTTTTGGCAGGAACATTGGTCAATTGAGCTATGTCCACTAACCTAACCCCCAGAAAAAATGGCGGGCATTTTGCATTTTGGCGGGAAAATAGGTCAACTGGGCTATGACCACTAACCTAACCCTCAAGAAAAAATTGGTGCCAAATTCAAATTCCAACACGATAATGCATGGAAAATGTACTTGTCTTTCTTATGATTATCATTTATTGACAATGATTATCATTTATTATTATTTATTATTATTTATGTCATGCACATGTGTATACAGTCCAACTGTGTTAGTTCATACCACTGCCACCAGAGAGCGCCACCGTGACGTCATTCAAGATGGTGGCTTTTGGCGGAAAGATATTTCAATTCGGCTATGACCACTAACCTAAGCCTCCAAAAAAAATGGCCGTAAATTTGAATTTGCCAGCTAAGCAGAGACCAGCCCCCGGCTACCAGCGTCCCAGAGTCCGCCATACCACTCGCCTTAAGTAAACTTGTTTTGGCGAGCACTTAACGCTGCACAGGATGGAACCTGTCCATGGCTACATCACAATGGTCGGCCGTTCGATCCAGCATGCGGTGGTCAGGGAATGCACGCTCTAACTTTTGGCGGCAAAGTTGTTTTTCTGGACACGCTTGAACAGGTCCATATTCACGTCAGACACCAGCCGATTGGTCCGCGTTACACCACGTGTCTCAGTCGCGGACGAAAGAACACCTCTCGCGCCAAAGTGTTTTTCGGGACACTGGATTCTTCCCTGACGTCACCCAATGGCCTGAGATGTTTGCTACAAAGTTCTATCACGTGACCAGCTAAAAGCTATTCTATATTGTTATTCATTATCATTTATTATTATTATTATGCCACCGAGATCGCCGTGCTACATTTTGGCGCTAAAGTTGAATGAGCCATGACTGTACAAGAGCACGTTTGGTTGGCACGAGACCCCTCGCTAAGCTAGCTGACTCTCCCTCTCACTCTCTCACTCTCTCACTCTCTCCCTCTCCCTCTCCCTCTCCCTCACCCTGCCTCTCGCTCGCGCACATTGTAGCCTGACACGCGCCCCGCGGACTTCCGACCGCTTATGTCACACACCCTTGATCGCCCCCTCCATACACGCAACGGACGTAGTCTTCTGTAAATATTCTAACACCTACATCGCGCATCTAGCCTATCAATTACCTAAGTACTTAATTCCATTTCAATTTTAATCATATTAAGTAATTCAACTTACAATTTCATATGCGTAATCAAAGGTGTTCAACTACCTACTTTCAACTACTTTTAGAGGACCAGACTGCCACCTCTTCCTACGAACCCTCGCCGAGTTTGAATTCTGTCAGTAAAGAAACGTCACTTGCACTTTCCTTGCCAACCTAAGAAAATTGCGCTTAAAGAAAGGACACTTGTACTAAACTCATCCACCTGATCACCACATTCTCCTAGGATCAGGCGCCAAGTGTGAAATCTGCCAGTAGAGACACGTCACTAGCATCTTCGCTAATAACGTAAGGAAATTGCTGAAAACGAGGCGTACCACCACCACCACCACTTCCTAGGGGTTGCTGTTGTTGTGGTCTTCAGTCCTGAGACTGGTTTGATGCATCTCTCCATGCTACTCTATCCTGAGCAAGCTTCCTCATCTCCCAGTACCTATTGCAACCTACATCCTTCTGTATCTGCTTGGTGTATTCATCTCTTGGTCTCCCTCTACTATTTTTACCCTCCACGCTGCCCTCCAATGCTAAATTGGTGATACCTTGATGCCTCAGAACATGTCCTACCAACCGATCCCTTCTTCTAGTCAAGTTGTGCCACAAACTTTGCTTCTCCCCAATCCTATTCAACACCTCCTCATTAGTCATGTGATCTACCCATCTAATCTTCATCATTATTCTGTAGCACCACATTTCGAAAGCTTCTATTCTCTTCTTGTCTAAACTACTTGTCGCCCATGTTTCACTTCCATACATGGCTACACTCCATACAAACACTTTCAGAAACGACTTCCTGACACTTCAATCAATACTCGATGTTAACAAATTTATCTTCTTCACAAACGCTTTCCTTGCCATTGCCAGTCTACATTTTATATCCTCTCTACTTCAACCATAATCAGTTATTTTGCTCCCCAAATAGAAAACTCCTTTACTATTTTAAGTTTCATTTCCTAATCTAATACCCTCAACACCACCCGTCTTAATTCGACTACATTCCATTATCCTCGTTTTGCTTTTGCTGATGTTCATCTTCTATCCTCCTTTCAAGACACTGTCCATTCCGTTCAACTGCTCTTCCAAGCCCTTTGCTGGCTCTGATAGAATTACAATGTCATCGGCGAACCTTAAAGTTTTTATTTCTTCCCCCTGGATTTTAATACCTACTCCGAATTTTTCATATTGTTTCCTTCACTGCTTGCTCAATATAGAGATTGAATAGCATCGGGGAAAGGCTACAACCCTGTCTCACTCCCTTCCCAACCACTGCTTCCGTTTCATACCCCTCGACTCTTATAACTGCAATCTGGTTTCTGTAGAAACTGTAAATAGCTTTTTGCTCCATGTATTTTACCCCTGCCACCTTCAGAATTTGAAAGAGAGTATTCCAGTCAATATTGTCAAAAGATTTCTCTAAGTCTACAAATGCTAGACACGTAGGTTTGCCTTTCCTTAACCTAGCTTCTAAGATAAGTAGTAGGGTCAGTATTGCCTCATGTGTTCCAACATTTCTACGGAATCGAAACTGATCTTCCCCGAGGTCGGCTTCTACTAGTTTTTCCATTCGTCTGTAAAGAATTCGCGTTAGTATTTTGCAGCCGTGATTTATTAAAGTGATAGTTGTAATTTTCACATCTGTCAACACCTGCTTTCTTTGGGATTGGAATTATTGTATTCTTCTTGAACTCTGAGGGAATTTCGCTGTCTCATACATCTTGCTCACCAGATGGTAGAGTTTTGTCAGGACTGGCTCTCCCAAGGCTGTCAGTAGTTCTAATGGAATGTTATCTACTCCCCGGGCCTTGTTTCGACTCAGGTCTTTCAGTGCTCTGTCATCCCCCCTGCGGGTCCGGGGATTAGAATAGGCCCGAGGTATTCCTGCCTGTCGTAAGAGGCGACTAAAAGGAGTCCCTGCCCCTCAAGGGGGTAGTTAGCACCTGCGTCTGGAGACGGACGGTTCCACGACCTCTATTTGCGGTCGTTTTGCTTTTTCACTTCTCGTTTCTTCCTTCCTTTGGTTGGTTCCTTTCTTTGCTCTTCTCCACCTCACTGTCTTCCTTACTCTTTCCCTTGTCTTCTTCTCCTTGCCTTCTCATTGCCTTCTTTTCCTTGCCTTCACATTGCCTTCTTCTCCTTGCCTTCTCATTGCCTTCTTCTCCTTGCCTTCTTCTCCTTGCCTTCTCATTGCCTTCTTCTCCTTGCCTTCTCATTGCCGCCTTCTCATTGCCTTCTCTGGTCTCCGCCTCGGCGTTTGAGACAGTCTGTCCTCTCTCCCTCTCTCTCTTCTTTTTCCTCTTCTTCCTTCCTCCCTGTGCGCGCCTGAAGGCCGACCCACGCGTTCGCACGCGTAGCCGGTGACGGGGTAATGCGTAATTCCCCGCCCTGGGTAGACATGTAAGGCACGCACGTACCCCCTGGTAAAGGCCAGGCCCAGGGAGGGGTGATTGCCTGAGCTGATACCTTCTGACCATGCCGATTGGTCCCTCCGTCTGTTTCTCGGGAGGTGTGACCTGAGGTGTAAACATTCACCTAAGGCGGGAGTGCCCTCTGAGAGGGTCCCCACAAGGAAGGAGCGCGCCATCGGAGACGCTGGCATACATGGGGGATTCCTCCGCAATGGATTTCACTCCATCTCTCTCGACTTCTGCCCAAAAAAGGAAACATGACCAGCCACCAGTGACAAAAGTACTACCGCCTGCCACACAGTTCCTCGTCGTTTCTCGATCTGAGGACGGAAAGAATTTTTCCTCTGTCAACCCTTTCGTTATCCAGAAGGGCGTAGATGCCATAGCCGGATCTGTCAAATCTTGTACAAGGTTGCGTAACGGTACCTTATTACTCGAAACTGAGAGCGCCTTTGAGGCACAAAAACTGCTTCGGGCCACACTCCTGTACACGTTCCCTGTCCGGGTGGAGGCTCACCGAACTTTGAATTCGTCTCGTGGTGTGGTCTATACCAGATCCCTCGACGGATTGACTGACGAGGAGATTCGATCTTTCCTCGCTGAGCAGGGCGTGACGGCTGTCCATAGGGTCATGAAAAAGGTCAACAATGACCTTGTACCGACCCGGACACTTTTCTTGACCTTAGATAGTGTTAAGCTGCCATCGCGCATCAAGGCGGGCTACGAGGTTATTTCTGTTCGCCCCTATGTCCCGACACCTACGCGCTGCTACCAGTGTCAGCGTTTCAATCACACTCGACAGTCTTGTTCCAATGCAGCTAAATGTGTCACTTGTGGCAGGGATGCCCATGAGGGTGACTGTCCACCTCCGCCTCCTCGTTGTGTGAACTGTCAGGGTGACCATGGCGCATCCTCCCGTGACTGTCCTGTCTATAAGGAAGAACGCTGTATCCAAGAAATTCGGGTCAAAGAGAAAGTGTCCATCTCGGCTGCTCGCAAGCTATTGGCTAGTAGGAAGACCACGCTGCTCCCAGCGGGGAAATACAGTACTGTCCTCGCCTCTCCTCGGACTACCAGGGAGGTGGCAACCCAGACATGCGATCTGACCTTCAGCACCACGGTCGTCCGTTCGGCCAGTGCTAAGATCGCAAGGTCGACGTCTCCTCTTCCTCCCATCACACCATAGACACCAGCCCCTTCATCAGCTTCTGCTAAGACGAAGACCCCGAAGTCAGATGCACGGGCCTTCAAGAAGGAACCGTCCCATGCAGACTTCCTACGTACCTCGACCTCCCAGTCTTCGACCGGTCCTTCCACCAAACGACCTTCCAAGAAGGCTCATAGGAAGCACAGTTTTCCTTCTCCGCCACGGCGCATTTCTTGTCCCGCGCCACCCAGCGGTTGCCGCCCCAGGCCGTCATCCGTTTCGCCTGGCCGCACCGCTGGTAGCCAAACATCTGGCCGTTCACCGGCGGCGGAAACTTCCCCTCCCGGCCATCTTCCCAAGATGGCCGATGAACCTATAGACCCAATGGACGATGACTGTCCGCCTACTGATAGCGGCGGCAGTGCTCGCTCGAAGCCAGGCCCTCAGCGGCCTTCGAGGTGACCCCTTCTTTCATCTTCCTTTTCTTCTTACCATGGCACTTATTCACTGTAATATTCGCAGCATTCGCCCCAACCGAGAGGACTTGACGTTGCTGCTCCGCTTGCACCATCCGCTCGTCGTAGCCCTCCAGGAAACGAAGCTACGCCCATGCGATCAAATTGCCTTGGCACACTACACCTCGGTGCGTTTTGACCTACCCCCTGTGGTAGGTATCCCGGCTCATGGAGGGGTTATGTTGCTGGTCCGGGATGATATTTACTACGATCCCATCCCGTTGCACACCGACCTTCAGGCAGTTGCCATCCGCATTACTCTCCCCACTTTTACATTTTCCATTTGTACCGTTTACACTCCATCGTCGTCTGCCGTTACCAGGGCAGACATGATGCAACTCATTGCTGAGCTACCTGCACCATTTTTGTTAACTGGAGACTTCAATGCCCACCATCCCCTTTGGGGCTCTCCAGCATCCTGCCCGAGGGGTTCCTTGTTAGCAGACCTTTTCAACCAGCTCAATCTTGTCTGCCTCAATACTGGCGCCCCTACTTTTCTTTCGGACACATCTCACACCTATTCTCATCTAGACCTCTCTATATGTACTACCCAACTTGCACGCCGGTTTGAGTGTTATGCACTTTCTGATACATATTCGAGCGACCACTTCCCGTGTGTTATCCATCTCCTGCAGCATACCCCCTCTCCGTGCTCATCTAGTTGGACCATCTCCAAAGCTGACTGGGGGCCCTTCTCTTCCAGGGCGACCTTTCAGGATCAAACCTTCACAAGCTGCGATCGTCAGGTCGCACACCTCACAGAAGTCATTCTCACTGCTGCTGAATATTCCATCCCTCACCCTACTTCTTCTCCACGTCGCGTACCGGTCCCCTGGTGGACCGCAGCATGTAGAGACGCTTTACGTGCTCGTCGACGTGATTTACGCACCTTTAAACGCCAACCTACAGTGTCGAATTGTATCAATTATAAACGATTACGTGCACAGTGTCGTCGTATTATTAAAGAAAGCAAGAAAGCCAGCTGGGCTGCTTTCACAAGCACCTTCAACAGTTTTACTCCTTCTTCTGTTGTCTGGGGTAGCCTGCGCTGGCTATCTGGCACTAAGGTCCACTCACCAGTTTCTGGCTTGACGGTCGCGAATGATGTCCTTGTGGCCCCTGAGACAGTCTCCAATGCCTTCGGCCACTTTTTCGCAGAGGTTTCGAGCTCCGACCTTTACCACCCTGCCTTCCTCCCCCGCAAACAGGCAGAGGAGGCTAGGCCACCTAACTTCCGCTCCTCGAATCGTGTAAGTTATAATGCCCCATTCACCATGCGGGAACTCGAAAACGCACTCGGCCGATCACGGTCCTCCGCTCCAGGGCCTGATGCTATTCATATTCAGATGCTGAAGAACCTTTCTCCTGCGGGTAAAGGTTTTCTTCTTCGTACTTACAATCGCATCTAGATTGAGGGACATGTTCCCGCATGCTGGCGCGAGTCTATTGTTGTCCCGATTCCTAAGCCGGGGAAGGACAAGCACTTGCCTTCCAGTTATCGACCCATCTCGCTTACCAGCTGTGTCTGTAAAGTGATGGAGCGAATGGTTAACTCTCGATTGGTTTGGCTGCTCGAGTCTCGACGCCTACTTACCAATGTACAATGTGGATTTCGTAGGCGCCGCTCTGCTGTTGACCATCTGGTTACCTTGTCGACCTTCATTATGAATAACTTCTTGCGGAAGCGCCCGACCGCGGCTGTGTTCTTCGATTTGGAGAAGGCTTACGACACCTATTGGAGGGCGGGCATTCTCCGCACCATGCATACATGGGGCCTTCGCGGTCGCCTCCCTCTTTTTATTCGTTCATTTTTAATGGATCGACAGTTCAGGGTACGTGTGGGTTCTGTCCTGTCAGACACCTTTCGCCAGGAGAATGGGGTGCCACAGGGCTCAGTTTTGAGCGTCGCTCTCTTCGCCATAGCGATCAATCCACTAATGGATTGCCTCCCAGCTGATGTATCAGGCTCCCTTTTCGTGGACGATTTTACCATCTATTGCAGCGCGCAGCGTACGTGTTTCCTGGAGCGCTGTCTTCAGCGTTCTCTTGACCGTCTTTACTCCTGGAGTGTCGCCAATGGCTTCCGTTTTTCTGCCGAGAAGACGGTCTGTATTAACTTCTGGCGCCACAAAGAGTTTCTCCCACCGTCCTTACGACTCGGTCCCGTTGCTCTCCCAATCGTGGAGACAACCAAATTTTTAGGCCTTACCTTTGACAGGAAACTTAGCTGTTCTCCACATGTGTCATATTTGGCTGCCCGTTGTACCCGTTCTCTAAATGTCCTCCGTGTTCTCAGTGGTATGTCGTGGGGAGCGGCTCGAACCGTACTACTTCGCCTATATCGGTCGATCGTCCGCTCCAAGCTGGATTATGGGAGCTTCGTGTACTCCTCTGCACGGCGATCCATCTTACGCCGCCTCAAGTCCATACAACATCGGGGTTTACGACTTGCGATCGGAGCGTTTTATACTAGTCCCGTAGAGAGTCTTCATGCTGACGCTGGTGAGTTGCCACTCACCTACCGGCGCGATATACTGCTTTGTCGGTATGCCTGTCGGCTACTGTCAATGCCCGACCACCCGTCTTATCGTTCCTTTTTTGATGACTCTCTCGACCGTCAATACGGGTTGTATGTCTCTGCCCTGCTACCCCCTGGAGTTCGCTTTCGTCGCCTCCTTCAACACCTTAATTTTTCACTCCCTGCAACCTTTCGAGTGGGCGAGAGCCACACGCCACCTTGGCTCCAAGCTCAGGTTCGCATTCACCTTGACCTCTGCTCGCTCCCGAAGGAGGTTACCCCCGGTTCAGTCTACCACTCCCGTTTTGTCGAACTTCGTTCGAAGTTCATTAATATGACCTTCATTTATACAGATGGCTCTAAGACCAATGACGGGGTCGGGTGTTCTTTTATTGTCGGGGCACAAAGTTTCAAATACCGGCTCCATGGCCATTGTTCGGTCTTCACAGCTGAGCTCTTTGCCCTCTACCAGGCTGTTCTTTACATCTGCCGCCACCGACATTCTGCGTATGTCATCTGCTCCGATTCCCTGAGCGCTATCTGTACCCGGTTCACCCTTTCGTGCACCGGATCCAACGCTCTCTTCAGAAGCTGGTGGACGTCGGTTCTCCGGTTAGCTTTATGTGGGTTCCTGGCCATGTCGGTATCCCTGGGAACGAAGCTGCAGATGCCGCGGCCAAGGCTGCGGTCCTTTTGCCTCGGACAGCTTCTTGTTGCGTCCCTTCGTCAGATTGTAGCAGGGTCATTTGTCGGCGCATTTTATCGCTGTGGCATGCCGATTGGGCTGCACTTACAGACAACAAGCTTCGGGCCTTGAAACCTCTTCCCGTGGCTTGGACGTCCTCCTCACGCCCTTCTCGGTGGGAGGAGGTAGTTTTGGCCCGGTTACGAATTGGACACTGCCGGTTCAGCCATCGCCATCTGCTGACGGCTGCGCCGGCGCCGTTCTGTCCATGTGGGCAATTGCTAACGGTCCGCCACATTTTAACGTCCTGTCCGGATTTTAGCACACTGCGTCTTGATCTTGGCCTGCCATGTACTCTAGAAGCCATTTTAGCGGATGACCCACGAGCAGCTGCTCGCGTTCTTCCTTTTATCAATTTGACAACCCTCTCTAAGGACATTTGATTATGCTGTTTTCCTTTTTTTTAATCCTATGCCTCAGTCTGTCTTTTACCGTGTTTTCCGTTTCGTTGCTGTTTTAAACTTGTGACCCGCGGTGCATTCCTAACATAGTCTGGGCGCTAATGACCGTTGAAGGTGTACGCCCTAAAACCACAAAAAAAAAAAAAAAACAGCCAGGAGCTTGACTAGGTTCGTCTCCATTATTGACGCTGCAGTCTCTAGATGGGTGATGCCACAAAATATTTAGTGTCGTAGATGGCCGCTGCTTTTCTATCTTGGAGGTCCCGTTTAATAAGTGTTACTGTCTCTCGGTTATACGCTTCTTCAGATGTTTGGCAACGAGCAAAGCAATTCTGTCAAGTGTTAGAAAATGTTCTCATGTAATACCTGGCTCTAGCTCCTAATTTTTGAAGCAGGCTTTTTACAACTGCTGTATTCTTAGAAATGGATGGAGACTACACAGATTATAAATTTCTCCCTTCATGCAGTATCCACGCTGTGCGTCGGTTCATCAGATAATTGCAACCGCCACTTCGAAAACCATTGTGGTGATCCGCACATTTCTCTTGCCAGCCTAGAATATCTATCCCGATATTCTCAGAACATGTGCTCATTCGTCGATGTGGTAACTGCTCGTACAAAAGTCGTGCAGATACCAGGAGACAGTAGAATCCAGTCCAGGTATTTATCAAAGACGTTCCAATCAGCTTTTTTGGTTCAATCTGGACTTAGGAATTACGGTTATATTAGATTGGTGCACAAGCTAATGGCGTTTTTGTTCCGCATGTTAGTATTTCGGTTGCTAAAGAATTGATAGGTTACTTTTATTTGTAGTTCACTGTTCCCATGGGTTTCGATACCGGTATTTTGTCATGGGAGGAAGTGGAGCTGTGGAACTAGAAAATGCAGTGCCACATGGACAAATAGACGTTTGGTACATATTGTTCTGTTTGAGTTCAGTAGGGGAGTGACAGCAGCGGAGGCAGCCAGAAACATGACCGATGTGTGTGGAGACAATGCCACCGGACAAAACACGACAAACTGTTTCCTAGTTAAAACGAGGACCGTTTCGTCATTAGTGAAACTCTCCAGGTTCAGGAAGGCCTTTGGGGACTTACAATATTTCACACATTAATCCACAAATGATCCACGTCAGTGTATTGGAGGAATCTTAAATGTAATGAATTGTGATCATTCCACCATCATGAGACATTAGCACGCAATGAGAAAGATTAAAAATGGGTTGTATAGGTACTGCAAGCTCTAAGCCAAATTCGGGGGATGATCATATGTGCATCTGTACGCTGAAATTTTCTCGTGAACGACACCGAAGATTCCTACCCTGTATCGTTAGTGGTAACAGGAAATGGTCTCTTTATGCTAACATGAGAAAGAGATGGATTGTTGAGCCCAAACAAAGAAGCAACTCCGCTTACAAGGACATGAGCGCTTCCACAAAAGATAATTTATTCATCTGGTAGAACAGGGACGATGTGGTGTGCTACGAATTGCTTCCCCGAGATATCACCGTCATTTCGTACAAACTGAGACGTCTTTCAGACTCAATCCAACGACGACGATAACGTAGACTGCCTGAAGTAGTGATACTCGACGATAACGCCCGCCACCATGATGGTTAGACTGATAATAAACGCTGTTCAATGACTTGGCAGCGCAATTTCTTTATACTCAATTTATTCGCTTGATCTTGCACTCCCAGGTCGTTCAGATTTTCCACTCTGTCAAACTGCCTCCAAGAAATTTCCTTTCGTGAGACTTACTTGCCTCAAAACCACGTTATTCGTACAGCTGCGGTATCGAAAAGTTACACGCAGCGTTGGCAAATAAATTTAAATAGCCAAGAATGATATATTACGAATGTCTAAATTGCTGTGTGTGTTGTGTTTATCAAAGTTACACAAAAATGCTACAAACTTAAACAGCAACCTAATAAATGAAATACATTTTGCTGATTTGTTCTAAAGTGAGATAGAATTACGAGGAAAATCTGAAAACATTTTGAGTTGCAGCGACCAAGCTATGGTTTCCATCGGCAGTGATAAAACGTAAGTCAGGCTAGAAATCATTTTTCCAAGCTGCTGAAGTGAAGGAATCGGAATCTTCAGAATTGAAAGTGAAATGGATGTTATTTTCATCTGTCTAGTTTACTAAGGCTACCTCGAAATGATGAGTTATTCTACACTAAAGGAAAAATAGCAGCGACAAGGAAGGGCTGTTAGAGATAAACAAAAGCTCGTAGTCGTGTATCCACATAGCGGTCTTCCAAAATAAACAAAATTCGACCCTTAACTACGTACCCTCAGACTCAGTTGAAATATTAAGTTTCGGCTTGTTTTGTTGTGTTGGGGCTAGTTGCCGCATTACAGGCCAAATACTGATGAGTCTACCATATACAATATGAATACACATGAATCGAATGGCCGAAGGTTCCTATTACTCGGCAATTGCGAATTTTGAGTGTAACATAGAAATTTATAAATGAAAGGTGGCAATTAAACCAAATCTAAAGTACTATTTTAACGACTTGAAATGAGTACGATAGCAGACGTAGCTTGAGGAATGCAGTTTATTACTGCAAAACGACGTTTGGTGTCGATGGTCCAGCAATTAAATAAAATATTACTGGAATAACAGAGAAACAATAGATTCCTACTTCACGTAATCAGCTACGAACATAGCTCGCAAAATATTCACTATTAAACACATGCTACGTCTTCACTGCAGAAGCCACCGAAATCTCACAAATGCACAAGTTGGCAGTACGAAATATTTTTTTCTTTCGCGACCACTCGCAAAATGCTCATCACTCTCCAAGTATACCCAGCACTCCCCTGTCCAGCACTCCGTGTCCTGTGCGGCCCTATGCTCCTGCCCCTCCTCCATACACACTCTCCACTGACCTCGGTAGTCGCCTGCCGCAGTAACGAGCGCTGAGATTGACTAGAGCGCTTCCGCTGTGTCTCCAAGCCAACGCACACTCAAACATATTGAAACGCTTGCAAAATACTGGATTTCCATTTAAATAACTTAAAAATAAATAAATGTTCCTGTGGCTCGACCATAAACACTCACACACATAATGAAATACATAAACAAATCAAATAAACACATATGAAAGGAATAGAACAAAAGTAGGCGAGTAGCCTAATGTCTGTGTGCTTTCTAAAACACAGTAAATATTTGACCAATTCATTCATAAATACTATACATCGGATATAAACAAAGACCTAGATGGATAAATATATTCACAAGCATGCTTCTACCGTCTTGCGTGCAACAGTGTCCACAGCTCATGGCCTCGCGGTCGCGTTCTCACTTCTCGAGCACAGGGTCATGGTGTCGATTCCCGGCAGGGTCAGGGATTTTCACCTGCCTCGAGATGACTGGGTATTTGTGTTGTCATTTCATCATCGTTCATGGAAGTGGCGAGATCGGACTGGGTGATAACCGCGCAGTTGAGCGCCGCACAAACCAGTCATCGTGTAACGCGATAAATAGTAGCCGGCCGCTTTGACCTCAATAACTCGTGTACTATTCGTGTTACATGCCTGTAATTCATACCAATTTATGTTCACACCAATATCTTTCTGAACACATGTCGGTCGAAAAAATCGGATGAACGGTTTAGATTTTGGAAATTCGTTGCTGGTTGTTACTTGTATACTTTTGTCAGATACTAAACTGTAAAGTAATAAAGATGATTACACCATCAGAATCGTCGTGCAAATAATGGTAATGTTGTTGTTGTTGTTGTTGTCTTCAGTCCTGAGACTGGTTTGATGCAGCTCTCCATGCTACTCTATCCTGTGCAAGCTTCTTCATCTCCCAGTACCTACTGCAACCTACATCCTTCTGAATCTGCTTAGTGTATTCATCTCTTGGTCTCCCCCTACGATTTTTACCCTCCACGCTGCCTTCCAATACTAAATTGGTGATCCCTTGATGCCTCAGAACATGTCCTACCAACCGATCCCTTCTTCTGGTCAAGTTGTGCCACAAACTTCTCTTCTCCCCAATCCTATTCAATACTTCCTCATTAGTTATGTGATCTACCCATCTGATCTTCAGCATTCTTCTGTAGCACCACATTTCAAAAGCTTCTATTCTCTTCTTGTCCAAACTATTTACCGTCCATGTTTCACTTCCATACATGGCTACACTCCATACAAATACTTTCAGAAATGACTTCCTGACATTTAAATCTATACTCGATGTTAACAAATTTCTCTTCTTCAGAAACGCTTTCCTTGCCATTGCCAGTCTACATTTTATATCCTCTCTACTTCGACCATCATCAGTTATTTTGCTCCCCAAATAGCAAAACTCCTTTACTACTTTAAGTGTCTCATTTCCTAATCTAATACCCTCAACATCACCCGACTTAATTCGACTACATTCCATTATCCTCGTTTTGCTTTTGTTGATGTTCATCTTATAACCTCCCTTCAAGACACCATCCATTCCGTTCAACTGCTGTTCCAAGTCCTTTGCTGTCTCTGACAGAATTACAGTGTCATCGGCGAACCTCAAAGTTTTTATTTCTTCTCCATGGATTTTAATACCTACTCCAAATTTTTCTTTTGTTTCCTTTACTGCTTGCTCAATATACAGATTGAATAACATTGGGGAGAGGCTACAACCCTGTCTCACTCCCTTCCCAACCGCTGCTTCCCTCTCATGCCCCTCGACTCTTATAACTGCCATCTGGTTTCTGTACAAATTGTAAATAGCCTTTCGCTCCCTGTATTTTACCCCTGCCACCTTCACAATTTGAAAAAGAGTATTCCAGTCAACATTGTCAAAAGCTTTCTCTAAGTCTACAAATGCTAGAAACGTAGGTTTGCCTTTCCTTAATCTTTCTTCTAAGATAAGTCGTAAGGTCAGTATTGCCTCACGTGTTCCAGTATTTCTATGGAATCCAAACTGATCTTCCCCGAGGTCGGCTTCTACTAGTTTTTCCATTCGTCTGTAAAGAATTCGTGTTAGTATTTTGCAGCTGTGGCTTATTAAACTGATTGTTCGGTAATTTTCACATCTGCTTTCTTTGGGATTGGAATGATTATATTCTTCTTGAAGTCTGAGGGTATTTCTCCTGTTTCATACATCTTGCTCACCAGATGGTAGAGTTTCGTCAAGACTAGCTCTCCCAAGGCCGTCAGTAGTTCTACTGGAATGTTGTCTACTCCGGGGGCCTTGTTTCGACTCAGGTCTTTCAGTGCTCTGTCAAACTCTTCACGCAGTATCGTATCTCCCATTTCATCTTCATCTACATCCTCTTCCATTTCCATAATATTGTCCTCAAGTACATCGCCCTTGTATAGACCCTCTATATACTCCTTCCACCTTTCTGCTTTCCCTTCTTTGCTTAGAACTGGGTTTCCATCTGAGCTCTTGATGTTCGTACAAGTGGTCTCTTTAATTTTCCTGTAGGCAGTATCTACCTTACCCCTAGTGAGATAAGCCTCTACATCCTTACATTTGTCCTCTAGCCATCCCTGCTTAGCCATTCTGCACTTCCTGTCAATCTCATTTTTGAGACGTTTGTATTCCTTTTTGCCTGCTTCATTTACTGCATTTTTATATTTTCTCCTTTCATCAATTAAATTCAATATTTCTTCTGTTACCCCAGGATTTCTACTAGTCCTCGTCTTTTTACCTACTTGATCCTCTGCTGCCTTCACTACTTCATCCCTCAAAGCTACCCATTCTTCTTCTACTGTATTTCTTTCCCCCATTCCTGTCAATTGTTCCCTTATGCTCTCCCTGAAACTCTGTACAACCTCTGGTTCTTTCAGTTTATCCAGGTCCCATCTCCTTAAATTCCCACCTTTTTGCAGTTTCTTCAGTTTTAATCTACAGGTCATAACCAATCGATTGTGGTCAGAGTCCACATCTGCCCCTGGAAATGTCTTACAATTTAAAACCTGGTTCCTAAATCTCTGTCTTACCATTACATAATCTATCTGATACCTTTTAGTATCTCCAGGGTTCTTCCAGGTATACAACCTTCTATCATGATTCTTAAACCAAGTGTTAGCTATGATTAAGTTGTGCAAATGTGGTAATGTACATGTTTCTTTTTCCGGTATCATGATTCCTCTGGCTATTATTAATTTCTACATCAACTGTGAAATGTCTGCAATTATGGTTTCACAAAGTCCACCATCTTTGGCGATCCCAGTATACAAATCTCCTTAGACACAAAAGCCATTCCTTGGCACTGCGACAACATGGAGTTCCCAGCCACGCGGTAGGCCCGGACCACGCAGTGTGGCTCCCCCTCTTGCTCTGGCCAATGTTCGGCACCACGCAGTTGCTGACCAGCCCCGGCTCGCCGAGTGGCCCGTGCGGCCATGCCAACTCCGAACTTTGAATATTTTCAGGGCGCCACAACTCGCCCATTGCTTTACAACATCTGAAAGATACTTGTTCAGATATCGCTCCATTCGAGTAACAGCCAAGACTAGCTCCACTGTAAGGATAAAAATCAGGTTTGCTTCAAATAGACGCTGTGACGGTCGTTAACTTTACTTTCGAGATTGGATGTGATACGCTGACGTTAGTAGAGAATGCCTTTCAGGCAATAAAGACGCACTGAGTTCGAAGGAACACATGCAGTTGGGTTACAAGAAAATGGATATTCCTCCTGCGAGATTGCAGAAATCTCTGAAGGAATGCGGCCACGGTCCATGAATGCTGGTAGGTGGTCATGGGGATGTATGGTCACAAGACCACGCTTCGGACGACTATGTAGCGCTACCGAGAAGAAAGACCATCGTGTTCGGCGTACAGCTTCGCTGCATGGTAGTGCATGTGCTGCAGCAGTTGGAGCAGCTGTTGGCACCACAGTGACACGAGGAACTGGTCCAAATTGATTGCTTAAAGAGCTGAGCCAGACGCCCTGTAGCGTGTGTTCCACTCATACCAAACCATCCATGCCTGCAACTTCAGTGATGTCAAGGGAGAGCTCATGAGAGGGCAGGGTGGACGTCAATTACGTTCCCTGATGAAATGTTCTACCCTGGTGACAGCGATGGCCATGGTGGTTGAGAGGTCAGTTGAGGGCCGGCGGCCAGCCTGTCTGTGTGCTACACACACTGGACCCAAACCCGCAGTTTTCGTCTAGGGTGAAAAAACTTCGTATGACAGCAAGACGACTGCCGTGACTGCCCCACGAACCCTGACACCAGATTTGTAAATCAGTCTGAAGATTCTACCTGTTGACTGCCATTCACGAACAGCATTATGGAGGGTGATTTCAAACAGGACAATACTCGGTCACATGCCGCTGTTGTAACCCAATATGCTCTACAGAGTATATACAAATCGCCTTTCCCTGGGCAGTCACTATATCTGTCTTCTACTGATTAAATACTGGACATCATCCGAAGGCAGCTAGTCACCCACAACCAGCGTTAACCGCCCCCTGCGGGTTTGGGGGTCAGAATAGGCCCACGGTATTCCTGCCTGTCGTAAAAGGCGACTAAAAGGAGTCTCAAACGTTTCGGCCTTAATGTGATGGTCCCCTAAGGGGTTTGACCACTACCTTTCAAAATTTTCTGTTAGTGCATACCATTTGGGGAAGGACGCCTTACGTGGTGTATTATATATCCATCTTGCCCTAAGATCTGGCACACCCGATATTGTCATGGAGTTGGACTTCCTTCGGGCTTCCGGCAACATCGGCAGCAGTGTGTTCCGGATAGCATACATTCCCTCCATTGTGCACTTCCATCTTTGCCCTCATGATGTACATGGATATTTCGACACCCGACATCCAGCACGGTAGCCAGTTTGTTGTGGTGGGGTTGTCATGTACCCTCTTGGTGGTAGCCCCCTGACTACACAGGGATCACACTGCTGATACCTCAGCTGCTACCTCCCCACGTATGCCGAGGAGTAGATGCCTATCCCTCTGGGGCATTGGGACTCCCGGCAAAGGCCATCCTGCCAGGTGGTCTTTGCTGTGGCTGAGTGGCGCCCGTGGGGAGAGCCCCTGGTCGGAGTGGGTGGCATCAGGGCGAATGACCTGCAAAGAAGCGTGTTACATCATCTCTCGCTGGCGGGCCTCCACCAGCAGTCTCTAAGTGATCAAGGTCTAACCTCAACGGCAAGCAGTTCAATCCAAGATCATTTCCCTCCCTGGCCACTCCATGGGAGGAACGCATGGTTAAAGAAGGCAGTGGAGATTATTCACCCCGGTACCTGCTCTGTACGCGGGTCGATGGTGAATCTTTTATGCAAACCAAGCCTCAGTTTTTTGTGGAGCATTTAGACGACAATTTCGGGGAGGTGGAGGGCTTGTCCAAATGCGCTCTGGGTCGGTTCTCATCAAAACAGCATCCTCTGCCCAGTCACGGAGGTTGCTCACTTGTGACAAGTTGGGGAATGTTTCCGTCACCATCACTCCCCATAAAAGTTTAAACATGGTCCAGGGTACTATATTCCACAGGAATCTTCTACTGCACTCCGACGATGAACTACGCGCCAATCTAGAACGACGGGGTGTTCACTTCGTCCGGCGCGTCCATCGAGGTCCGAGGGATAATCAGGTAGCCACCGGTGCCTTCATCTTGGCCTTTGAAGGTGATGTTTTACCCGAAAAGGTCAAGGTGATGGTTTACCGCTGTGATGTGAAGCCATACATCCCTCCTCCGATGCGGTGTTTTAAATGCTGGAAGTTTGGGCACATGTCATCCCGCTGTACTTCCGGCATCACTTGTCGAGATTGTGGACGTCCTTCGCATACCAATACTCCATGTGCTCTGCCTACCATCTGTGTTAACTGCGGAGAACACCATTCCCCCTGCTCGCCGGACTGTAGGATATTCCAGAAAGAATGGAAGATAATGTAATATAAAACCCTGGACTGCCTGACCTACTCTGACGCTAGGCGGAAATGTGAGAGGCTCAATTCTGTGCCAATGACGTCAACGTACGCCGCTGCTGCAACGCCGGTTCTTCCATCTCCTGTGTCGTCCCGTATGGTTGGTTCTATGATTGGTCAGAATCCAACAGCCCCCTTGATTTTGGGGGGCACTTCACACCCTGTTGCTCCTGCTCCATCTTCTTCAGGAGCAACACCCTCCCAACCATCAGGGATATCAGCTCCTCCTTCCCAGCCGGAGAAGCGTAAGCCTTCTTCGGCTACTCTCGCCAGGAAGGGATCCCTTGGGGACCTCCCTTCGCAAGTTCCGGCCGTGGAAAGGCAGACACCCGCAAGTGGCTGAAACAACCACCAGTCCCTGGTCATAGGGCCTCACGGTCGTCGTCTGTCCCTGAGACTGACCTAGTGAAGCCTATGAAGCCTGAACCACCGAAGGCACAGTGCGACAAGCAGAAATAGAAGAAAGTCCCCAAGACCAACGATACTGCGGTGGCACCTGTCCCATCGCTTCCTACAAGCTCTGTGTCTGGGGACGACGTGGAGATTCTGGCGTCCGCTGAGGACCTCTATCTCGCCAGTTCCTTGGACGCAATGGATAGCATTTGCACGGGTGCTCCATTGGAGGCAGCAGGTGACCCAGCGGCGTAATCTGCCTTCCCAGTCCCGTCACGCCTTTCACAGACATGGAAAACACCATCCTCCAGTGGAACTGCAGCGGTTTCTTCCACCATCTAGCTGAGCTCCGACAACTTATCAGCCTTCACCCTTTCTTCTGCATTGCTCTTCAGGAAACTTGGTTTCCAGCAATGTGAACCCCCGCCCTCCGAGGCTACCGGGGTTATTATAAGAACCGAGCAGCTTATGAAAGGGTGTTTGGTGGCGTCTGCATCTATGTCCTTAACTCTCTTCACAGCGAGTCTGCCCCTCTACAAACAGCTTTAGAGGCTGTCGCTGTTAGGGTGTGGACGCCACAGGCTATTACCGTCTGCAGTCTTTACCTTCCACTGGATGGTGATGTCGCGCAGCATGAGCTGGCTGCACTGCTAGCCCAATTGCCGTCACCTTTCTTGTTACTGGGCGACTTCAATGCCCATAACCCTCTGTGGGGTGGGTCAGTGGCAACAGGTCGAGGCGCAACCATTGAGCATTTATTGGCACAGCTCGATCTTTCACTCTTAAATGATGGTTCCTTCACACTCTTCAGTGTGGCTCAAGGCACATACTCCGCCATCGACCTTTCGATCTGTAGCCGTAGCCTCTTACCGTCTGTCCAATGGAGAGTGCATGACGACTTGTGTGGCAGTGACCACTTTCCGATCCTTCTGTCACTGCCGCAACGTCACTCTTCTGGGCGCCCCAGTAGATGGGCTATGAATAAGGCTGACTGGGACTTGTTCTCCTCCATTGCCGCTATTGAGCCTCTCTCTAATGCCGACATTGATGCGGTGGTTCACTTAGTCACCACCAGCGTCGTTACTGCCGCCGAATCTGCCATTCCCCGTTCTTCTGGGTCTCCTCGGCGGTGGACTGTGCCTTGGTGGTCGCCTGCGATCGCTGAAGCGTTTAAAGATCGCCGGCGGGCGTCCAGCGTCACAAGCGACATCCCTGCATTGAACACCTCATCACCTTCAAACGGCTGTGTGTGCGGGCCCGCCGCCTTATCCGCCAAAGCAAGCAAGACTGCTGGGAGCGGTATGTGTCCACCATTGGCCTCCATGTCTCTCCATCGCAGGTGTGGGCCAAGATCCGACGCCTCTATGGCCATCGGACCCCTGTCAGCATCCCTGCGCTCTCACTGAATGGAGCAGTTTGTACAGACTCCGACGTCATTGCAAACCGCTTGGCAGAGCATTTTGCTACGAGTTCCGCTTCTTCCACTTACCCACTGGCCTTCCGCTCCATTAAAGAGCGGATGAAACGTTCGACCCTTTCTTTTCGCACCCACCATCCTGAATCTTACAATGTTCCATTCAGTGAGTGGGAATTTCGCAGTGGCCTCGCCACTTGTCCTGATACCGCTCCTGGGCCAGATAGCATCCACTGTCAGATGCTGAAACACCTTTCAGCGGACTGCCAGCGACGGCTCCAAGACCTTTACAACCGCATTTGGGTCGAGGGTGAGTTTCCGTCGCAATGGCGGGAAAGCCTTGTCATCCACGTTTTGAAACCAGGCAAGAGTCCTTTGGAGGTGGACAGCTACCGCCCCATTAGCCTCACCAAAGTTCTTTGTAAGCTTCTCGAATGGATGGTGAGCCGGCGCTTGAATTGGGTACTGGAGTCTGGGGGCCTTCTGGCTCCATCTCAGGGTGGGTTCTGTAAAGGCCGCTCCGCCGCCGACAATCAGGTGACCCTGGAGTCGGCCATCCGTACTGCCTTTGCCCGCCAACAGCACCTGGTCGCTGTCTTTTTCGACATGCGGAAGGCGTACGATACGACATGGCGTCATCACATCCTTTCTACGCTACACGGATGGGGCCTTCGGGGCCCTCTGCCGATCTTTATCAGAAATTTTCTGTCGTATCGTACTTTCCGCATGCAAGTCGCGGCCTCTCATAGTTCCTCCCGCGTCCAGGAGAACGGGGTACCACAGGGATCTGTCCTCAGTGTCTGCCTGTTTGTAATGGCAATAAACGGGCTCGCTGTAGCGGTGGGAAATTCGGTCTCAGCTTCCCTGCATGCTGACGACTTCTGCCTTTACTACAGCTCTACTGGCATTGCAGCTGTTGAACGTCAGCTGCAGGGCGCTATCCGCAAGGCGCAGTCTTGGGCTGTAGCTCATGGGTTCCAGTTTTCGGCAGCCAAGACCTGCGTTATGCATTTCTGCCGGCGACGTACTGTCCACCCATAGCCTCAGCTTTCTCTTGACGGCGAACTTCTTTCACTGGTGGAATCACTCAGGTTTTTGTGGGTGGTTTTCGATGCCCAGTTGACTTGGCTGCCTCATATCCGGCAGCTCAAACAGGCGTGTTGGCGGCATCTCAATGCTCTGCGATGCTTGAGCCACACCCGCTGGGGCGCCGACCGGTCTACCCTGTTACGGCTCTACCAGGCGTTAATCCAGTCTCGTCTGGATTATGGAAGCCTGGCTTATGGTTCAGCATCCCCATCTGCGTTGCGGGTGCTGGACCCAATCCTCCATAGCGGGATACGCCTTGCCACTGGTGCTTTCAGCACCAGCCCTGTGGACAGCATTCTAGTGGAGGCAGGTGTCCCTCCACTGCGGTTACGACGCCAACAATTACTGGCTACTTATGCTGCCCATGTTTTAGCTTGCCCCGGCATCCAAATTACCGTGTCCTGTTCCCGCAGTCGGTCGTCCATCTGCCAGGCTGTCGGTTCCGGTCGGGTTGTCCGATCGCCGTATGCGTCAAGGAGCTTCTCTCCGGGCTTGGGGTTTTCCCTGTTCCACCTACTTTCCGGGCACCTCTGCGTACACCCCCGTGGTTTGTGCCTCGCCCTTGCCTTCGGCTCGACTTGGCACAGGGCCCGAAGGACTCAGTCCCTCCAGAGGCCTTTCGCCGCCGCTTTTATTCCATCCTGGCCACGTATCAGGGCTCTGGCATTGTTTACACTGACGGTTCGATGGTTGCTGGTCGATTCGGTTATGCTCTAACTCTAGGGGACCATTCGGAACATCGTTCCTTGGCGGCTGGCTGCAGCGTTTACACTGCTGAGCTGGTCGCCATCTTTCGAGCCCTAGAGTATATCCGCTCCTGCTCAAGTGAGTCCTTCGTTATCTGTAGCGATTCCCTGAGCGGTTTACGAGCTCTCGACTAGTGTTTTCCTCGTTCTCGTCTGATGATGGCTATCCATGAGTCCCTGCATACTCTTGCACGTCGCGGCCGCTGTGTGGTCTTTGTGTGGACCCCAGGCCATGTTGGGATACCCGGCAATGAGAATGTTGACCGCCTGGCGAAAGAGGCCACCAGTAAACCACCTCTGGAGATTGGCCTCCCGGCGACTGATTTGCAGGCACTATTACGCCGCAAAGTTTTCGATTTCTGGGACACTGAATGGCGCAACCTGCCCGTGCCAAACAAACTCCGTCGTATCAAGGAGACGACGACTGTTTGGCGGTCGTCCTTTGTGGGCTCCGCATTGGCCACATCCGACTGACGCACAGTTATTTACTATGTCGTGAGGATCCACCTCTTTGTCGTTGTGTGGCGTCCTTGACGGTGGTCCATATTCTGTTGGAGTGCGCCCTTTTAACTGTGCTCAGGCAGACTTTTGCGCTGCCTGATACGCTCCCTGCGCTTTTAACTGACGACTCTGCTATAGCGGAATTAGTTTTGCGTTTTATTCGGGCAGGGGGATTTTATCGCTTAATGTAAATGTGTGTTTTTTGTGTTGATTCTGGCCTATGGCCTACGATTTTAGTCTGCTTTTTTAATGCGTTTCTCGGTGGTTGACTTTTCCCTTTTTTCTCTATGGTCGGCCAACCACCGTCACACTCGGTGTGATTTTAATTTGTTTTGTCTGTTCTTTGTCGGAGTATTTCTTGTCCTGTGTCGTCTGCTGTCTTTCTTGTTGTTCGTTTTTATTCTCTTTGGGTGGTTTTAATTTTTCTTTTTTTTTTTTTTTTTTTTTTGAAAAAGGGACCGATGACCGTCGCCGTCTGGTCCCTTTAATCCCACAAACCAACCAACCAACCAACCAGCGTTAACCTTCCCTGTATTAAGTGCAACAGGTGTGGACCTCCGTCCTACACACTGGCATTAGACACGTGTGAAACATAGTGCATGCACGTTTGCATGCTTAGATTCAACATTCTGGCAGTTACACGGGTTGTTAATGTAACAGCACTTCACATTTGCAATGGCTTATTTCGCACTGACGGTAACATGTGATTCTGCATTGTTAGTCACTTAAATACGTCACCTAGACAAATGTATTCCTGAAATTTCATTAATTTAGTTTTTGGTGTTTTTGTTTTACGTCAGTGTGTATGTCCATTGCATCTGGTTCAGGATGTCACTATGTTTCAAGAACATGGATTGGCAGGGAAGAACATGGCGGTTTGTAGATATTACGTGTGGTCACTTCTCCAATTGCGATTCAGAGTTGATGAATATTGTTTATGGAATCGGATGGGCAATGAGCATTCACGGTTTTACTCTGGACACGTGACTGCTCCGCAGACATGGTGATACGTTGCAGTATATCCCAGTATTTAGGACAAGAATGTAGACGATGGACTTAAACAGTACCTCTTCTAAACTTGGGCATTTGGTTCTGGTATTGCTCTCAATGTTCTGTTGACATATTTTCATATGATCCCACTTCTGCAGATGGTTGACCCTGGAAAAGAGCTTATGATGTGCTGAGTCATTCCTCTTCTGATTGGTGTCCTTGCCCTTAAAATACAGTCGCTGTGCACAGTGATTCCTAATGGAATCAAAGTTGGTTACTTCTCATATATCTGAAAAGATCCTCTAGCAGTCAGTTCGGTTGCTTTCTTAGCAGCACCCAAGCATCTGCAGGGCGCGTATAGGTTGTCACCTAGGGATGTGAAGGTACATCGATCCCTGGAATACTTACAGAAGGATGCAGCTAAACAGTTTAACAATTGACGGTTACCTTCGGTAAGCTGTCTACTCCAGTGTTCCTCACAAGAATGGAATGAGTCATTTCAGAGAAACTGGTGTGCATTTGATTTGAAAAGATTTACTATTCATGCATTTTGCACGCTAATGGGAAGAAGTTAAACACTACAGCAGCATACTTAACGTCTCTCTGCAGCAGGGACAGATTGCGATAACAAAGTCACACTATTTTTGTCTCACACGGAACTAGTCGCGTTCAAAGAGTATGGTGACCGTGACGACAGATGAGAGAAAAAAGTTTAGAGAACCGCTGGTAAATATTCTCAGCTTGCTCAATAATTTGAAACAGGAGATTCTTGGACTACATCTACATATGACTCTGATCATTCTACTAAGCAATGAAAATATTATGAGCAAGAGAGAGACTCCCTCAGTGAGTACCCAGAAGCCAAAAAGAGCAGCCTTTGTGACTGTTTCGTATCTAATAAGAGAGGGCATTCTGGATCCGAAAGCTGCTGAGCCAAATCTGTTTTCAGACTGGGACGTTCCCAGTGTAGTTTCCAGTCTGTGAATGCCCAGGAATATCGTGCTCGTTACTGTCACTGAGAATTTCCTTGGCTCTGTGACGTGATTTAAATTGTGTTAAATTAGTTTCTTAGGCGCGCAGGGAGGGAGGTACCAGCAAAACAATTAATAACCTTCCGATAAAATGTTTTTACTCACTGTTGACACCAGTATTACAACAGAACATCTGTCAGACAAGGCAAATTTGCACTCTGCCCCATTCACTACTGCTGTTAGATAGGCATAAATCAAAGACGTTGAAGGATACAGCACAGAAAGTACATACATACATATTATTACACTATTTACTGGGTTCATGACACCCAGCGCCAGGTGCATTTTGCCCGTATCATGGCTTCTAGGAGCAACAAAATTTTAAAGATTCAGTTTCAAAAAGATAATAATTTTGGAAACCAAATGACTCATAATCCGCTCATTAAGAGGGAGAATTTTACTATTTGGTCTACAATACTTGTTTTACTGTATGAAACCTGCGACCTATGTATGTTCCTCCAGGATGCATAGCTCACGACGCGCAAATTAGCCAGACTAACTCAGTGTTACGTAGTGAGGATATTCAGTGTTAGTTGGGCGTCGCTAAGCATGTTTACAAAAACGCTTTATAATTTTTTCTTGCTTACATTCCTAATGTCAGATATTTAACACACTGGAACAGCATAAAATTCAGATTGCTTTACAAATGAGTTCAAAACATGGAAGTTTGATTGCATAAAGGATCAGAGGTTTACTATTAGATTTCTAATAGCTATCAATGCTTCTGGTGACGGAGGTATTTCATGTTCTATATTTGGTCTCATATATTATTATTTTCATCATATGCTTGATGTAAGACCACTTCTCCCATGAGAACTACATTGAAACAAAATACGGTAATTGTTCACATCGTTATCCCGCATAGAGAAACAACACTTGCTCATTACGGTTGTACTGATTGTCGTAAAAAGGTTTGTATTTAGTTTCGTTGTGGTAATGTGACGGCGCTACTAAATATGTACAGATCTGTAACTACTTACGCCATTCAGTGTATCTAGCTTTTTTATTGCTTATGTACCCTGCTTCACTTTTAACTAAATATGTACATCTTTGTAACTACTTACGCCATTCAGTGTATCTAGCTGCTTTAGCGCTTATGTACCCTGCTTCACTTTTAACAGGCGGAGAACTGCTGTTAGTTGTACCAATAGGTCGGCAGTTCATATTCAGTGCTGCAATAGCTTCATGCACTGCTTGGCGCAAATAGTAAGTTATTTACCACTTTTCGTGGTAGTGTACTATACTAGTGTACTATACAGGCAGTGTACTGTACCGTTTCCTTTCGTGCTAATAAGTCAGAACTAAATATTTAATTCCTTGTAACCACTTAGCGCTGTAATAGTTACATGCATTGTATAGCCTAATGTACGCAGTTCGTAATTAAGAACTGATAGACTACACACTTCGTGCCGACATAAGTACAATGAAACAATGTCCAACACGCAAGGAAATGTACTGCTCAAATTACGTTTTGCGCTTAAGGTTCAGAACCAAGCTTATTTTAATTGTGATCGCTGTCAGATTTCTACATGCTATATTTGTACAAACCACCAATTAAAATCGTCACTATGTAGCGTCATACTTGCATGTGCAACGTCATTCGGCGTCACACACTTGTACCGTCAGCAATATTAATAATAATAATGCTGTTTTACTAATTTTAACACTTTATTTGTATAAACATTATTACTATTCTTCCACATTGCGTTGTATTTCCCTTGGTTTAATGCTTTTTGTAAGTCGTAATTAATTTCATACTATGGTGCTGCAGGCGCAACACCCATTCTAGTAACGCAATCTGGTACTAAAAATTTGTATCATCTAATGATCAGCAATTTTATCAGTCTTCTTATGTCTGTAAAACATGTAAATACTACGTCCAGTTGTGCTTGTATCTGCTATGTCTACTAGTTGCATGCACATGTCCTCTTCAGATATGCAATGCTTCAATTGTATGCCGATACTGGTTCTGATTTAATTAAACAGATGTCCGATGACGAACGCCTCATTGGGTTCAGTCAGTGACTTTCCTTCTGTGAGCAATTCAGCAATGTGCACACTATATAAAATTTTAGATATTAGCAGCACTCTTTGCTACCATATTGCTTATCTCTCAGTTTTATCATAGGGATATGAAATTTATAAGGGCCAACTCAACAAATTTATTATACCATGCTTTATCGTTTTTATGCCCTTTCATTATCTGTCGATTTCATTATGTACTGTATAAATATTATTTAAGCAATACTCTCATCTCAGGATTGTCATAGTATGTAACGGTTTTTAGTTAAGTGCACCAGGTAGAGTGAGCAGTTCGCTATTAATAACGGTAATTATGTTCTAGGTGTAATCTGAACTACATGTGTAGATAAACAAGCACGTTACTAGTCATGTGCATTTGAACTTTCCCCATTTGTCACTCTGTTTCAGAATTTTAATCAGAAATTTATTGGCTTTGTATACGCTGAAGCGCCAAAGAAAGTGGTACGTATTTAAATAGAGATGTAAACAGTCAGAATACGGCTCTCCGGTCGGCAACGCCTATATAACAGTTTCTGGCGCGGCTGTTAGATCGGTCAGTGCTGCTACAATGGCAGGTTATCAAGATTTGAGTTTGAACGTGGTGTTATAGTCGCCGCACGAGCGATGGGACACAGCATCTGAGGTAGCGATGAAACCCGGTTTTTCACATATGGCCATTTCAAGACTGTACCTTGAATACCAGCACTCCGGTAAAACATCAAATCTTTGACATCATGCGGCCGGAAAAAGATCTTAAAGGAACGGGGCCAATGGCAAGAGATAGGTTCAACGTGACAGAAAAGTAGCCCTTCAGCAAACTGCTGCAGATATCAGTGCTGGGCCATAAAGTGTCAGCGTGTGAACCAGTCAACGCAACAGCCGACACTGGACGGCCGACTGGAAACACGTTGTCTGGTCGGACGAGTCTCGTTTCAAATTGCATCGAGCGGATGGACGTGTGGAGACAACCTCATGAATCCATGGATCCTGCACGACAGCAGGGGACTGACTGTTCATGCTGGTGGAGGTTCTGTGATGGTATGGGGCATGTGCAGCTGTAGTGATATGGGACCTCTGATACGTCTAGATACGATTGAAAAGTAGCACATTTGTAGCCATCCTGATTAATCGCCTGCATCCATTCACGTCCCTGCATCCAGACGGACTTCAGCAATTCCACCAGGAAACGAAAACAACCCAAACGTCCAGAATGGCAACAGTGGTTCCAAGGAAAGACTTCAAAGTTCATACTCCCACTGGCCACCAGACTTCCCGGATATGAACATTATTGAGCATATATGGGATGCCTTGCAACGTGCTTTTCAGAAGGGATCCCAGCCCTTTCGTACTAACGCGGATTTATGGACAGCCCTGCAGGATTCATGGTGTCAGTTCCCTCCAGCACGTGGAGTCCACGCCACGTCCTGCTGCAGCACTTCGTCGTGCTCGCAGGGCCCCTATTCGATAGTAGGAAAGTATACCAGTTTCTTTGGCCTTCAGTGTATGGCGTTCTGTTTTGGTTCAGTTGCGGATAGGTTCGTTTAGTCACTGTGCATAATGAATAATCACATGCATTACTTAGAGTGCTGGTTGCCTATTGCTATTGACGTCCCACCAACCGTTTTCTTAAGTGGAATAGTACTCGCATAGGTCTAAGATTACATCTGGATCCTCTGATGTTACTTTACTCAGTTGTCTTGCAATAACTTGGCATACATATACTTAAGATTCTTGATACTCATTTATTGAAATATCTTAGCAATATTAGATACCTCAGAAATATTGGATACATAATACATTACTGTATTCCTTAACATGACTTCATTGTATTGTCTTTTAGTATGTTCAATTTAATGATAAAGCCCATTACAACAGTTTATTTTTGTACCCTTACTTACCTCTGGGTTTGTGCATGATTCCTACGTTCATAAAGAATGTGCTCTCTGCACATTCAGTTCACTTCGGGAGTGAAGTAAATTTTAATTTCATAATCCATTTATTGAACGTAATCAATTTACTTTCATACATGAATACAATCTTACGACTTAATACTTGTCAGAAATTGTTCCATATTGCTATGCACATGTACACTCTCCGTTCGTCCTGACAGTCAATGTATAACTTGAGAACTGCAAACTTACGTTCACTTTTATATATATTTATTGTGATAGTATACGTAGAAATATAGGATATCTGATGTGATAAATATTTTTTCATAAGAATGTGAAGACAATGTAATCCCATTGGATCTTTAATTCTTTCTATTGTTACATTGGGTTTCCTTCTCTTACGGTGTTTGTATAATACTGTGAGTGATCAGTGAATGAAACTAGTTGTAATAAATGATTAGAAGACAGCGTTGTAATGGACTTTATGAAGCCAATAATTGATTTCGTACTGATAGCCAATATATCCAAATGTCGGTGTTTGAAGATAAAACACGTTACTGCTTATAGGTGGCTATAAAAGTAATTTTGTCTAACCTCCGATCTTTATGTAACCTCACCAATACCACATGTGGGTCCCGTTCACTGTAGTTTCTCACTTCCTCTTCCTCTTTAGCCTCTCCCAGCCCACCTCTTCTGCTTGAGGAACGAAATTCTAGTTACAGAATACATGGTTTTCTTAATTGTAGTTAATGGTACCTATGTTACCTTTATTTTTTATATGAATTTTTGTGTGTGTTCGTGTTACCTTGTGTCACGATATATATTAAACAGTTAGTGTAACACTCGATAATTTATCATGTTCACATTTTAATAGCTCGCAAAAGTGTTGAACTAGATTTTGCAAAGCAGTTTTTAAAAACGGAGTTTGTGGGGTGCTTGAAGTATTGCACTCCATCTGGCAAAAATTTGTTCCTCTGTACACAGAACTCTCTGAAATATTTGCAATCAATGAGTTCATCGTATTACACGTAGTCAACTGAAATTACTGTCTCTGAAAGGAAACTGTAATATTACTTGAAAAGTTGCAGAGATTTTTAAATTAGTGTTTCTCACAAGCATTGTAATAAAGCCTGTTACAAAAATCCTCCACTTACTAGAATTGGTAAATGGTACACATAAACTACAGATTAATTGTTCCGAATACTGTACTTTGTATGACCAGATCTAACAACTTGCATAGTTATTTCAACAATAACTGAGATTAAGAAAAAATTGTGACTCTAGAATTTACTTTTAAGTGAGGTGTAACCTGAATTTAGCTCTCGTTGTGTAACAATCACAAACTTTCAATGTCAAATAGATCAGCAGCATTGTTACATAAGTAACTTCTACAACATACAGTGTGCAGATACATATTTTAAGTTGAATTCTATTAATCACCATTCCTTTGTAAGCAGTATTATAGAAGCGCAGATAGACTAGAATTATTACTTTAAAATAAATTGACAACCTTAGTACAGCAACGTTCCTTTTATGCAGATAGTCTTGCTGGTAACTGTTAACGAAGTCTGACTTTACTTCCACTTACTTCATGATCTTCTGTGTCCTTTTCTGTCGGTCTCTCTTGGTCAACTCTTGTTCTTTTCGACCCCAATGGTATTAGGTTGCGAGGCCAGAGGGTGTCTTCCATTCTCAATTTTGCCTTCAAATGGGGGGGGGGGGGGGCGGCGGCGGCGGCCTCAGACACGGTGAGAGGGAAGCCAACGTTCCTGGGGAGGAAACCCATCGGAGAAAGCCTGGGCCTCCAGGCTTGGTGTTAAGCGATCAAGTTAGTAAACGATCCATGTAAAAGGCTTCATAGTCCCACGCCTGAAAATCTTCGTATATGAAGACCAAGCAAGAGATAGAACAAGCCATACTAGATGTGTAAACAGCAGTGCCGGCATGATCACTCGCAATATTCCTAGTCCGTGAACAAAAGGTGAATCGCAGTTGGAGACGTTGCTCTGCATCAGTAGTGAAGTAAATGGGACCGAAAAAGAAGCCTTACACCTCTCGAAGGATGCTTCTCACGATGTAAACCATGTCAAATGTTAACTGTTGCTGATCTTGGAGGTGTGATCACCAGTAGAAATATTGGAGCATTTTGGAATCATATAATCCCAAGCTCCTGCAATTACTACAGGGAAAATCCTGGAAAGGTCCACAGCGCTGAAGTGACCTTGATGGCTGGTGAACAAATGAAAGTGAGACAGAGAAGGCTGATGTTTCAAAACTCCAATGATCTTACGTACCATGCTGTAGAGTGCTCACAAGCAAAGTAATTTTGTGGTTGCCAGTTGCGAAGAGAAGACAAAGTGAAGACGGGGATAGAACACTGTGGTAGAGCATTGCTGTATCAGATACTGGTGTACTTCCTCCCAAAACAGTATGTCGGCAGTACACAGCCTACCAGATGGTACCATGTTCCAAGTTCTGTGTCCCAGACCTTACGGATGTCTGCACTGATTCTCATCGTTTGTATGTTGGTGACTATAACTGGAAGAATTGTGATCATTTGTCAATGAAGAAGATAGTTCCGCATATCAGTCACCAAGAATAAGAGAAGAGGTCTAGCCAGAACTTCACCTGCTGTCTTTCACTTGGTGAAGAAGATCGTGGCGTCCGCTGAATGCAGTCCTTACCGCCATTTCACTATCACTACTGCCTGACCTGGAAGCACCCAGCTTACAAGACGTACAGTGGAAGATGCAAGTTGCTGGCCAGCACCTCAAGTGGAAATCCGTTCCCGACGATTTACGAGCCTTTCAGCGAGACATTCCACAGTTGGCTGTGGAAAGACCCTGAGAATTGAAAGGCCAGTGGCTCCGAAGTTGGGGAATTCCCCGCCCCCCACCTCCCCTATCGTACGTACTTCATACTGTTGTTTACTGCTTCTGTATCTACATTAGTTATATAAAATAGAAGGAAAATTTCATGTTGAATATATATGTAAACTGAAATTAGCTGTCTGATCTCCTAGTAATAGATTTCCTTCAGTTTGTCAATTATGTAAATGAAAATCAAAGTTAATGCATTACATCACATGACTGTAAATGGTTAAATATGCAAAATGTGAGTAATATAATACTGTCATTAACATGTCAAATAGTTTCAATTCGTAAGTGCAAATGCTCCTCACCATTGCAGAAGACGAAAGTTGCCTTCAGACGCAGGTAATAAGTTAAAATGGTAGAAAGACGACAGAAGTGGTGTACTGTCGTTAGGCTAAAACAAAAAAAAAAAAACAAAAAAACTGCAGCAGATGCAACGCCCGTTGTATCCATACAGTCGTTGAGATGGAGTTACAGCACATTGGGCAGATAGTAGAAAATAAAACTTGAGTGACTATAGATTTTTCCCGTCATTACTGCAAGTTGAGATCCACAAATGTTATGTGATATCCATGAAATTGTCTTCAAAACAATAAAGAAGTTCGTTGTAAATTAATATTATGCATGCATTGTTATCACGTTGATATTTTCAATAGTCATGTTAGTGCATTGGTATTTTCATATATCTCTAATTTATTTGAGAAAATGCTGTGCCTGAACATGGAAGCGTTCTAAATGTACCAGTAAACCCTTGAGCCTTGAAGACACGAATTCTCGAGTATGAAACAGCTTCAGTCGTCTGATTACTTATAAATTAGCTACTGAGTTAAAACTTGCATGTCAAATTTAATTTCAAATCTTTCATAAACTCTCAAAAAGGAACTGCATGTACATAAGCGAGAAAATCACTTGGTGTTCGCATCCCCATACACTGGATGAATTCTCAAGATAGTTCCGTGCTGTGAGTTACGCTGCCCAAGGTCACACAGTTTGTAACTTTAATACTTACTTAATTTTGTTGTTAAACTTCAAAAATGAGATTATGCCTCGTAATGTGCAGATCATGACAGCATTGTATATATTAAGTCAATAATTACGTGAAGTAATGGAACTCAAATTTGTTGCTCCTGGAAGCAGCTTGATTGTTCACACACAATAGACCAGGTCATCGGACTGTAGTAATATTTACATTGAATGGAAAGTCTGTCAGTAGTTGGATTAAAATAATCCTCTCATTTACCATTCTCCACTAGTAAAAAACTCCAAGCTGTGTAGTTGAGCACAAATGTTGTTAACGTAGCTAAGCAGCAACCTCTCGTAGCAAGAGGTTGTAAAGCCACTTTCTACAGTGGGGTGTATCGGACTAAAAGACCACAGTGCCATCTAGTGTAATCAACACACGTCAAATAATGTTCTTAAACTTCCTGCTGTGGGTTCGTCATGTGAGCACCCCATCTCAGATGTTTTCCGATTTCCAGTATTTCCTTACTTTCAATGTTTCTCCATATTTAGCTTCCAAATCATCTGTACAAGACTTCAAATTCTCCTTTCCCTGATGTGTATCATCACTAAAATACGCGGAAGTCTACCCGAGGTTAATGATAAAACAGCTTTTGTGCAAAGTTTGTAATGTTGATCAAACTGACATTTCCTTAGTGCAAGAAACTGTTACCATTATCAGTAAATAATAAATGTATCATCCTTAGCAGTTGATGAGGCTGTGGCCATGCAGTGAGCATCCCATCAAAATTATTGGTAATCGGATTGAGGTGTAATTGAAGGTTGGTCGTTAACTTCAGTTCTGCCTGCACATCTTGCAGCCCCCCTGCGGATCCGGGGTAAGAATACGCCCGAGGTATTCCTGCCTGTCGTACGAGGCAACTAAAAGGAGTTTCAACCGTTTCGGCCTTCCATGTGATGGTCCCCCTTGGGGTTTGACCTCCATTTTTCAAAATTCTACAGAAGTACGAGCCTTTTGGGGAAGGACACCTTACGTGGTGTACCACTGGTCCTAAGTGCACTAAGACCTTGGCACTCAGCATTGCACCGGCGTTGTAACCATACCCACTATTCCTCAAATTGGGCCTAAACGCCTGATGGGGTTGTCCAAGTTACGCCCATAGTGCATCTCCATCTGCACCAGCGATCATGATGGACTTTCCATGGTACCAGAAATCCAGCACGGTAGCCAGCCCGTTGTAGTGGGGTCGTCATGTACCCTCTAGGTTGTAGCCCCCTGACAACACAGGGATCGTACTGCCGATACCTGAGCTGCACCCTCCCCACGTCGGCCAAGGAGTAGATGCCCGTCTCCTTTGGGGCATCAGGACTCCCGGCAATGGTCATCCTGCCAGGTGGCCCTTGCTGCGGCTGGGTGGCGCCTGTGGGGAGAGCCCCTGGTCGGAGTGGGTGGTATCGGGGCGGACGTTTCGCAGATGAAACGTCACCACGTATCAGGTCGCTCTGCGGCCGAGTCTTTCAAAAGAAAAGGTACCGTTTCTAGTTCTGGTTCTCCTGCCCTTTCCCCCTTGGCCACTCCATGGGAGGAGGGACAGGCCCGCCGGCTTGGGGCGAAGTACTTCCCCCACTATTTGGTCGAACCGATGGGGGGACATTCGCCACCTCCAAGCCCATGTTCTTTGTTCAGCACATTGAGGACATCTTCGGGGAAATCGAGGCTCTCAGCAAGATGCGTTCAGGGTCCGTTCTTATCAAGACCACCTCTGCCACACAGTCGGCGGCGCTCCAGGCGTGCGACCGCCTAGGGGACATCCCAGTCTCCATTGTCCCACACCTGGCAGTAAATAGGACGCAGGGGGTTATTTTTCATCGTGACCTACTGCTACAATCTGATGAGGAGCTCAGGGCCAACCTGGAGCGCCGAGGCGTGCATTTCGTCCAGCGAGTCCAGCGCGGCCCCAAAGACCGTCGCATCGACACCGGGGCCTTTATCCTCGCCTTCGAGGGGGACGTTCTCCCAGAGAAGGTAAAGGTGATGTGCTACCGGTGTGACGTGCGACCCTACGTCCCGCCTCCTATGCGCTGTTTTAGGTGTTTGCGCTTTGGGCACATGTCGTCACGGTGTGAGGCTGAGCCCCTTTGCGGCGATTGTGGACGTCCTCTTCGTGAGGAACATACATGCACCCCACCACCTCGGTGCGTTAATTGTCCTGGCGTCCACTCGCCTAGATCCTCAGACTGCCCCGCGTATCAGAAGGAGAAGAAGATACAAGAAATCAAAACTTTGGATCGGCTCTCTTATTCTGAGGCCAGGAAGAAGTATGACCGCCTCCATCCCGTGCCATTGACCACTTCGTTTGCCTCAGTTGAGTCCACTCCTTCCGCGGTATCCTCACCCCTATCCTGTCCCCCCTCCACCTCCTCCGCCCATCAGGGGGCTCTGCCTCCACCTCCCAAATCCCTCCCTTCCAAATCCTCCTCCCCCGTGGCCCCCACCCCCTCTGCCCCAGGGGCCACCCTTCCTCCTCCTTCTCCCCCAACGCAACCTGAGAAGCGATCCTCTTCTCAGGCGTCCATCGGGGAAATGTTCCGGACCCCAGCTTCTGAGGTCCGGCGTTCCAAAACGGACCCCGCGCGTGAGGACCTTCTTAGGGTCCAGCCCACCATCCCTGTGCCTCCTTGGCCTTCCAAGAAGGCCTCCAAGAAGAAGTCTCTATCCCCCTCTCCACCCCGGCGTGTTTCGTCTGACGCTCCATCCGTGAGTCGCCACTCCCGGCCGTCCTCAGTTTCGCCGGGACGCTCTGCTGCCAGGCGCTCAGCTGGCCTTTCGTCGGCAAATGATGCTGCCTCTCCTACACAACCAGGGACAGCGGCCACAGCTGGCGACGAGTCGATGGAACCGGATCCGCCTCCTGTCGGTTGTAGCGTTGTTCCCTCGCAACCTGGCCCTCCACGGCCGTCGAGGTGACCAGCTCTTCCCCCGTCTCGTTCCCCCGACTTTTTGACTAGCGATGGCGTTGTTTCATTGGAACATAAGAGGTATTCGATCTCATCGGGAGGAATTACAACTGCTCCTCCGCCTGCACTGTCCACTCGTCCTTGGACTCCAGGAAACCAAGTTGCGCCCGACTGACCGTATTGCCTTTACCCACTATACCTCGGAGCGGTATGACCTCACCCCTGTGGACGGTATCCCAGCTCATGGTGGGGTCCTGTTGCTCGTTCAGGACGATGTCTATTACCATCCCATCCCATTGACCACCCCACTCCAAGCAATAGCTGTCCGCATTACTCTTTCTGCTTTTACTTTTTCAGTTTGTACCATCTACACTCCACCGTCGTCTGCTGTTAGTCGGGCTGACGTGATGCACCTGATCGTTCAGCTTTCCCCTCCGTTTTTATTGTTTGGCGACTTCAATGCCCATCATCCCCTTTGGGGCTCTCCTGCATCCTGTCCAAGAGGCTCACTCTTGGCAGATGTCTTCAACCATCTCAATCTTGTCTGCCTCAATACCGGCGCCCCGACTTTCCTCTCAGACTCTACTCATACCTACTCCCACTTGGACCTCTCGATCTGTTCTACCACTCTTGCCCGTCGGTTCGAGTGGTATGTCCTTTCTGACACCTATTCGAGCGACCACTTCCCCTGTGTCATTCGTCTCCTGCACCACACCCCATCCCCACGTCCTTCGAGCTGGAACATACTGAAAGCTGACTGGGGACTTTACTCATCCCTGGCGACCTTTCCGGACCACGATTTTCCCAGTTGTGACAGTCAGGTCGAATACCTCACGGCTGTTATCATCAATGCTGCCGAACGTTCCATTCCTCGTACTACTTCTTCTTCACGTCGCGTTTCCGTCCCCTGGTGGAACGAGGCTTGTAGGGACGCTATCCGTGCTCGACGACGTGCTTTACGCACCTTTCGCCGCCATCCTACGTTGGCGAATTGTATTGAATACAAACGACTCCGAGCGCAATGCCGTAGAGTCATCAAAGACAGCAAAAAAGCTTGTTGGGCCTCTTTCACCAGCTCCTTTAACAGTTTTACTCCCTCTTCCGTCGTTTGGGGTAGCCTGCGACGGCTGTCGGGCATTAAGGCCCACTCCTCGGTACCTGGCCTGACCTCAGGTAATGCGGTCCTTGTTGATCCTGTGGCTGTCTCCAACGCCTTTGGCCGCTTTTTCGCGGAGGTTTCAAGCTCCGCCCATTACCATCCTGCCTTCCTTCCCAGGAAAGAGGCAGAAGAGGCTCGGCGACCTTCCTTCCACTCGCTGAATCTGGAAACTTATAATGCCCCCTTTACTATGCGGGAACTCGAACGTGCGCTTGCACTGTCCCGGTCCTCTGCTCCGGGGCCAGATGCCATTCACGTTCAGATGCTGGCACACCTTTCTCCGGCGGGCAAAAGCTTCCTTCTTCGTACCTACAATCGCGTCTGGACCGAAGGTCAAGTCCCCATGCGTTGGCGTGACGCCGTTGTTGTTCCTATACCCAAACCCGGGAAGGATAGACACCTTCCTTCTAGTTACCGCCCCATTTCTCTTACAAGCTGTGTCTGTAAGGTGATGGAGCGCATGGTTAATGCTCGGTTAGTCTGGATTCTTGAATCTCGACGGCTACTTACTAATGTCCAATGCGGCTTTCGTCGCCGCCGCTCCGCTGTTGACCACCTTGTGACCTTGTCGACATTCATCATGAACAACTTCTTGCGAAGGCGCCAAACGGTAGCCGTGTTCTTCGACTTGGAGAAGGCTTATGATACCTGTTGGAGAGGAGGTATCCTCCGCACTATGCACAGGTGGGGCGTACGCGGTCGCCTGCCCCTTTTTATTGATTCCTTTTTAACGGATCGAAAGTTTAGGGTACGTGTGGGTTCTGTATTGTCCGACGTCTTCCTCCAGGAGAACGGAGTGCCTCAGGGCTCTGTCTTGAGCGTAGCCCTTTTTGCCATCGCGATCAATCCAATTATGGATTGCATTCCACCTAATGTCTCAGGCTCTCTCTTTGTCGATGACTTCGCTATCTACTGCAGTGCCCAGAGAACATGTCTCCTGGAGCGCTGCCTTCAGCGTTGTCTAGACAGCCTCTACTCATGGAGTGTGGCAAATGGCTTCCGGTTCTCTGAAGAAAAGACGGTTTGTATCAACTTTTGGCGATATAAAGCGTTCCTTCCGCCATCCTTACATGTCGGTCCCGTTGTTCTCCCATTCGTGGACACAACTAAGTTTCTAGGGCTCACGTTGGACAGGAAACTGTGTTGGTCTCCACATGTCTCTTATTTGGCGGCCCGTTGTACACGTTCCCTTAATGTCCTCAGAGTTCTTAGCGGTTCATCTTGGGGAGCGGATCGCACTGTCCTGCTTCGCTTGTATCGGTCCATAGTCCGATCGAAGCTGGATTATGGGAGCTTCGTCTACTCGTCCGCTCGGCCGTCCCTCTTACGCCGGCTCAACTCCATCCACCATCGGGGGATACGTCTTGCGACCGGAGCCTTCTACACTAGTCCTGTCGAGAGTCTTTATGCTGAAGCTGCCGAGTTACCGTTGACCTACCGGCGCGACGTACTGCTGTGTCGGTATGCCTGCCAGCTGTCATCTATGCCCGACCACCCCTCTTACAAGTCCTTCTTCGCCGATTCTCTCGACCGTCAGTACGGGTTGTATGTGTCTGCCCTGCTGCCCCCCGGAGTCCGCTTCCGTCGCCTGCTTCGACAATTGGATTTTGCCCTCCCTACCACCTTCAGAGAGGGTGAGAGCCCGACACCACCTTGGCTCCAGGCTCCGGTTCATATTTATCTCGACCTCAGCTCACTCCCGAAGGAGGGTACTCCGGCTGCAGTGTATTGCTCTCGTTGTCGAACTTCGTGCTCGACTTGCCGGTCACGCCTTTATTTACACTGATGGCTCCAAAACTGACGATGGTGTCGGCTGTGCCTTTGTCGTCGGGGACCGCCACCTTTAAATACCGGCTCCTCGACCAATGTTCCAGCTTCACGGCCGAGCTTTTTGCTCTCCATCAGGCCGTTCAGTATGCCCGCCGCCACCGCCATTCGTCGTATGTACTCTGCTCTGACTCACTCAGTGCTCTTCAGAGCCTTGGAGCTCCCTATCCGGTCCATCCCTTGATTCAACGGATACAGCAGTCCCTCCATTCTTTCGCTGATAATGGTGGTTCTGTCAGCTTTCTGTGGGTTCCCGGACATGTAGGAGTGCCTGGGAATGAGGCTGCGGATGCTGCAGCCAAGGCTGCAGTCCTCCTGCCTCGGCCAGCCTCCCATTGTGTCCCGTCATCAGACGTTCGTGGGGATGTATGTAAGAGGCTTGTGTCGTTGTGGTGGGATGCTTGGTCATCCCTCCAAGGAAACAAGCTCCGGGCAGTAAAACCGCTCCCAACTGCTTGGACAACATCCTCCTGACCATCTCGGCGCGAGGAGGTCCTTCTGACCAGGTTGCGGATTGGGCATTGCCGGTTTAGCCACCGCTACCTGCTCTCCGGTGACCCAGCCCCGCAGTGCCCTTGTGGTCAGGCATTAACAGTGCGCCATGTTTTATTGTCGTGTTCCCGTTTTAGTCAATTTCGTGTTGTCCTGTCCCTGCCATCCACTTTACCGGATGTTTTAGCTGATGACGCTCGAGCAGCTGCTCGTATTCTGCGTTTTATAACTTTGACTGGCTTGTCCAAAGACATTTAATCTTTTTACTTATTTTGTCTGCATCTTTGTCAGGTCCTTCTGGTGTCCCCTCCATCCCCTTGAGTTTTACCAGATTCCATGTGCTCTAACAACAGTGACTGGGCGCTAATGACCTCAGCAGTTGAGCGCCCTTAAACCCAACCAAAAAAAAAAAAAATCTTGCAGCTTCTGATTAACTGAATTCCGAGCTTCTGTGCTGGTGTCCCATTCTAGCTGCTGTATCGAGCCTGCAATTAGGCCTACTTAGTATATGATATAAAAGGTACCATTATTTTGCATGACTGTAGGTGTCTGACGTGGCAGAATTACTTTAAACGCAGAATGTCAATTACTCTCAGGGGAAAAATACCATGTTTTACAGTAGTTAGTTTGTAAGCTTTTGACACTTACTGGGTAAGAACAGGATAATGTTCTCAAACTAATATAAACGCAAAAAGAAATGAATAGGATGATCTTTAAAATGACACAGCCAGGTGTGGAACGGGGTCACATTAGAGAATCGAGACGCAAAGGGATTAAAACGTGGTGCAATGTATCAGAAACATGTTGCACACGCTTACGATTACTTCGTGAAGGACCAGGCAGTTAGCAACTGTCGATGTAAGAATACACAGTCCAGCAGAACGCACTAGCCGCTGCCCAGGAAAGACGTGGGCAGGCCACACTCCACGTCCAAAGCTTAGGGGCGGCGACACGTCCCTCCTAGAACACCACTCCGGCTCGCGTTGTTACACAGTGCCAACTCGGGCTGAAAACAGTCCAGTCTTCGTAGTAGGGAAGAGTCATCGGTGGCGGTGGTGTTTTCAGTCTCCTGAATGGGTTGATGCAGCCCGCCACGATTTCCTGTCTTGTGCTAACCTCTTCATCTAGAGTAGCACTCCCAACCCACGTCCGCTATTCGCTGTATGTATTCCAATCTCTGTCTTCCTCTACAATTCTTGCCATCTACAGCTCCCTCTAGTACCATGGAAGTCACTGCCTCTTAACAGATGTCCTATCATCCTGTCTCTTCTCCTTACATTGTTTTCCACATATTCCTTTCCTCTCTGATTCTGCACAGAACCTCCTCATACCTTACCTTGTTGTTGTTGTTGTGGTCTTCAGTCCTGAGACTGGTTTGATGCAGCTCTCCATGCTACTCTATCCTGTGCAAGCTTCTTCATCTCCCAGTACCTACTGCAACCTACATCCTTCTGAATCTCCTTAGTGTATTCATCTCTTGGTCTCCCCCTACGATTTTTACCCTCCACGCTGCCCTCCAATATTAAATTGGTGATCCCTTGATGCCTCAGAACATGTCCTACCAACCGATCCCTTCTTCTGGTCAAGTTGTGCCACAAACTTCTCTTCTCCCCAATCCTATTCAATACTTCCTCATTAGTTATGTGATCTACCCATCTAATCTTCAGCATTCTTCTATAGCACCACATTTCGAAAGCTTCTATTCTCTTCTTGTCCAAACTATTTACCGTCCATGTTTCACTTCCATACATGGCTACACTCCATACAAATACTTTCAGAAATGACTTCCTGACACTTAAATCTATACTCGATGTTAACAAATTTCTCTTCTTCAGAAACGCTTTCCTTGCCATTGCCAGTCTACATTTTATATCCTCTCTACTTCGACCATCATCAGTTATTTTGCTCCCCAAATAGCAAAACTCCTTTACTACTTTAAGTGTCTCATTTCCTAATCTGATTCCCTCAGCATCACCAGACTTAATTCGACTACATTCCATTATCCTCGTTTTGCTTTTGTTGATGTTCTTCTTATATCCTCCTTTCAAGACACTGTCCATTCCGTTCAACTGCTCTTCCAGGTCCTTTGCTGTCTCTGACACAATTACAATGTCATCGGCAAACCTCAAGGTTTTTATTTCTTCTCCATGGATTTTAATACCTACTCCGAATTTTTCTTTTGTTTCCTTTACTGCTTGCTCAATATACAGATTGAATAACATCGGGGAGAGGATACAACCCTGTCTCACTCCCTTCCCAACCACTGCTTCCCTTTCATGTCCCTCGACTCTTATAACTGCCATCTGGTTTCTGTACAAATTGTAAATAGCCTTTCGCTCCCTGTATTTTACCCCTGCCACCTTTAGAATTTGAAAGAGAGTATTGCAGTCAACATTGTCAAAAGCTTTCTCTAAGTCTACAAATGCTAGAAACGTAGGTTTGCCTTTCCTTAATCTTTCTTCTAAGATAAGTCGTAAGGTCAGTATTGCCTCACGTGTTCCAGTATTTCTACGGAATCCAAACTGATCTTCCCCGAGGTCGGCTTCTACTAGTTTTTCCATTCGTCTGTAAAGAATTCGTGTTAGTATTTTGCAGCTGTGGCTTATTAAACTGATTGTTCGGTAATTTTCACATCTTTCAACACCTACTTTCTTTGGGATTGGAATTATTATATTCTTCTTGAAGTCTGAGGGTATTTCGCCTGTTTCATACATCTTGCTCACCAGATGGTAGAGTTTTGTCAGGACTGGCTCTCCCAAGGCCGTCAGTAGTTCCAATGGAATGTTGTCTACTCCGGGGACCTTGTTTCGACTCAGGTCTTTCAGTGCTCTGTCAAACTCTTCACGCAGTATCGTATCTCCCATTTCATCTTCATCTACATCCTCTTCCATTTCCATAATATTGTCCTCAAGTACATCGCCCTTGTATAGACCCTCTATATACTCCTTCCACCTTTCTGCTTTCCCTTCTTTGCTTAGAACTGGGTTTCCATCTGAGCTCTTGATGTTCATACAAGTCGTTCTCTTATCTGCAAAGGTCTCTTTAATTTTCCTGTAGGCAGTATCTATCTTACCCCTAGTGAGATAAGCCTCTACATCCTTACATTTGTCCTCTAGCCATCCCTGCTTAGCCATTTTGCACTTCCTGTCGATCTCATTTTTGAGACGTTTGTATTCCTTTTTGCCTGCTTCATTTACTGCATTTTTATATTTTCTCCTTTCATCAATTAAATTCAATATTTCTTCTGTTACCCAAGGATTTCTAAGAGCCCTGGTCTTTTTACCTACTTGATCCTCTGCTGCCTTCACTACTTCATCCCTCAAAGCTACCCATTCTTCTTCTACTGTATTTCTTTCCCCCATTCCTGTCAATTGTTCCCTTATGCTTTCCCTAAAACTCTGTACAACGTCTGGTTCTTTCAGTTTATCCAGGTCCCATCTCCTTAAGTTCCCACCTTTTTGCAGTTTCTTCAGTTTTAATCTACATGTCATAACCAATAGATTGTGGTCAGAGTCCACATCTGCCCCTGGAAATGTCTTACAATTTAAAACCTGGTTCCTAAATCTCTGTCTTACCAGTATATAATCTATCTGATACCTTTTAGTATCTCCAGGGTTCTTCCATGTATACAACCTTCTATCATGATTCTTAAACCAAGTGTTAGCTATAATTAAGTTGTGCTCTGTGCAAAATTCTACCAGGCGGCTTCCTCTTTCATTTCTTAGCCCCAATCCATTTTCACCTACTACGTTTCCTTCTCTCCCTTTTCCTACTGTCGAATTCCAGTCACCCATGACTATTAAATTTTCGTCTCCCTTCAGTATCTGAATAATTTCTTTTATATCATCATACATTTCTTCAGTTTCTTCGTCATCTGCAGAGCTAGTTGGCATATAAATTTGTACCACTGTAGTAGGCGTGGGCTTCGTGTCTATCATGGCCACAATAATGCGTTCACTATGCTGTTTGTAGTAGCTTACCAGCATTCCTATTTTCTTATTCATTATTAAACCTTACCTTATGTCTGCTACAGACGAATGTTGAAAATTACCTTACCTTATGTCAACCTAATTTTCAACATTCGTCTGTAGCACATCTCAAATGCTTCGATTCTATTCTGTTTCGGTTTCCCCATAGTCTATGTTTCACTACCATACAATGCTGTACTGCAGACGTACATTCTCAGAAATTTCTTCCTCAAATTAAGGCCGATATTTGATATTAGTAGACTTCTCTTGGCCAGGAATCCCCTTTTTGCCAGTGCTGGTCTGCTTTTGATGTCCTCCTCGCTCCGTCCGTCAGTCGTCATTGTTCTGCCTAGGTAGCATAATTCCTCAACTTCATCTACTTCGTGACCATCTATCCTGATACTAAGTTTCTCGATGTTCTCATTTCTATTACTTCTGATTACTTTCGTCTTTCTTCGATTTACGCTCAATCCATACTCTCCTCGTAGCAGCACAGCAGTCACACCTAAATCAGTTGCGTTCGTCTGCACAATGAAAGATCTCTGGAAATCACACTGCAAGAAATGGGGTTAGCCAAAGCGGTCTTCACAGCATCATAGGCAGACAGCTGCGATTCTCCCCACCTGAACTCCGCATCTGTCTTACGTAGGTGATTCAAGGGAACGGCTGATTGAGCAAAATGGGGCACGAACTTCCTTAAGAAAAATTGGGCCTGCCTATAAACCAAGCAATTACCTTCTTGTTCTGAGATGGAGAAAACACATACAAATATCTAGACTATCCTTGATCGAATCTGATCCTTCCAGCTGACAGTAAGTGCCCTAGAAAAGAGATTACCTTATGTGGTAGACTTACTTTAGACAGCTTAATTATGAGGCCGCCAGCACGAAAACGAAGAAAGACCTGCTCCAGATATTGGTGTTGGAAGAGGACGATGTAGACGCCATCGTCCAGATAATCGTAAATAGGCTTAATTTCAGATCCCGAGAGATATTATCCAATGATGGGGAAACGACGGCTCCACTTGTGTGCAGTCCAAATAGAACTCTATTAAACCTAAAAATGTTCGTCAGTGCAGATGACCATCACTGGCTTGGATTTTTCAGTGAGAAGAATCTGATAAAGTGCCTGGTTCAGATTGAAGAGCGTAAAAATCTTTCTCCATAAACCTGTTAATACAGTGGCGTAGGTCGGTAACGGAACAGGTTGCAAAATAATTTTCATTCAACCGCATATAAAAAACGAGCAGGTGGTACCCAGACCACCCTTTCTGGACTAGAAAAACTGACGAGTCAGAAAGAGATGCAGATGGCCTATTATTTGTTCCTCAAACACTTTGTCCAAGCCGTAAGGCTTGTCTTGCGCAGTGAAAGCACGTACGGGGATTACCTAACTGGAACATCATTGATAAGCCGTTTCTTATAAAGGATCGTATTGGTGACGCACGATTTATTGGTCAAAAAGTCAGGAAACTGAGTGAGAACTTTAAACAGGCCCTCAGACTCCCCTCTGGATAAATGGCTCATGCCGAACTCTGACCTCTCCACAGCTACATTCTAAATTCGTCACAACTTTACATGAACATGATCTGAATTTCAGTACAAAATCTAAAGAAAAATGCTTTATCAGCTTTATCTAAAACTAAGCCTGCTTGCTGGATTCAAACACAGCCTGAAAGACACCTAGTTACTAATACTTGAACTAGCAACGAAAAATCTTGTGCAGACAAATCACTTTCCAGTAACCCATCAGGGATAACACCTGTCCGTTGACAGCACGATGCCCTTGTAACGTGGGCTCCAAGGGAGAACACGTATGTGAAAGATGACTACAATACGACTGGTAGTTCTAATCTCATCCTCCCACAAATCACCATTAAATTTTTCATTCTTTGCACAAATTTTGGAAAACTGAGCAACATTACAGAAGAGTAATTTTTTACTTACCTTGATTATCTCGTTGTAGATGGCTCAGTCTTGTCTAAAACTACTTACTTGCAGCTGAAAATTTCGATTTGTTAGGTTCGTGAAAAGGATATAACGGTTGAACAGTTTCCTTTTGCTATGAACATCCTTCTATTTTATCCCATTCTTCTAAATCACACATACTTCCACGTTCAAAAAACCAGTAATTACATTGTTGTTGACAAGGTCAATAAAATACATGCGTTTCCATCATATATGCACACCACTCCTTACGTTCTCTGCTCTACTGACAATATTACAAAGACATTACAGAGTAGAAGAGTTGGCAAAACAAAATATGAATCATCGCTAAAATATCATTTCATAAATTAATCCAGCCATAAATAATTGGTGTTAGATTGTGCCATAAATGCGAAATTTAAGTATGCCACAAATTTTGTAATTTCAAATAGTTTCCAAAAGAGCAATTTTAACTGTCACCACCAATCGATTGTCACACTAATTCTTTTTTATACATTTTAGCCTGACATACGTCATATACTAAATAATATGAATTCTTGTAATGAAACAGCTGACACAATTTTAACCTATGTGAGATCAGAGATCATACATGGTATCGGTTATGTCTGTAAAAAAAAAAAAGGTAACGTCAGAGGAGGAAGAAGATCCATTATGTATTGCAGCAATGAGACATTACTGCCGGATTCTAGTAAGATGCAGACTGTACAAACAATCAAAGAACTTCAAAAACGTGTGGAAACTCATCCAAGGTTAGCACATCCAATCCCTGCACCAAGGTAAATATAGGATGGGAAGCTTAGCAAAAGGTCATCAAATAGTGATTTACTAAAGCCCCAGTAGTTAATGCGTTGCTGTACACATCACTTTGATTTTCTACGCTGGTTGAAAAACATATGGAAGAAACAAAAGAAAGCTTCCTTATCACCATCTGTAGATGTAGTATTGTGTAGCTGTAGATAGTGCCTTGATTTTTTTACCCTAGGTGAAAAAAGAAACCCACCAGAGCTTCCTTACCAACATTTTGGAAGCCCTCCTTTCCACACAGACCTAGACAGCAGCCAGCCTGCATCCCTGATTTGAAACTACACTACTGGGGTTCTGGCCATTAAAATTGATACACCAAGAAGAAATGCAGATGATAAACGGGTATTCATTGGACAAATATACACTCCTGGAAATTGAAATAAGAACACTGTGAATTCATTGTCCCAGGAAGGGGAAACTTTATTGACACATTCCTGGGGTCAGATACATCACATGATCACACTGACAGAACCACAGGCACATAGACACAGGCAACAGAGCATGCACAATGTCGGCACTAGTACAGTGTATATCCACCTTTCGCAGCAATGCAGGCTGCTATTCTCCCATGGAGACGATCGTAGAGATGCTGGATGTAGTCCTGTGGAACGGCTTGCCATGCCATTTCCACCTGGCGCCTCAGTTGGACCAGCGTTCGTGCTGGACGTGCAGACCGCGTGAGACGACGCTTCATCCAGTCCCAAACATGCTCAATGGGGGACAGATCCGGAGATCTTGCTGGCCAGGGTAGTTGACTTACACCTTCTAGAGCACGTTGGGTGGCACGGGATACATGCGGACGTGCATTGTCCTGTTGGAACAGCAAGTTCCCTTGCCGGTCTAGGAATGGTAGAACGATGGGTTCGATGACGGTTTGGATGTACCGTGCACTATTCAGTGTCCCGTCGACGATCACCAGTGGTGTACGGCCAGTGTAGGAGATCGCTCCCCACACCATGATGCCGGGTGTTGGCCCTGTGTGCCTCGGTCGTATGCAGTCCTGATTGTGGCGCTCACCTGCACGGCGCCAAACACGCATACGACCATCATTGGCACCGAGGCAGAAGCGACTCTCATCGCTGAAGACGACACGTCTCCATTCGTCCCTCCATTCACGCCTGTCGCGACACCACTGGAGGCGGGCTGCACGATGTTGGGGCGTGAGCGGAAGACGGCCTAACGGTGTGCGGGACCGTAGCCCAGCTTCATGGAGACGGTTGCGAATGGTCCTCGCCGATACCCCAGGAGCAACAGTGTCCCTAATTTGCTGGGAAGTGGCGGTGCGGTCCCCTACGGCACTGCGTAGGATCCTACGGTCTTGGCGTGCATCCGTGCGTCGCTGCGGTCCGGTCCCAGGTCGACGGGCACGTGCACCTTCCGCCGACCACTGGCGACAACATCGATGTTCTGTGGAGACCTCACGCCCCACGTGTTGAGCAGTTCGGCGGTACGTCCACCCGGCCTCCCGCATGCCCACTATACGCCCTCGCTCAAAGTCCGTCAACTGCACATACGGTTCACGTCCACGCTGTCGCGGCATGCTATCAGTGTTAAAGACTGCGATGGGGCTCCGTATGCCACGGCAAACTGGCTGACACTGACGGCGGCGGTGCACAAATGCTGCGCAGCTAGCGCCATTCGACGGCCAACACCGCGGTTCCTGGTGTGTCCGCTGTGCCGTGCGTGTGATCATTGCTTGTACAGCCCTCTCGCAGTGTCCGGAGCAAGTATGGTGGGTCTGACACACCGGTGTCAATGTGTTCTTTTTTCCATTTCCAGGAGTGTATTATACTAGGACTGACATGTGATTAAATTTTCACGCAGTTTGGGTGTATAGATCCTGAGAAATCAGTACCCAGAACAACCAGCTCTGGCCGTAATAACGGCCTTGATACGCCTCGGCATTGAGTCAGAGGTTGAATGGCGTGTGCAGATACAGTGGCCCATGCAGTTTCAACACGATACCACAATTCATAAAGTGTAGTGACTGGCGTATTGTGACGAGCCAGTTGCTCGGCCACCATTGACCAGGCGTTTTCAATTGGTGAGAGATCTGGAGAATGTGCTGGCCAGGGCAGCAGTCGAACATTTTCTGTATCCATAAAGGCCTGTACAGGACCTGCAACATGAGGTCATGCATTATTCTGCCGAAATGTTGGGTTTCGCAGAGATCGAATGAAGGGTAGAGCCACGGGTCGTAACACATCTGAAATGCAACGTACACTGTTCAAAGCGCCGTCAATGCGAACAAGAGGTGACCGAGAAGTGTAACCAATGGCACCCCATACCATCACGCCGGGTGATACGCCAGTATGGCGATGTCGAATACACGCTTCCAATGTGCGTTCACGGCGATGTCGCCAAACACGGATGCGACCATCATGATGCTGTAAACATAACCTGGATTCATCCGAAAAAATCACGTTTTGCCGTTCGTGCACCCTGGTTCGTCGTTCAGTACACCATCGCAGGCGCTCCTGTCTGTGATGCAGCGTCAAGGATAACCGCAGCCATGGTCTCCGAGCTGATAGTCCACGCTGCTGCAAACGTCGTCGAACTGTTCGTGCAGATGATTGTCTTCCAAACGTCCCCATCTGTTGACTCAGGGATCGAGACGTGGCTGCACGATCCGTTACAGCCATGCGGATAAGATGCCTGTCACCTCGGCTGCTAGGGTGATACGAGGCCGTTGGGATCCAGCACGGCTTTCCGTATTCCGCTCCTGAACCCACCGATTCCATATTCTGCTAACAGTCATTGGATCTCGACCAACGCGAGCATCAATGTCGCGATACGATAAACCGCAATCACGATAGGCTAGAATCCGAATTTTATCAAAGTCTGAAACGTGATGGTACGCATTTCTCCTCCTTACATGAGGCATCACAACAACGTTTCACCAGGCAACGCCGGTCAACTGCTGTTTGTGTATGAGAAATCGGTTTGAAACTTTCCTCGTGTCAGCACGTTGTAGGCGTCGCCACCGGCGCCAACCTTGTGTGAAAGCTCTGAAAAGCTAATAATTTGCGATCCACACGATCTTCTTCCTGTTGGTTAAATTTCTCGTCTGTAGCACGTCATCATGGTGTAGCAATTTCAGTGGGCAGTAGTGTGTCATAATAGTTGTACCAACCCCAAAGTCGCAGCTGTAGCAAACGTCGTTTCGGGTGCAGAAAAACTGTCGCAACATCGTTACGGTATCGATGAAAGGCCACTCTTGGATACCTGGAATTAAGTAAGTAGACGGCCGTGCAAAGCAAGTACCTGCACATGCAGCTAATGGAGATAGTATATATATGATAAGCTCCCTCTAAGATATGATACCCATGCTCACGAAGCGGTTGTCTTTGGACTGGTAAGAGGAATGGTCGCAGACATCCAAAATCAAAGGCGATCACTACACGTTAGTTCATCCAACAGTTCGGAAAGTTCCAGAGTATCATGAGAAACAAACATCAGTGAGCTTCACAACAATTACAGTACGGCTGAAAATTAACCATCGAAAGTTCAACAAACACTTGTGTCGACTCGAGAAAAGTGTCATCCAACCACTCACTTCTACGATGTCCTCGGGGCACGTATCACATCAACGTCCTTACAGGTAATCTTTGGACTCATTGTCATGTGTCCCCAAGCAGCCTCCGAAGTTTAACATCGAACGCTGTAGCAACATATAACCTTCCGTACAAATTCGACAACAGTGCCAACATCAGGATATAGCTCGCAGTTGCTAATTAATGCTTAATGTACTTACAATGCCAGAGGAAGACCAAAGGTCAATTGACTACTATTCTGCAGGATATGGAATGCTCAGTCTCCAAATTTATGTCGCTGTGTACTTTCTGTGCGTACTTGTCTGTGTACTGGCGTATCTTTGTGTGGCTGTAATACAACACTTTAGTTCCTGTGAACTGTTCTGCTGTTCTGTTATGTGTAGATGGCACTTACAGACCGGTACAAACATTCAATTCTCTATCCGAAGCTTTCGAAACAATTGTCAGAGAAAATACAAAGAACATTTCATTGTTAATTTAGATATAATCATTAATGTGGACTGACCTGGCAATACCCCAAATGTGTACCAACGGAGAGTTATTTCTTGTTCTGTTACCAGTAGGATTTTTATAGCATACTAGCACTGAGAATCTTTCGTTAGATTTTCGTCCTGTTCACTCGTTTTCGTGTACTCTGATAGTAAATCTTGTTTTATGTCTAATCCCATCTTTGTTAATCTTGTGTTACATCGTACCAGGACACGGAATCAAATAATGTCTTGCATGTACTTTCGAAACCAACTGTAATACCATTTTCTGTGTTTGGTTGGCTGTATGTGCACGTTCCAAGAGTCAACAAATTAAAAAAGAAATGAAGTTACGCCTCTTATACTTTCTGCTCTATTCACACACTTGCTGCATCGACATGCACGGATCAGGCAATGTGCTTCCATTTGGCAATGCACTTTCACACGCCTAACACTTCCGCTACTCTGCTGGTCATTCGTGAACGAAGGGCAGCTCATGCCAAGTCCAACGTTTAGGAATTCTATTGGACTCCTAAGGATATCATTCCAGTCAGCTTCGTACAACATGAACTTTACAAAAGATCTTGGGCAAATTTATGGTGTAATGCAGATATAAGGTTGTCATACAATGCGAGAGTAGCCTGACCAGTGTGTCTGGAAACTCAAGAGCGACCAGCTGAGTCCCACCTATCAATCTCCATCCAGTTGCGTCAAACGCACTTACTACAAGCCGATACACATTCCTTTAAATGAAGACTGTATCTTCCAGAAAACAGTCACTGAGGACGCCTTTCAGATTGGACGAAACGACTGTAGAACACGAATGTTGTACTTCAGGAACAGAAAAGCAGTTTCAAATTAAGACACTTGAATATATCGTAAAAGCAGCTGGTACAAGGACTGGCGATACCAGTACTAAGACATGACTGTACCAGCTTACAACTGGGTTACTGATCATCCACCGAGTCTTTGCTGCAGACGATTCGTAAACAAGTTTGACACACCTCCAGTCAACGATAAATTATACCCCTAGGTACGAAACGTTTGAAACGCATGTGCAAGGGCTCGTGCAATTCATTAATATAATTTGAAATACCAATGAAATCTTAATGTAAATACTTAACTGCGGTTCCCAAGTAGAGTGAGCGAACGACAACTTCATAAATGCGATTCGTCTACAAGATTTGTGGGACATGGAATGTAATTTATCAAAACCCTGGAATAAAAGAACAATTGGCAAGCTGGTGCATATGAAGAAGGAAAAATGTGAAGAAGCTTCAGGAAATTTGAGAAATGTAAAGAACCTATGCAAAATACATTTATGACTCACTGCTGCAAATCAGCAGCAGTTGTATAAGTGGGGCTGTCCTTTCTCAGATTGAAGTCTTCAGGTATAATACTTTATGTATCTGGCTGCAGATGTACCTGTCGCTGCAAAATTCTCAAACTTCGCTCACAACTTTCGATAGCTTATTTTTGTACACTTATGGTTCAAAGTCGGCCCGCAGTGTTGCCTGTGCTTTCGTCGTCGGGGCTGTTCAGTTTCACTACTGGCTTCTCGACCAGTGCACAATTTTAACAGCAGAGATTTTTGCCCTCTATCAGGCTGTTCACTACATCTGTAGGACCTTCCGAGTCTGGATGATCCAGATCCAGTCCACTCCATCGTTCGACGGATACAGGACTGCATCCATTTGTTACCGGATAGGGCCCAAGTGATGTTTGTGTGGATTCCTGGCCATGTTGGTGTGCCATGTTGGTGTGCCATGTTGGTGTGCTAGGAAATGACGCTGCCGATGCTGCAGCCAAGGCCACAGTCCATCTCGCTCGGCCCGCCTCTCACTCTGTTCCCTCGCGAGATATTCGTACTTTCCTGCATTGGCTTTTCTCTTCCTGGCCGTCTCGCCGTGAAGAAGTAATATTAGCTCGGTTGCGAATAGGGCACTGCCGCTTCACTCACCGCCGCTTAGTGAGTGGCGACCCTGCACCCGGCTGTCATTTCTGTAGCCAGCCATTAACAGCCAGACGGTTCCTGATCCTCTGCCCCTATTTTGACCATTTACATCTCAGGGTCGGGCTGCCGCCCACTTTGCCGGGCATTTTAGCGCATGACACTCGAGCTGTGGCTCCCGTTTTAAGATTTTTAAAAAGCAGTAATATGACGAGAGAGATCTGGTTTTCACCTGGTGACTCCGGTGTCTTGTCGATGTCTTTCAGATACTCTTCTGTAACGTCTTCAAGTTTTAGATTTTTTCTTCCTTCCTGTATTGGACATCGCACCGCTTTTTCACACTCTCGGACCCAGCATTCTATGGTCCTCTACTGGGCGCTTATGACTTTGTGTTTTGCGCCCTAAACGCCCCAAAAATATACTTATCACATTTATGAAATTCATCGGAGAGTTCGCCCTCTTCTACGTTCCTGTACGTAAACAAATAGTGTGGGTCTAGAACAAGAGCCATTTTTTCTAACTGACGCGAAATAATACCTGTGTCAGCGCTCCAATTACCTGACTTGGCATAGCAGGGCTGTCTCCTCGTGTCCGGCCGCAGCACGTATTCTCCACCGTTGTTGGGTGACAGTGGTAACACCTTGGAAACGGCCTGCATCATCGCTCTCAGGCAGCAATGTTGCGGAGCCATAGCGCAAAACAGCCGCCCGTTGCATCCACACTGCTGCATTCTTAAAGGAAACTCGATTTCGGACATACTGCCGTGAAATATGGCCCATGTAAACGTCCTTTGAATACCACACGCTGCCCAGGGATTATCCTGATAAAACGTATCACGTCAGCACGACAGTCACACGTCCGCAACTTCGTGCTCTTTCGCAGAAATCGGCAAATGTTACAAGAAACTCGATGTAAGTGGGATTAAACGGCAAGTATAAAATGAAAAACGACGCTACGAAAGTGTTTTATGCGCACAAGAGAAATACACGCATTAGAGAAAGTTCTGCATCACGTCGGTTCCGATAGTTCCGGAACCTGTACAGAAATTGGAACAGATCAACCTAAACATCTTTTCCGCCCTTTATATTGCTCATGAAAACCACACACTGCATTTCGTACCACCATACAGCGAGACCTTCAGATATGGTCGTCCAGATTGCTGTACACACCGGTACCTCTAACACCCAGTTGCACGACCTCTTGCATTGATGGATGCTTGTATTCATCGTGGCATACTAGCCACTAGTTCACAAAGGCACTGTTGGTCCAGATGGTTCTCAACGGCGATTCGGCGAAGATCCCTCAGTGGGTCACGTGGTCCATAAAAGCCCTTTTCAATGTATCCCTGGCATGTCGATAGGGTTCGTGTCTGGAGAACATGGCGGCTACTCCAGATGTTATCCTATAGGAAGCCATTCACAAGATGGGAACGATGGGGGCGTGAAAAGTCTTCCATGCTGCCGATGTGGTTGCACTATTGGTCGGAGGATGGCGATCACTTATCGTACAGCCGTTACGGCGAATTCCTTTACCACCAGCGGCGTACTTCTGCCCCACATAATGCCACCTCAAAACAGCAGGGAACCTCCACCTTGCTGCACTCCCTGGACAGTGTGTCTAAGGCGTTCATCCTGAGCGGGTTGCCTCCAAACATGTCTCCAACGATTGTCTGGTTAATGGCAATTACGACACTCATTGGCGAAGAGAACGTGATGCCAATCCTGAGCGGTCCATTCGGCATCATCATGTTGGGCCCATTTGCACCGCGCTGCGAATTCCTGTGGCTCCACGAAAAGCATTATTCAGCATAGTGGCGTTGCTGTCAGGGTTCCTTCGTAGGTAGCTGCCATTCACTGCAGTAATGGCTCTTGGGGTGCGTGAGCGAGGCATGCCATCGGCAGTTCCTGTCACTTGCCTCCTGCGGGTCCGGGGGCTAGAATAGGCCCGAGGTAGTCCTGCCTGTCGTAGGTGACTAAAAGGAGTACCTCCCCCTCAAGGGAGTAGTTTGCGCCTGCGTCCGGAGACGGACGGTTCCACGACTTGTATTTGTGGTCATTTTGGTTTTCCTCTTATTCTGGTTTCTTCCTTCCTTTGTTTGGTTCCTTTCTTTGTCCTTCTCCCTCTGTCTTCCTTACTTTTTACCTTGCCTTCTGCTCCTTGCCTTCTGCTCCTTGCCTTCTGCTCCTTGCCTTCTGCTCCTTGCCTTCTGGTCTCCGCCTCAGCGTTGGAGACAGTCTGTCCTTTCTCTCCCTTTCTTTCCTCCTCTTCCTCCTCTTCTTCTTTCCTCCTTGGGCATGCCCGAAGGCCGACCCACGCGTTCGCACACGTAGCCGGTCACGGGATAACGCGTAATTCCCCGCCCTGGGTAGACAAGTAAGGCACGCACATACCCCCTGGTAAAGGCCAGGCCCGGAGAAGGGTGATGGCTTGAGCTGACACCTTACGACCATGCCGATTGGTCCTTCCATCCGTTTCTTGGGAGGTGTTACCTGAGGTGTGAACATTCACCTAAGGCGGGAGTGCCCTCGGAGAGGGTCCCTACAAGGAAGGAGCGCGCCATCGGAGACGCTGGCAATCATGGGGAATTCCTCCGCAATGTATTTCTCTTCTTCTCTCTCGACTTCTGTCCAAAAACGGAAACTTGACCAACCACCAGTGACAACAGTACTACCGCCTGCCCCAAAGTTCCTCGTAGTTTATCGATCTGAGGACGGAAAGGATTTTTCATCTGTCAACCCTTTCGTTATTCAGAAGGGCGTAATTGCCATAGCCGGATCTGTCAAGTCTTCTACCAGGATGCGTAATGGTACCTTGTTGTTAGAAACTGAGAGCGTCTTTCAGGCACAAAAACTGCTTCGCGCCACACTCCTGTACACATTCCCTGTCGAGGTGGAGGCTCACCGCACTTTGAATTCGTTGCGTGGTATGGTATATACTAGGTCACTCGACGGATTGACTGACGAGGAGATTCAGTCTTTCCTCGCTGAGCAGGGCGTGACGGCTGTCGATAGGGTCATGAAAAAGGTCAACAATGACCTTGTACCGACCCAGACACTTTTCTTGACCTTTGATGGTGTTCAGCTGCCGTCTCGCATCAAGGCGGGCTATGAGGCTATTTCTGTTTGCCCCTATGTTCCGACACCCAAGCGCTGCTACCAGTGTCAGCGTTTTAATCACACTCGCCAGTCTTGTTCTAATGCGGCTAAATGTGTCACTTGTGGCAGGGACACGCATGAGGGTGACTGTCCACCTCCGTCTCCTCGTTGCGTGAACTGTCAGGGTGACCATGCAGCGTCTTCCCGCGACTGTCCCATCTAAAAGGATGAACGCTGTATACAGGAAATTCGGGTCAAAGAGAAAGGGTCTACCTCGGCTGCTCGCAAGCTCTTTGCTAGTAGGAAGTCCACGCTGCTCCCAGCGGGTAAATAGAATACTGTCCTCGGACTACCAGGTAGGTGTCGTCACAGACATGCGATTTAACCTTTAGCACTACTGTCGTCCGTTCAGCCAGTGCTAAGATCTCCTTCTCCGCCACGGCACGTTTCTTCTCCTGCGCCACCCAGCGGTTGCCGCCCCAGGCCGTCATCCGTTTCGCCTGGCTGCAGCGCTGATAGCCGAACATCCGGCGATTCACCGGCGGAGGAAGCTCCCCCTCCTGGCCATCTTAACAAGATGGCCGACGAGCCTATTGAACCAATGGACGAAGACTCCGCCTATTGATAGCGGCGGCAGTGCTCGATCGAAGCCAGGCCCTCTGCGGCCTTCGAGGTGACCCCTTCTTGCTTCTTTTTTCTGTTTCTTCTCACGATGGCACTTCTTCATTGGAATATTCGCGGCATTCACTCCAACCGAGAGGACTTAACGTTCCTGGTACGCTTGCACTGTCCGCTCGTCGTAGCTCTCCAGGAAACTAAGCTACGCACATGCGATCATATTTACTTGGTACACTGTCTGTGTGTTTTGACCTACCCCATGTGGCTGGTATTCCGGCTCATGGAGGGGTTATGTTGATGGTCCGGGATACATTTACTACGATCCAATCACATTGCACGCCGTCCTGGAGGCATATGCCGTCCGAATTACTCTCCCTACTTTTCCATTTCCGGGAGTCTCCGTTAGTAGACCTTCTCAACCACCTCAATCTTGTCTGCCTCAATACTGGCGCCCCTCTACTTTTCTTTCGGACACAACTCACACCTATTCCCATTTAGACCTCTCTATATGTACTACCCAGCTTGCTTGCCGGTTTGAGTGGTATGCACTTTCTGATACGAATTCGAGCGACCACTTCCCTTGTATTATCCGTCTCCTGCATCATACCCCCTCTCCGTGCTCAACTAGTTGGAACATCTCCAAAGCAGACTGGGGCTCTTCTTTTTCAGGGCGACCTTTCAGGATCGAACCTTCGCAAGCTGTGATAGTCAGGTCGCACACCTCATGGAAGCCATTCTCACTGCTGCTGAATATTCCATCCCTCACACTAATTCTTCTCCATGTCGCGTGCCGGTCCCCTGGTGGACCGCAGCATGTAGAGACGCTTTACGTGCTCTTCGACGTGCTTTACGCATCCTTAACCGCCACACTACGATGGCGAATTGTATCAATTATAAACGATTACGTGCGCAGTGTCGTCGTGTTATTAAAGAAAGGAAGAACGTAAGCTGGGCTGCTTTCACAAGCACCTTCAACAGTTTTACTCCTTCTGTTGTCTGGGGTAGCCTGCTCCGGCTATATGGCACTAGGGTCCACTCACCAGTTTCTGGCTTGACGGTCGCGAATGACGTCCTTGTGCCCCTTGAGGATGTCTCCAATGCCTTCGGCCGCTTTTTCGCAGAGGTTTCGAGCTCCGCTCATTACCACCCAGCCTTCCTCCACCGAAAACAGGCAGAGGAGGCAAGGCCACCTAACTTCCGCTCCTCGAATCGTGAAAGTTATGATGCCCCATTCACCATGCGGGAACTCGAAAATGCACTTGCCCGGTCACGGTCCTCCGCTCTAGGGCCTGATTCTATTTATACTCAGATGCTGAAGAACCTTTCTCCTGCGGGTAATGGTTTTCTTATTCGTACTTATAATCGCATCTGGATTAAGGGTCATGTTCCCACATGCTGGCGCGAGTCTATTGTTGTCCCGATTCCTAAGCTGGGGAAGGACAAGCAATTGCCTTCCGGTTATCAACCCATCTCCCTTACCAGCTGTGTCTGTAAGGTGATGGAGCGAATGGTTAACTCTCGTTTGGTTTGGCTGCTCAAATCTCGACGCCTACTAACCAATGTACAATGTGGATTTCGTAGGCGTCGCTCTGCTGTTGACCATCTGGTTACCTTGTCGACCTTCATTATGAATAACTTCTAACGGAAGCGCCCGACTGCGGCTGCCCTCTTTGATTTGGAGAAGGCTTACGACACCTGTTGCAGGGCGGGCATTCTCCACACCATGCATATATGGGGTCTTCGCGGTCGCCTCCCTCTTTTTATTCGTCCCTTTTTAATGGATCGACAGTTCAGGGTACGTGTGGGTTCTGTCCTGTCCAACGCCTTTCGCCAGGAGGATGCGGTGCCACAGGGCTCAGTTTTGAGCGTCGCTCTCTTCGCCATAGCGATCAATCCAATAATGGATTGTCTCTCAGCTGATGTATCAGGCTCCCTTTTCGTGGACGATTTTACCATCTATTGCAGCGCGCAGCGTACATGTTTCCTGAAGCACTGTCTTCAGCGTTGTCTTGACCATCTTTACTCCTGGAGTGTCGCCAATGGCTTCCGTTTTTATGTCGAGAAGACGGTCTCTATTAACTTTTGGCGCTACAACGAGTTTCTCCCACCGTCCTTACGACTCGGTCCCGTTGTTCTCCCATTCGTGGAGACAACTAAATATTTAGGGTTTACATTTGACAGGAAACTTAGCTGGTCTCCACATGTGTCATATTTGGTTGCGCGTTGTACCCGTTCTCTAAATGTCCTCCGTGTTCTCAGCGGTATGTCGTGGGGAGCGGATCGAACCGTCCTACTTCGCCTATATTGGTGTATCGTCCGCTCCAAGCTGGATTATGGGAGCTTTGTATACTCCTCTGCACGGCCGTCCATCTTACGCCGCCTCAACTCTATACAACATCGGGGTTTACGTCTTGCGATCGGAGCGTTCTACTCTAGTCCCGTCGGGGGTCTTCATACTGAAGCCGCTGAATTGCCACTAACCTACCAGCGTGATATATTGCTTTGTCGGTATGCCTGTCGGCTATTATCAATGCCCGACCACCCATCTTATCGTTCCTTTTTTGACGAGTCTCTCGATCGTCAATACGGCTTGTATGTATCTTCCCTGCTACCCCCTGGAGTTCGCTTTAGTCGCCTCCTTCAGCACCTTGATTTTTCACTCCCTGCAACCTTTCGAGCGGGCGAGAGCCAAACGCCACCGTGGCTCCAGCTCAGGTTCGCGTTCACCTTGACCTCAGCTTGATCCCAAAGGAGGTTAGCCCAGCTTCGGTATACCACTCCCGTTTTGCCGAACTTCAATCGAAGTTCATTAATATGACCTTCATTTATACAGATGGCTCTAAGACCAATGACGGGGTCAGGTGTTCTTTTATTGTCTGGGCACAAAGTTTCAAATACCGGCTCCATGGCCATTGTTTGGTCCTCACAGCTGAGCTCTTTGCCCTCTACCAGGCTGTTCTTTACATCTGCCGCCACCGACATTCTGCTTATGTCATCTGCTCCGATTCCCTGAACGCCATCCAGAGCCTCGTTGATCCAACGCTCTCTTCAGCAGCTGGCGGACGACGGTTCTATGGTTACCTTTATGTGGGTTCCTGGCCATGTTGGTATCCCTGGGAACGAACCTGCAGATGTTGCAGCCAAGGCTGCGGTCCTCCAGCCTCGGACAGCTTCTTGTTGTGTCCCTTCATCTGATAGTAGCAGGGTCATTTGTCAGCGCATTTTATCGCTGTGGCATGCCGATTGGGCTACACTTACGGACAACAAGCTTCGGTCCTTGAAACCTCTTCCCAAGGCTTGGACGACCTCTTCACGCCCTTCTCGGCGGGAGGAGATCGTTTTGGCTCGGTTACGAATTGGACGCTGCCGGTTCAACCATCGCCATCTGCTGACGGCTGCGACGACGCCGTTCTGCCCATCTGGGCAATTGCTGACGTTACGCCACATTTTAACGTCCTTTACGAATTTTAATACACTGCGCATTGATCTTGGCCTGCCATGTACTCTGGGTGCCACTTCAGCGGATGACCCAGGAGCAGCTGCTCGCGTTCTTCATTTTATCCACTTGACAAACCTGTCTAAGGACATTTGATTATGCTGTCTTTTTAATCCTATGCCAGGTAATGTCTTTTATAGTGTTGTCCCTTTTAGTTGCTGTTTTAACCTTGTGCCTCACAGTGCATGCCTAACTTAGTCTGGGCACTTATAAGCATTGTAGTTGTGCGCCCTAAAACCACATAAAAAAAGCTGGGGACATGTTGTTCAATAAGGTCGCCAGGGGGGAGTAAAGCCTCCAGGTGACCTTAGTACATTGCCATTTGGGTGTGCACGCGCATGCGGTAAGTCAGGAAGTGGTTAGCACACATGAAACAGTCACTCGAGTATGTACCAGAGAGAACAGACCGCTTCAGATGACTGGTAAGCTGGGCAGTGCAGAATGATAGGTCCAAATGCGAATAGGTGTGTGATGAGTCTGAAAAGCATGTGGCTGATCCTGTGTTAAGTCAGAGGAGGTTATATTGATTGAGGAGGTCAGCCAAGAGGGCTCGTCTTTGACAGGTTCTGGGAGATCCGCATAGAGGATGGTGTGTATTAAAGGCACTAAGCAGCAGAAACGGATGAGTTAGCTGCTGAAATAGCTGGAGTAAGTCTGCCCTGATATTTTATGACAGAGGGATGTAAACGGTACAAAGGCAAAAGGTCAAGAGAGGAAGGAAAAGGAGAAATGCAACAGCTTGAAGGTGGGTAACCAGGGAGATGGATTGCCTAGGAACATCATCCTATATGAGCAGCAAGACTCCCCCATGGGATGAATGTCGACGTCAGGAGGAGGGTCGAAACAGACTGGGGAGCAATGCAAGAGCCCAAAGCAGTCGTGAGGATGCAATTTTGTTTCCTGAAGGCGGAGAACAAGTGGACACTGCTTCTAGGAGAAGCCATAAATCTTAGAGAAATTGAAGCCTTCGAGCGTTCCGTTGGAGGAGAGTCAGGACAAGGAAAAGTCAAGGGTGTCACCTTGTCGGGTGCGAAGTGCCCGACTTTGATGACTTGCAGCTGCAAGGCACAGAGGCAGAAGGATCCTCCTCCGTGAGATCTACAGATGTGTCGGCAGTTTCCTGTTGTCATCATGTGGAGACGAGGGTGGGGAAGCCGTTGGTGTTGCGCTCTGGTGGCAGGGAGATCACCCAGGCCACGGTATCACATAGTGACATACTCTAAGAGGATATTCAATCTGGAAAAGGAAAAAGACGTTTTGCCTCTGTTTGACTTCTTTGGGCTTTTATGGTTGTAATAAATTTTGGGAAGCAGTACTGACATCAGCATTATGATACTGTCTGTATAGTTAAGTGGGTATCATATAGTTCTACATTCCTAATGTCTAAACTACAACAAAATTGAAAATACTCCTGAATCTTTCATTTACATACTTTCCACATGCAAATCCAGATCCAGGCATATTTCAAAAGAATAATTCGACAAGGTGGAAGCAGCAACAAAAACTACAGGTTATGTATTAATTTAGTGCTGCTTCCACTCATCTCCTGTATCATTTTGACGTTTGGATATCTATTATTGTAGAGAAGGTGGTAGAGTTACATGTGGTGGAGGACAGTAGGGATAGATTTATGTGTGTGTGGAACTATGTTTAAGAGTTGACAAGTAACTGTTTCAGGTGAATGTAATATGACTGCCAAACATAATTTGTTTGGAAAATTTGTACTATGGGCACACAGAACAAATGGATGTTGCCACATGTAGTTGATAAACCATAGACTATAATCTGGTGTGGATAAAATGGACAAAATTCTCAGACAGCACTGTTGACAATCACATGAGTACCAGTTTATTTGTTTAGTGTTTTGTGACAGTGACAAAACATCTGTGTGGAAGTTTTTCAATTTTGCAGTTTACCATGGTTGATAATGAGAATGTAAAAACGAGTGAGCAAAAACTATTAGGGAGTGAACAAACAGAAAGTACTGCAAACCTAGGCTATAGTATCAATGAATAATCTTCAAAGGTAAGCACTACCAGTAATCCAGAAGTAGGTCAAGGTTTCAGTTAGAGGCCTTCCAGTGAAACTGTTATTACTATTACCCCAGTTGCACAGGGAAAAGTGGAGACAACTTGTTAATTTTATTAGTTCAGCATAGGAAATAAGCAAAAGTGCAGATGGGACAAATAAGGAAGGATATTGGTCAGCAAAGTCAGCAGTTAACTCGGGTGAAAAATTATATTGGTCAGCCGAGTCAGCAATTCACTCAGGTGAAAAATTATATTACTCAGCAGATTTCAGAATTGAGAGCAACAGTTACCAAAAATACTGAGCAAATCAGAGAAGTTCAAGAGGGACTGGCAGCAGTAAAAATTACTGCCAAGGCAGGACAGAGTGAACACAATACTCTTGTGGGAGCAGTACAAGAAAGAGTAGAAACTATTGAAACTAATTTGACACAAGAGTTGTCCGAAAACAGTAAGGTTCATAAAATTACCGAAATATGTGGATGAAGAAAACTCTAAACTTAGGGTAGAAATTGTTCAAACTAGAAGATTAGTGGAAGAAAAAGTAGAGTTTTACAAAAGTAATACTGAATCAGAAATTCCTGAAACTGACAGTAAAGTGATTAATGTAGAATTGAAATGTAATGAGAACACAGCTCTTTGTAAAAACAATGAAGATTTAAGTCAGAAATTTGTAGAAGTTCAAGAGGGTGTGGCATACCTTTGAAATGCTTTCCAGGAGATGGGAAATTGCATCCTACAGACTTTTTGCAGTACTTCAAGTATAATTTTAGTAATGTCATGACAGCTTCTGTAAAAATTAAATTTTTTAAGCAATTTTTGGACAGAAAAGCAATTTTGTGGGACAATCTTAGCATGTCTTTCAATGACTGAAAGGAAGTATCTAAATAAGTTTTGGTCAAAATCTGAAAAAGCTAGGATGAAGAGTGATTTTTTAATTAGATGAATTTTATAGGGAAAGTGATGGCACCATGAATTGCTTTTGTAAGAAACAATTAAGGAACTTTTTTCATTTAGACAAACTGTTCAATAAATTAACACAAATCGATGCCTTGTAAAGAAAGTAGCTGAAGAGAGTACAGTGGGAAGTGATATGCAGACCAGACGAATCTGTAGATCAATTTTTGAGATATGTAGACAAGTTACATAGAGAATCTGAAAGAACTGAGAGATATGTTGGCAACAAGGCAGCTAGGATGAGGAGGTATTCAGGCAGTTATACTTTACATATATGCAATCTGATGAACTGTTGGATTTGAGGAGAGAGGAGCCTCCTGTAGCTGTAGATGTAGGGAAAATGCAGCAGTACTCAGCAGTTAGGAAGCCTAGGTTAGTTGCGAAGTCTAACAGAAAGAAAAATGTTCTGATGCTAGGCAGTTTTCCTGCAACTGCCTGGCCACACCTCAACCATGCATTGTTGGGAGTGAGTGCCACGTCACCAGCATTGTAAAGTCTAGTGCAGGGTTGGCTCAGGTGACTGACAGAATAGGGGAGTTATGCAGGAATTTTACAGAGGAGGATCAGGTAGTGATAGTGGGTGAAGCAGGGAACAGTCGTGACAGGGATGGGGGATATGATGTAAATGGTGACCGGGTAAAGATAGCTAGTCAAACTGGTGACACCAATGTACATTTCATTCATCTGTTTCAGCATCATGATTGAATACTGCAGTACCGTGCTGTATATGTTATCCTTGTATTTAGCCATTTTGTAATTTTTCCTTTCAGAATGGTCAGTTTCCTGAATGATTGAAGTACTTAGTAGTAAAGCTACTCTATAAAAATTAGAAAGGGGTAATGTAGATAATTATAGATCTATTTCTATACCATCAGTGTGTGCGGAAGTTATTGAAAAGGCTGCATATATAAGGATAATTGATCATTTTATATCACACAATTTGCTATCAAATGTACAGTTCAGCTATGGTAGTCGCTTAACAACTGAAAATGCTATATTCTCTTCTCTCTGTGAGGTACTGTATGGGATAAACAAAAGTTTTTCAATGCTAGGCATATTTTTTGATTTAACTAAGATATTTCTCCAGAAATTAGGCCATTAAGGAATATGGGGAGTAGCTCACAATTGGATCACCTCTTACTTCAGCAACAGACAGCAAAAGGTCATTATTCACAACGTTAAGAATGGCTGTGATGTGGGGTCCTAGTGGGTCACAGTCAAGTAGGGGGTGCCCCAGGGATCAGTGCTGGGGCCACTCCCGTTCCTTATTTATATAAATACATGCCATGTAGTATTATGGCGTAACTCTACAATATTGCTGTTTGCTGATGACACTAGCTTGGTAGTAAAGCATGTTGTGTGCAACATTGGCTTGGTTTCAAATAGTGCAGTTCATGACCTAAGTTCATGGCTTGCAGAAACTTTTTGTTTATCTGTTATTACTTTCATGTACTAATTACATGTACTGACACATTTCATGACGTTGGAGATTTGCTCCTCAGTTTTGTCTGTGGAGAATTTATGAAAGAAGGTAGCCCATACTGCCTTTTTCATTTCCTCAAGGTCATTTTTATTTTGCCTTGTGGCTTATCCATAATAATACTGCAACCATCTCTTTCTTTGCCTGTAAGCCAACCACATCCAGTAATGGCATTATCATCAGCTAATGTCTTTCCCTTCACATTCCTCAGTCTTGTACCTAATCTTTCCTGGACATATCCAGCACATTCCATTTTTTTCTATCTGTGTGTTAGCATAACTTTCTGGTACCCTTTTGAGTCTCCATCTCCTATGTAAGATGTGTACATCACACCATGTTTCTTCACTGTCCTGTGAAATATCTGCATATCACATTCAGATTCCTTCCCTCCACTACAACCACTAAAATTAATCAAACATTTATGATTTTCAGTTCCACTAGCACAGCGATGACAGTACTTGATAATACATTCCACAATGACTTTCCCGATGTCCAAGGAGGTAGCTGTTACTACATCATTTAGGGAACTATGGCCTCATCATTGCCAGGATGCATCCAGGGCTGTAGACAAACAAGTACTGCTGTCATTCACATCTACACTTACCAGAACAGCATTTTTCATACTATCACTTGCTACTTCTTCTACAGCCTGTAGAAAAACTTTACTGTACTTATCAAACCCTGTAGGGGTGGTAAGTCCACAAGAACACAGAACATTTGTGCACTTTTGTATTCTTTGCCTATATACTTCATGCATAAGCAAGTTTAATATTTGTGTTATGCACACTCTGTTTAATCAACCAAAAGTATAACCACATTCACTTAAATTACAAACATTACCAACAATTCTTAATCTTTATGCACAAGCTCTTCTAGCACATCAACTACCTTCACATTACTATTACCACATTCCTTATACTGCAAAGCTTTATTAGTTCAGATAGAGCAGAGTGTTCAACAATAACACTATCTGAATCAATAGTTGACATCCCTATATTACCAGCATTAATACTGTCAAGTCCATTGTCCAGATATTTCAGTTTTAGCTTTGAAGTACTTTGAGAAGTTGAAGGTGATTCAAGTGTTTAATCACTTTGTATTTCAGTATTAGCAGAGCAAATTTGTTTGGTGAACCAATTTCTATGAAATTTACATTGTTCAACACCGAATTTCTTAATTCTTCCCACTGCTTTGAAGTGGAATAGGAAACTCATGCACACATTTATTCACTGTAAACAAAATATTCACGCCAAAACACAGCTAACAATGACTAAACTGTCTGTATAAACAAAAGATAAGCAACTGTAAAGCTCTCATAGGTTAGCAAACTTCATGGACTAAAAAGTCATCAAATCGAAACAAATTAGAGCAAAAGTTTGTTTTTAATGGAGCTGACTGTGTGGAATGAGGATGTCATGGTGTTTGCAGCCACTTCTAAATTCACCTAAGTTTGGTACTTTCTGTGGTCCATTTTCCTGGTAGTTAACTTTTCCTTGTTCAGAAAACTACAGAGAATTTTTCAAGACAAAAACTAAAAAATCAATTTTTTGACTTATTCTGATACAAACCCCCTTAGACTGCATACAGCATGAAATATGACAATTTAAAGAGAATGCTGCATGACAGTATAGAAATGTAAAAATTTTATCACTTGATACAGAAAAATGACAGTTAGAAAAAGGGTTCAGAAAAAATTTTGTCAACTTACAGAAAATTTTTGTGCCTTTCTATAGTACAGTATTTTATTATTTTGTCTTGAAAAGTTGTTATATCAAATCTGAAGCTGTAAATGGATATCCAGGAATTGCCTGAGGATTGAAAGGAAAAATCCCTGTTCCTTAGAAACCAGGAGTCCAGGTAGTTGACGACAGTGCTCCCAGCTTCACGTAATAGTGTGTTCCTACTCTAAATTTTCCAGCAGTTGTGTCAGCAACATCACAAAGAATTCAAACAATTTGGCGACACCCCAGGTGGCTGAAGTTAGTGCTTACAGTTTCTCCACAGGCAGAACAGTATTTCTCCATTTTATTTGGCAGCAACAAAATTCAGATGTGATTTAACTGTGTTGACCATTAGGAGGGTTTTTCCACAGCTGTCACAGCAGGTAGTCCCAAGTGATTGAGTTTTGTGCAGGAAACCCAAATAACCACACCTAGTGTAGTGCTCGAGTTGTCGAGTGGCTGTATCTGCTACAGTACATGAGAACCCAACCATCCACCCTCCAAATACACACAGAATGCGTTATACAAAGTGATAGGTGGCTGGCACTAATGTTAATGCAGCCCTAAGACAATGGAGTAAGTTCTAAGTGCTAAAAATGTCCCACGAACACAGCTTTCATTTCTATAAAACTTGGAGAATGGTAGAGATTGATTATTTGAAGAAATTAACAGGTAGTGTGACCAGAAGTAACATTTCTGCAGAGGGACATTGAGTTCTACAAAAAGCAGTTGCAAGATAAAGGGATAATTGCACATGAGTACTACAAAAGCTGGTGACCTGTGTGCACATAACATGGGGTATGGGGGAAGGTGAGGAGAAAACATTGTTCAAATAATAAAACTTTTCTGATGGCACAAAATAACAAATCTATGGCTACTGCGTCACTGCCATAACCACCAAGTAAAAATACTCGAGGAGAACCACTCTGCCTCCTGCCGCTGAACGTGGGGCTCCTGCCGCTGAACGTGGGGCTCCCTCAAAGAACAAGTCGATATGTTTCTCATTTGTGGAGAATGCCAGCGAAATTCAGTGAGAGCTAGAGACTTGGACACTGAAAGATATCCTCAACATACTCACCCTACACATCATACATTTAAATGTGCATATGATAAATTGAGAACAACTGAATCTTTAACCCACTATAAACATATCCGGCAAAGGAAAGTTACTAACGAGGAAATGGAAAGTGGCACTCTTGCCACTGCCGTTCGGTGTCCTTGTGTTAGTTTGTGTCAAATTTCGAGGGAATCTGGCATGAGCCAGAGTAGTGTTGGTCATGTTCTGTATCACCAGAAATATCATTCTTACCATATCTGTCTCCACCAAGAATTAACTGGTAAAGATTGTGTGCATCACATTGGATTCTGCTGATGAGCTCAACCTTCATTCAGAGGGATGGCACATTTGTTAATTTGACTTTATTTAGTGATGAGGCTACATTCATTATCCAAGGAAATGGCTCTGAGCACTATGGGACTCAACATCTTAGTTCATAAGTCCCCTAGAACTTAGAACTACTTAAACCTAACTAACCTAAGGACATCACACACACCCATGCCCGAGGCAGGATTCGAACCTGCGACCGTAGCAGTATCCAAGGAAATGTTAATCTGCATAACATGTATTATTGGGCAGCTGCAAATTCATGTTGGCTGCGGCAAGTTGCACGCCAAAAAGTGTGTTTGGTGAATGCATGGTGTGGGATTCTGGAGGACAGGATTATACGCCCTTATTCTATCAAAGGTGATTTTAACGGTAGGAAGTAAACCACATTTCTGCAAGAAACGTTAGGTCAGTTATTGGAAGAAATCTCTCTAGGAACAAGGAACAGAATGTGGTATCAACACGATGGGTGTCCAGCACATTTTTCGCTGACGGCTATAAATTGGTTGCAGAGACAACTCTCAAATCATTGGATTGGACACAGAGGAGATGTGTCATGGCTGGCTCATTTGCCCTACTTAATGTCTCTTGAGAATCCCCATAAGAAAAAATCCAGAGGCGTTATTTATAAACATGTTCCAACTACACCTGAAGATATGCAAGAGAGAATTGTCAGAGCATGTGCTTTGATGAGTGCTGATGTGATAAGGAATACAACTCAATCTATGATGGTAAGATAGCAGTGCTGCATTGACACCAATGTTCATCACTTCGAACACCTTCTGTAAATGGACGTTTGTGCCATATTTGTGACCTTCATTGACCTTCAAAGACCGTACTATTACACATTAGCGGATTTGTCTCTTACCAGAAAATAAGTACCAAACTACAGTAACCCATTTAAAAAAAAAGTTGACCTTCATATCTCTGACGCGACCCCGAAAACCAACATCATATTATGGCCCCCTTTGTCCCATGCAACTTTTGTCCCACAAACTTTTCAGCTCCTGTCATACTTTAAGAGTTATTCTTGGTGGCAATAGTTACTGACTCACCCTGTATATATAGGAAGTAATGTAGAAAAGGCAAATGTGTCCACTGACCACCACCCACTAACACTGAAACAATATACTGCAAGCTGCTGCAACACATTGTACTCTACACCACTGTACCAACAAAGCAAAGCCCACTCCTCTAGCACCATTTACAGTACTGTAGGATTCAAATAGTATGCAAACTAGGCAACGGGTTACAGTGCCCCCACAGAAATGGGACCATTCTGGTAGCTGTGGGGACTCAAATGTGTTTTTGAAATCTGTACATCTGGATGGTCAGAAAATCGTTAAGTGAGCCTTTGCCAAAGTAAGTGTTTGTTTCTAAAGTTTTAAAAAGTTGAATTTATCAGTAACTGGTAATTATATAGATGCTCTCATATGAATATTTCTCTTAAGTTGCTTCCTTAATGTGTTGCAGGTGACTGCTGAATCTTGCAGTTCTGATCTTTCTGAGTATTAACATTATCAGACATTAGAGTTCCACTGCTGGGTGAAGTTTCCCTCCAGACTTCTCCAGCCATTACAGTCACAGGCTACTAACATCCCTAAATCTGCCGCCCATCTCCTGAAGTCACCTCTCCACCTCCCATTGTCAGCCTCAGTAGTTCCCTGTCTCACCTCTCTGTAGAGACTCCAGCAGAGGACTCCCTCAGCCCATGTGACACACACCCCCACTTAATTTCCATTTGTCTCCCACTCCAGTTCCCTCACTGAGTCGTTTACATATTTCCCTATCTCTCTTGGCAATTTCCCGTACACATTTGTGATACTACTGAAGTGTCCCTCAGCCTTTTAAATGGCTTATGCACTGAAAATTTGTATATCTGCCACGAGACTAAATTCATATTATCAGAGATTATATAATAAGCAAACTGGAACCCACAAATTGTAATATATTTTGAGTCTGGCAGAATGAATATGGGATCACAGTAATGGTATAAGCACAAATTGTAAATATCTTAGAAAAGAGTCTGGACACCCCTAAGTTAGATGAAATTAACCACAAGACTTCCTGAGAGGTGGGCCCACCAGCATACCTACATAGAAGGAAATGGGTTGTATTGTGTTGTCAGGAAAGAAGCAATAACAGCAGAATGGGTCAATCAGTCGACCCCATGACACTAGTACACACTGTCATTAATTTGGAAGGAGTGGATGCTACTCAAGTCACATCCAATAACGTAAGTTTAGACCTGGTGCAAAAGTCGGAGAAATAGTATTGACATCAAAGATTTATACCAAATAAATTAATAGGAGATGCCACAGACCCTCCATTGTACACAAAACAGGTCAAAAATGGTTAAAAAAAGGTTCAAATGGCTCTGAGCACTATGGGACTAACAGGTGAGGTCATCAGTCCCCTAGAAGTTAGAACTACTTAAATCTAACTAACCTAAGGACATCACACACATCCATGCCCGAGGCAGGATTCGAACCTGCGACAGTAGTGGTCTCGCGGTTCCAGACTGACGCGCCTAGAACCGCACGGCCACAGCGGCCGGCAAAACAGGTCAGAACACAGTTGCAGAAGCTGTGAGAAGACACTAAAAAATTTAAAGGAGCACCATATCCAAAATAATGGTGAAATTTTACAGAATCTCAAAATTTAGCACAGATTTCAGTCAGAGATGCTTTTAATATTTTCCACAATAAAACTGTCTGCAAATCTGGCAGAGAATCATGTAACTTAAAGTACACATTTGCGATGCTACTTTAGTGACCCTCAGCCTTTTTAAAGGTTAACACATTAAAGCACCAGCCTTAAACAATATTATCACTGGAAGTTCTTAGAGATAGACAGCTACTGTAAAATTTCTAAACTGAGAAGTGTTTAAGATCTCACCGTAGCCTCTGTTTAAGTACCTACTAAGTGACGAACTCAACTGGAATGAACTGCATCTCCCAACATGTAAGAAATATTTTGACGGCACTATTGTTTGTAAATACGAAAGGAGACGGAAACACAAAGCACTAAAGGCAGTCACAGTCGTAGCGTGTGGCTCGTAATATTCGTGAAGAACCTTAAGACGCCGTACAGTTCGTAAGTGCGAAATAATGAAGGACTGTGTTGAGGTATCCTGCATGTATCCATCAGTAGGTGACGGGCGAACATCTGCCTGCAATCCAAAATGACGTGGCGCAGGCTGGTCCACACCTATATTGGACAGGTAACAGCAGCTGTTTACACGAGACCAAACCACCCGCTGGAGCGTCCAGCAGGTCAGTTGCGAATACGGCGTGTGCTGTGAAGCTGACCAAGGCTTACGGCAAGAGGCGGCTGTGGCAGCGATGTTGGAGCGGCCAGTGCCTACCGCCATCCGGCACGCTGCTGCAACTCACGGCAGCTGCGGTGGTTAAATAAAGACCCAACTGAGTGCCTGTCCTGTTGCTTTCCCTCCACTACACACTACAGCGACGTGTGTTTGGCAACCATATAGACTCCATGAGTGCGTTATTCACGGCTCCGACATCCGCTGGAGTTCCGTCAAGTACTGCTCCATAACAATCCGAGAGCTTCCCATGTCTCTGTACTTAGAACGAGAAGATTTTGATTTTCGTGTCTCCTTTAAACCTGCGTTAAGAGAATTTTGTGAATTTTGAAACTGAAGGTTGCTAGTGAGCGGCGTGTTGAATCGTTTAACCTGTAATGTCATTGTGGGGAGCCAGAAGGGTGGGTTCTTTGAAGTTTAATGACAGAGGGGTATTGACTACACACAGGCCACTGGTACGTTGCAACAACGTTGGAACTTCTCGTAGGCGATTGTAAACTCAACCGACACTCTCACCCTCAATTTTTCCTGCACATGGCGCTACACAGCGTCGGTTTGCATGGCTATCCTGGGTTGTCGTATTGCTTCTGTCAACATCATATTTGCTTGTCTCTTCTGTGAATAGTGAATATGTAGTACAGTCGAAACTCCGTACGACGATTACCGATACACTGACGAACCCGGGTGCAGCGATAATTGTGTAGAGTCCCGGCTGGTTCCCTATATGTACTAGTCTGTATACAGCTCATTATAAGGAGGGGGTAATTTTAGGAATACCCTGTAATAACGAAGACAAACTTTCGTGGATGTATCTATTTTCAGCTTCTAAGAACTTACCGTAAGGGTACGTATGGTTTCTAAAATCTCAGGACGTTCAGCGTTATATTTTCGGAAGCTTCGCCTCGTACAGCGGTAAGCAAGTACCGAAATCCTTATAGCCGCGGGAGACCCCTGCTTAGCGTCAATTACAGAGTCATAGACCTGCGTTTGAACCATTGTTATACACTCCTGGAAATGGAAAAAAGAACACATTGACACCGGTGTTTCAGACCCACCATACTTGCTCCGGACACTGCGAGAGGGCTGTACAAGCAATGATCACACGCATGGCACAGCGGACACACCAGGAACCGCGGTGTTGGCCGTCGAATGGCGCTAGCTGCGCAGCATTTGTGCACCGCCGCCGTCAGTGTCAGCCAGTTTGCCGTGGCATACGGAGCTCCATCGCAGTCTTTAACACTGGTAGCATGCCGCGACAGCGTGGACGTGAACCGTATGTGCAGTTGACGGACTTTGAGCGAGGGCGTATAGTGGGCATGCGGGACGCCGGGTGGACGTACCGCCGAATTGCTCAACACGTGGGGCGTGAGGTCTCCACAGTACATCGATGTTGTCGCCAGTGGTCGGCGGAAGGTGCACGTGCCCGTCGACCTGGGACCGGACCGCAGCGACGCACGGATGCACGCCAAGACCGTAGGATCCTACGCAGTGCCGTAGGGGACCGCACCGCCACTTTCCAGCAAATTAGGGACACTGTTGCTCCTGGGGTATCGGCGAGGACCATTTGCAACCGTCTCCATGAAGCTGGTCTACGGTCCCGCACACCGTTAGGCCGTCTTCCGCTCACGCCCCAACATCGTGCAGCCCGCCTCCAGTGGTGTCGCGACAGGCGTGAATGGAGGGACGAATGGAGACGTGTCGTCTTCAGCGATGAGAGTCGCTTCTGCCTTGGTGCCAATGATGGTCGTATGCGTGTTTGGCGCCGTGCAGGTGAGCGCCACAATCAGGACTGCATACGACCGAGGCACACAGGGCCAACACACGGCATCATGGTGTGGGGAGCGATCTCCTACACTGGCCGTACACCACTGGTGATCGTCGAGGGGACACTGAATAGTGCACGGTACATCCAAACCGTCATCGAACCCATCGTTCTACCATTCCTAGACCGGCAAGGGAACTTGCTGTTCCAACAGGACAATGCACGTCCGCATGTATCCCGTGCCACCCGACGTGCTCTAGAAGGTGTAAGTCAACTACCCTGGCCAGCAAGATCTCCGGATCTGTCCCCCATTGAGCATGTTTGGGACTGGATGAAGCGTCGTCTCACGCGGTCTGCACGTCCAGCACGAACGCTGGTCCAACTGAGGCGCCAGGTGGAAATGGCATGGCAAGCCGTTCCACAGGACTACATCCAGCATCTCTACGATCGTCTCCATGGGAGAATAGCAGCCTGCATTGCTGCGAAAGGTGGATATACACTGTACTAGTGCCGACATTGTGCATGCTCTGTTGCCTGAGTCTATGTGCCTGTGGTTCTGTCAGTGTGATCATGTGATGTATCTGACCCCAGGAATGTGTCAATAAAGTTTCCCCTTCCTGGGACAATGAATTCACGGTGTTCTTATTTCAATTTCCAGGAGTGTATGTTTGAATATGTACATTGTCGAACTTGAGTTGCATTCTTCAATGTTGTGTGGGGCTCAAACGAAGTTTATTTCCGTGACTTAAGCGATTTTTGAATGTTTTTATCTTGTTGCAAATACGGCATGGCCTTGACTAATAACATTTGGACAATGGCTGCAATTCGGAAACAGATAAGATTAGAGATTGAAAAGGAGATTTTCAAAGAGATCGATAACGGAACGAAACAGCTAGATGTCGCGACGAAGTATAGACTTGCTCAATCAACGTTATCTGCATTCCTCGATAATCAAAAAGAAATTGAAGTAAGTTCTCTATGTGGCAAGTTTAACATTTCAAGAAAAAGAACGAAAGCGAATCGGTGGACGATGTGGACAGTGCTTCACTGCTATTTAATAATGAATTGCGACCACAAAAGCAATTAATGGCTCATTGAAACGTCAAAAAGGCTTAGATTCCGATGATTTGCTTGACGATTCCAATTTTAAGGCTATTTACGGATGACTGCAGAGATTTTGAGAAAGATATGAGATCATTTTTAAAGTGATTTCAGGAGAAGAAAAATTAGCTGCTTTATCTGATGCAGAATGTTGGCACGTGTAAACTGGTGGAATAATACAGTCCCAAAAAGAAATACAGTGCATATGAGAGCGGGCTGTTTTACCAGCTGATGCCAGAGAAATCGATGGCCTTCAAATTGCTTCCCTCTTTTACACTTTTCTCCTTTAAAGTAGTCCTCAGTGTCCTCCTCTGGAAACAACGAGTCGCTGAGACGGAAGGTGACACCTCTCGCGATCGGACGATCAATAAATACCTGCTGCTTAAAGAGTATTAGAAACCTAGTACGTAGGACTACATATGTTTTATCTTAATTTCCTTTAATTTTAAAATTGATTCGGGACCTTCATCTGTAATGTTACGCGTGTGCATGAAGACTACATACAGTACAGTACTATACTTGAGTAATTTTATGTATTTCCCTTATTATAAATGTCATTTATTTTATTGCGTCCAATTACAATGCATATTGAAAAGCATGGAAGACGTCTGCTATCTTTAGTGGGTGACTGCTTTTGCTTGATAACGAGATAAAAGGAGAAATAAGTATGCTGCATTTCTGGTTGATAATTGTAGTGCACGTAACAAACTGCCAGCGTTGAAAAATGTAGAATCATGCTACTTCTCCCCGAAATGTACTCCGATCCTTCAGTCACTAGACATGGGAATAATTAAGATCTTCATGACGAAATACCGTTCACCTCTAGTTCAAGACGTGATTTCAGATATTGAAAGAAAGGTGGACAATCCCTAGTGTAGATTAGATTACATTAATACTAGTTCCATGGATCATGAATACGATATTTCGTAATGATGTAGAACGAGTCAAATTTTCCAATACATGACATAATTAAGTTAACAACATACTTAAGTTAATATAACAACTTTTTAATTTTTTGTGTTCTTTATTTTTATTTTTTTAATATTTTTTTGTTTTCTTTTTTTTAATTTATGTCTAAAAATTCCTCTATGGAGTAGAAGGAGTTGTCATTCAGAAATTCTTTTAATTTCTTATTAAATGCGAAGCAGGCTTGTGACATGATTCTAGAATCTGTCATCTAAGAGTTACAGGGTAATTTTACCTGCTGAATATACTGATGATGACAGTGATGTAATAAGTGAGAATCCTTTTCGTCTGATGTTACTAATAGGTCAATTGGAAAATGTTCAGCAAGTAGGATATTCAGTTGCCAGTGTTTCAGCTGAACAATTGATTCCGGGAGAGGAGATAAAGACAATACTTACAACAAAATCTTTAAGGAAAAAGGAGCAAAGGAAAATAAGCGATTTCTTCTGTACACGAGCGTAAGGTACTCTAATGATAAGTGGAGTGAACAAATTGTGTTTTGTTGTTTGTTTTTAATGTTATTTCTCATCGAAAAAGTGCTACAGTTACTGCATATGGCGCCTTTTAAGTTGCAGTACTGTAGTAGTCATTATTAAGAAAACCTCATCATAAAAATGACACTCCTCTAACAATATCATTTTCTTGGTGCCATGAATATTGTTCTATAAAAGTTTCACCATATGCGATATACTGGACTTACCATGTTTGAAGTCTTCCCTAAAACTGCAGTCACCTTTTAACGTAGGTATGCAATAGAGAAAGCATATATTTGAAAATACTGTCGTAGTGTTTCCATTCGTACTACAGTGTTGTAGTGTTGATAGTATTGAATATTTGTGATGTATAAATGTCTGACATACACTCATTATTCGTTACAGATGCCTTACTGCTGTGATCGTTCTGTAAGGAAGAAAGCGGAACAACGAATGTAATAAGTTACCACGTATTTATGGTTGATAGTGATCTAATAAATAGGCGGTTACGAGAGATTTTTCTACAAAACTTCACGACAGATGCGTTAACTAATTCATTAGTAAATTGTTGTTAACATTTTACCGGGTCAGACAATAATCGTGGCTCGAAAAGAAACTATCTGAGAACAGGTATCACTCCCAGCTAAATTATCCTCTCCACAAAAAGCAGTAGTAGCAATATCTGGTGCGTTTCAGACATAAGACAAGTGCGTGCCCTATGCATGAAAGCTGCATACTGAAAAGAATTATCAAAACTATTTAATTATCGGTCCCTTCAGGTATCAATACAGATACGGGCAAAACAGCAGTTTCAGTATAGAAAATTTCGTTTACCTAACCATCACCACTTCACATTGACGGGGAAAACAATGAGAAACTGCTACTCAACAACGATATAATTGCACTTGGCCGTTATCGAAAACACGCGGTGATGTTAGAGTAAACAAATACAGTGTCTACAGAGCAAAATGCATCACATTGTCAGTGATGTCAGGTCGGTTGTGCATATACTATCAACCCCGATTACGTCCTCATTCGCGATAAGATGACCGTAGCGTCCTCAACACAAAGTGCAACAATATTGTGGTCGACCAATACAGCTATCTGCTCACATTGTCAACATCCTAACTGCCATGCGCGAAATGCAACATAATAATTGTTGACTTATGCTCCTACCAGTATTAAAATAATTTAATACTACTGTCTCATAAAAGTAGATTTTACATTTTCTCCAAATTATTCACTTTTAATAACAACTGAGAACAAACAACTCTACCTAAGCCGTCCCAAGTCCCGTTGAAAAAAGAGGAGTGAGAGCAGTAACGCCTCGTTAAAAAACCTTGGTTCACCTGACCTGGGTGATAGTACCTTGTAAGGGTTCCTTGCCAGGATAACGGCGAACACATCAACAGCAGTTTAAGCGGAGCAGCAGATCATCGAAACAGTGGAAATGGCAGAAGAGGCAAGCTTTGTAAACAAGATAAAGCATATTTAAAAGTCCCGACACGTCTGTGTGGCAAACACAGATACCCTGGCCAGCGTCTGTTCACCATGTGAGGTGCGGCTCAACACTGGGCCTCAGGAACTAACGGTCCCTGGTTCTGTCCAACCAGCATTAGCTGGAACCCGACTACAAGCACAATAATTCGTACAAGTAACACTGAAGTTACTCCTGTGGCGACAATCAAGCTATCGGATTGTGGATAGCTTGGGCTAGTACGCGGAAGAAAGTCTGAGTTCTCTGGTAAACTTCCACGAAAGTCTTACGCGTATATTGGCACTTTAACTTCGGAACATTTATTCAGACTACAGACTACAGAATCGTACTACAGCACTCAACAGAGAGAAAATCCAAGTCCTCGCACTTCAGGAGACTAGATTCACTGATTCGGAACGAGACTACAACAACCGTATCTTTAAAAGCAAAACAGACAATTTGTTATGGTCTTTATGGTGAATGACAATCTTGAACCTGTTACAGAAAAAAATCCAATCAGCAACAGACTAATGATCATGCGAATTAAGCGCACAAACAAGACATATACAATTATTAATGTTCTTCGCGCCTACTAGCATTGACAGCAAAAAATAACGAGACAAGACTGAAAAATTTTGGGACGAAGTTGAAACTCAGATGACCAAAATTGGAAAGGAGTACATAATAATTCTTCTCCGTTATTTCAACGCACAAAATGGTAAAGAGAGGAAGTATAAAAAAATAGTGGCAATTACACAGCACACAAATTGACGAACAAGAATGGCGTCAGGCTCATAGTTGTGCCAACAAAACAATCTAAAAATAATGTCATCACTTCGAAAGTATCCTAAGAAGCAAAAAACTTGGCGATCCCTGATCTTTCAGCTAGGTGAATTTCAAGTAGACCATGTTGCGGTCTACTAGGGTTTCCGAAAAGAAATACACGACGTTGAAATCCGAAGAGAAGCAAATATAGATTCTAACCACTACCTTACCAGAATCAAAATTAAATTGAAATCAAAAAGGAAATACCAAAGGAGAAGACCACTAATTCCTAAATTTGATTTAAAAAAAAACAAAAACAAGAATCAAAAGTTACAGAGAAATGGAAAAACAACCTACAAACAACTGAAAAGATTTCCAAACAAAAATTATAGAGGAAGCAGGAGAAGTGATCCCATTAAAGAAACAGTCCAAGCACCCAAGGTGGAATTCAAATTTTGATGATGCAATGGAAGGGAGATAACGAGCCTCCTAAACTATAACTGTGGTAAATGGGAAATCACACAAGAACATTTTTTTGAAGTGAGAAAACAAACAGCCAAAATACTTAGACGAACTAAAGGAAAACATTTAATGAACAACTAAACTCAATTGAAGACTTCAGGAACCACAAACCAGACGACTTTTACAACACGCTTGCAAATCAAATCAAAAGATACACTCCACGAAACTTCTGTTTCAAGAAACAAATCGGAAAATTGGCTCTAGCTAACAAAGAAAATTGTCAATAATTAGCCAAATATTTCTCACGACTTCAAAACTGCTCACAACGATGTACGAGATTCCCCAGATTACAAGCAGCACATACGAAAGAAACTTAAGTACCGCCAACTGAAAAAGCAATTTGTAGTCACATTAAAAAGCTCAATAATAATAAGTCATTGAGAGAACGTGGAACTATAGATGAACTACTGAAGAACAGTGATCCAAATTCCTGAAAAAGAGATTAATCAAGTCATCCAAGAAATTTGGCAGACAGAAAAAATTCCAGAGGATTGGAAATGTGCTTTAATTCTTCTATTGCACAAAAAGGGTGATTGATCAGATGCAAACAAGCACAGAAACATTTTACTTCTGCGGTCACTCACAAAATTTTATCCTCGTGGCTTCTAAAGTGAGCACAAAAACAGCTAGAACATACAGTTACAATTTAATTAGGCTTTAGACCTAATAGGTCGTTCTTGGAACAGATCTTTAATCTTAAAACTATTTTAAAAATTAAATCAATAAATACGAAACCATTGCTCTGCACATTTGTTGATGATTTTAGAAAAGCATACGATTCTTTACACAGGCCATCTCTATGCAATATTCTAGAAGAATTCGAAAACTGTTCGAACAAACACTGTGAGAAACCAAATCAAAAATTAAATTGATAGATGTAATGTTGTAACCATTCTTAGTTAAAACAGGGTAAGACAAGGAGATGGGATCCCGCCGCTATTATTCAACTTAGTTTTAGACAAAGTAATGAAAGAATGGAAAATGGAACTAAGAAAACAAAACCTTTGGAATCTAATCGAACTAGGAAGAGGGCAAGGAAAACTGAACTTCCCATGCTTCGCGATTGCAGATGACTTGGCGATTGTAACCTACAAAACAGCAATAAAACAAATCGAGACCCTCGAAGAATGTGCAGAGAAGGTTGGTCTGGAAACCTACTTTGACAAGACTGAATTCATGTGTTCCAAGTTAGATATTCCGAAACTTTAAAAAAATGAGATGAGATCAACAGTCAAACTGCCTCGGTAGAATTATTCAACCAGTAGGGCTTTAAAAAATAGCAGAAAAAACAGATTGCAGGAAATCAAGTAAGTGGCCAGACTTGTTTTAAATTTATGTAAGAAAAAATGCCTTCCAAAAGACACTAAAATCAGACACTACAACACAGTAATCCCCCCTGCGGGTCCGGGGATTAGAATAGGCCCGAGGTATTCCTGCCTGTCGTAAGAGGCGACTAAAAGGAGTCCATCCCCCTCACGGGGGTAGTTAGCGCCTGCGTCCGGAGACGGACGGTTCCACGACCTATAATTGTGGTCTTTTTGGTTTTTCACTTCTCGTTTCTTCCTTCCTTTCGTTGGTTCCTTTCTTTGCTCTTCTCCACCTCACTGTCTTCCTTACTCTTTCCCTTGACTTCTCCTTGACTTCTCATTGCCTTCTTCTCCTTGCCTTCTCATTGCCTTCTTCTCCTTGCCTTCCCATTGCCTTCTTCTCCTTGCCTTCTCATTGCCTTCTTCTCCTTGCCTTCTCATTGCCTTCTTCTCCTTGCCTTCCCATTGCCTTCTTCTCCTTGCCTTCTCATTGCCTTCTTCTCCTTGCCTTCTCATTGCCTTCTTCTCCTTGCCTTCTCATTGCCTTCTTCTCCTTGCCTTCTCATTGCCTTCTTCTCCTTGCCTTCTCATTGCCTTCTTCTCCTTGCCTTCTCATTGCCTTCTTCTCCTTGCCTTCTCTGGTCTCCGCCTTGGCGTTTGAGACAGTCTGTCCTCTTTCTCCCTCTCTCTCTTCTTTTTCCTCTTCTTCCTTCCTCCCTGTGCGTGCCTGAAGGCCGACCCACGCTTTCGCACGCGTAGCCGGTGACGGGGTAACGCGTAAGTCCCCGCCCTGGGTAACCATGTAAGGCACGCGCGTACCCCCTGGTAAAGGCCAGGCCCGGGGAGGGGTGATTGCCTGAGCTGATACCTTCTGACCATGCCGATTGGTCCCTCCGTCTGTTTCTCGGGAGGTGTGACCTGAGGTGTAAACATTCACCTAAGGCGGGAGTGCCCTCTGAGAGGGTCCCCACAAGGAAGGAGCGCGCCATCGGAGACGCTGGCAATCATGGGGGATTCCTCCGCAATGGATTCTACTCCATCGCTTTCGACTTCTGCCCAAAAACGGAAACGTGACCAGCCACCAGTGACAAAAGTACTACCGCCTGCCCCACAGTTCCTCGTCGTTTCTCGATCTGAGGACAGAAAGGATTTTTCCTCTGTCAACCCTTTCGTTATCCAGAAGGGCGTAGATGCCATAGCCGGATCTGTCAAATCTTGTACCAGGTTGCGTAACGGTACCTTATTACTAGAAACTGAGAGTGCCTTTCAGGCACAAAAACTGCTTCGGGCCACCCTCCTGTACACGTTCCCTGTCCGGGTGGAGGCCCACCGAACTTTGAATTCGTCTCGTGGTGTAGTCTATACTAGCTCCCTCGACGGATTGACTGACGAGGAGATTCAATCTTTCCTCGCTGAGCAGGGCGTGACGGCTGTCCATAGGGTCATGAAAAAGGTCAACAATGACCTTGTACCGACCCGGGCACTTTTCTTGACCTTCGATAGTGTTAAGCTACCATCGCGCATCAAGGCGGGCTACGAGGTTATTTCTGTTCGCCCCTATGTCCCGACACCTACGCGCTGCTACCAGTGTCAGCGTTTCAATCACACTCGACAGTCTTGTTCCAATGCGGCTAAATGTGTCACTTGTGGCAGGGATGCCCATGAGGGTGACTGTCCACCTCCGTCTCCTCGTTGTGTGAACTGTCAGGGTGACCATGCCGCATCCTCCCGCGACTGTCCTGTCTTTAAGGAAGAACGCTGTATCCTAGAAATTCGGGTCAAAGAGAAAGTGTCCACCTCGGCTGCTCGCAAGCTATTGGCTAGTAGGAAGCCCACGCTGCTCCCAGCGGGGAAATACAGTACTGTCCTCGCCTCTCCTTGGACTACCAAGGAGGTGGCAACCCAGACATGCGATCTGACCTTCAGCACCACGGTCGTCCGTTCGGCCAGTGCTAAGATCGCGCGGTCGACGTCTCCTCTTCCTCCCATCACCCCACAGACACCAGCCCCTTCATCAGCTTCTGCTAAGACGAAGACCCCGAAGTCAGATGCACGGGCCTTCAAGAAGGAACCATCCCGTGCAGACTTCCTACGTACCTCGCCCTCCCAGCCTTCGACCGGTACTTCCACCAAACGTCCTTCCAAAAAGGCTCATAGGAAGCACAGTTCTCCTTCTCCGCCACGGCGCATTTCTTCTCCCGCGCCACCCAGCGGTTGCCGCCCCAGGCCGTCATCCGTTTCGCCTGGCCGCACCGCTGGTAGCCGTACATCTGGCCGTTCACCGGCGGAGGAAGCTCCCCTTCCCGGCCATCCTCCCGAGATGGCCGATGAACCTATAGACCCCATGGACGATGACTGTCCGCCTACTGATAGCGGCGGCAGTGCTCGCTCGAAGCCAGGCCCTCAGCGGCCTTCGAGGTGACCCCTTCTTTCATCTTCTTCTTCTTACGATGGCACTTATTCACTGGAATATTCGCAGCATTCGCTGCAACCGAGAGGACTTGAAGTTGCTGCTCCGCTTGCACCGTCCGCTAGTCGTAGCCCTCCAGGAAACGAAGCTACGCCCATGCGATCAAATTGCCTTGGCACACTACACCTCTGTGCCTTTTGACCTACCCCCTGTGGTAGGTATCCCAGCTCATGGAGGGGTTATGTTGCTGGTCCGGGATGATATTTACTACGATCCCATCACGTTGCACACCGGCCTGCAGGCAGTTCCATCCGCATTACTCTCCCCACTTTTACGTTTTCCTTTTGTACCGTTTACACTCCATCGTCATCTGCCGTTACCAGGGCAGACATGATGCAACTTATTGCTCAGCTACCTGCACCATTTTTGTTAACTGGAGACTTCAATGCCCACCATCCCCTTTGGGGCTCTCCAGCATCCTGCCCGAGGGGCTCCTTGTTAGCAGACCTTTTCAACCCGCTCAATCTTGTCTGCCTCAATACTGGCGCCCCTACTTTTCTTTCGGACACATCTCACTCCTATTCCCATTTAGACCTCTCTATATGTACTCCCCAACGTGCACGCCGGTTTGAGTGGTATGCGCTTTCTGATACATATTCGAGCGACCACTTCCCGTGTGTTATCCATCTCCTGCAGCATACCCCCTCTCCGTGCTCCTCTAGTTGGACCATCTCCAAGGCAGACTGGGGGCTCTTCTCTTCCAGGGCGACCTTTCAGGATCAAACCTTCCCAAGCTGCGATCGTCAGGTCGCACACCTCACGGAAGTCATTCTCGCTGCTGCTGAATATTCCATCCCTCACCCTACTTCTTCTCCACGTCGCGTACCGGTCCCCTGGTGGACCGCAGCATGTAGAGACGCTTTACGTGCTCGACGACGTGCTTTACGCACATTTAAACGCCACCCTACAGTGGCGAATTGTATCAATTATAAACGATTACGTGCTCAGTGTCGTCGTATTATCACAGAAAGCAAGAAAGCCAGCTGGGCTGCTTTCACAAGCACCTTCAACAGTTTACTCCTTCTTCTGTTGTCTGGGGTAGTCTGCGCCGGCTATCTGGCACTAAGGTCCACTCACCAGTTTCTGGCTTGAAGGTCGCGAATGACGTCCTTGTGGCCCCTGAGGCTGTCTCCAATGCCTTCGGCCGCTTTTTCGCAGAGGTTTCGAGCTCCGCTCATTACCACCCTGCTTACCTCCCCCGCAAACAGGCAGAGGAGGCTAGACCACCTAACTTCAGCTCCTCGAATTGTGAAAGTTATAATGCCCCATTCACCATGCGGGAACTCGAAAACGCACTTGGCCGATCACGGTCCTCCGCTCCAGGGCCTGATTCTATTCATATTCAGATGCTGAAGAACCTTTCTCCTGCGGGTAAAGGTTTTCTTCTTCGTACATACAATCGCATCTGGATTGAGGGACATGTTCCCGCATGCTGGCGCGAGTCTATTGTTGTCCCGATTCCTAAGCCAGGGAAGGACAAGCACTTGCCTTTCAGTTATCGACCAATCTCGCTTACCAGCTGTGTCTGTAAAGTGATGGAGCGAATGGTTAACTCTCGATTGGTTTGGCTGCTCGAGTCTCGACGCCTACTTGCCAATGTACAATGTGGATTTCGTAGGCGCCGCTCTGCTGTTGACCATCTGGTTACCTTGTCGACCTTCATTATGAATAACTTCTTGCGGAAGCGCCCGACCGCGGCTGTGTTCTTTGATTTGGAGAAGGCTTACGACACCTGTTGGAGGGCGGGCATTCTCCGCACCATGCATACATGGGGCCTTCGCGGTCGCCTCCCTCTTTTTATTCGTTCCTTTTTAATGGATCGACAGTTCAGGGTACGTGTGGGTTCTGTCCTGTCCGACACCTTTCTCCAGGAGAATGGGGTGCCACAGGGCTCAGTTTTGAGCGTCGCTCTCTTCGCCATCGCGATCAATCCAATAATGGATTGCCTCCCAGATGATGTATCAGGCTCCGTTTTCGTGGACGATTTTACCATCTATTGCAGCGCGCAGTGTACACGTGTCCTGGAGCGCTGTCTTCAGCGTTCTCTTGACCGTCTTTCCTCCTGGAGTGTCGCCAATGGCTTCCGTTTTTCTGCCGAGAAGACGATCTGTATTAACTTCTGGCGCTACAAAGAGTTTCTCCCACCGTCCTTAAGACTCGGTCCCGTTGCTCTCCCAATCGTGGAGACAACCAAATTTTTAGGCATTACATTTGACAGGAAACTTAGCTGGTCTCCACATGTGTCATATTTGGCCGCCCGTTGTACCCGTTCTTTAAATGTCCTCCGTGTTCTCAGTGGTATGTCGTGGGGAGCGGATCGAACCGTCCTACTTCGTCTATATCGGTCGATCGTCCGCTCCAAGCTGGATTATGGGAGCTTCGTATACTCCTCTGCACGGCCATCCATCTTACGCCGCCTCAACTCCATACAACATCGGGGTTTACGACTTGCGATCGGAGCATTTTATACTAGTCCCGTAGAGAGTCTTCATGCTGACGCTGGCGAATTGCCACTCACCTACCGGCGTGATATACTGCTTTGTCGGTATGCCTGTCGGCTACTGTCAATGCCCGACCATCCGTCTTCTCGTTCCTTTTTTGACGACTCTCTCGACCGTCAATACGGGTTGTATGTCTCTGCCCTGCTACCCCCTGGAGTTCGCTTTCGTCGCCTCCTTCAACACCTTAATTTTTCACTCCCTGCAACCTTTCGAGTGGGCGAGAGCCACACGCCACCTTGGCTCCAGGCTCAGGTCCGCGTTCACCTTGACCTCAGCTCGCTCCCAAAAGAGGTTACCCCCGAATCGGTTTACCGCTCCCGTTTTTTGGAACTTCGTTCGAAGTTCATCAACATGACTTTCATTTATACAGATGGCTCTAAGACCAATGACGGGGTCGGGTGTTCCTTTATTGTCGGGGCACAAAGTTTCAAATACCGGCTCCATGGCCATTGTTCGGTCTTCACAGCTGAGCTCTTTGCCCTCTACCAGGCTGTTCTTTACATCTGCCGCCACCGACATTCTGCTTATGTCATCTGCTCCGACTCCCTGAGCGCCATCCAGAGCCTCAGTGATCCGTACCCGGTTCACCCTTTCGTACACGGGATCCAACGCTCTCTTCAGCAGCTGGTGGACGTCGGTTCTCCGGTTAGCTTTATGTGGGTTCCTGGCCATGTCGGTATCCCTGGGACGAAGCTGCAGATGCCGCGGCCATGGCTGCGGTCCTCCAGCCTCGGACAGCTTCTTGTTGTGTCCCTTCGTCCGATTTTAGCAGGGTCATTTGTCGGCGCATTGTCGCTGTGGCATGCCGATTGGGCTGCACTTACAGACAACAAGCTTCGGGCCTTAAAATCTCTTCCCGTGGCTTGGACGTCCTCCTCACGCCCTTCTCGGCGGGAGGAGGTAGTTTTGGCCCGGTTAAGAATTGGGCTCTGCCGGTTCAGCCACCGCCATCTGCTGACGGCTGCGCCGGCGCCGTTCTGCCCATGTGGGCACTTGCTGACGGTTCGACACATTTTAATGTCCTGTCCAGATTTTAACACATTGCGTCTAGATCTTAACCTGCCAAGTACTTTCGATGCCCTTTTAGCGGATGACCCACGAGCAGTTGCTCGTGTTCTTCGTTTTATCAATTTGACAAACCTCTCTAAGGACATTTGATGATGCTGTTTTTTAATCCTATGCCTGTCAGTCTGTCTTTTATCGTGTTTTCCTTTTTAGTTGTTGTTGTCCACTTGTGCCTCGCGGTGCATTCTTAGAGTAGTCAGGGCGCTAATGACCATTGAAGTTGTGCGCCCTAAAACAAAAAAAAAAAAAAAACACAGTAATCAAACCGACAGTCGCATATGCAAGTGAAACACACTCATTGAATCGAAAACTAGATTAACAAGAATTTCAGAAAGTAGAGAGAAAGTTTATTAGAAAAATTTTGACACCACGATACAAACAAGATTGATACTTTTTCTGTTGTCAAGGTTTGCAGTCTGTATCCAACATAGACATTGTCGTCAGAAAGAGACGAATAAAGTTCTATAGACACCTAGACAGTTTACCTGGAAACAGACTAACCACAAGTCTATTGAACTATGTGACATCCCTTAAAGGATCAACTAAACTTAAGAAGGATTTGATAAAAGCAAAAATAGAGGTAACAAACACATCAACCAGGGATACATTCAGAAGCAAAATTGACTAATGGAAGTTTATTCCAGAAATGGAACCAAGACGATACCGAGCAAAGTGGGCTGAAGAACGAAAGAAAGTCTTCAGGGAGAAAATGAAGAAATATTGGGAAAATAAGAATAACCCTAAGATACGTTATCATTTTAATAATGAGCATAAATATTCATTAATAGATTTGATGTTCTGCCGTAACATCGCTGGAGGCAGCAGGTACTATCCATCAGTGTCATTCGTGAATTTCTTAAATGCAGTGTCGAACTTTATGGGAAGTTTTCTTTCGTACTTGTAAGCCTTTGGTGTGAGAGTTGGAAATGTATATAGTGCCAGAAATAGAAATCCGGCACATTTTTGTTATAACAGTGGGGAAAACAATTCAAGACTGATAATTGATCTTATGTATGAATATTTATCCCCAGCTGTGCTTAAGCATATAGCTTCCTATGCTCCAGAAGCATAAGAAAAACAGAAGATTTTAAAGTCCGCTGAATCAGAAGATGCTGCTTGTTTAACATCGGGCTCTCCACTCAGTAGCAGTTAGAAACAATCGGCTGTCAGTGCTTTGCTGCAACAGGTTGAACTTCACATCCTGACAAGCCCCTGTAGGAAGCGTCGAGGCTAGCAGAGCTTACCAGCGGGCTGTGGCTGAATTTTCACGGGTGATGTGGACTTCCACCCCTAGAACAAGTGGCCAGCCGCGTTAGCTCCCTCTGTCCTAGCATCGTGGATTCTGACGCCATAGAGATTGCAGATAAACAAGACAGGCCGCGATTGTAGGTCTGAACTCGATCGCTCGCTCAACTCATCAGACAAAATGCGTTTCCAAATCTGTTAATTCATAACTAGGGGTGTATGTACTAGGGAGAATTGCATCTTCTACTGGAATCTGCTGTTATGAAGTCTGACTGATTACTAGCCCTGAAATAAAATTTACGATCAATTCTTGACATAAATGGTATAACGGCTTTTTTTATAGCAGTTAGTCTTTTCTGCGTAACAGCCCTCATTTCATACAAGATGTGGTACCTCATGCAACTGATAGTCATTTGGCATGACTTGTATTTCATTGTACCCCAGTACAGCGGTAACAAATTATTAATAGGTCTATGGACTTATCGTTATGAGACTACTAAACAATAAAACTACGTGATAGTTGATTCCAGTAGAAGGTGCAATTCTCGTTTGTAGATGCACACCCAGTTACGAGTTAAGAGGTGTAGAAACGTAGTTTGTTCCTGAGCTGAGCGAGCTGGCAACCGAGCTCGGCCTACCTTCGTGGCGTATGTGCAGCGGCCTGTCTTTCTCGCAGCTCTCGATTGCACCAGTCTTCTAGAGGATTCTCTACTTAGGAGAACGCCCTTATTCCGCAGTGACATGAGGGGAAAACAAAGTGGCCATCGTGAATTCTGTATTTAGTTAAAATGGCCTATTTCTGTCACTATGACAATGACATGCCAGATTTTTGAATTTCCTGCCACTTTATGCTTGGATAACTTCTCTGCTTCCACCATGACGTCAGAGGGGTGAGGCAATTCATCCATTTTCCTGATTTTCTTCCTAATTTCAGCTTTTTTATAAAAATTTATCTGTAAATAAACTCTTTCTCCTTGTGGGATGTGCAAGCTCATATTGTATTCAACTACTGAGGAATACTGACTGTTGATTGGCCCTGCGATGCGCATGTGAACAGTGTTATGTAACAAAACTTTAGAATCACTGGAATACTGAATCAGAAATAATTAAAACTAATCTAATTAAATGCCAAACGTAACATACTGTGCTTTCAGAGCGTAATATTTCACTGAAACTCAATACTGAACTACATTATGATAATTGCGTGACATGAGGTGCAATTTCTGATTTGAAATAACCAAAAAAATAAAATGTTGTTCTACTCAGAAAAAAATTCTGAAAATTAATCTCCTTGCTTGGCTCAACACCTGAGAAATCTGACTATGAACTGTTCGAAGTGAGATCTGTCCTGAAAAAAAGTAACTTACCTCTTGCTCACCATGCTTTTGTATGTCTGATGTAATGGCGTTCTGGAAAGCAAACTGAAATCAGCAGAAGCAACAGCTAAAGAAAAAATTAGCTATTCATTACAAAATTGATTTTTGCTCGTCAAAAATAATCTGTCTCTTCATGTGGAGTAAGGTGCAATGCACACTGGAGACAACATTCAAAACTTCACTAAGTATAATGGACATGACTTATACTTTAAAGAAAATCGTTCTTGAAAAATTAACCATTGATTATTGACAAAAAGGGACTATATAACATAAGACGACAAAAATTACGAAATCCTCCAATTACAAAAATTACAAACATATAGTTAAGTGTTATTTGTGGTACAACAAAAACAAAGAGATCAAATTAACGCCAATCATGAATCTTATTCGTCGTTTAAGGGACAAAAATATACTCAGTTAACAGTTCTGCCAAACAAGCATTTCCTTCCTACTGTGCACTGACAGTCTTGAAATATTCCTCCAAAGATCTTCTTTATGAGTAGGGTCAATGACATGTTTAAAACTTTTATCTTCATAAAAAATATTTCAGATAATTGCTTTCAGATTCACGATTACCAAATATCCTTCTCTACAAAACATAACTGCTCACTATTATACTTCAAGTAAGAACGCCCTAGCGCTGCTCAACTGAATGGCGAGCAAGCGAACCACAGATAAACACAGTCAAGGATATTATTCACTGCTCGTGCAGTGCGCTTATTCAGCGTCATCACAGAATAACAAAGGTGAATTATTTTCAATGGCAGAAAACATACGAAAACCTTAAAATTCTTGAATATCCAGCCATTTTATACACAAGGCAGCTAGACTGTCACGTGGGTGAAGGGAGAGGTGGGAGGATATCCGATGGTGCCATCGGTGACGCCACGAGTGAGGTACTTCGTTCAAGAGTCAGCACTGCCCGAATATTGACGTTGATGATTTCAGGCTGAAATGAAGTCATTTGAAAAGAGATTCAAAGAAAATTATCTGTAGCCTATGATTGTGGCAGCGTGTTTTTCCTTGTTTCTCCCAAGTAAAACATTGTTTAATGCTAAAACGATATGAGTGACAAGGTAGGTTTACCACTTTGACATGTTCTAAAAGTCAACTCAAGTGTCGGTGACAACGTCGACAGTCAGTGCCTGACAACACTGCAAATCTCCGCAATTTACATTGTGTGTCACTGATGTCTAACGTAGCCCCAAACTCATTTAACTTCACACAACAGATTTCCTGTTTCCAGTCAAACAGGAGTTACACTTTATGAGAGGACTGCATGTAAAACACCTTGAGGTCAGACTAGACTAACTTGATATGCGCAGTTACGATACTTTCATGCCAAATAAGTTTTTAATTGTTGTATTTATGTATAAGTTTGGTTTTTATGTTCCTTCTGCAGTGCATAAAAGTCGTCGTTCAAGCATTACGGATAATTAGGCGAAGAGCATTGATAAGCATCCAACTCTGAACTGGATCGGGAGTGATAGCAACAGTCCTGTGCAAGAAACATAAAGAAACAATCTTGAGAATATTTCTGTATTTCTCAGGGTAATAACAGATCAGTAACTCTAAATGTATTGCTCGTAGTAGTTGGGATAGTAAGTTTATGAGCTTGTGATACTTCTGTAAGTGTGTTACGACACTTGTAACTAGGTGCTGGCGAAGAAGAGCTGCATTGAGGCAACTCGCTGCCGATTTTGCTTTAGGAAGGTTAGTGACATGTTTGTGGAGACAATGAAAAACTGAGGTATTCCACGATAGCTCCGGCAACCAGAGGAACAATATTTTCGGCCTCACTAATCTTGTTGTGAGGAGTAAAAACTTTAAATGAAAGTTAAGCGTGCATAAATAGTTTATTACCCTTCTGGTCTCTTAAACAGCTTCCACCAAGTATTTGTAAATACACTAATATTAATGTTTTACCTACATTTATAAAATATTTCTGACGAATACACAGGATAACGAATGCAACTACAGGTTTGTTAGATACTACATTTTGCTTCCATAATGGTAAGTTACATTTTGTTTGAACATGAACCATCACATGAAAGGGTGTTCTTCTTTTTTTACAAGGGAGTGGCAAAATATAATTCATGAAAAATTCCCTCGGTATCATCTTCTGCTGCTTCATCTGTTGCGAAGTTTTACACGTAAAATGCCTGTGCTGTTGAGGAAGAAATGGCAGCATCGTCAAAATGTAAACCATGGGTGGCTTTCAGATGAAGTACGGCATGGCATGGATCTGCCATGGTCATCCCTCATTTGAAAACAATGACAGTTTTCCATTCTTCTGTGTCGGAGTACAGTTTTTTAACAGCAGTTGGATGACGATGAGACACCTTCAAGAGAGCGCACTAGGAGATCTTACCGCCTGCACTGACAATGTTTCAGCAGCGCCTTTAAGTTCAAAATACCCAGTTGTACACATCTGAATCGCTTGGAACGAGTTCGTAACTTTAGCTGATGGAACTGCTGAGGTATTCACTGCTTCGCACAAAGACCATGTGGTTTCTAGTAATGAATGTTTCGAACATTTTCTCCGTGATTTGATATTACGAACAAGTCTAACGTCATGCAACGAAGTACTAAAAACACGACAGCTGTGAAAACGCGTTTTTGAAAACAAAATGTGTTTAGTACGTTGATTTTTTCCACTTTTCATATATTTCTTGTCTTACATGATTCCGCTTATCTTGAATATATCTGAAATTGCGAATCCCATCCATTCACGTCACTTGATTCGTAAGTAGTCAGTCACTCACATTGGATCGCACCGACGGTACATATATATATATATATATATATATATATATATATATATAAATTCATAATCTTTCACTGTGAGAGAAGAACCTTACGATCATAGACACATAACAAAAGACTGGTGTTAATGAAGTTTGTTGATATACAAGTAATTAACTCATCACCTTCAGAAAATTGAATCAGTCTATGCATGTGAAGCAGCCCTGTCAGTTTGTCTCTATTGTAGCGTGTGTCGGGTTTATTTTCCACTGTGTATTTTTTTTACTGTGTTACTGATGATGCCATAGATTTAGTCTCCCGCTCGGAGGCTCTGTGAGCTTTTTACAGTCTGAACATGAAAGCTGAAGGTTTAACAACAAGCTATAATCTAAAGAATTTCGTTACCAAATACTATACCAAGGAACTATTTTCTTGGCTGTTTACACTCATATTATGCATATAGATTTTCTATAGCATTTTGCGTCGTATACTCGAGTACGGCTCCTGTAAGAGGATTAGCAGCGTCTTCGGCGAATTTTATGAAGCACTTTAATATTCAGTCAGCAATATAAATCTCCTGTTGGACGAATGATAATATCGTAGACCTGCAACAGAAAAAGGATAATTATTCGCAGTTATACAAGTAGACAGAAGGGAAGACAAGTAAACAATTGAGAAATCGAAATGCACCAAAGCAAAGACATGAGGCGACATTTTCTTAAAGCCATTTTACAGTATGGTATTCACTAAGTGTATTAGCAGTGTGTATCTTAGAATCATTGAGTCCAGTTGCAAAGATACTGTGAGTCTATCATCAGTAGATTACATTATCTACTGATGATAGACTCACATACAGATGATAGACTCTTCATCTTTAGCCCATGATTCAGTATTTCGTCACTCCACCCTGTTGTCTGTCAGTTACGGGTTTGTATATTTTGTGTTTGGCAAAGTTAAAATGTAAGAATAAGATTACTCCTAATTAGGCAATGGCCTGAGTCAGTTACAACATGGCAGGTCATGTCATGTCATGTCACGCCCGATGTCTAAAAGTTAATAATGTTGTAGTAGTACATTATGTAAAAATTTGTTTAATACATGACTGAAATAAAATGCGTTTCTAGCGTTGGTTGCTACAACTACACACAGCACGAAACATCTGCAGACAGTATTAGAAAGTTCACTGTCATTTATAAATTTTAATTTCGTTCAAGTCTGTGAAGTATACACATCTTAAGCAAGTTAGCCGGCCAGAGTGGCCGAGCGGTTAAAGGCGCTACAGTCTGGAACCGCACGACCGCTACGGTCGCAGGTTCGAATCCTGCCTCGGGCATGGATGTGTGTGCTGTCCTTAGGTTAGTTAGGTTTAAGTAGTTCTAAGTTCTAGGGGACTTCTGACCACAGTAGTTGAGTCCCATTGTGCTCAGAGCCATTTGAACCATTTTTTAAGCAAGTTAATAAATACATAAATATAGTATATACTGTAACTATCAAATACGTCTGTCACAGGCAGTAAGAAATCAAGAAACAGAGATTTAAAATGTTGCATTAGTAGCAAATATGTATTACCGTACGAACACAGGTTCCCAAAAGCACTTGCAATTTTGTGAACAACATTTCTGCTTTAAGGTGCTATCGGTTGTGCCAACTGACATACAAGTTTTCAGGCTACAGACCACTCATTGTTGCAGATTGTCACTAGATGACTAAAACCAATGCAATCGCAGGGGAAGGTCACAGAAACCTTGGCTGAAACATCAGTTTTGCCTTCCAGCGGCAATTATAACACATTGGACGAAAAGAAAAGAAAAAAAAATTAGACGCCCCCTTAGAAGACGTGGTGACGCCTATACCGAGTAACGCTTCCCAAGGACTCAATAACAGCCACTTTCCTTGACATGGATGCACGCACAGATTCGGTTAGGAGGTGAGCCGTAAGGACGTTGTGTCCTCTCCCGAGGCACGTTGGCCCTCAGTAACGGCTCCTTGATACCTTGGGAAAAGTTACTGAACGGTGTTTACGACAGATCTGGCCACACGTATTCTTTGTCCAGGAGAGATCTAGCGGTCTTCCTGACCACAGGAGTAACTCACTATACCCCAGACAGTTCAGGGAATCACCACCATGTGCAGAAGTACAGTGTCCCGTTAAAAAATGACAAGATTTTGTTGCATTAGTGGTAACACTTGAGGACGCACGACGTCTGCTAAGTACCGCTCTGCCGTCAGAGTTTCCTCAACTCCCAGCCTTGACCTGAACTCACACGCGATGGCTCCTCACACGAAGAGTTTGCAGTAAAACTACTTTGCCTCTCCGAAACACTGAAGGAAGGGTACCTCTCCCCAGTTCGCAGCCATATTCGCCGTCGATGGTCATCCAGGGTCGTGCAGAACTGCGGTTCATCCTCAACACTGTGCGACGCCATTCGTCAGCAGTCCACGCTCTCTAGTCACGGCACCACTCCAAACGCACCCACCTGTGTCGTGTTGGTAACTTTACCCTACACAGGGGACGGTAATTCCCTAGTCTGCCTGCTGCTGGTCTCTGACCACGGGTGCGAGATTAGACTGAATGTTCAGTACCTTCTCTCGGATGGCAGGTGCGGATGTGTGTACGATTCGGCGATCCTCCCTTTCCGTGGTCTGTTGTAGAGGCCCAGAACCTTGCTAACAAGTATGCCTGCTCTAATATTCCCACGCCGTCCAATGTAATGCTACATTGCAAAATTGGACAGTGCACTATTCGCCCTAGTGGCCAAATGGAGACTTTTCGTACTTTTTTCAAGCGTTGATAACTCTGTGTCACTCGAGGATGCGGTATCTATGTGGATTGCACAGTGATCACTCAACACTTGGCATTGTTTACGCCCCTCGTAAACCCTATGAGAACTGGTAACAGCGCTGTACATGAACGACACTGACGCACCGCGGTTCCCGTTCTACCAGTTACAAATCTGGAAGTCTGATGTTTAAATACCCACCGATGGTATGTACCTGTACCAAGACACATTGACATCAGGTCATGTGTTCTGGGTGCTTCACATACTTTGTCAGGAAGTACAAATGATTATGGAAAAAGGAAGAAACTAAAAATGCTCGCGAAATAGAGACCGATAGAGTTGAGTTGTTTGGTCGTGAAAGTGATTCCTTTTTATGTGCCCCAATTGCACGTCAACAGTGCAGGCGTGTGAAGAAACAGCTTTCACAATAGAGCTGATATTACCAGAACTGTGTCACTGTAACTGACGTAGTAGTAACCAATCTCTCTGTGTCCAATGTTTGCCTTTTTATGAGACATTTCAGCATTTCTGCAAACGATAATGCCACGGAGTAAGAAGGAACAGATCTTACTGAAGCTTCAGGTAGGCGGTTTAGGCTGCAACGAACTTTTCTGAGGCCTATGGAAGGTGTATTGACAGCCGAGTAGGTAACAAACTGTAAAATAATGCCAGCAGCAGAGGTGCTTCCTTTCATTATTCCAGCCCTGGCCGCTTGCGAAGGAAGCTTTACCTCCTCTCTACTCGAAGTGAGAAGACTTCACAGGAAAAACTATTATCAAAGAATGAAGACTGTTGTAACGTCAACGTGTGGAAGATATTCGTCCTACAACACATTTCCTTTCGCCTGTGCTATTGAAAAGCAGTTTTTTACTGTTTATTCAACAGAATCGGCATGACGTAGCAAGCATTTTAACTGAAAGAACATTAGTAACCGTCACTTCGCGGTCCGCAAGCGCGAATATTATATTTTAACGTTGTTACAATCACGTTCCTTCAAGATTGTTTATTTGGCAACAAGAGTTCACCAGCGTGTCTATCAAAAGATATTTCAGCCAGCCATCGTCTTAGGCTGCGTACCTTTGATATTATTTTTCAGTATTAGCTAGTGTTAAATTCTTGTTTTCCTTTTTCAGTGAGCCGCGTACTAAACCCACAACTTCTCATTTGAATTAAAACTGTTTCTGTATGACTAAGTATCCGCGCTGATTTTCTATTGCAGTATTTGGCGTACACTCGCAGCTAGTTATCCAGAGAGCAACGCTGGGTGTCCCTGCTGCTCGCAAATGCCCATTCGCTCCCACATTCTGGCCTCCCGCTTGGTAGCTGCTGAGAATATATGCGATGTCTTTGATGTGAAAGAAGTACGTCTCGGTCGCAACTACAACCCTGCCTTGCTCAGAGTCAACTCGATGTACAGATTCCAAATCACAATAACTTTATTTTTAAGAAATATAACAACTGCAGTAAAGCTGGAGGAAGTAATGCATCTCAATGTCGCAGCACTTTCCGTTGCTGAGAGTGACAAAGAACTGTATCTCCATCTGTTCCCTTCACACACTACTAAGTCTTGGCAGGTGAGATGAAAAGAGAACGGGGATAATCGAGCGTGGACTGAGAACGGCCCACTCATTCATGTAATTCCCGTAAAACCCCAACAGCGTTCACAGAAACATCTACACTGATGCGACATAATATTAGGACCAGCTGCTTAGCTGCGTATTCGTCCACCTTTGAAGCTCAGTGCAGCAGCCATTCAGCGTGGCTTGGATGGTGAACTTCTTGGTAGGTTTCTGCAGGTTTGTGGGACTAGACTGAAACGTACAGGTCAGGCAATTGCCACAAATTACGAACCTACTGTTTCTGGGAACGGAGCTGGGCTCAATCGTATTCCAGACGAGTCCTATATGTTTCAGATCAGTTGAAACTGGTGATCAAGACAGGACAGTCATATGAATGCACTGTAACACCCCTCAGACAACTTAAGCACAATTCTGGACTTGTGACACGGACAGTTATCCTACTGCAAGGTGACATAGCCCTCGAGCAAGCAAGAAGGGATGCAGGAGGTCCACAAAAACGTTCACGTAATTCACAGTTGTGAAGGTGCCTTCGGTAACTTCAATAGTTTAATATTCCTTCAGTATATTATTAAGATTTGTGGTAATTTTGTGTCCTGAGTTGTTTATGAGATCTACAATTGGACACATAGGACAATCACTTTTGTGAATCTTAGGTTGAGACCGTAGCCTCGTGGATTCTTTATTCACTACAACACGGTACTGGGCTTCATTAATTGTTAGTAGAAAATTTAAATTTTAAGAATTTTTTTCAGCTGATTCTTATAATTTAGGGGCGTGGTTTGTTTTTAGTACAGTGATACTGTTAGATCCTAAAAATTCAAGTGGTTTGGAGTTGTAGTCACACAATAACTGCTGTGTTGCTGTTATCCGATTTTTCAGAATGGCGCCATACCTAGGAAAGTTCCTGTTGATGTCTGTATTATATCTTTAATTTGAACTGGTATTGAAAATTTGTTTTCCTTAAAATTTTCTTTTATGGTTTTATTTACGTTATGAGCTATGGCAATCTATGTCTTGTAGTTAAACCTAGCTGTGGCACAGGCTATTTTGTTGATAATAATTAAATTGTTCACATTGTAAGTGTATGGTTCTTTAGCGTCAGGTGCAGTCTAGTGCGGACTTTACTACATTACCCTTTGTTCAACGGCTGTACTTGAAGAAACCCCTAAACACCGTGTTTTTAGGCACCAAAAGTACTACTTGTTGTGCTGGCGGCTTCTGTAATGGTAAATCGTTGAAATTTTTACCGTATGTCTTTAACATGATGATCTCTGGAAACTTCTAAAACTTTTTCGATTTTAACATGTGTGACAGGTATCCAGAGGTTCAAATTCACTGTACATACTCACGTAAAACATCTGAACTGAGGCGTAAATGCAGTTTTAACTGACGTAGAGACAGCATGGCAAGGGTTCTGGGTTCATTGCAAGGGTTCTGACGCCACTATCTTGACCTGGAAACTATTCGTTGGTGCTACTTGACATTGTAAGCACCTTACAAAAAATTGTCATAGGAAATTTTTGGTACTTGCAAATCAAACACTGCATGATTTGGTATACTGTAGGCATAACCTAAAAATATTCAGTTATTCTGTGTAAAGTACTGTAAAGTGAACTTAAATTGGACGGAAATCGATTCTGTTTTAACCTTACGATAACTGTATTTATTTTTTGTTTGCATGTGTGGAAGTATGTAAATATGTGGAAGTATACAAGTAAAATGTCAAAACGTTACTGAGATGCAGCGGGGTGTGCTGCTTGTATAAGATGAAGTCTGTAACAGGCAAAAGAAGGGAATCAGCTGAACAATTCTTCTGTCTGAGCACAGAAAAGACAAATACGCTTACCCAGTAAAAGATTCAGAGAGAAGTGGCGAACCAGCTGCCTCAGTCCCCTTTCCGCCTTTCTCACCAAAAGTTTTTGGCATGTGAACATATTCGCGCTTTCTTGTGCTGCAAGACAGTAGCAGAGAGATACTGACACTAGAAAAGAGAGAGAGAGGGAGAGGGGTTGGGGGATGTGGCAGCGAAGGAGAAAGAAATGGATGAATGTAGTAATAGTGGAAACCAAAGAGAGAGGAGACAATGGAAACCAGAAAGACAGATCACTGGAACTACACATAGGCTTAGGGGTCTGGAACCTTCTCATTCTCTCCCCCAACCAGCAAAAGCTGACAAGAAAAGCCTGACCACTTTCTCCCACTTCACCCACGCTTTAACGTTTCCTAGTCTAAGGCCAAAGTGTCAAGGAAACCATCCCCAAGGACACAAGTGGAGAGGAGACAATGGTGGCTGAAAAGAAAGATAGCAGTGGTAGTATGACAGAGAGACAATGAAAGTGAAAGAAGGAGACAGTCGTAAGGAAGGGCGAAAGAAAGGCATGAAGGCAATGACAATGGGAGAGAGACAGACAGGAGAAAGTCCAATGGGAGAAGAAGTAGACATGAGAAGGAGACTATGTATGCAAAGAGTAGCAGTGAGAGGGAGATGATGAATATAATGCATCGCTACAAAGAGGGATTGGGTAAAAGGAAATAGAATGTTCTGTACTAAAAGAGTGCGAATAGTTCACATGCCAATATTCTTGGTGAGGTCATCGGAATGAGGACTGACGCAGTTGGTTACCCACTTTTCAGTTAGTCTTTTATAGAGGACTACATTTGCCTTCTTTACGCTCAAATAGTGGTATTTTACTTCTGGAATATACATGCTACATTTAAAAACAAGCCGTAGTTTTTCCTATGTGATCGTGGTAATGTTTCCGACCAAAGTTTCTTTTCTCTTTCACAGGTAAACAGAAGAAAATTCTGTCTTATTGTTCTTACCCTTTTTATACCCTCCTTTATTTCCTTTTGAATTGGCTGAAGTAAATATGACACTTTTGTTTCTTACCCAATAACTTTTGTTTCCACTTTGTCAGTTTCATCTGTGTCACATAAGATCCTCATGAGCACTACTATACTGTCAATATTCTACATCCTGTTACAGTATAACAAGGTGGTACCTCAATTATTATTATTATTATTATTATTATTATTATTGGTCCTTAATATAAATTTAATAATTATCTGAAATGGGCTGTGTGCGTTTGTAACAACCAATGTTTTATTTATTAACATTATAAAACTTAATGAAACTTTTATCAAACTTCGAACACCTATCTTTCAAGTTTAAAAAATCTGTGCAAGATGTTGGATTAACAATGACAGTCTGTAATTTTCGTAGGAAGAAGAAATGCCTACTTACATAAATATTTTATACACAGAAAATATTATCTGCATCTCTTACGACCATTATCAGTACGTACTTGAACACGTGGAGGTTGCGATAATATATAGATAACTGCATCCGCTATGTCTTCAGGTTCCATCATAGGCGTATGCATGTTTTCCAGTGCTTCAAGCGAATACTTTTCTAAGTTATTGTATATATCTGTTTTCACAATTCCAGGCGATATTTCCTAAAACAAAAATCAAACGTTAACAAACAGAAGATAATGTTTAATTTTCGAAACTGTTCTATTTGCCCTTGAAATTTAATATTTATCGAAGGATCATTTATATATTTCTCAAACTTATTATCCTAGTTCAAGTATATTACACGTACGAGGGCTATTCGGTAAGTAAGAAACAATCAGTCACAAAGTGGAACCACAATGAAAATAAAAAATGCTTTACTTGCAAGAGTTAGTTACATCTTCCACCTCCCTCTCTACATAGTTGCCGCTCCGGCTTAGACGTCTGTTCTAGCATTGTACCAACTTTACAATACCCTCATCAAGAAGGCAGCCTGCTGTGTTTTCCGTCAATTTTCTACGCTGGTCTGCAGCTTGTTGTCTGTGCCGAAATGTTGCCTTCATAGCGGGCGGTACATTTAAGCAGCGACGAAAATCTTAGGGAGCAAATTGCGGTCTGTATGGTGGGTGATCAAACACTTCCCATGGAGAACGCTGCAGGAGTGTCCTCAGTGTCCCTGAAGTGTGCAGCCGGAAACTGAAGAAGATAATGCATGACAGTTACATTACGTGGAGTTGCATGAAACCAGGCCAAAAACTCCCGGCACACATATTTTGCGGAAGTCACCATTCTCTAGGCATCTTTTCACGCTCATTGTGAGCTCAGAACTGAAAAGAGCGACCTGACACTATCTTCTGGCATACTATAGACACTGTCCAACACATTTGTGCAAAGTTTGATCGGATAGTTTCCATTTCGCGACCAATCATTCCTTACTTTCCAAATTAGCCCTCATACATTGTGAAATAGAGACTTGTCCAGTCTAGAAAACATAAAGTAGAGTTGTTAGGTCAGATGCACTTTTCAAAAAGTATTAAACTCATAAACAGTGAATAATTCCTATTACATAATCTAATTAGTGTTCCGTAAAGGTCGTATTTTAGATCCCATGGAAAGTATGATGTTGACTTTAGTAAACGTCTTTATTTGGTGATGGCGTCTCTCTTGAAAATTCAGTGGGTCAATTTGATTAGTATATTGTGTGAATTCTTCTTTGACAATCCTGAGAGTTGCCTATGTTTGAGTATGACCAGGCTTGAACTTTAGTGTACATATGACAGTCAGCTTACTGAGCTACTATTTTTCCAATCGTATATAAGTACTGTGAGACAGATGCTTTCTAGTAGGTGTGTAGTGTATCCACAGAATGGTGTGTGCTCTTAGCTAATGAGGAACTTATGCATGCATTATTCGCCCAGAAGTCTTCAGAAATCCATAGCTGTTAGTTATGTTACGTAAGTAAAATTACATAAAGACTCGTTTTGCTACTTTTAGGCAGTTGAACTTTCATTGTCAGTTTTCCATTACGTTTTGAAGGCATTGGATTTGTTTTAACTCTTCCTGAAACATGGGTAAAATTTCTACGTGCGTCTTTGGGGTAGCTGATCTGGCAAGAGAGTGAAACGGAAATATAGGGCCAGAGCTTTATACACACACACACACACACACACACACACACACACACACACACACACACAGTATCCCATCAATACTACAACAAACTTTGGGGGGGGGGGTGGGGGGTTGGAGCAGGGGTTGTTGAATGTGTCTAGAGAAACAAATCTAGAATAGGAACCCGTGCTCAAAAATATCAGTAGTAGAAGAATGCAGTAGTTTAGAAACGAAGTCAGTATTTTCCAAAATCCTAATGTGGAATACAAGAGGCAGGAGAAACTCAAATGTTTCCATCCATTAAAAAATTAAAAGCTACTTCTCTCCCTTCTTTCGTTGCTCCCCGAAACTGTACTGGATAGGCATTGCAAAATTTGTATGAAATTCTGTTCGGTAGCAATGATTCAAATCTGGGAGTCAATCGTTGGGCACAGTTTCCTCAGAGCCTAATACGTCTGTTAGTTCATCAGTTTCTTTTATTTGTCATCTCTGAAACACACAACCACTGAAGAACACATACATCCAAGACCCTTTGTCGTAAAACTGTTGCAGTTACTACATATTCATTACGGAATCATTTAGTAGCAAATTTTGTTGTGTAATGAACAATATGTAAACTCAGTAGCTAGGTAAAATGCTTTACTTCCTGACTGCAAAACATGAGTATTTGCCATTCCCAGATACAGCATAATCGTATTATTGACCACTAAATCCATCTAGCAGTATTTTCATCTTCTCTAAATCATTTTATTTACTTTTTAAAACTCTGAAATGAGGGAAACAGTTGTCTAAGTGGCTATGATACTCAAACTCATTTCCATTTGAATTACTAAAATTTAAGTGTAAATATTTTACAACACAAAGGTGATCCATTCTAGAAGTAACAGTGCAAGGAGAGAAAGAGACATCCATGAGCCCAACCTAGAGGTCATTCTGAGAAATCTCACGCAGTTGAGCTTCTTATATTTTGCTGATGTCATCATCAGTATTTCCTTATCACCCATCATTCGAGGAATCGTGTCATACTGCCTCGTAGCCAGCCGGTGTGGCCCAGCGGTTCTAGGCGCTACAGTCTGGAACGGCACGACCGCTACGGTCGCAGGTTCGAATCCTGCCTCGGGCATGGATGTGTGTGATATCCTTAGGTTAGTTAGGTTTAAGTAGTTCTAAGTTCTAGAGGACTGATGACCTCAGAAGGTAAGTCCCATAGTGCTCAGAGCCATTTGAACCATTTTGAACATACTGCCTCGTCCCAAGGTCAAGGAGGAGCGGACCTGTGCACTCCTACTGCCATTGTGGAAATTTTGCATTGAGCTCCACCCGCCCCCTCACCCACACACACACACACACCCACCCACCCACACACACACACACACACACACACACACACACACATACACACACTGAGCACCCCCTGCATTCGTGGGAGCGAGATTCTACTGCAGTTCACATTCATTACTAACTTCCAAAAATTCGTTTAAGGATTGCCTATGCCTGTCCTCATGTTGGCAGCTAAGTATAATTCGCTGTGGAATACTGGAACGAGTAAATTGCATACTTCTTAATTCACAAGTAAAAACCAACATTTGCTCTAAAATATAAGTAATGAATTAGCAATTCTTATTCACTGAAAATGAGTTATTTATCTTAAACACTATACCACAAGGTCTGAAAACATAAATAAAGGCAAGTCCACTTACACATCTTACTTACTCCTGTTACTTACCAGATGGCTGCATGAAAAATCGATATTTCTCTGTGAATAAATAACAATCAACATTTGCTTCGAAAATATAAATAACAACTTAAATATTCGTATTTGCTGAAAGTGATCTGTAGCTTAAATGCGACTCCACAAACCCAGAAAACACGAAATAATTGCTAATCCCAGTTCCTCCAATCACCAGCAGAATACTGCACTGTAAAATCGAGACCATAGTTCGATCTTTGTACCACGCCAATAGATGGCTCCAGTGTCATTTAAAAAACAACAGCAGCGCGAAAAATGCAAAATTTACGTTTCTACTAAAGGTTAAAACGCTGTCTGATGTTGCAATATTGCAATACTGCAGTGTAAAAGGAGGTGTGAGTTAATTTCCACATATATACAGGCGTTAAATTAGTGAACAAAGTCTGAAGTATGCACGTCAATGGTAAAGATCAACAGCCGACATTTTAGAAATTAGGCCTTAAAATTGGATGTCGTAAAACTACCCTATCCAGGCCTATAGCTGCATAAAAATATGTGCTAGGTTGGCATTCAAATAGAGACTGAATCTAATTGCAACACATCCTCAAAGTAAATATTGCAGAGTGTTTAAATAATCTGAAGCACCAATTTAAGAGGGCTGTCGATGATGCATCGTGTTATTCACTATAAAAAATATAAACGATGCTTTTCACTGGCAATTATTACTATTATTACAAATAGCACAGGCCTACTGAATTCCACGTAAATAACTGCAGTTTGCAGTCAGAAGGCCGTGTAAAAGCTTTATAGACTGTATTTGACCGATATTAACCCTCGCAATACCAAAAGGGGGGGGGGGGATGCGGTACTTTATGCCTACCTTATGAAAATATAGAAATCTACTCAGGTACTTTATTTTTTAAAATTTTGTAAAAAAAATATTTATAGTCTTTAATGAAGTGTTCAACCAGATTCTATGTTCTTTCACATTTCTCGTTTAAGCATAATAGGAAAATTTAAGTTTAAGTGAGATGCTCATAAAGTCTCCCGCCCTTGATAGTAATGCGACTTCCCACAACAGTCGTCTTACTCCACAAATAATAACACTGCGTGACCTTAGAACGCGGGGAAATTATATTTCTCTGGGTTGACAGCAACAGTGATCTCAACAATGGTTCATTTCTCTTTGGGTCATTATTGTTTCCTGTTCAAGGGCACTTAATTCAGTATTAGATACAACTGTGATTGAAAATGTATCGACAGTCACTTATTGACAGAGAAATACCACAGATTCTGGAACAATCTACAGATTCTCAAATTGAATTTGATGAAACTGACGACATAGTGAGTGAACCTGAAGAGGTATGTGTTTTGCGCGAGGATGTGGACAGTGACAGGGAACCTAAGCCTCTGGGCGCCTGAAGCTGATAACGACGAGGATTGCAAGTTTAGTGACAAGTACATTACAAGCAATGGAGAAATCTATAGCTCCAAACCTCCTCACAGTAGAAGACTAGCGGCACAAGACATAGTGATGGAACGAGAAGGCATAAAAGACGAAGGTAAAGTAGGAACAATAAGAGAATCATTTGAAAAGTTTGTGTCTCCAGAAATTGTCAACATCATAGTAAAGCGTACCAATGAAGAGGCATTGAGGCAGAAAATACCCAAGACCGACGGTATTGATTTCATGGCATATATAGGACTACTTATTATTACAGGGAAGGAATATGACAGTAAGTCATCTGTAACAGATTTATGGTCCTACACTTCAGGAAGGTTTGTTCGTACTGCTACCATGAGCTGAACCACTTCCCAGCAGCTTATAAGAATAGTAAGATTTGATGACAGAGAGTTGCGAAGCGATCGCAGGGAACGTGATAACTTTGCTGCAATACGAGAAGTTCTTGATAAAATGAATGAATTACTGCCAAAATATTATTCTGTTGGTATGCACATTGTTACTGATGAAATTTTGTCATTGTTCCATGGCAAGTGTCCCTTCAAAATCTTGATGAAACGAAAGCCTGGTAAACACGGTATACTTATACACCTGCTCATAGACGCTAAAACCAGATATGTTATCAGTATGGAGACTTATGCTGGAAAAGTAAATGATGGTGCAAAACAAATTCCGCTTCAGCTGTGGTCAAACAGCTGGTGGTTCCTATACATAATACAGGGTGACATGTTATCACAGACAGATATTACTCTTCAATTGATTTGGTTGAAGATCTATGGAGGAATCACAAGTTAACTCTCGTGGGAACATTGCAAGCTAATAGGAAACATATACCTCAAGAACTGAAATATATCTCAAGACGAGAATTATATTCTAGTAAATTTGCTTTCAGTGATACTAGTACTGGAAATATTCCAATTGTTTCTTATATCCCCCGGGAAAGACCTTAAAGAAATCTGCTGTTTTATAATCTCAACATTATGACGCCGCAATTGGTTCACCTACTGACATTAAGAAGGAAACAATTATAAATTTACATTGTAATGAGACTAATGATGGCGTTGACACGATAGATCAAATGGTGAGGAGATATTCAACTGAGAAGGCTACAAAAAGGTGGCCGCTGTCTGTTTTCTGTACTCACGTGGACATAGCAGCGGTAAATTATGCACAATTTTTGTTGAACATCCCAGGCTGGAATAAGCAAAAAAACGTAATAAGCGTCGACTCTTTCTTCAAGAACTGGGACTACAATTCATGAAACCGTGCATTGAAGAAAGAGTTATAGATACTGCAGAACTGCCAAAGCCTGTAGTTTCAAGTATGGAGGGTATTCTCGGAAGGAAAATCAAGCAGAACTTCGGTGCAAAGAAAGCTCATGGAGGTAAAAGTAGATATCTTTTGTGTGTTAGTGTAAGCCATTCAAAAGCAGAAAAGTACGATAAAGTGAACAAAACAACAATAATCTGCAACAGTTGTATGAGATATTATGTTGCAAACACAGCAAAAAACTGTTGTATGTTCCAAGTGTGAAGTAAATTCCGAAAAAAGTGGTGAATAATTCTTCTCACAAAACTATGTTGTGTACCTAAGCTATTTGTAAATTACCTCAAGTTTTTGTAATACTTTTTTTAATCTGTAGTGAAGTGTACTTTATTGGTACTAATTTTGCTCAGGATAATTAGACTTACTAAATTTAAATGACGTATGTAAATCACATTTCTAGAAACAGTTTTAAAATAAATATTCATGTTCTGGATCCTGATTATGCGTCAATAGATCTTTCAAAAGTATTTTATTAATGTAATTCAAGTACAATTAATGAATTTTATTTATTTTTTAAATCTTTTTGTGGTGGGCACAAAGTACGCCCGCCCCCTTGGTAATACGCGTTACTGAAAATGGCGTGGTATTGCCAGAGTTAATGACCACAATATTCTAAAAACTACGTCAGCAACGCTGTTCACGTTGTTAAATATTTACTGCGAGTATTCGATCTGTACAGTAGTATTTCCGCAAAATATGCCTTGCGCAAATAGAAAGCGATAAGTATCTACACCAACACAAACATATTTATAACATAATTGTCTTATTACGAAGGGAGGCAAAGAACATTTTTTTTATTACAAAAAATATTATTTAGGCAACGGAAGAAAATGTGCAGCTTATAAACATACAATGAAAGAAGGTAGCACTGGTATAAGTGAAATTTCCAAAGATAACGTCAGAGTCGATACGTCGGAAAAGACAGAAAACTGTGCACCATAATACATTGCGAGGCGCCTCACACTTTACAAGCACAGATTAAATATTGCCGCATGTAAATTGTCTGTATAATTCATTAAAACACATGATTATCGAAATACAAACAAAATCGCCACTAAAATTCGAATTCGTTCGCGTTCCAGACAAAAGAGAAATCTTAATACGCCTAACGCAAAGCTTTGTATTAGTATCCTCCATTGCAATGAAGGCTAAACAAATGCCACAACACGTATTAATGAGATGTTCTTTTTCGATAACGTACAGATATTTAGATGTGGAACGCGTCGTGTTCTACAATGAAATTAGTGGATCACAACGAGAGATTCTACCAGCCCATGATGCAGCCTCAGCGAGAATATAACCTCAATATAAAGCCCTTTCCCACATCATCCATACCAAGACTTCCAATAAGAAGAGCTTAAACAAAGTAGCTGCAAATATTTAAAACACCATCACAATGAAAACACACTGTTCCATCGCCGCTACCGGTGTAATAGTACTCCTCTTCACTTAGCTCATCCGAGTGCTTCTTAGCAGGAAGGGGCCATTCACTGAATGTTATTAATCTAACCTCCTGCGTGCTGTATTAAGGCCACACTTTTCTCTGCACGATTTCGGCATAACTGTATTGAGGCCATGACTCTGGAAAGGAATTTGGACGTATTTCCGATCTGCACAGTTCACCTCCTACAGCTATAAATATACCCGGAGTGGTTAAATGACCATTATAGCTCTGCAGCTGCCGTGAGCTGGAATCACAACGCGTACTGCTGCATCACGTGCAACTGCAGTCGAATTTGAGAACTGATGACTCAGCAACAGCAGTATCATGCACGACACGACATTTTGATGCAACCTGAGACACAGATCAGGTCCACAATACTCTTCTCGGTATCACGAAAGGTCGAGAAACTGAGAACAGCCGACTTGGTACCGTGGGTGTTCTGTCCTGCCTGCTGCAACTAGAGACCTGGCCGATCTTCCAGTTTGCACCAAGAGCTGTGCCGTGCCTGCTGGAGACATCAATGCTGGCCACGCAGGCTTAGCCGAGCGGTCTGAGCCGCTGCAGTCATGGACTGTGCGGCTGGTCCCGGCGGAGCTTCGAGTCCTCCCTCGGGCATGTGTGTGTGTGTGTGTGTGTGTGTGTGTTTGTCCTTAGGATAATTTAGGTTAAGTAGTGTGTAAGCTTAGGGACTGATGACCTTAGTAGTCAAGTCCCATAAGATTTCACACACATTTGAACATAAATGCTAGGACGTGAGTTTACATTCCGGACCCTGTGTACACATCAATTTATGTTTTGGACTATTGGGATTTTAGATACACAGAGAGGCTTTCAAGGGACCATGGATGCAATTAGCAATCGACCACTAGTACTTTAATCGTCGTAGTGACGAAGTATCCAAAATTATTTCTTCTATGACGTGACGTGTGTGATACGAGTGAGTCCACGTAGTACATTTAGTAAATTTCGTGCGTTTCTATGTTTAAGAGGGTTAATCTCGCGTTCTTGTAAATGTGATTTCATCCTGTCATCAGAGCAATAGTTGCTCAATGAACAGCCAGTTGCGTAGCTCTTTAACACAGCAGCGACCGTTGGTGATACTTCACGAGTCTGGCACGTCGCATGGGACACCTCAGGTGTCACTTGTTTACCCCATGGGCTCTGTTTCCGAGGCACCCGACGCGGTGGGTTCACCCTCACAGAGGGTGAGTGGCGGGTAGTAACGCTTTTGCGTCGCACGAGGTGGAGGACCGATGTGAAGAATGGACACCTGGCCTCGCCCATTCACCCAGTGTGTGGACAGGTGGCCGCTCCTTCAGCAGTGCCCGAGCAGAGGAGCTGTTTATTGGTTATTGGGAGCTCCAGTGTTAGGCACGTTATGGAACCCATTAGGCAGATAGCGTTGAGGGCTGGAAAGAAAGCCAATGTGCACTCTGTACGTCTGCAGCGGGGTCCTCATCAGAGATGTGGAGGCGGCCTTGCCTGTGGCTACAGAGCGTGCATGTTGCAATCGTCTGCAAATTGTGGCTCTCACGTCGGCACCAACGACGCCTGTTGCATGGATTCTGAGGCGATCCTCAGTTCGTACAAGCATCTGGCGGGGGGTGGTGAAAACTGCTGGACTCGTGTGTGGAGTGCGAGCAGAGCTCGCAATTGGCAACAACGTTCCTATAGCTGGTCGGTGTTCTTTGGTTTGGAGCCGAGTGGGGGATCTCAACCAAATTCTTCGTCGACTCTCTGACGACCTTGGGTGCATATTTCTGCGTTATCGTGTGGCTACTTGTAGGACACCACTTGACAGGTCAGGGCTGCACTACACGAAGGAAGCAGCTACTCGGTCAGCAGAGTACTTGTGGAGTGCACACGAGGATTTTTAGCAAGGCGGTAGTGTGAGGTTCTCTGATGATCACTCGTCAGTCGATCCACAGAAAGAAAAGTCAAACTGACTTCAGAAAAGAACCATTTGGACTGTCACAATTTTATCAGTAAACTGTCGAAGTATTCGTAATAAAGTTCCCACATTTACTGCCCTCCAAGAAAGATGTCGCGCTCAGATTGTTCTCTGGACCGAGAGCTGGCTGAAACCCGAAGTGGAAAGCTTTAAGATACTTAGCGAGTTGTGCAACGTATATCGGAAAGACAGATTAGAGGCCATATGAGGGGGAGTGTTCATTTCAGTTGAAAAAATGTTGTCTATTTTGAGGTCGAAGTTGAGCGTAACAGTGAAGTCACCTGGGCGCATATAACACGTGTAGGTGAAGCTAAGTTCATTGCTGGACGTTTTCAACGACCACCCGATTCCGCTATGTCAGTTCTAGAACGAGTCAAAGAAAATCTATGATCTGTATCGCGTAAATACCCAGATAACGCAACAGTAGTTGGAGGCAACTTTAATCTGCCAAGTGTAGCCTTGGATGTCCATGCATTCATTGTGGGGGGTACAGAAAGACAGTCATGTGAAATACTTTTGAACACATTTTCTGAAAATTCTCTTGATCAGCTACCTCGGCAGCCCACAGGTGATGGAAATACTTTAGACCTTGTAGCTGCAAATAGGCCGGACCTTATAGACAAGGTCAACATAGAAACGGGGGGGGGGGGGGTCACGATGTCATTATAGCAACTATGATTACGAAAGTTAGTAAGTGTGAAGAAGGCTAGGAGAGTGTTTCTGCTAGGTAGAGCAAACGAGCAGTTATTAAAATCTCGCTTAGGCAGTGAATTGGCATCACTTAGTTCTAGTAATACGGATGTGGAGGAATTATGTGCAAAGTTTAAGCAGACTGCAAATCATGGTCTGGACGGGTGCGTGCCTAGTAAGAGGGTAAAGGATGGAAAAGGCCCACCACGGTTCAACAACGAAATTCGCCGGATGCTGAGGAAGCAGAGGCTGCTGCGCCCTAAGTTCAAAAGGGGACGCACAAATGAAGACAAGCAAAGTTTAGCAGAGATTTTTGCGTCTATGAAAAGTTCTATGGGCGAAACATACAACAACTGCCACCGTCACACCTTAGCAAAAGATCTGGCGGAGAACCCGCTAAGCGGGTCTAAGGCTTCCATTCAGTTCCTTGTTGACCAGTCTGGTGTGGCAGTTGAACACAGCACAACGAAAGCCGAAGTTTTATATTTCACGTTCCAGAAATCGTTCACACAGGAGAACCATACAAACATACCGTCATTTGACCATCGGGCAGACTCCCGAAAGGACGACATAAAAATTAGCATGCCTGGCGTAGGGAAACGACTGAAAGATTTGAAAACAAATAAATCACCAGATCCGGATGGAATCGCAGATCGATTTCACAAAGAGTACACTACGGCATTGGCCCCTTACTTAGTTTGTGCTGAACCTGAGATTCACGATAAATGCAAAGTCCTACGCGACTGGAGAAAAGCGCAGGTGACCCGCAACATTACAGACCAATATAGCTAACTTCTGTTTGGTGCAGAATCCTTGAACATATTATCAGTTCGAATATAATAATCTTTCTTGGGACTAGGAAGCTTATGTCCACGAATCATAATAATTTTAGAAAGCATCGCTCGCTCGAAACTTAGCTTGCTATTTTCTCATATGATGGACTAAAAATAATGGATGAAGTGCAACAGGCAGGTTCCATATTTTTAGATTTCAGGAAGCATTTGACACGGTGCCAAATTTCAGGCTGTTAACGAAGGTATGAGCATATAGAAGTTCACAGATATGTGACTGGCTCGAAGACTTCTTAAATAATAGAACCCAGTATGTTGTCCTCGACGGCGAGTGTAAGGAAGTATGATAGGAGCGCTGTTGTTCTCTATATACATAAATGATTTGGAGGACTGGGTGGGCAGCAATCTGCGGTTGTAGCTGACGATGCCGTGGTGTAGGGTAAGGTGTTGAAGTTGGTGTGCTGAATGGCAGCTACCCCTAAATATGATAAAATGTTAGTCAGTGCTAATGAGTGGGAAGAACAAACCTGTAATTTTCGGATACAGTATTACTGGTGTCCTGCTTGACACAGTCAAGCCGTTTACATATCTGGGACTAACGTTGCAAAGCGATATCAGGTGGAATGAGCATGTGAGAACTGTGACAGGGAAGGGGAATAGTCACATTTTGTTTCTTGGGAGAGTTTTAGGAGTGGGTGGTTCACCTGTATAGGAGACCACATGTAGGACGCTGGTTCGAGCTGTGCTTGACGTCTGTTCTAGTGTTGGGACATCGAAGCAGTTCAGAGGCCAGATTTGTTACCGGTAGGCCCCAACATGATGTAAGGGTTACGGATATGCTTCGGGAACGCAAATGGGAATCCACGTAGGGAAAGCGACGTTCTTTTACTATTGGGGAACTTTTAGAGGACCGGCATTTGAAGCCGACTGCCGAATGATTCTCCTGCCGGCAATACATATCGCGCGTAAGGAGCAGGAAGATAAGATACAAGAAATTAGTGCGAAGGCATATAGACAGTCGTTTTTCCTCGCTCGATTTGCTAGTGGAACATAGGCAGAAAAGACAAATAATGGTACTTGGAACCCTCCGCCACGCACCGTACGGTGGCTTGCGGAGTATCTATGTAGATATAAATGTAAATATGTTCAATATGTACCTGAATCCTGTGAGTGAGAAGGTGAAAAATAGGAAGTGAACAAACAAATGAAAGCTGTGTTTACAAAAGAAAATATTTAATGGTGGACGTGTAATTTATACTACTACCATCAGTAATCAGATCGTCCATGTCTTTCCTGTAATAACCATAAACCGCAGCGTTCGTCGGTTCGTCTGTTCTTGAAGACATATTAATACTGTTCACTGGCACAGAAGTCTCTTTCTACACTTGAAAGATGACAGGTGTCTCTGCTTCTGATCACGTGACCTTCCGCTCATTCCTGCTAAATTTACTTGTAAACACCCAGCTCAGTTGTGCTGTCGTATGTCAGTTTCTTGCACGGCTGTCAGGCGTTGGGCTATGGGCGTCGTGCATCAGGCAGCAGGTGTCAGGCGTCAACCATCAAACGTTAGGTTCGTATCTACTGTAAGTTCTGTTAACGGAGGACAGTAAGGCAACACTTCATTCCAGCTCACAGGTACAGCACGTCATAACCAATGGTGCAGCAACATAAGCGTAAAGCAGGCCGAGAAGGAAGGCATTCATGTCACTCCAGAGATGAAGAGCCAGCTAGGGAATTTTGATTTAATGATCATGTAATCTGTAGCTTCTAAGATTTGAGATATACATGCAAGCATCCAACTGGGTATATGCTATAAAAATATGATACAAACAGTCTCTGGTTTTCTTGATGGGTGGAGAGATGGGGCTGATTTAGATACACCATGTATTGTTTTCAACACGCATACAAATCGCTGCTGCAGTCAGTGTGTTGACGTTATTGTGCTGTAAATATACGAATAACACCCTTACTGCCCTATGCCTCGGTACAAATCCCGCTATCACGCTAGGATACAGCCCTGCACTATTCTGTCCACACTCGTAGGGGCTACAGCTTCCCTTCCTCCCTCCCACAGAAACCTTGTACACAAAATAGCACAATTGGACCAAGAGATTACAGTTGGATTGCAAGTACGATCAAATTTACAACGTATGAGTGAAAGATCACGTGACCAGAAGTGCGACCATCGTGACCAATAAATACACTCCTGGAAATGGAAAAAAGAACACATTGACACCGGTGTGGCAGACCCACCATACTTGCTCCGGACACTGCGAGAGGGCTGTACAAACAATGATCACACGCACGGCACAGCGGACACGCCAGGAACCGCGGTGTTGGCCGTCGAATGGCGCTAGCTGCGCAGCATTTGTGCACCGCCGCCGTCAGTGTCAGCCAGTTTGCCGTGGCATACGGAGTTCCATCGCAGTCTTTAACACTGGTAGCATGCCGCGACAGCGTGGACGTGAACCGTATGTGCAGTTGACGGACTTTGAGCGAGGGCGTATAGTGGGCATGCGGGAGGCCGGGTGGACGTACCGCCGAATTGCTCAACACGTGGGGCGTGAGGTCTCCACAGTACATCGATGTTGTCGCCAGTGGTCGGCGGAAGGTGCACGTGCCCGTCGACCTGGGACCGGACCGCAGCGACGCACGGATGCACGCCAAGACCGTAGGATCCTACGCAGTGCCGTAGGGGACCGCACCGCCACTTCCCAGCAAATTAGGGACACTGTTGCTCCTGGGGTATCGGTGAGGACCATTCGCAACCGTCTCCATGAAGCTGGGCTACGGTCCCGCACACCGTTAGGCCGTCTTCCGCTCACGCCCCAACATCGTGCAGCCCGCCTCCAGTGGTGTCGCGTCAGGCGTGAATGGAGGGACGAATGGAGACATGTCGTCTTCAGCGATGAGAGTCGCTTCTGCCTTGGTGCCAATGATGGTCGTATGCGTGTTTGGCGCCGTGCAGGTGAGCGCCACAATCAGGACTGCATACGACCGAGGCACACAGGGCCAACACCCGGCATCATGGTGTGGGGAGCGATCTCCTACACTGGCCGTACACCACTGGTGATCGTCGAGGGGACACTGAATAAGGCACGGTACATCCAAACCGTCATCGAACCCATCGTTCTACCATTCCTAGACCGGCAAGGGAACTTGCTGTTCCAACAGGACAATGCACGTCCGCATGCATCCCGTGCCACCCAACGTGCTCTAGAAGGTGTAAGTCAACTACTCTGGCCAGCAAGATCTCCGGATCTGTCCCCCATTAAGCATGTTTGGGACTGGATGAAGCGTCGTCTCACGCGGTCTGCACGTCCAGCACGAACGCTGGTCCAACTGAGGCGCCAGGTGGAAATGGCATGGCAAGCCGTTCCACAGGACTACATCCAGCATCTCTACGATCGTCTCCATGGGAGAATAGCAGCCTGCATTGCTGCGAAAGGTGGATATACACTGTACTAGTGCCGACATTGTGCATGCTCTGTTGCCTGTGTCTATGTGCCTGTGGTTCTGTCAGTGTGATCATGTGATGTATCTGACCCCAGGAATGTGTCAATAAAGTTTCTCCTTCCTGGGACAATGAATTCACGGTGTTCTTATTTCAATTTCCAGGAGTGTAGTATAAGAGGAGATTTGTCTTCCACAACCGATCAGTCTTCTGTGGTAGTTGAAAGTGTTAACATGGAAAGTGCTTAACATACAAAGATTATTATGGAGGAGTACGAGGCCAGCTGACGAACGCTTTGGTTTATGGTTATTAATGGTGAACCTGGTGTAACATCCACGTGATAAATTTTTGGCTACAGTGCGACGAGAGGAAATTATGCCTCTAATAGTTATAAACATTATGTATTCGACGTATGAAAAACAGTGAAAACTTATAAATATCAATTATTTACATAATATTCTATGATGTAATTAGACATATCGATGTGTATCATACAAAGACAATGATAATTGTAAATTCCTTTTATGATCTGCTTTCGTCTTCCTTTGTTTTTACCTTTTGTTGGTTAGCTTTTGTAAGTTGCGGACGCATATCAAACTGAGGTCTGTTAAGAAATTGTAATTATTTGTTAATTATTACTTGAAAATAGAGTTCATTATTATTATAAATATGAGTGAATAATTATTTGTAACTTTAATTCCTCTCCCAGTAAGCATTGTCTGTGTTAATTATTTCTTTCCGCTGCAAGGAGCGCAGCCATTGATGATAGCGATTTGTATCGCGTTTTTGTCTGTGTTTTCCTTAGAAACAAATCAAATGTTTGCTTGGTGAGGTCTAAATAGTGCACAATATGAAAGTATAGTTTATAGAATTTAGTAATCATTTCAAATACTTACTGTTTTGGTCTAACAATAGAAAGTCACTATCAATTGTCTGCCGTCATCTTAACAATTATCTTAGCGGCAAATTCAAATTACGCAACTCTGCAGACATAAATGCCGAACTTAATACAAATGTGTAAAAATAAATGTGCACCGGTGGTTCCGAACTCATTTTAATGCAAATGATTCGAATCAGATTAGTTCTTTAAAAACAGTGCTCATAGCACGATCGTTATAACAAACTTTTCTAGCTGATGTATGGAGCCGAAATTGATTACACACGAGTTGTGAAGAATATTGTTTCAGGTGACATACGTCAGTGTTGTGCGCGGCTGATATTCGGTGGTTTTAATGATCTTTTTGCTGAAGATAACTGTTTCCATCATAATCCATAGTTGTATAGAATCCGTGGTATGAACTGTGAATTAGTGACACTTACACAACTTACAGACAACACTTTAATACGACGTTAACGTGGAGTTCTTTAGCAACTTGATCAAATCTTTAGCCGGGAGAAAAATTATTTAGCAATTACTCAATGTAATAAAATATGATTATCATTTCCATTTAGAAATTAGTTAAATACCAAACCACTGAATAACCCAGCGAACGCCATGCTGGACAATCTTGTTTCTGTCACTGGCAGCATAAAGTACACCGAAAGTGGTACTCTTGTTAGAAAGAAAGACTTAAAAGCCATAAATCAAATAGGGGTAATGTAGGAAGTAATGCAGGAGTAGGTTTAATAATGAATAGGAAAATAGGAATACGGGTAAGCTACTACAAACAGCACAGTGAACTCATTATTGTGGCCAATATAGATACGAAGCCCACGCCTACCACAGTGGTACAAGTTTATATGCCAACTAGCTCTGCAGATGACGAAGAGATTGATGAAATCTATGATGAGAAAAAAGAAATTATTCAGATAGTGAAGGGAGGCGAAAATTTAATAGTCATGGGTGACTGGAATTCGATAGTAGGAAAAGGGAGGGAAGGTAACATAGTAGGTGAATATGGATTGGGGGAAGAAATGAAAGAGGAAGCTGGATGGTTCATTTTGCACTGAGCATAACTTAATCATAGCCAGCACTTGGTTCAAAAATCATAATAGAAGATTGTATACATGGAAGAACCCTGGAGATACTAGAAGGTAACACATAGATTATATAATGGTAAGACAGAGATTCAGGAACAAGGTTTTAAATTGTAAGACATTTCCAGGGACAGGTGTGGACTCTGACCACAATCTATTGCTTATGGACTGTAGATTAAAACTGATGAAACTGCAAAAAGGCGGTAATTTGACAAGATGGGACCTGGATAAACTCAAAGAACCAGAGGTTGTAGAGAGCTACAGGGAGAGCATTAGGGAACGATTGACAAGAATGGGGGAAATAAATACAATAGAAGAAGAACGGGTAGCTTTGAGAGACGAAATAGTGATGGTAGCAGAGGATCAGTAGGTCAAAAGACGAGGGCTCATAGTAATCCTTGGGTAACAAGAGATATTGAATTTAATTTATGAAAGGAGAAAATATAAAAATTTTGTAAATTAAGCAGGCAAAAACGAATACAAACGTCTCAAAAATGAGATCGACAGGAAGTGCAAAATGGCTAAGCAGGGATGGCTAGAGGACAAATGTAAAGCTGTAGAGGCACATATCACTAGGGGTAAGATAGATCCTACCTACAGGAAAATTGAAGAGACCGTTGGAGAAAAGAGAACCACTTGTATGAATATCAAGAGCTCAGATGGAAAGCCAGTTCTAAGCAAAGAAGGGAAAGCAGAAAGATGGAAGGATAAAGGGCCTATACAAGGGCGATGTTCTTGTGGACAATATTATAGAAATGGAAGAGACTGTAGATGAAGATGAGATAGGAGATATGATACAGCGTGAAGAGTTTGACAGAGCACTGAAAGACCTAAGTCGAAACAAGGCCCCGGGAGTAGACAACATTCCATTAGAACTACTGACATCCTTGGGAGAGCCAGCCCTGACAAAACTCTACCATCCGGTGAGCAAGATGTATGAGACAGGCGAAATACCCTCAGACTTCAAAAAGAATATAATAATTCCAATCCCAAAGAAAGCAGATGTAAACAGATTACCGAACTATCAGATTAACAAGCCATGGCTGCAAAATACTAACACGAATTCTTTATAGACGAATGGAAAAACTGGTAGAAGCCGACCTCGGGGAAAATCAGTTTGGATTCCGTAGAAATGTTGGAACACGTGAGGCAATACTGACCCAACGACTTATCTTAGCAAATAGATTAAGGAAAGGCAAACCTACGTTTCTAGCCCTTGTAGACTTAGAGAAAGCTTTTGACAGTGTTGACTGGAATACTCTCTTTCAAATTCTGAAGGTGGCAGGGGTAAAATACAGGGAGCGAAAGGCTATTTACAATTTGTGCAGAAACCAGATGGCAGTGATAAGAGTCGAGGGGCATGAAAGTGAAGCAATGGTTGGGAAGGGAGTGAGACAGGGTTGTAGCCTCGCCCCGATGTTATTCAATCTGTATACTGAGCAAGCAGTAAAGGAAACAAAGGAAAAATTCGGAGTTGGAATTAAAACCCATGGGAAAGAAATAAAAACTTTGACATTCGCCGATGACACTGTAATTCTGTCAGAGGCAGCAAAGGACCTGGAAGAGCAGTTGAACGGAATGGACAGTGTCTTGAAAGGAAGATGTAAGATGAACATCAACAAAAGCAAAACGAGAATAATGGAATGTAGTCGAATTAAATCGGGTGATGCTGCGGAAATTAGAGTAGGAAATGAGACTCTTAAAGTAGTAAATGAGTTTTGCTATTTGGGGAGCAAAATAACTGATGATGGTCGAAGTTGAAGGATATAAAACGTAGACTACCAATGGCAAGGAAAGCGTTTCTGAAGAAGAGAAATTTGTTAACACCGAGTATAGATTTAAGTGTCAGGAAGTCGTTTCTGAAAGTATTTGTATGGAGTGTAGCTATGTACGGAAGTGAAAAGTAGACGACAAATAGTTTAGATAAGAAGAGAATAGAAGCTTTCGAAATGTGGTGCTACAGAAGAATACTGAAGATTAGATCACGTAACTAATGAGTTGGTATTGAACAGAATTGGAGAGAAGTTGACTAGAAGAAGGGATCGGTTGTTAGGGCATATTCTGAGGCACGAATGGATCACCAGTTTAGTATTGGATGGCAGCGTGGAGGGTAAAATTCGTAGAGGGAGACCTAGAGATGAATAAACTAAACAGATTCAGAAGGATGTATTTTGCAGCAGGTACTGGGAGATGAAGAAGCTTGCACAGGATAGAGTAGCATGGAGATCTGCATCAAATCAGTCTCTGGACTGAAGACCACAACAGCAGCTCCGTTAGACAACCGTTTTGCGATAACATTATGGTAGCTAAAACTGTGACAAAGCGGACTGTGAGGATCAGTTACAGAAGAGAGAATCCGTAATGTTAAAGAAAGACATGTATAGCTCATTTAGTTATTATCTAAGTAGTAAATTCTCCAAATTAGTCACGCCAAGACATGGTGTTAAGGCGAAGCTACGATTTCTCCTACACGAAATGACACTGTGACCGAAAGAGGAATATTGGATAAGATCGGAAAGGAAGCACTGGATACCATTTTGAAGGAATACAAAACTCCCGTATCTATACCATATGAAGTGGAAATAGCTGCCATTGATATGTATGCTCGAATAGAATATTGCAGCAGCTACTTGCAGACGATTATTACCTTTTGGATTTGGACATAAGATTTCGCCATGATCTTTAATAAATTCTAGATGTGCGACTACCTAATACCAAACCACGACTTCTGCATGGGAGAAGACTATCAGGCGAACATTAGTGCTCTTGTGGACAACAATAAGGCAGTTGGAGTAGACTGTCTAACGTGGATGGCCTCGAATTGTAGGGTGAATACATGAAGTAAATTTATATGTCAAACAAGCCCATGTGTAAACAAAGTTATTGGTGACCACCTTACAGATTTTGTAATGTGTCCAGGCATGCGACTACGAGAAACTTTTACGTCCTCCTTGGCTAAGGAACATAGTATTACCAAAGTGGAGGCTACAATTTATAAGTACAGAATGGTTCGCGTATTTGATTCTGTATAGAACTGTTCCAGTGGTTTAAACTCTAACAAACAATGTGCTCCACCGTACCCTGTGCCAGTTGAATCAATGTGATATCACCTAAGTAATATCTTACAGAATAGCTGCTGTATGGTGTTTAACAACGTTCTGCAGTTTGCCTGCTGGGTTAACAAGAATATCCGGAAACTGACTGTTGACGTAAGCCTGTTAGACTCTCCAGACAGAAAAGCTTGTACGTTATACTCTGTCTGCATATACTTTTAAATATCTACCTGTAAACTAGGAGAAGATTCCGAACACTGACTACAGCAAAGAGAATATAAATATTACACAGAAGTACTATATTACAGCGGGAGAAACATATTTCTGTCAATTACTATTAAAAACAGTCTTGATCACAATTTATTTAACAAGGTGACGGGTTTCGACCACTACTGTGGTCATCTTCAGACCTAAAAGTTGTATATAAAGCTCTAATTAGAGGGCTACATACATTAAACAAAATACATAAAGTAACAATAGTATTCAAAATATCCACGGGTATGCTGCCGGTCTATAGTGTCCAACGGGCACAATATTTCGGCGATCAAACATGTCGCCATCATCAGGTGAACTGACGGACTGAGCTCCTGTGAACGTACCGGCACGGAGATCCGTACGCTATGGCTGCTCAGAGGGAACTGGGTTCGGTCGCGGCGGCGGCCGATTTAAATACCCTCCGCCCGCGGCGCGCTCCCTCCGCCGTCCGCGCCCAGCGCCACGGTCGCGCGGTGGAACAGATTGTGACGGCGTCTGAGATGTCGTCGGTGTGATGGCTCTGTCCGCCGTGGTCGTCACAACTATACGTCTGCTCGATTTACTCTTGATTAACCCGATCGCTGGTTCCCAAGCCTTGCTAAGATTATAGCCACAGTCCCGGTTTATGAGGTCGTCATTGGTGCGAATTTCGATGGCCTCTCTAACAACGCTGTCCCAGTATCTCGACGTCTGTACCAGAATCCTCGTGCGGTCATACTCCATGGCGTGATTTTCCGACAAACAATGTTCAGCGACCGCCGACTTGCTCGGATACATCAGTCGAGTGTGCCTCTGGTGTTCACGGCATCGATCCTCGACGGTACGCATCGTCTGACCAATATACGACTTGCCACATTGACACGGAATCTGGTACACGCCGGCCTTCCTCAAACCGAGGTCATCTTTGGCGCTCCCCACCAGTGCACGAGTTTTATTTGGAGGACAAAACACAGTTCCGACCCGGTGTTTCTTCAGAATGCGGGCGATTTTCCCCGAGAGTGCGCCTGTGTATGGAATAAATGCAGTGCCTACCTCCTCCCTCGTGACTTCATCCATCTCAACAGGTTGTGCTGCAGTGGTTGGGCGGAGAGCACGTTGAATCTGCCACTCTGAGTACCCATTTTTTCGAAATACAGTTCTCAGATGTTCCAATTCCTGGGGTAGACTCTCTGCGTCAGAGATAGTGCGCGCCCTATGTGCTAGAGTTTTAAGTACCCCATTCCTCTGTGAAGGGTGGTGGCAGCTGTCTGCATGCAAATACAGATCAGTGTGCGTAGCCTTCCGATACACCCCATGACCTAGGGTGCCGTCAGCCCTTCTCTTGACCAAGACGTCAAGGAAAGGTAATTTACCCTCCGTTTCAGTCTCCATAGTGAATTTGATGTTGGGGTGTATGGAGTTTAGATGTGTAAGGAAGTCAAGGAGTTTATCCATACCATGTGGCCAGATGACGAACGTGTCGTCCACGTAACGGAAAAAGCAAGTAGGTTTCCATACGGATGACGACAGGGCTTCCTCCTCGAAGTTCTCCATGTACAAATTCGCTACCACCGGTGAGAGTGGGCTACCCATGGCGACTCCCTCCGTTTGTTCGTAGTATTCTCCATTAAAAAGAAAATACGTGGAAGTCAAGACATGCCTAAAAAGTTCAGTGGTCTTCTCATCAAACTTCTGACTAATCAATTCTAGTGACTCTCGCAGGGGTACCCTCGTAAACAAGGAAACGACATCAAAACTCACCATGATATCTGACTCATCCAACCTGAAGCTATCAAGGCGTTTAACAAAATCCACGGAATTACGGATGTGATGAGGGCATTTACCCACATAAGGACTTAATATTCCCGTCAGGTATTTGGCCAACAAATATGTAGGTGCCCTGATGTTGCTGACAATGGGGCGTAATGGTACCCCCTCTTTGTGAACCTTCGGGAGTCCATATAGTCTAGGCGGTACCGGACCTTGGGGTAACAATTTCTTAGCGTCACCCTCCGGTAAATCTGCGTCTTTGAGAAGCGCCCTCGTCTTGTTCTCCACCTTCTTAGTAGGGTCAACGCTGATCTTCCGGTAGGAATCGTCATTTAGCAGGCTCTGCATCTTATCAGTGTAGTCCTTATGGGAGACAACAACTGTAGCATTGCCTTTGTCAACTGGTAAGACAACAATTTCAGAGCGCTCCCTCAGATCACGAATGGCCGCCCTCTCTTTACTGCTGATATTTGACTTCATCGGCTTGGATTTCGTCAACGCACGACAAGTTTCGCGACGTATTTCCTCGGCTGATTCTGGCGGAAGTCGAGCTGCAACCTGTTCAACAGCACTAACAATTTCTGCGACCGGAGTGAACTTGGGGGTGGGAGCGAAGTTGAGACCTCTCTGCAAAACCGAGACCGCATCATCACTCAACACCATGCCACTCAAATTGATGACAGTCTTGCACGGAACCTGCAGGGATGGTTTGTCAAGGAGACGTGAGAACTTAGCTGTTTGACGTCCTGTAGCCTTCTTATGGGCGGAATCAGCTGACACCCAGGTGACACCATCAATCCAATCCCAGGAACAAGAAGTGAACTTACTAGCCAGTTGCAAATGTAGTTTGAGTAATTCCTGTGAGATAAACTCAAGGCTCCGGCGGGTGAATTGCACTCTCTCACGTACCAATGCGAGGCTGGCTCGTTTCTTGATTCTTTTAGTTGCTGCAGAATCGATGTGATGCATAACCTTAGCAAAATTTGGAACAACATTCTCGGAACGACATCTCTTTAGAAAGGCAAGAGTACTTAGCAAACGACATCTACCGTGGCGCAACTTTTCAAATTTCTTCATGCTGCGATACATCTCCTCCCCGTAAAGGTGTATGATGTGATTCTTGAGTTTCTCCCGGCGTATTTGATAATCAAAATATCCACGGGTATGCTGCCGGTCTATAGTGTCCAACGGGCACAATATTTCGGCGATCAAACATGTCGCCATCATCAGGTGAACTGACGGACTGAGGAAACGACATCAAAACTCACCATGATATCTGACTCATCCAACCTGTGAGCTCAGTCCGTCAGTTCACCTGATGATGGCGACATGTTTGATCGCCGAAATATTGTGCCCGTTGGACACTATAGACCGGCAGCATACCCGTGGATATTTTGATTATCAAATACGCCGGGAGAAACTCAAGAATCACATAACAATAGTATTAATTTCCTTGATCTCACAATTACAAATCAGAATGGAAAACATAATATTTCTATTTATAGAAAACCCACATCAACCGACGTAATAATAAATGCTACATCATGCCATCCATTAAGATACAAAATGGCATTTTTTAAAACTATGATACATAGGATACTGAAATTACCTCTCCAACATGATGCAATACAAAAGGAAATTGATACATTAAAACAGATAGCAGTTGCTAACAATTATAACTCCCTTCAGGTTGATCTGTTATATCAAAAATTACAAGGAAAAAATGACGCTCTTATAAATTCCAAGAAGAGATTTACACAAATGACATACATGGGACCTATCTCAGATAAAATAAATAAATTATTTAAGAACACAAGCGTGACAATAGCATTTAAAACTAATAACCCCCTACAGATGAAACAAACACACAATTGGAGACTCAAACAGATACCAAAAGTCAGGTGTTTATAAAATAATATGTAATGACTGTGAGAAACAGTATATTGGCCAAACTGGCCGTAACTTTTTAACACGTTTCAAAGAACATACTACTGGTACTGCACGTATCAAATCAATATTTGGTCAACATCTTGATGGATACAATAATTCTGAGGGTTGCATTTCTAGCAATTTGAAAATATTACATACTGTGCCAAAAGGACCACTGCTAAATACCTTAGAAGAAATTGAAATTTTTTCACTTCACAAAAGTAATCCATTATCTGTTTTAAACGAACATCTTCAGTTCAAAGACAAACATTTCTTCAAGCTTTTCGATGATCTGCCTTAGAATGTTTACTCTTCTGTCCTTTGTTTAAAAAAAATAATTATATATAAAAAAATTTAAAAAAATTATATATATTTTTTTAATTATAAAGACTTTTAGCAAATATTTTATCTTTACATTGTAACTGTCTTTTACCAAACATTATTTTATGGTTGAATATCTGTTTTAGAATTTTTGCTTTTATGCTTTTAGACTGCATATTGCTAATTCATATTGTTTTATTTTTGACACTGGTTTATAATTTTATTGTTTTAAATTCTTTCATTTTTATTTGCTTATATGACTGGCATATAACTTGAGGAATAGCAATGCCTTAAATGAAAAAAAAGGGCTCCTGTAATCTACTTATCAACTTCATAGATAATATTTCATATATACGGACAACTACTTCGTATCGTATTTGGGCAGCATGTAGTATACATGTCAGCTACAGATTATTGTAGCTTACTCTTTTCGTTTCAATATAGACAAGTTGCTGCTCAATAATACATCGTCTGACGCCACAGTCTTTGCCATTCTACTTCGCAACAACTTCGTTGGAAAGAAGCCTACTGCCACATCTTTGCACTGGCGTTTGTCCTCACCATGGCAACCACTAGTTCGACTATCGACTTTACAACAACTTCAGTGAAAAAAGCCTGCTGCTTCATCTTTGCATCGGCGTCTAACTTCACCATAGCAACCAGTGGTTCCAAATGGTTCACTGACAGGCCCATGTACTGCCAAACCGAAGTTCACTTTCCTACATATTTAAATATTTTTAACGCTTCTTAACTGACAATAGCTGTTTAATAAGCTAAGTTTAGTGTCTATTTATTTCTAATTCTTGACAATGTTCTTTTAACTAAGAAATTTTAAATTGTAATTCGACTTATAACTCATTGGTTAATAATGACATCATGCAGTCAGAAGTGGGTGGAGCCTCCATTATATATAGTAAGACGTGCACTGGTTTCTCCAGTAGTGATTCTCCAACAGAAAGAGGTTCCTACTCAATGGTAATGCAACGTTTTTATAGCTTTATAACATTATGTATTTTGTTTAATGTATGTAGCCCTCTAATTAGAGCTTTGTATACAACTTATAGGTCTGAAGATGACCACAGTAGTGGTCGAAACCGGTCACCTTGTTAAATAAATTGTGATCAAGACTGTTTTTAATAGTAATTATTTATAAGACATTGATCACTGCTATTCCCGTAATGCATTCAAAAGTAATATATTTCTGTCAGTTCAGGATAGTGTTCTCCACCTCACCGAAGGATGTAGATATCGCCGAATTAGGAGTGGTACCCACAAGCAATGTTACTCCGCAGTTCTAAGAGAAACAGTAAACGTTTCACACAGACTTAAAACACCCCAGTCAAAGAAATTTCGCCTTTTAATGCACTTACTGTATTGTGTGTACGAAAAGAAAACTGGAAATATAAGGGATCGAAGCCAAAAAACGAAAACCGGAGTATTAGGCGAAGACAGATTCCATAAAGGACCGATATAAAAGTGCGATTTGGGAAACAAGAAGCTGTAGCAAATGTGCAAACAAGGCACATAGCGTTCGTGTGTTGAAGCAGATAGACAGGGGGAGAGGGTATGCTGTATCAGCAGTTTGGAAGGTACACATATTAGGAGAAATGTTGTAAAAATAGGAAATATCATGAGAAGTCACACTTGGCGTAAGTTTGAATAGCTAAATACACCAACGACATATTCCTTGGCTACCAGAGGTTGTATTATTCAGTAAAAGTAAAACGCGGGCGAGCAAAGGAAGTAACTGTGGCAGTTGTGCGGAGTTGTCTCAGCCAGAGAGAGTACTGTGTCATGGCTGAGTAAGGATCTGAGATGGTGGGTGTGCTGCCCACAGATTTCTGTTTTACATGTCCCGTAATGCGTAAGTGACGGTGGAGGACGCTCTGACGCGACTGTAAACAGAGACACCTCGTTTAAAATAAAAATGCTAATTGCGCTGATATTTTTACTGCAAGCGATAGTTAGTAATTACTCGTACAGTAGTGCAAAGTTGTCTTTGTGTTTACCAGTTTCTACGTCCAGAGTGAATTATCAGTCATGTGCTTAGTATTCTAATTATCCTACTCCCTCTACTGTCAGTTAAAAATTGTTCTTTATCAAAGCAAACACAAAATTGTACTGTAAAATTTCCGTTGTGTTTCATAATATCTATGTGCTGGTATCCAGGAAAGATTATCATTATTGCGTTCAGTGTTTTAATAAGTTTGCTCCCTCCGCTGGTAGTTGAAGTATATCATTAAAAAGGAAAAGTTGTAAACTAATGAAATTTAAAGATCGTGTACAAAAGTAAATTGTACGATGTACGAGAATGCAAAAGAGATGTCATAATATATGCTTGTGCGAGTTATTTGTGTTTGATTAAAAGCATTCTATACAGGTTGTGTCACTAACTACTGCCAGCAAGAATAACTCCGAAACTATGATAGGAGCTGAAAAGTTTGTAGGACAAAAGTTGCATGGGATAACAAGGCCATAATGACGTTGGTTTTTCGTTGATAGGTAAGGTCGATTCAGAGATGTGATGGTTTTTTTTTTTTTTAACATGATGCTATAGGTTGGTAATTTTCTGACAGCGGCTATCGAGATGAATCCAATGATGTGTAACAGCAAGGTCTTCGAAGGTCAACAAAGGTCAGAAAGGTGGCATGGACGTCCATTTACAGAAGGTGTTCGAAGCGATGACCATTGGTATCAATGCATTGCTGCAACCTTCTTATCATGGATTGAGTGGTATTCCTTATCAAATCAGCACTTATCGAAGTACATGCTCTGACAATTCTCTCCCACATATCTGCAGGTGTAGTTAGAAGGTCTTTATAAAAATTGTCTTTTACGAATCCCCACTAGAAAAAAATCCAAAGGCGTCAAGTCTGGCGAACGAGCCGGCCACGACACATCTCCTCCGCATCGAATCCAGCGTTTTGGGAATTGTCTGTGCAACTCATTTCTAGCCATCAGCAAAAAATGTGCCGGACACCCATCGTGTCGATACCACGTTCTGTTCCTTGTTCCTAAAGTTATTTCTTCCAATAACAGACCAAATGTTTCTTGCAGGAATGTGGTGTACCTCCTACCATTAAGATTTCCTACGATGAAATAGGGGTCTCTAATTCTGTCCTCCAGAATCCCACACAATACATTCACCGACCGCATCCATACTTCTTGATTCTTGGTGGAGACTGATATGGCAAGTATGATATTTATGACGATGCAGAACACAAACAACACTACTCTGTCTCAAGGCAGATTCTCCTGCGATTTGAAGCGAAATAACACAAGGATATCGAACCACAGTGGCAAGAGCACCAATTTCCGTTTCCTCGTTAGTAACTTTCCATTGACGGACATTTTTCCGATGCGTTAAAAATCCAGTTGTTCTCAATTTATTATACACATATTTAAAAGTACGACGTGTAGGGTGAGTATGTTGAGGATATCTTTCAGCGTATAAGTCTCTGTCTCTCAATTAATTTCTTCGTAAATGAGAATCATGTCCACTAGTTCTGCGAAGGAATATGTCATTCACATTCGCTTGATTCGACGATACTAGTCTTAACGTTCCTATAAGTATTGTATTTCGAAACCGTCGAATGACGTTTACATGTAATATTATGGCCCCCGTTGTCCCATGCAACATTTGTGCCACAGACTTTTCAGTTCCTATCGTACTTTAGGAGTTATTCTAGGTGGAAATAGTTAGCGACTCACCCTGTATAATTTCAAAATATTCCCCTACTGATTTATAAATATTTCATGAAGCGTATGTTCGCTGTGATAGATATGTAAGTAGGCTGTTTAGATTTTTATATTGGTAATGCCACGTAGCGCTCTGTATGAAAATCACTGGCTGTGCTGTGTGCAGTCTGTGGCTAGTTTGCATTGTTGTCTGCCATTGTAGAGGGGCAGCTGGATGTTAACAGCGCGTAGCGTTGCGCAGTTGGAGGTGAGCCGCCAGCAGTGGTGGATGTGGGGAGAGAGATGGCGGAGTTTTGAAATTTGTAATACTGGATGTTATGAACTACTATGTATATTATGATTTTTCAACACTATTAAGGTAAATACATTGTTTGTTCTCCATTAAAATCTTTCATTTGCTAACTATGCCTATCAGTAGTTAGTGCCTTCCGTAGTTTGAATCTTTTATTTAGCTGGCAGTAGTGGCGCTCGCTGTATTGCTGTAGCTTGAGTAACGAAGATTTTTGTGAGGTAAGTGATTTGTGAAAGGTAAAGGTTAATGTTAGTCAGGGCCATTCCTTTGTAGGGATTTCTGAAAGTCAGATTGCGTTGCGCTAAAAAAATATTGTGTGTCAGTTTAAGCACAGTCATGTATAATTGTTCTGAGGGGACGTTTCAGATAGATTAGACAAGACCTGCATACTCAGGAATTTCACTGTTGCATGGACAACGAATCCTATATTTAAAAATAAGGAACAAAAGTTTAATGAGCAAAAAACCGTCTGTCAAGTAACATGAACAGGCAAACTGCTGCGCAGTGATTTATTTCAGCTCATGATTTTTGCAGTGCAGTCAGAGAAAAGCCGAGTTAGCCGTTGCCAAATAAGGAACAGCTGTACGGCCTAAACGAACATTTTGAGAGAGAATTAAGATCAGTTTTGATTTAGAAACTTTCATATAAATTCAGCAGCTGCATTTTTCTAATAGGAGCACATTTACATTACGTAACGGTTAACCATTGTGGAAGACAGATTGTTCATGGTAAAGCCATCTTGAATATTCCTGTGAACCATTATTCATATAGAATTTAATTTTCTGACAGTCAGGTGCGTTTTAGATTAATCAGAATCTCATACATAAAAAAAGTAATTTGCAAGGATTTGTTTGTGTTCAAAAGTAGGGCAGCAGTAGAAGATTCTATATCAGACATTGCAACCAGAATTTTAGAACCTTTCTTTCAGATAGTTAGCGAGAGATTTGCTCACACACACATACAGAGCAGTTTGCCAATTGCGAAACAAAATCATATGAAACATCAACTGTAGAGAATAGACAGGAGCAGAGAGGGAAAATGGCGTTGGAACACAGCGAGGTGGGATGTAAAATACGTGAATCCATGCTGTTTACAGCTAGATATAGCGTGATGTGAACACAAAGAACGCAGCAAATCAGACTTCATTCACTAAAAGCTGTTCAATGATTATCATCCCACGAAGCATTTAGCTTTGAAGATTAGCTGATAAAATATTGACAACAATGTGGTTCCTTTTATTCCACGTAAGATATTACGGATGTGATTACGGAGAAGTACATTTGAATAGCACAGAAGTGACGACCTCTAGTGTGTACTAAAAAGTATGCAATGCTCTGAGCAATAGGGTTCCAGTTAAGCCACACTTTATTATCAGAACTTTCCCGGCATTCACTGAAAACTGGTAGTTGTGTTTCACTTCACTCTGAAATGAGTGTCCCATTAAAAGATTGAGACAGCTAATGGACCACACCGAGTTTCCAAGTACCTGATAAACCTGAGCGGGAACCTTACAGGCATTCCCAGTAGAAACTAACGGACATTCTGTTGAGCTGGTGGCATGTTGGCGACTCTGCAATGCACAGAACAGAAACCTGGACGCATTCGCGAAAAGATGGCATGCGAGTGTCTAGGGAACTTGATACAGACAGTGACTGGTGCCTCGAGTCGTGTGAGACTGCCGTGGGAACATCTTGTCTCGATACTGGTCGCCGTTGAGTGATTCTCTGGAGTGGGATCGAAGTGGTTGGGAGTCTGTAACGTCGAATGACAGGGTGGAGCTACTTAATTTCTGCCCTTTATTGTGCTACAGTGGAAAATGAGACCACCATTAATATGGTGACACTATGGTAAATTCAGCGCCATCAAAAACAGGATTGGGAGGGGGGGGGGGAATAAGAAGAAAACTCCTGAGCGCGGTCCTTAGAGGGGATGGGATTGGTTGATCTGAAGGCACTGTAAGTGAAGAGGTGACTGTGTTTCAGGGTGGGCACTCTGACTTGGCATTCAGGGGACATTTCAGTCTGTCTCGTATTCAGTTTCCAGACTGATTGAGCCTTGCATTCATTCAAAGATCTACTGTCATTTTGTGACATCCACAGCTTCCGTTCATTGCCGGATGGTTCTTTCAGTCCACTTTTCCGATTGTGTTCTTGTTACCTGACCTACAACTGCAAAACTATAGCTTGTTTGTCACCCTTGCAGTTAAATTACTGCAGATAAAATACACCACATGTGCACTGGGAGACAGCAAACGATCGATTTGGATGGGACAGCTGCTCTGTACCAAATGTCGAGTGACGGTTTTTTCTGCAGAACGATTACTGAGAAAACATCGCACATGACGCGTGTTGAACTGTTCTCAGTGTCGCTTGTAAAGCCGCGACCGGATACAGAGAAATGCGAAGATAAAAGCCACCGGCTGTCTGTCAACAGCCGCGCGGCACCACGCAGCCTCAACTGCAGATTGACATCTCTGAATCGGCACACCTTCGTCTTCATGCACCACTGATTTCAGCATGGCAGATAAAATGGTCAGCTCCTCGCTACAAGTCTAATTGCTGAGCAGCGTCTTTCTCGTACTAGGTCTAAGAATTAGGATTATTTGTGGAATCCAAGCACGGAATAAACAATTACTGTTACACGGCTTTAATATTTAATAGCGTTATTTACTAGATAAATGCGACAACAGGGGATTACTTCATTGCATTTCTTCCCATATTCATTCTTTCAGGAAGGCCAGTGAACCAAGGTGCCCATGGAGAGCTTCTGTGAAGGTTGGAGCGCAGGACGGAGTGGAGGGAGGCAGAGCGACTGCGGAAGTAAGAAGACGGGTTGTGTGTGGGTAAGTCAGCCAGTAGGAGCTCTGCTGCCGAAGTCAGGGTTTCAGGTTGGAGTCTAAAACTCGTAGCATTGGATCAGATAGACAGCAAGCTTTTTATGGGTACACAGTGTGTTCCATAGTGGAAGATTCGTCTGCGTGTTGGCAATGGTTTAATTAATTAACTTCTTATTTCTATCACGAAACCTGGATGGTTATAATGTGCTTTTTAACTTTCTGTTTACTCCATTTCCTTTCCTGCAATTCATATATACTTGTTTGAACTGTGTATTTACCAGGTTGGAAAATTCTGTATGATTGAAAAGTATATTTACGTAACCACAAAATTAAGAAACAACAGTTCTGCTCGGAGCCTTTGAAATGTAACAACATAATTCATTTAAAACTTACCCCACACCGTATCTTGCTGTTCCTGGCAACCAGGTCCTTCCTCAATCCTTCAAGCAGAGCCTTGACAGCGTGTTTGCTGGCGTAGTACATCGAGTACAGTTGATCGAATGGCTTGATATGGCCAGCTATACTGAAAACAAGAAAAGAGAAACAAATTTGTACTGCCTGTACTATATGGATACAGATTATACACCAATTAAGTCGGCAAGGTTTGACCACCAAACATGAATAACTTTCACAATTCGTATTTTATTTAATTAGTAGGAGATCGCATTTTTTTAGGGGGGCGAGAGCTAGCGAATTATTATCCGTTTCTTGGTTGATACTGGGTAGCCTCATACTAACATTTCTGTGGAGATGCAAGCTTGAAAGTGTAATTTTGTGACAGAAAGGCGAAAGTGGGACTTCACGGTCCCTGTGATCGACATGGAACAAGGGCTGCTGGGAAGCCAGTTTCCTGGATCTAAAAGGAGAATGCTGGTAGTTTACAGCCGAAGACAGTCGCCTCATCGTGAGGCCGGTGGAAAGGGCTTCTAGTGATTGACCTGTGGTCGCTAAGGAGGCTTGGGCGAGATGACGCTGAAAGCACGAGATTGCAGAGATAGAATCTTACAAGTGCCATGAGCAGCCTTTTTTAGCATAAGGAATGCACGTGGGATGCCTGCCGTAAATGCGTGATAACGGCCGAAAGACGTTCTTATGCGAAGTGCCAAGCCCCATTCCTGCCAAAAGAAACAGAAACGTATTTGGTTAGTTCAACTGCAGATGGAGGAGGGCTCATAATTTGTTCTAGAAGCTTCTATTGACCTGAACATGAGCTGAAAGAGTCTGACTGATAGCTTCATGATGTCTGGAGTGGAAGGTACTCCATTTTTAACGTGAGCTGTTATTGGCTGTAAGGAGAAGTCACACCGATGACGCGAGGTTTTGCTCTAAACTGGACGCTTCACGGCGGGGGCGCCTCTCTTGGTGGTGTCGGTAGGACATAATTGGCTACACAGCGATTTTGAGTGCTCTCTGGTGAGTGTTGGTGAGTGATACACTTAGGTGAATAGCGTTTTGAGACATTGCTGGCGAGGTGTCAGAGAAGTGTCTCAGCATTTGATTCGAATGTGCTGATGTCTCTGATCCTGGCTTATAAGGAAGTAGAATTTTTAAATCGTGTCCGGCATTACACGGAAGTGGCCTCGACCCCAGGAGCTAGCAGACGCCATTTGACGTCCTCTGTGTGGTCGGAATTTTCTGCTACGCAACACACTTCGACTCTACGACCACTGGCACCAGTTCCCAGATAATTGCTGCAGAATCACAGAATTGAATTCAGCGATATACGCACCACGGCACGGCAGTACGTGCGTCAGCCGGCCGGAGTGGCCAAGCGGTTCTAGACGCTACAGTCTGGAACCGCGCGCCCGATACGGTCGCAGGTTCGAATCCTGCCTCGGGCATGGACGTGTGTGATGTCCTTAGGTTAGTTAGGTTTAAGTAGTTTTAAGTTCTAGGGGACTGATGACCACAGCAGTTGAGTCCCATAGTGCTCAGAGCCATTTGAACCAGTACGTGCGTTAAGTTACATTTCTTTGATCGCAGTGCCCTTTATTGTCAGTGCCAGTAAGGGTAGAGGCTTTATTAACTTCGATGTTAGTAAGTATCAGCTACTTAACTGTTTCCATCGTATAAGTGGAGACGTGATTTCGAGTCACGTCATAAACATTTTGCCAATCTGAAATTTAGATTCAAATTGTTCTGAGCACTATGGTGCTTAACATCTGAGAACCACTTAAATCTAACTAACCTAAGGACATCACACACATCCATGCCCGATGCAGGATTCGAACCTGAAATTTGGGTTGGTGAGTTGGATTCAACCATCTGTCTCAATAAATGTTCACTTTGCATTGTATCTTTGTGAGTTGATTTTATAATAAAATTATCAGTACCCGGTTGTTCTACTCTTCCTAGCATTAGACTCCAGTCACCGATCTTGGTCAATTTAGAGTGGAGTTTGTTACAACTTGGGGATTACCGCAGCTGGGGACTCTCAGTGGCAAGGCTAATTTAATTCACTTATTAGGCGTTACCACACCATTGCCATCACGTCATTTACTGCCATCACACGTAATCACACGCAATTGGCACTGAAGTGACAGGGACCTTATGAACACAAGTCTGTATTTATCTTTATTTTCTCTCTTTAAAATACGTAAACTTGAGTGTGATACTGAAGAAGGTCCATATCCCTACATACCAACCATGGGAACGAAACAGAGGGGTACGTGTAAGGAGAATGTTTGATAGATTCGACATGTGCAGGAATTGATACACCAGATGTGCAGTACATAGAGTCCCTCCGTGGAGATTTTCGTTGATGAATATTACGAATGCTACTTTCAACTCTGCAGTATGTTGTTGGTCGTAACAGTGAGCAAGTCACAGTATTTAGCACTACTGGGCAATGGTTTTGGCACATGATGCGTTAGTACACAGATACAGCAAAATGCATGGAGCTCTACAGAGAGTAGGTTACGAAGATCTGTAGGTTACAATAATTGAGCGCCTTCGTTTCTATAGTGAACAAAACAAGTATACCATATTTTTTTTAAATTTTTTGCTAAATGGCCCTACACAGGGCAGGGAAGGTGCCTCGCATTTAAGTCTTCTCTATGTTGCGGACTTGATACCATCTGTCATGCACTTCGTCAGGTCTAGGCGAACAACTTTTAATGCTCCGTCGATATGGGGGTTACTAGTTCAGTTTAACAATGATCATGTTAGAAAATCAACAGTGACCTTGAATGAATTATTCTGGCTTGGGCCTTAAAATAAACAAAGAAACCACAGGAAATTTTCATGGGGATCGTTGGACTGGGATCTAAAATCCACACCTCCACCTTTTCTATCCACCACACCGTCTCGCGCAATGCGAATTTTCCTGTTTCCTTACATGCATGAGAATTCTACATCGTACCCGAACGCTACATTACTTTCACAGACGCTGTCTTATAAGGGAAGTGAAAATAGATCCGTTGTAGCGATTCCTTCAATCGGGAAAACCGGATATAATGGAAATATTTTCTTCTGACAGTCAAACTTCTGACATCTTGGGTTGTTGGGTGTTCTGCCGGATATCAGCGTCGTACTTGCACGATATTTCGGTCACGTAGCTCGTGACCTTCATCAGGTGCGACCTGAGACTGCTTCTCGAGTGGACCTGGTCCAATATTAATGTCTATGGGCTTCCCCCTCCACCAACGGCTGCAGGCGCTTCCTCTGTGGTCCGCGCCCATTCCAGAACCAGAGACATAGAGATGGAAAACGAGCCTCTGACGGACTGCCAGGCGTACCAGACCGAAGATGGAACACCCAGAAGTGGGATTGGTGGGCGCGGACCGCAGAGGGAACATCCAGAGCCGCAGCGGACGAAAAACGGAGCGGGAACGCTCCAGCAGGTCGCAGGGAATGGGCGCGGACCACAGAGGAAGCGCCTGCAGCCGTTGGTGGAGGGGGAAGGCCATAGGCCTAAATACTGGACCAGGTCCACTCGAGGAGCAGCCTACACGCCTGCGCCGTCTGCAGCTCATACAAAACAAGGTACTCAAAATCATAAGCAATGCTCCACGATACACACGCATCGCGGACCTACACCGGGAATACCGACTTGAGACTCTAACGGAGGTAATCCACAAACTCACCACAAGACTATACAGAAACTCCAGACATTCGCAGAACCCGTTTATTCTGAATCTGGGGAACTACGACCACAACCATAGATGGAAACATAAAAGACCAAAAGACATACTTGCAAGGACAAAACATCTATGGTCAAGCTTACGCAAACATAACGGCACAGGCGAGCCCCTGTTAATCAGACGCATTTACTGGATATCCAGCTGAAATACACTGCCGAATAACTGGCACCACACAGGGAAGCCGTACCGTACACTGCATGCAAACAAGCTCCACACATCCCCCACACAGTGAGATGATCTATGGCCGATCTCCCACTACTGTATAACGATCTTGATTGTTCCAGGAAAGTAGCAGCCGCAGCAACTGGGACACATCGCCATCGCCTGTCACGGTAATGATGCATGATACCTATACTAACAAATCCAACCTTGCATGAGCTATCGCAGCTAGTAAGCCACTACTGGTCTTACTACCCATCCCACTGTCGCAGAGGCTTTTTTTCCACGGCACGAGCCATGGCACTTTTTTCCCTCTGCTCTTCAAATCGCTACCCTCACTCGCGTTTCGTCCACTATCTATCACCTGATGGACCGTGTTAATGCGTAGCCTTACCCAGACGCACGGACAACATCACAGCCCAGCATCCTGTGATCCACCTACTAGATAACTAACATGTTTACGGAGGTGACAGTAGAACTTTTGGTTTGGTCACCACGTTGGTGCGGGCGTGGAGGGGCCCCATCTCTAATTTACTCGAGGAGCAGTCTCAGGTCGCACCCGATGAAGGTCACGAGCTACGTGACCGAAATATCGTGCAAGTACGACGCTGATATCCAGCAGAACACCAGACAACCCAAGATGTCATTAGATCGCCGGGAAAGCCTGAAGAGTTAAATCAAACTTCTTATCTACACCGGTGCCCAAAATTCAAGCAACAAACAGAAATAGTGCAAGATTGCGTTAATTTTGCAACAAAACAATATAAACAGGTGACAGTAAAGTAGAAACAACGTAAAAAATACAGAACGTAAACAACTGCACCATTTATAACGGTAGACAAATATGTTCTTCGTTTTTTCCAACATATCGCGTTTTCACACACATTCCGACAACTAGTTAACGTGCTTAGCATCGGGTGTTACCACCTCTGGCAGCAATATATGTCTGACTAAGAGTGGTGATGCTGTGAATGATGTCATCAGTCTCATGTTGAGGCAATAACGCCAATTTCTCCTGTAGAGCTGCTCGGAAGTTTTGGAGAGTGGTTGGTGGATGCTGACGTCATACAACCTGTCTTCCTGGCGCATGCCAGGCATGTTCTATGGGACTCAAATCGGGGAGCGAGCAGTATTATCCGCTTACAAAAGAATATCAATCATCCGTGCTTTAAAGGTCGAGCATTGTCATCCATCAGTAAGAAGTATGGGCGCACAGCACCTCCCAACAACTGCACATGAGGTCCCAAGTTCTCGTCGCGAAAACTGACATCAGATAAACATTGCCTTTTCAGTCGTACAATTTAATGAAGAGATGTTGGAGTAGTCAACGTAATCCCTGCCCACATCATTAGGAATCCTGCTCGATACCACTCTCTTTCCTCAATGTTTGGATTCCGAAAATGCGTTCTACGCTCCCACCCGATGCGTCTGCGTCGATAATCACTCTCCAGACCAGAGCGGGACTCATCTGTAAAAAGACCATTGGCCCACTATGGCATGTTGATGGCCCTTCTGAGAAGACGCGTCAGAGGTACACATACAGCAGGTGTCAGACAGTAAAGGCTTGTATGCTGCAGCCTTCTACACAGCGTATGCCTCGCTGCAACACGTCCAGCAGGTGCTGCAATGCCAGCTGCCGTGCACTACTAAGGCGGTCCGTCGTGCTCTTACAGCCAAATAATGGTTCTCTCTTTCTGATATTACACATGGTCGGCCCCGCCCTGATCATCGGGATACAGTTTCGATCTCTATATACAACAGTTCACATTAAGCCATAGACGTACATTAATTTACGACTGTCCCGTTTGCGTTCATTGTACGGCTCTCCACTGCAGAGAGTCTGATAGGCGACTTCTCTGTGCCGCACTGCACCGTACTCCTCGACTGCAGATGTTGGACTGCTCGAGAAATACTACCTCGTTTGATGGGTGCTCTGACGTCATCGTTGGTGTGCTTGTCTGTTGACCGGAATACGATCCTTGATGCAGATCACCATTGTACGGATATCTGTTGACATTTTGTATGATTATATCGTGAATTAGACACAGGACGGGAAAAATAGTGGTTTGTTGCTTTAATTTTGAACACCAGTGTAGACTGCGGAGATATGAGTCAGCTTTCATGTTCGTTAATAAACACACAAAAATACAAGAGCTTCTAGCCATTTTCTAAACATGAGACGTTGTTTGGAAATTGAGCAACGAAAACGCCCAACAACAACAAAACATAATCGTAATGAATATTTTGTAAATTGGGCAGTTGTTAAATTTTGCATCAAGTGCAGATAAAACTAAGGTTCAGACGAGTTCGGCTGTCATAGACAAGAGATTACCGACCGTCACTCACACACACACACACACACACACACACACACACACACACACACTACCACTTAACTATTGATACCACTGTTAATCATTACTGTTAATTAACAGTAATGATTAACAGTGATGTCAATAGTTAAGTGAAAACGAAGACTATAAACTCTAAAAATAAAACACCAACTACAAATCTTCAAGTGTTACTGTGGTGTCACCGCCAGACACCACACTTGCTAGGTGGTAGCTTTAAATCGGCCGCGGTCCATTAGTACATGTCGGACCCGCGTGTCGCCACTGTCAGTACTTGCGGACCTAGCGCCACCACATGGCAGGTCTAGAGAGGCGGACTAGCACTCGCCCCAGTTGTACGACGACTTTGCTAGCGACTACACTGACGAAGCCTTTCTCTCATTTGCCGAGAGACAGTTAGAATAGCCTTCAGCTAAGTCCATGGCTACGACCTAGCAAGGCGCCATTTGCCTTACAGTGATTGTAATTAAAGTCTCATTTGTATCGTCAAGAGCGATGTCCCACAATGATGGATTAAATATGAGTATTAACTTAGATACGTACTTTTCTTTAGTGCATTCATAACTTATCCTGTTTCAGAGTACGCGCCAGTCGGCGTGAGTTGACGCGTGCCCTTTCGGTAACTTCACCCTGTGTCTAGACTGTCTTGTCTAGACACAAGAGTTACCTTAACCCAGATAAGAACTATACTGTTTGTAAAAGATGAGGTAGTGTTTGTTATTTCGGTAGCTATAAATATGTCCCGGTACTTAGAGAACCAGGTATTCGGGAAACAGAAATCATTTTATTATTATATTCAACGGCAGTACACAGTGATATCGTCACCTGTAATTGTACTGTCCGAATTGTAAAGAAGGTAGCTAGTCTTCTAATAAAGAACGCTAGACGCGGTGTAAGGCTAAGCCCAAAAGGAAAAGTATCACGCACGTGTATATCCGTGTACGAAAATTTGCAATAGTGTGTTTACGAGATGACATTGCTTGTGGTTTTTCAAACCAAGATTCAATTTGTATATCACGAAAAATCATTTCTAGTTTTATGGCTGGGTAGATAATCTACATATCCTGAAAAAAATATATTTAATGATGTTCATTTTTCTGCTCTGAGAATTTGGTGAACGTGAAAAACCGAAATAGTTATGATAGCTCTCAACAAAAAAAATTTGAAAAACAGAGTACAAGATTACAAATATCTGCAACCTAACAGCTAACTTCAAATCAGGCGTAATGCAACAATATACTTCAAGCTGTGTGGTAATACGAAGCTGGTTTACTAAGTGTAGTAAAAAATCAAGGGAAAAAGTTTGCTCGGTAAACAACTCACCTTATTCTCGACGTTGTCTCCTATGAGGGACACACACTTGGTCCAGCGATCTTCCAGCTTTGTCATCCCATCAATAGTAAGAGGTTCTGTCAGACTCTGCGAAATATGCGTTGACTGCGGCTGTCACTTTTTCATTTGTTGAAAATTCCTTCCCAGCAAGCCAAAATTTCAATTTAGGGAACAGGAAAAAGTAACTTGGAGCTGAGCTTGGTGTACAAGGCGAATGAGGAAGCAGTTCAAAGCCCATTTCACGCCATCATCCTTGATGTGTGGTATGGAACATTATACTAGTGAAAGAGCACTTCTTTTGTGTGCCAGCCTAGGTTTTTCTTCAGCCAACACAAGTCTCAAACGATCCAGGAATGAAGCATAATAGGGTTCAGGTTCGGTTGTACATTTTCCCAAGTAATCTATGAGGATTATTCCTTGAGAATCACAACAGACAGTTGGGCACTGGAGAATTCTGAACCGATCTCATTGTACATTGCAACATATATCTTCTATATGACGAAGAGGAGTCCTGTAATCCAAGAACTGTCAAGAAACTTATTACTTCCTCCCTAAGGTATCTCGTGAAATGATCTTCATGTCAGAGCTATGGCAGATGTCAGAGCAGAATTCAAGCATAGGGCGGTTTTGAGGTACCAGAGACAATGATTCTCACGCGGTACTTGATGTCGACGTTTATCGGAAGCTAAATGCTGAATGGCTGTATTTTTAAGAATACCTCTATACAGACTCACAAGACGATAAAGTATCGCTATAGACGCTTTGAGGTCTACCTGCATATGTGGATGACGAAGCCGTCGTCGACCCCCCTGTCGAGCATGCTCTGGACGGCCTCCCTCGTGCAGACGGACAGCCCCAGGACGTTGACGTCCAGTGTGTGCCGCCACTCGGCTGTCTGTCCAGCTGGGAACACACCATGCCGCCATCATCAGTCAGCAATAAAGCGAAGGACGAGGAATGTACTGGAACCGTGTCAACTGACACATCATTCGAAAAGCTTATGCTATTAAAGTTACTGATCCTGTATACAATGAAGCTACTCAGATAAATTTTAAATGTAGTGACAGAGCATCGTCGTTTAAGCTTATTCTGTAACCCTTGTCGCAAGAAGTCGAGTGCACAGTGTTGTATCTACGTCTTCACGGCCAATTTATGTCACCAGTATCATCAATTTCAGACGCTGAAGACTGTCTTCCACAGGGTCCAACCTGTAAAAGTCGGAGGGTGTCACATCTCGACTGTGCGATGCGTAAGGGTTCATGATCCAGTCTAAGAAGAGGTCAGATTAGTTACCAAAGATTCGTGCGGTTTTGCATTACCATTGTGAATTTGGATTGCTTCCGTGTTCTTGTGTAATCTCTTCGTGGTAATGACGCCTTTATGCTTGTGAAAGATGAAAGTGTCTCTCGTTATTTATGAACAGCGGCATTACAGAAAATCAAGAAACGCGTCCTTATCATTACAAAAATAGAACTAATGTTTTTTTTTTTTTTGCCGCTAGCTGCCTCTTACATTTGTTTAGTATTCTGAAGGAGATACGTCGCTTCTACCCGGACCTTTTTCATTTTGGATTATATACAGGGTGGTCGGAAACAATCTGAAAAGCTTTTGAGGGTGTAGCAGAGTAGGCTGAGGTGAGAAATACTTGTTAGGAAAAGAACTCGATATGTTGCACCGTTTCCGAAATAGTAAACACTGAAGGTCCTTGAGCACGCAAATTGAAGCTGCCCTCCAGATGCAATTAGTATCAGTTGTTATAGCATGGATGCCAGCTTTCGAGACTGCTCAGCCTTCAGCTCTGGTTCGATCCTTACTGCCGTCCTATGTCCAATTATTGTGTCGCTTTCTTGCTCGGTATTCCGGAAACAAACAAACACGTTTGGCGACGCTGCCTCTGGCGGGTCTCTTCAAGTCGCGACGATCTGAATTCCATTGTCTTTTATTCGGACACGGTGCAACGTATCGAATTATTTCTCAGCACAACTTACCCTGCAACAGCATTTACACTGTTTCTGACAACTCTGTATATTCACGATTCGTCACCGCCAGTAGGTGGGATCCAACCATATCTTTATTGGCTCCCAATACTTGAAAACTTCTCTTTATCAGTCTCAATCCAATAGGTTCACACTTTCTGGTAGTTGAAATTTTCTTCCACACTGCGCAATGCTTATGGAACGCAGACCATGTTTTTAGAAAGCTCTCAGCAATGCGTTTTAAGGGGTTCACACGTTGTGAGACAGATATACGTAAGAATTCTGCTCGACGTACGTTTACTGACATCATGCCAGCAATTTGGCGGTGAATTTCACATCTTACATGTAAGAGAATCATACTGTGTTGTGTGAACGATGGCGAACCCAGACACTCCGGAATAAATAATTTAGAACAGTCACACAACCTCAAAGTTGTCCTCTGTCATGTTACCACATAAATCTAAGAATATACGGATACGCGGTAGCTGCTAATGGGACTTTGTGATCACTCGCTGGTCTTCCGGATAATCCGTGCTCCAAAATTCAAAGCTGAATGACGGCTCGGAAGTTCTTAATTGGCAAGAGCCGTCCTCTCTGGTCGAGCGGCTCTAGGTGCTTCAGTCCAGAACCACGCGGCTGCTACAGCCGCAGGTTCGAATCCTGCCTCGGGCATGGATGTGTGTGACGTCCTTAGGTTAGTTAGGTTTAAGTACTTCTAAGTCTAGGAGACTGATGACCTGAGATGTTAAGTCCCATAGTGCTTAAAGCCATTTCAGCCATTTCAGCCATTTTGAATTGGCGACAACAGGAAAGAATTTTTTTCCACAAAATATTAATAAAAAGGATTTTTCTTCACTTGCGAAGATTTCCAATCACACAGTAACCATTTGGAATTAACATTTTTCGTCACGTATACTTAAAAATAATATTTGACTGGGCTCTGGCTCTGAGCACTATTGGACTTAACTACTGAGGTCATCAGTCCCCTAGAACTTAGAACTACTTAAACCTAACTAACCTAAGGACATCACACACATCCATGCCCGAGGCAGGATTCGAACCTGCGACCGTAGCGGTCACGCGGTTCCAAACTGACGCGCTTAGAACCGCACGGCCACACCGGCCGGCATTTGACTGGGGAAAACATCTGAAAACCTATCACGAGCTTCTAGAATCCACTGCACGCAGAGCCGCCGCTGTATTGCTTTCCAAATGTGGACCAACAGACAATTGATCAATATGTTTTGGCTCATAAGTGTGTGTAAAATACGTGATATTTACTTAATAAGATTTTACCAATTGTTGATAAGGCATGGAGGAAAGTAATAACTATCTGAGATCAGAGATAATGCTACCGAAAGGCAGTGTATTCTGGCGATAGCAACGCTATATTAATCTGTGTCGCCTACCAGGATAACTGTCTAGGCCTGTACAGCACACATCTTGGAGACTCATTCAAACCCCAGTCAGGTCAGCTCAATCTTGCGCCGCTACTTCTGCTGTTAATCAACGGACGACAGCCCTCAGTAACATGAAATGTATTCGCAGCTGCGATTATGGGCAAACATCAGCTGTATAATGGGATGATTGTAACTGTCGTTGTACGGATATTACTTCAGATCAGAACAAAGCAGACTAGCAAGTGGGCTTTACCTGAAGCTAATTCCACAGATTCGGAAACTGTAATACGCTGGTATCCCCCTCATCCCGCAGCACTACATTGACTGAAATTGTCAGCCTGTGTCCCAGTTCGACGTAGTTCCTGCTTATACGTATATAGGACGAAATTAGGCCTCCCTCGTGTGTGTGTGTGTGTGTGTGTTTGTGTGTGTGTGTGTGTGTGCTAAGAGATTCCTCCTGTTTATTTTTCGTTCAAATTCCGTGAGCCGTGAACAACAGCTACATGTCCTATCTCTAGTCTCAACAACTGGTTTATCTCGCAGTGTGTTTGCCATTTCAATATGGCACTGCCTTATCTGCCCGACTGTGAACGCCTAATACTATTAGTTTTCTTTGGCTACGCGGTGTATAGCTAGGCTCATGATATGGCTTACCTCCACACACTGTCTTTGCTCTTTCATCATGGAACTGCCTCATCTGCCATGTTGGAACGTCGTAGACGGCTGGTTTGCTTTCGGCGTTTTCCCAGAGTAGCGTATGATTCTTTTCATTGTCGTACCTGCTGCCTCTTTTCCTCTTTCACTGACTGAGCCTATCAGACTTAGTGAACTGAACAATGCTTTATCGAAAATTGTGTCAATATTGTGTGACAGCTTTACTTCTAATGCTACACGCAATTTGTACAACAAAAGTGAGTAGTAGTGGCTTCTGTGAAGGTGCGCAAGCGCGATCGTACTGGCGCCACTTCCGCGCGCGTTCCATCGATTCTGGCCCTCGTCGTATCATCTTTGCTTGGCTGAGTGTTACCTCTGGAGCTGTGAAGTAAGGAGTGGTGTATGGAAGACGGATCTGGACGGGTGTGTCTGATTACCCGGCGTACTGACGGTAGCAGAGAGTCGAAACCTTTGACCGTTGGTCCATGGGTGCCCGCCTTTTCCTGCAGCGTTTACTATTGCTACCGGTGAGCTGAGAGGGCAAAGAGCGGCACTCGTCGCGAAATGCATCAGTTAGTTGCGGTGGGCTAAATACACCGAGATCTACTGAACCTCTTGTTAGCAGCTACGAGCAGGAGGGCAGTATTATCCAGCGCCTACTTGGAGTCCTGAAGCTATTTGCCTCCTTCGCATTTATGTGAAATCAAGTACGAAGACTATTCAGTAACTACTCTACTTAAAGACTGTTAATTCTCCTCCGGTGCTAACTGGCCAGGAATCCGGTTCTTTTATGCCTTTCAGTGACATCTATTGGTCCTGTGTGTGACAGTCTGAAGGTTTCTTTAAGCGCCAAGCTTGTGTTTTTCAGTGGTAATCTGGTACCTGAAATCACTGTTATCATCGAGTATTTGATACTACTGAGTGTGATTTTTGTTTGTTGTAGACCTTATGGGCGACAATCTGCCATTTGGTGCGTAGCAAATTACAGTGTCTTTTAGTCACCAAGACGTCCCAGTAAAGGTGTAAGTTTGACTTTTTTTGTCTTGTTTCAATTATTATGTGATTTTTCTTTTAAATGACTTTTTACATTGTTTCTTGTTATTTGTAGGAAGGTTAACTTGCAATATTATTTGTGCGGGGTGCTGCTATACTAAAGTTTTAATAGTTGGTTTCCTTGGAAATAATTTTAAACGTCAGTTTAAATACTACTGTGTATATTAATATCTGTCAAACTTGTCTGCTGTTTGTCGTTTGGTATATCTTGACAGCTTTGTATAGGCAGCGGTTGACGCGTTGCTGTTCTTCTGGTCCGATGCAGGGACGCGTCTTCCTTCTGCAGCCGGCCGTGGTGGCCGTGCGGTTCTAGGCGCTTCAGTCCGGAACCGCGTGACTGCTACGGTCGCAGGTTCGAATCCTGCCTCGGACATGGCTGTGTGTGATGTGCTTAGGTTAGTTAGGTTTAAGTAGTTCTAAGCTCTAGGGGACTGATGACCTAAGATGTTAAGTCCCATAGTGCTCGGAGCCATTTGAACCATTTCGGCTTCGGCGGCTTTCCCGTCATCGCCCGAGGGCTAGGTGTTGGCAGGTCACACACACTTCTGTGGATCTCCCATTTCAACCTCAGGCTGAGCAGTTTATTGCCATTCTTTTGGTATCATGGCTTTGGTCATTTTGAGAAAGTAATTTTGTCAGTGTTTCTGTTATTGTAAGATCCTTGTGAGAGTGTGATGAAAGCCTTTGGGCAAACCGAGCAGAGTGTTTCTCGATTTCTTTAAGAAATTATGGGTTTAATTGTGATTATCATTTTAAAAGGGGCCCGGTAGTTTATTTTGTTTTAGGGGCCCAGTAGCTTATTAAGTACTTGATTTGTGTCTAACAGCCTTGTAGCCAATCAGTGGAGTATTACAGTTTGCACGGTTTTCACACGACGATTGCGTTTGGCCAGCTTGTCCTTTTCTTGTCTATATGGGAGCAGAATAACAATGTCTTATGACACCAAAGTGTTGTCGTTTGCCTTACGCTCCACATTATTGTTAGTAAAAGGAAGATTTAACACGATTGTGTACCAACTAGTATGGCTAATAGACTTTGGACACCAACATTATATGTACTTGTGTCCAATGTTTGCCTCGGAGTAGGTCTGGAGTTTACTGTTGCAGTGGAGATGTACGCATTTTAACGTCCTTTATTTGACGATTGTTGAACTTTAATTCAAGTCCTGTTGTGGGATTAGCCCACAGTTATGCTGCTAGACGACCGGGCGCAGCCCTGCCGCCCGTTTATTTCATCAGTTGTTTGTAATCGGTGTGTGTGAATTCCTAAGGAACCAAACTGATTAGGTCATCGGCCCCTAGACTTACACACTACTTAAACTAACTTATACTAAGAACAACACACACACCCATGCCCGAGGGAGGACTCGAACCTCCGGCGGGAGGGGCCGCTCACTCCGTGACATGACGCCTCAAACCGCGCGGCAGTACGGGCGCCCTTGTAATCGGGCCATCACTGTATTGCACGGTTGACATGTTCTTAGAGTACCACTTGTAATTTTACGTATAGTGCAAATGTCATTATGCATTGCGATATTACTTCAAAAACCTCAATTATTTGTATTAATTTGACAAGATTCTTGGTAACTGTTAGTTGGTTTATAATAGAATACTTCCTCTGGGTCTCAAACATATCACACGAGATAAACAATACATCCAGGCGTGGCCAGGGAGAAACAGTAAGCGTAGAAGAACCTTTACAGCACCGGTTCTGTGCGTAATTTACCACCTGTCCATACAAACTATAAATCTCTTCCCAGATTCTTTGCAACTTCATGACGTCTCAAGGTCCTTACTTGAATGGAGACGAACTGTAGCTCACTTACTTGTTGGAAGGTTTTCTCTGCAAACGCCGGCGCTGTTGATAAGAACATCGACCCCTCCTAAATTCTCTTTGATCCATTTGAATGCGCGTAGAACATTCTCCTCGCAGCTGACGTCACACTGCAATGGATAGAGAGTACCCGGAGCGTCTTTTAGTTCTCGAGCCTGCAAGAAATAAACGACAGATTTGTCTAATCTGCAAGGGAGAGAAGAAGAAAGATCATTAGGAGATAGATCAAGTTTTCCATTTAACAAACTTCAATCCTACACAAGTGAGTGTCGTAATTCCATAAACAAAGAAGCTGTTGCCACCAAGGATGATAATATTTTTGTGTCTCCCCCCAGAAGCTCGGAATTCGTGAAGATAGGTAGCCTCACTTACCTTGATCATATGTGTAAAGAAACTTAACATATTCATTCAATGTTAAGCTTTTACCACTGACTAATCGAATTAAAGCACGAAGCAGGTAACAACCAAAAACTTACATTTTCAGAATTCTTCAAAGAACTTAAAGCAAATCACACCAAGGCAGAACCAACTCAGCCCTCCAACGAGCTCTCGCTTGATACCTCTGGAGTCGCAAACGGCGGTAGTTTGGGGTCAGTGGACTTCACGCTACAGAATGTCTGGCTCGGTGCTGTCCTTGAGGCAACCCAATTGTAACGGTTTTTTGTGTCATCGCGGTGCCAACTGCTGCTCAAATGGCTGCTGCAGATGCAGTGCGATGTGTCGGAGACATACTCCCAAACAGATGGTGTTCCCTCTCGGTAATGCCACGTGGCCGTCGGGAGCACAGTCTTCTTGCGACAGTACATTCTCGTGACCTCTGCTCCCGACAGTCATGTACTGTGCTTATATCCCTGCAAGTCGTTCTGCAGGATTGCAGATAGAACCTCCAGCTCCTCATAGCCCTTTTACAGGACCTCGTTCAGACTCAGTGAGTTGTTCATAATGGCGTCTTTGTCCCTGTAGGGGCGACGTTGACTGACATAAACTCACCACGTCGAATCTCAAAGGCAACTAACCATTACGACCGTTACAGCGTGTATTTGAAGCCAACCCGTTTTGAGATGTCACAGTGGAACTACTAGCGCAAATCTTAAGTGACAGGGGCGAAATCTGAATCAACATCATCTTTCATATGAAGACACACGATTACCATCTTTCGTTAACGTCGCAAAACTACTTCTTGGTTTTGAGATTTCCGTCAGTGTATAGGACCACCTCTTCATCTGAACGGTAATCACAATTTGCATAGGATTTTAACTATATTCATTTTATTGTAATCCAAGTGGGTGCTCTTAACCTATTGTTATTGTTGTTGTGGTCTTCAGTCCTGAGACTGGTTTGACGCAGCTCTCCATGCTACTCTATCCTGTACAAGTTTCTTCATCTCCCAGTACCTACTGCAACCTACATCCTTCTGACTCTGCTTAGTATATTCATCTCTTGGTCTCCCCCTACGATTTTTACCCTCCACGCTGCCATCCAATACTAAATTGGTGATCCCTTGATGCCTCAGAACATGCCCTACCAACCGATCCCTTCTTCTGGTCAAGTTGTGCCACAAACTTCTCTTTTCCCCAATCCTATTCAATACTTCCTCATTAGTTATGTGATCTACCCATCTAATCTTCAGCATTCTTCTGTAGCACCACATTTCGAAAGCTTCTATTCTCTTCTTGTCCAAACTATTTACCGTCCATGTTTCACTTCCATACATGGCTACACTCCATACAAATACTTTCAGAAACGACTTCCTGACACTTAAATCTATACTCGATGTTAACAAATTTCTCTTCTTCAGAAACGCTTTCCTTGCCATTGCCAGTCTCCATTTTATATCCTCTCTACTTCGACCATCATCAGTTATTTTGCTCCCCAAATAGCAAACCTCCTTTACTACTTTAAGTGTCTTATTTCCTAATCTAATACCCTCAACATCACCCGACTTAATTCGACTACATTCCAACATCCTCGTTTTGCTTTTGTTGATGTTCATCTTATATCCTCCCTTCAAGACACCATCCATTCCGTTCAGCTGCTCTTCCAAGTCCTTTGCTGTCTCTGACAGAATTACAATGTCATCGGCGAATCTCAAAGTTTTTATTTGTTGTCCATGGATTTTAATACCTACTCCGAATTTTTCTTTTGTTTCCTTTACTGCTTGCTCAATATACAGATTGAATAACATCGGGAAGAGGCTACAACCCTGTCTTACTCCCTTCCCAACCGCTACTTCCCTCTCATGCCCTTCGACTCTTATAACTGCCATCTGGTTTCTGTAAAAATTGTAAATAGCCTTTCACTCCCTGTATTTTATCCCTGCCACCTTTAGAATTTGAAAGAGAGTATTCCAGTCAATATTGTCAAAAGCTTTCTCTAAGTCTACAAATGCTAGAAACGTAGGTTTGCCTTTGCTTAATCTTTCTTCTAAGATAAGTCGTAAGGTCAGTATTGCCTCACGTGTTCCAGTATTTCTACGGAATCCAAACTGATCTTCCCCGAGGTCGGCTTCTACTAGTTTTTCCATTCGTCTACAAAGAATTCGTGTTAGTATTTTGCAGCTGTGGCTTATTAAACTGATTGTTCGGTAATTTTCACATCTGTCAACACCTGCTTTCTTTGGGATTGGAATTATTATATTCTTCTTGAAGTCTGAGGGTATTTCGCCTGTTTCATACATCTTGCTCACCAGATGGTAGAGTTTTGTCAGGACTGGCTCTCCCGAGGCCGTCAGTAGTTCCAATGGAATGTTGTCTACTCCGGGGGCCTTGTTTCGACTCAGGTCTTTCAGTGCTCTGTCAAACTCATCACGCAGTATCGTATCTCCGCTTCCATTTCCATAATATTGTCCTCAAGTACATCGCCCTTGTATAGACCCTCTATACACTCCTTCCACCTTTCTGCTTTCCCTTCTTTGCTTAGAACTGGGTTTCCATCTGAGCTCTTGATGTTCATACAAGTGGTTCTCTTATCTCCAAAGGTCTCTTTAATTTTCCTGTAGGCAGTATCTATCTTACCCCTAGTGAGATAAGCCTCTACATCCTTACATTTGTCCTCTACCCATCCCTGCTTAGCCATTTTGCACTTCCTGTCGATCTCATTTTTGAGACGTTTGTATTCCTTTTTGCCTGCTTCATTTACTGCATTTTTATATTTTCTCCTTTCATCAATTAAATTCAATATTTCTTCTGTTAGCCAAGGATTTCTACTAGCCCTCGTCTTTTTACCTACTTGATCCTCTGCTGCCTTCACTACTTCATCCCTCAAAGCTACCCATTCTTCTTCTACTGTGTTTCTTTCCCCCATTCCTGTCAATTGTTCCCTTATGCTGTCCCTGAAACTCTGTACAACCTCTGGTTCTTTCAGTTTATCCAGGTCCCATCTCCTTAAATTCCCACCTTTTTGCAGTTTCTTCAGTTTTAATCTACACGTCATAACCAATAGATTGTGGTCAGAGTCCACATCTGCCCCTGGAAATGTCTTACAATTTAAAACCTGGTTCCTAAATCTCTGTCTTACCATTATATAATCTATCTGATACCTTTTAGTATCTCCAGGGTTCTTCCATGTATACAACCTTCTATCATGATTCTTAAACCAAGTGTTAGCTATGATTAAGTTGTGCTCTGTGCAAAATTCTACCAGGCGGCTTCCTCCTTCATTTCTTAGCCCCAATCCATATTCACCTACTACGTTTCCTTCTCCCCTTTTCCTACACTCGAATTCCAGTCACCCATGACTATTAAATTTTCGTCTCCCTTCACTATCCGAATAATTTCTTTTATTTCATCATACATTTCTTCAATTTCTTCGTCATCTGCAGAGCTAGTTGGCATATAAACTTGTACTACTGTAGTAGGTGTGGGCTTCGTATCTATCTTGGCCACAATAATGCGTTCACTATGCTGTTTGTAGTAGCTTACCCGTATTCCTATTTTCCTATTCATTATTAAAGCTACTCCTGCATTACCCGTATTTGACTTTGTGTTTATAACCGTGTAGTCACCTGACCAGAAGTCTTGTTCCTCCTGCCACCGAACTTCACTAATTCCCACTATATCTAACTTTAACCTATCCATTTCCCTTTTTAATTTTTCTAACCTACCTGCCCGATTAAGGGATCTGACATTCCACGCTCCGATCCGTAGAACGCCAGTTTTCTTTCTCCTGATAACGACATCCTCTTGAGTAGTCCCCACCCGGACATCCGAATGGGGGACTATTTTACCTCCGGAATATTTTACCCAAGAGAACGCCATCATCATTTAATCATACAGTAAAGCTGCATGCCCTCGGGAAAAATTACAGCCGTAGTTTCCCCTTGCTTTCAGCCGCTCGCAGTACCAGCACAGCAAGGCCGTTTTGGTTATTGTTACAAGGCCAGATCAGTCAATCATCCAGACTGTTCCCCTTGCAACTACTGAAAAGGCTGCCGCCCCTCTTCAGGAACCACACGTTTGTCTGGTCTCTCAACAGATACCCCTCCGTTGTGGTTGTACCTACGGTACGGCTATATGTATCACTGAGGCACGCAAGCCTCCCCACCAACGGGAAGGTCCATGGTTCATGGGGGGGGGGGGGGGGGTGAAAATGGTGAAATTATTATGTTGCGACATCAGCTTCAAAGTAACTGGTACCGAACTATCTAACAGCACATATCACATCACATCTGCTTCCACACGATTCTAGTCTGAAGGGGAAGCAGGGCTGATGTGATATGTGCTGTTAGATAGTTAGATTCCAATTTCTTTGAAGCTGATGTAGCAACATTTCGTTGACCGTTCTGCCGTTGTCTCAGGTAAATGCAGATGTTAATTGTCATGGCGAAGATGGCGGTGGTGGTGGTGTGTTGGGGCTTATGGGCGCTCAACATCGAGGTCATCAGCGCCCTGACACACATTAAAAGGAACGAATGTGGACAGACCTAAGAAAACTAAAGAACACACTCAAAGAAAGCAGGAAATGGCGAAGAAGGAACGCCGATCACTGTGGTCGAGCGGTCGCAGGTTCGAATCCTGCCTCGGGCATCGATGTGTGTGCTGTCCTTAGCTTAGTTTGGTTTAAGTAGTTCTAAGTCTAGGGGACTGATGTCCTTAGATGTTAAGTCCAGTGGTGATTAGAGCCATTTCAACCATTTGATGAAGGAATATTGAAGTGTGTTCCAGTTCTTGCTCCTGTCGGGTAATCTGAAAAGCGCGATATTCACCGCAACTTTGATTTATGGAGTTCTTGCGATGTAGCAAGATATCTTAGGACGACCTGCGCTATATAGTTCGCAGATTTTTCTCCAAGCAGCCCTCGCAACGGGCAAGAAAGTATTCATGGAATCGGCACATATCAAGAGGCTGCCAACTTGTTTCATATTGTATGATCTGTCAGAAAGGAGGTAACATAGGTGATAGCCCGGATTTTTCTGTGGGTCCCAGACAGAAGCGGCTCATATTTATCTTTGCAAAGTGCACAGCTTCTGCAAGGATGCCTCATGTCGTCGAGCCACCTGTGAACAACTATTTGCCAGGCTTTCCAAAAGCAGTATCATTTGGACATGGTTGAGTCCCAAGTAGCTTGTATATATCGCCGCTTTGCTAACTTCATTATCTTGTACTGAATAACGAACGCGAACTGGGATATCTATTGCTTGACATCAAGTTACCCCAGTTCAGGGTATATTCATATTGGATATATGTATACCACGAACGTACAGTAAAAGACTATGTAAAGCCCGAGCATGTTGCTATGAACTGGAGCCAAGTGGACTGTCTAAAGCAGAAATTTCTTCAATTCAGTGCAGGGCTTACCTGAAGAATCCACGAGCTACGGAGACTAGTACAGTTACCCCAGTGTCCACCAAAGATCAGGAGCGGCCAAGAGGGAAGAGAGGGCATGTGGAACACATTTTTTTGAGTGTGACTCGAAATTCCCCAAGATCTCCAGATAAAAATTCGTAATCTGAAAATCCAATAACTGAAACCGATGTAATATCAAATATGGGACGTGAGGTTCTTGAAGTGTTAGTTGCCATCTGCCGGAGCGAGAGCTTCAAATAACTCTCACATAACACTAGACACGGCGTTCAACAGTAAAGGGAATATCCATCGCAAAGTTGGGACAGAAACTCTTCTCGTGATTGGGCGAGCAAAATTATTAGGTTAGGCGAAATTCAAATAAAACGCAACTGCTAGTACACACAGACGAAAGTAACTAACGGTGATCCAGTTAGCCTGATAACTGCATGCTTGCACATGATGCCAGAATTAGAAGCGCCGGTCGTAAAGCCATTCAACATAGCATAAATTGAATTACACGGATGTAGCTCAATTATACATTAGCAGAAAGGGGCTACTTTCATGCAGCTAGCACAAAGCAGGAAAATTTCACTTACATTATCGACAGTAAGAACAAACAATCTTGTAAAGTAATATTAAATCCGTCATCAGATAACTGCTCCGAAAAACAAGTTTCAAAACAATCACGTGAGAGAAACACTTTAGCCCTGCTGACAGCAAGAAAAGTAGAAGATCTTGAATTCGCCGACAAAGAGATAGTGATTAGCGAACATGGTTAGCGATGTTGGTCACCAAGAGAAAACATTTATAAAGAAATCAAGGGGATCATTCGCAAATATTGGAACTGATAAACAGTTCTACCTAAAAGACGCAATAGAACACTTACTCCAAATTCCAAAATCATAGACGAGTTGTGGCTGATGTTCAGACTTACTATAGATCTCTGTGTAGGTAATAAAAAGACGACAATGACCTGTTTTGGTTAAATAGTAAGACTAAATTTTGAAATCGGTGCAAATTAAATTTTGTTACACTCTTGCTAAGGAACAAATACAGTATCTCTTACTACTGTCTCTGACTCAATTGCTCTCCATGCTCTCGCACTGTTTTGCATGATACAGCCGTAGGTCTTCTCAATAGTAGAGAGTTCTCGACAAAGGTTACAGAATACTGATCACGTTAACTTTACCGATTAAGATGTTTCGGTTTGGAGGGAAATGATCGACTCAGTAATTCAAGTTGTAGTAATTGCATAGGTCACTCTTGTTTTCACATCATGCAGGGGCTCTTGACGTAATTACTGAATACACTACTGGCCATTAAAATTGCTACACGAAGAAGAAATGCGGATGATAAACGGGTATTCATTGGACACATATATTATACTAGAACTGACATGTGATTACATTTTAACGCAATTTGGGTGCGTAGATCCTGAGAAATCAGTACCCAGAACAACCACCTCTGGCCGTAATAACGGCCGTGATACGCCTGGCCATTGAGTCAAACAGAACTTGGATGGCGTGTACAGGTACAGCTGCCTATGCAGCTACAACACGATATCACAGTTCATCAAGAGTAGTGACTGGCGTATTGTGGCGAGCCAGTTGCTCGACCACCTTTGTCCAGACGTTTTCAATTGGTGAGAGATCTGGAGAATGTGCTGGCCTGGGCAGCAGTCAAACATTTTCTGTATCCAGAGAGGCCCGTACAGAACCTGAAACATGCGGTCGTGCATTATCCTGCTGAAATGTAGGGTTTCGCAGGGATCGAAGGAAGGGAAGAGCCACGAAGAGTATCGATTTGATTAATTATTCAATCGATATTATGGAGTGAGGGAGTATTTCCCAGACATCCACAGTTGCGGGTTTATCAGGTATCCAGTACTTCGTTCATATCAAACAAGGGAATACTGTGGTACACAATACACTCTGCCTACTTCTTCCCGAATGTCTTAATGTCTTTGTTACATCTGCTACAGGCTTCCATAGCAGCGGAAGTGTGAGAACAAAGGTACATAGCGACTCATAGCGTCTCGTCTGCGTGAATGTTGAGAGGGACAGGTGCGTTTGGAAGGGAGGATGTGTGGGGAGGATATCTTGGTGTGTGTATTTGCATACTTTGGTACACACAAACAGGAAGTAATCTCTTGAGAGGGAGAGAGGGACAGGAAGTGAGCCTGGTATCAATCTGGGACAGATGCCACTACCCGATTCTTTGTTTGTGGAGCATTATCGCGATCCCGTAGCTGTGGCAGTCCCTGGCCAGTGGCGTGCGCTGTGCAGTGTGATCAGTCTGGCAGTGAGCGACATGATCAGCTGTTTTGTTTCGCCAGATATGTTTAGGGCGATCTGTGACAGAGTAGTTACGTGTGGTGAGTGTTCGATGACAGCATTCCTTGCATGATTGGAATAAAGAAGCACCACAATAATTTAAAATTTCCATACTGCCTCGTCAACCACAAATATTGAATAAACAATATTCCACACATTGCCTTGTCTAGCAGAAATTGTTTAAATAATATTTCATATGGAGCAATCGATATCTCGCCAAACAGCTAATCAACTGAGTTCTTTCCTACTAATTTCCAGTATGGGGAGGGGAGGGAGAGTGTGGGAGGTGTGGTTAGAACATTCCCCAGATGGCATGGATTTAACCAGTTACTAAATTTAATGAGTCAATTAATTTGACATGAAATGTGAGTTTCTATGGGCGAAGAGAATTCATGGACGGGCGGAGGAAGAGGCAGATGAGAGGGATGTTGAGGGGTTTTCTCGGGAGGGCAGAGTATCCTCAGGGGGATCATAAATGAACCCCAAGGATGTCATAAATCAATTTAAAGAAAAATATGTTAAGGCGCGGTCGAGAGGGAGGCGTTACCTGAAAAATCTCTTAGCAGTAGAATATGTTAACGTCATAAATCAATCAACTGTCACAATTTAATGACCTTGCATATCAATTTGGTATCAAAAGTGCACCAGAACTAGGGCTTCCCTATTACTGCTGTAACCTGTAACATCACCTGTTCATGCGCGGTATACTTCCTTCTGGTGTCTCACGTGGGTCTTATCTCTTCTATCAACACTCCAAATTTTACTTTGGATGTTGACACATTTGTTCCCTCTCTAGTTATAAGTCCACTCCAGTGTGCAGCACACGGTTCTAATATGACGTAATGATCAAGCAAACACTATTCTGAAGTGTTAAATTGATTCCAAGATCAATGATTCAGGCTGTGGGTAAGTCAATTTTCCACAATATCCTTTTTTCTAGGAGTTCTGAACCTATAAGGTATGCCGATCTATGAAGTGTGGAAACTACGATAGAACTATAGATTTGTAGGTGGGTCGTGAGTCGCGACCTGCGACTGGATAGTTCAGTCGATAGAGTACTTAGCAGTTAGGGGAAAGGTTCTAGGTTCGAGTCCTAGTCTGGTACAAAGGGCGTTTCAGATCATCACGTATTCTGTTGCAGGCTAAAATTCTTTCTGGACGTCAGGAAGACATTGCAAAAGTCGTTACCTGCCCTGAAATTGAACGCTGAAGCTGCTTGTTGGTGCGGTGAGGGGGGGAGGGGGGAGGGAGGCGAGATGGACGGCTGCTATTTCCTATCCATGAGGATCAGAAGTGCATGCATGCTTGTCTGAAAGGACAATGTATCTTCCTTCTTATCACGACAGGCACTGCAATATCGAATTTATCTGCCAATGCAAGGCAGCGAATTTCAATTAAACTTTCCTCCCCTGTACGGGATTCACATAATGTGTTTACGGTACAGGTTGTGTTGCAGGAAAGACGTCATATGGAAGTTTAGGTCAGGCGAGGAGTCCTTTACGGATAGCGAAAGCGGTGAACGTGAATGCTCATATAAAGCAGGAAGTCCAGGTTTGAATCTCGGGTCGGCACAAATTTTCACTGTCGTCATTCACGTATTAAGCTGATGGTTCTTCGTATTCGCAAATGTGAATAAATTTTATGTATTTCATAACGGCTGTAGTCACCACAATACTAGACATGCATGCATGTCCGAAAGCACATTTCATCGTTCTACGTAACAACACAGCCACTGCAATATCGTAAAACTGGAATGGAAGTTACTCATCTAGGCTGAGGCACAAATTTCTTGTCATAATCAATAGCTACAATCCTGTGCTGATAGATCACAACTTTCATCGGAATCAAGAACCGAAAATTCAACTCCTCTTCTATGCTTGCTCTGCTACTCTTTGCATTGACTGCAGGAACGGAGTACAATACCATAGCTAAGACAGATGAAGAGGGATATAAAAAATTACTTGTCCTTATTATGATAAGTCTTATGTTGGCCAATCAGGCAGACGGATAGCAACTTGGCTGTCAGAACATGAAATCAACAGGAGGTCGCAGAATGATGACCCCACATTCGCTGAGCAAGTACTGAGAAGATCCCAGCTACCAGTTATTGTCCCACGTCACTTAGCACACTAAGGCCAGAAACTAAGTGTATTGGAAGCCCTGGAAACCAACATAGATCTGGCCCAGAATTCTGATTCAAATTATTAAATGATAAAAGTCCCCTCGGCACTTCTCATCCCATAAACTTCTCTTAATCTTTTCAGTTTTCCATTCCATCTCAAGCTGCCTAGTTTATTTCCATTCTTTCAGTTTCCTGTATCTACTTTTATTTTATTGTGCTTCTTTAAGTACTTCATAAATTCTGTTGTTACAGTTGTTCAATTTATCTTTTACTCTGTTTCTGTCTCATTTTCCGTATGCAATATCTCTTCAGGCTACTTTCTGTTAGTCTTCACAAGTACCTACATTATTGCGATTGTTAATTTAATATAAATTGTATATATGTAAACTGAAGCCACGAATGGAAGTTTGTACCTGGGTCTCTCCACTGCTCGAGTTTAGAGGCTGTGCCGAGTGCACGGAGAAATGAATGGGAGGTTGGTTGAGGATGGAGGCATGCTGGGGTAGGCCTTGCAGTTGTGCAAAGCCACTCCGCCAGGGCGGTGTAGTGGTCAGCACGTCTGCCTAACTAGCAGGGCACTCGCGTTTGAATCCCGGCCTTGGTACAAATTTTCGTCCGTTACGTCTGTCTCCATACATACACAACAGATGTTTCAGACTTGAAAAATTTTTTTTGGGACGATGAAGTTTCATTTGATTGATATAAATTGTTACATAGGCACTGTTCCCGAGTTTATTGTTAATGCTTTTCCTTGTTTGCTCATTTTGTATCTGTTCACTATTAAAATTTTTACCTTTTTAATTGCGTTGCTACCGCACTGTCAAAGATGATATTTACTGTGTGTTTTTGCCTCAGTCTAGATGAGTAACATCTTTTCGAATATTGTTTACAAATATTGTAACTCGTTTGATGATGATAGTGTTTTAAAGTCTAATGATGGCCTTCTACATCGGCCAACTAAATAAATTAATCCTGTAGAACATACACAACACTGTGTTTTTCATACATTACATTGCACTACTAGGAAACGACAAGAAACAGTTAACAAAAGAGGCCACCCATTAACGTGAAGCTCACACTTTTCAGTTTTGGTATTTTAAAATAGTTTTCGTGTTCGTGTTACTGTCGACGTTCGTTCGCTATTTCTTGCTACTGAAAATTTCGCCATTTTAATAAGATCGTCGTTGTAACAACACGATCTAAGCCACATCGACAAGAACGAAAAGACACTTTGTCAACAAAACACATGAACGACATCTACAACTGAGACTTCGAAACAAAAACATCGGAAACATCCATCATGCAACACGCTGCATTACACTTAAAAGTTGTTTATTGTTGGCGCCCGCTGTTCACTAGACAGCACATCTCTCACCTTACAACCTTAACCAAGACCTTGAGGCGCGCTACAGATCCGTCTGTCACCACAACCCAGCTAGCCGCGTATTAAGTGGGTTAAGGACTGCCAAGTCCCACCGTGGTTTAATAAGAAAATTCGGAATGTTGCACTACGTTCAAAACAGAAACGGAACTGACGACAGGCAAAAGTTAGTAGAAATTCTTGCATCTGTAAGAAGAAGCAAGAAGCACACAAATTCCACTTCCATACCTTAGCAGATATTGACGAGACCTGGAGAAAATTCTGGCCTTGCATAAAATCAGCAACTGAGTCGAAGGCTTCTATCCAGTCACTCATCGAACAGTCCAGTCTGGTGTGACAACAGAAGACAGTAATGGAAACAGTAATTTTAATTTTGCGTTTAAAAAATCATTCACGGCGGAATATAGTACAGACATCATCGGTTGACCGTCACACAAACCTCAGTACAGGAAACATAGTCATCTCTGGTATAGATAAGCATCTGAAAAAGCTGAAAAGAAATCAGTCGCCGGGTCCGTACGGAATGCGGTATTCGGTGTTACGGGGAGTAGTCTTTGACACTGGTCTGTTACCTAGCTTGCATAATCTCCCACCCACAGCGAAGTCTCAACTGAGTGGAAAAAAAGCGCAGGTGACTCGTGCTTGTAAGAAGAGTAAACGAACGGATCCGTAACGCTATCGAGCAAAATAATAAATCTCCTTTCGACAGAAAAGTTTCTGTCCGCAAATCAGCAAAGATTTAGAACGCACCGCTCGTGAAAAATTCAACTTGTCCTTTTCTTGTATGAAAACCTGCGAACAATTCATGAAAGGCAACAGGCAAATTCAATTTTTTTAGATTTCCAGAATGCATTCCACACAGTGCCACACGGTGCTCTATTGTGTTTTAATGAAGGTCCGACAATATGGAACACTACCTTGTACGTTGCTCCAGAGGGCAAATGAGACGAGGTTATTATCTGGAGTATGCCAGGGACGAGTGATGGAACCTGTCTAATTCTCTACATATGGATAAACGATGTGATGGATAAGGCAACTGTTTGCTGACTACACTGCAGTGTAAGAGACAGTGTTTTCGTAGAGTGTGTTAGAGGCTACAGGGTGAGTCGGAGATAATTTCAATTTGGTATGATGAATGACAGTTTGCTACAAATGTAGAAAAGTGTCAATTAATGCAGATGTGTAGGGAATACACTCCTGTATTGTTCGGTACACTATTAGTGTTGTGCTGAAGGACACAGAGACGGCGATTATACAGGCTGTAACAGGTGTAGTTGCGGATATCCTCATACATGGGACCTTGATGTGTACACACATCAGCGTGCTGCTTGTTGTTTCTCTGCTTGGAACAGTCTTCCCACAAACACATCAGAAACTTTACGACCTGAGGCTTAGTGCATGATCATACTGCACCATTAAGAGTATTATGCCGGTCAGTATACGCTATGCGTTTTGCGTCTACACGTCCACACTTCACACCGGAAAAATATGACTTCTACTGACTATGACTTTTAGTCTGCAGTGACATGAATGAACATACAATATTGTTCAGTACGCTGTCCGCAGCCACCAGTAGAAATAACAGCACGTACTTAAAGCAAGTTCCTCTAACTAAGGGCTCACCTTCAGAGGACGTCATGTTTCCAAGTAGAGAAGGAATTAGCATATTTTATCAAAATATAAGAGGTATTAGAGGCAAAGTTAATGAACTGCTTATAGATTATTGGTATATCGGAGCACCACTTAAATAATTTCGCACTTCAGAGGCTTCCTTTACCAGGATACAGTTTAGCTGGCTGTTTTTCATCCCTTGCGGATGGCTATGTACGTAAAAAACAGTATTCCGTGTGAGTGTATTCACGTATCACAGCACTGCACTGAACACATATTTGAATGTTGAGCAGGGGCAGTTGAATTTAGTGAAAATAAACTGCTAATTATTGTTGTTTTAGGTCCCCTAACGCTGACTTCAGATCATTTCTGCTCAAGCTAGAGAGGGTTCCTGATTCACGTTGTAGGAAGTAGTAGAAATTAATTATATGTGGTGACTTCCATATAAATTTTCTAAATGATGGTGCCAGAAAAAGGATGTTGGTAGATCTCCTACATTCAATTGATCTGATACAGGCGGTGTTCTTTGCAACTAGGGTGTAGGGAAACAGTAGCACAGCCATAGACAATATTTTTATTCATTCTTCATTACTAGGTGGGCATTCTGTTAGTAAAAGGGTGAATGGCTTTTTAGACCATGATGCACGCATTTTAACACTAAAAGGCTTTTGTACTCAAACAAATGTCTCATATAACTACAAACTATGTAGGAACGTTAATCGAACAGCAACAGACAGTTTCTTAAACGTCGTTAAGGAACAAGAGTTGCAGGATGTTTACAGTGCCGATAACATAGATGACAAATATGATGCTTTCCTTAACACATTTCTCATGCTCTTTGAGAGTTGCTTTCGATTAGAACGTTCTAAACTGGGTACTAGCAATAAAAGGCTGACTAGTGGAATAAGGATATCATGTAGAACAAAGCGGGAATTATATGAAAATGCTAGAAGTAGTCACAATCAAGCTGCAGTAGCCAATTACAAACAGTACTGTAAGGTGCTTAAAAATGTTATTAGGAAGGCAAAAAGTATGTGGTATGCAAACAGAATAGCTAATTCACAGGATAAAATTAAAGCCATATGGTCAGTTGTGAGGTAAGTGTCTCGTCACCAGCATGAGGTCGACGATATAAAGTCAGTTCCTGGAAAAAATATTTCTGTTACTGATAAATCAGATGTATGTACAGTATTTAACAATCATTTTCTGAGCATTGCTGGTGAATTCAATAAAAATGTAATTGCTACAGGGAATCATATAACTTTCTTGACAAATGCCTTTCCGAGAATAATGTCTGAAATACTCGTCTGTGATACAGAAAAGGGGGAGATTGAGTCAATAATTAAATCACTGAAGACTATGGACTCTATGGATATGATGGAGTGCCTGCCAGAATATTCAAGTACTGTGCTGCACATGTTAGCCCTGTATTTAGCCATATTTGTAACTTTTCCTTTAGGAATGGTCAGTTTCCTGAACGTAGTAAAGCCGCTTTATAAAAAGAGGAAAGGGCTAATGGAGACTATTTTAGACCTGTTTCTATGCCATCCGTGTTTGCCAAAGTTGTTGAAAATGCTGTATATGTAAGAATAATTGATCATTTTGTATCACACGATTTGCTATCAACTGTAAAGTTCGCCTTTAGAAGTCTTTTAACAGCTGAAAATGTTATATTGTCTTTTCTCTGTGAGTTACTGGATGGGTTGCACAAAAGATTCGAACACTAGGCATTTTTTTATTTAACTACAGCGTTTGATTGTGCTAATCACAAAATATTGCTACGGCAGTTGGAACATTACGGAATATGGGGAGTAGTTTACACTTGGATCACCTCTTGCTATAGCAACAGACAGCAAAAGATTATTATTCACAATGTTGAGAGTAGCTGTGATGTGGGGTTTGAGTGGGATATGGTCAGGGGGGGGGGGGGGTGCCCCAGGGATCAGTGTTGGGGCCACTCCTGTTCCACATTCATATAAATGATATGCCCTCTAGTGTTACAGGTAACTCTAAAGCATTTCTGTTTGCAGATGACACTAGCTTGGTAGTAAAGGATGTTGTGTGCAAGTTTCAATTAGTGAAGTTAATGACATAAGTTCATGGCTCGTAGAAAAAGAACTAATGCTAAATCACATTAAGACTCAGTTTTTAATGTTTGTAACATAAAATTTTTTAAAAAAACCGACGTTTTAATTTAAACAAATTGGCATATGATTAGTGAAACTGAGCAGTTCAAATTTATAGGTGTTCAGATAGATGGAAAGCCCACGTTCAGGATCTTGTTCAGACACTTAATGCTGCCATTTTTACTATTCGAATGGTAACTGAAGTGAAAGATCGTTCGACACGAAAATTTGTCCACTTTGCTTATGTTCATTCGCTTATGCCGTATGGTATTACATTTTAGGGTAACTTTTCCCATTCCAAAAGGATATTTTTGGCTCAGAAACGGGCGTTTCGGGCAATAAGTGATGCAAGTTCACGAACCTCTTGTCGACCCCTGTTCGCGAGTCAGGGTATTTTGACATTGGCCTCTTAATACATATAGATATATCTATTCCTTACTGTCTTTTCTTCTTAACAATATTAGCTTATTTGATCGCGATTGCTTAAACTTACGGACTGGCATTTTTCTGGTTAACAAACAGTTGATTTTCATCTGCTATTACCTTTATGTTAAAATTTCATGTACGGACGCATTCCATGACCTTGGACATTTGCTCCTCAGATTGGTCCTGCGGAACTTGACGTGTGTATAAAATTAAAATAAATTGCACCTGTTACGCTCTGTATGTCTACGTGTAACACTGCAAAGCGATATGAAATGAAACGGGCAAGTAGTGTCGGCAGTAGGGAAGGCGATTTAACTATTTAAATTTGTTGGAAGAATTCTGATTAAAATTTAGCTCAGCTGCAGTATTTTGGATCTCCATAAGTACGGATTAAAGGAAGATGTCGAAGAAATTCAGAGACGGTCTGCCTGATTTGTTACTACACGCTCGAGCAACAGGCGGGTATCACCAAGATGCTTCGGGAAAATAAATGGGAATCCACGGAGGGATGACGCTTTCATTATTAACAGTATTGCGAAAATCTGGACTCTATTGAAGGATTTCACTAACGTGAATATAGAGGTCAAACGCAACATTATGGTAAGTCTTGGTTTGTTTGTTTACCGACATTAGATAGCGAGTTTTGAATCTCTGTGAATATGACAAGTTCAGGGAATAGTGTTTATAGTGTTACAGTCCTACAGTCGCACTCACTTGTTAGCAGCAAGAACTGTTAATACATTTTGGAAGAAAGAACATCCCGTTTGTGGGGACGGTGATGAGCATTTGTCCATCGAATGCCGCTCATATGTATGAAACCATGTACATTGTTATAGCACATTAATAAACTCACAAGTAAACCATTGTATTGTCCATAGCAGCACTGGTGATGCACAAGTGGTGGAGGGGTATCGTCTTCGATTATTGATTTGATTGACGTCTTCGGTCCCAAGTTCGAAACACGAAACTACTTAAATGTTGATTAATAACCAGCATTGGCGGGCGAAGACTTCCGACATCACCCTCATTCCGCCAACGGCCTTGTCAAAGAGGGCGGAGGAGCGGGCGGAGGTTAAGGCCACCCTCTAGCCCTCGGTTTGGGAAACTGCCCCTAAGGGCGGAGGAATCAACAATATCAAATGTCCAAGGTCATGCAACGTGTCAGTACATGAAATTACAACATAAAAGTAATAACAGATAAAGATAAAATGTTTATGGACCAGAAAAAAGTCAGCCCATAAGTTTAAGTAAACGCAATCAAGAATACAGAAGGCAATGGAAATCACTGCATTAAAGAAACATAACCTGTACCCCCAAGATATGTAGCCTGTAACTGAAAAAGTTTCATGATGATCTCTCCACTGGTAAAATATTCCGGAATAGTTCCCCATTCGGATCTCTGGGAGGGGACTGCGAAACGGGAGGTGACCATGACAAAAAGGTTAAAGAACCAACGAAAGGATGGCGTTCTACGAGTCGGGACGCGGATTTGTCACGAGCTTGAACGTGGTCGGGAAGCTAGAAAATCTGAAAAGAGAAATTCAAAAGCTCATTATAGGCATAGTAGAGGTCAGTGAAGTGGCATGGAAAGAAGACAGGGATTTATCGTCAGATGAGTGTAGGGTAATATCGACAGCAGCAATAAATGGTGTAGCGGGAGTAGGATTCATTAAAAATAGAAGGAAAGGAAGAGAGTGTGTTACTGTGAACAGTTCTCTGATAGTGTTGTTTCTATCAGAATCGACAGCAAACCAACACCAACAATAGTTCATGTGTAAATGCCGACGCCGCAAACTGAATATTAAGAGACAAAGAAAGTATATGAGGATAATGAGCGGGTAATACAGCACGAATAGGGAGATAAACATCTAATAGTAATCGGGGACTGGAATACAGTTGTAAGGGAAGGAGAATATTGGCGTGAAACAAGGAATGAGAGAGGAGAAGGACTCATTCAGTTCTGTGATACGTAAATTTCAGCTACTAATAATGAATACTCTGTACAAGAATCGCAAGAGGATGAGGTATACTTGGAAAAGTCTGGGTGATACGGCAATGTTTCAGTTAGATTACGTCATACAGATGCAGAGATTCCTAAATCAGATATTGGATTGTAAGGCGTACCTAGGAGCAGATCAGAATGCAGTAGTGATGAAGAGCAGGCTGAAGTGTAAGAGATTAGTCAGGAAGAATCAATACGCAAAGAAGTGGGATACGCAACTTCTATTTTTCTCAGAATTTCGGTGTTAGCTGTAGGAAGAGACGGGTCATATACTGTATGTACAAGAGCCAGGAGGGAATAATAAGAGTGGACGACCAGGAACCAAGTGCTCGGATTAAGAAGGGTGTAAGACAGGAATGCAGTCTTTCGCCCCTACTGTACCATCGAAGAAGCAGTGAGGGAAAAAAAGGGCCTTAATTGTGGAAGGAATTTCCGAGAAAGTACATTTGGAGCACAACATTGTGTGGTACTAAAGAATGGGCTGTGAGAAACCTGGAACCGAAGAGAACCGAAGTATTTGAGATGTGGTGCTACGAACGAATGTTGAAAATTAGATTGAATTATAAGGTAGTAAAGAGGGGTTTCTGGACAGAATCGGAGAGGAAAGGAAAACATTCACATGGGGAAGGGACAGCAAGATAGGACATCTGTTTAAGACATCAGGGAATGACTTCCATGGTACTACAGGCGGATGTAAAGGGGACAAACTGTAGAGGAGGACAGATATGGAAACACATTCAGCAAATAATTGAAGATGTCAGTTGCAAATGCTACTCTGAGATAAAGAGTTTGGCACAGGAGAGGAATTTTTGGCGGGCACGTCAAACCAGTCAGAAGACTGATGACTCAAAAAAAGTAGCATCTGAGGATGGGCTTTGAAGTCTAAAAACCAGATACGATTGCGTCATAAAAAAGTGACTGAGCTAAAAATAGAAAAAGTAATATCTTATTCATAATACATCACATTCGTTTCTCTATTTCTCTGAAACCAATGCTGTTTCTGTTGCAGTTAGCTAAATAACACTTCGAACTGAAGTACTGGCACAATTTTTTGAACCTGTCCAGTTTTGAGGTGCTGTACCGAGGCTGGTGGTTAGTTAACTACCTGGACGCTGTCGATCCTCTTGTCGAGGCCGACGACCTGGAGCCCCCTCCTGAGCAGCGCCCGTGCGGTGGCGGCGCCGATGCCGGAGTTGGCGCCCGTCACCAGGGCGACGCGGCCTGCGTACCGCTCCATCCCGGCAGCAAGTGGCGGCCTCAGCGGCTGTTCCCTCCAGAGGGCGGGCGGCCCGCGCAGCTCCTGCGGGGCAGCCCGCTATCGCCCGGTCGCAGCCCACACTCCCCTCCGCCGGCGGGCAAACAGACCTGTCTCTCCGATGGACGACTCCTGTGGAACGCCTTAACGAGTAGCTTCTAGAACCTGGAACAGGTACAAGAGCAGTTTCTGCCTTATTCAGATCGACATTCGGTTTGACCGCAGCTGTATGTAAATAAATAAAAACGTAGCAGCATTTGTTCCAAACAATTTGTTTGCAGACGACCGTTTTGTTAAGCTACGTAACGTCGACGGAGTAAACTCCACATTTGAAATGAAGGTATTGTTCTACGAGAGGAGTTCAATAAGTAATGTAACACATTTTTTTCTCTGTCCCTTTCTGTTGAAAACATGAAGATTTGTTGGCGGACATCGTGGAATACCGTGCGTCAGCTTCTGTAGTTTTATGAAGCTTCGATATGTGGCGGCTCTATACATAGCCTTCAAAATGGCATCAGTAATGCAGGTGCGTTCAAAGAGCGGAGTGCTGTCATTATGTTCCTTTTGGTGGAAACCTGACCTATGTCCGACGTTGCCGGTTCGCTGCACACGTTTGTGACTCTTGCACTTTTGGCACGTGTGGACGTTTTCATTCGAGGTGAGTGACGGGTCACAGACAGACACCTCGCTGCACAGTGGGTCAGAATACCAAAAAGCTGGTCAAAATATAAGTAGTTGTTCAATGTGTACCACACTTAGTATGTAAGGGTTTACGAAGTTTCTGATTAAGAATATGATATCAAAAAGTGAAAAAAAAATGGCGGACCCAAGATGGCAGGCTCTATGTACACTACTATAATTTTTCACGTATAAAAGTAATTTTTAGGGAATTATCGAGGTTACTGATGATGACAGAGTTCAAAAATTTAAAAATGGTGGATCCAAGATGGCGGTCAAAATCTATGTCTTTTTATTTGTTTATATTTATATGTTTTTATTCATATAAAAGTCAGTATTTAGGGGTTATTGTAGTTAATGCTTAAACAATAAACCAAAAAAGTGTAAAACTCGAAGAAAGGACCAAATATAGGTTACAAGATGGTGTAAAATATTACAAAAAATTATTTCATTTTAATTACAATTATTTACTTTGTAAATTTTTTATAACTTAATTTACAAGTTTTCATTTTCTTATTCTTTTTCATCTTCTGCTTCAACTGAATCGTCATCATCCCCAAACACTGTTTCCTCATTATCTGCATCTGCATCTGAATCTTCATAGTCTTCCGCCACAGGAACTAAGAGGGGAACGGCTTCTGGCGACAAACTCTTCAGTTTCTTCGGCGAAGATTTGCGTAAGGAAGAAACGTAGGGGTCTGTCGTTGCCAACAATCTCCTGAACACGACCTCCATAGTCTTAACTCTTGAAAACCTTCGAGGAAAACTCAGGCGATATTGCTTTATCGACTTATTGGTTGATTCCTGAGCATCCTCCGATAGTTGACCGATGGGTAAAATGGCCGAAGAAATAATGTCTGGACCGTGAATCAACAATCTATGCACTGCTGTTGGCATGTTGTACCAGGGGTATTCTTTCACGTAGTGCCTGGCAGTTGCTAAGGCGTATGCTCGAAACTTTTCAACGTCGATCTGACGTCCGCTCGAAATCGTCTGCAAAATTATATGGAAACGGTGGATTAGTTCTTCGGAAACTCCAGTTATCAGCGCTGATGTTGGAGTGTTTTCAAAAAAACGTCGAGCGGTGTTTCTGTCATTCGTACTGCCAAACCCTTGTTTCGGCATGTCAATTACAATTCCAAGCTGCTCTTTGAAAGCTTTTTGAATGTTGGCTTTCAGTATGGCTTTTTCCTCTTTATCTTCTGCTTTACATGCCTGCCACTTTTTTGTTTTCATTTGGCATGCTAAATGAATACAACATTCAAAACATCGAATCCAGGCGTGAAGAGTTGATAGTCCGTACTGCAGATAATCGGCGGTAACTTGTTTTTTCAAAACATCGTCAATGTTATTAAATTGGGAATTGGGCAGACGTTGCGCAGATTTCGTGTTGGTGATAGCATTGCACACTTTACCATCTACCATGGTCATGCTTAAATTGTATTTAATGGAAATGTCTTTCCCATGAATAACTGTTTCGAATGACTGGAGTTGTTCGATCTGTTTGTCGTAATACGCTTTCTCATTTAAAGACGTTTGCTCTGTTTCCTTTGTAAATTCTAACTTCAGTGGTCTGCAAAAGAGGGTTGAAGACGGCTTCGGATTAATCCATAAGATCTTTTCTTCTTTAGTTTCTTCATTTACACCTGCAAGTTTCAGTGGAACAAGCAAAGTGAAAAATAAAGTTGCATCTGAAATACTCGAATCTGAAAACTTCATTTTATACATGCATTGCCCGGAGGTTCCGTCAAAGCCCCACTTACAAATAAGGGCCATATTAGACATTTCCGAATCACTCATGTGTAAAATATCGTCTCGTTTCAGCAGTAGAACACGTTGAACAGTGAGGTCTAACAAAGCTTGCAACCGTACCTCAGCTTTTGATTCGGTGAAAGTGAGGGTTACGTCTGGAGGGCAGCAAGCTTTTTTTGCTACCAAAACAGCTGAATACGGTGGATGTAGTGTGCTTAAGCCTTTTCCTTTAGCCCCATTTCTCAAATGCTGGTAAGATTCTTTTGACAATTTCAAGTCGAAAAGGAGCGCTAGACCTTCATTTGCATCATATGAGGACGGCGATGATGTTGGAAATCGCAAGCCTGCCTTGTATTTTTTCACCTTGGATGGACTTGAGAGTGTGACGTCTTTCACAATCTTCGCAGCATCTGGGTGCCCCGAAGATCGAAGACTCATTTGCGCGGCGAACGATAATTGGACAGGACAGAACTTCGTACGAATCTCCTCAGTTCTCCTTCTTTTAGACCTATCAGATAATGTTTCAAATTATGTGGCAGGTCGGCCTGTTGATTTAGTCACACTTGGCGGGTTTCGAATCAATCGGAATATATACTATTGTATTTAACCAGGTTTCGTTCTTCTTGAAAAAATATCCTTGTCGCCGAGTTGCTTCCTTATACTTGCTTCTTAACTTTGTTAACAAAATCGAAATGGTAGGCCTCACATCATAGGGAATTTTAATTGTATGTCCACTTTTTTCTGTCAACGACCTTTCCAAATGTTCTATGACCCCTTCCATATTATTTGACAAATAATCTTTTGTTATTATAAAAATATCTTTCCTCGAAAATCCGATTCTGGAATACTCTGGATCAGATGAAACTGAAATTTAAAAAAATCTGTGTTGCACTTTTCGTCATTTTTCTAATTATTTTATTCTTTAGAATGCTTCTACGTGTCGATTGAAATTTAAATTGTACAAAAAAAAATTCATAATTAATTGATTCTACTGTCATTTTTGAAGATGTCTGAACAATGACATTTTGCAAGTGTCGCTTAAAACGTGGCTCCAAAACCAGAGTCGCAACTAGTCGCAGGATTTGAAGCTTAATTTACAAAGGTAATAATATATACTTGCGTACACAGCGCAAAAGAAAGCGGAATGTCTTGGAATTCAAACTTACCTATATTTTTTAAGCGCGTTTTACGATTTTGTCATTCATTTCCCTGCAGTACGTTAATTGAAATGTAAACGTGCATAATTGATGATTTCATAGTGATATAAGTGTTTTTTCACTAGTACATACCTCCTGGAATATATTCCATATTGAAAGTATTGGTTTCACTTGTTGTTGTTGCGGTCTTCAGTCCTGAGACAGGTTTGATGCAGCTCTCCATGCTACTCTATCCTGTGCAAGCTTCTTCATCTCCCAGTACTTACTGCAGCCTACATCCTTCTGAATCTGCTTAGTGTATTCATCTCTTGGTCTCCCTCTACGATTTTTACCCTCCACGCTGCCCTCCAATTCTAAATTGGTGATCCCTCGATGTCTCAGAATATGTTATACCAACCGATCCCTTCTTCTAGTCAAGATGTGCCACAAGCTCCTCTTCTCCCCAATTCTATTCAATACCTCCTCATTAATTACGTGATCTACCCATCTAATCTTCAGCATTCTTCTGTCGCACCACATTTCGAAAGCTTCTATTCTCTTCTTGTCTAAACTATTTATCGTCCACGTTTCACTTCCATAAATGGCTACACTCCATACAAATACTTCCAGACACTTAAATCTACACTCGATGTTAACAAATGTTTCTTCTTCAGAAACGCTTTCCTTGCCATTGCCAGTCTACATTTTATATCCTCTCCACTTCGACCATAATCAGTTATTTTGCTCCCCAAACAGCAGAACTCCTTTACTACTTAAAGTGTCTCATTTCCTAATCTAATTCCCTCAGCATCACCCGACTTAATTCGACTACATTCCATTATCGCCGTTTTGCTTTTGTTGATGTTCATCTTATAGCCTCCTTTCATGACACTGTCCATTTCGTTCAACTGATCTTCCAAGTCCTTTGCTATCTCTGACAGAATTACAATGTCATCGGTGAACCTCAAAGCTTTTATTCCTTCTCCATGGATTTTAATTCCTACTCCAAACTTTTCTTTTGTTTCCTTTGCTGCTTGCTCAATATACAGATTGAATAACATCGGGGAGAGGCTACAACCCAGTCTCACTCCCTTCCCAACCACTGCTTCCCTTTCATGCCCCTCGACTCTTATAACAGCCATCTGGTTTCTGTACAAATTGTAAATAGCCTTTCGCTCCCTGTATTTTACCCCTACCACCTTCAGAATTTTAAAGAGAGTATTCCAATCAACATTGTCAAAAGCTTTCTCTAAGTCTACAAATGCTAGAAACGTAGGTCTGCCTTTTCTTAATCTTCCTTCTAAGATAAGTCATAGGGTCAGTATGGCCTCACGTGTTCCAACATTTCTACGGAATCCAAACTGATCTTCCCAGAGGTCGCCTTCTATCAGTTTTTCCATTCGTCTGTAAGGAATTCACATTAGTATTTTGCAGCTGTGACTTATTAGACTGATAGTTCGGTAATTTTCACATCTGTCAACACCTGCTTTCTTTGGGATTGGAATTATTATACTCTTCTTGAAGTCTGAGGGTATTTCGCCTGTCTCATACATCTTGCTCACCAGATGGTAGAGTTTTGTCAGGACTGGCTCTCCCAAGGCTGTCAGTATTTCTAATGGAATGTTGTCTACTCTGGGGGCCTTGTTTCGACTCAGGTCTTTCAGTACTGTGTCAAACTCTTCCCTCAGTATCGTATCTCCCATTTCATCTTCATCTACATCCGCTTCCATTTCCATAATATTGTCCTGAAGTACATCGCCCTTGTATAGACCCTCTATATACTCCTTCCACCTTTCTTCTTTCCCTTCTTTGCTTAGAACTGTGTTTACATCTGAGCTCTTGATATTCATACAAGTCTTTCTCTTTTCTCCAAACGTCTCTTTAATTTTCCTGTAGGCCGTATCTACCTTACCCTTGTGATATAACACTGTACATCCTTACATTTGTCCTCTAGCCTTCCCTGCTGAGCCATTTTGCACTTCCTGTCGATCTCATTTTTGAGGCATTTGTATTCCTTTTTGACTGCTTCATTTACTGCGTTTTTATATTTTCTCCTTTCATCAATTAAATTCAATGTATCTTCTGTTACCCAGGGATTTCTGCTAGCCCTCGTCTTTTTACCTACTTGTTCCTCTGCTGACTTCACTACTTCATCCCTCAAAGCTACCCATTCTTCTTCTACTGTATTTCTTTCCCCCATTCCTGTCAACTGTTCCCTTATGCTCTCCCTGAAACTCTGTACAACCTCTGGTTTAGTCAGTTTATCCAGTTCCCATCTCCTTAAATTCCCACCTTTTTGCAGTTTCTTCAGTTTTAATCTACAGTTCATAACCGATAGATTGTGATCAGAGTCCACATCTGCCCCTGGAAATGTCTTACAATTTAAAACCTGGTTCCTAAATCTCTGTCTTACCATTATATAATCTATCTGATACCTTTTAGTATATCCAGGGTTCTTCCATATATACAACCTTCTTTCATGATTCTTAAACCAAGTGTTAGCTATGATTAAGTTATGCTCTGCGCAAAATTCTACCAGACGGCTTCCTCTTTCATTTCTCAGCCCCAATCCATATTCACCTACTATGTTTCCTTCTCTCCCTTTTCCTACGCTTGAATTCCAGTCACCCATGACTATTAAATTTTCGTCTCCCTTCACTATCTGAATAATTTCTTTCATCTCCTCATACATTTCATCAATTTCTTCGGCAACTGCAGAGCTAGTTGGCATATAAACTTGTACTACTGTAGTAGGCGTGGGCTTCGCGTCTATCTTGGCCACAATAATGCGTTCACTATGCTGTTTGTAGTAGCTTACCCGTACTCTTTTTTTTTTTATTCATTATTAAACGTACTCCTGCATTACCCCTATTGGATTTTGTATTTATAACCCTGTATTCACCTGACCAAAAGTCTTGTTCCTCCTGCCACCGAACTTCACAAATTCCCACTGCATCTATCTTTAACCTATCCATTTCCCTTTTCAAATTTTCTAACCTACGTGCCCGATTAAGGGCTCTGACATTCCACGCTCCGATCCGTAGAACGCCAGTTTTCTTTCTCCTGATAACAACGTTCCATAATGAGAGCAGCACCTTCAGTGAAGCCAACAAGCAGCTCATTTTTCGTATTCACCTTCCGTTTGTACACCTCACATTTCACCTGACGCCATGAACAAAGAAAATTCCCAATATGCCTGAATCTTTACGATTCCTTATGGGTCACTAAAATCTGATTCCTTTAAAACTAATCTCTCCATACTTTCTTCATTTTCAGCTTTGTCTTCTACTTCTACTTCATCCTTGTCGTTTCCTATTTCTCCATAGTGCAGATTTAGGCAACGTTGCTTTTTGTTTGTCATTCCTGTCGCATGCTCGTGACAGTTGTTTTAAATAGTAAATATTATAATTCTTACGTTAGAAACATCCTGTCAGTGAGGTATTTTCAAACCTTTTTTTTTTCCTTACTAAATGTGTGTCTTCTCAATGCCTGTTCAGCGAATGTTGCTGCGTATGCGCCTCCGCAATAGGCGCCTGCTTCCTGCCCCCATGCTGACTGCTGTCCATCGCCGACGGAGGCTGGAATTCGCACCCCAGAACCGCAACTGAACGTGCTCTGAGCGGCGACAGGTGGCCTTTCCAGGTGGACCACGTTTTCTGCTTCATCGTACAGATTGCTGTTGGCGCGTACGGCCCTGCGACATTCGTCGCAAGCTTCCACGCTTGCACCATGGTTCAAAACGGTTTAAATGGCTCTGAGCACTATGGGACTTAACATCTACGGTCATCAGACCCCTAGAACTTAGAACTACGTAAACTTAACTAACCTAAGGATGTCACACAATACCCAGTCATCACGGGGCAGAGAAAATCCCTGACCCCGCCGGGAATCGAACCCGGGAACCCGGGCGCGGGAAGCGGGAACGCTACCGCACGACCACAAGCTGCGGACTGCACCATGGTCTGGAATACATTTTTGTGGCATTCCCTGGGTGACATTATTCTCGTGCTTCTACCAGCAGGACAATGCAAAGCATCCCACAGCTTGCAGTGCACACGTGAGATTCGAAGAGTACCAGGATGATTTTTCTCGACTCCCCTAATCACCAAACTGCCCCTATATAAGATCCGGCTTATTATACGGGACCACCTCGATCCGGCTGTTCACGCCGTTGATCTTGAGGTTCAAAATCCATAGCGCAGCTGGCCATGGCCACGGCTCCACGTCCTTGTCGATACCTTCCAGAGCCTCACTGACACTCTACCTGCAAGTGTGCGTTACAAAAGGTTGTTGTTGAGTGTTTTGACAGGTGGTCACATAAATGGGACTGGATCGTCTACAGGCATGAATATAAAGACTACGAAAACAGTGTCATTCAGAGTTAGGCTTTACGATAATAAAATGAAAGAACAAGGTAATAAGCATAAACATATATTATCGTGAAAGATACCTTTGGCGTTAACTAATTTACTGATTCGATGAATCAGAGAAATTAGAACTTAATGGAGTGAGAAGTAAGAAATCAAGATGTAGGTTTCTGTGATTTTCCGAAATCGCTCCAGAGAAATGTCAGGATGGTTCCTTTGAAAGGGCACGGCCGATTTCCTTCCCCACCCTTAACAGAATGCGAGCTTATGCTCCATCTCTAATGACCTCGATATCTACGGGTTGTTAAACCCAATCTTCCTTTTTTCCTTTTGTTTTACCTTTTTTTATGTTTTACACACTTCAATAAAATGCAGACTGTCATCTTCAACTGCAAATTGCATTTGCCCTAACTGCAAGCCTTTGACACTAATGTCAGTACGGAAGGCATATTAGTGTGCGTGTGTGTTGTCGTAGGGAAGTTGAGTAGAAATAAGGAAACACCGCGAAAAACGCATGGTTGGACATAAATTCAGCTCCTAGCCAAGGCGGCAAGTTGCGCCATTCTATTTGGCCACGAACGGCATCTGTGCAACGTTCAAAATACGTTGAAAATGCCAGTCGTGGTCAAAACACTGTTCTGTGTAGTTGTGCGAGCATTATGTCCGAGTGAAGTATATTCTGCGGCGGTCGCGCATGATAGTGTATCTAACAGACTGTGTGTGTCAGTTGTTCACATTTCTTTTGGTCATACTCGTCGTATACTCACTGGTGATTGTAGCAGTTACGCGGACCGATTAATTCCACAACATTGTATCCAGTCGCTCCAGATGTCCTGCAAGATACTTCTACATTAATTATCTCTTCTATGTACAGTTCGAAGAAATCGACTTGCGTTCCAATATGCAAGCTGCTGGCTCAATACTGACTGCAATAAAAGTTCGTTTCTGCGTGCTCTCCTGCAGAGATGTGCTGCCACATGTTTTCAAAGTTCAAGCGTAATTGGCCATTGTCGATTACTGCATTCGCTATGATATCGCCCCATGATAACAGAACAGTACTCATCTTCTTCAGCAGCGGAATGAAGATACCTTTAAGTTTCACAATCAGCTTAATCTTATTAAATTATCGGTATGTTTAATAATCTCTATCGTATCCCTGCATATCGTATGACAATACAGGCGCGTGACTACCAGGCCAAGAGTTTTACCAAACAGAATGTGATGTTCTCCTGACCGCAGAACATGTTTCGGAACAGCTGATATATGCGTGTTTCTCCACTTTAAAGTTGGGTTTCTTCACAAAAATTCAGCTAACAACCCTAGTAATAACCCAGAATATTTTAACAAGTGTGATAATTTGGGCTATGGAAGCCACACCCACAAACTGCTCAAAAAGACAGGAAACTCATGAACCATCGAGAGTATCTGTATTTGTCCAAAATAGAAAAAAAGTCACTGTCATCCTGTCTCAAGAAAGACTTGTGAAGTTATATCCTCACAACACAACACAATTTCGGGAGAAAGATGAAAACTATCACATTTCATGTATCGGTCACGAAAATAATACATCATCTTTCAATGAGAGAACATATCGAAAGATATGCCAAGAAATTTTAGGTCGTACAGATCAGATGAGGTACAGATCCACATCCGTGGATGGTCTTGCATTGAAACCCAGTGCAACAGGAAGTAAGCCAATTGGGTGTGACGGTTATCCAAAAATTTGCGTCAAGTACTGAGGACAACAGAGAAAACAAAGAATTCAGCCTAGATTTTGCGAAAAATACTTTTCTCAGTTATCGGATTTCCTAGCTGAGTACCATCTGTAAATAATTTAGCGTTACACATGTCTGTGTCGTTGTGGAGACCAGTCGAAGACTGCTTCGTGCAGATCTCTGCACTAGTCTGTTCTGTGTAAAGCTCTTCAGCTCTGAGTAACTACCGAAATTTACATAAATTTTAACCACAATTTACATCAATTAGAAGCTGATTACTGTACTCTAGCCCTGGTCTTCTACTGTACTTTTAACTCTCCACTCTTCCTCCATTTCGAAACTGGCATTCCTCAATTCCTTTTGGCGTGTCTTTACAAAATGAAATTTGCTTCTTATATTTGCACATTGCTAGCCTTCAGTTACCTACGTGTCGCTTATTCGCGACGAACTTGTGTTGTTATCGCAGAACCCACAGATAAACTTTCACTGCAGCTTCTGTTACGGTAGTTTCTCTGCTTGAGTTCTTTAGGACGTGAATAACCTAAGCCTACCAAGGGAAAGAGAGCTGTGACGTTAGGCACGCTTTTACAAATTCCGAAGGAAAACAGAGCCTGCGTCTTCTTTCTTTTCTGTTCGAGGCTGTGACAGAGAAAGGTGTCCTTTCTTACGGTGTAAAATGGTGTACCGTTGAGACCGACAACTGTGCGGCTGGTCCCGGCCGAGGTTCGAGTCCCCCTCGGGCATGGGTGCGTGTGTTTGTCCTTAGGATAATTTAGGTTAAGTATTGTGTAAGCTTTGGAACTGAAGACCTTAGCAGTTAAGTCCCATAAGATTTCACACACATTTGAACATTTGAGACCGACTGTATATACGTGAGGGGCGTTCAGTAAGTAACACAACCATATTTTTCCCTGAGAGCGTATTATGGATTCAAATACTCCATACTATTCCCCACAGGCTTTGCCTGCAAAATCCTACTTTTCAACATCATCTCAGTTCAGTGTGAGAGCCTTACGCCACCTTACTGGGAGGGCCTGTAGTCCCGCATGGCACCATTCTACTGGCCAACGTCTGAGCCATCGTCTAGCTGTATCAGCAAGCTCACCATCACCCACGTACCGCTTCCCGGAGACTGCATCCTTCACTGGACAAACAAATGGAAGTCAGAATGTGCGAAATCTTAGCCCAAAACTTTGAGCAAGTCAGCACTACCAACGGAGACACACAGCTGAGCAGCACTGCCTTTGATTGTGACTCATCGATCACTTGAAGAGACAGAGTCCACACATTCCAACACTGCAGGAGTGACAACCGTGTACGGCCAGTCGGCAGGCTGGCTATCAGACCGACTCACGCGACCTCGTTGTGATGGTGACAGACACATCGCCCAGTTACTCATCGTGATTTTGTTCACCGCCAGATCTCCGTAGACATTCTGCAAGCAGCTTCAATATCTGCGACACTCCAGTTGTCCGCCAAAAGAAACTCAGTGACGGCTCTCTGCTTGTATCGCACCTCCGCTACAGGCGCCATTTTCAAGGCCACGTATAGCGCCACCACCTATCGGAATTCCATGAAACTGGAGGGTGTGAAGCAGGAATATGCCACGATGTCTCACAACAAAATTTGTATTTTTTAACCAAAATGGTGGAACAAATAAATGCCTTTCATTACTTATTGACCGCCCCTCGTACATGATGAGAAGTCTGTGAGAACTGTAATACCCACGGCTACATTTTATTCAGAATAATATTCACGACAGCGTTGTGTGTGGAAAGCGAATGAACGTTCTTACGATATTAATAAAAACGACTTCATCGTTCGCAAAATAACAAATAATTATTGTAAATGACATAAAAAAATGGTTCAAATGGCTCTGAGCTCTATGCGACTTAACTTCTGAGGTCATCAGTCGCCTAGAACTGAGAACTAATTAAACCTAACTTACCTAAGGACAGCACACAACACCCAATCATAACGAGGCAGAGGAAATCCCTGACCCCGCCGGGAATCGAACCCGGGAACCCGGGCGCGGGAAGCGAGAACGCTACCGCAGGACCACGAGCTGACATAATTTAATATTTTGTAAGAAACTATATCTCAGACAATACCCATGGAGAAAGGTAATGGCAATCTCAATCTTTTGTTTTCTTATGATTCTTCTAGAATAATCCTTCTTTTTCGAACTATTGTACTGATAGAATGTGATTGACGTCTGGTAACACAGATGTCCGTAAAAAAGTGTATTATGTTGCTAATTTAATAGTTGATAAATATAGTTTATGTGTCCTTGAAATAAATCTTCTTTGATTGCAGTTTTATTTCATTTTGACTCTCGTCATATGTAAATTTTAAGTTTTCTGAGCAGCTACAAAGAAGCGCAGCCATTGGACCAATTGATCTACAGTGCGGTTTATTGGGAAATGCTGAATAATAAGCGATTAACACTAAGAAATATTTTCAAATGTTAATACATATGGTAAAGATACAAAAAGATTTAATATATATTGTTTGTTAATACTAAAACAGGGGTAGGAGCAGAATCGATAAGTCACTGTCTTACGTTAGACGCCGTCTTGGTGATATACTGCAGCGGTAGTTTTAAATTAACTTTCTATACAGACATAAATGTTGTTGCTCATAATAGTGGTAATAATAGTGTATTGGTGGCCCAGAACCCAATCTTAGGTAATAAATTCCAATTAGACTGTGAGTAATCCCTAAATATTGTGAACTTCTATAAATCGAAACAGCATCTTATGTGATACAAATTCTTATATGCAGATGTATGAAGCCTGGTTATTTCGTAAAGATTTTTATGAAATATTTTGACGCGAAAAAATACATTAGTGTCGTGTGAGTGTGGTATTGTGTGACAAAACTGTTCATTTTGCTGAAAGAAAAGTGTTGCCACCTCGAATAAGAGTAGCGTTAAATTCGATAAACGATCTGCAACTAGTAAAGAGACCTACGCAATAGCACTGAAAATTAATAAAATCATTACTTTTGTTTAGTTCATATTACGTATCATACATTTAGCTTGTTTGCTGGCATATATATGATTCCTGTTTTTAGTGAACTTAGTTCCATTTACACTGCTTGACAGACAACATTGCTACACCTTCCCATGTGGAGATTTCTTTAACAAAATAATGATCATTAGCAGGAAGAGCAGTGACTAAAAAAAACCACTTGCTACATTAATAACAAGTAACTAGTTTTATTGTAATCTTGCTGAAATTGTACAACACACAATCAAACAACAATACACCATGCCACAGAGTCAGCAATATATGAAAGCATTAGTATGTTTGTGTGTGTGAAGTACTTGTGTGAAATTAATAATCCTCTTGTACGACTATTCTGCATCAGAGATAACCATTTTTTCTTGACTAAGTATTTGGTGAGAAATGTTGGGTTGTCGAAGTATATCTGTGTCAGACACAGAATGCCATGGGAGAGTGCCTTCCTGCGATTACAGTTCAGTTTTGCAGTTTCCGTTTGTAAACTGCGTTTAATTCTCCCTGTGGTTAAGCAATTCGGTATTTCATTCGCCACATACGTTTTGATGTATTCTTTCGAAACCTTTATGAAAGTACTGGTCTTTATATGCTCCGCTGAGACCAGGAACTGTTTCAACTAACCTTAATTAGATTCGTCTAGGTTAAAACATGCCTATTGCTTTAAAAAATACCGATATCGTCTAAATTTTGGTAACTGAGTATATTGTGGGACGGGCTTTCGGCACGTAACGTGGACATTGTCGAAGTTTTATGTTTCCTTACGCACAATGTTGTTCTGGCGTAACCACAAGCGCTGGAACGCAGCTGAAGAACGGAAGAGAAGAGAAGGCGGTGAGACGACGGCGTCCAATGGTGCGCTGATTAGGACCGCACCACGACAGCAGCGGCCTCTACAAGAGGAGAACACAAGCGCCGCTCCCGCCTGCCTCGGCCGCTCAGTATTCGGACAGCGTCAGCACGGCCCAGCAGAGAGTGCTACGGTAGCAGTGACGTGTCATCCATATCAACTGCTTGCACTAACACTGTATATAGCCAGGGACACTTATATGCGTGTCGCTCATCACTTGCGACCACTTGTTGTACATAGAGGTTAAGTTTTGTCATTCACCTTATTTGCAATAAAAACTATTAATGTGATTTTGCTTGAATTGTTGTACAGCATTCCGAAACGCAGCATCCTTTAGGCATTCTATACGAGACGAATGGGCAGGACCCCACAAATGTTCATCATTCTCGGACACCCACTGCGCCGAACTGGTTGAAGTCATACGGTATCTTAATTGAATTTGGTCGTAATTACTTTTTTGTTTTTACTAAAGTTTGCATTGGGAATTGGAACTCAAACTTGAGAACGGCCGATGAAGAATAAAATTTAAATATATGTCTTCCCATAGATTTTAATTACAGGGCAGTTGGGGTTAATGAGCACAGGAATATTAGATGGTGTGCTGGAATGCACGTTAGGGAGAAATTTAGGTTAGTAGTTCACTCCAAGCTACATTTATTCACGAAACAGAATTAAATACTCAACTCCTGTAAACAATTATAATTTAAAAAGTCCTTTCACTATCGATCCTTGAGGGGGGTGTGCTTTAACAATTTCAGTCAACAGTATTCCGTAAGGATTAGGTTAAGTGAAAAATTCGAAGTGGACACTTAAGTGAAACAAAAATCGAGACACTTAAAGAGAGCAGACGACTAGGTCACCACCTCTAGGGCAGAAGAGCTGTGAAAACTCGCTTGAAGCCGACAATGGAAAGACATCAAGAAACTTAATAAGGATCGCGATGCAAGAAGTAAATCATGACTGGATGAGGAACAAGGCCTTCCCTAACTGAATCTAGTTAAACGACCAGATATTTATCACTCATGAAGTGTCCAAAACGTGCTTCTGACAAATGAATTAAAAATCGTAGATACTTCCTAACATGGTAATATTTACTATATGACGACTAAAATCACATTTCTAGTGAGCACAGCAGTGGCAGTCACACTAAACAGATCCCGAACAACGTTTGCTGCATCTGAACAACTTTCAGTCTGTAGCAACACCGAGGAAAGAGACAGATAAAAACTTGGAAGTGGCGAACTGACCAGTCGACAAAGTGATTTTTCGGTGGTTCCGAGAGGCTCCTCCAGTCAGGAGACAGCAGACACAGCACCTGGTTTCTCATTTCAGTATTTCCTAAGCATCAAAAATTGAAGCAATCGTTTTTCTTGCGCAGCGATCTTCAATGAACCAATCGTGAGTCCACTCGTTAAGAATGAACAAGCAGACCGAGCTTCCCCCCTCGGCTCGCATCCGCTAGACTGCCGACACAACGTAACCCCTGGGAAAAGATCCAACGGCCATTCCAAGGCCCAAAGACGGGACCGAAGAGGGCCGCCTAAATTTATCGATGTGCGTGCGTTCGTATTTACACAGACGTTCACGCAACCAAGCAATCATCCACCTTTAGGAAAGGTGGGTAAAGGTACGTAATATGTTGATTATCGAGCGTAATAAAATGAGAATAAAAGTCAAATCCGTTCAAAAAATGGTTCAAATGTCTCTGAACACTATGGGACTTAACTTCTGCAGTCACCAGTCCCCTACTTAAACATAGATAACGTAAGGACATCACACACATCCATGCCCGAGGCAGGATTCGAACCTGCGACCGTAGCGGTCGCGCAATTCCAGACTGTAGCGCCTAGAACCGCTCGGCCACCCTGGCCGGCGTCAAATCCGTTCGCAGTGTGAACTATGCTCCTGGTATGATAGAAAATCTAAGAAAACGGAAGCAGAAAAGAGGCAGTCTGTAGAACATAACTAAGTTACTGCGCCCTTCCAACGTAAAACATTTGTCTGCCCGAGATACAACAATAATATTATAAAGGTAACGGAAATCTAAAATCTTTATTTCTGATTCGCACCTTTCATCAATTAAATTCAGTACAAATTTTGTAGTTAAGCAGAAGTACACAACCCTGATAGTAATGAAACAAAATACTGTCATTGTAGTATATACTTAAATACTTTCCGTATACTTGATGCGCCAAAGATAACGATTAGCGTCCTGTCTTTGAGCACGCGCCATACATCTACATCATACTCCTAAAGCCACCAAACGGCATGGAAGGTAATTCTGGAGCCACTATAAGATCAGCCATTCCTTGTTACACTAACGAATAATGTGTGTGTCTGCTACTTCAAGTTTATAAATACAAGCTCATTTCTTATTGTGGTGTGCATTCTGTAAGACCTTTGGTACACACACCATCAGATTATTTGACTTGTCGCTCTAAGGAAGTAGGCGAGTGTCAGCAATATGTCTCGTGGTCTTATCGTGGCGTGTGTATCTTCTGCTTTAGGTCAGACGATAGAAATGCCACTTGCACGCATAGAGTAACAGGTTGACGGTGACCAACTTTAAACAGAACTGGATTAATTTTCACACACATTTATTAAAATAATAAAAAGCATAGACATAACGTAACTTGATTCTTGATGCTGTTTACAACTGACAATGTGAAGTTCCTTTGGTCTTGGTGCGTTAACTTATTCTCACATATCTCTGATACTTGACAAAGTGTCTATACATTTCTCTTCATGGCTATGTACAGGAATATGATAATATTATTACGTGCAGACTGAAACTTGATTATAGACTGGTACAGACAAATGCAGACTAATGCAGACTGGTACAGACTAACGCAGACAAATGCAGACTGACTAATCAGAGGTCTGTACACTCGTTATAATACCTCGAGCGTTCAGATATCACTGCACAAGTGTGATCCGCGAGGAGAAAAGGTTCTACGTTAGCAGCAATGTCACTGGCTGTGAGACATATTAATACGCGGATCGGTGGAAGCAGAATTTGGTCCGTCTCTAAGACAGCGCCATCTCGTAGTGCAGAGACGGACGAGCGCTGCACATGCGCTGTTGTGCTTAGTGGGGCACGCTGTATGGGAAAAGTTGTGTACCCGCTGACTACGCGGAACTATGTACACAACACTTATCCTTCTTTGTTTCACAGATGGCGAACTGTTATGTGTTCCATGACATTTGTAACTTCATCTACGGTAATTTGCCTCGAGATGACTGGGTGTTTGTGTTGTCCTCATCATTTCATCATCATCCAGGAAAGTGACGCAATTGGACTGAGCAAAGATTGTGTAACTGTACGGGCGCTGATAACCACGCTGTTGAGCGCCCCACAAACCAAACATCATCATCATCATCATCTACGGTAATTTAACAGGACAACGGCCAATTCTCTAGCACTGTGGACCATCTTCATTCATTAATGCTCTCATGTACTGAGCCTTGGTAATTACAACATTAGCTAAGTAACTGCACATGCCACCTGAGGCAGGTTTTGTGTATCACTAGGCTATACTGGAAGCCACTTCATAATGCTTTGCAGTAATGTCGTTGGAGTGATAAATAATCAGGTCTCGAGTATTAAGAGTTGTTTCATCTTTTCTTTATAGATTATCTCCATCGACTTAGTAATTTTACACATTTAATGTGTCCTTCATGCGACCATGATGAAGTTGCCAAAACAATAATCTTCCGTTTTTTGGTATACACAATTCTACCCCAAAGAAGAGCATGAAAGAGATTGGTGCTCAGATTTATAAAATAGTTACGATAGTACACATAAATTACATACCTGTAAGTTAGCTATTGAGAGTAACCTTAAGCTTACGCTTCTTACAGTAATTCTATTGATATGCTAGCTGCGTATGTTTCATTTACATCACATCCACAGCGAGGTCTTGAGTTAACATTTTACACTATTTAATATCATATTTTTATTACTAATGTTGTTAATCAATATCATATAATAAAATTACCCTCACAGACATTGATGATAATTGTGGGAAGAACATGTTGAAATTTATCAAGACTATTTAACAAAAAAATTTTCTGCTATTTAGCCGTTATTGAAATATTTTATTTCTGATTGTACTTCCAAATAAGTACGACTTCCTAGCAGTAGAGGTTATGTAAAGCGGTCACCTTAGAATGTGTTCTTCTTTTTAGTTCATAACACAGTTTATATCCTGTTCTCCCGTTTTAAGAGACTCTGATGAAAGTTGTCCATTATATTTGGATATTTGCCAAATTCTATGGATTCGGTTTGTTTCATCTCAGTTATCTGCAATTGATTTTTTCTCTCACCTTTGAACCCACTGATTGACATTCGTTATGTGATCTGCTGTGATAGTGTACATAATAAGGTTAATAAGAGCAAGAGAGCCGCAGCCAACGAGGTAATCAGGGCCAAAGTCATTGGCCATATAAAAGCAGAACAATAATGAAGGCTTCTTATTCATCTGCCCACGACTTTGGTACGGATAGGATGTTCTGTCTTATAGCGTGAAATAATGTGTTGTTGAAAGTGCCTGCATTTACACATGCTGAGAATATATATGACACATTGAAGCTATTGCTGCTTTCACATACATACAAACAGGTGTGTGTCTTTACACACACTACACACACACACTACACACACACACACACACACACACACACACACACACACATATATATATATATATATAAATATATATATATATATATATACACTCTCCTGGAAATTGAAATAAGAACACCGTGAATTCATTGTCCCAGGAAGGGGAAACTTTATTGACACATTCCTGGGGTCAGATACATCACATGATCACACTGACAGAACCACAGGCACATAAACACAGGCAACAGAGCATGTGCAATGTCGGCACTAGTACAGTGTATTTCCACCTTTCGCAGCAATGCAGGCTGCTATTCTCCCGTGGAGACGATCGTAGAGATGCTGGATGTAGTCCTGTGGAACGGCTTGCCATGCCATTTCCACCTGGCGCCTCAGTTGGACCAGCGTTCGTGCTGGACGTGCAGACCGCGTGAGACGACGCTTCATCCAGTCCCAAACATGCTCAATGGGGGACAGATCCGGAGATCTTGCTGGCCAGGGTAGTTGACTTACACCTTCTAGAGCACGTTGGGTGGCACGGGATACATGCGGACGTGCATTGTCCTGTTGGAACAGCACGTTCCCTTGCCGGTCTAGGAATGGTAGAACGATGGGTTCGATGACGGTTTGGATGTACCGTGCACTATTCAGTGTCCCCTCGACGATCACCAGTGGTGTACGGCCAGTGTAGGAGATCGCTCCCCACACCATGATGCCAGGTGTTGGCCCTGTGTGCCTCGGTCGTATGCAGTCCTGGTTGTGGCGCTCACCTGCACGGCGCCAAACACGCATACGACCATCATTGGCACCAAGGCAGAAGCGACTCTCATCGCTGAAGACGACACGTCTCCATTCGTCCCTCCATTCACGCCTCTCGCGACACCACTGGAGGCGGGCTGCACGATGTTGGGGCGTGAGCGGAAGACGGCCTAACGGTGTGCGGGACCGTAGCCCAGCTTCATGGAGACGGTTGCGAATGTTCCTCGCCGATACCCCAGGAGCAACAGTGTCCCTAATTTGCTGGGAAGTGGCGGTGCGGTCCCCTACGGCACTGCGTAGGATCCTACGGTCTTGGCGTGCATCCGTGCGTCGCTGCGGTCCGGTCCCAGGTCGACGGGCACGTGCACCTTCCGCCGACCACTGGCGACAACATCGATGTACTGTGGAGACCTCACGCCCCACGTGTTGAGCAATTCGGCGGTACGTCCACCCGGCCTCCCGCATGCCCACTATACACCCTCGCTCAAAGTCCGTCAACTGCACATACGGTTCACGTCCACGCTGTCGCGGCATGCTACCAGTGTTAAAGACTGCGATGGAGCTCCGTATGCCACGGCAAACTGGCTGACACTGACGGCGGCGGTGCACAAATGCTGCGCAGCTAGCGCCATTCAACGGCCAACACCGCGGTTCCTGGTGTGTCCGCTGTGCCGTGCGTGTGATCATTGCTTGTACAGCCCTCTCGCAGTGTCCGGAGCAAGTATGGTGGGTCTGACGCACCGGTGTCAATGTGTTCTTTTTTCCATTTCCAGGAGTATATATATATATATATATATATACCTTTACATGATCTATTTTTTGAGTACTAGTCCCATCTTCACATTCGCCTGAAGTACAAATCGAATGTTGTATATTATTTCTCTGAATACTATTTCTCTGAATGGCATCTGGCTGTCAACGAAATGTGAAGTGTACTATACCCACGTCAATAAGATTACATAAAATGGCCCAGCTGTGAGTTGCTGTGGACGTGGGGCTTACGTGTCTGACATTCGGTTGACAGCCGGCTGTGTTGTTTTATTTCAAACAGCTATCTTTGACTAGTTTGCAGAATGCAAAGCGTCTATTATTTGATTGCTATTAAATACAGGAAAATGAACTTCTTAGAAAGTTGTTCGTCAACTATCATTTTACAGTAACACACTTAAAAAACTAGACAACTGTTGACGAAAAACAAAAGATTTATTTTTTGTTTGCAAATGGGCCAAAGATTGGTAATTAAAACTCAAAACTGAACAAAAATGAACTCGAACACAAAAACAAGGAACAAAACTGAACAAATAACTCGAAGAGAACGACAAACTCGGAACGATCAAGAAGTATTGGAACAAATAAATCTTTTCTTCAGTTGCTGGAAGCAGCAACCGAAGCATGGGTGCTGAGATCCTCGGCTGCCTCCTCCTCCACATCTTTACGAGGTTTTTCCTTATCAGCAGCGTCCACCTAGGCAAACAGCATAGCTATAGTTCCGACAAAATCAGTCCTCACAAAGAATTTACATAATAAAATAATAGTAGCAAAGTATACCCAGACACTTTGACGAACAAAGAGTTAATACGGAATACCATTCTTGCTGTTACCCGGGTAGTGCAAAGAAGAGAAAAAATAAAAAGAAGTTTTAACGATATTCATAACAGCTGATAGCTAATAAATAAGATACTTTTACATGTCCTCTCCGGTCTGTTACAATTTATAAACTAGTAAGCTGGGGTATTTAGCAAACGATGTTGTGGCAGAGTGAATGCAGCCATAGGCCGCTTTTAGAGGCAATCTAACTATCACAGAGCACCGGACAAAATATAACATGGTGCGTCTAAGTGCTGATAAGAAACGCTTAGTCCTGTTCTCGACAAGAAGACCAGACCTGAGGGGCAGACTACAAATCAATAACAGACAGATACCGGTGACCAACCACGTCAAATACTTAGGTGTATTATTAGACAATAAATTTATATTCAACTTACACATACAAATTAAGAAAGAGAAGACGATCAGACTAATTGATGCCCTACATCCCTTACTAGACAGCGAAAACGTGAAAGTCAATACAAAAATAAGACGTTATAAGGCACTCACGATTAAGGCCACGACATACAGAAGTTCGTTTTGGGGCACAGTATTTTCTTATCAACTATTCTTCAAGTTTCTAAACTTTCTCCCGCATGAGCTCTTGGTAAGCGTCACAGGCACTGGAACTGGAACATACGTTATATCGTTCTGGCATTGTGTACATTTTTCTACAGTGGATACGTACTACTTCCTGAAATTACTGCACACAAATTAAAGTCATGTTTCGTCTTCTTTTTAAACTGATGGTATACGCTTTTACCTATGTACGGAAGTGCTTAGTTTTATGCACAGGTATCCAAACTAACACTCCCTATGGCCGTATCTTGCCTACTGGAGACTGAGGCAGCACGTCGAATGCTCTTGCCAGATTTTGGTGCACTGAGTCACTGTTAACCTCCGTTTCTCATTTCGTGAAGGTGGAGTGCGGAAGAACACTATTGCGTGTGAGGCGAGTGATATATTCCTAAACCCTGACAGTTTTACAGACGAAGTTTAGTGCACAAGTACTATTGCTCCTTTGCACCTTAGAATTACCTTAGGTTCTTGTAACCAGTGCACGATACTAATATTGGATTGTAATCAAATGCAGTTCTTATTTAGTCCTTCATGTACAAATGAAAGTGTTATCCGGCAGAGTAACAGATTCTGCAAAGCATACAATTTGCTACTTTATTTGGTCATTCTTCGCTCTCGTTCTTTCTTACCCTTTCTTCGAGTTTACTTCACACGGTTGTACTGATATTGACTTACCTCTGCATAGCCGTCCTTCAGCGTACAGTCCACACTATTATCTCCATTCCTGATGTGACTGGCTGATTCTGGGGTCCATTGGCAGGGAAATATCTCAAAGACAGAAGGCACTTGTGACACCCTCCTCTTTTTCAAGCGGCCATAAAACTGGAAGAGTGGGTTGTATATTTTTCTAACAGATGCGAATATTCTAAACACTTGACTTACAATACTGAAACAGATTTTATACAACATATGCAGTCCATAACTGTACCGTTTAAGAGATGTGAAGTACGGTGCTACAGTTGGCGGTTATAAATTAAGACATCAAATAAGGCAGAGAACTAAGAGCTACAAGAAGGAAATCGTGAGGTAAGATTGTAATGGAAAACACTAGACAAAACTGTGGCACCGTAATATGGCTACTGCTAAGGCATCCTGTAATAGTTAACCTGGCGCTTGAAAGGAGAAAAATTGTATGTACAATGAAGGTTCAGAATATGTGAAGCAAATGTGGATGGATATATACAACAAACACGTGGTGAAATATGAAGGCCGGAATATGCCGGACTGGAACTCGAGTACGAGACCTTTGCCTTTCTGTGAAGTTTGGAAGTCGGGAAATGAGGCACTGGTGGAAGTACAGTTGTGAGGACAGGTCGTGTGTCGTACTTGGTTAGTATAGTGGACAGAGTACGTGCCCGCAAAAGGCAAATTCATTCCGCTGCCACCGTCCCACTGTGATCTCCATGCTACTGACGAATGAGACGAATTTGAAAATTCGTTAAGAACAAAAAGACTGGAAGCCTCTCTAGGTAGCAGAATAAGCCTGCTACATAAAATATCATTTAAGGAACACACATCTGTGTACAGCCGGCCGGTGTGGCCGAGCGGTTCTAGGCGCTTCAGTCTGGAACCGCGCGACCGCGATGGTCGCAGGTTCGAATCCTGCCTCGGGCATGGATGAGTATGATGTCCTTAAGTTAGTTAGGTTTAAGTAGTTCTAAGTTCTAGGGGACTGATGACCTCAGATGTTAAGTCCCATAGTTCTCAGAGCCATTTGAACCATCTGTGTACACTAAACGCATATCCTTATTGATGGCGTCATGAAAATAATGCTCTGTCATATAGCTCTGGTTAATATCATGATGTCAGAAATGGGAAAAATGTGACATTCCTCGCAGTAGCACGCTGGGAAGAGTATTGATGACGTATATAACTGTGGACCTTTTACAATCTACTGCGCACCTATTTTAATACCACGTAGTCTGCGATTGTGTGACATGTCTGCGTTACATCCACTAACGGAAATGAACTTATCCATTAAAAGATATAAAGTTTTCCTAAATATTTGAACCATTCATCAATTGCTACTCCTGAATATTCTCAAAAGGAACGATGTTTAATCCTACCAGGCATGTTTTTACGGTTTGACCCACAAATCTGTAACAATATCGACTGAATGTAATTTTCGGTTGCCTTCATGCGTACTTCACTTTGCTATTTATTAAAGACAGGATGCTGCTGTCCGCAGCGTTGCGACCGATTGCCACATTATGTATAGAAATTGCCTCCTAGTAGGAAGAACGTAAGTGCGCGGTCTTCTTTTCTCAAACCGTTAATGACTGCATGCTTGGCTGAAGGAAATTGTAATGTAATATACAGACATCGTATAAACACAGACTGTGTGATGGTTGTAATGATTAGTCTCTCCCTCCGCATGCACAACAAAATGCGAACATAGAAAACATGGGCAATATGTGACATATGGAAGTTTTGGTCGGTCGGGGATGGGTACGTGTATAGCGGAAATGTTTTCTTCAGTTCAGTTTACTAGCTTAATTCCAACCATTAGTGTTGTTACCGTTGTCACCAGTTATTACGAGTCCTTTTGTAAGCAGGTATAGCTATCACGCTGATCCGAAGATCATAGGAGAGTGAGCGGCTAGTGTTATGGGGGTGATGGATACGAAGACGTGTGGCTGCAATCGGGTTACGTGGCTCGATCCACACTTATTTCACAGTCTGCTGAAAATGCACTTATAAAACGGTGGGGTCAGTGTGCACTGTAGGGGGAGCTGTCGTTTGGTGATGGCTTGTTTATGACGAGTAGTTGAGAGAGTTTAGCAGAGTCCAGAAGCTGATACAGTGAGATTCTGTATGGTGCTGCATCAGTGACTACATTAACTGTAATGTAACTGGTCGTTGGCTTCATTGTGGAATTTCTCATGCACCTTAGACTTGCTCAGTGCTTACCTTCTCCATGTCCACATTTCTGTAATCATAGACTTCCGTCGAAGGTGCTTTCTTTGGTTTCTGCCCCAAATCACGTGTCTTCTTCCTGCAGGGAAGACACAGACAGCAGAAAATGCTGTAAAGCACCTGCGAAGACAAAAGAACATTAGAACACGTGTGATTCAGGCAGCAAAATGACACCGCCTCAAACTCTTGCTCCACAGCAGTCAGTAAGTTACGAATTTTCTGTGGACTACCTCTCACATGGACTTGACCCTTTCCTCAATTTGTTTGAAAAATACCCTAAAACTACAAAATATCACATGAAGAGTGCCGAAAACTCACAGACTAACCCCCTGCTTCCTCTATCCCAGGAAAGAACGACATGTCACGAAGCAGGCACGCAAGTAACCTTCACGACGTTCACGAAGATTGGCAGCCACTATCAGTACACGCGTAACACCAGCAGTATCACATTAACAACCGAGGTACTCTTCCCCACCAAAGTAGAGGTACACATGAGAGATTTAAGAAATGGAATTATATGTGCTATCACCTATCACGGTTTTCGGGGTCGTTCAGTGGAGCGTTCGGTCAGCCAAAGAAAATCAAGAAAGTCTTCCGAGAGATTTCATATCCAATTATATCTGCAGCTTGCGTTTCCTAAACATTTTTCGCACAAGACAGACGTATCATTTCTAGAGAGTTCTTTATTATCAGGTCGAACAGACCAGAGTGGAAAGGCGGTGTCCCTGTACTGCTGTGGGAAAAAAATACTTTTTTGGAAGCACAGATCAGTTCCCGTACTATAAGACTGTAGATACCAGTAGCACAGATATAATTACGTTTTGTATCATTCACCCTGTTCTCGGTACGTTTCTCCCCGTAAAGCAATGTAAGTGAAGTCATCTCATCGCTCATTCCGACAAACTCCCCTCACTGTAACCCACACCCCTACTGCTACTGTATCCCCTCACTGTCATTATCTCCATCTTGCTCTCTCTTACTGCTACTATTTCATTCACCCATTCAAACTGCCGCAGCCTTCTCACTGTCGCTATCTCTCTCGTCCTCTATGTCACTGTCGCAGACGCTGTCTCTCTTTATCACTGCCTGTCATTCACTTCCAACTGCACCTTCCCTTTACTCCTGTCTCACTGGCATAGTCTCTTTCACTCATTTCCTGGCACTGTCAACTACAAACCTATGCCACTGTACACTCTCTTTCTCTCACAATCCTAATGTCTCCTTCGATCTTTCTATGCCACAACCAACTTTTACTATCTTCCAGTATATCTGTGTCTTTTCCACTGCTGCTTTAACATTCTCTCTCTGCATAAAAAAGCGCGCGAATCTGCCTGCATGCCAAAATTTTTGGGAAATTTTTTAAAGGTGCTGAGGAAAGTAATATGAGGCAGCTGGTACTCCACTTTTCTGTCAGAGTCTTTTAAACAACAGCGTGTTCGCTGTTTTCGTCCTCCTGTAGGAGCATTTTGCCGATACTTCCCCAATTTTGCCAGCCACAGTACGGTAAGTCACTCTTATGGAGAGAAATATTGATACATTACTTATATGAAACTGAAATATTGCGCGACTAATTTTACACTTCACAGAGGATTTAACGCGCACAAAACTTTCCCTGTGCTTCAGTACTACAACGTGGGCTTCCCAGACCTCTTCTGATGTTAGTGAAGACACTTTACAACTTGTTCATCGGTGCTATGCCACTTCACAAACTACGTTTTCGGCTCACAAGGTATTACGCTTCTTCGTTATACGCTAACACCCCTGTGATATCATAGAATACGGAATCTTCACAAATGATTGCGTAGAGTTGGCTAGCACGTAAGTAACATAAGATCTCCATATCTTAAAAAGACAACCTGCAATGCTGGAAGACCGATGCTACAACTAGCAGGTTGTAAAAATAAAAAAAAGTCAGGAACGTCTGAAACAAATAGTTATTGTGAAACGTTGAATAGTGTTATTAAGCTGTCCGATGTGTTGAATACAGTATGAAAACTCAGAAATCGCAAATGCAGCCCGGACCAAATGTTTGTCTTACGACTGCAGTCCCGTTATTCCACCAGTAGCCGTAGAATCTGGTCATATCCTGTGATCACCTTTTCAGCTAAAAGAGCTGAAGAAAATGCTGCAGTCCTCGACGAACTCTGTCCTTGTAGTGGATCATGTTCACAATCCTTCGCTGTGTAATTCGCCAAATAGTGCATTGACAAAGTCTCTACGAACTTTCAACGGTATTTGGATGACACTCTTCTCCTCACTGAACAGTTCAAATAATTATTCCAGCTCCGTGACCTAAAGCAATGGCCGGAAGTACAACGTCGTCTTGAGCCAGAAGGACGCTTGCATAGATTATTAAGACCTACTCAGAGTGGTAGCTGCAATAGAAGTATTTGCTTTCAAAAAACCAGGTGGGGTTTCCGAAGGGTAACGGAAACTATGCGTTCTTCGTATTATACAATTTGAAATTTTTCGAACATTCAACACTAGGCAACGGTTTTTCATTAGCGTTTATCGACGTAAAAGTGCTCGCGACAATGTTTAAAATTCACTTCTATTACAAAAATTAAGTTATATGTGTATTGCAGAGACGTTTTTGTTTGGTATTCAAACCTTCCTCAGATACAGTGCTCTGACTGCAGAACAAATTGCTCGTACAACCTAGAGAGGACTGCCTCAGTGCTCCATGCCCAGCCCTTATATGTCTTAAACGTACACATGAGATACGGACCACGGACAACATCATTTCACCCGACATTGAAACTCTCTGGGTTGCAGATGGTTTATACCTTTCTGCTATACACCACGATCTCGAAGCCTATTCATCGTCTTGAATCCTGTACAGCATGATCTTGAATATCTTTGCATGGCTTTAGACAGAGTCGTTTACGCATTAACACGCTATTACAATGTCAACGACCTAACAATTTCAACTCAGAAATGTTCGGTAGCTCTCTTCAACCGGAGATGGTCGCGACGGTGCAATTCATCCATTTTATTACATAGTGTCTCCTTCCCATAGGTAACTGAAGCCTGTAGTGTTTGGAACGCGCTTCAGATGGGATGATCACATATCTCTTCTAATCAGGAAACAGCATTAACATTACGATATCTGTAGATGTTACTTGGTAGGGCGTGGAGCCCACCATTCTCTTGAAGGTACCCTAGGGCTTCCTCTGCTCAGTCATCGATTATGGATACCAAAGGTGCACCTCATAAACTTGAAGCAGTACATCTTGGTTGCCAGCGACTCTGCCCTGGAACAATGCGATCAACTTCGACAAATGCATTACCAGCAGAAACGCTTGAATCTCCGCCGTATAAACTACTATTTCGCCTCACACCCCGTTACACATGCATATCTTACTTGTTCAAGTAGGGTAACTTTCGACCTTCGTCTCACGGAAACAGATAAAGATATGAAAACAAATTTCAAGGTTATCTGGGCTCGGTATTGTAGGAGTATATCGTAGGAAATCCATTCATATGCTATTAAAATCCATCTTGGAATCCGCGGCTCGGTTTTGGTAGAAAGAATACATGAAAAAAGTTTTCTGACAACTGCCCATAAATTAATGGTGCCTCCACAAGTCTCTTAAGACACACCATACACCATATCACACGCAAAAAACACCAAATGATTGTGTCCGTTTGCCATAGCAAGACATATTGTGAAATGTTCATATTTTGAGCCTGCACTGTGGGACAGTGACACTAAGACGATGCTCCTGTTGTGTATACAATATAGAAGAGCATAGCACTTAAAGAAAAAAATCTGTTCGTCAACTGCCATGTACTTCTATATTGATCCCAACTTGGCCAGCCGTGGTGGCCGAGCGGTTCTAGGCGCTTCAGTCTGGAACCGCGCGACCGCTACATTCGCAGGTTCGAATCCTGCCTCGGGCATGGATGTGTGTGATGTCCTTAGGTTAGTTAGGTTTAAGTAGTTCTGATGACCTCAGAAGTTAGGTCCCATAGTGCTCAGAGCCATTTGATCCCAACTTGAAGTTGTAATATTTGCTATTATTACGTGGGTCTTCAAGACTTTAATATTTGCACTGAACGTGGTTACTCAGTGACTAAAATCGATTTTCTGTAATAAATGCTTTCACACCCTTTACGACGGATGCTACCGATTTTGTTGTTTACATACTGTCAATTGTCAACGATGGCTGTCCTCTCCTGATGTGTCTTCCCCCACAAAGGCAGCTCTGTTGACGACATCACGTTATGTTCGTTACCAGATGATGCGGTTTCTACTTAATATGGCATGACCCATTAGGATCAGATCATTTCCCTAATGTTCTGATGGCAAACCGACAGCAAGAACGTGGGATTCTTTCCTAAAACTTCTTGGCACTCTTTCAAACAATCGTGGAGAATATAGTAGCTGTTGTGCCAGAAACGGATCCACAGCACGTATCCTGCTGCACATTGTTCAATGTGTTAAATGTGACAGATCTCTCTATCCCAAAAACGACATGCGACTTCGCTATAGATTAACAGCTCTGTGACATGGGATACGGAATCCTCACAATTACTGTGCAACGTGGAGTAGCATTTAATCAATATAAGCTCTCCTTATCTTCAGCAGACAATCTGCACTGCTAGAAGACGGATGCGAAACTAACGGGTTGCAAAAAAGAACTAAAAACGTCTTATCTGGATAAATTATTGTGAAACGATGAATAGAGATATTAAGATATCTGATGTGTGGTGTACGACAAGGAAACTCAGAAATCGTAACTGGAATTCAGACCAGAGTGAATTCGTTAGATTTTGTGCATGACAACTAAGTACTTGGCGAGAAGATTTATTGGTCTAGAGGGACAGCAGTCCGACAGTAGATCAATCACCCTCCAACGGGATGTAAGATAAATTCTTCCGCACATAAGATCCAAATCGGAAATGTAGCGTCTTAATTGCTGACTAGTTAAAACATTAGATCCGGCGTGTAACACCTACGGTTGAATTCAATCTCATCTCTACATAGGCCCATTTCGTACTCCATTGCTATATATGTTTGTAAACCTCAAAATTCTCCACTACAGCTCACCTTCTTATTCGACGAACATTGTTCATGTTTATACTAATGGCTTGTGCTTGCAAGAGATTTCAGCAGATTTCAGCAGTACGACGTGTATTTCTTGTCCAGAAACTCAAATATTCCAAGCAATTTCGTCTTCCACCACATTTCTCATTTTCTACAGCAGAAGCTATAGCGATTCGAGAGACACTCAAATCTGGTCGTCCCGCGGTGCTCCAGAACGTTCTGTAGCGTAACAATCCAAATGTGTATACGAATGTGTTCAGCAATGTCTATGCATCAGTAAAATGAATATTCGGGTACCGCAAATAAGCGAAGAGGTACATGAATCTCCTTTCCATGGAACCGAGGACACTTGGTATTGATTTACAATGACTAGGACGAATAGATGACGAACAAGGCCGGTGTTTCTCACCCTGTAATTAATGTCATTTACCATCCTAAGAATTCAGTTTGCGGAAGACGAAACTTTCCAAGGAAGAATGGGCAGAGGATTGAGGCCTTTTAGTGTACGATAGAAGTCAATACTACACTCCAATAAATGCACCTATTAGAAGCTCCAGCAGGTTTCGAAAATTTCTGGAGAGGAGGAGGCTGGTAACTGTTTTTCTACAGGTACATCGAAACACAATGGAACTATTTCCTGCCAGATCTTGAAGGTCTCCCTTCCGTCAAGTGCTACTGTTTTATTGTATCATGAAGATCCTGAAGTATCCTTCGCAGTCCTCACGAAGCACATACTCAATATCCTAATTTTATTTGTTTTTGTCTAGGCCAGGTAATTAACTAAACTTGTTGTGCCTGATTGTAGGTTGTTTCTGTTCAACACTTGGTTCCGTTTCTGCAATCTCCCAGTAAGTTTCAGCATCTGACTGAAGAAACATGTTTATCGCGCTGTTAGCGTGGTTTGAATAAAGGAAGGTAATTTCAGGTTGTATATGTGTATATATTCCGCTATAGAATAAGAGATCGTTTATTTGCTGAAGACAATGTAAAGATAAACATTTTCAATGTTCGAGAACGTGCTGAAAAGTAATGCCTGTGTTGTGGCGTAGCAAGACAACCACGCCACTCGGAAGTAGCCGAAAGGCACGCGTACACACACGCCGGCTGGCGTGAGTTCTGGAACAGGATACTTTGTGAATGCTATAGAGAAAAGTACGCAGTTCCTCGGATACTTAACTTTACTTCATCCTTGTGGTACATCGCTCTTGACGATACAAATGAGACTTTAATTACAAGCACTGTAAGGCTAATGGCGCCTTGCTAGATCGTAGTCATGGATTTAGCTGAAGGCTATTCTAACTGTCTCTCGGCAAATGAGAGAAAGGCTACGTCAGTGTAGTCGCTAGCAAAGTCGTCGTACAACTGGGGCGAGTGCTAGTCCGCCTCTCTAGACCTGCCATGTGGTGGCGCTAGGTCTGCAAGTACTGACAGTGGCGACACGCGGGTCCGACATGTACTAATGCACCGCGGCCGATTTAAAGCTACCACCTAGCAAGTGTGGTGTCTGGCGGTGACACCACAGCCTCAAAATTTTTTATTCTGTTCACAAGATCGGTTGAGGTATTACGTGTCATGCAAATTGTTCGGTTGACTTTTCAGCTTCGCATACGGAAGATGAAATACGCTGGCGCTAGAGCGCTCCGAGTTTAACGTGTAACATGTCTGTGTGCATCGTAACTATGTCGTTGCGTGAGAAACAGAATCACAAAAAACAGAAAATACTAATTCGGAGAGTTCGTCTACACATGGAACACAGACGAGGGCTGTGACATCTGCAACAATCCGTCGGTTGCGTTCACTGTCATGGATCATCGCCCGTACATTCCCGACTGGGTCTCGCCTGTTTTCCATCTGTATCAAAAACTTAAAGATTACCTTCGAGGACTTCGCTTCAATAGTAATGAAAGGGTGCAAGCAGACGTGATGTAGGCATGAAGAATAAAGGTGTAGAATGCTCTCTTACACTTCAAACGGACACAGATACATGAGACAGTTTAGCAACACAGTTACCATATCTCTGTAAATAGGCCTCGGAGCCTTCTATCAGTCCTTCAACTACTCGACGACAGAAATCCGCTCGTTGGTCACGGAGCCTTTCCAGAACTGCTAAATGTTTGTCTTCATCGCGGATAAACCGCGACTTCTTTGAAACAGTTCCTCGATGGTCTGGACATTGTCGTCTGCGGCCGAAGTCGATATCGACGGCCTTCCTTTCCTATCAGCGTCATACAAGGCTGTTCAGCATTGGTTAAATTGATAACACCGTTTCAATACAGCGGGACGCGTCATTGCATTTTGTACACACAAAGCCAGAATTCACGGTTAGTTTGTGTGCAATTTAGATGCTTTGCCCACACAAATCGGACTGTCTCGCGCAACTCAACTTAGTAGCAGCTTCCCAGTCGCTGTTCCATTTCGCTCTCAAACTTTTGACGCAGTTACTATCCGTACCGCAGTCTAGCTGTGTCTGCAGGAGTCTCAAGGCATGTACTCTCTTCTCATAACGCGCCAGTCCAGTTGCGCAGTGATCTTAGCGTGGGACAACGTGTGTTACTCTCTGCAGTCGCTGCGCATATGGCGCGATTCTGCTATTTTTACGGTATTGCAATAAGCAGTTCGTTTTTTCTGCGAGACAAATGCATTTAGAGCACTGCATAACGTGAAACCCTTACATCCAGTCAACAACCATCTGAATCAAATTCTCCGTGTTGTATTCAGTATCTCAGGTGGACACGGCACATGGCATGGAGCACCTTTACTGTCAGTGTTGGCTCAGAGTTTGGTGTTCTAGAGCATTTCGTCATTCGAAATGCATCGCTTTTGTCCCCACATTCCACCTCTTCTTCCTCACTCTCTTCTGCGCCTTGCGTTCTCTACTGTGAATGTGAATGTGTATGTCGTTGCCGGATGTGTACAAAGTGCTGAATCTCTTAAGGGTTTTTAAATAAAGCGTACGTTATTAACATTCTGCACCTTTGTTCTTCATGCCTACTGTGGTGTCACCGCCAGACACCACACTTGCTAGGTGGTAGCCTTTAAATCGGCCGCGGTCCGTTAGTATACGTCGGACCCGCGTGTCGCCACAATCAGTGATTGCAGACCGAGCGCCGCCACACTGCAGGTCTAGTCTAGAGCGAGTCCCTACCACTCGCCCCAGTTGTACAGCCGACTTTTCTAGAGATGGTTCACTGACTACTTACTCTCTCATTTGCAGAGACGATAGTTTAGCATAGCGTTCAGCTACGTCATTTGCTACGACCTAGCAAGGCGCCATATTCAGTTACTATGTCTTCTGAACAGATAATACTGTGAATCATGTACCGTCAAGTGCGACGTTCATCATAATGGATTAAAGTCAAGTATGAAACTAATTACATCCGCTTTCTGAATTCTAATTCCTTGTCATGTTCCAGACCTCACGCAACTACAATTCTTCCCTCCTCACGCCAGCCTGCGTGAGCTAAAACGCGTGCATTTCGGCCTCCTCTCGTAACACGGTGTTGGCTTCTCTGCCAACCCAACACCTACATCACCTCTGCTTGCACCCTTTCATTACTATTGAAGCGAAGTCCTCGAAGGTAATCTTTAAGTTTTTGAAACAGATGTAATGTACGGGCGATGATCCATGACACTGAACACAACCGACGGATTGTTGCAGATGTCGCAGCCCTCGTCTGTGTACCATGTGCAGACGAACTCGCCGAATTCGTATTTTCTGTCTTTTGAGATTCTGTTTCTCACGGAACGACATAGTTAAGATGCACACAGACATGTTACAAGCTAAAACTCGCAGCACACTAGCGCCAGCGTATTTCAACTTCCGTCTGCGAAGCTGAAACGTCAACCGAGTAATTTGCAAGTTACTTGGCCTATCACGACAATCTCTAACTTACTATTTGAGGGCCCCTCGTACGTAAAATTTTCTTATCTTTTCTTCGCATATAATAATAAATTAATATTCTGTGGTACTTGCACATTTATATATCAGTCGGCAGTTTATAAGTAAAGGTCAGCAAAGTAATCCGCGGAAATAAGTCATTGCCAGGATGAAAAACGTGTGTGACTACTGATGTAAAATATATACTATGTGTCCTAATATTTGGTGAATATCAAGAATTTCTGTAATTTAGTATTTCAGTCTTTTTGGTCCCAGAAAAAGCATTGACCACCGACATAAAATTTTCATTCACGATATCTAAGTTCAATATTCAGGAGGATTCAAAACATTTATTGATTTACAGGAGGTAAAAACATGATTAAATGAAATTTGTGTTTATCTGTGATTACGTAAAGGTGATGTTGTCCATGTGGATGCTTCTCATTCTCTCCTGAGTTGTGTTTGGTATATTCTGTCTGTACCTGATATGTGTATATTTATTAGCTACAAACCATGGCCCTTCAAGGAAATTGTACAATAACTTGAAATCATTGTTTGCACTGCTTATATTCTGCTTACTCGGAATATATAATTTTGTATTTGTACCAGGCTTTTCGCAGTGTGGCTCAACAAACCCAATCCAAGTAAAAGGAGTAATAAAATTCCTACAAGGGAAAACTACATTGGTGTTGCCTGTTCTATTTATGCCTGTTTCGGATAAATCCACACGTTGTCTGCTCAACGACCCAGTTGGTTTCAGCCTATTTGGCAGATTAATGTACGAGTACTGTTGTTTTGTAAAAATCCGATCGGTCGCGAAATGCAAATCACGGTGATAGTCAAAAATGATTTATTTGGAAGAGTTGGTTGGTTTGGGGGATGGGACCAAAGAGCGACGGCTTCGATGCCTTCGGATTATGGAAGGGTGGAGAAGGGAGACAACCGTGCCCTTTCAAAGGAACCATCCCAGCATTTGCCTGAAGCGATTTAGGGAAATCACGGAAATCCATAAATCCGGATAGCCGAACGCGGTCTTGAACCGTTGTCCTCGCCACCGCGAGTCAAGTATGCTAACCATTGCGCCACATCGGTCGGATAGCAAAACTTGGCTACACCATCCATCTACTTCTCTACATAGTCGCCGATCAGAGTTAGACAAATGTCGCACCCTTGTACTACACTTGCAGTACCGTCGCCTTAGAAGGCAGTTGCCTGCGCTTTCCGAGAATTCTATAGGCTGGTCTGCAGTATTGTCTAGTCGGGACTGCATAGTGGATGATCTGTGACAGTTGACACAAGGCGCCGATTTGTTGCAGGTGTCGCAATGCTCGCCTCTGTTCCATGTGAAACCAACTCTTCCTCATGGAGAGCGGTTGATGTGAGCAGAGATGAAACCCAGAGGGAGCCATTCCTGGCTGTAGGGCAGGTAATCAAACAATTTTCAGCGAAAACGCCGCAGGAGCATCTTCATTGCCGCTGCAGTGTGTGGCCAGAAGTGTCATGGAAATGCCTAACAGTTACGTTACGTGAGCTGCATCTAATAAGGCGAAATCCCTCGGCAGGCATTTGTTCTTGGCGGCGAACACTATCTTCTGTGCACTTTTACTTGATCTCCGTTCCCTCAGAACTGAAAAGAGTGACAAGAAGCAATCGACGGGCATATCTGGGACACTGCCGGAGACATGTGTGCAAGGTTTCATCGGATTTTCTCTGTGATTTAGACTTCACGACCCAGCAGACCTTAATAATGGAATAGCCCACATCAATCTTAATCAGCTACGACGTATATTTTGAATGTGGACGAGTAGGAAGAGCAGCACACGTTGGCGGAGAGGTTAATGCACTGGAGTTTCCTACGGTTCGAGCTGTTCAGCGATCTGAGCTGGAATTTACTTAATTTCCATAAGTCAGTTCGGTCAGGTGCCAGATTGGTACACCTAAGAATAGATGGTGGCACAGCTTTGTTGGATCCGCATATCATCGAGAAGCCAAAGCCATGTTTCCCTTTCAGCTATATTGTGATCCACCGCATAAGATGAAGTTCCAGCAATGCTCTAGATATCCTTTTAATCTGTTGGCAAATTTTAGGATCGTTAGTTGACATTTTTACTACTAGCAATTAAGTGTGCATCTTCCTAATTCGTGCCTGGAACTCAACAAAATCTCTCACTATTTTAATTGGAAACTTAGTAACTTCCCACACAATAAATGGTTCACAGGTATCATCCATTTCTAAACGTCTTTTATGAGTTTGTGATGTCTCCGTAAGTAGTGAGGGTATTCTTTTACTGACAACGCGAAACAATTACCTTCAGTGCATTAGTCATAAATTTCAGGGAATGTGTCAACGACAGATACATAATGAACAAACATCTGAGATTCGAAAATCAGCTGCTAGTTGCGTTTACTACGAGTTGTTGCGTTGTCAATGTACACCTCAGCACAAAATGCAGCTGTAGCAAGATGATAAAATACGGTGCCACTGCCACGCGTTTTTTTGTGATAGCAGATTTTTTAATATATACGTACAACAGACTCAGAGGCGTTTAACTAATTATATTCCATAAAGACCTTACTTGTGACTAATATACCATTGTGTCCGAATGAAAAACTGAAATCAATATTTCAGGAACACGCAAATAACATTTAAAAAATCTAAATTCTCTTCTTATTCGCAGTACTTACCTATAAAATGCTGTCACAGGAGGGATAATTATTATGTATTGCCTACGTGACATAGTACCGACGTGCAAGGTACTGGACCCCGACTTTCCAACAGCTATAAAGGGCAATTTACGTATTTTTCTGAGCATGTCAACCTGTATAAAATATTTCGAATCACTTTCAGTAAACAATATTGTTTTTGCTAAGCTGATCATAAGTTACTATACGGACGTAGTTACTTCGCAATGCTTCAGCTCCGTCTCAACTATATGTGATTCTAAGCAGTGGGAAAACAAAATTCTGATATTGTGAGGAAAGAGAGATAATAATTTAAAGCTGGAATATACTTTATTTTCCATTCAGACCTATCTTCTTGTGTGTTTAACACAATTTATTTGTGGTGATCGGTTATACATGCTTTACTTAATGAAAAAAATTCTTGATAGGGATGCTGATTTTGCTAACACAATGCTACATTCGGATTACACGTGCTAAGGAATTAAGGGAGCGCATTCAGACAGTCCTGGTAATCAAAAAGTTTAATTTGGTTGACACCGGATGAAAGGCAACCTATTAGCGAAGCACATACGGCAAAGGACGTGTCTGTGGTGACGGTAGTTCGGAGAATTACTGATCAACCGTTTTACCGGACGTAGATTCACTGCTCTTGGGAGAAACATGAACACGCCAGAGACGATGAGAGAGAGCTAAAATTTAGCAACTTCTTATTCCCGATTACTGCATCTACTCTGTGGACTGGTGATACTAGATTCACGTGAATTAGCTGAAGCAGTATACGTTGGTCACATCGACAGTTTTATAGAGACCAAACGGGCCATACTGCGACTCCCTTAAGTGTTAATCCTTTGCAGAGTTAACAGCCCCCCGAAAATCGCCTTAAATAATCGGAATGTTTTATTCGGTCTTTCGATTGACCACACTTGCACCGAAATGGTAGACAATAAGGAGAAAACCAAACTAATGAATTCGATATTCAGAAAATCTCCCACCACGGATAATCGCAATAGGGTACCTCCTGTCAGTCACTGGACATACGCCGTGGTAGTAGTTTGAGACAAATTATCACGAAAAAGAAAATCAACTAAAATCGCTCATCAGAGGAAACACATCGGGACCTGATAAGATGCTGGAATATTCTGTTGAGATTACTCTAAGAACTTGTGATCCTTCAAGTAACTCTTTACCGTAGGTCGCCTGAGTAACTGAGGATGTCAACGTATTGGATAAGAATTGCAGGCCATTCCCGTTTTCGAGAAGTTCGTCTCGATCGATGCATATAACTATATCACTGTATTGCCAAGACAATCTGTTGGAATATTTTTTTTATATTTATGCAATAATTTATACTAAGCTTTTGCAGGAAAAAAGTTCGAAAAGAGTGTTTTGAAAACACAGATTTTGATCAGCTTAATGGTTAACGTCGAAAGTTCCTTGAGGCTACGCGGAGGTGAATCTATCGTCTATAGAAAGGTTGAAATGCCAAAAGACTATAAGCAAAATGGAGAAATATCTGCAGTGAATCAATTAGTGGCACAGGAACAGGTAGTACCGTAAAATTCTTCTCATTTTAACACATTGTGCATAGATAGTTGAAGAAGTCCATTATTGTTCGATTACGGTACTGGCGATATATCTATAGAAAGTGAAACAACGATAAAACACGCAGAAGCGGCATGAAGTCGAATGATGGTGTACAAATAACTGTATGAAAAGCAGATCCCAAGCTGAGACTCACTAGAAGAGTCTTGAGGAAATTCAATGCATCCACGAAAACAGCTACTTATAAAAACCTTGTTCGACCAATGCTTCAGTACTGCTGATTACTCTATGCCCTTTATCATCTTGGAGTAGTGGAAGAGTTGCAGCAGATCCATCGGAGATGGACATGTGTCGTCATGGGATCGTTTAGCAGGTGCGAGACCGTTATGGAAACATCTGACACCTTTTTCACGCCGACTTCAAGTATTTTTATATGGACTTACATTCCAAGTTTACGATCAAGTAGCTCCATCAGTGTTGTGAGGAAACTAATCAGCTGTCTAGACAGCACTTACAGTTGGTTGCAAGCCGAAGTACTTAACACCAAAACTCATCAAAAATATGTGTGAAACATTCAGATTCAGAGTTGTAGCGGTTTTGAGTCGGTGGCAAAAACTTGTTTGCTTAAGATGACAATTTAATGTATAGCAATACCAAGTGCCAGAACTACAGCTACAAGTTTCCACTTATTCCATGAATTCAAAGTTACAGAAGAAATGTACTGCGAGAACGTATAAAGTTTAAAATTAATGTACACTGTGTGCAGAGCTGTGGCTACTTCTGCCACCGTATGTATCAGGATGACCAAATGCAGTGCGACGATACCACATGTAGTGGTCAAGTGCCAGGAGGTGCCGTATTAAAACTCGGCAAGAACTTTCCAAATGATTTATTTTTTCCATTACAGTGCTCCATTCACCTCAGTCTGCATCACAGGGCCCCGCAATGCTGAGGAAGCACCCCACCCACCTCTGCAACGCAACGCTGTGTTGTGCCACCAGCTGCAGAGTTCCGATTACGTCAGGATGGCTGCGCCAGCAGCCGACTCAGCGGCCACCGTCCTTGTTGTTTCCGTGCTGCTCCCCGGGAGCCGTAGGCCAGCCCCACTGCTGCTTCTTCCTCGCTGGTGAGGCTGAGAATGTGGCGGCAACGACTGCCCGTGATCCGGCGTCCCATTCTGCGGCCCTCGCCTCGGAAGTCTCTGGCGTTTGTCGGGAGCTGAGACGACTGCCCGCGGTAGCAAGCCGAAGTGTGGCCTGCCACTGGCTGGCTGCAGACACCGTGGCAGCCTCAGAGGGTCGAACCAACGACCTGCTGTGGACTGGGACGCTGGCACCCCATCTGTTGCTGCGTGTAGCCCTGTGGTGTGATTCGCCCCGCCGTCCAGGAGGGCTGCCACACCTGAATGAATCTCGTTAGAAAATGGCATCTATTTACGCTCGGGTTTGCGCCTCTGTTTTGCCAAGCACGATGTTTTGCATCACGTATTCATAACACTCAGGTTGGGGAAACTGCTGTGTGCACCCTCTCCTGCAGTTCTACACCCCTGTGGCCTCTATTTGCCTTCGCAACTGCTGGTATGTGTAACTTACTGCAATCTGTCCCGCACCTGGCTGTAACTCGTGCTCTGAATATCACACAAAACTAACTTTCCCTATCCTAAACGGTGGTGCCGCTACATTATTCCCCTCTTAGGAAAGACCCAGCCCCCAGGTCAACCCCTAACTAGCTCTTAACTTGTTTGGGTCAGCACTTATGGCATATTTCCTTACTACTAGAAAACTTAAATGTGGTCTAGTACCCTCTTAACACCATGACATCAAACAAAACGTAAAAATTCCTTACTAGACGACCACTGCTCGATCAACCCCCTACTTACTCGCCTCACGTGCTCTGTATCCAATACATTGGGACTTGGGCTACCCTTAGTTCCCTCTTGGAATTAGCTCTCTGCCTGATCAGAAAGAAAACAATACATAACAAAGATAAGGCTGCGATGATACTTGGCGCAGAGGTGCTCAAAATGATAGTTATTTGCCATTGCCTTTCCCTATACTGTGCGACATGTTGCACAAGCTGTTCAGCTGATATGCGCGCTTCTTCCTCTAAAACGAGCTGGTTTACAGATCTCAACAGACCTGGCTCCAGTGTTTGATTGAACAAGGTCAGATTGTACCTTGGCAAAAACTCTAAGGTGGTTTCTGAACAGTACAGCTGTGGCTGTGTAACATGCAGTTGCGTTACTCCTGAAATTGACACTGTCAGATGGAGGTTGGTCCTGTTATGATAAACTTAGTTCATTGATTAAAATTCCGCACCCCTCGAGCTCTACACGTTTTGCTTCCGTAAACGCTCCTTGCTCAAAACAACTTGCTACTACTACCAAATTCTCGTAGGTGGAGAAGATGCAATGGATCCCGACCCGTTACAAGCTCAATTTTGGCTCCACAATGTCCCTTGGACAGTCTATTCCGTTACCCCTGGCTAAAAATAACTGCACCGTGCATGTGTCCCATATTCGTAGTTTCGCAGATTTTCCTCAGACATTCACTATTTTTGATCCAAACTCAACACCAATTGCGAGACTACTTTCATCCTTAAATTTACATTATATGAACTGGTGCAATAAACACGACTTTCCTGACCCAGCACTGTTGATAACTAAAAATTTAAACAAGAAATCGTACTCTGACATCGTTCACCACATATTTATTACGGCTTTGCCGCAAAATTTACTCTGACGCATTTATTTCTCCAGAACTGCGTTCGATTTCTCCTCCATCAACACTCCACATACGTCAGACGCTACACTTCCCTTTTCAGCGACATGAGGACAGGGATCACCATCACCCTTCCTCCCTCTTCAAAGAGGCTGCTGCCCCTAGCAGGCTCACAATAGTCGAAAGCAGATATAAAATACAGTGCCTAATTAATGTACCCAAACCCAATGACACATAACAAGAAAACAAAGGCCGGCCGAAGTGGCCGTGCGGTTAAAGGCGGTGCAGTCTGGAACCGCAAGACCGCTACGGTCGCAGGTTCGAATCCTGCCTCGGGCATGGATGTTTGTGATGTCCTTAGGTTAGTTAGGTTTAACTAGTTCTAAGTTCTAGGGGACTAATGACCTCAGCAGTTGAGTCCCATAGTGCTCAGAGCCATTTTTTGGAAACAAAAAAACTACAAATTCTCTACTACTATCTGGATCGCAAAGCATTCGGTACTTCATACTGTACTCTATCTTCCTGGTTTTCTCTGTGCTTAGCACCTCTCTTCACTCTCTCTTTCTTCCTCTTTTCTTTCTGTGACACACCTGGAATCACATCTGGGCAACCCTTAAATGGCAGTAACCGCCCAGTGTGTACTATCGTCGTTCTAGTTGGCAGCTGAAGCTTAACATTACGGGGGATTTGGTTTCTACAACTTGGTATGGCCCTTCATACCTCGTGAGGAACTTCTTCGTTTTCCCTTTTTGCGTATAGGGGCTGGACAGCATTACCCATTGCCCCACTCTATACTGCGGTAAACTGCCTTTCCAAAGTCTTCGTATTCGGCTTTTGTACCCGTACAGATTCACTGGTCGTTCCTTTCTGTAGCTTCAATAAATCAAACGGTGACGGCATTTTTCGCCCGTACACTACCTCATATGGAGACAAACCGGTATTTGTATGGACTTTTGCATTGTATGCGCGTACAATATGCTTCAAATACTCGTCCCACTGATGGTGATGAGAATCCATATAAAAACTCAAAAACTCAACATCTTCCCAATTGTTCTGTGTACCTGTTCTGTCATTCTGTTGGCCTGTGGATGCTACGCGCTCGTCCTCAACTTCTTTACGTTCAACAATTTACATAATTCCTTCACTAAATCCGACATGAAATCGGTCCCTGCTCAGTAATTGTTGTCTCTGATACACCAAACTTCAAAATCCAATTGTTCACTAACGCTTGCGCGACCATTGCTGCCTGTTGATTCGGCATAGCCAACATCTCCACATACCTCGAAAAATGGTCTATTATTGTGAGAACGAATCTGTTCCCCGATGGTGTTCGCCTAAAATGTCCTAAGACATAAATCCCGAGCAAAGAGAATGAACATGTCGCTTCCAATAATCGCTGTAGCTGTATCTGTTTTCGACTCGAATCTGCTCTCTGCGCACATGGTATACAATTCTTGACGTACTGATCCACATCTACTTTCCTACCTCTCCACCAATACCTCTCCGCCACTCTCCTATTCATCGCTCTACACCGTCCATGACCAGATAACACGTGATCATGTGCTTCCTTTAAAACCTCATCCCTCAACTTCGCTGGCACTACTACCCTTGGCCCTAACTTCGTTTCCCTGCACAGAAGACCGATATAATTACAACCGTTGTCCTCGTCCTGTAATTCTTGCCATACTGCTTGGTCATAACCCATTACTTTTACTTTTGCCACCTTCCTACTTAGTGCATCCGCATTACCATGCTTCTTCCCAGCCCTGTGCACCACCTCGTGGTCGAATTCACTAAGCCTCACAGCCCATCTAATGAGTCTAGCGGGCGGATCCTTCAACCCCAACAACCACTTCAACCTAGCGTGATCTGTCACTACCCGAAATCTTCTCCCATATAAATAACATTTAAAATATGTGATTCCATACATTACTCTAAGCATCTCCCTCTCTGTTGTTGAGTAATTATTGAATGTTGAATTATTTAACTAGTAATGTCATCGTGGTGAGCCAGAAGGGTGGGTTCTTTGAAATTTAATGTCAGAGGGTTATTGTCTAACCACAGGCCACTGGTACTCTTTAACTACCTTGGAACTTCTCGTAGTCGAATGAGGGTGCGAGTGCTGGTGGAGTTTACAATTTTTCCTGCTCATGGCGCCACACTGCGTCGGTTTGCTAGGCTTTCCTGGGTTGTCGAATTGCTAATGTCAACATCAGATTTGCTTCTGTCTTCTGTGAATAGGGAATATGTAGTACAGTCAAACCTTCGTACAACGATTACCCATACAATGATAAACCCGGGTGTAGCGATAATTTTATAGAGTTCCGGCAGGTTTCCTATATGTACTATTCTGTATACAGCTCATTATAACAACGGAGTAATTTTAGCAACACCCTGTAATAACGAAGACAAACTTTCAGGAATATAACTATATTCAGCTTCTAAGAATTTACCATATGGGTACGTATAGTTCCTAAAACCTCAGGACCTTCAGCGCTATATTTTCGGAAGCTTCGCTACGTACAGAGCCGGCAGTAAGCAAGTAGCGAACTCCTTATGGCCGCGGGCGACCCCTTCTCAGCTCAGTTACAGAGTCGTAGACCTCCTGCGTTTGAACCATTGTTATATGTTTAAATACGTACATTGTCGAACTTGAGTTGCAGTCTTCAATGTTGTGTGGGGCTTAAAACAAGTTTATGTCCGTTACTTTCGCCATTTTGGAATTTTTTATCTTGTTGCAAATACGCAGTGGACTTAACTAATAAGATTTGAACAATGAAAACAAATAAGGTTAGAGACAAAAAAATAACGGAACGGAACAGGTAAACTTCGGCAGGACGCCAGGAAGTATGGACTTGCACGATCGACGTTATCTGCATTCCTCGAAAAACAAAAAGAACTTGAAGAAAGTTCTCTATGTGGTAAGTTTAACCTTTCAAGAAATAGAATGAAAGCGGATCGGGTGGCGATGTGGACAGTGCGTCACTGCGATTTTTTAATGATTTGCGAGCACAAAACCAATTGAAATGTCAAAAAGCCTTAGATTGCGGCAAGTTGCATGGCGATTCTAACTTTAAGGCTATTAACGGTTGACTGCACAGATTTAGAGAAAGACAAGAGATCAATTTTAAAGTGATTTCAGGTGAAGAAAAATCTGCACCTTTAGGTGATGCAGAATGTTGGCACGTGTAAACTGGTGGAATAATACGGTCCCAAAAACATGTACTGTGCATATGAGAGCGGGCTGTTTTACCAGCTGGTTCCAGAGAAATCGATGGCCTTTAGAGGAGAAAAGTGTAAAAGAGGGAAGCAATTTAAAGTACTCCTCAGGGTCCTCCTCTGGAAACAAGAAGTCACTGAGGCGGAAGTTGACATCTCTCGTGATCGAACGATCAATAAATACTTGATGCTTTAAAAAAAAAAAAAAAAAAAAAAAAAAGAGAAACCCAGTAGTAAAGAGACCATACATTTTATTTTATCTGCATTCAATGTTTAAGTTGATTCAGGACCTTCAGCTATAATGTTATGCGTGTGCATGAAGACTACGTACAGTATCGTACTAGTAATTTTACATATTTACCTTATTATAAATGTGATTTATCTTGTGGCATTAAATTACAAGGCATATTGAAAAGTATGGACGACGTCTGCTTTCTTTAGTGGGCTACTGCTTTTGCTTGATAACGAGATAAAAGGAGAAATAAGTATGCTGCATTTCTGGTGGATAATTGTAGTGCGCGTAACAAAGTGACAGCGTTGAAGAATGTGGAATCATGCCACTTCTCCCCGAGATGTACTCCGATCCTTCAGTCGCAATACATGGGGATGATCAAGAAATTCATGACGAAATACTGTTCACCTCTAGTTCAAGATATGATCGCAAATATTGAAACACATGTGAACAATCCCTTGTGTGGCAAATGCTAAGCAGGCTTGTGACGTGATTCTAGAATCTGTCATCGAAGAGTTAAAGGGTAATTTTATCTGCTGAATATACTGATGATAACAGTGTTGTAAGAAGCGAGAATCCTTTTCCTCTGATGGAACAAATAGGTCTATTGGAAAATGTTCAGCAAGTAGCATATTCAGTCGCCAGTGTTTCAGCGGAATAGTTGATTGCGTTACAGGAGATAGAGACAATATTCATAAGAAAATCTTTGAGGAAAAAGGAGCTAAGGAAAATAAGCGAATTCTTCTTCACATGAGGGTAAGGTACTCTACTGATAAGTGGTGTGAACAAATTGTGTTTTATTATTTTTTTAGTGTTATCTCTCATCGGAAAAGTGCTACAATTACTGTATATTCCAACTCTTAAGATTCAGTACAGTGGTAGTCATTATTAAGAAAACCTCATCATAAAAATGACCCTCCTATAACAGTATCATTTTCTTGGTCCCATGAATATTGTTCTGTTGAAGTTTCACCGTATATGGTATGCTGGACTTACCATGTCTGAAGTCTTTCCTAAAACTGCAGTCTTCTTTTGACGAAGGTAAGCCGTAGAGAAAGCATATATTTGAAAATACTGTCGTAGTGTTTCCATTCGTACTACAGTGATATATAAATGTCAGAAATACACTCATTATTCGTTACAGATGCCTCACTGCTGAGACCATTCTGTGAGGAAGAAAGCGGAAAACGAATGTAATAAGTTACCACGGATTTCTTGTTGATAATTATCTAAGAAATAGGCGGTTACGAGTGATTTTTCGACAAAATGTCAAGAAAATACGCTAACTAATTCATTAGTAATTAACATTTTGCCGAGTCAGACTATAATCTGAGATAGGTATTACTCCCAAATAAATTGTCCTCTCCACAAAAACGCCGGCCGTTGTGGCCGAACGGTTCTAGGCACTTCAGTCTGGAGCCGCGCTGCTGATACGGCCGCAGGTTTGAATCCTGCCTTGGGCATGGACGTGTGTGCTGTCCTAAGGTTAGTTAGGTTTATATAGTTCAAAGTTCTAGGGGACTGATGACCCCAGATGTAAAGTCCCATAGTGCTCAAAGCCAGTTGAACCACGTGAACCTAGAAATTTGAACTTACGAAGAATTTGACAAAAGCAAAATTTGACGTAACAAACACATAAAGAAGGGATACATTCAGAAGCAAAACTGACAAGTGGAAGTTTCTTCCAGAAATGGAAGCAAGAACCTACCGACCAAAGTGGACTGAAGAAAGAAAGAAAGCCTTTAGGGAGAAAATGAAGAAATATTGCGAAAATAAGAAGAACCCTAAGAAACATTGAAAATCATCTGATTACCGTTCTCCAGAGGGGACATTCGCTAGTAATAATCATAATATTGACAACAAACTCTAAATTTTAAAACTGCAAAGTAAGTATGCTCATAAACAGGTTTGCACTTTTTTTCCTTATACACATCTCATTGCTGCCAATCTCTCATCATTTACCAATGTTGGTGAATATGTAGTAAGGAAAGTTCTAAACGAAGTATCCCTTTCAACTTTCCAAGATAGCATTTCAATAACACGCATAAATATTCATTAAAGGATTTGACATTTTCCCGTAACATCACTGGAGGCAGCACGTATTATCCATCAGCGCCATTCGTGTATTTTCTAAGTGCTATGTCGGATTTTATGGGAAGTCCTCTGTCGTAGTTGGTAGCCTTTGGTGTGAGAAAAGTGTTGGAAATGTATACAGGGTGAGTCACCTAACGTTACCGCTGGATATATTTCGTAAACCACATCAAATACTTACGAACCGATTCCACAGACCGAACGTGAGGAGAGGGACTAGTGTAATTGTTTAATACAAACCATAAAAAAATGCACGGAAGTATGTTCTTTAACACAAACCTACGATTTTTTTAATGGAACCACGTTAGTTTTGTTAGCACATCTGAACATATAAACAAATACGTAATCAGTGCCGTTTGTTGCATTGTAAAATGTTAATTACATCCGGAGATATTGTAACCTAAAGTTGACGCTTGAATCCTCCGACGTTCAGTTGCGTGTTGCAACAAACACGGGCCACGGTCGGCGAGCAGCATCTGCAGGGACATGTTTACGATGACGACCGTGTCGCAGTGTCCGCATGTAGCGCTTGTTGCTATTGTTAATCTGCATTCGTCTCCGCACGCATACCAACTGTAGTACACCGTGTTACCAGACGTCTGTGATAGTGTAGTGTTGTAGGAACTGTGAACATGGTGTATTCGAACTCTGAAAAGGCGGAGATGATACTCATCTATGGCGAGTGTCGACGAAATGCAGCTGAAGCCTGTAGGATGTATGCAGAACGGTACCCGGACAGAGAGCATCCAACGTGCCGCACATTGCAAAACATGTACTGCCAACTGTATGCAACAGATATGGTCGTAGCACGCAAACGGGTCCGTAACAGGCCCGCCACAGGAGAAGCGGGTGCAGCTGGTGTGTTAGCTGCTGTTGCCATGAATCCACACATGAGTACACGGGACATTCCGAGAGCCGGTGGACTGAGTCAAAGTAGTGTCATGCGCATACTGCATCGTCACCGCTTTCACCCGTTTCATGTGTCGCTACATCAGCAATTACGTGGTGATGACTTTAATCATCGAGTGCAATTCTGTCAATGGGCATTAACAGAGAATGCGTTGCAGTTCTACCTGTTTACCAATGAAGCGGGTTTCACAAACCACGGGGCAGTGAATCTACGGAACATGCATTACTGGTCCGTGGACAATCCTCGCTGGCTCAGACAGGTAGAGCGACAGCGACCGTGGACTGTAAATGTATGGTGCGGAATCACTGGCGACCACCTCATTGGTCCTCACTTCATTGCAGGGGCCCAAACAGCTGCAACATACATCGCGTATCTACAGAATGATCTGCCAACGTTGCTCGAAATTGTCCCACTGGAAACGTGTCGACGTATGTGGTATCAGCATGATGGTGCACCTGCACATTCCGCAATTAACACTAGGCTGACCCTTGACAGGATGTTCGACGGGCGTTTCATAGGACGTGGAGGACGCATAAATTGGCCAGCCCGTTCTTCTATCTTACACCTCTGGACTTCTTTCTGTGGGGTACGTTAAAGGAGAATGTGTACCGTGATGTGCCTACCACCCCAGAGGATATGAAACAACGTATTGTGGCAGCCTGCGGCGACATTACACCAGATGTACTGCGGCGTGTACGACATTCATTACACGAGAGATTGCAATTGTGTGCAGCAAATGATGGCCACCACATTGAACATCTATTGGCCTGACATGTCGGGACACACTCTATTCCACTCCGTAATTGAAAACGGAAACCACGTGTGTACGTGTACCTCACCCCTCATGGTAATGTACATGTGCGTCAGTGAAAAAGACCAACAAAAGGTGTTAGCATGTGGACGTAATGTGCTGTTCCAGTCTCTTCTGTACCTAAGGTCCATCACCGTTCCCTTTGGATCCCTACGTAATTCGGTACTCTCCGATACACACGATCGAGCAGCGGAGGAGTGGTACTGAAGCGTCAACTTTACGTTACAATATCTCCGGATGTAATTAAGATTTTACAATGCAACAAACGGCACTGATTACGTCTTTGTTTATATGCTCAGATGTGCTAACAAAACTAACGGGTTTCCATTTAAAAAAACGTAGGTTTGTGTTAAAAACATACTTCCGTGTATTTTTTTATGGTTTGTATTAACCAATTACACTAGCCCCTCTCCTCGCGTTCGGTCTGTGGAATCGATTCGTCAGTATTTGATGTGGTTTACGAAATATATCCAGCGGTAATGTTAGGTGACTCACCCTGTATAGTGTCAGAAATAGAAATCCGCCTCGCTTTTGTTGTAACAGTGGGGAAAACCATTGAAGACCGATAAGTGCTCTTATGTATGAATTTTATCCCGAGCTGTGCTTAAGCATGTAGCTTCCTATGCTGCAGAAGCATAAGAAAAACAGAAGATTTTGAAGTCCAAACCGCTGAATCAGAAGATGCTGCTTATTTACCACCAGGCTCTCCACTCAGTAGCACTTCGGACCAGTAAGCTGCCAGTGCTTTGCGGCAACTGGCTGAACTTCACATCCTGACAAGCCCCTGTAAGAAGTGTCGAGGCTATCAGGGATTACTAGCGGGCTGTGGTTGAATTTTCACGAGTAATGTGGAACTCCACCCTTAGAACAAGTGACCAGCCGCGTTACCTCCCTCTGTCCTAGCATCTTGGATTCTGACGCCATAGAGATTGCCGACAAAAAAGACAGGCCGTGGCAAGTACGTCACGAAGGTAGGTCTGGGCTCGATCGCTCGCTCAACTCAGCAGACAAAATGCGTTTCTAAACCTGTTAATTCATAACTGGGGGTGTATGTACTAGCGAGAATTGCATCTTCCACTGGAATCAGCTATTATGAAGTCTGACTGATTACTAGCCCTGAAATAAAATTTAAGATCAATTCTCGACATAAATAGTATAACGACTTTTTTTAATAACATTTAGTCTCTTCTGCGTAAAAGTCCCCATTTCATACAATATGTGGTAACTTATGCAACTGGTAATCATTTGGAATGATTTTCATTTCATTGTACACCTGCACAGTGGTAACAAATTATCAGTAGGCGTATGGACTTCATATCGTTATGAGACTACTTCACAATAAAACTACGTAATAGTGGGTTACAGTAGAAGACGCAATTCTCGCTTGTAGATACACACCCAGTTACGACTTAACAGGTGTAGAAACATAGTTTGTTCCTGAGCTGAGCGAGCTAGCAAGCGAGGTCGGCCTACCTTCGTGGCGTATGTGTTGCGGCCTGTCTTTCTCGCAGGCCTCGACTGCACCAGTCTTCTAGAGGATCCTATATTTAAAACAAAAGCCCTTCTTCCACAGTGACATGAGTGGAAAACATAGTGGCAATCTTGAATTCTGTATTTGGTTAAAGTGGCCTATTTCTGTCACTATGACAATGTGACATCTCGGATTTTTGAATTTCCTGCGAATTTATGCTCGGATAACTTCTCTGCTTCCACCATGATGTCAGAGGAGTGGTACAAAACATCCATTTTTTTATTTTCCCCCTAATTTTTAAGCTTTGTATAAAAATTTATCTGTAAATAAAAATACTGAATATTCTTTTCTCAAATTCTCTCTCCTAGTAGGATGCGCAGGTTACGTATTGTATTCAACTACTGAGGTATACTGACTGTTGGTTGGCCCTGCGTTGCGCATGTGAACAGTGTTATGTAACAAAACTTTATAATCACTGGAATACTGTATCTGAAATAATTGCAAACTAATCTAATTATATGTAAAACGTAACATACTGTGCATTTAGCGCATACTACTTAACTGAAACTCAATACTGAACTACATTATGATATTTGCATGACATGAGGAGCAATTTCTGACTTGAAATGTCCACAAAAATAAAATGTTGTTCCACTCAGAAGAAAAATTCTGTAAATTAATCTGCTTGCTTTGCTCAACACCTGAGAAATCTGACTATGAACTGTGCGACGTGAGCTCTGCCTTGAAAGAAAAAAGTAACTTACCTCTTGCTCACCATGCTATTTCCTGTCCGATGTACTGGCGTTCTGGAAAACAAACTGAAATCAGCAGAAGCAACAGCTAAAGAAAAAATAAACTAATCACTACAAAATTTGTTTTTGCTCGTCAAAAACAATCTGTGGCTTAATGTGGAGTAAGGTGCAATGCACACTGGACACAACATCAAAACTTCACTAAGAATAATGGACGTAACTTATACTTAAAAGAAAATCGCTCTTGAAAAATTAACCATTGATTATTGACAAAAAGGGACTATATAACATAAGATGACAGAAAATTGCGAAATCATCCAATTACAAACCTTGCAGAAATTTAGTCAATGGCGTTATTTGTCACATAATGAAAACAAAGTGCTCAAAGTAACACTAATCATGAATCTTATTCGTCATTTAAGGGACAAAAATTTCCTCAGTTAAAAGTTCTGCCAAACATGCATTTCATTCCTACAGTGAATTGGCTGTCTTGAAATATTCCTCCAAAAATCTTCTCTATGAGTAGGATAAATGACATATGTTTACAAACAAGTTTGCATCTTCATAATAAAATATACCAGATAATTACTTTTAGAGTCACAATTACGAAATTTCCTTCTCTACAAAACTCAACTGCTGACTATTATACTTGAAGTATGAACGCCCTAGCGCTGCTCAACTGACAGGCGAGCAAGCGAACCACAGATAAACACAGTCAAGGATGTTACTAACTGCTCGTGCAGTGCGCTCATTCCGTTTTGTTACAGCATAGCAAAGGTGAATTGTTTTCAATGACAGACAACATACGAAAACCTTACAGTGTTGAATATCCAGCCATTTTATACATAAGGGAGCTAGACTTTGTCACACGAGTGGAGGGAGAGGTTGAGGATATCCGATGGTGCCAATGGTGACGCTAGGAGTGAGGTACTTTGTTCTAGAGCCAGCACTGCCCGAATACTAACGTTGATGGTTTCAGGCTGAAATGAAGTCATTTGAAAAAAGATTCAAAGACAATTATCAGTAGTCTATGATTGTGGCAGCGTGTATTTCCTTGTTTCTCCTAAGTAAAACATACTTGAATGCCAAAACGATATGAGTGACAAGGTAGGCTTACATCTTTGACATGTTCTATAAGTCAACTCAAGTGTCGCTGACGACGACCCCAGTCAGTACTTCCGAACACTGCACAACAGCGCAATTTGCAAAACGTGCGTCAGTGTTGTGTAACGTAGCCCCAACCTCATTCAACTTCACACAACAGATTTCCTGTTTCCAGTCAAAAACTAGATGTGCTCACTTGTAAGGAGATAGGACTGCATCTAAAACACCTTCAGGTCAGACTGTACGAACTTGATATGTGCAATTACGATAATTTCATGCAAAATAAGTTTGTAATTGCTATATTTATGTATATGTTTGGTTTTTATGTTCCTGCAGCAGTGCATAAAAGACGTTGTTCAGGCATTACGGATAATTAGGCGAACAGCATTGATAAGCATCCAACTCTGAACTGGATCGTGAGTGATAGCAACAGTCCTGTGCAAGAAACATAAACAAATTATCTTGAGAATTTTTCTGTATTTCTCAAGGTAATAATAGATCGGTAAATCTACCTGTATTGGTCTTATTAGTTGGGATAGTAAGTTTATGAGCTTGTGATACTGCTGTAAGTGGAGCACTAAATAGGTGTGCTGTGGGATCTGTAACTAGGTTCAAGCGAAGAAGAGCTTCATCGAGGCAACTCGCTGCCGATTTTATTTTAGGAAGGGCAGTGACATGTTTGGGGAGTGGGACACACTACTCTTGTTGTGAGGGATAAAAACTTTAAATGAAAGTTAAGCGTGTATAAATTGTTTATTCTCCATCTGATCTCTTAAACAGCTTCCACCACGTATTTGTAAATACACAAATATTAATGTTTTACTTACATTGATAAAATATTTCTTTCGAATACACAGGATAACGTATGAAACTACAGGTTTGTTAGATATTACTTATTGCTTCCATACTGGAAAGTTACATTTAGTTTGAACATGAACCATCATGTGAAAGGGTTTTCTTCTTTTTTTACAAGGGAGTGGCAAAATTTAATCCATGAAAAAGTCCCTCGGTATGGACTTCTGCTGCTTCATCTGTTTTACACGTAAACTCCCTGCGCTGTTGAGGAAGAAATGGCAGCATCGTCAAAAGGTATTTCTGTTGTGCGCCTGATAACCATGGGTGGTTTTCAGATGAAGTACGCATGGCGTGGATCTGTCATGGTCTTTCCTCTTTTGAAAACAGTAAGAGTTTTTCATTCTACTGTGTCAGAGTAAAATTTTTTAATAGCTGTTTGATATGGGTGAGGACGAGACACATTGAAGAGAGTGCATTTGCAGATCTTAGTGCCTACACTGACAATGCTTCAGCAGCGTCTTTAAGTTCAAAGTAGTCAGTTATATACATTTGAATCACATGGAACGAGCTGGTAACTTCAGCTGATGGAACTGCTGAGGTATGCACTGCTTCTCACAAAGACCATGTTGCTTCTGGTAATGAATGTTTCAAAGATTTTCTCCGTGATTTGATATTTGGAACAAGTCTAATTTCATGCAACGAAGTACTAAAATCACAAGAGCTCTGAAAACGCATTTTGAAAACAAAATATGTTTAGAACGTTTACATTTTTCACTCTTCATGTATTTCTTGACTTACATGATTTCTCTGGTCATGAGTACCTCTGAAATTGCGAATCCCAACCATTTACGTGACTTGTTTCGTAAGTAATCAGTCACTCATATTGGAGGGCACAGACGTTTCATACATATTTTAATTTTTAATCTTTCACTGTGAGAGAAGAGCCTTACAATCATAGACACATAACAAGAGACTATTGTTAATGAAGTTTGTTGATATACAAGTTATTAACTAATGATCTTCAAAAAATTGACAGGGCTGCTTCACATGCATAGATTGATTCAGTTTGTCTGTGTTGTAGCGTGTGTCATGTTTATTTTCCACTGTGTATTTTTTTACTGTGTTACTGATGATGCCACAGATGTAGCATCCCGGTCGGAGGCTCTCTGAGCTTTTTCCAATCTGAACATCGCTATTCATGAATGCTGAAGGTTTAACAACAAGCTATAATCTGAAGGATTTCGTTACCAAATACTATACTGAGAAACTATATTCTTCTCTGTTCACACTTATATTGTGCATTTGAATTTTCTATTGCATTTTGCGTCGTATACGCGAGTACGGCTCCTGTAAGAGGATTTGCAGCGTCTTCGGCGAATTTTATGAAGCACTTTAATATTTCGTCAGCAATATAAATCTCCTGTTGGACGAATGATAATGTCGTAGACCTGCAACAGAAGGACGACAATTATTCTCAGTTATACAAGACAGAAGAGAAGACATCTACGTAAACAATTGAAAAATCGAAATGCATTAAAGCAAAGACATAACAAGACATTTTCTTAAAGCCATTTTACGGTATGATATTCACCAAGTGTAGTAGCAGTGTGTTGCTTCATCTTTAGCCCAGGATTCAGTATTTCGTCACTCTACCCTGTTATCTGTCAGTTACGGGTTTTATGTATTCTGTGTTTGGGAATGTTAAAATCTTAGAATAAGATTACTCCTAATTAGGCAATGGCCTGAGTCAGTTATAACATGGCAGGTCATGTCATACCACGCCCGATGTCGAGACGTTAATATCGTTGTAGCAATATATTATGTAATAATTTGTTTAATATATGACAGTAATAAAATGCGTTTCTAGCGTTGGTTGCTACAACTGTACACAGCACGAAAAATCTGCAGACAGTATTAAAAGTTTACTGTCATTTATAAATTTTAATTTTGTTGAAGCCTGTGGAGTATACACATCTTAAGCAAGTTAGTAAATACATAAATATAGTAAATACTGTAACTATCAAATATGTCTGTCACAGGCAGTAAGAAATCAAGAAACAGAGATTTAAAATGCTGGATTAATAGCAAATATGTGTTATCGTAGGAACACAGATTCCCAAAAGCATTTCCAGTTTTGTGTACAACATTTCTGCTTTAAGGTGCTGTCTCTTGTGTCAGCTAACATACAGGTTTTAAGGGTAGAGAGCACTTATTGTTGGTAATTGTCTCTAGATGACTAAACCCGATGCGTTCGCAGTGGAAGGTCGCAGCAACCTTGGCTGAAACATCAGTTTTGCCTTCCAGTAGCAGTTAAAACACATTGGACCAAATATATATATATATATATATATATATATATATATATATATATATATATATTGGACGCCCCAAGAAGACATGGGGACGCTTATACCGAGTAACGCTTCCTACGGCCTCAGTAACAGCCTTGCTCTTCTTGACATGGATGCATACACAGATTCGGTTAGGAACTGTGCCATAAGGACGTTGTGTCCTCTCCTGAAGCATGTTGGCCCTCAGTAGCGACTCCGTGATACCCTGCAAACTCGCACTGACAATGAATGAGCTTACGACCGACCTGGCCACACGCACTCTTTGTCCAGGAGAGATCTAGCGGTCTTGCTGGCCACAGGAGTAACTCAATACACCCCAGGCAGTTCACAGAATCACTACCATGTGCAGAAGTACCGTGTCCCGTTAAAAATGACAACAAGATTTTGTTGCATGAGTGGTAACACTTGAGGACGCACGACGTCTGCTACGTACCTCTCTGCCGTCAGAGTTTCCTCAACGACGACCAGCCTTAACCTGAACTCACACCCGATGGCTTCTCACACGAATAGTTTGCAGTAAAACCACTTTGCCTCTTCGAAACACTGGAGGAAGGGGATCTCTCCCCAGTTCGCCCCATATTCGCCGTCGATGGTCATCCGGGGTCGTGCAGAACTACGGTTCATCCCTGAACACTGTGCGACGCCATTCGTCAGCAGTCCACGCTCTCTAGTCACGGCACCACTCCACACGCACCCACCTGTGTCGTGTTGGTAACTTTACCCTACACAGGGGACGGTAATTCCCTAGTCTGCCTGCTGCTGGTCTCTGACCACGGGTGCGAGATTAGGCAGAATGCTCAGTACCTCCTCTCGGATGGCAGGTGCGGATGTGCGCACGATTCGGCGATCCTCCTTTTCAGTGGTCTGTTACAGAGGCCCAGAACCTTGCTAACAAGTATGCCTGCCCTCATATTCCGACGCCGTCCAATGTAAGGCTACATTGCAAAACTGGACACTGCACTATTCGCCCTAGTGGCCAAATGGAGACTTTTCGTACTTTTGTCAAGCGTTGATAACTCTGTGTCACTCGAGGATGCGGTATCTATGTGGATTGCACAGTTATCACTCAACACTTGGCGTTGTTTACGCCCCTCGTAAACCCTATGAGGACTGGTAACAACACTGTACATGAACGACACTGACGCACCGCGGTTCCCGTTCTACCAGTCACAAATCTGGAAGTATGATGTTTAAGTACCCACCGATGGTATGTACATGTACCAAGACACATTGACATCAGGTCATGTGTTCTGGGTGCTTCACATACTTTGTCAGGAAGTACAAATGATTATGAAAAAAGGAAGAAACTAAAAATGCTCGCGAATTAGAGATCGGTAGAGTTGAGTTGTTTGCTCGTGAAAGTGATTCCTTTTTATGTGCCCGAGTTGCATGTGAACAGTGCAGGCGTGTGAAGAAACAGCTTTCAGAATAGATCTGATGTTACCAGAACTGTGTCACTGTAACTGACGTAGTAGTAACCAATCTCTCTGTGTCCAATGTTTGCATTTTTTATGAGACATTTCAGTATTTCTGGAAACGACAATGCCACGAAGTAAGAAGGAACAGATCTTATTGAAGCTTCAGGTAGGCGGTTTAGGCTGGAACGAACTTTTCTGAGGCCTATCGAAGCTGTATTGACAGCCGAGTAGGGAACAGACTGTAAAATAATGCCAGCACCAGAGGTACTTCCTTTCATTATGCGAGCCCTGGCCGCTTGCAAAGTTAGCTTTAGCTCCTCTCCACTCGAAGTCTTCACAGGAAAAACTACTATCAGAGAATAAAGACTGTTGTAACGTCAACGTGTGAAAGATATTCGTTCTACAACACTATGCTTTTCCATAGCACAGGCGAAAGGAAGTTTTTTACCGTTCACTCAACAGAATCGGCATGAAGTAGCAAGCATTTTAACTGAAATAACAATAGTAACCGTCACTTGGCGGTCCACAAGCGCGAATATTATATTTTAACGTTGTGACTGTCACGTTCCTTCAAGATTGTTTATTTGGCAACAAGAGTTCACCAGCGTGTCAATCAAAAGATATTTTAGGCAGCATCCTCTTAGGCTGCGTACCTGTGATATTATTTTTCAGTATTAGCTAGTGTTAAATTCCTGTTTTCTTTTTTCAGTGAGCCTCGTAGTCAAGCTACAAAAAGTAATTTTAATTAAAATTGTTGCTGTATGACTAAGTATCCGTGCTGATTTTCTGGGGCAGTATTTGGCGCACAAAAATGGCTCTAGCACTGTGGGACTTAAGTGCTGTGGTCATCAGTCCCCTAGAACTCAGAACTACTTAAGCCTAACTAGCCTAAGGACTTCACACACATCCATGCTCGAGGCAGGATTCGAACCTGCGACCGTAGCGGTCGCGCGGTTCCAGACTGTAGTGCCTACAACCTCTCGGCCACTCCGGCCGGCTATTTGGCGTACACTCGTGGCTAGCCATGCAGAGAGCAAGGCTGGGTGTCCCTGCTGCTCGCAAATGCCCATTCGCTCTCGCATTCTGGTCTCCCACCTGGCAGTTGCTGAGAATATGTGCGATGTCTTTGATGTGAAAGAAGTACGACTCGGTCGCAAGTGCAGCCCTGCCTTGCTCAGAGTCAACTCTATGTCCAGAATCCAAATTACAATAACTTTATTTTTAACAAATGTAACAACTGCAGTGAAGCTGGTGGAAGTAATGCATCTCAATGTCGCAGCACTTTCCGTTACTGAGAGTGAGACAGAATTGAATCTCCATCTGTTCCCTTCACACACTACTAAGTCTTGACAGGTGAGATGAAAAGAGAACGGGGATAATCCAGCGTGGACTGAGAATGGCCCAGTCATTTATGTAATTCCCGTAAAACCCCAACAGCGTTCACAGAAACATCTACACTGATGTGACATAATATTAGGACCAGCTGCTTAGCTGCGTATTGGCGCACCTTTGAAGCGCAATGCAGCAGCCATTCAGCGTGGCATGGAATGCTGAAGTACTTTGTAGGTTTCTGCAGGCATGTGGCACTAGAATACAACGCACAGGTCAGGCAATTGCCACAAATTACGAACCTACTGTTTCTCGGAACGGAGCTGGGCCCAATAGCATTCCAGACGTGTTCTATATGTTTAAGATCAGTTGAAACTGGTGATCAAGACAGGGCAGTCATGTGAATGCACTGTAACACCGCTCAGACGACTTAAGCACAATTCTAGACTTGTGGCACAGACAGTTATCCTACTGCAAGGTGTCACAGCCGTTGAGGAGTACTTCAAGCGGGAAGGGATGCAGGAGGTCCACAAAAACGTTCGCGTAGCTCTCAGCTATGAATGTGCCTTCGGTAACTTCCACAGTTCCAGTGGAAGCCAGGATAAGTGTCCCTCATAGCACAATACTGTCCCAACCGACCTCTATCCACAGCGAACAGTTCGTCACGACCAATAACCTGGTGACGCAAAAAACTGCGATTCGGCCGACCAGGCGACACTCCTCCAGTGATCCATGGCCCAATCACGACGATCCAGTGCCCGATGCAATCTTCGGTTGATGTGGGAATACCTGGGAGCTGCCTGCTGTTGACGCTCTTGTTGAAGGATGTGCATGGAATGCAAACACTTGTGCCTGCACCAGCCTTGTGTTCTGTCGTCGCATCTGCCACAAATCGCGCCTAGCCTGCTTCCCGAAGTGGGCAAGCCTCGGACGTCACCATTATGTGATGAGGCGTGACATCCACCACGTTGTCGTCCATTCGTGGTCCACCGCCGTTCAGTCACTTACTGCATCTACGTATGACCTTTGCAAACCACCATAATGTACATTTACTTTCCTACTTATTTGACCCATCAGTGCCATTTACTGTAGCGATCGTGGACTATGAGGGGCTATCATTCGTTGACCTTCTCATGCGGAAGAATCCGTGCTTTATTGTGGGTATTATATCTACAAGATGAAACATACAACACCGTACCTAATAGTCAGCAGCTGGCACCATCCACTGTAACCTAACATTCCATTCGTAACCGTGAATCCTTTGGTCGGATCCATCTGCGACAAGAAGATACTACTCGCGAAATTACGACATATATGTGTAACCTTCTACAACAAAGGCTGCTGGAAGAAGCAAGTAAAACTCTCTCTTCAGACGGTTAACATTAACCATCAAGTACTCTTAATCGTGTCCACAACTACCTGTGATATATTATCAGTACCATGGGGATATAAAGGGTGACAGTTATTGAACTATGTGAAAAACAGAAACGTCAGTTAGTTACAAACTACGGCAGCACACACTTTACTCAACATATAAACGTCACTACAATTATTCTGATGAAATTATGACATGTTCAATATGCCTGCCATCATTGGCGATGATGTGGCGCAACCGAATAGCGTAATTCTGCATGACCCACTGAATTATTGGAACGCTGAGGTTGTCGATGACCTCCTGAATGGCTCTTTTCAGCTCATCAGTGGTTTTGGGGCTATTTCTGTACACCTTGCCTTTCACACAGTCCACAAAAAGGAGTCCCAGAGTCGCATGTGTTCAGATCCGGAGAATATGGCGGCCAATCGACGCCCATGCCAGTGGCCTCAGGGTACTCCAGAGCCAGAATGCGGTCCCAAAAGTGCTCCTCCAGCACATCAAACTCTCTCCCGCTTCGATGAGGTCGAGCTCCATCTTGCATGAATCATAACTTCGTGCACTTTGGGTTGTGGGGATGAAATCCTCTTGCGACACCTTCACATACGCTTCGGTGGTCACCGTACCATCAAGAAGTACCGCACCACACAGTCACCCATTGAGGGTGAAGAGACTTTCCGATCGCGGAATGCAGATTCTCAGTCTCCCAAATGTGCTAATTCTCCTTCCAAATGGATGTGGAATTCGTCACTCAACCAAACCATACAATTGCCACCATGTCCTGCTGTCAGTCGTGCAGTTTAAACTATCTAACTCGAACCGTTCAGAAGTTATGACAATATTGTGTTTCATATAGTTCAAGAATTGTCATTCTGTATTACATCCAGACTAGCTTTCAACTAAGATGAGTGAGTGTGGCTACAAGTAAGTCGGCCAAACGAAAGCCTGTATCAAGTGGGATACATAACCAGTTTTCTCTTTGATCGGACGGATAGGTCTATGTCGACAGCGAAAACATCAGAGGCGAGCACATGTTCTCCTTTAATGAATGAGTTTTCGATTTGTTTGGATATAAATATGCAATCAGTTGCTTTTTGGATTTTTGATACGACTTACTGTACCAATAACTAGTTTTCGAGCCACTGCAGAATCATCACATGATGTAGATGTTACACCAACATTATGTCGTACACCAAATGTATCCAGACGATGTGGTGATGGTGCTGGCAAAGAAACGGAAAGGCTGTTATGTTATGGGTACTTACAGGGCACTGAATGCTGATATACACAGTAAATCCGTTCCCACAACGCACATTATCGAATATACTCAGTAGTTAACTACATCTGTTTTCATACTTATTCACAGGAGGAAGACACTGGATGTAATTACAAAGAATATGAAAATGATAAGATGTCTGGCTTTCCTACTCATGATCTTCGGCGCAAAGGGCACTGCATCAGAGAATAATTTTTTACGAGCACAGATAACATATTTAAGTCAGTCTTCCTAGCTGCACGTGAGTTCTTATATGGCAATGTACATCTAATATGGTTTAAAAAGTTACACGAGAGATAAACAGACAACATGAAATATTACGTATGTAATCAAAGAGAAAATGGGTTACAGAATGCCATACTTGTTACGTGAGTAGGAGAATATAATTTATGCAAGAGGATGAATATTTCTTATTACCTTCATCTTCTCTTCAGGTATTAGGCAGGAATTGCCTGTTACAGCACCCATCTCTGTCGGGGTCTTCCCCTGTCTCTTCTCCTACGGAACTTATAATTTCTTGCCTTCTTTGTAAATGTTCGTTCCATTTCCTTCTGTAATTTCGACGTTTATCATAATTTCTTGCCTTTTTTGTAAATGTTCGTTCCATTTCCTTCTGTAATCTCGAAGTTTATCATAATTTCTTGCCTTCTTTGTAAATGTTCGTTCCATTTCCTTCTGTAATCTCGAAGTTTATCATTGAGGATAAAGATTTGCAGTTCTTCTCTAATATCTTAATTTCTTAGCCTGTCTTCTCTTGTGCAACCTTTAACGCCTCTAAGGAATTTCATTTCTTGTGCCTCATGCCGGATTTCTTGCATCTTGGTAATTACCCAGGTCTCACTTCCATAGAGCAGTATGGTAACTGCAATAGTTTTGTAAAATTTAATTTGAGTGTCTTTCCTGGTTTTGTTTCTTAGGTTTTTTTTTAATTTTCCACATACCCGGCTGAATTTACTAAGCTTAATTTCAATATATCTGCTGTAGCCATATGTCATTTCACATCCAGGGTAATTGAAATGGTTCACTTGCTCTAAAATGTTCTGATCTATCACTATTTTGATTCTGATTGGTTCTTTCCCCATGAAGGCCATTGTCTTAGTATTTTCTTTTGAAATTTCCATGTTAAATTTTGCACTTATTTTTTATAGCAAGTAGATTCATTTCTAAAGGTCATCTTCCTTATCTGCTAGGACTACTGCATCATCAGCACATAGTAAATTATTTAAAAGAATCTTTCTAACTAGGTAGATGCCTTTCTGAAATTCTGATTTTCATATATGTATTATTCCATTAATTTAGATGTTGAACAAAGTTGGAGAGTTACAGCAGCCTTATTGCACCCCTTTGTTAGTTGGAACCTCCTTAGTTGTTTTACCATTGAGATCTAGAGTGATATTTGTGTTTTGATATAATCTTTTTATCGCATTTACTAGATGCTTTGGATAACCGCGTTTCGTCATTATTTCTCAATGTTTCTGTCTATTGGCGTTGCCAAAAGCTTTTTTAAAGTCAATAAAAGCAATGTGTGTTTCTTTATTACACTCTCTCCGTTTTTCTATTTTTTCTGTAGGATAAATATTGCATCTGTTGTGGAGCGTCGTCTCCTAAAACCCATTTGCTCCCCTTGCAGTACTATTTCCGCTATGTTTTTAAGTCTCGTATTTAAAATCTTAGCATACACCTTGTATGTCAAGTCCAGTAAACTTATTCCTCTGTAATTATTGCACAGGCTTTATCTCTTTTTTAAAAAATTGATATCAATCTAGCTGTTTTCCAGTCTTTGGGAATACTCTTCATCTTCCAACATTCGTTGAAGAGATGTAGCAGTCGTTGGTGTAGCATCATTCCTCCATATTTTAACAATTCAGCATTAATGCCGTCTTTTCCTGTTGCTTTTCTGTTCTTAAGTGATATTTGTGTAGATGTTAATTCGTCAGACTGTATTTCAGCTAATCATTTCTCGTCTAGTTGTTCAATTTCAGTTTCTTGTGGTGTATGGTCATACCACAATTCGCTGTAATGATTTATCCACTGTTCTCCTTCAATACTATTTATTTGTATCTTCTCTCTTTCTGTTGTGTTTAAAGTTTTTAAAACCTTAAATGCCATGTGTTGCCTTCCGTGGATATCATGTCCGACATTAGAAATAAACCTATCCCAGTGTTCCTGATGGCTTTCCTTACGTTGCATTTAGAGTTATTTTTTTCTCCTTATAGTATTGTTTCTTCTCAAGAGTGGGGCTGATTAAGTATTTTATATATGCATCCTGTTTTTCTTTTAGAGCTTTCATTATATATTCATTTCAAATTTTTAGGCCTTTTCTTATTATAGACTTTTTACTGTTTTGGTCCCGGATGTCTTCAAAATTCTGGAAAAAACTTCTACATTGATTCATATTGTTAGTTAAGGATTCTTTGAGGTGATTTTTACTTGTGAATCGAAATCTCTCCTGTAACCCTTTGTCCACAATATGTGGGGCACAAATTGTTATTGATATTACCAACAGAGTGGTCATGATGAGCAATATACGATGCAAATCTGGTCTTATTTCTGTTTTTCTATCCAACGTCCTCTTTATATTCTTTGCAGCACGTTTCAAAATTTTTGCCGTTTGTCCTATACAGAAGTGAGAACAGGGGCATGCCATTTTACATCTTCCAGGCTTTCGATGCCACTCTCCATTGGATTCATGTGAACAATTTTTATTCTGTAGTTTAATGTCTGTGTGGAACGCTATTTCTTATATTATGTGGTCTGAAAAGATTTCTAAATTTGTATGACACTTTGTCAAGGAATGTAAGGTGGGCAATTTTGTCGTTTATTTCTTGGCTTCTGATGGCGGTGGAAGTTGCTCAAGTTTACTTTCGATTAAACTAGGGTGTTTGTGAGGGAACTGTTATATATTTTTGGATATAGATTTAAGTATGTTCATTTATTTATGCACTTACAAGATGACCTGAAGAAGTTTTGTGGTGGTCGGGATGGCATGAGTTATTGGTAACTGTAACATCGGGAGTGGAGGGATTTTCTATGTATTTGGAAGGTATGCTTGTTCTTGTGACTACAAATGCTGAAAATAGTTATATTAATCTAATTAATTCCTTCATGTCCCTTACCCTCAACTATGATAACTGATATTTAAGTGCATTTCATTCATGTCATCAACTAAATTACTTACTTCCTCTTTTGGACTGGGTAAAAGTGGTTTTGCATAATTCACATATCTTTTATACCATATAATTTTGGAGGGAAATTATGGATGAGTTAATAGTTTTTGTTGTAGGTTATGTACACTACTGGCCTTTAAAGTTTCTACACCACGAAGGTGACGTGTTACAGACGCGAAATTTAACTGACAGAAAGAAGATGCTGTGATATGCAAATGATTAGCTTTTCAGAGCATTCACACAAGGTTGGCGAAGTTGGCGACACCTACAACGTGCTGACATTAGGAAAGTTTGCAACCGATTTATCATACACAAACAGCAGTTGACCGGCGTTGCCTGGTGAAACGTTGTTGTGATGCCTCGTGTAAGGAGGAGAAATCCATACCAGCACATTTCCGACTTTCATAAAGGTCGGATTGTAGCCTATCGCGATTGCGGTTTATCGTATCGCGACATTGCTGTTCGCGTTGGTCGAGATCCAATGACTGTTAGCAGAATATGGAATCGGTGGGTTCAGGAGGGTAATACGGAACGCCGTGCTGGACTCCAACGGCCTCGTATCACTAGCAGTCGAGATGACAGGCATCTTATCCGCATGGCTGTAACGGATCGTACAGCCACATCTCGATCCATGAGTCAACAGAGGGGGACGTTTGCAAGACAACAACCATCTGCACGAACAGTTCGACGACGTTTGCAGCAGCATGGACTATCAGCTCGGACACCATGGCTGCGGTTATCCTTGACGCTAGCCGGCCGGAGTGGCCGTTCGGTTCTAGGCGCTACAGTCTGGAACCCCGCGACCGATAGGGTGGCAGGTTCGAATTCTGCCTCGGGTATGGATGTGTGTGATGTCCTTAGGTTAGTTAGGTTAGTTAGGTGTGTGATGTCCTTAGGTTGTAGGAGACTGTTGACCTCAGATGTGAAGTCCCACAGCGCTCGGAGCCAACCCTTGACGCTGCATCACAGACAGGAGTGCCTGCGATGGATTACTCAACGACGAACCTGGGTGCACGAATGGCAAAACGTCATTTTTTCGGGTGAATCCAGGTTCTGTTTACAGCATCATGATGGTCGCATCCGTGTTTGGCGACATCGCCGTGATCGCACATTGGAAGCGTGTATTCGTCATCGCCATCATGGCGTTTCACCCGGCGTGATGGTATGGGGTGCCATTGGTTACAAGTCTCGGTCACCTCTTGTTCGCATTGACGGCACTTTGAACAGTGAACGTTACATTTCAGATGTGTTACGACCCGCGGCTCTACCCTTCATTCGATCCCTGCGAAACCCTACATTTCAGCAGGATAATGCCCGAACGCATGTTGCAGGACCTGTACGGTCCTTTCTGGATACAGATAATGTTCGGCTGCTGCCCTGGCCAGCAAATTTTCCAGATCTCTCACCAACTAAAAACGTCTGGTCAATGGGGGCGGAGCAACTGGCTTGTCACAATACGCCAGTCACTAATCTTGATGAACTGTGGTATCGTGTTGAAGCTGCATGGGTAGCTGTACCTGTACACGCCATCCAAGCTCTGTTTGACTCAAAGCCCAGGCTTATCAAATCCGTTATTACCGCCAGGGGTGGTTGTCCTGCGTACTGATTCCTCTGGATCTATGCACCCAAATTGCGTGAAAATGTAATCACATGTCACTTCTAGTATAATATATTTGTCCAATGAATACCCGTTTATCATTTGGATTTATTCTTGGTGTAGCAATTTTAATGGCCAGTAGTGTATAAATAAGCCAGCAAGCAAACACGCCAGGTTGCTATACATTGCCAGACCAGTGTCTTGTGTATAATACTTAGCACTGAATAAAAATAGTTATGTGAGAACATTAATTCGAGCTCTATCCTGAGTTCACAGATTTCTCCATTGATTAGCTTTTCTGTAGCTGGGAAGGAGACGCGTGAATGCAAAGAGTGGCAGTGAGAGGGAGATGATGAATATAATGACATCATTACCAAGAGGGATTGGGTAACAGGAAATAGAATGTTCTGTATTAAAAGAGTGTGAATAGTTCACATGCCAAAATATTTGCTGATGTCGTCGGAATGAGGACTGACGCAGTTGGTAACCCACTTTTCAGTTAAACTCTTTTAAAGAGGAGTGCATTTGTCTTCTGTGCGCTCAAATAGTGATATTTTACTGCTAGTATATACATGCTACTTTTAACAATAAGTCGTAGTGTTTCCTATGTGATAGTGGTAATATTGCCGACCACAGTTTCTTTTCTTTTTCACAGGTGAACAGAGGGAAATTATGTCTTATTGTTCTCATTCTTTTTATACCCTCCTTCATTTCCTTTTGAATCAGGTGAACTAAATATGCTACTCTTGTTTCTTACCCAATAACATATTTTCACTTATGTCTTTTCCTCTGTGCCGGATAAATTCTCCATGAGCTCTACTACACTGTCAATATTCTACATCCTGTTATCGTATCTCAAGGTTCATCTTCAATTGTTATTTTTATTATAATTATTGGCCCTTAACACAAATTTAATGTTTATCTGCAATGGGCTGTGTGCGTCTGTAACAACAAATGTCTTATTTATTAACATTATAAAACTTAATGAAACTTTTATCACACTTCGAACACCTATCTTTTTAGTGTAAAAAACCTATGATAGTCTGTAACTTTCGTAGGAAGAAGAAATGCCTAGTTTTTTGTACACCGGAAAAGTTATCTGCATCTTTTATGACCATTATCTGTACGTACTTGAACACGTGGAGGTTGCGATAGCATATAGATAACTGCATCCGCTATGTCCTCAGGTTCCATCATAGGCGTACACATATTTTCCAGTGCTTCAAGCGAATACTTTTTTAAGTTATTGTATAGATCTGTTTTCACAATTCCTGGCGATATTTCCTAAAACAAAGATCAAACGTTAACAAATATAAGATAATGGTTATTTTCAAAACTGTTTTATTTGCCCTTGAAATTATGTATTTATCTGAGGATCATTTATATATTTGTCAAACTTATTATCCTAGTTCAAGTAATTACACGTACGACGGCTATTCGGCAAGTAAGAAACAATCGGTCACAAAGTGGAAACCACAGTGAAAATCAAAAATGTTTTATTTGCAACAGTTAGTTAGAACGTCCACCTCCTTCTCTACCTAGTCGCCGCTCCGGCTTAGACGTCTGTTCTAGGATTGTACCAACTTTACAACATCCCCATCAAGAAGGCAGCCTGCTGCGGTTTCCGACAATTTTCTACGCCGGTCTGCAGCTCGTTGTCTGTGCCAAAATGTTGTCTTCATGGCCGGCAGTTCATCTGAACAGGGACGAATACCTTAGGGAGCAAATTGCGGGCTGTATGGTGGGTGATCAAACACTTCCCATGGGAAACGCTGCAGGAGCGTCCTCACTGTCCCTGAAGTGTGCGGCCGGAAACTTCCGTGAAGAAGATAATGCAAGACAGTTACATTACGCGGAGTTGCATGAAACCAGGCCAAAAACTCCCGGCACGCATCTTATTTTGCGGAAGCACTATTCTCTGGGCTTCTTTACACGCTCATTGTGCGTTCAGAACTAAAAAGAGGGACTTGACTCTATCTACTGGCATACTAGAGACACTGCCCAACACATTTGTGCAAAGTTTGATCGGATTTTCACTGTGGTTTCCATTTCGTGACCAATCATTCCTTACTTTCCGAACTAGCCCTCTTACATTTTGAAAGAAACAAAAGGTTTTACCATTACATTGCACGACTTGTTCAGTCTAGAACACAGAAAGAAGAGTTGATAGGACAGATTCACTTTTAAAAAAGTGTTAAACTCATAAACAGAGAATAATTTCAATTACATAATTTAATTAGTGTTCCCTAAACGTCGTATTTTAGACGCCATCGAAAGTATGAAGTTGACTTTAGTAAACGTCTTTATTTTTTGATGGCGTCTGTCTTGAGAATTCAGTGATTCAGTTTGATTAGTATATTGTGTGAATTCATCTTCGAGTATCCAAACAGTTGAGTATGTTTGGCTTATGTACAGTAAAGTTCAAGCCTTGTCTTACTCAGTCTGATTAACGAGCTACTATTTTTCCAATCGTATATAAGTATTGTCAGACAGATGCTTTCGAGTAAGTGTGTAGTGCATCCACAGAATCGTGTGTGTTCCTAGCTAATGAAAGAACTTATACACGCATTACTCGGCCAAAAGTCTTGAGAAATCCATAGATGTTAGTAATTTATGTTACATAAGTAAAATTACATAAAGACTCGTTTCACTACTTTTAGGCACTCTTTCTGAAACATGGGTAAAATTTCTACGTGCGTCTTTAGGTGGCTGATCTGGCAAGAGAGTGAAATGGAAGTATAGGGCCAGAGCTTTCAGGCAAAAGAGTGAAACGGAAGTATAGGGCCAGAGCTTTATACACTCGTGGGTACACACAGACACACACACACACACACACACACACACACACACACACACACACACACACAGTATCCCAGGAATACTGCAACCAACTTGGGTGGACGGGTGGGGGGGGGGAGGGGGGCGAGGTGTTGTTGCATGTGTGTTGAGGAACAAATGTAGAATAGGAACCCGCGCTCAGAAACATCAGTAGTAGAAGAATACGGTAGTTTAGAAACCAAGTCAGTATTTTCCAAAATCCTAATGTGGAATACAAGAAGCAGGAGAAACTCAAATGTCTCCATCCATTAACAAATTGAAAGTTGCTTCTATCCCTTCTTTCATTGCTCCCCGAAATTGTACTGGTTAGGCATTGCGAAATGTGTATGAAATTCTGTTTAGCAGGAATGAATCAAATTTGGAAGTCCATCTAGTTGGGCACAGTTTCCTCAGAGCCTAACACGTCTATTAGTTCATCAGTGTCACCTCTGAAACACATAATCACTGAAGAACACATACATTCATGGACCTTTGTCGTAAAACTGTTGCATTTCCTACATATTCATTTCGTAGCAAATTTTGTTGCGTTATGAACAACATGTAAACTCAGTATCTAGGTAAAATGCTTTGCTTCCTGATTGCCATTCATAGACACAGAATAATTGTATTATTGACCACTGCATTTATCCAGTTGTATTTTCATCTTCTCTAAACCATTTTACTTTTCAAAATTCTCAGTATCATAGCCGCTTACACTACTGCTTCCCTCATTTCCATTTGAGTTACTAAAATTTAAGAGCAAATATCTTACAACACAAAGTTGGTCCATTCTAGAAGTAGTAGGGCAAGGAGGGAAAGAGACTTCCATGAGCCCAACCTAGAAGTCACTTCCATAAGCCCAACCTAGAGGTCATTCTGGGAAATCTCATGCAGTTGAGCTCTTCATATTTTGCTGATGTCAACATCAGCATTTCCTTATCTCCAGTCATTCGAGGAATCGTGTCATGCTGCACGTCCCAAGGTCAAAGAGGAGAGGGCAAGTCCACACCTACTGCCACTGTTTAAAATTTTGCATTAAGTACATCCCCCCCCCCAACACACACACACACACACACACACACTCAGCACCCCCTGCACTCGTGGGAGCGAGGTTCTACTGCAGTGCACATGTATGTCATGTTAAACTGACTTCAACACCCCCACCCCCCCGCTGCACTACTGCAAAATTTGCATGGAACACCCCACTACACCACACCCCAACACTCCCACAAACCTTCGCTTCCACTCTGAAGCTATTTTTGCATTACTAACTTCCAAAAATTCGTTTAAGAACTGTCTATGCCAGTCCTCCGGTTGGTAGCCAAGTATCATTCGCCGTGGAATACTGGAAGGAGTAACTTGCATACTTCTTAATTCACAAATAAAAACCAACATTTGCTCTAAAATATAAGTACTGAATTAGGAATTCTTATTCACTGAAAATGAGACTTTTAACGTAAATACTATCCCACAAGGTCTGAAAACATAAGTAAGATCAAGTCCATTTTCACATCCTACTTGCTCCTGTTTCTTATCAGATGGCTGCATGAAAAATCGATATTTCTCTGTAAATTATTAAAAGTCAACATTTGCTTCGAAAATACAAATAACAAATTAAAAGTTCGTATTCGTTGAAAGTGATCTGTAGCTTAAATGCGACTCCACAAACCCAGAAAACGCGAAATAATTGCAAATCCCAATTCCTCCAATCACCAGCAGAATATTGCACTGTAAAATCGAATCCATAGTTCGATCTTTGTACCACGCCAATAGATGGTTCCAGTGTCAACTAAAAAAGAGCAGCACCGCGAAAAATGCAAAATTTACATTTCTATTGGAGATTAAAACGCTGTTTGATGTTGCAATATTGAAATATTGCAGTGTAAAAGAAAGTGTGAGTTAATTTCCATATATATTCAGTCGTTAAATTAGTGACCAAAGTCTAAAGTATGCACTCTAAGGTAAAGATAAACAGTTGTCATTTTAGAAATTAGGCCTTACAATTCTATGTCGTAAAACTACCCTATCCAGGCCTATAGCTGCAGAAAAATATGTGTGACATTGGCATTCAAATAGAGACACTGAATATAATTATTCAAAACACATCCTCAACATATATATTTCTACGTGTTTAAATAGTCTGAAGCACCAGTTTATGAGGGACATCGATGATGCATCTTGTTGTTCACTATAAAAAATATAAACGAAGCTTTCCAGTGACAATTATTACTATTATTACAAACAGCACAGGCCTACTAAATTCCACGTAAATAACTGCAGCTTGCAGTCAGAAGGCCCTGTAAAAGCTTTATAGACTGTATTTGACCGATATTAACCCTCTCAATACCAAAGGGGTGGGGGCATGCATTACTTTATGCCTACCTTATGAAAACGTCGAAATCTAGTCAGGTACTTTATTTTTTAAAATTTTGTAAAAAAAATATGTATTGTCTTTAATGAAGTCTTCCCCCAGATTCTATGATTGTTTCACACTTCTCGTTTAAGCTTAATCGCAAAATTTAAGTTTAAGTGAGATGGTCGTAAAGTCTCCCGCTATTGGTAGTAATGCGACTTCCCACGACAGTCGTCTTACTCCACAAATAACAACACTGCGTGACCTTAGATCGCATGGAAATTATATTTCTCTGGGTTGACAGCAACAATGGTCTCAACAATGATTCATTTCCCATGGGGTCTCTATTGTTTCCTGTTCAGGGGCACTTAGTTAAGTGTTAGATATAACTGTGGTTGAAAACGTATCGACAGTCACCTAGTGACAGAGGAATACCACAGATTCTGGAGGAATCTACAGATTCTCAAATTGAATTTGATGAAACTGACGACGTAGTGAGTGAACCTGAAGAAGTATGTGTTGTGCTCGAGGATGTGGACAGTGAGAGAGAAACTAAGACTGGGCACCTGAACTGATGACGAGGCAGCTTGCGAGTTTAGTGACAGGTACATTACAAGCACTGGAAAAATTTATAGCTGCAAACCTCCTCACATTAGAAGACTAGTGGCACTAAACATAGTGACAGAATGAGAAGGCATAAGAGACGAAGGTAAAGTAGAAACAGAAACAGAATCATTTGAAAAGTTTCTGCTCCAGAAATTGTCAACATCATAAAGCGTACCGATGAAGAGGCATTGAGGCAGAAAATACCCAAGTCAGACAGTAAAGAATTCATGGTGTATATAGGACTTCTTTTTATTATGGGGAAGGAGAATGACAGTAAGTCATATGTTACAGATTTATGGTCCTACACTTCAGGAACGTTTGTTTGTACTGCTACCATGAGCCGAACCACATTCCACCAGCTTACTAAAATAGTAAGATTTGATGGTAGAGAGTCGCGAATCGATCACAGGAAACCTGATAACTTTGCTGCAATACGAGAAGTTTTTCATAAAATGAATGAATTACTGCGAAAATATTATTTTGTTGGGATGCACATTGTTATTGATGAAATTTTGTCATTGTTCCATGGCAAGTGTCCCTTCAAGATCTTCATGAAGGGAAAACCTGGTAAATACGATATACTTATACGCATGCCCACAGACGCTAAAACCAGATATGTTATCAGCACGTAGCATTATGCTGGGTAAAGAAATGATGGTGCTAAACAATAAAATGCCGCTGCAGCTGTGGTCAAACGCCTGGTGGTTCCTCTACATAAATCAGGGCGACATGTCACCACAGAGAGATATTACTATTCAATTGATTTGGCCGAAGATCTATGGAGGAATCACAAGCAAACTCTCGTGGGAACATTACAAGCTAATAAGAAGCATATACCTAGAGAACTGAAAGATAACTCATGACGAGAATTACATTCTAGTGAATTTGCTTTCAGTAATACTAGTACTGGAAATATTCCAATTGTTTCTTATATTGCCCGTGAAAAACCTTAAAGAAATCTGCTGTTTATATCATCTCAACGTTGTGGCGCCGCAGTTGGTTCTCCTACTGACACTAAGAAGAAAACAATTAGAAATTTACATTATAATGAGACTAAACATAGATCAAATGGTGGGGAAATATTCAACTAAGAGGTGTTTTCTGTGCTCATGTGGACATAGCAGCGGTAAATTATACACTATTTTTGTTGAACTACCCAGGCAGGAATAAGAAAAAACTTAATTAGCGACGACTCTTTCTTCAAGAACTGGGACTACAGCTCATGAAACCACGAATTGAAGAAAGGGTTACAAATATTGCAGGACTGTCCAAGCCTGTAGTTAGAAGTATGGAGGGTATTCTCGGATGGAAAATCAAGCAGAACTTCGGTGCAAAGAAAGCTCACGGAGGTAAAGGTAGATGTCGTTTGTGTGTTAGTGTAAGCCATTCAAAAGTAGAAAAGTACAACAAAGTGAACAAAACAACAATAATCTGCAACAATTGTAAGAGCTACTCATGTGACAAACGTATGTTCCAAGTGTGAAGTAGATTCCGAGATAATTAGACTTACTAAACTTAAATGAAAGACGTAAAACGCATTTCTAAAAACAGTTTTGAAAGAAATATTCATGTTCTGCATTCTGATTATGCGTCACAAGAGCTTTCAAAAGTATGTTATTAATTTAATTCAAGTACAATTAATGAGTTTTATTTATTTTTTAAATTTTTTGTGGTAGGCGCAAAGTACGCCCGCCCCCCTTAGCAATACACGTTACTGAAAATGGCGTGGTATTGCCAGAGTTAATGACCACAATATTCTAAAAACTACGTCAGCAACGCTGTTCACGTTGTTAAATATTTACTGCGAGTATTCGATCTGTACAGTTGCATTTCCGCAAAATATGCCTTGCGAAAACAGAAAACAGTAACTATCTATGCCACCACAAACCTATTTATAACATAATTATCGTATTAGGAAAGGAGGCAAAGAACAATGTTTTTTATTACCAAAAATGTTATTTACACAACGGTAGAAGGTAGCACTGGGATATGTGATATTTTCAAACACAACGTCAGAGTTGAGACCTCCGAAAAAAATGTGCACCATAATATTTTGAGAGGCGCCCCGCACTTTGCAAGCACACATTAAATATTGCCGCATCTAAATTGTCTGTATAATTCATTAAAATATATGATTATCGAAATACAAACAAAATCGCCACGAGAATTCTAATTCGTATGCTTTGCAGACAAAGAGAAATCATAATACGCCTAACGCAAAGCTTTGTATGACTACCCTCCATTGCTATTAAGGCTAAACAAATGCCACAACACGTATTAATGGGATGCTATTATCTATAACGTACAGATATGTAGATGTGGAAGTTGTCGTGTTCTAAGAAATTAGTGGATCACAACCAGAGGTTATACCAGCCCGTGAGCTGGCTGAGCTAGAATATACGCTTAATTCAAGCCCTCTGCCACATCATCCATACCAGGACATCCAATAAGAAAAGCTTAAACAAAATAGCTGCAAATATTACGGGGCACGTACCTCAACATCGCAGTGTAGCAGTATGAGGGTGCCGCTCTGAAGAGACGAAGATAACAGAGCCACACTACACGGTAAATAATGTGATTACAGCGGCAATAGTAGTGCGCAATTTCCAATAGCAGCCGACATAGTTTAATTGTATTCCATAACAGAGTAGTCGAAAAGACATCAAGTTATTACCTACGCGATGTTGCACAGGTATAAAACACACGACCCTGTTTAGCCCCGTGCGTAGTCACTTTGTAAAACCTATAAGCTGGCTACTAAAAACTTGCCCGCTTCTGGACTTCTGATTTGACATATGTTGTTGTTGTTGTGGTCTTCAGTCCAGAGACTGGTTTGATGTAGCTCTCCATGCTACTCTATCCTGTGCAAGCTTCTTCATCTCCCAGTACCTACTGCAACTGACATCCTTCTGAATCTGTGTAGTGTATTCCTCTCTTGGTCTCCCTCTACGATTTTTACTCTCCACGCTGCCCTCCAGTACTAAATGGATGATCCCTTGATGCCTCAGAACATGTCCTACCAACCGATCCCTTCTTCTAGTCAAGTTGTGCCACAAACTCCTCCCCAATTCTATTCATCCCATCTACCCATCTAATCTTCAGCACTTTTCTGTAGCACCACATTTCGAAAGCTTCTATTCTCTTCTTGTCTAAACTATTTATCGTCCATGCTTCACTTCCTTCGACGGCTACATTCCATACAAATACTTTCAGAAACGACTTCCCAACACTTAAATCTATACTCGATGTTAACAAATTTCTCTTCTTCAGAAACGCTTTCCTTGCCATTGCCAGTCTACATTTTATATCCTCTCTACTTCGACCATCATCAGTTATTTTGCTCCCCAAATAGCAAACCTCATTTACTACTTTAAGTGTATCATTTCGTAACCTAATTCCCGCAGCATCACCCAGCATTTGGATCGGACTTCCTTAACTCTTGTGCAGAAACGTGTGCAGTATACTGCTGCACTCATTTCCAATAAGCTACCACTAGAATTCAAATATCCTAACAGTAATCCAACGCGCTTTCAAAACGAAACTGAAAAGTTTCCTCGTGGGTCACTTCTTATAGTCTGCCGAGGAGTTCATTGAAAAATTAAGCTGATTCTTGTTGCATTGTTGATTGCCTTTACTAATTCGACTACATTCCAATATTCTCGTTTTGCTTTTGTTGATGTTCACCTTATATCCTCCTTTCAAGACACGGTCCATTCCATTCAGCTGCTCTTCCAGGTCCTTTGCTGTCTCTGACAGAATTACAATGCCATCGGCAAACCTCAAAATTTCTATATCTTCTTAATGGATTTTAATGCCAACTCCGAATTTTTCTTTTGTTACCTTTACTGCTTGCTCAATATACAGATTGAATAACATCAGGGAGAGGCTACAACCCTGTCTCACTCCCTTCCCAACCGCTGCTTCCCTTTCATGTCTGTCGACTCTTATAACTGCCATCTGGTTTCTGTACAAATTGTAAATAGCCTTTCCCTCCCTGAATTTTAAACCTGTCACCTTTAGAATTTTAAAGAGAGTATTCCAATCAACATTGTCAAAAGCTTTCTCTAAGTCTACAAATGCTAGAAACGTAGGTTTGCCTTTCCTTAATCTATTTTCTAAGATAAGTCGTAGGGTCAGTACTGCCTCATGTGTTCCAACATTTCTACGGAATTCAAACTGATCTTCCCCGAGGTCGGCTTCTACCAGTTTTTCCATTCGACTGCAAAGAATTCGTGTTAGTATTTTGCAACCATAGCTGATTAAACTGATATTTCGGTAATTTTCAGATCTGTCAACGCCTGCTTTCTTTGGGATTGGAATTATTATATTCTTCTTGAAGTCTGAGGGTATTTCGCCTGTCTCATACATCTTGCTCACTAAATGGTAGATATTTGTTAGGCCTGGCTCTCCCAAGGCTGTCAGTAGTTCTAATGGAATGTTGTCTACTCCCGTGGCCTTGTTTCGACTTAGGTCTTTCAGTGCTATTTGACATACATATGAAACATAACTTTTACTCTACATTTGGAGGTCATCAATATTAAACACTCTTCTCGTATAGTACAACCCTATGTGTCGGTTATATGCAAGATTTCCCCTAGAACATCCAACGCTCTGCCCTGAAACAATTTTATAGAACTACCGAAGCAAGCTGGTTCCGTTAATGTAGATTTATAGAGCAGTTTCGTGAGGCAGGATACGTGAGCTGTGTGTAAATTAACGGAGTCGTCTAAGATTCTGGAAAAAAAGAAATGCTGGCCAATAATAACGTAACGGCGTAATTTAATGGTAAATTCCGCGATTTGTGTGACAGAGCAAAAATAGCGATGGACAGACCGTACCACCAATGGTATTGTGGAGAATAACACTTCCGCTTATTTTGGAGTTCGAGAATCTTATTATAATCGCATGCGGGCAGAATGTAGTAGTTAATTGTCTACCTTTAATCTAGTAGACAAATTGCGGAGGGGATTCCGACCCAACGCTAGCAGCATTGGAGACACAGCGTGCAAGAGCAGGAGACACATTACCCGACTGGGTGCTGGAATACAGTGGGCGGAACTTGCTATAAGTGGGTGATGGTAAGTTGTCATGTGTTGTCCAGTTCTCATGTGCTGTAAACGATCTGACTGCAGCAGGGGGGTGGAGCCGCAGCGGTGTTAACGACCAACAACAAGCCGATACTGCTGACATAGTGCTCTCAGACTATGTCATTCTACCTGTAATACGTCATAAAGTTCTGGTATATAGCACTTCAGCAACCCTATTGGCTTGTGTATCAATAGCACCATATAAGGGTGGCGATGTAAATACTGCTTGCTGATACGGATTTCCAAATTAGACTTTACCTCATAGTCTGAGCGTTGCTGTATATGATTCAGACACTCCGTATAGCAGTTTTCACTGGATATATGTAAACACGTATTTTACTTCGTGTGCAAGTTTATGAATTGCATACGTGAACTTGCTTACAAAACAAGACATTTATTGCGCATTACAACGGTTACATATAAATCTGGTGAACTGTGAAGCTTAATATCTTGCAAAAGGAAACATGCAATATTCGAGGAAAAGAAGAGGGCACAATGAGCCTTAACACAGGTAACAGCATGTCCACGTAATGGAACACTGCGTTCCCCTCATCCTGAGGACAAATTTTGCGCAGACGGGTAGCCTCGTTACTTTATTCAGACTATCTGCCTCAGGTTTAATATTTCACTCATCGTTTTCAGTAATTATCGACTTTTTCGGTCGACAGGTAGTATCCACAGAGTGAGTGTCCTTTACACGAATCAGAAACATACATTTGGAGAACCACAGAGAATCTGCTGTCCTTGGATCATCGTTTTCACACCAGTACTTGAAACACCATCACAATGAAAACACACTGTTCCATTGCCACTGCTGGTGTAAAAATACTCCTCTTCACTTAGCCCATCTGTGTGCTGCTTAGCAGGGAGGGGTCACTCACTGGATGTTGTTAATCTAACCTCCTGCGTTTTGTATTAAGGCTATACTTTTCTCGCCACAATTTCAGCAGAACTGTATTGAGGCCTTTACTCTGGAAAGGAATTTGAACGTATTTCTGCTCTGCACTGTTGAGCTCCAGTAGTGGAACAAAATAATTTTAGTACAGACATGTAAACTCCTCCTAAAAAACACAGTACACAGACGTCCAGACACGAAATCAACTCATAAACTGTCCAAATAATACATGGCGCAATACAGACCTTCTCGCAAAATAATGCAACAGACACTGCCCATTGCTCCCTCTCCACTAGACCATATAGGAGGCTACCGACAGCCCCAAGAAATGACACAGTCATCAGCTGTCAAACCACACTTCAGGCCCTGCAAGCATGAGGCGGTGACATCCCTTTTATACCTGGTAGCTGAGAAATTCCTACAAAAATACGTGATCACCTAGGCACCATTGATGATCCAACTGGACAGGAGCGAAGACCTATTTACAAAGCACAGACACCCCAAGGTGGGCTGTGCGTGCATGTGTTCTCTGCTGCTGGCATGAACCCTCCATCTACCTGCGGCCATGCGAAGAGCTTATCGCCAAGCATCGCTCCAGAAATCCATTCCAGAATAGCACAAGCTGCTTTCTCCCCAGCAATTCTAATGGACTGTGCATGACGTGTGGCTGACGCATCGCCGCACGTAGCTACATACCATCGCAAGCACATCTAGCAACGTTCCCAATGTTATACTAAAGCCACATGGCTATCTAAAATAGCCAAGTCTAACTCTAGTAAATTTCAAAGTGTCCCACAAATACTTAACGTGGGATTTTGTAGGAGTTTACGTTATGTCTCAGCTTGTATGCATGGAAATTCTTGCCCTAACACAACCTGTTTACGAAAATAGCGTAGAACAACATCGAATGCACTCCTCCCAGAGGTTGTAAAGTGATACCTCATCAGTTATGTGTTACCCCTCCTGCTTTCAACACACAGAAACGTTCCCAGTGCTACATAGAGATTCCTATATCCCAGCACAAGGGATGTCTTGTGAATGAATTGAGCATTATGATTGGCTCTTATCGAATTTACTCACAGAATTACTGATTCCACCTGTATTGAAGCACCAGCCACGTTTTCTTTCTTTCTGTAGATGAGGCATTCAGCAGTAAAATTATTTTGCACAGATCGCGAAATTGATTTAACAGTTAAACCAGCAAAGTTGCCTACAGATCATCAAATACATACGATCCTCACAAGAATATTCGAAACCAGGAACATATTTACCAGTGTATCTACAATTAAATATCACAATTGCTGCTACATTCTGACATCAATCGATGTACAGGTAATGCCTCCTCTTGACAGCCGTGCTTCTGGAATGAATCTCCATATCTATAGTGCACATAGCTTTCCACTTAAAAAGCTCTGTCATACCATCATGGCTATCGATGTGCTGGATGGCAATCGATGTGCTTGATCTATACATATTACACGATAGGACACATAGTCATCTTCTCTATACATGCCGCAGCATAAATCACAGTAATTTTACAATGCAGAATATACACATTTTACACAACATAAGCCACAGTAACTTTACTATGCAATATACACACATTTTACACAAACATTGCAGTTATCTTTTATATCTGTACAGCACCTGAAAAAATTATGGTATGCCTACATTCACAGGGACTATATGTCACGATTCTCCGCAGTCCTATGGAAGCACCATCTATCTTTTCTTTCTTTCTACAGACGTGGCTTTCAGTGACAAAAACTATTTTACACAGATCGCCACATTGCACCAACAACTAGTCCTCGCAAAGTGCCATACAAATCATCAAATACAGAAAGATTCTTACTCAGTCACACTGCTCTCCCACTGAGGACAGGAGCCTGAATATTAGAGTGTGAAACTGATCTCCAACCCGGCAATATATCACAGCATACTGTGTCCATGTAGTAAACATACAATTTATATCCACCGCCACAGAATATCATCCCTTTTACATCAGGAAGCCGTCATTGGATCTAAGTCACTCTCACAACTGTTGTGCAAGGGCTTGCCCGTCCCCCCCCCCCCTTGGTGTAAGTGTGTTACTGTTTCTGGTGCACAGCCCTTGCACGCGTTTCTAGACCCACCTCCAGACTCTGGGATTACAAGAACATATCTAATTTCACATGGTTCGCACACTGCAGTATCCTACCAATGGCTCACGCAACATAATTCTGAAGATATAGACTGGGTATTATTTCTATACAAACCCGAAAGTTTAGCTAGATGGAGCGTGCTCTAGACCATTGAGTAACTAGAAACAAACAGTCGAAAAATGATATTGCCACTCACGAATACCGATCTCGGTGATGTAACACATTCAAATCATCCCTATAATTTATGAGGTCAACTAAGGTGTTTCTCATGTCTAGACAACCAGCAAATGTGTCTTCCACATGCTAGGTGCACACGCCACAGTTCGACCTTCTCTCAACTAAATAAAGGTGCAAAATGTGCAGAAGCAGTTAATCGAACAGTTTACATGGGAGGGAATAACAGTATAGAGCAAACGCACCTCCATATTCATTCTCAAATTTCCACGCGATAATGAAAGCTATCCAAAACATACTAAGTATTAGTTCGCTATTGGGTATTCTAGAGGACTCTACGTTAATTCATCTACATTCCTACACTCGAACAGGCCTCTCCATTCTGACAGCTCCTACCATTAAAGGGAAACATGAATCACCCCCGCACAGGTTACCGGCACTGCTGGCAGAGCACACACAGGTAGAATCAATCATCCTAAGAAATCAATCACATACATATTTCATACCTGTAATTACAACTACATGTTACGATCGCGGTCTCAGATCAACGACATTTGAGAATGATCGAAGTATCGGAAATGCACCCTGTTGACGGCTATGGCTCTGGAAATAGAAATAGCAGTACCATTCTTATGACTTGACATACTCTCTCCTTTGCTATCACAGTACTAGACGTCAAATCCATACTTTCCTTATGAATGGACATACTCATATCTTTTGGACATGTTGGAAGACAAACACATACTTTAAAAGCCTGATGAACAAGATTCAGGGTACAGTCACGTCTATCACCCCAACATTGTGTCACTGTCATTCTATTCCATCCGCCAGAGAAAAATTATGACCTATAAGAGCTCAACTAACTTAATCTTATAAAGAACAAGATAAGATTTTTAACGCATCTCTCACCTCCCATATATCGAAACCAAATACCGCAGGCATGCAGGCAACGAGAACATGTGACGATCCTATTGAATATATTGGTATTGCACAGACCAGATTAAGGTTCCATCTCCCATACTGTAGGATGATAACCCTATCCGACAGACCATATTGTAAGTTGCAAGAGACGGTCCCTATGACCATGTGTCATTGTTTGAAACAGTGTTTTCTAACACGCTTTGTACACCGCCATACATTTTCTTTATCTGTCATGACTTTGAGATCTGTGTCAGCTCCTAAACTGACATTAACATGCTGTGATCCACGGCCTCTCGCAGAAAACTAGACATCGCACAATGTAAATTATTTTTTTACTGAAGCTACCATAACACGCAGCACATGGCGGATGATTTTCAATAAAACACATTTACAACATGAGGAAACAAGAAGAGTTTGGCTGCGCTGTGGAGAGTTTCCAAACTGATGTCCAATTGACTGACGACCTCTACATTTAAACTAATCTGCCACAGTGATGGAATAGATGATGGCTCTGCGTTCCCTTTCGACTGATTCATCGTATTGCACTTATGTACACGATCACTGTTCCGGTGCTAGCAGCCCCCAGAAGTTGCCACCCATCCACTAAACTCATTCACTTCTCAAACAAGCGCTGTCAGTCAATTACTATGCGGTAACCAACAACATGCCAATGCATGGATGGGACGAGAAAGACACTGCCAATGTACTGTAATAATAAGCATCACAGTTAACAGCGCGAACAATTTAAGCAATTTTACAGTAATTCCAACACAAGCCAATGATCCAACAGCATGTTTCCCCAACAGTATCATAGCTAAACTGCCCCTTATCTACTTTGCGATTATCACTGCGAATGTAGATAGGTGACTGCGCTGTACATCCATTCAGTGTTAATTCCGAGATGTGGATGTGGCCTTGCCTGTGTCTACAGAGAGTGAATGTTGCAGTCGTCTGGAAGTTGTGGCTCACGTTGGCACCAACGACGCATGCCGCATGGATTCTGAGGCGATCTTCAGCTCGTACAGACATCTGGTGGGGGTGGTGAAGACTGCTGGACTCGTGTGTGGAGGGGAAGCAGAGCTCGCAGTTTGCAATATCGTTCCCAGAGCTGGTCGGTGTTCTTTGGTTTGGAGCCGAGTGGGGGATCTCAAACAAAGGCTTCGTCGACTCTGTGATGCCCTTGGGTGCAGATTTCTAGACCTGCGTTACACTGTGGGGATTTGTAGGACACGCCTTGACAGGTCAGGGCTGCACTACACGAAGGAAGCAGCTACACCTGGTCGTGTATAACAGGTGTAGATGAAACTAAGTTCATTGCTGGACGTTTTTAACGACCACCCTATTCCGCTATGACAGTTCTAGAATCAGTCAAACACAATCTACGGTCTGTACCGTGTAAATACCCAAATCGCGCAATACTAGTTGGAGGCAACTTTAACCTGCCAAGTATAGATTGGGACGTCTATGCAGTCATTGTGGGGGATACAGAAGGACAGTCATGTGAAATACTTTTGAACACATTTTCTGAAAATTGTCTTGAGCAGCTAGCTCGGCAGCCCACAAGCGATGGAAATACCTTGGGCCTTGTAGCTGCAAATAGGCCGGAACTTATTGACAATGTCAGCATAGAAACGGGGAGAAGCGGTTGCGATGTCATTGTAGCAACTATGATAACGAAAGTTAACAAATGTCAAGAAGGCTGGGAGAGTGTTTCTACTGGATAGAGCAGGTAAGCAGTTAGTAAAATCTCACTTAAGCAGTGAATTAGCATCACTTAGTTCCAATAAGATGGATGTGGATGAATTGTGGGAAAAGTTTAAGCAGATTGCAAATTGTGATCTGGACTGGTATGTGCCTAGTAAGTGGATAAAGGATGGAAAAGACCCACCATGGTTTAACAACGAAATTTGCCGGGTGCTGAGTAAGCCTAGGTTCCGAAGGGGACACACAAATGATGACAAATGCGTCTGTGAAATGTTCTGTGCGCTAAGCATACAACTACCAACGTCACACCTTAGTGAAAGATCTGGCATAGAACCTGCTAAGCGGATCTAAGGCTTCCATTCAGTTCCTTATTGACCAGTCTGGTGTGGCAATTGAAGACAGCGCAACGAAAGCCAATGTTTTATATTTCACGTTGAAAAAATCGTTCACGCAGGAGCAGCATAGAAACATACCGCCATATGACCATCGGGCAGACTCCCAAATGGACGACATAAAAATATCCATACCTGGCGTAGAGAAACAACTGAAAGATATGAAAGCAAATAAATCACCAGATCCGAGGGAATCCCAGTTCGATTCTACAAAGACTACTCTACGGCATTGTCGACTTACTTAGTTTGCGTTTATCGTGAATTTCACGCCCAGCACAAAGTCCCAAGAGAGTGGAGAAAAGGGCTGGTGACCCGCAAGATTAGAGACTTATGTCCCTAACTTCTGTTTGCTGCAGACTCCTTGAACGTATTCTCAGTTCGAATATAATTAATTTTCTTTCGACTAAGAAACTTATGTCCACGAATGATAATTATTTTAGAAAGCATCACTCGCTCGAAACTCAGCTTGCCCTTTTCTCACATGATATACTGAAAATAAGTGCAACAGTCAGCTTCCACATTCCTAGATTTCATGAAAGCATTTGACACGGTGGCCCATTTCAGGCTGTTAACGAAGGTACGAGCGAATAAAGTAAGTTCACAGATACGTGAGTGGCTCGAAGACTTCTTAAATAATGGTACCCAGTATGTTGTCCTCGATGGTGAGTGCTCATCAGAGACGCGGGTATTGTCAGGAATGCCCCAGGGAAGTGTGATAAAAGAGCTGTTGTTCTCTATATACATAAATGATTTTTCGGACTGGGTGGGCAGTAATCTGCGGTTGTAGCTGATGATGCCGTGGAGTACGGTAAGGTGTCGAAGTTGAGTAACTGTAGGAAGATACAAGATGACTTAGACAACATTTTCAGTTGGTGTGATGATTGGCTGCTAGCCTTAAATGTAGAAAAATGTTAGTTAGCGCGGATGAGTGGGAAGAAGAAACCTGCAATGTTCGGATACAGTTAACACTAGTGTCCTGATTGGCACAGTCAAGTCGTTTAAGTATTTGGGCGTAACGTTGCAAAGCGGTATGAGATGGACCGAGTATGTGAGGACGGTTATAGGACAGACGAATGGTCACCTTTGGTTTCTTGGGAGAGTTTTAGGAAAGAGTGGCTCACCTGTAAAGGAAACCACATGTAGGACGCTGGTTCGACTTGTGCTTGAGTATGGCTTTAGTGTTGAGATCCTTACCAGGTCGGATTGAAGGGAGGCATTGAAGCATTTCAGAGGCGGGCGGCCAGGTTTGTTACAGATCCAACATGATGTAAGTGTTACGGAGATGCTTCGGAAAAGCAAATGGGAATCTCTGGAGGGGAAAGCGACGTTCTTTTCGAAAGACAGTATTGAGGAAATTCAGAGAACCGGGATTTGAAACCGACTGCCGGATGATTCTGCTACCGCCAATATACATCGCGCGTAAGGAGCACGAAGATAAGGTACGAGAAATTAGTATTCATACGTGGTAATAGACAGTCGTTTTAACTCGCTCGATTTGCGAGTCGAACATAGGCAGAAATGACACATAATGGTACAGGGTACACTCCGCCACGCACCGTACAGTCGCTTGCGGATTATCTATGTAGATGTAGACATACATATGTTTACATGTACCTGAAACCTGTGAGTGAGAAGGTGGAATATACAAAGTGAACAAATAAATAAAAGTTATGTTTACAGAAAAGATATTTATTGGTGGATGTCTAATTTATACTAATACCGTCAGTAATGAGATTGTCCAAGTTTTACAGTAACAACCATAAATCGCAGCTTTCGTCGATTGGTCTGTTCTTGAAGACATGTCAATACTTTTCACTACCACGCAAGTCTCTTTTTACACTTGAATGATCAAAGATGTCTCTGCTTCTGATCACGTGATCTTCCGCTCATTCCTGCTAAATTTACTTGTGAACCGCCAGCTCAGTTGCGCCGTCGTGTGTCAGTTTCTTGCACGGCTGTCAGGCGTTGGGCACTGGGTGTTATGCATCAGGCAACAGGTGTCAGGCGTCAACCATCAGGCGATAGGTTCGAATCTACTGTATGTTCTGTTAATGGTGGACAGTAAGGCAACACCCCATTCCGGCTCGCAGGTACAACACGTCATAACCAAAGGTGCAGCAACATAGGAGTAAATCAGGCGGAGAAGGAACGCTTTCATGTCACTCCAGATAGCCAGAGCTAACTCGGGAATTTTGATTTAATGATCACATGATCAGTAGTTTGTAAGATTTGAGATATAGATGCAAGCATCCATCTGTGTCATATTTTTTATAGCACGATACCCAAGCAGTCTCTGGTTTTCTTGACGGGTAAAAGGGTGAGTCTGTTTTAGATAAACCATGTTTTCTTTTTTTTTTCAGCACACACACATATCGCTGCTGCAGACAGTATGTTGACGTTATTCTGTTGTAAACACACCATTACTGCCCTTACCACCCTATCCCTCGCCGCAAACCCCACTATCACGCTAGGATACAGCCCTACACTATTCTGTCCACTCGTGGGTGTTTCAGCCTCCCTCCCAGCGTCCCACGGAAACCTTGCACACTAAATACCGCAATTAGGCTATGAGTTTACAGTTGGATTGCAAGCACGATTAAATTTAGATTGTATGAGCGAAAGATCACTTTACTAGAAGTGCGGCCATCGTGGATAATAAATAGTGTAAGAGGAGATTTAACAGCCACAACTGATCAGTCTTCTGTGGTAGTTGAAAGTGTCAACATGGATTCCTCCAAAGTGCTTAACATGCAAGGATTATTATGGAGGAGGACGAGACCAGCTGATGGTGAACCTGGACAATCTTGTTTCTGTCACTGGCAACATAAAGTACACCGAAAATGGTACGCTCTTTAGCAAGAAGGACTTAAATGTTATTAGCCCCTTTACAGAACCGTTTTGCGATAGCATTATGGTAGTTAAAACTGTGACAAAGCAGACTGCCAGGATCAGTTAGAGAAGGGGTAATCCGTAATGATAAAGAAACACATGTATAGCTCATTTAGTTATTATTATACGAAGTAAATTCTCCAAGTTCGTCACGCCAAGACATAGTGTCAAGGCGCAGCTACCATTTCTCCTACACGAAATGTTAGTGTGGCCGAAAGAGAAATATTGGACAAGATCGGCAAGGAAGCACTGGATATCATTTTGAAGGAATACAAAAATTCTGTGGCTATACCATATGAAGTGGAATTAGCTGCCATTGAAATGTATGCTCGAATAGAAGGGCTGCCTGGAATATTGCAGCAGCTACGTGCAGACGACTATTATTACTTTTCGGATTTCGACATAAGATAATAAACTTTAGATGTGCTACTACCTAATACCTTCTGCATGGGAGAAGACTACCAGGCGAACATCAGTGTTATTGTGGACAACAATAAGGCAATTGATATGTCAAATCACAAGCCCATGTGTAAACAAAGTTATTGGTGACCACCTTGCAGATTTTGTAAAGTGTCCAGACATGCGACCACGAGAAACTTTTGCGCCCTCCTTGGCTAAGGAACATGGTATTACCAGACTGGAGACTACAATTTATAAGTACAGAATGGTTCGTGTATTCGATTCTGTATAAACTGTTTCAGTGTTTAAAACTCTAACAAACAGTATTGCAATGTGCTCCACCGTACCCTGTGCAACTTACATTAATGTGGTATCAGCTAAATAATAACTTACAGAATAGCTGCTGTGTGGTGTTTAACAACGTTGTGCGGTTTGTCTACTGGGTTAACAAGATAACCCGGAAACTGACTGTTTTTGACGTAAGCCGGTCAGACTCTCAAGACTGAGAAATGCTTGTACGTTATACTCTGTCTGCATATACTTTTATTTATCTACCTGTAAACTATGTGAAGATTCCTAACACTGACCACAACAAAGAGAATATAAGTATTACACTGAAGTGCTATATTACAGCGGGAGAAACATACTTCCCTCAGTGCAGGATAGTGTTCTCCACCACACCGTTGGATGTAGATATCGCCGAATTAGGAGCAGTACCCACAAACAAAGTCATTACACAGTCCCAAGAGAAATAGTAAACGTATCACCCAGTCTTAAACCACGCCAGTCAAAGAAATTTCGCCTTTTAATGCACTTACTGTAATGTGTGTACGAATAGAAAACTGTAAATATAAGGGTTCGAAGCCAAAAGAACAAAAGAGGAGTATATGGCGAAGAAAACTGCCACAAGGGACCGATACAAAAGTGCGATTTGGGAAACAAGAAGCTATAGCAAATGTGCAAGCAAGGCACATAGCGTTGGTGTGTTGAAGCAGATAGACAGGGGGAGAGGTTGTGGTGTATCGGCAGTGTGGAAGGTACACATATTAGGAGAAGTGTTGTAAAAATAGGAAATATCATGAGAAGTGACACTTGGCGCATGTTTGTATGTAAATAGCAGAAGATAAATTAGTTGTACTGAATGTTTGCCACTACGAGCAGCTCTGAATAGCTGAACACACCAACGACATAGTCTTTGGCTACCAGGGGTTGTGTTATTGAGTAAAAATCGAGTAGGTGAAGGAAGTAACTGTGGCAGTTGTGTGGGGTTGTCTCAGCCAGAGAGAATGTTGTGTCATGGCTGAGGAAGGATCTGGGATGGTGGATGTGGCTGCACGGGGATTTCTACTTGAGATGTTCCGTAATGCGTGAGTGACGTTAGGGGACGACCTGAGGCGATTTAAAGAGTGACGGCTCATTTAAAATAAAAATGGTAATTGCACTGATTTTTATTACTGCAAGCGCTAGTTAGTAATTACTCGTACAGTAGTGCAAATGTTTTTGTGTGTTTACCAGTATCTACGTGCCGGTATCCAGAGTGAATTATCAGTCATGTGCTCAGTATTCTAATTATCCTACTTCCTCTACTGATAGCTCTGTTAATGAACTATTTTTAACTAAGGCTAATATGTGCTGTAAAGTTTTCGTTGTGTTTGATAATATCTATGTCTTGGTATCCAGGAAAGATTATCAGGATTGCGCCCAGTATTTTAATTAGTTTGCTTCCTCCGCTCGTAGTTGAACTATACCATTAAAAAGGAAAAGTGGTAAACTAATATAATATGAAGATCGTGTACAAAGGTAAATTGTACGATGTGCGAGAATGCAGAAGAGATGTCATAATATACGCTAGTGCGAGTTAGTTCTGTGTGATTAAAAGCATTCTATACAGGGTGAGTCTCTAACTATTGCCACCAAGATTAACTCCGAAAGTACGATAGGAGCTGGAAAGCTTGTAGGACAAAAGTTGTATGGGACAACGGGGGCCATAATATGACGTTGGGTTTTTGTTGCTAGTGGGTCGCTTCAGAGATATGAAAGTCTACTTTGTTTTTTTAAATTGGGTGCTATAGTTTGGTACTTATTTTCTGATACTGGCTATCGAGATGAATCCAATTAAGGTCTTTGAAGATCAATGAATGTCATAAAGGTGGCATGAATGTCCATTTACAGAAGGTGTTCGAAGCGATGAGCATTGGTATCGATGCAGTGCTGCAATCTTCTTGTCATGGTCTGAGTGGTATTCCTTATCACATCGGGACTTATCGAAGCACACGCTCTGACACTTCTCTCTCGCATTTCTGCAGGTGTAGTTGGAACGTCTTTATAAAATATGTCTTTTACGAATCCCCACAAGAAAAAAACCAGAGGCGTTAAGTCTGGTGAACAGGCCGGCCATGACACATTTCCTCCGCATCCAATCCTACAATTTGGGAATTGTCTCTGAGACCAATATTGCATGTTATGCAGATAAACATTTCCATGATTCGTGAATGTAGCCCCGTCACTAAAAAAATGAAATTAATAAATATGTCATCCCTCTGAATCTGAAGCTGAGCCCATTGAGCTGTGCTGGCCCCGGCTTATGTGTTGGTTTAAACGATGACTGTTACCTTGCTTTTGGTATCCCGCGGTTATTGTGGCGATGCCGTGGTTCTTCCTGTTTCTACGTGTGGCAGCAGCGGTGTGTATCGGTATTCGCACCTTGTACTATCTTTGGTCTGGTGCTCATAGTTTCCGGCTAGCCAGTGTGCGGCAGTCGGTCGGTTGGTGTGGATCAGCCAGGAAATCTCCATGCGGCGCAGCGGGTCGGGCCTGGTGGCGGTCTCTGCGCAGTGTCGGAGTGTGTGGGAGCTGTTCCAATTATTACTGGGTTCGTGGCTCACTGACCCAGGACATCAAAGTTGAGTGGTGATTTAATTACCGAAGCCTGACTGCTCACACTGTGCCGTTGGTTTTCATCGCTGGCTGTGGGGGGTATTCCCATGAGCAACAGCGAGTTTTCGAGTTGGCGAAAGTTTGGCCACCGTCTGGTGGAGTTTAACTGTATTTTGGTTATTTGAAGTCCAAGTGCACCAGCGGAATTTCCTGCTTTGTGGCCGTTAGCGTTCCGGTTACTTTCCCTAGTCGCTGACGTAAAATTCAGGTAGTATCCTCTCCTCACCATGTTGTCGCTGTCCAACTCGTGTGTGTAGTTTTGAAAGCTTATGCGTACTTGGTTGTGGGTGGCTACGCCTTATACGTTTCGCCATTGGAGTTCCTTGCGCACTGGTCGGGTGGAACGTAAGTCGTCTTGTCGGTGGGTCCGTTGACTGTCTCTTGGTTGGGTTGCCGGAGGATTTGATGTAGTTGGGCCGACTACCTGTCTCCCCTAAACGAATGTTAATACTCCAAGAGCAGACCGACCCCCGGAAACTTCTGAGCGCCGCTGCCTGTACTGCCTTTTCTTATTCGTGTTTGATTGTGTATTTTAATGGCTTACAGCCGATGGTTAGAATTTGTATGCTTTTAGTTGGGTTTTAACTAATGGGCCTTCAGCCGCTTTGAGACTGAAAGTTCCTTACTTGTCAAGTCTTACATTGTTTGGGTCTTCAGCCTCATTTAAAATATTTTTTTGGATAAAGCTTTGGGCCTTCTGCCTTTTGAAAATTTATTGTAGTTGTGTTTTTCAATAATGGGCCTTCGGCCACTTTAAAATTTAAGTTCCTTACTTGTTAAATTTTAGATTTTTTGGGCTTTCAACCTGTGTAAAAATTCTTTAAAGATAAAGCTTTGGGCCTTCTGCCTACTAAAAATTATTTTAGTTGTTTTAAATAATCGGCCTTCAGCCGTTTTTAAATTAAAGTTCTTGTCTTTCAAGAATCAGACTGTGTGGTGCCTTCAGTCTAATTGAAGATAAGGCCTTCTGCCTTGTGTTCTTTTTTTTAAAAAAAAATCTTAAATCGTGGGCCTTCAGCCGTCTTTAAATTAAACTTGTTTGCTTTTCAAGTGTTAGATTGGTTGAGCCTTCAGCCAAGTCATAGAACTTACTTACGTGAGACCTTCTGCCTTCTAACTATTCTGTTTTGAGTGTGAATTTTAAGTTAATGCCTTTCAGCCCTCTTAAAATTTAAGTGGTTTTGCCCTTAAGAAATAAAATAGTGTGACCTATTCAGCGGATAAATAAGGTCAAAAATTTTTTGCTGTATTGTTTGGACAACTAAATAAAGTTACATGTGTTTGATTGTAACTGACAACCCTCTTTTGGATCCTTTCCACAATTCCAACTACCTGTTCTGTCCTGCGGACTTAAGCAGGGCGTTTCACCCATCGGCAGAATTCAATGCGACGCATACAATCCGTACCAGTTAATTATTGGAGGAGAATGGTATTTATGGCGATGCAGAACACGAACAACACTACTCTGGCTCATGCAAGAATCCCTTTCGATTTGACACGAACTGACCCAAGGATCTAGAACCACAGTGGCAAGAGTACCAATTTCCGTTTCCTCGTTAGTAACTGTCCTTTGACAGATATGCTTCCGATGCGTTAAATATCCAGTTGTTCTCAATTAATCACACACATATTTAAATGTACGACGTGCAGGGTGAGTACGTTGACGATATACTTCAGCGTACAAGTCTCTAGTTCTCCCTGAGTTTCGTTGGCATTTTCTATAAATGAGAAGCATATAGACTTGTTCTACGAAGGAATCACATTCGCTTGATTCGACGATACCAGTCTTACCGTTCCTACAGCGTTCTACTGCGAAACCGCCGAATGGTGTTTTCATGTGAATGGTACTTTAGATAGATACGCCGTGTTCGGCGTATATTTACTATTTGCACGATATACGAGAGAGCATGTGCTTCGGTAAGTGCCAAAGTGATAAGGAATACCGCTCAATCCATGATAAGAAAATTGTAGCACTGCACTGATACCAATGGTCATCAGTTCGTACACCTTCTGTAAATGGATGTTCATGCCACCTTTGCGACCTTCGTTGAACTTCAGAGACCTTACTTTTAAACATCTTTGGATTCGTCTCGATAGCCGCTATCAGAAAATAGGTACCAAATTATGGCATCCAATTTTGAAAAACAAAGTCGACTTTCATATCTCTGACGCGACCCCACCTAGCAGCAAGACAACAACGTCGTAGTATAGCCCCTTTTGTCCCATGCAACTTTTGTGCCACAAACGTTTCAGCTGCTATCAAACTGTCGAAGTTATTCAAGGTGGCAGTAGTTAGTGACTCACCCTGTATAATTTCAAAATACTCCCCTACTCGTTTATAAATATTTCATGGAGCTTATCCTCAGTATTACGTGATAGATAGAAGAGACAAGACCAGCACCGTCATGCCTTTCACTGTTGAATCGACAGCGAATCCTATATTTAAAAAAAATGGAAGAAAAGTTTAATTAGCAAAAATCAGTCTGACAAGTAATATGAACAGGCAAACTGCTGCGCAGTGATTTATTTCAGTTCATCATTTTTGCAGTGCAGTCAGAGCAAAACAGAGTTACCTGTTGCCAAATAAGGAACAACTGTAGGGCCTAAACGAACATTTTCAGAGATAATTAAGATCAGTTTCGATTTACAGAGTTTCACATTAATTCAGAAGCTGCATTTTTCTGATAGAGGCACATTTACGTTACGTAACGGTTAACCATTGTGTAAGACAGATTGCGCATGATAAAGCCATCTTGAATTTTCCTGTGAACCATTATTCACATACTATCTAATTTACAGACAGTCAGGTGCGTTTTACATTAATCAGAATTTCGTTCATAAAAAAAAGTAATTTGCAAGGATTTGTTTGCGTTCAGAAGTAGACGATTCTATATCAGACATTGTAATCAGAATTTTAGAACACTTCTTCCAGATAGTGAGCGAGAGATTTACTACACACACTTACACAGCAGTTTGCCAATTACGAAACAAAAGCATAAACACACCAACTGTAGGGAATAGACGGGAGCAGAGAGGGAAAATGGCGTTGGAACACAGCGATGTGAGATGTAAAATACCTGAATCCATACTGTTTACAGTTGGATATAACGTGATGTGGAATAGAAAGAATGCAGCAAACCAGATTTCATTTACTCAAAGGTGTTCAATGATTATCATCCCACGATGCATTTAGCTTCAATGATAAGTTGATAAAATATTTACAACAATTCTATGTAAGATATTACGGAGGTGATTACAGAGAAGTACATTTGAACAGCGATGAAGTGACGACCTCTTGTGTGTACTGAAAAGTATGCAACTCTCTGAGCAGTAGGGTTCCCGTTAAGCCACACTTTATTATTAGGACTTTCCCGGCAGTCACTGACAATTGGTGATTGTGTTTCACTCTACTCTGAACTGAGAGTCCCATTAAAAGGCTGAGACAGCTAATGGACGACACCGAGTTTGCAAGTACCTGATAAACCTGAGTGGGAACCTGAAAGGCTTTCCCAGTAGAAACTAACGGATCTTCTGTTGAGCTGGTGCCATCTTGGCGATTCTGCAATAGACAGAACAGAAACCTGGATGCATTCGCGAAAAGATGGCGTGCGAGTATCTAAGGAGCTTGATGCAGACAGTGACTGGTGCCTCGTGTTGTGTGAGACTGCCGTGGGAACATCTTGTCTCGATACTGGTCGCTGTGGAGTGATTCTCTAGAGTGGGATCGAAGTGGTTGGCAGCCTGTAACGTCGAATGATAGGGTGGAGCTACCTAATTTCAGCCCTTTATTGTGCTACCGTGGAAATGAGCCCACCATTAACATGGTGACACTATGGTAAATTCAGCGCCATCAAAAACAGGATTGGGGGGAAGAAGAAGAAAACTCCTGAGCACGGGCCTTCGAGGGGATGGAATTGTTTGATCTGAGGGCATTGAAAGTGAAGAGGTGACTGTTTCAGAGTGGGCACTCTGACTTAGCATTTAGGGGACATTTCAGTCTGTCTCCTATTCAGTTTTCAGACTGATTGAGTCTTGCATTCATCCAGAGATCTACTGTCATTTTGTGACATTCTCAGCTTCCGTTCAGTGTTGGATGGTTCTTCTTTCAGTCCACTTTTCCGATTGTATTCTTGTTACCTGACCTACAACTGCAAAAGTATAGCTTGCATGTCACCTTTGTAGTTAAATTACTGCAAATCAAATACCTCTCATGTTGCACTGCGAGACAGGAAACGATTGATTTGGATGGGACAGCAAAATGGCTCTGAGCACTATGCGACTTAACTTCTGAGGTCATCAGTCGCCTATAACTTAAATAATTAAACCTAACTAACCTAAGGACATCACACACATCCATACCCAATGCAGGATTCGAACCTGCGACCGTAGCGGTCGCTCGGTTCTAGACTGTAGCGCGTAGAACCGCACGGCCACTCCTGCCGGCGATGTGACAGCATCTCTGTGCCAAATGTCTAGTGACGGTTTATCCTGCAGAACGATTAGTGAGCACAATACGCGTGTTGAGCTGTTCTCACTGGTGTTTGTAAAGCCACGGCCGGCTACAGAGAAATGCGAAGATAAAAGCCACCGGATGTCTGTCAGCGGCCACGCGGCACCACGCAACCTCAACTGCAAACTGACAAGTCATCTCGGCACACCTTCACCTCCGTGCACAACTGATTTCAGCATGGCAGATAAAATGGTCAATTCCTCGCTGCAAGTCTAATTGCTGAGCAGTGTCTTTACCGTACAAGGCCTGAGAATTCGGATTATTTGTGGAATCCAACCACGTAATAGACAATTACTGTTACACGTCTTTAATATTTGAATAGTCTTATGCCACAACAGAGAATTACTTCATTGCATTTCTTCCCATATTCATTCTTTCAGGAAGGACAGTGAACCAAGGTGCCCATGGAGAGCTTCTGTGAAGGTTGGAGCGCAGGAAGGAGTGGAGGGAGGCAGAGCGACTGCGGAAGTAAGAAGACGGGTTCTGTGTTGGTCAGTCAGCCAGTAGGAGCCCTGCTGCCGAAGTCAAGGTTTCAGGTTGGAGTCAAAAACTCGGAGCATTGGATGAGACAGACAGCAAGTTTTAGATGGGCACACAGACTGCTCCATAGTGGAAGATTCGTCTGTGAGATTGTGTTGGGAATGCTTTCTTTAATTAACTTCCTATCACGAAGCCTGGATACTTTTAATTTGCTTTTTAACGTTCTGTTCAATCCATTCCCTTTCCTGCAATTTATATACACTTGTTTGAACTGTATGTTTACCAGACTGGAAAATTGTGTATGACTGAAAAGTGTATTTACGTAATCACAAAACTATGAAACACCAGTCCTGTTCGGAGGCTTCGAAACGTAATAGAGTAATGCATTTGGAACTTACCCCACACCGTATCTTGCTGTTCCTCGCAACCAGGTCCTTCCTCAGTCCTTCAAGCAGAGCCCTAACAGCATGCTTGCTGGCGTGGTACATCGAGGACAATGGATCGAATGGCATGATGTGGCCACCTATACTGGAAACAAGAAAAAGAAACAAACTTGTACTGCCTGTACTGTATGGATACAGATAATACACTGTGTAAGTTGGCAATATTTAACCACCAAACATGAATAATATTGACAATTAGTATTTCATTTACTTAGTGGGGGATCGCATTTTTTAGGGAGGCGACAGCTATCGAATTAGTAATCGTTCCTTGGTTGGTGCTGGGTAGCCTCATACTAACATTTCTGTGGAGATGCAAACTGAGAGTGTAATTTTCTGATAGAAAGGCGAAAGTGCGACTTCACGGTCCCTGTAATCGATATGGAGCTACGGCTGCTGGGAAGCCTGTTTCATGGATCTAAAAGTAGAATGCTGGTAGTTTACAGCCCAAGACTGTCGCCTCGTCGTGAGGCCGGTGGAAAGGGCGTCTAGTGATTGACCTGTGATCGCTAAGGAGGCTTAGGCGAGATGATGCTGAAAGCATGAGATTGTAGAGATAGAATCTTACAGGTGCCATGAGCAGCCTTTTTTAGCATAAGGAATGTACGTGGGATGCCTGCCGCAAATGTGCACTAACGGCCGAAAGAAGTTCTTATGCGAAGTGCCAAACCGCATTCCTGCGAATAGACACAGAACCGTATTCGTTTAGTTCAATTGCAGACGGAGGAGGGGTCATAATTTGTTCTAGAAGCTTCTATTGACCTGAACATGGGCTGAAAGAGGTTGACTGATAGCTTCATGATATGTAGAGTGGAAGGTACTCAATTTGTAAAGCGGGTTGTGTTTGGATGTAAGGAGAATTCACACTAATGACGCGAGGTTTTGCTCTAAACTCGACGCTTCTGGCGGTGGACCTCTCTTGGTGGTGTCGGTAGTACATATTTGTTTAGATAGCGATTATCAGAGCTCTCTGGTGAGTGTCAGTGAGTGATAAACTTAGGTGGATAGCGTTTTGAGACATTGCTGGCGAGGTGTCAGAGAACTGTCTCAGCATTAGATTCGTATGTGCTGATGTTGCCACTAGGAACTGCCTCATTCGTCTCTCTATGAGCAGAGATACGAACCTGTGCTTCTTCGTGGAGACGGAGGCATTACAAAGTGCTTCTTTACGACCGCGCACTTAAGAAAAGTCTCTGTTCCTGGCTTATAAGTAAGTAGAATTCTTATTTCGTGTCCGGGAGTACAGGGAAGTGGCCTCGACCCCAGGAGCTTGCATACGCCACTTGACGTCCTCTGTGTAGTCAGAATTTTCAGCTACGCAACACACTGTCTCTGCGACCACTGGAAGCAGTTCCCAGATAATCGCTGCAGAATTGTTCTTCACAGAATTGAATTCGGCGATATACGCACCACGGCTCGGCACATAGGAACTCTTTTAACAGTACGTGTCTTAAGTTACATTTCTTTGATCGCAGTGCCCTTCATTGTCAGTGCCAGTAAGGCTAGAGGCTTTCATAAATTCGATGTTAATCAGTATCAGCCGCTTAAGTGTTTCCGTCTTATAAGCGGGGACGCGATTTCGAGTCACGTCATGACCGTTTTGCCAATCTCAAATTTAGGTTAGTGAGTAGGAGTTAACGTTCTGTCTCAATGATTATTCACTTTGCATTGTATCTTTGACAGTAGTTTTTTATAATAAAAGTATTATCAGTACGCGGTTGTTCTACTCTTCCTAGAATTAGACTCCAATCGCCGATCTCGGTCATTTTAGAGTGGAGTATTGTCGCAACTTGGGGACTAACGCTGCTGGCAACTCTCATTGGCGAGGCTAATTTAATTCACTTATTAGGCGTTACCACAGCGTTGCCATCACGTCATTTACTGCCATCACACATAATCACACGCAATTAGAAGGGGTAGTATTGGCAATGAAGTGACAGGACCCCTATGAACACAAGTCTGTATTTATCTTTATTTTCTATCCTTAAAATACATAAACTTCAGAAGTTCCAGGTTCCTTCCTACAACCATAGGAACGAAACAGAGGGTTACGTGTGAGGAGAATGTCAGATAGATTCGACATGTGCAGGAACTGATACACCAGATGTGTTGTACATTGAGTTCCTCCGTGGAGTTTTTCGTAGATGAATATTAATGATGTTAGTTTCAACTCTGCAGCATGTTGTTCGTCGTAACAGTGAGCAAGTCACAGTATTTAGCACTACTCAGCAATGGTTTTGGCACATGATGCGTTAGTACACAGATATAGCAAAATGCACGGAGATCTGCAGAGAGTAGGTTATAAAGATCTGTAGGTTACAATAATTGAGCGCCTTCGTTTCTATCGTTCGAGTGAACATAAAAAAGTATACTATGAGTTTTTTTTCTTTTTTGCAAAATGGTCCTACACAGGACAGAGACGGCGTCTCGCATTAAAGTCTTCTCTATGTTTCGGACCTGAAACCATGTGTAATGCACTTCGTCAGGTCTAAGCGATGAAGTTTTAATGCTCTGTCGACATCGGGGTTACTAGGGACAAACACTAGTTCTGTTTAAAATGATCATGTTAGAAATTCAATGGTGACCTTGAAGGAGTTATTCTGACTTGGGCCTTAAAATGAACAAAGAAAGGAAATTATCATGGGGATTGCTGGACGGGGGTCTAAAATCCACACGTCCACCCTTTTTATCCACCATGCAGTCTCGCGCGATTCGAAATTTCCTGTTTCCTTAGATGCATGAGAATTCTACATGGTAGCAGAATGCTACATTACTTTCACAGACGCTGTCTTTTAAAGCGAAGTGAAAGTAGTTCCGTTGTAACGACTCCTTCATTCGAGAAAACCGAGTATAATGCAAATATTTTTTTCTGACAATCAAACGCCTTATCTACACTGGTGTCCAAAATCCAAGCAACAAACGGAAATTGTGCGCGGTTGCGTTAATTTTGCAACAAAACAATATAAATAGATGGCAGTAAAGTAGAAACAATGTAGAAAATACATAACGTAAACAACTGCACCATTTATAACGTTAGACAAAGATTTTCAACTGGTTAATGTAACTGTCCCGCTTCCATTCTCTCCACTGCAGAGAGTCTGACAGGTGACTTCTCTGTGACAGTGTAGACCACGACCGCGGTTGTTGGACTACTCGACAAATACTGCCTACTTTGATGCGTGCTCTGACGTCATCGTTGGCGTGCTTGTCCGTTGACCGGAATGCCAACGTTCCTGCAGATCACAACTGTACGGACATCTGTTGACATTTTGTATGATTATATCGTGAATTAGACAGACGACGGGGGAATAGTGGTTTGTTCCTTCAATTTTGGACACCAGTGGAGATAAGAGTCAGCTTTCATGTTCGTTAATAAACACGCAAAAATACAAGAACTTCTAAATATGAGATGTTGGTTGGAAATTGAACAACGAAAACGCCCAACAACAACAAAACATAATCGTAAAGGATATTTTGCAGATCACGCAGTTGTTAAATTTTGCATCAAGTTCAGATAAAATTAAAGTTCAGACGAGGTCGGCTGTCATAGACAGGACATTACCGACTGTCACTCACTCAGACATCTACATCTACATCTACATCTACATTTATACTCCGCAAGCTACCCAACGGTGTGTGGCGGAGGGCACTTTACGCGCCACTGTCATTACCTCCATTTCCTGTTCCAGTCGCGTATGGTTCGCGGGAAGAACGACTGTCTGAAAGCCTCCGTGCGCGCTCTAATCTCTCTAATTTACATTCGGGATCTCCTCGGGAGATATAAGTAGGGGGAAGCAATATATTCGATACCTCATCCAGAAACGCACCCTCTCGAAACCTGGCGAGCAAACTACACCGCGATGCAGAGCGCCTCTCTTGCAGAGTCTGCCACTTGAGTTTGTTAAACATCTCCGTAACGCTATCACGGTTACCAAATAACCCTGTGACGAAACGCGCCGCTCTTCTTTGGATCTTCTCTATCTCCTACGTCAACCCGATCTGGTACGGATCCCACACTGATGAGCAATACTCAAGTATAGGTCGAACGAGTGTTTTGTAAGCCACCTCCTTTGTTGATGGACTACATTTTCTAAGGACTCTCCCAATGAATCTCAACCTGGTACCCGCCTTACCAACAATTAATTTTATATGATCATTCCACTTCAAATCGTTCCGCACGCACTCCCAGATATTTTACAGAAGTAACTGCTACCAGTGTTTGTTCCGCTATCATATAATCATACAATAAAGGATCCTTCTTTCTATGTATTCTCAATACATTACATTTGTCTATGTTAAGGGTCAGTTGCCAGTCCCTGCACCAAGTGCCTATCCGCTGCAGATCTTCCTGCATTTCGCTACAATTTTCTATTGCTGCAACTTCTCTGTATACTACAGCATCATCCGCGAAAAGCCGCATGGAACTTCCGACACTATCTACAAGGTCATTTATATATATTGTGAAAAGCAATGGTCCCATAACACTCCCCTGTGGCACGCCAGAGGTTACTTTAACGTCTGTAGACGTCTCTCCATTGATAACAACATGCTGTGTTCTGTTTGCTAAAAACTCTTCAATCCAGCCACACAGCTGGTCTGATATTCCGTAGGCTATTACTTTGTTTATCAGGCGACAGTGCAGAACTGTATCGAACGCCTTCCGGAAGTCAAGAAAAATAGCTTCTACCTGGGAGCCTGTATCTAATATTTTCTGGGTCTCATGAACAAATAAAGCGAGTTGGGTCTCACACGATCGCTGTTTCCGGAATCCATGTTGATTCCTACATAGTAGATTCTGGTTTTCCAAAAACGACATGATACTCGAGCAAAAAACATGTTCTAAAATTCTACAACAGATCGTCAGAGATATAGGTCTATAGTTTTGCACATCTGCTCGACGACCCTTCTTGAAGACTGCGACTACCTGTGCTCTTTTCCAATCATTTGGAACCTTCCGTTCCTCTAGAGACTTGCGGTACACGGCTGTTAGAAGGGGGGCAATTTCTTTCGCGTACTCTGTGTAGAATCGAATTGGTATCCCGTCAGGTCTAGTGGACTTTCCTCTGTTGAGTGATTCCAGTTGCTTTTCTATTCCTTGGACACTTATTTCGATGTCAGCCATTTTTTCGTTGGTGCGAGGATTTAGAGAAGGAACTGCAGTGCGGTCTTCCTCTGTGAAACAGCTTTGGAAAAAGGTGTTTAATATTTCAGCTTTACGCTTGTCATCCTCTGTTTCAATGCCATCATCATCCCGGAGTGTCTGGACATGATGTTTCGAGCCACTTACTGATTTAACGTAAGACCAGAACTTCCTAGGATTTTCTGTCAAGTCGGTACCTAGTATTTTACTTTCGAATTCACTGAACGCTTCACGCATAGCCCTCCTTACCCTAACTTTGACATCGTTTAGCTTCTGTTTGTCTGAGAGGTTTTGGCTGCGTTTAAACTTGGAGTGAAGCTCTCTTTGCTTTCGCAGTAGTTTCCTAACTTTGCTGTTGTACCACGGTGGGTTTTTCCCGTCCCCCACAGTTTTACTCGGCACGTACTGCGTTTTTTAAAAATAGGAACCCCCATTTTTATTACATATTCGTGTAGTACGTAAAGGAATATGAATGTTTCAGTTGGACCACTTTTTTCGCTTTGTGATACATGGCGCTGTATCAGTCACAAACGTATAAGTACGTGGTATCACGTAACATTCCGCCACTGCGGACGGTATTTGCTTCGTGATACATTACCCGTGTTAAAATGGACCGTTTACCAATTGCGGAAAAGGTAGATATAGTGTTGCTGTATGGCTATTGTGATCAAAATACATAATGGGCGTGTGCTATGTATGCTGCTCGGTATCCTGGACGACGACATCAGTGTGTCCGGACCGTTCGCCGGATAGTTAAGTTATTTAAGGAAACGTGAAGTGTTCAGCCACATTTGAAACGTCAACCACGACCTGCAACAAATGATGATGCTCAAGTAGGTGTTTTAGCTGCTGTCGCGGCTAATCCGCACATCAGTAGCAAACCAATTGCTTGAGAGTGTTGAATCTCAAAAGCGTCTGTGTTGAGAAGGCTACATCAACATCGATTGCACCCGTACCATACTTCTATGCACCAGGAATTGCATGGCGACGACTTTGAACGTCGTGGACAGTTCTGCCAGTGGGCACAAGAGAAATTACAGGACGATGACAGATTTTTTGCACGTGTTCTATTTAGCGACGAAGCGTCATTCACCAACAGCGGTAACATAAACCGGCATAATATGCACTATTGGGCAACGGAAAATCCACGATGGCTGCGACAAGTGGAACATCAGCGACCTTGGCGGTTTAATGTATGATGCGGCATTATGGGAGGAAGGATAATTGGCCCCCATTTTATAGATGGCAATCTAAATCGTGCAATGTATGCTGATTTCCTACGTAATGTTCTACCGATTTTACTACAGGATGTTTCACTGCACGACAGAATGCCGATGTACTTCCAATATGATGGATGTCCGGCACATATATCGCATGCGGTTGAAGCGGTATTGAATAGCGTGTACCATGACAGGTGGATTGGTCGTCGAAGCACCATACCATGGCGTGCACGTTCACCGGATCTTAGTCCCCCGGATTTCTTTCCGTGGGGAAAGTTCAACCGACAACGTCTAACAACATGGGTCAGCGCATTGTCAATGCATGTGCGAACATTACGGAAGGCGAACTACTCGCTGTTGAGAGGAATGTCGTCACACGTACTGCCAAATGCATTGAGATTGACTGACATCATTTTGAGCATTTATTGCATTAATGTGGTATTTACAGGTAATCACGCTGTAACAGCATGCGTTCTCAGAAATGATACGTTCACGAATGTACACGTATCACATGGGAACAATCGAAATAAAATGTTCAAACGTACCGACATTCTGTATTTTAATTTAAAAAACGTACCTGTTACCAACTGTTTGTCTAAAATTGAGCCATGTGTTTGTGACAATGACAGCGCCATCTATCACAAAACGAAAAAAAGCGGTCGAACTAAAACACATTTCTTTACGTACTACACGAATATGTAATAAAAAATGGGATTTCCTATCAAAAAGAAACTCAGTTGACATCAGTTTGACCTATGGCAGCGCCATCTAGCCTGCCAACCATAACGCCATCTGGATTCCCCCTTCAAGCTAGACAAGTTTAGTTCTTTGTAGTTTTTTCGTTTGGCGCTCATTTTGTGAGATATTTGGCCTGGCTACGATCAATGGACCACGCTGTATATACTGCTCAGGTCGTCTTTTCTCCTTGTTTGTCGGGTTTATTGATGACGTCCTACGTGACCTGTCAGATGCTAGCCTTGCTGCCCCACGCTTATCTGGACCATTTTGCAGCCAGTAAGTCCCATGGTGGAGAACGGCTATTGACATTGCCATCCGTGATCGCCGTCGAGCTTTGCAACACATTAAGTGGCACCAATCCGCTTCCAATCTTAATAGCTTTAAACGCATTTTCGCAAAGCCCGTTACTTAATCAAGTGGAGCAAACCGGTGTGTTTGAAATGCTTTGTTTCTTGCCTCGGTTCTACTATCCCTATGTCACAGGTATGGGCTACACTTCGCGTTCTCTAAGGTTGCCATCAGCAGTCTACCCTCCCGGGACTTGCCCTCCCAGATGGCCTTTGCACGGACCCACTGATTTTCATGGAACATCTTGCGAACCATTTTGCATCAGCATCAACCTGCTACCCAGCTGCTTTCCTTCACCAGAAACAGTGGACCGAAGGTTCAACCTTACGTTCTACCCCTTGTCAGTCAGTCTTACAATGAGCCTTTTACTGAATTGGAACTCCTTTCTCATAAGGCCCTGGCCCAGACTTCATTCATAACCAATAGCTTAAACATCTGTGCTTAACCATACTTGGCTCCAGGGTGACTTCCCTTCTCAATGGTGGGATAGCATCGCTGTTCCCATCCCTAAGCCTGGTAAGAACCCCCTGTTTATCGCAAGCTATCGGCAAATTAGTCTGATAAACTTTGTAAGTTATTTGAACACATGGTATCCCGTTGGCTGAATTGGACAAGCACACTTGGATGCCTCCTATCAGATAGGATGTTTCCGTAAATGTTCTTTGCTTCCTTGCCCACAACTCTTGGGGTGAGGATCGTTTCACTCTTCTCCGCCTTTATCAGGCTCTAGTGCTGTCTTACTTGGACTATAATTGTCGAGTTTATGGTTTGGCTGCTCCTTCCACACTACACTTCCTGGATGTGGTCCACCATCATGGTATCCATTTGGTCACTGGTGCCTTCCCTACTACCCTGTTGATAGTCTCCTGGTTGAAGCTTTGATCCCTCCTCCCCCCCCCCCCCTTTTTGTTCAGCGGTCCCAGCTTCTGGTTTCTTACGCAGTCGCTGTCCGTTCTTCTCCCACTCATCCTTCCTATTCTATCCTGTTCCCAGACCAAGGACGTCACCCACTATTTCCCACCGTCGGGTGGGTTTACCGATTGGGCTGCACCTTGCATCTTTTCGCCATGATTTTCAGCTTCCTTCTTTGTCCTGTCTCGCAAGTTCCCTCCTGAACAACCCCGCTTGGTTAGTTCCTTTGCCATGGATTCGGATGGATCTCTGCTGAGGTCCGAAAGATGCCGTTCCCCGATCGTGTTCCGTTGCTTTTTCCGCCGAATTTTATGGGAGTTTCGGGATGCTGTTTTTTTACACCGTTGGCTCTAAGTTTGCTGGTCGTGTGGGATATTCCTTCACGTCCTCTGTTGGTATGGAAAATCTGCCAACTGCATGTGGGGTGTTTACTGCAGAAGTGATGGCAACTTCCCAGGCCCTTGCCTTTATTAAACAGACCCGACTCAACCATGTTTTGTTATGTACGGACTCAGAGTCGCCTTCAGGCTGTTGATCAGTATTTTTCCCGCCATCCCTTGGTCTTGGCCAACCATGACTGTCTCGCTGATATTCACCATGCTGCATGTTCCACTGACTTCCTTTGGGTCCCTGGCCATCTGGGTATCCCAGGTAAAGAGCTTGCCGATCGTTTGGCTGTGAGAGCAGTCACTTACCCCCCCCCCCCCCTTCCCTGTAACCCCTCCGAGGCGGGTTTACGGCTTCATATCAAATCCCACTTTCGCACAATCATGTGCCAACTCCTGGGACGCTACCTCCCTGTCTGATAAACTTAGTGTGATTAAGGTGACACCTGTCCTGTGGTGTTTTTCTTTCCGCCTCTCCCAGAAGGACTCGACCACCCGGTGTCATCTCCACACCAGCCATACCAGGTTGATCCATGGTTTTCTTTTGCATAATTAGCCACCCCCACTTTGTAGTTGTGGGGCCTTCCAGTCAGTAGCCCACATTTTGATGGAATGCCCCCCTTCTTTTGGCTCTCTGTACTAAGTATGGACGTCCTCTCACTTTACCTTCAATATTGGCAGACGATTCCCGGATTGTTGAACTGGATCAGTTTCCTCCGTGAAAGTGGTTTTTGTTTTCAGTTCTAAGGTTTTTAATCTCCCTTTGTAGTAGGGAGAAGGTGGTGAGGGTTGGGATGTCTCCCACTGTAAGCTGTGTTCGGAGATTCCTGACTCTCCTCCCTGGCCAAGATCCTCTTTTCTCTCCCTCTTACTTTGTTTTTATCGCTTTTTAGATTTGGTTAGTCTCCTTTTACAATACGCACTTTTACATTCTAGCAGTTGAACGCCTTTGAATGTGAGGTGGGTTCGCCTGTACTGCATCACAGGTGGAATATTTCCTGCCTCTTGTATAGCCTTGGGGTTGCCCACTTGCTGACTTTTGTTTTCACCATTGACAAAACTACTGCACTTTTACGTTTTTTTAGATTTTTACCTTTTATCGTTATGACTTTTCAGAAATGCAAATCCACCCGAATGGATCAATTCGGAAACAAGGGACTGATGACCATGTTGTTTGGTCCCTTCAATCCCAATTAACCAAACAACCAGCATATGCCAACTAGATCCGCAGATGAGGATGAGATTGAAGAAATGTATGATATGATAAAAGAAATTAAAGTGGTTCAGGGAGACGAAAACTGAATAGTCATGGGGGACTGTAATTCGACAGTAGAAGGAAGAGAAGGAATAGTAGTAGGTGATTATGCGCTGGGGTAAGGAATGAAAGAGGAAGTCGCCTGATAGAATTTTGCACAGAACATTACTTAAACATTAACACTTGGTTTAAGAATCATGAAAGAAGGTTGTATACATGGAAGATAACTGGAGACACCAGAAGGTTTTAGATTGATTATATAATAGTAAGACAGATTTAGGAACCAGGTTTCAAATTGTAATACATTTCCAGGGGCAGATGTGGACTCTGACCGCAACTTGTTGACTATGAACTGTAGGCTAATACTGAAGAAACTGTAGAAACGTAGATATTTAAGGTGATGGGACGTGGATAAACTGAAAGAACTAGAGGTTGCAGAGTGTTTCAGAGGTAGCGATTGAAAAGAACAGAGGAAAGCAATACGGCAGAAGAAGAATGGATAGCTTTGAGAGGTGAAATAGTGAAGCCAGATTAGGACCAAGCAATTAAAACGATGGGGGCTAGTAGGAACCCTTGGGTAACACAAGAGACATTGAATTTAAATGATGAAAGGAGAAAATACAAAAATTCAGTATATGAAACAGGTCAAAAGGCATACCAACGTCTCCAAAATGAGATCGACAGAAGTGCAAAACGGCTAAATTGAAATGGCTAGAGGACAAATGTAAGAATGTAGAAGCATATATCATTAGGGGTTACGTAGTTATTGCCTACAGAAGCATTAGAGAGACGTTTGGAGAAAAGAGAACGACCTGAATAAATAGCAAGTTCTAAGCAAAGGATGGAAAGCCGGGAGGTGGAAAGAGTGTATAGAGGGTCAATACAAGGGTGATGTACCTGACAGTAATGTTATGGAAACGGAAGAGGTCTATCTGGAGGATGTGACACTGCGCGAAGAATTAGACAGCACTGAAAGACCTAAGTAGAAACAATGCCCCTGGAGTAGACAACATTCCGTTGGAACTACTGATAGCCTTTGGAGTGCCAGCAATGACCAGGCTCTTTCATCTGATGGACAAGATGTACGAGACAAGCGAAATACCCTCAGACTTAAAGAACAATATAAAAATTCCAATCCCAAAGAAAGCAAATTCTGACAAGTGTGAGAATTACCGAACCATCAGTTCAATAAGTCACTGTTCCAAAATACTAACACGGATTCTTTACAGACGAATGGAGACTTAGAGAAAGCTTTTGACAATCTTGACCGGAACACTATTTCAAATTCTGAAGGTGGCAGCAGTAAAATACCTTTAACTTCTTTAAATTCAAAACTCACAGCTTGAGGGGGTGTGCTTCTCTATCGTCCGTGCAGTTGTAAAGTATGTGTTGTTGAAGAGTATCTTCTTTCGTTATGACAATTCGCAAAACTAGAACTGTAAACATCTACAGCAGTAAACACGTCCCACATTATCACGTGTTAAACATCTCAATAGTTTTTTGTTTGTCATTGGATTGTACTGTAACTTGACAATGCGTAATTGTAATACGTGGTAATAGTTTAACGGGTTAAAACTTCCTACTTTACAAAGTCTTGCTATTAAGTTTTCTTCTTTAACCGACAGTTCAGTGACTTTTGCACTACCCTACACTATGATAGCTAATAACGAGAGGATGTTATGCTTTCTGTCTGGACCTCCGCGAAGCGTGTGGTATTGTTGATTTGCCATACATTATTTAATTCTCTTTAAGAATTGACATTCGGAGCCATATTGTTTTCCTGTTTGTCTCTTTTTACGTCATAACTGTAACTGCCCGCATCACTCGTTTGGTCACCACGTTGGTGCGGGCGTGGAGGGGCCCCATCTCTCTTTTTGCTGCCGGTTAGTTGGAACAAATGGCAAGCTGATGCCGTCAAAATGCGCCGGTGAAGCTGTTGCCCCTATTCATCGATGTTCGCGTAATGCGCAGTATAAAACATATCCTTATCGTATTTTAGTGTACTGGAGACAGCTTGGCTTCCCGTCCATGTGAAACGAAAGCCAATGATATTTCAGCAAACGCAGAATAATACATGGTGTAATGTTATCAGGTCAATTTTTATGATTAACACTGTAGACCTGAGCAAACAAAGGTCGCGGAGCGGAGCGGAAATGTAATGTACTACAGCTAGCTGGCGGACGGTCGACAAAATTCACGCCAGAACACAAATACTGTAATCTTTTTGTTGATTTCCGCTTGTAAGTCTGGTTTGCATATCTCGAAATATTTTGGTTTCCTGTTCTGTTTTCAGGCCATCTACTGTAATTTCGAGTTCTTAAGTCTTCAATTATTTTTGTGATTCATTTCATGTTGATGGTAGTATTCTACATTTCTTCTATTAATATTCTCACTAATTACATTTTCTGGTGCTCTCATCAGAATGTTGGTTCTCAATCGTGGCCATTACTAGTTCTGTTTCTTGTATTTTTTCTAATTATGGTCATTTCTCACTATGTGGGTGGGTGTCAACAAAATATTTTCCCATTCGGAAAAGAAGGTTGGTGATTTAAATTTCGTAATTAGATCTCGCCGCAAAGAAAACCGGCTTTCAGTGACTGCCACCCTGACTCGCGTGTCATATCAGTGACACTCTCACCCCTATTGCGCGATAACACGAAATGTTCTTTTTGCGCTTTTTCGGTCAACCCTACCTGGTAAGGATCCTATACCACGCAACAATATTCCAGCAGAGGACGGTAAAGTGTAATGTAGGCTGTCCCTTTAGTGGGTTTGTCGCAAACAAAGTGCAGTCTTAGTTTCGCCTTTCCCACAATATTATCTATGTGGTCTTCCTAATTTCAGTTGCTCGTAATTGTAATTACCAGATATTTAGTCGAATTGACAGCTGTTAGATTTGTGCTGTTTATCACATACCAAAAGTTTATCTGATTTCTTTTAGTACGTATGTGGATGCCGTCGCACTTTTCTTTGTTTAGTGCCAATTGCCACTTTTCGCACCATACAGAAATTTTCTCCCAATCATTTTGTAAATGGAATTGATCGCCTGATGATTTTACTAGACGCAAAATTACAGCGTCATCTGCAAACAATCTAAGGGAGCTGCTCAGATTATCACCTAGATCATTTATGTAAATCAAGAACAGCAGAGGGCCTAAGACACTACCGTGCGGAACGCCAGATACCACTTGTGTTCTACTCGATGATTTACCGTCTATCACTAAGGACTGTGACCTCTCTGAGAGGAAGTCACGAACTGAGACGATACTCCATACGCACGCAATTTGGTTAATAGTCGCTTTGAGGAACGGTATCAAAAGCATTCTGGAAATCTAGGAATATGGAATCTGAGATTCCATGTCGACAACACTCATTACTTAATTGGAATAAAGAACTAGCTGTGTTGTACGAGAATCCGTGTTGGTTATGTATAAATTTTCTTCAAGGTGATCCATAATGTTAGAGATCAGTGAACGCTCCAACATCCTACTGCAAGTTGAGGTCAATGATACGGGTCTGTAATTCAGTGGGGTACTCCTTCTTCAATATTGTTGTGACCTGTGCTACTTTCCAGTCGTTAGGAATAGACTTTTCGTCAAGTGAGCGGTTGTATACGATTGCTAAGAAAGGCGCTATTGCGTCTGCATACTCTGAAAGGAACCTGACTGATATACTTTCTGGACCAGAAGACTTGCCTTTATTAAGTGATTTGAGTTGTTGCGCAACACGTAAGATATCTACTTTTATGTCACTCATGCTAACAGCTGTCACGGTTTCGAATTCTGGAGTATTTACTTTGTCTTCTTTCGTGAAGGAATTACGAAAAACTGTATTTAGTAACTCATCTTTAGTGGCACCATCCTCGGTAACATTTCCATCGCTATCGCGCAGTGACGGTCTTGACTATTTTTTGCCACTGGTGTACGAATACGACCAGAATCTCTGTGGGTTTTCTACCATATTTTGAGACAATATTTCATTGTGGAAACTATTAAAAGCATCTCGCATTGACGTCCGCACTAAATATCGAGCTTCCGTGAAACTTAGCCAGTCTTGGGGATTTTGCGTTGTTCTGAATGTGGCATGCTATTTTTTCGTTGCTTGTGCAGCAGTGCTCTGACATGTTTAGTGTATTATGGAGGATCAGTCCCGTCTCTTACTAAACTATGCGGTATGAATCTATTACTGTATCTTTGAATTTGAGCCATATCTGGTCTACACTTACATAATTAGTTTGGAAGGAATGGAGACTCTCTCTTAGGAAGGCATCAAGCGAATTTTTATCCGCTGTTTTAAATAGATATATTTTGCTTTTATTTTTAGTCGTTTTGGTTATGGTTTTGAGCATCGCTACAATGACCTTATCTTCATTAATACCTTATCCGTCATGATCGTCTTGATGCTCTCTATTAGATCAGGATTATTTGTGGCTAAGAGGTCAGTTGTTTCCGCAACCATTGGCTCATGACTAGTTGTTCAAAGTAATTCTCAGAGAAAGCATTTAGTACAAATTTGGAAGATATATGAAGATGGTATCTGTTCTTTCGAACATGTCAGAAAGATCAGAGACCATCTTCATAAAGTTAAAGCTAACCGGCCATTGACCTTCTGTGCTGGATGCACACGCATTGCCCAAACTCTTACAGGACTGGCTAAGATTGTCTGCCCCGAGTAATGAGTGTAATGGACAGGGGCACTATGAATGTAGTGTGTGGACATTAAGTTGGGAATGTGGGTCTCACTGGCAGCGTGCAAGGGATAAATCCCTACAGTCGCACTATCCTCTGTGCCCTCTGTGGCTCAGTTGGAAAACGCAGACTACAAATTTTTTACACGCCTACTGGCGGCGCGATGCCGCAATGTCCTGCCTACCATTCTATCCCCGGAACAGACAACTCCGGGTGGCTCAGTTAATATACAAACGGCCACAGGAGAATGTCGCGATTTAATTGCACTGGCAGCGGCGGTGGTTTCCATTTATTTTGACAGCGCATTCGACAAGGTGCGGCATCGTTTCCTGTTATCACTGATGAGCCGCATGGGTTTTCCACCAACCCTTATCGATGTCATCCGGCGCCTGTACGTCACCGCCGAATCGCTGATTCAGGTTAATGGCCGTGGTGCGGGACTGGTGGCGATCCGGCGTTCCGTAAGACAAGGTTGCCCACTTTCGACCCTATTCTGTGCCATAAGCCTGGAGCCACTCATCGGAGTCTGACGAGCCACCTTTCTGGTCTCACTTTGCGACAGCACAGTTTTCGATGTCGTGCGTATGCGGACGTCCTCCTCCACTTGTGCCGCTCACGGAGTGAAACACAAACGGTACTTGATTTGATACCAACGTACGGAACTGCAACGGGCAGTAACATGAATGTGACTAAATCCGCGGCGATGTCCATTGGACGCGGCCTCTCACACGGCTATTTAGCACCTCTCCCGTGTGTATAAAAACGATACCTTGGTATCAATTTTACCTCCACCGTGCACCGCTCCGCTGCCATCAGTTTTCGGCGTGCAACTCTCCGTACGATGGTGCGACGAAGTCTTCTCCGCTGACTCGATTCTTTACAACGTGTCCAATTCCTCAATCGGCATGTGGCGCCCAGAATGGTTCACATCGCACAGGTCCTCCCGCTGCCATAAACTACTGCAGTCTCCAGGCTGCTTTCGGATACTTTCTTACGCCCGGTACGCTTCACAAGCAGTGCCATCCCTCTTACGCCGTCTCAACTCCATCCACCATAGGGGGATACGTCTTGCGACCGGAGCTTTCTACACTAGTCCCGTCGAGAGTCTTTATGCTGAAGCTGCCGAATTACCATTGACCTACCGGCGCGACGTACTGCTTTGTCGGTATGCCTGCCGGCTGTTGTCAATGCCCGACCACCCCTCTTATCTGTCCTTCTTCGCCGATTCTCTTGACCGTCAGTATGGGTTGTATATGTCTGCCCTGCTGCTCCCTGGAGTCCGCTTTCGTCGCCTGCTTCGACAATTGGATTTTGCCCTCCTTACCACCTTCAGAGAGGGTGAGAGCCCGACACCACCTTGGCTCCAGGCTCCGGTTCATGTTTATCTCTGCCTCAGCTCGCTCCCGAAGGAGGGTACTCCGGCTGCAGTGTATTGCTCACGGTTTGTCGAACTTCGTGCGCGACTTGCCAGTCACACCTCTGCTCTGTCACACCTCTGTTCTGATTCACTTAGTGCTCTTCAGAGCCTTGGAGCTCCATATCCGGTTCATCCCTTGGTGCAACGGATCCAGCAGTCCCTCCATTCTTTCGCTGAGGGTGGCTCTCCTGTCAGCTTTCTGTGGGTTTCCGGCCATGTAGGAGTGCCTGGGAATGAGGCTGCTGATGCTGCAGCCAAGGCTGCAGTCCTCCTGCCTCGGCCAGCCTTCCATTGTGTCCCGTCATCTGACGTTAGTGGGGTTGTTTGTAAAGGGCTTGTGTCCTTGTGGTGGGATACTTGGTCGTCACTTCAAGGAAACAAGCTCCGGGCAGTCAAACCATTCCCAACTGCTTGGACAACCTCCTCCCGACCATCTCGGCGAGAAGAGGTCCTTCTGACCAGGTTGCGGATTGGGCATTGCCGGTTTAGCCACCGCTACCTGCTCTCTGGTGACCCAGCCCCGCTGTGCCCTTGTGGTCATGCATTAACAGTGCGCCATGTTTTATTGTCGTGTCCCCGTTTTAGTAAATTTCGTGTTGTACTGTCTCTGCCATCTACTTTACAGGATATTTTAGCGGATGACGCTCGAGCACCTGCTCGTGTTCTTCGTTTCATTACTTTGACTGGATTGTCCAAAGACATCTAACTCACTTATTTTATCTGCCTCTTTGTGAGAACTTTCTGGTGTCCCCCCCCCCCCCCCCGTTGAATTTTACTAGATTCTATGTGCTCTAACAATTGTGACTGGGCGCTAATGACATCAGTAGTTGAGCGCCCTTAAACCCAAAAAAAAAAAAAAAAAAAAAAAAAAACGCTTTGGCATCACACAGGTTCTCCCTTCATGGGAACAGCTCCGGGTTATTAAGCCTCTCCCAGAACTCTCGCCGCGAGATCATTTTCGCTAGGTTGCGTATCGGGCACTGTCTTTTCAGCCATAGCCATTTGTTAAATGGTGTTCCCCCGTCTACTTTGTGAACATTGTTCTCAACGTTTGACGGTCTGCTATTTCCTGATGGAATGCCGTTTTTAGCTACTTATGTTCTCATTTGTGTTTGCCGTCTGAGTTGTCGGCCGTTTTAGCAAACGACGTGTGGGCTGTTGACCGCATTTCATCTTTCATCCGTCGTAGCAATATGGCAAAGACCATTTATTTTTTAGTTCAGGACCTCCGTTTCTCTTTAGCGTATTTTATAGATCTCTCCACGTACCTGCTTTAGCTGTCTTCTCTCATGTCGATTGGGATTTGTGCACAGTCGTTTTTAATTCCTATTTGTCTTAGTGTTCCACAGTTCTGACATGGGCGGATATGACCCCAGTTGTTTTTGCGCCCTAAAACTAAAAAAAAAAATAGTACCTATAGCAAAATTCCTTTCTTTAAAGACACTATATAAAATAAGAGAAGCCACTCAATCCATTTTACTTTTGTTAGTTTAGCTTCATACTATCTTAAAATCATAATGACTATGTTGAAAAACAAACAGCTACACAATAAGTTGTAATTTATTTGTTTTTATTTAAACATGGGTAGTTTTATTCACCAGTAATATCAGGTACAGTCTCAGACATATAATCGTGCCAGCACAGATACTGTTAGTTGTTTACTTCATGTAGTCAAAATAACTGACTGCCCCTCATAATTTAAAATCTGGCCATATGCACAGTGTGCCAACACTGCACGATGCACATTGGACTCGCATTCGGGAGGACGACGGTTCAATCCCGCGTCCGGCCACCCTGATTTAGGTTTTCCGTGATTTCCCTAAATCGCTCCAGGCAAATGCTGGAATGGTTCCTTTGAAAGGGCACGGCCGACTTCCTTCCCTAATCCGATGAGACCGATGACCTCGCTGTTTGGTCTCTTCCCACAACCAACCAACCAACCAACCAACCAACTGCAGGATGAGAAAGTGTGTGGAGGAAGTGCTGTCATTCTTCACGAGCCGTTAATGGATTATATCTGCTCATGATCTAGTGGTAAACGTCGCGTTATGTAGAAATGAAGTCGTGATTTCAAAACCCCCTAGATGCCTTATTTTTGAAACCATATTTTGGGTTTCAGCCGAGGTTCTGTTAGGTGGACGATCAAAGATAATTAACTTCAATGTCTGATTCTAGTAATAGCTAAAATTATAGAAACAGTAGTGCCAAACAGCATGCAACTATGCAAAGATCAGAACAGTTGGCAGAAGAAGACAGCGAAAGGCTAGAGTTTTAAATTCCAAGTTTAAGAAATCGTTCACACAGGCGAAAAGTACAAATGTACAGTTACTTGACCAACGCACAGTACCGTATGGAAAACGTGGCAATAAGCACCTGTGGCATAGAGAAACAACTGAGGGAGTTGAAAACAAATAAATCACCAGGTCCGGATGATATCCCAATTCGGTTTACAGAGAGTACTGTCATTGGCCCCTTATTTAGTTAGCATTTATCACGAATCTCTTGACCAGACCAAAGTGCCAAGTGATCGGAAAACAGTGAAAGTGACTGGAAAACAGCATAAGTGAACCCTGTATTTAAGAAGGGTAACAGAACGGACCCGAAAAATTGCGGACCAATATCCTTAACATCGGTTTGCTGAAGAATTCTAGAGCATATTCTGAGTTTGAATATAATAAATTTCCTAAAGACGAAAAGTTCATGTCAATGAAGTAGCACGGCTTCAGAAAGCATCACTCTTGCAAAACCCAGATTGTTTTTTTCTCACATGATGTACTGTGAACTAAGGATTTTCATGCAGATTCCGTATTTCTAGATATCCAAAAAATGTTACGCACAGTACCCCACTGCAGACCACACATGGATGCGTAATAGGCCTACAGATACGTGACTTTCGCTGACGTAGGATGTTTAGTTTGCTGATGGCTGATCTCAGCTCTATAAATAACTACACTCCAGTCCCTAAACCTAGTTACAACGACAGACGCAAATAAGGCTGTGACTCACAGCAACTGCATCTGAGACGGTCTGTACTCATATCACAGCTGACTCAAGGAAAACATCTAGTTGGTTTTCTTCCTGCTAGTGATGTAACAGTCTTGGTAACGACGTTGGATATGTTTACTAACTCTGAAGGACAGTTGACTTCCTGGATGGCACAGAATTATCATGCTCAGTTTACCTGATCTATTTGTGTCATGTCCATTGAATAACTTGAGTGATTTGCACTTTAGAACAGAAATAATGTTATCAGTTGATGGTTTTGAGTCCAGGAAAGTCATTTCACATGGAAACTGTAACTAATTTCTTTTAGATTGCAAATCATTTGTACTAGACACAACTTCAGCAATAAGAGAGAGACTACGACTGTAGCTCTGAGGTAACGTGGTCACCTGTGAAGCGAAGGCCGCTTTCGCTCTTGTTTCCAGTCACACTGAAGGCTGTGGTTTTATCAATTTTGTGACAGAGCTGCAGGCAGCGAAATTTAAATCAACAAGGAAATCACTTATTTATGAAATGTGACATTTCTATACTACTTGTGACACAGGACAGCAAGTATATGTATACCGTCTTGAAGTCCCATACGAGTAATATCTTGCTAATCCATGCTGATATAGACTCGTTCATATTACAGGTGGCTTACATCATTACAGCAGTCTTTTGGTGTATGGTTTTTATGGCAAGCAGCATTTCATTTGTGTTGGTAAGGTGCATAATCTAATAGCGTTTTCCTTTATTTTACGTTAGACAGAAATTAATCATGAACAGATCATTGTCACATTATCCAAAGCAGTCTTAACAATATTCCACTAGTTCACTGATTCGATGTTTGTAGTATTTTACAGTATCAGAGTTAAAGACGTTGTCAAACCAGATTTGAAGTGCATTTTCGTCCGCGAAGATATTTTCTAGACAGAATTTAAGTAAGGATTAGTCATCCTGTTGACATTTGAGTGATCATAACAAGTGCAAGAGGGATGACAAACTCCTGGATGGTTTTGTTTATGAAATAAGCAGAGTGCATTACCTTAGAGTAGCAACACATGATGCAGTTTTGTATGTTGTTTTTCTTACACTGCAACCGAAAAGCTTGTTATTTGCTTGCAACAAATGTCAGCTGTGATATGCATGCTCTTGGGGAGGGATTTGTAGTGCACAACACTCCATTTGAGCCACTGCGTGCAAAAAGTGATGAGACTGCCCTTCGCTCAGGCATATATTTTGTTAACAACACTTAATAGGAAATATTACTGAGCAAACTATGTTAAAGCAAAAATGCAGCATCGAGTCATCCTGTTGACCTATGCTGCTTTGAGTAAAAGCACCCAGTATTACTCCAAACTTCGGAACCTTGTCTGTTGAACGTAAATGTCACGCGACATATAATTGGTCACAGTTCACCAGAAATGTCTGTTATTGAGACTTCCTGTGTGCAGAACATTATTCATTTCCTGGCGGATTAAAACTGTGTGCCAGACCGAGACTCGAACTCGGAACCTTTTCCTTTTGCTTGCAAGTGCTCTACCATCTGTGCTACCCAAGCATGACTCAAGATCTGTCCCCTCAGCTTCAGTTCTGCCAGTACCTCGTCTTCTACCTTCCAAACTCCACATAAGCTCTCCTGCGAACCTGGCAGAACTGGCACTCCTGCAGGAGAGGATATGGTATCACTTGCCTGTGAAAGGCAAAGGTTCAGAGTTCGAGTCTCGGTCCAGCACACAGTTTTAATCTGCCAGGAAGTTTCAGAAGGAAACCTCTTTTCAACGTGTTTTGCCAAAAGCACTCGCCCCACACAAGTACAAACGTTCTGAACTCTCTTGTTGCCTTCACCCCTCAATTAAAACCGCAGCAAACAGTCTGTCTCAAATGTAGACGGTTTTCCTCTAGCGCCTGTTTTACAAGATTTTAGCAATTTTCAAGCATCCAAAATCCAATGTATCGGCAAGATAAATACAAAAACTGCAAGTAAGAAAATGATAGTTCATAATACACTCAAGGACCATGCTGTGTTCTGGTGGACGGACAGCACCTGGCATTTTGTGGTGGGTGGAATGTGGCCAGCAGCATGGAACTCTCTGGGATGAACTACATCTACATCTCTGCGTACATACTCTGCAGGTGGGGGGCACCCTGTACCACAACTAGTCGTTTCGTTTCCTTCCCTGTTCCACGAACAGATGGAGCGAGGGAAAAAAAATTCTCTATAATCCTCCACATGAGCCATAATTTCTCGTGTCGTATCTTTGTGCCCCCGACGGAAAACGTTTGTTTGTGGCAGTAGGATCGTTCTGTAGTCAGCTTCAAGTGCCAGTTCTCTAAATTTTCTCAATAGTGTTCTCCGAAATGAAAGTCTTCTTCCCTCCAGGGAGTCCAACTTGAACTCCTGTATGATGTTCATAACACTTCCACACTGATTGAATCTCCCAGTAACTAACCTAGCAGCTAGCCTCTGAATTTCTTCAATGTCTTTTATCAAGCTGACCTGGTGCGGATCCCAAACACTCGAGCAGTACCTAAGAATAGGCCGCACAAGCCTCCTGTATGTAGTCTCCTTTGCAGATGAATTAAATTTCCCTAAAATTTTCCCAATAAGCTAAAGTCAACTAATCACCTTCCCTACCAGAATCCTCACATGCTTCGCAGTGTTACACCCAAATACTTAAATGACTTGACTGTCAAGCAGGACACTATTAATGATGTATCTGAACATGAAGGGTTTGTTTTTCCAACTCATCTGAATTAACTTACATTTTTCTCCATTAAGAACCAGCTGCCATTCATCACACCAACTAAAAATTTCGTCTAGGTCATCTTGTATCAATCTACAGTCACTTATCGTAGACACCCTCCTGTACCCTACAGCATCATCAGCGAAGAGCAGCAGATTGCTGCCCACACTGTCTGCCAGGTCATTTATGTATGTAGAAAATAGCAATGGTCCCGTCATTCGTTACCCCTGTTTCCCCCCCAGGGGGTCCACAACTCTTTTGTGGATACGTGCATAGCGAGCACGGGACCCCGAGCTAGTGTGGCCTTCCTTCCTTTCCGGGCTGCATACCTTCCCTTTCCGCATCCTTCACCATCCCTATCTTCGCCCCTCCTCCCCTCACCTCTGGCTCTTTCCTTCCCTTTCTCCCCATCTGGGAGTATGGTTTGTGCCTACGTCCGGAGACGGACGCTCGTAAATGTACTGCATTCTTCGCCTTCCTTGCTTTTCTGTCTTCTTCCTTCCTTTGTCCTTCTCTTTTCCTTACCTCTTCTTTCCCTTTTCTCCGCTGCGGCGTTTGAGACCTCTCTTCTTTCCTTTCCCTTTCTCCTTCTTCCTCCCTGTGCGTGTCTGAAGGCCGACCCACGCCTTTCGTGTGTAGCCGGTGACGGGGTAACGCGTAATTCCCTGCCCCGGGTAGACAGGTAGGACACGTACGTACCCCCTGGTAACGGCCAGGCCCAGGGAGGGGTGATTACCCGAGCTGATACCTTCCGAAAATGCCGATTGGTCCCTCCGTCCGTTTGTCGGGAGGTGTGACCTGAGGTGTGAACAATCACCTAAGCCGGGAGTGCCCTCAGAGAGGGCCCCCACAAGGGAGGAGCGCGCCATCGGAGACGCCGGTAATCATGGGGGATTCTTCCGCAATGGTTTCCTCACCTTCCCCTATGTCTGCTCACAAACGTAAGTATACTGAGTCTCAGCCACAGACGATTCTTCCATCGTTGCCACAGTTCCTTGTTGTTTCTCGGACTGACGAAGATCACGACTTCTCCACGGTCAACCCTTTCATTATTCAGAAAGGTGTCGACGCAATTGCAGGTCCTGTAAAGTCTTGTTCCAGATTACGGAATGGCACCCTGTTGTTAGAAACACACAGTGCCCTCCAGGCACAAAAATTGCTGCGTACTTCTCTGCTCCACACCTTTCCTGTCCGGGTGGAACCGCACCGAACCTTAAATTCCTCGCATGGAGTCGTTTATACACGCTCCCTCGATGGATTGTCTGACGAAGAAATTCAGCACTATCTGTCTGACCAGGGCGTAACGGCAGTTCATAGAGTTACGAAACGGGTTGACACGAACATCATTCCAACCCGCACTGTCTTCTTGACATTTGACGAAGTTCAACTCCCATCGAACATCAAAGCAGGCTATGAGATAATATCCGTTCGCCCTTACGTCCCAAACCCTACGCGTTGCTATCGATGTCAGCGGTTCAATCACACCAGCCAGTCCTGTTCCAATCCGGCCAAATGTGTTACGTGTGGCAAGGATGCCCATGAGGGTGCTTGTCCACCTCCATCCCCTCGCTGCATCAACTGTAGGGGTGACCACGCTGCTTCCTCTCGAGATTGCCCCGTTTTTAAGGACGAAAAGCTCATCCAGGAAATAAGAGTGAAGGAAAAGGTGTCGACCTTTGCTGCTCGAAAATTATTCGCCAGTCGCAAGCCCACCGTGCCTCAGACAGGAAAATACAGCACTGTCCTTGCTTCTCCTCGGCCAACAAAGGAGGCGGCCACGCAGACTTGCGACCTCATCTTTAGTGCCACGGTCGTCAGATCGGCCAGCGCAAAGATCGCTCGTTCAACCTCACCACTTTCGCCTGCCCACTCTATGCTCACACTTCGTCGGGTTCTGCTAAATCTCGAGCCCAAAAGTCGGACGCCAAGTCTTCGAAAAAAGAGCATACTCGTGAAGAGTTTTTACGTACCGCAACTTCACAACCATCGGTTCCTCCTTCATCTAAACATCATTCTTCCAAGAAGGCTACAAAGAAACCCAGTTGCTCTCCTTCTCCGCCAAGGCGTGTCCCATCTAGAGCACCACCTGGCGGAAATCGCCCTCGGCCGTCTTCTGTGTCGCCGAGGCGCACTGCTGGTGGCCGGTCAACAGGCCGATCGCTGGTGGCAGGGGCTGCTCCTGACCAACCTATGGATCAGGATCTTCTGCCTTCGGCTGAATGCCATTCCATGATGTCGGTTGCTAGCTTCGAGCAGTCTTTGAGTTGGCAGCAACTTTGGTCACATTCCTCCATTTTCTGTTCACCCCATGTCCATTATCCACTGGAATATCCGCGGCATTCGAGCCAATCGGGATGAATTGTCGGTCCTTTTAAGATCCTACTCGCCAGTCATCTTCTGTCTTCAGGAAACGAAGCTGCGTCCCCATGACCGCTTTGTTCTCCCTCATTTTCAGTCCGTCCGATATGATCTCCCCTCTGTTGAAGGCACTCCAGCCCATGGAGGACTCATGATCCTTCTCCATGATACTCTCCATTATCACCCAATCCCCTTTAACAGTTCCTTCCAAGCTGTCGCCGTCCGTCTTTCCCTTTCTGGATACACGTTCTCTCTTTGTACTGTATACATTCCATCATCCACACCAATGGCACGAGCTGATCTCCTTCATCTTCTTGGTCAGCTTCCACCCCCCTATTTGCTGGTTGGGGACTTCAATGCCCACCACCCGCTTTGGGGATCTCCACATCCTTGTCCACGTGGCTCTCTATTGCTAGACGTCTTCCACCAAGCGGATCTAGTTTGCCTCAACACTAGGGTCCCCACATTTTTGTCTGCCTCCACAACAAATTTATCTCATTTGGACCTTGCGGTCGGTACTGTTCCGCTAGTTCGGCGCTTCGAATGGTTCGCCCTTGATGATACACACTTGAGTGACCACTTTCCATGTGTCGTTAGACTGCAGCCTCCACTGCCATATATGCGCTCGCGACGCTGGAAATTTGCCCAAGCCGATTGGACACGTTTTTCGTCTCTAGCGACATTCGATGACCGTCGCTTTCCCAGCGTCGACGCTGAGGTCACACACATTACCGACGTTATTCTTACAGCTGTGGAACGTTCAATACCACGCACCTCCGAATTGCCCCGGCGCCCCCCAGTTCCTTGGTGGAACGAGGCATGCCGTGACGCAACACGTGAGCGGCGACGTGCTCTTCGCATTTTCCGTCACCATCCTACTTTGACCAACTGTATCCGCTATAAGCAGCTCCGTGCGCGATGCCGTCGCGTCATCCGCGATAGCAAGAAGGCAAGCTAGAAATTCTTTATTAGCTCATTTAACACCTTCACTCCCTCCTCGGAAGTTTGGAGTCGGCTTCGACGGTTCTCAGGCGCGCCTAGTTTCTCCCCGGTCTCTGGGCTCACTGTCGCGCATGATACCTTAGTGGACCCCATCGCAATTTCTAACTCGTTGGGTCAGCACTTTGCTGAGATTTCGAGCTCTTCAAATTACCCGCCAGCGTTCCTCCCGAAGAAACGTGCAGCAGAAGTGCGACATCTTGCTTTCTCCTCCCAAAATCACGAAAGCTACAATACTGTTTTCTCCATGCGGGAACTCCAACATCCACTCTCTTCTTCTCGCTCCTCCGCCCCAGGACTGGATGGTATCCATATCCAAATGTTGCTGCATTTATCAACCCGTAGTCTGCGTTCCCTCCTTCGCCTTTATAATCGAATTTGGACCGACAGTACCTTTCCCAGACGGTGGCGGGAAGCTATTGTCGTTCCCGTTCCGAAACCTGGAAAGGACAAACATCTCCCCTCTAGCTATCGCCCCATTTCTCTCACGAGTAGTGTCTGTAAGGTTTTGGAGCGTATGGTGAATTAGCGTTTAGCTTGGTGGCTGGAATCCCGCAGTCTTTTAACACCTGCCCAATGCGGATTTCGGAAGCATCGTTCTGCAGTTGACCATCTTGTTGCTCTCTCCACTTATATCATGAATAATTTTCTCCGGAAACGCCAAACGGTAGCAATATTTTTTGATCTGGAGAGAGCATACGATACCTGTTGGAGGACAGGCATCCTCCGCACACTGTTCTCTTGGGGCTTTCGAGGCCGGCTGCCCCTTTTTCTTCGCGAATTTATGGCAGAGCGCACTTTTAGGGTGCGGGTGGACACTACTCTCTCCCGTACTTTCTCCCAAGAAAACGGGGTACCCCAGGGATCCCCCCCCTGCGGGTCCGGGGATTAGAATAGGCCCGAGGTATTCCTGCCTGTCGTAAGAAGCGACTAAAAGGAGTCCATCCCCCTCACGGGGGTAGTTAGCGCCTGCGTCCGGAGACGGACGGTTCCACGACCTATAATCGTGGTCTTTTTGGTTTTTCACTTCTCGTTTCTTCCTTCCTTTTGTTGGTTCCTTTCTTTGCTCTTCTCCACCTCACTGTCTTTCTTACTCTTTCCCTTGCCTCCTTCTCCTTGCCTCCTTCTCCTTGCCTCCTTCTCCTTGCCTCCTTCTCCTTGCCTCCTTCTCCTTGCCTCCTTCTCCTTGCCTCCTTCTCCTTGCCTCCTTCTCCTTGCCTCCTTCTCCTTGCCTCCTTCTCCTTGCCTCCTTCTCCTTGCCTCCTTCTCCTTGCCTCCTTCTCCTTGCCTCCTTCTCCTTGCCTCCTTCTCCTTGCCTCCTTCTCCTTGCCTCCTTCTCCTTGCCTCCTTCTCCTTGCCTCCTTCTCCTTGCCTCCTTCTCCTTGCCTCCTTCTCCTTGCCTCCTTCTCCTTGCCTCCTTCTCCTTGCCTCCTTCTCCTTGCCTCCTTCTCCTTGCCTCCTTCTCCTTGCCTCCTTCTCCTTGCCTCCTTCTCCTTGCCTCCTTCTCCTTGCCTCCTTCTCCTTGCCTCCTTCTCCTTGCCTCCTTCTCCTTGCCTCCTTCTCCTTGCCTCCTTCTCCTTGCCTCCTTCTCCTTGCCTCCTTCTCCTTGCCTCCTTCTCCTTGCCTCCTTCTCCTTGCCTCCTTCTCCTTGCCTCCTTCTCCTTGCCTCCTTCTCCTTGCCTCCTTCTCCTTGCCTCCTTCTCCTTGCCTCCTTCTCCTTGCCTCCTTCTCCTTGCCTCCTTCTCCTTGCCTCCTTCTCCTTGCCTCCTTCTCCTTGCCTCCTTCTCCTTGCCTCCTTCTCCTTGCCTCCTTCTCCTTGCCTCCTTCTCCTTGCCTCCTTCTCCTTGCCTCCTTCTCCTTGCCTCCTTCTCCTTGCCTCCTTCTCCTTGCCTCCTTCTCCTTGCCTCCTTCTCCTTGCCTCCTTCTCCTTGCCTCCTTCTCCTTGCCTCCTTCTCCTTGCCTCCTTCTCCTTGCCTCCTTCTCCTTGCCTCCTTCTCCTTGCCTCCTTCTCCTTGCCTCCTTCTCCTTGCCTCCTTCTCCTTGCCTCCTTCTCCTTGCCTTCTCTGGTCTCCGCCTTGGCGTTTGAGACAGTCTGTCCTCTTTCTCCCTCTCTCTCTTCTTTTTCCTCTTCTTCCTTCCTCCCTGTGCGTGCCTGAAGGCCGACCCACGCGTTCGCACGCGTAGCCGGTGACGGGGTAACGCGTAAGTCCCCGCCCTGGGTAGACATGTAAGGCACGTGCGTACCCCCTGGTAAAGGCCAGGCCCGGGGAGGGGTGATTACCTGAGCTGATACCTTCTGACCATGCCGATTGGTCCCTCCATCTGTTTCTCGGGAGGTGTGACCTGAGGTGTAAACATTCACCTAAGGCGGGAGTGCCCTCTGAGAGGGTCCCCACAAGGAAGGAGCGCGCCATCTGAGACGCTGGCAATCATGGGGGATTCCTCCGCAATGGATTCTACTCCATCTCTCTCGACTTCGACCCAAAAACGGAAACGTGACCAGCCAACAGTGACAAAAGTACTACCGCCTGCCCCACAGTTCCTCGTAGTTTCTCGATCTGAGGACGGAAAGGATTTTTCCTCTGTCAACCCTTTCGTTATTCAGAAGGGCGTAGATGCCATAGCCGGATCTGTCAAATCTTGTACCAGGTTGCGTAACGGCACTTTATTACTAGAAACTGAGAGTGCCTTTCAGGCACAAAAACTGCTTCGGGCCACCCTCCTGTACACGTTCCCTGTCCGGGTGGAGGCCCACCGAACTTTGAATTCGTCTCGTGGTGTAGTCTATACTAGCTCCCTCGACGGATTGACTGACGAGGAGCTTCAATCTTTCCTCGCTGAGCAGGGCGTGACGGCTGTCCATCGGGTCATGAAAAAGGTCAACAATGACCTTGTACCGACTCGGACACTTTTCTTGACCTTCGATAGTGTTAAGATGCCATCGCGCATCAAGGCGGGCTACGAGGTTATTTCTGTTCGCCCCTATGTCCCGACACCTACGCGCTGCTACCAGTGTCAGCGTTTCAATCACACTCGACAGTCTTCTTCCAATGCGGCTAAATGTGTCACTTGTGGCAGGGATGCCCATGAGGGTGACTGTACACCTCCGTCTCCTCGTTGTGTGAACTGTCAGGGTGACCATGCCGCCTCCTCCCGCGACTGTCCTGTCTATAAGGAAGAACGCTGTATCCAAGAAATTCGGGTCAAAGAGAAAGTGTCCACCTCGGCTGCTCGCAAGCTATTGGGTAGTAGGAAGCCCACGCTGCTCCCAGCGGGGAAATACAGTACTGTCCTCGCCTTTCCTCGGACTACCCGGGAGGTAGCAACCCAGACATGCGATCTGACCTTCAGCACCACGGTCGTCCGTTCGGCCAGTGCTAAGATCGCGCGGTCGACGTCTCCTCTTCCTCCCATCACCCCACAGACACCAGCCCCTTCCTCAGCTTCTGCTAAGTCGAAGACCCCGAAGTCAGATGCACGGGCCTTCAAGAAGGAACCATCCCGTGCAACTTCCTCCATCCCTCGACCTCCCAGCCTTCGACCGGTACTTCAACCAAACGTCCTTCCAAAAAGGCGCATAGGAAGCACAGTTCTCCTTCTCCGCCATGGCGCATTTCTTCTCCTGCGCCACCCGGCGGTTGCCGCCCCAGGCCGTCATCCGTTTCGCCTGGCCGCACCGCTGGTAGCCGTCCATCTGGCCGTTCACCGGCGGAGGAAGCTCCCCCTCCCGGCCATCCTCCCGAGATGGCCGATGACCCTATAGACACCATGGACGATGACGGTCCGCCTACTGATAGCGGCGGCAGTGCTCGCTCGAAGCCAGGCCCTAAGCGGCCTTCGAGGTGACCCCTTCTCTCATCTTCCTTTTCTTACGATGGCACTTACTCACTGGAATATTCGCAGCATTCGCTCCAACCGAGAGGACTTGAAGTTGCTGCTCCGCTTGCATCGTCCGCTCGTCGTAGCCCTCCAGGAAACGAAGCTACGCCCATGCGATCAAATTGCCTTGGCACACTACACCTCTGTGCGTTTCGACCTACCCCTGTGGTAGGTATCCCAGCTCATGGAGGGGTTATGTTGCTGGTCCGGGATGATGTTTACTACGATCCCATCACGTTGCACACCGGCCTGCAGGCAGTTGCCTTCCGCATTACTCTCCCCACTTTTACGTTTTCCTTTTGTACCATTTACACTCCATCGTCATCTGCCGTTACCAGGGCAGACATGATGCAACTTGTTGCTCAGCTACCTGCACCATTTTTGTTAACTGGAGACTTCAATGCCCACCATCCCCTTTGGGGCTCTCCAGCATCCTGCCCGAGGGGCTCCTTGTTAGCAGACCTTTTCAACCAGCTCAATCTTGTCTGCCTCAATACTGGCGCCCCTACTTTTCTTTCGGACACATCTCACACCTATTCCCATTTAGACCCCTCTATATGTACTCCCCAACTTGCACGCCGGTTTGAGTGGTATGCACTTGCTGATACATATTCGAGCGACCACTTCCCGTGTGTTATCCATCTCCTGCAGCATACTCCCTCTCCGCGCTCCTCTAGTTGGACCATCTCCAAGGCAGACTGAGAGCTCGTCTCTTCCAGGGCGACCTTTCAGGATCAAACCTTCACAAGCTGCGATCGTCAGGTCGCACACCTCACGGAAGTCATTCTCGCTGCTGCTGAATATTCCATCCCTCACCCTACTTCTTCTCCACGTCGCGTACCGGTCCCCTGGTGGACCGCAGCATGTAGAGATGCTTTACGTGCTCGTCGACGTGCTTTACGCACCCTTAAACGCCACCCTACAGTGGCGAATTGTATTAATTATAAACGATTACGTGCTCAGTGTCGTCGTATTATTAACGAAAGCAAGAAAGCCAGCTGGGCTGCTTTCACAAGCATTCAACAGTTTTACTCCTTCTGTTGTCTGGGGTAGCCTGCCCCGGCTATCTGGCACTAAGGTCCACTCCCCAGTTTCTGGCTTGAAGGTCGCGAATGAAGTCCTTGTGGCCCCTGAGGATGTCTCCAATGCCTTCGGCCGTTTTTTCGCAGAGGTTTCGAGCTCCGCTCATTACCACCCTGCCTTCCTCCCCCGCAAACAGGCAGAGGAGGCTAGGCCACCTGACTTCCGCTCCTCGAATTGTGAAAGTTATAATGCCCCATTCTCCATGCGGGAACTCGAAACCGCACTTGGCCGATCACGGTCCTCCGCTCCAGGGCCTGATTCTATTCATATTCAGATGCTGAAGAACCTTTCTCCTGCGGGTAAAGGTTTTCTTCTTCGTACATACAATCGCATCTGGATTGAGGGACATGTTCCCGCATGCTGGCGCGAGTCTATTGTTGTCCCGATTCCTAAGCCGGGGAAGGACAAGCACTTGCCTTCCAGTTATCGACCTATCTCGCTTACCAGCTGTGTCTGTAAAGTGATGGAGCGAATGGTTAACTCTCGATTGGTTTGGCTGCTCGAGTCTCGACGCCTACTTGCCAATGTACAATGTGGATTTCGTAGGCGCCGCTCTGCTGTTGACCATCTGGTTACCTTGTCGACCTTCATTATGAATAACTTCTTGCGGAAGCGCCCGACCGCGGCTGTGTTCTTTGATTTGGAGAAGGCTAACGACACCTGTTGGAGGGCGGGCATTCTCCGCATCATGGATACATGGGGCCTTCGCGGTCGCCTCCCTCATTTTATTCGTTCCTTTTTAATGGATCGACAGTTCAGGGTACGTGTGGGTTCTGTCCTGTCAGACACCTTTCGCCAGGAGAATGGGGTGCCACAGGGCTCAGTTTTGAGCGTCGCTCTCTTCGCCATCGCGATCAATCCAATAATGGATTGCCTCCCAGCTGATGTATCAGGTTCCCTTTTCGTGGACGATTTTACCATCTATTGCAGCGCGCAGTGTACACGTGTCCTGGAGCGCTGTCTTCAGCGTTCTCTTGACCGTCTTTACTCCTGGAGTGTCGCCAATGGCTTCCGTTTTTCTGCCGAGAAGACGGTCTGTATTAACTTCTGGCGCTACAAAGAGTTTCTCCCACCGTCCTTACGACTCGGTCCCGTTGCTCTCCCAATCGTGGAGACAACCAAATTTTTAGGCCTTACCTTTGACAGAAAACTTAGCTGGTCTCCACATGTGTCATATTTGGCCGCCCGTTGTACCCGTTCTTTAAATGTCCTCCGTGTTCTCAGTGGTATGTCGTGGGGAGCGGATCGAACCGTCCTACTTCGTCTATATCGGTCGATCGTCCGCTCCAAGCTGGATTATGGGAGCTTCGTATACTTCTCTGCACGGCCATCCATCTTACGCCGCCTCAACTCCATACAACATTGGGGTTTACGACTTGCGATCGGAGCATTTTATACCAGTCCCGTAGAGAGTCTTCATGCTGACGCTGGCGAATTGCCACTCACCTACCGGCGCGATATACTGCTTCGTCGGTATGCCTGTCGGCTACTGTCAATGCCCGACCATCCGTCTTATCGTTCCTTTTTTGACGACTCTCTTGACCGTCAATACGGGTTGTATGTCTCTGCCCTGCTACCCCCTGGAGTTCGCTTTCGTCGCCTCCTTCAACACCTTAATTTTTCACTCCCTGCAACCTTTCGAGTGGGCGAGAGCCGCACGCCACCTTGGCTCCAGGCTCAGGTCCGCGTTCACCTTGACCTCAGCTCGCTCCCAAAAGAGGTCACCCCCGGTTCGGTCTACCACTCCCGTTTTTTGGAACTACGTTCGAAGTTCATCAACATGACTTTCATTTATACAGATGGCTCTAAGACCAATGACGGGGTCGGGTGTTCCTTTATTGTCGGGGCACAAAGTTTCAAATACCGGCTCCATGGCTATTGTTCGGTCTTCACAGCTGAGCTCTTAGCCCTCTACCAGGCTGTTCTTTACATCTGCCGCCACCGACATTCTGCTTATGTCATCTGCTCCGATTCCCTGAGCGCCATCCAGAGCCTCAGTGATCCGTACCCGGTTAACCCTTTCGTACACCGGATCCAACGCTCTCTTCAGCAGCTGGTGGACGTCGGTTCTCCGGTTAGCTTTATGTGGGTTCCTGGCCATGTCGGTATCCCTCGGAACGAAGCTGCAGATGCCGCGGCCAAGGCTGCGGTCCTCCAGCCTCGGACAGCTTCTTGTTGTGTCCCTTCGTCCGATTTTAGCGGGGTCATTTGTCGGCGCATCTTATCGCTGTGGCATGCCGATTGGGCTGCACTTACCGACAACAAGCTTCGGGCCTTAAAACCTCTTCCCGTGGCTTGGACGTCGTCCTCACGCCCTTCTCGGCGGGAGGAGGTCGTTTTAGCCCGGTTAAGAATTGGACACTGCCGGTTCAGCCATCGCCATCTGCTGACGGCTGCGCCGGCGCCGTTCTGCCCATGTGGGCACTTGCTGACGGTTAGACACATTTTAATGTCCTGTCCAGATCTTAACACACTGCGCCTCGATCTTAACCTGCCTAATACTTTCGATGCCATTTTAGCGGATGACCCACGAGCAGCTGCTCGTGTTCTTTGTTTTATCAATTTGACGAACCTCGCTAAGGACATTTGATGATGTTGTTTTTTAATCCTATGCCTGTCGGTCTGTCTTTTATCGTGTTTTCCCTTTTAGTTGTTGTTGTCAACTTGTGCCTCGCGGTGCATTCTTAGAGTAGTCAGGGCGCTAATGACCATTGAAGTTGTGCGCCCTAAAACAAAAAAAAAAAAAAAAAAAAAAAAACCAGGGTCCGTGCTGAGTGTTGTACTGTTTGCCATCGCCATAAATCCAATTATGGATTGTCTCCCTCCTGATGTCTCGGGCTCCCTCTTTGTGGACGATTTTGCGATCTACTACAGCTCTCAACGGACCAGCCTTCTTGAACGACGTCTTCAAGGATGTCTCGATCGCCTCCCCTTGTGGAGCATCGAAACTGGCTTCCGTTTCTCACCCAGTAAGACCGTTTGTGTCAAGTTTTGGCGACGTAAGGAGTTTCTTCCGCCCTCCTTACATCTAGGTCCTGTCAACCTTCCGTTTTCAGACGTCGCTAAATTCTTGGATCTTATGTTTGACAGAAAACTATGCTGGTCCTCCCACGTTTCCTATCTTTCGGCTCGCTGTCTGCTATCGCTTAACACCCTCCGTGTCCTGAATGGTACCTCCTGGGGAGCGGACCGAGTGGTCCTTCTCCGCCTCTATCGCGCCTTAGTGCGCTCAAAATTGGATTACGGAAGCATAGTCTACGCCTCTGCTCGGCCGTCTATTCTTCGGCGTCTCGACTCTATCCACCACCGTGGATTACGTTTAGTGTCTGGAGCTTTTTACACTAGCCCTGTGGAAAGCCTTTATGCTGAGACTGCTGAACCTCCGCTGTCCAATCGGCGAGCAGTCCTCCTGAGTCGTTATGCTAGCCATCTGTCTTCCCTGCCTGCTAATCCAGCCCACGACCTTTTTTTAGACGCCTCCTTTGATGTAGGGTATGCAGGCCGCTCCTCCTCCCTACTACCCCCGGGAGTCCGCTTCCGTCAACTGCTCCATTCTCTTTCCTTCCGCTTTCCTAAAACCTTCTTGACAACTTGGGGTACAGCACCGCCTTGGCTCCGTCCCCGGATCTGCCTGCTCCGTGACCTTTGTCAATTTCCCAAGGATGGTACCCCTACACTTGTTTATCGTCGGGCATTTGCTGCTCTATGTGCAGAAATGACGGACGCCACATTTGTTTACACCGACGGCTCGAAAACATCGTTAGGTGTAGGGAGTGCCTATATTGTTGGCGACACCCCAAATCGCTTTCGGCTTCCCGACCAGTGTTCGGTTTATACTGCGGAGCTTTACGCTGTTCTCCAGGCTGTCCACTACATCCGCCGCCATCAGCGGATACAGTACGTTATCTGCTCCGATTCTCTCAGCTCTCTCCTCAGTCTCCAAGCTCTTTACCCTGTGCACCCTCTGGTCCACCGGATTCAGGACTGTCTGCGCTTGCTCCACCTGGGGGACGTCTCGGTGGCGTTCCTCTGGCTCCCGGGAGACGCTGGTATCTGTGGGAATGAGGCGGCCGATATAGCGGCCAAGGCTGCAGTCTCTCTTCCTCGGCCAGCTATTCAGTCGCTTCCCTTCACCGATATACGGAGCGGTTTATGTCGCCAAGTTGCTCATTTATGGCATGCGCATTGGTCGGCACTTCCCCGTAATAAATTGCGGGAAGTGAAAGCCCTTCCTTGCGCTTGGACCTCTTCCTCCCGAACGCGTCGTCGGGAGGAGGTAATTTTAGCTAGACTCCGGATAGGGCACTGTCGTTTTAGCCATCGACATCTTTTAAGCGGCGATCCTCCCCCACTCTGTCTCCACTGCTCTCAGCTGTGGACGGTAAGACACCTTTTAATTGAATGCCCCTATTTTAATCCGTTACGCTCCCGTCTACAGCTATCGCCTGATCTATCGTCGATTTTAGCAGATGACACGCGCTCAGCCGACCGCGTTCTCCAGTTTATTAGTGACAGTGAAATGACGTCAGTCATTTGAAGCTTTTTTTGGGGACAACCACCCCCTTTCTGTAGTGGATTTTTAAGCATTCTTCTATTTTTAGTTTCTCCAATTTTCTGACTTTGTTCCCATTGCTGCTGGTTTTCAATTTCGGTTTTTTACTGTCTTAAGTCACGGGCTGGGCGCTAATGACCATAGACGTTTTGCGCCCTAAAAAACCACAAAAAAAAGTTACCCCTGTTCCCGATGACCACTTCCTGTCGAGGACAACCTACTAGGTTCTATTAATAAAGTAGTCTTCGCACACACTGGAAATGAAAAAGCTCGTCATCAGTCATCATTTACCTTTGTGTAGCATCTCCAGTGTTAATGCTGTCAACACTGAGTAGGTAACACGTCTCTAAAATTACAGACTTACAAAATATTTCTCTTGTTGGCAATCACTGAAATTATCCCAAAAACAGGAAGATGAAGTTACAACACAGTGATGATTGAAATATGTGAACATCCACAGCAAGACCTCGTAAGCTACGAATCAGTGCAATCGAGAAAGACTGCAGTGCGGGAAAACACATGCAAAGGCTCGAAAATAGGGGTTCAGAAAGCCATTGAAAATTAAACCGATCATTGCTAGTGAGGCATCAGGAATATGAAGTCTTTTTGATGTAGTAGAGGCAAAGGTAAAGAGAAACAGCTTTCCCACGACATAAGTGACACGACATTGTAATTTACTCATAAGCTTTCAGTCGAAAACGTTTCACAATTACACTAAATATCTAACGAACATCGGACACTGAAGCTGCAGTCTCGGAAGTCTATTGTCCATCACTCAGTCGTTAAACATTTTCTGAAGGACATTTCATATGTAATTGATTTTTGAGTCAATATTAGTGATTTTCAAACATCTCAATTACATTTGTATCAGTGTAGTGCATATATAGTCAATATCTTTCAGAATAGTGGAAGTAGGATTGCAGTGAGCTTAGTACTAACTATAACATATAAAACATGTGTAGTGACTGTCATTTCAGTTGCATGTTGGGCAGTAGTAGTTGTCAAAGAATTATCTGCAGAATTAATGTAATTACAAGAGGATGAACTGTGTGTCTGCTTGCTGGTAATCAGAGATAGGCAAACTCGTTCATTCTTTGGAACTAGTTCACTGGTGATCGCTCTTTTTTCGGAACCGTTCATTTTTAATCTTTCACCGTTCATTAGCGCTTGGTATATGGCTCTTACCAAAAATTGAAAATTAATGGCATAGGTGACTGAAGATGGCCAAGAGGGGGCACTTGACTCCCCCCCCCCCCCCCTGGAGTGCAGAGTTTTAATTCATAACAGAATTCCCACACACTTCTAACATTAGTGATTCTGGAAAACCTCTCGTTTAGCCAGCTGTAGCGTTGTGTTTCGGACTGCAGTGAAATAATTACGGTGGCGCACGAATAACCGGCCCAGAGTACAGACTGCTCGCCAATTACGCACGATTTGTTGACCGCTACGAGCAGAATAGGTAAACATGTAATAATTAGGCAGTGAAGAAATAACAAGTAAGCTAATCGAAACAACTTCCAAACAATAGAACTTTCGTGTTTTCTTGCGCCACCCTGTACCACTGAAATAATATTGTACAAGTTATCATATTCTGTTTACAAAATGTGACACCATACTCGATGATGGAGCGAGGGCTTCATTTGGTTGTAAGTTAGTCTGCCTTCCAAAACAATGAACATTCTCTTCAACCTTGGATCAAAAAATGGCGGAAAAAGGCCCTCGTGTGTGCCGTGCCGACTTCCTTTGCATGTGTAAAAACAAAAAAATCGTGCCTTTTTACAAATACTTCTGCTGTTCATCGAAATAGTGAAGTAAGCTTTGTTACCTGAAAAGATATATGTATTACATACCACGTAATTATATACAGGGTGATTCAAAAAGAATACCACAACTTTAAAAATGTGTATTTAATGAAAGAAACATAATATAACCTTCTGTTATACATCATTACAAAGAGTATTTAAAAACGTTTTTTCACTCAAAAACAAGTTCAGAGATGTTCAATATGGCCCCCTCCAGACACTCGAGCAATATCAACCCGACACTCCAACTCGTTCCACACTCTCTGTAGCATATCAGGCGTAACAGTTTAGATAGCTGCTGTTATTTCTCGTTTCAAATCATCAATGGTGGCTGGGAGAGGTGGCCGAAACACCATATCCTTAACATATCCCCATAAGAAAAAATCGCAGTGGGGTAAGATCAGGGCTTCTTGGAGGCCAGTGATGAAGTGCTCTGTCACGGGCTGCCTTGCCGCAGACGATAAGGTTTCATAACTAACCTTTTTCGTAGGACTCTCCATACAGTTGATTGTGGAATTTGCAGCTCTCTGCTAGCTCTGCGAGTCGATTTTCCTGGGCTGCGAACAAATGCTTGCTGGATGCTTGCTGGATGCGTGCTACATTTTCAACACTCGTTCTCGGCCGTCCAGAACTTTTCCCTTTGCACAAACACCCATTCTCTGTAAACTGTTTATACCAACGTTTAATACACCACCTATCAGGAGGTTTAACACCATACTTCGTTCGAAATGCACGCTGAACAACTGTCGTCGATTCACTTCTGCCGTACTCAATAACACAATGCTTTCTGTTGAGCGGTCGCCATCTTAGCATCAACTGACGCTGACGCCTAGTCAACAGCGCCTCAAGCGAACAAATGTACAACTTAATGAAACTTTATAGCTCCCTTAATTCGCCGACAGATAGTGCTTAGCTCTGCCTTTTGTCGTTGCAGAGTTTTAAATTCCTAAAGTTGTGGTATTCTTTTTGAATCACCCTGTATTTTACGTCATTACAAAATACACTTCAATTACCGATCGTAGACGCTGAATAGAATACGAAAAGAACCAGAAGTTTAAAAAAGGTTTGAAACAGATGTAGAATTGGCGTGCGCAGCGAACGAAACGAGCAACAACTCGATACTAACCTATCTATGAGCAGTCAGTCGGCAGTTGAACTGTGACGAGTGGCCACGCGAAGGACGAGTCCGGCCGAGCGAGACACAGGCGGGAGCGGGAGCGGGACCGAGCCTCGAACGAGACCGGCCGACGTGCCGTTGCGGGAGCGACACCGACCGCCTCCTTTTCCGGGGAACTATAAGTAGAAAGCCGCGACCGAAGTGAACTATGAAAGACTGTTCCTTAGAATTCGTTCCTCGCTCGTTCCTCGCTCGTTCCGTTCATCTTGATGAACCGTTCCTTTGGACCCGTCAGTTCACGAACGACCCATCTCGTGGGAATGAGACACTGGCTTTATATGTTAGACTTAGCAGATCGACAGGTGTTCCCTTTCAAATGTGAGATAATTACCTGGAACAGTGTGACTATACTCAGGTATTAACGGGTTTCACACACGTAGAATTCTACAGGATCTCAATTAACGACGTTGTCACACCAGGTTTGAAGCGAATTTTCATCCAGAATGGTATTTTCTGGACTTGCCAATAACGAGTGAGAATGGTAAAAGTTAAAGGCTATAAGAACAATAGTGTGAAGGATCACTTTCAAAACTACATCGTGTATCCTGTTGGTTGTCGCCCCCTGACAACACAGGGATCGCTCTGCTGATGCCTGCGCCATTAACTCCCCATGTATGCCATGGGGTAGATGCCCATCTCCCTGGGGCATCGGGACACCCGACAGCGGCCATCCTGCCAGGTGGCGCTTGCTGAGGCTAGGTGGCGCCCATGGGGAGGGACCCTGGTTGGGGTGAGTGGCATCAGGGCGGATGACACACCATGAAGCATAGTACATCCTCTTTTGCTGGAGGTCCGCTGCCAGGGCAAAGTCTAACTTCAGTGCTAAGAAATACGACCTGAAATAGTTCCCTTCCCTGGCCATACCATGGGAAGAACGCCAGGTTAAGGATGGCAGTGAAGATTATTCATCCCGCTACCTCGTATGTACGAGAGTTCGTGAGGAATCTTTCATGTCCGTGAAGCCTCAGTTTTTTGTGGAGCATTTGGAGGACAAGTTTGGGGAGGTGGAGGGTTTGCCCAAAATGTGCTCTGGGTCTGTCTAGTTAGAAACAGTATCCTTTGCCCATTCATGGGCATTAGCCAGTTGCAACAATTTGGTGGATGTTTCTGTTACCATCACGCCCCACAAGAGCTTAAATATGGTCCAAGGTATTACATTCCACAGAGACCTTCTTTAGCCGTTGACGACGAGCTAGGCGCCAGTTCAGAGCGGCGAGGTAATCATTTCGTCTGGCGCGTCCATCAGGGTCTGAGGGATAATCAGGTTGCCACTGGTGCCTTCATCTTGACCTGCGAGGGTGACATTGCCCAAGAAGGTCGAGGCGATGGTCTACCGCTGTGATGTCAAGCCATATATACCTCCTCCGATGCAGTGCTTTAAGTGCTGGAAGGTGGCCATATGTTCTGCTGTACTTCCACCGTCACATGTCTAGATTGTGGATGTCCATCACATCCCAATACTCCACGTGTCCTGCCTCCCATTGGTGTTAACTGCAGAGAGCATCATTCACTTTGCTCGCCAGACTACAGGATTTTACAGAAAGAGAGGAAAATCATAAATATAATACCTTGTACCGACTAATGTACACTGAGGCCAAGAGGAAATTTGAGGGCCTACATCCTGTGGCTATGACCTTCTCTTATTCCGCCGGTACGAGAACAGTTGTTGCTCCATCAGTTCCTCGCATTTCCTGTCGCCTCTCAGATGACTGGCATTACCCTCTCGTTCCCGCACCACCTAGTTCAGGACTAGTTCTGTCTCGCTTGGACTATGGTTGTCAAGTTTATGGTTCAGCTGCTCCTTCCACACTGCCCCGTGCTGGATCCAGTCCACCATTGTGGTATCCGTTTGGCCACCGGTGGCTTCCCTACTAGCCCTGTTGATAGTCTCCTGGTTGAAGCTGGAATCCCCCCTCTCTGTTCGGCGGTCCCAGCTTCTGGTGTCTTATGCACTCACTATCCGTTCCTCTCCCACTCATCCTTCCTATTCTATCCTGTTCCCAGACCATGGACGTTGCCCACCCGACTCCCACCCTCGGGCGGGTTTACCAGTTGGGCTGCGCCTTGCGTCTCTTTTCCGTGATTTTCAGCTTCCTTCTTTGTCCTGTCTTCCTCGCTCCCTCCCCTCTATCCCTCCTTGGTTAGTTCCTCGGCCTCGAATTCGGATAGATCTCCGGCGAGGTCCGAAAGATTCCATCCCCCCGGTGTTGTTCCGTTCCTTTTTCCGCCAAATTTTATGGGAGTTTCGGGATGATGTTGTTTTCTACACTGATGGCTCTAAATCTGCTGATCATGTGGGGTATGCCTTCACGTCCTCTGTCGGAACGGAAAATCATCTGCTGCCACCTACATGTGGGGTGTTTACTGCGGAATTGATGGCAATTTCCCAGGCCCTTACCTTTATTACACAGTCCCAACACAACCGCGTTTTGTTATGTATGGACTCGATGAGTGGCCTTCTTACCATTGACCGGTGTTTTTCGCGCCATCCCTTGGTCTCTGCCATCCATGACCATCTCGCTGTTCTTCACCGTGTTGCTTGTTCCATTGACTTCCTTTGGGTCCCTGACCATGTGGGTATCCCAGGTAATGAGCTCGCTGATCGTTTGGCTGGGGGAGCAGTCACTTACCCCCCGTTTTCTGTAACCCCTCCTGCAGCGGATTTACGGCTTCACATCAAATCCCACTTCGCACAGTCATGGGCCACTTCTTGGGAGGTAACTCCCCTGTCTAATAAACTTCGTGCAATTAAGGTGACACCAGGCCCGTGGCGTTCTTCCTTTCACCTCTCCCAAAAGGACTCGACAACACTGTGTCGTCTCCGCATTGGCCATACCAGGCTGACCCATGGTTTTCTTTGCGTGATGAGCCACCCCCACTATGTGGTTGTGGAGCCTTCCAGTCAGTAGCCCACATTTTGGTTGAATGCCCCATTCTTTTGGCTCTGCGTGCTAAGTATAGGCTCCCCAACACTTTACCTTTGATGTTGGCTGACGATTTCCGGATGGTCTCTCTGGTTCTCGGTTTCCTCCGGGAAAGTGGTTTTTATTCTCAGTTTAAAGGTTTTTAATCTCTCTGGTGTTGGGGCAGGGCGGTGAGTGTTTGGGTGTCTCCTACTGTAATCAGTGTTCGGAGATTCCCGATTCCCCTCCCATACCGAAATCCTCTTTTCTTCCCCTTTTACTCTGTTTTTACCCTTTTTTTAAAGGTTTGGTGAGTCTTTCTATTCCCATACGTACTTTCTACATTCTAGCAGTTGTACCTTTTACGTCACAGGTGGTCTTGCCTATGCTGCTTCAGCATAGTGTTGGGTTCGTTCTCTTGCTGACTTCCCAAATTTTGTTTTTTACCAATGACAACATGACTGCCCTTTTACGTTTTTACCTTTTTCCGTTTTATTTTTCTGACTTTACTGCGAAGTCCCATTAGCGGAATGGAGCCTATTTGATACAAGGGACTGATGACCTTGCTGTTTGGTCCCTTAAACCTCAAGCAACCAACCAACCAACCTAGTTCAGGAGCAACACCCCCCCCCCCCTCCCCCATCATCAGGGATATCAGTACCCACTTCCAAGCCAGAGAAGCATAAGTCTTCTTCGGCTCCTCTCACTAGGTAGGGGTCCTTCGAGTCACTACTTTCCCAGGTTTCTGCTAGGAGGAAAGATGACACCCACCAGTGGCTGAAGAGCCCAAAAACAGCTGCTCATAGGGCTTCACGACCATCCTCAGTCCTGGAGACTGAATCAGTAAAGACCTCCCAAGCAGGGAAACCCAAGAAGCAGCGAGAGAAATCCAAAAAGAAGGTCTCGCATTCGGGAGGACGACGGTTCAATCCCATCTCCGGATATCCTGATTAAGGTTTTCCGTGATTTCCCGAAATCGCTTCAGGCAAATGCCGGGATGGTTCCTTTGGAAGGGCATGGCCGATTTGCTTCCCTATCCTTCCCTCACCCGAGCTTGCGCTTCATCTCTAATGACTTTGTTGTCGACGGGACGTTAAACACTAATCTCCTCCTCCTCCCTCCTCCAAAAAGGTCCCCAAGACCAAGGGAATTGAAGTGGCACCCTGAGGACCTCTATCTCGCCAGACCCTCAGACACAATAGATATAGGCTGCTCAGGCAAAACGTCGGTGGCAGCAGGTGACCCTGAGGTGTAACCTGCCTCATTCAGTGTTCCATGCCTTCCCAATCTCACAATGCCACCCTCCAGTGGAATTGCGGCGGTTTTTTCCACCACCTGGCTGAGTTACGGCAACTGTCCAGCTTTACACCTGCTATCTGCATTGCCCTCCAGGAGACCTGGTTACCGGCAATGCGGACACCTGCCCTCTGTGGCAATAAGGGATACTACAGGAACTGTAGTGAGTGTAATAGTGTCAGGTGAAGTTCGCTTTTATGTCATAAACTCCATCTGTAGTGAAACTGTGCCCCTTCAAATCCCTCTTCAAGCTGTGGCTGTCAGAATGACGATGCAGGAAATAACTGTCTGCACTGTATATCTTCCTTCAGATGGTGCAGTATCCTTGAATGTACTAACTGAGCTGATTGATAAATTCCCTACATCTTTCCTACTTTCGGGAGATTTTAGCGCTCATAACCCCTTGTGGGGTGGCACTATGCTTACTGTCACAACTCGACCTCTGCTTCTTAAATACTGCGCCGCTACACATTTCAGTGTGGCTCATGGTAGTTACTCGGACATTGATTATCAATTTGCAGCCCAGGACACCTCCCATCTATCCACTGGAGAGCACATGACGACCTGTGTGGTATTGACCACTTTCCAATCTTCCTGTCACTGCCCCAGCGTCAGGCCCACGGACGCCTGCCCAGATGGACTTTAAACAAGGCGGACTGGGAAACTTTCACCTCTGCTGTCATCGTTGAATCTCCTCCACATGGTAATATCGATGTGGTGGTTGAGCAACAATCGTTTGTGTGACAGAAAACACGATCCCTCGCTCCTTAGGGAGCTCCCAGCGAAAGGCAGTCCCTTGGTGGCCGCTGGAAGTCGCTGAAGCAATTACAGAGCTCTGAATGGTCTGTCTTGAACACTCCAAATAAGCTCCACATGGTCAAGTCGTCCAGGCCGTATTGAACTCATCCTTGAGGGACACGTGTAGGGACTCAGTTGTTCTCTGCTGTCTCCGAACTGGACATACGCGGTTGACCCCTAGCTACCTCCTTTGTCGTGAGAACCCGCCCAAGTGTCCCTGTGATGCAGGGCTGACAGTGGTCCATCTTCTGATGGACTGCCCCCTTTTAGCCCCCTTGCAGCAGTCCTTTAATTTACCAGCTGCAATTCCTTTAATTTTTGGTGACGATGACTCTATAGCTGACTCAGTTTTACGTTTTATCCTTGCAGCTGGGTTTTATCACTCGCTCTAGTGTGGGTACGCTCTCGCATGATTTCTCAGGCTACACCCACTCCAGCGACTTTTGTGACATGGATACCAAAACAGTGTCTTTTATGGTAACAAGTTGTGTTGATACCTCTATCAACGATTTCCAGCTGGAGGTTCTTCGTTTGTAGTTGAGTGATTGACCTTTTACCTGATCCATCAACCACTGTAGTCTGTTTTACTTTAGGCAACTATTTGCTCTGCTCCTTTTAAGTGTCCTCTATTTCGTTGTTACTGCGGTGTTCATTTTAGCTCTGTACCCCTTGGTGTTCACACCCTCTGGGTGCAGAGGTTACGTTTTTACTGTATAGGCCTTTTACAAGTATGTCTGTTTGGAACTGGGGACTGATGACCTATGTTCAGCCCCCATCAAACCCCAAAACAAACCAACCAACCAACCAACCAACACAACCTCCCCCCCCCCCCCCTTCGGGTCCGGGGATTAGAATAGGCCCAAGGTATTCCTGCCTGTCGTAAGAGGCGACTAAAAGGAGTCCATCCCCCTCACGGGGGTAGTTAGTGTCTGCGTCCGGAGACGGACGGTTTCACGACCTATGATTGTGGTCCTTTTGGTCTTTCACTTCTCGTTTCTTCCTTCCTTTTGTTGGTTCCTTTCTTTGCTCTTCTCCACCTCACTGTCTTCCTTACTCTTTCCCTTGACTTCTCCTTGCCTTCTCATTGCCTTTTTCTCCTTGCCTTCTCATTGCCTTTTTCTCCTTGCCTTCTCATTGCCTTTTTCTCCTTGCCTTCTCATTGCCTTTTTCTCCTTGCCTTCTCATTGCCTTTTTCTCCTTGCCTTCTCATTGCCTTTTTCTCCTTGCCTTCTCATTGCCTTTTTCTCCTTGCCTTCTCATTGCCTTTTTCTCCTTGCCTTCTCATTGCCTTTTTCTCCTTGCCTTCTCATTGCCTTTTTCTCCTTGCCTTCTCATTGCCTTTTTCTCCTTGCCTTCTCATTGCCTTTTTCTCCTTGCCTTCTCATTGCCTTTTTCTCCTTGCCTTCTCATTGCCTTTTTCTCCTTGCCTTCTCATTGCCTTTTTCTCCTTGCCTTCTCATTGCCTTTTTCTCCTTGCCTTCTCATTGCCTTTTTCTCCTTGCCTTCTCATTGCCTTTTTCTCCTTGCCTTCTCATTGCCTTTTTCTCCTTGCCTTCTCATTGCCTTTTTCTCCTTGCCTTCTCATTGCCTTTTTCTCCTTGCCTTCTCATTGCCTTTTTCTCCTTGCCTTCTCATTGCCTTTTTCTCCTTGCCTTCTCATTGCCTTTTTCTCCTTGCCTTCTCATTGCCTTTTTCTCCTTGCCTTCTCATTGCCTTTTTCTCCTTGCCTTCTCATTGCCTTTTTCTCCTTGCCTTCTCATTGCCTTTTTCTCCTTGCCTTCTCATTGCCTTTTTCTCCTTGCCTTCTCATTGCCTTTTTCTCCTTGCCTTCTCATTGCCTTTTTCTCCTTGCCTTCTCATTGCCTTTTTCTCCTTGCCTTCTCATTGCCTTTTTCTCCTTGCCTTCTCATTGCCTTCTTCTCCTTGCCTTCTTCTCCTTGCCTTCTCTGGTCTCCGCCTTGGCGTTTGAGACAGTCTGTCCTCTTTCTCCCTCTCTCTCTTCTTTTTCCTCTTCTTCCTTCCTCCCTGTGTGTGCCTGAAGGCCGACCCACGCGTTCGCACGCGTAGCCGGTGACGGGGTAACGCGTAAGTCCCCGCCCTGGGTAGACATGTAAGGCACGCGCGTACCCCCTGGTAAAGGCCAGGCCCGGGGAGGGGTGATTGCCTGAGCTGATACCTTCTGACCATGCCGATTGGTCCCTCCGTCTGTTTCTCGGGAGGTGTGACCTGAGGTGTAAACATTCACCTAAGGCGGGAGTGCCCTCTGAGAGGGTCCCCACAAGGAAGGAGAGCGCCATCGGAGACGCTGGCAATCATGGGGGATTCCTCCGCAATGGATTCTACTCCATCTCTCTCGACTTCGACCCAAAAACGGAAACGTGACCAGCCAACAGTGACAAAAGTACTACCGCCTGCCCCACAGTTCCTCGTAGTTTCTCGATCTGAGGACGGAAAGGATTTTTCCTCTGTCAACCCTTTCGTTATTCAGAAGGGCGTAGATGCCATAGCCGGATCTGTCAAATCTTGTACCAGGTTGCGTAACGGCACCTTATTACTAGAAACTGAGAGTGCCTTTCAGGCACAAAAACTGCTTCGGGCCACCCTCCTGTACACGTTCCCTGTCCGGGTGGAGGCCCACCGAACTTTGAATTCGTCTCGTGGTGTAGTCTATACTAGCTCCCTCGGCGGATTGACTGACGAGGAGCTTCAATCTTTCCTCGCTGAGCAGGGCGTGACGGCTGTCCATCGGGTCATGAAAAAGGTTAACAATGACCTTGTACCGACCCGGACACTTTGCTTGACCTTCGATAGTGTTAAGCTGCCATCGCGCATCAAGGCGGGCTACGAGGTTATTTCTGTTCGCCCCTATGTCCCGACACCTACGCGCTGCTACCAGTGTCAGCGTTTCAATCACACTCGACAGTCTTGTTCCAATGCGGCTAAATGTGTCACTTGGGGCAGGGATGCCCATGAGGGTGACTGTCCACCTCCGTCTCCTCGTTGTGTGAACTGTCAGGGTGACCATGCCGCATCTTCCCGCGACTGTCCTGTCTATAAGGAAGAACGCTGTATCCAAGAAATTCGGGTCAAAGAGAAAGTGTCCACCTCGGCTGCTCGCAAGCTATTGGCTAGTAGGAAGCCCACGCTGCTCCCAGCGGGGAAATATAGTACTGTCCTCGCCTCTCCTCGGACTACCCGGGAGGTCGCAACCCAGACATGCGATCTGACCTTCAGCACCACGGTCGTCCGTTCGGCCAGTGCTAAGATCGCGCGGTCGACGTCGCCTCTTCCTCCCATCACACCACAGACACCAGCCACTTCCTCAGCTTCTGCTAAGTCGAAGACCCCGAAGTCAGATGCACGGTCCTTCAAGAAGGAACCATCCCGTGCAGACTTCCTCCGTCCCTCGACCTCCCAGCCTTCGACCGGTACTTCCACCAAACGTCCTTCCAAAAAGGCGCATAGGAAGCACAGTTCTCCTTCTCCGCCACGGCGCATCTCTTCTCCTGCGCCACCCAGCGGTTGCCGCCCCAGGCCGTCATCCGTTTCGCCTGGCCGCACCGCCGGTAGCCGTGCATCTGGCCGTTCACCGGCGGAGGAAGCTCCCCCTCCCGGCCATCCTCCCGAGATGGCCGATGACCCTATAGACCCCATGGACGATGACTGTCCGCCTACTGATAGCGGCGGCAGTGCTCGCTCGAAGCCAGGCCCTAAGCGGCCTTCGAGGTGACCCCTTCGCTCATCTTCCTTTTCTTACGATGGCACTTATTCACTGGAATATTCGCAGCATTCGCTCCAACCGAGAGGACTTGAAGTTGCTGCTCCGCTTGCATCGTCCGCTCGTCGTAGCCCTCCAGGAAACGAAGCTACGCCCATGCGATCACATTGCCTTGGCACACTACACCTCTGTGCGTTTTGACCTACCCCCTATGGTAGGAATCCCAGCTCATGGAGGGGTTATGTTGCTGGTCCGGGATGATATTTACTACGATCCCATCACATTGCACACCGGCCTGCAGGCAGTCGCCATCCGCATTACTCTCCCCACTTTTACGTTTTCCTTTTGTACTGTTTCCACTCCCTCGTCATCTGCCGTTACCAGGGCAGACATGATGCAACTTATTGCTCAGCTACCTGCACCGTTTTTGTTAACTGGAGACTTCAATGCCCACCATCCCCTTTGGGGTTCTCCAGCCTCCTGCCCGAGGGGCTCCTTGTTAGCAGACCTTTTCAACCAGCTCAATCTTGTCTGCCTTAATACTGGCGCCCCTACTTTTCTTTCGGACACATCTCATACCTATTCCCATTTAGACCTCTCTATATGTACTCCCCAACTTGCACGCCGGTTTGAGTGGTATGCACTTGCTGATACATATTCGAGCGACCACTTCCCGTGTGTTATCCATCTCCTGCAGCATACTCCCTCTCCGTGCTCCTCTAGTTGGACCATCTCCAAGGCAGACTGGGGGCTCTTTTCTTCCAGGGCGACCTTTCAGGATCAAACCTTCACAAGCTGCGATCGTCAGGTCGCACACCTCACGGAAGTCATTCTCGCTGCTGCTGAATATTCCATCCCTCACCCTACGTCGCGTACCGGTCCCCTGGTGGACCGCAGCATGTAGAGACGCTTTACGTGCTCGTCGACGTGCTTTACGCACCTTTAAACGCCACCCTACAGTGGCGAATTGTATTAATTATAAACGATTACGTGCTCAGTGTCGTCGTATTATTAACGAAAGTAAGAAAGCCAGCTGGGCTGCTTTCACAAGCACCTTAAACAGTTTTATTCCTTCTGTTGTCTGGGGTAGCCTGCGCCGGCTATCTGGCACTAAGGTCCACTCCCCAGTTTCTGGCTTGAAGGTCGCGAATGAAGTCCTTGTGGCCCCTGAGGCTGTCTCCAATGCCTTCGGCCGCTTTTTCGCAGAGGTTTCGAGCTCCGCTCATTACCACCCTGCCTTCCTCCCCCGCAAACAGGCAGAGGAGGCTAGGCCACCTGACTTCCGCTCCTCGAATTGTGAAAGTTATAATACCCCATTCACCATGCGGGAACTCGAAACCGCACTTGGCCGATCACGGTCCTCCGCTCCAGGGCCTGATTCTATTCCTATTCAGATGCTGAAGAACCTTTCTCCTGCGGGTCAAGGTTTTCTTCTTCGTACATACAATCGCATCTGGATTAAGGGACATGTTCCCGCATGCTGGCGCGAGTCTATTGTTGTCCCGATTCCTAAGCCGGGGAAGGACAAGCACTAGCCTTCCAGTTATCGACCTATCTCGCTTACCAGCTGTGTCTGTAAAGTGATGGAGCGAATGGTTAACTCTCGATTGGTTTGGCTGCTCGAGTCTCGACGCCTACTTACCAATGTACAATGTGGATTTCGTAGGCGCCGCTCTGCTGTTGACCATCTGGTTACCTTGTCGACCTTCATTATGAATAACTTCTTGCGGAAGCGCCCGACCGCGGCTGTGTTCTTTGATTTGGAGAAGGCTTACGACACCTGTTGGAGGGCGGGCATTCTCAGCACCATGCATACATGGGGCCTTCGCGGTCGCCTTCCTCTTTTTATTCGTTCCTTTTTAATGGATCGACAGTTCAGGGTACGTGTGGGTTCTGTCCTGTCCGACACCTTTCGCCAGGAGATTGGGGTGCCACAGGGCTCAGTTTTGAGCGTCGCTCTCTTCGCCATAGCGATCAATCCAATAATGGATTGCCTCCCAGCTGATGTATCAGGCTCCCTTTTCGTGGACGATTTTACCATCTATTGCAGCGCGCAGTGTACACGTGTCCTGGAGCGCTGTCTTCAGCGTTCTCTTGACCGTCTTTACTCCTGGAGTGTCGCCAATGGCTTCCGTTTTTCTGCCGAGAAGACGGTCTGTATTAAATTCTTGCGCTACAAAGAGTTTCTCCCACCGTCCTTACGACTCGGTCCCGTTGCTCTCCCAATTGTGGAGACAACCAAATTTTTAGGCCTTACCTTTGACAGGAAACTTAGCTGGTCTCCACATGTCATATGTGGCCGCCCGTTGTACCCGTTCTTTAAATGTCCTCCGTGTTCTCAGTGGTATGTCGTGGGGAGCGGATCGAACCGTCCTACTTCGTCTATATCGGTCGATCGTCCGCTCCAAGCTGGATTATGGGAGCTTCGTATACTCCTCTGCACGGCCATCCATCTTACGCCGCCTCAACTCCATACAACATCGGGTTTACGACTTGCGATCGGAGCATTTTATACCAGTCCCGTAGAGAGTCTTCATGCTGACGCTGGCGAATTGCCACTCACCTACCGGCGCGATATACTGCTTTGTCGGTATGCCTGTCGGCTACTGTCAATGCCCGACCATCCGTCTTATCGTCCCTTTTTTTGACGACTCTCTTGACCGTCAATACGGGTTGTATGTCTCTGCCCTGCTACCCCCTGGAGTTCGCTTTCGTCGCCTCCTTCAACACCTTAATTTTTCACTCCCTGCAACCTTTCGAGTGGGCGAGAGCCGCACGCCACCTTGGCTCCAGGCTCAGGTCCGCGTTCACCTTGACCTCAGCTCGCTCCCAAAAGAGGTCACCCCCGGTTCGGTCTACCACTCCCGTTTTTTGGAACTTCGTTCGAAGTTCATCGACGTGACTTTCATTTATACAGATGGCTCTAAGACTAATGACGGGGTCGGGTGTTCCTTTATTGTCGGGGCACAAAGTTTCAAATACCGGCTCCATGGCCATTGTTCGGTCTTCAAAGCTGAGCTCTTTGCCCTCTACCAGGCTGTTCTTTACATCTGCCGCCACCGACATTCTGCTTATGTCATCTGCTCAGATTCCCTGAGCGCCATCCAGAGCCTCAGTGATCCGTGCCCGGTTCACCCTTTCGTACACCGGATCCAACGCTCTCTTCAGCAGCTGGTGGACGTCGGTTCTCCGGTTAGCTTTATGTGGGTTCCTGGCCATGTCGGTATCCCTGGGAACGAAGCTGCAGATGCCGCGGCCAAGGCTGCGGTCCTCCAGCCTCGGACAGCTTCTTGTTGTGTCCCTTCGTCCGATTTTAGCGGGGTCATTTGTCGGCGCATCTTATCGCTGTGGCATGCCGATTGGGCTGCACTTACCGACAACAAGCTTCGGGCCTTAAAACCTCTTCCCGTGGCTTGGACGTCGTCCTCACGCCCTTCTCGGCGGGAGGAGGTCGTTTTAGCCCGGTTAAGAATTGGACACTGCCGGTTCAGCCATCGCCATCTGCTGACGGCTGCGCCGGCGCCGTTCTGCCCATGTGGGCACTTGCTGACGGTTAGACACATTTTAATGTCCTGTCCATATTTTAACACACTGCGTGTAGATCTTAACCTGCCAAGTACTTTCGATGCCATTTTAGCGGATGACCCACGAGCAGCTGCTCGTGTTCTTTGTTTTATCAATTTGACAAACCTCGCTAAGGACATTTGATGATGTTGTTTTTTAATCCTATGCCTGTCAGTCTGTCTTTTATCGTGTTTCCCATTTAGTTGTTGTTGTCAACTTGTGCCTCGCGGTGCATTCTTAGAGTAGTCAGGGCGCTAATGACCATTGAAGTTGTGCGCCCTAAAACCACAAAAAAAAAAAAAAAAAAAAAAAAAAAAAAAAAAAAAAACAACCCAACCTCCATGTTCTGAGTGGTGCCTCCTGGGGAGTGGACTGAGTGGTCCTCCTCCACCTATATCGCGCCTTAGTGCGCTCGAAATTGGCCTATGGAAGTATAGTTTACTCCTCTGCATAGCCGTCTATTCTTCAGTGAGTAGACTCTGTCCACCACTGTGGACTGCATTTAGCGTTTGGAGATTTTTACATCAGCCCCATGGGGAGCTTTTATGCTGAGACTGCTGTCCATTTGGAGAGCTGTCCTTCTGAGTCATTACACTAGTCATGTCTTCCATGTCTGCTCATCTGACCCAAGCCGTTTTGACTCCTCCTTGGATTTAAGGTATGCAGGCCACCCTTCCTCTCTACTACCACCGGGCGGGCATGTGAGGCGTGTGGCCAGTGTAGTGGAGAGACGCTGTAGTGTGTGGTCTGTTCTTAACTTGGAAAAGCCACAAGTTGTTTGGCGAAATTGTTTCTACAAGAGTTTGTTCTTACTGATGACTCAGAAGTGAATCGAATTATCTTTGAGGTTCCATTAGCTCGAACTTAGCACACCTGAAACAAGATTTATCCTCCAGTAAAACTGCTTGCTGCCTCGCTTCTCCACAGCTACCCCGTTATTGCCCAGGCCCATAGAACTTTGAATTCTTCCTGTGGTGTAACTTACACCAAGCTGCTCGAAGGTATAACCGAGGCTGAAATCCAATCTTAAATCTCTGGTCAGGGTGTCATTGCCATCCATCATATAATGAAAAAGGTAGATCACTCCTTAAGTCCCACCCACTCTCTCTTTCTCACCTTTGATAGAATGGTGCGTCTGTCAAAGATCGAAGCAGGCTATGAAATTACCACAGTCCAGCCACACATTCCGAAACCAACGCGCTGCTACAAGTGTCATCATTTCAGCCACACTGGAAAGTCTCGTCACCACCCAGCCAAATGTATAACTTGTAGCAGAGATGCACACAAGGGCGATTGTCCGCCACCTCCTTCTCCTCACTGTAGCAATTGCAATGGTGGCCATGACACCTCGTCTTGGGATTGTCCCATGTATCTTGATGAGCGGGCTGTCAAGCTCACAAATTACTGGTTAGTCAGAAACCATGTGTCTGGCACCTAAAGTTCTGTTCTTGTTACCCCTCGCTCAATGAAGGATATGGCCATGCAGACATGTGACCTCAAGTTCAGCACTGAGGTTGTGAAATCGCACAGTGTCAAGGTAGCATTGCCATCTCTTCGTCCCACACTGCAACCACCTGTCACACTCTCGCCTCAAGGGGTGAAGCCACCAGCTGCACAACCAGTAGGCAGGAAAGGACAGGAGTAGTACTCCCATGAAGACTTCCTCCATCCCTCCAGCCAACCACCACCCCAGTCTTCCTCTAACCAGGAAGGGCTGAAATCCACCAAAGGCAGGCAGGCTGCACCAAAATCTCACTCACGTGCCCCACCACCTTTTCCATTCCACCACAGAATGGAGTTCCGTTCTACCTATGATCCCTACACCATTTCAATTTACACTTCTGCTTACAAAAACCCTAAGTATGAACCACCTACAATAGAATGACAACATATACATACATAATTGACCTAATTAATTACAGTTGAACTTGAAATATTACATAATTATTTACAAAATATGTTTTAGTACATTCATTCCACCTATGTCAAAGAGGTTATTTTAAATAGATAAACTACACTTAACAAAAGCTTACTCTCATTATAGTATTTTCTTAATTTTTCAGAATTACTATGGGACAAAAAAAAATTTAAAATATACAGATTAATTGCTGTATTATATTTACAATAGCATTACAGTTTCTTCCATACATTTGTCATGATCCACATTTTTACTTCAAATTTATACAGATTTTTTCATAATTAAAGTGAACAGTGATATGTGTAAAAATATACTCTTGGAATAAAAAATTTGTACACCCTTTCAGAGGTTTCCAATTCACTCAAGATTTATTGTTGCAACAATGCATATGGAGTACATGAAATGACTAAATTTATGGGTTGGTAGCAGAAGTGGTACTGAGGTATCAGACACCGGCCCATGCCAAAATGTCCATTTTAGTATCAGCTGTGGTCTAGACATGTGGCAATGCGGATACTGACTCTGGCATCCAGTCCATTGTACAGATGGCAAATATTGTACTGAGATACACTATGCTACACCTGCCAGACCTGTTCTTGTAGTTATGTAAGAGCTGTTGGGACAGGAAATGACTCTTGATATTTGTCAACAATCATCTCCTGCTCAGCTCCATTGGGGACAAGTGTGGAGAAAGTGCTGGCCAGAGAAGAATCTGCATGTCTTTCAGAACATGTTGAGTTCCACGAGCACTGTGTGGGCTTGTGTTATCCTATTGTGATGACACATTAATTTCCTGCTGCAAGAATGGTAAAAAACTGGGCTAACAACATTCTGCCCAGACAGAGCAATGGCTCATGTCCCTTTCATAAATGCAAAGATAAATGATAGTTGTAGCCTATAGCAACCCCGACCATAAGACCGGTGGTGAAACCAGTGTGCCTTGAATAAAATGACTTAGAGACATCACTCACCAGTACATGTCATACACGCAAATGAGCATCACTTGCTCACAGGCAGAATCTGCTTTCATTGTTGAAGTCTATGACGCACCATTCTGTCTTCCAAATGATCCTCTGATAGCATGAATAGTGCAAGTGGACGCTGTGCTGTGGGTGGAAGATAGGCTAGCCCCACTACTAATAACCAGTTTGCAACAGTTCATGTTGACATGTGTTGGCTCGCAAGCAGTCTTATCTGTGGTGTGGTAGCTGTACGACCTGCCACTGTTGCCCTTACCATGTGTCTGTCTAGACAGATGTCTGTGCTGTGTGCAAGTCCAGGATCTCTTTCATGTGAGTGACAGAGTGAGTGGTGCAATGGTTAGTGTACTGGACTCACATTCAGGAGATGATGGTTCAAATCTGCATCCAGCCATCCTGATTTAGGTTTTCTGTGATTGCCCTAAAACACTTCAGGCAAATGTTGGGTATGGCTGATTTTCTTCCCCATCATTGCGTAATCCAGTGGGACCGATGACCTCGTTGTTTGGTACCTTCCCCCAAACCAATCAAACAACCAACCATGCAATGAGTGTGACAATATTCACATGACCACTGACAGTTGTATGTTGCATAACTGACACAACTCATCCAGGCAGTCTCCTTTTCATGAAATGCAACACACGAAGGCTCTGTAGTCAGATGTGCTTGACAAGTAAACTTACTGCACTTCGTAGAAACCTTCATCATGGAGTTACCTTGATTTTCCTTCCACACACACAATAATGCCCATTCTTCAGCTTCACTGGTGTCTCAATGACAGCTTCTGAATGGAGTTTCCTTTCTAAAAAATTAGGACATCTGTCCTCGGTGATATGATTTTCTGTTTATTTTGCAAAGTGTTCATTTGTCAATGCAAATGCTAAATTATTCAGAAAATCACATCAAATTTTTACGGTTCCTTTTGGTTTTGAAAGTGAATATAAAATTTGCCAATTTATCCCAGATATTTTAGCATACTATAAAATAACACCATAGGCCAACTCTTTCTGATTTTGGAAACAGAATAACCTGTAATCATTTTATCTACAGTATACACTACTCCTTCAGTGTGAATGTAATCAATAATGATAATTGGCTTCCATGTTTTGGGGACGGGAGTATCAGCAAACAATTACTTTTCGTTGGGTACAAATAAGAAATTTATTAGCTTGGAAGCAAAATTTTGAAACTCCACAGGTTGGTCTCTTAGATGCAAAATTCAGGAGGTATCTCCCTTTCTTTCTTGTGAGGAGTCCCTACAATGGTCACTTTTCTCTCCAAAATGTCTTCCACTACTGCCAGCTTGTGTACCAATTGTCAATGATGACATTTCTGTGTGTACCTTTGATGTCACTGACAAGCCTTTCTACAATTGTTGCTGGGCTGTTTGTTACTAGAAATGGTCCATCTAGCTGCTTTCCTACATATACTTCAATATTACTGGTATAAAGCTTTTTTCAGTCACTCATGGCACATATCTTAATTGAATATTTTGTTGGTTTGTGTGGTATACGTAGGGTCCAGGAGTAGCGGCCTCTAAACAGAGTCAACATTTCATCAATTGTCACATAATCAGTAGGAATATAGAATCACTTCAGGTTGACTGCAAAGGAATGTGGACACTTTCTGACATCACTTATGCTCTCAAGTTTTTTCCTTTCATTTGGAGTGGAAATGTCAGCAAATCTCATACAATGTATTACAAGCAGAAATCTATTGTAGCTCATTATGGCATTAAGGATATTCATACGTGTACTGCCTGACTCCCGAAATTCTTTTATATTTACATGCTGACCTTTCTCTATACCTGTCAAACGCAAAATGCCAAATAGTGCCATAATTTCATGCCTATCCATGACTATACAATCTCTTGTACATTTTTAGTTTGTTTCAAGGTTGTCAGTATATTTGGTCGTAAGGGATACTATCATGTCTGCAATATTAGTGCCAAAAAGCTTTAAAAACACACAAATTTCATTAGAGAAATCTTTTTAATAGCTTGTGAAACTGGGTAGAAAAAAAACTTCTCTCATCAGAACAGTTGCATTTTTCAGACAAGTATCTGTTCCAGGTATTAGTTATTAAGAACCAAATACGGGGTAATGCAACTGTCATTCATCTTTAGTATTTAAAATGTCTACAGCCTTGTACGTGTACTGTTTGGCTGATCTGCGTGTAGGAGATGTGATAAAATAACATTGTTCTCCTTATTATTTGAGGTCATAGTGTCAATGGAGTTATTAGCTCTTCAGTTTGATTGGGGATATGGATTAACAACAAGGGATTACTTCAGTCAAGGAGACACATATTTTTGCAACTGAACAACGATAATTTATGTTAAACTTTCTACCCCTCCATAATTCTGGAGGGTTGCCGTTTGGTATCTTGCAGAAGTGAAGGTACGGAAAGCCACCTAAGATACACATCATAGATATGACAGACCATTAGGACTTCACAACTCTGTCAAATATGCATAAGTTCAGATGTCATTGGTTGCAAGTTTGCACATACCATCTTGTGCTGAATGAACTGATACTGCATAGGATGAAAAAATAAGACTTACTGGCAGTGCATTATCAAATATGCTTGTAGAAGTGTTAGATTGGGTCAGCTGGCAGCATATGATTTTTTTCTAGTGGAAATTAGTTTGTTATGATTGCTTCTCATTAAACTTGAGTAATAAACCCATTGTAATTTCCACTGGATGTTAGTGTGCAAGGTTCCCAATGTCTGGAAAGAGGGGTCATGCTAGAGACCAGGCAGTATCAGTACTTGATAGTGTGTGCTTGGATAAGCCAATAAAACTGGCATTCATGCAAGGTTCATAATTGAGACAATTCACGTGCTTGAAAAACAAGAGAAAAATTATTCCAGAAAACTTAAGCATTGATTGGCAATCCCTCAGTACAGGTATGGAGATCCCAGTTTCCACAACTTGTATGTGAAGTGGACAATCTCCTCTCCACTACTGTGGCCAATATAATAAGAAGAGATCCAAAGTTATGGCAATCTGCTGGAGCAATGCTGTTGTCTCACCTAACTCAAATCTTCTAATTTTTTCACCAAAATAGAGATGAGTCAGTCCACCAATGAAATCAAAATGACACAGCAGACTTTACACACCTATGTATGCAGATAATGAGCTCAGGTAACTTCTCATAAACTCACATTGTGTGGAAGTTTCTGGATTGAACTATGTTATTTAGATGTGCAAGCCCTGGATAGAAATTTGCCCTTAGTTGTTTCATTGATATATGTCCATACTGATGTGTTCTTGGCAGCATTAATTGAATGATTCTCATAAACAGTGATGACCAAATTATCTGAATAGGCCGGAAGTTGAAGCTTAAAATTTTAATGAAATCTGTTGTCCATAGCATTTGTGTGTGTCAGGTGATCAAATGATGGAGCAGAGTAATAAATGAACAGGAGATATGTTGGCAATATTGAGGTATCAAATAAGATCATGGGGTAACCTTACCAGTCTGTGGAACTAGCGTAGACACCACCCTATTCCTTAAATTTTTGTCAAAATTACACCATTCCCACATGCAAGAACAAAAAAAAGCTATCTTGATTTAGTTTACAATTTAATATTTAGTTGCTGTATATAATTTTAAGGGTTTTGAACATCAAAGAAAAGTTTTGTTGACGTAATGAAACATTTTTGAAAATGCAACACTTTGTCATCACCGACCACCATAGTTTGTTGTCGTAACATCAGATACAGGGAAGACATGCATCATAGGTCAGTCTGCACTTCCCAAGCGATTGGAAGCAAATGCAGAAAGACAAACTTTGAGTGACAGCAGGGTTGATTGCTTTGATCAGCACCAAATGGTCACAGGGCATATATGAGAGCACAGGTTTTGGAATTCTGAAGGCTACTAGCTGCAGGAAATTCTAGGAGCTCATCTACCTGAATAACACAATTTGCATTCAGACTTATTATTACACTGAAGAGTAATTGTAAACCTTAAAAAAAGGGAAGGATGCAACTGGCTGTATGACAGAAGACAGTGTTCCTGCCTGCAGGGTTACAGTGAATGACTGTATCACACTTACAGCACTGTAAAGTGCAAACTTCAACAAGGGCACCACTCCAAATGAGAAAATGTATTATTTGAAGCTTATCTGAAGATTTTGGTAGGGAGCACACAGCATGTTACATGAGATGGAGAGTTATCTTCAGATATAGAAGTAATGTTGGGTCTGCCTCAGGAAAGTGTGTTGGGAATCCTGCTTTTCATGTTGTGTATTAATGACTTCTTTCAAATGATGCAGTTACATATAATGAAGTACTACATGAGAGAAGCTCAATAAATACTCAGTCAGACCTCGATAAGATTCCTACGTATTGCAGAGACTGGCCACTCGCTCTTAATGTTCCGAAATGGAAAGTTTTGCACTCCACAAAATGAAAGAATCGAATTTCCTTAGACTATTATATCAGTGAGTCGCTGGGAACTGAATGAGAACATAGGTTCAGTCATGGGTAAAGCAAATGGTAGACTTCACTTTATTGGTAGAATACTGGAGAAGTGCAATCAATCTACAAAAATGATTGCTTACAAATCACTCATGTGACCCATCCAAGAATATTACTCAAGCGTGTGGGTCTGGTACCAGATAAAACTAACAGGGAATATTCATCATATACAGAGAACGGCAGCATGAGCTGTCACCAATTTGTTTAATCTGTGTGAGAGTTTCACAGAGATACTGAAGGAAACGAACTGGAAGATTCTTGAAGGTGGACGTAAACAATCCCTAGAACAACTGTTAACAAATTTTTAACAACAAGCTTTAAATGATTACTGCAGTGATATGCTACAACCACTTACATATCACACACATACGGATTGTGAGAATAAGATTAGAATAATTACTGCATGCACAGAGGCATTCATTCAGTTATTCTTCCCATGCTGCATACACGAATGGAAAAGGAAGAAACACTAACCAGTAGAATGTGACAAACCCTCTGACCCTCTGCCATGTGCATCATGGTAGTTTGCAGAGTACAGATTTGGTTTTAGATGTAGAAGTAGAGGCTGGCTATGAATGACAAGGAGTTGGGGCCCCAATGGTCAGATTGAGAACTTGCCCTGAATAAAAAAATGCAAGTTTTTAAGGGATAGTGGTAGCACACTATTTCTCCTTACCTTTAGTTGGCCAACCAATCCACTGATACCACATGCATTGTGCGTTGTGGATTTGTACTTCCCTGGTGTCTCTGGCTAACAAGTTTGTATCCTTTCTCTTCTCCTACTGTGTAGGTGGTGGGGATCTGGCCATTAAATTAACTCCAAGTTATGTAGCAACGAAAGCTGAAGGTCACTGCCCTTCCTATTGCTACTAGCAGCAACCATGCTCTGTGTCACTTGGCACTACCCTGAGGCATCTCGTGAGTGGGCAGTGATGTCGCAGCACTGTTACTCCTTTCTCATCAGATTCTAACCTGTGTAAACAAACTAAATTGCAGTTAGCATAGGCAGCAGGCTTGATACTTGCCCACGATAAGATACTTTGTGTGTTTGTGGGCAGGTAAGTGGGTGGGTGTGTGGGCGGACATCTTCTAAAGTGACACCATTCAGCAGCATCTAGGCAGTGGATGGATTTGCCATTTAATTTCCTGAAGTGAACATTCTACCCTGGGACAGTTAGAGAGAGTGCCTGCTATTTGGAGAACTCTAGGAATACTATTTACCTCTGTTATTCTAAATACTGTCACTCTGCCTGCTATCTGCTTTGTGTGCCTGATTTCCTATCCTCTAGTTCCAAAGCTGACTTCCAATAGCCTTCAGCTTAACAATGTACCTGTCAATATGTGACATACAATAATTTTTATGGTATTCTCCTGAATTGTGATATCTATTCCAAATCTGTCACATAGAGGTGAACCTTTATCTTTTGGGATTCTGTCATTCAGTACATAAAATGTCATTAATGACTTCAGTAGAGTAACCATTAGTGACTTTGCATAAAACACACTTCAAGGACTGAACTGTTCATCATGAAAATAGGCATTATGTCATTCTTACATCCTGCCTTGCTCAACCAGTTAGACTAAAGTTTGACCTAACATTAATAAACTGCAATACTGAGGTAACTCTTTTGATTATTTATGAAGAAAATGGTACAGAAATTTCTTCATTTCAGTCCATTGCATAGCACAAAACCGCTATCTGTGAAATGACTCCACAACAACTTTCACAGATGTGACATTGAAGAAAAAGCCTCTGGTCATGGTTAAGAGAATGGTGTATTTGTATCAACACAAACCTGAATATTTTTTACACACATATTTTGTCACAGCTACAAAAAAAAAGAAAAGAGTTTGAACTGAAAACATTTTAAGTCTTTTACATGCAAGATTTTTGTGATCTCTCAAATTGTGTGATGAATATATTGAATCTGAAAAAGATCGTACTCGTGGGAGCTTGTCGTAATGTTGGGAGTCATGTTGTTCATTATGGCACCCATCATTGCTTGCTACTGTTGTAGTATCCTCTGTTTATGACTGATTTCTTGTTCCACCTCCTTCATTTGAAATACAAGAACATTGATGAAATTGGGTTGTGAGTCTGATGGCATGGGGGATCTGGCACCCCTGGCGTCGTCATGGGGTAGCATTCTCCTGAGGTCACTTGTTTTATTTCTCTTTAATTACTTTAAAGTACTGGAGCACTAGAGGTATTACCTGCTGTGGCAATAGGATCTGACAAGGAGCCAGCAGCTGTGGGACCTGTTGTCCATATCTCATTTGTCTATTGGCATTTGTCAGGTTACTGTGCAACCTAATGCTTTTGTTCATAGGAACAAAATTGTAAAGTGAAAATAAGCAAATGAAACTACAGTAGTTTCTGTGTTCTCCAGTGGTTTTATAGTAACAAACTACATACTGAGTGTCTATGAAATGCTGTTAGTTTATGGGCAATACCAAGTGGGCTGTGGCATGAATGGGAGTTCAGATTGAGGAGTGAAGCATGCAAGATAATTGGTGAGGTTATGCAAAACCACTTTGCCATCTTATTAACTATAGTGGTTAGCACATCTGCCTAATAAGCAGGAGGCCTGGGTTCAAATCCTGCCTTTTATATTTTTCATTCTTTTCAGTCTCTATGTATATGTAATTGGTGTTTGAGGCCTCTGGAACTACATGGTTCCACTCAAGTAAATTATGTTGCTTTAGTGTTTCCACTACTAATGTAGGTGTCTGGTTGTGTAACCTGGCATTGTGCTCTAAAGAAATATTAGAACCGCAAGGGAAAGTCAATGATTAAATTGCAAAACACCAATAAATGTCAAATATTAAACCGGATGATATGGTATCAGGCTATTAGGACTGGGATGTACTGACAACTACAGAGACTAATATTATAGATAGTGTAATAAATGTAATTTGAAATAGCAGTGCAGTCAGAAGAAGCAGAGCATGCACAGGCAGCATTGAACATGCACCAATGTCTTTGTGCTGTGTGCCACAACATTGACAGGAAAAATTAACTTGTAATAATTACTGCTGAATTGCTATTCAGTACCAAAAATCAGTATTCAGAATGAATACACATTACCAAGTTCCAAACCGATGTACTGAACGCTTCAGCACACAGATGACACATCATACGCTGAAGCTGTTAATACATTACCCAGGCAAGAACAGTGACCAAAAGACGGCGACAATACGTCCTCGACCTGCTCCCTCCTCAACTATCTTGTCAATGATATCCTTCAACCACAGTTAGTGCATGCCTGACCACCATTCCAAATTTCATATGGATTTTCAAATATTGCAAATGTGAAGAACACAGTTGTTCATGTGGTAGTAACTGAACACCATTTCTTTGTAGGTACATATTGTTACATTTTATATTCTGCATGAACTGAAAATGTGATAGCTGCTCTATAGATCATTTTTACTCTTCTCTTGTTTTATTCGTTTATCTTTCTTGTAAATGTTAATCCACAAATTTCTGATTGAATGAATACAAAAGCAAAAACATTTTAAATTTGGTAAATAATGGAGGTACTGCCAGTGACCTGCACACGGTAGTGACACAGTTCAACACCATAGAGATGGGAAATAAATGCTGCTACTTCTTCCAGGTTTCAAAATGAGAGGAGGTGAGAGCTAAACTTTTTGTTTTACATTTGTTAATTAGGCTCCCACACTTCATTGTTTGGGGAGGGGGGGGGTTGTGATTGTGAATGCAATTGACGTAAATTGTTCAGCCACTTTTTGAAAGCTCCTATTCTTCTACTATCATTGAGCACAATTTTTTTCTTTTTTTTTTTTGTACAACACAAAAATAATGCTTGCATTATAAGCATTGTCTGCATCAGGATCACCATATTTTTATTATTCCTCTTAAGAATTTCAACCACCACCTGCTCCCATCTGATATTACATAAAAAAATTTCTGTAAGATGCTCACCTCCTAAATCTCTCTCAACATGAATTATCACTTGGTTTTGCTGAGATATTACTTTTGTTGTACTGGTATGCACTGAATTTAAAAATCACACCATTCAAATGCTAACTCTCAATGGGTTCGGTCTGCTGGTTAGTAGTTACCAATTTAGTAAGAATCAAATTGTTTTATTGTGTGTAACAATATGACATCCCAGTAACAGCAGAACTTTGCCGTGGAAAGTGCATCTCTTGCAGTACCTATGTACTACCTCTGTGAGTGAGTACACTAATTGTGAATGCTACAGTAAAATTTTCAATGACTCAGTTACCCTCATACATCTCTGCACCAAGGGAAAAATAAACGAAATCGGAACCAATGTAGAAATTTTGCTTAAATCAGGACGATGAAGTATCAGTGCCTCACGCAGCTGGTTTTTAATTAACTTAAATGCTTCTTGATACTCCTTATTCCATTTCCAAATGGAGATAGACTTGTGAAGATAAACAAGTTTGAGGTTGAAAACTGTGATAGAAATTGCATGTACTGTGTGACTTTCAGTTGTCTACAGTATTTTGGTGCAGGAAAATTTTTCTATGGTTCTATTTTTGTCAGATCAGATTTGATTCTGCACAAAGAAACGTGCCCAGGAAATTGTTTTGTGACTTGATGAATTCTTCTTTATCCATCTTTAATGTGACTCCTGCTCCACTAAATGCTTAAATTACATAGCATAGAATGTCTAAATGTTCTCCTTAAAGGCAGCACTAATTAGAATATCACCTACATAATGGTGAGTGTGTTAAAAGTTCTTCTCTTGGAACTTCTGTAAGTTCTATTATAAAGGCTGCTGATGATCCTGACAGACCAAAGGGTATTAATTTAAACAGGTAACATCTTCCATTCAACAGAAAGCCTGTATTTTTCCAGCTATACTTTCATTTTCCAGTTGGTCTCGTTTTACAGTAAACCACATCACTGCACCATAAGCATCAGTTAGTAAATGCACACTGCCATCCCTTTTTTGCTACAGTGTGAATTGGATTAGAACATTCACTATCTGAGTGTTAAATTACCTGATTCTCCAACTTACCCTTAATTACTTTATTAACTACTGCTTTCTAGGGCAAGGGTACTGGATAAAATACGCTATGGAATGACTCATGATTCTTAACTATAGTTTTACAAGTGCAACATCTGATCAGACAAGGTGTTTTTAAAACAGATAAACACAACACCTTAATATTTCCACCTGTTTCTTCCATTTAGCTACAGGCACGTCCACTCACGTTTGAATCATGCTGTGAGTATTAGTCAGAGCATCTTCATCAATATTATTCTCCTGGAGCTCAGTGTCTTCCTCAGACTTACTTAGTTGCAGTTCCCCCATTTGTTGAAAATGAATAAGCTCATATTTAAGATTGCAGCTCCCTAATTGTCTCCCTTGTTGAATCCTGAAACACTCTCCTCTTCTGTTCCCTCCACTAGTCAGACAGAAACGAAGTGTAGGGGAATGCATTTACAAAGCTATTCAGAACCAGTCAATATCTGTTTATTTCTCAGAATTAAGTGATCTAAAAATGAATACCTTATGATCACACATACTTTCCTGAATTCTGAATTTTAACAGTGCCTGGCCTTCAATTACACATGCTACTTTTCCGTCTCCATATTACGTGAAAATCAACACCTATTTTTTTCAGGCACTGTTTATATTGTATATGTTTCATAGATTTTTTTGTTGATATCAGGTATCCTGCACAATTTCTAAACAAATTAGAAGTATTTTGAATATTTTTGAACCTGCTTAGGGCTATTCAAAAGGATTACATATTTGATGCAACTTTTTTCCCAAATGCTTCCTCAAATTGAGGTGCCATTTAATCCAATGTTACGCATTTGAAGGAGACCAAATTTTTACCAGATATGCATGATATGATGGCTGAGGTGCTACACCTATTTAATTCCACCTATTATGTATATTACAAGGATTAAAACATTGTCTTACATTTTAACTTTTACAATTTTTATCCTAATAAAAATGATACATTTTCTATAATTAAGTTGATTCTGCAATATAGCTTATGTCTACTACCTAACTATGGACTATTGCAAGCTAAAGAAAAAAATTAGAGCAATGCTATATAACTTAAGTAAATATTTGTATCTGAAAAATACAGGTTGTGGGAAATTGTGAATGAAGATATGAGTCCAATTAAATTGTGCCTCAGAACATTCCTGAAGCATATTCTTCATCCTGCAGAATTTCTTAATCATCTAGCTCCTTCTTGGCTCTCCTTTTAGCACTCCTTGCTTCTTCGGTAACTTAAAGAGCTGAATCTTTCAGCTTCATTCACCCATTGTCTGTCACACACAAGCAATTGATCTTCCATATTAGATCCACGTTTTATGCCTAAATTTCTCATAGCTCCAACCTTCCAATCACTCCATCATTGAAACCTATCACTGCATCTAGTACACCATTTTTTAATGTATTTAGTCTTACAAAAACATTCTTGCGTAATATTTCCCGTATGCAGTGGTTGAAACTTTCATTTTTATTCCACGTGCCCCCATGAAGACATTTACTAAGCAAAACAAGGTCACTCAAATCTCTAAAAATTGGTTTCATTTTATTTTATTCATAACAGGCTCAGGAAGAGAATGCTTATAACAGTACAGGGGTATTGCAAATGATTGAAGCGATTTCACAGCTCTACAATAACTTTATTATTTGAGATATTTTCACAATGCTTTGCACGCACATACAAAAACTCACAAAGTTTTTTTAGGCATTCACAAATGTTCGATATGTGCCCCTTTAGTGATTCAGCAGACATCAAGCCGATAATCAAGTTCCTCCCATACTCGGTGCAGCATGTCCCCATCAATGAGTTCGAAAGCATCGTTGATGCCAGCTCGCAGTTCTGGCACGTTTCTTGGTAGAGGAGGTTCAAACACTGAATCTTTCACATAACCCCACAGAAAGAAATCGCATGGGGTTAAGTCAGGAGAGCGTGGAGGCCACGACATGAATTGCTGATCATGATCTCCACCACGACCGATCCATCGGTTTTCCAATCTCTTGTTTAAGAAATGCCGAACATCATGATGGAAGTGCGGTGGAGCACCATCCTGTTGAAAGATGAAGTCGGCGCTGTCGGTCTCCAGTTGTGGCATGAGCCAATTTTCCAGCATGTCCAGATATGTGTGTCCTGTAACGTTTTTTTCGCAGAAGAAAAAGGGGCCGTAAACTTTAAACCGTGAGATAGCACAAAAACACGTTAACTTTTGTTGAATTGCGAATTTGCTGCACGAATGCGTGAGGATTCTCTACCGCCCAGATTCGCACATTGTGTCTGTTCACTTCACCATTAAGAAAAAATGTTGCTTCATCACTGAAAACAAGTTTTGCACTGAACGCATCCTCTTCCATGAGCTGTTGTAACCGCGCCGAAAATTCAAAGCGTTTGACTTTGTCATCGGGTGTCAGGGCTTGTAGCAATTGTAAACGGTAAGGCTTCTGCTTTAGCCTTTTCCGTAAGATTTTCCAAACCATCGGCTGTGGTACGTTTAGCTCCCTGCTTGCTTTATTCGTCAACTTCCGCGGGCTACGCGTGAAACTTGCCCGCTCGCGTTAAACCGTTTCTTCGCTCACTGCAGGCCAACCCGCTGATTTCCCCTTACAGAGGCATCCAGAAGCTTTAAACTGCGCATACCATAGCCAAATGGAGTTAGCAGTTGGTGGATCTTTGTTGAACTTCATCCTGAAGTGTCGTTGCACTGTTATGACTGACTGACGTGAGTGCATTTCAAGCACGACATACGCTTTCTCGGCTCCTGTCGCCGTTTTGTCTCACTGTGCTCTCGAGCGCTCTGGCAGCAGAAACTTGAAGTGCGGCTTCAGCCGAACAAAACTTTGAGTTTTTCTAAGTATCTGTAGTGTGTCGTGACCATATGTCAATGAATGGAGCTACAGTGAATTTATGAAATAGCTTCAATCATTTGTAATAACCCTGTATATTTGACCACTTTCTTTTGCTTTATTGTAACCACACCAAGAATCTGTTCCTCTAGGGCAAATTCTGTGAACAGGGCGATCATCTGTGGGCAACTCATGAAAGTAGGTGGCCCATACAGCTTTTCTCGTTGCTGACACGTCTTCAGAGTCGTTATGGACTGGCCATTAGATGACCTGCACCTCTGAATGAAGGTCTATTTCAGTTTATGTCAATCTGCTTTGCCCAGCAGAGATTTTCCATCCGATCTGCATCTACATCTACATTTATACTCCGCAAGCCACCCAACAGTGTGTGGCGGAGGGCACTTTATGTGCCACTGTCATTACCTCCCTTTTCTGTTCCAGCCGCGTATGGTTCGCGGGAAGAACAACTGTCTGAAAGCCTCCATGCGCACTCGAATCTCTCTAATTTTACATTCGTGATCTCCTCGGGAGGTATAAGTAGGGGGAAGCAATATATTCGATACCTCATCCAGAAACGCACCCTCTCGAAACCTGGCGAGCAAGCTACACCGCGATGCAGAGCGCCTCTCTTGCAGAGTCTGCCACTTGAGTTTGCTAAACATCTCCGTAACGCTATCACGGTTACCAAATAACCCTGTGACGAAACGCGCCACTCTTCTTTGGATCTTCTCTCTCTCTTCCATCAACCTGATCTGGTACAGATCCCACACTGATGAGCAATACTCAAGTATAGGTCGAACGAGTGTTTTGTAAGCCACCTCCTTTGTTGATGGACAAAATTTTCTAAGGACTCTCCTGATGAGTCTCAACCTGGTACCCGCCTTACCAACAATTAATTTTATATGATCATTCCACTTCAAATCGTTCTGCACGCATACTCCCAGATATTTTACAGAAGTAACTGCTACCACTGTTTGTTCGACTATCATGTAATCATACAATAAAGGATCCTTTTTTTATGTATTCGCAATACATTTCTTTCTTATATATATATATATATATATATATATATATATATATATATATATATATATATATATAAAATAGAGGGAAACATTCCACGTGGGAAAAATATATCTAAAAAGAAAGATGATGAGACTTACCAAACAAAAGCGCTGGCAGGTCGATACACACACAATTCAGGCTTTCGCAACCAACGATTGCCTCATCAGGAAAGAGGGAAGGAGAGGGAAAGACGAAAGGATTTGGGTTTTAAGGGAGAGGGTAAGGAGTCATTCCAATCCCGGGAGCGGAAAGACTTACCTTAGGGGGAAAAAAGGACAGGTATACACTCGCGCGCGCTCGCGCGCGCGCGCACACACACACACACACACACACACACACACACACACACACACCCATCCGCATATACACAGACACAGACATTTGTAAAGGCCAAATGTCTGCTTGTGTCTGTGTATATATGTGTGTGTGTGTGTGTGTGTGTGTGTGTGTGTTTGTGTGTAAAAGTAATGGTCCCATAACACTCCCCTGTGGCGCGCCAAAGGTTACTTTAACGTCTGTAGACGTCTCTCCATTGAGAAAAACATGCTGTGTTCTGTTTGCTAAAAATTCTTCAATACAGCCACACAGCGGGTCTGATATTCCGTAGGCTCTTGCTTTATCAGGCGACAGTGCGGAACTGTATCGAATGCCTTCCGGAAGCCAAGGAAAATAGCATCTACCTGGGAGCCTGTATCTAATATTTTCTGGGTCTCATGAACAAATAAAGTGAATTGGGTCTCACACGATCGCTGTTTCCGGAATCCATGTTGATTCCTACAGAGTAGATTCTGGGTTTCCAAAAACGACATGATACTCGAGCAAGAAACATGTTCCAAAATTCTACTACAGATCGAGGTCAGATATAGGTCTATAGTTTTGCGCATCTGCTCGACGACGGTTCTTGAAGACTGGGACTACCTGTGCTCTTTCCCAATCATTTGGAACCTTCCGTTCCTCTAGAGACTTGCGGTACATGGCTGTTAGAAGGGGGGCAAGTTCTTTTGCGTTCTCTGTGTGAATCGAACTGGTATCCTGTCAGGTCCAGTGGACTTTCCTCTGTTGAGTGATTCCAGTTGCTTTTCTATTCCTTGGACACTTATTTCGATGTCAGCCATTTTTTCGTTTGTGTGAGGATTTAGAGAAGGAACTGCAGTGCGGTCTTCCTCTGTGAAACAGCTTTGGAAAAAGGTGTTTAGTATTTCATCTTTACGCGTGTCATCCTCTGTTTCAATGCCATCATCATCCCGGAGTGTCTGGATATGCTGTTTTGAGCCACTTACTGATTTAACGTAAGACCAGAACTTCTTAGGATTTTCTGTAAAGTCGGTACATAGAATTTTACTTTCGAATTCACTGAACGCTTCACGCATAGCCCTCCTTACGCTAACTTTGACATCATTTAGCTTCTGTTTATCTCAGAGGTTTTGGCTGCGTTTAAACTTGGAGTGAAGCTCTCTTTGCTTTCGCAGTAGTTTCCCAACTTTGTTGTTGAACCACGGTGGGTTTTTCCTGTCCCTCGCAGTTTTACTCGGCACGTACCTGTCTAAAACGCATTTTACGATTGCCTTGAACTTTTTCCATAAACACTCAACATTATCAGTGTCAGAACAGAAATTTTCGTTTTGATGTGTTAGGTAGTCTGAAATCTGCCTTCTATTACTCTTGCTAAACAGATAAACCTTCCTCCCTTTTTTTATATTCCTATTAACTTCCATATTCAGGGATGCTGCAACGGCCTTATGATCACTGATTCCCTGTTCTGCACTTACAGAGTCAAAAAGTTCGGGTCTGTTTGTTATCAATAGGTCCAAGATGTTATCTCCACGAGTCAGTTCTCTGTTTAATTGCTCGAGGTAATTTTCGGATAGTGTGCTCAGTATAATGTCACTCGGTGCTCTGTCCCTACCACCCATCCTAAACATCTGAGTGTCCCAGTCTATATCTGGTAAATTGAAATCTTCACCTAAGACTATAACATGCTGAGAAAATTTATGTGAAATATATTCCAAATTTCCTCTCATTTGTTCTGCCACTAGTGCTGCTGAGTCGGGAGGTCGGTATAAGGAGCCAATTATTAACCTAGCTCAGTTGTTGAGTGTAACCTCCACCCATAATAATTCACAGGAACTATCCACTTCTACTTCACTACAGGATAAACTACTACTAACAGCGACAAACACGCCATCACCGGTCGCATGCAATCTATCCTTTCTAAACATTGCCTGTGCCTTTGTAAAAATTTTGGCAGAATTTATCTCTGGCTTCAGCCAGCTTTCTGTACCTATAAGGATTTCAGCTTTGGTGCTTTCTATCAGCACTTGAAGTTCCGGTACTTTACCAATGCAGCTTCGACAGTTTACAATTACAATACCGATTACTGCTTGGTCCCCGCATTTCCTGACTTTTCCCCGCACCCTTTGAGGCTGTTTCCCTTTCTGTACTTGCCCGAGGCCATCTAACCTAAAAAACCACCCAGTCCACGCCACACAACCCGTGCTACCTGTGTAGCCACTTGCTGCATGTAGTGGACTCCTGACCTATCCAGAGGAACCCGAAACCCCACCACCCTATGGCGCAAGTCGAGGAATCTGCAGCCCGCACGGTCGCAGAACCGTCTGTCTCTGATTCAGACCCTCCACTCGGCTCTGTACCAAAGGTTCAGTCAGTCCTGTCGACGATGCTGCAGATGGTGAGCTCTGCTTTAATCATGCTAGCGAGACTGGCAGACTTCACCAAATCAGATAACCGTCGGAAGCCAGAGAGGATTTCCTCTGATCCATAGTGACACACATCATTTGTGCCGACATGAGCGACCACCTGCAGATGGGTGCACCCTGTACCCTTCATGGCATCCAGAAGGACCCTTCCCACATCTGGAATGACACCCCCGGTATGCACATGGAGTGCACATTGGTTTTCTTCCCCTCTCTTGCTGCCATATCCCTAAGGAGTCCCCATTACGCGCCTGATGTTGGAGCTCCCAACTACCAGTAAACCCACCCTCTGCGACCGCCCAGATCTTGCAGACTGAGGGGCAACCTCTGGAACAGGACAAGCAACCATGTCTGTCTGAAGATCAGTATCAGCCTGAGACAGCGCCTGAAACCGGTTCGTCAGACAAACTGGAGAGGCCTTCCGTTCAGCCCTCCAGAATGTCTTTCGCCCCCTGCCACACATCGAGACGACCTCCCACTCTAGTGCGGGTGAGGGATCAGCCTCAATGTGGGCAGTTTCACGGGCAGCCACAGCCGTAGTCCGATCGGGGGATGCGTGGGACGAACTGGCCATCCCCGACAAACCCCCATCCGGACCCCCACAGTGATGCACATTGGCAACAGCCTCAAGCTGTGTGAGCGAAGCCAACACTGCCTGAAGCTGGGAGCGAAGGGATGCCAACACAGCCTGCATCCGAACACAGCAGTCGCAGTCCCTATCCATGCTAAAAACTGTTGTGCAAAGAACGTCTGAACTAATGTACAGAGAGCACAAACAAATCGACACACAATTTAAACGGTTATTAAAATACAAGATTGCCTAGTATATGCAGTAATGCTGCTACTTGCGCACTGCTGACACACTGCTTGGCCGTGGAAGGAGACTACGCGATTTTACACTATTCAGGTACTAAAATGCGATGCTACAACTCTCAAATACTATAATGCACCCGAAATTTATTAATTAAACAATGCAAGTACCAAAAACACGCAAAGAAATTAAGAATTAAACTATGTAACAAATAACTGAGCTAGGAGTATACGACTTTCTGCTGGCAGCTGCTCATCTAACGGCAGCAGGGAGCACACTGGCTGTGACCAACCGACACTGGCCATTCAAAACAACTTTCCTTCCATTTCTCTTGATAGCTTCTTCAATCTAGTACCCATCCTCTTTTGCATACGTCCACAACACTCCAGTTTTGTTACCAAGCTATTACCATAGACATTGAACTCATTAATTTTGTTGAAAGCTTTAGAGTCCCCATCGCCCAGGTACTTCACATATGTAACATTATAAATGGGCACTGACCTCTGAAATATTTTTAGAGCTCCATCACACTCCATACCTCCACTGTAGCCACCATAATTGTTAGAACACAATGTTATTGTCACAGGTGTGGCAGTACTTAGATAAGCACTCAACATCAACTTTTCAATTCTCCAGAGAAGTACCACTTAAAACACCATTCAAGAAACAATGTCCTTGACGTTGCCATGTCCCATCAAGTGCAACAGCAATGTCCCTGATTCCACTAATATTTAGTTTCTTCTACCGCACATTTCATAGATGTTTTAGACACAACAGTCAAGGCACCTAAAAGTATTTTTATGTACTTGTTGAACCTAGTTTGAGAAAGAGGATGGTCCATCAAACCACAAAATATTTGAGTAGCCATTTCCCTTTTCGTATTGCACACATGCAGGCACTAACTTTAGATTCACACCATATGTATTATACACAATGTTCAAAGTCATTTTTGAGGTTATTTATTGGAGGATGTACACAGAAAAACTACTTTTGATGCTAAACCCTTCCTGCTACCTTGTTGTTCAGTTACTTCCAGAAAGCCTACACAATCAGTGCTTAAATTTCCCCACTTCCTTTATCAAAGAAGATATAATGCCCTCATCAACATCATCAAATCCACTATAAACAGCATCATTGTTAACACAAAAGTTTGAATCACTGGGAGGCGTGGTGGGAGTTTCTTCCCCAAAGAAATGATACATAAGTTACTTTCAAAAGTGTGGCTTGCTTTGCCGTATATGTAGCACTTGGGCAACAAACATTCAGTAACACATGGGTAAACTGTTTCAGCAAAACAGAGGTAAGCCAACCGCGGTGGTCTAGCGGTTCTAGGCGCTCAGTCCGGAGCCGCGCGACTGCTACGGTCGCAGGTTCGAATCCTGCCTCGGGCATGGATGTGTGTGATGTACTTAGGTTAGTTAGGTTTAAGTAGTTCTAAGTTCTAGGGGACTGATGACCATAGATGTTAAGTCCCATAGTGCTCAGAGCCATTTGAACCAAAACAGAGGTAAATACTAACAAAGGTAATCATTTACAGACACCACAAACCTGCACTGTTACTAACATATACAATGTATCATACGAATAATCACTGGAAACAGAAAGTTCACAGTTCTTTCCAAAATAATACTGGTTTTTGCAACAGAAATAAAGGGAGTGTGGTGGTATCCATGTCCATAACTGTAAAATTTGCTATACGTTGGTCATTTTTTGTTTGAAACCCTATAATGTACGTATATCAATGTAATCGGGAAAGACTATAGAATTTAATAGTCATAAAATTTCGATTTTTCCACCAATTATAAGTACCCAGTATACTTAATAGGTTTACTTTGTTTACAGCAATGGCAATAAGCAAATTATTAACAGGAAATAAAGAAAATGCAAGGAGGTAGATTTTCCATAATAGTTCCCATCCTCCTCAACGAAATGGCTGTTACATACATAATTCAGCATATTTGGACTTCCACAAAAGGCATTAAAATGTATTTATGATGCTATGTTTCCTCCCTCTATAAATAAAGGTTTGCACTTTTTGCTGTTCATTGTGAATTCTGACCCATTTCTGTCAACTTCAGTTTCGGAGTGACCTATTTCCAAAACTTCATTTAGTTTGCTGAATTACGACTTCTCATATTATGACTTGGGCTTGTGGAAATTCTGGCCATTGGTTTTGCACTCTCTCTGGCATATGTTGGAATTTTTTTTTTTAATCCTGTTGCTTTTCACAAAACCAAAATTTGTGTAAGAATGTGGCTTAAAATTCTTCACCTATGGAATGATTTTTCTCTCTGAAATAAATGTTTGAAGTATTTAAACACAACCAAGGCATATATTGTGCCCTTTTTGATTGGTGACTATTCTACAATTATTTGAGTTGCATTATCAATGTTAGTCTCTACTTTGCTTAATGCTGCATTAATGTTGTGCAGTAGAAGCTCTCTATTTATTCCATCGACACTTCCTCATAGTCCATGGATTGCTGGTGGATTTCATCTTCTCCAGTACACACTACCGCTCACCCACAACCTCTATTGACATTTTTTGCCATGTGTGCTATTGCACATTAATGCTGTCAGGGATATTAGATTCAAAGATGTATGGGTACTGATCGTTTCATTAGTTACAGTGGTACTTTGTAACTATGACATCACCTACTAGCCACTTTCTTCTTGCACATAGCTGTTCTTCAGTATTTTTATGACTTCATTGTTGGACAACCATGTTGATAACATGCATAAGCAGTATCTTTCCTAGAATTAGGCCTTTGGTTTGACTAATGCTTCAATGTTGAGTTGACATGTTTTAATACTTGGTCTCACTTCTGTAGATGTTTGGCCCTGGTAAAGAGCTCTTGATGTTATGATGAGTCATTCCTTCCCTGATGTATGTACTTCTCATGTAGTTGGGAGATTAACCAGTTGTGTTCTATTTGTAGTACCACCCAGGGATCACATGGAGAGTCCTTTGAGGTTGACACGTGCACTTATGAAGCTTGTTAGCTATTTCAGGGGTCAATGCAGCTTCACAACTGACGGAAGGTTAATAAAAGTATATCTTATGTAGGATAAGTAGTTTATAAACATATATTACAACATAGTGATTCAAGAGAAAGCTATGTAGTTTAGTTTTTAATAGATATTTACTATTCCATAAGATTTTCAGCTTAGTGGGAAGGAGGTCAAGAATTTTTACAGCAGCATACGTAGCATCTCTCTGCAGCAGGGACACTGTACATAATTCTTTGTTTAGTGCCACACCTGTGAATTGCTGAGTTCTGTCACAAAGCATCCAGTCTCCAGGAACATGATACATTAGAGAAAATAAGTGTTGAGAAGCAGTAGTAAATATTCTCAGCTGGCTAAATTATTTGCAATGGGAGTTTCATGGACTCATTCTATATATGACTATTTTCGCTGCTCAGTAGGGAGATTATAGTTTAAGGAAGAGTTCCCCCAGGAAATATTTCTATGTGACACTATAGAGTGCACAGAAGCAGAATAAGCTACCTGTCTGACCCCTTCATCATCCAGAATGTGAGAGAGCAAAAGCTGATGAGCTGACTCTCTGCTCAGTCTGATAAATGTGACGTAACTTGCATGATTTGCAGTGGATGTCAATGCCCAATAACTTGATGGTATCAACTGATTATGTGCTGGTTATTCAGTGTCACTGAGTGTTTGTCTGGCTTTTTGTGACTTCATGTAAATTGCATAAAAGTTATGTTTAGAGTGGCAGGAAGGGAGTTAACGAACATGTTACAGAAGTTCCGTGAAATGTCATTGGAGACTGTGTTCGACAGATATTCTTTTACAATGGTGGTGTCATCTGTAAACATGGTACATTTCCACTATATACCATTCACTTCAGCAGGTAGATCTTAGCATAAATCAGAGACGCTGAAGGACTCAGAAGGACAGAAGTTGTTTCTTTACCCAAACACAGTTCTGACAGTATTACTAAATGACTAATCAGGTTCATTACACACAGTACCAGTTGCATGTAGCCTATATAAGTGCTTTCTTTGGTTCTCAGTATTTCATACAAATGTAGAGTGAATTTAAATCCCTGCCATAACTTAGTATGAGTATTACAGTCAGAAACTGGGCATACACGTCTTGCAGCAGTGTAGCTCAAGTTGCACAATTTATACACACTGTATATATCCAATGTTTCATAATGAGAGCACTTTGTGATTTCCAAAAATTTCAAACACAATTTCAAACCTCTCCTAAATGCTCAATGTCAGAACATAGTTGTGCATTTGCAAAGCAGTCAGAAGTATGAAGTTGTTTTATACATTGTAGTCTGAGTATTTTATCATACTGAGTATGATTTATGTGGAAGATACTTGTTATGCATCATAATTAGAGCATATTTTTACAATAATGGGGCTCGTCACTCATGCCTGAAATTCTCTTATGCAGATGTAACAATAATATACATCCTAAATGATTACTAAGTATTATTAGAAATTTCAGTTATAGGTTTCTCTTCTAACTGTACTTCACAGATAAGTAACAGATACATGTGTTTGCTGAAATGTATTGTCCCATTGTCCTAATAATCTGAATGTTAGTAGTCTGTTACAAGGTTACATGCAGTAAAACTTGAAAAAGCAGTTCATGATCTACATACATTTCTACTAAGCAGCAATCTTTCAAGATTGACACAGCTCTTCAGTATTATAAAATATGCATCAAATTAGTATAGTCAAGTATGAGATGGCAATTGTGAGTGACTGGATATTAAGTCTTCTGACTGCATAAAGGTGTTGCTAACATTCCAGTAACAGGGTTTATACCATTTTGGTCTATTTTAGAATGTAAGATTCAACAGACACTAATTGGCACAACAGAAAACTATGTATGTGCATTGGCATACAGTATCAGAAGACTAGTATATATTTTTTTAATGTGCCTGTGGTGGAAATTGGAAGAGCTGATTAATCTCTCATTCTGTGTGTTGATGTTACTAGTAGATTTGATTAGTTGTGGTTTACACATGATCCAGTATGGTTCTGAGGTGAAAGGACAGGATCTTCATTCTTGAGTTATACTAGGTATGGATATTTTCACATACTGTACTGCTCCTTCCTTTGTATTTGATACAGAACATACTGTTGTTCATGTGTGCCTTTGTGTGTGGGCTGTTCATTATCTGTATATCACATGTCATGGAACATGGTGCATATTTCTCAGTACAGTTTACAATGGACGATGTTTTCTTTTACAAAATGATGATCATATTTGGAGGCTGTGGACGTGCATATAGTCAAACTTGTTAAATGTAGCTACAATAACTGCTGGTCAAGAAGACATGGGAATTCGTTAATGACATTGTAAATATGTGATTGTCATTAGTTTTTAAATTTTATTTATTCATAGAAAACTTACTTTAGCATAACTTAGAAACTCAGTAAATATAACATCCCATAAATTCCTCTGTGTTAGGTAACCTGTGTATACAGGCAATTACCGTATTTTGTGTTAGTTAAATTGTTTTCTGTGCATGTTCATACCATTACCACAATAGCAGTATGTTTTCCTAAAATTCTAGTGTCTCTCAACTTTGATATTTTTGTATGATGCTTTTCTATATAATGACAATCTGCATTTGTAACCCAATGTAGAAGGGCCATTCACTAAGTAATGCAACATATTTCTATTCCTGGCCAGTGTGAGTTCGAAAAAATGTGCATGAAACATCTTCTGATATGATGAAACTATAGGGGCTGAAGTAGGAATATTCCACAAAGTTCCAATAAGTGACAGCACTATTGGTGCCTTAAAAATTGTCTGTAACAGAGGTGTGTTCCAAGCTGGGCCCTGTTGAGTTTGCAGTGCAAAACCAGACCATCACAGTTATTCATAGGCACTTGCAGAATATTTACAGTGACCTGGTAGTGGAAAAAAGTGTTCCATTCACACACAGTCGTGACTCTGCAATGTTGGAACATGCAAACACTCTGATTGTGATCTGGCAATCACAATGGATGGAACACCTTGCTGCTCAGCTGGACAACCCTGTTGTTAGTGCAGACACAGTGTCTACCAGTTAGGGTACTCAAAGATGTGCCCTGCTCTGTTCCGCCAAACTGGAGATGGTAAAGACCAATGAACGACCATCTGTGCCAAACTGACTGTGCATTAGGAGGGTTATAGTGATAATTTTTGTTGAATCTTGTCGGATGGTGCAGCACTTTGAACTGAGAAACAAAACACCACTCCACAGAGTAGCGCCACATCACCTCTCTGAAGAAAAAGTTCAAAGCTGCATCCTCAACCAATGAAGTCATGGTGGTGGTCTTCTGAAATTTTGAAGTTGTTATTCTTTGTGCTTACCTCCATCATAATGTAGTGTTTTGCACTATCGTCAGGAAGTTGAAAAAAGACTTCAACATGTACATCACCACAAAAATGGAAATGAACTTTTCCTTCTCCATGGCATTGCAAGACTACGCCAAGTCTGCACACTTGAGAGGAGCACACATACTACATTGGGACAAAGAAACAAAAGCCAGAAGATACAAAGAAACAAAAGCCAGAAGGTGTGATATCCAGACTGTTGTGTGGACAAGTAAGAACTATCCATTGAAGGACGCTCTCTACAGAAAGCAGTGTCTGGATGATAGGGTAGTTGTAGAAGCAACAAGATGGCACCAACGTCAATCAGTAGAATGGAGTCACACAGGCATACAAGGCCTCCCAATAAGGTGGCATAAGGCCATCAAATTGAACAGAAATGTTGAAAACTCAGGTTTTGTCTCAAAGACCATAGGAAATTATATGGTGTTATGGAATCCTGAATAGAACCAACCTGCTTTCTGAAAAATTGTTGCATTCCTTACTGAATATCCCTCATATAATTAAGCATTTTAGACAATCTGGTGTTACAATTTAGTAATGTAGGACATACTATTTTGTGTATTATGATCAGCTCAAACAAGCTGCATAGTTATTTCAATTGTAATAGGTGTCAAGAAATTTCTTTTAACACTTATTTAATGTCAGCTGACGTGTAGCCTGTAGTGACTACAGAAGCCTGTTAGATGTTATATTTCATTATTGTGTCTGTGTTGTAAAAATAAATTTTCAAAAAAATTTAATATCAGCAAGGTATCAGTTACTTGGAAGGAATATCTAACAGCATACATCAGTGCATAAAGTGCTGTTATCTTTTTGAATAATTTAATGTTGCACTTCTGTATATTTACCCATTGTTAATTGTATCATGACCAAACAATGTACTTGCGATGTTAGAGAACATGGTATTGTGTCAACTTGTTGGCTCAGCATAAACATGTAAATTTCACAGTATTAAATTTGACATCATCTTTGGTTTTAAATATGGTCAAATACCACTTGCCATAAACAGAAGTCATGTGTGTGTCACTCTCACCTTTCTAGAAATATCTGACATAACTTCCACTTACTTGTCAGACATATTCTGTTTTCTTTCCTCTCGGTCTCTCTTGACCAACTCTTGATCTTTTCGACCCCAATGGTATTAGGTTGCGAGGCCAGAGGGTGTCTTTCATTTTCTATATTTAATCTTCTCTCTGATGGATGGAGGACATGCTCATCTATTGAAGAAAAAGAACAAGAGCAAGATGAAGAGGAAGTAGTTGTGATACTATTTTGTATCTCCTCAAAGTGTCTGGAGAAACCTTTAGCAGTGCTTGTATCAGAACAGAGTGATGACCATGCTGTGGTGGAGCATTTTCAAATTTCCGTGAAGTTGTGCAAAAGGCTGGACATCGCTGATGGAGGTGCCAGATGTTTGGAGAAGACTGAAATAAAAATGAGGACAGGACTTTATGGTGGAGCAGTGTTAAAAGTATATGAGGTACTTCTGTATCTCCTCACAAGAGTATCTTCTTGCTAAACAGTTTCCCAGATGCTACTGTGTTCAGAGTAATGTCTCTCATCCCAGACCTCGTGGATGTTTGACCTGCTCCTATCATTTGTATTTTGGTGTCCACTACTGGGAGAAAGATAATTATCATGGGTGAATGTTCTCAAAGGCTGCTAACAGGTAGATGACATGAGGTCCAGCTAGCATTGCTAGATGCCTGAAGTACCTTTACCTGCAGCTTATCACTTGGGGAAGGCACCAAAGAGTCTCACATCAGAAGCCCTACTTGCTGAGCATCACACTTTTTCCAGCCATTTACACGTCTCACCTTCCCAAAAATGTGCATCAGCATTATAAAAGCCAGAGCACAAATGTATGAAGGGTAGTTAGAGTGTCTTCAACTAAAAGTTGTGGATTCTCCATCACGCATTGACATTGTAGTTACTCACAGCACTTCATATTGGTCTGAAAGCAATGTTAAGTGGTTTTGGATATCACTATTGTCTGGTGTGGAAGGAGCCAGCTTAAAATAAATATTGTGCAAGTTGCCAGTGTTAACCCAGCACTTCAGATGTGGAATTCTCTTCCACATGTTTTAAAACACACCCAGTGAGACCTTGTGTGGTTAGGTAGGATCCCATAACTTCAGAATTAAATGAATACTAGAAATGGTAAAGTCGCTATTTTGGTCATTTATTTATTTAGTCTTAAATAACATATGATCTTGGGATATTTTTATTGGTGTTATGTACATTTAATGTAAAATATGCAATCTGTTGTAAAACTGCCACAGATTTCTCTTTCTGTACCCAGGGCATGTCAGAATTCCTATTACAGGTGTGTACGAGTTATAGAAGGGACTTTGTATGTTTCCAGACATGGGTTCATTAATGAAACCTGGTGGATAAAGTTTGCTCTAGAACCCCTCTGTAATAGGAATTGTGAAACACTCTGGATTTTTATTGACCAGATAGATGGCATGTGTTGAGTATAGACTTACTGAGGCTCAATAGTCACAAAAATCTTGCATTTAAGAAGCTTTGATTTAGTCTTACCTAATCGATATAAATATGCAATAATACAAAAACATCATTATTTGGTGAAGTCCATATGATTCTCAGTTTAGATATTTTTGTAGTAATATTGCTCCAGTTTGGAGTTGTCAGTTATCGACTTCTATGTTTCCCTTTTAAATTCAGTGTTACAGTGATGATGAATGTGACTGAAACACAACAGGTAATATTACGATAGTTCGTTCATAAATATATTCTGAGTGCATGTGTTGTCAGCAAGAATGTATATATGTCACACTTACTCTGTTACAACAAACTTTTTTGTGATTCACAAGTTACTGCAATAATGTCTTTGTATTCATAATATTATCCCTGTTGCGATAATCATATGTACACTAATTATAGTGATATTTGCATGTTCCTGTTGTTCATATGTGTAAATTTAGTACCTTACCATCCAGATTTTGTAAAGGTATCAACAAATTGCAAATTGTTCAGACTCTGATGCCCTTTTATACACAAGAGTTAATCTTCTGACTGGTTTGCAAATAAGTTAATGAGCTCAATGTTTCGCTTAAAGCATAATTGCAAACATTTGCTTAACTTTTCCTTCCTTACATAATTGAAGTCATCAGAAGTCTGTAAGTGCACTCATCCTGAAATATTCAACAAATAATGTTAAACTGCCTTGACAAGCACACAGTTTCCCACTGTACTACTGGCCAATATCTACTTGCTAAGACACACAATCTTATGTTAAAAATGTCTTGTTGTGTTAGTCCATCAATAATTAAGCAAAATGTTTGTAGTTCCTGGAAGGCATTAATTAGGCAACTTGCAACTGGTACTGGGTTCCTGGATATACAACTGAATCTCCAGTACCACGGTGTAAGAGTTAACTAGGTCAGTTACTGGAATAACATTAGTTCAATAAGTGATGATGTCATTCGTTGTTACGTAAGTGACTTCTGTGCATACAAAGTTGGTTTCACAATACTGTCTGATTGTGAAGTGACTTATTATGTCAAAAAAGCCTTCAGTTATTAATATAGTGCATCTTCATTGGGGCTCTTGTCTGTTTTTATTACACTAGCCATTGGCTAAAGATTTTTCTCCATCAGATGGATGTGTTCATGCATGTCCACTCTATGCACATTTCTTACTTAATGTTTCAGAATTTTGGGTATATGAACAGTGGTTAGGGTAGATCATATTCATCTACATGGTTGTTGGGTGATCATAAATCATTAACTCAATCCATTAGTTTATGGCTAATGTTAGAAGCAGTACCCAGGTGTGGAAGGTTCTTCATTCTCCTATGTCATATCTTTACTTCAACACGTTTCATTCTTCTTGTGATACTGATCACTGCAATACAGGGGACCAAGTATACAAAGTGTCTGTCAACTGTTGTTTGAATACAAACTTCTGTTAGTGGATACAGGACTCGGAGCATGTGACTGTGGACTACCACAATCCAAAGACCCACAAATACCATCAAAAGCATGAGACAGCTGTTTCCATAAGTTGTTCCTCTGTGATTTACTTGTAATTATGCTTGTGGATCTGATTGGGTCATTACCAAGATAGTGGGCTGCAGTAGGTTTGATTTAACAGTTTACTCCCATTGACTGGTTGCCTTGCAATGTAGGGGAAGTTAGACATGTTGGCGCACTCCCATCCTTCCACTGTTCCTCTCTATTAGTGTGGTTCAGTAACTTTATGATTGGATAGAAGGCAAAGAGCTGGAGTATTTCTCTAGAATGTTTCTAAATACTTTTAATGTGCCTATTTAGAGAGATTGCTATACTCATTCATTTCCTGTGGTGGATTAAATGTACTAAGCAGTCAGTAGGAATAAATGTAATCAGTACCAATGTAGAAATTTCTTCGTAAATCAGGATGATGATGTACTGGTACCTCATGCAGCTGGTTTTTAATTAACTCAAATGCTTCATGATATTCCTTACTTCATTTCCAGATGGAGATGGACTTGTGAAGATAAAAGAAATCGAGGATGAATACTGTGATAGAAATGGCATGAAATGAGAGATTTTCAGTTGTCTACAGCTTAGTTGTGCAGGAAAATTTCTCACTGGTTTCATTTTCATCAGATGAGATTTGATTCCACCCAAAGAAATTACATGCCCAGGGAAATTGTTTTGCGATTTGGCAAATTCTTATTTATCCATCCTTAATGTGACTCTTGCTCCACTAAACACTTCAATTACATGGCATAGAATGTCTAAATGTGCTCCCTAAAGGCAGTACTAATTAGTATACCACCTACATAATGTTAAGTGTGTCAATAATTCTTCTCTTTGAACTTCATTAAGTGCTGTCATAAAGGCAACTGATGATACTGACAGACCGAAGGCCATTCTTTTAAACTGGTAACAACTTCCACTCCACAGAAAGGCTGTGTTCTGCCTGCTATACCTTCGTCTTCCAGTTGGTCACATTGTAAAGTAAACTGCATCATTTCTCCATGAGCATCAGTTACTAAATGCACACTGCCATCTTCTTTTGTTACAGTGTGGATTGGAATAGAACATTCCCTACCTGAGTTATAAATTATCTGATTCTCCTACATATTCTTAATTGCTTTATTAACTACTGCTTTCTAGGGCAAGTGTACTGGGTATAATTTGATATGGAATGACTCATGATTCTTAACTTGAGTTTCTCAAGCAAATCATCTGATCGGACCAGGTGTTTTTCAAACAGATCAACATAACACCCTTATATTTTTACCTGTTTCTCCCGTTTAGCTTCAGGCATGTCCACTAATGATTGAATCACACTTTGAGTACTAGTCAGAGCATCTTAATCATCATTATTCTCCTGCAGACCAGCATTTCCTCAGACTTACGTGAAGATGCAGTTCCAAAGCTTGTATTTATGAATGGAACACCCTAATTGTCACCCTTGATGAATCCTGAAACTATCTCCTCTTCTGTTCATTTCTGTCTGACTAGTGGAAGGAACTGAGAGAATGCATTTACAAAGCTATTCAGAATCAGCCAACACTGAGAACTAAACTGATATCAAGTTATCCAAAAATGAATACACTCTGCTTGTACATACTCTCCTGAATTCTGAAATTTAACAGTGCCTGGCCTTTGGTGAGATTGCATTGATTGTTTACAGCAATGGCAATATGGAAATGATAAACAGGAAATATTCAAAATGCAAGGATGGAGATTTTCTGTAATATCTCCGGTCTTCCTCACATGAAAGGCTTTAAAATGTATTCATGTTTCCATTTTTTCCTTCCTCTATAAATCCTTATTCACTTCAGTGACTAGTTTCCACTAGGTTGTGTTCTGACTCATTTCTGACAATTTCAGTTTCTGAGTGGCCCGCTTCCAAAATTCATTTAGTTTACTGTATCATAACTTCACATATTATGACTTCACCTTTGGAATATCTGGCCATTGGTTTTGCACTCTGTCTCTGGCATATGTTGGAAGTATTTTATTTTCAATCCTGCTTTTTTTTTTCTTCACAAAACCAAAATTTAAGAAGGTGGTTTAAATTCCTCACAACTGGAATAAATTTTGGTTAAATAAATGACCCAGATATGTGCTTAACATTACATGTGGTTAATGCACATGTCTACTTTGCCCCGTTTGGTTTAATGTTTCTAAAATAAATGTTTGAAATGAAATGTTTTAACTGTTTGAATCCAACCAAGGTGAACACCCTGTGCCCTTTTTTGATTGTCCTGAAAGTTCCATTATCTACAGTTATTTGAGGTGCATTGTCAATGTTTCTCTCTTATGTCTAATGCTGCATTAATTTTGTGCAGTAGGTCTTTATTCCTTTTCACCCTTTGTCACAGTCTGTGGATTTCAGGTGGATTTGGTCTTATCCAGTATGCACAACCGCCATCCAAAAGCTTTACAGACCTTTCTTGTCACACGTGCTACTGCCCATTGATGCTTGCTAGACACTTTCCTCTTGTATGAACCTGATCTCCATTATTAGTATGACTTTGCTGTTGGACAACCATGTTGATAACATGCTTAAATGGTATCTTTCCTAGAATTTGGCACTTGGTTCAACTAATGCCTTCATTGTTGAGTTGACATGTTTTAATACTTGGTCTCACTTCTGTAGATGTTAGGCCCTGGTAAAGAGCTTTTGATGTGATGAGTCATTCCTTCCCTGACTGGTATGTACTTCTCATGTAGTCAGGAGGTTAGCTAATTGTGTTGGTTTTTTAGTAACACCCAGAGATTATGTGTAGGGTCCTTTAAAGTTGACATGTATACATGTGAAGCTGCATTGCTCTCAGTATTACTAACCTTTTGTCAGTTACAAAATTAGGTATCTCTTATGTTGGATAAGTAGGTTATAAACATATTGTACAACAGTCATTAAAGGTACAGTTATGGAATAGCAAATAACTATTCAAAACTGAACTATATGAGAAAACTACATAAGGTTTACAGCTCAATGGGAAGGAGGCTGAAAATTGTTACAGCAGCATACATAGCATCTCTCTGCAGCAGTGACACTGCACATAATTCTTTTGTTTAGTGCCACACATGTGAATTGCTGAGTTCTGTCACCAAGGATCCCGTCTCTAGGAACAAGATTTTCTGTGGTGTATTAAATGTAGTATGTGTACCAGTGGGAAGCTCTTTCATAGCCTCTCACAGTCAAACACCACTGCATTTTGTAACAGGCCTACTCTCCACTTTATCACCCTTAAGGAAAACACAGTTGCAGTAAATGTTTGTACACAAAAACAGAAGAACCCACATAAACCGCAGTCTTATTGGTGGATGTGGTCTGCCAGACTGCTGATTTGACTCGTGGAGCAGTTAACAACCTGCTGCAGCTTCTCGCTGTTTCTAACTTTTGTTAGAGCTATCAAACCCTCATCGAATAAGATAACTTTATGTTCTTCTACACTTACATGCATTATGTTCAGCTGCTTCGCCTTTTGGTCACTTTACCTAGAGTACCATCTGCTAATGACGCTGTAATACACAGAAACGTATCATCATTTAGGAACTCTTGGAGGATACATGTTGACTTGGACTGAAATTCTATTTAGTATGATGAACGGCAGCTTGTTCTACATGTAAAAAATGTAAGAGTATGTGGATGAGTAGGAGAAACAAGCCATTAACGTTAAAATACAGTATTGGTACTGTGATGCTTGACACAATCTACATCCATATGACTGATCTGCAATTCAGAATAAAGTGCGTGGCAGAGGGTTCGTTGACCAACCTTCAAGCTACCTTTTCTGTTCCACTCATGGACAGCATGGCGAAAATGAACACTTTGGCCACACCATGTGAACTCTACTTTAAGTGGTGGTGGTGGTGGTGGTGGTGGTGGTGGTGGTGGTAATCATTTCAACCTATGTAGGTTGGTGCCAACAAAATATTTTCACACTAGGAGAAAACTTGTGATTGAAGTTTCATCAGAAGATCTCACTGCAATGAAGAAGGCCTTGATTTTAATGATCGCCACACAAATTCACTTATTATATCCCTGACACTGTCTCCCCCTATTTCACGATAATACTAATTGAGTGGCCCTTCTATGAACTGATTGTTTTAGTCTGTCAATAATAACTGATGCAGATCTCACAAAGCACAGCAATACTTCAGAAGACTGTGGACAAGCTTGATTATATGCACTCTCTCTTGCAGACCTGTGGCACTGTCCAAGTGTACTGCCAATAAATTGCAGTTGTTGGTTAGGTTTCCTCACAACATTGCCTATATGGTCATTCCAATTTAATTAGTCTGAAATTGTAATTTCTAGGTATTAAGCTTAATTGATAGCCTTTAGATTGATATATTTTGAAACCGAAATTTAGCAGGTATCCCCTCGTACTCTTGTGGATTTTCTCATTTCTCCTTTTTGACAGACAATCGCCACTCTTCACACCATACAAATATCTTGTATAAATCATTTTGCAATTCGTATTCATCATCTGACGACTGTGCTTGATGGTAAATGACAGCATCATCTGCTAACAATCTAAGAGGACTGCTCAGATTGTTTCCTAAATCATTTGTGTAGACCAGGAACAGCAGAGGGCCTATAACACTCTGGTGGAGATCACCAGATATTACTTTCATTTTACTTCATGTTCGCATTCGTTCTTGATGTGAATACTGGAATATATTCTTGGTTTTTGAAATTCTTTCAGCAAAGAAAACTATGCCTTCTGCAACTCAGCTTTAGTCTTACTTCACCAGTAACATCACTATTGTTATTGCACAGTGAAGGTATTGATTCCATGTTGTTGTTGTTGTTGTACTTTACATACGACCAGAAACTCTCTCAATTCTGCCAGTTTTAAGGGCAGTTTCATTGTGAAACCTACTAAAAGTCTCTCTCCCTGTGATTTTACATTGTTTTACATTTGGCATGCATTTCTTCATAGCTTCTGTAATAGTGTTCTGATCTGTTTTGTGTACTAGGTGGGACCTCTTATTAATTTATTTTGTATATAGCTCTCAACTGCCGTTGATTCCATTTATTTGTATCCATGATCTCTGGTCTAGGCCTACATAGTCAGATCAGATGTTCAGGCTGCCTCTTAGAAAGGTGTCAAGTGAATTTTTAACTGCGTTTCTATATGTATACTTTAAATGTTGTAAGATCCAAACACACAAAAATAAATGTAGTCTCGCTACAATAAGCATGTGGACACTAACCCGTGTATCCATCATAATGCTCCCTATTTGCTCATTATTTGTTGCTAAGTAGTCAGCAATGCTTTTGCAATAATTTGCAATTAATATGGGCACCTGCACTAATAATTATTGTTGTGAATACTTCTCTGAGAAAGCTTTTGGTATGATGTCAGATGGCATACCTAAAATCAACTTGCGACATGTATTTTAGCCAACATGTGGAGGGTAGATTGAAGTCATCACCAACTGTATTTGTATGACTGGGGTACCTTTTTGGAATGGCTAAGCTCTTCTTTGAGCTGTTCAGCAACTCATTCAGGTGGTTGGTAAAACAAGGCATGTAAGCTTCAGTGCTTTCTATCAGCTATTGGAGTTCTGGATCTTTCCCAACACAGCTACAATAATTTACAGCTACAATAATTTACAGCTACAATAATTTACAGCTACAATAATTTACAGCTACAATAATTTACAGCTACAATAATTTACAGCTACAATAATTTACAGCTACAATAATTTACAGCTACAATAATTTACAGCTACAATAATTTACAGCTACAATAATTTACAGCTACAATAATTTACAGCTACAATAATTTACAGCTACAATAATTTACAGCTACAATAATAACTGCATCTAAAACTACCTTCATCCTGTTTTTGCTCTGCACTGTTTTAAACTGGAATCAGGAATAAGTACTCCTGGACTTTCATATAGGCTTGACCACAGAGTTCTGCAACATTAGTTAGTCCAGTCCTAGTATTCTATTCCATCCTCAGTCATTGCCAGATTTCTTCACTGTAATATGTCTTCAACAGTCCCGTAAACATTTTATCCAGTGGCTGGATCATACAGGTGCAGTGAGAAGGGAGTCTAACTAAGTGAACATGATGAATCCTACTTGCAGATAAGAGCCTCCATGCTTAGGTGGAGATTGGCTGGTAATGCTAATTTCATTGTTGCTGCCTCCTCCTCTGACTTAGCCAACCAAAAGTGTCATCCAAGGTACATTGTGGCAGCTTTAAAATATTGCATTTTCTTTTCCCCACTAAGTTAACAGCTTTTGCCATTTGATCAGAATCCAGTTTCTTTTCTTGTTGTTGGTCCTGTGACACAAATTTCTTGTGACTGCTTCTAGAATCCCCATGTTTTTCATTAGCTCAATAATACCCAGACTATATTTACTGTAACAGGTAGAAACCGCTTTCAACACAAGAATTAAGATTTAAACATCTATGTGAACATCAAGGGGGTTACGGAATACTTGGAAGCCAGACTGTTACATAATCCCCCTCAAATAAAATCTGACTTCCTCATTCTTTGGATGAATAACTTGTAGAGCCTTAATGGCGAGTTACAAAATGGACTTGCTTTATTAAATTACTATCCGACCAACTCCTGCTCCTCAAGGAGCTCTTACCTATACTTTTTCAGTGTTTTTTTTTGTAAGTGGTCGGCCAGCCACATACACCCCTGTGTCTCCTAGTTTTCCTCTTGTCAGTTGTGTTTTGACAGTTTTTAAACATCTCCAGACTTTCAAATTTTTTCCGTGTTGTGAGCAGCTGTGGTTGAGCAGCTGTGGTTGAGCAGCTGTGGTTGAGCCCGCAAACACGCACATGTACTATACCGCACCTGTATCAATCAGTGGCAGAATGGGGCAGCGAAAGGAAGAGTGGCCAATGTACAGCATCAGGGTCTCCCAGGTCTTGCATCTGTTAGAGCTGCTGCCACTCTGCTGATGAGATGCAAGAAAGTAAGTTATTCACTGATCCATCCATCCATCCATCGATTTCACTTTTTCAGTTAGTAGTATTGCCTCTGATGTATACTGTGTGGGAATTGTCTACAACAAAGAATTGGAGTGATTCCTCCAGGGGACTGGCCGCTCTTTGGTGGGTTCGTGCTTGGTTACCACAGACTCCCAGCCTTTGCAGCATCTTTTCCCTTTCGTGCTGCATGTCTATCATGTTAGTATCATTTTTCCCTTCCCTTGGAGAACATGTCTGGTGTTTTTTTTTTTTTTTTTTTTTTTTTTTTTTTTTGGGAATGTTGCAAACTGTCCATAGCTGACATACAAACAGTCTCACCACTGGTTTTCATGCCTATTTTCCTTCCTTCATTCACCTTCTCCTATCCTTCCTCCTCTTCAATATTTGAGGCTCCTCTTTTTCCTTCTTCCTCCCTTTGTGCACGCGAAGGCCAGTCAATGCATCTAAAATGTTGTAGGTGACTGGGTAACGTGTAATTCCCAGCCTTGGGCCAACTGGTAATGTTTGCATGTACCACTTGGTGCAGGCCAGGCCCAGAGAGGGGTGATGGCCTGAACTGCTACCTTCCTAAATTGCTGATTGTTCACTCCTAAGCCACATCTCCCAAATACCTGGCACAGGGACCAATCACCTAAGGCTGCAGTGCCCCCATTTGAAAGGGGCACCCAGTTGGAAGGAGCAAGTCATCAGGCACGCTGACAGTCATGGGTGATTTCCTCGAAGTGAGCCAATTATCATCTTTGCAGCCCACGTCTACCAAACAATTGAATGAAGGTTCCAGTTCAAAGACCCTCCCAGCTGCATCACAGTGCTGCTTGACAGTCTAACAGAGGCTGAAATCCAAATGTATGTCTGATCAGGGTGGCATTGCAGTCAATCAGGTGACAAAAACAGGTAGATGGCTCCTTAGTGCCCACAAGCACTATTTTTCTCATCTTTGTTACAGTGGGAGAATCTGTCAGGATCAAAGCAGGCTATGAAGTTATCACAGTCTGACTGTACATTATGAACCTGAAGTGCTGGTCCCCGTGTCATCATTTCAACCACACTTTATAGTCTTGTTGACAAGCGGCCAACTGTGTAACTTGAGGTAGGGAAGCTAACCAGACCTATTGTATGCCAAGTCCTTGCCGCTGCATCTACTACAATGGTTATCATGCCACCTCCTGTCGTAATTATCTGTTTAGGAGATCTGGGTAAAGGAAAAAGTTCTTTACCTGGCCACTCGCAAGTTACTGGATAGTTAAAAACCTGTGTCCAACTGTCAGACACTTATAATGTTGTTCTTGCTTCATCTTGCTCCATGAAGGACGTGGCCATGCAGACATGTGACCTCAAATACATCTCAGAGATTGTGAAATCTCTCATTGTCATGGTAGTATCACCATCCCCTTGTCCAGCTGTGCAACAAGCAATCAAACCCTCGCCACAATGGGATAAGTCACCAGATACACAACCGACGTGCTGGAAAGGACAATAAATACCCCATGAAGACTTGCTATCTCTTTTCCCCCCCTGCGGGTCCGGGGATTAGAATAGGCCAGAGGTATTCCTGCCTGTCGTAAGAGGCGGCTAAAAGGAGTCCATCCCCCTCACGGGGGTAGTTAGCGCCTGCGTCCGGAGACGGACGGTTCCACGACCTATAATCGTGGTCTTTTTGGTTTTTCACTTCTCGTTTCTTCCTTCCTTTTGTTGGTTCCTTTCTTTGCTCTTCTCCACCTCACTGTCTTCCTTACTCTTTCCCTTGACTTCTCCTTGTCTTCTCATTGCCTTTTTCTCCTTGCCTTCTCATTGCCTTTTTCTCCATGCCTTCTCATTGCCTTTTTCTCCATGCCTTCTCATTGCCTTTTTCTCCTTGCCTTCTCATTGCCTTTTTCTCCTTGCCTTCTCTGGTCTCCGCCTCGGCGTTTGAGACAGTCTGTCCTCTTTCTCCCTCTCTCTCTTCTTTTTCCTCTTCTTCCTTCCTCCCTGTGCGTGCCTGAAGGCCGACCCACGCGTTCGCACGCGTAGCCGGTGACGGGGTAACGCGTAAGTCCCCGCCCTGGGTAGACATGTCAGGCACGCGCGTACCCCCTGGTAAAGGCCAGGCCTGGGGAGGGGTGATTGCCTGAGCTGATACCTTCTGACCATGCCGATTGGTCCCTCCGTCTGTTTCTTGGGAGGTGTAAACATTCACCTAAGGCGGGAGTGCCCTCTGAGAGGGTCCCCACAAGGAAGGAGCGCGCCATCGGAGACGCTGGCAATCATGGGGGATTCCTCTGTAATGGATTCTACTCCATCTCTCTCGACTTCGACCCAAAAACGGAAACGTGACCAGCCAACAGTGACAAAAGTACTACCGCCTGCCCCACAGTTCCTCGTAGTTTCTCGATCTGAGGACGGAAAGGATTTTTCCTCTGTCAACCCTTTCGTTATTCAGAAGGGCGTAGATGCCATAGCCGGATCTGTCAAATCTTGTACCAGGTTGCGTAACGGCACTTTATTACTAGAAACTGAGAGTGCCTTTCAGGCACAAAAACTGCTTCGGGCCACCCTCCTGTACACGTTCCCTGTCCGGGTGGAGGCCCACCGAACTTTGAATTCGTCTCGTGGTGTAGTCTATACTAGCTCCCTCGACGGATTGACTGACGAGGAGCTTCAATCTTTCCTCGCTGAGCAGGGCGTGACGGCTGTCCATCGGGTCATGAAAAAGGTCAACAATGACCTTGTACCGACCCGGACACTTTTCTTGACCTTCGATAGTGTTAAGATGCCATCGCGCATCAAGGCGGGCTACGAGGTTATTTCTGTTCGCCCCTATGTCCCGACACCTACGCGCTGCTACCAGTGTCAGCGTTTCAGTCACACTCGACAGTCTTGTTCCAATGCGGCTAAGTGTGTCACTTGTGGCAGGGATGCCCATGAGGGTGACTGTCCACCTCCGTCTCCTCGTTGTGTGAACTGTCAGGGTGACCATGCCGCCTCCTCCCGCGACTGTCCTGTCTATAAGGAAGAACGCTGTATCCAAGAAATTCGGGTCAAAGAGAAAGTGTCCACCTCGGCTGCTCGCAAGCTATTGGGTAGTAGGAAGCCCACGCTGCTCCCAGCGGGGAAATACAGTACTGTCCTCGCCTCTCCTCGGACTACCCGGGAGGTAGCAACCCAGACATGCGATCTGACCTTCAGCACCACGGTCGTCCGTTCGGCCAGTGCTAAGATCGCGCGGTCGACGTCTCCTCTTCCTCCCATCACCCCACAGACACCAGCCCCTTCCTCAGCTTCTGCTAAGTCGAAGACCCCGAAGTCAGATGCACGGGCCTTCAAGAAGGAACCATCCCGTGCAGACTTCCTCCGTCCCTCGACCTCCCAGCCTTCGACCGGTACTTCCACCAAACGTCCTTCCAAAAAGGCGCATAGGAAGCACAGTTCTCCTTCTCCGCCACGGCGCATTTCTTCTCCTGCGCCACCGAGCGGTTGCCGCCCCAGGCCGTCATCCGTTTCACCTGGCCGCACCTCTGGTAGCCGTACATCTGGCCGTTCACCGGCGGAGGAAGCTCCCCCTCCCGGCCATCCTCCCGAGATGGCCGATGACCCTATAGACCCCATGGACGATGACTGTCCGCCTACTGATAGCGGCGGCAGTGCTCGCTCGAAGCCAGGCCCTAAGCGGCCTTCGAGGTGACCCCTTCTCTCATCTTCCTTTTCTTACGATGGCACTTATTAACTGGAATATTCGCAGCATTCGCTCCAACCGAGAGGACTTGAAGTTGCTGCTCCGCTTGCACCGTCCGCTCGTCGTAGCCCTCCAGGAAACGAAGCTACGCCCATGCGATCAAATTGCCTTGGCACACTACACCTCTGTGCGTTTTGACCTACCCCCTGTGGTAGGTATCCCAGCTCATGGAGGGGTTATGTTGCTGGTCCGTGATGATATTTACTGTGATCCCATCACGTTGCACACCGGCCTGCAGGCAGTTGCCATCCGCATTACTCTCCCCACTTTTACGTTTTCCTTTTGTACCATTTACACTCCATCGTCATCTGCCGTTACCAGGGCAGACATGATGCAACTTATTGCTCAGCTACCTGCACCATTTTTGTTAACTGGAGACTTCAATGCCCACCATCCCCTTTGGGGCTCTCCAGCATCCTGCCCGAGGGGCTCCTTGTTAGCAGACCTTTTCAACCAGCTCAATCTTGTCTGCCTCAATACTGGCGCCCCTACTTCTCTTTCGGACACATCTCACACCTATTCCCATTTAGACCTCTCTATATGTACTCCCCAACTTGCACGCCGGTTTGAGTGGTATGCACTTGCTGATACATATTCGAGCGACCACTTCCCGTGTGTTATCCATCTCCTGCAGCATACTCCCTCTCCGTGCTCCTCTAGTTGGACCATCTCCAAGGCAGACTGGGGGCTCTTCTCTTCCAGGGCGACCTTTCAGGATCAAACCTTCATAAGCTGCGATCGTCAGGTCGCACACCTCACGGAAGTCATTCTGGCTGCTGCTGAATATTCCATCCCTCACCCTACTTCTTCTCCACGTCGCGTACCGGTCCCCTGGTGGACCGCAGCATGTAGAGACGCTTTACGTGCTCGTCGACGTGCTTTACGCACCTTTAAACGCCACCCTACAGTGGCGAATTGTATTAATTATAAACGATTACGTGCTCAGTGTCGTCGTATTATTAAAGAAAGCAAGAAAGCCAGCTGGGCTGCTTTCACAAGCACCTTCAACAGTTTTACTCCTTCTGTTGTCTGGGGTGGCCTGCGCCGGCTATCTGGCACTAAGGTCCACGCACCAGTTTCTGGCTTGACGGTCGCGAATGCAGTCCTTGTGGCCCCCGAGGCTGTCTCCAATGCCTTCGGCCGCTTTTTCGCAGAGGTTTCGAGCTCCGCTCATTACCACCCTGCCTTTCTCCCCCGCAAACAGGCAGACGAGGCTAGGCCACCTGACTTCCGCTCCTCGAATTGTGAAAGTTATAATGCCCCATTCACCATGCGGGAACTCGAAACCGCACTTGGCCGATCACGGTCCTCCGCTCCAGGGCCTGATTCTATTCATATTCAGATGTTGAAGAACCTTTCTCCTGCGGGTAAAGGTTTTCTTCTTCGTACATACAATCGCATCTGGATTGAGGGACATGTTCCCGCATGCTGGCGCGAGTCTATTGTTGTCCCGATTCCTAAGCCGGGGAAGGACAAGCACTAGCCTTCCAGTTATCGACCTATCTCGCTTACCAGCTGTGTCTGTAAAGTGATGGAGCGAATGGTTAACTCTCGATTGGTTTGGCTGCTCGAGTCTCGACGCCTACTTACCAATGTACAATGTGGATTTCGTAGGCGCCGCTCTGCTGTTGACCATCTGGTTACCTTGTCGACCTTCATTATGAATAACTTCTTGCGGAAGCGCCCGACCGCGGCTGTGTTCTTTGATTTGGAGAAAGCTTACGACACCTGTTGGAGGGCGGGCATTCTCCGCACCATGCATACATGGGGCCTTCGCGGTCGCCTCCCTCTTTTTATTCGTTCCTTTTTAATGGATCGACAGTTCAGGGTACGTGTGGGTTCTGTCCTGTCCGACACCTTTCGCCAGGAGATTGGGGTGCCACAGGGCTCAGTTTTGAGCGTCGCTCTCTTCGCCATAGCGATCAATCCAATAATGGTATGCCTCCCAGCTGATGTATCAGGCTCCCTTTTCGTGGACGATTTTACCATCTATTGCAGCGCGCAGTGTACACGTGTCCTGGAGCGCTGTCTTCAGCGTTCTCTTGACAGTCTTTCCTCCTGGAGCGTCGCCAATGGCTTCCGTTTTTCTGCCGAGAAGACGGTCTGTATTAACTTCTGGCGCTACAAAGAGTTTCTCCCACCGTCCTTACGACTCGGTCCCGTTGCTCTCCCAATCGTGGAGACAACCAAATTTTTAGGCCTTACATTTGACAGGAAACTTAGCTGGTTTCCACATGTCATATTTGGCCGCCCGTTGTACCCGTTCTTTAAATGTCCTCCGTGTTCTCAGTGGTATGTCGTGGGGAGCAGATCGAACCGTCTTACTTCGTCTATATCGGTCGATCGTCCGCTCCAAGCTGGATTATGGGAGCTTCGTATACTCCTCTGCACGGCCATGCTGACGCTGGCGAATTGCCACTCACCTACCGGCGCGATATACTGCTTTGTCGGTATGCCTGTCGGCTACTGTCAATGCCCGACCATACGTCTTATCGTTCCTTTTTTGACGACTCTCTCAACCGTCAATACGGGTTGTATGTCTCTGCCCTGCTACCCCCTGGAGTTCGCTTTCGTCGCCTCCTTCAACACCTTAATTTTTCACTCCCTGCAACCTTTCGAGTGGGCGAGAGCCGCACGCCACCTTGGCTCCAGGCTCAGGTCCGCGTTCACCTTGACCTCAGCTCGCTCCAAAAAGAGGTTACCCCCGGTTCGGTCTACCACTCCCGTTTTTTGGAACTTCGTTCGAAGTTCATCAACATGACTTTCATTTATACAGATGGCTCTAAGACCAATGAAGGGGTCGGGTGTTCCTTTATTGTCGGGGCACAAAGTTTCAAATACCGGCTCCATGGCCATTGTACGGCCTTCACAGCTGAGCTCTTTGCCCTCTACCAGGCTAATCTTTACATCTGCCGCCACCGACATTCTGCTTATGTCATTTGCTCAGATTCCCTGAGCGCCATCCAGAGCCTCAGTGATCCGTACCCGGTTCACCCTTTCGTACACCGGATCCAACGCTCTCTTCAGCAGTTGGTGGACGTCGGTTCTCCGGTTAGCTTTATGTGGGTTCCTGGCCATGTCGGTATATCCCTGGGAACGAAGCTGCAGATGCCGCGGCCAAGGCTGCGGTCCTCCAGCCTCGGACAGCTTCTTGTTATGTCCCTTCGTCCGATTTTAGCAGGGTCATTTGTCGGCGCATTTCATCGCTGTGGCATGCCGATTGGGCTGCACTTACCGACAACAAGCTTCGGGCCTTACAACCTCTTCCCGTGGCTTGGACGTCCTCCTCACGCCCTTTCCGGCGAGAGGAGGTAGTTTTGGCCCGGTTAAGAATTGGACGCTGCCGGTTCAGCCATCGCCATCTGCTGACGGCTGCGCCGGCGCCGTTCTGTCCATGTGGGCACTTGCTGAAGGTTCGGCACATTTTAATGTCCGGTCCAGATTTTAACACACAGCGTCTAGATCTTAACCTGCCAAGTACTTTCGATGCCGTTTTAGCGGATGACCCACGAGCAGCTGCTCGTTTTCTTCGTTTTATCCATTTGACAAACATCACTAAGGACATTTGATGATGCTGTTTTTAATTCTACACCTGTCAGTCTATTATCGTGTTTTACCTTTTAGTTGTTGTTTTAAACTTGTGCCTCGCGGTGCATTCTTAACGTCGTCAGGGCGCTAATGACCATTGAAGTCGTGCGTCCTACAACTAAAAAAAAAAAAAAAAAAAAAAAAAAAAAAAAAGAGTAAAACGTCTTTCAAGTACTTTATGTACTGCTTTAGTTAGGGGTACATTTACTCTTACTCACCAGGTGACTTCGCTGCACGTATGTCTTCAGTACTGGGTCCAGCCTCCGGTGTCCGTAGCTGTTGTGGTTGTGCACTGGCTATTATTGTACACACAGAGAGTAAAACGTCTTTCAAGTACTTTAAGTACTGCTTTAGTTAGGGGTAGATTTACTCTTACTCACCAGGTGACTTCGCTGCACGTATGTCTTCAGTACTGGGTCCAGCCTCCGGTGTCCGTAGCAGCTGTGGTTGTGCACTGGCTATTATTGTACACACAGAGAGTAAAACGTCTTTCAAGTACTTTAAGTACTGCTTTAGTTAGGGGTAGATTTACTCTTACTCACCAGGTGACTTCGCTGCACGTATGTCTTCAGTACTGGGTCCAGCCTCCGGTGTCTGTACCTGCTGTGGTTGTGCACTGGCTATTATTGTACACACAGAGAGTAAAACGTCTTTCAAGTACTTTATGTACTGCTTTAGTTAGGGGTACATTTACTCTTACTCACCAGGTGACTTCGCTGCACGTATGTCTTCAGTACTGGGTCCAGCCTCCGGTGTCTGTACCTGCTGTGGTTGTGCACTGGCTATTATTGTACACACAGAGAGTAAAACGTCTTTAAAGTACTTTATGTACTGCTTTAGTTAGGGGTACATTTACTCTTACTCACCAGGTGACTTCGCTGCACGTATGTCTTCAGTACTGGGTCCAGCCTCCGGTGTCCGTAGCTGTTGTGGTTGTGCACTGGCTATTATTGTACACACAGAGAGTAAAACGTCTTTCAAGTACTTTAAGTACTGCTTTAGTTAGGGGTACATTTACTCTTACTCACCAGGTGACTTCGCTGCACGTATGTCTTCAGTACTGGGTCCAGCCTCCGGTGTCCGTAGCTGCTGTGGTTGTGCACTGGCTATTATTGTACACACAGAGAGTAAAACGTCTTTCAAGTACTTTAAGTACTGCTTTAGTTAGGGGTACATTTACTCTTACTCACCAGGTGACTTCGCTGCACGTATGTCTTCAGTACTGGGTCCAGCCTCCGGTGTCCGTAGCTGCTGTGGTTGTGCACTGGCTATTATTGTACACACAGAGAGTAAAACGTCTTTCAAGTACTTTAAGTACTGCTTTAGTTAGGGGTAGATTTACTCTTACTCACCAGGTGACTTCGCTGCACGTATGTCTTCAGTACTGGGTCCAGCCTCCGGTGTCCGTAGCTGCTGTGGTTGTGCACTGGCTATTATTGTACACACAGAGAGTAAAACGTCTTTCAAGTACTTTATGTACTGCTTTAGTTAGGGGTAGATTTACTCTTACTCACCAGGTGAGTTCGCTGCACGTATGTCTTCAGTACTGGGTCCAGCCTCCGGTGTCCGTACCTGCTGTGGTTGTGCAATGGCTATTATTGTACACACAGAGAGTAAAACGTCTTTCAAGTACTTTATGTACTGCTTTAGTTAGGGGTACATTTACTCTTACTCACCAGGTGACTTCGCTGCACGTATGTCTTCAGTACTGGGTCCAGCCTCCGGTGTCCGTAGCTGCTGTGGTTGTGCACTGGCTATTACACAGAGAGTAAAACGTCTTTCAAGTACTTTATGTACTGCTTTAGTTAGGGGTACATTTACTCTTACTCACCAGGTGACTTCGCTGCACGTATGTCTTCAGTACTGGGTCCAGCCTCCGGTGTCTGTAGCTGCTGTGGTTGTGCACTGGCTATTATTGTACAAACAGAGAGTAAAACGTCTTTCAATTACTTTATGTACTGCTTTAGTTAGGGGTAGATTTACTCTTACTCACCAGGTGACTTCGCTGCACGTATGTCTTCAGTACTGGGTCCAGCCTCCGGTGTCCGTAGCTGCTGTGGTTGTGCACTGGCTATTATTGTACACACAGAGAGTAAAACGTCTTTCAAGTACTTTAAGTACTGCTTTAGTTAGGGGTAGATTTACTCTTACTCACCAGGTGACTTCGCTGCACGTATGTCTTCAGTACTGGGTCCAGCCTCCGGTGTCCGTAGCAGCTGTGGTTGTGCACTGGCTATTATTGTACACACAGAGAGTAAAACGTCTTTCAAGTACTTTAAGTACTGCTTTAGTTAGGGGTAGATTTACTCTTACTCACCAGGTGACTTCGCTGCACGTATGTCTTCAGTACTGGGTCCAGCCTCCGGTGTCTGTACCTGCTGTGGTTGTGCACTGGCTATTATTGTACACACAGAGAGTAAAACGTCTTTCAAGTACTTTATGTACTGCTTTAGTTAGGGGTACATTTACTCTTACTCACCAGGTGACTTCGCTGCACGTATGTCTTCAGTACTGGGTCCAGCCTCCGGTGTCTGTACCTGCTGTGGTTGTGCACTGGCTATTATTGTACACACAGAGAGTAAAACGTCTTTCAAGTACTTTATGTACTGCTTTAGTTAGGGGTACATTTACTCTTACTCACCAGGTGACTTCGCTGCACGTATGTCTTCAGTACTGGGTCCAGCCTCCGGTGTCTGTACCTGCTGTGGTTGTGCACTGGCTATTATTGTACACACAGAGAGTAAAACGTCTTTCAAGTACTTTATGTACTGCTTTAGTTAGGGGTACATTTACTCTTACTCACCAGGTGACTTCGCTGCACGTATGTCTTCAGTACTGGGTCCAGCCTCCGGTGTCTGTACCTGCTGTGGTTGTGCACTGGCTATTATTGTACACACAGAGAGTAAAACGTCTTTCAAGTACTTTATGTACTGCTTTAGTTAGGGGTACATTTACTCTTACTCACCAGGTGACTTCGCTGCACGTATGTCTTCAGTACTGGGTCCAGCCTCCGGTGTCCGTAGCTGCTGTGGTTGTGCACTGGCTATTACACAGAGAGTAAAACGTCTTTCAAGTACTTTATGTACTGCTTTAGTTAGGGGTAGATTTACTCTTACTCACCAGGTGACTTCGCTGCACGTATGTCTTCAGTACTGGGTCCAGCCTCCGGTGTCCGTAGCTGCTGTGGTTGTGCACTGGCTATTATTGTACACACAGAGAGTAAAACGTCTTTCAAGTACTTTATGTACTGCTTTAGTTAGGGGTAGATTTACTCTTACTCACCAGGTGACTTCGCTGCACGTATGTCTTCAGTACTGGGTCCAGCCTCCGGTGTCCGTAGCTGCTGTGGTTGTGCACTGGCTGTTATTGTACACACAGAGAGTAAAACGTCTTTCAATTACTTTATGTACTGCTTTAGTTAGGGGTACATTTACTCTTACTCACCAGGTGACTTCGCTGCACGTATGTCTTCAGTACTGGGTCCAGCCTCCGGTGTCCGTACCTGCTGTGGTTGTGCACTGGCTATTATTGTACACACAGAGAGTAAAACGTCTTTCAATTACTTTATGTACTGCTTTAGTTAGGGGTACATTTACTCTTAGTCACCAGGTGACTTCGCTGCACGTATGTCTTCAGTACTGGGTCCAGCCTCCGGTGTCCGTACCTGCTGTGGTTGTGCACTGGCTATTACACAGAGAGTAAAACGTCTTTCAAGTACTTTATGTACTGCTTTAGTTAGGGGTAGATTTACTCTTACTCACCAGGTGACTTCGCTGCACGTATGTCTTCAGTACTGGGTCCAGCCTCCGGTGTCCGTAGCTGCTGTGGTTGTGCACTGGCTATTATTGTACACACAGAGAGTAAAACGTCTTTCAAGTACTTTAAGTACTGCTTCAGTTAGGGGTAGATTTACTCTTACTCACCAGGTGACTTCGCTGCACGTATGTCTTCAGTACTGGGTCCAGCCTCCGGTGTCCGTAGCTGCTGTGGTTGTGCACTGGCTATTATTGTACACACAGAGAGTAAAACGTCTTTCAAGTACTTTAAGTACTGCTTTAGTTAGGGGTAGATTTACTCTTACTCACCAGGTGACTTCGCTGCACGTATGTCTTCAGTACTGGGTCCAGCCTCCGGTGTCCGTAGCTGCTGTGGTTGTGCACTGGCTATTAAACAGAGAGTAAAACGTCTTTCAAGTACTTTATGTACTGCTTTAGTTAGGGGTAGATTTACTCTTACTCACCAGGTGACTTCGCTGCACGTATGTCTTCAGTACTGGGTCCAGCCTCCGGTGTCCGTAGCTGCTGTGGTTGTGCACTGGCTATTATTGTACAAACAGAGAGTAAAACGTCTTTCAATTACTTTATGTACTGCTTTAGTTAGGGGTAGATTTACTCTTACTCACCAGGTGACTTCGCTGCACGTATGTCTTCAGTACTGGGTCCAGCCTCCGGTGTCCGTAGCTGCTGTGGTTGTGCACTGGCTATTATTGTACACACAGAGAGTAAAACGTCTTTCAAGTACTTTAAGTACTGCTTTAGTTAGGGGTAGATTTACTCTTACTCACCAGGTGACTTCGCTGCACGTATGTCTTCAGTACTGGGTCCAGCCTCCGGTGTCCGTAGCAGCTGTGGTTGTGCACTGGCTATTATTGTACACACAGAGAGTAAAACGTCTTTCAAGTACTTTAAGTACTGCTTTAGTTAGGGGTAGATTTACTCTTACTCACCAGGTGACTTCGCTGCACGTATGTCTTCAGTACTGGGTCCAGCCTCCGGTGTCTGTACCTGCTGTGGTTGTGCACTGGCTATTATTGTACACACAGAGAGTAAAACGTCTTTCAAGTACTTTATGTACTGCTTTAGTTAGGGGTACATTTACTCTTACTCACCAGGTGACTTCGCTGCACGTATGTCTTCAGTACTGGGTCCAGCCTCCGGTGTCTGTACCTGCTGTGGTTGTGCACTGGCTATTATTGTACACACAGAGAGTAAAACGTCTTTCAAGTACTTTATGTACTGCTTTAGTTAGGGGTACATTTACTCTTACTCACCAGGTGACTTCGCTGCACGTATGTCTTCAGTACTGGGTCCAGCCTCCGGTGTCCGTAGCTGCTGTGGTTGTGCACTGGCTATTATTGTACACACAGAGAGTAAAACGTCTTTCAAGTACTTTATGTACTGCTTTAGTTAGGGGTAGATTTACTCTTACTCACCAGGTGACTTCGCTGCACGTATGTCTTCAGTACTGGGTCCAGCCTCCGGTGTCCGTAGCTGCTGTGGTTGTGCACTGGCTATTATTGTACACACAGAGAGTAAAACGTCTTTCAAGTACTTTATGTACTGCTTTAGTTAGGGGTAGATTTACTCTTACTCACCAGGTGACTTCGCTGCACGTATGTCTTCAGTACTGGGTCCAGCCTCCGGTGTCCGTAGCTGCTGTGGTTGTGCACTGGCTATTATTGTACACTCAGAGAGTAAAACGTCTTTCAAGTACTTTAAGTACTGCTTTAGTTAGGGGTAGATTTACTCTTACTCACCAGGTGACTTCGCTGCACGTATGTCTTCAGTACTGGGTCCAGCCTCCGGTGTCCGTAGCTGCTGTGGTTGTGCACTGGCTATTATTGTACACACAGAGAGTAAAACGTCTTTCAAGTACTTTAAGTACTGCTTTAGTTAGGGGTAGATTTACTCTTACTCACCAGGTGACTTCGCTGCACGTATGTCTTCAGTACTGGGTCCAGCCTCCGGTGTCCGTAGCTGCTGTGGTTGTGCACTGGCTATTATTGTACAAACAGAGAGTAAAACGTCTTTCAATTACTTTATGTACTGCTTTAGTTAGGGGTAGATTTACTCTTACTCACCAGGTGACTTCGCTGCACGTATGTCTTCAGTACTGGGTCCAGCCTCCGGTGTCCGTACCTGCTGTGGTTGTGCACTGGCTATTATTGTACACACAGAGAGTAAAACGTCTTTCAAGTACTTTATGTACTGCTTTAGTTAGGGGTACATTTACTCTTACTCACCAGGTGACTTCGCTGCACGTATGTCTTCAGTACTGGGTCCAGCCTCCGGTGTCCGTAGCTGCTGTGGTTGTGCACTGGCTATTATTGTACACACAGAGAGTAAAACGTCTTTCAAGTACTTTAAGTACTGCTTTAGTTAGGGGTAGATTTACTCTTACTCACCAGGTGACTTCGCTGCACGTATGTCTTCAGTACTGGGTCCAGCCTCCGGTGTCCGTAGCTGCTGTGGTTGTGCACTGGCTATTATTGTACACACAGAGAGTAAAACGTCTTTCAAGTACTTTAAGTACTGCTTTAGTTAGGGGTAGATTTACTCTTACTCACCAGGTGACTTCGCTGCACGTATGTCTTCAGTACTGGGTCCAGCCTCCGGTGTCCGTAGCTGCTGTGTTTGTGCACTGGCTATTATTGTACACACAGAGAGTAAAACGTCTTTCAAGTACTTTAAGTACTGCTTTAGTTAGGGGTAGATTTACTCTTACTCACCAGGTGACTTCGCTGCACGTATGTCTTCAGTACTGGGTCCAGCCTCCGGTGTCCGTAGCTGCTGTGGTTGTGCACTGGCTATTATTGTACACACAGAGAGTAAAACGTCTTTCAAGTACTTTAAGTACTGCTTTAGTTAGGGGTAGATTTACTCTTACTCACCAGGTGAGTTCGCTGCACGTATGTCTTCAGTACTGGGTCCAGCCTCCGGTGTCCGTACCTGCTGTGGTTGTGCACTGGCTATTATTGTACACACAGAGAGTAAAACGTCTTTCAAGTACTTTATGTACTGCTTTAGTTAGGGGTACATTTACTCTTACTCACCAGGTGACTTCGCTGCACGTATGTCTGCAGTACTGGGTCCAGCCTCCGGTGTCCGTAGCTGCTGTGGTTGTGCACTGGCTATTACACAGAGAGTAAAACATCTTTCAAGTACTTTATGTACTGCTTTAGTTAGGGGTAGATTTACTCTTACTCACCAGGTGACTTCGCTGCACGTATGTCTTCAGTACTGGGTCCAGCCTCCGGTGTCCGTAGCTGCTGTGTTTGTGCACTGGCTATTATTGTACACACAGAGAGTAAAACGTCTTTCAATTACTTTATGTACTGCTTTAGTTAGGGGTAGATTTACTCTTACTCACCAGGTGACTTCGCTGCACGTATGTCTTCAGTACTGGGTCCAGCCTCCGGTGTCCGTACCTGCTGTGGTTGTGCACTGGCTATTATTGTACACACAGAGAGTAAAACGTCTTTCAAGTACTTTATGTACTGCTTTAGTTAGGGGTACATTTACTCTTACTCACCAGGTGACTTCGCTGCACGTATGTCTTCAGTACTGGGTCCAGCCTTCGGTGTCCGTAGCTGCTGTGTTTGTGCACTGGCTATTATTGTACACACAGAGAGTAAAACGTCTTTCAAGTACTTTAAGTACTGCTTTAGTTAGGGGTAGATTTACTCTTACTCACCAGGTGACTTCGCTGCACGTATGTCTTCAGTACTGGGTCCAGCCTCCGGTGTCCGTAGCTGCTGTGTTTGTGCACTGGCTATTATTGTACACACAGAGAGTAAAACGTCTTTCAATTACTTTATGTACTGCTTTAGTTAGGGGTAGATTTACTCTTACTCACCAGGTGACTTCGCTGCACGTATGTCTTCAGTACTGGGTCCAGCCTCCGGTGTCCGTACCTGCTGTGGTTGTGCACTGGCTATTATTGTACACACAGAGAGTAAAACGTCTTTCAAGTACTTTAAGTACTGCTTTAGTTAGGGGTAGATTTACTCTTACTCACCAGGTGACTTCGCTGCACGTATGTCTTCAGTACTGGGTCCAGCCTCCGGTGTCCGTAGCTGCTGTGGTTGTGCACTGGCTATTACACAGAGAGTAAAACGTCTTTCAAGTACTTTATGTACTGCTTTAGTTAGGGGTAGATTTACTCTTACTCACCAGGTGACTTCGCTGCACGTATGTCTTCAGTACTGGGTCCAGCCTCCGGTGTCCGTAGCTGCTGTGGTTGTGCACTGGCTATTATTGTACAAACAGAGAGTAAAACGTCTTTCAATTACTTTATGTACTGCTTTAGTTAGGGGTAGATTTACTCTTACTCACCAGGTGACTTCGCTGCACGTATGTCTTCAGTACTGGGTCCAGCCTCCGGTGTCCGTAGCTGCTGTGGTTGTGCACTGGCTATTATTGTACACACAGAGAGTAAAACGTCTTTCAAGTACTTTATGTACTGCTTTAGTTAGGGGTAGATTTACTCTTACTCACCAGGTGACTTCGCTGCACGTATGTCTTCAGTACTGGGTCCAGCCTCCGGTGTCCGTACCTGCTGTGGTTGTGCACTGGCTATTATTGTACACACAGAGAGTAAAACGTCTTTCAAGTACTTTATGTACTGCTTTAGTTAGGGGTAGATTTACTCTTACTCACCAGGTGACTTCGCTGCACATATGTCTTCAGTACTGGGTCCAGCCTCCGGTGTCCGTAGCTGCTGTGGTTGTGCACTGGCTATTATTGTACACACAGAGAGTAAAACGTCTTTCAAGTACTTTATGTACTGCTTTAGTTAGGGGTAGATTTACTCTTACTCACCAGGTGACTTCGCTGCACGTATGTCTTCAGTACTGGGTCCAGCCTCCGGTGTCCGTACCTGCTGTGGTTGTGCACTGGCTATTATTGTACACACAGAGAGTAAAACGTCTTTCAAGTACTTTATGTACTGCTTTAGTTAGGGGTAGATTTACTCTTACTCACCAGGTGACTTCGCTGCACGTATGTCTTCAGTACTGGGTCCAGCCTCCGGTGTCCGTAGCTGCTGTGGTTGTGCACTGGCTATTATTGTACACACAGAGAGTAAAACGTCTTTCAAGTACTTTATGTACTGCTTTAGTTAGGGGTAGATTTACTCTTACTCACCAGGTGACTTCGCTGCACGTATGTCTTCAGTACTGGGTCCAGCCTCCGGTGTCCGTAGCTGCTGTGGTTGTGCACTGGCTATTATTGTACACACAGAGAGTAAAACGTCTTTCAAGTACTTTATGTACTGCTTTAGTTAGGGGTAGATTTACTCTTACTCACCAGGTGACTTCGCTGCACGTATGTCTTCAGTACTGGGTCCAGCCTCCGGTGTCCGTAGCTGCTGTGGTTGTGCACTGGCTATTATTGTACACTCAGAGAGTAAAACGTCTTTCAAGTACTTTAAGTACTGCTTTAGTTAGGGGTAGATTTACTCTTACTCACCAGGTGACTTCGCTGCACGTATGTCTTCAGTACTGGGTCCAGCCTCCGGTGTCCGTAGCTGCTGTGGTTGTGCACTGGCTATTATTGTACACACAGAGAGTAAAACGTCTTTCAAGTACTTTAAGTACTGCTTTAGTTAGGGGTAGATTTACTCTTACTCACCAGGTGACTTCGCTGCACGTATGTCTTCAGTACTGGGTCCAGCCTCCGGTGTCCGTAGCTGCTGTGGTTGTGCACTGGCTATTATTGTACAAACAGAGAGTAAAACGTCTTTCAATTACTTTATGTACTGCTTTAGTTACGGGTAGATTTACTCTTACTCACCAGGTGACTTCGCTGCACGTATGTCTTCAGTACTGGGTCCAGCCTCCGGTGTCCGTACCTGCTGTGGTTGTGCACTGGCTATTATTGTACACACAGAGAGTAAAACGTCTTTCAAGTACTTTATGTACTGCTTTAGTTAGGGGTACATTTACTCTTACTCACCAGGTGACTTCGCTGCACGTATGTCTTCAGTACTGGGTCCAGCCTCCGGTGTCCGTAGCTGCTGTGGTTGTGCACTGGCTATTATTGTACACACAGAGAGTAAAACGTCTTTCAAGTACTTTAAGTACTGCTTTAGTTAGGGGTAGATTTACTCTTACTCACCAGGTGACTTCGCTGCACGTATGTCTTCAGTACTGGGTCCAGCCTCCGGTGTCCGTAGCTGCTGTGGTTGTACACTGGCTATTATTGTACACACAGAGAGTAAAACGTCTTTCAAGTACTTTATGTACTGCTTTAGTTAGGGGTAGATTTACTCTTACTCACCAGGTGACTTCGCTGCACGTATGTCTTCAGTACTGGGTCCAGCCTCCGGTGTCCGTAGCTGCTGTGGTTGTGCACTGGCTATTATTGTACACACAGAGAGTAAAACGTCTTTCAAGTACTTTAAGTACTGCTTTAGTTAGGGGTACATTTACTCTTACTCACCAGGTGACTTCGCTGCACGTATGTCTTCAGTACTGGGTCCAGCCTCCGGTGTCCGTAGCTGCTGTGTTTGTGCACTGGCTATTATTGTACACACAGAGAGTAAAACGTCTTTCAAGTACTTTAAGTACTGCTTTAGTTAGGGGTAGATTTACTCTTACTCACCAGGTGACTTCGCTGCACGTATGTCTTCAGTACTGGGTCCAGCCTCCGGTGTCCGTAGCTGCTGTGGTTGTGCACTGGCTATTATTGTACACACAGAGAGTAAAACGTCTTTCAAGTACTTTAAGTACTGCTTTAGTTAGGGGTAGATTTACTCTTACTCACCAGGTGAGTTCGCTGCACGTATGTCTTCAGTACTGGGTCCAGCCTCCGGTGTCCGTACCTGCTGTGGTTGTGCACTGGCTATTATTGTACACACAGAGAGTAAAACGTCTTTCAAGTACTTTATGTACTGCTTTAGTTAGGGGTACATTTACTCTTACTCACCAGGTGACTTCGCTGCACGTATGTCTGCAGTACTGGGTCCAGCCTCCGGTGTCCGTAGCTGCTGTGGTTGTGCACTGGCTATTACACAGAGAGTAAAACGTCTTTCAAGTACTTTATGTACTACTTTAGTTAGGGGTAGATTTACTCTTACTCACCAGGTGACTTCGCTGCACGTATGTCTTCAGTACTGGGTCCAGCCTCCGGTGTCCGTAGCTGCTGTGGTTGTGCACTGGCTATTATTGTACAAACAGAGAGTAAAACGTCTTTCAATTACTTTATGTACTGCTTTAGTTAGGGGTAGATTTACTCTTACTCACCAGGTGACTTCGCTGCACGTATGTCTTCAGTACTGGGTCCAGCCTCCGGTGTCCGTAGCTGCTGTGGTTGTGCACTGGCTATTATTGTACACACAGAGAGTAAAACGTCTTTCAAGTACTTTAAGTACTGCTTTAGTTAGGGGTAGATTTACTCTTACTCACCAGGTGACTTCGCTGCACGTATGTCTTCAGTACTGGGTCCAGCCTCCGGTGTCCGTACCTGCTGTGGTTGTGCACTGGCTATTATTGTACACACAGAGAGTAAAACGTCTTTCAAGTACTTTAAGTACTGCTTTAGTTAGGGGTAGATTTACTCTTACTCACCAGGTGACTTCGCTGCACGTATGTCTTCAGTACTGGGTCCAGCCTCCGGTGTCCGTAGCTGCTGTGGTTGTGCACTGGCTATTATTGTACACACAGAGAGTAAAACGTCTTTCAAGTACTTTATGTACTGCTTTAGTTAGGGGTACATTTACTCTTAGTCACCAGGTGACTTCGCTGCACGTATGTCTTCAGTACTGGGTCCAGCCTCCGGTGTCCGTACCTGCTGTGGTTGTGCACTGGCTATTACACAGAGAGTAAAACGTCTTTCAAGTACTTTAAGTACGGCTTTAGTTAGGGGTAGATTTACTCTTACTCACCAGGTGACTTCGCTGCACGTATGTCTTCAGTACTGGGTCCAGCCTCCGGTGTCCGTACCTGCTGTGGTTGTGCACTGGCTATTATTGTACACACAGAGAGTAAAACGTCTTTCAAGTACTTTATGTACTGCTTTAGTTAGGGGTAGATTTACTCTTACTCACCAGGTGACTTCGCAGCACGTATGTCTTCAGTACTGGGTCCAGCCTCCGGTGTCCATAGCTACTGTGGTTGTGCACTGGCTATTATTGTACACACAGAGAGTAAAACGTCTTTCAAGTACTTTAAGTACTGCTTTAGTTAGGGGTAGATTTACTCTTACTCACCAGGTGACTTCGCTGCACGTATGTCTTCAGTACTGGGTCCAGCCTCCGGTGTCCGTAGCTGCTGTGGTTGTGCACTGGCTATTATTGTACACACAGAGAGTAAAACGTCTTTCAAGTACTTTATGTACTGCTTTAGTTAGGGGTAGATTTACTCTTACTCACCAGGTGACTTCGCTGCACGTATGTCTTCAGTACTGGGTCCAGGCTCCGGTGTCCGTAGCTGCTGTGGTTGTGCACTGGCTATTATTGTACACACAGAGAGTAAAACGTCTTTCAAGTACTTTAAGTACTGCTTTAGTTAGGGGTAGATTTACTCTTACTCACCAGGTGACTTCGCTGCACGTATGTCTTCAGTACTGGGTCCAGCCTCCGGTGTCCGTAGCTGCTGTGGTTGTGCACTGGCTATTATTGTACACACAGAGAGTAAAACGTCTTTCAAGTACTTTATGTACTGCTTTAGTTAGGGGTAGATTTACTCTTACTCACCAGGTGACTTCGCTGCACGTATGTCTTCAGTACTGGGTCCAGCCTCCGGTGTCCGTAGCTGCTGTGGTTGTGCACTGGCTATTATTGTACACACAGAGAGTAAAACGTCTTTCAATTGCTTTATGTACTGCTTTAGTTAGGGGTACATTTACTCTTACTCACCAGGTGACTTCGCTGCACGTATGTCTTCAGTACTGGGTCCAGCCTCCGGTGTCCGTACCTGCTGTGGTTGTGCACTGGCTATTATTGTACACACAGAGAGTAAAACGTCTTTCAATTACTTTATGTACTGCTTTAGTTAGGGGTACATTTACTCTTAGTCACCAGGTGACTTCGCTGCACGTATGTCTTCAGTACTGGGTCCAGCCTCCGGTGTCCGTACCTGCTGTGGTTGTGCACTGGCTATTACACAGAGAGTAAAACGTCTTTCAAGTACTTTATGTACTGCTTTAGTTAGGGGTAGATTTACTCTTACTCACCAGGTGACTTCGCTGCACGTATGTCTTCAGTACTGGGTCCAGCCTCCGGTGTCCGTAGCTGCTGTGGTTGTGTACTGGCTATTATTGCACACACAGAGAGTAAAACGTCTTTCAAGTACTTTAAGTACTGCTATAGTTAGGGGTAGATTTACTCTTACTCACCAGGTGACTTCGCTGCACGTATGTCTTCAGTACTGGGTCCAGCCTCCAGTGTCCGTACCTGCTGTGGTTGTGCACTGGCTATTATTGTACACACAGAGAGTAAAACGTCTTTCAAGTACTTTATGTACTGCTTTAGTTAGGGGTAGATTTACTCTTACTCACCAGGTGACTTCGCTGCACGTATGTCTTCAGTACTGGGTCCAGCCTCCGGTGTCCGTACCTGCTGTGGTTGTGCACTGGCTATTATTGTACACACAGAGAGTAAAACGTCTTTCAAGTACTTTATGTACTGCTTTAGTTAGGGGTAGATTTACTCTTACTCACCAGGTGACTTCGCTGCACATATGTCTTCAGTACTGGGTCCAGCCTCCGGTGTCCGTAGCTGCTGTGGTTGTGCACTGGCTATTATTGTACACACAGAGAGTAAAACGTCTTTCAAGTACTTTATGTACTGCTTTAGTTAGGGGTAGATTTACTCTTACTCACCAGGTGACTTCGCTGCACGTATGTCTTCAGTACTGGGTCCAGCCTCCGGTGTCCGTACCTGCTGTGGTTGTGCACTGGCTATTATTGTACACACAGAGAGTAAAACGTCTTTCAAGTACTTTATGTACTGCTTTAGTTAGGGGTAGATTTACTCTTACTCACCAGGTGACTTCGCTGCACGTATGTCTTCAGTACTGGGTCCAGCCTCCGGTGTCCGTAGCTGCTGTGGTTGTGCACTGGCTATTATTGTACACACAGAGAGTAAAACGTCTTTCAAGTACTTTAAGTACTGCTTTAGTTAGGGGTAGATTTACTCTTACTCACCAGGTGACTTCGCTGCACGTATGTCTTCAGTACTGGGTCCAGCCTCCGGTGTCCGTAGCTGCTGTGGTTGTGCACTGGCTATTATTGTACACACAGAGAGTAAAACGTCTTTCAAGTACTTTATGTACTGCTTTAGTTAGGGGTAGATTTACTCTTACTCACCAGGTGACTTCGCTGCACGTATGTCTTCAGTACTGGGTCCAGCCTCCGGTGTCCGTAGCTGCTGTGGTTGTGCACTGGCTATTATTGTACACACAGAGAGTAAAACGTCTTTCAAGTACTTTATGTACTGCTTTAGTTAGGGGTACATTTACTCTTACTCACCAGGTGACTTCGCTGCACGTATGTCTTCAGTACTGGGTCCAGCCTCCGGTGTCCGTAGCTGCTGTGGTTGTGCACTGGCTATTATTGTACACACAGAGAGTAAAACGTCTTTCAAGTACTTTATGTACTGCTTTAGTTAGGGGTAGATTTACTCTTACTCACCAGGTGACTTCGCTGCACGTATGTCTTCAGTACTGGGTCCAGCCTCCGGTGTCCGTACCTGCTGTGGTTGTGCACTGGCTATTATTGTACACACAGAGAGTAAAACGTCTTTCAAGTACTTTATGTACTGCTTTAGTTAGGGGTAGATTTACTCTTACTCACCAGGTGACTTCGCTGCACGTATGTCTTCAGTACTGGGTCCAGCCTCCGGTGTCCGTAGCTGCTGTGGTTGTGCACTGGCTATTATTGTACATACAGAGAGTAAAACGTCTTTCAAGTACTTTAAGTACTGCTTTAGTTAGGGGTAGATTTACTCTTACTCACCAGGTGACTTCGCTGCACGTATGTCTTCAGTACTGGGTCCAGCCTCCGGTGTCCGTAGCTGCTGTGGTTGTGCACTGGCTATTATTGTACACACAGAGAGTAAAACGTCTTTCAAGTACTTTAAGTACTGCTTTAGTTAGGGGTAGATTTACTCTTACTCACCAGGTGACTTCGCTGCACGTATGTCTTCAGTACTGGGTCCAGGCTCCGGTGTCCGTACCTGCTGTGGTTGTGCACTGGCTATTATTGTACACACAGAGAGTAAAACGTCTTTCAAGTACTTTAAGTACTGCTTTAGTTAGGGGTAGATTTACTCTTACTCACCAGGTGACTTCGCTGCACGTATGTCTTCAGTACTGGGTCCAGCCTCCGGTGTCCGTACCTGCTGTGTTTGTGCACTGGCTATTATTGTACACACGGAAAGTAAAACGTCTTTCAAGTACTGTATGTACTGCTTTAGTTAGGGGTAGATTTACTCTTACTCACCAGGTGACTTCGCTGCACGTATGTCTTCAGTACTGGGTCCAGCCTCCGGTGTCCGTAGCTGCTGTGGTTGTGCACTGGCTATTATTGTACACACAGAGAGTAAAACGTCTTTCAAGTACTTTATGTACTGCTTTAGTTAGGGGTAGATTTACTCTTACTCACCAGGTGACTTCGCTGCACGTATGTCTTCAGTACTGGGTCCAGCCTCCGGTGTCCGTAGCTGCTGTGGTTGTGCACTGGCTATTATTGTACACACAGAGAGTAAAACGTCTTTCAAGTACTTTAAGTACTGCTTTAGTTAGGGGTAGATTTACTCTTACTCACCAGGTGACTTCGCTGCACGTATGTCTTCAGTACTGGGTCCAGGCTCCGGTGTCCGTAGCTGCTGTGGTTGTGCACTGGCTATTATTGTACACACAGAGAGTAAAACGTCTTTCAAGTACTTTAAGTACTGCTTTAGTTAGGGGTAGATTTACTCTTACTCACCAGGTGACTTCGCTGCACGTATGTCTTCAGTACTGGGTCCAGCCTCCGGTGTCCGTAGCTGCTGTGGTTGTGCACTGGCTATTACACAGAGAGTAAAACGTCTTTCAAGTACTTTATGTACTGCTTTAGTTAGGGGTAGATTTACTCTTACTCACCAGGTGACTTCGCTGCACGTATGTCTTCAGTACTGGGTCCAGCCTCCGGTGTCCGTAGCTGCTGTGGTTGTGCACTGGCTATTATTGTACACACAGAGAGTAAAACGTCTTTCAAGTACTTTATGTACTGCTTTAGTTAGGGGTAGATTTACTCTTACTCACCAGGTGACTTCGCTGCACGTATGTCTTCAGTACTGGGTCCAGCCTCCGGTGTCCGTAGCTGCTGTGGTTGTGCACTGGCTATTATTGTACACACAGAGAGTAAAACGTCTTTCAAGTACTTTAAGTACTGCTTTAGTTAGGGGTAGATTTACTCTTACTCACCAGGTGACTTCGCTGCACGTATGTCTTCAGTACTGGGTCCAGCCTCCGGTGTCCGTACCTGCTGTGGTTGTGCACTGGCTATTACACAGAGAGTAAAACGTCTTTCAAGTACTTTATGTACTGCTTTAGTTAGGGGTAGATTTACTCTTACTCACCAGGTGACTTCGCTGCACGTATGTCTTCAGTACTGGGTCCAGCCTCCGGTGTCCGTAGCTGCTGTGGTTGTGTACTGGCTATTATTGTACACACAGAGAGTAAAACGTCTTTCAAGTACTTTAAGTACTGCTTTAGTTAGGGGTAGATTTACTCTTACTCACCAGGTGACTTCGCTGCACGTATGTCTTCAGTACTGGGTCCAGCCTCCGGTGTCCGTAGCTGCTGTGGTTGTGCACTGGCTATTATTGTACACACAGAGAGTAAAACGTCTTTCAAGTACTTTATGTACTGCTTTAGTTAGGGGTAGATTTACTCTTACTCACCAGGTGACTTCGCTGCACGTATGTCTTCAGTACTGGGTCCAGCCTCCGGTGTCCGTAGCTGCTGTGGTTGTGCACTGGCTATTATTGTACACACAGAGAGTAAAACGTCTTTCAAGTACTTTATGTACTGCTTTAGTTAGGGGTGGAATTACTCTTACTCACCAGGTGACTTCGCTGCACGTATGTCTTCAGTACTGGGTCCAGCCTCCGGTGTCCGTACCTGCTGTGGTTGTGCACTGGCTATTATTGTACACACAGAGAGTAAAACGTCTTTCAAGTACTTTATGTACTGCTTTAGTTAGGGGTAGATTTACTCTTACTCACCAGGTGACTTCGCTGCACGTATGTCTTCAGTACTGGGTCCAGCCTCCGGTGTCCGTAGCTCCTGTGGTTGTGCACTGGCTATTATTGTACACACAGAGAGTAAAACGTCTTTCAAGTACTTTAAGTACTGCTTTAGTTAGGGGTAGATTTACTCTTACTCACCAGGTGACTTCGCTGCACGTATGTCTTCAGTACTGGGTCCAGCCTCCGGTGTCCGTACCTGCTGTGGTTGTGCACTGGCTATTATTGTACACACAGAGAGTAAAACGTCTTTCAAGTACTTTATGTACTGCTTTAGTTAGGGGTAGATTTACTCTTACTCACCAGGTGACTTCGCTGCACGTATGTCTTCAGTACTGGGTCCAGCCTCCGGTGTCCGTAGCTGCTGTGGTTGTGCACTGGCTATTATTGTACACACAGAGAGTAAAACGTCTTTCAAGTACTTTAAGTACTGCTTTAGTTAGGGGTAGATTTACTCTTACTCACCAGGTGACTTCGCTGCACGTATGTCTTCAGTACTGGGTCCAGCCTCCGGTGTCCGTACCTGCTGTGGTTGTGCACTGGCTATTACACAGAGAGTAAAACGTCTTTCAAGTACTTTATGTACTGCTTTAGTTAGGGGTAGATTTACTCTTACTCACCAGGTGACTTCGCTGCACGTATGTCTTCAGTACTGGGTCCAGCCTCCGGTGCCCGTAGCTGCTGTGGTTGTGTACTGGCTATTATTGTACACACAGAGAGTAAAACGTCTTTCAAGTACTTTAAGTACTGCTTTAGTTAGGGGTAGATTTACTCTTACTCACCAGGTGACTTCGCTGCACGTATGTCTTCAGTACTGGGTCCAGCCTCCGGTGTCCGTACCTGCTGTGGTTGTGCACTGGCTATTATTGTACACACAGAGAGTAAAACGTCTTTCAAGTACTTTATGTACTGCTTTAGTTAGGGGTAGATTTACTCTTACTCACCAGGTGACTTCGCTGCACGTATGTCTTCAGTACTGGGTCCAGCCTCCGGTGTCCGTAGCTGCTGTGGTTGTGCACTGGCTATTATTGTACACACAGAGAGTAAAACGTCTTTCAAGTACTTTATGTACTGCTTTAGTTAGGGGTAGATTTACTCTTACTCACCAGGTGACTTCGCTGCACGTATGTCTTCAGTACTGGGTCCAGCCTCCGGTGTCCGTACCTGCTGTGGTTGTGCACTGGCTATTATTGTACACACAGAGAGTAAAACGTCTTTCAAGTACTTTATGTACTGCTTTAGTTAGGGGTAGATTTACTCTTACTCACCAGGTGACTTCGCTGCACGTATGTCTTCAGTACTGGGTCCAGCCTCCGGTGTCCGTAGCTCCTGTGGTTGTGCACTGGCTATTATTGTACACACAGAGAGTAAAACGTCTTTCAAGTACTTTAAGTACTGCTTTAGTTAGGGGTAGATTTACTCTTACTCACCAGGTGACTTCGCTGCACGTATGTCTTCAGTACTGGGTCCAGCCTCCGGTGTCCGTAGCTGCTGTGGTTGTGCACTGGCTATTATTGTACACACAGAGAGTAAAACGTCTTTCAAGTACTTTATGTACTGCTTTAGTTAGGGGTAGATTTACTCTTACTCACCAGGTGACTTCGCTGCACGTATGTCTTCAGTACTGGGTCCAGCCTCCGGTGTCCGTACCTGCTGTGGTTGTGCACTGGCTATTATTGTACACACAGAGAGTAAAACGTCTTTCAAGTACTTTATGTACTGCTTTAGTTAGGGGTAGATTTACTCTTACTCACCAGGTGACTTCGCTGCACGTATGTCTTCAGTACTGGGTCCAGCCTCCGGTGTCCGTAGCTGCTGTGGTTGTGCACTGGCTATTATTGTACACACAGAGAGTAAAACGTCTTTCAAGTACTTTAAGTACTGCTTTAGTTAGGGGTAGATTTACTCTTACTCACCAGGTGACTTCGCTGCACGTATGTCTTCAGTACTGGGTCCAGCCTCCGGTGTCCGTAGCTGCTGTGGTTGTGCACTGGCTATTATTGTACACACAGAGAGTAAAACGTCTTTCAAGTACTTTATGTACTGCTTTAGTTAGGGGTAGATTTACTCTTACTCACCAGGTGACTTCGCTGCACGTATGTCTTCAGTACTGGGTCCAGCCTCCGGTGTCCGTACCTGCTGTGGTTGTGCACTGGCTATTATTGTACACACAGAGAGTAAAACGTCTTTCAAGTACTTTATGTACTGCTTTAGTTAGGGGTATATTTACTCTTACTCACCAGGTTACTTCGCTGCACGTATGTCTTCAGTACTGGGTCCAGCCTCCGGTGTCCGTAGCTGCTGTGGTTGTGCACTGGCTATTATTGTACACACGGAAAGTAAAACGTCTTTCAAGTACTTTATGTACTGCTTTAGTTAGGGGTAGATTTACTCTTACTCACCAGGTGACTTCGCTGCACGTATGTCTTCAGTACTGGGTCCAGCCTCCGGTGTCCGTAGCTGCTGTGGTTGTGCACTGGCTATTACACAGAGAGTAAAACGTCTTTCAAGTACTTTATGTACTGCTTTAGTTAGGGGTAGATTTACTCTTACTCACCAGGTGACTTCGCTGCACGTATGTCTTCAGTACTGGGTCCAGCCTCTGGTGTCCGTAGCTGCTGTGGTTGTGCACTGGCTATTATTGTACACACAGAGAGTAAAACGTCTTTCAAGTACTTTAAGTACTGCTTTAGTTAGGGGTAGATTTACTCTTACTCACCAGGTGACTTCGCTGCACGTATGTCTTCAGTACTGGGTCCAGCCTCCGGTGTCCGTACCTGCTGTGGTTGTGCACTGGCTATTATTGTACACACAGAGAGTAAAACGTCTTTCAAGTACTTTATGTACTGCTTTAGTTAGGGGTAGATTTACTCTTACTCACCAGGTGACTTCGCTGCACGTATGTCTTCAGTACTGGGTCCAGCCTCCGGTGTCCGTAGCTGCTGTGGTTGTGCACTGGCTATTATTGTACACACAGAGAGTAAAACGTCTTTCAAGTACTTTATGTACTGCTTTAGTTAGGGGTAGATTTACTCTTACTCACCAGGTGACTTCGCTGCACGTATGTCTTCAGTACTGGGTCCAGCCTCCGGTGTCCGTAGCTGCTGTGGTTGTGCACTGGCTATTATTGTACACACAGAGAGTAAAACGTCTTTCAAGTACTTTAAGTACTGCTTTAGTTAGGGGTAGATTTACTCTTACTCACCAGGTGACTTCGCTGCACGTATGTCTTCAGTACTGGGTCCAGCCTCTGGTGTCCGTAGCTGCTGTGGTTGTGCACTGGCTATTATTGTACACTCAGAGAGTAAAACGTCTTTCAAGTACTTTAAGTACTGCTTTAGTTAGGGGTAGATTTACTCTTACTCACCAGGTGACTTCGCTGCACGTATGTCTTCAGTACTGGGTCCAGCCTCCGGTGTCCATAGCTGCTGTGGTTGTGCACTGGCTATTATTGTACACACAGAGAGTAAAACGTCTTTCAAGTAATTTAAGTACTGCTTTAGTTAGGGGTAGATTTACTCTTACTCACCAGGTGACTTCGCTGCACGTATGTCTTCAGTACTGGGTCCAGCCTCCGGTGTCCGTACCTGCTGTGGTTGTGCACTGGCTATTATTGTACACACAGAGAGTAAAACGTCTTTCAATTACTTTATGTACTGCTTTAGTTAGGGGTACATTTACTCTTACCCACCAGGTGACTTCGCTGCACGTATGTCTTCAGTACTGGGTCCAGCCTCCGGTGTCCGTAGCTGCTGTGGTTGTGCACTGGCTATTACACAGAGAGTAAAACGTCTTTCAAGTACTTTATGTACTGCTTTAGTTAGGGGTACATTTACTCTTACTCACCAGGTGACTTCGCTGCATGTATGTCTTCAGTACTGGGTCCAGCCTCCGGTGTCCATACCTGCTGTGGTTGTGCACTGGCTATTATTGTACACACAGAGAGTAAAACGTCTTTCAAGTACTTTATGTACTGCTTTAGTTAGGGGTAGATTTACTCTTACTCACCAGGTGACTTCGCTGCACGTATGTCTTCAGTACTGGGTCCAGCCTCCGGTGTCCGTAGCTGCTGTGGTTGTGCACTGGCTATTACACAGAGAGTAAAACGTCTTTCAAGTACTTTATGTACTGCTTTAGTTAGGGGTAGATTTACTCTTACTCACCAGGTGACTTCGCTGCACGTATGTCTTCAGTACTGGGTCCAGCCTCCGGTGTCCGTACCTGCTGTGGTTGTGCACTGGCTATTATTGTACACACAGAGAGTAAAACGTCTTTCAAGTAATTTATGTACTGCTTTAGTTAGGGGTAGATTTACTCTTACTCACCAGGTGACTTCGCTGCACATATGTCTTCAGTACTGGGTCCAGCCTCCGGTGTCCGTAGCTGCTGTGGTTGTGCACTGGCTATTATTGTACACACAGAGAGTAAAACGTCTTTCAAGTACTTTATGTACTGCTTTAGTTAGGGGTACATTTACTCTTACTCACCAGGTGACTTCGCTGCACGTATGTCTTCAGTACTGGGTCCAGCCTCCGGTGTCCGTACCTGCTGTGGTTGTGCACTGGCTATTATTGTACACACAGAGAGTAAAACGTCTTTCAATTACTTTATGTACTGCTTTAGTTAGGGGTACATTTACTATTACTCACCAGGTGACTTCGCTGCACGTATGTCTTCAGTACTGGGTCCAGCCTCCGGTGTCCGTACCTGCTGTGGTTGTGCACTGGCTATTACACAGAGAGTAAAACGTCTTTCAAGTACTTTATGTACTGCTTTAGTTAGGGGTAGATTTACTCTTACTCACCAGGTGACTTCGCTGCACGTATGTCTTCAGTACTGGGTCCAGCCTCCGGTGTCCGTAGCTGCTGTGGTTGTGCACTGGCTATTATTGTACACACAGAGAGTAAAACGTCTTTCAAGTACTTTAAGTACTGCTATAGTTAGGGGTAGATTTACTCTTACTCACCAGGTGACTTCGCTGCACGTATGTCTTCAGTACTGGGTCCAGCCTCCGGTGTCCGTACCTGCTGTGGTTGTGCACTGGCTATTATTGTACACACAGAGAGTAAAACGTCTTTCAAGTACTTTATGTACTGCTTTAGTTAGGGGTAGATTTACTCTTACTCACCAGGTGACTTCGCTGCACGTATGTCTTCAGTACTGGGTCCCGCCTCCGGTGTCCGTAGCTGCTGTGGTTGTGCACTGGCTATTATTGTACACACAGAGAGTAAAACGTATTTCAAGTACTTTATGTACTGCTTTAGTTAGGGGTAGATTTACTCTTACTCACCAGGTGACTTCGCTGCACGTATGTCTTCAGTACTGGGTCCAGCCTCCGGTGTCCGTACCTGCTGTGGTTGTGCACTGGCTATTATTGTACACACAGAGAGTAAAACGTCTTTCAAGTACTTCATGTACTGCTTTAGTTAGGGGTAGATTTACTCTTACTCACCAGGTGACTTCGCTGCACGTATGTCTTCAGTACTGGGTCCAGCCTCCGGTGTCCGTAGCTGCTGTGGTTGTGCACTGGCTATTATTGTACACACAGAGTAAAACGTCTTTCAATTACTTTATGTACTGCTTTAGTTAGGGGTACATTTACTCTTACTCACCAGGTGACTTCGCTGCACCTATGTCTTCAGTACTGGGTCCAGCCTCCGGTGTCCGTACCTGCTGTGGTTGTGCACTGGCTATTATTGTACACACAGAGAGTAAAACGTCTTTCAATTACTTTATGTACTGCTTTAGTTAGGGGTACATTTACTCTTACTCACCAGGTGACTTCGCTGCACGTATGTCTTCAGTACTGGGTCCAGCCTCCGGTGTCCGTAGCTGCTGTGGTTGTGCACTGGCTATTATTGTACACACAGAGAGTAAAACGTCTTTCAAGTACTTTATGTACTGCTTTAGTTAGGGGTAGATTTACTCTTACTCACCAGGTGACTTCGCTGCACGTATGTCTTCAGTACTGGGTCCAGCCTCCGGTGTCCGTACCTGCTGTGGTTGTGCACTGGCTGTTATTGTACACACAGAGAGTAAAACGTCATTCAAGTACTTTATGTACTGCTTTAGTTAGGGGTACATTTACTCTTACTCACCAGGTGACTTCGCTGCACGTATGTCTTCAGTACTGGGTCCAGCCTCCGGTGTCCGTAGCTGCTGTGGTTGTGCACTGGCTATTATTGTACACACAGAGTAAAACGTCTTTCAATTACTTTATGTACTGCTTTAGTTAGGGGTACATTTACTCTTACTCACCAGGTGACTTCGCTGCACCTATGTCTTCAGTACTGGGTCCAGCCTCCGGTGTCCGTACCTGCTGTGGTTGTGCACTGGCTATTATTGTACACACAGAGAGTAAAACGTCTTTCAATTACTTTATGTACTGCTTTAGTTAGGGGTACATTTACTCTTACTCACCAGGTGACTTCGCTGCACGTATGTCTTCAGTACTGGCTCCAGCCTCCGGTGTCCGTAGCTGCTGTGGTTGTGCACTAGCTATTATTGTACACACAGAGTAAAACGTCTTTCAAGTACTTTATGTACTGCTTTAGTTAGGGGTAGATTTACTCTTACTCACCAGGTGACTTCGCTGCACGTATGTCTTCAGTACTGGGTCCAGCCTCCGGTGTCCGTAGCTGCTGTGGTTGTGCACTGGCTATTATTGTACACACAGAGAGTAAATCGTCTTTCAAGTACTTTATGTACTGCTATAGTTAGGGGTAGATTTACTCTTACTCACCAGGTGACTTCGCTGCACGTATGTCTTCAGTACTGGGTCCAGGCTCCGGTGTCCGTAGCTGCTGTGGTTGTGCACTGGCTATTATTGTACACACAGAGAGTAAAACGTCTTTCAAGTACTTTATGTACTGCTTTAGTTAGGGCTGCAATTAGGGGTACATTTACTCTTACTCACCAGGTGACTTCGCTGCACGTATGTCTTCAGTACTGGCTCCAGCCTCCGGTGTCCGTAGCTGCTGTGGTTGTGCACTAGCTATTATTGTACACACAGAGTAAAACGTCTTTCAAGTACTTTATGTACTGCTTTAGTTAGGGGTAGATTTACTCTTACTCACCAGGTGACTTCGCTGCACGTATGTCTTCAGTACTGGGTCCAGCCTCCGGTGTCCGTAGCTGCTGTGGTTGTGCACTGGCTATTACACAGAGAGTAAAACGTCTTTCAATTACTTTATGTACTGCTTTAGTTAGGGGTACATTTACTCTTACTCACCACGTGTCTTCGCTGCACGTGTGTCTTCAGTACTGGGTCCAGCCTCCGGTGTCCGTAGCTGCTGTGGTTGTGTACTAGCTATTATTGTACACACAGAGTAAAACGTCTTTCAAGTACTTTATGTACGGCTTTAGTTAGGGGTAGATTTACTCTTACTCACCAGGTGACTTCGCTGCACGTATGTCTTCAGTACTGGGTCCAGCCTCTGGTGTCCGTAGCTGCTGTGGTTGTGCACTGGCTATTATTGTACACACAGAGAGTAAAACGTCTTTCAAGTACTTTATGTACTGCTTTAGTTAGGGGTAGATTTACTCTTACTCACCAGGTGACTTCGCTGCACGTATGTCTTCAGTACTGGGTCCAGCCTCCGGTGTCCGCAGCTGCTGTGGTTGTGCACTGGCTATTATTGTACACATAGAGTAAATCGTCTTTCAAGTACTTTATGTACTGCTTTAGTTAGGGGTAGATTTACTCTTACTCACCAGGTGACTTCGCTGCACGTATGTCTTCAGTACTGGGTCCAGCCTCCGGTGTCCGTACCTGCTGTGGTCGTGCACTGGCTATTATTGTACACACAGAGAGTAAAACGCCTTTCAATTACTTTATGTACTGCTTTAGTTAGGGGTACATTTACTCTTACTCACCAGGTGACTTCGCTGCACGTATGTCTTCAGTACTGGGTCCAGGCTCCGGTGTCCGTAGCTGCTGTGGTTGTGCACTGGCTATTATTGTACACACAGAGAGTAAAACGTCTTTCAAGTACTTTATGTACTGCTTTAGTTAGGGCTGCAATTAGGGGTACATTTACTCTTACTCACCAGGTGTCTTTGCTGCACGTATGTCTTGAGTACTGGGTCCAGCCTCCGGTGTCCGTAGCTGCTGTGGTTGTGCACTGGCTATTACACAGAGAGTAAAACGTCTTTCAATTACTTTATGTACTGCTTTAGTTAGGGGTACATTTACTCTTACTCACCAGGTGACTTCGCTGCACGTATGTCCTCAGTACTGGGTCCAGCCTCAGGTGTCCGTAGCCGCTGTGGTTGTGCACTGGCTACTATTGTACACACAGAGAGGAAAACATCTTTCAAGTACTTTATGTTCACTTTAGTGACATGCTCTTAAATTATGGCTGCAATTAAGGGTAAATTTGCGTATTTTATCATGGATAATGATGTACAGAAGCCATAGTTATGAAAAGAAATCCACATTCATGGCATATGGGGAAAATAAATTTGAAGAACTTTGGACTGTGTCCACTGGGCACCATGTTCACAGACTCTGCTTGTATGTACTACTCCAGGGGAGAGATGCACATATCAATGACTTCTTATCAATGAATGCCATTTTGAAAGAAGTGGTATGTAGACATCATGAAAAGAGTGATAGAAATCATGTCAAACCTAAACGTACAGATATTGTTCATTAGTGTTATTTCTATTTTGTGTGTGGTGACTTACATCAGGGGACAATATGCACCTTCAGCACTGTACACCTATCACAGCAGCTTTGGGTGAGAAACTATATGTGTGAAAATTAGTATTCCGTGGGGTCACCACACTGTCCTGTAAAGGCATAGGCTGCCAAAGGAGAGTTATTTCAACAACTGATGTATGTTGTGAGACACAGAAGAGGAACCTTCAAAATTATTGTGAGTGTCTCTTTTATACTGAATGAAGTGATCTTTTAGTGTAGTTCACGAGTGTGATGATGAAGGGAATAAATAATTTGTTAAGTCAAAAGTGACATAGTAAGTTCTTTATAAAAATGTGAAGCATCAAAGGCATCAATTTTGAATTTTAAAGTAATTATAACAGAGTTTGAGAAGAAGTATAGAAGATTAGGTACAGAATATAATACATCATTGTATTAAATAGTTACACCGCATGACACCTGACTGCGGTGTTAGGAGACAAACGAAATGAAAGGGAAGTTGTGTTGACAGAGGAGTGAGACAAGTGTCAGAGTCCTGCACAACTGAGTAAGCGAGCACAAAATGTGATATCAGGAGACCACAGCCTAACTTGATAGGCTGCCCACACTACCCGTCATATTCATGCACGGAAGTTGTGACTGAGCCTTATACAATGTACAGATACAGTTTAAGTCCTTTTGGTCACACATATTATAAACTTGCCAGTCAGTACTATAGGCAAAATGCCAAAGGTGGTGGTGTATGCATTTATCTAAATCCCAAGCTTAAATTTAAGTTAAGATATGAGGCTAAACCATTAATCATAGAAAAGAAAATAATTGTTGCAGCAATTTACAGATCACCATCTGGAGATACTGAAGTCTCTCTTAAGAATTCGGAAGAAATGCTCAACATTTTCTCAAATGAGAACTCTACCATAATTCTTTGTGGTGACTTTTATATAAATCTATTGGTCCAGAGTTCAGTAAAAAACAAGTTTTTAGACATACTAAAAGCTTCAACATGTTCCCCCACATATCAGCTCCCACTAGAACTACAGATTCTAGTGAAAGCTTAATAAATAACATCATCTCCAATGTGGTCACACATGAAGTTGCAGTTACTAATGTGAATATAGGATTATCGGATCATAATGCACTAACCTTTAATCTCACTGCAGCTCCCAAGGAGGAGGAAAATAAAAAGGAGTACAAACGATTTTTCTCTACTGAAAATTGTAATCAGTTCAAAAATAATTTTAAAAATGTGCCAAGAGCTCTGGCCAAACTGCAAACAAACACAAATGATGCTTCCACTTTTATGGCATACTTTGAAATGTGTTTCCCAAAAAAGCTTTTGAGTTACAGATCATCTGGATCCAAAGGGACCTGGATTACACCCGGAATTACAAAGTCAAGTGAAACCATGAAATTACTAAGTTTAAAGTTAAAAACATGTCATGATCAGCAGTTTGTTGAGTATCTGAGGACATACAAACAGACTTACCGCAAAGAAATATCAAAAGCAAAATTATTAAGTGATGATAGATTAATAAGGCAGGCTAGTAACAAGTCCAGAATGATGTGGAAAATGGTAAAAAAAAAAAGAAAGAAAGAAAAAACTGGAGTCAAACTAAAGAACAGAAAATCAATCTTAAAAATAATGAAAATATCCCCATAGAAAAAGATGCCATGGCAAACTATGTAAACAATTATTTTGTGAATATTCCCCTTACTTTAAGTAGTAAATTTAAGTAACTACCAACATTTATGACTCCAATGGTATATACCAGCATGATGGCAGTCCCAACAGACGAGCATGAAGTTCTAAAAGTCATTAAATGCTTGAAATCGAAATTGTTCTCTGGTTTGGATGCTGTACCTGTATCAATAATTAAGAAAATTGCTCCATGTGTAGTCAAACCTATAGTGCACATAGCAATTTTGTCCTTTAGTGAAGAGATTTATTGTATTTTTTTGCATGGAGACACCAACTGGTGTCTTTTGCAAACGTCATAGCATTTTTTTACAAGTTTAGTACAATATATACATACATACATACATATATATACACAATAATTTATTTTAGTTTAATATTAATGTTCACTTAAAGAGTATAAACACTTGTCAATCAAGAAATGTTTCAGTTTCACTTTGAATAAGTTCCCTTTGTGGCACCTTATAGAGCTCGGTAATCTGTTGTACCATATTTGACCACTATTGCATGGACTATGGTCTGTTGTTTTTAATTTTGTTCTTTGTCTGTAGTAGCAGTCTTTATTTTTTGTATTATAGGCATGCATATCAGAACACTTTAATTATATTTTTTGTGACACATCAAAACAAAGAAACAATTTGTAATGATACAGTGAGTAGACTGTGAGGTATTTATGATGAACAAATATTTCCCTGCATGAATCCCTATACCCTAATCCATAGATAATTCTGATTGCTCTTTTCTGTAGGGTTAATATTCTGTTCATATGTATGTTGGCAGCACAACCCCATATCTCTATCCCGTAATTAATCTGTGCAAAAATGGTTCCATAATAAATTGTTTTTAATGTCTGATGTGGAACTACTTTTGATAACTGGCTGATTAGATGTAAAGAACTGCTGATTTTATTGTGTAAAAATTTGATATGGTTTACCCATCTTAGATTTTCATCTAGGTGAATACCTAGAAATCTGCAGCCTTCTGTGTCCACTACTTCAATTCCACCTATGTTACTGATAGAGGTTTGGTGTGAGTTTGAAAGTTTAAAAGGCAATAACTGAGATTTACTGATATTAACTTTCAAACCTTGATCTTGAAAATAAGTAGTTATTTGCTGTAGTCCCTCAGTTGCTACCAACGTTAACTCATCATTTTGTTTACCAAGAAATAACAGTGAGGTATTGTCTGCATAGGTTACCAATTGGGAGTTGAAAGGTTGCTCTATATCATTTATGTACACCAGGAAAAGGAAAGGGCCCAAAATTGAGCCCTGGGGTACACCTTGTGAGACTGTCTCATATTTGGACTGGAAATTAATGATCTGATTATTGATTTTGTAAGTCAGCTTTGTACACTGCATGCGGTTAAATAAATATGTAGCCAGCAATTGCATGGATGCAGCACATTGACATTGTATGACTCAAGTTTACTTAAAAGTAACTCATGGTTTACCGAGTCAAAGGCTTTAGTAAGGTCTAGAAATATGCCAGCTGTTTGCATTCCTTGATCAAGGGCACCATACATTTTGTGAAGAAATTCCGTAATTGCTGTGATAGTGCTATGATCTTTTCGGAATCCGTGTTGTCTCTCTGTTAGGAACTTATTTTTCAAGAAAGTGTCACTAAGTTGTGTCAGCAGCACAACTTCAAATACTTTGCTGAAGACAGGTATTAATGATATGGGCCTGAAATTTGAAACCTCTTCCTTAGATCCTTTTTTATGCACTCGTTTAACTGTGCTCCATTTCAATACATTTGGAAATGTATGTTCTCTAATACTGCAGTTTACCAGGTGAGTGATTATTTTAACTAATTCCTTATTACATTTTTTAATCACAATACTACTCAAACCATCCCATCCGGATGAGAACATATTCTTTAGGTTATTTATTATCCTGCCTATTCCTTTTTCACTTACTTGTTTGAATTCAAAAGGTGGCTCTTCAAAAGGGCAGAGCTTTACCTCACTACTCACAACTGTGTTATTAATTGGACTAACAGCTGCAGATATAAAGTATTTATTGAAAATATTGCAGACTTTATTAGGATCTTTGAAATTTTAACTATAAGACATGAAGGAAACACAGTTTCTGGGTTTGGTGTGGCTTTGTGAAATTGATTTATAATTCTCCATGAGGTCTTGGCTATATTGTCTGATTGAGCTATTTCACTGCTGTATATCTGTTTTCTTAGATTTGAAAGCTCTTTCTTAAAGATTTTCTTGGCTTTGTTGTACTTGGCCTTAAAAACCTGCAGGTTTGTTGACTTGTGTAACACGTCCAGGTCCTGGATGTTTTGCCTGAGTTTTACCATATTTACTGGAAGTATCAGTCTGTTGGTTTTTGCACTTTGGTTATGGGTGAACACTCTTTGTATTTTCTTGACAGGGCAGCATCTGTCAAAGTGTCTTAGCATAGTATCATAGAATTTGGCCCATTTGTTTTCAGATCCTTCAGTCTGGTAAACCAGATCCCAGTCTTCTATAGCTAATTTATTTCTTAGGGCAAGGATGTTACCCTCTTTTAGGATTCTTTTATTTTCGATAACTTTTGTTATTTTTGGGATGCTTATGTTTACATACTCTACAAGCTGGCATTTGTGGTAAGAGTAGTGACAATCCATATTCCAGCACCTAACACTGTCTTTAATATGTTTACATAGTATAACGTAATTAATTTTGCTAGATATGGACTTTGTTACCCTGGTATCACTATTTACTACATTTATGAGATTATATGAGTTAAGAGTATCTATTAACCTCATATTACACAAACTGGAAGATTTTGCCTCAATATTCAGATCACCAAGTATAGTTAGGTCACTGGGACCACAACGTCCCACTACTCTACTAAATATGTCTATAAAGCTAACTACATCAGCCTTTGGTGGATGGTAAATCCCAATAACTTTGTTTTCTCATAACCTCTCTACACTCTTTGGTGTGGACTTCAATGGCTGTCACTTCAATCAAGCCTTCTTTGCTGTACTGGTCTAGATAGTTTATTTTCTTGTACTCGAGATTCTCACTAATGTAAACTGCCACACCACCACACTTATGTTGCTGTCTACAATAACTATTTGCTAAGGAGTAGCCCTCTAGTGTACAGTAAATAATTTCATCAGATTTTAATCCATGCTCAGTTAACACTACTATATGAGGTGACTGCTCACTTACAAAAACCTGTAATATATTAAGCTTATTTCTAAGGTACTGTAGGTTTAGGTGCATGAGCCTTAGTGGTATTTTTAACTGGTCACTCTGATTATATTCCTTTAAAATGCACTGAGTTGGTTCACTTACATAAGTTCTGGATCCAGGCACTAAAAGTGTTCCTGTTCTTTGGCGATCTTGCATTTCTCGATCTACTACCCAACCTGGCTTCTGCCTGTCTAGTTGTCAAGGTAGCTGTTGAGGTGACTTCTTGCTCCGTACAGTCCGAGGAGTTGCCGAGCTGCCTGGTGTTGCAGCAACTGGAGTTGTATACTACACCACATTTGATTGAGTAAGTGATGATAAACTTAAAATCTCTAAAGTGATACCTCTATACAAAAATGGTGACACACATAAAATAGAAAATTACCAACCTATATCTCTCCTCCCATCCTTCTCCAAAATACTTGAGGAATTAATGAAAATCAGGGTTACAAAATATCTAGGAAAACATAAACTAATAAATAAGTCAACACGGTTTTCGAGCAGAGCACAGTACAGAAACAGCCATATTGGACAGAAATAGTAAGAAATTTGGAGTCAAATAAACAGGTTGTTGGAATTAATCTAGATGTAGCCAAAGCCTTCGATACTGTGAACCATGTAATATTAATAGGGAAACTTGAAGCAATATGCATCAGGGGTACTGTTAAAAAATGGTTTGAATCCTATTTGAAAAACAGGTCACAAGTTGTTGAGCTGAGGTCACCCAACAATCTTCACAATTTTAAACCCATATCTGAACCAAAACAAATTTAAATAGGTGTTCCTCAGGGCAGCACTCTGGGCCCATTGTTATTTCTAATTTATATCAATGATATACAGGCTCCAGACAGCTCAGCCAAAATTCTACTATTCGCAGATGACACAAGTATCATAATTAGTGATAAAAAAGAATCACTGTGTACTACAGCAAAAAAAATGCTCTCATACATACAGTCATGGTTTTATTCAAATAAGCTGACATTAAATGGAAAGAAAATGAATTTTATACGGTAAGGGAGCAGGTGACAAGGGGAAAATATGTGCCTTATGCTGGATAGCAAACAAATAGAAAAAATGTGCACCACAAAGTTTCTGGGAATGCGAATTGATCAAGATTTAAACTGGAATGAAAACAGTGTGCATCTTTCTCAGAAACTTAGCCCAGCATGTTTTGCCTTAAGTATAATATCCAAGGTATGTAGCAAGGCATGTATTAGAGCGGTGTACTTTAGTTATTTCCTATCAGTTGCAAGCTGTGGCATAAGCTTTTGGGGAAAAACCATGTCAAGACTAAATGACATTTTTATTATGCAAAAAAGAGCTATTTGTATCATGATACACAGCCCACCACAAAGTCACTGTAGACCCTTATTCAGACAACTGAAGATCTGACAATACCATTGATATATATCTTGAAATGCCTGGAAATGATCAGTAAAAATAACTGTGATCTCCAAACCAACTCAAGCTACCATGATCACAATATAAGATATTGTAAAGACTTCCATGTTCCCTATGTAGCACAAACTAGAAGTCAGAAACATGTTAGCCCCTTAGGAATAAAGCTTTTAAATGCACTTCCATCTCAAATTAAAGAATTGAAAGGCAAAAATAATTTCAAGCATTAAGTAAAAAAATACTTGATGAAAAAATGCTACTAGAGTGTAAGTGAATACCTGTCTCAGGCTGTGGATTGAAACCTGTACTTATTTTTTTTAAATTTAAACTAATTTAATTGTCTTTTCAACTTCATAATTACAGTACTTATGAAAATTCTGTTAAATATTTGTAATACGTTTTGTGTACAAGGCATATTTCATGATCTGTAATTGTTTATCCTGAGCATGTACTTTTGTTTTTGTGTAGTAAGTTCTTGTACACTACTTATGTTCTATGTGTATGTAATTTGTTTTGCTGTTTGTATATGTTTGTCCATTTATTTTGTGTATGTGTTGTTATGAGTTATGTGTAATCAAATGACAAATCCTATATCGCATGTGCTATCTATTGGATGATAAATAAATAAACATCGAAAGGAACAGGCACCACACTTTTATAAATATTCATGCCTGATGCAATATTGGCCTTTCAGTTCAAGTGCACTGCAATGTCAGATATCCCACAGGAATACAGTAGACCTGCAAGCAAAGAAGGCTAATACACAGGGTACACTACTGTGGAGATTTGGGTTAGGAAGGAAACAGATGAAAATTTCTTTTGCACTCTTGGTAACAGTCTGTCACCAATCAGTTGTTTGAATGCCCTATTGCAATAGAAGTCAAATTTCTTTCATCATGCCTCAATGTTTCACTCCAAAGACATTCAACATGTCTATAGTGTTTGGCTACATCCAGCAATGTCTTCTCATTTATGTGTAAATAATCTTGCAACATGAGACAGCCAATGCAGTGAGGAGTAAGACTGGAGTCAATGTGTACACATTGAGGAAGTAAATAGGGGGATCTAGCCAGTGAAGTATAGAGTACATTTTGATTGGTTATGAATGGAAAGATCAAGTCTAGTAGGTACATATTGCACATATACAGCCTTGCATTATTGTGTTTACAGTCAGGAACCACTCATTTAAAGCAACACATTTGTGATAAAACCCACACTGAGACAGCTCCTTCAGAGATACTGGAAGTAATAAACAATAGTATAACATGGAAGTGTGTTGCAATGTGTGCCAGAGACAGGAGTCCTCATAAAGCTGTTTCTGATGAAGGTTGCAAAGAACTAGGCCAGTGATTAACACATTTAGGTGCACAGTATAAAGAATTCAGTAGTTCAGATGCCATCTCTTGTGAACTTGGTTTTCTTTACACCTAAATTTCTGGATTTAGGACATGAGTAAATGTTATGAAAATCAGAGGAGAGTAATGCTGTTTAGAACATTTCACTGGACATGTTTCATAATTTTCTTATTGTCTCCAACTAGGGTACCAGAATAATAAAACTTTCGGAAAACCACAAAAGGATTTCTTGTTTTGTTCTGATCTCTGTGTTGTAAGATATAATTTAAAATTAAATTAATCACTGAATAAAACAGGATTCTCAGTCTTTTACATTTATTAACCTTCAAAATAAGCAAGGTGTTACACCGACATAGCAGGGTTCTCAGTGTTCCATAAACCACTCTCAACTAGAATGATCACACCAATCTCCCTCCACCCCCACCCCCTTCACCATGTTGTGATGAAATCACAATAATTTGTTTCAAGACAAAATTATCATAAACACTAAAAATCAGATGATGTGAGTCATTTGTGGAACATCTGCTGTGCTTACCATAATCAGGGTCCCTGGGGAGCACACGGAGTATAATTAATTTCTGGAGCTGCTTGACCCACATTTCCTTTTCATCTACCTCATTGATTTGTGTACAGCATGCTTCACAGAAGATTCCTTTTTTGTCAATTTCTACGTTCCACAAGTATATTATTTCAGCCAGCCTCTGGCTGAGGCTGATTCTGGTGGTGCTGGTGAGGGCAGTCATGGGAGTCCCTGTAATTCCCACCGGTTCACAGCACAAAAAACAGCTACTTGTCCTGCCTGGTAGATGTTCTTGGAACTGGAAGTACAAGCAAACACAAATCTGTGTTAAGTATTTGTCAATATTCATTTATGTTACATTGGACTACAGTACTGCATACCCTAAAAGGAGTACCTGTAACCACTACAACCAGTTATATTTGTGACAGTATTTTTGTTGTGCTTATCTGCAACTAAACATCTCTGCTATATGGTGAGTAGCAACTTTCCTTTCCAGGGCAACTTGGGGACAAGCTACTTAATTTTAGGTGTATGTGCGATGCTGTGCTCTAATATGAAAAGCCACCGTGAACTACTTATCCAATTCTTTGACGTGAGCCCTTCTATCCTACTGTGTTTTCATTACTCCATTGAAACACCACATTTCGGAAGACACAACACAGCCCACCTCTAAGTTTACACTGGAGCAGTAGGTGACAATTTCATTCTTTTTGCAACAAAATTCAACTATATTGAGCTCATCTCTTAGATATACATTTCACATGGCAATCTAACACAGTGAGTTAGCTTGAGCATCAATATGAATTGCAATAAAAGAACATGTTTGACCTGCTGCTGCTCACAGTGTTTATCCTCACACAATAGCCACACTGAGGACAACCTTGGAAGAAAGTGGCACTTTCTCCCACTTTAGGGGTCAGTAAGACAACAGGACAACCCTGCAAGCTAAATCAGTAAATATAAATTAAATATAGACATCTTTAAAAATTCAGTCAATGCCAGTGACAAATTGGGACAGGCAGTACAAAGTTTTCATGATCTCAGATGAGAATCAGAATGTAGAAGAGAGACAGGAGGCCAAATGGAGGAGTGAAACAAGAAACTGGTAGTGTGAGAGATCTGCCAGGGAAACAAGATCTAAACCCTGTCAATGACACAAATTTTATATGATGGTACTTGCTGTCTTTCACTGTCCCGCCTCTTCACTAATTTTGAAAAAGGCATTTAAATTTCTTAAGTCTTAGTTAGAGCAACACGACACCATTGAATGAATATATCCAAGCTTAACAACTTATACAAACTAAAAGCATTTTTGCAGTAAGAATTAATGGTTTGTGGATTTAATAAAGTGCTAGTAATTCAAATCATATTATATTATTCATTAAAAAGACAATATTCAGAATTAAAATCAGTTATATTTCTACAAGTCCAACTGTGATGAAGAAGTAAGATAGATAAGCATAGATCTGCTTGGTTTTCCTGAAAGTCTGTAAGAGGGGTGGCCAGGTGGCAGACGGCTAACAATCTAATGCCATGCAACTGTCACTTACAGTACAATGCTGGTTTATAATAAACTCTTAATCGTCAGTGCATGTGTCAAGAGGAACTAGAATTCAAGGCTGTCTTTTAACAATGACAGCATTGCTGAACAAAGGACTGATAATTAAATATTTATTGCAAAATATATTCCAATTTGCTCAATTTTACCAGTAAAATGTAATAGTTCATAAATTTCGATAAGATATTTATTCTATTTTACTTTTAAATTTTCTAAGTATGTCATTTAGCCAGGTACATCTTTCACATATTTTTCCTTTACTCTTCCCCTAAAGAATGGTTATAGTAAAAGGATTGTAAGCCATAAATTATGGCCACAAAGGGGCAAGGTGGTTCTGAAAATACAGATCAAAAGGTGCCAATGGAATTACTTTATTTGATTTACATCAGCTACATTAACTATTTTTACCCCATTTCCAGGGTTCTGTTGTATCAGATTACACACATCACTTCAGTTTTTCACACTAAGTCATTGACACTTAGAGTTCAATAGTTCCTTATATATGAAGAAACATTGCTTCACTTCTAAAGAACCCAATTGTGCATTTCCAGGGAGTCCAGTCAAAGCTGCAAAAGGGTTCCACATGTTCTTAACACTTTAATTGTTTTATTCTAGAGCACAAGAACAACTAAGGTCATATGTGCCCATGTCAGAGCATCTGAAAACTAAGACAAAAAAGAAGTTAAAAGTAAGTGCACATTAAGTTGAATCTACAGAAGAGAGACAGTTAAAACCAAAAAATTCCTTGTGGAGAAAGTTGCATAAATTTTCGCATAGACAACAGAGGTCGTGAACTAAAGATTAAATGTCATTTGCCATACTGCTACGATAGATGAAAGGTAAAACAGGGTCAACCAAACTGTGCAGTTTTCGCTAAAATGGGTAATAACTCAGGCAACAAACATAAATGAGAACATAAGTAATTCAAAAAAGGAAATTCAGTCAGGAAATGGGGGATTGTCAAAGGCTGATGACAAGCAGCTGGACTTTCGTGGAGCTTGTTCCCGTGAAGGGGGGACCAGTTGCGATGCCCAAGGGTACCACCTGCTGACCGATGGCAACACAGAGATCATTAGATGATATGGAAGAACTAGCAGGCTGAGGTAGTCTGTTGCCTTGACAGCAACAACAGAAGCTGCATTTCATATCAGACCGACATGACCAGGTACCCACAACATCACAGTAGCTCCATAAAGAGTGAGCAAGTGGAAGCTTTCTTCAACCAGTTGCACTGAGGGATGGACCTTGTGCAGCACTCAGAGGATCTGAAGGGATATGAGAGAACTGGAGCAGATGACAATTGAAAAGCCTGTGTCACCAAATGTAATGTGTGGCTTGATACAGAACAAAGAGCTCTGCTGTAAATACTTAGCTGTGTTCTGGAAGCTGGTACCGAAATTTGTCAATGCAAAATGACAAAGGCACACGAGACACCACAGTCAGACTGCCATTAGTGTACACAAATGTACTATTGCTACATTCTGTGTGAAGGTTGAGAAACTTATGCAATAGATCAAATCTGGATTAGTGTTCTTACGAAGTCTGCCAACCTCGGCTTCATGCAGCAGCCTGTCTTCACAACAAAGTGGCAGGTAGCATGTATTTAAGCAGCTGGAGCAATAGCCAAAAGGGAAGTAACGGAAGAAGGATGCACCTCACACTGGTGGTGAAAAGAATCATCAAAAAAGAGGGCAGAGGATGGGTGGCCAGGCATGGCAAACAAACGCCATGTGCACCTGTTTAGGAGAACATCGCACCAGTATGACTGTCCCCCCTGCGGGTCCGGGGATTAGAATAGGCCCGAGGTATTCCTGCCTGTCGTAAGAGGCGACTAAAAGGAGTCCATCCCCCTCACGGGGGTAGTTAGCGCCTGCGTCCGGAGACGGACGGTTTCACGACCTATAATCGTGGTCTTTTTGGTTTTTCACTTCTCGTTTCTTCCTTCCTTTTGTTGGTCCCTTTCTTTGCTCTTCTCCACCTCACTGTCTTCCTTACTCTTTCCCTTGACTTCTCCTTGCCTTCTCATTCCCTTTTTCTCCTTGCCTTCTCATTGCCTTTTTCTCCTTGCCTTCTCATTGCCTTTTTCTCCTTGCCTTCTCATTGCCTTTTTCACCTTGCCTTCTCATTGCCTTTTTCTCCTTGCCTTCTCATTGCCTTTTTCTCCTTGCCTTCTCATTGCCTTTTTCTCCTTGCCTTCTCATTGCCTTCTTCTCCTTGCCTTCTCTGGTCTCCGCCTCGGCGTTTGAGACAGTCTGTCCTCTTTCTCCCTCTCTCTCTTCTTTTTCCTCTTCTTCCTTCCTCCCTGTGCGTGTCTGAAGGCCGACCCACGCGTTCGCACGCGTAGCCGGTGACGGGGTAACGCGTAAGTCCCCGCCCTGGGTAGACATGTAAGGCACGCGCGTACCCCCTGGTAAAGGCCAGGCCCGGGGAGGGGTGATTGCCTGAGCTGATACCTTCTGACCATGCCGATTGGTCCCTCCGTCTGTTTCTCGGGAGGTGTGACCTGAGGTGTAAACATTCACCTAAGGCGGGAGTGCCCTCTGAGAGGGTCCCCACAAGGAAGGAGCGCGCCATCGGAGACGCTGGCAATCATGGGGGATTCCTCCGCAATGGATTCTACTCCATCGCTTTCGACTTCGACCCAAAAACGGAAACGTGACCAGCCAACAGTGACAAAAGTACTACCGCCTGCCCCACAGTTCCTCGTAGTTTCTCGCACTGAGGACGGAAAGGATTTTTCCTCTGTCAACCCTTTCGTTATTCAGAAGGGCGTAGATGCCATAGCCGGATCTTGTACCAGGTTGCGTAACGGCACCTTATTACTAGAAACTGAGAGTGCCTTTCAGGCACAAAAACTGCTTCGGGCCACCCTCCTGTACACGTTCCCTGTCCGGGTGGAGGCCCACCGAACTTTGAATTCGTCTCGTGGTGTAGTCTATACTAGCTCCCTCGACGGATTGACTGACGAGGAGCTTCAATCTTTCCTCGCTGAGCAGGGCGTGACAGCTGTCCATCGGGTCATGAAAAAGGTCAACAATGACCTTGTACCGACCCGGACACTTTTCTTGACCTTCGATAGTGTTAAGCTGCCATCGCGCATCAAGGCAGGCTACGAGGTTATTTCTGTTCGCCCCTATGTCCCGACACCTACGCGCTGCTACCAGTGTCAGCGTTTCAGTCACACTCGACAGTCTTGTTCCAATGCGGCTAAGTGTGTCACTTGTGGCAGGGATGCCCATGAGGGTGACTGTCCACCTCCGTCTCCTCATTGTGTGAACTGTCAGGGTGACCATGCCGCATCCTCCCGCGACTGTCCTGTCTATAAGGACGAACGTTGCATCCAAGAAATTCGTGTCAAAGAGAAAGTGTCCACCTCGGCTGCTCGCAAGCTATTGGCTAGTAGGAAGCCCACGCTGCTCCCAGCGGGGAAATATAGTACTGTCCTCGCCTCTCCTCGGACTACCCGGGAGGTCGCAACCCAGACATGCGATCTGACCTTCAGCACCACGGTCGTCCGTTCGGCCAGTGCTAAGATCGCGCGGTCGACGTCTCCTCTTCCTCCCATCACACCACAGACACCAGCCACTTCCTCAGCTTCTGCTAAGTCGAAGACCCCGAAGTCAGATGCACGGTCCTTCAAGAAGGAACCATCCCGTGCAGACTTCCTCCGTCCCTCGACCTCCCAGCCTTCGACCGGTACTTCCACCAAACGTCCTTCCAAAAAGGCGCATAGGAAGCACAGTTCTCCTTCTCCGCCACGGCGCATCTCTTCTCCTGCGCCACCCAGCGGTTGCCGCCCCAGGCCGTCATCCGTTTCGCCTGGCCGCATCGCCGGTAGCCGTACATCTGGCCGTTCACCGGCGGAGGAAGCTCCCCCTCCCGGCCATCCTCCCGAGATGGCCGATGACCCTATAGACCCAATGGACGATGACTGTCCGCCTACTGATAGCGGCGGCAGTGCTCGCTCGAAGCCAGGCCCTAAGCGGCCTTCGAGGTGACCCCTTCTCTCATCTTCCTTTTCTTACGATGGCACTTATTCACTGGAATATTCGCAGCATTCGCTCCAACCGAGAGGACTTGAAGTTGCTGCTCCGCTTGCATCGTCCGCTCGTCGTAGCCCTCCAGGAAACGAAGCTACGCCCATGCGATCACATTGCCTTGGCACACTACACCTCTGTGCGTTTTGACCTACCCCCTATGGTAGGAATCCCAGCTCATGGAGGGGTTATGTTGCTGGTCCGGGATGATATTTACTACGATCCCATCACGTTGCACACCGGCCTGCAGGCAGTCGCCATCCGCATTACTCTCCCCACTTTTACGTTTTCCTTTTGTACCGTTTACACTCCCTCGTCATCTGCCGTTACCAGGGCAGACATGATGCAACTTATTGCTCAGCTACCTGCACCGTTTTTGTTAACTGGAGACTTCAATGCCCACCATCCCCTTTGGGGTTATCCAGCCTCCTGCCCGAGGGGCTCCTTGTTAGCAGACCTTTTCAACCAGCTCAATCTTGTCTGCCTTAATACTGGCGCCCCTACTTTTCTTTCGGACACATCTCATACCTATTCCCATTTAGACCTCTCTACTCCCCAACTTGCACGCCGGTTTGAGTGGTATGCACTTGCTGATACTTATTCGAGCGACCACTTCCCGTGTGTTATCCATCTCCTGCAGCATACCCCCTCTCCGTGCTCCTCTAGTTGGACCATCTCCAAGGCAGACTGGGGGCTCTTTTCTTCCAGGGCGACCTTTCAGGATCAAACCTTCACAAGTTGCGATCGTCAGGTCGCACACCTCACGGAAGTCATTCTCGCTGCTGCTGAATATTCCATCCCTCACCCTACTTCTTCTCCACGTCGCGTACCGGTCCCCTGGTGGACCGCAGCATGTAGAGACGCTTTACGTGCTCGTCGACGTGCTTTACGCACCTTTAAACGCCACCCTACAGTGGCGAATTGTATTAATTATAAACGATTACGTGCTCAGTGTCGTCGTATTATTAACGAAAGCAAGAAAGCCAGCTGGGCTGCTTTCACAAGCACCTTCAACAGTTTTCCTCCTTCTTCTGTTGTCTGGGGTAGCCTGCGCCGGCTATCTGGCACTAAGGTCCACTCCCCAGTTTCTGGCTTGAAGGTCGCGAATGAGGTCCTTGTGGCCCCTGAGGCTGTCTCCAATGCCTTCGGCCGCTTTTTCGCCGAGGTTTCGAGCTCCGCTCATTACCACCCTGCCTTCCTCCCCCGCAAACAGGCAGTGGAGGCTAGGCCACCTGACCTTTGCTCCTCGAATTGTGAAAGTTATAATGCCCCATTCACCATGCGGGAACTCGAAACCGCACTTGGCCGATCACGGTCCTCCGCTCCAGGGCCTGATTCTATTCATATTCAGATGCTGAAGAACCTTTCTCCTGCGGGTAAAGGTTTTCTTCTTCGTACATACAATCGCATCTGGATTGAGGGACATGTTCCCGCATGCTGGCGCGAGTCTATTGTTGTCCCGATTCCTAAGCCGGGGAAGGACAAGCACTTGCCTTCCAGTTATCGACCTATCTCACTTACCAGCTGTGTCTGTAAAGTGATGGAGCGAATGGTTAACTCTCGATTGGTTTGGCTGCTTGAGTCTCGACGCCTACTTACCAATGTCCAATGTGGATTTCGTAGGCGCCGCTCTGCTGTTGACCATCTGGTTACCTTGTCGACCTTCATTATGAATAACTTCTTGCGGAAGCGCCCGACCGCGGCTGTGTTCTTTGATTTAGAGAAGGCTTACGACACCTGTTGGAGGGCGGGCATTCTCCGCACCATGCATACATGGGGCCTTCGCGGTCGCCTCCCTCTTTTTATTCGTTCCTTTTTACTGGATCGACAGTTCAGGGTACGTGTGCGTTCTGTCCTGTCCGACACCTTTCGCCAGGAGAATGGGGTGCCACAGGGCTCAGTTTTGAGCGTCGCTCTGTTCGCCATCGCGATCAATCCAATAATGGATTGCCTCCCAGCTGATGTATCAGGCTCTCTTTTTGTGGACGATTTTACCATCTATTGCAGCGCGCAGCGTACACGTGTCCTGGAGCGCTGTCTTCAGCGTTCTCTTGACCGTCTTTACTCCTGGAGTGTCGCCAATGGCTTCCGTTTTTCTGCCGAGAAGACGGTCTGTATTAACTTCTGGCGCTACAAAGAGTTTCTCCCACCGTCCTTACGACTTGGTCCCGTTGCTCTCCCAATCGTGGAGACAACCAAATTTTTAGGCCTTACCTTTGACAGGAAACTTAGCTGGTCTCCACATGTGTCATATTTGGCCGCCCGTTGTACCCGTTCTTTAAATGTCCTCCGTGTTCTCAGTGGTATGTCGTGGGGAGCGGATCGAACCGTCCTACTTCGTCTATATCGGTCGATCGTCCGCTCCAAGCTGGATTATGGGAGCTTCGTATACTCCTCTGCACGGCCATCCATCTTACGCCGCCTCAACTCCATACAACATCGGGGTTTACGACTTGCGATCGGAGCATTTTATACCAGTCCCGTAGAGAGTCTTCATGCTGACGCTGGCGAATTGCCACTCACTTACCGGCGCGATATACTGCTTTGTCGGTATGCCTGTCGGCTACTGTCAATGCCCGACCATCCGTCTTATCGTTCCTTTTTTGACGACTCTCTTGACCGTCAATATAGGTTGTATGTCTCTGCCCTGCTACCCCCTGGAGTTCGCTTTCGTCGCCTCCTTCAACACCTTAATTTTTCACTCCCTGCAACCTTTCGAGTGGGCGAGAGCCACACGCCACCTTGGCTCCAGGCTCAGGTCCGCGTTCACCTTGACCTCAGCTCGCTCCCAAAAGAGGTCACCCCCAGTTCGGTCTACCACTCCCGTTTTTTGGAACTTCGTTCGAAGTTCATCACCATGACTTTCATTTATACAGATGGCTCTAAGACCAAAGACGGGGTCGGGTGTTCCTTTATAGTCGGGGCACAAAGTTTCCAATACCGGCTCCATGACCATTGTTCGGTCTTCACAGCTGAGCTCTTTGCCCTCTACCAGGCTGTTCTTTACATCTGCCGCCACCGACATTCTGCTTATGTCATCTGCTCAGATTCCCTGAGCGCCATCCAGAGCCTCAGTGATCCGTACCCGGTTCACCCTTTCGTACACCGGATCCAACGCTCTCTTCAGCGGCTGGTGGACGTCGGTCCGCCGGTTAGCTTTATGTGGGTTCCTGGCCATGTCGGTATCCCTGGGAACGAAGCTGCAGATGCCGCGGCCAAGGCTGCGGTCCTCCAGCCTCGGACAGCTTCTTGTTGTGTCCCTTCGTCCGATTTTAGCAGGGTCATTTGTCGGCGCGTTGTGTCGCTGTGGCATGCCGATTGGGCTGCACTTACCGACAACAAGCTTCGGGCCTTAAAACCTCTTCCCGTGGCTTGGACGTCCTCCTCACGCCCTTCTCGGCGGGAGGAGGTCGTTTTAGCAAGGTTAAGGATTGTACACTGCCGGTTCAGCCATCGCCATCTGCTGACGGCTGCGCCGGCGCCGTTCTGCCCATGTGGGCACTTGCTGACGGTTAGACACATTTTAATGTCCTGTCCCGATCTTAACCAACTGCGCCTCGATCTTAACCTGCCTAATACTTTCGATGACATTTTAGCGGATGACCCACGAGCAGCTGCTCGTGTTCTTTGTTTTATCAATTTGACACACCTCGCTAAGGACATTTGATGAAGTTTTTTTAATCCTATGCCTGTCAGTCTGTCTTTTATTTTGTTTTTCCTTTTAGTTGTTGTTGTCAACTTGTGGCTCGCGGTGCATTTTTAGAGTAGTCAGGGCGCTAATGACCATTGAAGTTGTGCGCCCTAAAACCACAAAAAAAAAAAAAAGTATGACTGTGGTAGTTCAGCAGCTTCTGCATTCATACTCTCAACTGGGCTAGCATAAAAGGCTTCAGTAGCCAGACAGATGCCATGATTCTGTAAGATGGACGCATAAAAAGAACACCAATAGCCTAGTTTTGAATGGGCAAGGGATCCGTAGGACTGGAGGAGAGAAGTCCAATCCACTCCCCAGGAAGTGCTGTTGAGGGGACATTGAGGGACAGGGTATAGCAGACGGCAGAGTAAGACATGGGAGGACTAAGAAAATTTCCTATCAAGCATGAGAACCCAGGAATTTTGCAGTTTCAGCAGACATAAGAGCAACAGGCTCAAGATGTAGAGACAGTGGAAGAAACCCATTGCACCGCCAGAAATTCTTACAAACAGTTTTGTCAGTGGAAAAGGAAAAGTCTTTGTCAATGCTCCATGAGTGAAGATGATCAAGACATCACTGAAGATGCTGCTCAACAAGACTAGTCTGTGGGAAAGTGCAATAGACCGAAAAATCATCAATGAAAAGGAAGCCAGAGATGCCCTGCGAGAGACAGGCCGTAACAGTATCAATGGTGACAGCAAGGAGGATAACACTCAGGGCAGATCCCTGAGGCACAGTGTTTTCCAGGATAAATGGGTTTGACGAGCCAAAACCCTTAGGTACCTTGAAAGTTGTCTTTTAAAAATTCCTGAAGGGAATGGTGCAGGCCTCCTCAGAAGCCCCATGTGTAGAGAGTACAGAGTATACCAGTCCTCCAGAATGTGTTTTACACTTTCTCCAAGTCATAAAATGCAGGTACAGTGTTATTTCCGCAGAAATGTCATGGGTTGACAAAGTTATGAGATGGTCAACTGCAGAATGGTGTGTTGGAAATCCACATTGTGCAGTGCTTAATAGATTGCAAGACTCTAGCCGCCACACCAGCCAGACCTGAATCAAATGTCCCAATACCTTGCAAAGACGGATGGTGAGAAATGGGACTAGAACTAGAAGGAAGGTGTTTGTCCTTACAAGGGCATAGGTAAGGAAGGGTATGACAGTGGCTTTACACAAATGTCTGGGAAATGTGCCATCTGCCCAGATGCGTCTGTATACATGACGGAGAATGTGCTTGCCCACAGGAGAAGTGTGCTGCACCATCAGAACGCTAACATTGTCTGGTCTTGGGGCAGCTGTCAGGAGGAAGTAAGAGCATGATCTAGCTCCCCCATAGAAAAAGTGTCATGTTATCATTCACAATTCTGAGAAAAGAGTGGTATCACCCAAGCCTCCTCCACGCCAATGGAGAAGGCAGGGTGAAAAGTGTGTGGAGCTCGAAATCTCTGCAAAATAGTGGCCTAAGGTGTTGGAGACAGCAATAGGGTCCATCATGATATCATCTGCTATAGTCAGGCAGCAAATTTGGGAATGGATCTTGCTCCCAAAGAGCCACTGGAGAGTGGCCCACACAGTGGAAGATGAACTGGAACTGTTAAAAGGACTAGTAAGGCAAATGCATCTAGCTTTTCTGCTTCCCGAAAAATTCAATGACACTGTGTATGCAGCTGTTTATAAAGAGCACAGCTTGCCATCACAGGATGATTGTTAAAAATGTGGAGAGCACATCTCCAAGGGCGAATTGCATCACAGCATGCCTCAGTCCACCGAAGGACCAGGACACAGCATGGTAGAGGTGAGTGTGAGGACGGCAATGTTCTGCAGCAGTAAGAATAATGTGGATAAGGTATTCTACCTGGTCAGGACAACTGAGGAAATCATGTTTGTCAAAGGGCACGGGTGAGGAGTAAAGCCTCCTGAAAGCCTTAAAAAGCTGCCATTTGGGTTTACATGCAGGTGAGGTAGGTGTCCGCAAACAGAAATGGTAACTTGAGTATGTCAGAGAGAACACAGCACTCGAGGTGACTGGCAAGCTGGACAGTGCCAAACGAGAAATCCAAGTGGGAAGGTGTGTGTGGATTCTGAAAGGAATGTGAGTGCCCCAGTGTTAAGGTAGATGAGGTTGAGTAGATTGAGGTGATCAGCTGAAAGGGCACCTGTCTGATAGGTTCTGTGAGAGCTTCAAATGGGATGGTGACATTAATGTCACTGAGCACAAAAAGGGATGGGAGAGTTGGCCAATAATCTGGAGGAAGGCTGCCAAGGTGACACTAAGTGATGGAGAGATGTAAATGGTACAAAGAGAAAAGGTGAAGCAAGGAAGGAAAATGCTGACTGCAACAGCTTGCACCCGGGTGTTCAGAGAGATGATGTGACTATGAACATCACCCTGGATGAGTAGCATGACTCCCCCATGAGGTAGAAAGCCATCCTTGGGCGGGAAGATCAAAGAGGACTGAAAAAAAAACATGTGAGTGGCCAAAGCAACGCAATTTTGTTTCCTAGAGGCAGAGAACAAGTTGGCAGTGCAATTAAAGAGCAGCCGTAATTCCTCCTCATTGGATCTAACACTGAACATTCCATTGGAGGAAAGTCATGACAGGGAAAGGGCTGGAATGAAAAATGAAGGGGGGAGGGGGCGTCACCCAGATGGCTGCAGAGTGCCAAACTTTGAAGAATCACTGCTACATGGTGCAGGGGCTGAAGGATTTTGCTTCATGAGCTCCACAAAGGTGTCAGCATTCTCCCTTACTCTGCCTGCAGATTCCAGGGTAGAAAAATAGTTGGCGGTGACCATTTGCCTTTGGTTGGTTTCTTGGATCCTTTGCAGCTGACTGATGAGGAGTCAGATGTTTGATGGCTGGAGGGACATCATAAAAAGTCTTCGTATGAGTATTCCTTCTATCCTCTCTGGCTTGCTGGTTGTGTAGCAGGTGATTTTGTTGTTGGAGGTGAAAATTTAATGGCTTTTTGCAGATGAGAAAGCGGTGGGGATATACCGTGGTGATGATGAACTTGATGTTGCAAGTCTGCATGTGCATGTCCTTTGTGGAGCGAGGTACACCAAGAATGGTATTGTAAGTTCCAGTTGGTAAAATGCAGGCCTGTCGACTAGCCAAGAACATGTGAGCAACAGGGTAAGGCACTTTTTCCTTGATCCTGATCTCATGGATGGTCCACTCATTAAGATACATGGGACAATCTCTGGAGGAGACAGCACGGGTGAAATTGCAGTTGATGCAGTGGAAAGGAGGCAGCAGGCAGTATCACTTTTGAGCATCCCTACCATAAGTAACACATTTGACCAGGTTTCAGTGGGAGATTCAAGTGTGTGTGTGTGTGTGTGTGAGTGAGAGTGATTACTGTTATATCCTAGCAAGTAATGCCAACCGAGCCCGCTGCCAAAAGGTTGGCAGCATCAAAGTCTGGACACCGTCCGCATAAGCAGTGCCAGCGATACAGGAAATTGCCGCAAGTCTGCACGCGCCACCGCTGGCTTCTGGCTTCTTAAGCGCTGGAGTCGCGAGCGCTAGGACAGTTCTGTATTCACCGCTCAGTTGTATACTCGCCACCGATTTGTGTACTTGCTAGTCAGTTGTGTGTTCATCGCAGCAGAGTAGTTGTTTGTCGTCAGCCGACGCTGACCTAGCCGCTCCGACTCGAACTAGACAGATTTCTATAGACACGGAGTTCACTACTGTGTTTCTGTATCTTCGTTAATAAAGATAAGTACCGACTTTTATTTAATCAGAGTGTTTGGGTTTTCATCTTTCTGTTCACTGTTCCAGCGGACCGGTCGGCCCGCTATTAAAAGTGTGGCGGTGACTTCGTAAGCCGTTTCTACAGCGAAGTGTTTGTCGCTACGAATGCCGCCACAAAAATTACTGTCACAAAGACAAATTGAAACGTTGGTCTGTCCATTCTTGAACCATTCCCTAAACTTTCTGTTCTCACACTGTAGCTCACTAAGAAAATTCTGGTCAGTGCACTGAGCTTAACACTCCTTCATTTTTGTTTCTCTGTTTTCAAGCAATGCTCACCACCAGCATTACATTAAATTCTGCTGAGTAGACAGTTACCTATTCAGCATCTTTCCAAAGAAACTACAATGAAACATTATATGATAGTGTAAAGACTGTAGTGAAGTAATTTTGTCAAAGTAATGCGACAAAGATGTGTGTCAATGATATTTTTACAGTGTAATACAGGCATGAAGAGCTGCCCAGTGGGCATAAACAGTCATCAGAGTATAGTGATGGCAGCCAACATCTCACTACTGACAAGGGAACTACTGCAAGTTCAAACACCTACAACCAACTGCAAACATACTTAAAACATGGTGATGTACCCCTCAAAGTGGCTATCAATGGTATTCACCCATAACAACACATATGTGACTGCTAACATCAGTGTACTGGTCTCACTGCATTGTAACTTTTCACATAGTACAGATGAGGCCGCTGCTGTATTTGGTAGTGAATCAACAGACGGAAGTCATTTAACCCTTAACTCAAGAGACAACTATTTTGTAACGTATACCATGAGCTCCACAGCTCATGGTCTCGTGGTAGCGTTCTCACTTCCCGAGCATTAGGTCCAGAGTTAGATTCCCGGCGGGGTCAGGGATTTTTCACCTGCCTCGAGATGACTGGGTGTTGTGTCGTCATCATCATCCATCCATCCATCCATCCATCCCCACTACAGTTGGAGGAAGGTAATGGCAAACCATCTCCATTAGCACCTTGCCTAGTATGGCAGTGCAGGTCTCCCGCATTGTTCCCATATGCCCTGTCATGAAGCATGGGAATTGATTTCCATTTCATACCACAAGGAGGGGTTTTTGGGAGCCCAATGTTTAAACTGGGATCAAGGCAAAAATGATTTGAAATTTTTAATTTATGCTATATAACATTTATTTTTACAATTATTTAAGTGTTGTCTAAATGCTTCTAGTTTATTTTACTGCACTAAACAAAGCCTGCAGCATTTTACTAGTTATCACACTAACGCACAATTTTGTGTGGTTCTTTTAAATAGTACACATAAAAAGACTATTAGAGTACTGAGTTTTACATCCTGTAAAATTATACAACCTCTGTAGCAAATAAATTTACAAATAAAATTACGTCTAGGGTTTAAAACTGCACATAAAAAGTCCACCTAATAGGGACAAAAAGAAACTTTGTCAAATTGAAATTCATTGCCAGGAACAAATTTTTCTTATCACCACTCTTAACACAATTGATTTTAACAGACTAAGTATTTCCTTGAAGAAACAGACAAATCCTCATCACAGCTTTCCTGAAGTTCTTCCTCTGAATGATACTCTAGTTCAACAGCAGAACTGTGGTCACTGGCTAATGTAAAATCATTGTCTTCTTCATCTTCTTCATCTATTTCTTGATCTATATCAGTGACACCTTCCTGCATAGACCAACTAACAATTTCATCAAATTCGGGAAAGTTAAAAATGACACAATTGCACCAACACATTTTGAACTATACAGTACCATACTGAAGAAAACAGGTATGTAGTTCACGAGGCATGGTCCAGGAGATTCCAATGCCAATCAGTAACACATGTCAAAAATAAACACAGAAGGTGATAATGTAATCGACAACAAAACGTCATAGGCTTGGCAATTTAAGGAGGTTAGGTGGAGTATAGAAGCATTCCACCACAACTGGCCTTGGAGAGCGAGTTTGAGAATTTTCATTCACTCTGAGAGACCACACCTTGTGAGTTGAGGGTTAATCCTGTGAATGTTGTTCAGGTGCTGTGCAAAAACCTAAGTCAGATTTACACATTCAATAGTGAAGATGTAAGCGGAGTGGAGGATGGGATGTTATATGATATAATGGAAAAGTGTTATGGGACATTAATTAAACTTCCAGGCTAAGAGCCCATGGTTGAACAGTAGAAATTCTTCCTCCTGATGTTTCATTGCCAATTGCAGGTAACATCTGAGTCGAGCCATGACTGGCTGCTAGGGTTTGGAGGTCGAGTTTATAAATAGAGGACACCACTACTCATCGTGTGCTTTTGCAGTTAAACTCACTCTAACATCATTACTCTCAATCAAAGGTAACCTATTGTCACATCATTGGTACAAAGCCAACACCATATCTTATCCAAATTTAAGCCTTCATTTTTGCTAAAATTATTGTGGTGTTTATAAATCTCGATGGCTTTTTCTGTACATACATGCATAATAATGTGATATCTTAGCTAGCATGCTCATTTCACTAAATTTTATTTTGTGATCGCCATCTTTTGAAAAACCATGTTCTGTTAAAGCGGATTTGCCAGTTTGTGTTCTGTGTAGTGCGAATTAACACTTCCTTTTGTTGGTCCAATATAAACCTTCTACAATTACACACTAGTTTATACACCACAGGTGTTGCAAAAAGATGTCGTGCATCTTCCACAAACGTTAAACATCCACTAATCTGCTTGGTGGGTCTGAAGAGTAGCCAGAACTTTCCCAATATGCTCCATAATATTGTAAATAAATGAAAGAAAAACTTTACCACCCAATGGTGATGGTTGTCTCTTCTATGAGAGAGTGCTCGATCTCTCTCTTATCAGTGTATTTGTTTTTCTTAAAAGCTGTTCACAAGTGATTTAGTTCCTCTCACAAATAAACTGGCTCACTGATTTTGTCACCCCTGTTTGCCCAATGATTTAATGGCACCTCTCTTTGGCCTGGGATGATGGTCCGAATCCATATGGAACTAACGATCGGTACGTGTATCTTTCCTTTATACCGTATGACCTGAAGTCCTATTTGCCTATTTAGTCATTAAAGCAACCCAAAAATTAAGCTGTCCATTACTTTCTGTCTCCACAGTAAATTGTATCTTTGGATTAATACTATTTAAATGCACCAAGAAACAATTCACTTCACCCTGACTACATAACACAAAAGGGGGCTGGGTGTGTATCATCTATCATCATCAACAGTGGCTAGATCAGGCTCCATAAAGATTGGGACTTTCTTTGGGCACTGATTACCATGCAGCTGAGTGCCACACAAACCAATAATCATCATCATCATCATAACACAAAAGTGTCATCCACATACTGATACCACTTCAAAGGACTTTTATTGGCTCATTGCAGTGTCTGCTGTTGAAAATTTTAGCTTGACTTAGAGGGCTCCAAATTGCCACTCTTTCAGTTTGCTACAGATACATGTCATGGACAGTATAAAGGGACACCCTCCTCTATCATTACTTTTCCTCGAGAGAAGTAGGTGATACCAAAAAATATTTACGAATTCGTAAGAAGGTTAATATTACCTCACTTTTTTTTTAAAAAAGAAAAAGATTTGCATCTGATTTTGTACATGATACATTATATTTCAGGCAAAAATGTATAAAAATAAATTATTTTGGTTGTTACAATGTACAGCTAAAATTACCAATTTATGTCATTATTTTATAAATGAATCCAGAAGTAAATTTCATACATATCATCAGATTGTACAATTATTAATAGGAATTTTAAGTACACCAGATATTTCATAATTTCAAATATTTCTAAAAAAAAAGGTAAAGATTCATTTGTCAAGAAAATTATAAATTATTCGGAATATTGTTAGTACCACAGAATGGAGTTGTAGTGGGCATGCCTCTGGAGTGATCAGACGTGTTTTTATTTCTGGCAGTAACAATGTAGTTTTCGATTTTGAAGTGGAAATTGTAAAGACAATTTTATTCTCTCACATTTTTCTATATCACACTAACTATTCAGGCAATTCTTCAGGAGGTATTACATCACTTGGAACCATGAGAACCTACAATATCAAAAATTTTAGCTTCAAGAACCAACCCCTAGAAGTGAAGGAATGGAACAACTTTTTAGCTCAACAGATTCAAAGATAATCAGCAGGTTTAATTTAGAGCTTTTTATCCACTGCTTTTTAATACATTGCACCATCCAAAATGCAGCACCACTGTAAATGCAATTCTCAAACATGGGACAAGTTGGTTTACATTTGTAAGCAGCTAGAAATTGCTCCGACTACTGACAAACCATTGACAGTTGCTGCAAATTGGTGTGCTGGGAGAGCTCTAAAGAGCCGTGTACCTGTGATACGTCTACCACAGGTACTTCAAGTACTATGCTCTCTGTGGACCCTGTCTCCTCTGCAGAAAGTACAGGATCTGTTATTACCCATCCACTTAACTGTGAGTGTCATGTTAATGGCACATATAGGCATCCTGTACAGAGACCATGGACAATTCAGAGTGTTGGGCTGATCCCCTAAACGAACACGTTTGAGACGCTGTCTTTCAGTTAAACTGAAACTGGCCCATTGAGAATAATGTCACCGGTCACATGGAAACCTGTCTGATGTCAGGAGGAGGCAAACACAAAAAGGTAGGGTTCTATTAATTGTCAGCAGTTCAAACATATGGAAAATGCCTCAGGGAAATGGCAGTAAGGGACAGCAAAGGACACCAGGTGCACTCAGTGGGCATGCCTGGGGCCTCATTCGACATGTTGAATTCCCTTGCAGCAGCCATTGAGGGAACAGGGTGCAACCAATTGCAGAGTGGTGCACATTGAATGTGAAGAGACTGTCAGAAGGGCTCTGAAGACATTCTTGGATCATTCCAGTGACTGGCAGAAAAGGTTGAGAATACCAGCTTTGTGCGTGGAGTTTCCACGAAGCTCCAAATTTGCAGCATTGTCCCACTCTACTCAGAATCAGAGGGCCACGATCAAATCTAGGAAGGACTGAACCAGAGACTTAGAAAGTTTTACGGTAAGCTACACTGCGACTTCCTGGACTTGCGCCATAAGGTTGAGAACTGAACGGTCCCCCGAAATAGGTTGTGTGTGCTACACATCAGAGGCTGCTACTCAGGTAACTGACTGAGAGTGGGTAGCACACAACTGTTTCTTTGATTAGGCAACTCTCCCTCCAATCCAGATAATGACAGCTGTATCAGTGAGAGATCAAAAGAGATACCTCCCCACAGGTGAGAGTATTAAAATCCTAATAATAATTAACTGCCGAATATTTTCAAAGAAGTGCAAGAGTTAGAAGAGCTCATGAAAAGCATTGAAATGCTCATAATACTAGATAGAGAAAGCCAGTAGAAACTTGAAATTGACAGCAGTGAGATTTTATGGTGAAAATTAAGTGTATATCAGAAGGATATTACGATGACCGTAATGATGATTGATTGAGGCAAGAGGCTCTCAGCATCATGGTCATCAGTGCCCTGACGAGAAGTCTTACGGGTGGGGACAAAGGCTGTCCCCACATGTGCAGCAGGTTATGAGGTATATAAGTCTGCCTGAAAGTTCTCATAATTTCCCACTGTTGTAACATTGGAAGCAGTACCGGTATGGATGGTGGGCAAATCTTCATTGAGAGAGAGCTACCCTAATATCAGTATATAGGACACACATTGCCAAAATATGCTGAGGAGGAAACCACCTGTTAAAGTGCTGTGTCTGATGCAGAGCCTGCTAAGCAGGATCTTGATACGGTGGTGAGGCTGACATGCCTGTGTGGTTGATTTGAGCTGCTGCACTGGCTTCTAAGCCAGTGGTCTAGGGGTAGTGTGTTTGATCAGTAAAAAAAAATTTCATCAGTTCAGGGCTCAAAACCCGCCACTAGTGTAGCTGTACAGTAGTGGATTTCTTTTCCTATATATGCACAATATGTTACATTTATTTGCATTCAGAGTCAACTGCCAGAGTCTGCACCGTTGATCAATTCACTGCAGGTCAGTCTGCAAATTCTTACTATCTTCTGGCGTAGCTGCTTTGTATAAACAACTGCATCATCTGCAAATAGCCTTAAAGAGCATCCAACACTTCCTACTAGATCATTTACATATACTGTGCATAGCAATGGCCCTATAACACCTCCCTGTGGTACTCCAGATATTACCTTTACCTCTGTCAATTTAGTTCCATTACGAGTGACATGTTGAGTTCTATCTGCAAGAAAGTCTTGAATCCAATCGCAGGTCTGGTTGATTGCTCAGTTCATTTAAAGAAAGGATAAGGGACCCAACTATCAGGTCATCGGTCCCTTGTTCCTAATAAAACAATGGCAGAAGTGTGAGAATAAAATGGACGAAACATGTAACACAAAACGGAAAGAAAGGAAAAGCCACAAGAATGAAGGGAAGGCAACAAACACTTAAAAAGGAACAGAAGAGGACAAGAAAACAACAGGGAGACACTAGACACAGAAAAGAGTAAAACATAAAATCAGATTAGAATGGCTGGGAAACCACAAGAATAAAAATGGAAAGCTACCCACTCTGCAACACATTGAAAACCTCCAACCTAAAAGCACTACGGTGAAGTACACAGAGGGACAAAGGACTTGTGCTAAAACCTACATAGAAGTATAAAACCTGCTCTCAGAAATAAAATGTAAGACTAAAGATGCTTTGCAGGCATTGTTGCCCAACACTGAAGGCAGGGTGCTGGGAAAGTTAAAAGTCTGCTGCAGAGTGGCTAAAAGTGGGTAGTCTAGCAAGAGGTGGACGACTGTCATTTGGGAGCCACAGTGACACAGAGGTGGGTACTCGTGCCAGAGTAGGTAACCATGTGTTAGCCACATATGGCCAATGCGGAGCCGGCAGGTGACAACTGAATCCCTGCAAGAGGCCTGCATGGAAGACTTCCACATATCCATAGTCTCCTTAATGTCGCACAGTTTGTTGTGCATGCTGTTATGCCATTCCATCTCCCAAAACTGTAAAAACCTGCAGGTCAGCTTCGGAGATGCAGTTTCTGTGTCACCTGTTTGGCCAGCCTGTCTGCAAGTTCGTTGCCGGAGAATCCGACGTGTCCTGGTGGTCCACACAAACAACACAGAATGGCGAGACTGTTCCAGGGAATAGATGGACGCTACCAGAGAGTGGTGTGGGTAGCACTGGTCGATAGCTTGTAGGCTGCTCAATGAGTCAGCACACAGGAGAAATTATTCGCCAGGGCATGAGTGGATGTAATCAAGAGCACGAGCTATGGCCACCAGCTCTGCAGTGAAAACACTGCAGCTAACTGTCAAGTAGTGGTGCTCGACTTGACCTCCATGAACATATGCGAAGCCTACGTGACCATCAGCCATTGAGTTGTCAGTGTAAACCACTTCAGAGTCCCGGAACACGTCAAGAATCGAGAGGAAGTGACAGCGGAGAGTGGCGGGGTTAACGGAGTCCTTAGCACCATGTAAAAGGTCCAGACGAAGCTGTGGCCAAGGTGTACACCATGGACGTGCATGTGAACGGACCTCAAGTAGAGGTGGTAAAGGGAAGGACTCCAGTTTGGAGAGAAGGGACCACACGTGAACTACTATCGTTAGGCCCAATCTGGGCTGTCGATGTGGGAGTTGGACTGCCACAGGTGGGAAAAGGAGATGTTAATCCAGATGCTCAGGTGAACTATGAATGTGTGATGTGAAACTGTTGGGCAGTTGCACATGTCTGATCTGCAGTGGAGGGACACCAGCCTCCACCAGTACGCTGATCACTAGACTCATCCTAAAAGCTCATGCCACTAATCGAACGACACAGTGGTGCACAGGGTCGAGTATGCTGAAGGCGTTACCGAACCATAAACCACTCTCCCATAGTCAATTCGGGATTGGACAAGGACTCTGTAGAGCTGCAGCAGCATACAGTGATCTGCACCCAAATTGGTGTTGCTCAGGCAACAGAGGGCATTGAGGTGCTGCCAGCAGTTCTGCTTAAGCTGAGGCAGCCAAGTGACCAATCATCGACAACCAGTCCTAGGAACTGATGTCTCCACTACAGTGAGTGGATTGCCGTTAAGGCAAAGTGAGGGTTCCAGATGAACGGTACGATGCAAAAAGAAGTGCATGACACATGACTTTGTGGCAGAAAACTGGAAGCCATGATAGAGCCCATGACTGCACCTTGTGGATGGCTCCCTGGAGGAGACGCTCAGCAACAACAGTGCTGCAGCAGCAGTATGAAATGCCGAAGTCGTCTGCATACAGAGTAAGTGAGACGGAGTGCCTGAGAGCTGCTGCTAGAATGTTAATGGCCACTAAAAATAGACTCTTAATACAGAGCCCTGCAGGACTCCATTCTCCTGGATATGGATGGGACTATGGGAGTCACCAACTTGGACATGGGAAGTGTGGTGCGACAAGAAGTTTTGGATAAAAATCCAGAGTGGTTCCTGGTGACCCCACTCATACAATGTGGCAAGGATATGATGTCGCCGATTCATGTCGTATGCTTTATGCAAGTCAAAAAAAGATGGCAGTCGGGTGTTGCCGTCTGGAAAAGGCTGTTCGGATGGCAGATTCGATGGACAAAAGATAATCAGTGGTAGAGCGACCCTGGTGGAAGCCACCCTGACATGGAGCCAGCATGCCACGTGACTCCAGGACCCAACCCAACCGCCGACATACCATACATTCCAGCAGCTTACAAAGAACGTTGGTGAGGCTGATGGTCTCATAGTTACCCACATCAAGAGGGTTTTTACCACATTTGAGCACCGGAATGATGGTGCTCTCCCACCATTGCAATGGAAGGGTGCCATCGCACCAGAGCCATTTGAAGATAACATGCACATGCCGCTTGTAGTCAGATGAGAGATGTTTAATCATCTGGCTGTGGATGCAGTCAGGCATAGGAGTTGTGTCGGGGCAATGTGCAAGGGCACTGAGGAGTTCCGACTATGTCAAATGGGCGGTGTAGGATTTACTGAAGCGTGTAGTGAACGAGAAAACATTCACTCCCAGCAGCCGCTTGAGTATGTGAAAGGCTGGGGGGGTAATTCTCTGACACAGAGGCTCAGGCGAAGCGCTCGGAAATCGCGTTTGCGTCGGTACATAACTCGAAATTTTTGGTAACCACGGGGACAGCTGTTGGGGCCTGCTACCGGAAAAGACGTTTGATCTTTCCCCAGACTTTGGAATGTGACATGTGGCACCCAATGATGGAGACGTATTGCTACTAACACTCCTTCTCCCATTGTTTTATAAGGTAGTGAACACGGGCACAGAACCATTTCAAGTATATGAGGTGCTCCAGGGAAGTGTGCCACTTATACTGCTGCAGAGCTCACCAACACTCCTTAAGTGCTTCAGTGACTTCTGGCGACCACCAAGGGACTGCCTTACACCTCAGGCACCTTAAGAGTGAGGGATCACGTGTTCTGCCACAGAAACAATTGTGCTAGTCACCTGCTCAACCATTACATATATGTTACCGTATGGGGGAGATTCAGCGGTAACAGCAGAGGTGAAGTTCCCCAGTCTGCCTTGTTCAAAGCCCATCTGGGCAGGCGTCCATGTGCCTGATGCTGGGGCAGTGACAGGAAGATGGGGAATTGGTCACTCAACACAGGTCATCATGTGCTCTCCAGTGGATAGATGGGAGAAGTCCTGGGCTGCAAATTGATAAATCGATGGCCGAGTAACTACCATGAGCCACACTGAAATGTGTGGTGGCCCCAGTATTTAAGAGGTGGAGGTCAAATTGCAAAAGTAAAGTTTTGACATCTCCAACTCAGTCAGTGAGCATAGTACCAACCCACAAGGGGTTATGGGCATTAACATCTCCCAGACGTAGTAGAAGTTTAGGGAGCTGATCTATCAGTGCAACTAATACTTTCAGGGGTACTGCACCACCTAGAGGAAAGTATACATTGCAGACAGTTATTTCCCACATCGTCCTTATTCTGATAGCCACAGCTTCAGCTACAGATTGTGTCTAGGACATAAATGCAAACTCCACCTGACACTGGACTGTAGTCACTTTGGTTCCTGTAACATCCCTTAAGCTGCGGAAGGCAGGGGTCCGCATTGCTGGGAACCAGGTTTCCTGGAGAGCAATAGAGGCAGCAAGTGTAAAGTGTAACAGTTGCCATAGCTCTGCCTCCACTGGAGGATGACAACATTAGACTGGGAAAGCATGGAACATTCAATGAGGCAGTTTCTGACAAGAATTATACACAGAAGAGTGGAAAAGAAAATTGGGGATGTGCTAGATGACGATCAGTTTGGTTTTACAAAAGGTAAAGGCACCAGAGAGGCAATCTTGACATTGCAGTTGATAATGGAAAGTAGACTAAAGAAAAATCAAGACACATTCATACGATTTGTTGACCTGGAAAAAGCATTTGACAATGTAAACTGGTCAAGATGTTCCAAATCTGAGAAAAATAGGGGTAAGCTATAGGGACAGACGCTAACATACAATATATACAAGAGCGAAGAAGGAATAATAAGAGAGGACAAACAAAAATTAAGTTTTCAGATTAAAAAGGGTGAAAGACAGGATGCAGTCTTTCCTCCCTACTGTTCAATCTGTACATCAAAGAAGCAATGATATAAATAAAAGAATGCTTCAGGAATGGAATTAAAATTCAAGGCAAAAGGATATCAATGATACAATTCACTTATGACATTGCTATCCTGAGTGAAAGTGAAGAAGAATTACATAAGCTGAATGGAATGAACAATGTAATGAGTACATAATATGGATTGAAAGTAAATCAAAGAAAGATGAAAGTAATGAAAAGTAGCAGAAATGAGAGTGAGAAACTTAAAATCAGGACTGATGGGCATGAAGTAGATGAAGTTAAGGAATTCTGCTACCTGGACAGCAAAATAACCGATGACCAGTGGAGCAAGGAGGACATCAAAAGCAGACTAGCCCTGTCAGAAAGGGCATTTCTGGGTAACAGAAGTCTACTGGTATCAAACATAGGCCTTGATGTGAGGAGGAAATTTCTCAGAATGTACGTCTGGACCACAGTATTGTATGTCAGTGAAACACTGACTGTGGGAAAACCAGAACAGAAGGGAATCAAAGCATTTGAGATATGGTGCTGCAGGCAAATGTTGAAAATTATGTGGAGTGATAAGGTAAGGAATGAAGAGGTTATGCTTAGAAATGGAGAGGAAAGGAATACACAGGAAACACTAAAAGGAGAAGGGACAGGATAACAAGACATCTGTTAAGACATCAGGGCATGATTTCCATGGTACTAGAGGAAGCTGTAGATGGCAAACCTGTAGAGGAAGATGGAGATTGGAATACATCCAACAAATAATTGAAGACATAGCTTGCAAGTGCTACTTTGAGATGAAGGGGTAGGCAAAAAGAAGTAATTTGCAATGGACCACATAGAACCAGTCAGAAGACAGATGACAAAAATAGTTTGTTGTGTGTCGCATGCAACCATTTAGTCTCCTCCTGACACATGATGCATTTGTCAGAAAATGAGATGATGGCATGCAACAAAATGGGACACTGATGAAGAGCACCATTCTAACATGAATCCTCAGTGGCTTTGTTGGCCATATAGTTTCCTTGTATCATGACGTGACCAGGTACCCAGCAAATGATCACTTCGTTGCCACAGTGTTGGCATCACTATAGTGAGTCGTGGATGTGTTGAATCAACTGGTCTTCCAGATTTCTGGATACATTTGGTGAAGTGCTTGTAGTAAACTAAGCAAGTCGAAACAGACAAGAAACCTTGTACGGTGATGTCTGTATCCTCTTCAGTGCCATCAGAGTGCCATTTAACTCTGCACCATAATTTGTGAATTATTCTGGAAGACACACTTTGTAAACCTATTGAGGGAAAACAGCAAAACAACCGAAGACGTTCTTTTGCTGTGATCCATCTGTATAAACAATGATAAAACTGTGGTATATGCTTAAAATGGAGGAAACCAAAGTTGGGAGCATTGCTCTAAATGCCAATGACTGAGGTTACACTGATATTTTCAGCATGTGTCCAGCCAAATCCAGAGACAGACTGAAATGGACTGGTCCAAAAGGCTCCAGTCAATATCAGAATTTCCTCGTGGTGGACAGCATCTAACACCTTGAGATAGGAAATAAGGATTGATTATAGACCACACTGCTGTAAACTAAAAGTGATTGAACAAATGCCCTATAAAACTGCAGTAGGGAGGACCTGTCAAGCCTCCCATATTTGTATGCTAAGGCATTTCCAAGTATTCAATGACTGGAAGCCCTTTGACTCAAAATTAACTTGAAAGACATATAAACAAATAATAAACCCAAAAAGTGCTCAGTCTCTTGAAAATGTAAAATATTGTCCCTCATTGCAGATACTGGTTGGTTAAAACTTTGACAAGGACAGTTAAAATTGGCATGCGTGGTCTTCTCTGGTGATAACCAAAAACCAGTAGTCCTGGTCCAGGTTATCAGCTACATCGTCACTGTTGTAAGATTGGAGGAAGAGTAGAAGACTACAAAGTTATCCACAAACAAGGAGTATTTGACAGTTCTCCTGACTGTGGAGGAAATGCCATTGACAGTGATGGCAAACGGTGTGACACTGAGTACACTGTATGAGATTTTTACTCTGCAGCAGAGTGTGCATAAGTCATGCTTGGGTAGCTCAGATGGTAGAGCACTTGCGCGCAAAAGGCAAAGGTCTTGAGATCGAGTCTTGGTCCGGCACACAGTTTTAATCTGTCAGGAAGTTTCACTGAGTACACTGCCTAGCATGACAATTCTCTTTAACATATCAGTCAGCCAAGGAATTTCCAATGTGGTATCAAAAATGCCAGTCCTCAAGAAAGAACTGGATAAGAAGTGGCAGATGTCCATGTAGTCCCCATTCATGAAGTTGGCAAAGGATGTTGTACAAGCAAAAAGTTTCATACTTTCTGGAGGTCTAAAACATCCCAAACCAAATGGTTTCAGCATAAGGAGGATCCCTGTATCGCTGTCTCCAGTAAATTTGGATTGTCAAGAGTGGAATTGTAGTGCCTGAAATCGCACCGGTAGGGGCTCAGGTGACCTCACGACACGAGCAACCTGAGGAGGCAGTAGTTGACCATGCGTTCAAGAGTCTAACCCATTCCACTCGTAAGGGCTACACCCCAGTAACTGTTAGGGGCACTAAGGTCTTTGCCTGGTTTCCAGAATGGAATTAATATTGCCTCCTTCGAATTCATGAGGTAGTGTCCACGAAACCAGATCTGACTAAAACAACAAAGGAGCCATCCTTTCAGTTCAGAGCACAGATGACAAAGCCTGGCATAGTGGATCTGGCTGCAGACAAAGCTAATTCCAGTTGCCACATGGAGAACAGAAGGTTGTGAACTTCCTCATTACATGAGAAGAAATTTAATTTCCTCATCTGTGCAATCCGATGGAACACCTGAAAAGCAGGAGCTTGTCTGGATTACTTGGTGACAGTAGAAATGTGTTCAGCTAAAACCTGAGCCATGGCTTGTCATATCTATCAACACTAAATTCATTGACAACCCCGTCATGAGACATGTACTGCACTTGCCTGAAATCCACTTTACTGAGTCCCAAACTAGGGCAGCAGAAGTGGACCAATTAATGGAAGTCGATAATTCCTTCCAGGAAGACCTGTTCTTTTATCAGTTACCTCGCATGTGCTCTTGCAGATCTGTAGGCGTGAAGGATTCCTGTACTTGGATGGTGTTTGAAGCTCTGCAGAGCTGTTCATTTGGCCCTGGTTGTCAATCTAGTCTTAATTCCACCAAGGCTCAGGCCATCATCGGAGGTGACTGGGGAATTGACTCTGCAGCAGCCAATTGGATCTCACAACTGATATGGCCCATTTTGTCCTAAGCACAATCCTTTTGTTCAAAAATAGCCTATCGACTATACTGCAACCAATTTGCCCTTTCTATCATCCATCTGCGTGGTCTCCTATCAGCCACTGTTGGCAGACAGATCCACACTCAGAAGAGGTCACTGGAATGTGAATCTGTAGCCACTTCCCACTGACTCAGTCTGCAACAGCTGGGGAACAATAACAAAGGTTAATGGCTGAAAGAGACATTGGAGCTGTGGAAAAGTGCATCGTCTGACCCAAGTTCAGAAGGCAGATATTCTCAGAATGGATGAATCGCTAGATCATCTGACCCCTGGAGCAAGTGGTAGGCGAGCCCTACAACACAATGTGTGCACTTAAATCCCCCATGAGGAATGGGTGTGGGAGTGCCTGAAGAGTTGTCAGTATGTTTGCAACCAAATCATCATTAGGTGGAGGGCACAAAGAACACGCTCTGATATTAAAGGGTGTGAGAACTTTCTCAGCAATTGCTAGCATGGTCATGGTAAGAGGGACTGGAGAGGAGAGGAGAGGTATCCGTCATCAATGAAAACAGTCACTCCACCTTTAGCCCTGCCTCCAGTATCATTATCTTTCCTGTAGGGGTGGTAACCTCATAATACTGATGTGTCTGTGACTTTAAGATGAGTATCTTGTAAGCAGATGCAGAAGGGTTTCTCCTGGACCAGGAGCTGTCACTCTTCCAAATGTGAGCGGTATCCATTTAAATACAACTGCAATGCAAAAGTCCCTGTGGGAGCCATTGTTTAGTGATGGTTGGTCTTTTCTTTCTCCCTTGGAGGTGGTGATTTGCCGGTGAGATCAGGGGGAATTTTTTGTTTTTTGTTTTGGTTTTGGGGCGCAAAACTGCTATGGTCCTTAGCGCCTGGTCTGTGACTTAGGAAACGGTAAAAAACGAAAATGGAAACCAGCAGCAATAGGAACGAAACTCAAAAAATTGGAGAAACTAAAAGCAGAAGGAAAGCTTAAAAATACACTACAGAAAGGGGTTGGTTGTACCCAAAAAGAGCTTCAAATGACTGACATCATCTCACTGGCACTAATAAACTCAAGAACGCGATCGGCCAAGCGCGTGTCATCTCCTAAAATGGACGATATCTCAAGCGACAGCTGTAGATGGGCACGTAACGGAGTAAAATAGGGGCACTCAATTAAAAGGTGTCTTACCGTCCACAGCTGAGAGCAGTGGGGACAGAGTGGGGGAGGATCGGCACTTAGAAGGTGTCAATGGCTAAAAAGACAGTGCCCTATCCGGAGCCTAGTTAAAATTACCTCCTCCCGACGACGCGTTCGGGAGGAAGAGGTCCAAGCACAGGGAAGAGCTTTCACATTCCGCAATTTATTATGGGGAAGTGTCGACCAATGTGCGTGTCATAAAAGAACAACACGACGACATAAAACACTCCGTAGATCGGCGAAGGGAATCGATCGAATAGCTGGCCGAAGAAGAGAGACTGCAGCCTTGGCCGCTATATTGGCCGCCTCATTTACACAGATACCAACGTGTCCTGGGAGCCAGAGGAACGCCACCGAGACGCCCCCCAAGTGGAGCAAGTGCAGGTAGTCCTGAATCCGGTAGACCAGAGGGTGGACAGGGTAGAGAGCTTGAAGGCTGAGGAGAGAGCTGAGAGGATCTGAACAGATAACATACTGTATCCGCTGATGGCGGCAGATGTATTGGACAGCCTGGAGAACAGCGTAAAGCTCGGCAGTATAAACCGAACACTGGTTGGGAAGCCGAAATTGATTTGGGGTGTCGTCAACAATATAGGCACTCCCTACACCTAACGATGTTTTCGAGCCATCAGTGTAAATAAATGTGGCTTCCTCCATTTGTGCACATAGAGAAGCAAATGTCCAACGATAAATAAGTGAAGGGGTACCATCCTTGGGAGATTGATAAAGGTCACGGAGCAGGCAGATCTGGGGATGGAGCCAAGGCGGTGCTGTACCCCAAGTTGTCAAGAAGGTTTTAGGAAAGCAGAAGGAGATAGAATGGAGCAGTCAACGGAAGCGGGCTCCCGGTGGTAGTAGGGAGGAAGGGCGGCCTGCATACCCTACCTCCAAGGAGGCATTAAAAAATGTCATGGGCCGGATTAGCAGGCATGGAAGACAGATGGCTAGCATAACGACTCGGAAGGACTGCTCGCCGATTGGACAGCGGAGGTTCAGCAGTCTCAGCATAAAGGCTTTCCACAGAGCTGGTGTAAAAAGCTCCAGACACTAAACGTAATCCACGGTGGTGGATAGAGTCGAGACGCCGAAGAATAGACGGCCGAGCAGAGGAGTAAACTATGCTTCCATAGACCAATTTCGAGCGCACTAAGGTGCGATAGAGGCAGAGAAGGACCACTCGGTCCTGTAAGGGGTCCGTAGGCCCTTACTATAAGTTTGCACTCGGCACAGGTCGATAGGGTGAACAATCGATTGTGTCGTGTTGCGAGAGCGAGTGTGGAGTAGTCAGTCCCATGTTGCGGGCCGAGCTGTGTGGAGGCCTGTTGTTGTAATGCAAGGCCTAAACGACAAAGGGAGTGGCCATCGCCGCGGTTTAACCCCTTTGAGCTAGAATAATACTGAGAAAGTGAAGAAGTATAATTACGAGAGTGATCAGTGACATTTCTAGTGCCGATATTTTGGTTTCGCGTCTACTGCGCCGGCATCATTTTGAATTGCAGTGTTGGACTGCAGTGATTGGATTAGCGTGTGACGACAATGAATAACGAAGAAGCCTGTGCTGAGATTAGCCGTAATTAGATATGTATGACGAAGGCAGTGGCTGTCTCCTTCTTTTTGTGTTTTTGAGACGAATATTGGTTCTTGATTAGTGAAACTGTGTTGGTGTTCTTCTTGTTATCAGACATTTCATTATTACAGCATTTAAGAAGGACAAACTGGAAAGTAACAACTCCATAGCAGTCAATTCCGATTGCCAGCCCCATTAGGTACACGGTCACATTAATAATAATTATTTGGGCTGCTATTCGATCAGATCGGCTAAAATAAAATAAATCGGAGGTGTTACAGTCCGCTCCCCAGGAGGTACCATGCAGGACACAGAGGGTGTTGAGGGATCGCAGACAGCGAGCCGAAAGATAGGAAACGTGGGAGGACCAGCACAGTTTTCTGTCAAACATAAGACCCAAGAATTTAGCGACGTCCGAAAATGGAAGGTTGACAAGTCCTAGATGTAAGGAGGGTGGAAGAAACTCCATACGACGCCAAAAATAACACAAATGGTCTTACTGGGAGAAAAGCGGATGCCTGTTTCGATGATCCAAGAGTGGTGGCGATCGAGACATCCTTGAAGACATCGTTCAAGAAGGCTGGTCCGTTGAGAGCTGTAGTAGATCGCAAAATCGTCCACAAAGAGGGAGCCTGAGACATCGGGAAGGAGACAGTCCATAATTGGATTTATGGCAATGGCAAACAGTACAACACTTAGCATGGAACCCTGGGGTACCCCGCTTTCTTGGGAGAAATTACGGGAGAGTGTAGTGTTCACCCGCACTCTAAATGTGCGCTCTGCCACAAATTCGCGAAGAAAAAGGGCAGCCGACCTCGAGAGCCCCAAAAGAACAGTGTGCGGAGGATGCCTGTCCTCCAACAGTTATCGTATGCTCTCTCCAGATTAAAAATATTTCTACTGTTTGTCGTTTCCGGAGAAAATTGTTCATGATATAAGTGGAGAGAGCAACAAGATGGTCAACTGCAGAACGATACTTTCGGAATCCGCATTGGGCAGGTGTTAAAAGACTACGGGATTCGAGCCACCAAGCTAAACGGCAATTCACCATACGCTCCAAAACCTTACATACACTACTCGTGAGAGTAATGGGGCGATAGCTAGAGGGGAGATGTTTGTCCTTTCCAGGTTTCGGAACAGGAACGACGATAGCTTCCCGCCATCGTCTGGGAAAGGTACTGTCGGTCAAAATTCGATTATAAAGGCGAAGGAGGTAACACAGATTATGGGTTGATAAATGCAGCAACATTTGGATGTGGATACCATCCGGTCCTGGGGCAGAGGAGCGAGAAGAAGAGAGTGGATGTTGGAGTTCCTGCATGGAGAAAACAATATTATAGCTTTCGCGATTTTGAGAGGAGAAAGCAAGAAGTTGCACTTCCGCTGCACGTTTCTTTGGGAGAAAGGCTGGCGGGTAATTTGAAGAGATCGAAATCTCAGCAGTGTTGACCCAGTGAGTTAGAAATTGCGACGGGGTCCACTAAGGTATCATGCGCGACAGTGAGCCCAGAGACCGGGGAGAAACTAGGCGCTCCAGATAACCGTCAAATCCGACTGCAAACTTCCAAGGAGGGAGTGAAGGTGTTAAACGAGCTAGTAAAGAATTTCCAGCTTGCCTTCCTGCTATCGCGGATGACGCGACGGCATCGCGCACGGGACTGCTTATAGCGGATACAGTTGGCCAAAGTAGGGTGGCTCTGAGCGCTATGGGACTTAACATCTATGGTCATCAGTCCCCTAGAACTTAGAACTACTTAAACCTAACTAACGTAAGGACAACACACAACACCCAGTCATCACGAGGCAGAGAAAATCCCTGACCCCGCCGGGAATCGAACCCGGGCGCGGGAAGCGAGAACGCTACCACACGACCACGAAAGTAGGATGGTGCCGGTAAACGCGAAGAGCACGTCGCCGCTCACGTATTGCGTCACGGCATGCTTCATTCCACCAAGAAACTGAGGGGGGCGCCGGGGCAATTCGGAGGTGCGTGGTATTGAACGTTCCGCAGCTGTAAGAATAACATCTGTAATATGAATGACCTCATCGTCGTCGCTAGGAAAGTGACGGTCATCGAATGTCGCTAGAGACGAAAAAAGTGTCCAATCGGCTAGGGCAAACTTCCAGCGTCTCGGGAACATATATGGCAGTTGTGGCTGCAATCAAAGGACACATGGAAAGTGGTCACTCGAGTGTGTATCAGCAAGGGCGAACCATTCGAAGCGCCGAGCTAGTGGAACAGTACCGATCGAAAGGTCCAAATTTGTCGTGGAGGCAGACAAATGTAGGATCCCCAGTGTTGAGCCAAACAAGATCTGCTTGGTGGAAGACGTCTAGCAATAGAGAGCCACGTGGACAAGGATGTGGAGATCCCCAAAGTGGGTAGTGGGCGTTGAAGTCCCCAACCAGCAAATAGGGGGGTGGAAGCTGACGAAGAAGATGAAGGAGATCAGCTCATGCCATTGATGTGGACGATGGAATGTATACAGTACAAAGAGAGAAGGTGTATCCAGAAAGGGAAAGATGGACAGCAACTGCTTGGAAGGAAGTGTTTAAGGGGATTGGGTGATAATGGAGAATATTATGGAGAAGAATCATGAGTCCTCCATGTGCTGGAGTGCCTTCAACACAGGGGAGATCAAATCAGACTGACTGAAAATGGGGCACGACAAAGCGGTCGTGGGGATGCAGCTTTGTTTGCTGAAGACAGAGGATGACCGGCGACTAGGATCGTAGGAGGATCATCAATTCATCCCGATTGGCTCGAATGCCACGTATATTCCAATGGGTAATGGACATAAGGTGGATAGAAATTGCAGGAATGTGACCAAGGTTGCCGTCAACTCAAGACTGCTCAGAGCTTGTGACTGACAGCGTGGAACGGCACTCAGCCGAAGGCAAAAGATCCTAATCCATAGGTTGTTCAGGACCAGCTCCTGCCACCAACGATCGGCCAGGGCGGTTACTGCCAGGTGGTGCTGTAGATGAGACACGCCGTGGCGGAGAAGGAGAGGAACTGGGTTTCTTATTAGCTTTCTTGGAAACATGATGTTTAGATGGAGGAGGAACAGATGATTGTGAAGTTGGGGTATGTAAAAAAATCTTCACGAGTATGCTCTTTTTGGAAGTCCGGGTGTCTGGCTTTTGGGATAGAGATTTAGCAGAACCCAATGAAGGGTGAGCCATAGATTGAGCAGGCGAAAGTGGGGAGGTTGAACGGGCTATCTTTGCGCTGGCCAATCTGACGACCGTGTCACTAAAGGTGAGATCACATGTCTTCGTGGCCCCCTCCTTTGTTGGCCGAGGAGAGGCAAGGACAGTGCTGTATTTACCTGTCTGAGGCACAGTGGGCTTTCGACTTGTGAATAATTTTCGAGCAGCAAAGGTCGACACCTTTTCCTCACTCTGCCCCATTTTTAAAGACAAAAAGCTCATTCAGGAAATCAATCTTGAGAGGAAGCAGCGAGGTCACCCATACAGTTGATGCAACGAGGGGATGGAGGTGGACAAGCACCCTCATCGGCATCCTTGCTACATGTGTCACATTTGGCCAGGTTGGAACAGGACTTGCTGGTGTGATTGAACCGCTGGCACCGATAGCAACGCGTAGGGTTTGGGACGTAGGGGCGAACGGAAATTATCTCATAGCCCGCTTTTATTTTTGATGGGAGTTGAACTGTGTCAAATGTCAAGAAGACAGTGCGGGTTGGAATGATGTTCGTGTCAACCCGTTTCATAACTCTATGAACGGCTGTTACGCCCTGGTCAGACAGGTAGTGCTGAATTTCCTCGTCAGACAATCCGTCAAGGGAGCGTGTATAAACGACACCAAGTGATGAATTTAAAGTGCAGTGCACTTCAACCCAGACAAGGAAGGTGTGGAGCAGTGAAGTACGCAGCAATTTTTGTGCCTGGAGGGCACTGTTTGTTTCTAATAACAGGGTGCCATTCCATAATCTGGAACAAGACTTTACAGGACCTGCAATTGCGTTGACACCTTTCTGAATAATGAAAGGGTTGACCATGAAGAAGTCATGACCTTCGTCATACCAAGAAACAACAAGGAACTGTAGCAACGATGGAAGAAATGTCTGTGGCTGAGACTCAGTGAACTTACGCTTGTGAGAAGACATAGTGGAAGATGAGGAAACCATTGCGGAAGAATCCCCCATGATTACCAGCGTCTCCGATGGCGCGCTCCTCCCTTGTGGGGACCCTCTCCGAGCGCACTCCCGCCTTAGGTGATTGTTCACACCTCAGGTCACACCTCCTGAGAAACGGATGGAGGGACCAATTGGCACTTTCGGAAGGTATCAGCTCGGGTAATCACCCCTCCCTGGGCCTGGCCATTACCAGGGGGTACGTACGTGTCTTACCTGTCTACCCGGGACAGGGAATTACTCGTTCCCCTGTAACCGGTTACGCACGAAAATGCGTGGGTCGGCGTTCAGACATGCACAGGGAGGAAGAAAGAGAAAGGGAAAAACAAAGAAAGGGAAAGGAAAGAAGAGAGGTCTCAAATGCCGCAGCGGAGAAAAGGGTAAAGAGAAGAGGTAAGAGAAAGAGAAGGACAAAGGAAGGATGAAGACAAATGTAACGCATTCTTCGCCTTCTCTGCTTGTATAAGAGCGTCCATCTCCGGACGTAGGCACAAACCATACTCCCAGAGGGGGAGAAGGAGAAGGTGAGAGCCAGAGGTGAGGGGAGGGGGGGGGCGAAGATAGGGGATAGGGAAGGAAGCGGAAAAGGAAGGTATGCAGCCCAGAAAGAAAGGAGGGCCACATTAGCTCGGGGTCCCGTGCTTGCTACGCACGTATCCACAAAAGAGTTGTGGACCCCCTGGGGGGATTAGGGGGAATGTTAGCCAGTTCTCAGCTCTCCGGTTTCCGAGACTGGAAGGCCTTATCTTCCAAAGCATAGTCCCTATCAGAGAGGGAGAGAGCTCACGAATTCTAAGATTTAGCTACCACTTTCTTGGACTTTGAATTACTTTTTGAATGACGTTTTCCTTTACAGATGGGCTAGAGGTATGGCTTAGTTTGCTTCTGATAGTGGGTAGCAGTATGTGGCGTAGGTGGTGAAGCCCACTGCTGATGCCTTTCGAAGACTACAGTTTCAAGTGGAGCGTTTCCCTCACAGGTACTCCAACAAGTGCATGTGCTCATATTTTAATTTGTGGTCTTAGATTGTGTAGAGGCATCACACTCAGTGATTGGCATCTTAAGGTCTCGTGTAAGAGAAGTAGCAAGAACCTGAGGTTGCATAGCTTTGAAAGCTTTTATAGCTTCACCATAGGGTATGCATCCCTTGACTTTCAGCTCCTGAATTTTCTGTTCCTTGTTGTAAACCTCACACTTCTTGCTCCACACTGGGTGATCCTTGGAACAGTTTACATATTTTGCAAGAAGTATACAAGAATTGCCTGATTCATGAGCTGAGCCTCTGCAATGTCCCTCCCATTACATCCCATAGAGGTACAGCTAAATTCATCCCATTTTTAGCATCGCTCTGGGTTATGAACAAATGGGCAAATCTTGAGACAGATATAGCCTGCATGGCTATGTTCAGTTAATTCTGGAGTACTAAATGTTAGGATAAATTTTGCAGATTTTTCCAACTTGCCATTGACTCAGCTCACATGGTTCTGCACTTCCGTAATGCCCATAATTTTCTGTTCTTTGTGCAACTCTGTGGGCTCTGCCTCCATTATATTGGAACAGGTAACAACACCTATACTAAAGTTAAGGGTGTTATGCATCTCAGCCTCTAGTGGGTATTCATCTATGGCCTTGCATCCCGGAAGCTTACATACCTGGTTTGAATTAGCAGTTTCAACTAGAAGTGTTCCTTTACAAAGTTATTTTACTCATTTTCAGGACCAAGCAATAACTTTCAATGCCTTGAGATTATAGAAAGGGAAGGCCTTCTCAAAGGTTCCTCCTGTTCCCTTGATTACAATGGAAGTGTTAGGGCACACTAATGCCCTGTTACTATGATTCTGAGACTTCTTTTTTAGAGGACTGGCCAATCAAGCTCTCTTTGATGAGTGGGTGTAGGTACTATCTGATGGTGCCCCTGTTCCACAGGGATCCCAGCAGATGCTAGAGAAACAACCATCAACCCAGGCAGAGCTCTGCATGCCTCAGAAAGGCATACAACTGCAGGGCAGCAGGTGCCCCAGAGGTTGCTCAATTGAGACTGTGTTCCTCAACAGTCGTTCACCTCACCAGCACATAGCACACCATGAGGTTAAGTTTATATATATATATATATATATATATATATATATATATATATATATATATATATATATATATATATATATATATATATATATGAGGTGTGTACCTTCCTGGCAGTCCAGGTGGTGAAGCCAAGGCCCCCATTCTCCAAAACACTCAACATTCCAGGGCTGCAATGCAGGGTTGTTACTGGAGCATGCCCAGAACTTACAGTAACAGAGGACTGATGGCACTCACCAGTCCCCAGCTCAGGAACTCAGGATTGTCAAGCTTGTTCCCAGCAATTAAATGTTGAGCCCCTGGAGGAGGAGGAGGAGGAGGAGTAGTAGTATTTGTCACAACAGACAAAAAAAAAATAAAATAAAATAAAATAAAAACAAATTCAAATCCACCAAGACAAACACTGAAGCTGCATGTGTGATTGTTTGGGCAATGCTCAGTATCAGGGATGGGCATAAAATGATAGTTGGATCCTTTTATCTCCCATCAGACTTATCTGCTGCTGCAACTGAAAACTCCACAGAATACCTCAATTCACTTGTATGCAAGTTCCCTAATCACACTGTAATCTTTGGTGGAGACTTTAATGACCCAACTATTAACTGGGAAAATTACAATTTTGTTAATGATGGGAATGATAAGACATAATGTGAAACTTCACTAAATGCCTTCTCTGAAAACTACCTAGAACAGATAGTTAGGAACCCTACTCATGTTGGAAATACATTGGATCTGCTGACAACAGAAGGACCTGATCTCTTTGATGATGCTGACAAAGAAACTTGGGTCAGTGAACTGATGTGATTGTAGCAACAATGATTACCAAAGTACAAAGGACAACTACAACAAGCAGAAAGATATGTTGAGTAAACTAGATAAAAAACATCAGCAATGTCATATCTCAAGAGGAACTTTAAGCTTTCAGCACAGGTCGGGAGCATATAGAGGAACTATGGCACAAGTTCAAAAGAATAGTTGACCATGCACTGTATAGATATTTACCTAGTAGAACAGTTCATAGTGGGAGGACTCTCCATGGTATGCAGCCACTGTAAAGAAACTTCTAAAGAAACAGGGACTGCTGCATAATAGCTGTAAAATAAAACACTTGAGTACAGACACAGAGATGCTGAATGACACACATTCGGCTGTCAAAAGAGCAATGCATATTGCCTTCAATGAGTACCGTAGCATAATATTGTCAAATGACATTTAAAAAATCCAAGGAAATTCTGCTCATATGTAAAGGCTGTAAGTGGCACTGAAGTTCAAATCCATTCCCTAGAGAATGAGACAGGAACTGAAACTGAGGGTAGCAAAGCGAAAGCTGAAATGATTAACTCCATTTTCAAAACCCAGGAGAGTTGCCCGAATTTAATCCTTGTACCATTGAAAAGTTGAATTAAATTAAGAGTACTTCAAGCCTGATGGAATCCCCATCATATTCTATACTGAATTTGCAGATGAGTTAGCCCCTATTCTCACTACAATCTATCATATCTGCCCCGAGCAAAAAACCATCCCCACTAATTGGAAAATGGCACAGGTCACACCTGTCTATGAGAAGGGTAGTAGATGTGACCCACAAAACTACCATCCAAAATCGTTGATGTTAATTTGATGTAGACTCTTAGAACATACTCTGACCTCAAACATGATAATGTACCTTGAACAGAATGACCTCCTCACTGCCAACCAGCTCGGTTTTTGAAAACACCGATCATGTGTAAACCAACTCACACTTTGACTTGATCCACAGCTTTCAGTATGTCATGTGAGCAATCATTTAGATGAAATGTTTCTTGATTTCCGAGAAGCATTTGACTCACCTATGCTTATTGTCAAAAGTATGATCATATGGGGTACAAAGTGAAATTTGTGACTGTATTGAGGACTTTTTGGTAGGAATGGCACAGCATGTTACCTGGGATGGAGACTCATCAGATACAGAAGTAACTTGGGGTGTGCCCCAGAGTTGTGTGTTGGGACCCTGGCTGTTCTTGCTGTATATTAATGACCTCACAGGCAATATTAATAGTAAAACCCAGCTTTTTGCATGATATGCAGTTGTTCAAGTGTATTTGACCTATACCAGATGGGACTAACAGGGGATATTGAATGTATACAAAGAATGGCAGCACAAATGGTCACAGGTTTGTTTGTTCCGCGAGGGAGTGTCACAGAGATACTGAAGGAACTGAAATGGCAGACTTTTGAAGACAGACATAAACTATCCTGGGATAGACTATTAAAGTTTCAAGAACCAACTTTAAAAGGTTACTCTAGGGATATACTACAAACATCTATGTACTGTTCAAACAGGGATCGTGAGAATATGATGATGATAATTATCAAATGCTCAGAGGCTTCCACACAATCTTTCTTCTCACATTCCATACATGGATGGAACAGGAAGATACCTTAATAATGGGTAAAATGGGATGTACCCTCTGCCTTGCAGCTCACAGTGGTTTGCAGAATATAGAAAAGGAAACATGACATCAAAACTGAGGGCTTAAAGTTAATGTGTAAGAGTGCAGCTCAGCAGAGCTACCATCAATGGATGAATTCTCTATTGTTGGTTCATTCAAGCATGTAATACGGAAGCTATTAGAACAGTTGCTCTGTAAAATTTTAAAGCTTCTTCACATTTTGTCCATGCAAATCACTATGGTGAGCAGGGTATAACTGGACTGAGGCAACCAGAGAACTAGGGGTACATTGGCACCCGCAAGAAGGAAATTATTAAATAATGAATAATTGAAATGCATCTGGAATATACGTGTATCGCATATGCGCGCGTATCACATGCGCGCGTATCACATACGCGCGTATATCACATACGCGCGTATATCACATACGCGCGTATATCACATACGCGCGTATATCACATACGCGCGTATATCACATACGCGCGTATATCACATACGCGCGTATATCACATACGCGCGTATATCACATACGCGCGTATATCACATACGCGCGCATATCACATACGCGCGCATATCACATACGCGCGCATATCACATACGCGCGCATATCACATACGCGCGCATATCACATACGCGCGCATATCACATACGCGCGCATATCACATACGCGCGCATATCACATACGCGCGCATATCACATACGCGCGCATATCACATACGCGCGCATATCACATACGCGCGCATATCACATACGCGCGCATATCACATACGCGCGCATATCACATACGCGCGCATATCACATACGCGCGCATATCACATGCGCGCATATCATATACGCATATCATATGTAAAGTGTGTACTGTAAAATCCACCTTCCTTCAGGAAATGTATGGCTTTCTTAGCTACTAACTCAGCATCCCATGTATTTGGGATAGTGTGGTAGGCAAGTTGATGGCTCATCTCACATCAACTAGCAGGGCACAATCTACCGAAATATGAGTTGGTATAAGATGACAAGCACAGCTGCATCAAGAGGTGTCCTTTATTAAAAAAGACCCTGTGGGAAACACTGTAGTGGCCACTATGCAGCCAACAGAGTAAAATTGCACCTTTCTGAGTGACCAGGAGTGACATATCCCCTACCTCAACGGTCACACCAGTTACTCTCAGCTTGCTGAGGTCTGTTGTAGCCTGCCATTCATATCCTAGGCTTTCAAAATGTTATGTTGCAGCTGAGATCTTAGGTCACTCTCCCTCTCCAGTACACATATTCAAGCTTGCCTCTTGTGGTTGCCTCTTTAGCTGATTTGTCAGAGTTCATTTCATAGAAAACCCACATTGCTCTGTGTCTAGATGAATGTTAGTAGATGACATACACAGCTCCAGAGTACTAAGCAATGGATGTTCACTTCTGAAATGTATATGAGGTGATATGTCCTTTGTAAGTAGCTCACGTAGTCCCTACAAACCAGACGTCCTTTGTGGTCATTGTTTCAATAAACTGCAGAGCCTGGCCATGATGACCAACTCTCCAGTGTGTACACTGTATGCATGAGGCAGAAAATACATTCTGCATGTGAGAAAGCACAACCAAACCTGCCATTAACTTTCAGTCTGTCCATGTACATGCTCGTCGAATTAGGGTAGTTGTGGGGAGCTGAACACTAGTTACCTGAGGGTGGTGGATATGCATTTTTCCTATGGCCACAGAAGAGACCCATTTGAATCATAAGGCTGGAGGCATATCGCAGGAGATGCTGAGAAGGAATTATGTATATAGACAAGAGGGGCCCGGTCCTCGCGTACAGCTTCCAATCTTATCTCAACTGTTCTAATCATTTTTGGATGATTCAGAATGAGTATGAACTGTTAGTTGTGAAACAGAGTTGACTAACATAGATGTTTAGGCATGTGGCAAATTTAGATTGAATTCTTCACCAAGAGCTGCTGGCACTTGACCCTCAATAGTGGGATACCAATTCCAGCAGTATGTTGTGTATGGGACTCTTAACAGAAAGTGCCAGCTGCCAACTGCACGCCATTGAGGCGGATAGGGTCTAACAAGCTCAGTATTGATGGTGGTATTGACTCACAAGCAACACATCCATACATCAGGTGGGATAAAATCAAAGCTCTGCAAAATTGCAGGAGAGATGTGCAGTTGGGGCTCCAGGTAGAGCTGCTGAAAAATCTGATGGTATTGAGTTTCTGCGTGCAATTTGGAGAAACTACTAAAAAAAAAAAAAAAAAAAAAAAAAAAATCATTCACCATACTGAAACATCTGAAGTTCAATCTTCATTCAAAGTCAAATATTATGTGGACACAGTGAAGAATTACATACCACAGACATTGTCAACACAATTAAAACTGTAACTTTGGAGAAGTTTAAATTCTCTTGAGACAAAGTGATTCATAATGTGAGAACTGTTGTGTATCACAGTAAGTGAAACTAAAGATAAAGGTATCATTTATGAATGGCAGAGCTAGAGTAGTGTTGGACAAGGGACATCAAATATCTTTCTGACTTTCCCAAATGAAATAAGATGAGGTATATCAGTTCATCATCATGTCTCAGTAGAAAATAATTTCAGTAATGACACAGTAGCAAGATAAGAGATGCAGTTTTGAAAACTTTGATGATGCACCAGTGGATGTTGAAAACAAAACTGATATGCCTGGGAAAAAATGTAGTACATTTTAATACAGCTGATGTTCCATTGCTGGAAATTTTGTAATTTGTGTGAAACATCTGATTACATGCATTGCATTTGGTAGTAGAACAAACACAGCAGTATACAATCTATGCAATAAAAGGTACTGAAGCATACACTAAATTATTTTACATATTAATATATTAGATTTTAGTGTCTATGGCAGGCTATAGCAGCATTGCTAGGTGAACTATGATTTTCGATGCATTTAGAATTTTTGAGTACTTAAACAGCTGTACATTGAAATATTTTGCTCCTTTAGTGTATGGATCATTTGCAATTCTTTATCAACCTCTGTCTGCCATATGGTAATTTTCTACTTCTACAGAGTTATATTCATGAATTTCTGTTTTATGACATGCATATCTTGTGTCTTCTACAGCCAGAACTGTTGTTTCAAATACATACAAAGAACAGACAGTCATTATTTTAAAATCTATTAATTCACTGAAAGATATTCTTGCATCTTTTTTACCTAATATTCTCAAAGCTCATTTCTGCAGCTTGAAAACTCTGCCCAACTAAGGTATTGAAGCCCCACCAAATAATACTGCAGCATATGGAAGAAAGGGATGTATTAAACTGAAATGCATTAGGCGTACCCTCATTGTTGGGTGTTGACATATAGAGCTATTCTTCTTGAAACATGCAAGCTGGATATTAGTCTTACAAACACACATTGCCAACTTCTTGGGTCCATAATAGTTTTCTGTCTACACATATACCTACAAATATATCTAAAAACAAAGATGATGTGACTTACCAAATGAAAGTGCTGGCAGGTTGACAGATACACAAACATTCACACAAAATTCAAGCTTTCACAACCAACGGTTGCTTCATCAGGAAAGAGGGAAGGAGAGGGAAAGACGAAAGGATGTGGGTTTTAAGGGAGAGGGTAAGAAGTCATTCCAATCCCGGGAGCGGAAATATTTACCTTAGGGGGAAAAAGGGCAGGTATACACTCGCGTGCGCACACACACACACACACACACACACACACACACACACAGTGTGGATGGAATTTTGTGTGTATGTTTGTGTTTGTTTGTGTATCTATTAACCTGCCAATGCTTTCGTTTGGTAAGTCACATCATCTTTGTTTTTATATATATTTTTCCCACGTGGAATGTTTCCCTCTATTATATTCATATACCTACAAACTTACACTCACTGCAGATTTTCCCTAACACATTATATCTTGACAATTAGTACAATTTTACAAGTCCCCAACATTGAAGGAAATTATACTTCTTTTTTGAAAGTTGACTTAAAATGTTATTTTCAAACTTTGACTTTGCAGTATCTATAAAATGTTTTACCTTCATGCCAAGATTAAACATACCATTTCCCCAACAAATTCTGAACTGTCATCTGCATACATTGTAATGAAGGTACCAGTTTTAAATTTATTTGGGAACTCACTGGCATAGCATACACAAAGGAGGGCATCAATTATCAATCCCTGATGATCACAGAATTTAATGCTCCTGACCCTTGTTGTGTAGCTTTTTGATGTTTCTCCATTATTGTGTGTGATTTTGGTACACTCTCTTCTGTTTTCTAATATGATGTATTAAGATGCAAAAGCTTTCCACTGATGCCATCTCTGGCCAGTTTTGACCAGAGTACCTCTTTATCAACTCTATCAGAAGTCTGTGATAGATCTAGGAAAACCCAAACTCCTTGCATGCCTTCATTGATTTTCTCAAGAACTTTCAGTATAAATTGTAGTGCTGCTGTCATGGTCCTGTGACCACTTGCAAAGCCATGCTAAAAATCTCTCAGGAGTTTGTGCATATTATACTACTCTAACACATTTCAGAATGATTTTGTTGATTGACTTACTAAAAACAGAAGTTGAAGTGAGTGGTCTGTAATTTTCTATTAACTGTTCATCACCTTTATGGTAGAGAGGTTTAATGGTGGGTAATTTTAGTTAATCACAGACCACTCCTCCTTTTAAGATGCTGTATACTAGGGCCATCAAATGATATGCTAGATTATATTGGTACTGTGTAAGTAAAAATGGAGAAATTCCATCCTAGCCAGCGGATTTTATGTTTTTACATTCTGTGATGAGCTGCAATGTGTCCTCAAGTTCAGGGAGTTGATCAGGTTTTTAGTTGACCTCAGTCGAGGCCCATGAGAAAGACAGGCCGTGGAACGGAAGTCACTAAGGTAGGCCTGTGCGTGCTTGCTACACGATACCAGAACAGCTCATCAATAAGTGAGGAGACAACACACATAAATGGCTAGCAAAATTGATAAAAGAGGTGCAAAGGAAAGAAGTAACGCAAGAGGAATTGAAAACTGCTGCTGTATGTCCCATGTACACGAAGGAAGACAAAACGTTGACACAAAACTATAGAGGGATATTTTACTATGCATGTGCTATAAAATAACACCTGGAATTATAGTGAACATGCTCAACCCATACACTAAAGAATTTTTAGACATAGCCCAAGTGGAGCTCAGAAGGATAAGTGAACAATTGACCAAATATTCACATTAATACTGGACAAGAACTGAGAGCACCATCAGGATACCTTGTGTGAGTTTACAGACTTTGAAGAAGGATGTGACAGCACAGTGAGAGGAGATGTGGAGGATAATGGCAAAGTGTGGGATACCAGACAAGCCGATAAAGCTAGCTAAAATGTGTGTGATGGAATCAAAGAGTAGAGTGAAACTACAGGGACAGTTCTCAGAAACTCCGAAGGTAAACACAAGAGTCAGACAGGCAGATGATACTTATATCAACAATCCTATTCAATTTGGCACTCAAAAACCCACTGAGGAGAGTAACAGAAGAATGTGCGGGAGTCACCATATGGAAAAAGATAAATGTTTTGGCATTTGCCAATGACATTGTGGTGATAGGAAAGAGAATGCAAGACCTGAATAAAATGGGAACTGGAAGTTTAAGAGTGGCTATCTACCTGAGATCAAAGAACTTAATAGAATCTCCTGAAAATACATCCTGCATAAAAAGAGTGTCAATATAAACTGCACTGTGAAATTCTTGCTATTAAGATAATATTCTTGTCTTCTGTATACCTTGTCTTAGCATTGTATAGATGGCACAGATGGAAAAAGTTGAGAGAGAGAGAGAGAGAGAGAGAGAGAGAGAGAGAGAGAGAGAGAGAGAGAGAGAGAGAGAGAGAGCACCACTTTCAAAAGTAAAATGCTGAGAAAAGTTTGAACTCTGACAATTATACGCACTACATGCAGTACCTGACATCATAGCGAGTGTGAAAATGAAGACACAGGTGTGAGGAGGAGAGGGGAGAACATGGTAACAAAGGCTGTATTGGATGGGGAGACTGAAGGAATGAGACCACTAGGATGACTGAGAACAAGATGAAAGGATAGTACTATGAGAGACTTGAAGATGCTGGGTGTGGGAGATGAAGATACAGCTGACAGGAACATGTGGAAGGCTGAACTGAGAGGAGCCAAAGACTGGTTACAGATTGTGCAGCCAGCATAAATAAATTAAATGCAACTGTAAAAACTACACTCCTGGAAATGGAAAAAAGAACACATTGACACCGGTGTGTCAGACCCACCATACTTGCTCCGGACACTGCGAGAGGGCTGTACAAGCAATGATCACACGCACGGCACAGGGGACACACCAGGAACCGCGGTGTTGACCATCGAATGGCGCTAGCTGCGCAGCATTTGTGCACTGCCGCCGTCAGTGTCAGCCAGTTTGCCGTGGCATACGGAGCTCCATCACAGTCTTTAACACTGGTAGCATGCCGTGACAGCGTGGACGTGAACCGTATGTGCAGTTGACGGACTTTGAGCGAGGACGTATAGTGGGCATGCGGGAGGCCGGGTGGACGTACCGCCGAATTGCTCAACACGTGGGGCGTGAGGTCTCCACAGTACATCGATGTTGTCGCCAGTGGTCGGCGGAAGGTGCACGTGCCCGTCGACCTGGGACCGGACCGCAGTGACGCACGGATGCACGCCAAGACCGTAGGATCCTATGCAGTGCCGTAGGGGACCGCACCGCCACTTCCCAGCAAATTAGGGACACTGTTGCTCCTGGGGTATCGGCGAGGACCATTCGCAACCGTCTCCATGAAGCTGGGCTACGGTCCCGCACACCGTTAGGCCGTCTTCCGCTCACGCCCCAACATCGTGCAGCCCGCCTCCAGTGGTGTCGCGACAGGCGTGAATGGAGGGACGAATGGAGACGTGTCGTCTTCAGCGATGAGAGTCGCTTCTGCCTTGGTGCCAATGATGGTTGTATGCGTGTTTGGCGCCGTGCAGGTGAGCGCCACAATCAGGACTGCATACGACCGAGGCACACAGGGCCAACACCCGGCATCATGGTGTGGGGAGCGATCTCCTACACTGGCCGTACACCACTGGTGATCGTCGAGGGGACACTGAATAGTGCACGGTACATCCAAACCGTCATCGAACCCATCGTTCTACCATTCCTAGACCGGCAAGGGAACTTGCTGTTCCAACAGGACAATGCACGTCCGCATGTATCCCGTGCCACCCAACGTGCTCTAGAAGGTGTAAGTCAACTACCCTGGCCAGCAAGATCTCCGGATCTGTCCCCCATTGAGCATGTTTGGGACTGGATGAAGCGTCGTCTCACGCGGTCTGCACGTCCAGCACGAACGCTGGTCCAACTGAGGCACCAGGTGGAAATGGCATGACAAGCCGTTCCACAGGACTACATCCAGCATCTCTACGATCGTCTCCATGGGAGAATAGCAGCCTGCATTGCTGCGAAAGGTGGATATACACTGTACTAGTGCCGATATTGTGCATGCTCTGTTGCCTGTGTCTATGTGCCTGTGGTTCTGTCAGTGTGATCATGTGATGTATCTGACCCCAGGAATGTGTCAATAAAGTTTCCCCTTCCTGGGACAATGAATTCACGGTGTTCTTATTTCAATTTCCAGGAGTGTAGATAAGGAGTAATTCTGGATTTTAAACAAGTGTACATTATTAGCATCTGTTATTACTCAGTCCCTCTACATAGTAATGCACAAAAGAATGATTCCTTTCTACAGATACATTTTGTGCATATTCATGCCCTCTTCTAGTTATTAGTTTCTACTAATATTTTAAAATGTTACACATATCAGTCGTCATAATACTGAAAGTCTAGGATCTGTACAGGATTCTTGCAGTTTGGATTATGTTTTGAGTTTCACTGAAAATTTCTTCCTCACTGGTACTACACAGTAAATTTGTTCCAATATGAATGTAAATACCTTTGTAGATTCTGGTGGCTTTGTCTACATGTCCCCAATTTGAATTTCAAATAATGTTCAATTATTTAAGTGAAGGGTGCTGATCCCAGAACAAATTTCAATTCCCAAATTTGTCATGGCAACATTTTTTTCACAGTTTGTCACCTACAATGAGAAATTTGTCAGTTGCCCTTTTCAGTACTATGATGATTCCTTTTGTATGTAACAGTGTGATAATGACATTCATTTTTTGAATATATGTTTTCACTTTATATTTATTCACAAACAGTGGATCTTAAAGGTTCAGAAAACTGGACTTCACTTTCCCAGTTTTCATTTTCACATATTTTCACAGTTACTTTTCCATGACTCATGAGCTCACTGCTTGCTTGTTTATTTCCAATTTTAGACTGTTTCAGGTATGAGGGATTTAAGAAGTGTTTCTTTTGTGTTTGCTGCTGTCATTAAAATTACATTTTCTGTATGTAAATAATCGAAACAAAGCAACTGAAAATCATCACAGATCAATTTTAAACACATTCCTATATACTAAGTTCAAAACCATCGTACAATATGCATTAGATGAGTATGTGCAAAACAAGATTGTAAGAGATGGAAAAGAGCCACCTTGGTACAACAATCGAGTTAGAAAACTGCTGCCGAAGCAAAGGGAACTTCACAGCAAACATAAATATTGCCAAAGCCTTGCAAACAAACAAAAATTATGTGAAGCGAAAGGTAGTGTGAGGGGGGGGCTATGCGAGAGGCGTTCAATGAATTCGAAAGTAAAGTTCTACGTACTGACTTGGCAGAAAATACTTTGTCTTATGTCAAAGCGGTAGGTGGATCAAAACAAAATGTCCAGACACTCTGTGACCAAAATGGTACTGAAACAGAGGATGACAGACTAAAGCCCGAAATACTAAATGTCTTTTTCCAAAGCTGTTTCACAGAGGGAGACTGCACTGTGGTTCCTTCTCTAGATTGTCGCACAGATGACAAATTGGTAGATATCAAAATAGACAACAGAGGGATAGAGAAACAATTAAAATCGCTCAAAAGAAGAAAGGCCACTGGACCTGATGGGATACCAGTTCGATTTTACACAGAGTACGCGAAGGAACTTTCCCCCTTTCTTGCAGCGGTGTACCGTAGGTCTCTAGAAGAGTGTAGAATTCCAAAGGATTGGAAAAGGGCACAGGTCATCCCCATTTTCAAGAAGCGATGTCGAACAGATGTGCAGAACTATAGACCTATATCTCTAACGTCGATCAGTTGTAGAATTTTGGCACACGTATTATGTTAGAGTATAATGACTTTTCTGGGGACTAGAAATCTACTCTGTTGGAATCAGCATGGGTTTCAAAAAAGACGGTCTTCAGGGTTCTAAATTATTCTAAATGGCTCGTCATCAAAGAGTAGATTTTTAAATGAGAGTCAAACGCTCTCTGATTTAATGAATTCATGGTACATTCTTGCACATAGCTCAACTTACGTAAAAGGATATTTACTTTGAAATTAACGCTTTTCAAACCACCATTCGCAATATTTTCCCGCGGCCTCTTAGAAATAGGTTCGTTTCAGCAGTTGCCAGAGAGTGCAGGTAACAGGCGAGACCGTGCTTGGGTAGCTGTCATGACATAGGAAGTCCGTATGCACGTATGTGTAAAACATTAAAAGATCATACATTATGTCATAAAAGAAACAAGACATCAAAGGATACTGCAAGCGCATTGGAATTTCATGAACCATATTAAAATGTGCACATTTAAAGTGCATACTTAAAGTGCACATTCGTATGCCCACATTCATATGAAACTAGCCCATACTGTGTAATTAAACATTTCATTTCAAATACATTGACTGCCTCTGCGGAAAAGGTTAACAAAAGCCTAATTTCTTTAGCAAACAGGCAAAAATAACTTCATTGTTCCACAAGGCGATTAATGCTTGACTGAAATATGGAAATAAAATAAAATCTGAAACTAATGACATATTTCAGCCTTCCATAGTTATGTTAATGTGTTTTAATTCACTTGATAGCTCCCGGCCACAGATATCCATTTTGTTTTCATTTGACGTAAGAGTAAACGAAGGGGAAACAGCAAAATCACTACCGCTCAATGTAAACACGGGCCATGTGGAGACAACGCACTATAGCTCAGACTGCTCTGCACATCAGCCCTGGATCTACGACATTTGCGAACAGGGTCATTACTTAAAAAAAAAATCGAATTTTCAAAATATGTTCATCTTGTAGTGCACATCTTCCTGAAAAGTCTGAAACATGAAACATATGTATTTGAGAAAACGGAAGACATATTATTTGGTCTTAAGTATGCCAACGTGCAGTGCCACGCCTCTTCATGAAGCATTTTTCTACCGCACGTCTAAACTATATTCAGAAGAGTGGAAATTGAAATGTCCTTGGTGCCTCTCCTGCTCCCAATCGGCCAGTTTGACAGCCTGCCCCTCATTAAAAAAGTCTCACAATTAATAGCGGAGGGGATTATTTGTAATCCAGAGAACATGAACTCTTCAGAAAATCTGAACTCTTTATTGCCTAATAGCTAATAATTTGCTGTTTTGCGTGACATAAAATTAAATATAGGATATATAAAACCAATACTGACAAGAGGTAAGCAAGAAATTACACATTTCTTCAAACCTTAGCTTCTAGCATTTTTTTCTCTCTAATCTTGCTACTACAGCTTTACAGGGCGTGCTTTCCTTTCTGCGAAAGAATCTATTACCTTATCACAGTTCGTCAAACGTTTTGCTACATGAAAAATCAAAAGGTCGTTATCAAATATTGAAAAACCTTTTAATACAAATACTACCCAAGACTGTTGTGGTTTCTCAATCTGATTACGTCTATTTTGTCACTGTCTGCTAGATAAAACAAAATAGGCCTTTCTAATATGGCAGCAATTTTGTGACACACCAAATAAACACTGTTTTGGCACAAATGGCCATTTTTATAACACGACAGAATATAATCCAATAAGTACCAATATCTAATGCTTATTAGGCCTGCTACGAGCTAAAAGCTTTATGTTAGGAAAGAGTTTCACATTTCATTCATACACACCAGCTTCTCAAGCATGAGATTGAAAAGTAGTATCACAAAATTATTATATAAATTTGGAATCACCTTATTCTTCCATAATTTGTGTGATATCTCCGTTTCTTCTCCTTCCTCATTCTAACAAACAATCTTGTCATCACCAACTCTGTAGCTATTGCTGCCACTGTCAAAATTTGTTCGCCGATTAACTTCACTAACCCTGCGAGAATAATGGGTTTAGTTATCCCGCAATTATTTTCCGGTTAGGCATTATTACATGTTCGAACAACACGTTTTACGCGCTACTTCCAGAATAGAACTTATGCGACTGCTAGCTGGGGAACATACTACTGGTCCTTACTAGTGTAGCAATCTGGCCAAAAATTTTCTATCAAAATTGCGTTCTTGGATACACCAAGAAGATAATACGTAAAAACTAACTTCCGAGCTGAATATGAAACTACAAATACGCGGAGTGATACATCCAAAAGAATGCCTAACAACTCAACTACTGTTATGAAAGGAAATGAAACTGAAAGACCTGAACACTTGCGTGACCCAAATATCAAGTATATGTCCAGCGCTGATACTAAATTGTTTGGCCATAACGACGATGGACTTTCTAAACAGGCAGATAAACCTAAACGAAGCAAAGTAATTTTGATGGCAGACAGTCATGGTCGTGGATTTGCTCGCATTCTGAACGGTCAGTCCAGTTTACAAACAATCGCTTACATAAAGCTTGGTGCTTCTATGTCAGAAGTTTGCAATCATGTACGATCCACAGACGTTGCTGACTTATCCTCTGAAGACTTTGTTGTGCTAATTGGTGGGTCAAATGACGTATATAAAAACGAAACCCACAAAGCAAAAAAAGAACTAAAATAGTGCTTAGGACAGTTGACACACACAAATGTTTTAGTGCTGAACATTCCACATCGGCATGACTTACCGTTTTGGTCATGCGTAAATAAAGAAATAATCAATGCCAACCAACAAATTTCATTACTTTGCAAACATTTCAGAAATGTAGAACTCGTAAATGTTAATAATATTGGGCGCAGATTCCACACATTACATGGACTGCACATTAACAACATGGGGAAAAAACTGCTCGTCGGAAAAATGAAGAAATTATCACCAAGAGGCATCAAACACTCAAAAGCAAAATCATACTGGATTGGCCCCCCCAAATATTCGAAGGAAACAATGCCAGCAAGACCTCACTCACCAACATCATCAACAAAAGAAGGAACTAGGTGCCTCCAATATTCAGGCACAATGAACGCAGTAACATCTCTACCAATTGCAGACCCAGCTCTAACACCAGCAGCAATATTATCAACAGCAGGTGCAGCAGCTGAACAACTACCAGGGGAGCCAGACACAGAAGAAAATTCTGCTGCAGATGATAATAGAAGAATAGGTGCAGTCAGGAAAAGAAAAGCAGTACTTCCAGCACACCTGAATGATTTTTTATTGACAAGGTAAAGGTAAGTGATCAATTAAATATGCCAAAGTCTAACAATATGCCAAACCCTAACAAACACTTTCATTTCATGCTGATTCATCAAAATGTCCAATAATTGCTAAACAAATTAAGTGAAGTTGAAATTTTATGTACTGATGAGCCAAAAAACGTTTCTGTAGTGTGTATAACTGAACACTGGCTGTGTAAAGATGCAATGTCAGTCACAAAACTTGCAGACTTCAATCTTTCTTCATCATTTTCTAGAATTACATCCAGTCATGGAGGGTCATGTACATTTGTTAAGAGTGGTGTTGATTATTGTAACGTAAAACCCATTGAACTGTTAGCTGAAGAGAAAATTTTTGAAGTATCCGCAGTTGAACTCTCTGAATTAAAATTAATAATCATCTGTGTATATAGGAGCCCTGATGGGAACTTAAATGATTTCTGTCACCAACTAGAAGCAGCTTTAAATACTATAAAAAAACTTCAACAAAACAGTGATCATATGTGGAGATTTTAATATTGATTTTCAAGAAATCTCAAAAGACCAGCAAAGCTTGATGACCCTACTGGAAACATGTAACATAAAAGCCACCATAGACTCTCCTAAAAGAGTTACACCAACAATTGAACAGATATTAATAAACACAAATTTAAATCACAATTTCTGTGCCGGAAATCTTAATACTGGCTTCAGTGATCACTATGCACAGTTTATTGCTTTGCACACCCCAAGTGAAACAACTGAGAAAGAGGAACTTGTAAAAGAAGCAAGGAAAATCACTAACAAACAAATAAACCTTTTTGTACAGAGACTAAGTGAAGAAACTTGGTATGAAGTGTATACCTGTGAAAATACTAACAAAAAGTTTGAAAAATTCATGGAAATCTTCATGTCATACTTTGAAGCTGCATTTCCATTAAAAAAGCAAAAATGTCAACCTAACTTCAAAAAGAACAAATGGATTACACCAGGTATTAGAATATCTTCTGCAGAGAAAAGAAGATTACACTATATAGCAAAGACACAAAACATGCCTCATGAATTTCATTTGTACCTGAAGAATTACAAGAGGATCCTCAAAAATGTTGTAAGGAAAGCTAAAACAATGGCAAATGACAAATACATTGAAAACTCAAAAAACAAATCTAAAGCTATATGGGAAGTTATAAAAAATCAAACAACAAGTGAAACTAAATAATATAAAAATGTGAACTTACGTTATGAAGGACAAATTATTTCTTGCCCAACAGAAATTGCAGGGACCTTCAACAAATATTTTGCAAACGTAAGTGAAGAGTTGGTGAGTGGACTGGAAGAACACAACAAAATATCACCTACAACATGTAATAGTGTGAGAAATGTGTCTACATCTTTGTTCCTTTCACCCACAAATTCTGAAGAAATTTTATCAGTTATAAAAACCTTGAAAACAGGGTACTCATGTGGAATTGATGGAATACCAGATGCAATTATTAAAAAATACTGTCTTGCCTTAGCTGAACCCTTGACACATTTATGCAACAGCTCACTGGCATCAGGAACCTTCCCTTCATGCTTAAAAACAGCAACGCTGAAACCACTGTTCAAAAAAGAAAATCCAGAATGTGTTTCAAATTATAGACCAATAGCCCTACTGCCTGTATTTTCTAAAATTTTAGAAAAACGTTTTTATAAGAGATTGTCTGATTTCCTAAATAAAAATAAAATTCTCTCTCCTTCACAGCATGGCTTCAGGAAAGGCTATTCAACTGAAAGTGCAATATTTGAATTTCTTAATGAAATCTATACTAAACTGGATGCAGGTAAGTTTGTGACAGGCATATGTTTTAATTTATCTAAAGCTTTTGACGTCATTGACCATAGTGCCGTACTGCAGAAGCTTGACCAGTTAGGAATTAGAGGTATATCCAATGAGTGGCTCAAGACATACCTATGTGGTCGCAAACTGGTGGTTGAAGTGCAATATACTGACCATAACAAAATCAGCTACTACTATTCAGGATATGAAAATGTGAAATATGGTGTCCCTCAAGGATCAGTATTAGGACCCATTCTGTTTCTCCTCTATGTCAATGATCTTATGTACAACAAGTATTGCCAAACTACCCTCCAATTTGCAGATAATACAAGCTTCCTTATTAGTGGTAAAACAGAAGAAAAACTAAAAGACTCCGCTATCCAAACAATGAACAGTGTAGAACAGTGGTTCAGCTATAACAAGCTAATTATAAACAAAGAAAAGACAGGAGCACTGAATTTCTATAATGTAAAAGGAAGACACCACCCAAACATAGAAATAGAACTTAGGGAAGAGTTCTTGAAAGTTTTGACAGAACTAAATTTCTGGGACTCTGGCTCCGGAACAACACAAAATGGGCGGTACATATTGAATATTTGCAAAGAAAACTAAGCAAAACCTGTTACATGATACGGATCTTGAAAACTTGTTGCAGCAAAGCCAGCTTGTTAAGTGTATACTACTCCTATGTGCATTCTGTAATTAAATATGGCATAATCTTCTGGGGCAATACAACAACAAATATTAAACTTTTCAGGATGCAAAAGAGAATACTAAGAATTATTGAAGGGGTAAACAATACGAAATAGTTTTTTGAATATGGGTCTGCACAGTCAGTTCTTCCTCTTCCTTGCATTTTTATCTATGAAACATCAGTTTTCATCAAACAATATATCGATAGACACCCAGATATCTTATTAAAAAATGAAGATATACATGCACACAATACAAGGCAAAAATCTGACCTTCATGTGAAACAGGTGAGAACATATTTTCAATAATCTACCTAAACATATTATATTAATAGGTAAACTGTAGTTTTAAGGCTGAAGTAAAGGCATATTTAATTGATCATTGCTTTTACAGTCTGACAGAATATATAAAAGCCAAACAACAAAAATCAAGATGCATATTAATATTCTACCTTGTATGTTGTCTGTAATGGTTGTTGTATTTATGAATCTGTGCTAAATTACTTCAATATCTAGTCCTTAGGATTGCAATACAAACTGTATTGTATCTTGTAAATACCTAACCATGTCCAATATCCTTGTATATATTCTATACATATAGGATTTGAAGGACTAAATAAATAAATAATCTTTCTCACCTGTTATTCCTGTCAGTCATTTATTTCCACTCTGGTAGTCAATCTATGGATTTCGCTAGTAATTATAACAACACTGATCATTCACATACCCAATCAACCACATAATCAGACAGTGATTGGCATTCATCCATTCAGCTTTACTCGCTCAGCTGGTATAGCCCCGTCCCCTATTGTCTGTGGAAAGTTTATTTCTAGATGCGATGAGGATTCTCCTGACAGAGACATCACATACACTATGCATGCACTCAAAAGTCAACTTATGATTCATTCAGAAGTCAACTTAAAATGTCTTCAAATATGTTCAAAAACCAACAGGGAAGCGTTTCAAAATGATATGAATAATCGATAGGCAAATGTGCGCTGGATGCTGGGTGCTTTGTGAAACAAGTTGTTTTCCTCAAGAATATGAATCTGGCACCCCCTTTTCCCAGTAGCATCTAGCTGCTTGCTGCGACTGCATGCACAGCCAACAACCACATTCCTGTTTTCCGAAGCAGGAGAATCTGCTACCACAGTCCAGTTAGACTCTGCTACTACTCAAACGTAACTCAACTGTGCATGCACATGAGCCCGCTCGTAATTGCTAAAATCGAATGTAAACAGTTGTGACTTCACACTCATTGGAGGCAATTTGTTGTTATGAAGCACTGCATAGTCTTCCTAAAGCCCTTGACACATTTTCAGTTGGCAGACACTTGCATGAGCACTGTGTGTCATTGTTGTATATGGCACCTTTCCTTTGCAATTTAAGTTATTTTTGTTTTATTCTCTCGTTTATGTTTCATTGTTGAAGTAATATTCTGAAGTAGCGGGATACAGTAATATCCTTTGTTAGAGTATCAGTTCTTACCAGTCAGAAGTACATAAATTTAACAGAAAACTAAAACAATGAAATATTGCCAGAATTCTTAAAATATCCTGGGTTTTTCCCGGATTTCCCGGTTGTCCTGGGTTGTATACACCCTGTTTCTCTACATTTGGGATTATTACTACTATGTTATCCATATGGGACATTGTGTGATGATAAAGCAATGGTGTGTTTGTACAATTCTCCTGCATGAATGCTTTCTTGAACACAAAATTCAAAATTTCAGCTTTTATTTTGCTATCTTAAACTGCCACACCAAACTGGTCAATGAATAACTGCAAAGAAGCTTTAACCCGAGACACTGATTTTACATAGAAGCAGAATTTTCTTAGGTCCCCTGACATCTTTTTTGCTACAGTGTAACAGCGGTAGTAGGTGTGCACTTCACATCTTTTCATAGACACATGAATCTTTCTACTAATCTTTGCTTCAGTATTTTACTGATTTCATTATTAAATTCCAGTAGGTCTTTCCTAACCTTAATTCACTTAATAGGCACCTATTTCTCCAGATCACAACTAGAAATCTGTTTAAACTTTGCCTGTAATACCTCTACAACCATCATAAGGGAAATAAGCAATGTCAATGACTGGAATTTGGTAGGAGGAAAAGGGAGAGAAGGAAACGTAGTAGGTGAATATGGATTGGGGCTAAGGAATGAAAGAGGAAGCAGCCTGGTAGAATTTTGCACAGAGCATAAATTAATCATAGCTAACACTTGGTTCAAGAATCATGAAAGAAGGTTGTATACATGGAAGAACCCTGGAGATACTAAAAGGTATCAGATAGATTGTATAATGGTAAGACAGAGATTTAGGAACCAGGTTTTAAATTGTAAGACATTTCCAGGGGCAGATGTGGACTCTGACCACAACCTATTGGTTATGACCTGTAGATTAAAACTGAAGAAACTGCAAAAAGGTGGGAATTTAAGGAGATGGGACCTGGATAAACTGAAAGAACCAGAGGTTGTACAGAGTTTCAGGGAGAGCATAAGGGAGCAATTGACAGGAATGGGGGAAAGAAATACAGTAGAAGTAAAATGAGTGGCTTTGAGGGATGAAGTAGTGAAGACAGCAGAGGATCAAGTAGGTAAAAAGATGAGGCCTAGTAGAAATCCTTGGGTAACAGAAGAAATATTGAATTTAATTTATGAAAGGAGAAAATATAAAAATGCAGTAAATGAAGCAGGCAAAAAGGAATACAAACGTCTCAAAAATGAGATCGACAGGAAGTGCAAAATGGCTAAGCAGGGATGGCTAGAGGACTAATGTAAGGATGTAGAGGCTTATCTCACTAGGGGTAAGATAGATACTGCCTACAGGAAAATTAAAGAGACCTTTGGAGATAAGAGAACCACTTGCATGAACATCAAGAGCTCAGATGCAAACCCAGTTCTAGGCAGAGAAGGGAAAGCAGAAAGGTGGAAGGAGTATATAGGTCTATACAAGGGCAATGAACTTGAGGACAATATTATGGAAATGGAAGAGGATGTATATGAAGATGAAGTGGGAGATACGATACTGCGTGAAGAGTTTGACAGAGCACTGAAAGACCTGAGTCTAAACAAGGCCCCCGGAGTAGACAACATTCTATTGGAACTCCTAATGGCCTTGGGAGAGCCAGTCCTGACAAAACTCTACCATCTGGTGAGCAAGATGTATGAAACAGGCGAAATACCCTCAGACCTCAAGAAGAATATAATAATTCCAATCCCAAAGAAAGCAGGTGTTGACAGATGTGAAAATTACCGAACTGTCAGTTTAATAAGCCACAGCTGCAAAATATTAACGCAAATTCTTTACAGAAGAATGGAAAAACTAGTAGAAGCCGACCTCAGGGAAGATCAGTTTGAATTCCGTAGAAATGTTGCAACACGTGAGGCAATACTGACCATACAACTCATCTTAGAAGCTAGATTAAGAAAGGGCAAACCTACGTTTCTAGCATTTGTAGACTTAGAGAAAGCTTTTGACAATGTTGACTGGAATACTCTCTTTCAAATTCTGAAGGTGGCAGGGGTAAAATACAGGGAGCGAAAGGCTATTTACAATTTGTACAGAAACCAGATGGCAGTTATAAGAGTCAAGGGACATGAAAGGGAAGCAGCAGTTGGGAAGGGAGTGAGACAGGGTTGTAGCCTATCCCCGATGTTATTCAATCTGTATATTGAGCAAGCAGTGAAGGAAACAAAAGAAAAATTCGGAGTAGGTATTAAAATCCATGGAGGAGAAATAAAAACTGAGGTTCGCTGATGAAATTGTAATTCCGTCAGAGACAGCAAATGACTTGGAAGAGCAGTTGAACGGAATGGATGATGTCTTGAAAGGAGGATATAAGATGAACATCAACAAAAGCAAAATGAGGATAATGGAATGTAGTCGAATTAAGTTAGGTGATGCTGAGGGAATTAGATTAGGAAATGAGACACTTAAAGTAGTAAAGTAGTTTTGCTATTTGTGGAGCAAAATAACTGATGATGGTTGAAGTAGAGAGGATATAAAATGTAGACTGGCAATGGCAAGGAACGCATTTCTGAAGAAGAGATATTTGTTAACATCGAGTATAGATTTAAGTGTCAGGAAGTCGTTTCTGAAAGTATTTGTATGGAGCGTAGCCATGTATGGAAGTGAAACATGGATGATAAATAGTTTGGACAAGAAGAGAATAGAAGCTTTTGAAATGTGGTGCTACAGATGAATGCTGAAGATTAGATGGGTAGATCACATAACTAATGAGAAAGTATTGAATAGGATTGGGGTGAAGAGAAGTTTGTAGCACGATTTGACTAGAAGAAGGGATCGGTTGGTAGGACATGTTCTGAGTCATCATAAGGTCACCAATGTAGTGTTGGAGGTTAGCGTGGAGGGTAAAAATCGTAGAGGGAGACCAGGAGATGAATACACTAAGCAGATTCAGAAGAATTTAGGTTGCGGTAGGTACTGGGAGATGAAGAGGCTTGTACAGGATAGAGTAGCATGGAGAGCTGCATCAAACCAGTCTCAGGACTGAAGACCACAACAACAACAATTCATTTCCAAGTGATATACTAACATCTGCTTACCTGCCATTTCTCGAGTGGCCTTCTTGACTGTTTTATTACCTTTTCAGTCATCATGATAATATCACAATCACGAATCCCCAACTCTATATAGATGTCGTCAATTACGTTGGTCTGTTTGTAGCTACAAGATCTAAGATATTGCCATGGTTTGTGGGCTACTGAAGAGAGTTTTTGGAAAACTGTTTGAAAGTAATTTGCAAGACTCACTGTACACCCTCCAATGAATCCATAGATGGCTCAACCTGTACTCAGTAGGTTAAAGTCATCTTTAAGTACTATTGCACAATCTGGATATTTATGCACTATGACTGTAAAGGTTCTTTGAATGACTCTGGAACAGCAGAATCAGGTGGCTGGAAAAAATATCCAACTTTACTTTGTTTCAGCTAAATCTCCCGTTATATGCAATTAGATAACTTCACTGTCACAATGAACTTTGACCACAATAAAGACAATATTTTTGTCAATTGCAGTGAACATTCCTCATCTTACGGCATCGCTATTTCCCTAAGGTGCTGCACAATATGCATAACATTTGAACTCCTAATATCTAGCAAACCCCAGCCCAAATGTGCCTGCTCAAATCCTTCTGCAGCAATGGTCACCTCTTTGCTCTTATGGCAAATAGGCAAAGCCAGATGGTCAGCCTCCACATTGGTCTTCCAGCTCAAGTCATACCGGCACTTTACCGCACTGCTACATGGGCAGATTCCCTTTTGTTGGGCAATGAGGCGCAACAAAAGCAGAGTCACTTGGTGAAACAAGTGACACCCAAGGTGTCCCATGCGATACACCAGATTGCCTGCTACTGCTACAACCTGAGGCAGCAGTCTGAAGGGGTCTGACCATAGACATACATGCATTCAGCTGTTTGCTAACTGTGGCCAGCTCCACCTGCATCCACACGCAGTATGCACAGATCCTACCCATCCCACTAGCAAGGCTAACTGAAGATGTTAACTGTAGACACTTAAGTCAGTACCAACTATTCTGACATCTAGTAATTCACTCTTACCAATTTCCTCAGTAAGTTGGTCAGTGAACTCATTCCTGGTATACTGATGTGCCTCAGTCTTCATACAAACATCATGGTAACACTAAACTGCCAAAGTTCAATGAATTTGTTCCATGGTGTGATGAAGCAAGATGGGATCTTTTCGAACTTCGTGGCAGATTAAAACTGTGTGCCAGACTGAGACTCTAACTCGGGACCCTTGCCTATAGTGAGCAAGTGCACATAGTTTTAATCTGCCAAGAAGTTTCATATCAGCACACACTCCATTGCAGAGTGAAAATCTCAGTCTGGGATCTTTTTACTTCCTCTCTTGTTTTGCAATCTGCCTTCTCAAATTCATTTTATACTAATTGCCATTAACATACATGAGTATGATCTGCACTCTCATAAAAGAGAAAGGTTGTCCCTCAGTCTCAAGAAATAAAGCACCAGACCTAATGCCATGAATTTCCTAATTTATTTTAACTATTCCCACTTCATATCATTTATTATAGGGTGACATCAGTAATTGTTTATAATTATTATAGAATTTATATTACTTCATAAGAGAACAATAGAATTTAAGTCACGAAACAAACAAGACACCTATATTGATTAGATCAACAACAGTGCATCAACTTAACCATGAAATTAGTGCAACACAAATAGGCATGTGTTAATATAATGACAGAGTGTGTTCAATAGTGTCACACATACCATATTGTTCTGCAAGAACTGTGTGGTTAGGTTTTTACTGCTCATAGACATTCAGTGGTAAACTATTGTAGCAGCATGCTGATGTTTGCTTGCAAACTATTAATGAGGCTTATCAAAAGTTAACCAATAGCAAACTGGCCATATTAACTGTGTAATATTGGGGGGTTGTGAACTGTGAACTGTGAAACGCAACTGTGCAACTGTCAGCTACGTCATTTACAGTAATCAGTGTTGAACATCCACCCCCAATTTTTCAGCCAGTGTAACAACACAATACTTTGACTCCAAGAACTATCAAAGAAGAAATAAAGCAGGCAAATGTCACAGTGGGGTAGTGCTGGCTAATAACTTGAAGATAGCACAATGAGCCACACCAAGACAGGAACTTCTAATTGCCATTGGTTCTGTTGGCTTCACAGTAAATGTGCTGCATACATTTAGCAGGGACTGTTTGTAGTTAGCAGTGTAAAAAAACACATACTGAACTCCACTATTAGTTTAGTAGGTGGGTGGGATATGTAGAAAGGAAATTAATTGATGAAATAAATTGTGACTGTTACCAGAAATAATGCACTTCTGCAAGGGGCATTTAGTCTCAGATGAAAAAATGGTTGGAGAAAGGGATATCAGCACACAAAAGGAAGGCCTATTGTATTCGCTTGGAGCTCCATGCACACGAAAACTGCGAGTGCCCTGAAAGGAGAACAGGAATGATTGTGGGGGTAACCATATGCTACTGACAAAACTCACCATTACTGCTTCTTTTTCTCCCAATTCTTCTTCTTCTTCTTTTTCTTCCCCTACTCTCTCACCAACGGTCTCCTCTCTGGCTGGTTGTTGGGTTCTTGTTTGTCAGGGGAAAAAATGATCAATACTGAGTTACTGTCAAAATTTAGGCGCAAATATATGACAAGTAAAAGACAACTAAGGATGTCTCATCATGGAATAAAATGGCACTAACTGAACAGTATAAAACCCAAGTTGGAGTATTAACAATATTCTGAAGAAGATAGTTTGCTACCCACCCTAAAGATGACATGTTGAGCTTCAGAAAGGTGCAATGAAGACTTTCTTGTGTCCGGCTGAATGAAGCTGTGTGTGTGTGTGTGTGTGTGTGTGTGTGTGTGGCGCGTGCGGTTGTGGGTGGGGGGAGGGGGGGGCGGCGTGACAAACATGATCCATTCTAAGAGTCACCACATGCATTTTCTTTGGGATTTTGCATGCCTCAGTGATAACAGCTAGCCGTACTATAGATGCAACCACAAAGGAGTATTTGTTCAGGGATCAGACAAATGTGTGCTTCCTGAAGAGGAGTGCAGCACCCTTTTCGGTAGTTGAAGGTGCTATAGTCTGGACAAGTGACTGATCTGGCCTTGTGACACCAACTTACATGGCCTTGCAGTGCTGGTACAGCAAACAGCTTCATGCAATAGGAAACTACAGCCGTAATTTGTCCTGAGGCCATGCAACTCTACAGTACAGTTAAATGATGGCATCCCAGACATGATCCCCCATGTGGATTTCTAAGTAGGGACTGCTCTGTGGAATGTTGTCAGGAGAAACACAACTGGTATTCTACATGTTGGAGGATGGTAAATTGTGTCCTTTAACCTGAGAGGGATGCCAGAAAATTTTAAAAAGGAAATGTATAGCTTCAAGTTAGAATATAATGGGAATTATTGAAGTTCAGTGGCGAGAGGAACAGGACTTCTGGCCAGATTAATACAGCGCTGGAAATATAAATCAAATTAAGTAATGCAGGAGTAGATGTAATAATGAATTAGGAAACAACAATTCAAGCAAGCCACTATGAACAACATTGTTAATAGATTATTGTAGCCAAGATACATGAAGCCAAAACCCATTGCTGTAGCCCAAGTTTACAATCCCACTAGCTCCGCAGATGGAGCAATGAAGAAATGTGTGGAGAAACAAAAGAAATTATTTGGACAGTTAAGTGATACATTAATTTAATTGTGATGGTGGATGGGAATACAATAGTAGGAAAAGAAAGAAGGAAAAATAGAAGGAAAATGTGGACTAGGAAAAGAAATTAAAGAGGAAGCTGCCTGGTAGATTGTTGCACAGAGCACAATTTAATCATCACTAACACTTGGTTTAAGAATCATGAAGGAAGGTTACACACACTGAAGAGTTGCAGACACCAGCATGTTTCAGACTGATTATATAATTTTGAGAGAGAGATTGAAATATGGGTCCAAATTTTAAGATATATCAAGGTGCACATGCATACTGACTACAATATATTGATTATATACTGCAGATTGTAACTGAAGAAATGGCAAAAAGGTAGGAATGTATGGAGATGGTATCTGAATAAGCTGAAAGAGCCAGAGGTCATTGTAAGTTATGGAGGGAGCATTGGGCAATTACTGACTAGGTCAGGGGAAAGTAACACAATAGAACAGGGAAAGGAACACAGAACAGGTGTGGGCAAACAGTGGCCCACTAGTGGTTTTTGTCTGCCCTGCCAAGACAGAATTTTTGCAACAATTTATAACTTTTCTGAAATGCAAGGTGAACTACCGCACACCATCATTTTAAAAGGTGTGACCTTCTGCTAACCTCTGCCTACATACGAATGGCCCCAAGCCAAAGATATTGCCCATCCCTGCAGCAGCAGACCAATGGGTAGCTTTGGGAGATGAAATGGTGAAGGCAGCAGAAGATCAGTTATGTAACAAGACAAGGCTTAGTAGAAATCCTTGGATAATGGAAGAGAACAGAATTTAATTGATGAAAGAAAGGAAATATAAAAATGCAGCAAATGAAGTAAAAGTGAACACAAACATCTACAAATGAGTGACAGGAAGTACAAAATTGCTAAGCAGGAAAGGCTAAATAAAGAAGGTAATACTGAAAGGAGTATAATAGAGGGTCTATACATAGGAGGTGAAGCTGTAAGCAATGTTATGGGAACAGAAGACTATATAGATGAAGATGGGATGAGTGATATGATGCAGCAGGAGGAATTTGACAGAGCAATGAAGGACCCAAGTCAAAACAAGGTCCCTGGAGTAGACAACATCCAATCAGAACTACTGATAGCCTTCAGAGAGCAGCCTTGAAAAAATAAAACTATTCCATCTGATGACCAAGGTGTATGAGACACGTGAAATACCCTGAGACTACAAGAAGAGTGTAATGATTCCATTTTTAAAGAAAGCAGGTATTGACAGGTGTGAGTATTTCATGGCTGCAAAATACGAACACAAATTCTTAGCAGAAGAATTGAGAAGCTGGTAGACTCCACCTTCAGCCAAGGTCTGCTTGGGTTACAGAAAACAACACAAATGGCACAGGGCAGTAAATGGTAAAGGAAAACATGCAAAGAAAGAGACAAAACAAATGCTGAGATGGTAGGGAAATTGAAGAACATGAGAGATGTTGCAGAAGGTGACAGCAGGTGGAATCTCTAAGGTGCTAGACATGATGAGGCACCAGCCCTGCTGCCAACCCATCCCAGTCCCCACACCATAGAATGATTGTGACAACACCAGTGGAAGAAGACACATGGAAAGGTGAACCAAAACGGCACAAAGAACCAGACAATATGCAGAGGACAGGGGAGGGCAGGAACCTAACCAGGATAAAGCAAGGCCCAAGAACTCCAAAAGCAATGCTAATTGAGGGTTAGCTATATATATACACACCAACATGTGTCAACCTGGTATGACCAATATAAAGATGGCAGAGGACAGTAGGTTCTTGCTGGGAGAGGTGGAAGGAGAATGCCCCTTGACCACACGAAATTCATTAGGATGGCTGTGGCACTGCAAGAGCCACCCCACAACTGAGCAAACACGAATCTGATATCAAGTTGTAAATCAGCCTCCCATCCCCCCCACCCCATGCACCCCAGGGGGGTCGTGAAAAACAGGAGGTAGGTGTACAAAGCAGTATTGAGGGGAGACATTATTTATTATAGTACTTAAACTTCCATCTAGTATCATATTTGACAGTTGCATAGAGCTTTTCTTAGATTAAATTAGTTAATCTTCATATGAAATTAACTGAAAACTATTATACACTTAAAAATAAGTTTCTAATATAATTAGATAGTGCACTAAGTGGCGGGAGGACAGCACACATATAAGAAAGGTATTCAGTATGAGATTTTCACTCTGCAGTGGAGTGTGCACCGATATGAAATGTTGTGGCAGATTAAAACTGTGTGCCGGACCATGACTTGAACTCAGGACATTTGCCTTTCACGAACAAGTGCTCTACCATCTGAGCTACCCAAGCATGACTCACACCTCATCCTCGCAGCTTTACTGGAGACAAGATACTGGCAGAAGTAAAGCCGTGAGAACAGGGCGTCAGTCATGCTTGGGTAGCTCAGATGATAGAGCACTTTCCCGCAAAAGGCAAAGGTCCCGAGTTTGAGTCTTGGTCGGGCGCACAGTTTTAATTTGCCAGGAAGTTTCAAGAAAGGTATTATTTTTGTTAGTTTGTGGAGCCAGTGGCTCCTCCCTCTGGCAGAAGTGTTCAAGGGGAATGATGTGGTGTGAAAGATAAGGACTAGAGATATTTAGGAAAAGATGGAGAGTTCAGAAAAGCCAGCCTGAACCCCAGGTCAGGGAAGACTTACCAGACAGAATGAAAAGGAAAGCCTCTTTCCTTCTCATCCTATCTACTCATTGATGATGGGAACAAAAAGAAGGTTGTTTCTTCAGGGTGCCACTTCTCAGCATCCTCCCACAGTGAAACAAACAGCAGTCTATCAATAATGGTCTCATCATGATTCATGGATGTTGTGTAATACAGCATAGTGCAATCAGCAGCATTTGCAACTATTTCGATTTCTTTTTATGTTCTCTATAACCCTTCATTGAAGGTACCATAGAAAGCTTGCTTTATATAATCCAGCATTGATTTAAAAACATTAGTACTTTTTATTTCATTTAAAATTGTGTTTTTGGAAAAAATGTTAATCATAGTGAAAATTATGATATATGTAAGTCCTTAAAATAGCACACAACTACCACAAAAAACTATATGACATTACCTTCTTTTTGAGCTGTGTTTGAGAATTTTACTTTGAATAGATTCTGAGATAAGTCTTAGAATCAGGCATTTTTTTTAATTATAGTCACTGTGACTCTTAAAGAAACGAAGTCCTTTCATATCACAGTTGTGCATTTGTAAAAGATATTAATGCATGTCCACATTAGGCAACAGAAAATTGAGCTCCAACAGAAAGAACAATGTTTCCTGCAGTCTGAATTGAAATGGACTAGCCTGTTCATGGCCCAGCCATTGGCAGAGAAAAAGAAGTTGCATTTAGTGTGCAATTTAGTGTGGTGGCAGTAAGTGCAGGACAGAAAAGGTTTGAGTTGGAGAGGAAGTTAAAGTGAAGAGAGAGAAATACAAGGCACAGGCAGGTGCAGAGGTGGACGTATGTCTGGGACAGGAGCTAGTGAAGACTGACACATGGAGGATTCTGGGACTGAAAGGAGTGACAAGGCTAAACCCTCTACTTAGACCAGGAAATCTGATAGAGGAGATGAGGGTGGTGATGAGGTGGAAATGCTTGGGAACTCAGATGACATGGATTATGAAAGGAGGTAATAGCTGAGTGTCTCTTTCTTGGCAGCACATACTGCCACTGGGTAGTCAATTTTGCTCTTTGATGCAATTTGAGATGGTCACTGAACAGCTGTTTGTGGTGAAGTTCAGGTAAAACATGTTATGGAAGTTACAGCAGAGCTGGTATACAATATGACTGATTTTTATTAATGCCCCTGCCTCTGGTAGTGTAGAATATGACTCTGAAGCTGTGGTAAATTCCTCTAAAGGAACTGCAATATGATCCGTCATATTGCTGCATACAGCAGGTCCTGCAAGAGAGAGAGAGAGAGAGAGAGAGAGAGAGAGAGAGAGAGAGAGAGAGAGAGAAAGACAGAGAGAGAGTGAAGGAGCCAGATACCAGGCTAGAACTGTGGTTAAGGTGTGCAAACTGTGGTAGTACTGGCAGCATTGCTTAACAGCTGACACAATGATTAGTGTCACAAATGGCTCCTGAAATGTTTGGAAGTAGAGATCTTAAGCATACTGAGAGAAGAATTGCATGTCTTTCCACATATGATGGCAGAATAGCCATAATGTATATGAAGGGTGGCAGCTACCTAACTGATGGTACAGTCAACACAAGTAATCTATAATTCACCACCATTGCTGCAATTAAAAATTAACCTTGAGCAGTCTAGTAAGCCACACTAAGAATCTTAATGGTGTACAAATTTTCAGAAGTATAAACTGCACAAAACATCCTGTGTAATAAATCAGCAGAGAAGAGCACCATATGATTATACAGAAAAGTACTGACAGTTATCACAGAAAAAGCATGATACAGTCACAAAAGCAGAGGCAATAATTATAATACAGTACTAATATATTTAACAAGAAAGATGATGAGACTTACCAAACAAAAGTGCTGGCAGGTCGATAGACACACAAACAAACACAAACATGTCTGTATGTTTGTGTTTGTTTGTGTGCCTATCGACCTGCCAGCGCTTTTGTTTGGTAAGTCTCATCATCTTTCTTGTTAAATATATTTTTCCCACGTGGAATGTTTCCCTCTATTATATTCATAATATAGTACTAATTTTGATAATTTGTCAAATATGAAATGTAAGTGGAAATGTGTTCAGGTGGAGGGGGGAGGGGAGGTGTCAAGGAAGCCAAGGGGTGTGCCTAGTATACAACAGGCAGATTTGGGTCAGAGTACCTCTGCTCAGGAATTAGAGACAATTTTCACAACTGTAGTTTTGACACACATTCAAATTGTCCACTTGGATCACCAGTCACTCTCACGTATTCATCCTTACTGAAAGCTTAGCAGTGTCGTGCTGACACAGGAAACTGATCACTGGTTGTTAGATCAGTTTGAGTTTGACAAGAGCTGCCAGCCCAATTTTGGGGACAGAGAGCAGCAAAAAGACTGCCTGCTGAACTGCAGAAGTTTGCCAATGGAAAGCTTTTTTGTCTGTCCAGACTACAGTAGATATGGTGGATCTCCTTTCGCAATGTCTTGCACTTGGCTGCAAAATTCCTATTTCGAATAATTTTGTTTGACAAGTTAATGAGCCCTCTGACTTCTTCCACATTAATCAAAGCTGCTGCTGCTTCTGAACTGAGCCTCTGTAGTAAATATAAGTGAAGACGGTGATTTGAGTCACTGGTGCAATGAGTTATTGTTAGAAATTTACACGTAATACAAGTGTCAAGACTACAATCAAAACAAAAATCTGATCTGGAAAGAATAACTGCCTGCTTACCACTGAGAAGATGAGTGAAATAAGTACGAGGGTGCATCAAATGAGAACTTTAAATATTTTTTAAAAATATTATTTACTGTGCAGAAGTGGTACAAAGCTGTATCGCTTTTCAATACAATCTCTCCCACACTCAACGCAAGTCCTCCAGCACTTACAAAGTGCATAAATTCCTTGGTAAATTCTTTGGTAGTCCGTGCAACTAATCATGCACTGCTTTGTGTATCTTCATCAGAACGGATCTTCTTTCCTCCCATTGCGTCTTAGTGGTCCAAACATATGGAAATCACTTGGTGATGAGGGATGGTGCCATTCCTTGCTGGCTTTCTTTGTTTCTGGTTGGTGGAAGTGAACCCAGGTTTCGTCCCCAGTAACGATTCTTGCAAGCAAGCCATCACCTTCTCATTCAAAGGGCTGAAGAAGTTGTTCTAAAGCACCAACATATCATTCTCTCATTTCAGGAGTCAGCTGCCATGGGACCCATCTTGCAGACACTTCGTGAAACTGGAGCACATCATGCATAATGTGGTGTGCTGACCCATGATTAATCTGTAAACATTCTGCATTGTCATTCAGTGTCACTTCACTATTGCCTCAATGCTGCAATGATCTGTGGAGTAACAACCTGGACTAGGAGCATCTTCCACTGAAGTCACACCATCTGCGAACTTCCTACTCCATTCGAAGGCTTGCTGCTGTGACGAACATGCATCCTCTTACTGAATCTTCATTAGTCTATGAATTTCAATAGGTTTCACACCTTCACTATGCAAAAACTGAATAAAAGAATGCTGTTCTTCCCTAGTGCAAGTCACAAGTGGGGCAGCTATCTTTATACTGATACTGCGACAGTATGTGTGCATCTGCACTATGCTGCCACCTACAGGCCATTCTGCACACTGGTTGTAGCACATTTACCAAATTACAAGATAACGTCACAAAATTTCGATTTGTTATTACAAATTTAAGGTTTTCATTGGAGTCGCCCTCTTATTCATTTCAGTGGTGTTCATAAATGGTTGAAGCTATAAAAATTTAACCAAGCTCCAGACCCAATGTATCCATTGCCGGTCCTATACTGAATTTGCAGCTGAGTTAGCCCCTCTTTTAACTATAACAATATCATCAATACCAGGAAGAGGAAACAGTACTGACTAGTCCAAGTGTAGGTCACACCTGTCAAGAAGAAGGGTAGAGGAACTGATCCACAGAACTACCATCCTACATCCATGACACTGGTTTGTTGTAGAACATTGAAACATATTCTCAGCTCAGACATAATGAGATAGCCCTAGCAGAATAATCTCCATGCCAGCCACATGTATTCTGATAGCAATGCTCATTTGAAGATCAACTCACGTTTTTCACATGACACGCTGGAAGCTTTTGATAGAGGCAATAAAGTAACGGCAGTATTTTTTTATTTTCAAAATGAATTTCAGTTAATACCACTTTTATGCTTTTAATCAAAAGTACAATTGTTAGAGAGTATCAAGCAGAAACTTTGACTGGATTGACTACTTTTTTGAAGGGAGGACATGGTAAGAATCATCAACAGATGTTCCAACACTGTTGGAATTTTAATATTGAATTCCTTAACAATTTCAGAAATGGAATGCCCTATACATCTGATTCTAACTACCCATCTGTGTTTAAAGTCTGTTAATTCGCATCATGTGGTCAGAATCATGCTTGACACCATTTTACACAAATCACCTTAGTACAAATGACAGCTCCGCCAATGTACTGGCCCTTTACGCCTTGCATATGCAATACTACTGCCATTTTTATATGTGCATATCACTACCACACATCTTTTGTCACCTCAGTGTAAAGAAGTACAGTATGACAGAAGTGACATCAATGTTCAGTTACAGCTTGATAAGATTTAAAAGTGGTGCAAAGAATGGCACCTTGTTTTAAATGTTGAGAAATTGAAAACTGTGCACTTCACGAAACGAAAAACTTAGTCATACAATATTACCATATCAGTATGTTGAAGTTCTGTCATGGGTAAAGCTCACAGCAGACTTTAATTTATTGGTAGTATAATAGGGAAATCCAGTCAGTCTACAAAGGAGATTGCTTGTAAATCACCCATCCCAAAATACTGCTGAAGTGTATGGGACCCATATCAAATAGGACCCCACAGGTGATACTGAACACATGCAGAGAAGGGTGGCACAAATGATCACAGGTATGTTTGATCCATGGGAGAGTATCACAGAGATGCTAAAAAACCAAACTAGCACACTCTTAAGATGGACATGAATTATTCCAAGAAAGCCTGCTTACAAAGTATTAGGAACTGGATTCAAATTATGCCACTCAGAACGTATTACAACCCCGTATGTACCACTTCCACAGGAATTGTGAGGAGGTGGTTAGATTAATTACAGCTTGTGTGGAGACGTTAAAACAATTATTCTTCTTGCACCTCATACATGAATGGAACAGGGAAAGAAACCTTAATAACTGGCAGTGGGGCATACCCCCTTTTATGAACTTTATAGTTGTCTGAAGAGTGTAGATGTAGTGTGTAGATAATGTTATTAGATGGGCAGATCCATACACAAATGGTGTCAAGTAACCACCAGCAAATATATAGTCTAACACAGGTGGCTTAAAGTGAATGAAGTAATTAATAAATGCCAAACGTGAAAGTGAATTGTTACATTCTAGAAAATTCAGATATTTATTTTCTTTTTTAGAGACTTCTGATTTCAGGAAGGCAGACAGCTATAAAAGAAATTCCCAATGTGAACATTGAACAACATTTTTGTTTGCTTTTTCCTGAGACAGGAATATGAATTATCAAGTGGGTGACAAGTGCCACATATCTAGTGGAGAATCACTTCCCATCTGCTGAGTATGGAAGATCACGTTTCACAGAATTCTCACAACAGAGACATTGCAGCAGCATGTAAACAGCTTACCTGCATTATCACTTCTTCTTCGCTTTCTATGTGACTCTGATGAATCACCATCACCATCAGATTTTCTTTCCTGAAAGAAAATAAAGTCCAGCACTTAAATAAATGAACAAAATTTGAGTGTAAATCACTATCACAAAGACTGCAAAATATGTACATCTATACTCTGCAAACCACTGTAATGTGAATAGAAGAGGGCCCCTCTTTTTTATACTATTTGTTAGGGTTATGGGAGAAGAAGTTTTACCATGCAGATAAAGTGTCAAACAATATGCAGATGTTTAAAAACTACATCCTTTACTAGTGCTGGAGCAAGCAAAGACAATGTTTGGACAATATACGAAGTCTCTTCTTTCATTTGTCTCTATCCTCTCACCCCATTTCCATTTTGTCAACACCACTCACACTGTTTGGGAGAGATAGTTAAGACCCTTTGACACATGTGGAAATAGTAAGTGTCTGTCACCACATTCCATACGTCAGCACTGTTGGTTCAAGCAAACCTGGGTCAAGCACTAAAAGGGAAACCAAGAAATTTATTACCTGCCTGTTGAACAGTAGGCACTTCCACAATAATGTTTGCTGAACTCAGGAAGATGAGTTTAATAAAAAGAAAAAAAAACTGTATGAGCATTCAATCGTTTCATACTTAATTTAATTGGTGCATCACTTTATCAAATTTTGGATGTAGACTCATCAACCCAAGAAAGAATAACTTCTGACTTGCACCAGAGGAGCGTGTTGGAACTCTAGTCATTCTTATTTTATGTTAATGAGCTGACCAAAGTCCTAATAGCAATCTCAGATGTTTCACAAATGATACTTATCAATAATGAATTATTGTTGGGAAAGATTTGCAGAAATAATCAATCAGATATGAAAAAAATTCAAAGTGAGGCAAAGATTGGTAACTTGATTTGATGTATAGAAAGGTAAAACTCTGGATTTCACAAAATGAAAAAAAAATGTCATATACTGTTTCTATGTTATCAATGATTCAAAATTATCAACAGTAAACTAAGACAATAATAATTTTCATGAATTTAAAATTGAACAGTTTTACAGGGTTCATAACATGTGGATGACTCCAGTTCATCTGTGTGGCCAAACTTAGATAATTGCTAAAAGTGTGAGGGATGAGACCATTTGTTCAACTGACAATGTATACAAAGAAGGATGTCACAGATGGTCACAGGTTTGCTTGACTGATGAGAGCAATAATCCTGAGAAAACAGATACAAATTATCCCACAGAAGTCACCTTTTGAGAATACAAGAACCAGTATTAGTGAAGAATCTAGAAATTCTTCAGCCTCATACATGTAGCTCCCTTAGAAACTCTGAAGATCAAATTAGGCTATTGACTGTACACATAAAGGCAGTTAATCATCCATTACTCGCTCAGTCCATATGCAATTGCAATGAGGAGAAATCCTAACACATAGTGCCTTCCAAAATACCCTCTGCAACACACTTCAGAGTAGTTTGAGGAATATTTATGCAAACGTAGATTCATACATCTTCAATTCTCAATACTTTACTCCATTTCATTCACAAGAATAATGCCATAGTACTCTATATAAGGTAAGTACCAACTACGGTCAGACAGTTTCTGTATTTTAACCATTAAGGTATGATTTTTTTTTATTTTTTTGAAAAATTACCATGGTTGTCTTAAAAGCAAGAAAAGAAGCAAATGAGTACTTCAAAATTTGAGTCGGTGAGTTACAAGTTAATGGTTTGTAGCTGATGGGCTATGTTACACATTTATTTTAACTAACACTCTACAGTGACAACCTTGCCTCAATTGGTTCTAGGTAATTAAGCTCCAGTGCTAAAGTGAACGTTGTATACACACACACACACACACACACACACACACACACACAAAATTCTTAAGTGATATTAAAAAAGAGGAAGAATAAAAGAAAGTACTTAAGTCTCAGGAGATTATATAAAAAAATAATTATTTAAATACAAGACACAATTAATACTAAATTTTTCAGCTTATGTTGGGACTAACCATTTCGTCCTATTGTATATGAAATGCCTTAAAGCACTTCATTTTTGTTACTGCACAATGGGTTTACATACTTTTCACAATAAACCCATATAAATTCATTATATTCAGGAAAGTTGCATCTCTGCCTTACTTCCAAGTGACATACATGGTCCTGTCCTATATATCCTTTGGTGGCACAAGATCTGTTTGTACTCTGCTGCTCTTTGCTCGGATTTTTGATCCACTTCAGTGCTTTATCTCCCTCGTTTTGCTGCAATGGTACCTATCTGGCATAAGAATTCATCAACCTCCACATAAAATTTGGTCCACTCTGGGATGGAGCAAGAAAATCCCGAGACCCAAAGAGCCAACACTGCTGCTGGCTCACCCTGCATTCATGAAAATTACAGATAGCATTGGTGATACTAACTGGGCTATAATGACCCATCTCTATAAGGTGCTTACCCGGTTTCAGTACTGGGACAATTATACTTTCTTGCCATTGTGATACGAACTTGCCCTCACTCCTGATGCTGTTAAAGACAGTAAAGCTATGACGCCAACAGTACACGGATAGATGTTTGATCACTTGGATGTGGATGTGATCTGGCGTTAGGGCTGTATCAGGACAGCAGACTATGACACTGACAAATTCCCACTTGCTGAATGGAGCATTACATGGCTCCAGTGGTGTGTAGTGAAAGGTAATTGCTTTTGCTCCATTCACTCTTTTAGGGCACAAATGGCAGGTTGATAATTCTCAGATGCAGATGCCCAGGCATAAAGAAGAGCAGAATGTTCAGCAATGGCATCTGGGTCGGTGCAGACAGTGCCATTTAAGGTAATAGGTGACACATCTGTAGGTGTATGGTATCCGCAGAGATCTCTAATCTTAGCACAAACCTGAAAGGAGAGGTACATGGTCTGATGGTTTAAAGATATAATTTCCTGCATACTTATTTCCATTGTTTTATTAGGTGGCAGGCCCGAACATGGAGCTGCTTACAGGCGATAAGGTGCTTTGTTGGCGAGTGCTGCTTAGAGCATTGGAGATCCCAAATACAATCTGTAATGGCCTCTGTGGCTTTTATGACCACCAAGGAACTGTCTTCTTTTGGGGCAGGTCCATGGACAGGGGATCACCAATTCAGCTGCCAAAAGATTGAGTGCAGTCATATTCTCAGCTGCCTCATCAATATCTCCATGCAGCAGGGAGCCAAGGGTGACAGGAGATGTGGAAGTACCCTGGTCAACACTGTTGAGAGCCCATCTCGGCAGAGAAGGACATCAGGAAGTGGTCCCCACACATCAACGTGGACTCTCTTGTGGATGGATGGATTGATGGATAGATGGGAGAAGACAAGGAATGCAGATAGGAAGGTCAACAGCCAAGAAAGTTGCATGTACCAAGCTGAAGTTTGTGGGGGAACCAGAAATCAATAGGAATATATCAGGTTGTGGCTGTACACTTTCATGGTCTTTGCCATGGCCAATTATTTTAGTTCCACCCCAAAAAGAGTTATGGGCATTGAGATCCCCAAAAAGATGGGGGGAGCTGAGAAACTAATGATTACAGTATATTCTGACACACTTTACCGTTGGGTGTGGGGAAGGTTAACACTGCAGTAGGTAATATTCTGAAATGCCCTTACTCAAACAACCAGAAACTCTAAAGGTGTATTAAGAGGTATAAGTTCACTACAAAGAGTGTCCTGAACATATGTGCAAACTCTGCCTGACACCCTGTCATAGGTAGCACGAATCTTATAATACCCCGCTATGAATGAAGGGCCAGGGTCTGCGTTGGTGGAAACCGAGTCTCCTGAAGGGCAATATGGAAGGCAAGGGAAGTGTTCGAAAGATGTCATAGCTCAGCCTGGAGGTGGAAAAAACTGCTATAGATCCCCAGGAGAATAATAATGTTGAAGTACTGTGGGGCCATAAAGCGACCAAGGAGGTGGCTTATGCCTTAGGGTCATGTGCTGCCATAGGTTGAGGGGCTATAGCATCAATATACACAGGTTCTGGGTTCCACTATATGGTACAAAATGGGCCTCATGGGCCACCAGAATCTCTTCCTTGGTCACAGGAATGGAAGAGGTGGGATTTGGTGGTGTGGGGGCTACCAGAATTTCTTCTTCTTAGAGGTTGGGAAGTCCATGATTTTCAAGTAGGTGAGGTGGAAGTAGCAGGAGGATAGTTGCCAACTATGGGTGGGGGGGGGGGGGTAGGCTTGGTCAAGCAGCCCTGAAGCCCCACTGTAGGAGACTTAGCTGGTGAGAGTACTGTTGGCAAAGCAGGCACGGTCATGACAGCTGCAGCATATGACATTTATATGTGCTGGGTGCAACCACTCATACTTTGCCTCTTGACAAGTTAGTTCATCCAGGGTCTCGTATTCTTGTCTTTGTTCTCTCTGGAAAATGGTGCATTCTGGTGAGCAGGGGGGAATGGTGCATTCCACAGTTGACACCACTGCATGGTGGAAGGGGGGGGCATACAGTTTCACATCACATATCGGTATATAATCAACTTGACCTTTTCAGGCAATTAATTGCCCTCACAAGCCAAGATGAAGGCACCTATAGCAACCCATTGTCCTTTGGTCCCCTATGTTCATGATGAACGAAGTGTACACCCCTAACTCCAAACTGGTGCATAGCTCATCAGACTGCAAGAGCAGGTCTTGGCAGATAATGATGCCCTGAATTATATTTAGACTGTTAGGAAGGAGTGACAGTCACCTGTATGACACCCAGGCTGTTGCAAGCAAGCAGCACCTGTGACTGGGCAGGGGATGCTTTTTTGATCAAAACTGACCCACTTTTCATTATAGAGATGACTGTCACTTCCACAAACTTGTCTTGTAAGTTCCTTTTGTGGCCAACAAGGAATCCCCATCAGTCCTTACAGAACCCATATGTTGGAGAGAATCTCTCTCTGTTTGTTAATTACCCTTACGGTTCTCCCCTTGGCGTAGCCAAGGAAGGGAACATTTTAGGGTCATATGCCTATGCATTAGGACAGGCCTTTCCTTCGCCAGAGACTGCTGGGCTGTATGACCGCCAGTGGAAGATAACTTCATCTACTACATCTGCAGCTCATCTGCTGTAGTGACACCAATCTGAACTGAAACTCTTCCCATGCGCACCACCCAGCCTCACCAATGGCTACCTGGCCAGTAATGCATTGCGAAGTGTGAAAAGATGGAAAGACACAAAATGGGAGCATACACTGCATTGGGTGACTTCCCTGCATGATCTGCACTTCTGGAGAATGGAAATAGGTGGAAAGTCAAACCCAAGAATGGGGACTATGTTTTTATTTAATGAGAAGTTACAGAAAATGTCTGAAGTGAAAACTCGATTCCCGACCATAAACTATGTCCCAGCAAGGTGTGCACCAAGAAAACCATCTGATGGGTAGGCAGGAGAGGTGGGGGATAGTGGAAGTACAAGCTTGTAGCATGGAAAGGAAGTAATGCTGCAAAGGCTGGGGACCCATGTCAGCCAAGCACTTATACAGTAGTGCTGTGAACCCCCTGGAGGGTCAGATCACCAGTTCTTCTTCACAGTACCTTGCCAACCGAGTATGCTGCTGTATTTAACTGATTTTTGTGGAACAAACTGTTACTTAACTAAGTCATCAGACAACAATTTAGCTACCCATTGCGTTAAATGAACCAGCAACACATCTGAACGAAAACCAAGAATAGTCCTGTCTAAATAAAAACTGTGAGTCGTAAGTGATCCCATTATCGTTACAGGAAGAAAATTTCCTAGCCTGCAGAGAACTGGCAATGAATGATCTGAATGGAGGTAGGTGTTGTAATGCTCCACAACGAAATAGGTTTCAGTAGTACCACACATCAGATCTAACCACTTCTTTTTACGCAGGCATGTCATATACATTCCACTCAAACAATAACTCAGAATATCACACCACCAGAAAGTTATAACGGTTTAACACTGACGAAAATTCGTCCGAAACTGGTGCAAGATTACGAAATGTCCACTGCCACAATAACGGCAGTTCAGAAATGGTCGACTGAAGGGGATTCAGAAGTTGCAATCACACATTAACATATCGACAAGGTGGAGAGTGATCTACTATACAATTCAAGGTGTTGGGAATAGGAGATGCCATAGGAAAATCATAAAAACGAATATTGTCTTTTCAAAATTCCCTAAACATTCGTCATTGCGCTAGAGGTGTGTTGGAACGAAATGGTGTAGTCATGCTTGTACTCACCTGTGTTTAATGTGTAACTGTCTAAAGTTTCATTGCTGTACATCCGTTAGTTATTGCTCAGATCTCTACTGAGTAGAATTTTTTGTCGCACAGTTTGCGAATTTCGAGATGGCAGAGATAGAGGAGCAACACGTTGCGTTACATTTTGCGTGAAACTTTAGAAAACATTTACAGGCACACACAAGACGATACGGAAATTCTACGTTGATCTGTCCGAGAGACTGCAGAAGAATGTAATATTTCAGTTGGATCATGTCACAAAACCCTAACACTGCATCGAGTTGCCGCCAGGTTGGTCACACGGCTATGGAGTCAAAACCAGGAAGCCCTTCACCTCTGAATCTGTGAAGACTTGTTGTATGGCGCAAATGGGAACCAGATGTTCGTTAAGATAATCTTGACTGATGAGATGTGGGTCTACGGTTATGATATTGAGACGTTAAAATAACAAAGATTTGCAACGATAGGCAAGACAAGAAAATTCGCAGACGACACTTCACGCGAACCAGCAAAAGGCATACCAAGACTGCTTCTGGAAGTAGAAACGGCATTTGGAGTGGTGTATCAATTGTGCAAGAGAGTATTTCGAAGGAGACCACGCACAATTAGTAAAAGGTAAGCGTAGAAACTTTTGTGAACAAAGTTCCGTAATTTTTTCAAGAGACGTCTTTCATTGATCACAAAGAGGCGTCATACTTTGGCCATGAAGAGTAAGTCTTATGCAAGGTGAACATGATGTTCGTTTAGTATTAAAATGAAGTGCAAAAAGTAGTTGATTTTTTTGATATGCTCCAAAATTTTGTGAACTGAGTTGTTGTTTGATAATTTGCTACATTGCTTCATGCGAGGAAATCAGTAGCATCATAGTAAGTGGCACACAGGTGCCACGCACCAGAGATTGAAAGGTTTATGTCAAGAGCATTGCAATTTTTCTTCTCTGGAATAAAAAAAATTATATTTCTTATTTACAGTTAAAACTGCAATGGGGAAAAAATACTATGCAAGTTTTGGTTGCCAACTGAGTGGTGACAAACATGCGAGAAGAAGATTGGATTGCAAACAGAAAGAAGTCATCTTATCAGGAAAATGTACCTGCACATGAAGCTGTTGTGGCAGTTGGAAATAGATTTGGTACACACTGACAACCACCTATTCCAACATCTAAGGAACCGCGTCACCACCACCACCACCACCACCACCACTACGGTAGCTCGAGACAATTGCATCCCCTGGCTGTTGTCCTTTAGTACAACAACATTGTTATTCCCACCAAGGATAGGTTTGGAAATCTTTCAGCTGGGCTTGGGGAATACACACACACACACACACACACATACACTGAAGCCACTGTATAGTGCATGGCAGAGGGTATCCTGTATCACTTCTTGTCATTTCCTTTGCCGTTTCACTTGCAAACAGAGGGAGATGAAAATGACAATTTCCTTGCATATGAGCCCGAATTTCATCTGTCTTAACTATGTGATTCTTATGCAACATGTATATTTGGTGGGACTAGAATCATTCTGCAGTCAGCTTCAGATTCAAGTTCCCTACATTTCCTCACGATTTTCTTGAAAAGAACGTCGCCTTCTCTGCAGTGATTCCTGTTTGAGTTCCCAAAGAATCTCTAAAATTCTTGTGTTGTTCGAACCTACCAGCTACGAACGAGTAAACTGCTTTTGAATTGCTTTGATATCTTCCTTTAATCTGATCTGGCATAGATCGCAGACACTAACAGTATTCAAGAGCAGGTTGCCTCAGTGCCCTTGAACCACACTTTCCCGAAACTTTCCTCAATGGAAATGTCGTGTGGCTAGGGCCTCCCGTCGGGTAGACCGTTCGCCTGGTGCAGGTCTTTCAATTTGACGCCACTTCGGCGACCTGCGCGTCGATGGAGATGGAATGATGATGATTAGGACAACACAACACCCAGTCCCTGAGGGGAGAAAATTTCCGACCCAGCCGGGAATCGAACCCGGGCCCTTAGGATTGACAGTCTGTCACGCTGACCATTCAGCTACCGGGGCGGACACTTTCCCCAATAAACTGAAATTGACCATTTGCTTTCCCTGCCAGAATCCTCATGTGCTCATTCCATTTCATGTAACTTTGCGACGTTATGCAGAGATATTTAAATGACGTGACTGTGTGAAGCAGAGCACTACTCCCACTGTATGTTAACATTACGAGTTTTTTGTTTCATACTCATCTGCATTAATGTACACTTCTCTACTTTAGAACCAGCTGCCGTACATCATAACAACTAGAAATTTTGGCCAATTCATCATCTATCATCATACTGTCATCCTCAACACCCTCCCATACTCCAAAGCATCAGCAGCAAACAGCAGCTTGCTGCTCACTGTCCGCCGTATCATTTGTGTGTACAGACAACAACAGCGGCCCTATCTTACTTTCCTGGGGCACTGCTGACATTAACGTTGTCTCTGATGAACACTCGCTGTTGAGAACAATCTACTGGGCTCTTTTACTTATGAAGCCTTTGTGCCACTCTCATACCTAGGAACCTATTGCGCATGCTCAGACCTTCGTTAACAGTCTGTTACTAATGTTTGTAGCAGTACTTGTTCCTTTCACCACACGTGAGATTATGTAAAAAACTGAAGTTGCCTTCGAAAACTTTGTCATAGCAACATTTTTTTCACAGTTTGTCACCTACAATGAGGAATTTGTCAGTTGCCCTTTTCAGTACTATGATGATTTTTTTATATAGCATTGTGATAGTGACATTCATTTTTTTGAATGTATGTTTTCACTTTATATTTATTCACAAACAGTGGATCTTAAAGGTTCAGAAAACTGGTCTTCACTTTGCCAGTTTTCATTTTACAAATCCATTACTGCTTTTGAGATAGGGATTCTCATTTTCATATATTTTCACAATTACTTTTCCATGTCTCATGAGGGAGGGAGGTGTCTGGGAGGTGTGTGGGAGGTGTGGGAGAGAGCAGAGAATACACACAGCAATGAGCAGTGTGTCAGTGCCGCTGAGGCTTTCCATGATAATGTAATAAGTTTACATTCAAAATCCAGATCCAGCTGTATAATAAAATTATCAAGTTCCTTCCCCCTACATGAGATGAGGAAATGATTATACATACTGAGGAAACAGACTGTAGGCAGCACCCAAAGGCTGAATAAAGCAATCTAGAAATTCCACATAATGTGTTCATAACTGATAATACAACACAAAACAGATGCATCCAGACAACCTGTTAGTCCTAATAAACAAGTATAGTCAGGACACCATCTCATCCAACAGTTGTAATGTTACACATTTCGACTTTCAAGCATCAGAGATAAGTTTGTGCAGTGAGGGAGGAAACACTCTTGTGACTGGATCAGTGGTACTTGATCTTAGTATCATTGAAGATGATATTAATTCTTTAATGATAAAAAGAGTTTGATGATACAGGCACTGTCAGTAGTGCAGTGCCACAATCTGGATTTTATGTGGATATCAAGATCAGTCATAATGTTACAACACTGAATTACAGAGTCAAACTGTTTCCATTGTTAACACACAATATAACAATGAACACAATTCATTTGCTTAGTTTGACACAAAAATGCTTTAAGTATCTGCCATGGGCTACATCTGTAAATAATGAGAGTTGAAATTAAAAGCATAAAATTCTCAGAAGAACAATATTAATTTGTCTACTGCTAGTCAATTTGTTTTAATATATAGAAATATGTACATTCTGAAGTGAAAATCACTAGCATTAACAGTGGTGTATGATCACAGATGATTTTAGTGGAAAGAAAACAATCACTACATCCTGCCTAGGATAAACAAAGACTAATTTCATTGCCTAATCTGGCTACATCTATGTCTATACTCTGCCAGACACTGTGTAATGCATGACAGAATCTGATTTCCATAGCTATACATCGTAGGGTTTCTTCCTGATCCATTCCCATATGGTACATTGGAGAAGTGTGGGATGGGTGAGAGAATTGAACCCTGTCTCAGCTTCTGTACTTCAAGTGAGTTGAACATATGGAGGGAAATTGTTGTGTCTAGGCAAGACAGCCTAGACACAATGAGAGGAAGCCGAAAGGCATGCGCTTAAACTCACGCAGGCTGGCGTGAGGTCTGAAACAGGATATGTAATGAATGCTGTAAAGAAAAGTATGTAGCTTCTGGAATACTTAACTTTAATCCACATTTGTAGAACATCACTCTTGATGATACATTAATAGAATCTCAATATAAATTGAATATGGCGCCTTACTAGGTCGTAGCAAATGTAGCTGATGGCTATGTTAACTATCGTCTCGGCAAATGAGAGCGTAATTCTCAGTGAACCATGGCTAGCAACGTCGGCTGTACAACTGGGGCGAGTGCTAGTCAGTGTCTCTAGACCTGCCGTGTGGCGGCGCTCGGTCTGCCATCACTGACAGTGGCGACACGCGGGTCCGTCGTATACTAGCGGACCACGGCCGATTTAAAAGCTACCACCTAGCAAGTGTGGTGTCTGGCGGTGACACCACAGAAATGAAAATAATTAAAAAATCGAAAGACATGTCACAAATAAAAGTATTTTAAAATATGTGGTGCAGTCAACATATAGGAAAAGTCAGTATCAATATAGTGATTGCAGATTAATTTAAAAGCGTTCAAAGATGTGAGCAGAAGTCACGCAGCTAGCTAGAAGACTTTCCCTCAGTTATGACAAGTGTGTGCAGAGAAAGATTATGTCTGACTTAAGTAGAAACTGATATGGGGTTTGCAGTGTGACTGAATGGGAAAAAGAAAGTGCTTATATTCATGTGTGTGTATCTGAGAACAATGTTCACACGTATAAGGTGCTCTAATTCAAATAAGCAGTGCAAAAATTTACATTCTCGCATGGTGGTAACTGTAGGTGTGAATATGCATAATTGAGGCTCTATGTTTCCTGCCTCAATATATCAAGTAAAATGTGCACAAAGGTTGCCAAGGAGACTTAGCCTGATTTAATTATAGAGTGAAAGTCTGGATGCACTAAGTGCCAAATTTCATTGAAAATTAGTTATTGCCATATTATTGAGCTACGTGACAATGCCAGCTGCCAAAAATGCTGTGACATCTTTCTGCTGCAAGTAGTTCATATGGCTAGTCATAGATGGCTCTTCGTGTGGTGCCTTCCACCAATCTTGAGAAGTTCTGCACTCTCTCCGATTTCCACTAAATATATCTACAATCAATGTAGTTTGTACTTGCAATATTGATACAATATCTAAATCTGAACAGGAGACTGTGAGTTGGAGGAAACAACAGAATTCAAGAATTAATGGTAAAATGTATTATACCTACAGAGATGTTGAGAAGCCACAAAAGAAATTACCATTACCTGAAGTAAATAGACATTTAGGGTAATATTATTTCATACCTGAATCCTTGGAACAATGGTTCTATTATATTTATTTATTTATTTATATTCCATATCAACCAACACAAGCTACATCAAAACATTGTTTTGTCACTCCTTAGAAATTTAGCTGAACAAATTATTTGTTAACTTTTCAACTTTTGGGCTATATGCAGCTTATAGTATGAATATAAGGCATCACTTCTGATATGCAGAAGACACTCTTCCAAGCATTTAGCAAGTGAAATGTTAACAGTCAGGGTAGCTATGTACTTGTCTTATTAGAAGTATTGGTAGTTGTGAGCCATCAACATGGCTCATACACTGATCCTATCGGAAGTCAATGATAATGCTCAGTAAGCTTCACTGTTCCAGAAAGGAATGGGAAACATCATCTCAAGGTATTCAAGAAGACCTCTGGACATTTTTTGAATTACTTCAAGACAAAGTGAAACCCTGGTGGAGTGAAAAAAAGAAGGAGAAACTGCATATAAAGGTATTAAGGTGGCAAGGGTGGGGGGGTGGGGGGAGAACCCATTGCAAATTCTCACCTTCTGTTCTGATAGGAAACAAACTGAATAACTTTAATTGCATGCCTATGGACCTAAATCATAACAGACTGAAATCACATGATAGTTGTGATTTAAATATCCATAACCTGTGGAAGGAATTTCTGATGAAATACCCTAGTAGTAAGATGACAGGTTTTATTGACAGGTTTTCTATGATGGCATTCATCACCCTCCTTTCCAGGAACCTTGGGCACACACTTCCAAAGACTGTGACTGCTGCCCTGCAAGGTAGCTACAAAACGTAGGGAGAGAGCTAAAGCTGCTTGAGCAAAATTAAAATTTGAGCACCAATTTAGAGCAGTTTAATTCGGTTTCAACTCCATGAAAAGTGACAGTATTGCCTCAATATTACCCAACAGTGACATGTGCACTACAATTATGAACTTAACAGAAAGTGTTCCAGCTACCTAAACTCTCACATTCAAACATGTACTACTCTTGGCAGCTTCATGTATTCAATTTTGGTATTCACATTTGTGAAGATGGGATTGTGTGTTTCTCATGAGTGAGAGTCCTCTTTATGTGGAAACCAGATGGTATCCTTTTCTTAAAGTTGTTAATGACCCTGACAGCCCTTTGAAACACACAAAAAAGGATGTGTTTGACATGATAACTTAGTGGAAAAAATAAGAAACCACATGATGTTATCCCTCTACATGACTCTGGGCAGCACAGCAGTTTTAAAAGAATCACTTGAAAGTTTTTAGTGGTCAGGCACAGTTTCTCTTCTTCCAACCAGAATTTTGCTCTGAGAGGCACTGCAAGAAATCTAAGTGTGAAGTTCCAACTGGTATTGTGCAAATTATCATAAATGCAAGGCCCAAGTGCCTGTTTAACATTTTAGAAATGAAAGGAAAGTTTTTGACTTCAATAAACCATTTGCAAGTGTTGATGACTCTGAAAACTACTGACAGTCCTGAAAAGTGAGAAAGCATTCAATGAACTGGAAATATGATCACATTGGAAGGTTTTAAAGTCAGAACATAGTGTGTATGATATACTGCCCACTGAGTTAGATGAGCAAGGAATAACAGCTTTAAAAATTTTGTTTACATCATAGCTATTATACTCATCATGTGATTTCTGTCTTTTATAATGATTTAGGTCTACAGGCATGCAATTAATATTGTTTAATTTGTTTCCTATCCAAAGATGAGAATTTGCAACGGTTGTGTTGATGAAGGGCAAAGCTATTTTATCTTTAAGTGAAAAATAAGTGTCACATTCTTTTAAGTATCACAACATATCACAAGTTGTCACATATCTCAGTGTTTGATAATATAAGTACAGTATTTTTCAAGATCGCCTTGCAGAGTTTTCCAGGTTAAGTTTTTATTATGCAACTACAATGTTAGTATTATGGTACATAGCCCTTTTCTATTTTGTAGGACAATTTTGCAAAATAAAAATTATTTCCACTTATTCGCTATATAATAAAGCACTTAAGTAGTAGCTCACTAAAGAATTTTGAAGAAACAGATCATGTTCTACACCTACATCACCATTTACATGTATACTCCACTTGCCACCATATTGTGGAGGGTACCCTGTATCACTACTAATCACTTCATTTACTTTACCACTTGCAAAGAGAGTCAGGGAGGAGTGATGGCTATATGCCTCCATATAAGCAATAATTTCTCTTATCTTCCTGATCCTTATGAAAACTTATCTTGGTTGCAGTAGAATCATTATGCAGTCTGCTTCAGATTCAGGTTCCTTAAATTTTTCCCAGTGGTATTCCTCAGAGCATCACCTTCCCTCCAAGGATTCCCATTTGAGATTCCAAAGCATCTCTAATACTTGTGCATTGTTCAGACCTAATAGTAACAAATATCTTCCTTTAATCACACCTCACGTAGATTCAAAATACTCAAGCAGTACTGAAGAACAGATCACAATAGCGTCCTAAACACAGTCTCCTTTATGGGTGAATCACTTTCCCCCATTTTTACCCAATAAAGTTGACCTTTTTGCTTCCCTAATACAATCTGACCATCCTCATTCCACTTCATATCACTTTGCAGTGTTAAACCTAGATATTTAAAGGATGTGACTAAGTCAAACAGGACACAACTATGGTTGTATCCAAATATTGTGTGTTTCTACTACTCATCTGCACTAACTTACATTTTTTCTACAGCCAGTTGCCATTCATCACAACAACTAGAAATTCTGTCAATGTATCTTCATTCAGAGTCTGTATTGGGGCACTGTGTCAAATGCTTTCTGGAAATATCGAAATATGGAATCTGTTTGCTGGCCTTCACCATCCACAGTTCATGTGCCCTTTTCTCACACAATATACTGTGAAATTTCAAATGAGCAATGCTTTCTAAATATCCTGCTGATTTGTCGACGTAAGCTTCTCAGTCTCAAGAAAGATCATGATATTTGAATTGAGAACATGTTCATGAATTCTGCATCAAACTGATAAGGATATTGGTCTGTAATTTTGTGGATCCATTCTTTCACCCTGTATATATATCAGAGTCACCTGTGCTGTTTACCAGTCACTTGGGACTTTTAACTAAGCGAAAAATTCACGACAAATCAAAGCTAAGCTAAGCTAAGCAAAGTGCCAATTCCACAATATACTCTCTGTAAAACCAAATTGGGATTCAACCTTGACCTGATGACTTCTTTGTTTTCAACCCTTTCAGTTGTTTCTCTACACTTGGGATGCTTACTACTATGTTATCCATATGTGACATTGTGTGATGATCAAGCAATGGTGTGTTTGTACAATTCTCCTGCATGAATGCTTTCTCCAACACAAAATTCAAAATTTCAGCTTTTATTTTGCTATCTTAAACTGCCACACCAAACTGGTCAATGAATGACTGCAAAGAAGCTTTAACCCTAGACACTGATTTTACATAGAACCAGTAGTTTCTTAGATCCCCTGACATCTTTTTTGCTACAGTGTAACAGCAGTAGTAGTTTTACACTTCACACAACCACACATCTTTTCATAGATGCATGAGTCTTTCTACTAATCTTTGCTTCACTATTTTCCTGATTTCTTTATTAAACCCCAGTAGGTCTTTCCCAACCTTAATTCACTTAATAGGCACCTATTTCTCCAGAACACAACTATCAATCTGTTTAAACTTTGCCTGTAATACCTCTACAATCATCAGAAGGGAAATATGTGATGTGAATTCATTGCCAAGTGATATACTAACAGCTGCTTACCTGCCATTTCTCCACTGGCCTTCTTGACTGTTTTACACACTGCTACATGGGCAGATTCCCTTTTGTTAGGCAATGAGGTGCATCAAGAGCAGAGTGAATTAAGTGACACCCAAGGTGTCCCATGTGATACACCAGATTGCCTGCTACTGCTACAACCTGTGGCAGCAGTCTGAAGGTGGCTGACCATAGACATACATGCATTCGGCTGTTTGCTAACTGTGGCCAGCTCCACCTACATCCACACACAGTATGCACACATCCTACCCATCCTACTAGCAAGACTAACTGAAAATGTTAACGGAAAAAACTGAAAAAATCTAAAAATGTAACTTGCTACCTCCCCCCCACTCCAACCAACATTTCACCAATGGACACATGGCTTACTGAGCTGTGTAGCTGGCTTTTCAGAAGAGATGAAAACTGCACTAAAGACTGTCTGAATTAGTATTGACAGTTAAAAACGTGAGATTAAACCTCTTAAATAGAAGAACATGCACAAAACTTAAGAAATATACTACCATTAGGAAAACACAGGAAAAGCTGTTATGTTCTCCCTAAATAAAGAGAAACTAGTGTTATGACACATATCTCCTTTAGAACTTTCACTTTACAACTGACCCTAAACTTAAGATATTACAAATTTGGATGAGAAAAATCACCATAGTGCAGCAAGACTCAGCCCAATGTCCATTGAAGTGACAGGGAGAGTAGTGAGAGTCCTCAAAGTTTTGTTAGTTATGTGAGAGGCAGTTAGGTCACAACAAACAAAATCAGTGATTTAAAAGAAATTTCTGAACATAACTGGGCAACCTGCCATTACTGTTGCATTTTTTCTCTCTTACTGTGCATTTCCCTGTCACCTCAAAATCAGCAGTATTAGTATCAGAATTTCAGTGTTCAAAAAACATTTAATATGAAAGAATATCTGAAGTTAAGGTGAAACAGTTTTGGGGACTGGACAATGCAGGTGAGTGAAAACTTAGTTACCAGTACATGGTTAATTAGTTAAAAAGTAATTTTCAAGTATTTTCAAGTGTAAAAGATAATGTCCATCTGAGATAAAAGTTTCAAATGTGATAAATACTGAACAAAGGACTTCTTTTAGTAGATAGTGCTATTCATGGAGGTATTGCTGAGTGTGTATACACAGATTTCATTGATGGAAGTAAGAGTAAATACAGTGAAAAAGCAATTTAAAACAACTGAGCATGGGCAGCATCTGTGGAATATTACAAACAGTAGTAACTTGGCAATAACAACATTTTTATGGGTTTCCACTGCTGGATTTGATATCTTCTGAGGTGTAATATTTTCCTTTGGCATTCTATATTAATAAAGAATAGAGAGGAAGAATTATCACAAAACTGGAAAACATTGCCAGGGTTCCTTTCTTCTTACAACAGAAGAAAATAATGATTATTTGAAGAGCCCTGTTGTTGAGGATACTGTTTCAAGTGGTGCCCAAATCAAAGGCTATGGGGCTCACATGCAGACAGAGAAATCATGGTCCATAGAGAGTGGGTAACAGGTTGACTGACTCTCTGCCTGAGGACAGCTGAAATTGAGATCTTGGAAGAAAACAGTGGTCAAATTTACCATTGAACATCGAACAGTACAAAATCCCTACATGAGACTTGTTCAGATTTGCTTCAGGTAGCAACATGCACAATAAAATTACTGTAATTCATTAATTGACTAATATCAAGTAGGTACAAATATCCTGATATTTAACATGCTCTCTTGATTTATGTTTCCTCAAACAAAAGTTAATTTTTTTGTGAAACTGGGATACTGTTGCTGGGTGTCTGCTGTGTAGGGAAGTTCCAGACAGAGAACCCACAAGGACCTATTGTGGTCTCTCTCCTCGGGTCAGCCACAATAGAATAACTTGTCAATGTATGAGCCAGTGTGAGGAGTGTTCTGTCACTGTAAGATAAAATCAAGAGTGAACCCACTGTGGACATTCCAATCTGCATAAAGTGATAACATATTTTCCACAAAGGTTGATAGTGGTTTTTCCATCCATTCTCAAGCTATTAAGGGCAGTAGAAGTTTAGCAATCCCTATCCCAAACCTTCAGAACGTTATTACGACTTCGTACAATGCGTTTCCCGAGCTACTTCCAGAATGGAAATTAAGCGGCTGCTAGCCGGGAACTGCAACTGGCCCTGTCTAGTCTAACGATCTGGCCAAAAATTTTGTCAAAATTTCACTTTCTTAGATACACCGAGAAGATAATACGTAATCTTTCTTACCTGTTATTCCTGTTAGTCGTTTATTTCCACTCTGGTAGTCTGAATCTATGGCACCTAATTCAAATAGCATGCTAATTGCTTCAGGTTTTCTCATGCTAATAATTGGGTTTCTTTTTTAAAATAGAGCTAGCCAATCCTTTCCAGCTAACCTACATGACTTATCAAAATTGTTTGCAATGTTGTTAGCCTCTGCATACTCAAATGCAATCTTTGCTCTTCTGGTCTAGAAATTCTTCTAAATGGCTCGTCATCAAAGAGTTGATTTTTAAAAGAGAGCAAACGCTCTGTTATATAGGAAATCCACAGTACATTCTCGCACATAGTTCATCTTCCGTAATAGGAAACTTACTTTGAAAATAACGCTTGGTACTGACTTAAGAAACAAGGACAGCTTGTAACTCTAAGTTTTTAAAATATGCATTAACCTCTTCTTCATTAAATGCCTGTATTCTGTTAATCTACAATGAAAGGTTTCATCTAGGATTAATAGTTGATATGCAAGAAATACATTAGAGCAACTTATAGTAGCACTTACCTTGCAAATTACAGCTCACCAAAATTACATGAGACACGCCGAAAATAAACACTACTTCATACTCCAACAATGTCACTGGAAAATGGCTGGCGTAAGCTGCATAGTAGTTGTAACTCCTGCCGGCAGGGTGTAGCGCCAACTGGGAACAGCTTGCGCCATTCAAACTGCATAAATCAGCCTGCGTGGGATTACCCACATGTGTGTAATTCCCCCACCTTCCCCTACCTTATCAAAGTTCGTCGAACTTTCTACTACATCAAAAATGTAAACGTCGTTGTCTAATACTGAAAATGCATTTAATACAATTAGTACCCAAGTCTGGTGTGGTTTCTCGATCTGATTACGTCTATTTTGTCACTGTGTTCCGGATAAAACAAAATAGGCCTTTCTAATATTGCAGCAATTGTAACACACACCAATAAGCGACACTGTTTTGGCAATAATGACCATTTTTATAATACGACAATAAATTAACGAAGTACCAATACGAAATACCTATTTGGCCTACTACAAGCAAAAAGCTTTACGTTAGGAAATAGTTTGACATTTCATTCACGCTCTCCAGTTTCTCATGCACGAGACCGAAAAGTAGTAGGACGAAATTTTTATATAAATTTGGAATCGTCATATTCTTCCACAATTTGTGTGATGTCCCTGTTTCTTCTCCTTCCTCGTTCTAACAAACAGTCTTGTCATCGCTAATTCTGTAACTATTCTCACCACTGTCAAAACTCATTCTCCAATTAACTTTACTAACCCTGCCACAATCACCGGTTTAGTTATCCAGCGATTATTCACCGGTTAGGCGTTATTACGACTTCGTACAATGCGTTTCCCGAGCTACTTCCAGAATGGAAATTAAGCGGCTGCTAGCCGGGAACTGCAACTGGCCCTGTCTAGTCTAACGATCTGGCCAAAAATTTTGTCAAAATTTCACTTTCTTAGATACACCGAGAAGATAATACGTAATCTTTCTTACCTGTTATTCCTGTTAGTCGTTTATTTCCACTCTGGTAGTCTGAATCTATGGATTTCGCTAGTGATTATAACAATGCTGAACATTGGCAAACCGAATCAACCACATAAACAAGCAGCAGTTGGCATTCTCCGGTTTGGTTTTATTCCGCTAAGCTCGTATAGCCCCGTCCCGTTTTGTCTGCAGTTCGTAGAGACATCATGTACAACATGCACACATTCAAAAATCAGCTAATTCATTCAGAAATCAATTAGAATGTGTTCTTTTATTTATTTAATGTTCCGTAGATCTCGTATTGTGAGCACATCACATGAGATGTGGAACGAGTCAAACATACAAAACAACAAACATACAAAAAGATACAAAACAGTCTTCATTAAATATACGTATAAAAAAAATTCTACATAACTGCATATAGTTAATACAAAGTTTACAGGAAAAACAGATATTGTACATATAACAGCAGATTTCTTTGAGTGTTAATACAAAATTTCATGCTTTAATTTGGAGAAAAATTACAAGCACATTTCTTTGTTAACAAGATGGATAATTCTATCTAAATGCTATTTCCCTTTTTGCATCATAAAACTCTTCTAATGTATAAACATACATATTTAACAATTATTCCTTTAGTTTTGCTTTAAAAAGAGATTCTTTTTCTCTTAAATATTTTATCTGGTCGGGGAGATGGTTAAAAATTTTTGTTCCTGACCATTTGACACCTCTCTGAGCAACTGTCAGGTTCTTAAGTTCACAATGAGGATTTTCTTTCCCTCTTGTATTATATTTGTGATAGTTCTTATTTGATGGAAATTATGCAAGATTCTTAATTACAAAACACATCAGCGAATGTATGTACTGCGATACAGTGGTCATTATTTTCAGCTTTTTGAAAAGGTTACGGCATGATGTCCTAGGGGGTACTCTGCACATAATTCTAATAGCCCTTTTCTGGGCCACAAAAATTTTCTTTGCCAAAGCTAAATTTCCCCAGAAGATAATTCCGTAACACATAACGGAGTGAAAATACCCATAGTATGCGGACTTCATAGTGGTTAAATCTCCAATGGAAGACATCATTCTGATAGCATACATAGCCGAGCTCAATTTTTTTAGGGTCTGTTGTATATGGAAGGACCAGTTCATTTTGCTGTCAGTATGTACTCCAAGAAATTTAGACACATCCATTTTTTCTATTGGTTGATTTCCACATGTTACATTTATTTCTCTCACTTTTTTTTTGTTTTTGTATGGAACTGGATAAAATTTGTCTTACTTGAGTTTAGAGAGAGACCATTAACACTGAACCAGTTAATCACTTCAGAGAGTATGTTGTTAACTGACTCCTCGAAATTAACATCTGAATTTCCACTCATGAAGATGGTGGTATCGTCAGCAAAAAGAGTAAATTTGCAAGGGAGGCTTGCACACAATGGTAAGTCATTTATAAACATCAAAAACAGCAGTGGCCCCTGAATTGAGCCTTGAGGCACACCACAACTAATAAAAGTCCATTCAGACTGAGCGGAGGTATCCCCTGACTCATCTGAACTGTTTAAAATTACTTTCTGTTTTCTTTCCTGAAGATAAGATTGCAGCCAGTTACCTGCGACACCCCCTCATTCCAAGTAGTTTGGCTTTCTGCATGAGAATGTGGTGATCTACACAATCAAATGCCTTTGATAAGTTGCAGAAAACACCAATTCCTATCATTTTTTGATTTAGACATTCAAGTACTTCATTTGGAAGTGCATACACTGCATCCTCAGTTGAACAGCCCCTTTGAAAGCCAAACTGACTCTTGTTGATAAGTCTGTTCATTATGAGGTGTTCAGTAATTTTATTTTGTATTAATTTTTCTATAATTTTAGAGAAGGCTGTTAACAGTGAAATAGGGCGGTAGGTAGTGAGCTCAGCTCTATCACCCTTCTTGTGTAGGGGCTTCACAATGGCATACTTGAGTCTTTCAGGAAAAATGCCTTGTTGAAGCATCAAAAATATGGCACAGAATATCACTAATCCATTCACATGAAAATTTCAATAAATTATTGGATTCATTATCTACTCCTGCAGAGTTCTTACACTTTAAAGGCCAGATGACTGTTTGAATTTCCCCTACAGTGATAGGATTAATGTACATTTCTGGTATGATGTTGGAGTATGCATCCTGACATAAAGTCATAGCTTCCTCAACAGAGGGCCTACAACCAATTTGTTGGGTTACTGACAGGAAATGCTTGTTAAAAATGTCAGCCACAATATTTTGATTTTCTATGAAGTTACCCCCATGCCTGATTTTTAGGTCATCTGTGTCGCTTGTTTTTGTCTTTGTCTCACTTTTTATAAAGCTCCAAATTGTTTTCATTTTATTCTTAGATTTATCTATTTTCTCCTTATAGAAAAGAGCTTTTGACTTCTGTATTACTTTCTTTAAAATTTTGCAGTTCAATCTATAATGATTCCATTTTTGTGCATCATTAGTTGTCCTGATTTTAGCATAAATTCCTCTCTTAGTTCTGCATGACTGTTTAATACCTTCTGTGATCCAAGGCTTACTTACGGAATTTGGATTAATATTTTTGACCCATTTCTTTGGAAAGGGTTCTTCGAAAAGGGCAGAAAAATCATTTATAAAATAGTTAAATTTGTCATTAGCATTATCAGTGTTGTAAATAAAGGACCAGTCCATTAGCTGCAACTTACAGTTGAAGGATTCTTTTGCCTCTTTGTTCATTATTCTTATACATTTCCTCTGGGGAGATAGTTTAACAAGAGGGTTAACACTGTAAAGAGTGATTAATTGACCATCATGGTCTGTGAGACCATTTATAACGTGGTTTACATTAACGTTCTGGTATCTACTTACATTTAAAAATACATTGTCTTTCATAGTTTGGGAATCTGGTGTGATTCTAGTGGGAAAATTGATTACTGAATTCACATTATAAGTGGACATCACATTCTGGAAGTTACTTCTATTGTTATTATCAGTCAGACAGTCTACATTAAAATCACCTAAGGCTACAATATCCTTTGTTTTTGAAAATAAAACTGACAATACCAGGTCCATGGGACTAAAAAACATTTTTATATTTCCTGATGGTGCCCTGTAAACAGCCAGGACTATTAATGAATTGAGATTAGTTTTTATTTCAGTAGCACATGCTTCAAAATATTGGTCCATACAGTATTTTGTATTGTCATTTACTTTGTAGTCAAAATTTTCCTTGACATATATTGCCACCTCCCCCCCATGAACCATGGACCTTGCCGCTGGTGGGGAGGCTTGTGTGCCTCAGCGATACAGATGGCCGTACCATAGGTGCAACCACAACGGAGGGGTATCTGTTGAGAGGCCAGACAAACATGTGGTTCCTGAAGAGGGGCAGCAGCCTTTTCAGTAGTTGCAGGGGCAACAGTCTGGATGATTGACTGATCTGGCCTTGTAACATTAACCAAAACGGCCTTGCTGTGCTGGTACTGCGAACGGCTGAAAGCAAGGGGAAACTACAGCCGTAATTTTTCCCGAGGACATGCAGCTCTACTGTATGATTAAATGATGATGGTGTCCTCTTGGGTAAAATATTCCGGAGGTAAAATAGTCCCCCATTCGGATCTCCGGGCGGGGACTACTCAGGAGGACGTCGTTATCAGGAGAAAGAAAACTGGCGTCCTACGGATCGGAGCGTGGAATGTCAGATCCCTTAATCAGGCAGGTAGGTTAGAAAATTTAAAAAGGGAAATGGATAGGTTAAAGTTAGATATAGTGGGAATTAGTGAAGTTCGGTGGCAGGAGGAACAAGACTTTTGGTCAGGTGATTACAGAGTTATAAATACAAAATCAAATAGGGGTAATGCAGGAGTAGGTTTAATAATGAATAAAAAAATAAGATTGCGGGTTAGCTACTACAAACAGCATAGTGAACGCATTATTGTAGCCAAGATAGACACAAAGCCCATGCCTACTACAGTAGTACAAGTTTATATGCCAACTACCTCTGCAGATGATGAAGAAATAGCTGAAATGTATGACGAGATAAAAGAAATTATTCAGGTAGTGAAAGGAGACGAAAATTTAATAGTCATGGGTGACTGGAATTCGTCAGTAGGAAAAGGGAGAGAAGGAAACATAGTAGGTGAATATGGATTGGGGGGAAGGAATGAAAGAGGAATCCGCCTTGTAGAATTTTGCACAGAGCATAACTTAATCATAGCCAACACTTGGTTCAAGAATCATAAAAGAAGGTTGTATACCTGGAAGAATCCTGGAGATACTAGTAGGTATCAGATAGATTATATAATGGTAAGACAGAGATTTAGGAACCAGGTTTTAAATTGTAAGACATTTCCTGGGGCAGATGTGGATTCTGACCACAATCTATTGGTTATGAACTGCAGATTGAAACTGAAGAAACTGCAAAAAGGTGGGAATTTAAGGAGATGGGACCTGGATAAACTGAAAGAACCAGAGGTTGTAGAGAGTTTCAGGGAGAGCATAAGGGAACAATTGACAGGAATGGGGGAAAGAAATACAGTAGAAGAAGAATGGGTAGCTCTGAGGGATGAAGTAGTGAAGGCAGCAGAGGATCAAGTAGGTAAAAAGACGAGGGCTAATAGAAATCCTTGGGTAACAGAAGAAATATTGAATTTAATTGATGAAAGGAGAAAATACAAAAATGCAGTAAATGAAGCAGGCAAAAAGGAATACAGACGTCTCAAAAATGATATCGACAGGAAGTGCAAAATGGCTAAGCAGGGATGGCTAGAGGACAAATGTAAGGATGTAGAGGCTTGTCTCACTAGGGGTAAGATAGATACTGCCTACAGGAAAATTAAAGAGACCTTTGGAGAGAAGAGAACCACTTGTATGAATATCAAGAGCTCAGATGGCAACCCAGTTCTAAGCAAAGAAGGGAAGGCAGAAAGGTGGAAGGAGTATATAGAGGGTTTATACAAGGGCGATGTACTTGAGGACAGTATTATGGAAATGGAAGAGGATGTAGATGAAGACGAAATGGGAGATAAGATACTGCGTGAAGAGTTTGACAGAGCACTGAAAGACCTGAGTCGAAACAAGGCCCCGGGAGTAGACAACATTCCATTTGAACTACTGATGGCCTCGGGAGAGCCAGTCATGACAAAACTCTACCATCTGGTGAGCACGATGTATGAGACAGGCGAAATAGCCTCAGACTTCAAGAAGAATATAATAATTCCAATCCCAAAGAAAGCAGGTGTTGACAAATGTGAAAATTACCGAACTATCAGTTTAATAACTCACAGCTGCAAAATACTAACGCGAATTCTTTACAGACGAATGGAAAAACTGGTAGAAGCCGACCTCGGGGAAGATCAGTTTGGATTCCGTAGAAATGTTGGAACCCGTGAGGCAATACTGACCTTACGACTTATCTTAGAAGAAAGATTAAGAAAAGGCAAATTTACGTTTCTAGCATTTGTAGACTTAGAGAAAGCTTTTGACAATGTTAACTGGAATACTCTCTTTCAAATTCTGAAGGTGGCAGGTGTAAAATACAGGGAGCGAAAGGCTATTTACAGTTTGTACAGAAACCAGATGGCAGTTATAAGAGTCGAGGGGCATGAAAGGGAAGCAGTGGTTGGGAAAGGAGTAAGACAGGGTTGTAGCCTCTCCCCGATGTTATTCAATCTGTATATTGAGCAAGCAGTAAAGGAAACAAAAGAAAAATTCGGAGTAGGTATTAAAATTCATGGAGAAGAAATAAAAACTTTGAGGTTCGCCGATGACATTGTAATTCTGTCAGAGACAGCAAAGGACTTGGAACAGCAGTTGAACGGAATGGACAGTGTCTTGAAAGGAGGATATAAGATGAGCATCAACAAAAGCAAAACGAGGATAATGGAATGTAGTCAAATTAAGTCGGGTGATGCTGAGGGAATTAGATTAGGAAATGAGACACTTAAAGTAGTAAAGGAGTTTTGCTATTTAGGGAGTAAAATAACCGATGATGGTCGAAGTAGAGAGGATATAAAATGTAGACTGGCAATGGCAAGGAAAGCGTTTCTCAAGAAGAGGAATTTGTTAACATCGAGTATAGATTTAAGTGTCAGGAAGTCGTTTCTGAAAGTATTTGTATGGAGTGTAGCCATGTATGGAAGTGAAACATGGACGATAACTAGTTTGGACAAGAAGAGAATAGAAGCTTTCGAAATGTGGTGCTACAGAAGAATGCTGAAGATAAGGTGGGTAGAACACGTAACTAATGAGGAGGTATTGAATAGGATTGGGGAGAAGAGAAGTTTGTGGCACAACTTGACTAGAAGAAGGGATCGATTGGTAGGACATGTTTTGAGGCATCAAGGGATCACAAATTTAGCATTGGAGGGCAGTGTGGAGGGTAAAAATCGTAGAGGGAGACCAAGAGATGAATACACTAAGCAGATTCAGAAGGATGTAGGTTGCAGTAGATACTGAGAGATGAAGAAGCTAGCACAGGATAGAGTAGCATGGAGAGCTGCATCAAACCAGTCTCAGGACTGAAGACCACAACAACAACAACATATATTGCCACTCCCCCCATTTCTTTATTTACTCTACAGTATTGGGTTGCTAAGTTGTAACTTGGTAAAAAGGGCATGATGCAGTTGCTAGTAACATGGTGCTCATTGAAGCACAATATCTGGGCATTATTTATACAGTCTTTCTCATTAATGTTGATAAGCAATTGGTCTATTTTGTTAGGGAGGCTCCTCACATTTTTGTCATTGCTGTTAATTCGTGACTGAAATTCCAGAGGAGTCTGCCTAAAGTCATGTGGTAGTAAACATTTGACACTGTTTAGGGTATTGGCTTTTTCTTCTTCAGGCCTGCGCATAAATATCATTGAAACGGGAAGGCGGCACGACATTTCTTCTACTAGACACCATTCTATCTGTTGTCGTTGTTTTCTCATTTATGGTTGCTGGTGATACTATTGGCTGCCTGGGTGATTCTGTCATCGCTGGGACTGAAGCTCCTGTTAATGTAGCTTTTGTTGACTTCATCTTTTCAGGTAGACCTACTGCTTCTGTTATTGTTCTCTCTTTTGGCATGTTAGCAGGAGTTGTATTTACAGTACCATTGCTTTTGAAGTGGTAATCAACTGATACTGATAGCTGCTCGACTGTTTTTGAATACATCATTGGGATGGCTGTATTGTGAAGACTGTTATCTTGCAAACTGAGTCTTTCTAGTGTACATATAATTTTTTCACTGAGTAACCTTTGGCCACTTTTTTTCAGATGCATTCCATGTTTTGTGTAGTTGCACCTTTGAAAAAAGTCCACACTAAGAAAATGTGCATTTGTGTACATTTTGCAGATCTTGTGGAACTGCCTGTTTGCCTTTTCAATTTAGAAATTTACGCTGGAAGTAGTCATCAGATCGTGTGTGTGAGGTATTCCAGTTACAATTACGATGCACTCTCTTGCTGAATGTAAAACTTGCTTCAGTTTACCGATAGCAGATGCTAGTTCATTTCTATAAACATCATTGGCTCCCCCAATCAACACAATACTTCTGTTTTTGTTTTCTAAATATTCCTGGTCGATACTTTTGATAACTTCCTTCATGGGTGCCCCAGGTTTAACAAAACCACATGCTTTCACATTGAGTTCATAACGAAATATTTCTGAGAGATTTCGTCCATGACTGTCAGAGTAAATAACTATTTCTTCACTTTTACCAAACATGTGCGACTTCTTACACTTTTCTTGTGCTAAATTGTTCACTTCAGATTTTTCTACAGCTGCGGTGTTTGCATCTGAATGTAAGTTCTCACAGACAGTACAACTTAAATAGTCTGGAGATCGAGTTTTAGAGGCTCATCATTGTATAAGCGTTTCTTACGTTGGCTGTTTTCCTTCTCTACTTCCTCACATCTGTTATAATTGCAGTGGTTTTAAGTGAAATGTGCGCTCGCTTTTCATGTCGTCTTTACTGTCACTTTTGTGTATACTGAGAGAAAGATTTGCATTGATACATTGCGAGCAAAGCCATGTCTTTAGATTGGGATTGATGTTTACACAGTTAAAATGGTACAAGTTTTGCAATTCACGCACAATATACCTTTTACAGCACGCTTCTGACAATGGCATACGTTCGAAACCGGCGGAACTTCATGAATTGACGAGCTAGTCGCACACGCAATTTTTCTATCACATTTTTCTGCTTTAAAAGTGCTTCTTTCTACTACTTTTGCGACAATATAGCACGCCACACATAGCTGATCGCAATACAAACCGAAATTATTGCAAGACGAACACTTTTCTTCGTTTACCGAGCATCTATTTACGGAATTCACAAACTCACTTTCCACCACCGCCGCCATACCAGCAGGTGTGTGTTTCAAAATCATACGAGTAACAGATAGACCGACGTGCGCTGGATGCTAGGTGCTTTGTGAAACAAGGATTTTCCCCTCCAGAATATGAATTTGCCCCCCTCCCCCCGAAATTTCCACCCGGTTCAGATACCCCGGTTTGCCCTCACCCCCCACTAGATACGGGCCTGCTGCGCACGCGTGAGTCTGACAGATTGGACGCGCCAGTAACATTTTTCCGGGTACCATGTGGCTGGTTGCTGCTACTGCTACTTACACAGCCAACAGCCTCATTTCTTTAGCCAGAAGCGGGAGAAGCTACTAAAAAGCCTTTGACACAATCTGCTGTTGGCAGACGCTTGTACGAGCACTGTTATTTTATATCTACATCTACATCTACATTACTACTCTGCAATTCACATTTAAGTGCTTGGCAGAGGGTTCGTCGAACCACAATCGTACTATCTCTCTACCATTCCACTCCCGAACAGCGCGCGGGAAAAACGAACACCTAAACCTTTCTGTTCGAGCTCTGATTTCTCTTATTTTATTTTGATGATCATTCCTACCTATGTAGGTTGGGCTCAACAAAATATTTTCGCATTCGGAAGAGAAAGTTGGTGACTGAAATTTCGTAAATACACTCCTGGAAATTGAAATAAGAACACCGTGAATTCATTGTCCCAGGAAGGGGAAACTTTATTGACACAGATACATCACATGATCACACTGACAGAACCACAGGCAACAGAGCATGCACAATGTCGGCACTAGTACAGTGTATATCCACCTTTCGCAGCAATGCAGGCTGCTATTCTCCCATGGAGACGATCGTAGAGATGCTGGATGTAGTCCTGTGGAACGGCTTGCCATGCCATTTCCACCTGGCGCCTCGGTTGGACCAGCGTTCGTGCTGGACGTGCAGACCGCGTGAGACGACGCTTCATCCAGTCCCAAACATGCTCAATGGGGGACAGATCCGGAGATCTTGCTGGCCAGGGTAGTTGACTTACACCTTCTAGAGCACGTTGGGTGGCACAGGATACATGCGGACGTGCATTGTCCTGTTGGAACAGCAAGTTCCCTTGCCGGTCTAGGGATGGTAGAACGATGGGTTCGATGACGGTTTGGATGTACCGTGCACTATTCAGTGTCCCCTCGACGATCACCAGTGGTGTACGGCCAGTGTAGGAGATCGCTCCCCACATCATGATGCCGAGTGTTGGCCCTGTGTGCCTCGGTCGTATGCAGTCCTGATTGTGGCGCTCACCTGCACGGCGCCAAACACGCATACGACCATCATTGGCACCAAGGCAAAAGCGACTCTCATCGCTGAAGACGACGCGTCTCCATTCGTCCCTCCATTCACGCCTGTCGCGACACCACTGGAGGCGGGCTGCACGATGTTGGGGCGTGAGCGGAAGACGGCCTAACGGTGTGCGGGACCGTAGCCCAGCTTCATGGAGACGGTTGCGAATGGTCCTCGCCGATACCCCAGGAGCAACAGTGTCCCTAATTTGCTGGGAAGTGGCGGTGCGGTCCCCTACGGCACTGCGTAGGATCCTACGGTCTTGGCGTGCATCCGTGCGCCGCTGCGGTCCGGTCCCAGGTCGACGGGCACGTGCACCTTCCGCCGACCACTGGCGACAACATCGATGTACTGTGGAGACCTCACGCCCCACGTGTTGAGCAATTCGGCGGTACGTCCACCCGGCCTCCCGCATGCCCACTATACGCCCTCGCTCAAAGTCCGTCAACTGCACATACGGTTCACGTCCATGCTGTCGCGGCATGCTACCAGTGTTAAAGACTGCAATGGAGCTCCGTATGCCACGGCAAACTGGCTGACACTGACGGCGGCGGTGCACAAATGCTGCGCAGCTAGCGCCATTCGACGGCCAACACCGCGGTTCCTGGTGTGTCCGCTGTGCCGTGCGTGTGATCATTGCTTGTACAGCCCTCTCGCAGTGTCCGGAGCAAGTATGGTGGGTCTGACACACCGGTGTCAATGTGTACTTTTTTCCATTTCCAGGAGTGTAGATCTCGCCGCGACGAAAAACGTCTTTGCTGTAATGACTTCCATCCCAATTCGCGTATCATATCTGCCACACCCTTTCCCCTACTACGTGACAATACAAAACGAGCTGCCCTTTTTTGCACACTTTCGATGTCCTCCGTCAATCACACCTGGTAAGGATCCCACACCGCGCAGCAATATTCTAACAGAGGACGAACGCATTTCCTTTCCAATTTAAGCTTTATTTTCGTTTTTTTCTCTCGTTCATGTTTTAATGCTGCAGTATTATTCTGCACTAGCGGGATAGAGTAATATCCTTTGTTAGAGTATCGGTTCTTACCAGTCAGAGTTACAAAAAATTAACTGAAAACTTAAACAACGAAAAATTCTCGGAATTCTAAAAGATTCCCGGGTTTTTCTCGGTTTCCTCCCGGATGAAAAAATTCCCGGGTTATTCCCGGATCTCCCGGTTGTCCCGGGTCGTAGAAACCCTGAATTTATAACTGAATTCCTGGACGTTAAGCTGACCGGAGTAAATACGTACTATGAAGGACGGAGGGAAATCGCGAAAGCCTTCTCTGTGGTGCTCATTGTGTAACAGCACTTAGGACATTTGAAGAAAAGTGGCTTCTGCTCATGGTTCGAAGAACTGTAGATTTCCTGAAGGGGGTACATATGAATTAGAAGGCAAAAAAAACCTACAATCCAGTTAGTTCTCCTTTGGTTTTACAAAATGCAGCGTCAAAGAAATGATTGTGTGGTAGCTGAATTACTGCAGTTACATGTTATGTTTCATCACGATACGAGGAAAAAATACTCGTAATTAACTAGTGTAGCTGATGAATTTTGGCAGATATGTATTTCTTAATAAGAGGAACAAGGGATCCCAACCATGAAATTGCTAGATTCTTTTTGTTGTTTCCGTTATCCCAATATGTTTGACACAAATGAAAATGTGTGAGGAATGTGTGGAAGCAGTTCAGGTACAACATGCAACAATTGACGTAGTCATTTTTGTGTAGTTGGTGTATTGTGTCTCATAACGAAACGAAGTACTGGGAGCGAATCAAAGTGAAGTCAGTCGCAGCGGTCCAGTGCGGGCTGTAATTATCGTAGGGCAGCGAAACTTGAAATATATTCTACTGAGATAATACGGAACCGGATAACGCTGGAAAAAATCAGTTCTAGGTTTGGCCACCAGGTGCAAATCTGCGGCAGTGAATGCAAGAAAGACGTATGGAATTGTTTCTGTACGTAACGGATTAGAAATTGGACATGGGCATAAAGGTCAAACAAGTGGAGAGGCACAATCTCCATTTTATTACTAACCGACACCTACACAATGTGTTCAGTATGAGCGCCAGAGACGTCGACAAGATGTTGCAATTTTATTGTAATTTCAACATTGACCAATGACGCGGCAGCATGCTTCGCAATTTCTGTATCATGACTAAACTGCCCCTCCACTACTTTGCAAGGACCATATACTTGATTCCAAATGTAGGTAAATATATTCGTTGTTAGTTCTCAAACATTTACACCGAAGTATACCAGACAGCGATCTACATATTTCTAGCACTTCGTTCATAGTGCGCAATTTACGATCTTCCCCTATACAGATGTAGGTCACAGAGCATTCCCACATTCGTAGGATAAAGTTAGAGACTGAAAGATCTCCTCACATTGTCTTTAACAGACCCTCCCTGCAGCACTGTCACTGATTTAACATGCAGCTGACCAGAAGTAGACCGCTACATTCCGCGTGCTGTGAAGGAATAGAGAGGCCCGGGCCCATAACTATTGTTCCGCACCAATCTTGCTTACGGTGCTGACAAAAGTGCACAAGATTCTTCCAGATGCACCCATGTCGAGGACGTTAGCACCCCTTATTGGTGTATAGTAGTAGATCTGAGAGCGTTGTGATGTAATAGATAAGAAGGACAAAAAACTTGTGGTTTTTACGCACGATGAAACTCTAGACGTACAGAGTTTGAAGCATTCTATCTAAATCAACGACTCTATCAACTGTAGATCGTTCTAGTGTCTAGCGTCAGTACCAAGAAGGTACTTGTTGTGTTGGCAGAAGAGCCAACACCGTGTTACTACAGGAGGCCGAAATGCACGCGTTTTAGCTCACGCAGGCTGGCGTGAGGAGGAAAGAACTATACTGACGTGAGGTCTGGAACATGACAAGGAATTAAAGTTAAGTATCAAACTAGTTATGTCCGCTTTCTGAATTCTAATCCATTAATGATGAACGTTGCTCTTGACGGTACATGATTCACAATATTGTCTGTTCAGAATTCATTCTAATTACTGAATATGGCGCCTTGCTAGATCGTAGCAAATGACGTAGCTAAAGCCTATGCTAAACTGTCGTCTCTGTAAATGAGAGCGTATATAGACAGTGAACCATCGCTAGCAAAGTCGGCTGTACAACTGGGGCGAGTGCTAGGGAGTCTCTCTAGACTAGACCTGCTGTGCTCGGTGTGCAATCACTGATAGTGGCGACACGCGGGTCCGACCTATACTAACGGACCGCGGCCGATTTAAAGGCTACCACCTAGCAAGTGTGGTGTCTGGCGGTGACACCACATTCCTCCCCTGCAAATCGGCGTACGGTTGTGGTATAAGGCTTCCGCCCGCCGTGGGGAGGACCCCATGTTGACGTATGCGACGAGGTGGGGAGCCTAACAACAGGCGAGGTTGTGCCACCCGCATCCTGCGATTCATACTGCGGGGATCTAGGGAACGCCTGAAAACCTACTCCAGGGTGCACGCAAACATGCGGTGTATGCACCCGTAGAGAGGCAGGAGAGGCCGAAGGGTCGACCTCCATCGGGCCGGGGCACCCGTCGGGTAAAGACGTCATGTGGTCCGGAGCGGGCAAGAGTTCCATGTCGCAGGACAACTGGTCTCGGGGAGCGATCGGCGGCGCCTGACCCAGGGAGGCGCCAGACTGCTGCAGCGTCGCGTCCACTGCGGCGGCGGCGGCGGCGGCGGCGTCGCTATGGGGCAAAATGGAAGGCAGCGTCGGTAACACCTGGGGCTGAGGCGAGCCAGCAGATGGGTCCCCAGGGCGCTGACCGGACGGCACCGTCGCTGAAAGCAGACGGCGAGCGGCAGATCCCGTGCGACGACAGAGGCGCAGCTGGTTGAGATGCCGGCGCACCTCACCAGAGGCCCCCAAAACCAGATACATAGTGCGTCCGAGGCAGCGAAGAATGCGCGCTTCGAGCCAACGCCGTGAACCTCGATAGTGGCGGTAGTAGACAACGTCGCTTGGGGCAAAAGCAGGTGTCTGCCGCTGCACAGGAACCAGATGCGGCGGATGTAGCAAAGACATCAAGATCCGATGATGGCGACCGTGGAGCAACTCAGCCGGCGAGCGACCATCTCGGGGCTGAGAGCCATACGAGGACACAAAGAGCAATAACGTCTCCTCCCGAGAATGCGACTCTTTCAACTTCAACATCTGTGACTTGAAAGTCCTGACCAATCGTTCAGCGGCACCGTTGGACTGTGGCGAAAACGGCGCGGACGTCAGATGTTGAATACCATTGGCCTTGTAGAATGACTGAAATTCTGTGGACATGAATTGTGGGCCATTGTCGGAAACAATAGTCTGTGGATGACCTTCAATGCTAAAGATACCAGATAACGCTTTGATGGTGGCAGTGATGTCGTGGAAGACATGTGGACAACAAAAGGAAAATTACTGAATGAATCTATCACAACCAACCATCGAGCATTCCAGAATGGACCACCAAAATCGACGTGTAAGCGTTGCCAAGGGAAAGTGGCTTTTGGCCATTCAAAGAATTTCCGCGGTGGTGCTGATTATTGTTCGGCACACACAACACAAGAAGAACACATATTCGTAATCGCGGCATCGATTCCGAACCAAGTACAGTGCTGACGAGCAAGTGGTTTCGTTCTCACTATACCCCAATGCCCTTGGTGGAGAAACTTTAAGGCAGAGGTCTGTAACGAACGTGGTACCACGACCCTGGACTGATCACTATCAGAACGCAACAGCAAAACACCAAGGCGAACAAAAAGTCTCTCCTTGTAAGCAAAAAATCGGCGAACAAACGGGTTCCCGATCCGTGACTTTGACAAGGGCCATTGCGTAGCAGCATAACGCAGAACGGTAGCAAGGACACGGTCGGCAGTTGTGGTTGTAGCTACACGATGAAAATCAATCGGAAACGATTCGACCACGTCATCGGTTTCCGAATCAATGAACATGCAAGCAAGTTCGGAGGAATTGAATGCCCTATCCTCAGCAACAGGCAAACGGGACAACGCATCGGCGTTTCCGTGCTTAGCAGTGGACCGATGCAAGATATCGTAGCGGTACTGCGAGAGGAAAATAGACCAGCGAATGAATTTCTGCGCTGTACGTGGAGATACAGGCTTGTTCGGATGAAAACTTGAAGTCAAAGGTTTGTGGTCTGTGATTATGGTAAAGTGACGACCATACAAGAAGTCATGAAACTTTGTAACACCAAATACGAGAGTCAATGCTTCTTTCTCGATCTGTGAATAATTTCTCTGCGCAGACGATAACAATTTGGACGCTAAGGCAATAGGGCGATCGTGCGAGCCATCGTTGTGCGCAAGCACAGTACCGATCCCGAAATCCGATGCATCCACCATCAACAAAAGTGGCTTCCGGGTATCGAATGGCCTAAGGGAAGTATTGGAAAGCAACGCTGATTTCAACCGGCGAAAGGCGCGTTCGTATTCTGTCGTCCAGACGAATGGAACACCTTTACGGCGTAAGCGATGAAGCGGAGCTGAAATGGAAGAGGCATGCGGCACGTATCTGTGATAATTGTTGATTTTTCCCAGCACACTCTTTAGGTGCTTCAAATTCTGCGGCAAAGGCAAGTCTTGTATGGCACGGAGGTGCGTGGGACTGGGATGTATGCCTTGGGCATTGAGTACATAGCCCAGGTATGGCAAGTCACGAGCAAAAAACACACATTTGTCCTTCCGTAAGCGAAGACCATTATGTCGCAAGACCTGTAATAATGTTCTGAGAGTGGCTAAATGTTCTTCTTCCGTCTTTCCGGAGATCACAATATCGTCCAGATAGTTTGCTGCAGTAGGGACCGACGCACAACCAGTTTGTAGATATTGCTGAAACAATGCAGGCGCTGATGCACACCCGAATGGCAGTCGTTTGAATTGATACAAACCAAGATGCGTGTTAACCACCAAAACGCGCTGGGATTCTTCGTCCACCGGTATTTACAAGTACGCATCTGTTAGGTCCATCTTCGAAAAATATTTGCCCGGTCACAGTTTGTCGAAAAGATCTTCCGGGAGGGGTAAAGGAAAAGCTGCAATCACTAGTTGTGGATTCACTGTTGCCTTGAATACCACACAAAGTCTCAATTTTCACGAAGGTTTTGGCAAAATTACTAAGGGTGATGCCCAAGAGAAGCCTGCACACGTTCAATTACTCCTTGTGATTCCAAATCCTGTAATGTTTTTGCAACCTCATCACGCAATGCGTGGGGAACATTGCGCGCTCTGAAAAATTTCGGTTGCACGTTTACTTTCAGTTCCAAATGTGCTTTATATTTCTTAGCGCAACCGAGGCCCGGTACAAAAAATGTCTGCAAATTCTTCACATAGACGAGAAACACTGTCTGAAGGCACAGTCTGGTTCACTGATAGGACCTGATTTACTATAGACAAGTTAAACAACTGAAATGAATCGAAACAAAACAAGTTCGCTGCAGAAGAAGAACGAAGGACGTAAAATGACACAAGTTTTGTTTGTCCTTTGTATGTTGCAAGAATGCTGCACTGTCCTAACACAGGAATTTCTTGACCTGAACAGCTAGTTAACGTAACATGTGCGGCACGCAACGGAGGTGTGCCCAGCAGATTGTAAGTGTCTTGATTGTTCAGTGAAACTGCAGCTCCGGTATCGAGCTGGAATGGTACCACTTTGCCGTTAATGTCCAAGTCTACAAAAAGTTTATTGTCCTGCTGACGACAAGAGCGGCCGTCTCGTGGAACGTGAACTGACACTGGTACAAAATCACTTGCGACTTGACGGGAGTTCCGGCGATGTCGACGCACACTATTTGTGGCACGAACACAGTCACTGTTAGAGAGAGTGGCACAGGGCGGAGTGGAATGAACGACATGAATTTCCATGGGCGAAGTTTCGCGAGCCTGAGTATCCTTGGTTCGAGTCCGATTCCGGCGCGAAGCAAAGGGCCTGGAATGGTTTTGAGTTTCCGATCTGAGCTTTTTCTGGCAAACACTCTGAACATGTCCTTTCTTATTACAGTAAAAGCAAATAGCTTGTCGTATCGAAGTAGTCCCAGCGGACTGAATTTCTTTAAGGTATTGTTTGTTTTATTGGAAGTAATTTCAGTGTTGACGTACGTTAGCAAAAGCATTTGAAATTTCTTTGATGTTTGAATATTATTACTATCACTAACGCGTGTAGCTCGGAGGATGCTGTACGCTTCATGACGGGTTCTGACCTGAGAGATAGCTTTGTGGGGGCGTTGCAGAGTAGAGTGAGTGTGTTTACACTTCGCGGCGTGCAGTCGCAGCTGTAGTGGTTCTAAAGTACTGACAAACTTGTCTGTGCACTGTATTATGTTACTAAATATAGTACTTTTTAACGGTGTCTCGTGCTGTTTCTCGAGAAACAAAGGATGAATAAACTTTCGGAAACATCCGCTTCGCTGTGTTTAGTTTCGTTGAGTGTTCAAGTGTAAATTTGAATTTTTGTTTTTTCCTGATTTTGCTATTAGTAGTGGTTTAGTATTAATAATATAAGTACTTTCTTTCTTAGCAGAGTACAAAATTCGTGGTAACTAGTATTAGTTTTTAAATCCTTCTACTGCAGTAACTGATCTTAGGTAACATAGTAAAATTTTTACAGATACTGAAAAAAACTAAACGTTAAAAGTGTGGACTTTGTATTAGGTTTGAAAGTAGTGGGTTCCGGTAATAGAGTTGATTAAAATATTTTAATTGGGGGGGGGGGGGGGGAGGGGGAAACAGTGGGCATTCTAGCGATATGCTCTCCTGGAAACGTAGACTTTGTAGCAGAAATAAATTAATGGGGAAGCAGTAACTTAAGGTCGGTACTCTTGAGGTGCAGTTACAGAACGCAAAGGAGGAACTAGGTAGGATTAGGGAGGAGACTGGTGCTGGGGTATGGGAGCTGGCAGTTGGTAAGAAGGCCGCTAGGAGGAGGAGATATTCAGACAGTTGTATTTTGCCTATCGCCAATAGATTTTATGAACCGTCGGAGTTTAATGGGAAGGAGCCTCTTGTAACTGTATGTGTAGGAAATGCGCAGCACACTCAGTAGCTAAGGTCGCTAACACAGTTGCAGTTTCAAATAGGAGGTTCTGCTACTAGGGAGCTCACATGGCAGATGTATGGACCAGCAGGAAATGTTGGGGAGTGAGTACCAGGTCACCAGCATTGCGAAACCTAGTGCAGGCTTGTCTGAACTGACAGTTAACTTAGGAAGTTATGAAGAATTTTGGGAAAGATGAGAAGGTAGTGAATCGTGTGAGGGGGTTGGGGATAGTCTTGATAGGGAGGGGGAGTATGATTCAGGTGGTGACCTGGAAAAGAATGTCGTTGTTAGGCGTGTCAACATGGGGCTCGAGAAGGCACTGATGGTGGAGAGCACGGTTCAGATTGTAGAGGTGCCTGCAGACCCTATCGATAGATTGGGCTTCCCTAGGCGCGCTCTGCACATCAGTAGGTTTGGGAAGGGGAGGTTGGAAAACTTACAGGAGACAGTGTCGTGGGCGGTGGTGGGATTGCTCTTGAGAAAACTACTGCAGTAGTAGGTGTTAGAGTTGCACCTGTTTTAGACTGAAGTTAAATGATAGGTATCCTCTGCTTAAAGGAAGGCTCTCTGACAAAGAAACTATCTTCGAAGGAGGTCAGTCATCCAAGTAGTGAATGAATTAACATATTTTATGAAAATATAAGAGGTATTATAGATACAGTGAACTGCTTATACATGTGGACTCTGAATTATTGGTACATGGGAGCACCACTTAAATAGTGTGACAATTCAGAGGCTTCCTTTACCAGGATACAGATTAGCTAGCTGTTTTTCAAGGATTTCTATGTGGAGTGGGGCCTTGGTCATGTACCTAGAAAACAGTATTCCATTTGAGTCCATAGATGTATCAAAACACTACACTGAACGGGTATTTGAATGTTGTGCTGGAGTAATTGAATTTAGTGAAACTAAGCTTTTAATTATAGTTATTTATAGGCCCCATTAACTCTGACTTCACAATATTTCTGCTCAATCTACAGAGGTTTCATGGTCCACTTTATAAGAAGTATCCTCCATGAAATTAGTTCATGTGGTGACTTCGATATGAGTTTTGCGTGTTACTGTGCAAGAAAAAGGTTATTGCGAATCTCCTACATTCGTATGATCTGATGCAACCTGTATTTCTTCCAACCAGGGTGCAGGTGAACAGTAGCACAATCATAGTGAAATACACCGAAGCCGGATACCAGTGTAGGAAAGAAGGACAATTTATTTATTTGATTGATCACACGTGCACTCCCACAAAATAAATCCCTATATCCATTTTGGTGATATCTGTGATATGAATGAATGTATAGTCGTCTGCTAACTGCAGATAGTGAATGTGCAATATATGATCATCTTTGAGACGGTCCTTTGGTCACCTTTGGTCACCTTTGGTCACCTTTGGTCACCTTTGGTGGAACCAAAGAGATGAAATTTACCTGAGCTCTGAGCGCCTGAAATGTGGCTGGCCAATACAGTAGCATGGTGCTCCCCTACCTGGACGGAGGTGCGAGCTGACCTGAAGAACGGCAATGTTTCAGGACTCGGGCGCTGGATCTTGTGTTGGTAAGACCTGTCTTAGGTGTGTTCCGTAAAGACAAAAGAGTGGAGAGAATGGTATAGATGTGAAATACTTAAGAGTAGTAATCTTCGGAAGTGACCAACGCTCACAATGAAACCACGTGTTGTTGTTGTTGTTGAAGTTGAAGTTGAAATACTTGCGAGTGCTAGTACTAAGTTGAAATCCTTCAGAGTGCTAAAGTTAAGCTGAATTACTGGCGTGTGCACTATAAGTTGGAAATATTTAAGAAATGCCGTGTGCAGGACTTGAAATTAGAGCCGAGTACTTCCACGTGGTGAGTACTGCGTGAGTCTCAATCTGTGTATGAGACAAAGGATAAAGAGAAGTACTCATCCGTGGTACCAGTTGAGGACTCGCGTGTGTGACGCACATGTTCTTAATATTACTTTGCGTGTTACGTTTCCGTGTGACCCTTGATTCAAACTCTAACACTCTGAGAGAGAAGCAAGGTGAGTCAGCCGTCTATCCAGCAACGCCACTTGGCTTGCATTGCTCAGGGAGACGTGCATATATCCTCCAGAGTTCGTAGTAGGAAAGAAAAGATACGAAGTGGGGCAGTGTCGTGTGAAACTGGGATGAATACTAATTGAAGTGGGAAAGCTGAAAGTGAAGTGATTCTAACGTTGTGACTATTCTTTGTGATGTATTGTATGTTGCCAGTGTGATGTACTTCATGTAATTTATTTATGTGTGGTTTGCATGGGAGTGTAGCAAGATAGGTTCAGAGGCAGTGGATTATGCATGTTCCTTTTTGTACCGCTCGGTCTGGAGTAAATTTTCGTGATGATGGGTGTGAGAGTCGAAGTGTGAGATATAGCAAAAGATCCACCATCCTATCCAGAAAGTGCACTGTAGTGTTAGATAATTACGAGAACATAAGATAGAGAATCACCAATGTAAAGCCATGAGCACTGGGCGGAGTTTCTCATGTGTAATTGATGTATAAAATGTAATGGTGTGTTTAGGTTATCTTTGAATCATAATAGAATTTATCGGAATAAAAAAGATAGCGAAAAGAAAAAGATTGGTGGCCTGGTTCTTCGAATAGTGTGTAGTCATGACATCCAGAATTTATGTGTGCGCCATTCATACTCAGTGCGATGGCCACGTGTTGATCAAAGCCGATGGGTAAGAAAGAAAATGTGGTATTGCCAGAGCGTAGTGAGCAATCATAGTTGTGTATATTACTAATAGTCAGATGTGCGTTATCAGTTTCCGTTGCGTAAATAATTTGTAGCTTAATTGTGGGTACTAGAGCTCATAATCAGTCATTGATGTTACTCGATAAATAAAAATAAATCCACTCGCTTGGCAGACCACTCATCTTGCAGGCCTGACTGCTTGATGCCACAGTATGAGCAAGGCATGTGGGTGCCTCTCAATAGATATTTTTATTTATTCTTTATTACTAGATAGAACGCCTATCAATAAAATGCTGAATGGCCTTTCAGACCACTATGCACAAATTTTTGTACTCAGACAAATGTTTTATATAATTACAAACTACACAGAAAAAGTAATCTGACGATAGAAGAATATTTTAAATCTCATTAAGGAATAAGAGTGACAGGACGGATACAATTTTTCCCTTCATCTACATGGCTATTCTGCAATTCACACTTCAGTACCTGGCAGAGGGTTCATCGAACCATTTTCATACTATTTCTCTACCATTCCACTCTCGAATAGCGCGAGGGGAAAAAGGAACACCAAAATCCTTCCGTTCGAGCTCTGATTTCTCTTATTTTATTATGATGATAATTTCTTCCTACGTAGGTGGGTGTCAACAAAATATTTACGTATTCGGAAGAGAAAGTTGGTGATAGAAATTTCATAAATAGATCTCACCACAAAGACAACCGCCTTTGTTTCGTGACTGCCAACCCCAACTCGCGTGTCATATCAGTGATACTCTCACGCCTATTGAGCGATATCACGAAACGAGCTACCGTTCTTTGCACTTTCTCGATTTCCTCCGTCAATCCTACCTGGTAAGGATCCCATACCGCGCAGCAATATTCCAGCAGAGGACGGACAAGGTTAATGTAGGCTTTCTCTTTAGTGGGTTTGTCGCATCTTCTAAGTGTTCTGCCAACAAAGCGCAGTCTTTGTTTCGCCTTCCCCACAATATTATCTACGTGGTCTTTCCAATTTAAACTGCTTGTAATTGTAATTCCTAGGTATTTAGTCGCATTGACAGCCTTTAGATTTGTGCGATTTATCGTATATCCAAAATTTATCAGGTTTCTTTTAGTACCCATGTGGATGAACTCGCACTTTTCTTTAAGTGCTAATTGCCACTTTTCACACCATACATAAATTCTCTCTAGATAATTTTGTAATTGGAATTGATCGTCTGATGATTTTACTAGACGGTAAATTACAGCGTCATCTGCAAACAATGTAAGGGGGCTGCTCAGATTATCACCTAGATCATTTATATAAACCAGGAACAGCAGAGGGCCTATGTCACTACCTTGCGGAACGCCAGATATCACTTCTGTTCTACTCGATGAGATACTGTCCATCACTACGAACTGTAACCTCTCTGAGAGGAAATCACGAATCCACTCACACAACTGAGACGCTACTTCATAAGCACGCAATTTGATTAATAGTCGCTTGTGAGGAACAGTATCAAAAGTGTTCGTTGTTTATCAATAAGTCATTTTCTTCAAGGTGATTCATAATGTTCGGTACAATATATGCTCCAAAATTCTACTGCAAGTTGGTCACTGATATGGGTCTGTAATTCATAGGTTACTCCTATTTCCTTTCTTGAATATTGGTGTGAGCTGTGCTACTTTCCAGTCTTCAGGAACAGACCTTTCGTCAAGTGAGCGGTTGTATATGATTGCTAAGAAAGACGCTACTGTGTCTGCATACTCTGAAAGAAACCTGATTGGTATACCATCTGGACCGGAAGACTTGCCTTTCTTAAGCGATTTGAGTTGTTTCGCAACACCTAAGATATCAACTTTTGTGGCACTCATGCTAGCAGCTGTTCTGGTTTCGAATTTTGGAATATTTACTTCTTCTTCGTTCGTGAAGGAATTACAGAAAAGTGTATTTAGTAACTCCGCTTTAGTGGCGCCATCATCGGTAACATTTCCATCGCTATCGCGCAGTGACAGTATTGACTGTTTTTTGCCACTGGTGTACTTAACATACGACCAGAATCTCTTGGGGTTTATACCATATTTTGAGACGATTTCATTGCGGAAACTATTAAAAGCATCTCGCACTGACGTCCGTACTAAATTTCGAGCTTCCGTGAAACTTAGCCAGTCTTGGGGATTTTGCGTTCTTCTGAATTTGGCATGCTTTTTTCGTTGCTTCGGCAACAGAGTACCGACGTGTTTTGTGTACCATGGTGGATCAGTCCCGTCACTTATTAACTTATGCGCTGTGAATATATCTTTTGCTATCGATACTGTATCTTTGAATTTCTAGTCTATACTTATATAATTAGCTTGGAAGGAATGGAGACTCTCTCTTAGGAAGTCATCAAGCGAATTTTTATCTGCTCTTTTAAATAGACAATTGTTGCGTTTAATTTTAGTAGTTTTGATTGATATGGTTTTAAGCCTCGCTACAATGACCTTGTGCTCTCTAATCGCTGTATCCGACATGACGTCTTTGCCACAAGTAATCCTGATCTACACTCCTGGAAATTGAAATAAGAACACCGTGAATTCATTGTCCCAGGAAGGGGAAACTTTATTGACACATTCCTGGGGTCAGATACATCACATGATCACACTGACAGAACCACAGGCACATAGACACAGGCAACAGAGCATGCACAATGTCGGCACTAGTACAGTGTATATCCACCTTTCGCAGCAATGCAGGCTGCTATTCTCCCATGGAGACGATCGTAGAGATGCTGGATGTAGTCCTGTGGAACGGCTTGCCATGCCATTTCCACCTGGCGCCTCAGTTGGACCAGCGTTCGTGCTGGACGTGCAGACCGCGTGAGACGACGCTTCATCCAGTCCCAAACATGCTCAATGGGGGACAGATCCGGAGATCTTGCTGGCCAGGGTAGTTGACTTACACCTTCTAGAGCACGTTGGGTGGCACGGGATACATGCGGACGTGCATTGTCCTGTTGGAACAGCAAGTTCCCTTGCCGGTCTAGGAATGGTAGAACGATGGGTTCGATGACGGTTTGGATGTACCGTGCACTATTCAGTGTCCCCTCGACGATCACCAGTGGTGTACGGCCAGTGTAGGAGATCGCTCCCCACACCATGATGCCGGGTGTTGGTCCTGTGTGCCTCGGTCGTATGCAGTCCTGATTGTGGCGCTCACCTGCACGGCGCCAAACACGCATACGACCATCATTGGCACCAAGGCAGAAGCGACTCTCATCGCTGAAGACGACACGTCTCCATTCGTCCCTCCATTCACGCCTGTCGCGACACCACTGGAGGCGGGCTGCACGATGTTGGGGCGTGAGCGGAAGACGGCCTAATGGTGTGCGGGACCGTAGCCCAGCTTCATGGAGACGGTTGCGAATGGTCCTCGCCGATACCCCAGGAGCAACAGTGTCCCTAATTTGCTGGGAAGTGGCGGTGCGGTCCCCTACGGCACTGCGTAGGATCCTACGGTCTTGGCGTGCATCCGTGCGTCGCTGCGGTCCGGTCCCAGGTCGACGGGCACGTGCACCTTCCGCCGACCACTGGCGGCAACATCGATGTACTGTGGAGACCTCACGCCCCACGTGTTGAGCAATTCGGCGGTACGTCCACCCGGCCTCCCGCATGCCCACTATACGCCCTCGCTCAAAGTCCGTCAACTGCACATACGGTTCACGTCCACGCTGTCGCGGCACGCTACCAGTGTTAAAGACTGCGATGGAGCTCCGTATGCCACGGCAAACTGGCTGACACTGACGGCGGCGGTGCACAAATGCTGCGCAGCTAGCGCCATTCGACGGCCAACACCGCGGTTCCTGGTGTGTCCGCTGTGCCGTGCGTGTGATCATTGCTTGTACAGCCCTCTCGCAGTGTCCGGAGCAAGTATGGTGGGTCTGACACACCGGTGTCAATGTGTTCTTTTTTCCATTTCCAGGAGTGTATAACAGTCCGTCTCGGAAGCAGAACCGTGCCACAGTGTTTTGAGAAGCATTATAACGAATTTACGTTGATGTCTCGGTGATCAAATTCGCCTGATGTATTCCTATGGAACGCATCTGGGTCGCTATCGGGCGCCATCACAGCGTACGCAAATCAGTGGCCCGTTATTCACGCGAATTACATGACCTGTACTTAGATATCCAATGCCACACACCTCCACCAACCTACCAACAAACTGTCGGATCTCTGATACGCACAATCAGTGATTTATTGCAAAGTCGGACAGACAAGCTACTAAGCAGGTGGTCATAATGTTTTGGCTTGCTCATTATATTCTTAAATGTCGTTTCTTTTTAACAGTATCAACCGACTCCCACGAGCTATCAGCTTTCATTCAAGTAATACTAGCAGAAATTCAATCTTCATTTGAATCGCAACTCCTTGATCTTGAGCAGAAAGGCGTACAATATTCTGCTACATCCAGTTTGAAAACGCTATCTCAAGAATTCAAAATCGTAGCAGTAATCCACGCTCTTTCAAATTTAAACTTAAGAGCTTCCTAATGGGTCACTACTCATGTTCTATCGAGGAGTTCCTTGAAAAGTTAATTTCTATGAATTTGTATGTTACATTGTTGACTGTGTTTATATAAACTTACAGCTCACCGTCTTTTCAGAAATAATATTTATTTTTTGTTATCTATTTCCTTTGTAATTTCATATACAGAAGCGTTTCATGAGCATGGAGATTCGCTTCTAAGTTTCGTCCTGCCGAAGTACACGTGTAGACACCATAGATAGATAGATAGATAGACTTTTCTCTAGCCTACCGTAAATTGTGCAGAAGGAATGACTGCCACCATGTCCAGCTCATCTAATGGAGAGAGAGAATAACATAACAGAATACATTTTACTCTTCTGACAGTTGATGCAACCTATACGGAAATTTACAAATCATTTGATATATTACAGAGGTCGATAGGGTTAATACTCAACGACGATGAAATTAATCCTCGATTAAGCCACATCAAACTAATTTTCCCCTACAGTCGAATATCATCGTAGGCTTGCCTAACCAGAGGAGATATTCCTAATAACTTGAAATATGGTGAACAGCCACAAAGGCTATTCGGGCCGTTATTTTCAATTAGAGACCACGGCTTCTTGGCAGATGGACAGCATTCTGTCCCTCCCCCTTCGACGAGTGCCTGCCACTCCAGGGAACCCATGCAGGCCAGAACAAATCTTAAGCGTCACTTCGGTTAGTTTGGATACGGGTACTTCTTTCTGCCGGTGGGTGCTTAGTGTGTTGCGATACAAAACTGACGGGAGAGGCCCCGTCTTCCTCCGTTGCTTCCAGCGGTTAATTGGAGCAGTCCGTGGAGTTCAGTAGCACAGAAGCTGCCCAGTTTTGTACGTCTTCGAGCTCGCCTACTGTTCTCAGTAGGCGAGCGGTTAGTTTGGATACGGGTACTTCTTTCTGCCGGTGGGTGCTTAGTGTGTTGCGATACAAAACTGACGGGAGAGGCCCCGTCTTCCTCCGTTGCTTCCAGCGGTTAATTGGAGCAGTCCGTGGAGTTCAGTAGCACAGAAGCTGCCCAGTTTTGTACGTCTTCGAGCTCGCCTACTGTTCTCAGTAGCAGCCGTGGACCTTAAAACACCGGTCCTAAATATTTCGCATTAAAGGTAACGCAGCCTCGATTATTTGTGATGCGTACCATCACAAAAATGCTTAAGAATTATGACGATCCTGGGAAATGAACAGCTCCTCTATAAAAATCAACATGGATTCCGCAAACAGAGATGCTATGAAACTCTGCTCGCTCTGTTCCTCCATGAGATCCGCAGGGCAGTGGACAACGGCGGTCAGGTTGATGCAGTGCTCCTTGATTTCAGTAAGGCATTTCACACCGTCTCGCATTGCCGTTAAATGAAAAGAAATACGAGGTTATGGAGTATCGGAGCATACCTGCTACTGGATTCAAGACTTTCTTGCAGATACAACACAACACGTCGCTCCTAATGGAACTAAATCGACAGATGTAAATATAAAATCTGGAGTACCACAGGGAAGTGTGATACAACCTTTGTTGTTCACAATATACAGGGTTATTACAAATGATTGAAGCGATTTCACAGCTCTACAATTACTTTATTATTTGAAATATTTTCACAATGCTTTGCACACACATACAAAAACCCAAAAAGTTTTTTTAGGCATTCACAAATGTTCGATATGTGCCCCTTTAGTGATTCGGCAGACATCAAGCCGATAATCAAGTTCCTCCCACACTGGGCGCAGCATGTCCCCATCAATGAGTTCGAAAGCATCGTTGATGCGAGCTCGCAGTTCTGGCACGTTTCTTGGTAGAGGAGGTTTAAACACTGAATCTTTCACATAACCCCACAGAAAGAAATCGCATGGGGTTAAGTCGGGAGAGCGTGGAGCCCATGACATGAATTGCTGATCATGGGCTCCACCACGACCGATCCATCGGTTTTCCAATCTGCTGTTTAAGAAATGCCGAACATCATGATGATGGAAGTGCGGTGGAGCACCATCCTGTTGAAAGATGAAGTCGGCGCTGTCGGTCTCCAGTTGTGGCATGAGCCAATTTTCCGCGGGCTACGCGTGAAACTTGCCCGCACGCGTTCAACCGTTTCTTCGCTCACTGCAGGTCGACCCGTTGATTTCCCCTTACAGAGGCATCCAGAAGCTTTAAACTGCGCATACCATCGCCGAATGGAGTTAGCAGTTGGTGGATCTTTGTTGAACTTCGTCCTGAAGGTCGTTGCACTGTTATGACTGACTGATGTGAGTGCATTTCAAGCACGACATTACGCTTTCTCGGCTCCTGTCGCCATTTTGTCTCACTGCGCTCTCGAGCGCTCTGGGGGCCGAAACCTGAAGTGCGGCTTCAGCCGAACAAAACTTTATGAGTTTTTCTACGTATCTGTAGTGTGTCGTGACTATATGTCAATGAATGGAGCTACAGTGAATTTATGAAATCGCTTCAATCATTTGTAATAGCCCTGTAAATAAATGCTCTAGCGGAGAGCGTCGGATGCTCTTTAAGGCTACTCGCAGATGATGCAGTTCTTTATGCCGAAGTAGCAACGCCAGAAGATAGTAAGAATTTGCAGAACGACCTGCAGAGAATTGATGAATGGTGCAGACAGTGCCAGTTGGCCCTGATAATGTGACATATTGCGCATACATACGAAAAGAAATCCACTACTGTACAGCTGCACTGTTGATGACAAACAGCTGGAAGCAGCGTCTGCTGTAAAATACCTAGGCGTAACTATCCAGAGCGATCGTAAGTGGAATGACCATACAAAACAGTCGGTGCATAAAGCAGACACACGACTAAGGTTCATCGGAAGACTTCAGGAAACGTAACTTACTCACGAAGGAAGTGGCTTATAAGCCGCTTGTTCGCCCGATTCTTGAGTATTGGTCATCTCTTTGACATCCCTATCAGGTAAGACAGATAGAGGAGATAGAGAGGATCAAAAGAAGAGTGGGGAGTTCCATCACAGAATCGTTCAGCTGGCGAGAGAGCGTTACGGGGATGATAAACTCCACTGGCAAATGTTACGAGAAAGACGTTAGTAGTAGAGCAAGGTATGTGTCACCCTACTTTCCATTGTTGCCAAATTTATTCAAGATGGCGTTGCTGACGTCATCCAAGATGGCTGCCTTTGGCAGGAAGATTGGTCAATTGAGCTATGTCCACTAACCTAACCCCCAGAAAAAATGGCGGGAATTTTGAATTCTGGTGGGAAAGTAGGTCAACTGGGCTATGACCACTAACCTAACCCTCAAGAAAAAATTGGTGAGAAATTCAAATTCCAACACAATAATGCATGGAAAACCGTACTTGTCTTCCTTATTATTCATTATTATTGATTATCATTCATTAACAATGATTATCATTTATTATTATTTATGTCATGCTCATGTGTATACAATCCAACTATGTTAGTTCATACCACTGCCACCAGAGAGCACCGCCGTGACGTCATTCAAGATGGCGGCTTTTGGCGGAAAGATAGGTCAATTCGGCTATGACCACTAACCTAAGCCTCCAGAAAAAATGACAATAAATTTGAATTTGCCAGCTAGGCAGCGACCAGCCCCCGGCTACCAGCGTCCCAGAGCCCGCCTTATCACTCGCCTTAACTAAACTTGTTTTGCGAGCACTTAACGCTGCACAGGATGGAACCTGTCCATGGCTACATCACAATGGTCGGCCGTTCGATCCAGCATGCGGTGGTCAGGGAATGCACACTCTAACTATTAGCGGCAAAGTTGATTTTCTGGACACGTTTGAACAGGTCCATATTCACGTCAGACACCAGCCGATTGATCCGCGTTACACCACATGTCTCAGTCGCGGATGAAAGAACACCTTTCGCGCCAAAGTGTTTTTCGGGACACTGGATTCTTCCCTGACGTCACCCAATGGCCTGAGATGTTTGCTACAAAGTTCTATCACGTGACCAGCTAAAAGCTATTCTTTATTGTTATTCATTATCATTTATTATTATTATTATGCCACCGAGATCGCCGTGCTACATTTTGGCGCTAAAGTTGAATGAGCCATGACTGTACAAGAGCACGTTTGGTCGGCACGAGACCCCTCGCTAAGCTAGCTGACTCTCCCTCTCACTCTCTCTCTCTCTCTCTCCCTCTCCCTCTCCATCTCCCTCACCCTGCCTCTCGCTCGCGCACATTGTAGCCTGACACGCGCCCCGCGGACTTCCGACCGCTTACATCACACACCCTTGATCGCCCCCTCCATACACGCAACGGACGTAGTCTTCTGTAAATATGCTAACACCTACATCGCGCATCTAGCCTATCAATTACCTAAGTACTTAATTCCATTTCAATTTTAATCATATTAAGTAATTCAGTTTACAATTTCATATGCATAATCAAAGGTGTTCAACTACCTACTTTCAACTACTTTTAGAGGACCAGACTACCACCTCTTCCTACGAACCCTCGCCGAGTTTGAATTCTGTCAGTAAAGAAACGTCACTTGCACTTTCCTTGCCAACCTAAGAAAATTGCGCTTAAAGAAAGGACACTTGTACTAAACTCATCCACCTGATCACCACATTCTCCTAGGATCAGGCGCCAAGTGTGAAATCTGCCAGTAGAGACACGTCACTAGCATCTTCGCTAATAACGTAAGGAAATTGCTGAAAACGAGGCGTACCACCACCACCACCACTTCCTAGGGGTTGTTGTTGTTGTGGTCTTCAGTCCTGAGACTGGTTTGATGCATCTCTCCATGCTACTCTATCCTGCGCAAGCTTCATCATCTCCCAGTACCTACTGCAACCTACATCCTTCTGTATCTGCTTGGTGTATTCATCTCTTCGTCTCCCTCTTACTATTTTTACCCTCCACGCTGCCCTCCAATACTAAATTGGTGATCCCTTGATGCCTCAGAACATGTCCTACCAACCGATCCCTTCTTCTAGTCAAGTTGTGCCACAAACTTTGCTTCTCCCCAATCCTATTCAACACCTCCTCATTAGTCATGTGATCTACCCATCTAATCTTCATCATTCTTCTGTAGCACCACATTTCGAAAGCTTCTATTCTCTTCTTGTCTAAACTACTTGTCGCCCATGTTTCACTTCCATACATGGCTACACTCCATACAAACACTTTCAGAAACGACTTCCTGACACTTCAATCAATACTCGATGTTAACAAATTACTCTTCTTCACAAACGATTTTCTTGCCATTGCCAGTCTACATTTTATATCCTCTCTACTTCAACCATAATCAGTTATTTTGCTCCCCAAATAGAAAACTCCTTTACTATTTTAAGTCTCATTTCCTAAACTAATACCCTCAACACCACCCATCTTAATTCGACTACATTCCATTATCCTCGTTTTGCTTTTGCTGATGTTCATCTTCTATCCTCCTTTCAAGACACTGTCCATTCCGTTCAACTGCTCTTCCAAGTCCTTTGCTGGCTCTGATAGAATTACAATGTCATCGGCGAACCTTAAAGTTTTTATATCTTCCCCCTGGATTTTAATACCTACTCCGAATTTTTCATATTGTTTCCTTCACTGCTTGCTCAATATAGAGATTGAATAGCATCGGGGAAAGGCTACAACCCTGTCTCACTCCCTTCCAAACCACTGCTTCCCTTTCATGTCCCTCGACTTTTATAACTGCAATCTGGTTTCTGTACAAACTGTAAATAGCTTTTTGCTCCATGTATTTTACCCCTGCCACCTTCAGAATTTGAAAGAGAGTATTCCAGTCAACATTGTCAAAAGCTTTCTCTAAGTCTACAAACGTAGGTTTGCCTTTCCTTAACCTAGCTTCTAAGATAAGTAGTAGGGTCAGTATTGCCTCATGTGTTCCAATATTTCTACGGAATCGAAACTGATCTTCCCCGAGGTCGGCTTCTACTAGTTTTTCCATTCGTCTGTAAAGAATTCGCGTTAGTATTTTGCAGCCGTGACTTATTAAAGTGATAGTTGTAATTTTCACATCTGTCAACACCTGCTTTCTTTGGGATTGGAATTATTGTATTCTTCTTGAACTCTGAGGGAATTTCGCTGTCTCATACATCTTGCTCACCAGATGGTAGTGTTTTGTCAGGACTTGCTCTCCCAAGGCTGTCAGTAGTTCTAATGGAATGTTATCTACTCCCCGGGCCTTGTTTCGACTCAGGTCTTTCAGTGCTCTGTCATCCCCCCTGCGGGTCCGGGGATTAGAATAGGCTCGAGGTATTCCTGCCTGTCGTAAGAGGCGACTAAAAGGAGTCCCTCCCCCTCAAGGGGGTAGTTAGCGCCTGTGTCCGGAGACGGACGGTTCCACGACCTCTATTTGCGGTCGTTTTGCTTTTTCACTTCTCGTTTCTTCCTTCCTTTGGTTGGTTCCTTTCTTTGCTCTTCTCCACCTCACTGTCTTCCTTACTCTTTCCCTTGTCTTCTTCTCCTTGCCTTCTCATTGCCTTCTTTTCCTTGCCTTCACATTGCCTTCTTCTCCTTGCCTTCTCATTGCCTTCTTCTCCTTGCCTTCTCATTGCCTTCTTCTCCTTGCCTTCTCATTGCCTTCTTCTCCTTGCCTTCTCATTGCCGCCTTCTCATTGCCTTCTCTGGTCTCCGCCTCGGTGTTTGAGACAGTCTGTCCTCTCTCCCTCTCTCTCTTCTTTTTCCTCTTCTTCCTTCCTCCCTGTGCGCGCCTGAAGGCCGACCCACGCGTTCGCACGCGTAGCCGGTGACGGAGTAACGCGTAATTCCCCGCCCTGGGTAGACATGTAAGGCACGCACGTACCCCCTGGTAAAGGCCAGGCCCAGGGAGGGGTGATTGCCTGAGCTGATACCTTCTGACCATGCCGATTGGTCCCTCCATCTGTTTCTTGGGATGTGTGACCTGAGGTGTAAACATTCACTTAAGGCGGGAGTGCCCTCTGAGAGGGTCCCCACAAGGAAGGAGCACGCCATCGGAGACGCTGGCAATCATGGGGGATTCCTCCGCAATGGATTTCACTCCATCTCTCTCGACTTCTGCCCAAAAACGGAAACATGACCAGCCACCAGTGACAAAAGTACTACCGCCTGCCGCACAGTTCCACGTCGTTTCTCGATCTGAGGACGGAAAGGATTTTTCCTCTGTCAACCCTTTCGGTATCCAGAAGGGCGTAGATGCCATAGCCGGATCTGTCAAATCTTGTACAAGGTTGCGTAACGGTACCTTATTACTCGAAACTGAGAGCGCCTTTCAGGCACAAAAACTGCTTTGGGCCACACTCCTGTACACGTTCCCTGTCCGGATGGAGGCTCACCGAACTTTGAATTCGTCTCGTGGTGTGGTCTATACCAGATCCCTCGACGGATTGACTGACGAGGAGATTCAATCTTTCCTCGCTGAGCAGGGCGTGACGGCTGTCCATAGGGTCATGAAAAAGGTCAACAATGACCTTGTACTGACCCGGACACTTTTCTTGACCTTTGATAGTGTTAAGCTGCCATCGCGCATGAAGGCGGGCTACGAGGTTATTTCTGTTCGCCCCTATGTCCCGACACCTACGCGCTGCTACCAGTGTCAGCGTTTCAATCACACTCGACAGTCTTGTTCCAATGCGGCTAAATGTGTCACTTGTGGCAGGGATGCCCATGAGGGTGACTGTCAACCTCCGTCTCCTCGTTGTGTGAACTGTCAGGGTGACCATGCCGCATCCTCCCGCGACTGTCCTGTCTATAAGGAAGAACGCTGTATCCAAGAAATTCGGGTCAAAGAGAAAGTGTCCACCTCGGCTGCTCGCAAGCTATTGGCTAGTAGGAAGCCCACGCTGCTCCCAGCGGGGAAATACAGTACTGTCCTCGCCTCTCCTCGGACAACCAGGGAGGTGGCAACCCAGACATGCGATCTGACCTTCAGCACCACGGTCGTCCGTTCGGCCAGTGCTAAGATCGCGAGGTCGACGTCTCCTCTTCCTCCCATCACCCCACAGACACCAGCCCCTTCATCAGCTTCTGCTAAGACGAAGACCCCGAAGTCAGATGCACGGGCCTTCAAGAAGGAACCGTCCCGTGCAGACTTCCTACATACCTCGACCTCCCAGCCTTCGACCGGTCCTTCCACCAAACGACCTTCCAAGAAGGCTCATAGGAAGCACAGTTCTTCTTCTCCGCCACGGCGCATTTCTTCTCCCGCGCCACCCAGCGGTTGCCGCCCCAGGCCGTCATCCGTTTCGCCTGGCCGCACCGCTGGTAGCCAAACATCTGGCCGTTCACCGGCGGCGGAAGCTTCCCCTCCCGGCCATCTTCCCAAGATGGCCGATGAACCTATAGACCCAATGGACGATGACTGTCCGCCTACTGATAGCGGCGGCAGTGCTCGCTCGAAGCCAGGCCCTCAGCGGCCTTCGAGGTGACCCCTTTGTTCATCTTCCTTTTCTTCTTACGATGGCACTTATTCACTGGAATATTCGCAGCATTCGCTCCAACCGAGAGGACTTGACGTTGCTGCTCCGCTTGCACCGTCCGCTCGTCGTAGCCCTCCAGGAAACGAAGCTACGCCCATGCGATCAAATTGCCTTGGCACACTACACCTCTGTGCGTTTTGACCTACCCCCTGGGGTAGGTATCCCAGCTCATGGAGGGGTTATGTTGCTGGTCCGGGATGATATTTACTACGATCCCATCCCGTTGCACACCGACCTGCAGGCAGTTGTCATCCGCATTACTCTCCCCACTTTTACATTTTCCATTTGTACCGTTTACACTCCATCGTCGTCTGCCGTTACCAGGGCAGTCATGATGCAACTCATTGCTCAGCTACCTGCACCATTTTTGTTAACTGGAGACTTCAATGCCCACCATCCCCTTTGGGGCTCTCCAGCATCCTGCCCGAGGGGCTCCCTGTTAGCAGACCTTTTCAACCAGCTCAATCTTGTCTGCCTCAATACTGGCGCCCCTACTTTTCTTTCGGGCACATCTCACACCTATTCCCATCTAGACCTCTCTATATGTACTACCCAACTTGCACGCCGGTTTGAGTGGTATGCACTTTCTGATACATATTCGAGCGACCACTTCCCGTGTGTTATCCATCTCCTGCAGCATACCCCCTCTCCGTGCTCATCTAGTTGGACCATCTCCAAAGCAGACTGGGGGCCCTTCTCTTCCAGGGCGACCTTTCAGGATCAAACCTTCACCAACTGCGATCGTCAGGTCGCACACCTCACAGAAGTCATTCTCACTGCTGCTGAATATTCCATCCCTCACCCTACTTCTTCTCCACGTCGCGTACCGGTCCCCTGGTGGACCGCAGCATGTAGAGACGCTTTACGTGCTCGTCGACGTGTTTTACGCACCTTTAAACGCCAACCTACAGTGGCGAATTGTATCAGTTATAAACGATTACATGCACAGTGACGTCGTATTATTAAAGAAAGCAAGAAAGCCAGCTGGGCTGCTTTCACAAGCTCCTTCAACAGTTTTACTCCTTCTTCTGTTGTCTGGGGTAGCCTGCGCTGGCTATCTGGCACTAAGGTCCACTCACCAGTTTCTGGCTTGACGGTCGCGAATGACGTCCTTGTGGCCCCTGAGGCTGTCTCCAATGCCTTCGGCCACTTTTTCGCAGAGGTTTCGAGCTCCGACCTTTACCACCCTGCCTTCCTCCCCCGCAAACAGACAGAGGAGGCTAGGCCACCTAACTTCCGCTCCTCGAATCGTGAAAGTTATAATGCCCCATTCACCATGCGGGAACTCGAAAACGCACTCGGCCGATCACGGTCCTCCGCTCCAGGGCCTGATTCTATTCATATTCAGATGCTGAAGAACCTTTCTCCTGCGGGTAAAGGTTTTCTTCTTCGTATTTACAATCGCATCTGGATTGAGGGACATGTTCCCGCATGCTGGCGCGAGTCTATTGTTGTCCCGATTCCTAAGCCGGGGAAGGACAAGCACTTGCCTTCCAGTTATCGACCCATCTCGCTTACCAGCTGTGTCTGTAAAGTGATGGAGCGAATGGTTAACTCTCGATTGGTTTGGCTGCTCGAGTCTCGACGCCTACTTACCAATGTACAATGTGGATTTCGTAGGCGCCGCTCTGCTGTTGACCATCTGGTTACCTTGTCGACCTTCATTATGAATAACTTCTTGCGGAAGCGCCCGACCGCGGCTGTGTTCTTTGATTTGGAGAAGGCTTACGACACCTGTTGGAGGGCGGGCATTCTCCGCACCATGCATACATGGGGCCTTCGCGGTCGCCTCCCTCTTTTTATTCGTTCATTTTTAATGGATAGACAGTTCAGGGTACGTGTGGGTTCTGTCCTGTCAGACACCTTTCACCAGGAGAATGGGGTGCCACAGGGCTCAGTTTTGAGCGTCGCTCTCTTCGCCATAGCGATCAATCCACTAATGGATTGCCTCCCAGCTGATGTATCAGGCTCCCTTTTCGTGGACGATTTTACCATCTATTGCAGCGCGCAGCGTACGTGTTTCCTGGAGCACTGTCTTCAGCGTTCTCTTGACCGTCTTTACTCCTGGAGTGTCGCCAATGGCTTCCGTTTTTCTGCCGAGAAGACGGTCTGTATTAACTTCCGGCGCCACAAAGAGTTTCTCCCACCGTCCTCACGACTCGGTCCCGTTGCTCTCCCATTCGTGAAGACAACAAAATTTTTAGGTCTTACATTTGACAGAAAATTTAGCTGGTCTCCACATGTGTCATATTTAGCTGCCCGTTGTACCCGTTCTTTAAATGTCCTCCGTGTTCTCAGTGGTATGTCGTGGGGAGCGGCTCGAACCGTCCTACTTCGCCTATATCGGTCGATCGTCCGCTCCAAGCTGGATTATGGGAGCTTCGTATACTCCTCTGCACGGCCATCCATCTTACGCCGCCTCAACTCCATACAACATCGGGGTTTACGACTTGCGATCGGAGCGTTTTATACTAGTCCCGTAGAGAGTCTTCATGCTGACGCTGGTGAGTTGCCACTCACCTACCGTCGTGATATACTGCTTTGTCGTATGCCTGTCGGCTACTGGCAATGCCCGACCACCCGTGTTATCGTTCCTTTTTTGATGACTCTCTCGACCGTCAATACGGGTTGTATGTCTCTGCCCTGCTACCCCCTGGAGTTCGCTTTCGTCGCCTCCTTCAACACCTTAATTTTTCACTCCCTGCAACCTTTCGAGTGGGCGAGAGCCACACGCCACCTTGGCTCCAGGCTCAGGTTCGCATTCACCTTGACCTCTTCTCGCTCATGAAGGAGGTTACCCCCGGTTCAGTCTGCCACTCCCGTTTTGTCGAACTTCGTTCGAAGTTCATTAATATGACCTTCATTTATACAGATGGCTCTAAGACCAATGACGGGGTCGGGTGTTCTTTCATTGTCGGGGCACAAAGTTTCAAATACCGGCTCCATGGCCATTGTTCGGTCTTCACAGCTGAGCTCTTTGCCCTCTACCAGGCTGTTCTTTACATCTGCCGCCACCGACATTCTGCATATGTCATCTCCTCCGATTCCCTGAGCGCCATCCAGAGCCTCAGTGATCCGTACCCGGTTCACCCTTTCGTGCACCGCATCCAACGCTCTCTTCAGAAGCTGGTGGACGTCGGTTCTCAGGTTAGCTTTATGTGGGTTCCTGGCCATGTCGGTATCCCTAGGAACGAAGCTTCAGATGCCGCGGCCAAGGCTGCGGTCCTTTTGCCTCGGACAGCTTCTTGTTGCGTCCCTTCGTCAGATTGTAGCAGGGTCATTTGTCGGCGCATTTTATCGCTGTGGCATACCGATTGGGCTGCACTTACAGACAACAAGCTTCGGGCCTTGAAACCTCTTCCCGTGGCTTGGACGTCCTCCTCACGCCCTTCTCGGTGGGAGGAGGTAGTTTTGGCCCGGTTACGAATTGGACACTGCCGGTTCAGCCATCGCCATCTGCTGACGGCTGCGCCGGCGCCGTTCTGTCCATGTGGGCAATTGCTGACGGTCCGCCACATTTTAACGTCCTGTCCGGATTTTAACACACTGCGTCTTAATCTTGGCCTGCCATGTACTCTGGAAGCCATTTTAGCGGATGACCCACGAGCAGCTACTCACGTTCTTCCTTTTATCAATTTGACAACCCTCTCTAAGGACATTTGATTATGCTGTTTTCCTTTTTTTTAATCCTATGCCTCAGTCTGTCTTTTATCGTGTTTTCCGTTTCGTTGCTGTTTTAAACTTGTGACTCGCGGTGCATTCCTAACATAGTCTGGGCGCTAATGACCGTTGAAGGTGTGCGCCCTAAAACCACAAAAAAAAGAAAAACAGCCAGGAGCTTGACTAGGTTCGTCTCCATTATTGACGCTGCAGTCTCTAGATGGGTGATGCCACAAAATATTTAGTGTCGTAGATGGCCGCTGCTTTTCTATCTTGGAGGTCCCGTTTAATAAGTGTTACTGTCTCTCGGTTATACGCTTCTTCAGATGTTTGGCAACGAGCAAAGCAATTCTGTCAAGTGTTAGAAAATGTTCTCATGTAATACCTGGCTCTAGCTCCTAATTTTTGAAGCAGGCTTTTTACAACTGTTGTATACTTAGAAATGGATGGAGACTACACAGATTTTAAATTTTTCCCTTCATGCAGTATCCACGTTGTGCGTCGGTTCATCAGATAATTGTAACCGCCACTTCGAAAACCATTGTGGTGATCCGCACATTTCTCTTGCCAGCCTAGAATATCTATCCCGATATTCTCAGGACATGTACTCATTCGTCGATGTGGTAACTGCTCGTACAAAAGTCGTGCAGGTACCAGGAGACAGTAGAATCCAGTCCAGGTATTTACCAAAGACGTTCCAATCAGCTTTTTTTTGGTTCAATCTGGACTTAGGAATTACGGTTATATTAGGTTGGTGCACAAGCTAATGGCGTTTTTGTTCCGCATGTTAGTATTTCGGCTGCTAAAGAATTGATAGGTTACTTTTATTTGTAGTTCACTGTTCCCATGGGTTTCCATACCGGTATTTTGTCATGGGAGGAAGTGGAGCTGTGGAACTAGAAAATGCAGTGCCACATGGACAAATAGACATTTGGTACATATTGTTCTGTTTGAGTTCAGTAGGGGAGTGACAGCAGCGGAGGCAGCCAGAAACATGACCGCTGTGTGTGGAGACAATGCTACTGGACAAAACACGACAAACTGTTTCCTAGTTAAAAGGAGGACCGTTTCGTCATTAGTGAAACTCTCCAGGTTCAGAAAGGCCTTTGGGGACTTACAATATTTCACACATTAATCCACAAATGATCCACGTCAGTGTATTGAAGGAATCTTAAATGTAATGAATTGTGATCATTCCACCATCATGAGACATTAGCACGCAATGAGAAAGATTAAAAATGGGTTGTATAGGTACTGCAAGCTCTAAGCCAAATTCGGGGGATGATCATATGTGCATCTGTACGCTGAAATTTTCTCGTGAACGACACCGAAGATTCCCACCCTGTATCGTTAGTGGTAACAGGAAATGGTCTCTTTATGCTAACATGAGAAAGAGATGGATGGTTGAGCCCAAACAAAGAAGCAACTCCGCTTACAAGGACATGAGCGCTTCCACAAAAGATAATTTATTCATCTGGTAGAACAGGGACGATGTGGTGTGCTACGAATTGCTTCCCCGAGGTATCACCGTCATTTCGCACAAACTGAGACGTCTTGCAGACTCAATCCAACGACGACGATAACGTAGACTGTCTGAAGTATTGATACTCGACGATAACGCCCGCCAACATGATGGTCAGACTGATAATAAGCGCTGTTCAGTGACTTGGCAGCACAATTTCTTTATACTCAATTTATTCGCTTGATCTTGCACTCCCAGATCGTTCAGATTTTCCGCTCTGTCAAACTGCCTCCAAGAAATTTCCTTTCGTGAGACTTACTTGCCTCAAAACTACGTTATTCGTACAGCTGCGGAATCGAAAAGTTACACCCAGCGTTGGCAAATAAATTTAAATAGCCAACGACGATATATTACGAATGTCTAAATTACTGTGTGTGTTGTGTTTATTAAAGTTACACAAAAATGCTACAAACTTAAGCAGCAACCTAATAAATGAAATACTTTTTGCTGATTTGTCCTGAAGTGAGATAAAATTACGAGGAAAATCTGAAAACATTTTGAGTTGCAGCGGCCAAGCTATGGTTTCCATCGGCAATGATAAACGTAAGTCATGCTAGAAATCATTTTTCCAAGCTGCTGAAGTGAAGGAATCGGAATCTTCAGATTTGAAAGTAAAATGGATGTTATTTTCATCTGTTTAGGTTACTAAGGCTACCTCGTGATGAGTTATTCTACACTAGAAAAACAGCAGCGACAAGGAATCTCTGTTAGACATAAACAAAAACTCGTAGTCGTGTATCCACATTACGGTCTTTCAAAATTAACAAAATTCGACCCTTAACTACGTACCCTCAGACTCAGTTGAAATATTAAGTTTCGGCTTGTTTTGTTGTGTTGGGGCTAGTTGCCGCATTACAGGCCAAATACTGATGAGTCTACCATATACAATATGAATACACATGAATGGAATGGCCGATGGTTCCTATTACTCGGCAATCGCTAATTTTGAGTGTAACATAGAAATTGATAAGTGAAAGGTGGCATTTAAACCAAATCTACAATACTATTTTAACGACTTCAAATTAGTACGATAGCAGAAGTACCTTTGCCGTTTATTACTGCAAAACGACGTTTGGTGTCGATGGTCCAGCAATTAAATAAAATATTACTGGAATAACTGAGAAAAAATAGATTCCTACTTCACGTAATCAGTTACGAACATAGCTCGCGACATATTCACTATTAAACACATACTACGTCTTCACTGCAGAAGCCACCGAAATCTCGCAAATGCACAAGTTGGCAGTACGAAATATTTGTATCTTTCGCGACCACTCGCAAAATGCTCATCACTCCCCTGTCCAGCACTCCGTGTCCTGTGCGGCCCTATGCTCCTGCCCCACCCCCATACACTCTCTCCATTGACCTCGGTAGTCGCCTACTGCAGTAACGAGCGCTGTGATTGACTAGAGCGCTTCCGCTGTGTCTCCAAGCCAACGCACACTCAAACATATTGAAACGCTTACAAAATACTGGATTTCCATTTAAATAACTTAAAAATAAATAAATGTTCCTGTGGCTCGACCATAAACACTCACACACATAAAGAAATACATAAACAAATCAAATAAACACATATGAAAGGAATAGAACAAAAGTAGGCCGGTAGCCTAATGTCTCTGTGCTTTCTAAAACACAGTAAATATTTGACCAATTCATTCATGAATAGTATATATCGGATATAAACAAAGACATAGATGGATCCGAAAGCTGCTGAGCCAAATCTGTTTTCAGACTGGGACGTTCCCAGTGTAGTTTTCAGTCTGTGAATGCCCAGGAATATCGTGCTCGTTACTGTCACTGAGAATTTCCTTGGCTCTGTGACGTGATCTAAATTGTGTTAAATTAGTTTCTTAGGCGCGCAGGGAGGCAGGTACCAGCAAACCAATTAATAACCTTCCGATAAAATGTTTTTACTCACTGTTGACTGGTGACACCAATATTACAACAGAACGTCTGTCAGACAAGGCAAATTTGCACTCTGCCCCATTCACTACTGCTGGTAGATAGGCATAAATCATGACACCCAGCGCCAGGTGCATTTTGCCCGTATAATGGCTTCTAGGAGCAACAAAATTTTAGATTCAATTTCAAAAAGATAATAATTTTGGAAACCAAATGACTCATAATCTGCTCATTAAGAGGGAGAATCTTACGATTTGGTCTACAATACTTGTTTTACTGTATGAAATCTGCGACCTATGTATGTTCCTCCAGGATGCATAGCTCACGACGCGCAAATTAGCCAGACTAACTCAGTGCTACGTAGTGAGGATATTCAATGTTAGTTGGGCGTCGCTAAGCATGATTACAAAAACGCTTTATAATTTTTTCTTGCTTACATTCCTAATGTCAGATATTTAACACACTGGAGCAGCATAAAATTCAGATTGCTTTACAAATGAGTTCAAAACATGGACGTTTGATTGCATAAAGGATCAGAGGTTTACTATTAGATTTCTAATAGCTATCAATGCTTCTGATGACGGAGGTATTTCATGTTCTATATTTGGTCTCATATATATTATTATTTTCAACATATGCTTGATGTAAGACTACTTCTCCCATGAGAGCTACATTAAGTGAAACAAAACGCTATACGGTAATTGTTTACATCGTTATCTCGCATAGAGAAACAACACTTGTTCATTACGGCTGTACTGATTGTCGTAAAAAGGTTTGTATTTAGTTTCGTTGTGCTAATGTGACGGCGCTACTAAATATGTACATCTTTGTAACTACTTACGCCATTCAGTGTATCTAGCTGCTTTAGCGCTTATGTACCCTGCTTCACTTTTAACAGGCAGAGAACTGCTGTTAATTGCACCAATAGGTCGGCAGTTCATATTCAGTGCTGCAATAGCTTCATGCACTGCTTGGCGCAAATAGTAAGTTATTTACCACTTTTCGTGGTAGTGTACTATGCTAGTGTACTATACAGGCAGTGTACTGTACCGTTTCCTTTCGTGCTAGTAAGTCAGAACTAAATATTTAATTCCTTGTAACCACTTAACGCTGTAATAGCTACATGCATTGTATAGCCTAATGTACGCAGTTCGTAATTACGAACTGGTAGACTACACACTCCGTGCCGACATAAGTAAAATGAAACAATGTCCAACACTCAAGGAAATGTACTGCTCAAATTACGTTTTGCGCTTAACGTTCAGAACCAAGCTTATTTTAATTGTGACCGCTGTCAGATTTCTACATGCTATATTTGTACAAACCACCAATTAAAATCGTCACTATGTAGCGTCATACTTGCATGTGCAACGTCATTCGGCGTCACAAACTTGTACCGTCAGCAATATTAATAATAATAATGCTGTTTTACTAATTTTAACATTTTATTTGTATAAACATTATTACTATTCTTCCACATTGCGTTGTATTTCCCTTGGTTTAATGCTTTTTGTAAGTCGTACGTAATTTCATACTATGGTGCTGCAGGCGCAACACCCATTCTTGTAACGCTATCTGGTATTAAAAATTTGTATCATCTAATGATCAGCAATTTTATCAGTCTTCTTATGTCTGTAAAACATGTAAATACTACGTCCAGTTATTCTTGTATCTGCTATGTCTACTAGTTGAATGCACATGTCCTCTTCAGATATGCAATGCTTCAATTGTATGCCGATACTGGTTCTGATTTAATTAAACAGATGTCCGATGACGAACGCCTCATAGGGTTCAGTCAGTGACTTTCCTTCTGTAAGCAATTCAGCAATGTCCACACTATATAAAATTTTAGATATTAGCAGCACTCTTTGCTACCATATTGCTTATCTCTCAGTTCTATCATAGGGATATGAAATTTATAAGGGCCAACTCAACAAATTTACTATACCATGCTTTATCGTTTTTATGCACTTCCATTATCTGTCAATTTCATTAGGTACTGTATAGATCTTATTTAATCAATCCTCTCATCTCAGGACTGTCAGTGTGTAATTGTTTTAAAGTACATCAGGTAGAGTGAGCAGTTCGCTATTAATAACGGTAATTATGTTCTAGGTGTAATCTGAACCAAATGTGTAGATAAACAAGCACGTTACTAGTCACGTGCATTTGAACTCTCCCCATTTGCCACTCTGTTTCAAAATTTTAATCAGAAATTTATTGGCTTTGTATACGCTGAAGCGCCAAGAAAGTGGTACGTACTCAAATAGAGATCTAAACAGGCAGAATACGGCGCTCCGGTCGGCAACGCCTATATAACAGTTTCTGGTGCGGCTGTCACATCGGTCAGTGCTGCTACAATGGCAGGTTATCAAGATTTAAGTCTGAACGTAGTGTTATAGTCGCCGCACGAGCGATGGGACACAGCATCTGAGGTAGCGATGAAACCCGGTTTTTCACGTATTGCCGTTTCAAGACTGTACCTTGAATACCAGCACTCCGGTTAAACATCAAATCTTGGACATCATGCGGCCGGAAAAAGATCTTAAAGGAACGGGACCAATGGCAAGAGATAGGTTCAACGTGACAGAAATGTAGCCCTTCAGCAAACTGCTGCAGATATCAATGCTGGGCCATAAAGTGTCAGCGTGTGAACCAGTCAACGCAACAGCCGACACTGGAGGGCTGACTGGAAACACGTTGTCTGGTCGGACGAGTCTCGTTTCAAATTGCATCGAGCGGATGGACGTGTGGAGACAACCTCATGAATCCATGGATCCTGCACGACAGCAGGGGATTGACTGTTCAAGCTGGTGGAGGTTCTGTGATGGTATGGGGCATGTGCAGCTGTTGTGATATGGGACCTCTGATACGTCCAGATACGATTGAAAAGTAGCACATTTGTAGCCATCCTGATTAATCGCCTGCATCCATTCACGTCCCTGCATTCCGACAGACTTCAGCCATTCCACCAGGAAACGAAAACAACCCAAACGTCCAGAATGGCAACAGTGGATCCAAGGAAAGACTTCAAAGTTCATACTCCCACTGGCCATCAGACTTCCCAGATATGAACATTATTGAGCATATCTGGGATGCCTTGCAACGTGCTTTTCAGAAGGGAACCCAGCCCTTTCGTACTAACGCGGATTTATGGACAGCCCTGCAGGATTCATGGTGTCAGTTCCCTCCAGCACGTGGAGTCCACGCCACGTCCTGCTGCAGCACTTCGTCGTGCTCGCAGGGGCCCTATTCGATAGTAGGAAGTTGTACCAGTTTCTTTGGCCTTCAGTGTATGGCGTTCTGTTTTGGTTCAGTTGCGGATAGGTTCGTTTAGTCATTGTGCATAATGAATAATCACATGCATTACTTCGAGTGCTGGTTGCCTACTGCTATTGACGTCCCACCAACCGTTTTCTAAAGTGGAACAGTACTCGCGTAGGTCTAAGATGACATCTGGAACCTCTGATGTTACTTTACTCAGTTGTCTTGCAATTACTTGGCATATATATTCTTAAGATTCTTGATACTCGTTTATTGAAATCTCTTAGCAATATTAGATACTTAAGAAATATTTCATACATAATATACTACTGTATTCCTTAACATGACTTCATTGTATTGTCTTTTAGTATGTTCAATTTAATGATAAAGCCCATTACAACATTTTATTTTTGTACCCTTACTTACCTCTGGATTTGTGCATGATTCCTACGTTCATAAAGAATGTGCTCTCTGCACATTCAGTTCACTTTGGGAGTGAAGTAAAATTTAATTTCACAATCCATTTATTGAACGTAATCAATTTACTTTCATACATGAATACGATCTTACGACTTAATACTGGTCAGAAATTTTTCCATATTGCTATGCACATGTACACTCTCCGTTTGTCCTGACAGTCAATGTATAACTTGAGAACTGCAAACTTAGGTTCACTTTTATATACATTTATTGTGTTAGTATATGTAGAAATATAGAATATCTGATGTTATAAATATTTTTTCATAAGAATGTGAAGATGACAATGTAATCCCATTGGATCTTTAATTCTTTCTATTGTTACATTGGGTTTCCTTCTCTTACGGTGTTTGTATAATACTGTGAGTGATCAGTGAATGAAACTAGTTGTAATAAATGATTAGAAGACAGCGTTGTAATGGACTTTATGAAGCCAATAATTGATTTCGTACTGATAGCCAATATATCCAAATGTCGGTGTTAGAAGATAAAACACGTTACTGCTTATAGGTGGCTATAAAAGTAATTTTGTCTAACCTTCGATCTTTATGTAACCTCACCAATACCACATGTGGGTCCCGTTCACTGTAGTTTCTCACTTCCTCTTCCTCTTTAGCCTCTCCCAGCCCACCTCTTCTGCTTGAGGAACGAAATTCTAGTTACAGAATACATGGTTTTCTTAACCATTATTTTTTATATGAATTTTTGTGTGTGTTCGTGTTATCGTGTGTCACGATATATATTAAACAGTTAGTGTAACACTCGATAATTTATCATGTTCACATTTTAATAGCTCGCAAAAGTGTTGAACTAGATTTTGCAAAGCAGTTTTTAAAAACGGAGTTTGTGGGGTGCTTGAAGTATTGCACTCCATCTGGCAAAAATTTGTTCCTCTGTACACAGAACTCTCTGAAATATTTGCAATCAATGAGTTCATCGTATTACACGTAGTCAACTGAAATTACTGTCTCTGAAAGGAAACTGTAATATTACTTGAAAAGTTGCAGAGATTTTTAAATTAGTGTTTCTCATAAGCATTGTAATAAAGCCTGTTACAAAAATCCTCCACTTACTAGAATTGGTAAATGGTACACATAAACTACAGATTAATTGTTCCGAATACTGTACTTTGTATGACCAGATCTAACAACTTGCATAGTTATTTCAACAATAACTGAGATTAAGAAAAAATTGTAACTCTAGAATTTACTTTTAAGTGAGGTGTAACCTGAATTTAGCTCTCGTTGTGTAACAATCATAAACTTTCAATGTCAAATAGATCAGCAGCATTGTTACATAAGTAACTTCTACAACATACAGTGTGCAGATACATATTTTAAGTTGAATTCTATTAATCACCATTCCTTTGTAAGCAGTATTATAGAAGCGCAGATAGACTAGAATTATTACTTTAAAATAAATTGACAACCTTAGTACAGCAACGTTCCTTTTATGCAGATAGTCTTGCTGGTAACTGTTAACGAAGTCTGACTTTACTTCCACTTACTTCATGATCTTCTGTGTCCTTTTCTGTCGGCCTCTCTTGGTCAACTCTTGTTCTTTTCGACCCCAATGGTATTAGGTTGCGAGGCCAGAGGGTGTCTTCCATTCTCAATTTTGCCTTCAAATGGGGGGGAGGGGGCGGCGGCGGCCTCAGACACGGTGAGAGGGAAGCCAACGTTCCTGGGAAGGAAAACCATCGGAGAAAGCCTGGGCCTCCAGGCTGGGTGTTAAGCGATCAAGTTAGTAAACGATCCATGTAAAAGTCTTCACAGTCCCACGCCTGAAAATCTTCGGATATGAAGACCAAGCAAGAGATAGAACAAGCCATACCAGATGTGTAAACAGCAGTGTCGGCATGATCACTCACAATATTCCTAGTCCGTGAACAAAAGGTGAATCGCAGTTGGAGACGTTGCTCTGCATCAGTAGTGAAGTAAATAGGATCGAAAAAGAAGCCTTGCACATATCGAAGGATGCTTCTCACGATGTAAACCATGTCAAATGTTAACTGTCGCTGATCTTGGAGGTGTGATCACAAGTAGAAATATTGGAGCATTTTGGAATCATATAATCCCAAGCTCCTGCAATTACTACAGGGACAATCCTGGAAAGGTCCACAGCGCTGAAGTGACCTTCATGGCTGGTGAACAAATGAAAGTGAGACAGAGAAGGCTGAAGTTCTGTGTCTCAGACCTTCCGGATGTCTGCGCTGATTCTCATCGTTTGTATGTTGGTGACTATAACTGGAAGAATTGTGATCATTTGTCAATGAAGAAGATAGTTCCGCATATCAGTCAGCAAGAATAAGAGAAGAGGTCCAGCCAGAACTTCACCTGCTGTCTTTCACTTGGTGAAGAAGATCGTGGCGTCCACTGAATGCAGTCCTTACCGCCATTTCACTATCACTACTGCCTGACCTGGAAGCACCCAGCTTACAAGACGTACAGTGGAAGATGCAAGTTGCTGGCCAGCACCTCAAGTGGAAATCCGTTCCCGACGATTTACGAGCCTTTCAGCGAGACATTCCACAGTTGGCTGTGGAAGGACCCTGAGAGTTTAAAGGCCAGTGGCTCCGAAGTTGGGGAATTCCCCGCCCCCCACCTCCCCTATCGTAAGTACTTCATACTGTTGTTTACTGCTTCTGTATCTAAATTAGTTATATAAAATAGCAAGTAAAATTTCAAGTTGAATAAATATGTAAACTGAAATTAGCTGTCTGATCTCCTAATAATAGATTTCCTTCAGTTTGTCAATTATGTAAATGAAAATCAAAGTTAATGCATTACATCACATTACTGTAATATGGTTAAATATGCAAAATGTGAGTAATATAATACTGTCATTAACATGTCAAATAGTTTCAATTCGTAAGTGCAAATGATCCTCACCATTGCAGAAGACGAAAGTTGCCTTCAGACGCAGGTAATAAGTTAAAATGGTAGAAAGACGACAGAAGTGGTGTACTGTAAGGATCCCGTTTGAGGATGTAGTTTATAGAGAAATGTGTCGTTAGGCTAAAAAAACTGGAGCAGATGCAACGCCCGTTGTATCCATACAGTCGTTGAGATGGAGCTATAGCACATTGGGCAGATAGTAGAAAATAACACTTGAGTGACTAAGGATTTTTCCTGTCATTACTGCAAGTTGAGATCCACTGATATGTGATTTCCATGAAATTCCCTATTCACAACAATAAAGACGTTCGTTGTAAATTAATGTTATGCATGCATTGTTATCACGTCGATGTTTTGAATAGTCATGTTAGTGCATTGGTATTTCCATATATCTCTAATTTATTTGAGAAAATGCTGTGCCTGTACATGGAAGCGTTCTAAATGTACCAGTAAACCCCTGAGTCTTGAAGACTCGAACTCTCGTGTATGAAACAGCTTCAGTCGTCTGATTACTTATAAATTAGCTACTGAGTTAAAACTTGCATGTCAAATTTAATTTCAAATCTTTCATAAACTTTCCAAAAAGAACTGCATGTACATAAGCGAGAAAATCACTCAGTGTTTGCATCCCCATACACTGGATGAATTCTCAAGATAGTTCCGTGCTGTGAGTTACGCTGCCCAAGGTCACACAGTTTGTAACTGTAATACTTACTTAGTTTTGTTGCTAAACTTCAAAAATGAGATTATGCCTCGTAATGTGCAGATCATGATAGCATTGTGTATATTAAGTCAATAATTACGTGAAGTAATGGAACTCAGTTTTGTTGCTCCTGGAAGCAGCTTGATTGTTCATACACAATCGACCAGGTCATCGGACTGTAGTAATATTTACATTGAATGGAAAGTCTGTCAGTAGTTGGATTAAAATAATCCTCTGATTTACCATTCACCACTAGTAAAAAACTCCAGCTGTGTAATTGAGCACAAATGTCGTTAACGTAGCTAAGCAGCAACCTCTCGTAGCAAGAGGTTGTAAAGCCACTTTCTACAGTGGGGTGTATCGGACTAAAAGACCACAGTGCCATCTTGTGTAATCAACACACGTCAAATGTTCTTAAACTTCCTGCTGTGGGTTCGTCATGCTAGCACCCCATCTCAGATGTTTCCCGATTTCCAGTATTTCCTTACTTTCAATGTTTCTCCATATTTAGCTTCCAAATCATCTGTACAAAACTTCAAATTCTCCTTTCCCTGATGTGTATCATCACCAAAATACGTGGAAGTCTACCTGAGGTTAATGATAAAACAGCTTTTGTGCAAAGTTTGTAATGTTGATCAAACTGACCTTTCCTTAGTGCAAGAAACTGTTACCATTATCAGTAAATAATAAATGTATCACCTTCAGCAGTCGCTGAGGCTGTGGCCATGCAGTGAGCATTTCATCAAAATTATTGGTAATCGAATTGAGGTGTAGTTGAAGGTTGGTCGTTAACTTCAGTTCTGCCTGCACATCTTGCAGCTTCTGATTAACTGAATTCCGAGCTTCTGTGCTGGTGTCCCATTCTAGCTGCTGTATCGAGCTCGGAGGGGTGTGGTTACTGTACAAAGTTGTTGGGCGTTGTGATGTGTAACTTTGCTACTCGTGGTCTGTTACGGGGACTACGAAAGTAGTCATTTAGCTGCAAAGCGATTACCCTGCGCATTTAGGGTTAAAATTTTTTAAGTCATTTGTGAGGTCACTTTTGTCCCATAGCTTAAGGACACATTTTGAAAATACGTAAGCTCAATTTCTTCCAACTTCTATTCGTCCTAGGGGCAATTAGGCCTACTTGGTATATGATATAAAAGTTACCATTATTTTGCATGCCTGTAGGTGTCTGACGTTGCACAATTACTTTAAACGCAGAATGTCTATTACTCTCAGGGGAAAAATACCATGTTTTACAGTAGTTAGTTTGTAAGCTTTTGACACTTCCTGGGTAAGAACAGGATAATGTTCTCAAACTAATATAAATGCAAACAGAAATGAATAGGATGATCTTTAAAATGACACAGCCAGGTGTGGAACGGGGTCACATTAGAGAATCGAAACGCAAAGGGATTAAAACGTGGTGCAATGTATCAGAAACATGTCGCACACGCTAACGATTACTTCGTGAAGGACCAGGCCGTTAGCAACTGTCGATGTAACAATACACAGTCCAGCAGAACGCACTAGCCGCTGCCCAGGAAAGACCTGGGCAGGCCACACTCTACGTCCAAAGCTTAGGGGCGGCGATACGTCCCTCCTAGAATATCACTCCGGCTCGCGTTGTTACACAGTGCAGACTTCGTAGTAGGGAAGAGACATCGGTGGCGGTGGTGTTTCATCAGTCTCCTGAATGGGTTGATGGAGCCCGCCATGATTTCCTGTCTTGTGCTAACCTCTTCATCTAGAGTAGCACTTGCAACCCACGTCCTCTATTCGCTGTATGTATTTCAATCTCTGTCTTCCTCTACAATTCTTGCCATCTACAGCTCCCTCTAGCACCATGGAAGTCATTGCCTCTTAACAGATGTCCTATCATCCTGTCCCTTCTCCTTACATTGTTTTCCACATATTTCTTTCCTCTCTGATTCTGCACAGAACCTCCTCATACCTTACCTTATGTCAGCCTAATTTTCAACATTCGTCTGTAGCACATCTCAAATGCTTCGATTCTATTCTGTTCCGGTTTCCCCACAGTCCATGTTTCATTACCATACAATGCTGTACTCCAGACGTACATTCTCAGAAATTTCTTCCTCAAATTAAGGCCGATATTTGATATTAGTAGATTTATCTTGGCCAGGAATTCCCTTTTTGCCACTGCTAGTCTGCTTTTGATGTCCTCCGTGCTCCGTCCGTCAGTCGTCATTGTGCTGCCTAGGTAGCATCTACTTCGTGACCATCTATCCTGATACTAAGTTTCTCGATGTTCTCATTTCTATTACTTCTGATTACTTTCGTCTTTCTTCGATTTACGCTCAATCCATACTCTCCTCGTAGCAGCACAGCAGTCACACCTAAATGAGTTGCGTTGGTCTGCACAATGAAAGATCTCTGGAAATCACACTGCAAGAAATGGGGTTAGCCAAAGCGGTCTTCACAGCACCATAGGCAGACAGCTGCGATTCTCCCCACCTGAACTCCGCATCTGTCTTACGTAGGTGATTCAAGGGAACGGCTGATTGAGCAAGATGGGGCACGAACTTCCTTAAGAAAAATTGGGCCTTCCTATAAACCAAGCAATTACCTTCTTGTTCTGAGACGAAGAAAACACATACAAATATCTAGACTATCCTTGATCGAATCTGAACCTTCCAGCTGACAGTAAATTCCCTAGGAAAGAGATTACCTTATCTGGTAGACTTACTTTAGACAGCTTAATTATGAGGCCGCCAGCACGAAAACGAAGAAAGACCTGCTCCAGATATTGGTGTTGGAAGAGGGCGCTGTAGACGCCATCGTCCAGATAATCGTAAATAGGCTTAATTTCAGATCCAGCGAGATATTATTCAATTATGGGGAAACGACGGCTCCACTTGTGTGCAGTCCAAATAGAACTCTGTTAAACCTAAAAAACTTCGTCAGTGCAAATGACCATCACTGGCTTGGATTTTTCAGTGAGAAGAATCTGATAAAGTGCCTGGTTCAGATTGAAGAGCGTAAAAATCTTTCTCCATAAACATGTTAATACAGTGGCGTAAGTCGGTAACGGAACAGGTTGCAAAATAACCTTAATTCAACCGCATATAAAAAACGCGCAGGCGGTACCCAGACCACCCTTTCTGGACTAGAAACATGGACGAGGCAGAAAGAGATGCAGATGGCCTAATTATTCATTCCTCAAACACTTGGTCCACTATCTGCCGTAAGGCTTGTCTTGCGCAGTGAAAGCACGTACGGGGATTACCTAACTGGAACATCATTGATAAGCCGTTTCTTATAAAGGATCCTATTGGTGACGCACGATTAATTGGCCAAAAAGTCAGGAAACTGAGTGAGAACTTTAAACAGGCCCTCAGACTCCCCTCTGGATACATGGCTCTTGCCGAACTCTGACCTCTCCACAGCTACATTCTAAATTTTCATAACTTGGCATGAACATGATCTGAATTTCAGTACAAAACCTAAAGAAAAATGGTTTATCAGCTTTATCTAAAACTAAGCCCGCTTGCTGAATCCAAACACAGCCAATAACAAACTGCCTGAAAGATACCTAGTTACTAATACTTGAACTAGCAACGAAAAATCTTGGGTAGACGCATCACTTTCCAGTAACCCATCAGGGGTAACACCTGTCCGTTGACAGCACGATGTCCTTGTAACCTGAGCTCCAAGGGAGAACACGTATGTGAAAGATGACTACAATACGACTGGTAGTTCTAATCTCATCCTCTCACAAATCACCATTAAATTTTTCATTCTTTGCACAAATCTTGGAAAACTGAGCAAGATTACAGAAGAGTAATTTTTTACTTACCTTGATTATCTCGTAGTAGATGGCTCAGTCTTGTCTACAACTACTTTCTTGCAGCTGAAAATTTCGATTTGTTAGGTTCGTGAAAAGGAAATAACGGTTGAACAGTTTCCTTTTGCTATTATATCCTTCTATTTAATCCCATTCTTCTAAATCACACATACTTCCACGTTCAAAAATCCAATAATTACATTGTTGTTGACAAGGTAAATAAAATATATGCGTTTCCGTCATACATGCACACCACTCCTTACGTTCTCTGCTCTACTGACAATATTACAAAGACATTACAGAGTAGAAGAGTTGGCAAAACAAAATATGAATCATCGCTAAAATATCATTATTTCATAAATTAATCTAGACATCAACAATTGGTGTTCGATTGTGCAATAAATGCGAAATTCAAGTATAGCACAAATTTTGTAATTTCAAATAGTTTCCAAAAGAGCAATTTTAACTGTTACTACCAATAGATTGTCACACAATTTCTTTTTTATACGTTTTAGCCTGACATACGTCATGTACAAAATAATATGAATTCTTGTAATGAAACAGCTGATACAATTTTAACCTATGTGCGATCAGCGATTATACATGGTATCGTCTATAAAAAAAAGGTAATGTCAGAGGAGGAAGAAGATTCATTATGTGTTGCAGCAATGAGATATTACTGCCGGATTCTAGTAAGATGCAGACTGTACAAACAATCAAAGAACTTCAATAACGTGTGGAAACTCATCCAAGGTTAGCACATCCAATCCCTGCACCAAGGTAAATATAGGATGGGAAGCTTAGCAAAAGGTCATCAAATAGTGATTTACTAAAGCCCCAGTAGTTAATGCGTTGCTGTACACATCACCTTCATTTTCTACGCTGGTTGAAAAACGTATGGAAGAAACAAAAGAAACCTTTGTTATCACCATCTGTAGATGTAGTTATTGTGTAGCTGTAGATAGTGCCTTGATTTTTGTACCCTAGGTGAAAAAAGAAAAAACCCACCAGAGCTTCCTTACCAACATTTTGGAAGCCCTTCTTTCCACACAGACCTATACAGCAGCCAGCCTGCATCCCTGATTTGAAACTACACTGCTGGGGTACTGGCCATTAAAATTGATACACCAAGAAGAAATGCAGATGATAAACGCGTATTCATTGGACAAATATATTATACTAGGATTGACATGTGATTACATTTTCACGCAGTTTGGGTGTATAGATCCTGAGAAATCAGTACCCAGAACAACCACCTCTGGCCGTAATAACGGCCTTGATACGCCTGGGCACTGAGTCAAACAGAGCTTGGATAGCGTGTGCAGATACAGCGGCCCATGCAGCTTCAACACGATACCACAGTTCATCAAGAGTAGTGACTGGAGTATTGTGAGGAGCCAGTTGCTCGGCCACCATTGACCAGACGTTTTCAGTTGGTGAGAGATCTGGAGAATGTGCTGGCCAGGGCAGCAGTCGAACATTTTCTGTATCCAGAAAGGCCCATACAGAACCAACAACATGCGGTCGTCCATTATCCTGCTGAAAATTAGGGTTTCGCAGGGATCGAATGAAGGGTAGAGCCACGGGTCGTAACACATCTGAAATGCAACGTACACTGTTCAAAGCGCCGTCAATGCGAACAAGAGGTGACCGAGAGGTGTAACCAATGGCACCCCATACCATCACGGGTGATACGCCAGTATGGCGATATCGAATACACGCTTCCAATGTGCGTTCACGGCGATGTCGCCAAACACGGATACGACCATCATGATGCTGTAAACAGAACCTGGATTCATCCGAAAAAATTACTTTTTGCCATTCGTGCACCCAGGTTCGTCGTTGAGTACACCATCGCAGACGCTCCTGTCTGTGATGCAGCGTCAAGGGTAACCGCAGCCATGGTCTCCGAGCTGATAGTCCATGTTGCTGCAAACGTCGTCCAACTGTTCGTGCAGATGGTTGTCGTCTTGCAAACGTCCCCATCTGTTGACTCAGGGATCGAGACGTGGCTGCACGATCCGTTACAGCCATGCGGATAAGATGCTTGTCACCTCGGCTGCTAGTGATACGAGGCCGTTGGGATCCAGCACGGCTTTCCGTATTCCGGTCCTGAACCCACCGATTCCATATTCTGCTAACAGTCATTGGACCTCGACCAACGCGAGCATCAATGTCGCGATACGACAAACCGCAATCGCGATAGGCTACAATCCGAATTTTATCAAAGTCTGAAACGTGATGGTACGCATTTCTCCTCCTTACATGAGGCATAACAACAACGTTTCACCAGGCAACGCCGTCAACTGATGTTTGTGTATGAGAAATCGGTTGGAAACTTTCCTCGTGTCAGCACGTTGTAGGCGTCGCCACCGGCGCCAACATTGTGTGAATGCTCTGAAAAGCTAATCATTTGCGATTCTCACCATCTTCTTCCTGTCGGTTAAAGTTCTCGTCTGTAGCACGTCATCATGGTGTAGCAATTTCAGTGGGCAGTAGTCTATCATAATAGTTGTACCAACCCCAAAGTCGCAGCAGTAGCAAACGTTGTTTCGCGTGCAGAAGAACTGTCGCAACATCGTTAGGGTATCGATGAAAGGCCACTCTTGGATACCTGGAATTAAGTAAGTAGACGGCCGTGCAAAGCAAGTATCTGCACATGCAGCTAATAAAGCTAGTATATATATAAGCTCCCTCTAAGATAGGATACCAACGCTCACGAAGCGGTTGTTTTTGGACTGGTAAGAGGAATGGTCGCAGACATCCAAAATCAAAGGCGATCACTACACGTTAGTTCATCCAACAGTTCGGAAAGCTCCAGGGTATCATAAGAAACAAACATCAGTGAGCTTCACAACAATTACAGTACGGCTGAAAATTAACCATTGAAAGTTCAACAAACACTTGTGTCGACTCGAGAAAAGTGTCCTCCAACCACTCACTTCTACGATGTCCTCGGGGCACGTATCACCTCAACGTCCCTACAGGTAATCTTCGGACTCTTTGCCATGTGTCCCCAAGCAGCCTCCGAAGTTTAACATCGAACGCTGTAGCAACATATAACGTTCCGTACAAATTCGACAAAAGTGCCAACATCTGGATATAGCTCCCAGTTGCTAATTAATGCTTAATGTACTTACAATTCCAGAGGAAGACCAAAGGTCAATTGACTACTATTCTGCGGGATATGGAATGCTCAGTCTCCAAATGTATGTCGCTGTGTACTTTCTGTGCGTATTTGTCTGTGTACTGGCGTATCTTTGTGTGGCTGTAATACAACACTTTAGTTCTTGTGAACTGTTCTGCTTTTCTGTTATGTGTAGATGGCACTTACAGACCGGTACAAACATTAAATTCACTATCCGAAGCTTTCGAAACAATTGTCAGAGAAAATACAAAGAACATTTCAATGTTAATTTAGATATAATCATTAATGTGGACTGACCTGGCAATACCCCAAATGTGTACCAACGGAGAGTTATTTCTTGTTCTGTTACCAGTAGAATTTTTATAGCATACTAGCACTGAGAATCTTTCGTTCGATTTTCGTCCTGTTCACTCGTTTTCGTGTACTCTGATAGTAAATCTTGTTTTATGTCTAATCTGATCTTTGTTAATCTTGTGATACATCGTACCAGGACACGGAATCAAATAATGTCTTACATGTACTGTAATATCATTTTCTGTGTTTGGTTGGCTGTATGTGCACGTTCCAAGAGCCAACAAATTAAAAAAAGAAATGAAGTTACGCCTCTTATACTTCCTGCTCTATTCACACACTTGCTGCATCGACATGCATGGATCAGGCAATGTGCAATCATTTGGCAATGCACTTTCACACGCCTAACACTTCCACTACTCTGCTGGTCATTCCTAAACGAAGGGCAGCTCATGCCAAATCCAACGTTTAGGAATTCTATTGGACTCCTAAGGATATCATTTCAGTCAGCTTCGTACAACATGAACTTTACAAAAGATCTTGGGCAAATTTATGGTGTAATGCAGATATAAGGTTGTCATACAATGCGAGAGTAGCCTGACCAGTGTGTCTGGAAACCAAAGAGCGACCAGCTGAGTCCCACTTATCTATCCAGTTGCGTCAGACGCACCTACTACAAGCCGATACACATTCCTTTAAATGAAGACTGTATCTTCCAGAAAACATTCACTGAGGACGCCTTTTATATTAAAGACTGTGGAACACGAATATTTTACTTCAGGAACAGAAAAGCAGTTTCAAATTAAGACACTTGAATATATCGTAAAAGCAGCTGGTACAAGGACTGGCGATACCAGTACTAAGACATGACTGTACCAGCTTACAACTGGGTTACTGATCATCCACCGAGTCTTTGCTGCAGACGATTCGTAAACAAGTTTGACACACCTCCAGTCAACGATAAATTATACCTCTAGGTACGAAACGTTTGAAACGCATGTGCAAGGGCTCGTGCAATTCATTAATATAATTTGAAATACCAATTAAATCTTCATGTAAATACTCAATTGCGGTTCACAAGTAGAGTGAGCGAACGACAACTTCATAAATGCAATTCGTCTACAAGATTTGTGGGACATGGAATGTAATTTATCAAAACCCTGGAATAAAAGAACAATTGGCAAGCTGGTGCATATGAAGAAGGAAACATGTGAAGAAGCTTCAGGACATTTGAGAAATCTAAACCTATTGAAAATACATTTATGACTCACTGCTGCAAATCAGCAGCAGTTGTATAAGTGGGACTGTCCTTTCTCAGATTGAAGTCTTCAGGTATAATACTTTATGTATCTGGCTGCAGATGTACCTGTCGCTGCAAAATTCTCAAACTTCGCTCACAACTTTCGATAGCTTATTTTTGTACACTTACGGTTCAAAGTCCGCCCACGGTGTTGCCTGTGCTTTCGTCGTCAGGGCTGTTCAGTTTCACTACTGGCTTCTCGACCAGTGCACAATTTTAACAGCAGAGATTTTTGCCCTCTATCAGGTTGTTCACTACATCTGTAGGACCTTCCGAGTCTGGATGATCCAGATCCAGTCCACCACATCGTTCGACGGATACAGGACTGCATCCATTTGTTCCCGGATGGGAGAGCCCAAGTGATGTTTGTGTGGATTCCTGGCCATGTTGGTGTGCCATGTTGGTGTGCTAGGGAATGACGCTGCCGATGCTGCAGCCAAGGCCACAGTCCATCTCGCTCGGCCCGCCTCTTACTCTGTTCCCTCGCAAGATATTCGTACTTTCCTGCATTGGCTTTTCTCTTCCTGGCCGTCTCGCCGTGAAGAAGTAATGTTAGCTCGGTTGCGAATAGGGCACTGCCGCTTCACTCACCGCCGCTTAGTGAGTGGCAACCCTGCACCCGGCTGTCATTTCTGTAGCCAGCCATTAACAGCCAGACGGTTCCTGATCCTCTGCCCCTATTTTGACCACTTACATCTCAGGGTCGGGCTGCGGCCCACTTTGCCCGTGCATTTTAGCGCATGACACTCGAGCTGTGGCTCTCGTTTTAAGATTTTTAAAAAGCAGTAATATGACGAAAGAGATCTGGTTTTCACCTGGTGACTCCGGTGTCCTGTCGATGTCTTTCAGATACTCTTCTGTAACGTCTTCAAGTTTTAGATTTTTTCTTCCTTCCTGTATTGGACATTGCACCGCTTTTTCACACTCTCGGACCCAGCATTCTATGGTCCTCTACTGGGCGCTTATGACTTTGTGTTTTGCGCCCTAAACGCCCCAAAAATATACTTATCACATTTATTAAATTCATCGGAGAGTTTGCCCTCTAGAACAAGAGCCATTTTTTGTAACTGACGCGAAATAATACCAGTGTCAGCGCTCCAATTACCTGGTTTGGCATAGCACGGCTGTCTCCGCGTGTCCGGCCGCAGCACGTATTCTCCACCGTTGTTGGGTGACAGTGGTAATACCTTGGAAACGGCCTGCATCATCGCTCTCAGGCAGCAATGTTGCGGAGCCATAGCGCAAAACAGCCGCCCGTTGCATCCACACTGCTTTATTCTTAAAGGAAACTCGATTTCTGACATACTGCCGTGAAACATGGCCCATGTAAACGTCCTTTGAATACCACACGCTGCCCAGGGATCATCCTGATAAAACGTATCACGACAGCACGACAGTCACACGTCCGCAACTTCGTGCTCATTCGCAGAAATCGGCAAATGTTACAAGAAACTCGATGTAAGTGGGATTCAACGGCAAGTATAAAATGAACAACGACGCTACGAAAGTGTTTTATGCGCACAAGAGAAATACACGCATTAGAGAAAGTTCATCACGTCGGTTCCGATAGTTCCGGAACCTGTACAGAAATTGGAACAGATCAACCTAAACATCTTTTCCGCCCTTTATATTGCTCATGAAAACCACGCACTGCATGTCGTACCACCATACAGCGAGACCTTCAGATATGGTCGTCCAGATTGCTGTACACACCGGTACCTCTAACACCCAGTTGCACGACCTCTTGCATTGATGGATGCTTGTATTCATCGTGGCCTACTAGCCACTAGTTCACAAAGGCACTGTTGGTCCAGATGGTTCTCAACGGTGATTCGGCGTAGATCCCTCAGTGGGTCACGTGGTCCATAAAAAGCCCTTTTCAATGTATCCCTGGCATGTTCGATAGGGTTCGTGTCTGGAGAACATGGTGGCTACTCCAGATGTTATCCTAAAGGAAGCCATTCACAAGATGGGAACGATGGGGGCGCGAAAAGTCTTCCATGCTGCCGATGTGGTTGCACTATCGGTCGGAGGATGGCGATCACTTATCGTACAGCCGTTACGGCGAATTCCTTTACCACCAGCGGCGTACTTCTGCCCCACATAATGCCACCTCAAAACAGCAGGGAACCTCCACCTTGCTGCACTCCCTGGACAGTGTGTCTAAGGCGTTCATCCTGAGCGGGTTGCCTCCAAACATGTCTCCAACGATTGTCTGGTTAATGGCAATTACGACACTCATTGGTGAAGAGAACGTGATGCCAATCCTGAGCGGTCCATTCGGCATCATCATGTTGGGCCCATCTGCATCGCGCTGCGAATTCCTGTGGCTGCACGAAAAGCATTATTCAACGTAGTGGCGTTGCTGTCACGGTTCCTTCGTAGGTAGCGGTCATTCACTGCAGTAATAGCTCTTGGGGTGCGTGAGCGAGGCATGCCATCGGCAGTTCCTGTCTCTTGCCTCCTCTTCTTCTTTCCTTCTTGTGCATGCCTCAAGGCCGACCCACGCGTTCGCACACGTAGCCGGTGACAGGGTAATGCGTAATTCCCCGCCCTGGGTAGACAAGCAAGGCACACACGTACCCCCTGGTAAAGGCCAGGCCCGGGGAGGGGTGATGGCTTGAGCTGACACCTTACGATCATGGCGATTGGTCCTTCCATCCGTTTCTTGGGAGGTGTGACCTGAGATGTGAACATTCACCTAAGGCGGGAGTGCCCTCTGAGAGGGTCCCCACAAGGAAGGAGCGCGCCATCAGAGACGCTGGCAATCATGAGGAATTCCTCCGCAATGTATTTCTCTTCTTCTCTCTAGACTTTTGCCCAAAAACGGAAACTTGACCAACCACCAGTGACAAAAGTACTACCGCCTGCCCCAAAGTTCCTCGTAGTTTATCGATCTGAGGACGGAAAGGATTTTTCATCTGTCAACCCTTTCGTTATTCAGAAGGGCGTAATTGCCATAGCCGGATCTGTCATGTACCAGGATGCATAATGGTACCTTGTTGTTAGAAACTGAGAGCGAATTTCAGGCACAAAAATTGCTTCGGGCCACACTCCTGTACACGTTCCCTGCCCAGGTGGAGGCTCACCGCACTTTGAAATCGTCGCGTGGTGTGGTATAGACTAGGTCACACGACGGATTGAATGACGAGGAGATTCAGTCTTTCCTCGCTGAGCAGGGCGTGACGGCTGTCGATAGGGTCATGAAAAAGGTCAACAAGGACCTAGTACCGACCCAGACACTTTTCTTGACCTTTTATAGTGTTCAGCTGCCGTCTCGCATCAAAGCGGGCTATGAGGCTATTTCTGTTTGCCCCTATGTCCCGACACCCAAGCGCTGCTACCAGTGTCAGCGTTTTAATCACACTCGCCAGTCTTGTTCTAATGCGCTTAAATGCGTCACTTGTGGCAGGGACACGCATGAGGGTGACGGTCCACCTCCGTCTCCTCGTTGCGTGAACTGTCAGGGTTACCATGCAGCGTCTTCCCGCGACTGTCCCATCTAAAATGATGAACGCTATACAGGAAATTCGGGTCAAAGAGAAAGGGTCCACCTCGGCTGCTCGCAAGCTCTTTGCTAGTAGGAAGCCCACGCTGCTCCCAGCGGGTAATACAATACTGTCCTCGCCTCTCCTCGGACTACCAGGGAGGTGTCGACACAGACATGCGATCTGACCTTTAGCACTACTGTCGTCCGTACAGCCAGTGCTAAGATCTCCTTCTCCGCCACGGCACGTTTCTTCTCATGCGCCACCCAGCGGTTGCCGCCCCAGGCCGTCATCCGTTTCGCCAGGCTGCAGCGCTGATAGCCGAACATCTGGCGATTCACCGGCGGAGGAAGCTCCCCCTCCCGGCCATCTTAACAAGATGGCCGACGAGCCTATTGAACCAATGGACGAAGACTCCGCCTTTTGATAGCGGCGGCAGTGCTCGCTCGAAGCCTGGCCCTCAGCGGCCTTCGAGGTGACCCCTTCTTGCCTCTTTTTTTCTTTTTCTTCTCACGATGGCACTTCTTCATTGGAATATTCGCGGCATTCACTCCAACCGAGAGGACTTAACGTTCCTGCTACGCTTGCACTGTCCGCTCGTCGTAGCTCTCCAGGAAACTAAGCTATGCACATGCGATCAAATTTCCTTGGTACACTGTCTCTGTGTGTTTGGACCTACCCCCTGTGGCTGGTATTCCGGCTCATGGAGGGGTTATGTTGATGGTCCGGGATACATTTACTACGATCCCATCACATTGCACACCGACCTGGAGGCATTTGCCGTCCCAATTACTCTCCCCTCTTTTCCATTTCCGAGAGTCTCCCTGTTAGCAGACCTTTTCAACCACCTCAATCTTGTCTGCCTCAATACTGGCACCCCCTACTTGTCTTTCGGGCACAACTCACACCTATTCCCAGTTAGACCTCTCTATATGTACTACCCAGCTTGCTTGCCGGTTTGAGTGGTACCCACTTTCTGATACGTACTGGAGCGACCACTTTCCGTGTGTTATCCATCTCCTGCATCATACCCCCTCTCCGTGATCAACTACTTGGAACGTCTCCAAAGCAGACTGGGGCTCTTCTTTTTCAGGGCGACCTTTCAGGATCGAACCTTTGCAAGCTGCGATAGTCAGGTCGCACACCTCATGGAAGCCATTCTCACTGCTGCTGAATATTCCATCCCTCACACTAACTCTTCTCCATGTCGCGTACCGGTCCCCTGGTGGACCGCAGCAAGTAGAGATGCTTTACATGCTCGTCGACGTGCTTTACGCATCCTTAACCGCCACCCTACGATGGCGAATTGTATCAATTATAAACGATTGCGTGCGCAGTGTCGTTGTGTTATTAAAGAAAGGAAGAACGTAAGCTGGGCTGCTTTCACAAGCACCTTCAACAGTTTTACTCCTTCTGTTGTCTGACGTAGCCTGCTCCGACTACATGGCACTAAGGTCCACTCACCAGTTTCTGGCTTGACGGTCGCGAATGACGTCCTTGTGGCCCCTGACGATGTCTCCAATGCCTTCAGCCGCTTTTTCGCAGAGGTTTCGAGCTCTGCTCATTACCACCCAGCCTTCCTCCACCGAAAACAGGCAGAGGAGGCTAGGCCACCTGACTTCCGCCTAACTTCCGCTCCTCGAATCGTGAAAGTTATGATGCCCCATTCACCATGCGGGAACTCGAAAATGCACTTGCCCGGTCACGGTCCTCCGCTCTAGGGCCTGATTCTATTTATACTCAGATGCTGAAGAACCTTTCTCCTGCGGGTAATGGTTTTCTTATTCGTACTTATAATCGCATCAGGATTGAGGTTCATGTTCCCACATGCTGGCGCGAGTCTATTGTTGTCTCGATTCCTAAGCTGGGGAAGGACAAGCAATTGCCTTCCAGTCATCAACCCATCTCCCTTACCAGCTGTGTTTGTAAGGTGATGGAGCGAATGGTTAACTCTCGTTTGGTTTGGCTGCTCGAATCTCGACGCCTACTTACGAATGTACAATGTGGATTTCGTAGGCGCCGCTCTGCTGTTGACCATCTGGTTACCTTGTCGACCTTCATTATGAATAACTTCTAACGGAAGCGCCCGACTGCGGCTGCCTTCTTTGATTTGGAGAAGGCTTACGACACATGCATATATGGGGCCTTCGCGGTCGCCTCCCTCTTTTTATTCGTCCCTTTTTAATGGATCGACAGTTCAGGGTACGTGTGGGTTCTGTCTTGTCCAACGCCTTTCGCCAGGAGTATGGGGTGCCACAGGGCTCAGTTTTGAGCGTCGCTCTCTTCGACATAGCGATCAGTCCAATAATGGATTGCCTCTCATCTAATGTATCAGGCTCCCTTTTCGTGGACGATTTTACCATCTATTGCAGCGCGCAGCGTACATGTTTCCTGAAGCACTGTCTTCAGCGTTGTCTTGACCATCTTTACTCCTGGAGTGTCGCCAATGGCTTCCGTTTTTATGCCGAGAAGACGGTCTCTATTAACTTTTGGCGCTACAACGAGTTTCTCCCACCGTCCTTACGACTCGGTCCCGTTGCTCTTCCATTCGTGGAGACAACTAAATTTTTAGGTCTTACATTTGACAGGAAACTTAGCTGGTCTCCACATGTGTCATATTTGTTTGCCCGTTGTACCCGTTCTCTAAATGTCCTCCGTGTTCTCAGTGGTATGTCGTGGGGAGCAGATCACACTGTCCTACTTCGCCTATATTGGTCGATCGTCCGCTCAAAGCTGGATTATGGGAGCTTTGTATACTCCTTTGCACGGCCGTCCATCTTACGCCGCCTCAACTCTATACAGCATCGGGGTTTACGTCTTGCGATCGGAGCGTTCTATACTAGTCCCGTCGGGGGTCTTCATACTGAAGCCGCTGAATTGCCACTAACCTACCAGCGTGATATATTGCTTTGTCGGTATGCCTGTCAGCTATTATCAATGCCCGACCACCCATCTTATCGTTCCTTTTTTGACGACTCTCTCGATCGTCAATAGGGCTTGTATGTATCTTCCCTGCTACCCCCTGGAGTTCGCTTTCGTCGCCTCCTTCAGCACCTTGATTTTTCACTCCCTGCAACCTTTAGAGTGGGCGAGAGCCAAACGCCACCGTGGCTCCAGGCTCAGGTTCGCGTTCACCTTGACCTCAGCTTGATCCCAAAGGAGGTTACCCCAGCTTCGGTATACCACTCCCGTTTTGTCGAACTTCGATCGAAGTTCATTAATATGACCTTCATTTATACAGATGGCTCTAAGACCAATGATGGGGTCAGGTGTTCTTTTATTGTCGGGGCACAAAGTTTCAAATACCGGCTCCATGGCCATTGTTTGGTCCTCACAGCTGAGCTCTTTGCCCTCTACCAGGCTGTTCTTTACATCTGCCGCCACCGACATTCTGCTTATGTCATCTGCTCCGATTCCCTGAGCGCCATCCAGAGCCTCGGTGATCCAACGCTCTCTTCAGCAGCTAGCGGACGACGGTTCTATGATTACCTTTATGTGGGTTCCTGATCATGTCGGTATCCCTGGGAACGAACCTGCAGATGCTGCAGCCAAGGCTGCGGTCCTCCGGCCTCGGACAGCTTCTTGTTGTGTCCCTTCATCTAATTCTAGCAGGGTCATTTGTCAGCGCATTTTATCGCTGTGGCATGCCGATTGGCTACACTTACGGACAACAAGCTTCGGTCCTTGAAACCTCTTCCCACGGCTTGGACGACCTCTTCACGCCCTTCTCGGCGGGAGGAGGTCGTTTTGGCACGGTTACGAATTTGACGCTGCTGGTTCAGTCATCGCCATCTGCTGACGGCTGCGACGACGCTGTTCTGCCCATCTGGGCAATTGCTGACGTTACGCCACATTTTAACGTCCTTTACGAATTTTAATACACTGCGCATTGATCTTGGCCTGCCATGTACTCTGGGTGCCACTTTAGCGGATGACCCAGGAGCAGTTGCTCGCGTTCTTCATTTTATCCACTTGACAAACCTGTCTAAGGACGTTTAATTATGCTGTCTTTTTAATCCTACGCCAGTTAATGTCTTTTATAGTGTTGTCCCTTTTAGTTGCTGTTTTAACCTTGTGCCTCACAGTGCATTCCTAACTTAGTCTGGGCATTTATAAGCATTGTAGTTGTGCGCCCTAAAACCACATAAAAAAAGCTGGGGACATGTTGTTCAATAAGGTCGCCAGGGGGGAGTAAAGCCTCCAGGTGACCTTAGTACATTGCCATTTGGGTGTGCACGCGCATGCGGTAAGTCAGGAAGTGGTTAGCACACATGAAACAGTCACTCGAGTATGTACCAGAGAGAGCAGACCACTTCAGATGACTGGTAAGCTGGGCAGTGCAGAATGATAGGTCCAAATGCGAATTGGTGTGTGATGAATCTGAAAAGCATGTGGCTGATCCTGTGTTAAGTCAGAGGAGGTTATATTGATTGAGGAGGTCAGCCAAGAGGGCTCGTCTTTGACAGGTTCTGGGAGATCCGCATAGAGGATGGTGTGTATTAAAGGCACTAACCAGCAAAAACGGATGAGTTAGCTGCTCAATAAGCTGGAGTAAGTCTGCCCTGATATTTTATGACAGAGGGATGTAAACGGTATAAAGGCAGAAGGTCAAGTGAGGAAGGAAAAGGAGAAATGCAACAGCTTGAAGGTGGGTAACCAGGGAGGTAGATTGCCTAGGAACATCATCCTATATGAGCAGCAAGACCCCCCATGGGATGAATGTCGACGTCAGGAGGGGGGTCGAAACAGACTGGGGAGCAATGCAAGAGCTCAAAGCAGTCGTGAGGATGCAATTTTGTTTCCTGAAGGCGGAGAAAAAGTGGACACTGATTCTAGGAGCAGCCATAAATCTTAGAGAAATTGAAGCCTTCGAGCGTTCTGTTGGAGGAGAGTCAGGACAAGGAAAAGTCAAGGGCGTCACCTTGTCGGGTGCGAAGTGCCCGACTTTGATGACTTGCAGCTGCAAGGCACAGAGGCAGGAGGATCCTCCTCCCTGAGATCTACAGATGTGTCGGCAGTTTCCTGTTGTCAGCCTGTGGAGGCGAGGGTGGGGAAGCCATTGGTGTTGCACTCTGGTGGCAGGGAGATCACCCAGGCCACGGTATCACATAGTGACACACTCTAAGAGGTTATTCAATCTGGAAAAGGAAAAAGACGTTTTGCCTCTGACTTCTTTGGGCTTTTATGGTTGTAATAAATTTTGGGAAGCAGTACTGACATCAGCATTATGATACTGTCTGTATAGTTAAGTGGGTATCATAGTTCTACGTGTCCTAAAGTCTAAACTACAACAAAATTGAAAATACTCCTGAATCTTTCATTTACATACTTTCCACATGCAAATCCAGATCCAGGCATATTTCAAAAGAAGAATTCGACAAGGTGGAAGCAGCAACAAAAACTACAGGTTATGTATTAATTTAGTGCTGCTTCCACTCATCTCCTGTATCATTTTGACGTTTGGATATTTATTATTGTAGAGAAGGTGGTAGAGTTACATGTGGTGGAGGACAGTAGGGATAGATTTGTGTGTGTGTGGAACTATGTTTAAGAGTTGACAAGTGACTTTCAGGTGAATGTAATATGACTGCCAAACATAATTTGTTTGGAAAATTTGTACTATGGACACACAGAACAAATGGATGTTGCCACATGGAGTTGATAAACCATAGACTATAATCTGGTGTGGATAAAAAGGACCAAATTCTCAGACAGCACTGTTGACAATCAGATGAGTACCAGTTTATTTGTTTAGTGTTTTGTGACAGTGACAAAACATCTGTGTGGAAGTTTTTCTATTATCAATTTACCATGGTTGATAATGAGAATGTAAAAACGAGTGAGCAAAAACTTTTAGGGAGTGAACAAATAGAAAGTACTGCAAACCTAGGCTATAGTATCAATGAACAATCTTCAAAGGTAAGCACTACCAGTAATCCAGAAGTAGGTCAAGGTTTCAGTTAGAGGGCTTGCAGTGAAACTGTTATTACTATTACCCCAGTTGCACAGGGAAAAGTGGAGATAACTTGTTAATTTTATTGGTTCAGCATAGGAAATTAAGCAAAAGTGCAGGTGGGACAAATAAGGAAGGATATTGGTCGGCAAAGTCAGCAGTTAACTGGGGTGAAAAATTATATTGGTCAGCCGAGTCAGCAATTAACTCAGGTGAAAAATTATATTACTCAGCAAATTTCAGAATTGAGAGCAACAGTTACCAAAAATACTGAGCAAATCAGAGAAGTTCAAGAGGGACTGGCAGCGGTAAAAATTACTGGCAAGACAGGACAGAGTGAACACAATACTCTTGTGGGAGCAGTACAAGAAAGAGTAGAAACTTTTGAAACTAATTTGACACAAGAGTTGTCCGAAAACAGAGAGGTTCATAAAATTACAGAAATATGTGGATGAAGAAAACTCTAAACTTAGGGTAGAAATTGTTCAAACTAGAAGATTTGTGGAAGAAAAAGAAGAGTTTTACAAAAGTAATTCTGAATCAGAAATTCCTGAAACTGACAGTAAAGTGATTAATGTAGAATTGAAATGTAATGAGAACACAGCTTTGTGTAAAAACAATGTAGATTTAAGTCAGAAATTTGTAGAAGTTCAAGAGGGTGTGGCATACCTTTGAAATGCTTTCCAGGAGATGGGAAATTGCATCCCACAGACTTTTTGCAGCACTGCAAGTATAATTTTAGTAATGTCATGACAGCTTCTGTAAAAATTAAATTTGTTAAGTAATTTTTGGACAGAAAAGCAATTTTGTGGGACAATCTTAGCATGTCTTTCAATGACTGAAAGGAAGTATCTAAATAAGTTTTGGTCAAAATCTGAAAAAGCTAGGATGAAGAGTGATTTTTTAAATAGATGAATTTTATAGGGAAAGTGATGGCACCATGAATTGCTTTTGTGAGAAACAGTTAAGGAGCTTCTTTCATTTAGACGAGCTGTTCAATAAATTAACACAAATCAATGCCTTGTAAAGAAAGTAGCTGAAGAGAGTACAGTGGGAAGTGATATGCGGACCAGACGAATCTGTAGATCGGTTTTTGAGATATGTAGACAAGTTACATAGAGAATCTGAAAGAACTGAGAGACATGTTGGCAACAAGGCAGCTAGGATGAGGAGGTATTCAGGCAGTTATACTTTACATATATGCAATCTGATGAACTGTTGGATTTGAGCAGAGAGGAGCCTCCTGTAGCTGTAGATGTAGGGAAAATGCAGCAGTCCTCAGCAGTTAGGCAGCCTAGGTTAGTTGCGAAGTCTAACAGAAAGAAAAATGTTCTGCTGCTAGGCAGTTTGCATGGTAGAGGTGTGGCCAGGCAGTTGCAGGAAGTGTTGGAGTGAGTGCCACGTCACCAGCATTGTGAAGTCTTGTGCAGGGTTGGCTCAGGTGACTGACAGAATAGGGGAGTTATGCAGGAATTTTACAGAGGAGGATCAGGTAGTGATAGTGGGTGAAGCAGGGAACAGTCGTGACAGGGATGGGGGATATGATGTAAATGGTGACCGGGTAAAGATAGCTAATCAAACTGGTGACACCAATGTGCATTTCATTCAACTGTTTCAGCATCATGATTGAATATTACATTACTGTGCTGTATATGTTATCCTTGTATTTAGCCATTTTGTAATTTTTCCTTTCAGAATGGTCAGTTTCCTGAATGATTGAAGTACTTAGTAGTAAAGCTACTCTATAAAAATTAGAAAGGGGTAATGTAGATAATTTTAGATCTATTTCTATACCATCAGTGTGTGCTGAAGTTATTGAAAAGGCTGCATATATAAGGATAATTGATCATTTTATATCACACAATTTGCTATCAAATGTACAGTTCAGCTATGGAAGTCGCTTAACAACTGAAAATGCTATATTCTCTTCTCTCTGTTAGGTACTGGATGGGATAAACAAAAGTTTTTCAATGCTAGGCATATTTTTTGATTTAACTAAGATATTTCTCCAGAAGTTGGGCCATTAAGGAATATGGGGAGTAGCTCACAATTGGTTCACCTCTTACTTCAGCAACAGACAGCAAAAGGTCATTATTCACAATGTTAAGAATGGCTGTGATGTGGGGTCCTAGTGGGTCACAGTCAAGTAGGGGGTGCCCCCAGGGATCAGTGCTGGGGCCACTCCTGTTCCTTATTTATATAAATACATGCCCTGTAGTATTATGGGGTAACTCTACAATATTGCTGTTTGCTAATGACACTAGCTTGGTAGTAAAGCATGTTGTGTGCAACATTGGCTTGGTTTCAAATAGTGCAGTTCATGACCTAAGTTCATGGCTTGCAGAAACTTTTTATGTTTATCTGTTATTACTTTCATGTACTAATTTCATGTACTGACACATTTCATGATGTTGGAGATTTGCTCCTCAGTTTTGTCTGTGGAGAATTTATGAAAGAAGGTAGCCCATACTGCCTTTTTCATTTCCTCAAGGTCATTTTTATTTTGCCTTGTGGCTTATCCATAATAATACTGCAACCATCTCTTTCTTTGCCTGTAAGCCAACCACATCCACTAATGGCATTATCATCAGCTAATTTCTTTCCCTTCACATTCCTCAGTCTTGTACCTAATCTTTCCTGGACATATCCAGCACATTCCATTTTTTTCTATCTGTGTGTTAGCATAACTTTCTGGTACCCTTTTGAGTCTCCATCTCCTATGTAAGATGTATACATCACACCATATTTCTTCACTGTCCTGTGAAATATCTGCATAGCACATTCAGATTCCTTCCCTCCACTACAACTACTAAAATTAATCAAACATTTATGATTTTCAGTTCCACCAGCACGGCCATGACAGTACTTGATAATACATTCCACAATGACTTTCCCGATGTCCAAGGAGGTAGCTGTTACTACACCATTTAGGGAACTATGGCCTCATCATTGCCAGGATGCATCCAGGGCTGTAGACAAACAAGTACTGCTGTCATTCACATCTACACTTACCTGAACAGCATTTTTCATACTATCACTTGCTACTTCTTCTACAGCCTGTAGAAAAACTTTATTGTACTTGTCAAACCCTGTAGGGGTGGTAAGTCCATAAGAACACAGAACAAATGTGCACTTCTGTATTCTTTGCCTATATACGTCATGCATAAGCAAGTATAATATTTGTGTTATGCACACTCTGTTTAGTCAACCAAAAGTATAACCATATTCACTTAAATTACAAATATTACCAACAATTCTTAATCTTTATGCACAAGCTCTTCTAGCACATCAACTACCTTCACACCACTATTACCACATTCCTTATATTGCAAAACTTTATTAGTTCAGATAGAGCAGAGTGTTCAACAAGAACACTATCTGAATCAATAGTTGACATCTCTATATTACCAGCATTAATACTGTCAAGTCCATTGTCCAAATATTTCAGTTTTAGCTTTGAAGTACTTTGAGAAGTTGAAGCTGATTCAAGTGTTTAATCACTTTGTATTTCAGTATTAGCAGAGCAAATTTCTTTGGTGAACCAATTTCTTTGAAATTTACATTGTTCAACACCGAATTTCTTAATTCTTCCCACTGCTTTGAAGTAGAATAGGAAACTCATGCACACATATATTCACTGTAAACAAAATATTCACGCCAAAACACAGGTAACATTGACTAAACTGTCTGTATAAACAAAAGATAAGCAACTGTAAAGCTCTCATAGGTTAGCAAACTTCATGGACTAAAAAGTCATCAAAACGAAACAAATGAGAGCAAAAGTTTATTTTTAATGGAGCTGACTGTCTGCAATGAGGATGTCATGGTGTTTGCAGCCACTTCTAAATTCATCTAAGTTTGGTACTTTCTGTGGTCCATTTTCCTGGAAGTTAACTTTTCCTTGTTCAGAAAACTACAGAGAATTTTTCAAGACAAAAACTAAAAAATCAATTTTTTGACTGTTATTCTGATACAAATCCCCTTAGAGTGCATACAGCATGAAATATGACAATTTAAAGAGAATCCTGCATGACAGTATAGAAATGTAAGAATTTTATCACTTGATACAGAAAAATGACAGTTAGAAAAAGGGTTCAGAAAAAATTTTGTCAACTTACATGAAATTTTTGTGCATTTCTATAGTACAGTATTTTATTATTTTGTCTTGAAAGGTTGTTATATCAAATCTGAAGCTGTAAATGGATATCCAGGAATTGCCTGAGGATTGAAAGGAAAAATCCCTGTCCCTTAGAAACCAGGAGTCCAGTTAGTTGACGACATTGCTCCCAGCTTCACGTAATAGTGTGTTCCTACTCTAACTTTTCCAGCAGTTATGTCAGCAACATCACAAAGAATTCAAACAATTTGGCAACACCCCAGGTGGCTGAAGTTAGTGCTTACAGTTTCTCCAGAGGCAGAACAGTATTTCTCCATTTTATTTGGCAGCAACAAAATTCAGATGTGATTTAACTGTGTTGACCATTAGGAGGGTTTTTCCACAGCTGTCACAGCAGGTAGTCCCAAGTGATTGAGTTTTGTGCAGGAAACCCAAATAACCACACCTAGTGTAGTGCTCGAGTTGTCGAGTGGCTATATCTGCTACAGTACATAAGAACCCAACCATCCACCCTCCAAATACACACAGAATGCGTTATACAAAGTGATAGGTGGCTGGCACTAATGTTAATGCAGCCCTAAGACAATGGAGTAAGTTTTAAGTGCTAAAAATGTCCCACGAACACAGCTTTCATTTCTATAAAACTTGGAGAATGGTCGAGATTGATTATTTGAAGAAATTAACAGGTAGTGTGACCAGAAGTAACATTTCTGCAGAGGTACATTGAGTTCTACAAGAAGCATTTGCCAGATAAAGGGATAATGGCACATGAGTACTACAAAAGCTGGTGACCTGTGTGCACATAACATGGGTTATGGGGGAGGGTGGGGAGAAAACATTGTTCAAATAATAAAACTTTTCTGATGGCACAAAATAACAAATCTATGGCTACTGCTTCACTGCCATAACCACCAAGTAAAAATACTCGAGGAGAACCACTCTGCCTCCTGCCGCTGAACGTGGGGCTCCCTCAAAGAACAAGTCGATATGTTTCTCATTTGTGGAGAATGCCAGCGAAATTCAGTGAGAGCTAGAGCCTTGGACACTGAAAGATATCCTAAACATACTCACCCTACACATCATACATTTAAATGTGCGTATGATAAATTGAGAACAACTGAATCTTTAACGCACTATAAACATATCCGGCAAAGGAAAGTTACTAACGAGGAAATGGAAAGTGGCACTCTTGCCACTGCCGTTCGGTGTCCTTGTGTTAGTTTGTGTCAAATTTCAAGGGAATCTGGCATGAGCCAGAGTAGTATTGGTCATGTTCTGTATCACCAGAAATATCATTCTTACCATATCTGTCTCCACCAAGAATCAACTGCTACGGATTGTATGCATCACATTGGATTCTGCTGATGGGCTCAACCTTCATTCAGAGGGATGGCACATTTATTAATTTGACTTTATTTACTGATGAGGCTACATTCATTATCCATGGAAATGTAAATCTGCATAACATGTATTATTGGGCAGCTGCAAATTCATGTTGGGTGCGGCAAGTTGCACGCCAAAAAGTGTGTTTGGTGAATGCATGGTGTGGGATTCTGGAGGACAGGATTATACGCCCTTATTCTATCAAAGGTGATTTTAACGGTAGGAAGTAAACCACATTTCTGCAAGAAACGTTAGGTCAGTTATTGGAAGAAATCTCTCTATGAACAAGGAACAGAATGTGGTATCAACACGATGGGTGTCCAGCACATTTTTCGCTGACGGCTATAAATTGGTTGCAGAGACAACTCTCAAATCATTGGATTGGACACAGAGGAGATGTGTCATGGCTGGCTCATTTGCCCTACTTAATGTCTCTTGAGAATCCCCATAAGAAAAAATCCAGAGGCGTTATTTATAAACATGTTCCAACTACACCTGAAGATATGCAAGAGAGAATTGTCAGAGCATGTGCTTTGATGAGTGCTGATGTGATAAGGAATACAACTCAATCTATGATGGTAAGATAGCAGTGCTGCATTGACACCAATGTTCATCACTTCGAACACCTTCTGTAAATGGACGTTTGTGCCATATTTGTGACCTTCATTGACCTTCAAAGACCGTACTATTACACATTAGCGGATTTGTCTCTTACCAGAAAATAAGTACCAAACTACAGTAACCCATTTAAAAAAAAAGTTGACCTTCATATCTCTGACGCGACCCCAAAAACCAACATCATATTATGGCCCCCTTTGTCCCATGCAACTTTTGTCCCACAAACTTTTCAGCTCCTGTCATACTTTAAGAGTTATTCTTGGTGGCAATAGTTACTGACTCACCCTGTATATATAGGAAGTAATGTAGAAAAGGCAAATGTGTCCACTGACCACCACCCACTAACACTGAAACAATATACTGCAAGCTGCTGCAACACATTGTACTCTACACCACTGTACCAACAAAGCAAAGCCCACTCCTCTAGCACCATTTACAGTACTGTAGGATTCAAATAGTATGCAAACTAGGCAACGGGTTACAGTGCCCCCACAGAAATGGGACCATTCTGGTAGCTGTGGGGACTCAAATGTGTTTTTGAAATCTGTACATCTGGATGGTCAGAAAATCGTTAAGTGAGCCTTTGCCAAAGTAAGTGTTTGTTTCTAAAGTTTTAAAAAGTTGAATTTATCAGTAACTGGTAATTATATAGATGCTCTCATATGAATATTTCTCTTAAGTTGCTTCCTTAATGTGTTGCAGGTGACTGCTGAATCTTGCAGTTCTGATCTTTCTGAGTATTAACATTATCAGACATTAGAGTTCCACTGCTGGGTGAAGTTTCCCTCCAGACTTCTCCAGCCATTACAGTCACAGGCTACTAACATCCCTAAATTTGCCGCCCACCTCCTGAAGTCACCTCTCCACCTCCCATTGTCAGCCTCAGTACTTCCCTGTCTCACCTCTCTGTAGAGACTCCAGCAGAGGACTCCCTCAGCCCATGTGACACACACCTCCACTTAATTTCCATTTTTCTCCCACTCCAGTTCCCTCACTGAGTCGTTTACATATTTCCCTATCTCTCTTGGCAATTTCCCATACACATTTGTGATACTACTGAAGTGTCCCTCAGCCTTTTTAATGGCTTATGCACTGAAAATTTGTATATCTGCCACGAGACTAAATTCATATTATCAGAGATTATATAATAAGCAAACTGGAACCCACAAATTGTAATATATTTTGAGTCTGGCAGAATGAATATGGGATCACAGTAATGGTATAAGCACAAATTGTAAATATCTTAGAAAAGAGTCTGGACACCCCTAAGTTAGATGAAATTAACCACAAGACTTCCAGAGAGGTGGGCCCACCAGCATACCTACATAGAAGGAAATGGGTTGTATTGTGTTGTCAGGAAAGAAGCAATAACAGCAGAATGGGTCAATCAGTCGACCCCATGACACTAGTACACACTGTCATTAATTTGGAAGGAGTGGATGCTACTCAAGTCACATCCAATAACGTAAGTTTAGACCAGGTGCAAAAGTCGGAGAAATAGTATTGACATCAAAGATTTATACCAAATAATTAATAGGAGATGCCACAGACCCTCCATTGTACACAAAACAGGTCAGAAATGGTTAAAAAAATGGTTCAAATGGCTCTGAGCACTATGGGACTAACAGGTGAGGTCATCAGTCCCCTAGAAGTTAGAACTACTTAAATCTAACTAACCTAAGGACATCACACACATCCATGCCCGAGGCAGGATTCGAACCTGCGACAGTAGTGGTCTCGCGGTTCCAGACTGACGCGCCTAGAACCGCACGGCCACAGCGGCCGGCAAAACAGGTCAGAACACAGTTGCAGAAGCTGTGAGAAGACACTAAAAAATTTAAAGGAGCACCATATCCAAAATAATGGTGAAATTTTACAGAATCTCAAAATTTAGCACAGATTTCAGTCAGAGATGCTTTTAATATTTTCCACAATAAAACTGTCTGCAAATCTGGCAGAGAATCATGTAACTTAAAGTACACATTTGCGATGCTACTTCAGTGACCCTCAGCCTTTTTAAAGGTTAACAAATTAAAGCACCAGCCTTAAACAATATTATCACCGGAAGTTCTTAGAGATAGTCAGCTACTGTAAAATTCCTAAACTGAGAAGTGTTTAAGATCTCACGGTAGCCTCTGTTTAAGTACCTACTAAGTGACGTACTCAACTGGAATGAACTGCATCTCCCAACATGTAAGAAATATTTTGACGGCACTATTGTTTGTAAATACGAAAGGAGACGGAAACACAAAGCACTAAAGGCAGTCATAGTCGTAGCGTGTGGCTCGTAATATTGGTGAAGAACCTTAAGACGTCGTACAGTTCGTAAGTGCGAAATAATGAAGAAGACTGTGCTGAGGTATCCAGCACGTATCCATCAGTAGGTGACGGGCGAACATCTGCCTGCAATCCAAAATGACGTGGCGCGGGCTGATCTACACTTCTATTGGACAAAGTAAGAGCATACGGAATATCAGACCAGCTGTGTGGCTGGATTGAAGAGTTTTTAGCAAACAGAACACAGCATGTTGTTATCAACGGAGAGACGTCTACAGACGTTAAAGTAACCTCTGGCGTGCCACAGGGGAGTGTTATGGGACCATTGCTTTTCACAATATATATATAAATGACCTAGTAGATAGTGTCGGAAGTTCCATGCGGCTTTTCGCGGATGATGCTGTAGTATACAGAGAAGTTGCAGCATTAGAAAATTGTAGCGAAATGCAGGAAGATCTGCAGCGGACAGGCACTTGGTGCAGGGAGTGGCAACTGACCCTTAACATAGAAAAATGTAATGTATTGAGAATACATAGAAAGAAGGATCCTTTATTGTATGATTATATGATAGCGGAACAAACACTAGTAGCAGTTACTTCTGTAAAATATCTGGGAGTATGCGTGCGGAACGATTTGAAGTGGAATGATCATATAAAATTAATTGTTGGTAAGGCGGGTACCAGGTTGAGATTCATTGGGAGAGTCCTTAGAAAATGTAGCCCATCAACAAAGGAGGTGGCTTACAAAACACTCGTTCGACCTATACTTGAGTATTGCTCATCAGTGTGGGATCCGCACCAGATCGGGTTGACGGAGGAGATAGAGAAGATCCAAAGAAGAGCGGCGCGTTTCGTCACAGGGTTATTTGGTAACCGTGATAGCGTTACGGAGATGTTTCACAAACTCAAGTGGCAGACTCTGCAAGAGAGGCGCTCTGCATCGCGTTGTAGCTTGCTCGCCAGGTTTCGAGAGGGTGCGTTTCTGGATGAGGTATCGAATATATTGCTTCCCCCAACTTATACCTCCCGAAGAGATCACGAATGTAAAATTAGAGAGATTAGAGCGCGCACAGAGGCTTTCAGACAGTCGTTCTTCCCGCGAACCATACGCGACTGGAACAGGAAAGGGAGGTAATGACAGTGGCACGTAAAGTGCCCTCCGCCACCCACCGTTGGGTGGCTTGCGGAGTATAAATGTAGATGTAGATGTAGATGTAACAGCAGCTGGTTACACGAGACCAAACCACCTGCTGGAGCGTCCAGCAGGTCAGTTGTGAATACGGCGTGTGCTGTGAAGCTGACCGAGGCTTACGGCAAGAGGCGGCTGTGGCAGCGGTGTTGGAGCGGCCATTGCCTGCCGCCATCCGGCACGCTGCTGCACCTCACGGCAGCTGCGGTGGTTAAATAAAGACCCAACTGAGTGCCTCTCCTGTTGCTTTCCCTCCACTACACACTACAGCGACGTGTGTTTGGCAACCATATAGACTCCATGAGTGCGTTAGGCACGGCTCCGACATCCGCTGGAGTTCCGTCAAGTACTGCTCCATAACAATCAGAGAGCTTCCCATGTCTCTGAACTTAGAACGACAAGATTTTGATTTTCATGTCTCCTTTAAACCTGCGTTAAGAGAATTTTGTGAATTTTGAAACTGAAGGTTGCTAGTGAGCAATCGTTTAACCTGTAATGTCATTGTGGGGAGCCAGAAGGGTGGGTTCTTTGAAGTTTAATGACAGAGGGGTATTGACTACACACAGGCCTCTGGTACGCTGTAACAACGCTGGGACTTCTCGTAGGCGATTGAGGGTGAGTGTGTCGGTTGAGTTTACAATTTTTCCTGCACATGGCGCCACACAGCGTCGGTTAGCAGGGCTATCCTGGGTTGTCGTATTGCTTATGTCAACATCATATTTGCTTGTGTCTTCTGTGAATAGTGAATATGTAGTACAGTCGAAACTCCGTACAACGATTACCGATACACTGACGAACCCGGGTGCAGCGATAATTGTGTAGAGTCCCGGCTGCTTCCCTATATGTACTATTCTGTATACAGCTCATTATAAGGACGGGGTAATTTTAGCAATACCCTGTAATAACGAAGACAAACTTTCGTGGATGTATCTGTTTTCAGCTTCTAAGAACTTACCGTAAGGGTACGTATAGTTTCTAAAACCTAAGGACGTTCAGCGTTATATTTTCGGAAGCTTCGCTTCTTACAGCGGTAAGCAAGTACCGAAATCCTTATAGCCGCGGGAGACGCCTGCTTAGCGTCAATTACAGAGTCATAGACCTCCTGCGTTTGAACCATTGTTATATGCTTGAATATGTACATTGTCGAACTTGAGTTGCATTCTTCAATGTTGTGTGGGGCTCAAACGAAGTTTATTTCCGTGACTTAAGCGATTTTTGAATGTTTTTATCTTGTTGCAAATACGGCATGGCCTTGACTAATAATATTTGGACAATGGCTGCAATTCGGAAACAGATAAGGTTAGAGATTGAAAAGGAGATTTTCAAAGAGATCGATAACGGAATGAAACAGCTAGATGTCGCGATGAACTATAGACTTGCTCAATCAACGTTATCTGCATTCCTCGATAGTCAAAAAGAAATTGAAGGAAGTTCTCTATGTGGCAAGTTTAACATTTCAAGAAAAAGAATGAAAGCGAATCGGTGGACGATGTGGACAGTGCTTCACTGCTATTTAATAATGAATTGCGACCACAAAAGCAATTAATGGCTCATTGAAACGTCAAAAAGGCTTAGATTCCGATGATTTGCTTGGCGATTCCAATTTTAAGGCTATTTACGGATGATTGCAGAGATTTTGAGAAAGACATTAGATCATTTTTAAAGTGATTTCAGGAGAAGAAAAATTAGCTGCTTTATCTGATGCAGAATGTTGGCACGTGTAAACTGGTGGAATAATACAGTCCCAAAAAGAAATACAGTGCATATGAGAGCGGGCTGTTTCACCAGCTGATGCCAGAGAAATCGATGGCCTTCAAACTGCTTCCCTCTTTTACACTTTTCTCTTTTAAAGTAGTCCTCAGGGTCCTCCTCTGGAAACAACGAGTCGCTGAGACGGAAGTTGACACCTCTCGCGATCGGACGATCAATAAATACCTGGTGCTTAAAAAAATATTAGAAACCTAGCACGTAGGACTACATATGTTTTATCTTAATTTCCTTTAATTTTAAAATTGATTTGGGACCTTCATCTGTAATGTTACGCGTGTGCATGAAGACTACATACAGGACAGTACTATACTAGAGTAATTTTATGTATTTCCCTTATTATAAATGTCATTTATTTTATTGCATTCAATTACAAGGCATATTGAAAAGCATGGAAGACGTCTGCTAACTTTAGTGGGTGACTGCTTTTGCTTGATAACGAGATAAAAGGAGAAATAAGTATGCTGCATTTCTGGTTGATAATTGTAGTGCACGTAACAAAGTGCCAGCGTTGAAAAATGTAGAATCATGCTACTTATCCCCGAAATGTACTCCGATCCTTCAGTCACTAGACAAGGGAATAATTAAGAGCTTCATGACGAAATACCGTTCACCTCTAGTTCAAGACGTGATTTCAGATATTGAAAGAAAGGTGGACAATCCCTAGTGTAGATTAGATTAGATTACATTAATACTAGTTCCATGGATCATGAATACGATATTTCGTAATGATGTGGAACGAGTCAAATTTTCCAATACATGACATAATTAAGTTAATTTAACAACATACTTAAGTTAATATAACAACTTTTTAATTTTTTGTGTTTTTTATTTTTATTTTTTTTTTAATATTTTTATTTTTTTAATTTATATCTAAAAATTCCTCTATGGAGTAGGAGTTGTCATTCAGAAATTCTTTTAATTTCTTCTTAAATGCGAAGCAGGCTTGTGACATGATTCTAGAATCTGTCATGTAAGAGTTACAGGGTAATTTTACCTGCTGAATATACTGATGATGACAGTGACGTAATAAATGAGAATCCTTTTCGTCTGATGTAACTAATAGGTCAATTGGAAAATGTTCAGCAAGTAGGATATTCAGTCGCCAGTGTTTCAGCTGAACAATTGATTCCGGGAGAGGAGATAAAGACAATACTTACAACAAAATCTTTAAGGAAAACGGAGCAAAGAAAAATAAGCGAATTTTTCTGTACACGAGCGTAAGGTACTCTAATAAGTGGAGTGAACAAATTGTGTTTTGTTGTTTGTTTTTAATGTTATTTCTCATCGAAAAATTGCTACAGTTACTGCATATGGCGCCTTTTAAGTTGCAGTAGTGTAGTAGTCATTATTAAGGAAACCTTATCATAAAAATGACACTCCTCTAACAATATCATTTTCTTGGTGCCATGAATATTGTTCTATAAAAGTTTCACCCTATGCGATATACTGGTGTAGGGAAGCAGCCTACTCACACTGTAGTAAATTCACATCAGTTTCCATTGTGTGCCAGCCAGTCTGCTGTAACTAGCTCTGACGTCATAAATGTTGCGCAATACCTTAAAAATCAAGCAAATGACCTAAAACTTTTCTAGCATGTCAGGAATAATACTAAATTAATGTGTGTTAAATATCAGTTCGATAACTTCAGCCATTTTCGAAATTTGGACGTTTTTCTGAAAAAATCATTGGCGCAACAGAAAAGAGCTAGAGACTTCAAAATTTATATTTAGATTCATCTTTCATAATGATTTAATAAAAACAGTACTTTGGATTTCACAGATTAAGACTTTAGTGGAAATTCATGATTTTCTGGTTTTCGTCTCAAAACTGAAGGAAGCAAGATAGATTAAGTAGGCTAATAAATAAGGCTAGGATGTTTAGATTTAAATAGGTTGGAGGTCCGCTATGACTGTGAAGATGTGAAAAGTTTCTTTTGAATACCTATAAAATTATAGCGATAGCGGATCTCAAAAGGGCCAGTTTAGAGCTCATTTACTGTGTGCAGTGTAATTTAATTAATTCTCTCGCCCAAAATATTTAACTTAGCCACGTCAAAATTTTATTATCAATACTTACCTGCGTGCTGAATGCACGTTTAAATTAAGAGCTTCATCGGCCATCAGCAAAAGAAGCTATAAATTATTATGTAACTTGAAGTGGTGCGTTACTAGCCCAGCGGCTAGTCGGGAGAGCCGATTTGATCAGGCGTTCCCTTAGCCGTCCGCACCGCGGCTATATATATGAGCGCTGCGCGAGGAAGGAAGGCCCCAGTTCTCTCCAAACGCTGAATAGCACGTCAGCTGTGTCGGGAGTCGCGTCGCTTCGGTATCACTGCTACAAACAGCCTCGGGTGCCATATTAAGTTACTAGAGATACGCGGAACCATGAAATCATTTCAAGTGAAGGGTTAATTCTGGGATGATTTTCATTATCTAGCTTCAGTTTGCATATTGTCGTATTTTCACGTGCCTTCGCGGGACAGACATTCTACCAATTATTTAGTGTGGCGTTTGATGAAATATTCTCATCAAATTTTGGCGAGCATTCTTTTTAACATTTAATTCGGACATTTATAGTTGCATCAGCGCATTAGACTCTGAACTGCTCTGTTAGTTAGGTTGTAGGGATACTTGTGTTTTTTATCAGTGAATTTCAGAATATACAAAAACTATTTTGGAAAATCGTTTTTGATTAGAAATCCTGGACAATCTCCTAATTCCTCAGAGCTATAAGCTGCAGCTAAAATGGTATTCTCAGATGAAGTGGGCACTAGGAACTCTAATTACAGGCTTCACGTTTTCTTAAATCACTTTCTGGGTGCTAAAAAGTAAATAGAGAGCCAGTGTTGAGAACGGCGAAAGACAGCATTAACAACATTCTAAAAGCCTGAAACTGATTCAACATTCAGACATTTATACAGCAAAATTTTATTTTCACAAGTTAACCGCCGCCCCACACTGGACTTACCATGTTTGAAGTCTTCCCTAAAACTGCAGTCACCTTTTAACGTAGGTATGTAATAGAGAAAGCATATATTTGAAAATACTGTCGTAGTGTTTCCATTTGTACTACAGTGATGTAGTGTTGATACTATTGAATATTTGTGATGTATAAATGTCTAACATACATTCATTATTCGTTACAGATGCCTTACTGCTGTGATCGTTCTGTAAGGAAGAAAACGGAACAACGAATGTAATAAGTTACCACGTATTTATGGTTGATAATGATCTAATAAACAGGCAGTTACGAGAGATTTTTCTACAAAACTTCACGACAGATACGTTAACTAATTCATTAGTAAATTGTTGTTAACATTTTACCGGGTCAGACAATAATCGTGGCTCGAAAAGAAACAATCTGAGAACAGGTATCACTCCCAGCTAAATTATCCTCTCCACAAAAAGCGGTAGTAGCAATATCTGGTGCGTTTCAGACATAAGACAAGTGCGTGCCCTAAGCATGAAAGCTGCATAGTGAAAAGAATTATCAAAACTAGTTAATTATCGGTCCCTTCAGGTATCAATACAGATACGGGCAAAACAGCAGTTTCAGTATAGAAAATTTCGTTTACGTAACCATCACCACTTCACATTGACGGGGAAAACAATGAGAAACTGCTACTCAACAACGATATAATTGCACTTGGCCGTTATCGAAAAAACGCGGTGATGTTAGAGTAAACAAATACAGTGTCTACAGAGCAAAATGCATCACATTGTCAGTGATGTCAGGTCGGTTGTGCATATACTATCAACCCCGATTACGTCCTCATTCACGATAAGATGACCGTAGCGTCCTCAACACAAAGTGCAACGATATTGTGGTCGACCAATACAGCTACCTGCTCACATTGTCAACATCCTAACTGCCATGCGCGAAATGCAACATAATAATTGTTGACTTATGCTCCTACCAGTATTAAAATAATTTAATACTACTGTCTCATAAAAGTAGATTTTAAATTTTCTCCAAATTATTCACTTTTAATAACAACTGATAACAAACAACTCTACCTAAGCCGTCCCAAGTCCCGTTGAAAAAAGGAGTGAGAAGAGTAACGCCTCGTTAAAAAACCTTGGTTCACCTGACCTGAGTGATAGTACCTTGTAAGGGTTCCTTGCCAGGATAACGGCGAACACATCAACAGCAGTTTAAGCGGAGCAGCAGATCATCGAAACAGTGGAAATGGCAGAAGAGGCAAGTTTTGTAAAGAAGATAAAGCATATCTAAAAGTCCAGACACGTCTGTGTGGCAAACACCGATACCCTGGCCAGCGTCTGTTCACCATGTGAGGTGCGGCTCAACACTGAGCCTCAGGAACTAACAGTTCCTGGTTCTGTCCAACCAGCATTAGCTGGAACCCGATTACAAGCACAATAATTCGTACAAGTAACCCGCAGGCTCGGAAGGCACGAATCTCCTCAACGCCCACCCCCCCTCCTCCACCTTTACCTAAACGGAAACCAACTCCCCTGGCGCAGAACCGCCAAGTACCTTGGCGTAACCTTGGACTCTCGTCTTACGTGGAAACCCCACATAGACGAGGTCCACAGGAAGGCCTGCGCCAGAATGTCCATCCTATACCCTATCCTGAACACAACCAGCTCCCTTCCCTGCCCATGTATATCAGGCTCTGATCCGGCCAGTAATGGAGTATGCGTGCCCTGTCTGGGGATACGCGGCGAAGCAGCACCTGGACAAACTCCAGAGGCTGCAGAACCGCGCCCTCAGAAGGGCACTGCGTCTACCCCTTGGATTCCCCACAGACGACTTGCACGCCGCAGCCGAAATCCCACTCCTGAGAGAGCGTTTCCAGGATCTGACAAGGGCCTTCTATGAGGGTTCTTCCAGATCCGGAAACGCACTTATCCACTCCCTAGGTCGGTATGACATGTCCTGCGATAAACACAAGCGCCCTATGACGATCTTCGACGACTAAGTCGAAGAGAAAATCCCAACACACAATCCCTAATCCTGCTCCTTCCCCCACACACACACAACAATCATCACATTATCACAGACACCTTAAAAACTATAGAAAAATCACACACACACGTCCACAGGGGAGTAGAAGCCGAAAGGCTACAAACTCCCCCTCACACTTCCCCAAAGAGGGGAAAGTAAAAGATGAGAGCAAGTAACACTGAAGTTACTCCTGTGGCGACAATCAAGCTATCGGGTTGTGCGTAGCTTGGGCTAGTACGCGGAAGAAAGTCGGAGTTCTCTGGTAAACTTCCACGAAAGTCTTACGCATATATTGGCACTTTAACTTGGGAACATTTATTCAGACTACAGACTACAGAATCGTACTACAGAACTCAACAGAGAGAAAATCCATGTCCTCGCACTTCAGGAGACTAGATTCACTGATTCTGAACGAGACTACAACAACCGTATCTTTAAAAGCAAAACAGACATAATTTGTTATGGCCTTTATTGTGAATGACAATCTTGAACCTGTTACAGAAAAAAATCCAATCAGCAACAGACTAATGATCATGCGAATTAAGCGCACAAACAAGACATATACAATTATTAATGTTCTTCGCGCCTACTAGCATTGACAGCAAAAAATTACGAGACAAGACAGAAAAATTTTGGGACGAAGTTGAAACTCAGATGACCAAAATTGGAAAGGAGTACATAATAATTCTTCTCCGTGATTTCAACGCACAAAATGGTAAAGAGAGGAAGTATAAAAAGATAGTGGCAATTACCCAGCACACAAATTGATGAACAAGAATGGCGTCAGACTCAGTTGTGCCAACAAAACAATCTAAAAATGTCAACATCACTTCGAAAGTACCCTAAGAAGCAAAAAACTTTGCGATCCCTGATCTTTCAGCTAGGTGAATTTCAAGTAGACCATGTTGCGGTCTACTAGGGTTTCCGAAAAGAAATACACGACGTTGATATCCGAAGAGGAGCAAATATAGATTCTAACCACTACCTTACCAGAATCAAAATTAAATTAAAACCAAAAAGGAAATACCAAAGTAGAACACCACTAATTCCTAAATTTGATTTGAAAAAAAAAAAAACAAGAATCAAGTTACAGAGGAATGGAAAAACAACCTACAAACAACTGAAAAGATTTCCAAACAAAAATTATAGAAGAAGCAAGAGAACTGATCCCATTAAAGAAAAAGTCCAAGCACCCAAGGTGGAATTCAAATTTTGATGATGCAATGGAAGGGAGATAACGAGCCGCCTAAACTATAACTGTGGTAAATGGGAAATCACACAAGAAAATATTTTTGAAGTGAGAAAACAAACAGCTAAAATACTTAGACGAACTAAAAGATAACATTTAATGAACAACTAAACTCAATTGAAGAAGACTTTAGGAACCACCACAAACCAGACGACTTTTACAAAACGCTTGCAAATCAAATCAAAAGATACACTCCACGAAACATCTGTTTCAAGAAACAAAACGGAAAATTGGCTCTAGCTAACAAAGAAAATTGGCAATAATTAGCCAAATCTTTCTCACGACTTCAAAACTGCACACAACGATGTACGAGATTCCCGAGATTACAAGCAGCACATACGAAAGAAACTTCAGTACCGCCAACTGAAAAAGCAATTTGTAATCACATTGAAAAGCTCAATAATAATAAGTCATTGATAGAAGGTGGAACTGTAGATGAACTACTGAAGAACAGTGGTCCAAATTCCTGAAAAGAGATTAATCAAGTCATCCAAGAAATCTGGCAGACAGAAAAAATTCCAGAAGATTGGAAATGTGCTTTAATTCATATATTGCACAAAAAGGGTGATTGATCAGATGCAAACAAGCACAGAGACATTTTACTTTTGCAGTCACTCACAAAATTTTATCCTCGTGTCTTCTAAAGTGAGCACAACAACAGCTAGAACATACAGTTTCAATTTAATGAGGCTTTAGACCTCATAGGTCGTTCCCGAAACAGATCTTTAATCTTAAAACTATTTTAAAAATTAAATCAATAAATACGAAACCATTGCTCTTCACATTTGTTGATGTTTTAAAAAAAAACATACGATTCTATAGACAGACCATCTTTATGCAATATTCTAGAAGAACGCGGACTAGATACGAAAACTCTAAAACTGTTCGAACAAACACTGTGAGAAACCAAATCAAAAATTAAATTGACATGGAAATGTCGTAACCATTCTTAGTTAAAAGAGGGGTAAGACAAGGAGATGGGATCCCGCGACTATTATTCAACATAGTTTTAGATAAAGTAATGAAAGAATGGGAAATGGAACTAAGAAAACAAAACTTTTGGAATCCAATCGAACTAGGAAGAGGGCAAGGAAAACTGAACTTCCCATGCTTCGCGATTGCAGATGACTTGGCGATTGTAACCAACAAAACAGCAATAAAACAAATCGAGACCCTCGAAGAATGTGCAGAGAAGGTTGGCCTGGAAACCTACTTTGACAAGACTGAATTCATGTGTTCCAAGTTAGATATTCCGAAACTTTAAAAAAATGAGGTGAGATCAACAGAGTCAAACACGTTAACTACCTCGGTGGAATTATTGAACCAATAGGGCTTTAAAAAATAGCAGAAAAAACAGATTGCAGGAAATCCAGTAAGTGGCCAGACTTGTTTTAAATGTATGTAAGAAAAAATGCCTTCCAAAAGACACTAAAATCAGACACTACAACACAGTAATCAAACCGACAGTCGCATATGCAAGTGAAACACACTCATTGAATCGAAAACTAGATTTATAAGAAATTCAGAAAGTAGAGAGAAAGTTTATTAGAAAAATTTTGACACCACGATACACACAAGGTAGATACAGACTGCAAACGATCGAGACAACAGAAAAAGTATCAAACATCGAAATTGACGTCAGAAAGAGACGAATAAAGTTCTATGGACACCTAGACAGTTTACCTGGAAACAGACTAACCACAAGTCTATTGAACTATGTGACATTCTTTAAAGGATCAACTAAAGTTAAGAAGGATTTGATAAAAGCAAAAATAGAGGTAATAAACACATCAACCAGGGTTGCATTCAGAAGCAAAATTGACTAGTGGAAGTTTATTCCAGAAATTGAACCAAGACGATACCGACCAAAGTGGGCTGAAGGACGAAAGAAAGTCTTCAGGGAGAAAATGAAGAAATATTGGGAAAATAAGAACCACCCTAAGATACGTTATCATTTTAATAATGAGAATAAATATTCATTAATGGATTTGATGTTCTCCCGTAACATCGCTGGAGGCAGCAGGTACTATCCATCAGTGTCATTCGTGAATTTCCTAAATGCAGTGTCGTATTTTATGGGAAGTTTTCTTTCGTACTTGTAAGCCTTTAGTGTGAGCGTTGGAAATGTACGAGGGCAGTTCAATAAGTAATGCAACACTTTTTTTTCTGAAACAGGGGTTGTTTTATTCAGCATTGAAATACACCAGGTTATTCCCCAATCTTTTAGCTACACAACAATATTTTTCAACGTTATCTCCATTCAATGCTACGGCCTTACGCCACTTTGAAATGAGGGCCTGTATGCCTGCACGGTACCATTCCACTGGTCGATGTCGGAGCCAACGTCGTACTGCATCAATAACTTCATCATCCGCGTAGTGCCTCCCACGGATTGCGTCCTTCATTGGGCCAAACATATGGAAATCCGACGGTGTGAGATCGGGGCTGTAGGGTGGATGAGGAAGAACAGTCCACTGAAGTTTTGTGAGCTCCTCTCGGGTGCGAAGACTTCTGTGAGGTCTTGCGTTGTCATGAAGAAGGAGAAGTTCGTTCAGATTTTTGTGAACAATTGTGACAGCACTACCAACAGAGATGTCAAGTTGAGCACTGAGTTGTTTGATGGTGATCCGTCGATCATCTCGAACGAGTGTGTTCGCACGCTCCGCCATTGCAGGAGTCACAGCTGTGCACGGCCGGCCCGCACGCGGGAGATCAGACAGTCTTGCTTGACCTTGCGGCGATGATGACACACGCTTTGCGCAACGACTCACCGTGCTTTTGTCCACTGCCAGATCACCGTAGACATTCTGTTAGCGCCTATGAATATCTGAGATGCCCTGGTTTTCCGCCAAAAGAAACTCGATCACTGCCTGTTGTTTGCAACGCACATTCGTTACAGACGCCATTTTAACAGCTCTGTACAGCGCTGCCACCTGTCGGAAGTCAATGAAACTATACGAGACGAAGCGGGAATGTTTGAAAATATTCCACAAGAAATTTCCGGTTTTTTCAACCAAAATTGGCCGAGAAAAAAAATGTGTTGCATTACTTATTGAACTGCCCTCGTATATAGTGTCAGATATATAAATCCGGCACGTTTTTGTTGTAACAGTGGGGAAAACCATTCAAGATTGATAAATGCTCTTATGTATGAATATTTATCCCAAGTTGTGCTTAAGCATATAGTTCCTATGCTACAGAAGCATAAGAAAAACAGAAGATCCTGAAGTCCAAGCCGCAGAATCAGAAGATGCCGCTTGTTTAACACCAGGCTCTCCACTCTGTACCAGTTCGAAACAGTCAGCTGTCAGCGCTTCGCCGCAACAGGTTGAACCTCACAACCTGACAAGCCCCTGTGAGAAGCGTCGAGGCTACCAGAGCTTACTAGCGGGCTGTGGCTGAATTTTCACGGGTGATATGGACTCCCACCCCTAGAACAAGTGGCCAGCCGCGTTAGCTCCCTCTGTCCTAGCGTCTTGGATTCTGACGCCATAGAGATTGCCGACAAGAAACACAGGCCGTGGTACGTACGTAAGGTACAGCACGTTCATCCGTCACGTTCCCAGTCCATTGAAATTTTTCAAACAGATCCTTTATTGTATCGCTTTTCGGTCCTTTGCTTACATTAAACCTCCGTTGAAAACTTCGTGTTCTAGGCGGTGGAATTCCAACACCAGAAAAATCCTCTGTTCTAAGGAATAAACCATGTTGTCTACAGCACACTTGCACGTTGTGAACAGCACACGCTTACAGCAGAAAGACGACGTACAGAATGGCGCACCCACAGACTGCGTTGTCTTCTATATCTTTCACATCACTTGCAGCGCCATCTGTTGTTGAAAATTGTAACTACTGTAATTTCGAAAGTTTGTCTGCCTGAAAATGTACTGTTGTCCCAATGATATTGCAACAAACGGTGTATTTCTATCGCTGCTCGTTTAGTTTTTATTGCCGTTTCAAATATACCGGTCATTTTTGAAACACCCTGTAGGTCTGAGCTCGATCGCTCACTGGACTCGGCAGACAAAATGTGTTTCCAAACCTGTTAATTCATAACTAGGGATGTATGTACTAGCGTGAATTGCATCTTCTACTGGAATCTGCTGTTACGAAGTCTGACTGATTACTAGCCCTGAAATAAAATTTACGATCAATTCTTGACATAAATGGTATAACGGCTTTTTTACAGCAGTTACTCTTTTATGTATAACAGTCCTCATTTCGTGCAAGATTTGGTACCTTATGCAACTGGTAGTCATTCGGCATGACTTGTATTTTATTGTACCCCAGTACAGCGGTAACAAATTAGTAGTAGGTTTACGGACTTATCGTTATGAGACTACTAAACAATAAAACTACGTGATAGTGTATTCCAGTAGAAGGTGCAATTCTCGTTTGTAGATGCACACCCAGTTACGAGTTAAGAGGTGTAGAAAAGTAGTTTGTTCCTGAGCTGAGCGAGCTGGCAACCGAGCTCGGCCTACCTTCGTAGCGTATGTGCAGCGGCCTGTCTTTCTCGCAGGTCTCGCACTTATTCCGCAGTGACACGAGGGAAAACAAAGTGGCCATCGTGAATTCTGTATTTAGTTAAAATGGCCTATTTCTGTCACTATGACAATGTGACATGCCAGATTTTTGAATTTCCTGCCACTTTACGCTTGGAAAACTTCTCTGCTTCCACCATGACGTCAGAGGGGTGAGGCAATTCATCCATTTTCCTGATTTTCTTCCTAATTTCAGCTTTTTTATAAAAATTTACCTGTAAATAAACTCTCTCTCCCTGTGGGATGTGCAAGCACATATTGTATTCAACTACTGAGGAATACTGACTGTTGATTGGCCCTGTGATGCGCATGTGAACAGTGTTATGTAACAAAACTTTAGAATCACTGGAATACTGAATCTGAAATAATTAAAACTAATCTAATTAAATGCCAAACGTAACATACTGTGCTTTCAGAGCGTAATATTTAACTGAAACTCACTACTGAACTGCATTATGATAGTTGCATGACATGAGGTGCAATTTCTGATTTGAAATACCCCAAAAAATAAAATGTTGTTCTACTCAGAAAAAAAATTCTGAAAATTAATCTCCTTGCTTGGCTCAACACCTGAGAAATCTGACTATGAACTGTGCGAAGTGAGATCTGTCCTGAAAAAATGTAACTTACCTCTTACTCACCATGCTTTTGTATGTCTGATGTAATGGCGTTCTGGAAAGCAAACTGAAATCAGCATAAGCAACAGCTAAAGAAAAAATAAGCTAATCATTACAAAATTGATTTTTGCTTGTCAAAAATAATCTGTCTCTTCATGTGGAGTAAGGTGCAATGCACACTGGACACAACATTCAGAACTTCACTTAGAATAATGGACATGACTTATACTTTAAAGAAAATCGTTCTTGAAAAAGTAACCATTGATTATTGACAAAAAGGGACTATATAACATAAGACGACTAAAAATTACGAAATCCTCCAATTACAAAAATTACAGACATATAGTTAAGTGTTATTTGTGGAACAATAAAAACAAAGAGATCAAATTAACGCCAATCATGAATCTTATTCGTCGTTTAAGGGACAAAAATATCCTCAGTTAACAGTTCTGCCAAACAAGCATTTCCTTCCTACAGTGCACTGAGTCTTGAAGTATTCCTCCAAAGATCTTCTTTATGAGTAGGGTCAATGACATATATTTACAATTTTTATCTTCATAAAAAATATTTCAGATAATTGCTTTCAGATTCACAATTACCAAATATCCTTCTCTACAAACCATAACAGCTCACTATTATACTTCAAGTAAGAACGCCCTAGCGCTGCTCAACTGACAGGCGAGCAAGCGAACCATAGATAAACACAGTCAAGGATATTATTCACTGCTCGTGCAGTGCGCTTATTCAGCGTCATCACAGAATAACAAAGGTGAATTATTTTCAATGGCAGAAAACATACGAAAACCTTACAATTCTTGAATATCCAGCCATTTTATACACAAGGCAGCTAGACTTTGTCACGTGGGTGAAGGGAGAGGGGGGAGGATATCCGATGGCGCCATCGGTGACGCCACGAGTGAGGTACTTCGTTCAAGAGTCAGCACTGCCCGAATATTGACGTTGATGATTTCAGGCTGAAATGAAGTCATTTGAAAAGAGATTCAAAGAAAATTATCTGTAGCCTATGATTGTGGCAGCGTGTTTTTCCTTGTTTCTCCCAAGTAAAACATTGTTTAATGCTAAAACGATATGAGTGACAAGGTAGGTTTACCACTTTGACATGTTCTAAAAGTCAACTCAAGTGTCGGTGACAACGTCGACAGTCAGTGCCTGACAACACTGCAAATCTCCGCAATTTTCATTGTGTGTCACTGGTGTCTAACGTAGCCCCAAACTCATTTAACTTCACACAACAGATTTCCTGTTTCCAGTCAAACAGGAGTTACACTTTATGAGAGGACTGCATCTAAAACACCTTGAGGTCAGACTAGACTAACTTGATATGCGCAGTTACGATACTTTCATGCAAAATAAGTTTTTAATTGTTGTATTTATGTATAAGTTTGGTTTTTATGTTCCTTCTGCAGTGCATAAAAGTCGTCGTTCAAGCATTACGGATAATTAGGCGAACAGCATTGATAAGCATCCAACTCTGAACTGGATCGGGAGTGATAGCAACAGTCCTGTGCAAGAAACATAAAGAAACAATCTTGAGAATATTTCTGTATTTCTCAGGGTAATAACAGATCAGTAACTCTAAATGTATTGCTCGTAGTAGTTGGGATAGTAAGTTTATGAGCTTGTGATACTTCTGTAAGTGTGTTACGATACTTGTAACTAGGTGCTGGCGAAGAAGAGCTGCATTGAGGCAACTCGCTGCCGATTTTGCTTTAGGAAGGTTAGTGACATGTTTGTGGAGACAATGAAAAACTGAGGTATTTCACGATAGCTCCGGCAACCAGAGGGACAATATTTTCGGCCACACTAATCTTGTTGAGAGGAGTAAAAACTTTAAATGAAAGTTAAGCGTGCATAAATAGTTTATTGCCCTTCTGGTCTCTTAAACAGCTTCCACCAAGTATTTGTAAATACACTAATATTAATGTTTTACCTACATTGATAAAATATTTCAGTCGAATACACAGGATAATGAATGCAACTACAGGTTTGTTAGATATTACTGTTTGCTTCCATAATGGTAAGTTACATTTTGTAACATGAACCATCACATGAAAGGGTTTTCTTCTTTTTTTACAAGGGGGTGGCAAAATTTAATTCATGAAAAAGTCCCTCGGTATCATCTTCTGCTGCTTCATCTGTTGCGAAGTTTTACACGTAAAATGCCTGTGCTGTTGAGGAAGAAATGGCAGCATCGTCAAAATGTAAACCATGGGTGGTTTTCAGATGAAGTACGGCATGGCATGGATCTGCCATGGTCTTCCCTCATTTGAAAACAATGACAGTTTTCCATTCTTCTGTGTCGGACTACAGTTTTTTAACAGCAGTTTGATGACGATGAGACACCTTGAAAAGAGCGCATTAGGAGATCTTACCGCCTGCACAGACAATGTTTCAGCAGCGCCTTTAAGTTCAAAATACCCAGTTCTACACATCTGAATCGCTTGGAACGAGTTCGTAACTTTAGCTGATTGAACTGCTGAGGTATTCACTGCTTCGCACAAAGACCTAGAATGTTTCAAACATTTTCTCCGTGATTTGACTTTACGAACAAGTCTAATGTCATGCAACGAAGTACTAAAAACACGACAGCTGTGAAAACGCGTTTTTGAAAACAAAATGTGTGTAGTACGTTGACTCTTTCCTCTCTTCATGTATTTCTTGTCTTACATGATTCCGCTTATCTTGAATACATCTGAAATTGCGAATCCCAGCCATTCACGTCACTTGATTCGTAAGTAATCAGTCACTCACATTGGATCGCACCGACGGTACATATATATTTAAATTCATAATCTTTCACTGTGAGAGAAGAACCTTACGATCGTAGACACATAACAAAAGACTGGTGTTAATGAAGTATGTTGATATACAAGTTATTAACCAATGATCTTCAGAAAATTGACAGGGCTGCTTCACATGCATAGATTGATTCAGTTTGTCTGTGTTGTAGCGTGTGTCATGTTTATTTTCCACTGTGTATTTTTTTACTGTGTTACTGATGATGCCACAGATGTAGCCTCCCGCTCGGAGGCTCTCTGAGCTTTTTCCAATCTGAACATCGCTATTCATGAAAGCTGAAGGTTTAACAACAAGCTATAATCTGAAGGATTTCGTTACCAAGTACTATACCAAGGAACTATTTTCTTGGCTGTTTACACTCATATTATGCATATAGATTTTCTATAGCATTTTGCGTCGTATACTAGAGTACGGCTCCTGTAAGAGGATTCGCAGCGTCTTCGGCGAATTTTATGAAGCACTTTAATATTCAGTCAGCAATATAAATCTCCTGTTGGACGAATGATAATTTCGTAGACCTGCAACAGAAAAAGGATAATTATTCGCAGCTATACAAGTAGACAGAAGGGAAGACAAGTAAACAATTGAGAAATCGAAATGCACCAAAACAAAGACATAAGGCGACATTTTCTTAAAGCCATTTTACAGTATGGTATTCACTAAGTGTATTAGCAGTGTGTATCTAGGAATCATTGAGTCCAGTTGCAAAGATACTGTGACTCTATCATCAGTAGATGATTATCTACTGATGATAGACTCACAGACAGATGATAGACTCTTCATCTTTAGCCCATGATTCAGTATTTCGTCACTCCACCCTGTTGTCTGTCAGTTACGGGTTTGTATATTTTGTGTTTGGCAAAGTTAAAATGTTAGAATAAGATTACTCCTAATTAGGCAATGGCCTGAGTCAGTTACAACATGGCAGGTCATGTCATGTCACGCCTGATGTCTAGAAGTTAATAATGTTGTAGTAGTACATTATGTAAAAATTTGTTTAATATATGACTGTAATAAAATGCGTTTCTAGCGTTGGTTGCTACAACTACACACAGCACGAAACATCTGCAGACAGTATTAGAAAGTTCACTGTCATTTATAAATTTTAATTTCGTTCAAGTCTGTGAAGTATACATCTTAAGCAAGTTAGCCGGCTGGAGTGGCCGAGCGGTTAAAGGCGCTACAGTCTGGAACCGCACGACCGCTACGGTCGCAGGTTCGAATCCTGCCTCGGGCATGGATGTGTGTGCCGTCCTTAGGTTAATTCGGTTTAAGTAGTTCTAAGTTCTAGGGGACTGATGACCTCAGCTGTTGAGTCCCATAGTGCTCAGAGCCATTTGAACCATTTTTTTAAGCAAGTTAATAAATACATAAATATAGTATATACTGTAACTATCAAATACGTCTGTCACAGGCAGTAAGAAATCAAGAAACAGAGATTTAAAATGCTGCATTAGTAGCAAATATGTATTACCGTACGAACACAGATTCGCAAAAGCACTTGCAATTTTGTGAACAACATTTCTGCTTTAAGGTGCTATCGGTTGTGTCAACTGACCTACAACAATGAGTGGTCTGTAGCCTGAAAACTTGTATATTGTCACTAGATGACTAAACCCAATGCGTTCGCAGGGGAAGGTCACAGAAACCTTGGCTGAAACATCAGTTTTGCCTTCCAGCGGCAATTATAACACATTGGACGAAAAGAAAAGAAAAGAAAAAAAAATTAGACGCCCCCTTTAGAAGACGTGGTGACGCCTATACCGAGTAACGCTTCCCAAGGACTCAATAACAGCCTCACTTTCCTTGACATGGATGCACGCACAGATTCGGTTAGGAGGTGAGCCGTAAGGACGTTGTGTCCTCTCCCGAGACACGTTGGCCCTCAGTAACGGCTCCTTGATACCTTGGAAAATGTTACTGAACGGAGTTTACGAACGAGCTGGCCACACGTATTCTTCGTCCAGGAGAGATCTAGCGGTCTTCCTGACCACAGGAATAACTCACTATACCCCAGACAGTTCAGGGAATCACCACCATGTGCAGAAGTACCGTGTCCCGTTAAAAATGACAACAAGATTTTGTTGCATGAGTGGTAACACTTGAGGACGCACGACGTCTGCTACGTACCGCTCTGCCGTCAGAGTTTCCTCAACGACGACCAGCCTTAACCTGAACTCACACCCGATGGCTTCTCACACGAACAGTTTGCAGTAAAACCACTTTGCCTCTCCGAAACACTGGAGGAAGGGGATCTCTCCCCAGTTCGCCGCCATATTCGCCGTCGATGGTCATCCGGGGTCGTGCAGAACTACGGTTCATCCCTCAACACTGTGCGACGCCATTCGTCAGCAGTCCACGCTCTCTAGTCACGGCACCACTCCACACGCACCCACCTGTGTCGTGTTGGTAACTTTACCCTACGCAGGGGACGGTAATTCCCTAGTCTGCCTGCTGCTGGTCTCTGACCACGGGTGCGAGATTAGACAGAATGTTCAGTACCCTCTCTGTGATGGCAGGTGCGGATGTGTGTAAGATTCGGTGATCCTCCCTTTCCGTGGTCTGTTATAGAGGCCCGGAACCTTGCTAACAAGTATGCCTGCTCTCATATTCCCACGCCGTCCAATGTAAGGCTACATTGCAAAACTGGACACTGCACTATTCGCCCTAGTGGCCAAATGGAGACTTTTCGTACTTTTGTCAAGCGTTGATAACGCTGTGTCACTCGAGGATGCGGTATTTATGTGGATTGCACAGTCATCACTCAACACTTGGCGCTGTTTACGCCCCTCGTAAACCGTATGAGGACTGGTAACAACACTGTACATGAATGACACTGACGCACCGCGGGTCCTGTTATACAGGTCACAAATCTGGAAGTCTGATGTTTAAGTACCCACCGATGGTATGTACATGTACCAAGACACATTGACATCAGGTCATGTGTTGTGGGTGCTTCACATACTTTGTCGGGAAGTACAAATGATTATGGAAGAAGGAAGAAACTAAAAATGCTCGCGAATTAGAGATCGGTAGAGTTGAGTTGTTTGTTCGTGAAAGTGATTCCTTTTTATGTGCCCGAGTTGCATGTGAACAGTGCAGGCGAGTGAAGAAACAGCTTTCAGAATAGATTTGACGTTACCAGAACTGTGTCACTGTAACTGACGTAGTAGTAACCAATCTCTCTGTGTCCAATGTTCGCATTTTTATGAGACATTTCAGCATTTCTGGAAACGACAATGCCACGAAGTAAGAAGGAACAGATCTTACTGAAGCTTCAGGTTGGCGGTTTAGGCTGCAACGAACTTTTCTGAGGCCTATCGAAGCTGTATTGACAGCCGAGTAGGAAACAAACTGTAAAATAATACCAGCAGCAGAGGTACTTCCTTTCATTATTCGAGCCCTGGCCGCTTGCAAAGTTAGCTTTAGCTCCTCTCCACTCGAAGTCTTCACAGGAAAAACTACTATCAGAGAATAAAGACTGTTGTAACGTCAACGTGTGAAAGATATTCGTTCTACAAGAGTGCTTTTCCATAGCACAGGCGAAAGGAAGTTTTTTTACCGTTCATTCAACAGAATCGGTATGAAGTAGCAAGCATTTTAACTTAAATAACAATAGTAACCGTCACTTAGCGGTCCACAAGCGCGAATATTATATTTTAACGTTGTTACAATCACGTTCCTTCAAGATTGTTTATTTGGCAACAAGAGTTCACCAGCGTGTCAATCAAAAGATATTTTAGGCAGCCATCCTCTTAGGCTGCGTACCTGTGATATTATTTTTCAGCATTAGCTAGTGTTAAATTCCTGTTTTCTTTTTTCAGTGAGCCTCGTAGTCAAGCTACAAAAAGTAATTTCAATTAAAATTGTTGCTGTATGACTAAGTATCCGTGCTGATTTTATGGGGCAGTATTTGGCGCACAAAAATGGCTCGAGCACTATGGGACTTAAGTGCTGTGGTCATCAGTCCCCTAGAACTCAGAACTACTTAAGCCTAACTAGCCTAAGGACTTCACACACACCGAGCGGAATGGCGCAGTGGTTAGACACTGGACTCGCATTCGGGAGGACGACGGTTCAATCCCGCGTCCGGCCATCCTGATTTAGGTTCTCCGTGATTTCCCTAAATCACTCCAGGCAAATGACGCGATGGTTCCTCTGAAAGGGAACGACCGACTTCCTTCCCAATCCTTCCCTAATCCGATGAGACCGATGACCACGCTGTCTGGTCTCCTTCCCCAAACCAACCAACCCACCAACTTCACACACATCCATGCTCGAGGCAGGATTCGAACCTGGTGACCGTAGCGGTCGCGCGGTTCCAGACTGTAGCGCCTAGAGCCCCTCGGCCACTCCGGCCGGCTATTTGGCGTACACTCGCGGCTAGCCATGCAGAGAGCAAGGCTGGGTGTCCCTGCTGCTCGCAAATGCCCATTCGCTCCCGCATTCTGGTCTCCCACCTGGCAGCTACTGAGAATATGTGCGGTGTCTTTGATGTGAAAGAAGTACGACTCGGTCGCAAGTGCAACCCTGCCTTGCTCAGAGTCAACTCTATGTCCAGAATCCAAATTACAATAACTTTATTTTTAACAAATGTAACAATTGCAGTGAAGCTGGTGGAAGTAATGCATCTCAATGTCGCAGCACTTTCCGTTACTGAGAGTGAGACAGAATTGTATATCCATCTGTTCCCTTCACACGCTGCTAAGTCTTGGCAGGTGAGATGAAAAGAGAACGAGGACATTCGAGCGTGGAATCAGAGCGGCCCAGTCATTTATGTAATTCCCGTAAAACGCCAACAGCGTTCACAGAAACATCTACACTGATGTGACATAATATTAGGACCAGCTGCTTAGCTGCGTATTGGCGCACCTTTGAAGCGCAATGCAGCAGCCATTCAGCGTGGCATGGAATGCTGAAGTACTTTGTAGGTTTCTGCAGGCATGTGGCACTAGACTACAACGCACAGGTCAGGCAATTCCCACAAATTACGAACCTACTGTTTCTGGGAAAGAAGCTGCGCCCAATAGCATTCCAGACGTGTTCTATATGTTTCAGATCAGTTGAAACTGGTGACCAAGACAGGACAGTCATGTGAATTCACTGTAACACCGCTCAGACGACTTAAGCACAATTCTAGACTTGTGGCACAGACAGTTATCCTACTGCAAGGTGTCACAGCCGTTGAGGAGTACTTCAAGCGGGAAGGGATGGAGGGGGTCCACAAAAACGTTCGCGTAGTTCACAGCTATGAATGTGCCTTCGGTAACTTCCACAGTTCCAGTGGAAGCCAGGATAAGTGTCCCTCATAGCACAATACTGCCCCAACCGACCCCTATCCACAGCGAACAGTTCGTCAAGACCAATAACCTGGTGACGCAAAAAACTGTGATTCGGCCGACCAGGCGACACTTCTCCATTGATCCATGGCCCAATCACAACGATCCAGTGCCCGATGCAATCGTAATTACTTCGGTTGGTGTGGGAATACCTGGGAGCTGCCTGCTGTTGACGCTCTTGTTGAAGGATGTGCATGGAATGCAAACACTTGTGCCTGCCCCAGCCTTGTGTTCTGTCGTAGCATCTGCCACAAATCGCGCCTAGCCTGCTTCCCGAAGTGGGCAAGCCTCGGACTTCACCATTCTGTGATGAGGCGTGACATCCACCACGTTGTCGCCCATTCGTGGTTCACCGTCGTTCAGCCACTTACTGCATCTACGTATGAACTTTGCAAACCACCATAATGTACATTTACTTTCCTACTTATTTGACCCATCAGTGCCATTTACTGTAGCGATGGTGGACAATAAGGGGCTATCATTCGTTGACCTTCTCATGCGGAAGAATCCGTGCTTTATTGTGGGTATTGTATCTTCAAGATGAAACACACAGCACCGTACCTAATAGTCAGCAGTTGGCACCATCCACTGTAACCTAACATTCCATTCGTAACCGTGAATCCTTTGGTCGGATCCATCTGCGACAAGCAGATACTACTCTCCAAATTACGACATGTATGTGTAACCTTCTACAACAAAGGCTGCTGGAAGAAGCAAGTAAAACTCTCTCTCATATGGTTAACATTAACCATCAAGTACTCTTAAGCGTGTCCACAACTACCTGTGATATATTATCAGTACCACGGACATGTAAAGGGTGACAGTTGTTGAACTATGTGAAAAACAGAAACGTCACTTAGTTACAAACTACGGCAGCACACACTTTACTCAACATATAAACGTCACTACAAATATTCTGATGAAATTTTGACATGTTCAATATGCCTGCCATCATTGGCGATGATGTGGCGCAACCGAATAGCGTAATTCTGCATGACCCGCTAAATTGTTGGAACGCTGAAGTTGTAGATGACCTCCTGAATGGCTGTTTTCAGCTCATCAGTGGTTTTGGGGCTATTTCTGTACGCCTTGCCTTTCATGCAGTCCACAAAAAGGAGTCGCATGTGTTCAGATCCGGAGAATATGGCGGCCAATCGACGCCCATGCCAGTGGCCTCTGGGTACTCCAGAGCCAGAATGCGCTCCCAAAAGTGCTCCTCCAGGACATCAAACACTCTCCCGCTTGGATGAGGTCGAGCTCCATCTTGCATGAATCATAACTTCATGCACTTTGGGTTGTGGGGATGAAATCATCTTGCGACACCTTCACATACGCTTCGGTAGTCACCGTACCATCAAGAAATACCGCACCATACATTGAGGGTGAAGAGACTTTCCGATCGCGGAATGCAGATTCTCAGTCTCCCAAATGTGCTAATTCTCCTTCCAAATGGATGTGGAATTCGCCACTAAACCAAACCATACAATTGCCACCATGTCCTGCTGTCAGTCGTGCAGTTTAAACTCTCTAACTCGAACCGTTCAGAAGTTATGACAATATTGTGTTTCATATAGTTCAAGAATTGTCATTCTGTATTACATCCAGACTAGCTTTCAACTAAGATGAGTGAGTGTGGCTACAAGTAAGTCGGCCAAACGAAAGGCTGTATCAAGTGGGATACATAACCAGTTTTCTCTTTGATCGGACGGATAGGTCTATGTCGACAGCGAAAACATCAGAGGCGAGCACATGTTCTCCTTTAATGAATGAGTTTTCGATTTGTTTAGATATAAATATGCAATCAGTTGCTTTTTGGATTTTTGATACGACTTACTGTACCAATAACTAGTTTTCGAGCCACTGCAGAATCATCACATGATGTAGATGTTACACCAACATTATGTCGTACACCAAATGTATCCAGACGATGTGGTAATGGTGCTGGCAAAGAAACGGAAAGGCTGTTATATTATGGGTACTTACAGGGCACTGAATGCTGATATACACAATAAATCCGTTCCCACAATGCACATTATCGAATATACTCAGTAGTTAACTACACCTGTTTGCATACTTATTCACAGGATGAAGACTCTGGATGTAATTACAAAGAATATGAAAATGATAAGATGTCTGGCTTTCCTACTCATGAGCTTCGGCGCAAAGGGCACTGCATCAGAGAATAATTTTTTACGAGCACAGATAACATATTTAAGTCAGTCTTCCTAGCTGCACGTGAGTTCTTATATGGCAATGTACATCTAATATGGTTTAAAAAGTTACACGAGAGATAAACAGACAACATGAAATATTACGTATGTAATCAAAGAGAAAATGGGTTACAGAATGCCATACTTGTTACGTGACTAGGAGAATATAATTTATGCAAGAGGATGAATATTTCTTATTACCTTCATCTTCTCTTCAGGTATTAGGCAGGATTTGCCTGTTACAGCACCCATCTCTGTCGGGGTCTTCCCCTGTCTCTTCTCCTACGGAACTTATAATTTCTTGCCTTCTTTGTAAATGTTCATTCCATTTCCTTCTGTAATCTCGAAGTTTATCATAATTTCTTGCCTTCTTTGTAAATGTTCGTTCCATTTCCTTCTGTAATCTCGAAGCTTATCATTGAGGATAAAGATTTGCAGTTCTTCTCTAATATCTTAATTTCTTAGCCTGTCTTCTCTTGTGCAACCTTTAACGCCTCTAAGGAATTTCATTTCTTGTGCCTCAGCCCGGATTTCTTGCTTCTTGGTAATTACCCAGGTCTCACTTCCATAGAGCAGTATGGTAACTGCAATTGTTTTGTAAAATTTAATTTGAGTGTCTTTCCTGGTTTTGTTTCTTAGGTTTTTTTTTAATTTTCCACATACCCAGCTGAATTTACTAAGCTTAATTTCAATATATCTGCTGTAGCCATATGTCATTTCACATCCAGGGTAATTGAAATGGTTCACTTGCTCTAAAATGTTCTGATCTATCACTATTTTGATTCTGATTGATTCTTTCCCCATGAAGGCCATTGTCTTAGTATTTTCTTTTGAAATTTCCATGTTAAATTTTGCACTTATTTTTTATAGCAAGTAGATTCATTTCTAAAGGTCATCTTCCTTATCTCCTAGGACTACTGCATCATCAGCACATAGTAAATTATTTAAAAGAATGTTCCTAACTAGGTAGATGCCTTTCTGATATTCTGATTTTCATATATGTATTATTTCATTAATTTAGATGTTGAACAAAGTTGGAGAGTTACAGCAACCTTATTGCACCCTTTTGTTAGTTGGAACCTCCTTAGTTGTTTTACCATTGAAATCTAGAGTGATATTTGTGTTTTGATATAAACCTTTTATCGCATTTACTAGATGATTTGGATAACCGCGATTCGTCATTATTTCTCAAAGTTTCTGTCTATTGGCGTTGCCAAAAGCTTTTTTAAAGTCGATAAAAGCAATGTGTTTCTTTATTACACTCTCTCCGTTTTTCTGTTATTTTCTGTAGAATAAATATTGAATCTATTGTGGAGCGTCCTCTCCTAAAATCCATTTGCACCCCTTGCAGTACTATTTCCGCTATGTTTTTAAGTCTCGTATTTAAAATCTTAGCATACACCTTGTATGCCAAGTCCAGTAAACTTATTCCTCTGTAATTATTGCACAGGCTTTATCTCTTTTTTAAAAAATTGATATCAATCTAGCTGTTTTCCAGTCTTTGGGAATACTCTTCATCTTCCAACATTCGTTAAAGAGATGTAGCAGTCGTTGGTGTAGCATCATTCCTCCATATTTTAACAGTTCAGCATTAATGCCGTCTTTTCCTGTTGCTTTTCTGTTCTTAAGTGATATTTGTGTAGATGTTAATTCGTCAGACTGTATTTCAGCTAATCCTTTCTCGTCTAGTTGTTCAATTTCAGTTTCTTGTGCTGTATGATCATACCACAATTCGCTGTAATGATTTATCCACTGTTCTCCTTCAATACTATTTATTTGTATCTTCTCTCGTTCTGTTGTGTTTAAAGTTTTTAAAACCTTAAATGACATGTGTTGTCTTCCGTGGATATCATGTTCGACATTAGAAATAAACCTATCCCAGTGTTCCTGATGTGCTTTCCTTACGTTGCATTTAGAGTTTTTTTTCTCCTTATAGTATTGTTTCTTCTCAATAGTGGGGCTGATTAAGTATTTTATATATGCATCCTGTTTTCTTTGACAGCTTTCATTATATACTCATTTCAAATTTTTAGGCCTTTTCTTATTATAGACTTTTTACTGTTTTGGTCCCGGATGTCTTCAAAATTCTGGAAAAAACTTCTACATTGAATCCTATTGTTATTTAAGGATTCTTTGAGGTGATTTTTACTTGTGAATCGAAATCTCTCCTGTAACCCTTTGTCTACAAATGTGGGGCACAAATTGTTATTGATATTACCAACAGAGTGGTCATGATGAGCAATATACGATGCAAATCTGGTCTTATTTCTGTTTTTCTATCCTAAGTCCTCTTTATATTCTTTGCAGCATGTTTCAAAATTTTTCCCGTTTGTCCTATACAGAAGTGAGAACAGGGGCATGCCATTTTACATCTGCCAGCCTTTCGATGCCACTCTCCATTGGATTCATGTGAACAATTTTCATTCTGTAGTTTAATGTCTGTGTGGAACGCTATTTCTTATATTATGTGGTCTGAAAAGATTTCTAAATTTGTAAGACACATTGTCAAGGAATGTAAGGTGGGCAATTTTGTCGTTTATTTCTTGGCTTCTGATGGCGGTGGTAGTTGCTCAAGTTTACTTTCGATTGAACTGGGGTGTTTGTGAGGGAACTGTTATATATTTTTGGATATAGATTTAAGTATGTTCATTTATTTATGCACTTACAAGATGACCTGAAGAAGTTTTGTGGTGGTCGGGATGGCATGAGTTATTGGTAACTGTAACATCGGGAGTGGAGGGATTTTCTATGTATTTGGAAGGTATGCTTGTTCTTGTGACTACAAATGCTGAAAATGGTTATATTAACCTAATTAATTCCTTCATGTTCCTTACCTTCAACTATGATACTGATATTTAAGTGCATTTCATTCATGTCATCAACTAAATTACAGGGTGTTTCAAAAATGACTGGTATATTTGAAACGGCAATAAAAACTAAACGAGCAGCGATAGAAATACACCGTTTGTTGCAATATGCTTGGGACAACAGTACATTTTCAGGCAGACAAACTTTCGAAATTACAGTAGTTACAATTTTCAACAACAGATGGCGCTGCGGTCTGGGAAACTCTATGGTACGATATTTTCCACATATCCACCATGCGTAGCAATAATATGGCGTAGCCTCTGAATGAAATTACCCGAAACCTTTGACAACGTGTCTGGCGGAATGGCTTCACATGCAGATGAGATGTACTGCTTCAGCTGTTCAATTGTTTCTGGATTCTGGCGGTACACCTGGTCTTTCAAGTGTCCCCACAGAAAGAAGTCACAGGGGTTCATGTCTGGCGAATAGGGAGGCCAATCCACGCCGCCTCCTGTATGTTTCGGATAGCCCAAAGCAATCACACGATCATAGAAATATTCATTCAGGAAATTACAAGACGTCGGCCGTGCGATGTGGCCGGGCACCATCTTGCATAAACCACGAGGTGTTCGCAGTGTCGTCTAAGGCAGTTTGTACCGCCACAAATTCACGAAGAATGTCCAGATAGCGTGATGCAGTAATCGTTTCGGATCTGAACAATGGGCCAATGATTCCTTTGGAAGAAATGGCGGCCCAGACCAGTACTTTTTGAGGATGCAGGGACGATGGGACTGCAACATGGGGCTTTTCGGTTTCCTATATGCGCCAGTTCTGTTTATTGACGAAGCCGTCCAGGTAAAAATAAGCTTCGTCAGTAAACCAAATGCTGCCCACATGCATATCGCCGTCATCAATCCTGTGCACTATATCGTTAGCGAATGTCTCTCGTGCAGCAATGGTAGCGGCGCTGAGGGGTTGCCGCGTTTGAATTTTGTATGGATAGAGGTGTAAACTCTGGCGCATGAGACGATACGTGGACGTTGGCGTCATTTAGACCGCAGCTGCAACACGGCGAACGGAAACCCGAGGCCGCTGTTGGATCACCTGCTGCACTAGCTGCGCGTTGCCCTCTGTGGTTGCCGTACGCGGTCGCCCTACCTTTCCAGCACGTTCATCCATCACGTTCCCAGTCCATTGAAATTTTTCAAACAGATCCTTTATTGTATCGCTTTTCGGTCCTTTGGTTACACTAAACCTCCGTTGAAAACTTCGTCTTGTTGCAACAACACTGTGTTCTAGGCGGTGGAATTCCAACACCACAAAAATCCTCTGTTCTAAGGAATAAACCATGTTGTCTACAGCACACTTGCAGGTTGTGAACAGCACACGCTTACAGCAGAAAGACGACGTACAGAATGGCGCACCCACAGACTGCGTTGTCTTCTATATCGTTCACATCACTTGCAGCGCCATCTGTTGTTGAAAATTGTAACTACTGTAATTTCGAAAGTTTGTCCGCCTGAAAATGTACTGTTGTCCCAAGCATATTGCAACAAACGGTGTATTTCTATCGCTGCTCGTTTAGTTTTTATTGCCGTTTCAAATATACCGGTCATTTTTGAAACACCCTGTATCTACTTCCTCTTTTGGACCGGGGAAAAGTGGTTTTGCGTAATTCACATATCTTTTATACCATACAATTGTGGCGGGAAATTATGGATGAGTTAATAGTTTTTGTTGTAGGTTATGTACACTACTGGCCATTAAAATTTCTTCACCACGAAAGTGACTTGTTACAGACGCCAAATTTAAGTGACAGGAAGAAGATGCTGTGATATGCAAATGATTAGCTTTTCAGAGCATTCACACAAGGTTGGCGCCGGTGGCGACACCTACAACGTGCTGACATTAGGAAAGTTTGCAACCGATTTCTCATACACAAACAGCAGTCGACCGGCGTTGCCTGGTGAAACGTTGTTGTGATGCCTCGTGTAAGGAGGAGAAATGCATACCAGCACATTTCCGACCTTCATAAAGGTCGGATTGTAGCCTATCGCGATTGCGGTTTATCGTATCGCGACATTGCTGCTCGCGTTGGTCGAGATCCAATGACCGTTAGCAGAATATGGTGTCGGTGGATTCAGGAGGGTAATAAGGAACGCCGTGCTGGATCCCAAAAGCCTCATATCACTAGCAGTTGAGATGACAGGCACCTTACCCGCATGACTGTAACGGATCGTGCAGCCACGTCTCGATCCCTGAGGCAACAGATGTGGACGTTTGCAAGACAACAACCATCTGCACGAACAGTTCGACGACGTTTCCAGCAGCATGGACTATCAGCTCGGACACCATGGCTGCGGTTATCCTTGACGCTAGCCAGCCGGAATGGCCGTTCGGTTCTAGGCGCTACAGTCTGGAACCCCGCGACCGATAGGGTCGCAGGTTGAAATTCTGCCTCGAGCATGGATGTGTGTGATGTCCTTAGGTTGTAGGAGACTGTTGACCTCAGATGTGAAGTCCCACAGCGCTCAGAGCCAACCCTTGACGCTGCATCACAGACAGGAGCGCCTGCGATGGTGTACTCAACGACGAACCTGGGTGCGCGAATGGCAAAACGTCATTTTTTCGGATGAATCCAGGTTCTGTTTACAGCATCATGATGGTCGCATCCGTGTTTGGCGACATCGCCATGATCGCACATTGGAAGCGTGTATTCGTCATCGCCATCATGGCGTTTCACCCGGCGTGGTGGTACGGGGTGCCATTGGTTGCACGTCTCGGTCACCTCTTGTTCGCATTGACGGCACTTTGAACAGTGGACGTTACATTTCAGATGTGTTACGACCCGTGGCTCTATCTTTCATTCGATCCCTGCGAAACCCTACATTTCAACAGGACAAGGCCCGAACGCATGTTGCAGGTCCTGTACGGTGCTTTCTGGATACAGATAATGTTCGGCTGATGCCCTGGCCAGCAAATTCTCCAGATCTCTCACCAACTGAAAACGTCTGGTCAATGGTGGCGGAGCAACTGGCTCGTCACAATACGCAAGTCACTACTCTTGATGAACTGTGGTATCGTGTTGAAGCTGCATGGGTAGCTGTACCTGTACACGCCATCCAAGCTCTGTTTGACTCAAAGCCCAGGCTTATCAAATCCGTTATTACCGCCAGGGGTGGTTGTTCTGCGTACTGATTCCTCTGGATCTATGCACCCAAATTGCGTGAAAATGTAATCACATGTCACTTCTAGTATAATATATTTGTCCAATGAATACCCGTTTATCATTTGGATTTATTCTTGGTGTAGCAATTTTAATGGCAAGTAGTGTATAAATAAGCCAGGAAGCAAACACACCAGGTTGCTATACATTGCCAGACCAATGTCTTGTGTATAATACTTACCACTGAATAAAAATAGTTATGTGAGAACATTAATTCGAGCTATATCCTGAGTTCACAAATTGCTCCATTGATTAGCTTTTCTGTAGCTGGGAAGGAGACGCGTGTATGCAAAGAGTAGCAGTGAGAGGGAGATGATGAATATAATGGCATTGCTACAAAGAGGGATTGGGTAAAAGGAAATAGAATGTTCTGTATTAAAAGAGTGTGAATAGTTCACATGCCAAAATATTTGCTGATGTCGTCGGAATGAGGACTGACGCAGTTGGTAACCCACTTTTCAGTTAAACTTTTTTAAAGAGGAGTGCATATGCCTTCTTTGCGCTCAAATAGTGATATTTTACTGCTAGTACATACATGCTACTTTTAACAATAAGTCGTAGCGTTTCCTATGTGATAGTGGTAATATTGCCGACCAAAGTTTCTTTTCTTTTTCACAGGTGAACAGAGGAAAATTATGTCTTATTGTTCTCATTCTTTTTATACCCTCCTTTATTTCCCTTTGAATCAGGTGAACTGAATATGCTACTCTTGTTTCTTACCCAATAACATATTTTCACTTATGTCAATTACCTCTGTGCCGCATAAATTCTCCATGAGCTCTACTACACTGTCAATATTCTACATCCTGTTATCGTATCTCAAGGTTGACCTTCAATTGTTATTTTTATTATTATTATTGGCCCTTAACACAAATTTAATGTTTATCTGCAATGGGCTGTGTGCGTCTGTAACAACAAATGTCTTATTTATTAACATTATAAAACTTAATGAAACTTTTATCACACTTCAAACACCTATCTTTTTAGTGTAAAAAACCTATGATAGTCTGTAACTTTCGTAGGGAGAAGAAATGGCTAGTTAAATAAATATTTTTTGTACACAGAAAAAGTTAACTGCATCTTTTATGACCATTATCTGCACGTACTTGAACACGTGGAGGTTGCGATAGCATATAGATAACTGCATCCGCTATGTCCTCAGGTTCCATCATAGGCGTACGCATATTTTCCAGTGCTTCAAGCGAATACTTTTTTAAGTTATTGTATAGATCTGTTTTGACAATTCCTGGCGATATTTCCTAAAACAAAGATCAAACGTTAACAAATATAAGATAATGGTTATTTTCAAAACTGTTTTATTTGCCCTTGAAATTATGTATTTATCTGAGGATCATTTATATATTTGTCAAACTTATTATCCTAGTTCAAGTAATTACACGTACGACGGCTATTCGGCAAGTAAGAAACAATCGGTCACAAAGTGGAAACCACAGTGAAAATCAAAAATGTTTTATTTGCAACAGTTAGTTACAACGTCCACCTCCTTCTCTACCTAGACGCCGCTCCGGCTTAGACGTCTGTTCTAGCATTGTACCAACTTTACAACATCCCCATCAAGAAGGCAGCCTGCTGCGTTTTCCGACAGTTTTCTACGCTGGTCTGCAGCTCGTTGTCTGTGCCAAAATGTTGTCTTCATAGCCGGCAGTTCATCTGAGCAGGGACGAATACCTTAGGGAGCAAATTGCGGGCTGTATGGTGGGTGATCAAACACTTCCCATGGAAAACGCTGCAGGAGCGTCTCACTGTCCCTGAAGTGTGCGGCCGGGAACTTCCATGAAGAAGATGATGCAAGACAGTTACATTACGTGGAGTTGCATGAAACCAAGCCAAAAACTCCCGGCACGCATCATATTTTGCGGAAGCACTATTCTCTGGGCATCTTTACACGCTCATTGTGCGCTCAGAACCAAAAAGAGTGACTTGACTCTATCTACTGGCATACTAGAGACACTGCCCAACACATTTGTGCAAAGTTTGATCGGAGTTTCACTGTGGTTTCCATTTCGTGACCAATCATTCCTTACTTTCCGAACTAGCCCTCTTACATTTTGAAATAAACAAAAGGTTTTACCACTACATTGCATGACTTGTTCAGTCTAGAACACATAAAGAAGAGTTGATAGGACAGATTCACTTTTCAAAAAGTGTTAAACTCATAAACAGAGAATAATTTCAATTACATAATCTAATTAGTGTTCCCTAAACGTCGTATTTTAGACGCCATCCAAAGTGTGAAGTTGACTTTAGTAAACGTCTTTATTTTTTTATGGCGTCTGTCTTGAGAATTCAGTGGTTCAGTTTGATTAGTATATTGTGTGAATTCATCTTCGAGTATCCAAACAGTTGCGTATGTTTGGCTTATGTACAGTAAAGTTCAAGCCTTGTCTTACTCAGTCTGATTAACGAGCTACTATTTTTCCAATCGTATATAAGTATTGTGAGACAGATGCTTTCGAGTAAGTGTGTAGTGCATCCACAGAATGGTGTGTGTTCCTAGCTAATGAAAGAACTTATATATGCATTACTCGACCAAAAAGTCTTGACAAATCCATAGCTGTTAGTAAGTTATGTTACATAAGTAAAATTACATAAAGACTCGTTTCACTACTTTTAGGCACTCTTTCTGAAACATGTGTAAAATTTCTACGTGCGTCTTTAGGTGGCTGATCTGGCAAGAGAGTGAAATGGAAATATAGGGCCAGAGCTTTCTGGCAAGAGAGTGAAACGGAAGTATAGGGCCAGAGCTTTATACACTCGTGGGTACACACACACACACACACACACACACACACACACACAGTATCCCAGGAATACTGCAACCAACTTGGGTGGACGGGTGGGGGGGGGGGAGGGGGCGAGGTGGTGTTGCATGTGTGTTGAGGAACAAATCTAGAACCGGAACCCGCGCTCAGAAACATCAGTAGTAGAAGAATACGGTAGTTTAGAAACTAAGTCAGTATTTTCCAAAATCCTAATGTTGAATACAAGAAGCAGGACAAACTCAAATGTCTCCATCCATCAATAAAATTGAAAGTTACTTCTATCCCTTCTTTCGTTGCTCCCCGAAATTGTATTGGTTAGGCATTGCGAAATGTGTATGAAATTCTGTTTAGCAGGAATGAATCAAATTTGGAAGTCCATCTAGTTGGGCACAGTTTCCTCAGAGCCTAACACGTCTATTAGTTCATCAGTGTCACCTATGAGACACATAATCACGGAAGAACACATACATTCATGGACCTTTGTCGTAAAACTGTTGCAGTTCCTACATATTCATTTCGTACCAAATTTTGTTGCGTAATGAACAACATGTAAACTCAGTATCTAGGTAAACTGCTTTGCTTCCTGATTGCCATTCATAGATGCAGAATAATTGTATTATTGACCACTGCATTTATCCAGCTGTATTTTCATCTTCTCTAAACCATTTTATTATTTACTTTTCAAAATTCTCAGTAGCCGCTTACACTACTGCTTCCCTCATTTCAAACTCATTTACATTTGAGTTACTAAAATTTAAGAGCAAATATCTTACAACACCAAGTTGGTCCATTCTAGAAGTAGTAGGGCAAGGAGAGAAAGAGACTTCCATGAGCCCAACCTAGAGGTCACTTCCATGAGCCCATCCTAGAGGTCATTCTGGGAAATCTCATGCAGTTGAGGTTTTCATATTTTACTGATGTCAACATCAGCGAGGTTCTACTGCAGTGCACATGTATGTCATGTTAAACTGACTTCAACCCCCCCCCCCACCCCCCACCCCTCCTCTGCACTACTGCAAAATTTGCATGAAACACCCCACTACACCACACCCCAACATTCCCACAAACCTTCGCTTCCACTCTAAAGCTATTTTTGCATTACTAACTTCCAAAAATTCGTTTAAGAACTGTCTATGCCAGTCCTCAGGTTGGTAGCCAAGTATCATTCGCTGTGGCATACTGGAAGGAGTAACTTGCATACTTCTTAATTCACAAATAAAAACCAACATTTGCTCTAAAATATAAGTACTGAATTAGGAATTCTTATTCACTGAAAATGAGACTTTTAACTTAAATACTATCCCACAAGGTCTGAAAACATAAGTAAGATCAAGTCCATTTTCACATCCTACTTGCTCCTGTTACTTATCAGATGGCTGCATGAAAAATCGATATTTCTCTGTAAATTATTAAAAGTCAACATTTGCTTCGAAAATACAAATAACAAATTAAAAATTCGTATTTGTTGAAAGTGATCTGTAGCTTAAATGCGACTCCACAAACCCAGAAAACGCGAAATAATTGCAAATCCCAATTCCTCCAATCACCAGCAGAATATTACACTGTAAAATCGAGTCCATAGTTCGATCTTTGTACCACGCCAATTGATGGCTCTAGTGTCAATTAAAAAATAGCAGCAGCGCGAAAAATGCAAAATTTACATTTCTATTGGAAGTTAAAACGCTGTTTGATGTTGCAATATTGAAATATTGCGGTGTAAAAGAAAGTGTGAATTAATTTCCATATATATACAGTCGTTAAATTAGTGACCAAAGTCTAAAGAATGCACTCCAAGGTAAAGATCAACAGTCGTCATTTTAGAAATTAGGCCTTACAATTCTATGTCGTAAAACTACCCTATCCAGGCCTATAGCTGCAGAAAAATATGTTACGTTGGCATTCAAATAGAGACACTGAATATAATTATTCAAAACACACCCTCAACGTATATATTTCAACGTGTTTAACTAGTCTGAAGCACCAGTTTATGAGGGACATCGATGATGCATCGTGTTGTTCGCTATAAAAAATATAAACGAAGCTTTCCAGTGACAATTATTGCTATTATTACAAACAGCACAGGCCTACTAAATTCCATGTAATTAACTGCAGCTTGCAGTCAGAAGGCCCTGTAAAAGCTTTGCAGACTGTATTTGACCGATATTTACCCTCTCAATACCCAAGGGGGGCGGGGGATGCATTACTTTATGCCTACCTTTTGAAAACGTCGAAATCTAGTCAGGTACTTTATTTTTTAAAATTTTGTAAAAAAAAATATGTATTGTCTTTAATGAAGTCTTCCCCCAGATTGTATGAATCTTTCACACTTCTCGTTTAAGCTTAATCGCAAACTTTAAGTTTAAGTGAGATGGTCATAGAGTCTCCCGCTCTTGGTAGTAATGCGACTTCCCACGACAGTCGTCTTACTCCACAAATAATAACACTGCGCGACCTTAGATCGCATGGGAATTATATTTCTCTGGGTTGACAGTAACAATGGTCTCAACAATGATTCATTTCCCTTGGGGTCTTTATTGTTTCCTGTTCAGGGGCACTTAGTTCAGTGTTAGATACAACTGTGATTGAAAACGTATCGACAGTCACCTAGTGACGGAGGAATACCACAGATTCTGGAGGAATCTACAGATTCTCAAATTGAATTTGATGAAACTGACGACGTAGTGAGTGAACCTGAAGAAGTATGTGTTGTGTTCGAGGATGTGGACAGTGAGAGAGAAACTAAGACTGGGCAACTGAACTGATGACGAGGCAGCTTGCGAGTTTAGTGATAGGTACATTACAAGCACTGGGAAAATTTATAGCTGCAAACCTCCTCACATTAGAAGATTAGTGGCACTAAACATAGTGACAGAATGAGAAGGCATAAGAGACGAAGGTAAAGTAGGAACAGAAACAGAATCATTTGAAAAGTTTCTGCTCCAGAAATTGTCAATATCATAAAGCGTACTGATGAAGAGACATTGAGGCAGAAAATAACCAAGACAGACAGTAAAGAATTCATGGTGTATATAGGAATTCTTTTTATTATGGGGAAGGAGAATGACAGTAAGTCATCTGTTAGAGATTTATGGTCCTACACTTCAGGAACGTTTGTTTATACTGCTACCATGAGCTGAACCACTTTCCACCAGCTTACTAAAATAGTAAGATTTGATGGTAGAGAGTCGCGAATCTATCGCAGGAAACCTGATAACTTTGCTGCAATACGAGAAGTTTTTCATAAAATGAATGAACTACTGCGAAAATATTATTTTGTTGGGATGCACATTGCTATTGATGAAATTTTGTCATTGTTCCATGGCAAGTGTCCCTTCAAGATCTTCATGAAGGGAAAACCTGGTAAATACGATATACATATACGCATGCTCACAGACGCTAAAACCAGATATGTTATCAGCATGTAGCATTATGCTGGGTAAAGAAATGATGGTGCAAAACAATAAAATTCCGCTGCAGCTGTGGTCAAACGCCTGGTGGTTCCTCTACATAAATCAGGGCGACATGTCACCACAGACAGATATTACAATTCAATTGATTTGGCCGAAGATCTATGGAGGAATCACAAGCAAACTCTCGTGGGAATATTACAAGCTAATAAGAAGCATATACCTAGAGAACTGAAAGATATCTCATGACGAGAATTACATTCTAGTGAATTTGCTTTCAGTAATACTGGTACGGGAAATATTTCAATTGTTTCTTATATTCCCAGTGAAAAACCTTAAAGAAATCTGTTGTTTCTATCATCTCAACGTTGTGGCGCCGCAGTTGGTTCTCCTACTGACACTAAGAAGAAAACAATTAGAAATTTACATTATAATGAGACTAAAGATAGATCAAATGGTGGGGAAATATTCAACTAAGAGGTGTTTTCTGTACTCATGTGGACATATCAGCGGTAAATTATACACTATTTTTGTTGAACCACCCAGGCAGGAATAAGAAAAAACTTAATAAGCGACGACTCTTTCTTCAAGAACTGGGACTACAGCTCATGAAACCACGAATTGATGAAAGGGTTACAAATATTGCATGCTTGTCCAAGCCTGTAGTTAGAAGTATGAAGGGTATTCTCGGATGGAAAATCAAGCAGAACTTCGGTGCAAAGAAAGCTCACGGAGGTAAAGGTAGATGTCGTTTGTGTGTTAGTGTAAGCCATTCAAAATCAGAAAAGTACAACAAAGTGAACAAAACAACAATAATCTGCAACAATTGTAAGAGCTACTCATGTGACAAACGTATGTTGCAAGTGTGAAATAGATTCCGAGATAATTAGACTTACTAAACTTAAATGAAAGACGTAAAACGCATTTCTAAAAACGGTTTTGAAAGAAATATTCATGTTCTGCATTCTGATTATGCGTCAAAAGAGCTTTCAAAAGTATGTTATTAATTTAAGTCAAGTACAATTAATGAGTTTTATTTATTTTTTAAATTTTTTGTGGTAGGCACAAAGTACGCCCGCCCCCCTTAGCAATACGCGTTACTGAAAATGGCGTGGTATTGCCAGAGTTAATGACCACAATATTCTAAAAACTACGTCAGCAACGCTGTTCACGTTGTTAAATATTTACTGCGAGTATTCGATCTGTACAGTCGCATTTCCGCAAAATATGCCTTGCGAAAATAGAAAACAGTAACTATCTATACCACCACAAACCTATTTATAACATAATTATCGTATTAGGGAAGGAGGCAAAGAACAATATTTTTTATTACCAAAAATGTTATTTACACAACGGAAGAAGGTAGCACTGGGATATGTGGTATTTTCAAACACAACGTCAGAGTTGAGACCTCCGAAAAAAAACTGTGCACCATAATATATTGAGAGGCGCCTCGCACTTTGCAAGCACACATTAAATATTGCCGCATCTAAATTGTCTGTATAATTCATTAAAATATATGATTATCGAAATACAAACAAAATCGCCAGGAGAATTCTAATTCGTACGCTTTGCAGACAAAGAGAAATCGTAATACGCCTAACGCAAAGCTTTGTATGACTACCCTCCACTGCTATAAAGGCTAAACAAATGCCACAACACGTATTAATGAGATGCTATTATCTATAACGTACAGATATGTAGATGTGGAAGTTGTCGTGTTCTAAGAAATTAGTGGATCACAACCAGAGGTTATACAAGACCATGACGCTGGCTGAGCTAGAATATACGCTTAATTCAAGCCCTCTCCCACATCATCCATACCAGGACATCCAATAAGAAAAGCTTAAACAAAATAGCTGCAAATATTACGAGGCACGTACCTCAACATCGCAGTGTAGCAGTATGACGGTGCCGCTCTGAATGGACGAAGATAACAGAGCCACACTACACGGTAAATAATGTGATTACAGCGGCAATAGTAGTGCGCAATTTCCAATAGCAGCCGACAAAGTTTAATAGTATTCCATAACAGAGTAGTTGAAAAGACATCAAGTTATTACCTACACGATCTTGCACAGGTATAAAACACACGACCCTGTTTAGCCCCGTGCGTGGTCACTTTGTAAAACCTATAAGCTGCCTACTAAAAACTTGCCCGCTTCTGCACTTCTGATTTGAAATATGTTGTTGTTGTTGTGGTCTTCAGTCCAGAGACTGGTTTGATGCAGCTCTCCATGCTACTCTATCCTGTGCAAGCTTCTTCATCTCCCGGTACCTACTGCAACTGACATCCTTCTGAATCTGTGTAGTGTAATCCCCTCTTGGTCTCCCTCTACGATTTTTACTCTCCACGCTGCCCTCTAGTACTAAGTTGATGATCCCTTGATGCCTCAGAACATGTCCTACCAACCGATCCCTTCTTCTAGTCAAGTTGTGCCACAAACTCTTTTTCTCCCCAATTCTATTCATCCCATCTACCCATCTAATCTTCAGCACTTTTCTGTACCACCACATTTCGAAAGCTTCTATTCTCTTCTTGTCTAAACTATTTATCGTCCATTCTTCACTTCCTTCGACGGCTACATTCCATACAAATACTTTCAGAAACGACTTCACGACACTTAATTCTATACTCGATGTTAACAAATTTCTCTTCTTCAGAAACGCTTTCCTTGCATCTGTATCATATTTTTTATAGCACGATACCCAAGCAGTCTCTGGTTTTCTTGACGGGTAAAAGGGTGAGTTTGTTTTAGATAAACCATGGTTTTTTTTTCAGCACACACACATATCGCTGCTGCAAACAGTATGTTGACGTTATTCTGTTGTAAATACACCAGTACTGCCCCTACCACCCTATCTCTCGCCGCAAACCCCACTATCATGATAGGATAAAGCCCTACACTATTCTGTCCACTCGTGGGTGTTTCAGCCTCCCTCCCAGCGTCCCACGGAAACCTTGCACACTAAATACCGCAATTAGGCTATGAGTTTACAGTTGGATTGCAAGCACGATTAAATTTAGATTGTATGAGCGAAAGATCACTTTACTAGAAGTGCGGCCATCGTGGATAATAAATAGTAAAGAGGAGACTTAACAGCCACAACTGATCAGTCTTCTGTGGTAGTTGAAACTGTCAACATGGATTCCTCCAAAGTGCTTAACATGCAAGGATTATTATGGAGGAGGACGAGACCAGCTGATGGTGAACCTGGACAATCTTGTTTCTGTCACTGGCAACATAAAGTATACCGAAAATGGTACGCTCGTTAGCAAGGAGGGCTTAAATGTTATTAGCCCCTTTACAGAACCGTTTTGCGATAGCATTATGGTAGTTAAAACTGTGACAAAGCGGACTGTCAGGATCAGTTAGAGAAGGGGTAACCCGTAATGTTAAAGAAACACATGTATAGCTCATTTAGTTATTATTATACGAAGTAAATTCTCCAAGTTCGTCACGCCAAGACATAGTGTCAAGGCGCAGCTACCATTTCTCCTACACGAAATGTTAGTGTGGCCGAAAGAGAAATATTGGACAAGATCGGCAAGGAAGCACTGGATATCAGTTTGAAGGAATACAAAAATTCTGTGGCTATACCATATGAAGTGGAATTAGCTACCATTGAAATGTGTGCTCGAATAGAAGGGCTGCCCGGAATATTGCAGCAGCTACGTGCAGACGACTATTATTACTTTTCGGATTTGGACATCAGATAATAAACTTTAGATGTGCTACTACCTAATACCTTCTGCATGGGAGAAGACTACCAGGCGAACATCAGTGTTATTGTGGACAACAATAAGGCAGTTCATATGTCAAATCACAAGCCTATGTGTAAACAAAGTTATTGGTGACCACCTTGCAGATTTTGTAAAGTGTCCAGAAATGCGACCACGAGAAACTTTTGCGCCCTCCTTGGCTAAGGAACATGGTACTACCAGACTGGAGACTACAATTTATAATTACAGAATGGTTCGTGTATTCGATTCTGTATAAACTGTTTCAGTGTTTAAAACTTTAACAAACAGTATTACAATGTGCTCCACCGTACCCTGTGCAACTTACATTAATGTGGTTTCAGCTAAATAATAACTTACAGAATAGCTGCTGTGTGGTGTTTAACAACGTTGTGCGGTTTGTCTACTGGGTTAACAAGATAACCCGGAAACTGACTGTTTTTGACGTAAGCCGGTCAGACTCTCAAGACTGAGAAATGCTTGTACGTTATACACTGTCTGCATATACTTTTATTTATCTACCTGTAAACTATGTGAAGATTCCTAACACTGACCACAGCAAAGAGAATATAAGTATTACACAGAAGTGCTATATTACAGTGGGAGAAACATATTTCTCTCACTTCAGGATAGTGTTCTCCACCACACCGTTGGATGTAGGTATCGCCGAATTAGTAGCAGTACCCACAAACAAAGTCATTCCACAGTCCCAAGAGAAAGAGTAAACGTATCACCCAGTCTTAAACCACGCCAGTCAAAGAAATTTCGCCTTTTAATGCACTTACTGTATTGTGTGTACGAATAGAAAACTGTAAATATAAGGGTTCGAAGCCAAAAGAACAAAAGAGGAGTATATCGCGAAGAAAACTGTCACAAGGGACCGATACAAAAGTGCGATTTGGGAAACAAGAAGCTATAGCAAATGTGCAAACAAGGCACATAGCGTTGGTGTGTTGAGGCAGATAGACAGGGGGAGAGGTTATGGTGTATCAGTAGTGTGGAAGGTACACATATTAGGAGAAGTGTTGTAAAAATAGGAAATATCATGAGAAGTGACACTTGGCGCATGTTTGTATGTAAATAGCAGAAGATAAATTAGTTGTACTGAATGTTTGCCACTACAAGCAGCTCTGAATAGTTAAACACACCAACGACATACCAGAGGTTGTGTTATTGAGTAAAAATCGAGTAGGCGAAGGAAGTAACTGGCAGTTGTGTGGAGTTGTCTCAGCCAGAGAGAATGTTGTGTCATGGCTGACTAAGGATCTGGGATGGTGGATGTGGCTGCACGGGGATTTCTATTTGAGATGTTCCGTAATGCGTGAGTGACGTTAGGGGAAGACCTGAGGCGATTTAAAAAGAGACGGCTCATTTAAAATAAAAATGGTAATTGCACTGATTTTTATTACTGCAAGCGCTAGTTAGTAATTACACGTACAGTAGTGCAAATGTTTCTTTGTGTTTACCAGTATCTACGTGCGGGTATCCAGAGTGAATTATCAGTCATGTGCTCAGTATTCTAATTATCCTACTTGCTCTACTGATAGCTCTGTTAATGAACTATTTTTAACTAAGACTAATTTGTGCTGTAAAGTTTTCGTTGTGTTTGATAATATCTATGTCTTGGTATCCAGGAAAGATTATCAGGATTGCGCCCAGTATTTTAATTAGTTTGCTTCCTCCGCTCGTAGTTGAACTATACCATTAAAAAGGAAAAGTGCTAAACTAATATAATATGAAGATCGTGTGCAAAGGTAACGATGTGCGAGAACGCAGAAGAGATGTCATAATATACGCTAGTGCGAGTTATTTCTGTGTGATTAAAAGCATTCTATACAGGGTGAGTCTCTAACTATTGCCACCAAGATTAACTCCGAAAGTACGATAGGAGCTGGAAACCTTGTAGGACAAAAGTTGTATGGGACAACGGGGGCCATAATATGACGTTGGGTTTTTGTTGCTAGTTGGTCGCTTCAGAGATATGGAAGTCTACTTTGTTTTTTTAAATTGGGTGCTATAGTTTGGTACTTATTTTCTGATACTGGCTATCGAGATGAATCCAATGGTGTGCAACATTAAGGTCTTTGAAGGTCAATGAATGTCATAAAGGTGGCATGAATGTCCATTTACAGAAGGTGTTCGAAGCGATGAGCATTGGTATCGATGCAGTGCTGCAATCTTCTTGTCATGGACTGAGTGGTGTTCATTATCACATCGGCACTTATCGAAGCACATGCTCTGACATTTCTCTTTCGCATTTCTGCAGGTGTAGTTCGAACGTCTTTATAAAATATGTCTTTTACGAATCCCCACAAGGAAAAAACCGGAGGCGTTAAGTCTGGCGAACGAGCCGGCCATGACACATTTCCTCCGCATCCAATCTTACAATTTGGGAATTGTCTCTGAAACTCATTCTAGCCAAAAAGTGTGCCAGACACCCATTGTGTTGATACGACATTCTATTCCTTGTTCCCAAAGTATTTCTTCCAATAACAGTCCTAACGTTTCTTGCAGGAATGTGGTGTACTTCCTACCATTAAGATTAAGATGAAATAGGGTCCCATAATTCAGTCCTCCAGAATCCCACACAATAGATTCATCGGCCACGGTTTTGGTGTGCAACTTGCCGCAGCCACCATGGATTTTCAGTTGCCCAATATTGCATGTTATGCAGATAAACATTTCCATGATTCGTGAATGTAGCCTCGTCACTAAAAAAAATCAAATTAATAAATATGTCATCCCTCTGATTCTGAAGCTGAGCCCATTGACCTGTGCTGGCCCCGGCTTATGTGTTGGTTTAAACGATGACTGTTACTTTGCTTTTGGTATCCCGCGGTTATTGTGGCGATGCCGTGGTTCTTCCTGTTTCTACGTGTGGCAGCAGCGGTGTGTATCGGTATTCGCGCCTTGTACTATCTTTGATCTGGTGCTTATAGTTTCCGGCTAGCAGGTGTGCGGCAGTCGGTCGGTTGGTGTGGATCAGCCAGGGAATCTCCGTGCGACACAGCGGGTCGGGCCCGGTGGCGGTCTCTGCGCAGTGTCGGAGTGTGTGGGAGCTGTTCCAATTATTACAGGGTTCGTGGCTCACTGACCCAGGACATCAAAGTTAAGTGGTGATTTAATTACCGAAGCCTGACTGTTCACACTGTGCCGTTGGTTTTCATCGTTGGCTGTGGGGGGTATTCCCATGAGCAACATCGAGTTTTCGAGTTGGCGAAAGTCTGACCACCGTCTGGTGGAGTTTAACTGTATTTTGGTTATTTGAAGTCCAAATGCACCAGCGGAATTTCCTGATTTGTGGCCGTTGGCGCTCCGCTTACTTGCCCTCGTCGCTGACGTAAAATTCAGGTAGTATCCTCTCCTCACCATGTTGTCGCCGTCCAACTCGTGTGTGTAGTTTTGAAAGCTTATGCGTACTTGGTTGTGGGTGGCTACGCCTTTTACGTTTAGGCTTTGGAGTTCCTTGTGCACTGGTCGGGTGGAACGTAACTCGTCTTGTCGGTGGGTCCGGCGACTGTCTCTTGGTTGGGTTGCCGGAGGATTTGACGTAGTTGGGCCGACTACCTGTCTCCCCTAAACGAATGTTAATATTCCAAGTGCAGACCGACCCCCGAAAACTTCTGAGCGCCGCTGCCTGTACTGCCTTTTCTTATTCGTGTTTGATTGTGTATTTTAATGGCTTACAGCCGACGGTTTGAATTGGTATGCTTTTAGTTGGGTTTTAAATAATGGGCCATCAGCCGCTTTGAAACTGAAAGTTCCTTACCTGTCAAGTCTTGCATTGTTTGGGCCTTCAGCCTCATTTAAAATATTTTTTTGCATAAAGCTTTGGGCCTTCTGCCTTTTGAAAATTTATTGTAGTTGTGTTTTTCAATAATGGGCCTTCAGCCGCTTTAAAATTTAAGTTCCTTACTTGTTAAATTTTAGATTGTTTGGGCTTTCAGCCTGTGTAAAATATTCTTTAAAGATAAAGCTTTGGGCCTTCTGCCTACTAAAAATTATTTTAGTTGTTTTAAATAATCGGCCTTCAGCCGTTTTTACATTAAAGTTCTTGTCTTTCAAGAATCAGACTGTGTGGGGCCTTCAGTCTAATTGAAGATAAGGCCTTCTGCCTTGTGTTATTTTTTTTAAAAAAAATCTTGAATCATGGGCCTTTAGCCATCTTTAAATTAAACTTGTTTGCTTTTCAAGTGTTAGATTTGTTGAGCCTTCAGCCAAGTCATAGAACTTACTTACGTGAGACCTTCTGCCTTCTAACTATTCTGTTTTGAGTGTGAATTTTAAGTTAATGCCTTTCAGCCCTTTTTAAATTTAAGTGGTTTTGCCCTTAAGGAATAAAATAGTGTGACCTATTCAGCGGATAAATAAGGTCAAAAAACTTTTGCTGTATTGTTTGGACACCTAAATAAAGTTACATGTGTTTGACTGTAACTGACAACCGTCTTTTGGTCCCTTTCCAAATTCCAACTACCTGTTCTGTCCTGCGGACGTAAGCAGGGCGTTTCACCCATCGGCAGAATTCAATGCGACGCATGCAATCTGTACCAGTTAATTCTTCGAGGAGAATGGTATTTATGGCGATGCTGAACACGAACAACACTACTCTGGCTCATGCAAGATTCCCTTTCGATTTGACACGAACTGACCCAGGGATCTAGAACTACAGTGGCAAGAATACAAATTTCCGTTTCCTCGTTAGTAACTTTCCTTTGACAGATATGTTTCCGATGCGTTAAAAATCCAGTTGTTCGCAAGTAATCACACACATATTTAAATGTACGACATGCAGGGTGGGTATGAGAACGATATACTTCAGCGTATAAGTCTCTAGCTCTCACTGAATTTCGTTAGCATTTTCTATAAATGAGAAGCATATAGACTTGTTCTACGAAGGAATACATCATTCACATTCGCTTGATTCGAAGATACTAGTCTTACCGTTCCTATCAGTTTTGTATTGCGAAACCGCCGAATGGTGTTTACATGTGAATGGTACTTTAGATTGATACGCCGTGTTCGGCGTATATTTAATATTTGCACAATATACGACAGAGAATTGCCAGAGCATGTGCTTCGATAAGTGCCAAAGTGATAAGGAACACCACTCAATCCATGATAAGAAAATTGCAAAACTGCATTGATACCAATGGTCATCACTTCGTACACCTTCTGTAAATGGACGTTCATGCCACCTTTGTGACCTTCGTTGACCTTCAAAGACATTACTCTTAAACATCATTGGATTCGTCTCGTTAGCCGCTATCAGAAAATAAGTACCAAACTACAGCATCCCATTTTGAGAAACAAAGTTGACTTTTATATCTCTGACGCGACCCTGTATAGTTTCAAAATACTTCAATACTCATTCATAAATATTTCATGTAGATTATCCTTAGTATTACGTGATAGATAGAAGAGACAAGACCAGCACCGTCATGCCTTTCACTGTTGCATTGGACAGCGAATACTGTACTTTAAAAAAAATGGAAGAAAAGTTGAATTTGTGGTGTCACCGCCAGACACCACACTTGCTAGGTGGTAGCTTTAAATCGGCCGCGGTCCATTAGTACATGTTGGACCCGCGTGTCGCCACTGCCAGTGATCGCAGACCGAGCGCCACCACACGGCAGGTCTAGAGAGACGTACTAGCACTCGCCCCAGTTGTACGACGACTTTGCTAGCGACTACACTGACGAAGCCTTTCTCTCATATGGCGAGAGACAGTTAGAATAGCCTTCAGCTACGACCTAGCAAGGCGCCATTAACCATATCTAGAGAGAGTCTCACTTGTATCATCAAGAATGCTGTATACAAATGATGGATTAAAGTTAAGTATTCCAGCAGCTACGTACTTTTCTTTATAGCCTTCATTACGTATCCTGTTTCAGACCTAACGCCAGCCGGCGTGTGTAAACGCGTGCCTTTCGGTTACCCGTCACTGTGGACTGGCTGTCTTGTCAGTCCACAACAGAATTAGCAAAAATCAGTCTGACAAGTAATATCAACAGGCAAACTGCTGCGCAGTGATTTATTTCAGCTCATCATTTTTGCAGTGCAGTCAGAGCAAAGCCGAGTTACCCGTTTCCAAATAAGGAACAACTGTACGGCCTAAACGAACATTTTGAGAGAGAATTAAGATCAGTTTTGATTTACAGAGTTTCACATAAAGTCTGGAGCTGCATTTTTCTGATAAGGGCACATTTACATTACGTAACAGTTAACCATTGTGTAAGACAGATTATTCCTGATAAAGTCGTCCTGAACCATTATTCACATACAATCTAATTTACAGACAGTCACGTGCGTTTTAGATTAATCAGGATCTCATACACAAAAAAGTTATTTGCAAGGATTTGTTCGCGTTCAGAAGTAGGGTAGTAGTAGACGATTAAATATCAGACATTGTAATCAGAAATGCCAGCTGGAGTGGCAGAGCGGTTCTAGGCGCTACAGTCTGGAACCGCGCAATCGCTACGGTCGCTGGTTCGAATCCTGCCTCGGGTATGGATGTGTGTGATGTCCTTAGGTTGGTTAGGTTTAAGTAGTTCTAAGTTATAGGGGGCTGATGACCTCAGGAGTTAAGTCCCATAGTGCTCAGAGCCATTTGAACCATTTTTTTAATCAGAAATTTAGAACACTTCTTCCAGATAGTTAGCGAGAGATTTACTCACACACACATACACAGCAGTTTGCCAGTTAGGAAACAAAAGCACAAAAACACCAACTGTAGAGAATATACAGGAACTGAGAGGGAAAAGGGCGTTGGAACGCAGCAAAGTGGGATGTAAAATACGTGAATACATGCCGTTTACAGTTAGAGCTAACGTGATGTGGAATAGAAAGAACGCAGCAAACCAGATTTCATTTACTCAAAGGTGTTCAATGATTATCATCCCACGAAACATTTAGCTTTGATGATAAGTTGATAAAATATTTACAACAATTCTATGTAAGATATTACGGAGGTGATTACAGAGAAGTACATTTGAATGTACAGAAGTGACGACCTCTTCTGTGTACTAACAAGTATGCAACGCTCTGAGCAATAGGGTTCCAGTGAAGCCACGCTTTATTATCAGGACTCTCCCGGCAGTCACTGAAAACTGCTAATTGTGTTTCACTTCACACTGAAATGTGTGTCCCATTAAAAGGCTGCGACAGCTAATGGACGACACCGAGTTTCCAAGTACCTGATAAACCTGGGAGGGAACCTTAAATGCCTTCCCAGTAGATACTAAGGGACCTTCTCTTGAGCTGGTGCCATCTTGGCGACTCTTCAATACGCAGAACAGAAACCTGGACGCATTCACGAAAAGCTGGCGTGTGAGTATGTAGGGAACTCGATGCAGACTGTGACTGGTGCCTCGAGTTGTGTGAGTCTGCCGTGGAAACATCTTGTCTCGATACTGGTCGCTGTGGAGTGATTCTCTGGAGTGGGATCGAAGTGGTTGGCAGCCTGTAACGTCGAATGACAGGGTGGAGCTACTTAATTTCTGCCCTTTATTGTGCTACTGTGGAAATGAGCCCACAATTAACATGGTAACACTATGGGAAATTCAGTGCCATCAAAAACAGTATTTGGGGGGAAGAAGAAGAAAACTCCTGATCACGGGCCATCGAGGGGACGGAATTGTTTGATCTGAGGGCATTGAAAGTGGAGAGGTGAACGTGTTTCAGAGAGGGCACTCTGACTTAGCATTTAGGGGACATTTCAGTCTGTCTCCTATTCAGTTTTCAGACTGATTGAGTCTTGCATTCATCCAAAGATCTACTGTCATTTTGTGACATTATCAGCTTCCGTTCAGTGTTGGATGGTTCTTCTTTCAGTCCACTTTTCCGATTGTGTTCTTGTTACCTGACCTAAAACTGCAAAAGTATAGCTTGCATGTCACCTTTGTAGTTAAATTACTGCAAATCAAATACCCCTCATGTTGCACTGCGAGACAGCAAACGATCGATTTGGATGGGACAAGAAAATGGCTCTGAGCACTATGCGACTTAACTTCTGCGGTCATCAGTCGCCTAGAACTTAGAACTAATTAAACCTAACTAACCTAAGGACATCACACACATCCATGCCCGAGGCAGGATTCGAACCTGCGACCGTAGCGGTCGCTCTGTTCCAGACTGTAGCGCCTAGAACCGCACGGCCACTCCGGCCGGCGATGGGACAGCAGCTCTGTGCCAAATGTCTAGTGACGGTTTATCCTGCAGAACGATTACTGAGCACATGACGCGTGTTGAGCTGTTCTCAGTGGTGTTTGTAAAGCCACGGCCGGCTACAGAGAAATGCGAAGATAAAAGCCACCGGATGTCTGTCAACGGCCACGTGGCACCACGCAACCCCAACTGCAAACTGACAAGTCATGTCGGCACACCTTCGCCTTCGTGCACAACTGATTTCAGCATGGCACATAAAATGGTCAATTCCTCGCTTCAAGTCTAATTTCTGAGCAGTCCCTTTATCGTACAAGGCCTGAGAATTCGGATTATTTGTGGAATCCAAGCACGTAATAGCAATTACTGTTACACGTCTTTAATATTCGAATAGTCTTATGCCACAACAGAGGATTACTTCATTGCATTTCTTCCCATATTCATTCTTTCAGGAAGGCCAGTGAACCAAGGTGCCCATGGAAAGCTTCTGTGAAGGTTGGAGCGCAGGAGGGAGTGGAGGGAGGCAGAGCGACTGCGGAAGTAAGAAGACGGGTTCTGTGTGGATACGTCAGCCAGTAGGGGTCTTGCTATCGAAGTCAAGGTTTCAGGTTGGAGTCGAAAACTCAGAGCACTGTATCAGACAGACAGCAAGTTTAAGAGGGGCACACAGTCTGCTCCATAGTGGAGAATTCGTCTGTGAGATTGTGTTAGCAATGGTTTCTTTAATTAACTTCCTATTTCTATCACGAAGCCTGGATACTTATAATTTGCTTTTTAACGTTCTGTTCAATCCATTCCCTTTTCTTCAATTTATATATACTTGTTTGAACTGTGTGTTTACCAGACTGGAAAATTCTGTATGATTGAAAAGTGTATTTACGTAATCAAAAAATTATGAAACACCAGTCCTGCGCGGAGGCTTCGAAACGTAACAACATAATGCGTTTGAAACTTACCCCACACCGTATCTTGCTGTTACTGACAACCAGGTCCTTCCTCAGTCCTTCAAGCAGAGCCCTGACAGCATGCTTGCTGGCGTGGTACATCGAGCACAATGGATCGAATGGCATGATGTGGCCAGCTATACTGGAAACAAGAAAAAGAAACAAACTTGTACTGCCTGTACTGTATGGATACAGATTATACACTGCCAGATTTAACCACCAAACATGAATAATTTTTACAATTCGTATTTCATTTACTTAGTAGGGGATCGCATTTTTTAGGGAGGCGGGAGCTATCGAATAATTAATCGTTTCTTGGTTGATACTGGGTAGCCTCATACTAACATTTCTGTGGAGATGCAAACTGAAAGTGTAATTTTCTGACAGAAAGACGAAAGTGGGACTTCATGGTCCCTGTGATCGACATGGAACAAGGGCTGCTGGGAAGCCAGTTTCATGGATCTAAAAGGATAATGCTGGTAGTTTACAGCCCAAGACAGTCGCCTCATCGTGAGGCCGGTGGAAAGGGATTCTCGTGATTGACCTGTGGTCGCTAAGGAGGCTTAGGCGAGATGACGCTGAAAGCATGAGATTGTAGAGAGTGCCATGAACAGCCTTTTGTACGTGGAATGCCTGCCGCAAATGCATGCTAGTGGCCGAAAGAAGTTTTTATGAGAAGGTCAAGCCACATTCCTGCTAAAAGACACAGAAACGAATTTGGTTAGTTCAATTGCAGATGGAGGAGGGGTCATAATATGTTTCTGTTGAGATGAACATGAGCTGTAAGAGGTTGACTGATAGCTTCTTGATGTGTAGAGTGGAAGGTACTCAATTTCTAGTTGGGGCTGTGATTGGCTGTAAGGAGAATACACACTAACGACGGGAGGTCTACTAACTGGACACTTCTGGGGGGGGGGGGGGGCTCTTGGTGGTGTCGGTAGGATATATTTGGCTACAAAGCGATTTTGAGAGCTCTCTGGTGAGTGTTCCTGAGTGATAAACTTAGGTGGATAGCGTTTTGAGACATTGCTGGCGAGGTGTCAGAGAACTGTCTCAGCATTAGATTCGAATTTGCTGATGTTGCCACTATGAACTGCATCATTCGTCTCTCTATGAGCAGAGATACGAACCTGTGCTTCTTCGGGGGAGACGAAGTCATTACAGAGTGCTTCTTTACGACCTTACATTTATGAAATGTCTCTGCTCCGGGCTTATAAGGAAGTAGAATTCTTAATTCGTGTCCAGCATTAGACGGAAGTGGCCTCGACTCCAGGAGGTTGCAGACACCATTTGACGTCCTCTGTGTAGTCAGAATTTTCAGCTACGCAACGCACTATCTCTGCGACCACTGGCAGCAGTTCCCAGATAATCGCTGCAGAATTGTTCTTCACAGAATTGAATTCGGCGATATACGCACCACGGCTCGGCACATAGGAACTCTTTTAACAGTACGTGTGTTAAGTTACATTTCTTTGATCGCAGTGCCCTTCATTGTCAGTGCCAGTAAGGCTAGAGGCTTTCATAAATTCGATGTTAATCAGTATCGGCCGCATGAGTGTTTCCGTCGTATTAGCGGGGACGCGATTTCGAGTCACGTCATGAACGATTTGAGAATCTCCAATTTAGGTTAGTGAGTTGGAGTTAACGTTCTGTCTGAGTGAATGTTCACTTTGCATTGTATCTCTGGTAGTTGTTTTTATAATAAAAGTATTGTCAGTGCCCGGTTGTTCTACTCTTCCTAGAATTAGACTCCAGTCACCGATCTTGGTCAATTTAGAGTGGAGTTTGTTGCAACTTGGGGATTACCGCAGCTGGGGACTCTCAGTGGCAAGGCTAATTTAATTCACTTATTAGGCGTTACCACACCGTTGCCATCACGTCATTTACTGCCATCACACGTAATCACACGCAATTGGCACTGAAGTGACAGGGACCTTATGAACACAAGTCTGTATTTATCTTTATTTTCTCTCCTCAAAATACATAAACTTCAGTGTGATACTGAAGAAGTTCCATATCCCTCCATACCGACCATGGGAACGAAACAGAGGGGTACGTGTGGGGAGAATGTTTGATAGATTCGACATGTGCAGGAATTGATACATCAGATGTGCTGTACATTGAGTTCCTCCGTGGTGATTTTCGTTGATGAATATTACGAATGTTACTTTCAACTCTGCAGCATGTTGTTGGTCGTAACAGTGAGCAAGTCACAGTATTTAGCACTACTGGGCAATGGTTTTGGCACATGATGCGTTAGTACACAGATACAGCAAAATGCATGGAACTCTACAGAGAGTATGTTATGAAGATCTGTAGGTTACAATAATTGAGCGCCTTCGTTTCTATAGTGAACAAAAAAAGTATACCATGATTTTTTTTTATTTTTTGCTAAATGGCCCTACACAGGACAGAGAAGGTGCCTCGCATTAAAGTCTTCTCTATGTTGCGGATACCATCTGTAATGCACTTTGTCAGGTCTAGGCGAACAACTTTTAATGCTCCGTCGATATGGGGGTTACTAGTTCAGTTTAACAATGATCATGTTAGAAAATCAACAGTGACCTTGAAGGAATTATTCTGGCTTGGGCCTTAAAATAAACAAAGAAACCACAGGAAATTTTCTGGGGATCGCTGGACGGGGATCTAAAATCCACACCTCCACCATTTCTATCCACCACACCATCTCGCGCAATGCGAATTTTCCTGTTTCCTTACATGCATGAGAATTCTACATCGTACCCGAATGGTACATTACTTTCACAGACGCTGTCTTATAAGGGAAGTGAAAATAGGTCCGTTGTAGCGATTCCTTCAATCGGGAAAACGCAAATAATTTCTTCTGACAATCAAACTTCTGACATCCTGGGTTGTTGGGTGTTCTGCCGGATATCAGCGTCGTACTTGCACGATATTTCGGTCACGTAGCTCGTGACCTTCATCAGGTGCGACCTGAGACTGCTTCTCGAGTGGACCTGGTCCAATATTTATGCCTATGGCCTTCCCCCACCACCAACGGCTGCAGGCGCTACCTCTGTGGTCCGCGCCCATTCCAGAACCAGAGAGATAGAGATGGAAAACGAGCCCCTGACGGACTGCCAGGCGCACCAGACCGAAGATGGAACACCCAGAAGTGGGATTGGTGGGCGCGGACCGCAGAGGGAACATCCAGAGCCGCAGCGGACGAAAAACGGAGCGGGAACGCTCCAACAGGTCGTGGTGAGCGGTCGCGGACCGCAGGGGGAACGCTTGGTACCCCAGACCGTAGATGAAACCCCCAGGAGCGGGTTTGGTGGGCGCGGACCGCAGAGGGAACACGTAGAACCGCAGCGGACGGAAAACGGAGCAGCAACGCTCTAGCAGGTCGCAGGGAATGGGCGCGGACCACAGAGGAAGCGCCTGCAGCCGTTGGTGGAGGGGGAAGGCCATAGGCATAAATACTGGACCAGGTCCACTCGAGGAGCAGTCTCAGGTCGCACCTGATGAAGGTCACGAGCTACGTGACCGAAATTTCGTGCAAGTACGACGCTGATATCCAGCAGAACACCCGACAACCCAAGATGTCATTAGATCGCCGGGAAAGCGTGAAGAGTTAAATCAAACTTCTTATCTACACCGGTGCCCAAAATTCAAGCAACAAACAGAAATAGTGCAAGATTGCGTTAATTTTGCAACAAAACGATATAAACAGGTGACAGTAAAGTAGAAACAACGTAAAAAATACAGAACGTAAACAACTGCACCATTTATAACGGTAGACAAAGATGTTCTTCGTTTTTTCCAACATATCGCATTTTCACACACATTCCGACAACTAGTTAACGTGCTTAGCATCGGGTGTTACCACCTCTGGCAGCAATACATGTCTGACTAAGAGTGGTGATGCTGTGAATCATGTCATCAGTCTCATGTTGAGGCAATAACGCCAATTTCTCCTGTAGAGCTGCTCGGAAGTTTTGCTGAGTGGTTGGTGGATGCTGACGTCATACAACCTGTCTTCGTAGCGCATGCCAGGCATGATCTGTGGGATTCAAATCGGGAGAGCGAGCAGTATTATCCGCTTACAAAAAATATCAATCATCCGTGCTTTAAAGGTCAGCACTGTCATCCATCAGTAAGAAGTATGGGCCCACAGCACCTCGCAAGAACTGCACATGGGGTCCCAAGTTCTCGTCGCGATACCTGGCATCAGATAAACATTGCCTGTTCACTCGTACAATATTATGAAGATGTGTTCGAGTAGTCAACATAATCCCTGCCCAAATCATAAGAATCCTCCTCGATACCGCCGTCTTTCCTCAATTTTTGGATTCCGAAAATGTGTTCTACGTTCCCTCCAGATGCGTCTGCGTCGATAATCACTCTCCAGACCAGAACGGGACTCATCTGTGAAAAGAACATTGGCCCACTATGGCATGTTGATGGCCCTTCTGAGAAGACGCGTCAGAGGTACACATACAGCAGGTGTCAGACAGTAAAGGCTTGTATGCTGCAGCCTTCTACACAACGCATGCCTCGCTACAACACGTCCAGCAGGTGCTGCAACGTCAGGCGCCAGCTGCCATGCACTACTAAGGCGGTCCGTCGTGCTCTTACAGCCAAATAATGGTTTTCTCTTTCTGATATTACACGTGGTCGGCCCCGCCCTGATCATCGGGATACGGTTTTGATCTCTGTAAACAACAGTTCACATTAAGCCATAGAGGTACATTAATTTACGACTGTCCCGCTTCCGTTCTTTGTACGGCTCTCCACTGCAGAGAGTCTGGTAGGCGACTTCTCTGTGCCGCACTGCACCGTCTGTGGCAGTGCACTCCTCGACTGCAGATGTTGGACTGCTCGAGAAATACTGCCTCGTTTGATGGGTGCTCTGACGTCATCGTTGGTGTGCTTGTCTGTTGACCGGAATACGATCTTTCATGCAGATCACCATTGTACGGATATCTGTTGACATTTTGTATGATTATATCGTGAATTAGACACAGGACGGGAAAAATAGTGGTTTGTTGCTTTATTAACGAACATGAAAGCTGACTCGTATCTACATCTACATCTACATTTATACTCCGCAAGCCACCCAACGGTGTGTGGCGGAGGGCACTTTACGTGCCATTGTCATTACCTCCCTTTCCTGTTCCAGTCGCGTATGGTTCGCGGGAAGAACGACTGTCTGAAAGCCTCCGTGCGCGCTCTAATCTCTCTAATTTTACATTCGTGATCTCCTCGGGAGGTATAAGTAGGGGGAAGCAATATATTCGATACCTCATCCAGAAACGCACCCTCTCGAAACCTGGCGAGCAAGCTACACCGCGATGCAGAGCGCCTCTCTTGCAGAGCCTGCCACTTGAGTTTGTTAAACGTCTTCGTAACGCTATCACAGTCCCAAGAACCCTGTGACGAAACGCGCCGATCTTCTTTGGATCTTCTCTATCTCCTCCGTCAACCCGATCTGTTACGAATCCCACACTGATGCGCAATACTCAAGTACAGGTCGAGTGTTTTGTAAGCCACCTCTTTTGTTGATGGACTACATTTTCTAAGGACTCTCCCAATGAATCTCAACCTGGCACCCGCCTTACCAACAATTAATTTTATATGATCATTCCACTTCAAATCGTTCCGCACGCATACTCCCAGATATTTTACAGAAGTAACTGCTACCAGTGTTTGTTCTGCAATCATATAATCATACAATAAAGGATCCTTCTTTCTATGTATTCTCAATACATTACATTTGTCTATGTTAAGGGTCAGTTGCCACTCCCTGCACCAAGTGCCTATCCGCTGCAGATCTTCCTGCATTTCGCTACAATTTTCTAATGCTGCAACTTCTCTGTATATTACAGCATCATCCGCGAAAAGCCGCATGGAACTTCCGACACTATCTACTAGGTCATTTATATATATTGTGAAAAGCAAGGGTCCCATAACACTCCCCTGTGGCACGCCAGATGTTACTTTAACGTCTGTAGACGTCTCCCATTGATAACAACATGCTGTGTTCTGTTTCCTAAAAACTCTTCAATCCAGCCACACAGCTGGTCTGATATTCCGTAGGCTCTTACTTTGTTTATCAGGTGACAGTGCGGAACTGTATCGAACGCCTTCCGGAAGTCAAGGAAAATAGCACCTACCTGGGAGCCTGTATCTAATATTTTCTGGGTCTCATGAACAAATAAAGCGAGTTGGGTCTCACAGGATCGCTGTTTCCGGAATCCATGTTGATTCCTACATAGTAGATTCTGGGTTTCCAAAAACGACAGTATTGGGACAGGGCCGGTGCCATTCCAAAGTACCATTATCCATGATGGCGGCCTTGACGTCAGAGTCATTATGAACTGTTTTGATAACACCGCCACCATTCCTAAGCATCGTTAGGCGACAACAACAAGGTCGCACGCAGTGTATCCGGCGCGTGTTGACTCTCTAGTCTTTATTACCGGCGCGGGGTTGTGACATAGATAGAGAGTTAGCGCCATCTTTCTCTATGCCGCAACCCCGCGCATACATACACGCGCTAGGCAGGACCTATATAAATCAATGCCCGACCTACCTCACTCTCACACTGCTCGTATACTTCATTCATCCAATACTTGTCACGTCTTCGTAATTAAACGTGTAAAAATGAAACGATCACGAACCGCCAGTGACAGCAGCAGCAGCAGCAAACGTGCTCATGTGGACGAAGTTCCATTCCCTGGTAAGTACATTTTCAGTATTCTGATATCTACACCCTTTAAGTCTGTGTATGAGTGCTACATATCTTTTATAATGCTCTCTATAAAGATCGCTCCTCCACTTGTTCTGTGTGTGTTCCGGCTTACGTTTTTTACCCTTTTGAATCTCTCTCTCTATAAAAATTGCTTATCCACGCCTTTTTTTTTACCTCTAACTTGGGTGTCTGAATCTTTTATTTTAACTGTTACATTTGTTTTGTACTGCTCTCTATAAATATTGTTCATCCACGTGTTGTATGTTACGTGTTATACCCGTTTTCGATCTCTCTCTGTAAAGTTTACTAAGTCTTTTAACGGATTCTTTGTTTGTGTATGTGTTAAGTCTTATATCCGTTTTGGACATCTCTATGTAAAGAATGACTTTCCACATGTTGCATGTGTTATAATTAATTTACCGTATCCGCTATAAAGATAGAGCTTCCACGTGTTGTGTATCTGTTATATTCGTTGTGCAATGCTCTTTGTAAATATTTCATTTCATTCCTTTTTTTTTTTAAATTTGCTGGTCCGCTTATTTCTCTATCACTTAACTGAAAGCACACTTCCCTTTCCATATGCGATATTATATTCAGTCTTCTCCATCTTTCCAGATTTCTTCCAGCAAATCATGGCTGATCTAGACAACCAGATCGAGATGGAAAGGGCTCAAGCGCAGCTCGAATGTAAGTACATTTATAATACAATCATACTTCTTAAACTTGATTAATTTCATGTAATATATACCCGTTTCCTGATTGTATACATTTAGTCCTCATAAACCGGTCTTTCCTTTGTAGATGCGCCTAATTCAGCATTCGGTTCAGTCACCCAAAACGTTAAAGGAGGCGCCGGTAGCGCTCAAACGGTGCCCGCCACACAGGACACTCAGTCTTTAGAGGAGGAGGAGACCAACCTGCCTGACCCGTTTGAGGAGGAGATCAACCTACCTGAGTGGTTTGAGGATCTACTTGATTTTGGCAATGAGTTGCTCAAACCATGGAGTCAGAGCGGAGAAGGTGAAAAATTTGGACATTAACATTCCTTCACATAACCGCCATTATCTACTCTTATTGTTATTATTTATCGCTCTTTTAAATATAAATCACTAAATTAATTTTTTTTCCTTATTTATCTTACAGGTATATCACACGGCGTAGGCCGTGTTCCTAGAGCGGTGGTTGCAGGGGCGGGACTCGGGCGCACCGAACCGCAAAGACACGCCGCGCCTTGCGTGGCCCCTATAAGGGCTTCGCGGGAGGCGGATGCAGAACACGCACCAGCTCCTCCCCCAGCGCTGTCTCAACCGTTTGGCTGCGCAGCCCGTCCGCCGTCGCCACAGCCTGGCCCTTCAAACCGGCTGTCACCCCCTCCTCCTCTAGAAGTAGCAGCTCGCCGCCGCCGCCCACGCAAGGTATGCGTTCCGAGACGTATACCTCTCCCCGCAAATGATGATGATTACGATCACCCATCACCAGCCCATTCATCTATCGGGTGGACTCCTAGTTGTAGCAACAGTAATAATAGTAATTTCCTTATGGCTAGCGGTAGTTCTCTCCCCCGTCCTATCGATAACGAATTCGATCAGAATAACGGCGTAATGACTCCCTTAGAATACTCAGCAGTTGCTAGAGCGTTTGAGGGGCGAATCTCTTTCACCATAATTGAGAATCCAGGCGAGAGGTATCGCGATCCTGTAAGGTTTTTGGAGGCGTGCCTCCCCGTCTTGGAGACCGAGCTCCTCAAACTCTTAGAAGATCCGGAATTTAACGCTTTTAAATGCAGTGCTGTGTTATGCTGTGAACTGAGTCAACCCCCTAAACATCAAGGTGACGCGGAGACGGCTACTCTGCATTATATATGGGGTGACAATGGCGTTATTTCTCGGAGCACATCGATTGCTGAGTGGTATCGAGAATCCACCTTGAGCGCTATTATGGCCCGATTTTCCGAGATGGAAGTACGTGGATCCGCTAAAGCGCTCAGCAGTATACCACACCTCGACATCCATATACATGTCTATGATCCAGTGAATGGAGGGTCCAGTTATATTAAACTCCCTATAGATACTGAGAAAAAGCAAGCATGCATTAATGTTCAAAATAAGTATGATAATGCGCGTTTTTCATGGTCAGTCCTGGCTTGCGAGAGAAATTACAATTACAAACATCATCCCGAGCGTCCCAGCAGTTACAAAGTCAAAGATATTAAGAGACAGTATAACTTTGACGGAATAGAGTTCCCTTTAAGAATCCAGGACATACCTAAGTTTGAGGCTCAGAATACCGCAATATCGGTCCACGTTTATGGCCTGGAGAAGAAAAGCAAGTCAGATGAGCAGAACAAGCATACAGTAGTAGGCCCCCTCCATTTATCAAAATTTGCAGGTGAGCGAGAGTTACATGTCAACATGCTGCTCTTCTCCGAACGTGATAATTATCACTACGTCTGGATCAAAGACATATCCCGACTCATTTCCTCCCAGTTAAGTAAAAATGATCACAAACAACATATTTGTATAAGGTGTTTGAATTATTTTTCATCTCAAGAGTTATTAGCAACACATCTTTTAGATTGTGCATGCAAGGACCCGGTACGTGTTGTTATGCCCACTGAGGAAAATAACTTCATTAAATTTAAAAATGCTCACCACCAGCAGCGTTGTCCTTTTGTTGTGTACGCCGATTTTGAATGCTTGCTGGCTCCTATTACTCGTTGTGAAGGGAACCCCTTAGCCTCACACACAACCTTCACACAAAAACACGTACCTTATGCGGCGGCGTTCCAAGTTGTATGCGCATATGATTGTAAACTTAATAGCTATCAGTCTTATGTAGGGAACGACCCGGCGGTTTGGCTTCTCACAGAGCTTGAAAAACTTTCTTGGCAAGTTCACAAGCTCTACAGCATCAATATTCCCATGACCAAATCAAAGGAAAATGATGACTTGTATGAAAAGGCTGTTAATTGTCATATTTGCGGGCTGGTCTTAGATAGAAAAGCGGAGACTCCTCGTAGAGACCATTGTCATCTTACGGGTAAGATGCATGCAACTTGAAGTATCAGTTACCTACACACATACCCGTCTTTTTTCATAATCTGAGCGGGTATGACGCTCATTTTCTCGTTGAGCACTTGGCTAAGTTCGGTATGAAGAATAATCAGGTCAATATCCTGCCTGAAAGTGTTGAAAAGTACATTTCTTTTTCAAAACGAATGACGCCGAAAATTACGCTCCGCTTCCTTGACTCTCTACGATTTATGCAAACTTCGCTTCAGAAACTGGTTGAGACTTTACCTCGGAATGATATGCATATCACTCGATCTGCATTTACCGATGAGGAAAAGTTTCAGCTTGCGACGAGGAAAGGAGTTTTCCCGTACGAGTATCTTGATAGTATGGCAAAACTCAATGAAACCAGGCTTCCCGACATAACTTCTTTTACCAGTACTCTCACTGGCGATACCATAACTATCAGAGATTATGAGCATGCCGTTAATGTCTGGCAGGAATTCAGCATCCCCAATTTGGGAGAATATGCAAGGTTATACATGGACACGGACGTTCGTTTGCTTGCAGATGTTTTCGAAAAGTTCCGGAGTGTATGTATGACCACGTACTCTCTGGACCCTGCCTTTTATTACACGGCACCTGGGTTGTCCTGGGACGCTATGCTCAAAAAAACGGATTGCAACATTGAACTTTTGACTAATGCTCCAATGCTTCTATTTTTTGAGCGAGGGATCCGCAGTGGACTTTGTCAATGTGTTCACAGACACGCCAGGGCAAATAATCCGCGGATGGGTGTCGAGTACAACGCATCCCTTGATTCTAGTTACATTTTGTACTTAGATGTTAACAATTTATATGGGCATGCTATGAAGCAACCGCTGCCGGTTGCCGGGTTCCAATGGGTGCCTGAAGACGAATTGAAGGGATTAGGTGGACAGATAATGGGTCTTGCGGCCGATTCTGATGTAGGGTATGTGCTTGAGGCAGACATCGCGTACCCTAATAATTTGCATGGAGAGACAAGCGACTTGCCGTTATGTCCAGAGCAACAAATTCCACGAGGAAGCACAATCCCTAAACTGATGGCCACTGTTGGGGATAAGCAGAGGTATATTATTCATTATCGTAACCTCCAGCAGTGTCTCAGATTAGGAATGGAGCTCATTAAAATCACCCGGGCAATCTCCTTCAAGCAATCCCCCTGGTTGAAGGAGTATATTGAACTAAATACCGAAAAGAGGGCGGTCGCGAGTAATGATTTTGAAAAAGACTTTTATAAATTAATGAATAATTCCATTTTCGGGAAAACTATGCAAAATGTAAGAAATGAACGCGATATTGTTATTAGAACCGCATGGGAAGGGCGTTACGGCGTGAGAAAATGTATAGCCAGGCCAAATTTTAAGCGTGCCACCATCTTCAATGAAAACTTTGTTGCTGTGGAGATGTCGAAGACTGCAGTAGAGTTTATGAAACCCATCTATTTGGGGATGTGTATACTCGATATCTCCAAATTCTACATGTACCGATTCCACTATGAGTTTGCGAAACCTCATTTCGTAGATCGAAAATTACTTTATATGGATACAGACAGCTTTATCTACTGGATGAAGAACTGTGATCCATATGAAGTAATTAGGTGCAATGGTAAAGAATTCGACACCTCTTCTTATGAGGCCAATAATCCTTATGGTATTGTTCCACAGAACAAGAAGGTTATCGGTCTCATGAAAGACGAGTCGAATGGTTTACCAATTGTAGAGTTTGTGGGACTGAGATCGAAAATGTATGCATATCGCACAGTAGACGGGGTCACTCTGAGAAGGGGCAAAGGGTGTTAGACGGATCGCGTCTCGTGCGCTTACGGTCGAGGACTACTTGCAGTGCCTGTACGGTCGTAGCGTTGAAGGCGCTCATCCGCACATGGTTCAACAAACTAGCATTCGATCACGAGCTCACGAGGTGTACACTGTGCTGCAGTCTAAAGTCGGACTGTCTCCTCATGACGATAAAAGAGTCATTTGTGAGGATGGGGTGGGAACCCTCCCATACTCACACTATTTACTTGAAACGAAAGTAGGGGTGGGGTACTCTGGTTGAGTGATAGAGAGGGAATGAGCGTGTGAATGTTACGAATGTGGGCTATGCGTGGAAATAGTATGGCTCTTTTATCATAGTGTAAATAGTTGATGAGAGTGTTTTGTTGCGTGTATCAGTTTGCGTGCTTCCATGCATGTCTGAGTGTGCGAATGAGCGCGAACTTGTGTGTGTATGTAAATATAATCATTATTTTTTCAAAGAAAATCATAATAAATAAAATAGTCTTTATATCTACATATTGCTGACCATTATATATATATATATATATATATATATATATATATATATATATATATATATATATATATATATATATATATGAAAAGGCTATAAATTTAGCCAATTAACTTCTGTATGAACAAAAAAAAATAATAATAAAATTTTCTCACGTAATATATGCATCACTTCTAGTCATTATAGAGCTTAGATTTTAGTTTGTAAGTTTCACCTACCGCTAGCCACCCAGCCAGAACTAGTTTTTAAGTGTATGAGTTCCACTAATTAAATTCTTTCTATATGTTCAATTGCTTGTTCTAGCGGAAAATGTTTCTAGACGTCCACTTTAAAGAAAAATATATATGTTCACCTTGTTCTTGTAGTTGAAAATCTTTAAATCGACTTACTTGGAAAAAAATATAAATTCAATTTGTTGTTGTTCTTTTCGAAAATGTTTAGAGCCATTGACTTGAAGCAAATAGGTTTGGTATAAATTAAAAGTGCTTTGTTTTTCTGGTGGAACTTCATTAGCGATACTAGTTACTTTGTAAGATAGGGTAGTACCTCTGCATTAGCTTTAAAATTATATATATATAATTTATCTGAAGAGAATGCTTATATATATTTCTTAATTATCTAAAATTGTTAAAAAAATTATCTAAAAAGATGTGGAATTTCAGATTTTTGGTTAAAAACCAATCATATATCTGTAAACTCATATTTATATATAATGTGAAAAATGTTAAATTCTGAATTCAATAATAAACTCAGTTATTTCCTTCTAAAAAATGTTGTTATTATTTGATACCCTAATAATTATTCTTTTTATTAAAAATATTATAAATTTATTTATGTGTGTATGCAGAATACGTACATACAGCCACATCGTAATGCATAAAGTTATAAGGTTTCCTGCTTTTAATCACAAGTGCCGGACTTCTGCTAGTTGTCACGAACACACACAGCCCACTGCAGCGCTATCTCTTACAGTCCTATGTCAACAGATACTTTAGAGATCGTAATCTGACACACCGCTTTCCACAGCGGCCGCGAGGCCGGCAACTCGTGCAACCCCCTACCAAGCGTTAGCGGCTGCGCGTGTCTGCCGATTTCGACGGAGGCCGCGAGATCGGCATCTGACGCATCCGCGCCTAACTATGACAGTTCCCTTCATATACAATATAAAAATAATAAACTTACAATACTAGGGACGTTGGATGTCATAGAAAGAAAAAACACTCAATCTTATAAATTATTATTTATTTCTAATAAAAGTGAAAAGTAATTTTACATTCTCATATGCAGATACAAAAGCACTTTTTTGGTAATGGTTCTTCAGTCGATGGATGGATGGACAACCGTACCATTCAAGGTCTTGAATAGATGCAAATTTAAATATTTGACGCATCCAGGAGGTTTTGTCCTTTCCCTTCACGTAAACGATGGTGTCCTTGTGATCGAATAATTTAAGTACGATCACCACATCTTTATAGGGTATGCCGGGATCATCCCAGTGAATTCCATGATAAAAATTAGTTAACCACAATGCACTGGTCCGTGTTTTACAAGATTTCACTTGCGTGAACGGTCTTGGTGATCGAATATTTGCGGAGAAGGTTTCAATTATTCCTGCGTCTTGTGTGTAGGACACAAAAGCAACTTGTTTAAATACGAACTGTCTTCGCTCTCCATCATGGAATCCTTGAACATCTGCAATGATCTTCACAGGCTGAGTTGCCATCGTCAAATGATCAATGCACAGGACAGCATATTTTCATTTATACAGCTCGTTGCACAACACCTGTGAGCGGTGAGTAATTGATTATTCTGTCGTGTAGGACTAATGCATATGCAGCGGTGTGTTCTGGGAAATTTGTCGATGATTCAAATTCAATTCGAACGTCTATAGGTCCAGACTTAATTATCTCATTCTGTTTAGAGCAGTCTATTACAATGATCGGTGAAAGCTCTTTGAACTTACGAGGACTCAGTAGACACCCCCCTCCCTCTCCTTCAGCAATTTCATAGTAAGAAGGACGAAACCTTGCATATATGTCATACGCGAGGCTGTATACATTTTCATTCCATTGCAGATGTAGATTGTCATATGGGTAGAATTCTGAATTGAGGTAGACTTTGGCGTTAGTTAACGTGCAGTTATCGAACACGGTGGAATCGTTTGATGTATTTGCTCTTCTATCAGTCTGAAACGCAAGTATAATGAATCTGGGTGTCTCGATATGACTGGAGGTCTTAATAGCCCATAGCCCATGTTTGTCTGCTCGCGGTCGGTAACACTGGATACTCAAAGATCTCCCATGAGCGGAAGGTCAGTGACAGAAATGTACCTGAATTCAACACTTTCAAAAGCTTCAATCGTTCCTCGTCGGATACACTGACGTGAGGCATTTTCCATATTAATTTGTTGATTGTCATGCTATTCTCTTCTTGAGCTCCTTGAATGTACGAGTTATTGTCTGTCGCACTCCGCACGAGAATAAGTTCCTGTTTAGCGTTCATAATAATCTGTCTCATATCCTCAAAATATCCCATAAGTATTTTTAGAGGTATGCATGCAGTAAATCGCTTGTACTCCTGGGGTGTTCTACCCTCCGCATCGTCTATGAACCATCCAGCATTTTCTAAACTGTGCCGATCTGCTGGTGATGCCGAGACGTATGTTTTAAGGGTCGATGTTAGACCAACATTACGTGTACGATCAATCTCAGAACCATTCAGTTCATAGCGAATCTCTTGGAACAGGAATGCCAATGCGTTGCGTGTCAGCTTGGACCCCACTGTATCGGTGCCATCAGTTTTCTTGAATGACCCTTCGAGATATATGAAACTCTTGCACGGAAGGGTGAGTGTGTCCTGGTGTTGTATGACAATCCTGATTTCATCATTCTTGTTAAACGTGGTTGAAGCGTAAGATTTATGAGAGAAGTATTCTTGACTTATAATTCTGTCATCATACTCTACTGGATTGGTTATATTGAGTGATGACTTCATTGCAGGGTTTGAGACCAACTGATTTAAGAAATTCGTAGTTCACAGGTGTTATCAGTTTGCTGTTCAGTAGCGAAGTGGCGCGCTGTGTATTGCGTGCACTTGTTTTATACCGCAAGCCCATCTTGTTTTAGATGTAATCGTATAATGATTTCCTCACCGCGAAAGTCGACAAGTTTATTATTCTGATCCACAATACGCAGCTCCAAATAGCCCAATGTCTGAGCAGTCACTGGAAGGTATATTGCATTGGCAGGTGTCTCAACAATCTTATACCCCGCTGCAACTGAGGGGAAGAATCCGTAAATAGTGTGAATGAGAGTATCGTTGATATAGGAATTCGTAGCAATGTTACACTCGACACGTATTGTGCTTACTGGGAGTATATCCACAGACTGATTGGACTTGTAAAATTTAGTTGGATCTTTCTTCAAAATCTGCCCTTTTGTGAATCCAAGCAGGGGTCCTATTGAATGTTTCTGGCTACAGTCAATCGTTGCATTTAGAGTCCTTATTTCAGATTTAAGTGTATTGATGTTTGCACGTAGTTCAATACCTTTTCCAGACTGTTTTAAGAGTTCGTTTAAATCGTCAATATCGTATGCACCAGATTCTATTTCAAGAAATCTTTTTCACCATTAATATCGAGATGCAGTTTATTGTTAGTGTTGGTGATATTCGGGATGCTGTTGTACGTCTCCAGTCCAATCAATGCAACACTCCATTGACCTGCACTCAAATCAATTGGTGGGAAGTAATTTGCACGCAATACAGATGACCGTCCTTTCAACGTCAAAGTGTACGACATTGCATCTGAACGTCAACTGATGAATGAAGGTTTAAACATCCTGCTTATATACGTTAGTTCTTGTTCTTCTTCTTTGTGAACGTCAAGAGAAAGATGATGCAAAGATGCCCGCAGAGGTATGTATTAAAGTCCTGATACCGTTGATAATTGTATAGCACATGTCTTCTGTGAGTGAAGTATTGCTGTAATTCTTCGGGTGGTTGCAGGTCACCAAAGGAGTCGAAATAGTAGACTACCCCAGCGTCTTTCATAACGTACGCCACCCAGTGGGTGCCAGGACCTCCGACAACATCTAAATTCACAATACCGCATTCACCAGTTTTCCACATAGTCTTAGGTAATGTATCCCTCATAAACACACCACGGAATCTTGGTATCTTGAATTTATGTCTAACAAACTTAAGAAGGTCTGTATTTGTGAGTGGTCGATCTGGTAGGACCGCTATTGGGCTTTTTTTATATTTATGAATAGACCAAGACCCTTCTTGTACGGTTTCAAGTATAGACCTTTTCCAATGACTGCTGCTTCCATCATGCGGTTATGTCTTCTCGCCTCTTCTAACTGGGTTTGCGAGTTTTGCGCATTCTTGACTGTTCGAGCGATAGCTGCAGCCCCACCGGCGAGCGAACCTACCGCTGAGAGCGCGGAGAGGGCTGGGATGAGAAAAGGAATAAAACCGCCGGATGTCTTGGGTATCGGTAGAATGCGAGGTGCTTTAACGGATCTTCTCGTTGGTGATTCTTTGTCCTTCATTGCGTTTTTAGCTGCATACATCGCTGTCAGGATACATTTCTTCAAAGAACCCTTCTTGTTCTTCATGTTTAGTGCGCGACGTGCAGCGTTCATAACGCGCTTGAAATTCATCCCTCCTAATCCTAACTTGATTTTTCCGCGCATGGTTTTATAACTGCGAATGCTGCGATGCGTTGACCTATACCAATATCTTTTCTTTTCCGTATCGCCTTAGCTTTATCAGCTAAAATCCTATCTGCAATGTGACGACTTGGTAGATCTTTATTTGCTTCGTATGCAATGTCGTGTTCCATGCACGCTTCGTCAAGCACATTCACTCCCTTATCACCTCGCGCCAAGCGTTTCTGAAGCTTTGTCCCAGGTCCGCAGTAGTTATACCCCGGGATGTGTAATTCCAAAGGTAGTTTGTCCAGAACACCACCGCCTCCTCTAATGTGCCCTCGATCGCGCATGTCAGGCTACTGTGGTGGTTGTGGACGATGAATGTTCATTATATAGCAAATCCCTGGCATCAATCCAACTGTTTTGTGTAGCAGGAAAACCAAGCCATTTGACTAGGGCTTTATTTCCAAGTCGTCTTATGACTCTCTCCACGAGAAAAAGATCTGGTTGTGAGCTCTTCTGCTTCTCCTCAGTGTAGAAGGAGCCTGCAATTTCTTCACCTTTACTGTCTTTCAATAAATAAGTTCTAGGATTCGTTCGCTGCACATTTGAAACTGTAAATATCTCAGTTGACCAGTTCGGTAGGTATGATTTCTCAAATGCGGTCTTGTGTTTTGAGATACGCACCAAATCACCTACATTAAATTTCTGTTTGCGTGGATCCAGTATCTTAATGTGAAAGTATACCGTATCCATGAGTGTGTTATCACGAACATCAATTGGCCGTATTTTTATTGTGCTATGTTTGGTTCTATTATATTGAGCAATTATTTCTGGGAGGATATCTGTCCATTTGTATGAGCCACGAAGGTTAAACCGCATCCACATTCTGCCTTTTATTGTTCTGTTCAAGCGCTCTACGATACTTGCCTTCAGGTGAGTGAATGTCGAGTAGTGATGTATTCCATACCGCTGCATCACTGTCTTGAAGTACCTATTGTAGAATCACCACCATGATCGGTTTGGAGATTGTCCGGGCATCGATTGGTTCCTATCTGTAGCAAGCATTCAAAAGCATCAGCGACATTTGGTCCGGTTTTTGTCTTGACTGGTACTGCCCATGCAAATTTGGAGTATGTATCAATAACAATTAAAATGTATTTGAAGCCATTATTCTCATGTGAATATTGTCGCATATCTACAAGATCAGCTTGCCACAAGTCATCCATCCCTTTAATCATGAAATGCCTGCGCGGGTATGTTTTGCGTGCTGGTTTGTGTAGTTCTCGAACTACGGTCTCCATACTTATTCGATGATACCTCTCTCTCGAAGCTCAGAGATTATGGAGATAACTTCATTCGAATGAGCTGTATTACCTGCAGCAGCTGATGCCATGAGCAGACGTAGTCGATCTATTAGTTCGTTGGGGTCGTCATAATATATATACTGAGGGACTCGATTGTTCACTGTCTTAAGACCAATGTCAATACCATCTCCGCTGCTGGCACCGTTGTTGTTGTTTTGGTCTTCAAGTATTGGTTTTATAATGGTTTTATACTTCCTGTTGGTTAGGCCTTTGGTGGCCTTTTGTACACCAGTCATGTGTAGTATTTGACGGTACGTGTCCTTATCACTAACTGAATAATTTATAGGTTTTTTAGTTGGTCTTAGGAAAATAAGATTCATTAGGCCTGGTGTTCGGTCAAACTGTCTATCAGCTATTTGTATTTTGTCTTCTGTTACAGTTATGGGATGCGTGCCCAACATGTATGGTCTTCCCGGGCTAACGCCGAATGTTCTATCTATCTGGCCTGGTGCGTGACTAATAATGAATTCATCAATGGCTTGACTGTCGTTTTGGGTCGTTTTTGTTTTTGGTGAGAGCTGTCGGAGAGACTCAGTAACGGGCTTAAAGGTCTCTCTTAGTGTTTGCTGACGATCAATATACCCTAACCTAAGCAACCGTAATTTCTCTCGGACTGCTTTACGGGCTTGAATGACTTTCTGTTTGGTCGTCGACATCTCAACGTATACTAATCAGACGTCTCTGCGACATGAGGCTTTATATATGCATTCATTTTCTTCAGCTTCTTAGTATGATCACGATCACCCTTATCGACAACAATGAGGTCTACATCTATTTTTCTCTGAATATGATCGACCTTTTCAGTTAAGTCGGTTACTTTCTTACTGATTTGATTAACTAGCTCATTTAACTGATTCACCATTCTCAGAAGGGTTTGGTAATAGGTCTCTAGTTCCCTGCGCATACTTGCAACTTTAAGAGCCATAGCTTGAATTTTCGCATCCATGTACAAGCGAATGTTCTGTCTGTGTACACCAATCATCTCAGGTTGAGAGGTGGACATACGCGCGAATTTGTCCATGGTATGACGTAGACTGATGTGTTAACGTCTATTACCTTGTTATATATGCAAAAATTCTTGAAAGTTTCGTCTGTATCTACCACCATACAGTTTTCTTGTTTTATCAATAACGAGAAACCCATACTGTGAATGGTTCCAACAGTCTGCACATATCTTTAAGAAATCATTGAACGACATATCCGTCCCCACATGTGCTTGGTAAATGTGTCTTAAATTAAGATTGTCTTGGTTGAAGGCTTTAATGAGATTTGCGTTATCCCTAACAAGTTGTTTGGGGATTCTGGAATATGTTTGACTTAGATAAAATACGTCAGCACCCATATGGCGACCGAAAGAGAAATATTTGCGAATTTGGTCTTGGTTTTCTACTGCAACATCGTCAAATATGAATACTGTGTTTGGTTTTGTTTCTTCAGGTGGGGGGATATCAGAGGTTTCACTGAATGTTGTGTATGTAACGCCATCTACACCTCGAAATATCTCATGCAATAGCTGATACTTGGGTTGAAAGAGTGTTTTTGAGAATAGACAGACATGTTCAAATCGGACACCTTGCACATGAGTTAGCAGAGTCATGAGGACATTAGTCTTGCCGCAGTTGGATGGGCCTACAATAATTGCTCTTATATTATCGGGAAGGAGAATTCCGTTTTTCTTGTTCTTCTTCTGCTCTTCACTTGAATCTTCACATGACCAGTCACCGACAACAAAGTCCTTGTGGTGAGGGTGCTTCACCCAGCCAGCCATGATAGTAAATGAGCCATGTACAAACAAGTACTTGACATATATAGAAAATATAACTGAGAGGATAATAATAATATTTGTGTGTAGCCAGTATAGTTCGATCAATTAACTGCCTACACGAGGAACACATGTATGAAGAGTAAGATGGTCATAATTTGAGTAGAATTAAAAAATTATTGGATCAATTTGATTATAATAGGAGTGGTGGTCTGAAATAAAAGAGAAACAGGAGATAAGATTAAATATAAATTATTTATTTAAAAATCATACATTGGATGTACTATTTCTGAGGTGTTATCATAATCTGCACGTTTCTTCTTAGAACCTGTACAATATATACCAAATAATTCTCTTTGGTTGGCAATAAATTCTGCACGTATCTCACGCAATCCGATAGGTGACTCTGAGTACTCTGGTTTTTGACACACGCATTTCAATTGGATGTCTGTAGTTTTAATGGCCATATGCGAACAAAGATGCTGCTCAAAATCGTCAATATGTATATTATTAACACGTAGAGAGTTTTTAACATCACTATATGCTGCCTCTATGCTAGGAACCCAACGATTCAGTCTCTCGAGAGCAAACCGTATAGAGGAGTCTAGGTTGAATAATTTGATAACTGATGGATGCCTTAGATAGACGCTGTCGACACCTGATTTAATGCATAAGGCGCAGTCATCATATACAGTAATAATGGAAAGTGTGACATCGGCAAGACGAATTTCTGGTGGGGGATGAGTTGGATCATATTCGGTGGTCATTTGTTGATTGATGTAGCGCTTTGCATGACAGATCCCGGCCCAGTCGAACTCGGAAATCGGGACTTTAACACTTTTGGAAATATTTTCAATCTCCATTATAGCTTGGATCCCCCAGACATGATGGACGTCTATAGCAATGTTCACACGTTTGGAACCACTGGAGGTTAAATTATATGTCGTGGTGAATAGCATAGCCGCACTAGACGTATTCTTTTTATTTACAGTATCTAAACTCGGTGGTTGCACTATCACGGGAGTGTTCGATTGTGATGAGTTATATGTAGGCATCCAGTACTGACCACCATTTAGTTGATCTTTAACACCACCAGTGGTTGAATTCGTTGTGTGGTGAGCAGATCGAGCGTCTTCATCACACAAGTTGCTGAGTGGGATGGAGAGCAGCAACTCCTTGTCCTGCTCCAACATGTGAGCTACAGGATCCCACGTGGTCGCTACTGGATCAAATGAGTTGGCTGTCGCTGGTGTAGGTCTGGATGAGATGGTTAACGAAGCTAATGATGATGCAGGTTCGGACGTGTCTGCGGAGCTAAGCATGGTTGCGTTTGACTCTGTTGAAAAAAGAAGATGATTGATTAGATATTAGCGAATAAGTGAAAACATTGAATAATAAGGATAATGAACGAGATAGAATAATGTGAAATATGATACTTACTTTTCCGTTTGATCCTGTTCTGAGTGACTGCACTGGAGGTCGACTGGTGCTTCATGATTGTTCTTCTTAGTCTCCCGCTGACTGAGTGACCAAGACTGAGGTCCCGGAACTTAACCTATATATGTCCTACAATGAGGTCATAGGATAGTTGAATCCTATTGGTAGAAGTCGAACATGTGACTCAATTAAGGGATTGTATTGGATACAGCCATTTCCACCACCCCACAAAACCATCAGCTGACTTGATGACAGATTACTCTGGTGGCGGTAATAAAGACTAGAGAGTCAACACGTGCCGGATACACTGCGTGCGACCTTGTTGTTGTCGACTAACGATGCTTTGGAATGGTGGCGGTGTTATCAAAACAGTTCATAATGACTCTGACGTCAAGGCCGCCATCATGGATAATGGTACTTTGGAATGGCACCGGCCTTGTTACAATACTAACGACATGATACTCGAGCAAAAAACATGTTCTAAAATTCTACAACAGATCGACGTCAGAGACATAGGTCTATAGTTTTGCGCATCTGCTCGACGACCCTTTTTGAAGACTGGGACTACCTGTGCTCTTTTCCAATCATTTGGAACCTTCCGTTCCTCTAGAGACTTGCAGTACACGGCTGTTAGAAGGGGGGCAAGTTCTTTCGCGTACTCTGTGTAGAATCGAATTGTTATCCCGTCAGGTCCAGTGTATACCCCTGTACGAAAATTTGCAAGAGTGTGTTTACGAGATAACATTGCTTGTGGTTTTTCAAACCAAGATTCAATTTGTACATCACGAAAAATCATTTCTAGTTTTATGGCTGGGTAGATAATCTACATATCCTGAAAAAAGTATATTTAAAGATGTTCATTTTTCTGCTCTGAGAATTTGGTGAACGTGAAAAACCGAAATAGTTATGATTGCTCTCAACAACAAAAAATCGAAACACAGAGTACAAGATTACAAATATCTGCAACCTAACAGCTAACTCCAAATCAGGCGTAATGCAACAATATATTTCAAGCTGTGTGGTAATACGAAATTGGTTTACTAAGTGTAGTAAAAAATAAAGGGAAAAAGTTTGCTCGGTAAACAACTCACCTTTTCTCGACGTTGTCTCCTATGAGGGACACGCACTTGGTCCAGAGATCTTCCAGCTTTGTCATCCCATCAATAGTAAGAGGTTCTGTCAGACTCTGCGAAATACGCATTGACTGCGGCTGTCACTTTTTCATTTGTTGAAAATTCCTTCCCAGCAAGCCAAAATTTCAATTTAGGGAACAGGAAAAAGTAACTTGGAGCTGAGCTTGGTGTACGAGGCGAATGAGGAAGCAGTTAAAGGCCCATTTCACGCAATTATCGTTGATGTGTGGGATGGAACATTATACTAGTGAAAGAGCACTTCTTTTGTGTGCCAGCCTAAGTTTTTCTTCAGCCAACACAAGTCTCAAACGATCCAGGAATGAAGCATAACAGGGTTCAGGTTCGGTTGTACATTTTCCCAAGTAATCTATGAGGATTATTCGTTGAGAATCACAATAGACAGTTGGGCACTGGAGAATTCTGAATCGATCTGATTGTACATTGCAACATATATCTTGTATATGACGAAGAGGAGTACTGTAATCCAAGAACTGTCAAGAAACTTATTACTTCCTCCCTAAGGTATCTCATGAAATGATCTTCATGTCAGAGCTATGGCAGGTGTCAGAGCAGAATTCAAGCATAAGGCGGTTTTGAGGTACCAGAGACAATGATTCTCACGCGGTACTTGATGTCGACGTTTATCGGAAGCTAAATGCTGAATGGCTGTGTTTTTGAGAATACCTCTATACAGCCTCACAAGACGAAAATGTATCGCTATAGACGCTTTGAGGTGTACCTGCATATGTGGATGACGAAGCCGTCGTCGACCCCCCTGTCGAGCATGCTCTGGACGGCCTCCCTCGTGCAGACGGACAGCCCCAGGACGTTGACGTCCAGTGTGTGCCGCCACTCGGCTGTCTGTCCAGCTGGGAACACACCATGCCGCCATCATCAGTCAGCAATAAAGCGAAGGACGAGGACTGTACTGGAACCGTGTCAACTGACACATCGTTCGAAATGCTTATGCTATTAAAGTTACTGATCCTGTATACAATGAAGCTACTCAGATAAATTTTAAATGTGGTGACAGAGCATCGTCGTTTAAGCTTATTCTGTAATCCTTGTCGCAAGAAGTCGAGTGCATAGTGTTGTATCTACCTCTTCACGGCCAATTTATGTCACCAGTATCATCAATTTCAGACGCTGAAGACTGTCTTCCACGGGGTCCAACCTGTAAAAGTCGGAGGGTGTCACATCTCGACTGTGCGATGCGTAAGGGATCATGATCCAGTCTAAGAAGAGGTCAGATTAGTTACCAAAGATTCGTGCGGTTTTGCATTACCATTGTGAATTTGGATCGCTTCCGTGTTCCTGTGTAATCTCTTCGTGGTAATGACGCCTGTATGCTTGTGAAAGATGAAAGTGTCTCTCGCTATTTATGAACAGCGGTATTACAGAAAATCAAGAAACGCGTCCTTATCATTACAAAAATAGAACTAATGGTTTTTTTGCCGCTAGCTGCCTCTTACATTTGTTTAGTATTCTGAAGGAGATACGTCGCTTCTACCCGGACCTTTTTCATTTTGGATTATATACAGGGTGGTCGGAAACAATCTGAAAAGCTTTTGAGGGTGTAGCAGAGTAGGCTGAGGTGAGAAATACTTGTTAGGAAAAGAACTCGATACGTTGCACCGTTTCCGAAATAGTAAACACTGAAGGTCCTTGAGCACCCAAATTGAAGCTGCCCTCCAGATGCAATTAGTATCAGTCGTTATAACATGGATGCCGACTTTCGAGACTGCTCAGCCTTCAGCTCTGGTTCGATCCTTACTGCCGTCCTATGTCCAATTATTGTGTCGCTTTCTTGCTCGGTATTCCGGAAACAAACAAACACGTTTGGCGACGCTGCCTCTGGCGGGTCTCTTCAATTTACGCACTCAAGTCGCAACGAACTGAATTCCATTGTCTTTTATTCGGACACGGTGCAACGTATCGAATTATTTCTCAGCACAACTTACCCTGCAACAGCATTTACACTGTTTCTGACAACTCTGTATATTCACGATTCGTCACCGCCAGTAGATGGGATCCAACCATATCTTTATTGGCTTCCAATACTTGCAAACTTCTCTTTATCAGTCTCAATCCAATAGGTTCACACTTTCTGATAGTAGAAATTTTCTTCCACGCTGCGCAATGCTTATGGAACGCAGACCATGTTTTTAGAAAGCTCTCAGCAATGCGTTTTAGGGGGTTCATTAAACAGAAGGTTTCTGTCACACGTTGTGAGACAGATATACGTAAGAATTCTGCTCGACGTACGTTTACTGACATCATGCCAGCAATTTGATTCTCTTACATGTAAGATGCGAAATTCTCCGCCATACTGTGTTGTGTGAACGATGGCGAACCCAGACACTCCGGAATAAATAATTTAGAACAGTCACACAACCTCAAAGTTGTCCTCTGTCATGTTACCACATAAATCTAAGAATATACGGACACGCGGTAGCTGCTAATGGGACTTTGTGATCACTCGCTGGTCTTCCGGATAATCCATGCTCCAAAATTCGAAGCTGAATGACGGCTCGGAAGTTCTTAATTGGCAAGAGCTGTCCTCTGTGGTCGAGCGGCTCTAAGTGATTCAGTCCAGAACCACGCGGCTGCTACAGCCGCAGGTTCGAATTCTGCATCGGGCATGGATGTGTGTGACGTCCTTAGGTTAGTTAGGTTTAAGTACTTCTAAGTCTAGGAGACTGATGACCTGAGATGTTAAGTCCCATAGTGCTTTCAGCCATTTTGAATTGGCGACAACAGGAAACAAATTTTTGCCACGAATTATTAATAAAAAGGATTCTTCTTCACTTGTGAAGATTTCCAATCACACAGTAACCATTTGGAATTAAAATTTTCGTCAGGTATACTTAAAAATAATATTTGACCGGGGAAAACAGCTGAAAACCTATCACGAGCTTCTAGAATCCACTGCACGCAGAGTCGCCGCTGTATTGTTTTCCAAATGTGGACCGACAGACAATTGATCAATATGTTTTGGCTCATAAGTGTGTGTAAAATACGTGATATTTACTTAATAAGATTTTACCAATTGTTGGTAAGGCATGGAGGAAAGTAATAAGTATCTGAGATCAGAGATAATGCTACCGAAAGGCAGTGCATTCTGGCTATAGCAACGCTATATTAATCTGTGTCGCCTACCAGGATAACTGTCTAGGCCTGTACAGCACACATCTTGGAGCCTCACTCAAACCCCAGTCAGGTCAGCTCAATCTTGCGCCGCTACTTCTGCTGTTAATCAACGGACGACAGCCCTCAGTAACATGAAATGTATTCGCAGATGCGATTATGGGCAAACATCAGCTGTATAATGGAATGATCGTAACTGTCGTTGTACGGATATTACTTCAGTTCAGAACAAAGCAGACTAGCAAGTGGGCTTTATCTGAAACTAATTCCACAGATTCGGAAACTGTAATACGTTGGTATCCCCCTCATACCGCAGCACTACATTAACTGCAATTGTCAGCCTGTGTCCCAGTTCGAGGTAGTTCCTGCTTATACGTATATAGGACGAAATTAGGCCTCCCTCGTTTGTGTGTGTGTGTGTGTGTGTGTGTGTGTGTCTGCTAAGAGATTCCTCCTGTTTATTTTTCGTTCAAATTCCGTGAGCTGTGAACAACAGCTACGTGTCCTATCTCTAGTCTCAACAACTGGTTTATCTCGCAGTGTGTTTGCCATTTCAATATGGCACTGCCTTATCTGCCCGCCTGTGAACGCCTAATACTATTTGTTTTCTTTGGCTACATGGTCTATAGCTGGGCACATGATATGGCTTACCACCACACACTGTCTTTGCTATTTCATCATGGAACTGCCTCATCTGCCATGTTGCAACGTCGTAGACGGCTGGTTTGCTTTCGGCATTTTCCCAGAGTAGCGTATGATTCTTTTCTTTGTCGTACCTGCTGCCTCTTTTCCTCTTTCACTGACTGAGCGTATCAGACTTAGTTAACTGAACAATGCTTTATCGAAAATTGTGTGACAGCTTTACTTCTTATGCTACACGCAATTTGTACAACAAAAATGAGTAGTAGAGGCTTCTGTGAAGGTGCGCAAGCGCGATCGTACTGGCGCCATTTCTGCGCGCGTTCCATCGATTCTGGCCCTCGTCGTATCATCTTTGCTTGGTTGTGTGTTATCTCTGGAGCTGTGAAGTAAGGAGTGGTGTATGGAAGACGGATCTGGACGGGTGTGTCTGATTACCCGGCGTACTGACGGTTGCAGAGAGTTGAAACCTTTGACCGTTAGTCCACGGGTGCCCGCCTTTTCCTGCAGCATTTACTGTTGCTACCGGTGAGCTGAGAGGGCAAAGAGCGGCACTCGTCGCGAAATGCATCAGTTAGTTGCGGTGGGCTGAATACACCGAGATGTACTGAACCTCTTCTTAGCAGCTACGAGCAGGAGGGCAGTATTATCCAGCGCCTACTTGGAGTCCTGAAGCTATTGGACTCCTTCGCATTTATGTGAAATCAAGTACGAAGACTATTCAGTAACTACTCTACTTAAAGACTGTTAATTTTCCTCCGGTGCTAACTGACCAGGAATCCGGTTCTTTTATGCCTTTCAGTGACACCTACTGGTCCTGTGTGTGACAGTCTGGAGGTTTCTTTAAGCGCCAAGCTTGTATTTTTCAATGGTAATCTGGTACCTGAAATCACTGTTATCATTGAGTATTTGATACTACTGAGTGTGATTTTTGTTTGTTGTAGACCTTATGGCCGACCATCTGCCATTTGGTGCGTAGCAAATTACAGTGTCTTTTAGTCACCAAGACGTCCCAGTAAAGGTGTAAGTTTGACTTTTTTTGTCTTGTTTCAATTATTATGTAATTTTTCTTTTAAATGACTTTTTACATTGTTCCTTGTTATTTGTAGGAAGGTTGACTTGCAATATTTATGAGCGGGGTGCTGCTATACTAAAGTTTTAATAGTTGGTTTCCTTGGAAATAATTTTAAACGTCAGTTTAAATACTACTGTGTATATTAATATCTGTCAAACTTGTCTGCTGTTTGTCGTTTGGTATATCTTGACAGTTTTGTATAGGCAGCGGTTGACGCGGTGCTGTTCTTCTGGTCCGATGCAGGGACGCGTCTTCCTTCTGCAGCCGGCCGTGGTGGCCGTGCGGTTCTAGGCGCTTCAGTCCGGAACCGCGTGACTGCTACGGTCGCAGGTTCGAATCCTGCCTCGGGCATGGCTGTGTGTGATGTGCTTAGGTTAGTTAGGTTTAAGTAGTTCTAAGCTCTAGGGGACTGATGACCTAAGATGTTAAGTCCCACAGTGCTCGGAGCCATTTGAACCATCTGAGCCATCTTCCTTCTGCTTCGGCGGCTTTCCCGTCATCGCCCGAGGCCTAGGTTTTGGCAGGTCACACACACTTCTTTGGATCTCCCATTTCAACCTCAGGCTGAGCAGTTTATTGCCATTCTTTTGGTATCATGGCTTTGGTCATTTTGAGAAAGTAATTTTGTCAGTGAGTCTGTTATTGTAAGATCCTTGTGGGAGTGTGATGAAAGCCTTTGGGAAAACCGAGCAGAGAGTTTCTCGATTTCTTTAAGAAATTATGGGTTTAATTGTCATTATGATTTTAATAGGGGCCCGGTAGTATATTTTGTTTTAGGGGCCCAGTAGCTTATTAAGTACTTGATTTGTGTCTAACAGCCTTGTAGCCAATCAGTGAAGCATTACAGTTTGCACGGTTTTTACACGACAATTGCGTTTGGTCAGCTTCTCCTTTCCTTGTCTATATGGGAGCAGAATAACAATGTCTTATGACACCAAAGTGTTGTCGTTTGCCTTACGCCCCGCCTTATTGTAAGTAAAAGGAAGATTTAACATGATTGTGTACCAACTAGTGTGGCTAATAGACTTTGGACACCAACATTATATGTACTTCTGTCCAATGTTTGCCTCGAGGTAGGTCTGGAGTTTACTGTTGCAGTGGAGATGCACGCATTTTAATGTCCTTTATTTGACGATTGTTGAACTTTAATTCAAGTCCTGTTGTGGGATTGGCCCACAGTTATGCTGCTAGACGACCGGGCGCAGCCCTGCCGCCCGTTTATTTCATCAGTTGTTTGTAATCGGTGTGTGTGAATTCCTAAGGAACCAAATTGATTAGGTCGTCGGTCCCTAGACTTACACACTACTTAAACTAACTTATACTAAGAACAACACACGCACCCATACCCGAGGGAGGACTCGAACTTCCGGCGGGAGGGGGCGCGCACTTCGTGACATGACGCCTCAAACCGCACGGTCACTACGGGCGCCTTTCTAATCGGGCCATCACTGTATTGCACGGTTGACATGTTCTTAGAGCACCACTTGTACTTTTACGTATAGTGCAAATGTCATTATGCATTGTGATATTACTTTAAAAACCTCAATTATTTGTATTAATTTGACAAGATTCTTGGTAACTGTTAGTTGGTTTATAATAGAATACTTCCTCTGGGTCTCAAACATATCACACGAGATAAACAATACATCCAGGCGTGGCCAGGGAGAAACAGTAAGCGTACAAGAACCTTTACAGCACCGGTTCTGTGAGTAATTTACCACATGTCCATATAAACTATAAATCTCTTCCCAGATTCTTTGCAACTTCATGACGTCTCAAGGTTCTTACTTGAATGGAGACGAACTGTAGCTCACTTACTTGTTGGAAGGTTTTCTCTGCAAACGCCGGCGCTGTTGATAAGAACATCGACCCCTCCTAAATTCTCTCTGATCCATTTGAAGGCGCGTAGAACATTCTCCTCGCAGCTGACGTCACATTGCAACGGATAGAGCGTACCCGGAGCGTCCTTCAGTTCTGGAGCCTGCAACAAATAAACGACACATTTGTCGAATCTGCAAGGGAGAGAAGAAGAAAGATTATTAGGAGATAGATCAAGTTTTCCATTTAACAAACTTCAATCCTACACAAGTGAGTGTCGTAATTCCATAAACAAAGAAGCTGTTGCCACCAAGGATGATAATATTTTTGTGCCTCCCCCCAGAACCTCGGAATTCGTGAAGATAGGTAGCCTCACTTACCTTGATCGTATGTGTAAAGAAACTTAACATATTCATTCAATGTTAAGCTTTTACCACTGACTAATCGAATTAAAGCACGAAGCAGGTAACAACCAAAAACTTACATTTTCAGAATTATTCAAAGAACTTAAAGCAAATCGGTATGAGAAATAACCAATTTTTAGGACTTCAGTTGGTGTTCTGTTCGCTGTTGTACTTAGTGTACCAGAAACTAAAAGACCAGCTCTTCAACTGAACAATAACCACAATTCAGATAGGATATCGACTATGTCAGGTGTGCCGTTCTAATGGAAGCCACGTGGCCTGCTTTTAATCTATTGTTGACGAAAATCTTCAGCTTTAGACTAGAATTGTGGGGTAGCAACGGTGATGTGGTATGCGCTGTTAAATACTTCGGCCCCAGGTACTCTGAAGTTGATGTCACAACATAACGACTCACTTTCAGGAATCTATTCACAATGTTATTACAAAATATAACAACACAGCAACATATCAGTATCACGTGCAGTTCATGATTTTGTTCTTTTGATTGTGAAAGCATTATAAAAGGAAGACAGATACAGACATAACACAAAAACAGACATAGAGCGAAGTAGCAACGGAAGTAATAGTGGGTTCTTCACTGAGGGAAACCGCTAATAAATATGGACTAAATTTCATGACACTACCACCTGTTCTGTCGAACAATGAAAACTAGTTACTCCAATCTATCTATCCCTACTGCTTACAACTACACTGACGAGAAAAATCGCAATGTCAAAAAATGATTAATGTAGAGTAATGAAATTTACGGAATACATTTGCCTAGTTAACATATTTAAGTGATTAACATTACGAGGTCATAGGTTAAGCGCGAGATCAGTCATTGTAAATGTGAAATTTTTGTACATTAATAACCCGTGTAACCACTAGACTGTCGAATGCAAGCATGCAAACGCGCATCCATTGTGTTGCAAAGGTGCCGGAGGTCAGTTTGTGGGAAGGAGTCCCATGCTTATTGCACTTGGTCGGTCAATACAGGGACGGTTAATCCTGTTGGTGGATGACTCTGGAGTTGTTGTTCGATGACGTTCCATATGTGCTCGACTGGAGACAGATTTTCTGATCGAGTAGCACAAGGCGACGTGTCGACTCTTTGCAGACCACGAATAGTACAACAGCGGTATGTGGGAGAGCATTATCCTGTTGGAAACAACCACTGGTCTGTTATTCATGAATATCGGCACAACAAGTCGAACCACCAGACTGACGTACAAATTTGCAGCCAGGATGTGTGGGCTATTCACGAGAGGGCTCCTGTTGCCGTACCAAATATCACCCCACACCATAACTCCAAGTATAGGTCCAGTGTGTCTAGCATGCAGATGGCTGAAGGCCCTCAACTGGCCTTCTTCTTACCAACACACCAAGGCAGAACCAACTTTCATCAGAAAACACAACAGACCTATACTCAGCCCTCCAACGAGCTCTCGCTTATTACCACTGAAGTCGCAAACGGCGGTAGTTTGGGGTCAGTGGAATTCACGCTACAGAATTTCTGGCTCGGTGCTGTCCTTGAGGCAACCCAATTGTAACGGTTTGTTGTGTCATCGTGGTGCCAACTGCTGCTCAAATGGCTGCTGCAGATGCAGAGCGATGTCTCGGAGCCAGACGCCGAAACAGATGGTCTTCCCTCTCGGAAATGCCACGTGGCCGTCCGGAGTAAAGTCTTCTTGCGACAGTACATTCTCGTGACCTCTGCTCCCGACAGTCATGTACTGTGCTTATATCCCTGCAAGTCCTTCTGCAGGATTGCAGATAGAACCTCCAGCTCCTCGTAGTCCTATTACAGGACCTCGTTTAAACTCAGTGAGGTGTTGATAATGGCGTCTTTGTCCCTGTAGAGGCAACCTTGACTGACATCAACTCACCACGTCGAATCTCAAAGGTAACTAACCATTACGACCGTTACAGCGTGTATTTGAAGCCAATCCATTTTGCGTTGTCACAGTGGATCTACTAGCGCAAATCTTAAGCGACAGGGGCGAAATCTGAATCGACATCATCTTTCATACGAAGACACACGATTTCCATCTTTCGTTTACGTCGCAAAACTCCTTCTTGGTTTTGAGATTTCCGTCAGTGTATGGGACCACCTCTTCATCTGAACAGTAATCACAATTTGGGTAGGATTTTAACTATATCTATTTTACTGGATTCCAAGTCGGTGCTCTTAACTTATTAATGGTGAAAATCTTCTTCCCCTTCAGACTAGAATCGTGGGGAAGCAGGGGTAGTGTGATATGTGCTGTTAGATACTTCGGTACCCAGTTTCTTTAAAGCTGATGTCGCAACATAACGTCAACCATTCTGCAGTTGTCTCAGCTAAATGCAGTCGGTAATTGTCATGGTGAGGAAGGAATATTAAAGTGTGTACCAGTTGTTGCTCCTGTCGGGCAATCTGAGCAGCGCGTTATTCAACGAAACTTGGATTTAAGGAGTTCTTGCGATGTAGCAAGATATCTTAGGACGACCTGCGCTATATAGTTCGCAGATTTTTCTCCAAGCAGCCATCGCAACGGGCAAGAAAGTATTCATGGAATCGGTACATATCAAGAGTCTGCCAACTTGTTTCATATTGTATGATCTGTGAGAAAGGAGGTAACATAGGTGTTAGCCCGGATTTTTCTGTGGGTCGCAGACAGAAGCGGCTCATATTTATCTTTGCAAAGTACACAGCTTCTGCAAGGATGCCTCATGTCGTCGAGCCACCTGTGAACAACTATTTGCCAGGCTTTCCAAAAGCAGTATCATTTGGACACGGTTGAGTCTCAAGTCGCTTGTATATATCGCCGCTTTGCTAACTTCATTATCTTGTACTGAATAACAAACGCGAACTGGGATATCTATTGCTTGACATCAAATTACCCCAGTTCAGGGTATATTCATATTGGATATATGTATACTACGAACGTACAGTAAAAGACTATGTAAAGCCCGAGCATGTTGCTATGAACTAGAGCCAAGTGGACTGTCTAAAGCAGAAATTTCGTCAGTTCGGTGCAGGGATTACCTGAAGAATCCACAAGCTACAGAGACTAGTACAGTTACCCCAGTGTCCACCAAAGACCAGAAGCGGCCAAGAGGGAAGAGAGGGCATGTGGAACACATTTTCTTGAGTGTGACTCGAAATTCCCCAAGATCTCCAGATAAAAAATCGTAATCTGAAAACCCAATAACTGAAACCGATGTAATATCAAATATGGGACGTGAGGTTCTTGAAGTGTTAGTTGCCATCTGCCGGAGCGAGAGCTTCAAATAACTCTCACATAACACTAGACACGGTGTTCAACAGTAAAGGGAATATACATCGCAAAGTTGGGACAGAAACTCTTCTCGTGGTTGGGCGAGAAAAATTATTAGGTTAGGCGAAATTCAAATAAAACGTAACTGCTAGTACACACAGACGAAAGTAATTAACGGTGGTCCAGTTAGCCTGATAACTGCATGCTTGCATATGATGCCAGAATTAGAAGCGCCGGTCGTAAAGTCATTCAACATAGCATAAATTGAATTACACGGATGTAGCTCAATTATACATTAGCAGAAAGGGGCTACTTTCATGCAGCTAGTACAAACCAGGAAATTTTCACTTACATTATCGACAGTAAGAACAAACAATCTTGTAAAGTAATATTAAATCCGTCATCAGATAACTGCTCCGAAAAACGAGTTTCAGAACAATCACGTGAGAGAAACACTTTAGCCCTGCTGACAGCAAGAAAAGTAGAAGTTCTTGAATTCGCCGACGAAGAGATAGTGATTGGCGAACATGGTTAGCGATGTTGGTCACCAAGAGAAAACATTTATAAAGAAATCAAGGGGATCATTCGCAAATATTGGAACTGATAGACAGTTCTACCTGCAAGACGCAATAGAACATTTACTCCAAATTCCAAAATCATAGACGAGTTGTGGCTGACGTTCAGACTTACTATAGATCTCTGTGTAGGTAATAAAAAGACGACGATGCCCTGCTTTGGTTAAATAGTAAGACTACATTTTGAAATCGGTGCAAATTAAATTTTGTTACACTCTTGCTAAGGAACAAATACCGTATCTCTTACTACTGTCTCTGACTCAATTGCTCTCCATGCTCTCGCACTGTTTTGCATGATACAGCCGTAGGTCTTCTCAATAGTAGAGAGTTCTCGACAAAGGTTACAGTATACTGATCACGTAAACTGTACCGATTAAGATGTTTCAGTTTGGAGGGAAATGACCGACTCAGTAATTCAAGTTGTAGTAATTTCACAGGTCACTCTTGTTTTCACATCATGCAGGGGCTCTTGACGTAATTGCTGAATATACTACTGGCCATTAAAATTACTACACCAAGAAGAAATGCAGATGATAAACGGGTATTCATTGGACAAATGTATTATACTAGAACTGACATGTCATTACATTTTCACGCAATTTGGGTGCGTAGATCCTGAGAAATCAGTACCCAGAACAACCACCTCTGGCCCTAATAACGGTCTTGATACGCCTGGGCATTGAGTCAAACAGTACAGCTACAGCTGCCAATGCAGTTACAACAGGATATCACAGTTCATCAAGAATAGTGACTGGCGTATTGTGACGAGGCAGTTGCACGGCCACCATTGACCAGACGTTTTCAGTTGGTGAGAGTTCTGGAGAATGTGCTGGCCTGGGCAGCAGTCGAACATTTTCTGTATCCAGAGAGGCCCGTACAGAACCTGCAACATGCGGTCGTGCATTATCCTGCTGAAATGTAGGGTTTCACAGGGTTCGAATGAAGGGTAGAGCCACGAAGAGTATCGGTTTAATTAATTATTCAATCGATATTATGGAGTGAGGGGGTATTTCCAAGACATCCACAGTTGCGGGTTTATCAGGTATCCAGTACTTCGTTCATATCAAACAAGGGAATAGTGTGGTACTCAACACACTCTGCCTACTTCTTCCCGAATGTCTTAATGTCTTTGTTCCATCTGCTACAGGCTTTCATAGCAGCGGAAGTGTGAGAACAAAGGTACATAGCGACTAATAGCGTCTCGTCTGCGTGAATGTTGAGGGGGACAGGTGCGTTTGGAAGGGAGGATGTGTGGGGAGGATATCTTGGTGTGTGTATTTGCATACTTTGGTACACACAAACAGGAAGCAATCTCTTGAGAGGGAGAGAGGGACAGGAAGTGAGCCTGGTATCAATCTGGGACAGATGCCAGTACCCGATTCTTTGTTCGTGGAGCATTATCGCGATCCCGTAGCTGTGGCAGTCCCTGGCCAGTGGCGTGCGCTGTGCAGTGTGGTCAGTCTGGCAGTCAGCGACATGATCAGCTGCTTTGTTTCGCCAGATATGTTTAGGGCGATCTGTGACAGAGTAGTTACGTGTGGTGAGTGTTCGATGACAGCATTCCTTGCATGATTGGAATAAAGAAGCACCACAATAATTTGAAATTTCCATAGTGCCTCGTCAACCACAAATATTGAATAAACAATATTCCACACATTGCCTTGTCTAGCAGAAATTGTTTAAACAATATTTCATATGGAGCAATCGATATCTCGCCAAACAGCTAATCAACTGAGTTTTTTCCTACTAATTTCTAGTATAGGGAGGGGAGGGAGAGTGAGGGAGGTGTGGCTAGAACATTCCCCAGATGGCATGGATTTAACCAGTTAATAAATTTAATTAGTCAATTAATTTGACGTCAAATGTGAGTTTATATGGGCGAAGAGAATTCGTAGAGGGGCGAAGGAAGAGGCAGAGGAGAGGGATGTTGAGGGGTTTTCTCAGAAGTGCAGAGTATCCTCAGGGGATCTTAAATGAACCACAAGGATGTCATAAATCAATTTAAAGAACAATATGTTAAGGCGAGGTGGAGGGGGAGGCGTTACATGAAAAATCTCTTAGCAGTATAATATGTTAACGTCATAAATCAATCAACTGCCACAATTTAATTATCTTGCATATCAATTTGGTATCAAAAGTGCACCAGAACCAAGGCTGCCCTATTACTGCTGTAACCTGTAACATCACCTGTTCATGCGCAGTATACCTCCTTCTGGTGTGTCCGCCGCTCGTGGTCTCGCGGTAGCGTTCTCGCTTCCCGAGCACGGGGTCCCGGGTTCGATTCCCGGCGGGGTCAGGGATTTTCACCTGCCTCGAGATGACTGGGTGTTTGTGTTGTCCTCATCATTTCATCATCATCCAGAAAAGTGGCGAAACTGGACTGAGCAAAGGTTGGGAAATTGTACGGGCGCTGATAACCACGCAGTTGAGCGCCCCACAAACCAAATATCATCATCTTCATCCTTCTGGTGTCTCACGTGGGTCTTATCTCTTCTATCAACGCTCCAAATTTTACGTTGGATGTTGACACATTTGTTCTCTCTCTAGTTACAAGTCCACTCCAGTGTGCAGCACACGGTTCTAATATGACGTAATGATCAAGCAAACACTCTTCTGAAGTGTTAAATTGATTCCAAGATCAATGATTCAGGCTGTGGGTAAGTCAATTTTCCACAATATCCTTTTTTCCAGGAGTTCTGAACCTATAAGGTATGCCGATCTATGATGTGTGGAAACTATGATAGAACTATAGATTTGTAGGTGGGTCGTGAGTCGCGACCTGCGACTGGATAGTTCAGTCAGTAGAGTACTTACCAGTTAGGGGAAAGGTTCTAGGTTTGAGTCCTAGTCTGGTACAAAGGGCGTTTCAGATCAGCACGTATTCTGATGCAGACTAAAATTCTTTCTGGACGTCAGTAAGACATTGCAAAAGTCGTTAGCTGCCCTGAAATTGAACGCTGAAACTGCTTGGGGGTGGTGGTAGGGGGGTGGGGGAGGGAGGCGAGATGGACGGCTGCTATATTTCCTGTCCATGAGGTTCAGAAGTGCATGCATGCGTGTCTTAAAGGACAATGTATCCTCCTTCTTATCACGACAGGCACTGCAATATCGAATTTATCTGCCAATGCCAGGCAGCGAATTTCAATTAAACTTTCCTCCCCTGTACGGGATTCACATAATGTGTGTACAGGTTGTGTTGCAGAAAAGACGTCGTATGGAAGTTTAGGTCAGGCCAGGAGTCCTTTACGGATAGCGAAAGCGGTGAACGTGAATCCTCATATAAAGCTGGAAGTCCAGGTTTGAATCTCCGGTCGGCACAAATTTTCACTGTCGTCATTCACTTATTAAGCTGATGGTTCTTAGTATTCGCAAATGTGAATAAATTTTATGTATTTCATAACGGCTGTAGTTGCCACAATGCTAGACATGCATGCATGTCCGAAAGCACATTTCATCGTTCTTCTTAACAACACAGGCACTGCAACATCGTAAAACTGGAATGGAAGCTACTCTTCTAGGCTGAGGCACAAATTTCTTGTCATAATCTATAGCTACAATCCTGTGCTGATAGATCGCAACTTTCATCGGAATCAAGAACCGAAAATTTAAATCCTCTTCTATGCTTGCTCTGCTACTCTTTGCATTGACTGCAGGAACGGAGTACAATACCATAGCTAGGACAGATGAAGAGGGTATAAAAACTTACTTGTCCTTAATATGATAAGACTTATGTTGGCCAATCAAGCAGACGGATAGCAACTTGGCTGTCAGAACATGAAATCAACGAGAGGTCGCAGAATGATGACCCCACATTCGCTGAGCATGTACTGAGAAGAATGTACATCTACCAGTTATTGTCACACGTCACTTAGCAGACTAAGGAGAGAAACTAAGTGTATTGGAAGCCCTGGAAACCAACATAGATCTGGCCCAGAATTCTGATTCAAATTATTAAACGATAAAAGTCCCCTCGGCACTTCTCCTCGTATAAACTTCTCTTAATATCTTGTTTGCCATTCCATCTCACGCTGCCTAGTTTATTTCCATTCTTTCAGTTTCCTGTATCTACTTTTATTTTATTGTGCTTCTTTAAGTACTTCATAAATTCTGTTGTTACAGTTCTTCAGTTTATCTTTTACTCTGTTGCTGTCTCATTTTCCGTATGCAATATCTCTTCAGGCTACTTTTTTTTTAGTCTTCACAAGTACCAGCATTATTGGGGTTGTTAATTTAATATAAATTGTATATATGTAAACTGAAGCCACGAATGGAAGTTTGTACCTGGGTCTCTCCACTGTTCGAGTTTAGAGGCTGTGCCAAGTGGACGGAGAAATGAATGGGAGGTTGGTTGAGGATGGAGGCTTGCTGGGGTAGGCCCTGCAGTTGTGCAAACCCACAGCGCCAGGGCGGTGTAGTGGTTGGCACGTCTGCCTAACTAGCAGGGCACTCGCGTTTGAATCCCGGCCTTGGTACAAATTTTCGTCCGCTACGTCTGTCTCCATACATACACAATAGATGTTTCAGACTTGAGAAAATTGTTTTGGAACGATGAAGTTTCATTTGATTGATATAAATTGTTACATAGGCAGTGTTCGTGAGTTTATTGTTAATGCTTTTCCTTGTTTGCTCATTTTGTATCCGTTCACTGTTAAAATTTTACCTTTTAATTGCGATGCTACCGCACTTTCAAAAACGATATTTATTATGTGTTTTTTCATCAGTCTAGATGAGTAACATCTTTTCGAATATTGTTTACAAATATTGTAACTCGTTAGATGATGATAGTGTTTTAAAGTCTAATGATGGCCTTGTACACCGGCCAACTAAATAAATTAATCCTGTAGAACACACACAACATTGTGTTTTTCATGCATTACATTGCACTACTAGGCAACGACAAGAAACAGTTAACAAAAGAGGCCACCCATTAACGTGAAGCTTACACTTTTCAGTTTTGGTATTTTAAAACATTTTTCGTGTTCGTGTTACTGTCGACGTTCGTTCGTTATTTCTTGCTACTGAAAATTTCGCCATTTTAATAAGATCGTCGTTGTAACAACACGATCTAAGCCACATCGACAAGAACGAAAAGACACTTTGTCAACAAAACACATGAACGACATCTACAACCGAGACTTCGAAACAAAAACATCGGAAACATCAATTATGCAACACGCTGCATCACACTTACGAGTTATTTATTGTTGGCGCCCGCTGTTCACTAGACAGCACATCTCTCACCTTACAACCTTAACCAAGACCTTGGGGCGCGCTACAGACCCGTCTGTCACCACAACCCAGCTAGCCGCGTATTAAGTGGGTTAAGGACTGCCAAGTCCCACCGTGGTGTAATAAGAAAATTCGGAATGTTGCACTACGTTCAAAACAGAAACGGAACTGACGACAGGCAAAAGTTAGTAGAAGTTCATGCATATATAAGAAGAAGCAAGAAGCACACAAATTCCACCTCCATAAGTTATCAGATCTTGACGAGGCCTGGAGAAAATTCTGGCCGTGCATAAAATCAGCAACTGAGTCGAAGGCTTCTATCCAGTCACTCATCGAACAGTCCAGTCTGGTGTGACAACAGAAGACAGTAATGGAAACAGTAATTTTAATTTCGCATTTAAAAAATCATTCACGGCGGAATATAGTACAGACATCACCGGTTGTCCGTCACACAAACCCCGGTACAGGAAACATAGTCATAGTCATCTCTGGTATAGATAAGCATCTGAAAAAGCTGAAAAGAAATCTGTCGCCGGGTCCGTATGGAATGCAGTATTCGGTGTTACGGGGAGTAGTCTTTGACACCGGTCTGTTACTTAGCTTGCATAATCTCCCGCTCAGGGCGAAGTCTCAACTGAGTGGAAAAAAACCGCAGGTGACTCGTGTTAGTAAGAAGAGTAAATGAACGGATCCGTAACGCTATCGAGCGAAATAATAAATCTCCTTTCGACAGAAAAGTTTCTGTCCGCAATTCAGCACAGATTTAGAACGCACCGCCCGTGAAAAATTCAGCTTGTCCTTTTCTTGTATGAAAACCTGCGAACCATTCATGAAAGGCAACAGGCAAATTCAATTTTTTTTAGATTTACAGAATGCATTCCACACATTGCCACACAGTGCTCTAATGTGTTTTAATGAAGGTCCGACAACATGGAACACTACCTTGTACGTTGCTCCAGAGGGCAAATGAGACGAGGTTATTACCTGGAGTATGTCAGGGACGAGTGATGGAACCTGTCTTATTCTCTATATATGGATAAACGATGTGATGGATAAGGCAACTGTTTGCTGACTACACTGCTGTGTAAGGGACAGTGTTTTCGTAGAGTGTGTTAGAGGCTACAGGATGAATCTGAGATAATTTCAATATGGTATGATGAATGACAGCTTGCTACAAATGCATAAAAGTGTCTGTTAATGCGGATGATTAGGAAAAACACTCCTGTATTGTTCGGTACACTATTAGTGTTGTGCTGAAGGGCACATACACGGTGATTATACAGGCTGTAACAGCTGCAAATGCGGATATTCTCATACATGGGACCTTGACGCCCACTCATCATCGTGCTGGTTGTTGTTTCTCTGCGTGTAACAGTCTTCCCACAAATACATCAGAAACTTTAGGCGAGTTGTGAATCTGTGTGAATATGACAAGTTCAGGGAATAGTGTTTATAGTCTTACAGTCCTACAGTCGGACTCACTTGTTAGCAGCAAGAACTGTTAATACATTTTGGAAGAAACAACATGCCGTTTGTGAAGACGGTGATGAGCACTTGCCCATCAAATGCCGCTCATATGTATGAAACCATGTACATTGTTATAGCACATTAATAAGCTCACAAGTAAACCAAGTGAAAAAATAGCACTTGTTTCAGATCTTACTGTAACCTTTCGTATTGTCCATAGCAGCATTGGTGATGCACAAGTGGTCGAGGGGTGTCGTCTTTGATTATTGATTTGATTGACGTCTTCGGTCCCAAGTTCGAAACACGAAACTACTTAAATGTTGATTAATAACCAGCATTGGCGGGCGAAGACTTCCGACATAAGAATCAAATCACCCTCATTCTGCCAACGGACTTGTCAAAGAGGGCGGAGGAGCGGGCGGAGGTTAAGGCCACCCTCTGGTCCTCGGTTTGGGAAACTGCCCCTAAGGGCGGAAGAATCTACAATATCAAATGTCCAAGGTCATGCAACGTGTCAGTACATGAAATTACAACATAAAAGTAATAACAGGTAAAGATAAAATGTTTATGAACCAGAAAAAAGTCAGGCCATAAGTTTAAGTAACCGCAATCAAGAATACAGAAGGCAATGGAAATCACTGCATTAAAGAAACATAACCTGTATCCCCAAGATATGTAGCCTGTAACTGAAAAAGTTTCATGATGATCTATCCATTGGTAAAAGATTCCAGAATAGTCCCCCATTCGGATCGCTGGGAGGGGACTGCGAAAGGGGAGCTGACCATGACAAAAAGGTTAAATAACCAACGAAAGGATGGCGTTCTACGAGTCGGGACGTGGATTTGTCAGGAGCTTGAACGTGGTCGGGAAGCTGAAGCTAGAAAATCTGAAAAGAGAAATTCAAAGGCTCATTATAGGCATAGCAGAGGTCAGTGAAGTGGAATGGAAAGAAGACAGGGATTTATGGTCAGATGAGTGTAGGGTAATATCGACAGCAGCAATAAATGGTGTAGCGGGAGTAGGATTCATTAAAAATAGAAGGAAGGGCAGAGAGTGTGTTACTGTGAACAGTTCTCTGATAGTGTTGTTTCTATCAGAATCGACAGCAAACCAACACCGACGATAGTTCATGTGTAAATGCCGACGCCGCAAACTGAATATTAAGAGACAAAGAAAGTATATGAGGATAATGAGCGGGTAATACAGCACGAATAGGGAGATAAACATCTAATAGTAATCGGGAACTGGAATACAGTTGTAAGGGAAGGAGAATATTGGCGTGAGACAAGGAATGAGAGAGGAGCAAGACTGATTCAGTTCTTTAATAAATTTCAGCTAGTAACAGGGAATACTCTGTACAAGAATCGCAAGAGGACGAGGTATACTTGGAAAAGTGCGGGTGATACGGCAATGTTTCAGGTAGATTACGCCATACACATGCAGAGATTCCGAAATCAGATACTCGATTGTAAGGCGTAGCCAGGAGCAGATCAGAATGCAGTAGTGATGAGAGCAGGCTGAAGTGTAAGTGATTAGTCAGGAAGAATCAATACGCAAAGAAGTGGAATACGCAAGTTCGAAATTCTGAGAAATGTAGGTGTAAGCTGCAGGGAGAGACGGGTCATATACTGTATGTACAAGAGCCAGGAGGGAATAATAAGAGTGGACGACCAGGAACCAAGTGCTCGGATTAAGAAGGGTGTAAGACAGGAATGCAGTCTTTCGCCCCTACTGTACCACCGAAGAAGCAATGAGGGAAAGAAAAGAAATGTTCGGGAGAGGGATTAAAATTCAAGATGGAAGGATATCAATGATACCAGTCAATGATGACATTGCTATCCTGAGTGAAAGCGAAGAATAACTACATGATCTGCTGAACTGAATGAACAGTCTAATGAGTACAGAATATGAATTGAGAGTAAATCTAAGAAAGACGAAAGTAATGAGATGTAGCAGAAATGAGAACAGTGAGAAAGTTAACGTCAGGACCGATTACGAAGTAGATGAAGTAGGTGGATTCTGCTTCCTAGGCAGGAACATAACTAGTGTCGGACGGGACAAGGTGGACATCAAAAGCAGACTAGCGCCGGTAAAAAGGGCCTTAATTGTGGAAGGAATTTCTGAGAAAGTACATTTGAAGCACAACATTGTGAAGTAGTAAAGAATGGGCTGTGAGAAACCTGGAACCGAAGAGAACCGAAGTATTTGAGATGTGGTGCTACGGACGAATGTTGAAAATTAGATTGAATGATAAGGTAATAAAGAGGGGCGTCTGGACAGAATCGGAGAGGAAAGGAAAACATTCACATGGAGAAGGGACAGCAAGGTAGGACATATGTTTAAGACATCAGGGAATGACATCCATGGTACTACAGGCAGATGTAAAGGGGACAAACTGTAGAGGATGTCAGATATGGAAACACATTCAGCAAATAATTGAAGATGTCGGTTGCAAGTGCTACTCCGGGATAAAGAGTTTGGCACAGGAGAGGAATTCGTGGCGGGAGCGTCAAACCAGTCAGAAGACTGATGACTCAAGCAAAGTAGCATCTGAGGATGGGCTTTGAAGTCTAAAAACCAGTTACGATTGTGTCATAAAAAAGTGACTGAGCTAAAAATAGAAAAAAGTAATATCTTACTCGTAATACATCACATTCATTTCTCTATTGCTCTGAAACCCATGCTGTTTCTGTTGCAGTTAGCTAAATAACACTTTGAACTGAAGTACTGGCACAATTTTTTGGACCTGTCCAGTTTTGAGATGCTGTACCGAGGCTGGTGGTTCGTTAACTACCTGGACCCTGTCGATCCTCCTGTCGAGGCCGACGACCTGGAGCCCCCTCCTGAGCAGCGCCCGTGCGGTGGCGGCGCCGATGCCGGAGTTGGCGCCCGTCACCAGGGCGACGCGGCCTGCGTACCGCTCCATCCCGGCAGCAAGTGGCGGCCTCGGCGGCTGTTCCCTCCAGAGGGCGGGCGGCCCCAGCAGGTCCGGCGGGGCAGCCCGTTATCGCCCGGCCGCAGTCCACACTCCCCTCCGCCGGCGGGCAAACAGATCTGTCTCTCCGATGGACGACTTCTGTGGAACGCCTTAACGAGTAGCTTCTAGAACCTGGAACAGGTACAAGAGCAGTTTCTGCCTTATTCAAATCGACATTCGGTTTGACCGCAGCTGTATGTGAATAAATAAAAACGTAGCAGCATTTGTTCCAAACAATTTGTTTGCAGACGACCGTTTTGTTAAGCTACATAACGTCGACGGAGTAAAGTCCACATTTCAAATGAAGGTATTGTTCTACGAGAGGAGTTCAATAAGTAATGTAACACATTTTTTTCTCTGTCCCTTCCTGTTGAAAACATGAAGATTTGTTGGCGGACATCGTGGAATACCGTGCGTCAGCTTCTGTAGTTTTATGAAGCTTCGATATGTGGCGGCTCTATACATAGCCTTCAAAATGGCATCAGTAATGCAGGTGCGTTCAAAGAGCGGAGTGCTGTCATTATGTTCCTCTTGGTGGAAACCTGACCGATGTCCGAGGTGCCGGTTCGCAGCACACGTTTGTGACTCTTGCACTTTTGGGACGTGTGGACGTTTTCGTTCGTGGTGAGTGACGGATCACAGACAGACACCTCGCTGCAGTGCTGGACACCTCTGTTCGTAGTGTGGACACTTTGATGTACCCCTCATAATGTAATGACCATCTCTGAAGTTTACTCTGGTGGTCTCATGAAACTGAAGGAACGACTTCAGTATGTCCGTTGCCACAAAAATGTAAATGACTGACTCCCCATCCATAACAACACAACACCTCACACATGTCTGCGTATCCAAGAGGAGCTTACAAAACTCCACTCCTCATTCACCCTTTAGGCTGGATCTCGCACTTTCCGAGGTTGTCTAGTCCGGGGGCCTTGTTTCGATTCAGGTCTTTCAGTACTGTGTCAAATTCTTTACGCAGTATCGTATCTCCCATTTCATCTTCATCTACATCCTCTTCCATTTCCATAATATTGTCCTCAAGTACATCGCCCTTGTATAGACCCTCTATATACTCTTTCCACCTTTCTGCTTTCCCTTCTTTGCTTAGAACCGGGTTTCCATCTGAGCTCTTGATGTTCATACAAGTGGTTCTCTTATCTCCAAAGGTCTCTTTAATTTTCCTGTAGGCAGTATCTATCTTACCCCTAGTAAGATAAGCTTCTACATCCTTACATCTGTCCTCTACCCATCCCTGCTGAGCCATTTTGAACTTCCTGTCGATCTCATTTTTGAGACGTTTGTATTACTTTTTGCCTGCTTCATTTACTGCATTTTCATATTTTCTCCTTTCATCAATTACATTCAATATATCTTCTGTTACCCAGAAATTTCTACTACCCCTCGTCTTTTTACCTACTTGTTCCTCTGCTGCCTCAAAGCGACCCATTCTTCTTCTACTGTATTTCTTTCCTCCATTCCTGTCAACTGTTCCCTTATGCTGTCCCTGAAACTCTGTACAACCTCTGGTTTAGTCAGTTTATCGAGGTCTCATCTCCTTAAGTTCCCACGTTTTTGCAGTTTCTTCAGTTTTAATCTACAGTTCATAACCTGTAGATTGTGGTCAGAGTCCACATCTGCCCCTAGAAATGTCTTACAATTTAAAACCTGGTTCCTAAATCTCTGTCTTACCATTATATAATCTATCTGATACCTTTTAGTATATCCAGGGTTGTTCCATGTATACAACCTTCCTTCATGATTCTTAAACCAAGTGTTAGCTATGATTAAGTTATGCTCTGTGCAAAATTCTACCAGACGGATTCCTCTTTCATTTCTTAGCCCCAATCCATATTCACCTACTATGTTTCCTTCTCTCCCTTTTCCTATGCTTGAACTTCAGTCACCCATGACTTACATTTTCGTCTCCCTTCACTATTTGAATAATTTCTCTTATCTCCTCATACATTTAATCAATTTCTTCGTCATCTGCAGAGCTAGTTGGCATATAAACTTGTACTACTGTAGTAGGCGTGGGCTTCGCATCTATCTTGGCCACAATAATGCGTTCACTATGCTGTTTGTAGTAACTTACCCGTACTCCTATTTTTTTATTCATTATTAAACGTACTCCTGCATTACCCCTATTTGATTTTATATTTATAACCCTGTATTCACTTGACCAAAAGTCTTGTTCCTCCTGCCACCGAACTTCACTAACTCCCACTCTATCTAACTTTAACCTATCCATTTTCCTTTTTAAATTTTCTAACCTACCTGCCCGATTAAGGCATCTGACATTCCACGTTCCGATCCGTAGAACGCCAGTTTTCTTTCTCCTGATAACAACGTCCTCCTGAGTAGTCCCCGCCCGGAGATACGAATGGGAGACTATTTTAACTCCGGAGTATTTTACCCAAGAGGACGCCATCATCATTTAAACATACAGTAAAGCTGCATGCCCTCGGGAAAAATTACGGCTGTAGTTTCCCCTTGCTTTCAGCCGTTCGCAGTACCAGAACAGCAAGGCTATTTTGGTTAGTGTTACATGGCCATATCAGTCAATCATGCAGACTGTTGCCCCTGCAACTACTGAAAAGGCTGCTGCCCCTCTTCAGGAACCACACGTTTGTCTGGCCTCTCAACAGATACCCCTCCGTTGTGGTTACACCTACTGTACGGCTATCTGTATCGATGAGGCATGCAAGCCTCCCCACCAACGCCAAGGTCCGTGGTTCATGGAGGGTGGTTTCACTTGCACAAAACATAAATAACTTTCTTCAAGAACACGACTGTTTTTGTAGCGTGGCCAGCTGCGCGCACGCTAACAATGAACTGTCGCATTTGACCTGAGACATTACCGAACAAATGAACATCTGGTCGTCCACGCAGGCGGCATTCAGTTGTCCCAGCATTGCTGCTGCCAACCTGATAGTCCAAAATCCCCATCTTTAAACTTTTTTTTTCGTTTTTGGACACGTTTTCAAGATTCTGGCCCACTCTTCGCTGCAGTGCTGGACACCTCTGTTCGTAGTGTGGACACTTTGATGTACCCCTCATAATGTAATGACCATCTCTGAAGTTTACTCTGGTGCACTCATGAAACTGAAGGAACGACTTCAGTATTTTCTTTGCCACAAAAATGTAAATGACTGACTCCCCATCCATAACAACACAACACCTCACACATGTCTGCGTATCCAAGAGGAGCTTACAAAACTCCACTCCTCATTCACCCTTTAGGCTGGATCTCGCACTTTCCGAGGTTGTCTAGTCCGGGGGCCTTGTTTTGATTCAGGTCTTTCAGTACTGTGTCAAATTCTTTACGCAGTATCGTATCTCCCATTTCATCTTCATCTACATCCTCTTCCATTTCCATAATATTGTCCTCAAGTACATCGCCCTTGTATAGACCCTCTATATACTCTTTCCACCTTTCTGCTTTCCCTTCTTTGCTTAGAACTGTGTTTCCATCTGAGCTCTTGATATTCATACAAGTCGTTCTCTTTTCTCCAAACGTCTCTTTAATTTTCCTGTACGCAGTATCTATCTTACCCCTAGTAAGATAAGCCTCTACATCCTTACATTTGTCCTCTAGCCATCCCTGCTGAGCCATTTTGCACTTCCTGTCGATCTCATTTTTGAGACGTTTGTATTCCTTTTTGCCTGCTTCATTTACTACATTTTTAAATTTTCTCCTTTCATCAATTAAATTCAATATATCTTCTGTTACTCAGCAATTTCTACTACCCCTCGTCTTTTTACCTACTTGTTCCTCTGATGCCTTCACTACTTCATCCCTCAAAGCTACCCATTCTTCTTCTACTGTATTTCTTTCCCTCATTCCTGTCAACTGTTCCCTTATGCTGTCCCTGAAATTCTGTACAACCTCTGGTTTAGTCAGTTTATCGAGGTCCCATCTCCTTAAATTCCCACTTTTTTGCAGTTTCTTCAGTTTTAATCTACAGTTCATAACCTGTAGATTGTGGTCAGAGTCCACATCTGCCCCTAGAAATGTCTTACAATTTAAAACCTGGTTCCTAAATCTCTGTCTTACCATTATATAATCTATCTGATACCTTTTAGTATATCCAGGGTTGTTCCATGTATACAACCTTCCTTCATGATTCTTAAACCAAGTATTAGCTATGATTAAGTTATGCTCTGTGCAAAATTCTACCAGACGGCTTCCTCTTTCATTTCTTAGCCCCAATCCATATTCACCTACTATGTTTCCTTCTCTCCCTTTTCCTATGCTTGAACTTCAGTCACCCATGACTTACATTTTCGTCTCCCTTCACTATTTGAATAATTTCTCTTATCTCCTCATACATTTAATCAATTTCTTCGTCATCTGCAGAGCTAGTTGGCATATAAACTTGTACTACTGTAGTAGGCGTGGGCTTCGCATCTATCTTGGCCACAATAATGCGTTCACTATGCTGTTTGTAGTAACTTACCCGTACTCCTATTTTTTTATTCATTATTAAACGTACTCCTGCATTACCCCTATTTGATTTTATATTTATAACCCTGTATTCACTTGACCAAAAGTCTTGTTCCTCCTGCCACCGAACTTCACTAACTCCCACTCTATCTAACTTTAACCTATCCATTTTCCTTTTTAAATTTTCTAACCTACCTGCCCGATTAAGGCATCTGACATTCCACGTTCCGATCCGTAGAACGCCAGTTTTCTTTCTCCTGATAACAACGTCCTCCTGAGTAGTCCCCGCCCGGAGATACGAATGGGAGACTATTTTAACTCCGGAGTATTTTACCCAAGAGGACGCCATCATCATTTAAACATACAGTAAAGCTGCATGCCCTCGGGAAAAATTACGGCTGTAGTTTCCCCTTGCTTTCAGCCGTTCGCAGTACCAGAACAGCAAGGCTATTTTGGTTAGTGTTACATGGCCATATCAGTCAATCATGCAGACTGTTGCCCCTGCAACTACTGAAAAGGCTGCTGCCCCTCTTCAGGAACCACACGTTTGTCTGGCCTCTCAACAGATACCCCTCCGTTGTGGTTACACCTACTGTACGGCTATCTGTATCGATGAGGCATGCAAGCCTCCCCACCAACGCCAAGGTCCGTGGTTCATGGAGGGTGGTTTCACTTGCACAAAACATAAATAACTTTCTTCAAGAACACGACTGTTTTTGTAGCGTGGCCAGCTGCGCGCACGCTAACAATGAACTGTCGCATTTGACCTGAGACATTACCGAACAAATGAACATCTGGTCGTCCACGCAGGCGGCATTCAGTTGTCCCAGCATTGCTGCTGCCAACCTGAGAGTCCAAAATCCCCATCTTTAAACTTTTTTTTTCGTTTTTGGACACGTTTTCAAGATTCTGGCCCACTCTTCGCTGCAGTGCTGGACACCTCTGTTCGTAGTGTGGACACTTTGATGTACCCCTCATAATGTAATAACCCACTCTGAAGTTTATTCTGGTGCACTTATGAAACTGAAGGAACGACTTCAGTATTTTCTTTGCCACAAAAATGTAGATGACTGTCTCCCTCTCCATAACAACACACATGTCTGCGTATTCTAGAGGAGCTTACAAAACTCCACTCCTCATTCACCCTTTAGGATGTATCTCGCACTTTCCGAGGTCCATCTCTCCAGTCCAATGAACAATGCACTCCGCAAGAACCAGTGCGTGGATGATGGGGAGGTTATTGACGTTGGCTCCGACGCCGACCAGCACGTGGTACCATGCGGGCATAGAGGCCAGCGTGGTAGGGAGGTGTAAGGCCCTTTCACTGTACGAGGATTATGCTAAAAAGTAGAGTTTCGTATCCAAATGAGAGGGAAACAATATCCTGCACTGTAATGGTAAATCAAACCAACCTGCCTTCAGAAATATTTGTTGCATTACACACTGAACGTCCCTTACACTATTATTTCAGTTCAAATAGCTTCAGGCACTGGTCCACACAACCAAGTATTAAATGTGTAAACACGGAAACAATTAAACTGCAAACCCTTAATGTCCAGGGTTTCTCGGCAGGTGTGGTCACTTTTCAGGCATATAAAGAGAACGATCATTTGAAGGCAAATTCATCATATGGACGTACGCTATATTCGTAATAGTTTCCGAGATAGTAGAGTTTAATGTACAGCTGCAGTACTGATCAGTAAAATATCGGGTTTACACGTGCATACACATACAACAGTTTGTAAACGTTACAACATTTTTTACGGAGTGACAATTCCAAAACAAATTTTTTAAAGGACTCCCCTTAAGCCTTATTGTACATATCACATTACAAGTGTTTTATAGTTGACAATAAATTCTAGAGTATCCCACCGGCAGCTTCATTGCATATGCGCACTCTTGGGAGGACATGTACTGTTGGTTGTCCGAGTGCTTCTGTACGTTCCATAATGAGAGCAGCACCTTCAGTGAAGCCAACAAGCAGCTCATTTCTCGTATTCACCTTCCGTTTGTACACCTCACATTTCACCTGACGCCATGAACAAAGAAAATTCCCAATATGCCTGAATCTTTAGGATTCCTTACGGGTCACTAAAATCTGGTTCCTTTAAAACTAATCTCTGCATATTTTCCTTCATTTTCAGCTTCGTCTTCTACTTCTTCTTCATCCTTGTCGTTTCCTATTTCTCCATAGTGCAGGTTTAGGCAACGTTGCTTTTTGTTCGTCATTCCTGTCGCATGCTCGTGACAGTTGTTTTAAATAGTAAATATTATAATTCTTACGTTAGAAACATCGTGTCAGGGAGGTATTTTCAAACCTTTTTTCTTTCCTTACTAAATGTGTGTCTTCTCAATGCCTGTTCAGCGAATGTTGCTGTGTATGCGCCTCCGCAGTAGGCGCCTGCTTCCTGCCCCTATGCTGACTGCTGTTCATCGCCGACAGAGGCTGGAATTCGCACGCCAGAACCGCAATTGAACGTGCTCTGAGCGGCGACGGGTGGCCTTTCCAGGTGGGTCACGTTTTCTGCTTCATCGTACAGATTGCCGTTGGCGCGTACGGCCCTGCGACATTCGTCGCAAGCTTCCGCGCTTGCTCCATGGTTCAAAACGGTTCAAATGGCTCTGAGCACTATGTGACTTAACATCTATGGTCATCAGACCCCTAGAACTTAGAACTACGTAAACCTAACTAACCTAAGGACGTCACACAACACCCAGTCATCACGAGGCAGAGAAAATCCCTGACCCCGCCGGGAATCGAACCCGGGAACCCAGGCGCGGGAAGCGAGAACGCTACCGCACGACCACGAGCTGCGGACTGCACCATGGTCTGGAGTACATTTTCGTGGCATCCCCTGGGTGACATTATTCTCGTGCATCTACCAGCAGGACAATGCAAACCATCCCACAGCTCGCAGTGTACTCGTGAGATTCGAAGAGAACCAGGATGAGTTTTCTGGACTCCCCTAATCACCAAACTGCCCCTATATAAGATCTGGCTTATTATACGGGACCACCTCGATCCGGCTGTTCACGCCATTGATCTTGAGGTTCAAAATCCATAGCGCAGCTGGCCATGGCCACGGCTCCACGTCCTTGTCGATACCTTCCAGAGCCTCACTGACTCTCTGCCTGCAAGTGAGCGTTACAAAAGGTGGCTGTTGAGCGTTTTGACAGGTGGTCACATAAATGGGACTGGATCGTCTACAGTCATGAATATAAAGACTACGAAAACAGTGTCATTCAGAGTTAGGCTTTACGATAGTAAAATGAAAGAACAAGGTAATAAACATGAACATATACGAGGGCAGTTCAATAAGTAATGCAACACATTTTTTTCCTGAAACAGGGGTTGTTTTATTCAGCATTGAAATACACCAGGTTATTCCCCAATCTTTTAGCTACACAACACTATTTTTCAACGTAATCTCCATTCAATGCTATGGCCTTACGCCACCTTGAAATGAGGGCCTGTATGCCTGAACGGTACCATTCCACTGGTCGATGTCTGAGCCAACATCGTACTGCATCAATAATTTCTTCATCATCCGCGTAGTGCCTCCCACGGATTGCGTCCTTCATTGGGCCAAACATATGGAAATCCGACGGTGCGAGATCGGGGCTGTAGGGTGCATGAGGAAGAACAGTCCACTGAAGTTTTGCGATCTCCTCTCGCGTGCGAAGACTTGTGTGAGGTCTTGCGTTGTCATGAAGAAGGAGAAGTTCGTTCAGATTTTTGTGCCTACGAACACGCTGAAGTCGTTTCTTCAATTTCTGAAGAGTAGCACAATACACTTCAGAGTTGATCATTTGACCATGGGGAAGGACATCGAACAGAATAACCCCTTCAGCGTCCCAGAAGGCTGTAACCGTGACTTTGCCGGCTGAGGGTATGGCTTTAAACTTTTTCTTGGTAGGGGAGTGGGTGCGGCGCCACTCCATTGATTGCCGTTTTGTTTCAGGTTCGAAGTGATGAATCCATGTTTCATCGCCTGTAACAATCTTTGACAAGAAATTGTCACCCTCAGCCACATGACGAGCAAGCAATTCCGCACAGATGGTTCTCCTTTGCTCTTTATGGTGTTCGGTTAGACAACGAGGGACCCAGCGGGAACAAACCTTTGAATATCCAAACTGGTGAACAATTGTGACAGCACTACCAACAGAGATGTCAAGTTGAGCACTGAGTTGTGCAAGATGGCTAAGCAGACGTGGCTAGAGGACAAATGTAAGAATGTAGAGGCTGATCTCACTGGGGGTTAGATAGATACTGCCTACAGGAAAATTAAAGAGACCTTTGGAAAAAAGAGAACCACTTGTATGAATATCAAGAGCTCAGATGGAAACCCAGTTCTAAGCAAAGAAGAGAAAGCAGAAAGGTGGAAGGAGTATATAGAGGGTCTATACAAGGGCGATGTACTTGAGGACAGTATTATGGAAATGGAAGAGGATGTAGATCAAAATGAAATAGGAGAAGAGTTTGACAGAGCACTGAAAGACCTGAGTCGAAACAAGGCCCCGTGAGTAGTCAACATTCCATCAGAACTACTGACAGCCTTGGGAGAGCCAGTCCTGACAAAACTCTACCATCTGGTGAGCAAGATGTATGAAACAGGCTAAATACCCTCAGACTTCAAGAAGAATATAATAATTCCAATCCCAAAGAAAGCAGGTGTTGACAGATGTGAAAATTACCGAACAATCAGTTTAATAAGCCACAGCTGCAAAATACTAACACAAATTCTTTACAGACAAATGGAAAAACTAGTAGAAGCCGACCTCTGGGAAGATCAGTTTGGATTCCGTAGAAATACTGGAACACGTGAGGCAATACTGACCTTATGACTTATCTTAGAAGAAAGATTAAGGAAAGGGAAACCTATGTTTCTAGTATTTGTAGACTTAGAGAAAGCTTCTGACAATGTTGACTGGAATACTCTCTTTCAAATTCTGAAGGTGGCAGGGGTAAAATACAGCGAGCGAAAGGCTATTTACAATTTGTACAGAAACCAGATGGCAGTTACAAGAGTCGAGGGACATGAAAGAGAAGCAGTGGTTGGGAAGGGAGTGAGACAGGGTTGCAGCCTCTCCCCGATGTTATTCAATCTGTATATTGAGCAACCAGTAAAGAAAACAAAAGAAAAATGCGGAGTAAGTATTAAAATCCATGGAGAAGAAATAAAAACTTTAAGGTTCGCCGAGACATTGTAATTCTGTCAGAGACAGCAAAGGACTTGGAAGAACAGTTGAACGGAATGGATAGTGTCTTGAAAGGAGGATATAAGATGAACATCAACAAAAGCAAAACGAGGATAATGGAATGTAGTCGAGTTAAGTCGGGTGATGCTGAGGGAATTAGGTTAGGAAATGAGACACTTAAAGTAGTAAAGGAGGTTTGCTATTCGGGGAGCAAAATAACTGATGATGGTCCAAGTAGAGAGGATATAAAATGTAGACTAGCGATGGCAATGAAAGCGTTTCTGAAGAAGAGAAATTTGTTAACATCGAGTAGAGATTTAAGCGACAGGAAGTCGTTTCTGAAAGTATTTGTATGTAGTGTAGCCATGTATGGAAGTGAAACATGGACGATAAATAGCTTGGACAAGAAGAGAATAGAAGGTTTCGAAATGTGGTGCTACAGAAGAATGCTGAAGATTAGATGGGTAGATCACATAACTAATGAGGTATTGAATAGGATTGGGGAGAAGAGAAGTTTGTGGCACAACTTGACTAGAAGAAGGGATCGGTTGGTAGGACATGTTCTCAGCCATCAAGGGATCACCAATTTAGTATTGGAGGGCAGTTTGGAGGGTGAAAATGGTAGAGGGAGACCAAGAGATGAATACACCAAGCAGATTCAGAAGGATGTATGTTGCAGTAGGTACTGGGAGATGAAGAAGCTTGCACAGGATAGAGTAGCATGGAGAGATGCATCAAACCAGTCTCAGGACTGAAGACCACAACAACAACAGATGAGAATTTTTAGTTTCAGTGTGCCACGATTCTTGAGTTTGATCTTAATAAATTCCCGACAATTTCACACTAACGAGCCCTTTTGGCTATCAAATTATCCTTATGGGAATTATCTAAGCGCATTTGCTGGAACACTCGACTGCTTTGAGAAATACTCAGGGGTGAATGTAACTCTGAAAAGGACGTTAATTTGATTTTCAGTTCATTTCTTGTCGGTTTACAAAATGTCGTCTGAACGATCTGACAACTTTTTTGCCTCATGCGTGAATTCTGTAACGTGTTGTGCCAACTTTGTGTCAGTACTGAATACACACATGTGCAGAGATGTTCACCGAAGTTAGGGCGAGTTCGTGCTCTCCATCCTTCCATGTCCTCATACCAAATGAGTAACGTAACACACTGTCATTCATAAGAAAAACTCGATGTCCGAAAATCCGTAAATAAGAATTAGTGAGCGGTAGTTATGCATGAAAGAAACGAGACTCTTGGGTTTCATTATGTTTCCGATCGGGACCGCAATTAGATTCTGGTGTCATATTATGTTTCACAACCCTAAATTCTTTATTCTCTCACTTCATACTGAAACAAGTGCTGTTACATCAGAGAAGGAAATGAATTATATGCTTCTCGGAAAAGCTATTTACTTGTGTACTACTACTGAGTGCAGAAAAGCTCTTTCGTTCCCATTTTGTGTGTTACGAACTCTTGATGTCACCGCCTCTTACTTTGCGAGGCAATTCTCTTCCTGCTGGGGTAAAAAGAGAGTCGCCAATCACTGGTTAATATTCTGACGGCTGATGACATCTGTGCGGCTGGTCCCGGCGGAGGTTCGAGTCCTCCGTCAGGCACGGCGGTTTGTGTTTGTCCTTAGGATAATTTAGGTTAAGTAGTGTGTAAGCTTAGGGACTGGTGACCTTAGCTGTTAAGTCCCATAAGATTTCACACACATGTGAACTAATGACATGATGCTGGTTCCACATGCTCCATCTGATCCGGGAATAAAATTTCACTTTAGCTGCGCTAACAATGTGCAGATGACAATGTCGGCACACTGCGTTCAGAGCCAAGACGGTCACCCTTAGCGTGTGTTGAAGTGTCCGTCGGACAGTCAATATAAACACGTTTGGGACTGTTTATCGCTCTGCACTTGTCGTGAGTCAAGACATCTAGAGCGCACTGTGTTTGTTACAAATATTTCTTACAATGAAATGAATACCTTTAGCTGCATACAGGCGTTGATATGAGTCAATGGGGACAGTTGAAAATGTGTGCCCCGACCGGAAGTCGAACCCGGGATCTCCTGCTTACGTGGGAGACGCTCTATGCATTTTTTTTTGTTGTAATCTCATTTCTTTCGTTTTCGTTCGTTACATCTGCTCGGGGTGGATGTCGCAAGACACTCGTTTCAGTTCGTCGTTGATCCATAAACTCAGTTTTTTTTTTTATTAAAGAGGGGAGCTACCCCTCTGACCGAACACGCTGAGCTGCCGTGCCGGCGTTCATCTGAGCCACTGAGGACACAGAGGATAGCGCGACTGCAGAGACTTATCTCTGGCACGCCTCCCGTGAGACCCACATTCGCAACTTATTGTCCCGCATTATATTCATAGTGCCCCTGCCCATTATACTCATTACTCGCGGCTTTACTGCCGATTCCCATAAGAGTTCGGGCATTGTTTGTGCATCTGCACAGAAGAAGATGGTCAAATGATATATATATATATATATATATATATATATATATATATATATATATGTGTGTGTGTGTGTGTGTGTGTGTGTGTGTGTGTGTGTGTGTGTGTGTGTGTGTATATACACTCCTGGAAATTGAAATAAGAACACCGTGAATTCATTGTCCCAGGAAGGGGAAACTTTATTGACACATTCCTGGGGTCAGATACATCACATGATCACACTGACAGAACCACAGGCACAGAGACACAGGCAACAGAGCATGCACAATGTCGGCACTAGTACAGTGTATATCCACCTTTCGCAGCAATGCAGGCTGCTATTCTCCCATGGAGACGATCGTAGAGATGCTGGATGTAGTCCTGTGGAACGGCTTGCCATGCCATTTTCACCTGGCGCCTCAGTTGGACCAGCGTTCGTGCTGGACGTGCAGACCGCGTGAGACGACGCTTCATCCAGTCCCAAACATGCTCAATGGGGGACAGATCCGGAGATCTTGCTGGCCAGGGTAGTTGACTTACACCTTCTAGAGCACGTTGGGTGGCACGGGATACATGCGGACGTGCATTGTCCTGTTGGAACAGCAAGTTCCCTTGCCGGTCTAGGAATGGTAGAACGATGGGTTCGATGACGGTTTGGATGTACCGTGCACTATTCAGTGTCCCCTCGACGATCACCAGTGGTGTACGGCCAGTGTAGGAGATCGCTCCCCACACCATGATGCCGGGTGTTGGCCCTGTGTGCCTCGGTCGTATGCAGTCCTGATTGTGGCGCTCACCTGCACGGCGCCAAACACGCATACGACCATCATTGGCACCAAGGCAGAAGCGACTCTCATCGCTGAAGACGACACGTCTCCATTCGTCCCTCCATTCACGCCTGTCGCGACACCACTGGAGGCGGGCTGCACGACGTTGGGGCGTAAGCGGAAGACGGCCTAACGGTGTGCGGGACCGTAGCCCAGCTTCATGGAGACGGTTGCGAATGGTCCTCGCCGATACCCCAGGAGCAACAGTGTCCCTAATTTGCTGGGAAGTGGCGGTGCGGTCCCCTACGGCACTGCGTAGGATCCTACGGTCTTGGCGTGCATCCGTGCGTCACTGCGGTCCGGTCCCAGGTCGACGGGCACGTGCACCTTCCGCCGACCACTGGCGACAACATCGATGTACTGTGGAGACCTCACGCCCCACGTGTTGAGCAATTCGGCGGTACGTCCACCCGGCCTCCCGCATGCCCACTATACGCCCTCGCTCAAAGTCCGTCAACTGCACATACGGTTCACGTCCACGCTGTCGCAGCATGCTACCAGTGTTAAAGACTGCGATGGAGCTCCGTATGCCACGGCAAACTGACTGACACTGACGGCGGCGGTGCACAAATGCTGCGCAGCTAGCGCCATTCGACGGCCAACACCGCGGTTCCTGGTGTGTCCGCTGTGCCGTGCGTGTGATCATTGCTTGTACAGCCCTCTCGCAGTGTCCGGAGCAAGTATGGTGGGTCTGACACACCGGTGTCAATGTGTTCTTTTTTCCATTTCCAGGAGTGTATATATATATGAAGTAATACATTTCCCAAGAATTTAATTAATATAATGTGCAGGACACGGGTTGGGTAAATATTAATTTTGTAACTTTTCGTCGCATTAAAACAATCCATAGTGATATTTAAAACGATTTTCATTGTTGTTCGTCTTCTAATCACACACACACACACACACAAAGAACATCGTTTTCTTGTAACTCGTCAAATGTAGCTACAATCTCTGAAACCGTACACTGGCCTGTGTTAGTGCGAGCTGTTTCACCTGTCCCTTATGCAGGGTCATAATTACTGAACTATGTGAAACAAAATCGTCATAACTTATGAACGGTTTGCGTTAGGACGTTCAAATTGCATAGTTGGCTGCGGTGCATGATGGGAATTAGTTTGTGCATGCGACTTTGGTTTCGCGAGGAAGCGCACTTTCATTTGAATGGGTTCGCCAGTAAACGAAATTGGTGCATTTGGGGGCTGAAAATCCACATTTCGCGATCGAGAAGTCTCTTCACCCTCAAGATGTGGACTGTGTTGTGTGTAATTTCCAGTCACGGAATAATCGTTGCGATATTCCTTGATGGATCGGTGCCTACCGAACAGCGCGTGAAGGTTTTGGAAGATGATTTCATCCCCAATATCCAAAGTGAGCGTGATTTTGACGAGACGTGGTTCATGCGAGACGGAGCTCGACCCCATCGGAGCTGGAGAGTGTTTTATGTGCTGGAGGAGCACTTTGGGGACCGCATTCTGGCTCTGCGGTACCCAGTGGTCCTCGATCGAACGTCATATGCTCCGGATCTGAACACAAGCGACTGCTTTTTGTGGGGGCTTTATGTAAGACAAGGCGTATAATAATAACCACAAAACGATAGCTAAGCTGGGAGCAGCCATGCCGTCGGCATGATAAACTAGCACTATAACCGCTGCGCTTCTTTCATTTGCTTGACAGAGACACCACATTACCGCTATAGACGATACGCAAAATACTTCAAGTAGAAATCGTTGGATGAAACGCCACTAGCGAGGTATTCAGGACAGAATCCTCCACAACATACCTAAGATTCATTTTTCTACCGTAGGGTAACAACACACCAAAAATACTTCGCCACAATGGAATAATAAAAATCAAAAACGGACGATAATGTAAAGTGGATCTTGAAAATCATGTTAACATCCGTCTGATGATGAACTTGCCAGTTCGAAACCGGTAACGGCGCTATTTACCTTAATAAATAGCAGTATTAATAGTGGCTGGTTGCTGTTTTCGTCTTTGTAAGAATTAACCTACATTAATTGTACACAGCCACGGTCTCACCATGTCAGTTTTAGACAAAATAGCATTAGCCAAAGAAACTGATATTGGGTCGCGTATTTAGTACAGAGATATGTAAATGGGCGGCATACGCCGCTGCGGTGGGCAGCGTCTGGTGCAGTTGTTAGATCGGTTACTGCTGCTACAGTAGCAGGTTATCAAGGATTAAGTGAATTTGAACGTGGTATTATAGTCGGCGCACGAGCGATGGGACGCAGCATCTCCGAGGTAGCGATGAAGTGGGGATTTTCCCGTACGACCATTTCCCGAGTGTACCGTGAATATTAGGAATCAGGTAAAACATCAAATCTCCGACGACGCTGCGGCCGGAAAAAGATCCTGCAAGTCCGGGATCAACAAAGACTGAAGAGACAGAAGTGTAACCCTTGTGCAAATTGCTACAGATTTCAATGCTGGGTCATCAACAAGTGTCAGCGTGCCAAACGTTCAACGAAACATGGGTTTTCGGAGCCAAAGGCCCACGCGTATACCCTTGATGACCACATGACACAAAGTTTTACGCCTCGCCTGAGCCCGTCAACACCGACGTTGGACTGTTGAGGACTGGACGCAGGCTGCCTGGCCAGACGAGTCTCGTTTCAAACTGTATCGAGCGGATGGACGAGTGCGGGTATGGAGACAACCTCATGAATCCATGGACCCTCCATGTAGACAAACTCATGAATCCATGGACTCTGCGCTGTTCAAGCTGGTGGAGGCTCTGTAATGGTGTGGGGCGTGTGCAGTTGGAGTGGTATGGGACCCCTGATACGTCTAGATACGACTCTTGACAAGTGACACGTACGTAAGCATCCTGTCAGATTACCTGCATCCATTCATGTCCGACGGACTTGGGCAATTCTAGCAGGCCAATGTGACACCCCATACCTCCAGGATTGCTACAGAGTGCCTCCAGGAACACTCTTTTGAGTTTAAACACTTCCGCTGCCCACCAGTCTCCCCAGACGTGAACATTATTGAGCATATCTGGGATGGCTTGCAACGTGTTGTACAGAAGAGTTCTCCACCCTCTCACCCATACAGATTTATGGACAGCCCTTCAGGATTCCTGGTGCCCATTCCCTCCAGCACTACTTCAGTCATTAATCGAGTCCATACGCGTCGTGTTGCGGCACTTTTGCATGCTCGCGGGCGCCCTACACGATATTAGGCAGGTGTACCAGTTTCTTTGGGTCTTCGGTGTAAATGTTTTGAACAACTAGGTGAAAGCAATGTAAGGCAAACGTTCAAAACATTCAGAGAAGCTGGTGACTTTGATGTTCAAGATGCAGATGTTAAAAGTCATCCAGAAAAAAATGTGTGTTAGAGTAAAACTATTCACATTTGTCGATCAATTGCAGACTTTAACGCTATGCATCTCCAAACTCCTATATTGATGCTTACCATTTTGGTCCCTCGAGCTGCTCATGTGTTGCAGGTCATCCATACAACTAATTCTGTGAAGCGCAGCCAGTTACCAGGATGAAGATTCATCTAAAATTACCTGTATCAAAAGGCAACACCTGTTATACCAATAGAACGTACCTTTGTCGATTATAGTTACAAGCGGTGACGGTCCTCTCAGATATCATGTCTTCAGTTACGTTAACACGTAGCTCTGTTTAACATATTAATGGAACAGCATTACCTGAAGCCAAGGCCACCGTTTCGAGACAGGATCGGTTCCCTTCCGTATGTTTCGCAAAATTTCGTCTCAGACCACCAGAATCCTCCAGATATCTCATGCTAAGGAGGTTTTCCACTCACCTTGCTAAAGTGACGTAGATTATGAATTTGTCTTTTTATTTATTTGACCTGATAAGTTTAGGGTGTCCAAACCCTCCTTACATCGGACCAGGGTTTCACACACACATTATCTTTGTTACATCTTAGGTAGCTAATAAATAACAACAGTTTTCATATGACAAATAGTAATAAAATTCTTTGAGTGTCTGTAGAGACAATGTGAATAAATAGTACTGATTAAAAGCTAATGAAATTAATACTGGCAGTACTTCTACTATTGCTGCTCAAAATAACAATAATGATGATCAATAACTTACGGAATGCACCCGGGTAACGTCGTCGACAACCGCTGATATTTCAACAGGAGCACAGACTGAGGTTGGCGACGGCTGCACTCCCGGATGCATTCCCATAAGCTATTTGAACTTTGTATAAGCCGGGAGAAACTCAGGTCTCACAACAATAATGATGACGTTAATAATAATAACACTAATAATAATGGCAATAATATTAATAATGTAGTGATAGATATAAAATAATTTATAGATGTACAAATTACGTATTTTCTGATATAGCAAGTTCTGGGGAAGGGAAATTTAAGGAGACTGCATGTGCTAGTTAAAAAGCTCGAAAATGAAGAAAATATTGCTGGAAAGAAGGGTGTAAAAAGGAATCTAGGGTGTATGGCGACTATGGTAGTCATTACTGTTGCTTCCGTAGACGTTTCATTAAATGTGTTGTTCGGTTCTCTAATACAATGACGGAAATTATTCCAGAGTCGGGTTTCCACTAGTGACAAGGACTTCGAGAAAGTGGCTGAGGGATGAAGCGTGACAGAAATTATTTTCCTCTGAGGGTTGTTCAGGCAAGAGCGCTAAGGTCAGGGGGAGATGTGAAGAACAGAGTACATTGATAAGACGACAGAGGAGAGAGAGAGAGCATGGCAATCTCTGCGCCTGCCTGCACGCAACCTGGAGGTATGCGCATGATGAAATACACTCCTGGAAATGGAAAAAAGAGCACATTGACACCGGTGTGTCAGACCCACCATACTTGCTCCGGACACTGCGAGAGGGCTGTACAAGCAATGATCACACGCACGGCACAGCGGACACACCAGGAACCGCGGTGTTGGCCGTCGAATGGCGCTAGCTGCGCAGCATTTGTGCACCGCCGCCGTCAGTGTCAGCCAGTTTGCCGTGGCAGACGGAGCTCCATCGCAGTCTTTAACAACACACCAAAAAGGTATAATACAAAAAGATGTACAGGATATATAAAACCAGTGAATTTTGTATGTGGAGGGATAATTAACCCTGCAGATCGTACACAACAACGCATAACACCTCAACAACATAATGAAACACAACAGATGACCGGATGTAACGAGACATATAGGAAAAAGGTAGTAGTCCTTGACACAAACCTACTTACGGGTGATCACGATAGTGACGATGAGTGTACAGATAGTGATAGCAAAAAGAAAGGTGACGACAGTGCAATAGGTAGTGTAAATATAAGAAAAAGTAAAGGTGACAGAAGAAGGGCCGCAGGTAGCAGCTCATCAGCCTCACCACCATTGAAGACGGAACAAGACACCACACCGGTGACATCTGCACTTCGAGATAAATATAGCGGAATCATCCCATATGTAGAAAAAGAGCAGAAGGGAAAAGTCGGCCAAACACCATGGCATGCTGACTACAACAATGTAGAACTAAACTTAAGACTAAGTAGGCTAGAATATAAGGATACTTTCATCACAGCACAAAGACTGCTAACCAGACTACTTCACCCACTAGGCAGCTATGTATGCTTCCCGACCACTGAACAATCTGACAGAATGACTTTAAAGACCGCAAACATACCTACAGACCCAGCAGAGCTAGAAAAATTAGTCATACTAGCGTGTAGTCGGAGGGGGGAAACATATAACCCACACCAAGTGAGGGCACATGGCAGAACTGACTTTGACTACTCGCAAACAGGACACAAATTCTACCTTCATGTGAAACACCCATGAAAATAATACAACTTAATGCTAATAGAAGCACACTCGTTAGTGCAGAACTGCCGCGAGTAGCTCTGGACTTGCAGGCGGATATTCTCTGCCTGCAAGAACCTTATGTGACAACCCAGGGAAACTTAACTAACCTACCCTGGGACGCTGTCACAATCTCAGACAGACGAAACTACAAGGCTGCCATAGTTGTCCTCAACAAAACTTTAAATATCACTAAGATTACGCAGCTATGTAACAGTCATCTGGCCACGGCAGAAATAACTAAGGGTCGAGACACATGGTGGTCTCATCACTATACGCACAGTACAGTGACAACATAGAGCCATACCTACATATGATACAAGACATTGCTGAGTATTCTAGAAATAAGAACCTAATTATATGTGCAGATATCAACGCTAAATCCACACTATGGCACTCGGACAGAACGGACGACAGAGGACGGAAAGTCAACGACGTCATACAGGAGACACAACTACATATTATAAATGAAGACGGACCTACACCTACATACAGAGGTGCAGACGGATCTGCCACCAAAATCGATATTACTCTGGCGAATGACAGAACATTAGGACGACTGCAAAGATGGACCATACACGACTCTCTGACCACAAGTGATCACAACATAATAGAAATAAGTCTCACAACAAACAATTACCGCACCACACACAATACAACACACTTCAACTTTAAAAGAGCGAATTGGGACAGACTACAACAAATTGTTCAAAATGAGAATATATACAACATACAGGGAAGCGTGGACTACAGAGCACACAAACTGACACAAATCATCCAAACAGCACAAGAAACAGCAATACCTACGCACACACATAGCAAACACCATGGTCAGACGAATTAACCAGACTCAAACGTGACATGACAAGGAAACGAAAACTATACCAGAGGACATGGATACAAAGAGACAAACTACTAAGACTAGCTGCATATAGGGAAGCCAAAGAACTCTTCAAAAAGACATTATTTCAGACCAGGAAACAACATTAGGAGAGCTACTTGACCACACACACACAACAGATTATCTGGGGGGGAACAATACAAGATCCTGACAGAAAAAATAAAGACCCCATTGGCATTAAGCACGCTACGGCAGGATGACGGCACAATGACAGTGGGATGGAGAAACACAGCACAATATCTGCTGAACAAACTCCTCCCGGAAGATGCCACAGACTCAGACACACAGGAACAGATCACACTCAGACAAGAACTTCATGAACAGTATAACACCGACGCCGTCACCTGTCCCTTTGCGCACGAGGAAGTTGCGGTAGCGATAAGAGAGCTAAAGAATAAAAAAGCACCTGGACCCGAGAGGATCCATGCAGAAGTGCTTAAGAGGCTAGCACCACAGATCACCCCATACTTAACAGAACTACTAAACGACGCCTTAAGGCTAGGCCGTGTACCGACAGTCTGGAAAACCTCAAATGCAGCCATCATACGAAAATCATCAGACAGAGACCAATCAGATCCGAAATCCTACAGACCAATATGCCTCATAAACACCATGGCAAAAATCCAAGAGAGGCTACTGTGTGACCGCTTGCAGGCTCACAGAACCCTACTTGGAATGAATCCCCACCAGTTTGGATTTCGGAAAGGGAAAAGCATCGATGATGCAATAAACAGAGCTTTAGAAATTACACAAAACACAGATAAAACATACTCTTTGGCAATCATGATAGACATCGCAGGAGCATTTGACAACCTGTGGTGGCCAGCACTGTTTCTGAGGTTACGCCAGATGGAAGTACCCGCAGCCCTATACAACAGTCTTTTAGACTACTGCAGAGACAGAATAGTGGAATGGCGCGTGGGCAACCGGAAGGTAATAAGGAAAATTACCAAGGGATGTCCGCAGGGATCGATCTGTGGACCCATCTTCTGGGACATAATTTTTGAACCTCTCCTGCAACTGCTGGAGGAGGATATGAGGACAGACGGTGCTGTCGCCTATGCAGATGACCTATTGGTGGTTATCTCAGCAAACACAAGAGCCCAGCTAGAGGAGAAGGCGAGTGGCACACTGCAAACAATAACACAATGGTGCAACACAAACAAGCTCAAGATAGCGGGCAACAAAACAACATACACACTGCTCAAAGGGCAACTCAGACGCAATCCATCTATTAAAATACAGAACAACAACATAAAGAGAATGACGGTAACCCGCTACTTGGGCGTATACATAGATGAGAAGCTGAACTTCCATGAACACATCAGAATAACAACAAACAAGGCAGAAAAATTACTACATAAACTGGCAAGGATTAATTCAGGACAATACAGACTTCCTCTGTCAGTCACACGAACTTACCACTGCGCACTCTTCGAATCAGTGCTAAGCTTTGCGGCCCGTACATGGGCGCACAGGCTCAACCTCGTCACAAACAGAACAGCGGTTAGGCGAGGGCAGAGAAGCGTCCTTCTGCGACTATCGGGAGCCTTCGGCACTACATCAGTTGAAGCACTGTGTGTCGTGCTAGGAATCTTCCCGATAGATATCACAATCAAATATCGGGCCGCTCTGTACTGGTTAAAGATGGGTAGACTAGACCAGGTCAACATATTGACTGGTTCCCCGCTGAACAATAAGCGGGACCTCAAAAAATGGAAAATCGACACATGGCAACAGGAATGGGGCACAAGTGATAAGGGACGGAGAGTCTATACATTTTTTCCGAACATAACGGAAAGATTAAGAATGAAACATGCCGATCCTAGCCGCGGCATGGTGCATTTCTTGACTGGCCACGGACCTTATCCCACGCACTTAAATCGCGTGAGTCTTAGAGACACATCAACGTGTACATGTGGAGGTATGGGAACCCCCGAACACACAATCCTATTCTGCGGGAAATACAGACAGCACAGGAACACACCTGGGATACAACACCTACAGACAGAGGAACACATATACGATGCGATCAGAACACCTGAACTTTGGGACATACTGAACGCACTAACAGACAAAATTTCTGACGAATGCCACAAAGAGTACAGGAACAGAAGACCACACAGACAATAAACCTATATGCAGCACCCAGACAGACACCATTGTGTGGAAGAACTAAACTAAGTCTCAATATAAAACAACTGACATGCAATAGACTTACATAAGTAGACCTAAACCTGACAATAGATTAATGTATAAAATTAGACATAAACAGTGTCGGCGTACCGTCGCAATTGCCATCAGCTACCACGGCACTCTAAACCTGTATACAAGTAACCAGATAGAACATAAATAGAGATATCAAACGCCATAAATAGAATAGAATAGAACTTCCTAGGCTAAGGTTAGGGGACTGAGGATCAGAGGCTAGAAGATAAATCCCAAGGCGCTCATCCTCAGTCCCCTACGGTGGTGGGACTATCATCTCTTCCTTTCCTATCGTCTTTTCTCCTCTTCAGTCTAAACTATTCCTTGTATTTCCTTCTTCTAATTCAAAATTTATTTTTGTAAAAATTTTGTTAAATCGGTTTTGGGAAAGCTGCCAAAGTAAAGAAAGAAATAAGAAAAAAAAAAAAAAAAGCACAGACCCGCCTCCACGTGGCGGGACACGGGCAACGGTGCGACCGGATGCGGGAACTGGTGTGAGTTTCATCAACTACATCAGTGTCCGCACACCGGTCGTAGCGGCCAAGTGGTCAAAATAGACCCACCTTAAGCACTTAGGTAGTGGGTCGTAAAATCAGGGCGGCAAGTGAAAAAAAAAAGTCTTTAACACTGGTAGCATGCCGCGACAGCGTGGACGTGAACCGTATGTGCAGTTGACGGACTTTGAGCGAGGGCGTATAGTGGGCATGCGGGAGGCCGGGTGGACGTACCGCCGAATTGCTCAACACGTGGGGCGTGAGGTCTCCACAGTACATCGATGTTGTCGCCAGTGGTCGGCAGAAGGTGCACGTGCCCGTCGACCTGGGACCGGACCGCAGCGACGCACCGATGCACGCCAAGACCGTAGGATCCTACGCAGTGCCGTAGGGGACCGCACCGCCACTTCCCAGCAAATTAGGGACGCTGTTGCTCCTGGGGTATCGGCGAGGACCATTCGCAACCGTCTCCATGAAGCTGGGCTACGGTCCCGCACACCGTTAGGCCGTCTTCCGCTCACGCCCCAACATCGTGCAGCCCGCCTCCAGTGGTGTCGCGACAGGCGTGAATGGAGGGACGAATGGAGACGTGTCGTCTTCAGCGATGAGAGTCGCTTCTGCCTTGGTGCCAATGATGGTCGTATGCGTGTTTGGCGCCGTGCAGGTGAGCGCCACAATCAGGACTGCATACGACCGAGGCACACAGGGCCAACACCCGGCATCATGGTGTGGGGAGCGATCTCCTACACTGGCCGTACACCACTGGTGATCGTCGAGGGGACACTGAATAGTGCACGGTACATCCAAACCGTCATCGAACCCATCGTTCTACCATTCCTAGACCGGCAAGGAAACTTGCTGTTCCAACAGGACAATGCACGTCCGCATGTATCCCGTGCCACCCAACGTGCTCTAGAAGGTGTAAGTCAACTACCCTGGCCAACAAGATCTCCGGATCTGTCCCCCATTGAGCATGTTTGGGACTGGATGAAGCGTCGTCTCACGCGGTCTGCACGTCCAGCACGAACGCTGGTCCAACTGAGGCGCCAGGTGGAAATGGCATGGCAAGCCGTTCCACAGGACTACATCCAGCATCTCTACGATCGTCTCCATGGGAGAATAGCAGCCTGCATTACTGCGAAAGGTGGATATACACTGTACTAGTGCCGACATTGTGCATGCTCTGTTGCCTGTGTCTATGTGCCTGTGGTCCTGTCAGTGTGATCATGTGATGTATCTGACCCCAGGAATGTGTCAATAAAGTTTCCCCTTCCTGGGACAATGAATTCACGGTGTTCTTATTTCAATTTCCAGGAGTGTATGATCGAAGAGTTGAACGTCCCAGACATATCGAACACAGGCGTTCATAAGCAGTTCCATGCGCCGTGAGCTTTCCTGGTAAACTCCTTGCAGGATAATATAGCTGTAATCAATAATTGGAAGCACAAGTGTTTTTACAAGTTTCTTTTTCACATCATGCGGGAAGAGCTGTTTATGTTTTTGTAGATGATGATGCCTTTCAGGACATTGCATTTACGTGCTCAGTCCAATTTATATTTTCCTCTACTATTACGTCCAGTTTCTTTGCTAACGGAAAAAAGTTGAGATGGTTGGAGTTCCCGATATTTCTGCCTCATGGACCTACAATGAACAACTATTACAACTTACGTTTTGGATGGATTGAGCTTTAACCCTATACTCTGTGCCAATTTTGATAGTGCAGAACGGTCAGTACTGAAATTCTCTACAGCTATCTTCAAGTTTATTGGTTTTGCATTTAGACACATCAAAAAATTTTTTCATCACCCCGGTTCCCAGAACTCCTGAAGATAGACTTTGACTGTGAATAGTGTATCATAGACACAGTCCCTTTGACTGTTCAGAGATGTCACTAAGCCCACCCAAAGATGTAAACAACCATGCATGAGCAGCGCCTATCAGACGGAGGGTGTCCGACAGCCGAGCAGTTCCAATCATTCCACCAGGAAGGAGGTACACGGCTCGTGTTGTCTATAGTTCAACCATGTCTAGACGGTCAATACCGCGGTTCGATCGCGTCCGCATTGCTACTTTGTGCCAGGAAGGGCTCTCAGCAAGGGAAGTGTCCAGGCGTCTCGGCGTGAACAAAAGCGATGTTGTTCCGAGATAGAGGAGATACAGAGAGAGAGGAACTGTCGATGACATGCCTTACTCAGGCCGCCCAAGGGCTACTACTGCAGTGGATGACCGCTACCTACGGATTACGGTTCGGAGGAACCCTGACAGCAACGCCACCATGTTGAATTATGCTTTTCGTGCGGCTACAGGGCGTCGTGTTACGACTCAAACTGCATGATGCGCAACTTCACTCCCGTCGTCCATGGCGAAGTCCATGTTTGCAACCACGACAGCATGCAGCGCGGTACAGATGGGCCCAACAACATACCAAATGGACCACTCAGGATTGGCATCACGTTCTCTTCACCGGCGAGTGTCGCATATGGCTTCAACGAGACAGTCTTCGGAGATGTGTTTGGAGGCAACGCGGTCAGGTTGAACGTCTTAGACACACTGTCCAGCGAGTGCAGCAAGTTGGAGGTACCCTGCTCTTTTGGGGTGGCATTATGTGGGGCCGACGTACGCCGCTGGTGGTCACGGAAGGCGCCGTAATGATGTGCATGAACCCTATCGAACACGCGTGGGATAGATTGAAAAGGGCTGTTTATGGAGACGTGATGTGACGTCCCCTCTCCCCTTGTTGTCGCTGTTGATGTTGAGCCGCTACTGCTACAGCTCGGTCGGTGGAATGGAGACGCGACGCGCAGTGATGGTTGTCCCCGTCGGATCACGTGGAACAGCACCCGAAAATCTCTAAAGAAAATTGTTCCTCGCGTAATATATGAAAGTCCGTTTGCGAGTCCGCACAGGCTTCTCAGCGATGCGAACTGCTGATTTTAATTGTTTGTTGTGGTTTTATGATGATTTACTATGCCCGGTTAGTTAGTTATTGCAGTATTGAGTGAATCATTCATCACCGGCGTCGTTTCACACCACTGAAGCGAGAAAAATTTCATTTGCGGTTCAGTATCAGTAGTTGTTGTTACGTTGCAGGGCAGAATTGTCCACTACGGCACGACGCAAATCCAGAGATAATCTATAATGCTATCTTGCTTTCGTGCGTCGTGCTATTATTTCGGCAAAAACTCCTTTCACTGTTCAATGTTCATCAAGTCACTCCTTCAATTGAAATGTCCACAGTTAATTAATTTTGATCATCAACTATCACACAGTTCAGTTAATGATGGAGCCAACAAGTGAGGTTCCCATTACTGACGAACAATCTTATTGTTCTTTCTTAGCAGTTAGTTTATAATCATCACACCACACGCACGTCGATGGATCAGATCAATTACGATTCCTTTCAGTTCGGTGATCGTAACAATTACGACAACTTTTACAATCTTCGTATTTGTATTATCTTCGTGTGGTCGTATTAATGTTTCCTACTCCAGGCTAATCAGGTATTGCAGTCTTCGAGACTATGCTCATTCTTCGTTGTAACTGTTCACTTTGATGAAGATTGAGTCCAACAATACTATCTCCAATAATTAAAGTTCATCGACTCGTCATACACTATCAGAATATCACTTCAGTTCAAGTTCTCAAGTCAAAATAACTGAGAACAAAGTCCGCGCATCTCTGTCATACAATGCTTTTTTTTAATAGAAACAATCTCGTATCGTTCCGTTTGTAGTACTATAACAAACGGTGCTCTTTCTCGACTTGATAGCAAGCAAGCTAGCAAGCGACTAACTTTTCCATGACGAGCATTTTAGGCGCATTGAATTTTCTTTTTCGCCGCGTTTACAACTCTCTTTCACAATAAATGTTATCTCTGACCGACATTTTACTTTGGACTTAACTTTCGTCATATTGATTTGCAGTTATTACTAAGATGTTTGGTAGCTAATTAAAATAACCTTACTTTCTTTCCAGCTTTATATCATGACATACTCAGTAATTATTGAAATTGGTGTTCATCAAAACTTTAAGGTGTTATATTATTGTCAACGTTGTCGTACCTGTCAGGATAACACTGTTCCCTGCTTTAAATTATCGTGACATTCTTATTTGGGTTTTCGGGTTTCTTGTGGTATTACAGTGACTCACCAAGCAGTCTGAGGGATCTACGCCGAACCACCGTTGAGGTGTGGGACAATCTAGACCAACAGTGCCTTGATGAACTTGTGGATAGTATGCCACAACGAAAACAGGCATGTATCAATGCAAGAGGACGTGCTACTGGGTATTAGAGGTACCGGTTGGTACAGCAATCTTGATCACCACCTCTGAAAGTGTTGCTGTATGGAGGTACACCATGCAATGTGTCGTTTTCATGAGCAATTAAAAGGGCAGAAATGATGTTGGCGTTGATCTCTATTCCAATTTTCTGTACAGGTTCCGGAACTCTCGGAACCGAGGTGATGCAAAACTTTTTTTGATGTGGGTAGATACAACCGGAGGTTAGCAGCTCACATGTTGTGTTCATAGTATAACAGTGATGACGCATCATTGACATACAATGAACACTGGGGGCGCCTGATTCTAGCTGCCTCCGGTCTGACTTCTTGGTGACGGGCACGACGGATTGCTGCAGAGACGTGAGGTACGAGAGTAACTATTACACTGCACTTGGCGAGAAATTTTTAATGTCTAAGTAGACAGTGTCAAATGGTTTGCTGAAGTCTAAGAAGCAGATGATAGGTATGTCACAGGGGCGGCGGAGAGAGTGGTCCTGAACATCAACTCTGTACTCACCTATTATTGGCAGCCTCCGCCAGACACTCAACAAGAAAGGTAAAATAATAATGTAATCCACAAAATTTAGCGCATGGTGAACAACCACGTTTGCTGTGACAGTGCCCATCGTCTGGATAAGGCGTCAGCTCGCGCCATTCCCACTTCTGTCCGCAAAGAAGGCGTCATTGTACGCCTAAAGCTACGGCGTGCGGCAACCCACCAGACAGCTGAGTTTCGCACTTTCACCATTGCAGGCGCTAGGCATGTTACTGGGGATTGTTTGCTACTTCCGTCTTTGTCGGTGTAGAAACATAAATAGAGCAACCTAAGACAATCTTCAACCGGTCTTCTGGAAATGGCTTCCAGTGTTTTACAGGGAAAAAATACGCACAACGTGTCACCGATTCGCCTCACCTTTCACACAATTATAATGTACGGGAGAAATAAAAATTTCCGTTTGAAGGCATTCCTGAGGTGTATATGCAACATAACGCAACTTCAGAGCGAGTATGTTAGCAACGATATATAGGCGAGGGATTAGTGCGACAATCATGTCTTTCCGACGTGCGTGCGGGAAATTAGGAGACGTGAACTAGAGCGACGTTATTAGCAACTGCATACAAACAAGACCAACTAGGTGCTTTTCTTTTCTTGGCTACCGAAGTACAAACACCAACCGACATCCATCGGAGAATGAAGAATGTGTATGGGGCAGGATGTCTGTGGGAAACCTCCGTTGTGGAACGGTTCGCCAAGGGATGCTGTTGCTTCATGAAAACGCACGTCCTCATATCGCAGAAATCGGAAAGCAGGAAAGGCCGTATCAAGTGGGAGACACATGAGCAACCGCCCTACAGCCGGGACCTCTTCCCATGCGATTATCACTCCTTCGGCTGCTCAAAAAAATGCTTTGAAACATGGACGATTTCTGTCGGACGAGGATATGCAGCAGGCAATTACGGACTACTTCATGCAAGAAGAGACAGTGTGTAACCTCCCCAGAATAACTTTTGGCAATATTAATGAAATAAAAAATGGAGCCAAATACCGTTAAATTGAAATGGAACCAAGCGTGAACTTTCCACAAAATTAATAAATGAAAATTGCTCATTAAACCCACAATAATGTTAATTAAATTATGAAGCATGAACTGGATGTAACATCTCAACAGCAATAATTAAACCTGACAAATTTTATAGGCACAGCAGCACTGACCTAAGGCCCTAGAAATAATTAAACCTGATAAATTCTTACATCAGTAAAACTCCATCTGCTCTTATTTTTGGCACAGCTTCGTGCAATGCTGGCGTATATTTAATTCTGATTCTTGGAGGAAATACATAGAAAATATTCTTTGAATTGAAATGAATCTTTTTCTTCAAAAGGGTGGAAAAATTCTTTAAATTGAAATGATTATTTTTCTTTAAAAGATTTACTTTATAAAAAATTATTATTGGGGCAATTCTTGAACAAATTAATTACAATTAACATATGTTATTAGCTGAGCGCAATGCTGCTTCATTACCTTCTATAACAAAATACCTCGTCCTGAATCGTGACCAGAGATGGAGGGAGAGCACGCCGCCGACCCATGTCGACGCCCGCTCAGTGCAACCGTCCACTCGCTACAACTACTGCCGACAAAGAGCCACTCGCAACTGAACTTGCCGACTCGCAACACGCTACTACTACCGTCTCCCGCGCTCTACTACTACTGTCTCTCGCGCGGTCAAGCGCAGACTAGCAACGATAAATAACTCTCTGGTCAGAGATTCTGTCATGCCTCGCCATCGCTGGTAATGAATACATATGGAACGTACGCGTTTCCTAACCCTCCACTGGGGGGGGGGGGGGGGGGCAAAAATTTGGCAGCGATGGTGAGTCATTTGGACTTGCCATGAGCAACATATTTTTTCATAATTAATTGACTTTACAATTACAGAATATACAGATATAGAGCATGAAGTAAATATGGTGCACATGCACCAAGTACAAAACATATTAGGCAATAACAAAATGTGAGTACAAAACATATTAACAAATGACATAAGTGCACATGCACTGAAAAATTCTTCAAAGTTTTCACAACAAATAATAATAAGTAAAAATCTCTTGACAAATGACATAAGTGCACATGTACTGTAGTTCAGTACATATCAGCAAATCAAAAAATGTATAGACAATGGATACAAATCATATTAACAAAATAACACAAGTGCACATGCACTGTAGTTTAGAACATATCAAGAAATCACAAAATGTAAAGGCAATGAATACAAATCATACTAACAAATGACATAAATGTACATGTACTGTATATACTTTTCTTTACTATGTTACAAGACTTAGGATAGGAAAGGGAAGGATTGCATCATGGTTGTAGCACTTTAGGTTGCACGCAGCTGCACTGAAAGTCCATATCTTTCTACAGAAGCACAACACCAAGTGAGACAATCTGAAGCTCTTTTCCTTGAAGTATTAATCAGTGTAGCCAAGACACTGAAATGTCGTAGTAATGTTCCATGTTATCATTTTGGCAGTACATTAGGTACACCAAACAGTGGGACCATAATAACATCTCCATCGCTCAAGGTGGTGGACAGCATGTCGTATCAACACCACGTCTTTGTAAGGTACACCAACGTAGAATTAGTGCAAAAATCAAATATAGTGCTCCGTGATCAAGAGGATATACAGGACAAACGGATATTGCAGTAATTCAGGGTAGTTAGGCCAGAAGGTGAAGGACATTAAGTTACATACTAGTCTTCACTGAGAATTACATTAGTAGTTTGCGACATTCATTGCCCAGTTATTGAACATTTCTGTACCATGTATCTAGTATTACAGAATAGTGTTCATAGATTGGCGTTTTACAGAGAACATTGGCACTCATTACCTAATTATATTACATAATAATATTCATGTGGCGTATTACAGAGAACATTGGCACTCATTCCCTAATTACAAATCATCAGAAGTCATTACATAAAACAGGAGGTAGTCAATAACATAGTATTACAAAATAATGTTCATAATTAATTATTGGTCATGTCAATACAGTAATCAGTAGCATTCATTTCCAGTTACAAAGCATAAAACAGGAGGTAGTCAATAACATAGTATTACAGAATAATGTTCATAATTAATCATTGGTCATCTCAATACAGTAATCAGTAGCATTCATTTCCCAGTTACAAAGCATTATTATTATACTGTAACTATTACTCGAAGTCTGTGATAGCAAAACATCATTCAGTATTACTCATAACTCTTTTAAATTGGTGGCATTTTTTTGTGCTAGCAATGCATTGCGTTGGGTAATTACAGGGGATAGAAAAAAAATTACTTTTGGGTTGTTGCTGTAAATGAAAATGTGTAACGTCATTTGTCATGAGTCAGCTGTAGCAAGATTATGAAATAAGTAGAATATATGTAATCACATTCATAAATGACATAGACTTAATGAACAACTGCTTATAGCACATTAATTTCATAAATAATTTCTCGTGCAAAAATATACAAAAATGGAATATTAATCTGAAAGGAGAAACGCATTTCATGCTGAAAAGTAGTGAACTTCGAATTAACAGGTAGTGAAATGTGTATAAAAAATGTGTGTTTCCTAGCTGTCCTTTCCAAAACCTTCAGTCATCCTACTATGCAGTATAACACATACTGTCAAAACGAACTGCAACAAATACTTAAATAACTACATAGCATAAATACATGAAATTCAACATCATCCTCATCTGTAAAGAAAAAACTTCGTTATCCATCACTTCATTATCTATATTATCATAACTCCATTATTATCATCACCTGTATAGAAAAACTTCATTATTCATATCCTCATCTGCAAAGAAAAACTTCATTATCCATATTATCATATTCTTCATCATTCATCACCATTCATCATCATCTGCAAAAAAGTCACTTCATTACTCATTATACAACTATTCCTTATTTCTAGCATATTTCATCACTAAAACTAAGATGTGAAGTTCTGTCAGACAGCCTGCATCAATCGCTTCGTATTCTGAAAGAAAAAATTAGTTGAGACTGCTATTCTACAATGTGTATAGTATATTCTTGTTAATGCTTGTTAATTCCGATCCATTTACTCTTCATCACGAAGTATTGCATCTTCTTTCGATCATTCCGAAGGTGAAATTCCCATTTTGTTTAAATTATTTCCTTTATACGTTATTTCTTTCTGAAAATGATGAACAAAGATTAATGTCTTGCATTTACATCACATACTCACTAAATAATGACTGGTTTATGGTAACATAATTAAGCATACAGCATAACATGACAAAACACGTAACATGTGAAAAACGTAGATAGTGTTCAGAGGCAAAAATGTACACAGAATATCACAATACAGCAGCAAAATAAAAAACGTAAAACAGTCACGATGTTGAGATACCATAGGGCAAAAATGTCAAAGTCAACTGGTGTTTGCTATATCTTAATTATTTCATAATGCATACTAACAAAATAGGAAAACAATCATACATACATAAAAAAATGGAAAATGTGCACGGTTTGATGTGTAACGACAAGAAAAGCGACCTGCTAACCTTACCTTGCCGGGCACTTGCCAAGAAAAAATACGATAATCATCAGTAAGTATTCATGTAAGTATAATTGCGTACGTGATCATAAAAATTAGCAAATGGCATTACAGCATGTCAAATCATAAAGTATCTTCATTCAATAAAGGGTTTGATGTTGGAGACGTGGTGGTTTCCTTTGGATTTTCTGGTTCTCAAAGTTTCGACGTGTACAACATTGGGGTGAGGAATGCTGCGAATCCGATATGGACTTGCGTATAGAAGTTCAAATTTACTGCACCTACCTTTTCCTCTGTTGGATAAATAGTGCGTACGTACTAATATTTTCTGTCCAATGAAAGTCACGGCGTATACAAACCTGTTTTTGTTGTCTTCTCCGGCGCTCTGCGGCACGTTTGATGTTGTTCAGCGCAATGTCAATTATTTCACGGTGTCGTAGTCGACGAGATGTAGGAAAGTTTACTAATTCTTTAATTTTGTTATGTGGTTCAAGATTTTTCAGTATAGCAGACGGAGATAGCATAGTGGATTCGTTTGGTATGGAATTAATTACATCCTGGAATGAGTGTATGTGTGTGTCCCAATCAATATGTTTTTATGGCAGTAAATTCTACACAGTTTACCAATTTCTTTCATTAATCGTTCACAAGGGTTCGAAGAAGCATGGTACCTGGATATATATATCGGAGAAATGTGTCTAGCTCGTAACATACGTGTCCATATAGCAGATCGAAACTGTGATCCATCGTCGGAAATTACTTTCAACACATGCCCTACATGAAATAGAAAATGTTTTACAAATGCTTTCGAAACGGTTTTAGCAGTAGCTTTGCGTAACGGAGTGAAGGTAACAAATTTTGAAGTGAGTTCAACAGCGACAAAGATGTAACAAAAACCTCTATTAGTTCTAGGAATCGGACCAAAAATGTCTACAGCGGCCATGTGTCTTAATTTAACAGGTACAATGGGATATAATGGAGGAATATGTGAAGTTGTGTCTGACTTAGCTTTCTGGCAAATTTTACATGACGCTAAAACTCGTCGTATACGTTTCTCCATGTTGGTAAAATAACAGTTCTGTCTCAGTATAAGAAAACATTTTCTAGCTCCGTAATGTGCGTAACTTAAATGAGTATACCAGATTAATTTGTTAACCAGTTCGTCAGGAATGCATAATAACCAATTGTTGCTGTCAGGATGAGAGCGGAGAAACAGAATGTCATTGCGTACCGTGTAATGGTTTCTAATCATAAGATTATTCCTATCTTGCCAGAGGTGTTTAATCTCTTTCCACACGTTGTCTTTATTCTGCTCTTGTGCTATGTCCTGTAATGACGACGAAATGAAATTTTCAAATGCAACTTGTTGAATGTACATGACGCTGAAATTTGCTTTGCAGAAATTGGTTGCGATGTCTTGCTGATTGTTGCCGGGAGAACGAGATAGTGCGTCTGCTACAACATTTTGTGTGCCGGGAATATGAACAATTGTAAAATTAAATTCCTGTAGACAAAGTTTCCATCTACTTAGTCTGTCGTATGTGAATTTAGCCGAAAGTAAAAATTGTATTGCTCTATGGTTTGTGTAGACGGTGGTGTGTCTTCCATAAAGAAAATGCCTAAATCTTGTAAAAGCCCATACAACACATAATGTTTCCAGTTCTGTGACAGAATAATTTCGTTCAGCAGGTGACAGAATGCGACTTGCAAATGCGATGTTTTTAATTACTGTACAACCATCTTCTTCAATTTCCTGGAAAATATGTACGCCTAAAGTGGTGTTAGAACTCTCGGTGGCAATGGAAAAATTTCTAGTAAGATCGGGGTGCGATAAAAGTGGTGCATTCAACAAAGCTTCTTTCAGGTTAACAAATTCAGAATGTGCTTGCTTATCCCAAGACCAAATAGTGTTTTTACCTGTCAATTGACATAATCTGGGGGTGTCTAAAGCAGAGTAATGAATAAATTTACGAAAAAAGTTAACTAGACCCAAAAAGCTGCGTAGTTGTCTTTTCGTCGTAGGCACAGTAATGTCACGTAAAGCTTGAAGTTTTTCCGGGTCAGGCGTAATGCCTTCTGCTGAAATCACATGTCCAAGAAATTTTATAGAAGTTTTATCAAAGTGCGATTTACTGAGATTAACTGTAAGTCCTTGTGCACGAAAAGTTCGTAACAGTTGTTCAAGAATCAAATTGTGTTCAGACCAGTTAGCTTCTGCAATAACTATGTCGTCTACGTATGTTGTGATTCTGCCTTTAAGTTCGGTCGGAAGTATTGTGTTCAAACCGCGAATAAAAGCTGCTGAAGAAATAGTTAAACCGAATGGTTATTTACAAAATTGATAACAGTCACCAAAACAGAGAAATGCTGTGTACTTTCTGCAGTTCGGATGGAGCTGAATTTGCCAAAATCCCGATTTCAGATCTAATGTAGAATAAATAGCAGTACCGTGAAATTTCTGTAGTAGTTCCTCTAGTGTCTGTGGTCGATCTGTTTCATTAATAATTATGTCATTGATGTGACGTGAATCAAGTACAAGGCGAAGTGAGCCATCCTTTTTCTTAACAATATGGAGCGGGTTTATGTACGGACTAACTGCCGGTTCAATAATACCTTGGTCAAGCATAGCTTGCAATTCTTTCTTAACTTGATCTCTATGAATATACGGAATGGGATAATGCTTTGCTTTAAATGTATCGTGCTGTTTGACTTGAAATTCATACATAAAACCGGACATAGTGCCAGGAACATTGTCAAAAACTGGAGCTTGCTGTAAAAGAATTTTGTGTAGTTGCGTGCGTTCGTCGTCTGTATTTGCACTGCTCTGTTTAACTTTGATAATCATCTGTATTACGTCATAGTCAGCTTCGTCTGGAGTATTATAGTTATGTACGTACGTATCTGTCAACAATGTGGAATTACAGTCTATGCTACGTGATACCGAAATGACCTCTGTGCGATTAATTGTTTGTTCTTCCGCAGATAGTGAGTGCTGAAATTCTAAAGCCAGTTGTACATTTTCATCCTTTAACATTAAATAGGAATTTTGAAAATCAATAACTGCGTCGTGTTGTACCAGAAAGTTCGTGCCTAAAATAACGTCTGTTGTCAATAATGGAACAATCCAAAAATTTGAGTGAAATGTATGACCTGCAATACAAAATGATAAATGCGTCTGTAATTTTACGTCTACTCCTTTACTCGATACTGCTCCCTTCACTTTCATTTTGCCTAATGGTAATGTAGGATAGGTATTTTCTTGTTACACTCGTTGAAAGTTTCTTCATTTATTACTGACATAGGTGATCCAGAATCGATTACTGCTGAAAATTTCGATGAACCAATTTTAATTTCGATGACAGGATGTGAAATGGTTTTCTGAACAATTGGTCTTTCCTGCAAAAGAGTGTCTCTGATGTCATCAAAAGTAATAACATTTTCGTGAACAACATTCTGCGTGTCTAAAATAGTGCTTGTGTTACTGGAAGATGCGACCTGTACAGTATCTAGTCAAATTGTATCTGACGCGTTATTATTTTCTGGAGGATGCTGTGGCATTTCCACTATTTGAACTGTTCTGTTATTTCTTCCGGACGTATTACGCTCTGGATGATACCTACTGTCTGGTTCATTCATGAGAATATGTTGTTGCTGATCATTTTGTTGCACGTAAGACCGACTGTTATTAAACGTACGCTGAAAATTGTGCTCATTATTTTTACGTCTGTCGTGATAGTCATTCATATACGGTGCATTGCGATATGAACTGAAATACTGTGTTTTCTGCACGTAGTTATTTCCTTGCTGGCGTGCGTTACTATTTGTTGTAGCTGGGACTATACGTGCACGCGGCGAAACATTAAAGTTTGGTTGACCTTGTACACTGCATTGTTGGTTAGGTATGCTAACCGGCTGGCTTTGATGCTGTTGCGGAGAAAAACGTCTATTGTTATTAAAATGTGGTTCTTCCTGCTGATAATTTTGTCGATACTGATAATCAAAATTTTGTCTGCTATTAAAGTTCTGGTGGTTGTCGTTCCTAAAGCGTCTATTACCTTTGCTATTGAAATTGCGTGGCTGATTGTAATTACTGTAACTTTGTTGGCCTTGGTTGTTATATGAAAAATTTTTGTTTACCAAGGAATAATCTGATTGCTGCACTTCCAAAAGCTGTAAGAGATCTCTGAATGCAGAAATATTTTCCTTCTACTGACCCGTTAGAAGTGACACTCTCAATGACCGTGGTAATTTAGAAATGCATAATTGTATAAGTGCAGATTCACTGTATGGTTCACTTAGGTACTGGTTTTGTTGAACCATGTGTTCAAAAAATTGCGTGACAGTGGAAAAATTTGAGTTCTCATAATTCGGTAAACTAATTAGTTGATCCTTAATTCCGCGCTGTGTCGTCTTCGACCAATACGCTGACAGAAAAGCATTCTGAAACTCTTCTACCGAATAGCATTGCCTCGCGATCGGTCTCATACGAGTTGCCGGTTCGCCTTCCAAAAAACTACAAATAAATTCAAGTTTATGTGTTACGGGCCAAGTCGGTGGAAAAGCAAAGCTAAATTGTTGTATCCAATCCAGTGGGTGAATCTGTGTTCTGTCATTTTTAAACACTATAAATTTTCACACAGATAGAAAATGTTTGTAATCAAAATTATCGTCTCTGTATGACGGAACAGGGTAAAATTCAGGGAGCGGGGTAAAATACAGGGAGCGAAAGGCTATTTACAATTTGTACAGAAACCAGATGGCAGTTATAAGAGTCGAGGGACATGAAAGGGAAGCAGTGGTTGGGAAGGGAGTAAGACAGGGTTGTAGCCTCTCCCCGATGTTATTCAATCTGTATATTGAGCAAGCAGTAAAGGAAACAAAAGAAAATTTCGGAGTAGGTATTAAAATCCATGGAGAAGAAATAAAAACTTTGAGGTTCGCCGATGACATTGTAATTCTGTCAGAGACACCAAAGGACTTGGAAGAACAGTTGAATGGAATGGACAGTGTCTTGAAAGGAGGATATAAGATGAACATCAACAAAAGCAAAACAAGGATAATGGAATGTAGTCGAATTAAGTCGGGTGATGCTGAGGGAATTAGATTAGGAAATGAGACACTTAAAGTAGTAAAGGAGTTTTGCTATTTGGGGAGCAAAATAACTGATGATGGTCGAAATAGAGAGGACATAAAATGTAGACTGGCAATGGCAAGGAAAGCGTTTCTGAAGAAGAGAAATTTGTTAACATCGAGTATAGATTTAAGTGTCAGGAAGTCATTTCTGAAAGTATTTGTATGGAGTGTAGCCATGTATGGAAGTGAAACATGGACGGTAAATAGTTTGGACAAGAAGATAATAGAAGCTTTTGAAATGTGGTGCTACAGAAGAATGCTGAAGATTAGATGGGTAGATCACATAACTAATGAGGAAGTATTGAATAGGATTGGGGAGAAGAGAAGTTTGTGGCACAACTTGACCAGAAGAAGGGATCGGTTGGTAGGACATGTTCTGAGGCATCAAGGGATCACCAATTTAGTATTGGAGGGCAGAGTGGAGGGTAAAAATCGTAGGGGGAGACCAAGAGATGAATACACTAAGCAGATTCAGAAGGATGTAGGTTGCAGTAGGTACTGGGAGATGAAGAACCTTGCACAGGATAGAGTAGCATGGAGAGCTGCATCAAACCAGTCTCAGGACTGAAGACCACAACAACAACATGACGGAACAGGTTCAGGATTGAATGAAAATCTATTTGACTGGGACTGTTCGGAATCTAACTCACGTACTCTTTGTAGATTACCTAAATTATACTGGCTGTGTGATCGTGAGAAATGTTCGGAATGTGACGTACCTTGTGACGTGTTACACGTTGAAATATTTTTCATCTCTGTTACTTCTTGCTGTAAGGTTGACAACTTTCTACGTAATGCATTATTAGACGAATCTATCTCACTGATTGTCTGTTGTAGATTTTGGAATTCAGGTGTTTGGTTAAACAAAATCGGTGCAGTATCGTCTGATTTGTTGTCATTATTATTTTCTATAACGTCGATACGACTGGCCAATTCATCATATTTTTCAGTCAGTATTTTTACCTGATCATCGTTTTTAGTGTCAGAAGCATTAACCTGTTTTTGTAATTTACGTGTGGTTTCGTTCAATTTTTTAACGTCAACTTTGATGACATCGGAATCCTGTGTTGGTTCTAATTGTTCGAACCTGTCTGTCACTGTTTGAATATCTGCTGTGTGTGTATCTGTTTTTGATTTAAGATCGTAAATTTCATCACGTAATTCCGTATTCAACTGTTTGATGGTATTAATTTCGTCGGACATTGTAGCAATATTGTTGCCTACGTATGTTTTTGCTTTCGCGAACAATTTACGTTTGTCTTCTTGCCTCTGTGCTGTGATTGTTTCCATAATTTGTCGTTTTACTTTATTCTGTTCCTGTATAAATTTACGGAAGCGCGTATCACTGTTTTGTAGGTGAAGATTAAAACGTTCGTCAATTTGAGTGTTCTGTTGGTCGAATTTCGCGTCTATCTTTGCATCCATTATGGTCGAAAGTTCTGCTGTCATTAGCTTAAACTCGTCGCGTAATTGTGTTGCCTTCTCAGAGCATTGTTTACCGACTGCACTAATTTCGTCTCTAAGTGTTTCTGTTGTAGCTGTTTGCATATCCCTTAATTCTTGAGCAACAGATCTAATTTCCTCACTACTTTTCCTAGCACAAGTCTCAATTTCCTCACGTAATTGTTCCTTAGTATCATGACACTGCGCGGCAACGGCTCTAATCTGTCCACTAAGCTGTCTGGAATTGTTGTCTAATTTTTCATTTACCTGTCTGGAATTGTTGTGTAATTTTTCATTTAACTGTCTGGAATTGTTGTCTAATTTTTCATTAAGTTGTTGTTTGAGATTTTCGTTATTTTCATTAAGTTGTTTGAAATTATTATCTTGTTTCTCATTAATTTCATTAATTTGAAGTTTGAGACTTTCACTAAGTTGTTTGAGATTGTTGTCTTGCCTTTCATTCTGTTGTTTGGAATTTTCATTAAGTTGTTTGAAATTTTCACTAAATTGTTGTTGTAGCAATCTTGCCATAATTTGTTCCAAGTCAATATTACCGGCTCTATTCTCTGTGCTGTTTGATGACATACCTGCAATTGTGACGTTTTGTGTAACAATTTGGTTATTCTGTGATTCTTGAAAAGGTTCGCCAGTCGGATGTGCACTGTTATTCACTAAATCGAAATTAAATAAATCCGACGCATTCTGATTACACTGTTCGGTTTCATTAGACAAATTTGTCTGTTCGTCACGTGAATTTTGCAAACCGGTTGTGTTAAGCTGGGCAGCGCTCATTGCAACAGAACGCCCCGCGTCATCAATTGTCGTTAAATTAACAGGGGACACAATGGAATTCGTCTGTTCATCACTAAAATCAAAATCATTATTAGTGGTCGGTACGCACAGATTGTCTGAAAATGGATGATTGTCATCATTACACTGCATGTCGCAAGTACTATCGGTCAAGTTGTTTAAGTCGGTTAGTTCACTCATTATACTTCGCGATGTACTATTAACAGTTTTTCGCGGCATCTTTACACAAATCACAATTATTCAATAATGAAACAAAGACAATACAAAATGCAAGACACAAATACAACAAAGAGCAACGAATTGCCGATGATGTGTGGAAGAAAATGACAAAATTAGTAAATGCGTTGCGCCAAATCCTAATTATATTTAAATAAATAAGAGCAGATATCTGACTACTTATCAGAAGATTCACAAAGAAATACGATCCTGGTTCGGATGTCGCCAAGTGTAACCACCTCAGAATAACTTTTGTCAATATTAATGAAATAAAAAATGGAGCCAAATATCGTTAAATTGTGTGGTGTCACCGCCAGACACCACACTTGCTAGGTGGTAGCCTTTAAATCGGCCGCGGTCCCCTAGTATACGTCGGACCTGCGTGTCACCCCTGTCAGTGATTGCAGACCGAGCGCCGCCACACGGCAGGTCTAGAGAGACGTCCTAGCACTCGCCCCAGTTGTACAGCCGACTTTGCTAGCGATGCTACACTGACAAATACGCTCTCATTTGCCAAGACGATAGTTAGCATAGCCTTAACCTACGTCATTTACTACGACCTAGCAAGGCGCCATGACCAGTTTATATTGAGATTGTTATTTATCTTGATGCCTGTACCGTCAGACCGATGTTCTCCAATTATGGATTAAAGTTAAGTATTACATCAACTACGTACTTTATTTGCTACTATACATTCACTTAACCGTTCCAGACCTCACGCCAGTCTGCGTGAGCTTTAACGCGTGCATTTCGGCCTCCTCTAGCAACACGGTGTTGGCTCTTCTGCCAACACAATAAATTGAAATGGAACCAAGCGTGAACTTTCCACAAAATTAATAAATGAAAATTGCTCATTAAACCCACAATAATGTTAATTGAATTATGAAGCATGAACTGGATGTAACATCTCAACAGCAATAATTAAACCTGACAAATTTTATAGGCACAGCAGCACTGACCTACGGCCCTGTGAAATAATTAAACCTGATAAATTCTTACTTCTGTAAAACTCCATCTGCTCTTATTTTTGGCACAGCTTCGTGCAATGCTGGCGTATATTTAATTCTGATTCTTGGAGGAAATACATAGAAAATATTCTTTGAATTGAAATGAATCTTTTTCTTCAAAAGGGTGGAAAAATTCTTTAAATTGAAATGATTATTTTTCTTTAAAAGATTTACTTTATAAAAAATTATTATTGGGGCAATTCTTGAACAAATTAATTACAATTAACATATGTTATTAGCTGAGCACAATGCTGCTTCATTACCTTCTATAACAAAATACCTCGTCCTGAATCGTGACCAGAGATGGAGGGAGAGCACGCCGCCGACCCATGTCGACGCCCGCTCAGTGCAACCGTCCACTCGCTACAACTACTGCCGACAAAGAGCCACTCGCAACTGAACTTGCCGACTCGCAACACGCTACTACTACCGTCTCCCGCGCTCTACTACTACTGTCTCTCGCGCGGTCAAGCGCAGACTAGCAACGATAAATAACTCTCTGGTCAGAGATTCAGAGATGTGATGATTATCTTAATGTTCACGGCGATTTTGCCTGATTGGCGTACCGGTTCTGGCTTGTACGGTCTTCGAATGGAAACTTTTCGATTGTCCTTTAGAAATACTTAGACATAAAAAATTGCTGCACAGAGAATATGTTCTGCAAGAAGAAGTAAACATCAATTCACATTGTGCGAAATATATATATTCTAGTGCTTACAAAAGCACACTGGCAGTGCCTCCTTGTATGTGATTTGTTTTGTCTACTTTCTTTAATTAATTCACTGGTTTATACACTCCTGGAAATGGAAAAAAGAACACATTGATACCGGTGTGTCAGACCCACCATATTTGCTCCGGACACTGCGAGAGGGTTGTACAAGCAATGATCACACGCACGGCACAGCGGACACACCAGGAACCGCGGTGTTGGCCGTCGAATGGCGCTAGCTGCGCAGCATTTGTGCACCGCCGCCGTCAGTGTCAGCCAGTTTGCCGTGGCATACGGAGCTCCATCGCAGTCTTTAACACTGGTAGCATGCCGCGACAGCGTGGACGTGAACCGTATGTGCAGTTGACGGACTTTGAGCGAAGGCGTATAGTGGGCATGCGGGAGGCCGGGTGGACGTACCGCCGAATTGCTCAACACGTGGGGCGCGAGGTCTCCACAGTACATCGATGTTGTCGCCAGGGGTCAGCGGAAGGTGCACGTGCCCGTCGACCTGGGACCGGACCGCAGCGACGCACGGATGCACGCCAAGACCGTAGGATCCTACGCAGTGCCGTAGGGGACCGCACCGCCACTTCCCAGCAAATTAGGGACACTGTTGCTCCTGGGGTATCGGCGAGGACCATTCGCAACCGTCTCCATGAAGCTGGGCTACGGTCCCGCACACCGTTAGGCCGTCTTCCGCTCACGCCCCAACATCGTGCAGCCCGCCTCCAGTGGTGTCGCGACAGGCGTGAATGGAGGGACGAATGGAGACGTGTCGTCTTCAGCGATGAGAGTCGCTTCTGCCTTGGTGCCAATGACGGTCGTATGCGTGTTTGGCGCCGTGCAGGTGAGCGCCACAATCAGGACTGCATACGACCGAGGCACACAGGGCCAACACCCGGCATCATGGTGTGGGGAGCGATCTCCTACACTGGCCGTACACCACTGGTGATCGTCGAGGGGACACTGAATAGTGCACGGTACATCCAAACCGTCATCGAACCCATCGTTCTACCATTCCTAGACCGGCAAGGGAACTTGCTGTTCCAACAGGACAATGCACGTCCGCATGTATCCCGTGCCACCCAACGTGCTCTAGAAGGTGTAAGTCAACTACCCTGGCCAGCAAGATCTCCGGATCTGTCCCCCATTGAGCATGTTTGGGACTGGATGAAGCGTCGTCTCACGCGGTCTGCACGTCCAGCACGAACGCTGGTCCAACTGAGGCGACAGGTGGAAATGGCATGGCAAGTCGTTCCACAGGACTACATCGAGCATCTCTACGATCGTCTCCATGGGAGAATAGCAGCCTGCATTGCTGCGAAAGGTGGATATACACTGTACTAGTGCCGACATTGTGCATGCTCTGTTGCCTGTGTCTATGTGCCTGTGGTTCTGTCAGTGTGATCATGTGATGTATCTGACCCCAGGAATGTGTCAATAAAGTTTCCCTTTCCTGGGACAATGAATTCACAGTGTTCTTATTTCAATTTCCAGGAGTGTATAATAGGTAGTGCCAAAGTTTTGCACAAAAACAGTACAACATTATAATTCACTGTGTTTCAAAACAAGCCCGGGCCCATCTAAAAACAAGAGGATGGGGAAGTGTGGAGGGGGAGGAGTAACAACCTCGTAAAAAAACCAGGGTCCGTCCGGCTCCAGATGGTAGCACCCTGTCATAGGGCCCCTGCCTAGGGTTACTAGGTGAAACCCAGCCAACGGTCTCAATGGCGGAAGAGGAACAATTTCCCAACGGCAGAGAGAGCGGATGAGCTAACTCCAGGGCTTACTACCTTGGTTTTAATTTCGGATTCGGGGCAACCCGATCCCCCAATTTATTATCCAACAATTACTGCAAAGCATGATGGGAACGTCGTCAAAGATAGACACTACTCCAAGAGGTAGACTGAATGGCAAATCCTCCGTTGTTCGTAGAAACAATGCAAAGGGGTCAAAGGATTTTGGAGGACCCCAACCAACATGTATGCAGCCCTCAACACTGAAATTTAAGAAAGCAACTATGTTTGCAACCCTAAATGTAAACTCTCTAATTAAAGTAGGAAAATTGAAATCATTGATTGAAAAGCTGAACCAGAAAGAAATTTTAATATGTGCATTGCAAGAAACAAGGTTTGTAGATGAAACTGCTTTAGATTTTGAAAACTATCGTTTATTTAAAGGAAAACCAGGTAAAATCTTAATGAAACAAATGCCATACCTGGGAACAGCATTTCTGGTTCATCACTTAATTTTAGATTCAGTTACTAACTTCTACTCGAGTTCTGAGAGACTATCCATTCTTGAGATTAAATGTAAAAACAAAGGATACTCTATAATCAACTGCCATGCACCCATAAACCAGGACAACAAAAATAACCCGGAGAAAGTTGAAGAATTTTGGGAGATACTTGAAATGGAACTGGATAGATGCTCAAAGAAGAACATAAATATGTTAGTAGGCTATTTTAACGCACAAATAGGAAGGGAGAAAAAATACCATGGAACAGTAGGCCTCTTCCCAGGTCACAAAAGAACTTCAAAAAATGGAGAAAGGCTTATAGAGGTATGTAGGCATTTCAACTTGAAAATAATGACAACACATTTCAAAAAGCTGAGCCGAAAAACTAAAACATGGAGATCACCAAATCCACTTCTCGGAGAATTCCAAATTGACCATGTGGCTATCTCACTTCATTGTCAAGAAGAAATTCAAAACACTAAAGTGCTGAAAAGCCTTGATGTTGATTCAGACCACTATTTGACTACAATTAAATTCAGACCACTCCCATTTCGAAAAGAGAAGAAAACCTTTTACAAAATTCCAAAATATAACACAGAAACTTTAAAAAATGAAGAAATTAAACAACGGTTTCAAAGAGCATTGCACAAAGATAGCGAGGGCATATCCACAATAAATAAGGAAGCGGGATGGGAGGAGATCAAAAACGAAATAGTTGAAATAGCAAAAGAAAATTGTCTCGTGAAAAGAGTAAGAAAACATCCATGGTGGGACAATGAATGTGATGAGAACCTGGAGAAGAGACAGAAATTGTGGCAGAAATGGAACTCCACAAAAGATCCTCAAGATCTTGACAATTTTAAAATCCAGAGAAGAGAAACAGCTAAGCTTTTCCGTAATAAAAAAAGAAGACAATTTCAGGATAACCTAGAACAGATTGAGGAAGACTTTAAAAGAAATAATTCTAGAGATTTCTACAAAACTTTTAGAAAACAGCTAACCAAATACCAATCCCCAAATTTATGTTTTAAAGATGAAGAGAACAAGCTAGGTTTGACAAACAAGACTAATTGTGAAATATTAGCAAAATATTTCGAGAATCTACTAAATTGTGAACCACCCAAAGATAAAATGAGTTTTGAAAACCACCGAAATACTAATACCGAGTCAAAACCTCCAGACGCTGAAGAAATAAAACACATAATACACAGTCTAAAAAACAATAAAGCCCCAGGTGAAGACTCCATAGTACCAGAAATCCTAAAAATAATGGATACCAACCTCCCACAAGTTTTGGAACATATGTTTAAGAAGATCTGGGACGAAGAAAGAATTCCTGAAGACTGGCAGTGTGCCCTGATACACCCACTACACAAAAAGGGGGATAAGATGAATGTTAATAATTATAGAGGGATCTCGCTACTACCAGTAGGATACAAAATTTTGTCAAGGAAATTACTTCAAATCGTGGAGCCAGTTCTGGATAAAAAAAAATAGGTGAATATCAAGCAGGTTTTAGACAAGGTAGATCCTGTGTTGAACAAATATTTAACCTGAAAACACTAATTCGTTACAGAATCTCAAGAGGCCAGAGATTTGCAATAGTATTTGTAGATTTCAAAAAAGCATACGACTCGGTAGATAGAGAAACATTACTGAAAGTATTGGAAGAATTTGGGGTCGATAAGAAAACAATTCAAATTATCAAACAGACGCTAACAAACAGTAAGGCCAAAGTTAAATTTATGGGTGAAATTTCAAGGAAGTTCGAAATTAAAACAGGTGTTAGACAAGGTGATGGTTTATCCCCAATCCTCTTCAACTGCGTACTGGAAAAGATATTGAGAATATGGAAAGAAGAACTCAAAGGCACCAAGAATGACATCAGAATTGGAACAAAAAAAGAAAAAATAGAAGTGGACTGTTTAGCTTTTGCAGACGATCTGGCAATAATTACAGAAAACGAAGAAATAGCTCAGAACTACTTGGAGAAACTACAAGAAGTTTCGGCCAGAGCTGGACTGCAGATTTCATTTGAAAAAACCGTGTATATGTCTAATCATAGAAATAACAAGAAAAATCTTATTACTAAATACGGCAATATTAAGAGAGTAGAAAAATTTAAGTATTTAGGTGAAATAATTCAAGTGAATGGTTTAGACAAGAGTGCAAACCAGGCAAGAGCAAGGAAAATGGAATTTGCTTTTCAAAAAACCAAAGACATATATAACAAAAAAAACATTTCGATTCAAGCTAAATTAAGACATTATAAAACTGTCATTAGACCAGAATGCCTGTATGCATCGGAGTGCCTAACTCTTAACAAAAAGGGGGAAATAGAAAACATGGAAAAGAAAGAAAGGAAAATTTTGAGAAAAATATTAGGACCGAGAAAGATTGGAGAAGAGTACAAGCTAAAGAGTAATAAGGAAATATACAAAACTATTGAGAAAGTGAGTGAGGCAATGCGTAAACGCAGACTAACGTTTTATGGTCACCTGTCGAGGATGGATGGAAACAGACTAACAAGAAAAGTGTTTGAACATAGTAACAGGAACGAAAAAACCAACAATAAATGGATACAGATGGTGAAAAAGGATTTGGCCTATTTTAATGTCACCCGTGAGTCAATCAGGGACAGGGAAAAGTTTAGACAAATAGTGAACGAAATTAAGTGTTTTCCAGAAGAAACGAAACTAAAGAATAATAACAGGAAATGGTCGGAAGAGCGGAGGATGAACCACTCGAAAATGATGAGGAAATATTGGGAAGAGAGAAAAAAAGATCAAAAAGCCGGGCAAGTGAATTGTTGAACGTGGTCCAAAGATGGCCGAAATCGAAAGAAGAAGAAGAAGAAGAAAATATTTTACCAAAAAAATACGTAATCTAAGGATAATGTCTTACACTTGAAATCAAAACCCCTTGTATCCCAAATTTGGCCCCAGCCACTGCTTGAATTTTGAATAAAAATCATTACCAACGACGGTCGCCTTCTTCCAGGATGAACAGTCACACTCGTTCTACCAACAGCCTTGATAAAGAGGGGAAGGTGAGGCCAGAGGTTCCGTTGTCTCTGCGGCGAGAAACTGCCACTGAAGGGTGGAAGAATCAAGAATGATCGACGGCATGAGGATGCAAAAGACAATGGAAACCACTTCATTAAAGACACAATGTGTATGCGCTGGACCTGTGGATTATTCCCTCATTAGGATCTCCGGGAGGGGACTGCCAAGGGAGAAGTGACTATGAAAAAAGAGAATGAATAATCAACGAAAGGATAACATTTACGGGTCGGCGAATGGAATGTCAGAAGTACGAACTGTAGCGAAGCTAGAAAATCAGAACATGAAAATGCAAGAGCTTTGTCTGGATGTAATTGGACATAATGAAAAGAAGGTGAGTATTTCTAGTCAGGCGAATGTAGAGTAACATCAGCATAACACGAAAATGGTGTGGAGCAGAAAGTGACTTACTTTGAGACAGTAATAAGATTATTCTCATCAGAACCAACAGGAAACCAGCCAACAACAATAGGTCAGATATACATGCCGACGTCATAAGCAGAAGATGAATAAATAGAGAATGTATATGGAGACGTTAAGCGTGTAATGTAGTATGTAACTAGCGACATGCTGTGGCTTAGCACAGGTAGCACTAAGTATCTACACTTGGACGACTTGTCTGGCAATAAATTATAAACACAAACCTATCCGAATGAGTCTACCTTTCTACTGTAATTCCTGACATTATCCTTCACAGACAGACAGAAAAACTTCGCAGGAGACTTTCATTTACAGTATGTGTAGAAGGGAAATTAAAATCTAATATACGCGGGTGATCAGACCTGTAAAGCATCTTTCCTTACTGGCAGAATAAAATTTGAAAAAAATATTTAGATGTTACAAAAACGTTTGCAATGCGTTTAAAACTGGTTTGCCTCGGGAAGATACGTCACAAGTGCGATGGCATGGTGCGGTTGCTAGTCTAACACACACCAAGTAAAAGTCTGTTGTCATGAATAGCCTCCTCAGCTTCTTCTTCAGTACACAAATTCCTTCGCATTTACCTTCTGCTTTTGATGTATCAGGCCCTGGTGGCTGTTGTACATCTACATTGTTTGAAATCATTCTTTGACCGCTAAAATACCGTACTGATTTCCACGTAACAAAGATGGTAAAAAGTATTAGATTGGACGTCAAGAAAAAGGTAAGAAGATTCTGCTTTGTATGAAAGTAATATTTAAACGACACCACGCGATATAGCATTCCGTCGTTCTGCTATCAAACAATGAGTGCATAATCCTGACACATATAGCTGTACAAAAAAAAGTCACACAACACATTAATGTGATCAGCTATAGGATTCTACAAATGAAATGCAGACACCTTTCGAATGAAATTAAGCTTATTATTCAGTACATAGTATACTCTACAGAGAGCTCCAGAAACATGACCCCTGTCATGTCGTCTGTTAACAGCAGAAGTGACATAAGATGAAGTCATCATCATATAATATTTTATTTCAAGGAAAAATGAAAGTGTCGCGGAGAACGTCTTTTTAACTTCTCTCTTGCAATGTCTATGCACTGTATTCAATATGGACTCCTTGAAGCTGGGCGTACAAGTACAGGTACAACGAGGCTAACTGCGAAGAAACCTTGGGAGAATAAAGAAATACTTTAACTGATCGACGAATGAAGGGAGAGACAGAAATACAGCAATATAAGTCAGAAATGAACGTCTGGAACACAGCATTGTATGGTAGTGAAATATGGACTGTGGGAAACCAGAAAAAAGAGAATGAAAGCATTTGAGGTGTGGTGCTACATACGAATGTTGAAAATTAAATGGACTGATAAGGTGAAGATGAGGAGGTTCTCCGAGAATCGGCGAGAAAAAGAACATATGCGAAACACTGACAAGAAGGAGGGACTGGATGGTAAGACATCTGTTAACATGTCGCAGAATAACTTCTGTGGTGCTAGAGAGAGCTGTACAGCATAGAAACTGTAGAGCAAGAGAGACATAGGAATACATCCAGCAAACAATTGAGGATGTTGGTTGCAAGCGCTGCTCTGAGATGAAGAGAAGTTAGATAAAGAAGGGAGTGCAGGAAAGGCAAGACTGAATGGCTGCAGGAAAAATTTGAAGATATCGAAAAAAAAAATGTTAGTCGGACGAACGGATTCAGTACGTAGAAAAGTTAAAGCGATCGTACGTGTAACTGAAATAAAAGGCTTCAAAAGTGCGGGTGCAAGTGGAATTTCATTGTTAAACATATTTTTTGAGCAGAGACGGGATTTTTGGGAAGATTACAGTGAAGGCCTGCGTGAGATGGAAGAACAGTTAGGTAGTGCGATACAAAAAAAAGGAGACGATATGGGAGAAACAGGAAATCCAATATTAGAGTCAGAGATTAACAAAGTTTGTGATCAAATAGCCGGAAGGGATAGGCAACACTGCTTCGAAATTTCTAAAATCCTTGGGGAAAGTGGCAACCAAACGACTACTAAAGTTGGTTTGTAGGGTCTACGAGTTTGGATATATACCACCATATTTCGGAATCATATCATCCATACAGCCCCGAAAACAGAAAGAGAGATAACTGCGGGAACTACCACACAATCAGCTTAATAGATCATGCATCCACGTTGTTGACAAAAATAGCACACAGAATACTGAAAACGAAAATTGAGGATCTGTTAGAAGACGATCGGTTTGGCACCAGAGATACAGTTGTGGCTTTGGGCTCGATAATGGTAGTGAAGTGTTGCACTCCGTTTAGATTAACAACGTTCCACATTCCTTGTGTAGTACAAGGAAAGATGATCGTGGCAGAACAAAACTTAAGTGTGGAATAAATCGCGGAACATTTACTGTGCGCGGTTGTTTGTTTTCGTATGAGCAGACATTGAACGGCAGGTGTGGAATGCGAGAAAACGGCAAGATGTGACAACAAATAAACGGCTTCACCCGCTGTTAGCTGGACTATTTACGTTTTGGTGTCGCGGCTTGGTGGTGGGTTGACCGTCAAAGAGCAACCACACTCTATAAGAATGAAAACAAAAGACAGGACGTTTTTGTGGCAAACGAAATATACTGCAATCTTGATTGTCGTATTGAGCCTTCGAGGTGTATTTCGTTTTACCGAATTCACGAGTCACTCTAATAATCGGTACACCCATTCAAGGAAATATATGTTTGCAAAGGAAAGTCGAGGACGTGCTTTCGTGATATGAGTAGGAGTTATCTTCTTTTGCTCCAATAACAGCTGCAGCACGTGATGAAGTTAAGCCTTTCCTCGGCTGCACACGGTATTTCAGAGCCACTGATTAGCTCGACCTCTACTTCAAGAGTATGAACTATGACGACCGGCTTAAAGGAAAGAGGTAAATATGTCAAATGTTACGTTGGATGACAGATATCATGAAGTGTTCTGACAGCTTCAACTACAAGCAGCACGCCAGCAGGTACGTAAAACCCAGAACCAACAAGAAAAACACATGAGTAGCAAGACTAGCGTAAAATCAAGATTCGTTCATAGAGTTTATCGACCTGTAAATCGTTTTCGATAATGCAATATGGTACAAAATATTCGAAATACTCAGGAAGATATTCGAGAGAAACGTGGATAATACACAGCGCCTGCAAGAACAAGAGGAAGAACAAAGCTATTTTGCCAAAGAAGTCTTCTTTTCTTTATTTTTTTGAAAACTTAAAAGTCTGGTCTCGCATATTTTCTTACAAAATGAACTATCGTCCTCATCACAAGAAGAATACAAAAAAGTGAGGACGAATGAAACGTTTTGTACATCAGCACAGCCAGTTCAAATTAAAAGGGCTGTCTATCTCCTGAAGGCATCAATCTACCTTTTTCACAATTTCTGAAGAATTTAAACTATAAATTTCATTAGCATGGACAGAAATACATACAACACCAAACTGAATAGTTAAAATTTAATCTCAATCTTTAATTGCACAAGTAATTTATAAATATTTGTATTAAGTGTTATCAAGAATATTAATACATTCGAGGGCAGTTTTTGTGGTCCATCTTCTTACGAAGCCAGTCTGATTTTCTTCTGTGTCTAGGACAGCCGAAGCGTATGTGAGTGACCTCCTGGATCACTCCACAGTCGCTTTTGGTGATGGTATGACATGAATTCTAAAGAGCTATTGACGGTAGCTGCCTTGACTGAATCTCATACTGGCAATGGTCCTTATGAGCTGCCTCTTATTCCCTAAGCCAGATGAGTTACATTTCACGTCCCACATTTCAGCGCACCATTGGGCCTTCCGTAAATGTGGTTGGATTTGCTTGTAACAGGCCCCCTTTGGCAGATCATCGGTCTCCCACACCCTATTCGATTTACTTTTAGCCATGTCTTTGAGTACAGCAATTAGGTCACGCGCTTGAAGTTGTTGCTCTTGTATGCCATTCTTCGTTGAGTTCTTTCCCAATTGATCGGCTTCCTCATTCCCTACACTATCAGCTTACACCTTAATCTAAGCCTGTAGGCATCTGTGACCATTGCCATTGAAGGTAAGCTCTTGTGGACTGAAAGGCTGCATCATGTTCCTCTTTAATCGTTTTCCTTAAGGGGCTCCGGAAAGGCTCAACATCATGAAAAGTTCAATTTTTACTTTTTTGCGTTTTCTGAATCTGCAGACTATTACCTTTTAATAGATATATAATTTATTCAATTCCGAATACTACAACTATTTTTTTTTTTTGAAATGTGTTCTACATGGGCGTGACCCACTGTGGCGCTGTTAAACTGCTGTCAAATGGTGTTATTATTAACGTCCGTGTTCATCAGGTACATTTTAGTACCAGCATAGTCTGCCTCATGCAATAATGGAGGTGATAAAACCTATTTTCAGAGACTTAACAGCATCTGAACTGTTGAAAAAGTGTATTCACGGAAAAACTCAAAACCCCAATGAAAGTGTAAATAGTGTTATATGGTCGAGAATCCCCAAGACTGTATTTGTTGGAATAGAAACACTTCACTTTGGTGTGTGTGATGCTGTTGCGACTTTCAATGATGGCAATATTGTAAGGTGCAAGGTATTTAGAAATATGGGAATGAAGATAGGTTCTAACATGGTACGAGCGATGCTTGCTTTAGACAAGGAACGCCTTCGGGCTGCAGACAGGGCTGTAAAGAGTCTAGAAATACAAGCAAGAGTAAACAGGAGGAGGAACAAGAGGAAGCTGGAGGAGGAGTTTGCAGAGGATGAAGATAATCCATCCTATGGACCTGGAATGCACTAAAAAGTTAATCCAATCTTTGTCGCTCGATTCCCAAAACTTTTATTTTCTCATACTAATTACATGTTTTCTAAGGATCTTCCAAACATATTTGTTTCAAACTTTCAGTAAATGTTACACAGTACCTTCTGCATAATTTAACACAGCCTTTTTCCAAAAAACTGTATATTTTTGAATATATAAATAAAAAATTGCAAAAAAATGTTGTGAATTTTCATTACAATTGAAAAAAAATCATATTTAATAACTGAACTAAAATTTTGTAAAATCCCTGTGTTAAGTTGTAGCCCATATTCCAATAAATAATCTGTAAAAAGTTCAACTTCCTACCTCAAATACTTTGTGAGGAAAGATGTAATTTATAAGCGTTATTTTAACATTGCAAGTATAGGGCGTTCCGGAGCCCCTTAACGGTCGACATATGGATCTCTCAGCTGGGGTATTCTTGAGGACGCGCGAAATCTTAGACAGTTTTCAGCCAGAGGAACACGACACAGACTTAAAACACAGAAGATATCCTTTAGATAAAAAAAAAATACTTTGCTGCGTGCAGTTAGGCTACCAACAGGTGTCTGTTATCGTTCAGTACGTGTCCTTCTACAGTCCTCGGTTTGATGGTCCGATTCCAGCCGCAATGCAGCGTTCTCTTGGACAGCGGTACGCAACAAATCCTGCTTGAGACTTCAGAAGTCCGCTTGCCGAATCGTTTCCAGTCATTCGACAGGCATTTGGAAATGAGTCTCTGTAAAAACGGCAGTTGTTTTCGGTGGCACAACGCGTGTTTGGAAGGCTGGGGTGTCGTCGACGATGAAACTCGCTCTGGGTGTTCTTCAACGTCGAAAGTTGAAGGTAGTGTGATCGTTGTCCGTGAACTTTTGAACACAGGCCGTACAATAAGGGTTGTACGCCAAAGCCAATGTCCGCGATACTGTTACCGAACAACTGCAGATGAAGAAAGTGTGTGCAAAATTGGTCCCGAAAATTTTGACTGACTGCTCGTAGCTGAAGAACTTCTGCAACTGTGTAGAAATGATGCTACTTTTTTGGGCGATGCTATAGCAGGAGACGAGTCATGGGTTATCGAATATGGCTCTGAGTCGAAGAGTCAGAGCTCCGAGTGTCAGACCTTGCACACACCACGCTCCGGGAAGACAAGATGAGCAGATCCAAAGTAAAGGCAACAGTTATTGTCTTTTCCAGAGCTGCTGACCACCATGAGTTTGTAGCTGCTGGACAGACCATCAGTGCTGACTTATGTGGGTTCCTGGCCATGTCGGTCTCCCTGGGAACGAAGCTGCAGATGGAGCGGCCAAGGCTGCGGTCCTCCAGCCTCGGACAGCTTCTTGTTGTGTCCCTTCGTCAGATTGTAGCAGGGTCATTTGTCGGTGCATTTTATCGCGGTGGCATGCCGATTGGGCTGCACTTACAGACAACAAGCTTCGGGCCTTGAAACCTCTTCCCGTGGCTTGGACGTCCTCCTCCCGCCCTTCTCGGCGGGAGGAGGTCGTTGTGGCCCGGTTACGAATTGGACACTGCCGGTTCAGCCATCGCCATCTGCTGACGGCTGCGCCGGCGCCGTTCTGCCCATGTGGGCAATTGCTGACGGTCCGCCACATTTTAACGTCCTGCCCGGATTTTAACACACTGCGTCTTGACCTTGGCCTGCCCTGTAGTCTAGATGCCATTTTAGCGGATGACCCACGAGCAGCTGCTCGCGTTCTTCATTTTATCAACTTGACCAACCTCTCTCAAGACCTTTGATTATGCTGTTTTTTTTTTTAATCCTATGCCTGTCAGTCTGTCTTTTATCGTGTTTTCCCTTTTAGTTGCTGTTTTAAACTTGTGCCTGGCGGTGCATTCCTAACGTAGTCTGGGCGCTAATGACCATTGAAGTTTTGCGCCCTAAAACCACAAAAAAAAAGTGCTGACTTGCTGAGTAAATGATCAAAGGGCTAAAAGGATGTGTCGCACACGTCAGACTGCACATTGCCATTTCCTGGAAGCTCCATCAAGACAATGCGCCCACCCACACCGCCTTCTTGGTGGCAGGCTATTTGGTCCAAAACGATGTGGCAACGCTGCCCCAGCCTCTTACATCGCTCCAGAAGACATTATTTTCGCCGGCTCAAGACTCCCTGAATGGACACAGCTTCGAGACCATCGGCAACGTGATAGCTGCTGATATGCTTGCCTTAAAGGACACTCCAACCCAGGCCTTTGTGGTGTCACAAGGCTTACGCCTGTCCCACCCCTCATTAAATCGACCAAGACTTATACGAAAAATTGTAAGAACAGTTGTTATTATTATGTTCTTTAAGTCTGTTTTTGGGTTTTCAGAAATACTGTGGGAAGAAAGTTTATTTATGTTGCAGATAACGTGGAAGACGTTGCCCAACGATCACCACGAAAGTTCGACGTAGCGGCAAGTGGGCAAGGAATAAGACGAATGCTGCAAACTGCCGCGAGCCATGGAAGAGCCTGGGCCGCGAGGGCGTCGAGCTTGCTAGGTCGTTGTTGGACGACGTCAGAGGAAGAGGTATTCTGCTTTCTCTTTGTAAACAGATGGATCGAGTCTTGAAAGGTTCATGTAAAACGTGTAAGCGGGTGACACATTAGGTGGGACCCGATGCGTGTAATACTTCCACAGTTATTAAAAAGTTGTTAAACGGCAAAACCAATAGTTCTGTGGTGTCACCGCCAGACACCACACTTGCTAGGTGGTAGCTTTAAATCGGCCGCGGTCCGCTAGTATACGTCGGATCCGCGTGTCGCCACTGTCAGTGATTGCCGACCGAGCGCCGCCACACGGCAGGTCTAGAGAGACGTCCTAGCACTCGCCCCAGTTGTACAGCCGACTTTGCTAGCGATGCTACACTGACAAATACGCTCTCATTTGCCGAGACGATAGTTGGCATAGCCTTCAGCTACGTCAATTGCTACGACCTAGCAAGGCGCCATTACCAGTTTATATGAGATTATAAAGCCTGTACCGTCAGACGGATGTTCTCCAATTATGGATTAAAGTTAAGTATTCCAAGAGCTTCGTACTTTATTTATTAGACTCAATTCCCATAACTGTTCCAGACCTCACGCCAGTCTGCGTGAGCTTATAGCGTGCATTTCGGCCTCCTCTAGCAACACGGTGTTGACTCTTCTGCCAACACATCAAGTTCATCATTTATATAGATAAAAAGTAGTAAAGATATAGGAAAGGAAGAGTTGCGGCGTCAGAACGAAAAGTGATACATCGCTCAGCAACGAAGAAGGACGTAAACCGCGGGCGTTACGTGGTGAAAACAAATCAACTGATGAATCAGTAAGTCTGTAATTAAGCATAAAGCCACGTAACACTGCACCTTCCAAGGTGCCTACATATGCATCTACCTACATAGGCGGCAAGCACCATACGGTGAAGGCCGGGGGAGGGGGGGGGATGTATGTTGCACCTCCATTAGCCATTCCCTTTTCTGTTCCATAGGCAAATAGTACAAGACAATATTCATCTTTTGGATTTGTAGCTCTTGTAATTTTTTTCCGCTTCTGCTATTAAAATTATTGATTGTAGATTCCGTCTTTTATGCAAAACACTGTTTTTTCTTGTTACCCAAACATGTTCCGGCACCTCTGTGCCATCATCGGTGGATTCTGTTTATTGAAAAGCTGTAAAAAGTGAACATATTTTAGGCTGTAACTGACCTAACGAAATGAGGCCTAAAAACAGCTTTTGTTCGTTTTTGTTCTTACCTTGATTTTACATTATTCGATTTCGCAGGAGCTTCTGTCTGGTGCCCTACACTGATATCTTGTCGTCTGCAAACCAAACGATGGAAATGTGAATTTTTTTGGCAAGTTAATACATCCCTTGATTTTTTGAGCATGAGTTTAGTGTGGCAAAATGTTTTGCGCATATATTTGTTATTACTCACTTTTTCTTGTGACAGATCCTTCTTCTTTCGCGTTCTGACAGCACTGCATACACGTATTAAATGTATCTTGTATAATTTTTGTTTAACAAACGTCTTTCACTTTCCGAAACGGGGTGCAACAATGTTATCGTGAATCCTCACTCCATCGGCGTCCATTTGTTCCCGAGTGAGTGCGCCGCTGAATCTGAGTTTAATTTACTTTTATCTCTCTTCCTTTGTGTGCGCGCGCGAGCGTGTGTGTATGTGTGTGTGTATGTGTTTAAGCTGCTTTACCTGTTTGTGTTGCCTTTTCTGTAAGGGCCTTTTGACGTGCTGTATAAAGCGACTATCTACATGCTTCCATAAGAGCCATGGTTTCTCTTATAACCTCGATTCTTGCGTGAAATGTACGTTTGCGGCAGCAGAATAGTCTAGCAGTCAGGCGCAAATGCCAGTTCTCTTAATTTTGTCAATAGTGTTTCGAAAAAAGAACATCGTCTTCCCTCCAGGGGTTCTCATCTATGTTCATGAGGCATCTCCACAATACTCGCTTTCTGATGGAATGTACAGGTAACAAATAAATTCCTTCGATTCCCAAACTTTCGAGTAGTATTCAAGAATGGGCCACACTGGTGTTCAGCATGTGCTCCCTTTATAGGTGACCTACACTCTGCTAGAATTCTTCCAACAAACGGAAGTCGACATTCGCCTTCCCTATTGCCGACTTTATGTGCTCGTTCCATTTCATATCGTTTTGCAACGTTACCCTACATATTTAATCAACGTTACTGTATCAACCAGGACACCGTTAATAGTGTAAGTCGTACATAATAGGACTGTTTTTTCTTCTCATCTGCATCAGTTTACATTTTTCTAAATTTAGAGCAAACTACCATTCATCACACCTAATAGATATCTATATTAATACATCGTTATTACGGAACCCTGCACCAGTAGTTGCATGTTGCCATCTAACGGCTTCCAGGTACAATAGAAATTTGAATTTCACTGTCATTGACCGAATTTTAAATTTAAGATGTAGTCATGATTTACTCATTAAGAGGTGTAATATCATATTAAAAGTCTAACCCAACAAGTGTTATAGCCAGAAATTGCGTGTTTGTACTGAGGCAGCGTAACTGCAGGTGCGCAAATACCCGGTCTAACTCTATTCGCTAAACACTTTGCAGACAATATCCATACATGCAATTGAAAGTAGCTTCGTAATTATTTTATGACACGTAATTGAGGAGATGTTACGTCATATACACTGAGATGGGTGTAAAACTAGATTTTGCTTAAAATGGAGCGCAATTGTTTCATAATGAGAGCTCTTAGCGACTTCTAACAGACTTTAAGCATTATGTCAAACCTTTTGTAAAACTTTTGTTCCCTCCTGCTGAGTCGTTCTTAGCATAAGTTAGTTTAAGGCAGTTTAAGCAGTTTGTAAGTCTAGGGACCAATGATCTCAGCAGTTTGGTACTTCAGGATTTCATACACATTTGAACAAAACTTTTGTTCCATTATTTATATAAAGCCAAATATTTAATACATGAACTCTTTGAACTAATCGGACGTTTAAAGCTGTCTTAGAGATGGGAGTTCTATTCTCTAAAGAATCGGTGCTTTCCACTGTACCCATTATATTTCTCTTGAGAGGAACAGCAGCTGTACTGACATTTAGAATAACTGCCATTAACTGTCCACTCTCAGTTGCACATTTTTAATCATATGACGCGTTTCGATCACTCTGGATCATCTTCAGATCTAAAATAAAGTAAAACTAAATAAGCGTCATCTAATATTTTACAGTAAGCACAAAAATTCCAAAAATTCGATTACGAAAACTGCAATTTTAGTGTAAGACGTCCTCTCGTTAAACTCATAGCATCCCTCCCCCTTCCTCACCGTCCCTTGCCTTCTTCCCCTGCTCTCAGACAGCCTCACTCCACTTTGCAATTTAACTATTTTATGCATTTTACGTTTCACCCACACGTTGTTCTACACTATTAATATTTTAACGACAATTTTTTCGTAATTATACTTCCAATAATTTTACCAAGACCCCTGTTGTTAAACTCATGACATCCACATATTTCTCCCTCCCCGCTTCCATTCCCCTCCCCTCAATCACCCTCACTTTCCTCCTTTCCATCTTCCTCTGTTTTCCCCTTTCCACGTCCATAACCTCCTACCTTCACCAGATATCTATCTATTTGAAACACTGACCACAGTTGCAAGACACAGTACTCTGAAACAAGGTCCTGAACAGACAAGACAGGTTTCCAGCACAGGTACTTAGTTAAATTCTACATCTACGTACAAGTCTTTTTTCTACTTATTGTAAAATATTAGGCAGTACATATTTAGTTTTACTTTGTTCTAGATCTGAAGATCGTCCAGAGTGATCGAAACACGTCATATAACTAAAAATGTGCAGCTGAAACTGAACAATATGTACATCTACATCTACATGATTACTCTGCAACTCACATTTAAGTGCTTGGCAGAGGGTTCATCGAACCACAATCATACTATCTCTCTACCATTCCACTCCCGAACAGCGCGCGGGAAAAACGAACACCTAAGCCTTTCTGTTCGAGCTCTGATTTCTCTTATTTTATTTTGATGATCATTCCTACCTATGTAGGTTGGGCTCAACAAAATATTTTCGCCTTCGGAAGAGAAAGTTGGTGACTGAAATTTCGTAAATAGATCTCGCCGCCACGAAAAACGTCTTTGCTTTAATGACTTCCATCCCAACTCGCGTATCATATCTGCCACACTCTCTCCCCTATTACGTGATAATACAAAACGAGCTGCCCTTTTTTGCACCCTTTCGATGTCCTCCGTCAATGCCACCTGGTAAGGATCCCACACCGCACAGCAATATTCTAACAGAGGACGAACGAGTGTAGTGTAAGCTGTCTCTTTAGTGGACTTGTTGCATCTTCTAAGTGTCCTAACAATGAAGCACAACCTTTGGCTCACCTTCCCGTAATATTATCTATGTGGTCTTTCGTTCGTAATTTTTACACCCAGGTACTTAGTTGAATTGACAGCCATGAGAATTGTACTATTTATCGAGTAATCCAATTCCAACGGATTTCTTTTGGAACTCATGTGGATCACCTCACACTTTTCGTTATTTAGCGTCAACTGCCACCTGCCACACCATACAGCAATCTCTTCTAAATCGCTTTGCAACTGATACTGGTCTTCGGATGACCTTACTAGACGGTAAATTACAGCATCATCTGCGAACAACCTAAGAGAACTGCTCATATTGTCACCCAGGTCATTTATATAGGTCAGGAAAAGCAGAGGTCCCAGGACGCTTCATGGGGAACACCTGATATCACTTCAGTTTTACTCGATGATTTGCCATCTATTACTACGAACTGCGACCTTCCTGACACGAAACCACGAATCCAGTCGCACAACTGAGACAATACCCCATAGGCCCGCAGCTTGATTAGAAGTCGCTTGTGAGGAACGGTGTCAAAAGCTTTCCGAAAATCTAGAAATACGGATTCAACTTGAGACTCCCAGTCGATAGCGGCCATTACTTCGTGCGAATAAAGAGCTAGCTGCGTTGCACAAGAACGATGTTTTCTGAAACCATGCTGATTACGTATCAATAGATCGTTCCCTTCGAGGTGATTCATAATGTGTGAATACAGTATATGCTCCAAAGCCCTACTGCAAACCGACGTCAATGATATAGGTCTGTAGTTCGATGGGTTACTCCTACTCCCGGGTTCGATTCCCGGCGGGGTCAGGGATTTTCTCTGCCTCGTGATGACTGGGTGTTGTGTGATGTCCTTAGGTTAGTTAGGTTTAAGTAGTTCTAAGTTCTAGGGGACTGATGACCATAGCTGTTAAGTCCCATAGCGCTCAGAGCCATTTGAACCATTACTCCTACTACCCTTCTTAAACACTGGTGCGACCTGCGCCATTTTCCAGTCTGCAGGTACAAATCTATCGGTGAGCGAGCGGTTGTGTATGATTGCTAAGTATGGAGCTATTGTATCAGCGTAATCTGAAAGGAACCTAATCGGTATACAATCTGGACCTGAAGACTTGCCCGTATCAAGCGATTTGAGTTGCTTCGCAACCCCTAATGTATCTACTTCTAAGAAACTCATTCTAGCAACTGTTCGTGTTTCAAATTCTGGAATATTCCATTCGTCTTCCCTGGTGAAGGAATTTCGGAAAACTGCGTTCAATAACTCCGCTTTAGCGGCACAGTCGGCGTTAACAGTACCAACGGCACTGCGCAGCGAAGGTATTGACTGCGTCTTGCCGCTTGTGTACTTTACATACGACCAGAATTTCTTCGGATTTTCTACCAAATTTCGAGGCAATGTTTCGTTGTGGTACCTATTAAAGGCATCTCGCATTGAAGTCCGTGCCAAATTTCGCACGTCTGTAAATTTTAGCCAATCTTCGGGATTTCGCGTTCTTCTGAACTTCGCATGCTTTTTCCGTTGCCTCTGCAACAGCGTTCGGACCTGTTTTGTGTACCATGGGGAATCAGTTCCATCTCTTACCAATGTATGAGGTATGAATCACTCAATTGCTGTTGCTACTATATTTTTGAATTTGAGCCACATCTCGTCTACATTTGCATAGCCAGTTCGGGAGGAATGGAGATTGTCTCTTAGGAAGGCTTCTAGTGACACTTTATCCGCTTTTTTAAATAAAATTATTTTGCGTTTGTTTCTGGTGTATTTGGAAGAAACGGTATTGAGCCTAGCTATAACGACCTTGTGATCACTAATCCCTGTATCAGTCATGATGCTCTCTATCAGCGCTGGATTGTTTGTGGCTAAGAGGTCAAGTGTGTTTTCGCAACCATTTTCAATTCGCGTGGGTTCGTGGACTAACTGCTCGAAATAATTTTCGGAGAAAGCATTTAGGACAATCTCGGAAGATGTTTTCTGCCTCTGCAATACATGAGAAATATTCCAAGTAGGTGGTTTACTGGTTGTGTCTACGTCATCCCGTAACCTCCTATAGTCACTTAATGAAGACACTTACCGGTAGCCTACAGCGCTTGAAAACCTCGTTGGCGAAAATGGATTGGAGCAGGAGGGTTCCATTTTGACGAATTTTGTTGCATTGTACCGTTCAGATAAATAAATTAGTTTTTAAGCGCTTAGTGGCGTTACTTTCTGGACAAACCTTAGCCGTAAGCTGGAGTTACTTTGACAGTTTACAGGTAACTTTGGCCCCTTGGATGGAAAAAGATTAAAATTTTTTTCTCGCTAAAATTACGTGGAGTAAACAATGGTCGAATAACAATCCAGGATGTTATGAGCTCTACGAAATGATATCGTGCTAGTAGCACTGGATTCAGTGTTGATCATAAATATTTTGATAGCTATTACACCGCAGTAACTTCTGTCTGTAGGGTTCACATAAATAATTTTGCATTGTATCAGTATTAGGTAACAAGGTAAGAAACTGTCATTTTTGTTAAATTAAAGTTAGATAATATACACTCCTGGAAATGGAAAAAAGAACACATTGACACCGGTGTGTCAGACCCACCATACTTGCTCCGGACACTGCGAGAAGGCTGTACAAGCAATGATCACACGCACGGCACAGCGGACACACCAGGAACCGCGGTGTTGGCCGTCGAATGGCGCTAGCTGCGCAACATTTGTGCACCGCCGCCGTCAGTGTCAGCCAGTTTGCCGTGGCATACGGAGCTCCATCGCAGCCTTTAACACTGGTAGCATGCCGCGACAGCGTGGACGTGAACCGTATGTGCAGTTGACGGACTTTGAGCGAGGGCGTATAGTGGGCATGCGGGAGGCCGGGTGGACGTACCGCCGAATTGCTCAACACGTGGGGCGTGAGGTCTCCACAGTACATCGATGTTGTCGCCAGTGGTCGGCGGAAGGTGCACGTGCCCGTCGACCTGGGACCGGACCGCAGCGACGCACGGATGCACGCCAAGACCGTAGGATCCTACGCAGTGCCGTAGGGGACCGCACCGCCACTTCCCAGCAAATTAGGGACACTGTTGCTCCTGGGGTATCGGCGAGGACCATTCGCAACCGTCTCCATGAAGCTGGGCTACGGTCCCGCACACCGTTAGGCCGTCTTCCGCTCACGCCCCAACATCGTGCAGCCCGCCTCCAGTGGTGTCGCGACAGGCGTGAATGGAGGGACGAATGGAGACGTGTCGTCTTCAGCGATGAGAGTCGCTTCTGCCTTGGTGCCAATGATGGTCGTATGCGTGTTTGGCGCCGTGCAGGTGAGCGCCACAATCAGGACTGCATACGACCGAGGCACACAGGGCCAACACCCGGCATCATGGTGTGGGGAGCGATCTCCTACACTGGCCGTACACCACTGGTGATCGTCGAGGGGACACTGAATAGTGCACGGTACATCCAAACCGTCATCGAACCCATCGTTCTACCATTCCTAGACCGGCAAAGTAACTTGCTGTTCCAACAGGACAATGCACGTCCGCATGTATCCCGTGCCACCCAACGTGCTCTAGAAGGTGTAAGTCAACTACCCTGGCCAGCAAGATCTCCGGATCTGTCCCCCATTGAGCATGTTTGGGACTGGATGAAGCGTCGTCTCACGCGGTCTGCACGTCCAGCACGAACGCTGGTCCAACTGAGGCGCCAGGTGGAAATGGCATGGCAAGCCGTTCCACAGGACTACATCCAGCATCTCTACGATCGTCTCCATTGGAGAATAGCAGCCTGCATTGCTGCGAAAGGTGGATATACATTGTACTAGTGCCGACATTGTGCATGCTCTGTTGCCTGTGTCTATGTGCCTGTGGTTCTGTCAGTGTGATCATGTGATGTATCTGACCCTAGGAATGTGTCAATAAAGTTTCCCCTTCCTGGGACAATGAATTCACGGTGTTCTTATTTCAATTTCCAGGAGTGTATTTTAACACTTCTTTAAAATGGTACACGTTTCTGTAAAATACGTGGTTACATTAGTCTGGGCCAAAGTAACCCCAACATGAAGAGGAAATGGCATTAGAATTTGATGGTGATTTTGAAAGTCTTTGTGATTTGCAAGATGATCTCCAGTACCACAAAATGTTGAGAGATAAATTACCAATTGGGCAAAATGCTACAGTTTTACACGAGAAAAGAGCATATTCTGGAACTGTGACTGAGGTCATCTATGAGGGCAGTAAAGTGAATGACATGGGAAAGACAAAGTCCTACTGGAAATGGCCAGAACGAAAAGATAAACAATTTTCTTCTTGGGAGGATTTGATAAGAATTATCATTCCACCACGACTACCAAAACATGGCTATTTTCACGTATCGGAGCTTCAGTAATTTCTGTAATAAGACTCATATTCATACTGTAGTGGTTCGCAACTGCATGGACTACTGTAGCATGTCTGCCGTCAGACTCAAATTCTCAACTTATCCACTTCTCAAATTATGCAGCACCCTTTGCCCATTATCCTCATTACTGGCGGAATCACGCCGACTCCCCTAAGAGTTCGAGCTTGGTTTGTGTCCGCAATGAAGGGATCATTGGCTGTCCACGCCTGAATTATATACGAGTGTGGTGTCCGTTCTTTCTGGCATGTCGGAAAGAACAGACACGATTTTTATCCAGCGGCAACTATGAATAAAGACACAAAGGTATTCAAGACAATGGCTGCGCGTTACAATTGATTTCAATCAGTGGGAAAAGTTGAAAATTTGTACTGGGCCAGGATTCGAATCTGGGCCTCCTACTTACTAGGTGGATGCACTGACCTCTACACCATCAAGACACAGAGGTCATCAGAACTGCACAGACTAACACAGCACGCCTCCTATCAGACCCAAATTCTCAGCTTATTCACGGACTGCTGATGTAGTGCCCCTTGTCCATTATCCTCACCACTCGTAGCATCTCAGCGATTCCCATAAGAGTTCGAGCTTGGAGTGCGTCCACACTGAAGGGACCATTGGCTGTCCTAAAAGTAATTGTATGTGGGGTCCAGAAGAACAGATACCCCATATATACACAACACTTGCGTATTTATTGTGCCACTTTCTGAATAAAGTTCAACATTCCCTCTCCTTGCATTCAAAATCTAGTATTTTATTTGTTTCTCACGCTCCTGAATGTCAGCTCTGGAGATATTCATTGACAAGTTTGTTTGTGTGGACATCCTATGCAGCAAGCATACAAATACTTGTTTTGTAATCAAAACTGCCTTTTCCTGCTGCTAGTTACTTTATTTATCCCATACACGTTTCGCCTTCTCCTGTTCTAAGGCATTATCAGTGGGATCTATAACGATACAGTTTTGTTAGTTTTAGATTATTAAACAGTTCACTTCGAGATTTTTTTTTGTAAAAAAAGTAATTACTTACGATTTGCTGATCTGCGTTTTCTCACATCTGGTCTGGAGGTTGCACTACCACTGTTATCACTGCCATTTAATCACATCTTTGTGTTCTCGCTTTCCACACACTGTTCACCATGGTTCTCACTCTTTTTTGTGGTGGACTATTGTTTTTTTTTCACTCGACACAACTATTTCATCGTACACTGTTCTTCACAACATAAATATTGCGACTCCATTACGTGTTTCATCTTCTTTGGTATGTTTGCCTATTTGTTGCCAACCTAACGAAGTATATGTTCCAGGCTAACTTCTATTTATGATGTTTATACCGTGTGTGTGTATGTATGAGTGAGAGAGAGAGGGGGATAGAGCCGACGAGGTTTTTTTTTTTCCATATCAGCTGTCACCAAAGTTTTCAACCACTCGTTAACACTAGTATACCCCCCTCTTCCCCCCCCCCCCCCCCCCCAAAAGAAAAAAAATCTCGTCGGCTCTATCCCCCTCTATCTCTCACTCATACAGACACACTGTATAAACATCATAAATAGAAATTAGCCTCGACATATACTTTGTTAGGTTGGCAACAAATAGGTAAACATACCAAAGAAGATGAAACACGTAATGGAGTCGCAATATTTACGTTGTGAAGAACAGTGTACGACGAAATAGGTGTGTCGAGTGAAAAAAAACAATAGTCCACCACAAAAAAGAGTGAGAAACATGGTGAACAGTGTGTGGAAAGCGAGAACACAAAGATGTGATTAAATGGCAGTGATAAAAGTGATAGTGCAACCTCCAGACCAGATGTGAGAAAACGCAGATCAGCAAATCGTAAGTAATTACTTTTTTTACAAAAAAAATCGCGAAGTGAACTGTTTAATAATCTAAAACTAACAAAACTGTATCGTTATAGATCCCACTGATGATGTCTTAGACTAGGAGAAGGAGAAACGCGTATGGGATAAATAAAGTAACTAGCAGCAGGAAAAGGCAGTTTTGATTACAAAACAAGTAGATATTCATTGCGTTTGTAGAGATTCATGCCACTCATGGAAGTGCATGCATCTCGTACGTCAAATATAGTGCTCAGAGTAAAAATGTGCGTGATCGCAATTAAGTTGTAAAGATCGGGCCACATACTGTGGGGAAGTAATACTAAACAGGCGCTGCGGAAGCTACCTGCTGGAAAGCATTTGTAATCTCCGTGGAGCAAGGAGAAATGAAGGCGCTCTGGTCCCGTGGAAGATCTCCGGCACCATGGAAGACGAATATGATGTATATAAGAGAATGTTGTTACATATTATTCACAGAATGTTAACGGGAGGTCTTTCACATATTAGTTGGTTTTCAAATAAAACGTAACCTTTCTGAAAGTTTATGACAATATACAGAGTTAATTCGAACCAAACTGCACTTTATTTAAGTAGAGAAGCAGTGTTTTGTTTTATAGCCAGTCCTGCACAGAAGAAAGAAGTTCGATGCCGAGGAAGAACATGGCACAGCATAGCTGGACCCTGAGTAACTCAGCAGAGTTGCAAGGCTAAATATTTGCACCAGTCTAATAAGGGAGTGTTAAAGCGGCGGTGTTAGGTGTAGCTGCAAGGAGTAATAGATCTAGAACAGACATTGCTCAAGAAGTCAAAACATCGCCACACTAGCTAAATACAATAGTCATCAGCCACTAATATACACTTGAAGTTTACTTTGTCGCAACATTGATTTACCTCATTCCTTTGGCGCCTATGGGGGCATAGGGCATCGAGGAGAACTCGCCATCCGTCTCTGTCTTTGGCCATTTGCCTCAATTCTGCCCAGGTCTTGTCAACTCTTTTTGCTTCCACTTCCACTGTCCTCTTTCATGTGCCCCTTGGTCTTCCTCTCTTCTTTTTTCCCTGGGGGTTCCATTTCAATTCTTTTCTCTCGATGGCTCCATCTGGTTTTCTCAAGGTGTGCCCCAACCAACACCACTTTCTCTCTCGTATCTGGTCTTCTATAGGTATCTGGTTTGTTATTCGACAGAGCTCCTCATTACATATTTTTTCTGGCCACCAGATATTCATGATGTGTCGAAGACATCTATTAATGAAGCTTTGTAACTGAGATGTTATCTTTTTATCCATTTTTCAGCTTTCAATGGCGTACAGAAGGAAAGGCTTCACATTTGTATTAAAAATACGGATTTTTGTTTTGTACGTGATATTTCTATTTTTCCATATTGGATACAATTGTATGAAGGCAGCATTTGCCTTTTTAATGCAGTTTTTCACATGATCTCCAGCTCCACCATCTTCCGTCACTGCACTACCCAGATACAGGAATGAGTTGACAGTCTCCAACCGCTGCTCACCTATTAACAGTGGCATCTCCGTGTTCCCCGAATTTACTCTCATTTCCTTTGTTTTGCCTGTATTTATCTTGAGGCCAGCAGTCTCTGCTTCTTCTTTCTACATCTACATCTACATATATATATACATATATATATACATATATACTCCGCTAGCCACGAAGCTGTGTGTGGCGGAGGGCACAATTCGCGCCAAAGTCATATTCCCCCCCCCCCCCCCCTGTTCCACTCGCGGATCGCACGAGGGAAAAACGATTGTCTGAACGTCTCAGTACGAGCTCTTATTTCCCTTATCTTTGAATGGTGGTCATTACGCGATTTAAAAGTTGGTGGTAGTAATATATGTTCTACATCGTCGGTGAAGATTGGATTTCGGAATTTAGTGAGCAGCCCCTTCTGTTTAGCGCGTCGTGTATCTGCAAGTGTGTCCCACTTCAAACTTTCTATGACATTTGTAACGCTCTCGCGATGGCTAAATGTACCAGTCACGAATCTTGCCGCTCTTCTTTGGACCTTCTCAATTTCTCGAATCAGACCCAACTGGTGAGGGTCCCATACAGACGAACAATACTCTGACTGGACGAACTAACGTATTGTAAGCTATTTCCTTTGTTGAAGGACTGCATCGCTTCAGGATTCTACCGATAAACCGCAATCTAGAGTTCGGCTTACCCGTTACTTGTGTAATCTGATCATTCCATTTGAGATCATTTCGAATAGTCACATCCAGATAGTTGACTGATGTTACCGCTTCCAAAGACTGATCATTTATTTTGTACTTATACATTAATGGGGATTTTCACCTTGTTATACGCAGTAGGTTTTTTAGCAAGTTTAATTTAGCTTGCATAACAGTCAGCCTTTGAGCTAATAAAACTATGTCATCTGTAAAATCCAAATCCTCCAGACGTTTGTCTGGAACCACGCGACCGCTACGGTCGCAGGTTGGAATCCTTCCTCGGGCATGGATGTGCGTGATGTCGTTAGGTTAGTTAGGTTTAAGCAGTTCTAAGTTCTAGGGGACTGATGACCTCAGATGTTAAGTCCCATAGTGCTCAGAGCCATTTGAACCATTTGAACCTCCAGACGTTCATGGACCCCCCACTGGATTGCTCGTGTCATGCCTGCTGCAACTGTTCTCATAACTAAGTCTAGAACAAGTAGAAAAAAATGTTGCGTGTGTGTCGTCACAGGGCAACGGCCTTGCCGCAGTGGATACACCGGTCCCCGTGAGATCACCGAAGTTAAGCGCTGTCTGGCGTGGCCGGCATTTGGATGGGTGACCATCCAGGCCGCCATGCGCTGTTGCCATTTTTTGGGGTGCACTCAGCCTCGTGATGCCAATTGAGGAGCTACTCGACCGAATAGTAGCGGCTTCGGTCAAGAATACCATCCTAACGACCGGGAGTGCGGTGTGCTGCCCCACGCCCCTCCTATCCGCATCCTCCACTGAGGATGACACGGCGGTCGGATGGTCCCGGTAGGCCACTCGTGGCCTGAAAATGGAGTGAGTATGTTGTCGTAACATTACACTACCACTTTTACTTGAAAAAAATGATGAAGTCGGTCAAAGTATTCCTGAGTGGGGGTAACACTGGCCCACATGTCTTATGGTACCACAGCAACAGGCGTGATCTATTTTGTTTTATTTTTTTAACTGACGGAAAAATCTTTCAGAACACAGTACTGAAAAGTGCCACTATACTTTGCTTGCTTGCCACATATAAAAAGACAGGTAAAAGTTGGGCCAAAGTAACCACATATTACGGAACAGTCGACTAGGCAACTGGTGATGCAAAGTGTAGACCAGGGGCGGGCAAACGCTGCACGCGGCTCATGAGCACACAGCGCTGCACGTGTGCTGCTCGCGTGCAGGCGTCGAACGGGACAGTGCCGACAGCCTGCAGGTTGCGGCAGTGTAGTGCCAGGCTAAGCTGCGGACGTTGAAGCGAAGCGACCACTACGTAGTGAACGTTGTATTTCAATAACCGGAAAATGCAGAGTGAATCGAGGAAACGGAGAATTGGAGATTTGCTATCTTTTAAAAAGGAATGGGAGAATCATTTGTTCTCTGTGGAAAAACGTGAAAATTGGAAATGTATAATATGTGACAGTAGTCTCGCTGGTGAGCGGAAGTTTAATATTGAACGCCATTATAATAAATTTCAGTATGTTGCCGTTCTTAGTGCAATAAAAGAGGAATTTCTCAAGCGATTTGGGGATATATCTTACTTATCCCAAGGTTTTGAATAGTTCTCGAGAGAATCTGGTTTCTGTAGATGATATTCATCTCAGTTTGCAAATGGAATTAATAGATCTACAGTGTAATTCTCGTCTGAGAGACAAGTTCCTTTTGGCAAGACGTGTAATAGATTTTCATCACGACTTTCCACAGCAAGAGTTTCCTCGTCTCCATCGTGAAGCCATGAAGGTAGTCAATGTTGGGCTCGACATACTTTTGTGAGAGATTTTTTTCTGTTATGAAAATTAATAAGTCTCGGTTAAGAGCAAACATCAATAATGAAAATTTACGTAACTGTTTGCGTTTGTCTGTATGTAGAAATTTTGTTCCAGACATTAAACGTATTGTAAACTCCACCTGTGATAAATAAAACGTATCGTAGGTAATAGGTACTCTTTCGAACCATGATTACTTTCAAGCACTGCTACTAACCTTATTCCTTCATTTAATAAAGCAGGCCAGGAAACAAAACGCATTACAGGGGAAGAAGCGGAGAGACGGTATGGTGGGGAGGGGTGAGAAGCGGGTGGCCAGCTTGCCCCTGTGTGCACGCAGAACGCCTGTTAACTAGAGATGGGCAAAACTGTTCTTTTCAGAGATTGGATCAGAACTGTTCACTCCCTGAAATGAATTAGCTCTTTTTCATGACTCACCACTCATTTACAATAGAAAATAAATGGAAGGCACATTGCCCTTTAAACTTGGTTTATTCCAGTACTCTACCTGTATTTTGATCTTATTTGATCCTATTTTGAAGTAACACAGATAATGAGTAAGAATTTTGTATTGTTTATTGAAATTTCCACGATATGACAAAGTTTTTGATTATTGATTTATTTTGCACTATTGTGGTTTTTTGGGTGATCGGAAAATGTTGTAACTTGAGATTTACATTAACAATATATTTGGCTATAATGTATTAAAATTTCATTAACCTCATACAAATACATCGCAAGCCATATATTCTTAAAGTGAACGTTTCCTTCCGAAGACCCCTAAAATCGCAAAATCCGTACCAGAATAAGAAAAAAATTTATAAATTTGACTGTAAAACGAAAGTGCTGCATATAGCCTTACGCAGAATAAAACAAGGAAAATATTGGTGTATCACATTTTGCAATACGTTTATCGGTTCGCTCATAATTAAAGCGTAAATTCGAGTCTCCATAATAAAAATCCTATAGTAAGAGGAGTCATCAGGAACCTAATCTAATCAGTTCAAACAAATAAAAATGAAATAAAAACAATTGATGTATACATAACATAATAATGTAATATACATAGCGGTATTACTACGAAGAACAATATCCAGTAGAGACGAACTCCGATGCAGAGGCGCTGAATCAAGCAGGTCGAGCCGCGAGCAATATTACTGCGTGAGCTGAGACCGCAGAGACCAGAGTGACACCTGAGTCGCTTTGCTCAATGCTCTGGCTAGAGTCGTAAACGGTGGGGTGAGCGTTGAGTGGGCGAGTTCCGAGGGTGGGGGGAGTGGTGAACTCACCCGCTCCGAGACAAATCGTCCGTTCCCTTGTGAGCAGGTTGTTACAAGTACACTCCTGGAAATGGAAAAAAGAACACATTGACACTGGTGTGTCAGACCCACCATACTTGCTCCGGACACTGCGAGAGGGCTGTACAAGCAATGATCACACGCACGGCACAGCGGACACACCAGGAACCGCGGTGTTGGCCGTCGAATGGCGCTAGCTGCGCAGCATATGTGCACCGCCGCCGTCAGTGTCAGCCAGTTTGCCGTGGCATACGGAGCTCCATTGCAGTCTTTAACACTGGTAGCATGCCGCGACAGCGTGGACGTGAACCGTATGTGCAGTTGACGGACTTTGAGCGAGGGCGTATAGTGGGCATGCGGGAGGCCGGGTGGACGTACCGCCGAATTGCTCAACACGTGGGGCGTGAAGTCTCCACAGTACATCGATGTTGTCGCCAGTGGTCGGCGGAAGGTGCACGTGCCCGTCGACCTGGGACCGGACCGCATCGACGCACGGATGCACGCCAAGACCGTAGGATCCTACGCAGTGCCGTAGGGGACCGCACCGCCACTTCCCAGCAAATTAGGGACACTGTTGCTCCTGGGGTATCGGCGAGGACCATTCGCAACCGTCTGCATGAAGCTGGGCTACGGTCCCGCACACCGTTAGGCCGTCTTCCGCTCACGCCCCAACATCGTGCAGCCCGCCTCCAGTGGTGTCGCGTGAATGGAGGGACGAATGGAGACATGTCGTCTTCAGCGATGAGAGTCGCTTCTGCCTTGGTGCCAATGATGGTCGTATGCGTGTTTGGCGCCGTGCAGGTGAGCGCCACAATCAGGACTGCATACGACCGAGGCACACAGGGCCAACACCCGGCATCATGGTGTGGGGAGCGATCTCCTACACTGGCCGTACACCACTGGTGATCGTCGAGGGGACACTGAATAGTGCACGGTACATCCAAACCGTCATCGAACCCATCGTTCTACCATTCCTAGACCGGCAAGGGAACTTGCTGTTCCAACAGGACAATGCACGTCCGCATGTATCCCGTGCCACCCAACGTGCTCTAGAAGGTGTAAGTCAACTACCCTGGCCAGCAAGATCTCCGGATCTGTCCCTCACTGAGCATGTTTGGGACTGGATGAAGCGTCGTCTCACGCGGTCTGCACGTCCAGCACGAACGCTGGTCCAACTGAGGCGCCAGGTGGAAATGGCATGGCAAGCCGTTCCACAGGACTACATCCAGCATCTCTACGATCGTCTCCATGGGAGAATAGCAGCCTGCATTGCTGCGAAAGGTGGATATACACTGTACTAGTGCCGACATTGTGCATGCTCTGTTGCCTGTGTCTATGTGCCTGTGGTTCTGTCAGTGTGATCATGTGATGTATCTGACCCCAGGAATGTGTCAATAAAGTTTCCCCTTCCTGGGACAATGAATTCACGGTGTTCTTTTTTCCATTTCCAGGAGTGTGTAATGGTTCCGTTTTTTGCAGGTTGAGGTATGGAACCCTAAAAAGTTTGTTTTGTGATTTTTCCGTTTCATGTATGGTGCGGCAAATGACACATTGTGGATGGCAGTCTTCGCACGTCGGGTCAGTACCGCAACCACCTGGCGTTGCCGCCAACATTCGCCCAGCAGCCGAAGGCCGACGAAGGCACAAGAGACCGACAATCGTATTTCACTTGCTGAGTCAATTTTAAAACCAAAACAATGGGTACTTGTTACAACAAAATATACTATATTGTACTGAACGTTGTAAAGTAAAAAATTCAGTTCACGTTGAGCTCTGCCTATGTAAAGCTCGCTGTATTGCATTGCTTCAGTCCTTGTCTATGAAATTTACATATGATCAGAATTCTACAAATGTTTTGTGAGTGCTGGAAGGTGTATAGTGTCCGTCAAAAATAAGAACTGTGGAAACGTGTTGCAGTTAACATGGTGGTTGCTACTGATAATCAAACGAAAGTAAGCTTCTTCACCTGTGGCTATAGGTGATTGGAGTACGAATGGAGAAGATACGTTTCGGAGCAAGTACCTAAACTAAAAGTACTCTGTGGTTGCCATGGATAAACAAGATCTCTACAAGGAGGACAAACATTCACGTACGACTTTTCTAAATCTATGAAAACTAATGTTTCTCTAAATTTTTCCAAACTCTGTCGTGAAAATGTGGTCTGTACATTATCTACCTGCTTTGAAATCATATACGACCATATATTACGTTGTATTGTATTGCATGTTAACCGGGGACCTAGAAACGACGGAGAGGCTCCGTCCCCGCCGCAGCCGCAGTGGTCCGCAACCCCACGACGACTACCGCAGTCCACTTCACCCCTCCGCCGCCCCACACCGAACCCAGGGTTATTGTGCGGTTCGGCCGCCGGTGACCCAGAGAACGTCTCACACCAGACGAATTTAACCCCTATGTTTGCGTGGTAGAGTAATGGTGTTTTACGTGTACGTGGAGAACTTGTTTGTGCAGCAATCGCCGACATAGCGTAACTGAGGCGGAAGTAGGGGAACCGGCCCGCATTCGCCGTGGCAGATGGAAAACCGCCTAAAAACCATCCACAGACTGGCCGGTTCACTGGACCTCGACACAAATCCGTCGGGCGGATTCGTGCCGAGGACCACGCGCTCCTACCCTCCCCGGAAACCCGTGCGTTAGATCGTACGGCCAACCGGGCGGGCTATATGTTACATAGTGTATAAAACGGTGTATTAGCAGCACATCCGTTCACTGTGTGAGACTTCTAGGTTAACGCGCCTCACCTGGGATGGTGGGCAACGAGTCCGGGTGGACCCTGCGGGGCGGCGCCGGCACCCACACGCCCTCGGTGCCCATGTCCGGCAGCACGCGCCGGTTACGCACCTCGCGCGACGGCCACTTCGCCATCGCCTCTATGTCTGCACAACACAACACCACAATCGATGCATTAGTCACATTCCTTCCTGCCAGAAAACTGTTCTCAAAAATGTTCAAATGTGTGTGAAATCTTACGGGACTTAACTGCTAAGGTCATCAGTCCCTAAGCTTACACACTACTTAACCTAAATCATCCTAAGGAGAAACACACACCCATGCCCGAGGGACGACTCGAACCTCCGCCGGGACCAGCCGCATAGTCCATGACTGCAGCCCCTAGACCGCTCGGCTGATACCGCGCGGCAAACTGTTCTCGAAACACAATAATTTCTCTGGGTAAAAATTGTAGTTTCCTGGTGTATGTAAGCTATAAGTCACTTTATCCTACGCGGGGATTTGAGTATTATAGCTACAAACAAAAGGGACGAGTAGACAACAATGAAATAAGCAAATAATGCTAATAAACATACATCCGGAAAGCAACAGTCTCCATGATACAAAGTATGCACAACTGCAGTCATGCGCAAGGTAATCATCACTGGGGCCAGTGATTTATGTCGTTAGTGGGTGGGAAGTCTGGTGTTCTTGACGTTTCTTCAGCGGATTCTCTCACATGGAAAATCTAATTCCATGTTTATCCAGTGTAAAAAATTGTTCGACTTTTTGTCGCAAATATGGATTACTACCGGACGAGGAAAGAAGGGACTGTGTAGACTGTGGTCGTGCGAAGTGTGTAAAACTTCGTAAGAACAGTTTCGATGCTGAAATGCCGTTTACAATTTCATTGTGGACAGTGCGGAAAATGTACGAGTATCAGGAAGAGTACATGGTTCGACTCTTCCAAATTGTCCATCCAGACCGCCGTAATGAACTTTCACATGATAACGACACCGACGACGAGTAAGGTAAGTCGTCTCCTTTGCAATGTTCTTCTTTTGTGGTTGCTGTAGCGACCACCGCAAACATACTCGTAACGCCCCGCCACCAGAGTCGCATGATCGATTTAGGATCGCACGTTCGATATATATCGTTTGGACAGCGCGACTTCGATAGGCAATCATTCTTGGAAATTACCGTCTCCTTCTAACCAACACGTCGAGGCAGAACTGGCTTTCATCTGAAAACACAATAGATTTACATCATGACCTCCAATGAGCTGTCGCTTGACACCACTGAAGTGGCGATTGGTGGTGGTTTGGGGTCATTGGAAAGCACGCTGCTGGGCATGTGGCTCGGAGCTGTGCTCGAAGTAAGCTGTTTCTAACAGTTCGTTGCGTCAGTGTGGTGCCAGCTGCTGCTCAAAATGGCTGCTGCAGATGGAGCACTGCGTGCCAGAGCCATGCGCCAAACACGGTGGTCTTCCCTCTCGGTAGTCCCACGTGGCCTTCCGGAGTGCGGTCTTCTTGCTACCGTCCATTCTCGTGATCACTGCAGTCATGATACAGTGGCTACATTCCTGCCGTGCCTTTTTGCAGTATCACAGAAAGAACATTCAGATGGTCGTAGATCTATTACACGACCTCGTTCAAACTCAGTGACATGTTAAAGGCATTCTTGACTAACATCAACCCACCACGTCCAGCCTGAAAGGTAACTGACACTAACGACCATTACAGCGTGTACGAGGGCAGTTCAATAAGTAATGCAACACATTTTTTTTCTCGGCCAATTTTGGTTAAAAAAACCGGAAATTTCTTGTGGAATATTTTCAAACATTCCCGCTTCGTCTTGTATAGTTTCATTGACTTCCGACAGGTGGCAGCGCTGTACGGAGCTGTTAAAATGGCGTCTGTAACGGATGTGCGTTGCAAACAACGGCAGTGATCGAGTTTCTCTTGGCGGAAAACCAGGGCATCTCAGATATTCATAGGCGCTTGCAGAATGTCTACGGTGATCTGGCAGTGGACAAAAGCACGGTGAGTCATTGGGCAAAGCGTGTGTCATCATCGCCGCAAGGTCAAGCAAGACTGTCTGATCTCCCGCGTGCGGGCCGGCCGTGCACAGCTGTGACTTCTGCATGGTCAAACGATCAACTCTGAAGTGTATTGTGCTACTCTTCAGAAATTGAAGAAACAACTTCAGCGTGTTCGTAGGCACAAAAATCTGAACGAACTTCTCCTTCTTCATGACAACGCAAGACCTCACACAAGTCTTCGCACCCGAGAGGAGCTCACAAAACTTCAATGGACTGTTCTTCCTCATGCACCCTACAGCCCCGATCTCGCACCGTCGGATTTCCATATGTTTGGCCCAATGAAGGACGCAATCCGTAGGAGGCACTACGCGGATGATGAAGAAGTTATTGATGCAGTACGACGTTGGCTCCGACATCGACCAGTGGAATGGTACCGTGCAGGCATACAGGCCCTCATTTCAAGGTGGCGTAAGGCCGTAGCATTGAATGGAGATTACGTTGAAAAATAGTGTTGTGTAGCTAAAAGATTGGGGAATAACCTGGTGTATTTCAATGCTGAATAAAACAACCCCTGTTTCAGAAAAAAAATGTGTTGCATTACTTATTTAACTGCCTCGTATTTAAAGCAAAGCTGATTTGAATTCTCAAAGTGGAACTACTACCGCCACTTATATGTGACAGACGCGACATCTGAATAGACGTCATGTTTCATATGTAGACAGAAGCCTACCAACTTTCGTTTATGTCACACAACTCCTCCTTGGTACTTCGATATTTTTTCCTTCAGTTCTACTCGGTTCTCTAGTAACAATTTAACGTGTGCTCCCAGTTCCTCCCTAAACACACCCTCCTAAACCACAACATATTTGGAATAAACTTCACATTTTACATTAGAAACTAAGAGAACCACAGATAACATTTAATAAGATGTCACTTACATGCTTCGCCTGGTAAACTCGTGACGTCACACAAGGATGACACTGATCAAAGCAGACAGGTGCATTCCGACAGTGCGTTTGGCACCAGATCTTCACCGCAAGCTTTCAGAGGTGTTGCTGTGGAGCAATCCAAGAAAAAAAGTCTAGTAAGCATGGGCTCTAAAACGCTTCCCTCGAGAGACATGAGCACTTGTTCATCTCGCTAATGTGAAACACATGTCTGCTAGCCAACAAGTGCTCATAGTTCTTGGGGTACGCATTTTAGAGGCCATGTTTACTAGACTTTTTTCTGGTTCTGATCCATGTTACACCTCCAAAAGTTTGTCAGTAAAGTTCTGTGTAGCCTTTCTTCAGGGACTGTCCATTCTGTTCGACAGCTCTTACAAATCCTTCGCTGCCTCTGACAGATGACCTAGTGCACGTGGTGAAGTGGCGCAGGAGTGGTTACAGACAGGGCTAGGTGTGTAGAGGTTGGCTCACCTATCCAGGAGTGGTCGGCGTTCTCCGGCGGCAGGCAGGGCTCCATGGGGGGCACCTGCACGCCGTGTCCGTCGCCTCCATCGTCGACCTCCATCGCCTCCGCTGCGGGGACGCCGCTGCCACTGGAATTTTGCTGTCTCTCTCGCGGGGACTCCGCCGCCACTGAAATTTTGCCGTCTCTCTCACGGGGACTGCGCCGCCACTGGAATTTTGCTGTCTCTCTCACGGGGACTCCGCTGCCACTGGAATTTTGCTGTCTCTCTCATGGGGACTCCGCCGCCACTGGAATTTTGCCGTCTCTCTCACGGGGACTCCGCCGCTACTGGAATTTTGTCATCTCTCTCACGGGGACTCCGCCGCCACTGGAATTTTGCTGTCTCTCTCGCGGGGATTCCGCCGCCACTGGAATTTTGCCGTCTCTCTCGGGACCTGCGCCGCTGCCCAGTAACGCACCTACTGCTGCTTCCCCGGCGCCATTGTTGCCTCTAGCGCCGAGGATGCCTCACCGCACCATTACAGCCTGGAAAGACAGCGGCACTGAAAGGCAAACGTAGATCGGGGAGCCCTACTGGACACACGTCACAACGAACCAGCACACCGCACAAAACATTACTCATCCCCTGGAGACATCTGCATCTACACTCATGCTCATAAATTAAGGATAATGCTGATACATGGTGAAACAACGCTCTGGTGGGTGGTTTCCAAGTTTAAACATCTCGGGGTATGATGATGCGCTGCATTTGACCTCCGGTCGTCGCACGGTGGCGCTGGCAGCAGTCCACATGCGCAGAGGTGTGTTGGTGCATGTCAGAGTACGGTACAGCGAGTAAGTGTGCAGACGTATCCAGACGTGCTAATGGTGACTGTGTGTTGAAAAGGGCTCAAAGAACACATATTGATGACGTTATGAGGGGTAGAATACTAGGGCGACTGGAGGCTGGTCAAACACAGCAGGTCGCAGCACGGGCCCTCTATGTGCCACAAAGTATGATCTCAAGATTATGGTAACGATTCCAGCAGACAGGAAACGTGTCCAGGTGCTACAGTACGGGACGTCCACAGTGTACAACACCACAAGAAGACCGATATCTCACCATCAGTGCCCACAGACGGCCAAGGAGTACTGCCCTTGCTCGGGGCCTTACCGCAACCACTGGAACAGTTGTCTCCAGACACAGAGTCTACAGACGACTGACAATACATGGTTTATTCGCCTGCAGACCTGCAAGGTGCATTCCACTGACCGCTGGTCACAGGAGAGCCCGTAAAGCCTGGTGTGAAGAACACAGTACATGGTTATTGGAACAGTGGTCCCATGTTATGTTCACGGACGAGTCTGAACAGTGATTCTCGCTGGGTTCTCATCTGGCGTGAACCAGGAACCAGATACCACCCCCTTAACGTCCTTGAAAGGGACCTATATGGAGGTGGTGGTTTGATGGTGTGGAGTGGGATTATGATTGGAGCACGTACACCCCTGCATGTCTTTGACAGAGGAACTGTAACAGGTCAGGTGTATCGGGACGTCATTTTGCACCTTTTCAGGGGTGCGGTGGGTCCCACCTTCCTTCTGATGGATGATAACGCACGGCCCCACCGAGCTGCCATCGTGGAGGAGTACCTTGAAACAGAAGATATCAGGCGAATGGAGTGGCCTGCCTGTTCTCCAGACCTAAACCCCATCGAGCACGTCTGCGATGCTCTCCCTGCACGTCTTCAAACCCCTAGGACACTTCAGGAGCTCCGACAGGCACTGGCAGCTGCTCGACCACCTGGTGCAGAGTATCAGGAAACACTGGCGTTTTGTAGCACATGTGTTTCTGGGCGGTTTTCTCAACTTATTAACGATACCGTGGACTTACAGATCTGGGTCGTGTGTGTTCCCTACGTGCCTATGCTGTTAGCGCCAGTTTTGTGTAGTGCCACGTTGTGCGGAACCACATTCTGCAGCTATTCTTAATGTATTACCATGAGTGTACATACGAGGTCTGTTCAAAAAATTCCGGAACATTCGTAGTTTCTCGCTGATGGTGTTTTGGAGCGAAATGCAGTTGGTATCACTGCACACGCCTGTCATTAATGTGTAACAGTTGGAAGTTTCGCTTTTATGTCTGTTGGTTATTCTTCAGTGCTGTACTGAGTAGAACGTTGTGTTGGACAGTTTGCGAATTTCGAGATAGCACAGTTAGAGGAGCAACGCGTCTGCAATTAATTTTGCTTGAAACTCAAGAAAACGTTTACAGAGACACACCCCAATTGGTGCAGGAAGCCTACAGTGATCAGTGTTTAAGCCGTACTTGATGTGACGAATGGTTCACATGGTTTGAAAATGGCTGGACAGAAATTAAAGATAACCCTCGTTCAGGACGCCCTTAGACGTCTACCGATGACGTTCAGTTCAGGAACGTCAACGAAATTGTGCGTGCCAGTCGAAGACTGACTGTCCAAGAGACTGGAGAAGAATGTAGCATTTCATTTGGATCATGTCATGAAATTCTGTGGTCTAGTAAATACACTACTCTCTACTAAAGAGACTGGCTACACTACGCTTGCCCGTTCTCCTTTGGAGTACTGCTGCACACCGTTGTTGTGTCTAGACAAGACAGTCTAGACACAATGAGAGGAAGCCGAATGGCACGCGCTTAAACTCACGCAGGCTGGCGTGATGTCTGAAACAGGATACGTAATGAATGCTATGAAGAAAAGTACGTAGCTTGTGGAATGCTTAACTTTAATCCACATTTGTAGAACATCGCTCTTGATGATACATTAATAGAATCTCAATATCAATTGAATACGGCGCCTTGCTAGGTCGTAGCAAATGTAGCTGAAGGCTATGCTAACTATCGTCTCGGCAAATGAGAGCGTAATTGTCAGTGAACCATGGCTAGCAACGTCGGCTGTACAACTGGGGTGAGTGCTAGGATCTGTCTCTAGACCTGCCGTGTGGCGGCGCTCGGTCTGCAATCACTGACAGTGGCGACACGCGGGTCCGTCGTATACTAGCGGACCGCGGCCGATTTAAAAGCTACCACCCAGCAAGTGTGGTGTCTGGCGGTGACACCACAACCGTAGGTGTCTTACCAGACAGGATTAACGGTGTACATCCGAGAAAGTGCAAAGAAGAGCAGCAGGTTTGGTATTATCGAGGAAGAGGGGAGAGAGCATCACTGACACGATACAGGATTTCAGGTGAACATCATTAAAACTAAGGCGTTTCTAGGTGCGGTGGTATCTTCTCATAAAATTTCAATCACCACCTTTCTCCTCCGAATGCGAAAATATTTTGTTGAGACCGACCTACAAGGGGAGAAACGATTGTCATAACAAAATAAGGGAAATCAGAATTCGCATGGAAAGATACAGGTTTTCGTTTTTTCCACGCGATGTTCGAGAGTGGAGTAACAAATAATTGTTGTGAAGGTGGTTCGATGAGTCCACTGGCAGGCACGTAAGGGTGATTTGCAGAGCATCTACGTAGATGAAGATGTAGATGTAGATTCGGCTCCAACGCATTTGCGCCACCCGCAGATAATTCACAGCAAGGTTTCACGAATCATAAGCGATGTTCCGTGATACACGCGCACCGTAGCCATGCCCAGTGAATTCAGCCTCAAGAACATCCTGGAGACACTCATGACCGCCATACGACTGCGCGGAAACTGAAACAGCAGAACAACATCTTCATTCTAAATGCGGGAAATTGCGTACACAATTATAGGTGGAAGCATAACTGACCAAACATACTCTTAAGCAGGGAAAACTGCACACCTAGAGAACGCACACAACGCTAGGTCCGTGAATTCCTTGTAAGCATATCGTAGTGTCACTGTCCATCCCGCGGCAGTATCGATTGTCGCCTCTCTGGAGAGCGCAGTGCGCGATTGTCGGGAGTAGTGGGTTAGCTTCCGTGGAATGCGTCACGTGCAGTACAGACGTCGTGGCTGCAAAACGTGAATTACTGTACCTGATGACACGATTAAAGAATCTGCCACGGAAGTGTGTAATGTAGAATTGTGTTGACTGCAACGTATCGGTGAATTATTTGAGAAAGCATAGTCTTCATTGGCGTGGCGTGTCGCGAGAATAACCATAAACCGCGTCGTGACGGTCACGGGACAAGTAAGGCGTATTGGATAAATATTTGAGTGCACATTTCGAGCGAGAGAGAGAGATATTTATACCGGGTGTCCTGAATGAATTTGGACATTTAGACTTTGTAGCACTTACTACTTTCAACTGGCAAATATAGTTAATACATCAAATGGAAGAGTAACTCAAAACGTATTTGTTACAAGAGTTCTGTGTGAGCACCACATGTCACACGGCACATACAGGGTGTTTCAAAAATGACCGGTATATTTGAAACGGCAATAAAAACTAAACGAGCAGCGATAGAAATACACCGTTTGTTGCAATATGCTTGGGACAACAGTACATTTTCAGGCAGACAAACTTTCGAAATTACAGTAGTTACAATTTTCAACAGCAGATGGCGCTGCAAGTGATGTGAAAGATATAGAAGACAACGCAGTCTGTGGGTGCGCCATTCTTTACGTCGTCTTTCTGCTGTAAGCGTGTGCTGTTCACAACGTGCAAGTGTGCTGTGGACAACATGGTTTATTCCTTAGAACAGAGGATTTTTCTGGTGTTGGAATTCCACCGCCTAGAACACAGTGTTGTTGCAACAAGACGAAGTTTTCAACGGAGGTTTAATGTAACCAAAGGACCGAAAAGCGATACAATAAAGGATCTGTTTGAAAAATTTCAACGGACTGGAACGTGACGGATGAACGTGCCGGAAAGGTAGGGCGACCGCGTACGGCAACCACAGAGGGCAACGCGCAGCTAGTGCAGCAGGTGATCCGACAGCGGCCTCGGGTTTCCGTTCGCCGTGTTGCAGCTGCGGTCCAAATGACGCCAACGTCCACGTATCGTCTCATGCGCCAGAGTTTACACCTCTATCCGTACAAAATTCAAATGCGGCAACCCCTCAGCGCCGCTACCATTGCTGCACGAGAGACATTCGCTAACGATATAGTGCACAGGATTGATGACGGCGATATGCATGTGGGCAGCATTTGGTTTACTGACGAAGCTTATTTTTACCTGGACGGCTTCGTCAATAAACAGAACTGGCGCATATGGGGAAACGAAAAGCCCCATGTTGCAGTCCCATCGTCCCTGCATCCTCAAAAAGTACTGGTCTGGGCCGCCATTTCTTCCAAAGGAATTATTGGCCCATTTTTCAGATCCGAAACGATTACTGCATCACGCTATCTGGACATTCTTCGTGAATTTGTGGCGGTACAAACTGCCTTAGACGACACTGCGAACACCTCGTGGTTTATGCAAGATGGTGCCCGGCCACTTCACACGGCCGACGTCTTTAATATCCTGAATGAATATTTCGATGATCGTGTGATTGCTTTGGGCTATCCGAAACATACAGGAGGCGGCGTGGATTGGCCTCCCTATTCGCCAGACATGAACCCCTGTGACTTCTTTCTGTGGGGACACTTGAAAGACCAGGTGTACCGCCAGAATCCAGAAACAATTGAACAGCTGAAGCAGTACATCTCATCTGCATGTGAAGCCATTCCGCCAGACACGTTGTCAAAGGTTTCGGGTAATTTCATTCAGAGTCTACGCCATATTATTGCTACGCATAGTGGATATGTGGAAAATATCGTACTATAGAGTTTCCCAGACCGCAGCGCCATCTGTTGTTGAAAATTGTAACTACTGTAATTTCGAAAGTTTGTCTGCCTGAAAATGTACTGTTGTCCCAAGCATATTGCAACAAACGGTGTATTTCTATCGCTGCTCGTTTAGTTTTTATTGCCGTTTCAAATATACCGGTTTTTGAAACACCCTGTATTTAGTCGATAGGTGAGCTCTTCCCAAACTCTGATCACTCTGCCGCCCGGAGTGGCCGAGCGGTTCTAGGCGCTACAGTCTGGAACCGCGCGATCGCCACTGTCGCAGGCTCGAATCCTGCTTCGGGCATGGATGTGTGTGATGTCCTTAGGTTAGTTAGGTTTAAGTAGTTCTGAGTTCTAGGGGACTGATGACCTCAGAATTAAGTGCCGTAGTGCTCAGAGCCATTTGAAGCATTTTTTGATCACTCTGTCTGAAGTACTTGTTGCAACAACTACTTCAATCCTGCTTCGTAAGTCTAGTAGATCATCTGGGCACATACACGTGATCTTTTCTGAGCCCGCAAAGGTAAAAAATCACATGGCGTCAGATCGGTGGACTTGGAGGCAAATCCAGCGGCGACGTACAACGTCCTTTAACCAATCGCGTACTGAGTTAACGCCAGTGAGTTGGCACACCATGCCCAATAATCCTCTTGTGGTGTTGAAGTCAACATACGTGTTGAGCAAAGATTTACTTTATACGTTACCGAATCTCCTGACAGCGTTCATGTATTGATACTTGCTGGAAAGTGAATTGTCTTTGGTACTGGAAGCGATTACTTCGACTAACAAATGGGGCACGTTTTTTCAGCGTGACGGGACCTCTACACATTCCACATTAACGAAATTTATTGGAACCATTCACTCAGACCGATAAATTAACCATGTTCAGTGTCTACCAATGTTGACATATGTTAGTCCGCTGGATTTTTATCAGTGGTACTGAATGGAAAATGGAAAGCAAATTCCAGAAAGATGAAGGTAAGTCCATGGAATAAATACTTGCTCGCATTACGAGTAGCACTGTCCTTGTAAACGTTGAAAGGGTACAGTACCGCCCGACATTGAAAATAGGTACAACATATTTCATTATTTTTGTCAGAACAACACATTTTTTTCTAAAATAACTCAATTTCAATTAATACAGCGAAGCCGGATACCAGTGAGGGGAAGAATGACAATTTATTTATTTAATTGATCACATGTGCACTCCCGCAAAGTAAATCCCTACATCCAGTTTGGTGAGATCTGTGAAATGAATGAATGTATGGTCGTCTGCTAACTGCAGATACTGAATGTGAATATATGATCACCTTTGAGTCGATCCTTTGGCCACCTTTGGTGGGACCAAAGAGATGAAATTTACCAGAGGTTTGAGCGCCTGAAATCTGGCTGACTAATACGGTAACAAGGTGCTTCCCCCACCTCGACAGAGATTGGAGATGACCTGGAGAACGGCCATGTTTCAGCACTCTGCCGCTGGATCTTGTGCTGTTATGACCTGTTTTAGTTGTGCTCCGAAATGACGAAAGAGTGGAGACATGGTATGCATGTGGAATATTTAAGAGTAGTTTGAAATAATAATTTCTCTATTTCAGGAACTTTTGTGGGGAGAATTAAATGTCAGGCAGGTAATATTAATGGGATTGTAGTAATCTTCGGAAGTGACCAACGGTCACAATGAAACCACGTGTAGCAATAAGTTGAAATACTTCCGTGTGCTTACGTTAAGCTGAATTACTAGCGTGTGTACAATAAGTTGAAATATTTAAGAAATAGCATGTGTACCATAAGTTGAAATATTTAAGAAATGGGGTGTGCAGGGCTTGAAATTAGAGACGAGTACTTCCACGTGGTGAGTACTGTGTGAGTCTCAAACTGTGTATGAGACAAAGGATAAAGAGAAGTACTCGTTCATGGTATCAGTTGAGGACTCGCGTGTGTGATGAATACGTTCTTAATATTACTTTGCGTGATATGATTCCGTGTGACGCTAGATTCAAACTCTGAGAGAGAAACAAGGTGAGTCGGCCGTCTATCCAGCAACGCCACTTGGCTTGCATTGCACAGGAAGACGTGCATATATCTCCAGAGTTCATAGTAGGAAAGTAGAATTACGAAGTGGGGCAGTGTCGTGTGAAACTGGGATAAATATTAATTTGAAGTGGGAAAGCTGAAAGTGATAATGTTGTGACTATTACCTGTGTAGTATTTCATATTGTAGTGTGGTGTATGTCATGTAATTTGGGTATGTGTGGTTTGCATGGGAGAGTAGCGAGGTAGTTTCAAAAGATTAGTGGGTTATGCTTGTTCCTTCTGTACCGCTCGGTCTGGAGGAAAGTTTCGTGATGATGATTGTGAGAGTCAAAGTGTGAGAAATAATAAAAGATCCACCATCCTATCCAGAAAGTGCACTGTAGCGTTAAATAATTACGAGACCATAATATAGAGATTCACCAATGTAAAGCCATGCCCACTGGGCGGAATTTCTCATGTGTTATTGTTGTAGGTTATAGAATTTGTGTGTTTAGGTTATAGAATTTATCGGAATAAATAAGATAGTGAAAAGAAAAAGATTGGTGGACTTTTCCATTGGATTGTATGTTGCCATAATGTCCCGAATTTATAATGTGTGCGCCATTCATATTCAGTGCGGTGGCCACGTGTAGACAAAAGCCGTTAAATAAAAGACATAAAGAAAATGTGGTATTGCCAGTGCGTAGTGTACAGTCAGAGTTCTGTAAATTACTGATAGTCAGATGCGTGTTTCCGTTGCGTATTATTCATGCAGGAGGATAATTTGTAACTTAATTGTGAGTACGAGAGTTCATGTTACTCGATAAATAAGAATGAATCCACTCGCTTGGCAGACCACTCATCTTGCAGGCCTGACTGCTTGATGCCACAGTATGAGCAAGGCATGTGGGTGCCTCTCAACGTACACAAACATGTGTTCAAAAGACACGAGTAGAGCTGAAGAGTTCGCTGAATTTGGTGTCGCTCGACCTTCTGAAACCTGATTTAAAACTGCTGTGTTTGGAGTAATAGCTTGCTTCGGTAGTTGTTCTTCTATTCATTACCATTGTGAGATATTTTCTGCATATCAACCAAACAGAGGGAGCCCTGCATCCATTAAAAGTCGCTCTTATAGTTACACCACTTTCTTCACCCTTAATTTTCCTACACATCAATCACTAAAATATTCACCATTCCTCCTTAACACCATGCTTTTATGACGAGGAAGCAATGCAGGATTAAGCTCATCTGACGTTCTACTTGCCTAATATGAAATTGCAAACGACTTTCTAAACGTCTGGAAAACATCGACCGTTGTGTGCCTATTATCTACAAATACACTAGTTCTCAAACTGGCGAAAGAAAGTGAAAATAAGTCTGTTTACTGATTCAGAGAGGAAAAAGGAAATTTACCATTTCAGGTCTCGTTAACATACGATCCTCGAAAATAAAGCACTGACTTAACTAGAAATGAAGAAGAAAGAATTGGTGAATGATAATTGATTGAAACCCTCAGCTGCCGACAGGCGTTGTTGATATACCTCGATGGGTACTGCTGAAAGTGTGTGCCCCGACCGGGACTCGAACCCGGCCGGGATCTCCTGCTTACATTTTTTGTCGTTGTGTTTGGTCATTGCGATCGTCATATGACATCCGTTCAAGTTCGTTTGTTGATCCTTCCACTCAGTTTTTTTTTTTATTACAGAGGCCAACAGGCTCTCTGACCGAACACGCTGAGCTACCGTGCCGACGTCCATCTGAGCCACCGAGGACACAGGTGAATAGCGCGACTGCAGGGACTTATCCCTTGCACGCCTCCCGTGAGACCACATTCCCAATTGTTCACAATCACATACGTGATGTTCATAATACACTCCTGGAAATGGAAAAAAGAACACATTGACACCGGTGTGTCAGACCCACCATACTTGCTCCGGACACTGCGAGAGGGCTGTACAAGCAATGATCACACGCACGGCACAGCGGACACACCAGGAACCGCGGTGTTGGCCGTCGAATGGCGCTAGCTGCGCAGCATTTGTGCACCGCCGCCGTCAGTGTCAGCCAGTTTGCCGTGGCATACGGAGCTCCATCGCAGTCTTTAACACTGGTAGCATGCCGCGACAGCGTGGACGTGAACCGTATGTGCAGTTGACGGACTTTGTGCGAGGGCGTATAGTGGGCATGCGGGAGGCCGGGTGGACGTACCACCGAATTGCTCAACACGTGGGGCGTGAGGTCTCCACAGTACATCGATGTTGTCGCCAGTGGTCGGCGGAAGGTGCACGTGCCCGTCGACCTGGGACCGGACCGCAGCGACGCACGGATGCACGCCAAGACCGTAGGATCCTACGCAGTGCCGTACGGGACCGCACCGCCACTTCCCAGCAAATTAGGGACACTGTTGCTCCTGGGGTATCGGCGAGGACCATTCGCCACCGTCTCCATGAAGCTGGGCTACGGTCCCGCACACCGTTAGGCCGTCTTCCGCTCACGCCCCAACATCGTGCAGCCCGCCTCCAGCGGTGTCGCGACAGGCGTGAATGGAGGGACGAATGGAGACGTGTCGTCTTCAGCGATGAGAGTCGCTTCTGCCTTGGTGCCAATGATGGTCGTATGCGTATTTGGCGCCGTGCAGGTGAGCGCCACAATCAGGACTGCATACGACCGAGGCACACAGGGCCAACACTCGGCATCATGGTGTGGGGAGCGATCTCCTACACTGGCCGTACACCACTGGTGATCGTCGAGGGGACACTGAATAGTACACGGTACATCCAAACCGTCATCGAACCCATCGTTCTACCATTCCTAGACCGGCAAGGGAACTTGCTGTTCCAACAGGACAATGCACGTCCGCATGTATCCCGTGCCACCCAACGTGCTCTAGAAGGTGTAAGTCAACTACCCTGGCCAGCAAGATCTCCGGATCTGTCCCCCATTGAGCATGTTTGGGACTGGATGAAGCGTCGTCTCACGCGGTCTGCACGTCCAGCGCGAACGCTGGTCCAACTGAGGCGCCAGGTGGAAATGGCATGGCAAGCCGTTCCACAGGACTACATCCAGCATCTCTACGATCGTCTCCATGGGAGAATAGCAGCCTGCATTGCTGCGAAAGGTGGATATACACTGTACTAGTGCCGACATTGTGCATGCTCTGTTGCCTGTGTCTATGTGCCTGTGGTTCTGTCAGTGTGATCATGTGATGTATCTGACCCCAGGAATGTGTCAATAAAGTTTCCCCTTCCTGGGACAATGAATTCACGGTGTTCTTATTTCAATTTCCAGGAGTGTATATATGAAGATAGTAACTGTTATCGAAAGAACAGGTGCCATTGATGACCGTGCAGCTTCTCTAGAATAAATGATAATTGATTGAAACCCTCAGCTGTCGACAGGTGTTGTTGATATACCTAGATGGGTGCAGCTGAAAATATGTGCCCCGACCGGGACTCGAACGATTCTTACGGGAATCGTCACCTTAGTGTGCGCGAGTAATGAGTGGATGGGCAAATATCTATTAGGTACAATACGTATGTAGATTGTGGACAGTTCGGAATGTGGGTCTCACGGAAAGCGTGCAAGGGATAAGTCCCTGCAGTCGCGCTATTCATCTGTGTCTTCGATGGCTCAGATGGACAGAGCGTCTGCCATGTGAGCAGGAGATCCCGGATTCGAGTCCCGGTCGGGACAAGTTACTTGGCTGTGACAACCATGCGCAAGTTACTTTCGTCCTTAAGTTTTGCACACCATGGCATGCCGCCATTGCTTCCCTTAAAACGGAGCTTAAATTGTCCATACACTACGCAAGGTAGTGTTATAGACCCTTTGCTGTTCCTTATCTACACTCCTGGAAATTGAAATAAGAACACCGTGAATTCATTGTCCCAGGAAGGGGAAACTTTATTGACACATTCCTGGGGCAGATACATCACATGATCACACTGACAGAACCACAGGCACATAGACACAGGCAACAGAGCATGCACAATGTCGGCACTAGTACAGTGTATATCCACCTTTCGCAGCAATGCAGGCTGCTATTCTCCCATGGAGACGATCGTAGAGATGCTGGATGTAGTCCTGTGGAACGGCTTGCCATGCCATTTCCACCTGGCGCCTCAGTTGGACCAGCGTTCGTGCTGGTCGTGCAGACCGCGTGAGACGACGCTTCATCCAGTCCCAAACATGCTCAATGGGGGACAGATCCGGAGATCTTGCTGGCCAGGGTAGTTGACTTACACCTTCTAGAGCACGTTGGGTGGCACGGGATACATGTGGACGTGCATTGTCCTGTTGGAACAGCAAGTTCCCTTGCCGGTCTAGGAATGGTAGAACGATGGGTTCGATGACGGTTTGGATGTACCGTGCACTATTCAGTGTCCCCTCGACGATCACCAGTGGTGTACGGCCAGTGTAGGAGATCGCTCCCCACACCACGATGCCGGGTGTTGGCCCTGTGTGCCTCGGTCGTATGCAGTCCTGATTGTGGCGCTCACCTGCACGGCGCCAAATACGCATACGACCATCATTGGCACCAAGGCAGAAGCGACTCTCATCGCTGAAGACGACACGTCTCCATTCGTCCCTCCATTCACGCCTGTCGCGACACCACTGGAGGCGGGCTGCACGATGTTGGGGCGTGAGCGGAAGACGGCCTAACGGTGTGCGGGACCGTAGCCCAGCTTCATGGAGACGGTTGCGAATGGTCCTCGCCGATACCCCAGGAGCAACAGTGTCCCTAATTTGCTGGGAAGTGGCGGTGCGGTCCCGTACGGCACTGCGTAGGATCCTACGGTCTTGGCGTGCATCCGTGCGTCGCTGCGGTCCGGTCCCAGGTCGACGGGCACGTGCACCTTCCGCCGACCACTGGCGACAACATCGATGTACTGTGGAGACCTCACGCCCCACGTGTTGAGCAATTCGGCGGTACGTCCACCCGGCCTCCCGCATGCCCACTATACGCCCTCGCTCAAAGTCCGTCAACTGCACATACGGTTCACGTCCACGTTGTCGCGGCATGCTACCAGTGTTAAAGACTGCGATGGAGCTCCGTATGCCACGGCAAACTGGCTGACACTGACGGCGGCGGTGCACAAATGCTGCGCAGCTAGCGCCATTCGACGGCCAACACCGCGGTTCCTGGTGTGTCCGCTGTGCCGTGCGTGTGATCATTGCTTGTACAGCCCTCTCGCAGTGTCCGGAGCAAGTATGGTGGGTCTGACACACCGGTGTCAATGTGTTCTTTTTTCCATTTCCAGGAGTGTATATAAACGATCTGCCGTCTTATGATGCTGTCGTTTATCGGCTGATCTAGGCATCAGAGGATCAAAACATATTGCAAAACGGTTTAAAAAAGATACCTGTATGGTGCGAAAATTAGCAATTGACACTAAATAACGAAAAGTGTGAGGTCATCCACATGAGTGCTAAAAGGAATCCGTTAAACTTCGATTGCACTATAAATCAGTGAAATCTACAGGCTGTAAATTCAAGTACATTCCTAGAAATTACAATTACGAACAACTTAAATTGGAAGCAACACATAGAAAATGTTGTGGGGAAGGCTAACCAAAGACTGCGTGTTATTGCCAGGACACTTAAAAAATGTAACAGGTCTACTAAGGAGGCTGCCTACACTATGCTTGTCCGTCCTCTTCTAGAATACTGCTGCTCTGTGTGGGATCCTTACCAGCTAGGACTGACGGAGCACATCGAGAAAGTTCAAAGAAGGGCAGCACTTTTCGTATTATCGCGAAACACGGGAGAGAGTGTCACTGAAATAGTACAGGATTTGGGGTGGACATTATTAAAACAAAGGCGTTTTTTCTCGCGGCGGAATCTTCTCACAAAATTACAATCACCAACTTTCTCAAATGGTTCAAATGGTTCTATGAGGTAAGGGACTTAACATCTGAGGTCATCAGTCCCCTAGACTTAAAACTACTTAAACCTAACGCAACGCATTTTGCCCTTTTTTCACATGATATCTTGCGAACCATGGATGAAGGGTACCAGACGGATGCCATATTCCTTGACTTCCGGAAAGCGTTTGACTCGGTTCCACACTGCAGACTCCTAACTAAGGTACGAGCATATGGGATTGGTTCCCAAGTATGTGAGTCTCTCGAAGACTTCTTAAGTAATAGAACCCAGTACGTTGTCCTCGATGGTGAGTGTTCATCGGAGGTGAGGGTATCATCTGGAGTGCCCCAGGGTAGTGTGGTAGGTCCGCTGTTGTTTTGTATCTACATAAATGATCTTTTGGGTAGGGTGAACAGTAATGTGTAGCTGTTTGCTGGTAATGCTATGTTGTACAGGAAGGTGCCGTCGTTGAGTGACTGTAGGAGAATACAAGATGACTTGTACAGGATTTGTGATTGGTGTAAAGAATGGGAGCTAACTCTAAATGTAGATAAATGTAAATTAATGCAGATGAATAGGAAAAAGAATCCTGTAATATTTGAATACTCCATTAGTAGTGTAGCTCTTGACACAGTCACGTCGATTAAATATTTGGTCGTAACATTGGAGAGCGATATGAAGTGGGACAAGCATGTAATGGCAGTTGTGGAGAAGGCGGATAGTCGTCTTCGGTTCGTTAGTAGAATTTTGGGAAGATGTGGTTCATCTGTAAACGAGACCGCTTATAAAACACTAATACGACCTATTCTTGAGTACTGATCGAGTTAGATTTAAGCGTCAGGAAGTCGTTTCTGAAAGTACTTGCATGGAGTGTAGCCATGTATGGAAGTGAAACATGCACGATAAATAGTATGGACAAGAAGAGAATAGAAGGTTTCGAAATGTGGTGCTACAGAAGAATGCTGAAGATTAGATGGGTAGATCACATAACTAATGAGGAGGCATTGAATAGAATTGGGGAGAAGAGGAGTTTGTGGCACAACGTGACTAGAAGAAGGGATCGGTTAGTAGGACATGTTCTGAGGCATCAAGGGATCACCAATTTAGTATTGGAGGGCAGCGTGGAGGGTAAAAATCGTAGAGGGAGACCAAGAGATGAATACACTAAACAGATTGAGAAGGATGTAGGTTGCAGTAGGTACTGGGATATGAAGTAGCTTGCACAGGATAGAGTAGCATGGAGAACTGCATCAAACCAGTCGCAGGACTGAAGACCACCACCACAACAACATTGCAAGATGAGGGAGGACATCGAATAGAGTAACCCCTTCAGAATGCCAGGAAACCTTCGCCTTAACTTTACGGGCTGCGGTGCGACTTTGAGATTTTTCTTCGGAGGTGAGGTTATTTGGTGCCAATCCACGGATTGTCGTTTTGTTTCCAGTTAGAAGTGATGAACCCATGTTTCATTCCCTGTGACGATGTCCGACAAAAAAATTGTCACGATCTGCCCTGTAACGCGCGAGCAACTCCTCACAGATGGTCATTCGTTGCTCTTTACGGTCTTCTGTTAGTCGGCGAGGAACCCAGTACCGCAACTGGTGTACGAGCGTGTCGGCACCACCAACAGAGACGTCCAGTTGAGCAGCTTGGCGTCTGATTGTGATTCGCCGATCACCTCGAATAAGAGTGTCCGCACATCGCAACATTGCAGGAGTTGACAGCTGTTCGCGGTCGGCCGGCGCGCAGGAGGTGAGTCGGGTTTGCGCCACCTTGTTGCGATAATGACAGATGCTTCGCCCAACCACTCGTCGTGCTTTTGTTGACTGTCATTTCTCCGCCGACATTCTGCAAGCACCATCTCCGATGCTCTGGCTTTCCGCCAAAACAAACTCAATGACAGCTAGGAACTCACCTCTGTTACAGACGCCACTTTGAAAGTTGCGTATAGCGCCACCACCTATCAGAACCGTGAAACTATAGGGGCTGAAGAGGGAATATTTCACTATGTCCCACGACAAATTCAGAATTTTTTTCAACTGAAACTGGCAGAGGAAAAGATACATTGCATTATTTATTGAACGCACCTCGTATATGATAATAAAAGAAAAGACGTTCTAGTATACAGGGTGTAAATTTTAAGTTGACAAACCAGAATAACTCGAAAAATAAGCTTCACATGAAAAATTGTGAAACCCAAAGTTGATTATTTTCGAAGGGGACATCTGCTGGTGCTAAAATTAGCCTGCAACCCCAGCCCCCTGGAGGTGGGGTGGGAGGCAACTTTAAAATATCAAATGGGACCCCCATTTTTTATTTCAGAATCAGATTTTCTCGTGTGAAGCTTATTTTTCGAGTTATTCTGGTTTGTCAACTTAAAATTTACACTCTGTATACTGGCTTGCAAACGAACCGTTTGCCAGATAACTGCAAATATGTGTTTGTAAACATTCACTGATTTCAGTACCAAATACTGTCCCAGTCTGCATAAATATATCTGAAATGCAAAATTTTCAATTAATTCCATGTCTAATTGTATTCAAATTCCACCGAACGATGAAGCTTCGACCTTAGCACCCATTCTTGATGCCGGAAGTTCTCCACTAAGTTCTCTTATGTTACAAAAATATTGACACGTTTTGCAATTCTTTTGTAAATTTCCGAATCCTCTTGTAACTTTCCTGTAACTAGTGGAGAAAGGAGTTTTCCAGAACTCAGGACATACCTTACATTAAAACTTTCTCTCGAATGATAGTGTGGTCTGACGACTCTGGCCATTGTAAGCGATACCTTGAAGTCAAGAGACTAATATAACTAGAAAGATTTTACCGAATAAGGGCTACAAAAACCATTATAAATCTTTTTACCCATTGAAAAATGGTTAGTACATATACTGTACAACGGTAGGAATTATATATGACTTCATTACTAGAACAGCATGTTTCTTTTGCGCACCATACACAAATTTACGTTTTTCTTTTAAGCAGTGCACGTAAAAATTTTGACCATGTTTATCAATTTTTAAACACTACGGTCGCAGGTTCGAATCCTGCCTCGGGCATGGATGTGTGTGATGTCCTTGGGTTCGTTAGGTTTAATTAGTTCTAAGTTCTAGGCGACTGATGACCTCAGAAGTTAAGTTGTATAGTGCTCAGAGCCATTTGAACTATTTCACATGTAACATACACCTTATGCAGTGTTTGCTGTTTAAAAAGTCATATAAATTACATAATGTTTTTGGATTTCTGTCCCACTTTTTCTGTTTAAAAGTGGAAAAAATGGAAATTACAGGATTAAAAAGTTCTATTATTAAACTAAAAAATAACAGAAATTTCATATTTTCATTCTAAGTTCTCAATTAAATAGATAGGACATTTGCATTCAAGCTAGAACAATAAAGTAGGTCTAGTTCCTCCTGTTTTCATCAAAAGCTTTTAACGACCTCTACTTTTAACTTAAATTGAAAGGAATTATTTCGTCATTTGATATTTAACACTCTAATAAGATTCAGACATTTATTTCTATTACAAAGGAGTATCTATGTAAATGTAATACTTATGAAAAGGTAAACCATTTCTATAATCATTTTTAAAGGTGCTACCGAAATCGCAAGGAAAGGCAACTGATGTAAAGGTGGAGAGGGTGGGGAGGGGACAATGATAAGTCGCTTGTGTGGAAAAATGTTCCTGAACCGCCCTGGCTGCTTCAGGTTCGTAGAATAAGGTAATACTACTGAAGGATTCTTTCCTATCGTCTTGAGTGATTTCTTACCCATCAGAGAACGCGATAACAGAGCAAGCCCATGGCTCATGCAGCAAGGCTGCAATCGCGCTGAAAATATTTGAAGCGGATAAGGCCAAACTTCGCTTGGTAATTCGCTTCTAAATGACACCAGACATCTGCGACAAGCACACACGAAGCATTCCGAACTTCGTAGTTCATCATCAAGCTGTGCAGCACCACACTGTTACATAGCGTCACATCAGATGTTGCGCAAAGTTTCATTTTGTGTCTCATAACAAGAGCGTATGCAGGGGTGGGGTTGCAATTCACATTAGTTTTGTGGAGAATGACAAAATAATTGTGAGAAACAATTTAATTATATGTTTGTCTTGACCACAAATATTTTATTAATTTTATAAAGTGATTTTTCCACTGGCCAATTTAAAAAGGATTTCGATACGAATTACCTCGTTAATGATGACGATACATCATAAGTGCAATGATTTGTACCGATAACACTGACGAGATATTTTGTATCATTCTAGTTCATGTCCTATTGATGGAAATTAATAAAATATTTGTGGTCAACACTGACGTACAATTAAATTATATAACTTCAGCTGCTTCCCAGTCGTGTTCATGTAATATTCTTCCATAGTTTAGAGTTTGCACAATAGACGGCTCTTGGCACACTTGCTTCTATTGTAGTCTATGTGTATTATATGTTCTGGCTGCGTCCGCACTGACGTTGAAGTAATAACGTTTGTTTGGCGAGCCACGTTGCAAGCTCGGTTTGCGAAGTCGTCTTCTAAATTTCACTGAAAAGGGAGGCATTTGCCCTCTCATGTATCTTTGTGGGTATGTCGTGCTTCAGATATACACTCCTGGAAATGGAAAAAAGAACACATTGACGCCGGTGTGTCAGACCCACCATACTTGCTCCGGACACTGCGAGAGGGCTGTACAAGCAATGATCACACGCACGGCACAGCGGACACACCAGGAACCGCGGTGTTGGCCGTCGAATGGCGCTAGCTGCGCAGCATTTGTGCACCGCCGCCGTCAGTGTCAGCCAGTTTGCCGTGGCATACGGAGCTCCATCGCAGTCTTTAACACTGGTAGCATGCCGCGACAGCGTGGACGTGAACCGTATGTGCAGTTGACGGACTTTGAGCGAGGGCGTATAGTGGGCATGCGGGAGGCCGGGTGGACGTACCGCCGAGTTGCTCAACACGTGGGGCGTGAGGTCTCCACAGTACATCGATGTTGTCGCCAGTGGTCGGCGGAAGGTGCACGTGCCCGTCGACCTGGGACCGGACCGCAGCGACGCACGGATGCACGCCAAGACCGTAGGATCGTACGCAGTGCCGTAGGGGACCGCACCGCCACTTCCCAGCAAATTAGGGACACTGTTGCTCCTGGGGTATCGGCGAGGACCATTCGCAACCGTCTCCATGAAGCTGGGCTACGTTCCCGCACACCGTTAGGCCGTCTTCCGCTCACGCCCCAACATCGTGCAGCCCGCCTCCATTGGTGTCGCGACAGGCGTGAATGGAGGGACGAATGGAGACGTGTCGTCTTCAGCGATGAGAGTCGCTTCTGCATTGGTGCCAATGATGGTCGTATGCGTGTTTGGCGCCGTGCAGGTGAGCGCCACAATCAGGACTGCATACGACCGAGGCACACAGGGCCAACACCCGGCATCATGGTGTGGGGAGCGATCTCCTACACTGGCCGTACACCACTGGTGATCGTCAAGGGGACACTGAATAGTGCACGGTACAACCAAACCGTCATCGAACCCATCGTTCTACCATTCCTAGACCGGCAAGGGAACTTGCTGTTCCAACAGGACAATGCACGTCCGCATGTATCCCGTGCCACCCAACGTGCTCTAGAAGGTGTAAGTCAACTACCCTGGCCAGCAAGATCTCCGGATCTGTCCCCCATTGAGCATGTTTGGGACTGGATGAAGCGTCGTCTCACGCGGTCTGCACGTCCAGCACGAACGCTGGTCCAACTGAGGCGCCAGGTGGAAATGGCATGGCAAGCCGTTCCACAGGACTACATCCAGCATCTCTACGATCGTCTCCATGGGAGAATAGCAGCCTGCATTGCTGCGAAAGGTGGATATACACTGTACTAGTGCCGACATTGTGCATGCTCTGTTGCCTGTGTCTATGTGTCTGTGGTTCTGTCAGTGTGATCATGTGATGTATCTGACCCCAGGAATGTGTCAATAAAGTTTCCCCTTCCTGGGACAATGGATTCACGGTGTTCTTATTTCAATTTCCAGGAGTGTATAATAGCCACATACTGTAGACAACAGAAATGAACAATCTGCAATGCTGTCAATTTTATCTACGATGCACGACTGAGCCACACGGTATGTATAACAGTACTGAGGATACTTTTTATGACATCATCGCTCCTAAATATCTGTTTCTGTGTAATCTACATCCGCAAATAGGATGCTTTATTTGTTTCTTTAACCGTCTACTTCTTTATCAGTTTTTGATCTAAAGGATATGTACATCTACGTTGCGCACAAAAATGCAGTTTGAACCACATTTAATTATTTTACATTTTTTTCAGTTTTTGTTTGTTTAAGTATTTCTCTTTTGACGAAGATTACAGCAAAACATTACTCACCTAAAATCTGAATTTAAAAAGAGCTAATGATTATACTCATACTGAAAAGAAATGTTTACATTAATCTTTAAGCGTGACGAACATCAGATGGACGTAGCAATAACAGTCCCTTGAATGAATGAAAAGTGCGCAAAACTTCTACTAACTACCATCAGACGAGGTGCGTGTTTCTTCTCTGAGTTCACATGCAAACTATTTTCAATAAAAATTCGATCCTCCTCACCACGAGACGCTAGATTTAAATGTTACTTGTCGTCATCTCCGAAACAGGGTTTCATACATGTCGAGGAAACGCTACGCGCGAATGCCTTCCACAGCTGAACAAGTTGACGGACAAATCGATGAGACACACTGGTTTCACTTCTGTTAAAGTCTTCCCCAAAGACTTGACGCTTTTATCGTACTCGTTTTAGTTCGATTTGAACAAACAGAACCAGAGCGTACTTCATGCCGACTACAATGAGAATCTTGTCACCGCGTAACACACGTAATAGCAAACAAAACAATCCCCAAGTAATGTGCCTGTTTCGGACGCGCTCATGTGGCTGTCAGACGTACTACTAGCCACTGCGCGCATCAGCTGTGTTCACTTGCGGACTCTGTCGGTGAACTGAGAAACTACGTGGACAACTTCGTTCGCAGCAGCATTTTGTGTTCTTCCGTCATAGGGGAAACAAAACACGCATGCAAATCGACGTAATACATCAAGTCGACCACATTGTTCGAGATCAACTGGATCGAAAATTCCTGTTTCGGTATTCATTTCGATCCAATGTTCCGTGTTAGTGAAGCTGTAGGACAATGAAGAAAGTAGATAGTAAGAAAACCGCTTGTTTCGAAATGCGAGTTTGTATCCCGGAGAGTCTGATGGTCTAAAATAGTAACAAATAAACAGTTTTGGAAAAAGTAAAACGAGAATATCTTTTTGAGGCAACCAGTACCGTGATTTTGCGAATCATCAGCATGAATGAAACGTCGAATCGATGTAGAGAATGTATGGCTCTTTTAGTTGCTATTTCCCACGTTTCAAGAGAACAAAATTACTGTATTCAGATTATCTTATGTGGTTGCAATTTATTCACATCATTTCCTGTATGTACTTACACAATTATTCGAAAATTGGGAAACTTGCAACGAACAAATTTGTGTTCGAATGAAGCTAAAATATCTATGTAGTAGTTAAAAAAGTCGTAACGACGCAATACAATGGCGTATTGAATAAAGGTCATCTTCAGATGGAGCGAGTTTCAAATACTGGTAAAGCGTCATCTTCTGAAGGAGCGTGATTCAAATACCCATCCGGTCAATCAGGTCTTAAGTTTTCGCTGGCCTCAGTAAATTGCTGCCTGGATGGTTTCTTCAACAGTGTCAGGGCCGATACCGCAAATGTGTTTAGCTGAGGTAATGCTCCGATTTTAATTATCTAACGTGAAGGAAGAATAATATACAGAAGGATTAAAATCAAAATTCGAGTATCAGATGACGATCACTGTGGTGTCACCGCCAGACACCACTCTTGCTAGGTGGTAGCCTTTAAATCGGCCGCGGTCCGTTAGTATACGTCGGACCCGCGTGTCGCCACTATCAGCGATTGCAGACCGAGCGCCGCCACACGGCAGGTCTAGTCCAGAGAGACTCCCTAGCACTCGTCCCAGTTGTACAGCCGACTTTGCTAGCGATGGTTCACTGACTACATACGCTCTCATTTGCAGAGACGACCATTTAGCTACGTCATTTGCTACGAGCTAGCAAGGCGCCATATTCAGTTACTAACAGATAATATTGTGAATCATGTACCGTCAAGAGCGACGTTCATCATTAATGGATTAAAGTTAAGTATCAAACTAATGACGTCCGCTTTCTGAATTCTAATTCCTTGTCATGTTCCAGGCCTCACGTCAGTATAGTTCTTCCGCCCTCACGCCAGCCTGCATGAGCTACAACGCGTGCATTTCGGCCTCCTCTAGTAACACGGTGTTGGCTCTTCTGCCAACACAACAACCACTTTGGCTTTTAGAAAAAGTAAGATCATCAGTCAGACAATTCCAACGTTGCAGAAGAAAAATTAAGAGCCGTTCATAGGATCATCGACCTAGAAAAAGCTTTCGACAATGTAAAATTGTGCAAGATGTTCGAAATTCTCAGAAAGATAGTATGGTTGGAACTTATATAGTGATAACTGCTTATTTACAACTTACACAAGATAGATACATCTTTCAAAGTTTGACTGTTCTTCACGGTTGTCTCCAGCAGTGTGTATAAAACACATGTGGAAATCATAGGACAGCCTTAGTAGCGCCCAGATGTCTTGATAGTTCGAATGGTGCAGTCTACTGCCCAAGCAGCTCTGAAGCGTATCCCATGAAGTGCTTCCTTCAACTAAAGCATCCAGCTGAAGTCACAAAAGCCTAAGCGGCGTGTGGCGGAAGGTACAGCACTTCCCAGCCCCATCGATCCAATAAATCAGTCACAAGTTACGCCATATACGCCCAAGCATTGGCCTGCCAAATGATGGGTGGATCCTGCATAAAGGGTCCCCGCTTCTTTCTCTAAGCTGATCGTTTTTGGAACACGGGCTGCGAACACACATACTCGCCTCTACGGCGCTTGCACGAAGGGGCGCCCCAAGGACGGAGAACATGCAGCGACTTGCCGTTTGTAAACATGAGAGGCGGCAGACAGCCCGACGTCTGTGCGGTTGATGACCCAAGGCGCAGTCCTGCACTTCGACAGCGACAAGGGAAAGCAAAATGAGGCTTGCCTCTTCTTTGACTACCTATCGTCCATTGCTGCAACGTCTCCGTCGTGACATTCTAGGACCCACGGTAATACCTTCTTGATCTTAGTGTTCATATTACTTCACCATTCCACTAGACTGTGGTAAAATACAGGGGGATTCAAAAAGAATACCACAACTTTAAAAATGTGTATTTAATGAAAGAAACATAATATAACCTTCTGTTATACATCATTACAAAGAGTATTTAAAAAGGTTTTTTTTCACTCAAAAACAAGTTCAGAGATGCTCAATATGGCCCCCTCCAGACACTCGAGCAATATCAACCCGATACTCCAACTCGTTCCACACTCTCTGTAGCATATCAGGCGTAACAGTTTGGATAGCTGCTGTTATTTCTCGTTTCAAATCATCAATGGTGGCTGGGAGAGGTGGCCGAAACACCATATCCTTAACATACCCCCATAAGAAAAAATCGCAGGGGGTAAGATCAGGGCTTCTTGGAGGCCAGTGATGAAGTGCTCTGTCACGGGCTGCCTGGCGGCCGATCCATCGCCTCGGGTAGTTGACGTTCAGGTTTCATAACTAACCTTTTTCGTAGGACTCTCCATACAGTTGATTGTGGAATTTGCAGCTCTCTGCTAGCTCTGCGAGTCGATTTTCCTGGGCTGCGAACAAATGCTTGCTGGATGCGTGCTACATTTTCATCACTCGTTCTCGGCCGTCCAGAACTTTTCCCTTTGCACAAACACCCATTATCTGTAAATTGTTTATACCAACGTTTAATACACCACCTATCAGGAGGTTTAACACCATACTTCGTTCGAAATGCACGCTAAACAACTGTCGTCGATTCACTTCTGCCGTACTCAGTAACACAAAAAGCTTTCTGTTGAGCGGTCGCCATCTTAGCATCAACTGACGCTGACGCCTAGTCAACAGCGCCTCAAGTGAACAAATGTACAACTAAATGAAACTTTATAGCTCCCTTAATTCGCCGACAGATAGTGCTTAGCTCTACCTTTTGTCGTTGCAGAGTTTTAAATTCCTAAAGTTGTGGTATTCTTTTTGAATCACCCTGTACATCTCTGTGCTGTGAAACAGTCAATCAAATTTAGCTGTGTTTCTTCTCGTGAGAAAACCAATCTGTTGTCGTCTGTAAACACGGTACCGATCAGCAGTACTTTATATTCATTTACGAGGAGAACTTGACAAGTGCCATAACCAGATTTCACAGAAATTTCGCTCAGTAGAGTATGGATCAAAAGAAGCGAGCCCGTGTCTGGGTTTATTCGTAGATACTCGACCGTTTCTGAGGAAACGACAGTAAAAGCTTACAAGATGCTTTGTGTGCCTTTTAGTGAGCAAAGAGCTCAAACGAAGCAATGGCGGAGTCGTTAGTGTCGCGGTTTCGCACTTTTGCGCCCCGTGTTCGAAATCCATTTATTATTTTTATTTTTGTTTTTCATTTATCTCCCCATGTCCGTAGAAGATTATTACACGAATGTTTTCAAGCTTCTATTGAAATAACGTTGACCTTATTCGTCTAATAATTGTATGTCTCGTGAGTGAATTAAAAAAAAAATAATGAATGGAAAAATTACTTGAAATTGTTTCCGGTGAAATTCCTGTAATATACCTTGATTCACAATCAACTGCAAAGCGCCAGTTTTGGGGAAAGTGATCCGTTTTGCGTGGTTTGCTGCGAAATTATTGCCAACGCACGGAGTCTTCCGTACTGTGCATCACGTTTCTTTCCCGAATAAGATTCATACGAAGAAATGTCGCTGCGGCAAACCTGCTTTCGCGCGATGCTTGTGGCGTTCGGAATTTCTACGTTTCGAAGGGTTTCTACGACCGGTGTCATCGAAGGGGATCCACTAAATCTTTCTGCAGACTAAATATAACAATAAAACGATTTATGATTTCTTGTAGCAACCTTCTACGGACAGGGATAAATAAACGGAAAAAAATGAAACGAAATAAACAAGAACAATAATCGCATTTCGAACACGGGTCGCAAAACTAAGAACCGCGACATTAGCCACTATGTCACCCATTGGAAAGAACTCACTATGCGCTAAAAGGAATCCAGATTACATCAAAAAGTTTGATGGTCATTATCTCAGAAACGGTAGAGTATCTACGGACAAGCCGAAATACGTGTTCACTTATTTTCGCTCCTCTTTCATTGAGCGAAGTTCTGGTAAATCGGATTATGACTCTTTCCGCATTCGCCTCGTTAGCCCATGGACAGCAGTGACACATCAGCCGTGCTATTCCATTTTTAGCCCCCGCTTTGCTCACAGTAGAGCCATGCACTTCCCACTGTCAGCTGACAACTGAGCAACAGTTTTGTTACCTAAACCACAGGCAAGGAGGTTGAAAGGTGGCTACACTGAGCCACAGCGCCAGAGATCGCGCCAGAGAGTTTTGTTCCGCCGCCTCCACTGGCAGTGATTATTGAGAAGTAGCGGCAGGCAGTTCTTGTCGAGAAGCGGTGGTAGGCGGTTCTTGTTCAGATGTAGTGGAGAGTGGTTGTCGTGAAGTCGGAGTGGAGAGTTGTTGAGATGTCGTAGTAGTGAGTGTTTGTTCCATGTTTTATGCAGTTGTTTGATGGGAGAGATAGCAGATTTTGTTCTAATGGAGAGATTGTAATGATCAGAGTGCATTTCGTCAATATATATGAAGGTAACAAAACACTATTTTCTTTTTATTATTTCTGTGTCTTAAATAATGCATCATTACAGGTTCAGTCAACAAAGCATCTGGCTTGTGCTCGTGTATTAGAGTGTAATTCTGGTTTTCTTGCGCACGTGCATGGGGGCTTAATTAAATAAAAATGCAAATATTTTTAGTAGCTGTTAGTCCGATTACGCAAGTCTCGTAAACGGCTGGCCCTAACTAGTAATTGTTACGCTATCTGACTGCATAGAACAACAACAAGGAATAAAATGAAAATTTTCGTTAACACAATTAATTAATTAAATCCCCAGCAACTATGAAACCTACGAAACCAAAGCACAAGTATAACTGTTCTGTATGTGGAAGTATGACTCAACGCATATCTGGCACGGTTCTTCTTCAACAAGACAAGAATTTTAAATACCAATTATACTGACGTGATAAAAGAAAATTAGAAATACTATAATTGCGCAAGAAAACCAGAATTACACTCTAATACACGAACACAAGCCAGATGCCTCGTTGACTGAACCTGTAATGATGCATTATTTAAGACACAGAAATAATAAAAAGAAAATAGTGTTTTGTTACCTTCATATATATTGACGAAATGCACTCTGATCATTACAATCTCTCCATTAGAACACATTCTGCTATCTCTCCCATCAAACAACTGCATAAAACATGGAACAAACACTCACTACTACGACATCTCAACAACCCTCCACTCCGACTTCACGACAACCACTCTCCACTACATCTGAACAAGAACCGCCTACCACCGCTTCTCGACAAGAACTGCCTGCCGCTACTTCTCAATAATCACTGCCAGTGGAGGCGGCGGAACAAAACTCTCTGGCGCGATCTCTGGCGCTGTGGCTCAGTGTAGCCACCTTTCAAGGTCCACATCAAGAACAACACCTCTGTAGTGTTTTTGTCAAAGAGCCCATATGTCGAGCCATTCCCTCTGTCTGCCAGATCTTCAGTACTGCGCCTCCACGAAGTCGTGTGCGGTTCGGTGCAGCCCATGCTGCCTCTACCATGAAAGAAAAGTGTCTGGTACTGCCTGCTGCTGTTCCGTACCCAGAGGTACAACCGCGAATTGGCCCTCGCTAGTGACTGCGAGCTCCATACTCTTCGTTCGCCCATCGATTCCAGCTCAGCTTCACCAGACATCTTTGAGCGAAAGTGAGACCAAAATGTTAAGTGATGCTGTGTACGCTCTGTGTACTCGTGTGACGCAGTACTGGCACTACAGTCGTTAGGCTGATTTTCAGCTTTGATATACATTCATGATTCACTTGAGCATACGCTGATCAGTCAGAACTTTATGATGACCTACCTAACAGCCAGTTTCTCAATCTTTGACACGAATATCAGCAGCTACGCGTCATGGCATGGAAGTAATGAGTCCTTGGTAGCTACTTGGAGAGAGACGGCACCACATCTGCAAACACAACTCACCTGTTTCCTGTAAATTCCAGGGAGGGGGTGATGAGCTCTGACGCCACACTCAGTAGCATCAAAGATGTGTTCGATAGGGTTCAGATCTGGCGAGTTGAGGAGGCAGTTCATCAACTGGAACTCGCTACTGTGTTCCTCGAACCACTCCCGTCACTCTCCTAGCCTTGTGAAGTGGCGCATTATCTCCTTTGAAAAATGCCACTGTCGTCGGGAAACATGATAGTTATGAAGGGTGTAATGGTCGCCTGGTCGTAGATATTGCTAATTGCTATAATCGCACTATTTCACTCCCATCGGAGCTTGTTAGCACTTGATGTTAGGTTGGCGCCATTAAAATGCATTGTGTTGTAGTAATCGCTGCTACTTGCTGGATCGCTGCTGTCTCTCGATGCTGATGCTGGCTCTACAACTGGTTGTCTAGGGTTAAAAACATGAGGTCCCGTGTTTTTTATGTGCTTTTGATGATAAAGAACGAGCGAAACCAACAAATATGTAAACTTCAAATAGTTATTACTCTGGTGGCCATCTTAATTCCACTGTCCACCAAAGACCATGACTCAACACAAAGTAGTACTTCCGTTGCATGTTCTTTGCATTGTTTATCCATCTCAAACAATAACACACAAACACACTTTACCAAAGTGACATTCCGACTGCCTCTCGACCCTTCTTGCTGCTCGTATTTATAACATTGTCAAAGAACTACTAAAAAGAGATATAGTTTATAAGTCACATGTACATCTGTTATCATAATTTGTGCAGAAAAGTTATTAATTTGCATCGAGTGACATAATTTAACATGTTGTTAAAATGACAGACAGATTTGTTGACTTGACAGAATAATTCTTTGTTACAAAAAGGCCGTTTTCTAGAAGTTTGTCAATTGACTTCTCTAATTTGCATAAATAAGTAAATAACATGAATTATTAAGAATTACATTGGTTTTCGTCTAAAATAGGATTGCTTACGTGAATACTGAGTGAAAACGCTCCTAGTGAACAAATAGGTTTCACTGGGTGATTTTTATTTAAGGAGATCCAAAATACCTAAGTTGTCCACTATTTTTCGTACTTCATATTAATTATTTAAGATGAACTCAGTGTTTTTACATGATGACATTTGCTGTATCAGTGATCAAGTGATATAAAATTTTGTGTGGGTCAGTTATTCAGTATAATTTAATGGGTTGACTGTTTATGCAGACATGTTATGCAATCATTGTTAACATACACCATAACTTTTCTATAATCATAAATACTCGTTAAACTGGTTGAATTTGGAGGGTATCGCATACTTCGGTACAGTAAAGCCTTTAATATGTTCCGTTACAAGGGGTCTACGTGATCTACAACCAATGGAAGGTACTCCTTGGCCGCCATGCTCCGCTGGACCCGTGGATGCCCACGTGAATGTTTCCCAGAGCATAACGGCGCCACTGCCAGCTTGTCTAAGCTTCAAAGTACAGGTGTCAAGGAGCTGTTCATTTGGAAGACGTCAGCATGATGAAGAGGGTACTGGGATTCTTCAGAGCATGCAACGCTCTGCCCCTGCGCCAACGTCCAGTGCCGTTGGTGACGTGCCCATTTCAGTCTTAGTTGCCGATGCTGTGGTGTTAACGTTGGCACATGCGTGGGTCGTCGGCTGCGGAGTCCCATCGTTAGGACTGTTCGGTGTACTGTGTGTTCAGACACACTTGATTAAAGTCTGGTGTCAGTTCCGCCACAGCTCGCCGCCTGTCCTGATTTACCAGCCTGCCCGGCCTACGACACCCGACATCTGTAATGAGACGTGGCCGCCCAATCCCATACGTGTGGACGTGATTCCACCTTGGTATTGCCACGTGTTGGAGAAACTCGCCGCAGCACTCCCCGAACACCCGACTAGTCATGCAGTTCCCGAAATGCTCGTACCGAGCTTCCGGGCCATTACTATCCACCCTCGGTCAAACTCTGATAGATCGCGCGTTTTCCCTATGCTACACACGGACAGCACGTTCACTGATACTTGTAACGGAACATATTAAAGGCTTTACTGTACCGAAGTATGCGATACCCTCCAAATTCAACCAGTTTAACGAGTATTTATGATTATAGAAAAGTTATGGTGTATGTTAACAATGATTGCATAACATTTCTGCATAAACAGTCAACCCATTAAATTATACTGAATAACTGACCCACACAAAAGTTTATATCACTTGATCACTGATACAGCAAATGTCATCATGTAAAAACACTGAGTTCATCTTAAATAATTAATATGAAGTACGAAAAATAGTGGACAACTTAGGTATTTTGGATCTCCTTAAATAAAAATCACCCAGTGAAACCTATTTGTTCACTAGGAGCGTTTTCACTCAGTATTCACGTAAGCAATCCTATTTTAGACGAAAACCAATGTAATTCTTAATAATTCATGTTATTTACTTATTTATGCAAATTAGAGAAGTCAATTGACAAGCTTCTAAAAAACGGCCTTTTTGTAACAAAGAATTATTCTGTCAAGTCAACAAATCTGTCTGTCATTTTAATAACATGTTAAATTATGTCACTCGATGCAAATTAATAACTTTTCTGCACAAATTATGATAACAGATGTACATGTGACTTATAACTATATCTCTTTTTAGTAGTTCTTTGAGAATGTTATAAATACGAGCAGCAAGAAGGGTCGAGAGGCAGTCGGAATGTCACTTTGGTAAAGTGTGTTTGTGTGTTATTGTTTGAGGTGGATAAACAATGCTAAGAATATGTAACGGAAGTACTACTTTGTGTTGAGTCATGGTCTTTGGTGGACAGTGGAATTAAGATGGCCTCCAGAGTAACAAATACACTCCTGGAAATTGAAATAAGAACACCGTGAATTCATTGTCCCAGGAAGGGGAAACTTTATTGACACATTCCTGGGGTCAGATACATCACATGATCACACTGACAGAACCACAGGCACATAGACACAGGCAACAGAGCATGCACAATGTCGGCACTAGTACAGTGTATATCCACCTTTCGCAGCAATGCAGGCTGCTATTCTCCCATGGAGACGATCGTAGAGATGCTGGATGTAGTCCTGTGGAACGGCTTGCCATGCCATTTCCACCTGGCGCCTCAGTTGGACCAGCGTTCGTGCTGGACGTGCAGACCGCGTGAGACGACGCTTCATCCAGTCCCAAACATGCTCAATGGGGGACAGATCCGGAGATCTTGCTGGCCAGGGTAGTTGACTTACACCTTCTAGAGCACGTTGGGTGGCACGGGATACATGCGGACGTGCATTGTCCTGTTGGAACAGCAAGTTCCCTTGCCGGTCTAGGAATGGTAGAACGATGGGTTCGATGACGGTTTGGATGTACCGTGCACTATTCAGTGTCCCCTCGACGATCACCAGTGGTGTACGGCCAGTGTAGGAGATCGCTCCCCACACCATGATGCCGGGTGTTGGCCCTGTGTGCCTCGGTCGTATGCAGTCCTGATTGTGGCGCTCACCTGCACGGCGCCAAACACGCATACGACCATCATTGGCACCAAGGCAGAAGCGACTCTCATCGCTGAAGACGACACGTCTCCATTCGTCCCTCCATTTACGCCTGTCGCGACACCACTGGAGGCGGGCTGCACGATGTTGGGGCGTGAGCGGAAGACGGCCTAACGGTGTGCGGGACCGTAGCCCAGCTTCATGGAGACGGTTGCGAATGGTCCTCGCCGATACCCCAGGAGCAACAGTGTCCCTAATTTGCTGGGAAGTGGCGGTGCGATCCCCTACGGCACTGCGTAGGATCCTACGGTCTTGGCGTGCATCGGTGCGTCGCTGCGGTCCGGTCCCAGGTCGACGGGCACGTGCTCCTTCCGCCGACCACTGGCGACAACATCGATGTACTGTGGAGACCTCACGCCCCACGTGTTGAGCAATTCGGCGATACGTCCACCCGGCCTCCCGCATGCCCACTATACGCCCTCGCTCAAAGTCCGTCAACTGCACATACGGTTCACGTCCACGCTGTCGCGGCATGCTACTAGTGTTAAAGACTGCGATGGAGCTCCGTATGCCACGGCAAACTGGCTGACACTGACGGCGGCGGTGCACAAATGCTGCGCAGCTAGCGCCATTCGACGGCCAACACCGCGGTTCCTGGTGTGTCCGCTGTGCCGTGCGTGTGATCATTGCTTGTACAGCCCTCTCGCAGTGTCCGGAGCAAGTATGGTGGGTCTGACACACCGGTGTCAATGTGAACTTTTTCCATTTCCAGGAGTGTTTTTGAAGTTTACATATTTGTTGGTTTCGCTCGTTCTTTATCATCAAAAGCACATAAAAAACACGGGACCTCATGTTTTTAACCCTAGACAACCAGATTTAGAGCCAGCATCAGCATCGAGACACAGCAGCGATCCAGCAAGTAGCAGCGATTACTACAACACAATGCATTTTAATGGCGCCAACCTAACATCAAGTGCTAACAAGCTCCGTAAATGGGAGTGAAATAGTGCGATTATAGCAATTAGCTATATTTACGACCAGGCGACCATTACATACTGCATGCCCCGTGCGTGTGTCTGACTAGCAGTCACTCTTCGCCAGGCGACGCTACTACCACCTGGACGGGTTTATAAGGGGCGTTTGAAAATTCCGTGCAAAGTCCGAGAGATGGCACCACCGGCGCATATTGAGGTCATGTTTAGTTAGTAGCATCTTTTTAAGAACGCACACCAAGTTCCAGCCATATTTGTCTATTTCTCTGTGTTTGGCATTCGTGTGAATCAAGGAAGTCGAGTGGTTGTCAAAAAATGGTCGAAAAAGAATTTCGTGTGGTGATTGAACATTATTTTATGAAAGGCAAAACGCCTCGGGAGACTAAAGAGAAGCTTGATAAACATTACGATGACTCTGCAGCTTCGATTAGAACAGTATATAAGTGCTTTCAAAATTTTCGGAGTGGCCATATGGGCACAAGTGACGCTGAACGTTCTGGATGCCCTGTGGAGGTTACTCGAGAAATCATTAATTAAATCCATGATATGGTGATGGATGACAGAATAGTTAAGGTGCGTGAGATTACTAGTGCTGCGGGCATCTCTAATGAACGGGTACATAATATTTTGCATAAACATTTGACATGAGAAAGCTATCCGCAAGATGGGTTCCGCGATTGCTCACGCTTGACTAAAAACGGAATCGTGTGAAGTGTTGCAAAGATCGTTTTGCCGCTGTTCAGGAAGAATCCACAGGACTTTAAGCGTCGTTTCGTGACTGTGGATGAAACATGGATACATTACTATACTCCTGAGACCAAACAACAATCTAAACAATGCGTTACCAAGGGAGAATCTGCACCAAAAAAGGTGAAGACCATTCCTTCAGCTGGAAAGGTTATGGCGACTGTCTTTTGAGATTCTCAAGGGATAATCCTCATCGACTATCTGGAAAAGAGTAAAACTGTTACAGGTGATTATTGTTCATCGTTATTAGACCGTTTGAAAACCGAGCTACAAGAAAAACGCCGGCGATTGGACCGCAAAAAAGTCCTTTTCCATCACGACAATGCACCAGCACACACTTCAGCAGTTGTGGTCGCAACATTAAAGGAAATAGGATTCCAACTCGTTTCACATCCCCCCTACTCTCCAGACTTGGCTCCCTCAGACTACTATTTGTTCCCCAATTTGAAGAAATGGCTGGCGGGACAAACATTTTATTCAAACGAGGAGGTGATTGCAGCAACTAATAGCTATTTTGCAGACTTGGACAATTCCTATTATTCGGAAGGGATCAACAACTTAGAACAGAGTTAGACGAAGTGTATAGGTCTAAAAGGAGACTATGTCGAAAAATAAAAAAGGTTTACCCCAGCCACGTAAGTAGTTTTTATTTTTGCACAGACTTTTCAAATGCCCCTCGTACATCGGTAGTAGACGGAATTGCTAGTGTTCTGGTCGATCAGTGTATAATTCCTATTGTAGATACGGTTCTCGGGCGAGGCATCGGATGTCGTGAAATCTCGACGATTTCTTAATTGGCAAAACTGACCGAGAAATTTAGGTGTGACGAACTCACTGTTGACACCGTGACCGTAGCCCCTATTTACGACAGTCTTAGAATAAGCCGTGCAGGCACGAACGCGCCATATTCGATGGCCAACAGCGCAGATATCTTGATCGGCAGTGAGAGAGACAGCTAGCTATGCCACGAGTCAGATGATAAAGCAACAGCTTCGATGCAAGCCCAGAAGCTGTCTGTCATACTGTGCATTGCCCTTGGCTGCCTCAGCAGCCTCTGTCGATAGCCGCTGTGGATGTGCGTGTCCGCACTGGCCTGTGTTTGTCACGCCGCCAAGGTAGCCGGGCGTGCTAATGCGCTGCTTCCTGGACTCGGGTAGGTACGCCAGCCGCGGATCGAATGTGCCCGGCGAATTAACGACCAGGGCCGGTATGCCGGCCAGCCTGGATGTGGATTTTAGGCGGTTTTCCACATCCCACTAGGTGAATACTGGGCTGGTCCGCAAGTTCCGCCTCAGTTACACGACTCACAGACATTTTAAAACGTTCACACTATTTCATGACTTACACTAGAAGCAGACAGCTGGGGTACACTACTTCCGTCCCAGGGGGGTTGGGATGACGGCAGGAAGGGCATCCGGCCACCCCCTGCAATTAACACTGCCCAATCAGTCATAACAAAGCCATTCCCGCGTTGGAGCAGGACAAAGGCCCAAGAAAGAAAAAAAGAAACTGACCTGTGTTTGTCCTCGCCGTTGCCAAGTGGATATCTATGACACTAACATACTTACATCCCTTATACGACCAATAGTTCTTCTTTGTGGTCACTATATTTCCACTGTTTCATTAATAACACTGTCCCAGTGTCCCAGTATGAAGACGTCGACGAAAGAATTTTGATTTTTCTGTATTCCATGCTGTGTCCTGAACTGGGACAACGCTCAGCCACACACGCTCTGGCTGCTCCAGAGTGTGTGTCGTCTATGTTCGACGCATGTGGCCTCCACGGCGCGACAAGCATGTCCAGTATATGAAGTTTCGCATCTGCAGAGAAACGTATAGGCACCAGGCCTTCTTAAAATAATATCATCTTTCACAGAGCTTAAAAGAGGTATGAGTGTCATTGGCGGACAGATGACGCATTTAACTTCATTTTCAAATTTTTTTATTCCAGTCTTTGATCACAATATAAATTCCTTTGACGATGACCGGTTTCAGTCAGTAATGACCATCTTCAGATCTACAATTTAAAAAATATATACACATAGTGGACAGTCTTTCAACACAATACAGCATTTTCTTTATTGGATTTCAGTCCGCCCCCCCAGAGGGAGGAATTAAAGAACATGGCGACAGTCTTGTTTATGTTCGCACAAGATAAAAAACACAACTAGCGACAGTATGGCGGCTGTTTGCAACACTGACAGGGGCGCACGACACTGAACATTCACTCATAACAGCGCTATACAGGTGACACAGCTGCAGGTGGGGGGCAGGGAGGAGCCGGACCTATGAGGGAGAAAAGGGGGGGAGGAGAGGAAAAGAAAAAAGGGGGAGCCGATGGAGGGAGGGAACATAAACAAGGGGGGGGGGGCTGGGCAGACGCGAGAAGGAGTGGGAAAGGCAGTGGAGGGGAGAGCAGAAAGGACTCGTTGGAGGGGGGGGAGAAGGGAGGCAGAGAGAGAATAGGTGGGGATAAAAACAGGATGGAAGAGGGGGAAGAGGGAGCCTGGGGAAAGGACAGAGAAAAGGAGGAGGAGGTGAGGATCGGAGTTGATAGGAGGGATAAATGGAGGGAGAGAGGGCATCATCCAGGAGGGGGAGTTGGGGAGTTGACTCAAGCCACTTTGGGAAAGGAGATGAAAGGTAGGGGGGACGCAACAATAAAGGCGCAGCAGAGGGCAGGGGTTGGAGAGGGGAACCAGGGGATGAGGGGGATCAAGGGGGCGGGAGGTGTAGAGAATGCGAATATGTTCAAGGAAAAGGAGCAAATGGGGGAAAGGAATCAGGTCATAGAGGATCCGCATGGGGGACAGGAAGTGTATACAGAAGGCGAGGTGAAGTGCATGGCACCAATATACTATCATACAAACTGGAAATCTACAGATAAAGTAAGGTGAAATGTACCTGTTCTACACCATGTCCTAATATGATAAAACCGTAATGGCATCGTCAAGACATATAAATACACTCAGCAAGGCATCGTCACATAGATCTAAAATATGGTGTATAATAGGCCACAATGTCCACACAGTCATTTTGCAACTGGTGTTATTGTATAAAACCTACTGAAGTGAAGTATCTACCAGAAATCTGTTTTCCTACATCCTTCATAGATGTCGCTACTTTGGGCTTAGATATATTCTTCATTTACGTAAGAACCATATTCTGATAAAAACACATTAGGTAAAATACATGTAGCAGACCTTTAAATTTTGATAACTATTATAGAAACCAATTGCGATAAAATAAAAGACAAATACAGTTAACCATATACAATTATTAAAAGGATAATATATAAAGATAATAGGTCTGACACTTTTATGATGAATTTACGCTCAAAATTAAAATATATGTAATACATTGTCTATAGAAACCTATAAATTACTTATGAAAGATAAAATGTATATATGACAAAATAAGTGAAGAAAGGATACATCAATGATCAGCGCCTTCTGTTGGCTCAGTCGCCAGGATGTTATGTAGGTGCACAGTGATCGGAAGAACTTAACCACTTGAGGGCTTTTCATACATTATGATATGTCTCCCACAGAAAACGTTTGTACAACATATAAGCAGTCAATAAAAAAAATTATACGGTCTGGCCATACAATCCATGAATAGGTAGGATATAACAAGTTACAGGATTAGAGCCAACGAATGTAAGGAAGTAAGGTAAATGCATACTGTTCTCAACATAAATCAGCAAAAAGGCTAGGTGTAAATAAGCGAGGCATTAACTGCTTGTCGTAGTATGTTGTCAAAGCCCGCCTGGTTGGCCGTGCGGGAAGGAGCGCCAGTCCCCAGCACGAATATGCCCGGAGGATTTGTGTTGATGTCCGGTGAGCCGGCCAGCCTGTGGATGGTTTTTAGGCGGTTTTCTATCTGCCTCGGCGAATGCAGGCTGGTTCCCCTTATTCCGCCTCAGCTATACTATGCCGGCGATTGCTGCGGAAACATGTTCTCCATGTACGCGTACACCACCATTACTCTACCACGCAAACGTAGGACTTACACTCGTGTGCTGTGTGTGACGTTCCCTGGGGGGCCCACCGGGGCCCGAACCGCACAATAACCCTAGTAGGTTCGGTGTGGGGCGGCGGAGGGGTGAAGTGGACTGCGGTAGTCGTCGTGGGGTTGTGGACCACTGCGGCTGCAGCGGGGACGGAGCCTCTCCGTCGTTTCTACAGGGTGTTTCAAAAATGACCGGTATATTTGAAACGGCAATAAAAACTAAACGAGCAGCGATAGAAATACACCGTTTGTTGCAATATGCTTGGGACAACAGTACATTTTCAGGCGGACAAACTTTCGAAATTACAGTAGTTACAATTTTCAACAATAGATGGCGCTGCAAGTGATGTGAAAGATACAGAAGACAACGCAGTCTGTGGGTGCGCCATTCTGTACGTCGTCTTTCTGCTGTAAACGTGTGCTGTTCACAACGTGCAAGTGTGCTGTAGACAACATGGTTTATTCCTCAGAACAGAGGATTTTTCTGGTGTTGGAATTCCACCGCCTAGAACACAGTGTTGTTGCAACAAGACGAAGTTTTCAACGGAGGTTTAATGTAACCAAAGGACCGAAAAGCGATACAATAAAGGATCTGTTTGAAAAATTTCAACGGACTGGGAACGTGACGGACGAACGTGCTGGAAAGGTAGGGCGACTGCGTACGGCAACCACAGAGGGCAACGCGCAGCTAGTGCAGCAGGTGATCCGACAGCGGCCTCGGGTTTCCGTTCGCCGTGTTGCAGCTGCGGTCCAAATGACGCCAACGTCCACGTATCGTCTCATGCGCCAGAGTTTACACCTCTATCCATACAAAATTCAAACGCGGCAACCCCTCAGCGCCGCTACCATTGCTGCACGAGAGACATTCGCTAACGATATAGTGCACAGGATTGATGACGGCGATATGCATGTGGGCAGCATTTGGTTTACTGACGAAGCTTATTTTTACCTGGACGGCTTCGTCAATAAACAGAACTGGCGCATATGGGGAACCGAAAAGCCCCATGTTGCAGTCCCATCGTCCCTGCATCCTCAAAAGGTACTGGTCTGGGCCGCCATTCCTTCCAAAGGAATCATTGGCCCATTTTTCAGATCCGAAACGATTACTGCATCACGCTATCTGGACATTCTTCGTGAATTTGTGGCGGTACAAACTGCCTTAGACGACACTGCGAACACCTCGTGGTTTATGCAAGATGGTGCCCGGCCACATCGCACGGCCGACGTCTTTAATTTCCTGAATGAATATTTCGATGATCTTGTGATTGCTTAGGGCTATCCGAAACATACAGGAGGCGGCGTGGATTGGCCTCCCTATTCGCCAGACATGAACCCCTGTGATTTCTTTCTGTGGGGACACTTGAAAGACCAGGTGTACCGCCAGAATCCAGAAACAATTGAACAGCTGAAGCAGTACATCTCATCTGCATGTGAAGCCATTCCGCCAGACATGTTGTCAAAGGTTTCGGGTAATTTCATTCAGAGACTACGCCATATTATTGCTACGCATGGTGGATATGTGGAAAATATCGTACTATAGAGTTTCCCAGACCGCAGCGCCATCTGTTGTTGAAAATTATAACTAATGTAATTTCGAAAGTTTGTCTGCCTGAAAATGTACTGTTGTCCCAAGCATATTGCAACAAACGGTGTATTTCTATCGCTGCTCGTTTAGTTTTTATTGCCGTTTCAAATATACCGGTCAGTTTTGAAACACCCTGTAGGTCCCCAGTTAGCATACAATGCATACAATGCAATGACGTCAAACTAAGCAAAGTAGGCGTTGGGCACAAAATCGCTTTGTCCATTGCGTACTCTTGTGGGCTCATGCTTTTTGGCCTTGTAAATCTCCAACAAATCGAGAGCACGACCCTTCTCTGCCCTCTGTAGAACACCCATACAGTTCTCACTATTGCCTATAGTGTGGCTAGTTCCTGCTAACTGGATTCCCAATGCAGTTTTGTTATGTGCCTGTTTTCGATGATTTACCGCCTGCGTATTGGAAGACGAAATTCCTCTTTCTTCTTCACTTCCTTCCAGCTCCTCACTTTGTGTAAAATCCGCCAGGTGTAATGCACCGCGACTCTCCCGTTCAGAAAATCCATTCTGTAAACATACGGTACAGAGGTGGCGTAACTCATCGAATAAGTTGCCTGACTGACACGGCTCTTGCTCTGTGGACCAACGTCCTAAGCACGACACTTTGTTGTGCAGAATGGTGACAGCCGATGGCCTGTAAGTACATGTCTGAATGTGTCAGATTGCGGTACCCAGAGTGACCCAAGGTGCCTTCCGCTTTTCTCCACACCAGCACATCCAGGAACCGTAGCTCGCCGTTTCTCTCCGTCTCTACTGTAAACTTTATGTGCGAATGAAGAGAATTTAGGTGTTCCAAAAATGAATCCAGCGATGTAGTACGTGGGGCCAGATCGCAAAGTGTCATCCACATATCAACTCGGCTGCGTGCAGTACACTCTCTCCACGAAATCCTCCACAAAAGGATTCATCATAATGGGCAAGAAGGAACTACCCATTGCGACACAGTCAGCCTTTTCAAGGCATTGGATACTGAATAAACGGTAAGTCGAGGTGAGGACGTACTTAAACAAATCAACAAGTTCCTCTTGCAGCTTCTCGCGAACGAGCAATAGTGATTTCTGCCATTTAAGAAATCGGTTCACTGTCTGAAAGGAGGCGCAGCTGCCTCTCCCTCTCTACCGGACATCTGTTCTATTTGTCACCGAATTTGGCGCTTTCACGTCTGCACGTTTTCTTCTTAGATTGGCACAAATGGTGGATTTCGGTTAGGGCCTCAGCAACGTGTTCCCCGCACCTGAAGATAGGCCTATGAAGGATTGTGGAAATGTCACTACGTCAGACGCCCCACCCGAGAGCCCTCTCTACAACTTGTCCGTCGGGAAACCCTCAAGCAACACTGTAAGTATTGTACTTATGTAACAGTTTGCCGTTACATATTGTACTTCTTTCAGCATTCATTATCTTAGATTTTAATATTTAGTAACTTATCCAATGCATGTTCTACATCTACATCTACATGGATACTCTGCAAATCACACTTAACTGCCTGGCAGTGGGTTCATCAAACCACCTTCACAATAATTCTCTCTCATTCCACTCTCGAACAAGCACGCGGAGAAAACGAACACCTGTATCTTTCTGTGCGAGCTCTGGTTTCCCTTCGTAGGTCGGCGTCAACAAAATATTTTCACATTCGCAGGAGAAAACTGGTGATTGAAATTCCGCGAAAAGATTCCGTCGCAACGAAAAATTGCTTTGTTTTAATTATGTCCACCCCAAATTCTGTATCATGTCAGTGACACTCTCTCCTCTATTTCTCATTTATACAAAACGTGCTGTTCCTCTTTGAGCGTCCTCGAGATACTCCTTTAATTCTGTCTGTTAAGGATCCCACAATAGGCAGCACTATTCCAAAACAGGACGGACAAGTGTAGTGTAGGCAGTCTGTTTAGTAGATCCGTTGCATCTTTTATGTGTTCTGCCAATAAATCACAATCTTTGGTTCGCCTTGCCCGCAACATTTTCTGGATGTTCTTTCCAATATAAGATGTTCCTAACTGTAATTCTTAGGTGTTTAGTTGAATTTACGGCCTTTAGATCTGGCTGGTTTATCATGTAAAGCAAGTTTAACAGATTCTTTTTAGCACTCAAATGGATGACGTCACACTTTTCGTTAATTAGAGTCTATTGCCAATTATCGCATCATAAAGATATCTTTTCTAAATCATTTTGCAATTTATTTTTATCTTCTGATGACTTTACTAGACGATAAACGACAGCATCATCTGCAAATAACCTAACATCGCTGCTCAGATTATCTCCTAATTCGTTTATATAGATAAAGAAGAACAGAGTGCCTAAAGCACTACTTGGGGGAACGCCAGAAATCACTCTTATTTTACTCGACGATTTTCCGTCAGTTACTAAGAACTGTGAACTCTCTGACAGGAAACCACCAATCCAGTCGCATCACTGAGACGATATTCCATAAGCACACAATCTGATTACAAGCCGCTATTTAGGTATGGTGTCAAATGCCTTCTGGAAATCTAGAAATACGGAATCAATCTGAAATTCTTTGACATAACACTCAACACTTCACGTGAGTAAAGATCTAGTTGCATTTCACAAGAAGGATATTTTCTAAATCCGTGTTGATTGTGTGTCAATAAACCATTCTGTTCAAGGTAATTCATAACGTTCAAACACAATATATGTCTCCAGAAAGAGATTTTCACTCTGCAGCGGAGTGTGCGCTGATATGAAACTTCCTGGAAGATTAAAACTGTGTGCCCGACCGAGACTCGAACTCGGGACCTTTGCATTTCGTGGGCAAGTGCTCTACTATCTCAGCTACCGAAGCACGACTCACGGCCGGTCCTCATAACTTTACTTCTGCCAGTATATGTTCCAAAATCCAGCTGCATGTCGACGTTAATGATATGGGCCTGTAATTTAGTGGACTATGCCTATTGTCTTTCTTGAATATTGGTGTGACCTGTGCAGTTTTCCAGTACGGATCTCTCGTCGAGCGAACGGTTGCATATGACTGATAAGTATGGAGCCATTGCATCAGCATACTCGGAAATCCCCCCCCCCCCCATGAACCATGGACCTTGCCGTTGGTGGGGAGGCTGGCGTGCCTCAACGATACAGATAGCCTTACCGTAGGTGCAACCACAACGGAGGGGTATCTGTAGAGAGGCCAGACAAACGTGTGATTCCTGAAGAGGGGCAGCAGCCTTTTGGGTACTTCCAGGGACAACAGTGTGGATGATTGACTGATCTGGCCCTGTAACACTAACCAAAACAGCCTTGCTGTTTTGCTACTGCGAACGGCTGAAAGCAAGGAGAAACTACAGCCGTAATTTTTCCCGAGGGCATGCAGCTTTACTGTATGATTAAATGATGATGGCGTCCTCTTGGGTAAAATATTACGGAGGTTAAAATAGTCCCCCATTCGGATCTCCGGGCGGGGACCACTCAAGAGGACATCGTTATCAGGAGAAAGAAAACTGGCGTTCTACGGGTCGGAGCGTGGAATGTCAGATCCCTTAATCGGGCAGGCAGGTTAGAATATTTAAAAAGGGAAATGGCTCTGAGCACTATGGGACTTAACTGCTCAGGTCATCATCCCCTAGACCTTAGAACTAGTTAAACCTAACTAACCTAAGGACATCACACACATCCATGCCCGAGGCAGGATTCGAACCCGCGACCGTAGCGGCAGCGCGGTTCCAGACTGTAGCGCCTAGAACCGCTCGGCCACTCCGGCCGGCAAAAAGGGAAATGGATAAGTTAAAGTTAGATATAGTGGGAATTAGTGAAGTTCGGTGACAGGAGGAACAACACTTTTGGACAGGTGATTACAGGGTTAGAAATACAAAATCAAATAGTGGTAATGCAGGAGTAGGTTTAATAATGAATAAAAACATAGGAGTACGGGTAAGCTACTACAAACAGCATAGTGAACGCATTATTGTGGCCAAGATAGACACGAAGCCCACGCCTACTACAGTAGTACAAGTTTATATGCCAACTACTTCTGCAGATGATGAAGAAATTGATGAAATGTATGATGAGATAAAAGAAATTATTCAGGTAGTGAAGGGAGATGAAAATTTAATATTCATGGGTGACTGGAATTCGACAGTAGGAAAAGGAAGAGAAGGAAATGTAGTAGGTGAATATGGACTGGGGATAAGAAATGAAAGAGGAAGACGCCTGGTAGAATTTTGCACAGAGCATAACTTAATAATAGCTAATACTTGGTTCGAGAATCATGAAAGAAGGTTGTATACATGGAAGAACCCTGGAGATACTAAAAGGTTTCAGATAGATTATATAATGGTAAGACAGAAATTTAGGAACCAGATTTTAAATTGTAAGACATTTCCAGGGGCAGATGTGGACTCTGACCACAATCTACCGGTTATGAACTGTAGATTAAAACTGAAGGAACTGCAAAAAGGTGGGAATTTAAGGAGATGGGACCTGGATAAACTGAAATTACCAGAGGTTGTACAGAGTTTCAGGGAGAGCATAAGGGAACAATTCACAGGAATGGGGGAAAGAAATACAGTAGAAGAAGAATGGGTAGCTTTGAGGAATGAATTAGTGAAGGCAGCAGAGGATCAAGTAGGTAAAAAGACGAGGGCTAGTAGAAATCCTTGGGTAACAGAAGAGATACTGAATTTATTTGATGAAAGGAGAAAATACAAAAAAGCAGCAAGTGAAGCAGGCAAAAAGGAATACAAACGTCTCAAAAATGAGATCAACAGGAAGTGCAAATTGGCTAAGCAGGGATGGCTAGAGGACAAATGTAAGGACGTAGAGGCTTATCTCATGAGGGGTAAGACAGATACTGTCCACAGGAAAATTAAAGAGACCTTTGGAGAAAAGAGAACGACTTGCATGAATATCAAGAGCTCAGATGGAAACACAGTTCTAAGCATAGAAGGGAAAGCAGAAAGGTGGAAGGAGTATATAGAGTGTCTATACAAGGGCGATGTTCTTGAGGAAAATATTATGGAAATGGAAGAGGAGGTAGATGAAGATGAAATGGGAGATATGATACTGCGTGAAGAGATTGACAGAGCACTGAAACACCTAAGTCGAAACAAGGCCCTGGGAGTACACAACATTCCATTATAACTACTGACAGCCTTGGGAGAGCCAGTCCTGACAAAACTTTACCATCTGGTGAGCAAGATGTATGAGACAGGCGAAATTCCCTCAGACTTCAAGAAGAGTATAATAATTCTAATCCCAAAGAAAGCAGGTGTTGACATATGTGAAAATTACCCAACTATCAGTTTAATAAGTCACAGCTGCAAAATACTAACGCGAATTCTTTACAGACGAATGGAAAAACTGGTAGAAGCTGGCCTCGGGGAAGATCAGTTTGGATTCCGTAGAAATGTAGGAACACGTGAGGCAATACTAACCTTACGACTTATCTTAGAAGAAAGATTAAGGAAAGGCAAACCTATGTTTCTGGCATTTGTAGACTTAGAGAAAGCTTTTGACAATGTTGACTGGAATACTCTCTTTCAGATTCTAAAGGTGGCAGGGGTAAAATACAGGGAGCGAAAAGTTATTTACAATATGTACAGAAAGCAGATGGCAGTTATAAGAGTCGAGGGACACGAAATGGAAGCAGTGGTTGGGAAAGGAGTGAGACAGGGTTGTAGCCTCTCCCTGTTGCTATTCAATCTGTATATTGAGCAAGCAGTAAAGGAAACGAAAGAAAAGTTCGGAGTAGGTATTAAAATCCATGGAGAAGAAATAAAAACTTTGAGGTCCGTCAATGACATTTTAATTCTGTCAGAGACAGCAAAGGACTTGGAAGAGCAGTTGAACGGAATGGATAGTGTCTTGAAAGGAGGGTATAAGATGAACATCAACAAAAGCAAAACAAGGATAATGGAATTTAGTCGAATTAAGTCGGGTGATGTTGAGGGTATTAGATTAGGAAATGAGACACTTAAAATAGTAAAGGAGTTTTGCTATTTGGGGAGAAAAATAACTGATCATAGTCGAAGTAGAGAGGATATAAAATGTAGACTGGCAATGGCAAGGAAAGTGTTTCTGAAGAAGAGAAATTTGTTAACATCCAGTATTGATTTAAGTGACAGGAAGTCATTTCTGAAAGTATTTGTATGGAGTGTAGCCATGTATGAAAGTGAATTATGGACGATAAATAGTTTAGAGAAGGAGAGAATAGAAGCTTTCGAAATGTGGTGCTACAGAAGAATGCTGAAGATTAGATGGGTAGATCACGTAACTAATGAGGAGGTATTGAATTGAATTGGGGAGAAGAGGAGCTTGTGGCACAACTTGACTAGAAGAAGGGATCTGTTGGTAGGACATGTTCTGAGGCATTGAGGTATCACCAATTTAGTATTGGAGGGCAGTGTGGAGGGTAAAAATCGTAGAGGGAGACCAAGAGATGAATACACGAAGCAGATTCAGAAGGATGTAGGCTGCAGTAGGTACTGGGAGATGAAGAGGCTTGCACAGGATAGAGTAGCATGGAGAGCTGCATCAAACCAGTCTCAGGACTGAAGACCACAACAACAACAACAACCGATAAAATACACATTGCGTATGAGCCTATGGGTTTTGGTCTTAACAGAACCACTTAATATAAGAAGTACAACTATGTGGCAGCCTCATGTAAATGAACCACAGTCATCTAACAAAACCAATATCAAAAAGTTTTGCCACCTTATGTCGACTATACACTTATGTAGTCGTAAAAGACCCTGATCTGTGGTGCACGCGGCGATCACCGGACCAAAACCAAGAACGTATGTAACTAAATTTATATGTATACATGTCATATAAGTGGAATCTAAGCCCACTTTTATAGTGTTTTCTGTCCTCCCTAGATCCGATGATGGCGGCTTTACTTTCGCCGAAACCCGTAGTCATGGAATAAAAAGACTTGTTGCCATCTTGGCTACCAGTTCATTGTTTAACTTGTAACTTTAATCACCCTCGCTGGTAATGAACACAATAGAATTCAGTGACGCCTCCGCATAAGGGATACTCACGCACACCCATTGTGTGCAAGGAAAAAACAACAAACCAGACACACGATATTGTGTTCCTCGTGCGAAATACAGATGCCAATAACCGTCACACTGGAAGTACAAGGCTTCCTCCGTTCACTGCACACTAGACTCCGCTCGCAAGTCTCTTAACTGGACCAGATGGCACACCACTCTGCACTTGGTGCTTCTTTTCGCTTGCGATAACCGAAGCTCTTCTCTGCGTGTCTCCTGGAGTCACAGCCCGCTGGCCACTGGGAACGACACCGACCTCCTTCCTGGCCTGTTGCGTCCACACAGTTGACCACACCCCACGCGACGCCGCACACGACCATTACTGATCCTAACTGATCCGGCACCACGGCGAAGGCTCCCGTTGACGTCACCGGATCTCCTGCTCTGCTGTCCACACCTACAAACTCCGTCTGCTTTCCCCAACATCGGCCGCCGACCACAGCTCGTCCATGCCCCACAGATACCATTGGCGGTGCACCGCAGGCCTCCTAACTACTCCACTACAGTCATGGCACTGGCTTCCAGGAGATGTTCCTCAATGCGAGCGTAGCAGGTGGCCAACATCCGCCGCCCCAGCTCACTTAGTTGTGGCGCGAACTGCAGCACAAACGGCACTGAGCGCACTCTCTTGTCGAAGACATGGACCAGAGCAGCATCGTCACAGCTGTCTGGGGGGGGGGGGGGGAGGTCGGAGGAGCAAAGACACCAGTGTCAGCCCAGTTTTCAGGTGAATATAAGTTTAATTTACTGTTTTCTTTATGTATTTTGTAATATTTGTAATGTTTGTGAATTATCTAAAGTTTTGTATTTATTTTTATGTTTCATGTACGGAGAGGGCGGCGCAACGAACGGAGACAGCATCTTCACTGTCGGGACCAGAGAGAAAATTGCTGGCCACTATACGTCGCGGGTCGACAGCCAAAGAGCAACAGAAGATCCTGAAACCGAGTTGTTGTGTCGTGCTTCTAAAAACTGAAAAAATAAGAATTTGTAATGTTTCTACAACAATGACGTCACAGAAAGTTTAATCATGTTGTAAACGTTCAGTCCTATTTTGTCAAGGCTCAGGTTCACGTCTATATGTAGTATATAGGAAGATAATAAACTAGTATATACTACAAAAGTTTAAATACGTGTTCCGAGAATTTATTTATGAAGAATGATTCAAATGGCTCTGAGCACTATGGGACTTAACAGCTATGGTCATCAGTCCCCTAGAACTTAGAACTACTTAAACCTAACTAACCTAAGGACAGTACACAACACCCAGTTATCACGAGGCAGAGAAAATCCCTGACCCCGCCGGGCATCGCACCCGGGAACCCGCGCGTGGGAAGCGAGAACGCTACCGCACGACCTATGAAGAACGATATTAAGGAAGAAGCATTACTGATTAATTCAGTGTGGTTTTAATATTTATTAAAGCAGATAACTTGCATTAATATAATGTCTGAGAAGAAATAAACGACATCTAAATTGAAAAAAAAAAGTTTGCGCAAACCAATTGGACTGAGTGACTTAATAAAGGACTAGCGTGGTAGAAGTGAACATATCCTTAAGACAAAGCACTTACTAGAGAACAAGCATGGTAGGAGGACTTTTACAGTAGGACTGAATGTATCCAGAAAGCAAGGCACCTCCTACTAGAGGACCAGTATGGTAGGAGTTAACATGCTCTCAAGACATAGCACCTCCCAGAAGACTAGATGATAGGAGTGAACATATCCTCAAGGCAAGCACCTGCTACAGGTGCACATGTGGTTGAAGTGCACATAATCTCAAGACAAACAACCTACTAAAAGACTGATATCGTAGAAGTGAACATATCCTCCATACAAAGCAGCTGCTAGAGGACAATTCGGTAGAAGTGAACATATCCTCAAGGCAAACTATCTAATCGTGAATTAGTATGGTAGGAATGAACATATTCTCAGGACGAACTGCCTACTAGAGAGCTTGTGCAGTACGAATGAACGAGCTGGCCGGTGTGGCCGAGCGGTTCTAGGCGCTTCAGTCCGGACCTCGCTGCTCCTATGGTCGCAGGTTCGAATCCTGCCTCGGTCATGGACGTGTGTGATGTCCTTTGGTTGGGTAGGTTTAAGTAGTTCTAAGTCTAGGGGACTGATGACCTCAGATATTAAGTCCCTTAGTGCTTAGAGCCATTTGAACCATTATGAATCAACGTATTTTCAAGACAAACTCCTACTGGAGGAGTAATGTGGTAAGAGTGAACATATCCTCAATACAAAGCATCTGATAGAGGACTAGTATAGTAGAACTGAACATATCGTTAAGGCAAACCACTTACTAGACGTCTAATGTGCTAGGACTGAAGATATCCTCAAGGCAAGCCAGCTCTAGAAGACTAGAAAGGAAGGCACAGTATCTGCTACAAGACTAGTGCTTTAGGAGTGAACATATCCTAAAGCCAAGGCACGTACTAGGCGACTAGTATAGTAGAGGTGAATGTATATTCAAAACATAGAACCTACAAAAAGCCGGCCAGAGTGGGCGAGCGGTTCTAGGCGATACAATCTGGAACCGCGCGACCGCTATGGTCGCAGGTTCGAATTCTGCCTCGGGCATGATTGTGTGTGATGTCCTTAGGTTAGTTAGGTTTAAGTAGTTCTAAGTTCTAGGGGACTGATGACCTCAGCAGTTAAGTCCCATAGTGCTCAGAGCCATTTGAACCATTTTTGAACCTACTAAAACCAAAACATCTCAGAAAATGCCACATCGAAAGAAAACCAGAGTGGAGCTATGCCAAATAGCGAATATGGACGAAACTCCTTCGAATTTGATGTGTGGAGTAACAAAATTGTTGCCATCAAGCGTGCTAAAAGTGTAAAAATCAGTATACATGAAAACATACACTACGTTGTTGGCGTCTCATGTTGTGCTGACGGTACTTAATACAATATCCATTTTCAAGCGCAAAACAATGCCGAACCTTCTGAAATAGCGCCAGATGTTGTTGTTCACGTACATGACAAGGGGTGGATGGCCGAGGCTGGTATTAAATTATGGATTAACAGGGGGAGAGAGGGAAAAGTGCTTTATTGAAGAAGAATTCTGTTCTTGTGCAAGACAACGTTAATAGTCACTTGAAAAATTATGTGAAAGAAAAACTGTGAAAGTGAAATAGAGATCTTTCTGTTATTAAGGGAGGACATCTTGATGTCTCGATAGACAAACCATTTAAAGTGTAAATGAGAGAGGAATGGAACAAATGGATAATGGATGAAACCCAACATGAATTCACGTCAAAGGGAGCTTTAAAACGACCTGCAATCAAACAAGTGTGTCAGTGGATAAAACAATCGTGGTCTACAGTGAGAGAAGACACTATTGCTAAATCTTTCAAGAAGTGCGGCGTAAGTAAAGCTCTAGATGGCAGTGAAGACCATCTTATGTGGGAAGAGGACAACGAGGACGACAAAGAGGAAGAAAAAGCGGAAAAAGAAGAAGAAAGTCCAGATGACGATTTTGATGATTTTTAAAGGTCTATTCGGTTTTATAAACAAAGAATGTTTTAGTCTGGCTTTGAAGTCTACTAATGAAAATGTTATTTTTTTAAATTGCTTAAAAAGTTAAGGTGCGTTTTATAGTCCATAGCATCTTATAGTGCCTTAAATGCAGTGACGAACTCGATATAAACGCTGAACAGTCTCGTGCGTTGTCATCTACACTGTGAGGACAACTGGCACTAATTGCACTTGGCGGGCCACTTGAATATGATTGGCTAACTTTAATACTAATTAACTCTAAAATGACACAATGTATCGAATTTTTGCCTTGACAGTTATTTCTCAGCACAACCTATCCATCAACAGCCTTACAAGCTTTTCAGGCTGCTTCTGAACAACCCTTATAAAGAGCATGGTGCGAAAGTTGGTAACGCAGGTAGGTTCAAATGTTCAAATGTGTGTGAAATTGTATGGGACTAAACTGCTAATGTCACCAGTCCCTAAGCTTACACACTACTTAACCTAAATTATTCTAAGGACAAACACACACACCCATGCCGCAGGTAGGTGTGTGCATAGAAATTACCTCTATTGGCAATGAGGAAGGAATAGCGCGAATGTCCACCAGTGCTCCATCTGTCTGTTAGATGTGCTCGACGTGAGGTCTGCGAGTAGTGTCTGCGTCCGACTCACTGTGGACACCAGGAAACAGGAACAGGAAGGTGTGGTGCGGTTTTTGACAGCGGAAGGACTGTCAGCAACTGAAATTTATATCTGGATGTCGGCTGTGCATGGAAAGCACAATATGTCACGATTTCGAGAAGGTCGGGTGTCACTGAAAGACAAGACAGGCTCGTCGTCTCAATTACCCCTTCCGTCATCACTGCGATGGATGCTGCTGTCAGAAATGACCTACGGTGGACGGTGGAAGACATTCGGCTCATGTTGGTCGTTAGTCATTGTACCGCTCACGCCATCACGACAGAGAATCTCAAGTTCTGGCAGATGCATGCGCAGAGGGTTTCGCACAGCCTCACGGAAAAGCAGACGTTGAACAGAATCTCGACATCTCTGCAACACCTGGAACGGTGCCACGATGAAGAATCTCGTTTCCTGTGCCCTATTATCGTTGGAGGTGAAACGTGGCGTCTTCATTTTTCAGCCAGGGAGCAAGCGTCAGAGCCCGCAATGGAAACACATGGATTCAACCCCACCAAAAAAGTCCAAGGCTGTGCACGTCGCCTTTGGATGGACATGATGACCTTCTCATTTGACTGAAAGGGACCGCTGCTGCCAGCCGTTGTGGCCGAGCGGTTTTCGGTGCTTCAATCCGGAACCGCGCTGCTGATGCTGCAGTCGCAGGTTCGAATCCTGCCTCGGGCATGGATGTGTGTGATGTCGTTAGGTTAGTTAGGTTTAAGTAGTTCTAAGTTCTAGGGGACTGATGACGTCAGACGTTAAGTCCCATAGTGCTCACAGCCATTTGAACCATTTGGACCGCTGGTTATCGACTTTACGGAACACGGCGCCACAATTAATGCACGCCAGTACTTGTAAACGTTGCAAAACCTGAAGCGCGCCATCACGTCAGACAGCCTCGGAATGTCGAGGGACGGCTTCATCATGTTTCATGATAATGCCCGCCCACATGTTGCCAATGCTGCTTCGACTACACTGCACAAGTCTCGGTGGGAAGCCCTTACACATCCTCCATACAGTCCCGTTCTCTCCCCAAGCCATTTCCGTATTTTTGGACTCCTGAAGAAAGTCGTTCGTGGACGTGCATTTGCTTCGGATGAAGAGGTGGAAGACTGGATACAATCATGGTTCCATAGGCAACAGCAAACATATTACCATGAAGGCATCAATCTCTCGTCTCACAGTGAGGTAAGTATATTGACTGTTTTGGCGATTACTTTTGAAATAATAAACAGTTTGTTTACTTTTCTCCCATCCGTCTCGTATTCCTTTGACTGTCCCTTCGTGTAAAAAACCAGCACTTACTATCTCAGGTTTATTCAGTTGACTGATTTATGTACGAGGGGCGTCTGAAAAATCCGTGTAAAAATAAATTCTTACGTGGCTGGGGTAAACCTTTTTTATTTTTCGACATAGTCTCCTTTAGACTTATGCACTTGGTCCAACGCTGTTCTAATTTGTTGATCCCTTCCGAATAATAGGAATTGTCCAAATCTGCTAAATAGCTATTAGCCACTGCAATCACCTCCTCGTTTGAATAAAATCTTTGTCCCACCAGCCATTTCTTCAAATTGGAGAACAAATAGTAGTCCGAGGGAGCCAAGTCTGGAGATCACAGGCGATGTGAAAAGAGTTGGAATCCTATTTCCATTAATTTTGCGACCACAACTGCTGAGATGCGTGCTGGTGCATTGTCGTTGTAACCTCCGCACAGAAAAATTAATGTAATTTTTAAATATTATTTGGTTAATGATTCTAATTTGAGTGTAACCTCCCCACACGAAATAATTAAATAATAATGCATGTGATTCTAATTTAGTGTAACAGAAATTCTTTTTCATTTAACCTCCACACGAAATTTGTTTCCCATTTAATGAAAGCTCGAAACAGAAAAATTCCTAAACCTCGTAATAAAAAATAAATTCAGCAACCTGGTAGAATTTGGACGGCAGCAGCGCTGCGTCATGGCCCTGTAAGATCATCCTGAATAAAAAAGGAAAAATTCTTACCTCAATAAAAACGGCGAATATATCTGCTCTTATATAAAATTTTTCCGGCACAGCTCTGTGCAATGCTGGCCTATACATTTGTTATTTATGAAAGGAAGCAAATGATTTTTCTTTTGCAACAATCGGAATGATCATGCATTAAAAAAATATTAAATTCTTTAAATTGAAATAAATGCTTATTAGAAATTAGACAAAGATTATTATTAGGACATTTTTAAAAGATTTACATGTGAGTTTGCATAATATTACTAGATATGCGCGAGGCTGCTTTTTTACCTTATACAATAATACTCAGGCTCTGGCATCGCTGCACCGCGACCGGCCCAGTCAACATGATACATCAGACAGGACTGACAAGCGCAGACAGGCGACTGCTCGCTAGCAACAACTTACTGCTACTGCTACACAGTTCGTACTGCAGTCAACACTGCTCTTTGGTCTCAGATTCTCTTATAGCTTACATATCGCAGGTAGCGCATACCTCTTACATAACCCTCCACTGGGGGGGCAAAAATTTGGCAGCGATGGTGAGTCAACTGGACTTGCCATGAGCAACAAATTTTTCTAAAATCTACTTAATTAACTAAGTTGACAGTCACAGAGTATATACATATATGTAAGTACAGAACATAAAATGAAACAGAGTGCACATGCACTGAGTACAGAACATATCAAGAAATCACAAAATATATACGCAATTTTTCTTAATTAACTAAGTTTGCAGTCACAGAGTATATACATATATATAAGTGCATAACATGAAATGAAATATAGTGCACATGCACTGAGTACAGAACATATCAAGCAATGACAAAATGTATACGCAATGAGTACAAAACATATTAACGAATGAGATAAAGTGCATACGCACAGTAGTATTTTTTTGTTACCATTTTACTAGATCTAGGATAGGAAAGGGAAGGATTGCATCATGGTTGTAGCACATTAGGTTGTACGTAGCTGCACTGAAAGTCCATATCTTTCTACAGAAGCACAACACCAAGTGAGACAATCTGAAGTTCTCCTCCCTGAAGTATTAATCAGTGTAGCCAAGAGACTGAAATGTCGTATTAATATTCCATGTTATCATTTTGGTAGTACATTAGGTACACCAAACAGTGGAACCATAGTAACATCTCCATTGTTCAAGGTGGTGGACACCATGATGTGTCAACACCACACTCATTCACCAACGTAGAATTAGTGCAGAAACCAAATATAGTGCTCCATGATCATAAGGATAGGCAGGACAAACGTATATTGCAGTAATTTCTGGTAATTAGGTCAGAAGGTGAAGGACATTAAGTCTCATGCTAGTCATCATTGAGAATTACACTAGTCTAACAACTGATTTGACTAATTGTTGGCACTCATCGCCTAGGTACTGAACACTTCTGTACTATGTATGAAGTATTACAGAACAATGTTCATAAATCATCTGATTACAGTGAACATTGGCACTCATTGGCCAATTACAAACCATTTTTATACATTATTTAAAAGTGATCATTCAAAGCAAGAGTTAATTAATGGCATACTATTAACATAATTCGCCTAGTTATAGTAATCATTGGCACTCATTGGCCAGTTACAAACCATCAGAAGTCATCATTCAAAACAGGAGCTAATGAGTGTAGCATCAAGCTACTGGTATTCATATATAATAGCATGTAGGTGACATAATACAAAATTAAAATAAGAAACAGAGCATTCATTGGCCAGTTACTAAACATATAGCAAGTATTGAAGAGTACATAACATTTTTCATCATTCAAGTGACATACAACATATTTAAAATAATTATTGGCACTCACTGGCCAGTTACAAAGTATTCTTATATTTTTATAAAACCTTATTCAGGATTATTCAGAAGTTATCATTCAAAATGAGAGTTCATTATTGGCATAGCATTTATAGAGTATAACAAAAATATTATTTACAGAAGTTATTGGCATAGTATTTATGCATTATTACAAAGCATCATTCAGTATTACTTAGAACTCATCATTCAAGTGACATAGGACATATTGAAAATGTAACACACTGTCTATTACTCAAGGTCTGTGATTAGAAAACATCATTCAGTATTACTCAGAACTGATCATTCCAGTGACATAGGACATATTGAAAATGTAACATACTGTAACTATTATTCAAGGTCTGTGACTAGAAAACATCATTCAGTATTACTCAGAACTCTCTTAAACTGGTAGCATTATTGGGACTAGTAATACATTTTTTTTTGTGCTAGCAATGCATTGCGTTGGGATCGATAATTAATTGCTGGGGCATAAAAATATTTGTTTTTGATTTATTGCTGCAAATAAAGATTATTAACGTTATTCGTCATGAGTCAGCTGTAGCAAGGTTATGAAACAAGTAGAGTATATGTGATCACATTCATGAATGACACACACAAATGGGTAAAAAAAAATGCAAGTACTAGAACAGGTTTAATGATTAACTGCTTATAGCATATTAATTCCGTGTATAGCTTCTCCTAGAAAAAATACAAAATGGATTATTAAGCTGAAAGAAGAAATGCATATTATGCTGAAAAGTAGTGAACTTCGAATTAACAGGTAATGAAATGTGTATATATATTTTAGCTGTCCTTTCCAAAACCTTCAGTCATTATACCATGTGATATAAGACATACTGTCAAAACGAACTGCAACAAATACTTAAATAACTACATAGCATTTCTTAACTAATAGTAAATATATAAACTTCATCATTATTCTCATCTGCAAAGAAAAACTTAAAAGTGGTGCGTTTAGTCGCCATATAAAATTTATCACTATCATCACCTGTAAACAAAAAATTCATTACTCATATCACCATAACTTCATTATTATCATCACCTGCAAAGAAAAACTTCATTATTCATATTACCATATTCTTCATCACTATTCATCATCATTCATTATCATCTGCAAAAAGACACTTCATTATTCATTATTCATATTACCATTTACTTGATATAACTATTCATAGTATAGAGTTTCTTATTTCTAGCATATTTCATCACTAAAACTAAGATGTGTAGTTCTCTCTGACAGCCTGCACCAATCGCCTCGTATTCTGAAAGAAAAAATTAGTTAAGACTGCTATCATACGATGTGTATAGTATATTCATGTTAATGTTTGTTAATTCTGATCCGTTTACTCTTCGTGACGAGGTATTGCATCTTCTTGCGTTCATTCCGAAGGTGAAATTCCCATTTCATAGTAATCCACTGTGGTTTGTTTCATTTATTTCTTTTATACATTATTGCTTTCTGAAAATGATGAACAATGATTAATGTCTTGCATTTAAATCATATACCCATTAAATAAAAACTGGTTTCTAGTGATATAATTAAGCATACAGCACAGCATGACAGAAAACGTAATATGTCAAAAACACAGACAGTGTGCAGGTGCAAAAATGTACACAGAGTATCATAATGTAGTAGCAAAAAAATGTAAAATAGTCACGATGTTGAGATATCATAAGGCAAAAATGTCAAAGTCAGCTGGTGTTTGTTATATCTTAAAGATTTCATAGTGCATACAAAGAAACAGGAAAACAATCATACATACATAAAAAATAGAAAATGTGCACGGTCTGATATATAACGACAAGAAATGACTTTCTTTGTGTTCAGCTTGTATGTTGTGTAGTTGATAGAGGCGAGAGTTGAAGACTTTAATGGAGAGAGAATCTGATAAAATTAATATGTCACTAGATAGAATTGCATAGTTGTTCATATGTAAGTTTATTTGGAAAAATAAGCACGGTCTGATGTGTAACGACAAGAAAAGCGACCTGCTAACCTTACCTTGCCGGGCACTTGCCAAGAAAAAATATAATAATAAACAGTAAGTAATCACATAGATATAATTGCATAAGTGGTCATATAAAAATCAGGAAATGGCATTACAGTGTGATAAATCATAAAGTATGTTCATTCAATAAAGGGTTTAATATTGGAGACATGGTGATTGCCTTTACTTTTTCTGGTTCTCAGAGTTTCGACGTGTACTACATTCGGGTGAGGAATGCTGCGAATTCTATATGGTCCTGCGTATAGAAGCTCAAATTTACTACATCTACTCTTTCCTCTGTTAGATAAATAGTGTGTACGCACTAATATCTTCTGTCCAATGTCAAAGTCACGGCGTGTACAAACCTGTTTTTGCTGTCTTCTCCGGCGCTCTGCGGCACGTTTGATGTTGTTCAGCGCAATGTCAATTATTTCATGGTGTCGTAGTCGACGAGATGTAGGAAAGGATACTAATTCTTTAATTTTGTTAGGTGGTTCAACATTTTTCACTATAACAGTCGGAGATAACATAGTAGATTCATTTGGTATGGAATTAATTACATCCTGGAATGAGAGTATTTGTGTGTCCCAATCAATATGTCTTTTATGGCAGTATATTCTACACAGTTTACCAATTTCTTTCATTAATCGTTCACAAGGGTTCGAAGAAGCATGATACTTGGATATATAGACCGGAGAAATGTTTCTAGCTCGTAATATACGTGTCCATATAGCAGATCGAAATTGTGGTCCATTGACGGAAATTACTTTCAATACATGCCCTACATGAAATAAAAAATGTTTTACAAATGCTTTCGAAACAGATTTAGCAGTAGCTTTGCGTAACGGAGTGAAGGTAACAAATTTTGAAGTGAGTTCAACAGCGACAAAGATGTAGCAAAAACCTCTATTAGTTCTGGGAATCGGGCCAAAAATGTCTACAGCGGGCATGTGTCTCAATTTAACAGGTACAATGGGATGTAACGGAGGTATATGTGAAGTCGTGTCTGACTTAGCTTTCTGGCAGAATTTACATGACGCTAAAACTCGTCGCATACGTTTCTCCATGTTGGTAAAATAACAGTTCTGTCTCAGTATTAGAAAACATTTTCTGGCTCCATAATGTGCGTAACTTAAATGAGTGTACCAAATTAATTTGTTAACAAGCTCGTCAGGAATGCATAGTAACCAGTTGTTGCTGTCAGGGTGAGAGCGGCGAAACAGAATATTATTGCGTACAGTGTAATAGTTTCTAATGGTAACATTATTCCTTTCTTGCCAAAGGTGTTTTATTTCTTTCCATACGTTGTTTTTACTCTGCTCTTGTGCTATGTCACGTAATGACAACGAAATGAAATTTTCAAATGCAACGCGAATAAATGCTGCTGAAGAAATTGTTAAACCGAACGGTAATTTACAAAACTGGTAACAGTCACCAGAACAGAGAAAAGCCGTGTACTTTCTGCAGTTCGGATGGAGCTGAATTTGCCAAAATCCCGATTTCAAATTAACGTGGAATAAATAGCAGTACCATGAAATTTCTGTAGAAGTTCTTCTAGTGTCTGTGGGCGATCTGTTTCATTAATAATAATCTCATTAATGTGACGCGAATCAAGTACGAGGCGAAGTGAACCATCCTTTTTCTTAACAATATGGAGTGGGTTTATGTACGGACTAACTGCCGGTTCAATAATTCCTTGGTCAAGCATAGCTTGCAATTCTTTCTTAACTTGTTCTCTGTGAATATGCGGAATGGGATAATGTTTGGCTTTAAATGTGTCGTGCTGTTTAACTTGAAATTCATACATAAAACCGGACATAGTACCAGGGACGTTGTCAAAAACTGGAGCTTGCTGTAAAAGAATTTTGCGTAATTGCGTGCGTTCGTCGTCTGTATTTGCACTGCTCTGTTTAACTTTATCAGAAATCATTTGCATAACGTCATAGTCGACTTCGTCTGGAGTATTATAGTTGTGTACGTACGTATCTGTGAACAATGTGGAATGACAGTCTATGTTACGTGATGCGGAAATAACCTCTGTACGATTAATTGTTTGTTCTTCTGCAGATAAAGAGTGCATAAATTCTAAAGCCAGTTGAACATTTTCATCCTTTAACATTAAATAGGAGTTTTGAAAGTCAATAATTGCGTTGTGTTGTACCAGAAAATTCGTACCTAAAATAACGTCTGTTGTCAATAAGGGAACAATCCAAAAATCTGAGTGAAATGTATGACCTGCAATACAAAATGATAAATGTGTCTGTAATTTTACATCTACTCCTTTACCAGATACTGCTCCTTTTACTTTAGTTTTTCTTAATGGAAACGTAAGATAGGTATTCTCTTTGTTACATTCGTTGAAAGTTTCTTCATTTATAACTGACATAGATGATCCAGAATCGATTACTGCTGAAAATTTAGATGATCCAATCTTTACTTCAATGACAGGGTGTGAAATAGTTTTTTGAATAACTGGTTTTTCCTGCAAAAGAGTGTCTCGGATGTCGTCAAAAGTAATAACATTTTCGTGAACAAGATTCTGCGTATCTGAAGTATTGCTCGCGTTGCTGGAAGATGCAACCTGTACTGTATCTAGTCAAATTCTATCTGACGTGCTATTATTTGCGGGAGGATGCTGTGGCATTTCGACTATTTGTACTGTTCTGTTATTTCTTCCTGACGTATTACGTTCGGGATGATATCTACTGTCTGGTTCATTCATGATAGTCTGTTGTTGCGGATGATTTTGCTGCTGATAAGACCGACTGTTATTAAACGTACGTTGAAAATTGTGACCATTATTTTTACGTCTGTCATGATAGTCATTGCTATATGACGCATTGCGATATGAGTTGAAATGATGTGTTTTCTGTACGTAGTGATTTCCTTATTGCTGTGCGTTGCAATTTGGTGTGGCCGACGCTATACGTGTAGGCGGCGAAACTTTAAAGCTTGGTTGACCTTGCACATTACATTGTTGGTTAGATATGCTAACCGGTTGGTTTTGTTGCTGTTGTTGGGAAAAACCTCTATTTTTACCAAAATGTGTTTGCTGTTGCTGAAAATTTTACACATACTGATGATTAAATTTTTGTCTGGTATTAAAGTTCTCGTGGTTGTCATTTCTGGAGCGTCTAATGAAAACTGTTACTTTCGGTAAAATTTGTCATATCGGGTTTTCTTTACACGTTTCTAATCCTAGATAGATCGATAGTTGAAGAGGTGTTTTGATAGACATAAAGGATAGTAGAAGAGAAGGCAGCAGTGCAGAAAAGTAAAGATGAAATAGCACTACTACGGCTCAGGGCCCTGTGCACGCTACGGCACATATTCATCGGAGTGTAATGAATCCCCTGAGGTCATTACGCGCCACAAATAAATTTTAGTTTCTGCGTTACAGGCAATGCCGGTGAAAATTCAAAAACAAATTGTTGTATCCAGTCCAACGCTAGTTTCTGCATTACAGGCCAAGCTGATAAAAATACAAAAGCAAATTGTCGTATCCAGTCCAAAGCGTGAATCTGTGTTCTGTCATTTTTAAATACTTTATATTTTCTCACGGATAGAAAGTGCTTGTAATCAAAATTATCGTCTCTGTACGTCAAAACAGGTTCAGGATTGTATGAGAATCTATTTGTCTGTGACTGTTCGGAATCTAACTCACGTACTCTCTGTAAATTACCTAAATTATACTGGCTGCGTGAGTCTGACAAAAGTTCGGAAAGTGGCGTATGCTGTGATGTGTTAAAAGCTGAAACATTTTTCATTTCTGTTACCTCTTGCTGTAAAGTTGACAATTTCCTACGTAATGTATTATTAGACGAATCTATCTCACTGATTGTCTGTTGTAAATTCTGGAATTCGGGTGTTTGATTAAACGAAACAGGTGACGTATCGTCTGATTTGGTGTCATTATTACTTTCGATAATGTCAACACGACTGGCTAATTCGTCATATTTTTCAGTCAGTGCTTTTACCTAATCATCGTTTTTATTATCACAAGCATTAATTTGTTTTTGTATTTTACGTGTGGTTTCGTTCAATTTTTTAACGTCTGCTCTGATGGCATCGGGATCCTCCTGTATTAGTTCTAATTGTTCAAGTCTGTCAGTCATTGTCCGAAAGTCTACTGTGTGTGTGTCTGTTTTTGTTTTAAGATCAGAGATTTCATCATGTAATTCGGTGTTCAACTGTTTGATAGTATTAATTTCGTCTGATACTATAGCAATATTGTTGTCTACGTATGTCTTTGCTTTCGTAAACAATTTACGTTTATCTTCCTGTCTCTGTGCAGTAATTGTTTCCATGACTTGTCGCTTTACTCTATTCTGTTCCTGTATAAATTTACGGTAACGCGTTTCACTGTTTTGTAGGTGGTGGTTAAAACGTTCGTCAATTTGGCTGTTCTGTTGGTCAAATTTCGCGTCTACTTTCGCATCCAGTGTGCGTGAAAGTTCTGTTGACATTAATTTAAACTCGTCGCGTAACTGTGTTGCGTTCTCAGAACATTGTTTAGCGACTGCACTAATTTCGTCTCTAAGTATTTTAGTTGTAGCTGCTTGCGTACTCCTTAATTCTTGAGCCATAGACCTAATTTCTTCACTACTATTCCTAGCACAAGCCTTAATTTCCTCACGTAATTGTTCCTTAGTATCATGACATTGCACGGTAACGGCTGTAACCTGTTCACTAAGTAGTCTGTTCTGTTCATTAAGTTGTTTGGAATTGTTGTCTAGCTTTTCATTAATTTCATTAATTTGTTGTTTGCGATTTTCGCTAAGTTGTTTGTGATTGTTGTCTTGTTTTTCATTCGACTGTTTGGAGTTGTTGTCTATTTTTTCATTAAGTTGTAGCAATACTGCCATAGCTTGATCCCAGCCAAAATTACCGACTCTATTTTCTATGCTGTGTGTTGGTGTATCTGTATTTGTCACGTTTTCTGTAACCATTTGGTCATTCTGTAATTCTTGAAAAGGTTTGCTAATTGGATATGCACTGTTGGTCACTACACCGGAATCAAATAAATCTGACGTATTCTGACTACATTGTTCACCTTCATTAGAAACAATTATCTGTTCACTACGTAAATTTTGCAAATTAGGCGTGTCAAACTGGGCAGCGCTCATTGCATCAGAACGTGCTGCGTCATCAATTGTTACATTTACTGTGGACATCATTGAATTTGTTTATTCATCATTAGCATTTTAAAATCATTATTAGTAGTCGGTACGCACTGATTGTCTGTAAATGGAGGATTATCGCTATTACACTGAGTGTCGCAAGTATTATCGGTCAAATTAATCGAGTCGGCAATATCACTCATTGCACATCGCGATGTACTGTTAACAGTTTTTCGCGGCATTTTCCACAAATCAAAATTAAGCACAAAATGAAACAAATACAAAGCAAAAATGGAACAAACAATTACAACAAATAGCAATAAATTGCCGATGATATGTGAAAGAAAGAGTGACAAATTAGTAAATGCGTTGCGCCAGATGCAAACTACATTTAAGTAAATAAGAGCAGATATATGACTACTTCTCAGAGATTCACAAAGAAATACGACCCTGGCCGGTTGTCGCCAAGTGTAACCTCCCCACAGAAAAATTAATGACTAATTAATGTGATTCTTATTTAGTGTAACCTCTCTACAGAAATTCTTTTTCATGTAATGAAAGCTCGAAACAGAAAAATTCCTAAACCTCGTAATAAACAATAAATTCAGCAACCTGGTAGAATTTGGACGGCAGCAGCGCTGCGTCATGGCCCTGTAAGATCATTCTGAATAAAAAAGGAAAAATTCTTACCTCAATAAAAACGGCGAATATATCTGCTGTTATATAAAATTTTTCCGGCACAGCTCTGTGCAATGCTGCTACACATTTGTTATTTATGAAAGGAAGCAAATGATTTTTCATTTGCAACAATCGGATTGATCATGCATTAAAAAAAACATTAAATTCTTTAAATTGAAATAAATGCTTATTAGAACTTAGACAAAGATTATTATTAGGACATTTTTAAAAGATTTACATGTGAGTTTGCATAATATTACTAGATATGCGCGAGGCTGCTTTTTTACCTTATACAATAATACTCAGGCTCCGGCATCGCTGCACCGCGGCCGGCCCAGCCAACATTATACATCAGACAGGACTGACAAGCGCAGACAGGCGACTGCTCGCTAACAACAACTTACTGCTACTGCTACACAGTTCGTACTGCAGTCAACACTGCTCTTTGGTCTCAGATTCTCTTATAGCTTACATATCGCAGGTAGCGCATACCTCTTACATCGTGATGGAAAAGGACATTTTTGCGGTCCAATCTCCGGCGTTTTTCTCGCAGCTCTGTTTTCAAACGGTAAGCCCACGCAACCATTCTACGTATTTTGTTATCTTTCATGTTAATTCACCTTCATATATACAACTAGGACAGTTTTTTTTGCAAATAACAACAGCAAAGGCGCATGGTAGCGAATTTTTTGTTTATTCAGTTCACACAAATAGAGTTTCATTCTTGAAACACACTCCTGGAAATGGAAAAAAGAACACATTGACACCGGTGTGTCAGACCCACCATACTTGCTCCGGACACTGCGAGAGGGCTGTACAAGCAATGATCACACGCACGGCACAGCGGACACACCAGGAACCGCGGTGTTGGCCGTCGAATGGCGCTAGCTGCGCAGCATTTGTGCACCGCCGCCGTCAGTGTCAGCCAGTTTGCCGTGGCATACGAAGCTCCATCGCAGTCTTTAACACTGGTAGCATGCCGCGACAGCGTGGACGTGAACCGTATGTGCAGTTGACGGACTTTGAGCGAGGGCGTATAGTGGGCATGCGGGAGGCCGGGTGGACGTACCGCCGAATTGCTCAACACGTGGGGCGTGAGGTCTCCACAGTACATCGATGTTGTCGCCAGTGGTCGGCGGAAGGTGCACGTGCCCGTCGACCTGGGACCGGACCGCAGCGACGCACGGATGCACGCCAAGACCGTAGGATCCTACGCAGTGCCGTAGGGGACCGCACCGCCACTTCCCAGCAAATTAGGGACACTGTTGCTCCTGGGGTATCGGCGAGGACCATTCGCAACCGTCTCCATGAAGCTGGGCTACGGTCCCGCACACCGTTAGGCCGTCTTCCGCTCACGCCCCAACATCGTGCAGCCCGCCTCCAGTGGTGTCGCGACAGGCGTGAATGGAGGGACGAATGGAGACGTGTCGTCTTCAGCGATGAGAGTCGCTTCTGCCTTGGTGCCAATGATGGTCGTATGCGTGTTTGGCGCCGTGCAGGTGAGCGCCACAATCAGGACTGCATACGACCGAGGCACACAGGGCCAACACCCGGCATCATGGTGTGGGGAGCGATCTCCTACACTGGCCGTACACCACTGGTGATCGTCGAGGGGACACTGAATAGTGCACGGTACATCCAAACCGTCATCGAACCCATCGTTCTACCATTCCTAGACCGGCAAGGGAACTTGCTGTTCCAACAGGACAATGCACGTCCGCATGTATCCCGTCCCACCCAACGTGCTCTAGAAGGTGTAAGTCAACTACCCTGGCCAGCAAGATCTCTGGATCTGTCCCCCATTGAGCATGTTTGGGACTGGATGAAGCGTCGTCTCACGCGGTCTGCACGTCCAGCACGAACGCTGGTCCAACTGAGGCGCCAGGTGGAAATGGCATGGCAAGCCGTTCCACAGGACTACAGCCAGCATCTCTACGATCGTCTCCATGGGAGAATAGCAGCCTGCATTGCTGCGAAAGGTGGATATACACTGTACTAGTGCCGACATTGTGCATGCTCTGTTGCCTGTGTCTATGTGCCTGTGGTTCTGTCAGTGTGATCATGTGATGTATCTGACCCCAGGAATGTGTCAATAAAGTTTCCCCTTCCTGGGACAATGAATTCACAGTGTTCTTATTTCAATTTCCAGGAGTGTACAATTTGGTTCTTGAGGTACAATTTGGTTGTGATATTCAATACAAAGACACTTTTTTTACACAACAAAAACTTCACTGGTTGACATATTTACAATTTTCAGATCTATATAGACCTTCACTAAAAGCTAATCCAGAGATACTTTTACTCTTGCACTACAACTGAATTCCATAGTACCAATGGTAGCACTTAGCCAATGGCCTTGCTGCAGTGGTAACACTGGTTCCCGTCAGATCACCGAAGTTAAGTGCTGTCGGGCTGGGCTAGTACTTGGATTGTTGACCATCTGGTCTACCCAGTGCTGTTGGCAAGCGGGATGCAGTCAGCCCTTGTGAGGCAAACTGAGGAGCTACTTTATTGAGAAGTAGTGGCTCAAGTCTCGGAAACTGACATACGGCCGGGAGAGCAGTGTGCTGACCACATGTCCCTTCATATCCGCATCCAGTGACGCCTGTGGTCTGAGGATGACATGGCGGCCGGTCGATACCGTTGGGCCTTCATGGCCTGTTCGGGAGGAGTTTAGTTTTTAAATATAGCACTTATGTGGTTGTTATACAACAATATTTTGATGGATTATGAAATATGTATGTAAACCAACACTTAAAACTAATCAGACTTGAATGGCAAGTGGCAGCTGAAACATAAAAATTAATCTATTTACATGACATATAAGGTGAGCGTATATATTCTTGATGTACAATTTTATTGCCGATGTACATGGTACACATATATTTTACATGTCCAGTTCTTGTTGCCAGATATGACATGTAGATTTTTTTACGAAGTATATATTTACAACAACACACAGTACACGTTCCTCACACACAGTGTGCATAAATAAATAAATAAATAAGTAAATAAAGATTTACATCGCATACAGGCACATACAATATTACTTACCCTATGATAAATGGACCATGCTATTCTGCAACATTTACACCCAGTCTCTTTCTCTCCCTCTCAGAGTCCCCCACCCCTCTTGCTCAACAAGAGAAATTTAAACCCCGTCATCGCAAATGATCGTTTTATTAACATGAGGCGATAGGATGACTTAAGACTGCAGCACAGTTTACACCTTGTGTTCTCTAGATTGAATAATAGTTTGCCACTCTATACATTGCAGCTGTTGTGGAGCACGATGAACATATCTATAAAGGCACTGCAAATAGTCATTTGCTGAGAAGGCTGATGATGCCGCACAATGCACAGCCTTAGCCCACCTCTGGGTGGCACCTTCCAATGTGCAATAGGCATGCATTTTTGCTCGCAGACTGACAAACTCCACAATTGGTGACCCATCCACCTCATCTTTCATTAGACTAAGGGTTATCAGTTGAGTATGAACAGGTGTTGAATTGTTCACTGTGACACCTCATTATAGTTCTTCACCAACGAGACAAAGGTATCTGTATCCATATAAAGTAACTTTGGATCTGAAAAATGAGTTTTCGCAAAGTCATGATGGAATGGGTACATATGGAGTTTGGAACTGTCTAGTACAGACATCCCCACATAGGTAGGTTTCGAACTCTACTGCAACCTTCACCATCTCCACAGCAACAAATTTTGCATTGAATATTGCGACCCATTTAAAATTTGGCCTAGTGGTGCATTTTTCTATGCCATAAGGCCCATTCGGTTCTAATAAAAGTTTCGTGATGTCCCCTCAAATTCGCCATTATTTTGCTGATAACTGAATTATTCATTAATTTGAACAATGTTTCTCAAAGTCACATATCACAGAAGCCCTCAGCATTGTACTCAAATCAGTACACACCTTCAGACAGGTGGACTGCTTGCAGGGGATAGCCTGGGTGATCCTAACCAGCCTCAACCCAAATCAGAGACACTGCTGAAGATTACAATAGTGAATAATGTATCTCCACTTAGTTCCCAACATTGTCATCAGTTCTGGGGTGTAGTCTCCTCGCAGAACTAATTGCTTTGGACACAGTGGAAAGTCAACATGGGCATCAGGAGATATGAGTTCTGCCTCCATCACATGCCCACATCAGAATCAGCTGCCATACCGTCGATTTTTTCACCTAATCCCTTGTATACAGGTTTGAGCATCCATCAAAACTCATCAGGCTGCATCGATTGTTGCATATCATGCCTGTATAGGTTACTGACATCCAGGTACATGACGTAACTCGAATCAAGAGATACATTGAACCTCTCACCATAAGCCAGTACTTGCCTTGGTGTGACTATGGACACATTGACAAAAGCACCCTACAGATTCCTCACTCAAAGGAAAGAAGTGTGTCAGCATTGGTTAATAGTTTGATGCTGTGTCTCGTACTCTTGAGCACAGCATCCCAAGACAACCCAGGTGCTGTGTAACAAAAGGCGACATGCAGGGAATATATGGTCATGCATGATCAGAATTTCGTGAAAACATCAGCAAACAAGCACACATCTATGTCTGTGTACAGCTGTGCATAATCTCCTAACGCGGAGATGTTGAATTCCCACCAGACAATCACAGTATGCTTATTCTCTGCATCTGCTATGCCCTTGCCTGTAAGGTTGCTGGAGAATGAAGTTATGTCGGGTAGCCTGGTTTTGTTGAGTTTTGCCATACTATCAAGATACTCATATGGAAAAACTCGCCTCCTAGTCCTACGTTTAAACTTTCCTTGTCGAGAAATGCAGCTCAGGTGATGTGCATATCCTTCTAAGAGAGAGTTTCAACAAGTTTCTGGAGTGGTGCCTAGCTAAAACGTGGCAAGTCAAGGAAGAAAAGCGTAGTTCATGGCGTCATTCGTTTGGAGACCGACCTGAATCTTCTCCATATGAAATTCAGCCAAATGCTCAACAAGAAAGTGAGCATGATACCCATTTGAATTATGAAAAAAGAGGAGTATGTATTGTGGCAGCTGATACTTCAGGTTGCATGTATTGTGAGCTGTACCATGGAACTTTCCCTGTAAAATCATAGAGACTCCTTCAAGGAGTTTCCACTATTCTATCTAATGGCAGCAAACAAACATAGTAGTCAACCACCTTCATGTACAAATCTTTAATCTCCTTCAATATGGTCGTGGGAACGTTGTCACTGTAAAGTTTGTCAAACTTGCATGAAAGATTTTCAAGCACAATGAGAAGTCGAACTGCAGCTTTATCCCCAACATAAGATTTGTATCGATTAGGACTTGGATCATAGGATGGTACAGCGTGGTACTCTGCCACATATGGTACATGTGAAACGTCCCCTTAGAACAATTTATACAGGATTGTGCTTAAACTGACACACAATATTTTTTTAGCGCAACGCAATCTGACTTTCAAAAATCCCTACAAAAGAATGGCCCTGACTAACATTAAACTATACCTTTCACAAATAACGTACCTCACAAAAATCTTCATTACTCGAACTACTGCAATACAGCGAGCGCCACTATTGCCAGCTAAATAAAAGATTCAAACTACAGAAGGCACAAACTACTGATAGGGATAGTTAGCAGATGAAAGATATTAATAGAGAACAAACAATGTATTTACCTTAATAGCAGTTCATGACAAATTACAAAACTCCGCCATCTCTCTCCCCACATCCACCACTGCTGGCGGCTCACCTCCAACTGCGCAACGCTACGCGCTGTTCACAGCCAGCTGCCTAACACTACAATGGCGAGTATTACAACAATGCAAAGCAGCCACAGACTGCACACAGCACAGCCAGTGATTTTCATACAGAGGTGGCGTTACCAATAAAAAAAACTAAACAACCTACCTACATAGCCCCCATGCTCCCCACAAAAAATTTTACAAATTGTTTTGGCCAGTGGCCAATAATGATTTGATAAAATTTTTCATAATTACAATAACAAAGATATCAAATGCACACACTTATTAATACAATGGTGGTTGAAAGCTAAAATTTTCTCACAGTCCATAAAGACAGTCCTGATCATTCAACACAGTGAAACTGCCATTTCTTTTCTCAAAGTGTGAGCAGTAAAAGACAATGCACACAGAAGTAGTGGATGCCCATGCAGTCTTGAAGAAGTAGTGTTGTCCTTCCAACAGAAAGACAGTGCTGACTCTTGACATGCTGACAGGTAATGGGCCACAACAGAGCAAACGCACAGCAGAGTCAGTCGAAGTTGATGAATATTGGTAGGTAGGTCATCACAGAGTAGACCCACTGTAGTCCTGGTAGAGATTACAGTATTGGTGGGCCACCAGAGATGCAGACCCACTGTAGTCCTTGTAGAAATAATGGTATTGGTGGGCCATCAAAGATGCAGACCCACTGTAGTCCATGTAGAGACGGCCAGCAGCCATCTGTTGCGACTGTGCAGGTGCACATTCACCATCGAAGAGTCTTGCGGAGAATATAGCAAGTCCATAAACCACCACTTGTACACTCACGAAGTTTTGGAACTGTCCTTAGAACCAGCAATGCTGTTATCCAGTCCCTTGCTGAATTATTAACACACGTGCAAACACTATCAGTCCCTACTTCTCACATATTGTCCATATACTATGACCAACAGAAATGTGTGCAGTGAAATGAATGCTTACAAGTTACTTAATTTGATTAACTGGCGTCAATTACAATATTATAACATGAGAATACAATAACAAAGGTACAAAATACATCATTAAAAAACATAACAATACAGATAACATTTGTAGTAGTACAGGCTTTACAAAAGAATAGAAATATACATATACATCAGTGTTACAGGAATTATGACATAAGTACATACATAAAAGATCTGAATAACTTTTGAAACATCAACTTCACAGATGAGCATTAAAACAAAACAGAATAAATAATGTCTAAACATCTTTACAAAGTAAATAACACATTATTAATGCGAAGTATATTTGAGGATAACAGTATTCCTCATCATAGTTCACGTAGCTGAGTATTAGAAGAAGAAAAAATTCTATGAAACTACACAGAGACAGGAAGAAAACAAATACACAAGGGTACATAAACACATAGTGGGATAACACAAAAGGAAAGGACAGGGTTTGTTTTCAGTGTAACATTTGGTACTGCAGTCCAACCCAAAACTTCATTCCATATATCGTCCCTCTTATTTCAACATTTGCTCCAGCCAAAAAAAACATCCTATCCAAGCATGCTTTCTGTATTCTGTTCACATCCTCTTTCAAAAATAGTTTTTCTCCACTGTGCACTACTTTTTTGGCCAAACTATTTTCTTATAGCTTCTTAATGCATTTCTTCCAATTCATCGTAGTTAGTTTCTTATATAGTCTACCCCCTCTTAAGCTAACTTAAATCTACTGAGCTCAAATGCTAAACTAAGGGACGAGGCAATGCAGCAGCACAAAATAATTAACACAAACATCAATGACAAAAAATTCAAATTGGCAAAGCAATTGCAATATTACAACTAATATAAGGCACTGTGCAGCAAACAAAAAAAATCCGTAGTAAAACTGGCTTAACAGCGTAATACAAAGTCAAATTTAGTAACACTATGCATGGCAAACAGCAGTAGCAACTTATATCTAAACATGACATAGCTCAAGCAGAAAAAATAGTACACTAAAGCCAACAATGCAGATAAGGGAAATGTATATTCACATCTTAATGTCTATGTAATTAAAGTGGTGCACCACAACAACATATTGTAAAAAAAAATATTACCATGTACTTGAAAAGAATATTATGTATGCAGTTACTGTTACTAGTCCCTTCTTATTGTTCTTTCCTTTCCAAGTGCTCCTTTTTTTTTAAGAATGTGGATCACAAAATTATTATTTAATAGATCTGTTGACAGAAAGTGTTCACATTAGCAAATGCATTTTATTTTATTTTATAAAACCAATGCTGCAACACAGCTGTAAACTAGATATCAAATAAAATAAGCAACTATAAAAGGCAAAGCATAAAAATATCATTCAATAGTCATGTGACATTTCATAAGTTAGTAGAAATTCTCTCCACTCTCGTAGAAAGACGCTTGTCATAATCAGGTGTGCAGATGTAAGTATCTTTCCAAGTAATGAGGGTGTCGCATTTGCAATACTTTCTCTAAAGGAATGTCAATGGCGAGGATAATGGACTCTTTTTTTTTCACCTAATGGCTTTCTTTTGTCAGATGACTACCTCTCAGCTGGGCGCCCAAAACGCATTACGTGCAGGTGGTCACTTAACTTTCTTACGGAAATATTTACGACAGCAGTTTCCACTACAGTGACAGTCTCATATGAAAATTTCACAGGTCGAGAATTTGCGTTACAAATGTGTAGAAACAAAATCTTATGAATATAACAATGTGCAAAAAATTTTCAGGGGCATTGTGATACATTGACGCATTTACATACATTTCATAACTCTTAAAGTACGATTCTTGGTTTCCAACACCCTTTTCATAAATCAGAGTCCCTAACCACCACTCCTTATTCCTTACCTTACTACACATATACATATTTGTCGACACGTCTTCAATATTTGATCTTAATACATATGTAGCATAATCAAATTCCTCATATAACATCTGCTTATTCATCATAAACATACCGCAACAGCGTAATACACATCGTCGTCGTAAAAATAACATCATAACACCTCAGTCAAATCTCAACATCGTCGTAGCTTCCTCCAATAATTTCAAAACCTAAAAAAATTCTCTGCTCATGTCAAAAGTGTCATCTGCCTCAAACTACTTTTTTACCTTAATAGCAGTTCATGACAAATTACAAAACTCCGACATCTCTCTCCCCACATCCACCACTGCTGGCGGCTCACCTCCAACTGCGCAACGCTACGCGCTGTTCACAGCCAGCTGCCTAACACTACAATGGCGAGTATTACAACAATGCAAAGCAGCCACAGACTGCACACAGCAGAATCCAGTGATTTTCATACAGAGGTGGCGTTACCAATAAAAAAACCTAAACAGCCTACTTACACATGTTTCTCTGTGAAGATAGTATGTGAGGCTGTAAGGTCATCTTCACAGTGGGCAACGGGAGTAAGGAGGCATTCAAAGTCGGCTTACACCACAAATGTGCATCGCTCCTGATGGCAAACATTCTTAAACTTCGTGAATTTCTTTATCTACCAGACGCTTTCTAATAAGTTGTCTGACACAAAGGCATTGAGGCACCTTAAGCAAATATGCTGTTTACCTCTGTACATACTCAGCTGGCAGAAAATGATTTGGGAGATGTCCCTGATCCATAATTATCTTTCTTCTTATTTTCCACTTCTGAGAATAGCAGCATGTCCACATGCATATTATGCTCACCAGCTGATTTTGAGAAATAGAGGGGTCTAACGACTATATGTTTATCCTGCTTGTTCTGCCTATCTGACCTGTGTTTCTTCAGGTCCTTAATATGAACCAATATTCCAGTATTCTGTGCCTTAAATTTAGGTATGTCTTGAAACTTGATGGAGAATTCGATACCATCAAAATTATAACACTTATGAATGTCAATACTTATGTCATATCAAGATGATCACTGCGTATATTTCGTATAATTTTTCTTGCAATCCAGGACTGAGCATGTAAAACAAGACTGGTCGTTTTTATTTTTGACATTAATACATGGTTTCTTATCAGCAGTATCCTTAGGAAGCTTGATATACAAGTAATTTGACCCTTGCTTATCTCGACCATGGCTATATGTAAGGATGTCAAGGTGTAGTATTCGACTGAGTGCTTTAGCTGACCCTTTAACTTCTATCGTGGAGAACCAGTCCAGTATAGCACTCACGAAACCACTCAGTGATTAATGAAACCACTCAGTGACTGATGTGCTCCGTGATATCACACTATTTTCCCCCAAAAGATAGTGAAGCTTGTCTCTTCAATACCAGAGGGCTGTTTGGGGGGTGCAACAGCTCGATGCACAACACAGAGCTGCATTTAATGATGGGATACCACACAGCTTCATTTCCAGAACAGGAAGGCATGCTTCCAGAAACCCTACAGCCACGCGGAGTGGCCACGCAGTTTGAGGGGTCATGTCATGGACTGCGCAGCCCCTCCCACTGGAGGTTCAAGTCCTTCCTTGGGCATGGGTGTGTGTATCGTTCTTAGCACAGGTTAGTTTAAGTAGTGTGTAAGTCTAGGGACTGATGACATAAACAGTTTGGTCCCTTAGAAATTCACACACATCTGAACATTTAGAAACCGTACAGCGTCACAATATCCTGCTGATGCATTTTCAATCCTTGTGAATGGGATTCGCTCCTCAAAGGCGTCCACAATCACTGAGTATTCTAATTGCAGTATGGTATTACTAATGTGATGTCTTTCACTAAAAGGACGAGGAGGGAACTGCTGCTAGTCACAGGATTACTACTATTACTATAACTACAACCAGTTCACGATAATGCAGCTGTTGCTGCCACGACAAGGAGCAGGGGAGTGCACGTACCTTGCAGTTCAAGTGATAATGTGGGGGAGGAGATGGTGAGTTGCCTGTATCATCAGCCTGGCTGCGTCTGCAGAGATGGTTGAGGCCACAACCCTGAGCCAGTTGCTGGAGGGAGGCTGGCCCATGGACACCTGAGCAGAGATGGTGCGGGGGCGGCAGCAGTGGAGACAGTTAGAGCTGCAGCGTCCCATCCAGTGATGAGTCGTGCCTTATATAGCTGTGTATGCCGAACAGCACCATGTCTTGTTGGTGGTTTCGTTGCCTTCCCTGTAGCCAAGCCACAGTGCATTGTGGTGAGGCACCTGCTGGAAGAAGAAGAATAACAAAAAAAATTAAGTACAGTGTTCTAGACATTGCTTTCTGCTGCATTATAAACAGTGATTATATGTAAGCAGTGTGAGTGATATAAAACTTACCTATATTGATCTTGCTCCGTGACATATTCCTCAGGTCATTGGACATCACTTCTGGCATCTCCTCACATCGACACAGCTCCCACTCCATCTCCTGCACCCATTGTCACCTGCCATCATTCTCACCTGAACCACTGTAGGTCCATTGATCTAGCTCCCCTACATCGCCTACAACAACAACATATTGAATTAATAATGAAAACGTATACACCCACAAAATTAAGAAATTTTTTTAGAGTATATACTTACATGGCAGCTGTGACAGTGAAGGTACCTCAGCTCTGTCCCTCCCAGCTCCTCATCCTCAAAATCATCTACAACAAGAATTGTATCACATAACTACATATTACATATGCACACAGAAATAAGATGAAATTTTAGAAACAAACTTTTTAACGAAAGGAATGTGTCTCAGCAACATATAACATATACATACATCACTACAAAGAAGAAAATATATACTTACAATTCTGATGTTGGTGCTGCCGCTGCTGTGTCTCACCTTCCAGCTAATCCAGTACTTCATCGATATTTACTGAAACAGTAAGAAGAAGACATGTATTCAATACTATGAAATTCTTAGTGAAAGAATTATGCGAGAAAATGTTACAGTTACAGTTATCGATTGGAATATGTGCTTACCTGGTAAATCTCCTTGCCTAGCGCATTTGCCATTGGCACTGCTGCTGGCTGAACGTTTCATCTTGTAATGTATGCAAGTAGTGCACAAGGAAACTAAGGAAGATTGGGAATGCTGAAAAGAGCACAGGCAACCTTATGCAGCCATGGACGATACCAGAATGATAACGACTGGGGGTGAGGGTAGGCTTTATATAGGTTCACAGATTCAGCATTAGCCAATAGAAACACAGTATTCTGAGGTGGGGTGAAAAGCTGCATCTGTGTGTTTGGACACGTTGGTTCCTGCAGGTGCTCACACAAACAGGAAGTAATCACTTGAGAGAGACAGAGACAGGAAGTAAGTCTGGAATTTCCCAATTAAAGAAACGTCACCAACTGATGTTTTGTTTGGGGGCTACGAGAACAATTGGAGTTTCTTTGGGCCCCTCTTTGACCGGTATCGGCGCACGTAGCTCCTGGTGATGGCAGGCTGTATGGTACAGCCCTGATAACAACTTCTCTGTGGTGTACTGTGCAGCCCTGACATGGCTTTCTCTGTGTGGCACATAGGATGGGTGCCTCGCGCATGTGTAGTCTTGCAGTACTTCCGCCAGCCAGCATGTGGCGACACTAGCGGTGCAGTCTGGCACTCACAATCTTGCGACGCGCCACTAGCCCACAGGCTTTTACAGTGAGCGGAGCTGTGAGCACTTTCACAATGTGTAGAACCTGTTACAATCTTTCTACGCGCACAACTGGTATTTAGACACATTTTTAACAGTGTTTGGATGTGAGAACTAGTTTCATGAAATTCAAGAGGTACTTAGTATCGTGATCTGCAGTCAGGACAATGGGCGGTTTTTGACCTCTGCAGCATACAGATGCGCGCATTCCATGCTCTGCGACCCAGCTGCCTGACAAAAGTGTAGGGGACCCAAAACGGCAGCTAATATAACGCATTTCATTCCATCCCTTGGTGCTTACAGTTATTATGTCATGCAAAATGGGGGAGGGGAGGGGAGGAGCCCAGTCTCCTGCAAACTGATTTAATAAAAAATACACAAATTGACCTGGACAATACATTATTATGTCAATTGACATTGATCCGAATTCTACGTCATGAGATCCTTCCTCTCCAGCAGCTCAACACAGATTGAATCTTTTTTCTGACAATTTCCAGATTGGGGATTGGATGGGGGTATTGGAGGTATGTAGGGGAAGGTTGGGGGATTTCCCAGCAAGGAAAAAAGTGGCTCAGAACTGAACCAAGGAGGGGCTCATAAATCAATACCTGGGGTTCATAAACTACTCAGAAGAACAGTAGGATAAGGTGAGAGGAAGAGGGAAGGGTGGTTTAATTGATCAATTTAATTAATTATCACATAAATTTGATCTAAAAATTGTGCCAAAATACTCTTTGCCCCATACTGTTACCCCTCAGGTCAGGAGGTCAATGAGTGTTACAAGACTACATTGGTCTTGCAGTTTGATTTGAAAGAGTACAGGCAACTGTAAGTCTACATCCTGACAGCAGTCACTTTAACGTGTAAGCCTTCCACTTGTCTACCTGCTCACACATCTGCTAAACTGATTCTGCGCCCTGACTGGTTGTTGATTCTAGCCTGCATTGAAGGGTATCAGTTTTACCAGAATCTAAGTAAATTGAATACCGAGAAAAATTTAGTGAAATGGTGGATCCGTCATTATTCTAGTCAATTATTTATGAATGATTAATATATCAACATGGAATTAATTTTTATAAAAAATGGCAAGCGTTCATTAATCGAAAAAGGGTACAAACAACACAAATTAAGCGAGATGACAAGTAAATCATGTACTGCTGGGTTTAGTTGGGAAAGAGTAAAGTTTGTCTATTTAATCTATTTACCCCTGGCTCAAAACATGGATAATGCAATCTGAAATTATCTAACGCTGAATAGACTTTGAAGGATTCATTATGGACAGAAGTTACACTTTGTTGGTGCAGCTGAGAACAAGTGATGAGAATGTGATTCTGTGCCGGAGCAGCAATACTACACCCCTTTCCTGATGCGTAACACTGTCTCAGGTGACAGTCGTGTTGCATGTGTCTGCAGAGTAGGAATGTGCGTTGCCTCTAATTTGTTATCATGGGCACAAAATATGCAAAGTCGTGCGCAGGTGATCTGTTCAATGGATCACAGTTACTCTCTAACGGAGCTGTGAAATCTCAGCTGATTCCAGAGTGTGAGACTCCCGTTCGTCAGTCATACCACGACCAATATAACTCACTTTGCAGCAGCGACCACAAGGAAATCAAATGTCACTGCGGCAGACTTGACACAAGAGATTGTCCTCAGTATAGTGAGTTGTCCAAGATGACTGAGGTCTGAACTGTCGGTACAGCTAAGACTTCACCACAGACTCCCCAGTCAAGACCCTTTCTCCACTCGTCCCCTTCCATCAAAACTCAGTAAACTCCCAAAAGTGCACCAATGCAACTGCCCCCACACTGGTTTCGTACCAATGACAAGACTCCACGAGTACCCTCTTCTAGCTTATCTGCTCTACCTCCCAGCCAACCCTAACCACATTTCATAATATTCTTTTCCCTGCTGGAGGAGCAGTCAATCCCTGACTCGCAAAGGGAGGAGAGGACATTATGCTCCCGAATTTTCTTGCCCACCGCCAGGGGTGATTTTTGTATGGCGTAGGATACAAATTGTATGTTTACTACATCGACACGGTACATAGTGATATATTGAAGGGCTGGAGATCCGTTTCACTCTTTAATATTCGAGCTGCTGTCCTCAGTGGGTGAGGAGTAATTGAGTAAGAGTTTTTCAGTAATTGACGATATGTAGGTTTGTTTTGCAAGGTTTAATTGCTGGTGCAATATGGCGAGCTGCGTAAAATAGTTTTTTTGCCGCTGAAAGCCTCATCTGCAGAAGGAAAAGAAAGGTGGATGGTGCTTCCACATCGGCGTCATCAGTAATTCGGCGGGTAAATTCGAAAAGAGCCAATCATAATACCCAATTCATTCACAAGACATCCTTTGTGCTGGTATACAGGAGTCTCTACATACTGATGAGAACGTTTGCCTATGTTGAAAGCAGGAAGGGTAACATGTGATGGACGGGAAGTCATGATAGGACCACAAGGAAGAATTCATTCAAGGTTATTCTGCGCTATTTTCGTAAACAGGTTCTGTTAGGGCAAGTATTTCCATGCATGCAAGCCAAGACATCACGAAAACTCTGGGACACTATGAAATTTTCTAGAGTTTGACTTCGTTATTATTTTAGATAGCTATGTGGCTTCAGTATAACATTGAGAATGTTGCTCGATGCACTTGCTATGGTATGTAACTACGCGCAGCATTGCGTCAACCACATGTTACGCATGGTCCGTTAGAACCGCTAGGCACAAAACAGTTTGTGCTATTCTGGAATGGATTTCTACAGTGTCACTCGGCAGTTAGCTCTTCACCAGACCACAGTTAGAGGGAGTGTTGACACCAGCTGCGGCGAACACACGAGCCCTTGGCCCACCTTGGAGTGTTTGCGCTTTGCAAATAGGTCTTCGCTCTCGTCTGGTCGCGTCATCAACAGCGCCTAGGTGATCGAGTATTTCGAGAGGAATTTTTCAGGTGTCAAGTATGAAGAGGATGCCACCACCTCATGATTGAGGGACCCAAACGGGCACCTGTGCATGGCTTGGTAGTTGATGGTCATGTCACTTTGCGGAGGCTGACACTAGCCTGCTGTGCGCTCCAGTGGACAGGGGTGGCAGGCAGAACTGCGTATGTTGTTTGTGTGTCCGTTGCATTATTTTGTGCGCAGGTCTGTATGCTGTGCTATGCGTTATTTGCACAGTTTAAGAATTGATTTCGTGCCTGCACATCTGTGTACTGCATTATTTAGGAGGAGTTTGCATGTCTGTACTGAAATTATTTCGGTAATTTAGGAGTTGTTTGTGTGTCTGCAGAGCGTTATTTAGGAGTAATTTACAGGTCTGTGGGCTGTGTGGCGTGACCCCAAGCATGTCAGAGCGTGTGTTTTGTATCAGTGTGATAAGTATACCATCTCAGATCGGTCACTAAATAAATTCTTCCATAATAAATAAAGTATACTCCTTCCTCTCTCCAACAGCCCAGTGCAGGCTGTGTCATTTCCCCTCCAGACAGTCATCTTGGGTTATGTCACTTAATGTTTGACAGTGCTCTCTGGTGGCAGTACTGTGTACTTGGTCCAGACCTCGTGGTGGACACACTGTTTTCTGCCATCTTGGATAACAGTACTTGCATCATTAGCTGACATCATGGTCGCCATCTTGGATTACGCCACAGAGCGGACGACAGCGCCCTCTGATGGTGGTACTGTGTACTAGGTCAGTTGGCCTCTGGACCTCGTGGCGAACACATTGGATGGGTGTAGTGCCTCAAATTGTTTAAATAAAGACTAGTGCATAATTTTGACAGTTGACTATTAGCAAGCACGTTTGCAGAGTATTTTAGATATTACTATTTTGACGGTTTACAAGTTGTTTGGCTCTCTGTACATAAATGTATTACATTATTTACGAGTAGTTTGCAGGTATGTAGGCTGTGTGGCGGCTCAGAGCATGTGTTCTGTATCTCACGTACGCCGGCCGTCGTAATTTAATATATTATTATTGTTATTATTATTATTTTTTGATTGTTGCCGACTTACGTGGTGGGCCTTAATAAAAATGATATTCCATTTAATTTTGATTTTACGGTTAAATGCTTTCCTGAAGTTCTCCTTTTTAACAATATTAATCTCAAATTATTTGTTACGTTAATGAATGTTAGATTTCCTCGGTTAGTCAATTCACTTTAAAGCAAAAGATCTTTAGTTATTAAATACAATTGCGGCCCACACACGCGCGAGAGTATTTTTTCTTACCTCCATTAACCATTGTATTGTAGTCGGAGTCCTGGCTCTGGGTCTCGGCTATGGTACTGAAAATAAGAATCTTAAAGCTAAGTATTTTCTGCAACGTCGGGCGGCTGTGGAGAAAAATTAATATTATGTTAATAGCGGGCGAGTTTTCCGCTTCCGCTAATTTTTCGTAAATTAATATCGCCACGTAATAGCGTCGTTGGCTGCATCGGCCGCTGCGATTGTTGAACTGTAAATTACTTGAATGCAGGTTAATTCAAGGAAGGCGGACATGAAATCGGGATCACCTCTTACAAATTAAAGGTGCACAATAATATTCAATTAATATATTATCTGCTTAACTCATACAAATATGCTTACATTTGTCAGCACTCGAAAGATGTCCGTCTAAACACACTCAAGACAAAAGAGGAAGTGAGGTCGACTAAAAAATTAACAAAAGAGCGTATCTTGCCGTCTCTTTAGATCATTTTGTCATAAATTATTTCTTTGCAATCTAAACCTACACAGAGAAATTATTATTTTACGGCTACATGAAAAAAAAATATATTATTCAATTTATGAATGTCTCTTCTTTATAAATATTGTTTTTAACTCTTTTCGTAATATGGCACTGGGGACGCTATATTGCCCCCCGAAATGTTTATGTCATAAAAAATGTTCGTGTTTTTTTTTGACATAAATATTTCCTCTTTCATGTCCACAGTGTCCACACGCAGATTTTTCTTTCACAGTCTATATTATTAATTGTAGATTAAAACTGAAGAAACTGCAAAAACGTGGGAATTTAAGGAGATGGGACCCGGATAAACTGAAAGAACCAGAGTTTGTAGAGAGTTTCAGGGAGAGCATAAGGGAACAATTGACAGGAATGGGGGAAAGAAATACAGTAGAAAAAGAATGGGTAGCTTTGAGGGATGAAGTAGTGAAGGCAGCAGAGGATCAAGTAGGTAAAAAGAAGAGGGCTAGTAGAAATCCTTGGGTAACAGAAGAAATATTGAATTTAATTGATGAAAGGAGAAAATATAAAAATTCAGTAAGTGAAGCAGGCAAAAAGGAATACAAACGTCTCAAAAATGAGATCGACAGGAAGTGCAAAATGGCTAAGCAGGCATGGCTAGAGGACAAATGTAAGGATGTGGAGGCTTATCTCACTAGGGGTAAGATAGATACTGCCTACAGGAAAATTAAAGAGACCTTTGGAGATAAGAGAACCACTTGTATGAACATCAAGAGCTCAGATGGAAACACAGTTCTAAGCAAAGAAGGGAAAGCAGAAAGGTGGAAGGAGTATATAGAGGGTCTATACAAGGGCGATGCACTTGAGGACAATATTATGGAAATGGAAGAGGATGTAGATGAAGATGAAATGGGAGATACGATACTGCGTGAAGAGTTTGGCAGAGCACTGAAAGACCTGAGTCGAAACAAGGCCCCCGGAGTAGACAACATTCCATTGGAACTACTGACGGCCTTGGGAGAGCCAGTCCTGACAAAACTCTACCATCTGGTGAGCAAGATGTATGAAACAGGCGAAATACCCTCAGACTTCAAGAAGAATATAATAGTTCCAATCCCAAAGAAAGCGGGTGTGGACAGATGTGAAAATTACCGAACAATCAGTTTAATAAGCCACAGCTACAAAATACTAACACGAATTCTTTACAGACGAATGGAAAAACTAGTAGAAGCCGACCTCGGGGTAGATCAGTTTGGATTCCGTAGAAATACTGGAACACGTGAGGCGATACTGACCTTACGACTTATCTTAGAAGAAAGATTAAGGAAAGGCAAACCTACGTTCCTAGCATTTGTAGACTTAGAGAAAGCTTTTGACAATGTTGACTGGAATACTCTCTTTCAAATTCTAAAGCTGGCAGGGGTAAAATACAGGGAGCGAAAGGCTATTTACAATTTGTATAGAAACCAGATGGCAGTTATAAGAGTCGAGGCGCATGAAAGAGAAGCAGTGGTTGGGAAGGGAGTAAGACAGGGTTGTAGCCTCTCCCCGATGCTATTCAATCTGTATATTGAGCAAGCAGTAAAGGAAACAAAAGAAAAATTTGGAGTAGGTATTAAAATCCATGGAGAAGAAATAAAAACGTTGAGGTTCGCCGATGACATTGTAATTCTGTCAGAGACAGCAAAGGACTTGGAAGAGCAGTTGAAAGGAATGGACAGTGTCTTGAAAGGAGGATATAAGATGAACATCAACAAAAGCAAAACGAGGATAATGGAATGTAGTCGAATTAAGTCGGGTGATGTTGAGGGTATTAGATTAGGAAATGAGACACTTAAAGTAGTAAAGGAGTTTTGCTATTTGGGTAGCAAAATAACTGATGATGGTCGAAGTAGAGAGGATATAAAATGTAGACTGGCAATGGCAAGGAAAGCGTTTCTGAAGAAGAGAAATTTGTTAACATCGAGTATAGATTTAAGTGTCAGGAAGTCGTTTCTGAAAGTATTTGTATGGAGTGTAGCCATGTATGGAAGCGAAACATGGACGGTAAATAGTTTGGACAAGAAGAGAATAGAAGCTTTTGAAATGTGGTGCTACAGAAGAATGCTGAAGATTAGATGGGTAGATCATATAACTAATGAGGAAGTATTGAATAGGATTGGCGAGAAGAGACGTTTGTGGCACAACTTGACCAGAAGAAGGGATCGGTTGGTAGGACATGTTCTGAGGCATCAAGGGATCACCAATTTAGTATTGGAGGGCAGCGTGGAGGGTAAAAATCGTAGGGGGAGACCAAGAGATGAATACACTAAGCAGATTCAGAAAGATGTAGGTTGCAGTAGGTACTGGGAGATGAAGAAGCTTGCACAGGATAGAGTAGCATGGAGAGCTGCATCAAACCAGTCTCAGGACTGAAGACCACAACAACAACAGTCTATATATGTCACATCGTGTATTTAAATCGTTAAATTACTGAGGTGTGTTGCACACAAAGTGTAATACAGATGAAGTTATCTACATAACAATATAATATACAATTGGTTACGTATACAGTCATGTACAAAAGGACATAGAATACCATTAGTTTTATTTCGGCTGCTTCTTCTTAGGGTTGCAATTTTGCAGTGTTCAAGGTATACAATCACTAGTTAGTCTGTAGAACTTGAAGTCCCAGGGGTGTCAACTGTTCGCTCCCCATTTGGCGCGTCCGTAGGGAAACCCTGGGGAAAACCTCGGCGGAGCGACAGACTAACTGCTTTGGTTACTTTCACTTAATTGTTTATGGGATGTCATTGGAGTACAGGATGTGCATACATTACAAATAATTTTTTGTTGCACTATGCAAAAAATGAGGTCATTATAACAATTGATTGCGGTGTCGTTGATGATCTACACCGCGACGTTTAGCTCGCGACGGCGTCGGTTGGTGTGTTCGGTGCTCGGCGTTCGCGGCGGCTGCAGAGAGGTCAACGCCCGCTCGACGCCAGCGTGTCTCTCGTCGTCGCGGAACGTCAGAATCAGCTGATCGGCTGCACGGTTGGCGATGCGCTTCTGTCTCGGCCGGGCGTGGCGGAGTGGGATGATATCCGCCTCCCGCGCTTCTTGGCAGGAGTCAGCTCTGCTACGCATCTCCGACGTATTACATGAAACATACACACAACCAACGTAATATTTGTTTCCCGCTACAGAAGGTTACGCTAGTGGGAGAGGAGCATTTATTAGTGCGGCAGTTGTTAAGTTTTCGCCAGTTTCCGAGTGTCAAGCTAGCACTGTCTTGCAGAATACATGACATGGATCTTCTCCCGTGAATGAAGTTTTGTTGCGCCACTGTTTCCATTACACGGCAGTTTTTGTCTTGATACAATTATTTATGTTTTCGCCGCACTCGCAGGCACTGGTGAGTGTCCCAGTACGAGCTTAGCACAAACATTCGCCGTTTCTGCGGTCGCTGTTTTGCAACAGTCCACGCATCGCATTCCAATCTCGCATTATTGTGCTCACTGAAACTACAGTCTGTCCCAAAAATATTGACTGTGGGTTCACTTCACGTTAACAGTTCACATTTATAAGCAAATTCACAGTTTTTCGTGCGTAATATTGGCGTTTGGCGTCCTTACCGCTGTTGACTTCACTGTCCATATCACAGTTTCACCTTCACAGTTTTTCACACTGCTTAAAGTAACTGTTGCGATTAGTTCACAAACACTAATGTACTTCATTCAGTCTGAACTGGATTTTGGCTCGTGCTGGATTTTACCAGTCTCTCGCATTAATTATCTCTTTTCATTTTCCACTTAGAGTCGTACTTGTCTTCAGATTTTTTTGACTATACAATTGTATTTCCGTCTCATCTGAGGTAAGTCCCCATGTCATGTCTGCCCACTCATTGCGTACTTGCCCTCCAGAGCCAGGCTCGACTTTACAAAACTTTGCCTCTCGCATACATTTTACAATCGAGGCCTAGCGTGCAAGTTCCTAGATTAGTGTTTGATTTGTGACTTTTGTTTACACGATAAATGCCTTAGCCTTAGCCTTGCCTTAACAGATGGCAATATATTTTAACAGTGCTTAGCGGTAGTCGCGTTTACTGATTTACTTTGTACCTTGTCCACAACACATGAGGTACCTTGGGTGATGTACACCCTGCACTCATGTTGTTCAGTAAATTATGATTGAGCATATTTCAAGATCGATATAGACATAAATACATGGAACAACATATGCACTATAATACTGAATTTCATAAGTTGCGTTACTACTACAGTTCAAAAATATCCATGACATACTAATGAAAAATTCTTTCATCATTACATGCTTTGAATTTTTTTAAAGCATTTTTCAACATGAAATTTTTAAAATATTCTTAAATCTACGTTCATTTTTTAATGCAATTGTTTAAAAATACTATTATTCCTTAACATCTACAAAACTGAATCGCACTAATCTTGTGTGCCTCATTGTCTTTAAATGTTACACTACAATCTGAACATTTACTCACAAAAAAATACACTATAAACTTAACCTATTATTCACATATGTAAAAGTTGCTCTACTGAGCGAACGTCTTTAAGTCTTTGTAAGTATTTTCCTTGTTTCCTTCGTAATTGCCTCCTTATTTGACCACAGGATGGTGTAGTTTGCGTGACAGAAAGTATCGTGAGGTACCACTTCGATGTTATAGGTGTAGCCCTCGATAACACCGGGTTTTTCCGAAAACACATTCTCATAATCTGTAAGTAGCTGTGTCAATTTGTTTTGTTGTGCTTCAGTCAAATGTTCTGACTCCCTAACTTTCATGGCTATCAGTTTCCTTTTTTCCTCTTTATCTTCAGTAATAAATTCTTTATAATATGCTTGTCTTGTACTTAAGTCAGAATATAAATTCATTACCTGTATTCCTTCGAATCTCGACTGAAAGTTACGGCAATATTTACCGTGCACTTCCCGTGTCCTCAACAATGGCAAAATTACACGTCTGTCCTCATTCATAAGGCTTACTTCCCCGCACAAGAGGTCGATTTTTGCGTCCCTCTGGCGTAAAGATTCCATCCCCAGGATGCAAGCAACACCTAATCCCTTAACTTCTAGGAACGAGCTTTTCATTGCTTCATTTCCTACCGTAAACTCGACTTGCACCTGGTGCTTTATGATATGAGATTGTGCACCTATTGCACCTGTAACACGACAATTCTTCACTGGCAATACTGGTATTCTATTATTTTAACTCAAGTACTTGTAAAAATTTGCACTCATGACATTGGTTGAAGCGCCGGTATCGACTATTATCTGTATTGGTGCTCCGTACATATCTGCTTGCAATATAGCCTGCACAACACTTTTGTCGGTTCGGTTACATTTCTGCGGAATGTCTACAAGTTCCTTTTCTATTTTTGTTCCCTCATTGTATCTCAGCATACAAAGTTTATGGCTGTCATCCGTGAATGTGCCCTCACTACACCATCCTGCAGCCAACAACGGAGAGCGTATTGTGGCTGTCTTTAGTTTAACGGATGAGTATTAGTGGGTTGACAGTTGTCTGTCACTTCCACTAACCTCACATTGTGGTTCTGGTGGTTGTTGTTGTTGCTACTGTTGGGTTGGCCGCTCTGCCTCCCCGATCGTGTATTTTGATATTGTGTATGGCTCTGGTTTTGCGGTGGTCGGTTGTAACTCCTGACATGCTCTGTGATGGACCTGGGTTGGCGTTCCATTGTGGCGCTGTGTTTTGTTGCCACTGTGGTGTCGGTTCGTTACGACCACGCCACTGGTTTCGGTTATTCCGCCATTGCGGATTGCCGTTACCATTATATCCATTACTCATGCGTCCATCATGATGTCTCTTTCGATTTTGACGATTATAACCGTTGCCGTTATAACCATTGCCACTGTTTGTGCCTCGATTCTGTTGCCGGTGCTCTTCCCTATTCCCGTTACCATTTGGTACTAAGTTACTACCATTACTGTGGCTGCTATTGTAATCGGCTTTTTGTTGATTACAGCCTGCATGGTTCCACTTGTTTTCGGTTTTCATATCTTCGATCAATAAGTCAACAGAATCCACTATTTCCATGAATTGTTCTATATCGTATTCCGGCACATTGATGAAATATCTTTTAATTTCACTGGGCAACTTCATTTTTATCAATTTGATTATGTCACGATCGGACATTGGCTCGTCCCAGTACCTGGTTTTGTTTATATACTTTTCGAAATATTTGCGTAACGTTCCCATCTTAGGATTGTACATTTCTGGACTGTACAACTCCTTTCTTAGTCTTTCTTGGACGCTATCGGACCAGAATTTTTGCAAGAATGCACCTTCAAACTGTTGCATCGTTAGACATTTTTCGGACACGTCGGTGGCCCACAGTGCCGCGTCACCTTGAATAAAGGACACCACGAACTGTATTCTTTGTCTTTCCGTCCATGTCCTGGGAAACACATTCCTGAAGCTCTTAATAAATACCACAGGGTGGACATTTCGTTTTTCGCTATTGAAGGGTTGGAATGTCCTGTGTTTTATTACATTGTCCTCTTTTTTGCACATCTGATTGCTACATTCTGGGACATTCATTACTTCGTGATGTACGCTGCACGGTATCGCATGTTGTCCGTGCTCATAATTCGCATTAGGTTGCGGTTGCGCACTCGCACCCTGCCTACCGTCAGTGTTATTATAGTAATCAGTACGCGGAGTCGGATTCATTATCTGTCCGCCACTGTTTACATTGCTTTCCAATGCAGACAGTCTCCGCGCGACCTCATGTTGCCAATTTGGCAACTCCGCAGTCACACGGGATTTGATCTGTGTTAATTCGGCATGTAGTGCAGCAGCGCTAGTGTCAATATTTACACTCGCGGCCGCAGTCTCTTGTTCTACAACTGTTTTTACGTCGCTTTCAATCTTTGCAGATATCTCGCGATCCTTTACTTCTAGCCATTCATTTAATTCTTTTTCTACTTTTTGAGCTTGCACTACCAAATATGCATCAATACTTTTCCGTGCATCTATCTCCACATTATCTACGCGGTTGGTTAAAGTCTGGACATTATCTTCAAGCCTAGCCTGCGATATCTGTAATTTTTGCATTTCGCCGGCTAAGCTTTGCACAAGATCGGGTATTTCTTTGCACGCGTCCCGCATCTCGGCAAGTTCGCTTTGGATACTGTCTAGTTTTGCTTCACTGCGCTGTTCTTGCTCAATGAGCTTTTGCGTTAGTTCTTTGCCTTGGTCATGTAGCATTTGCGTTAATTTTTTCTCCTGCTCATATAGCATCTGAGCCAGTTTCTCGTCTCTTTCTTTTTCCCTCTGTTCTAACATTCTTTCTTTTTCCCTTTCTTTCTGTTCTCTTTGTTGCTCTTGCTCATAGAGCATCTGAGCCAGTTTTTCGTCTCTTTCTTTTTCCCTCTGTTCTAACATTCTTTCTTTTTCCCTATCTCTTTCTTCTAACCTGCGCAGAAAATCTGCAAATGGGTCTGCAATCGGTGAGCATACTGGTGCCCCGCTTAATCTAGCACTCGATTGGCCCCCCTGCCCAGGCAGTGGAGTTGTTACTCTATTCCCATTCTGCTGTGGAGCGTCATTCACCGTCCACAGATCCTCGCCCCCCGCTCCGGAAATTATGTTACCGGAGGCGGTGGCTTGGGATTCGTTTACGTTTTGCAAATGATCCTCATTTTCCATATTAACAGAATCTTGTTCTTCTGGTACGGATGCTTCAGGATGTCCTATCTTACCCATACTAAATTCACTTTAAGCCACTGACAAATCTTTAACACTGATACACACACGAATAATTATCCCCTCCAAAAATAAACACATAAATACACAAAACACCGAAGGTATCTCATGTGCACATGGGTTCGATATTCCGCACAGAGCTACACAGGATGCTTGCACAATAGGCCTTACCTTTATTTTTCTTTATCGTAATCCCTTTCTTTTCTACACTTTTTCTTCTCCAGATCTCCTCAGGGTGTGGTTTTGTTGTTGTACATGTAAAAGAATTCATATAAGCATTAATATTTTACAACAATTAGACACATACATAATTACATTCAGTACAATAGAATCATATTAATCGGGCCCCAAAGTTGCGGCGCCAATCTCGCGTACGTCGGCCGTCGTAATTTAATATATTATTATTGTTATTATTATTATTTTTTGATTGTTGCCGACTTACGTGGTGGGCCTTAATAAAAATGATATTCCATTTAATTTTGATTTTACGGTTAAATGCTTTCCTGAAGTTCTCCTTTTTAACAATATTAATCTCAAATTATTTGTTATGTTAATGAATGTTATACTTGCTGAGATCTTAAAACATGAGCATACAAGCTGAACAATGTAATAAACTTTTCATATTAATTTCCTCGGTTAGTCAATTCACTTTAAAGCAAAAGATCTATAGTTATTAATTACAATTGCGGCCCACACACGCGCGAGAGTATTTTTTCTTACCTCCATTAACCATTGTATTGTAGTCGGAGTCCTGGCTCTGGGTCTCGGCTATGGTACTGAAAATAAGAATCTTAAAGCTAAGTATTTTCTGCAACGTCGGGCGGCTGTGGAGAAAAATTAATATTATGTTAATAGCGGGCGAGTTTTCCGCTTCCGCTAATTTTTCGTAAATTAATATCGCCACGTAATGGCGTCGTTGGCTGCATCGGCCGCTGCGATTGTTGAACTGTAAATTACTTGAATGCAGGTTAATTCAAGGAAGGCGGACATGAAATCGGGATCACCTCTTACAAATTAAAGGTGCACAATAATATTCAATTAATATATTATCTGCATAACTCATACAAATATGCTTACATTTGTCAGCACTCGAAAGATGTCCGTCTAAACATACTCAAGACAAAAGAGGAAGTGAGGTCGACTAAAAAATTAACAAAAGAGCGTATCTTGTCGTCTCTTTAGATCATTTTGTCATAAATTATTTCTTTGCAATCAAACCTACACAGAGAAATTATTATTTTACGGCTACATGAAAAAAAAATATTATTCAATTTATGAATGTCTCTTCTTTATAAATATTGTTTTTAAGTCTTTTCGTAATATGGCACTGGGGACGCTATATGTATCACTGTGATAAACATACTATCTTCAAATCTGTCCGTAAATAAATTGTCCAAAATAAATAAAGTATACTCCTTCCTCTCTCCAGCAGTCCAGCGCAGGCTGAGTCATATTCCTGCCAATCCCTAGGAAGAGGTGGCTGTCGGGTGATTTAGGTTGGCAGAGGTTGTCCAAATGCCCTTTATTTCCCGCTATTTTCTTAGGTTAGTAGAGATAGCCCAAGTGGCCTTTCATTACCACCAAAATTCAAATTTCCCAACAATCCTGATTGGGTGACTTAGGTTAGTGGAGGTAGTCCAAGTGCCCTTTCTTTCCCGCCATTTTTATAGGTTAGTAGAGTTGTGCAAATTGACCTATCTTTCAGCCAAAATTCAAACTTCCCACCAGTTCATAGGAGGAGGTGGCGCATGGATGATTTAGGTTAGTGGAAGTAGTCCAAGTGACCTATTTTACCGCCATTTTTCTTAGGTTAGTAGAGATAACCATGGTGTGATGCATTATCCTGATGGAATTTGAATGTCCTGCCATTTTGTTGAGGAGGGGTTTAGGTTAGTGGAGGTAGCCTGATTGACCCATCTAGCCACCAAAATTCAAACTTCTCGCCAAAATCAGACATCTTGGATGATGTCATGGTCGCCATCTTTGATGACCTCATGCACTGTTACCAAGTCTACACGCCGCCAATTTTGATGACATCATCGCTGCCATCTTGGACACAGCTGGCAACAATGGAGAATGTGTTTGTACTGCCCTTGTCCCAATACTTATAACTACATTTTTGTTTCACACCACTTTTTACATATGTACTATAGGTGTCCACGTAGGGTAACTTTGAAGGTCTGTATCTCAGAAACGAATAAAGATATCAAGAAAATTTTCTAGTTTTTTCGAGATCCGGATCTTAGGAATACATAATAAAAATTTGAGCCATTTTCTGTGCATAGCCACCTTGGAATCTGTGGCTCGGTTTTGATACCCAAAGGACCTGTTTCTCGGATTTTTCTCAGGAACCGCCCATTAATTAAATGGTACCTCCATAAGCCCCTTAAGGTGCACCGTAGAGTATATCTACTGCATAAAAGACCAACTGGTTTGCTCAATGTACCTAAGCTCAAGGAAGTGTGAAATATTCAAAGTTGACTGTATACTGTGGGATGGTTACAGTACGACATCCTTCTGCTTGCTACACAAATGTTCCCTACCCCAAGGACTACCAAAACACTTGATCCTACTTTTCTGTCATCAACAGAACTCGAGGTATAAGCCCCTGAAGAATACAGTTTTTATGCGCAATGTTTTGGAACATAGTAGGTACCTAGGTAGCGCATGCTGTCGCCTGTGTACCGACTACTATGTGCGAATTCATGTTCAATGTTGCACTGTCACCCATTACAACATCTTCACTGCACGTACTCTCTGAAATGTGCGTAACTTTTGAAACATGGCGGCGTCCTGTTCTCAACTCTTTTATTCTGGCGAAGCAGGATGACGCGAGCACCTACAGAAAACTGCTTCTTTACTATCACCAGGCTGATCAGTTTGGATGAAACTTGCCACAAAATCCACAAGTCAAAAAAGAGAAATGATTCCTTAGTAATGTCAAGCCAGTTTAATTTTCTTGAGGGTATTTTCGTTCTGTAGTTGCAACTACAAAAAATGCATTTTTTTTTTACCAGACGCATTTCGCTTTATTGAGGGAAACGATCATCAGTGGTGGTGATTTCCTCTTGAATTCTCTCCTACACCGATAAATGCCAGGCCATCTGCTAGCACATCATTGATGTTTTCTTCTTTAGACACTGATAGTTGTGGTCTAATTTATAGTTACTCTGCATCGCTTTGCATTTTTATGTTTTACACAGCACCCTTTTTCGCACACCACTGTAAGTATAAAATCAAGCACAAAACAGTGGTGTGCAAAAAAGTATGCCGTGTAAAACATAAAAAACGAAGGGTGCTGCAAAGCAACTACAAATTAGACCACAACTTTCAATATCTAAATAAGAAAAACATTAACGATGCGCTAGCATACGACATTTCCCGATGTAGGCGACAAATCAAACAGCAATCACCAACACTGATGGCGCTTTACCACAATAAAGTGAAACGCATCTGGTGAAAAGAACACGCATCTTTTGTAGTTGCAACGACAGAACGAAAATGCCATCCAGAATTCTAAAGAAAACTACGGACAATATGGTCACACAAATGACTGTTTAATTTTATTTTGGTTCGAGTAGTACATACGAGGGTTATTCGTAAAGTAAGGAACGATCGGTCGCGAAATGCAGACCACAGTGAAAAACCGATGGAATTTTGCACAGATGTGTTGGGTAGTGTCTCTAGTATTCCCGTCGATCGCGTTACGTCGTTCTTTTTAGTTCTGAGCACAGAGGGAGCACATAAAGACAACTACAACAATAGTGTCTCCCGCCACGTACGAGGGCCTGGTGAGAAATTTCGCCTGAAGCTATGCAGCCAACATAACATAACTGTCGAGCGTTTTCTCCTTCAGGACAATTCTCAGCCGCATTCCGCAAGGGCAATGAAAATGCTCCTGCACCGTTTTCAATTGGAAATGTTTGATTACCCACAGCCCGTAATTGTCTGCCTCTGAGTTTCATCTCTGCTCACATGAACCGCTGGCTATGAAGGCAACATTTTGGCACAGACAACGAGCTGTGGGCCAGTGTAGAGAATTGGCGGAAAGTACTGGCGGCTGCCTTCTATAACGAGGGTATTGGAAAGTTGGTACAACGCTACGACAAACGTCTCAGTCGGATCGACGACTATGTAGCTCAAAAATGGTTCAAATGGCTCTAAGCACTGTGGGACTTAACATCTGAGGTCATCCGTCCCGTAGACTTAGAACTACGTAAACCTAACTAACCTAAGGACATCACACACATGCATGCCCGAGACAAGATTCGAACCTGCGATCGTAGCAGCCGCGTGGATCAGGACTGAAGCGCGTAGAACCGCTCGGTCACAGCGGCCGGCTGAAGTTGTCGCTAATTGTTACAAAAAAAACAGCTTTGATTTTCACTGTGGTTTCCACTTCGCGACCTATCGTTCCTTGCTTTCCAAACAGCCCTCGTATATTGTGCAGCGTGTTACTTTGGTAAAACAATGGTTGTTCATTGGAATTAAAGTGGCTAACATCTCTTATAAGTAGCAACTTCTGTACTAAATAACCTCTTACCATTACACATATCAGTGAAAACACACTGTTCTAAAAATTCCTTGCAGCTTAGGTCTCTCAACGGTTACCTATACATGGCGTGCCTCAGGAGGAACGGTCAATATTCAGGGATATGACAGGAAAGATAGTTCGAAGCAAAAAGTCTAATAAACGTGTTCTCTAAAATTCATATCTTAATAGTAACGAGCAATTGTTCATCTTTGACACAGTGAAACAAATCTTTTGTTCTGCAAGCTCTTTGCTTTCCATATTTTGGGAGGAGATACTATGGACCAAAACAAGAAAGTGAATTGTCTAGTAAATGAGGGCTCTAAAATACGTACCTTAAGAGCTGCGATCATTTGATCAGTAGAAGAGATTTGTTTCACAGTGGCGAAAATGAAGAAGTGCTCATAGCCCTTAAGTTATGCATTTTAGAGCCCATGCTTACCAGGCGTTTTTTGCTTCGAGTGATTGTTCTTGTCATATCCCTGAATACTGGCCATACTTCCTGAGACCTTGTATACAAGGTGTTTCAGGAGCTCACCGACAAACTTCGAGGAATCATAGGTCACGCAGAGAGTGTGGGGATACCTATATGGTTTATCTACATTGACAAACGAGATGTATTAATTCATAAAGGCGTCAGTTGAATGCGTTAGAGATATTCATATTACGCCGCATTAATGTAATCTGAGAGGGCAGCGGAAAAACTAAAAACGATATACTTTCAGATTTTTAACAACACCTCTCTAGTTTTAATGCCAGTAACATACCACTTCTGTTCTCGCCCGCCGTGGTGTACGAGCGTATATTGTTCTACATGCGTCTAATCAATAAAAAATGGATAGCTCGTTGAAGAAACGTATTGTACTTCTACGAGCTTCAAGTACACCTGTTCCCCTCTATGCGTATCATGAACCACTGCTCCAAATCCAGGAAGGGAAGTTTAAAGACTAATTATTCATAGTTCATGTAGCAGATAATTGACAGCAGCAGCTATCGTCAGGTCGTCCATGGTGTTTGTGTACCAATCGATAGACACCGCTGATTATAATACTGTCGTTATACCTTGTATTTTTATACAAGAGGATCATTTTTATTAAGGAACTTATAGTCTTAAACGTGTCCTTAAGTTTACGATCAGAGTAATGAATAACTACAGCTGCACAAAATTTGCCGTTTATTATTATTAGGCTTGTTCTGACAGTGATTCATTTGAAAATTTCAAACAATCCGCTTTATGCCTCAATACAAGCTGCGTGTGCTCTGGAGAGTACATGACAATTCTGCTGGATTTGCTGGAATGCATCGGTGACTCGTGCTAAAATCATTTCAAATCTAGTGGCAGCTCGAGTAACGTAAACCACACTCTTGACATTGTAAGACGTGTATATTTCTATTGTCTATTGTCAAACCACAATTTATGAAAGATGTTTACATTTTATTAATAGGATTAACTAGGAATAATTAATATTTGTCGTGTTGGAAATAATTGTGGTAGCAGGTAATGTGTGCACCAAAGTATTGTTGGCAGGAGAGACCGCACATTGATATAATTTTAAAAAGGGCACGAGAGACCGCGTATGGATACATCTTAAGAAAATAGCGGGGAAGACCGCGCATTGATACATTTTGTAATGGTAGCAGGGATTGTCTGCACCAGAAAGCATTGTTGGCGGGAGAGACCGCACTTTAGCGTTCGTAGGAAGTCAGTAGTAAGCGAGGTGTGAAGCGAGTCGGTAGCAGGTCTGAAGCGAGAGGGTCAGAGGAGCGGTGTGTCTGCCAGCCACCAGCTATGATAAAACGGATGTACAGAGACATCAGCTAACAATTATCATAAGAGGAACTAATATTATTGAATTATTTTTTGAGATACTCAAGACTACTGAAGGTTTTTTGCGCAATGCTAGTTGTAAGATTATTGTAAAAAGTAAGTCCTATTTGAACGTTCGTAAAATCATTTCATTCAGAATATAATTAATTTTTGCCAGCAATATTATTATAATCAATATTATTATAATCCATCCCAAAAACCATCAACGTAAAACTTTGCAAAATTTTATTGTTGTCAAGAAAAAGTTTAAGTATGAATTACGTAACTTCAGTCAAATTAATAAAAGAATAACGTCAGCTTTGCTATTAAAGACTAACGTCAGCTTTGGTAATAAATACAGCCACTTATTATGGTAGCCCACCAGCAGCTAATAAAATGTAATAAAACAGAGTAAGTATATTCATGTCGCAGTTCGATGAAGCAGTCAGATGGCAATCCAGTAACAGTAAAAAAAAAAAAAAAAAAGGTAAGGAACAGTTTTGGTTCAAATGGCTCTGAGCACTATGGGACTTAACATCTATGGTCATCAGTCCCCTAGAACTTAGAACTACTTAAACCTAACTAACCTAAGGACATCACACACATCCATGCCCGAGGCAGGATTCGAACCTGCGACCTAGCTGTCGCGCGGCTCCGGACTGAGCGCCTAGAACCGCGAGACCACCGCGGCCGGCAATAGTTTTGGGTTATTGCAGATATCGACTGAGGGCCACGACGACGACACATTCTATGTTTCGTCGAAATAATCAGAAAATCACTTTTAATAAGCAGCATTTAAATTTGTATGCGAAGATTGAGAAAGAGAATTAACTTCAAAGGCAAGATTTCATTTGTTATTATTAAGCAAGAGATAGAAATCCTAGGGGAAGGTTTCAGGGGTTATTGTAGAAGGGAAGGTTGCGTAACAAAAGAGATATAGAGGAGATGGGAAGGTTTCAACATGTCCCCAGAGAAAGTAATCGAGGGGAGTCAAGTCAGGCGGAAGCGTTGGCCACATAACGTGTCTCCCTCGTTCTGTCCAATGTTCCCCAGAATCGACAGCTAGCGCGTCAACACGTAAGTGTGCTGGGGATCCACCATGCTGGAAAACGGAGGTCTCTGCGCACAGCAAGCAGTACATTTTGGTCTGCAAGAACAGTAAGTAAGTTGCTCCAGTCAACCTAGGTGGCAGTATTACAGAACACAGAATTTGATTATCCACAATTCCCGCCCTCGTGTTTACGGAGAACGTTCGTTCCTTCAAATGGTTCAGATGGCTCTGAGCACTATGGGACTTAACATCTGAGATCATCAGTCCCCCTAGAACTTAGAACTACTTAAACGTAACTAACCTAACGACATCACACACATCCATGCCCGAGGCAGGATTCGAACCTGCGACCGTAGCTGTCTCACGGTTCCAGACTGAAGCGCCTACAACCGCTCAATCACAGCGACCGGCCCTTCGTTGGTGAGATCTAGCAGCAACTGTATGCCAGTTCTCATAGTCCCACATGTCCCTGTTCCTGGTGTCAAAATACCCGTCACGTGTAACGAAAAACCCATCTTATAAATAAAACATGTGTATGGAATCCAAAATCATTCACTCTTTGATGTACGGACCACTACAGAAACTGCATATCACCTGGGTAATCAACTGGTGTTAAAACCTGCGCCTTTTCGGAGATAGTACGCATGTGTGTATTACTTCTGCAATACTCTCATAAAAAGATCGTGAGCTGTTCCCATAGCATGGATTATAGCGCGAGCGCTGCTTGAAAGTTCACTCCTAAATCTCTTGGTTGCTTCACCCTCAAAACTTTGGTGTTCTCACGTCATGACTACCCCATCAACATGCTGAGGACGCTAACTCTCTGTTTGTCAAAAGCGACCACGAAATGCAGAGAACGTATTATGGTGTGGATGTCCTCTGTTAGGGAACCGATTTTCGCAAATACGAAGAACTGACCTTTCATTTCTCCTTGCCTCACCGTAACACATAAGCATAGCTGTTAACTCATCAGCCCACTACTCCGACTTTCATAGAGCAAGAAAATCTGAATTGAGGACCAGTAAGATGCACAACGCTGAAGATAAAGTATTACAACAAGCTGAATGCAGCACTGGTAAGATGCACGCCATTGAAGATCCAGTACTACAACAATACATGCTGAATGACAGAACTAGTACGACTTCAAAGAATAACAACGTCACTATGTGCTCCGAATCAGGTCACTACGCGGTGCTCATAATGATCACGCGCGTAACTCATAAACGGCGGGCCACAACCTATATGTTCCTTAACAAAATATGAGGGTTGGAACTTTAATAGTGGCAACTATTTATTTACAGCTCGTACGAAATAGATACGTGTTTCAGAGTTTTACTGACCTTCAAAGTAGTCACCAGCATTGTGTATAACCCGTTGCCAGCGATGTGGAAGTCGTTCATTTTTGGAACACAACCTACGACCAGCTTAGAGACAGAAGTGATGACGCTTTCTGCAGGACCTGACCATCATTTTGCAGGACAATGCTCAAGCACGTACAGTGCAAGGTGTTACTGTTTGTTTGACTGATGGAGCTGCTAAGTGCTATACCACCTACTGCACATCCCTGACTTAAGCCCTCGTGAGTTCAACTCGATTTCTTAACTGAAGGAAACACTTCACGGAATTCGCTTCAGAACTGCTACAAATTTTTCGGGCAATAGACCGCGCCGCTGGAACTGTCAACGCGATTGGCACTGCTACGACTGCCACATCGCTGGCAGCGGGTTGTACACAATGCTGGTGACTACTTTGAAGGTCAGTAATACTTTGAAACACGTATCTATTTCGTACGAACTGTAAATAAATACTTGCCACCATTAAAGTTCAGCCGGCCGAAGTGGCCGTGCGGTTAAAGGCGCTGCAGTCTGGAACCGCAAGACCGCTACGGTCGCAGGTTCGAATCCTGCCTCGGGCATGGATGTTTGTGATGTCCTTAGGTTAGTTAGGTTTAACTAGTTCTAAGTTCTAGGGGACTAATGACCTCAGCAGTTGAGTCCCATAGTGCTCAGAGCCATTTGAACCATTAAAGTTCCAATCCTCGCATGATTGTCTTTGTGTGATCTATCAATCCTTGAAGTTTGTCGGTGAGGTCCTGAAACATCCTGTAGACTATGCTGAGAGCCACATTGTAATAGAAGCATTGATATGAGAATACAATAGTTCGAATCTGTAATACAATGTTGGTAATTTTAAATATATTTGCGTCATTTTCAGTTTCTTTTTGCGAAGCTGACTTTGCTATCCGTCAAGCATTGTACACATTAATGTTTATTTACTGAGCATAAAGGCCTCCTTTACAATCAAGATCAATTTCGACAAGCTGCATCGTAGCTCGAAAAGCCCTGCGCTTTCCATTCGAAGATGAGATTTTTATATACCCCGCGATACTCATCTGCAAGTGCAGTGTTGAATATTTATTCTTTTTTTGCAGAAAGAAGATTATATTGTACCAAGACTAATCTGTTGTCAATATTTCTTAAATTTTCGCTAGACGAATAGTTTCAAATATCTCGCAATTTGAACTATTTCAGAACGTTCCCTTGTTCTGCATGAGCCTTCGAAATCTTCTATCGATAGCATCCAAATCACTCGAAAGACATATTTTGATAAGTTATGTAACTAGCTCTCTTTGCAGACAATCGATAGCTTCCTCTCACTCTACTAATGAAGAGGAGCTTGAATTATTTTATCCAGAACTATATCTACTTCCATTGTTTCTACCATAGACTTTTATGGTGTGAGTGATTAATTATTTTCAATTTTAGTAAACGACATGACATGACTCGTTTGTAAAGAGCCATCTGCTAATGTGTACACAACGCTGAAACCTTTATCGGGGCTGAAGTTAATATTTGACAGTTTTGTCTAGATAACACTTTCTTGTAAACAGCTACACCGCTTACAGGAGGCTGAGATTAGAGCTAACTTTATGTAACAGGTCGTACGTACGGGCAGTTAACAATATTGACTCGAGGCTTCCTAAGACACAGCTGGAGCTGGCTCTGACTCTAATGTCGTCCTCCAGCATAACTGACTCCTCTTACGGACCATCAGAAATCTTCAGTTCTTCCACTGATCCATTAAATGTCTAACGGTAACACATGTCTTTTAGCTGTAGTTGACTGAGGATCGATTCTCTATTTTGAAAAATATTAAAAATGTATTCTCCCATACGTTGGAAGAATAATGGTTCAAATGGCTCTGAGCACTATGGGACTTAACATCTGAGGTCATCATCCTCTAGACTTAGAACTACTTAAACCTAAATAACCTAAGGACATCACCTGCCCGAGGCAGGACTCGAATCTGCGACCGTAGCAGGCGTGCGGTTCCGGACTGAAGAGCCTAGAACCGCTCGGCCACTACGGCCGGTGTGAGAATAATGCCCGAAAATTCGACACACTGTAGATTCCAGGACATGATGTACACAGTATATGAATTCGATTATGCGCGATCGACGCCTCGGGAAGCCAACCTAGCTACCATGCTATGGTCCAAGACGTCGACTGGCTGTACTTCCAAGAAAACGTCATCAACTCGACTTCATATTTTAAGAAAAAAAAACGAACTTATGGGATATCAGCCCCAGAAACCGATCCTGCGCGAAAATCTGGTTCATAATTCTGAGACGTCCTAAAAGTACAGTTTTTTACATTTTCACGGGAACCGTTTGTTTGTCACGCGATTCGCCCTGCTGCACCGCCTCATCCCCGATGGCGAAGCACCAGTGACAGCCAGAGCTCTCTTATTTGCGGAATATTGATGGTGAGGAGACACAAGGGGAGATGTGGACACTTCTGCCCAATTTCTTTTGAAATCTTCTACGAGAACACAAGAACAATAAGTAATTTGTGTACGTAATATGCGAACCTCACGCACACGTACGTTGAATATTATTCTCAAAATTTCTCGTACTGACGTTCTGCACCACTATATGCGTCTCAAACGCAAACTTACTAAACGTAAGAAACTGAAGAGTAATTATGAAATGAACTTAACGATTTTTGATTTGCAATTTCGCTACGCCAATCACGTTGAAGAATAGCCCATTTCCTGCAAAATGTACGAGGGCAGTTCAATAAGTAATGCAACACATTTTTTTTCTCGGCCAATTTTGGTTGAGAAAACCGGAAATTTCTTGTGGAATATTTTCAAACATTCCCGCTTCGTTTCGTATAGTTTCATTGACTTCCGACAGGTGGCAGCGCTGTACGGAGCTGTTAAAATGGCGTCTGTAACGGATGTGCGTTGCAAACAACGGGCAGTGATCGAGTTTCTTTTGGCGGAAAACCAGGGCATCTCAGATATTCATAAGCGCTTGCAGAATGTCTACGGTGATCTGGCAGTGGACAAAAGTACGGTGAGTCGTTGGGCAAAGCGTGTGTCATCATCGCCGCAAGGTCAAGCAAGACTGTCTGATCTCCCGCTTGCGGGCCGGCCGTGCACAGCTGTGACTCCTGCAATGGCGGAGCGTGCGAACACACTCGTTCGAGATGATCGACGGATCACCATCAAACAACTCAGTGCTCAACTTGACATCTCTGTTGGTAGTTCTGTCACAATTGTTCACCAGTTGGGATATTCAAAGGTTTGTTCCCGCTGGGTCCCTCGTTGTCTAACCGAACACCATAAAGAGCAAAGGAGAACCATCTGTGCGGAATTGCTTGCTCGTCATGTGGCTGAGGGTGACAATTTCTTGTCAAATATTGTTACAGGCGATGAAACATGGGTTCATCACTTCGAACCTGAAACAAAACGGCAATCATAGGACTGGCGCCACATCCACTCCCCTACCAAGAAAAAGTTTAAAGCCATACCCTCAGCCGGTAAAGTCATGGTTACAGTCTTCTGGGACCCTGAAGGGGTTATTCTGTTCGATGTCCTTCCCCATGGTCAAACGATCAACTCTGAAGTGTATTGTGCTACTCTTCAGAAATTGAAGAAGCGACTTCAGCGTGTTCGTAGGCACAAAAATCTGAACGAACTTCTCCTTCTTCATGACAACGCAAGACCTCACACAAGTCTTCGCACCCGAGAGGAGCTCACAAAACTTCAGTGGACTGTTCTTCCTCATGCACCCTACAGCCCCGATCTCGCACCGTCGGATTTCCATATGTTTGGTCCAATGAAGGACGCAATCCGTAGGAGGCACTACGCGGATGATGAAGAAGTTATTGATGCAGTACGACGTTGGCTCCGACATCGACCAGTGGAATGGTACCGTGCAGGCATACAGGCCCTCATTTCAAGGTGTCGTAAGGCTGTAGCATTGAATGGAGATTACGTTGAAAAATAGTGTTGTGTAGCTAAAAGATTGGGGAATAACCTGGTGTATTTCAATGCTGAATAAAACAACCCCTGTTTCAGAAAAAAAATGTGTTGCATTGCTTATTGAACTGCCCTCGTTCTTCACTTTAACAGCCCCAGCTATAAAATCAAAAGAATATAACCCATAATAGCGATACTAGTAATTAAATAGCGCTATACTACTTTTTTTAATGACCCACCAGTTCATTTCATTCCTTTACTCTGCATCTGTGAACCCCAACATAAAACTGTTCAGAGCAGAAAGATCTCTGGCTCTCGGTTAGAAACCGCGCATTTTGACACACTATGAACAAGGCGTGTTACAAAGTGCCTTGTGTTCCTCGTGAGTTGGGTGCTGTGTGAGTGACGCAGAGTAACGAGCTCCTCCAAATCTGGTGTACGCACAGTACGCACTCGTCTGTGTGACAGGAGCCGTGATCACACGACCCCCCCAGGACGGGTTTGGAATGTGTGATTTGGTTGGCGTCTGTGAGGGCACTTGCTTTGGTGTAGCCGTGCTGCCTCTCGACCGTTTCCATCTGCTTGGCGGTACATAAACACCATTTCGGCTTGTTTCCGACGTGAATACCGTGCCATTCCGCTGCTCACCGTACGCTGCAACAACCACACAGCGTGCAACACACAAGGAACAAGCGGGACGTGCTCGAAGGAACTTTCATTCGTCAGCGCCATCTACCGTGGCACCGATGACTTTCCGGACACATAAATGTTCATAGGTTTTCTTTTCCCCCATTTCCAGTCAACAATCCGTCCCTGGAGTTTGTCACCGTGTATAGCGGTAACTTTTCATTCTAAAGCGGATCGAGTATATCTCAACCTTATCAGGGAAGACAATAGACCTTAATAAAGTAATTACAAAAATTGATTTTTCCATCACTCAAAAGTAGCCTGCGCCCTCAAGGCGCTGGATTATTTATTTTATTAATCCTCTTTTTTAAATTTCTTTCGCATCTGTGGATGTAGTACGCATGTATGCTTCTACTGCTGTCGTGAGTCGTTTCGGTATGTCTATCTTGCATAGTGGGAAACGATACAAGAAGGGTGCTTGTTCATTCGGGACGGCCGTACTAAGTGTCCGTATTACAACACGAGCCAAGAAATGTATTAGTTACTCGAGAATATACGACAGCGAAGGTACTGGCAATTTCACTTCCCTCATACCATCCCCGACTGAAACTGAAAAAGGGGGAGTTGGAAGAGATCTAATCTTGTACAGGATCTGCCGTCCGACACACACCGTATGACGGCTGCCGAAATACAGCTACAGATGTTGTTGTTGTTGCTATTGTGGTATTCAGTCCGAAGACTGGTTTGCTGCACCTCTCCACGCTAATCTATCCTGTGCAAGCCTCTCCATCTCTGCATAACTATTGCAATCTACACCCATTTGAACCTGCTTACTGTATTCATCCATTGGTCTCCCTCTACAGTTTTTAATGCACACACTTCCCTCCAATACCAAATCAACAGTTCCTATAAACCCATCCTTATTTTAGTCAATTTGTGCCACAAATTTCTTCTTTTTTTTTATTTCGCTATTTGCGTCAGTGCTCGCTCATTAGTTATGCGGTCTATCCATCTAGGCTTCAGTATTCTTCTGTAGCACAACATTTCAAAGTTGTGTGAGCTCTTCTTGTCTGGACAGCTTATCATCCACCTTTCACTTCCGTCTAATACTACACTCTAAATACTGCCAGAAAAGACTTCATAACAGTTAGGTGTTAACAACTTTCTCTTTTTCAGAAATGCTTTTTATGCTATAGCCAGTCTACATTTTATATCCTCTCTGCTTCGGCTTCTGCCCGAATAGCGACTAATGAAGCCTGACATTGTCAGGAAGGAGACATCGGGCGTAACGTAATTTATTGAATAAATATTTTCGATATGTTTCCCTCTCTTTGTATGACTGTTGATCACGTAGCTTCATTTATAAAATTGCTACGTAGTGTTTGGATTGTTGTTCACAGCGCTGACAATTCTTCATATCGTTGCATACATTTTTCTCATTGTAATACCTGCTGTACAACTCCATATAATGGGCGTTTGATGCAGTTTTTAATTATGCCCCTGGCCATTTTCCTTCTTTATTATTTCCGTCTTGCGAGATTATGGCATGTTGTCTATATTTTTAGCGTTACACTGAATTTTGATGTTTTTTGTCGCTTGACAGTTACGTAGGATTTGTATTTAGATACGTCATGTTGCCAGTAACCTGTATAAGACAGGTTAACTGTCTTGTACTTTTAATTTTATTCACCTTTATTTTTATTGTTACGGCGTATTGTCAAGCGCCGGCACAACGGTCAGGAACGTTACAGCAGAGACGGCTGTTCAAATGGCTCTGAGCACTATGGGACTTAACATCTGTGGTCATCAGTCCCCTAGAACTTAGAACTACTTAAACCTAACTAACCTGAGAACATCACACACATCTATGCCCGGGGCAGGATTCGAACCTGCGACCGTAGCGGTCAGGCGGTTCCAGACTGAAGCGCCTAGAACCGCACGGCCACAACGGCCGGCTAAAGAGACGGCTGTGAGATGACGTCAGACAACAATATGCTAACTATCTCCTCTCTAGGACGACACCGAGACAAAACAGCATCTAGGCGAAGAGAATATAAACGGCGCCCCGCCTGGACGCAGCTCGAGTTTAAGTCTAGGCAGTCTACGAGTTCGACAACAGCGACTTAGGAAATGCATTGTTTCACTTGTGTTACGAATAGTATACAGGGTGTCCCATTTATCTTGACCACCCTAAATAACTGTTTGTCCAGATGCAAATTACAAAATGTTTCTTTAGCCTTCAGGGGGACATAAATCAGTATGATTGTAGCTTTGCTTTTTTTTACAAAGATATGAACAGCGGTATGACTTTTTTTAATTAACACCCAGTATTTTTTATTCGGTAATACATTTCCTCTCCTAAAGACCTATTCAAAAATGTATCACAGTGTACCATTCCCTGAAACACAACGTTATTAATTACATGACACAACACTGACGTTGACGCTCCCAGCGCTTAGTGCAGGTACTCGGGGTAATGGAACACATACACGTGCTGATGTTGACAGAGGGACAAATGTAAACATAAGTAGAATGCACAGCCGTCATTCCGTCAACCGTCGTCAGTTGAAGGGTTGTGTGAGTAGACTGTACACCAACGAAGAGAAGGTAGAAATGCCACTCATCTATGCGGAATTTAAGTTGGCAGAACAGTAATTGCAATACTGTTTTCTTAATTACAGGTACATTTAGTACAGTAGTTTAGTCCTTTTAAATACTGTTGTGTAGAGTAGCCATAGAGGAAAGACTGCATCGACATAACGTTCTTTTTATTGTTGTTGCAGGTAGGCGAAATGCTACGCAGACAGCGGAACTGTACAGAGAGCGATGTCCTTACAAGAACCCACCTTCCCGACGGATGTTTTCTCGTCTTGTTGCGACGCTTCAGGAAACGGGAAGCTTCAACCCACGACAACGCAATCGTCATAACACTCATACAGACGAAGCTGCCGACGTTACTGTTCTCGCTTCCGTTGTTATGAATCCACATGTGAGAACACGACAACTTGAACATGAGATTGGCATTCCTAAAACCAGTGTACATCGTATTCTTGCACGTCATCCTTACCATGTACATCTACATCAAGAATTGCATGGGAATGATTTCCAGAATCGTGTACAATTCTGTCAATGGGCACAGCAGCAAATCCTCGCCAACCCGAACTTCTTCTCCAATGTTCTATTTACCGATGAATGTTCCTTCTCAAACAAAGGACAGGTAAATGCAAGGAAAATGCATTATTGGTCCAGCGCAACCCACGATGGCTTAGATAGGTGGAACATCAGTGTCAATGGAGAGTTAACGTCTGGTGTGGGATGCTTATTGGCCCTTATTTCATCAACGGTTGTCTAAACGGCACAGCGTATGCCATCTTCCTCAAACGAATTCTTCCTCCTCTTCTGGATGAAGTGCCACTAACAAGGGAACATCCCCATCGCACCCCCCTCAGATTTAGTTATAAGTTGGCACAGTGGATAGGCCTTGAAAAACTGAACACAGATCGATCGAGAAAACAGGAAGAAGTTGTGTGGAACTATGAAAAAATAAGCAAAATATACAAACTGGGTCGTCCATGCGTAAGATAGGTAATATTAAGGTGAATGTGAGGCGACGAGGAGCTCCGTGGTCCCGTGGTTAGCGTGAACAGCTGCGGAATGAGAGGTCCTTGGTTCAAATCTTTCCCCGATCGAAAATTTTAACTTTTATTTTCAGTTTATGTGAAAAACTCTTATGTTTTCATCACTTTTTTTGGAGTGATTATTACATCCACAAGAAAACCTAAATCGGGCAAGGTAGAAGAAACTTTTCACCCATTCGCCAAGTGTACTAGTTAGGTGGGTCGCCAACATATTCCTGTCATGTGACGCACATGGTGTCACCAGTGTCGTATACAAAATATCAGACGTGTTTTCCTGTGGAGGAATCGGTTGACCTATGACCTTGCGATCAAATGTTTTCGGTTCCCATTGTAGAGGCACGTCCTTTCGTCAACTAATCACACGGTTTTGCGGTGCGGTCACAAAACACAGACACTAAACTTATTACAGTGAACAGAGACGTCAATGAACGAACGGACAGATCATAACTTTGCGAAAATAAAGAAAGCAAAATTTTCAGTGTAGGGCAGATTTGAACCAAGGACCTCTCATTCCGCAGCTGTTCACGCTAACCACGGGACCACGGCGCTCCTTGCCTTATATTGCCCTTAATATTACCTATCTTACGCATGGACGACCCAATTTGTATATTTTGCTTATTTTTTCATAGTTCCACACAACTTCTTCCTGTTTTCTCGATTGATCTGCGTTTAGTTTTTCAAGGCCTATCTATTGTGCCAACTTATAACTAAATCTGAGGGGGGTGCGATGGGGATGTTCCCTTGTAAGAACCAGAATGCTTATGGAATGGTCGATGAGGAACAGTTACGTGGCCTGCTAGGTCTCCTGATTTAAATCGTCTGGACTTTTTTCTTTGGGGACGCATTAAGGACGTTGTCTATCGCGATATTCCAACAACTCCAGAGGACATACAGGAATGTATCGTGACTGCTTGTAATTCTCTTCAGCAGGCAACATTGGAAGCAGTAAATAATTCTTTCATTCAACGAGTGCATCAGTGTACCAGTGTAGCGGTGTCCACGGTCACCACTTTGAGCACCTTTGAATGTTCTACTCCTTGGCAATGGTACAGGAGAGTCATTTTTGTGTTATGTTTTTACTTGGTTTTTCATTTGATTTCTGACAACTCCAGCAAGTGGACGAGTTTGTGATTCGGGGATCAAAGTCAATGTTGTGTTATGTAATTAATAACGTTGTGTTTCAGTGAATGGTACACTGTGATACATTTCTGAATAGGTCTCTAGGGGAGGAAATGAATTACCGAATAAAAAATACAGGGTGTCATTTAAAAAAGTAACACCGCTGTTCATATCTTTGTAAAAAAAATAAAAAAATAAGCTACAATCATACTGATTGATGTCCCCCTGAAGGCTAAAGAACATTTGCTTGAAACATTTTGTAATTTGCATCTGGACAAATAGTTATTTAGGGTGGCCAAGATAAATGGGACACCCTGTATACTGAAGAGACTGCTTATGTTTCATGTCGCCCTTTGATTGCGACATCCCATAGTAAATTCACAAAGTTAAGTATTGTCATTTATCTTACTGTAATAAAAATTCATTAATACGATTTGCTTGAATTGTTGTCTAGCTATCGGAGAAAGCAGGTTTCCTAGGCACCCTATATTAGACGAGTGGGCATAACAGAACATTTATAGTTTCAAAATTACATGGATTTAGGTACAAGCTTTTTAACACTACTTTTTGTCTTGAATTATTCCCTAAGGTTTACAACCTGGCTCCCTCTCGGTGATGCTTTTGGCATACCGTAGAAACAGAAGTACTGTTTCAAACGGCCAAGACTGCTATCATACAGCATTTATCGTGATGACCGGTTTCAGCGAACTACGTTGCTGATCTAGACTCTAGAGTCTAGATCAACATATTCAAGCAGACTGGGATCAGATGTAGGGCGTAACACAGTTTTACATAAACGTGGACCATACCATGGAATTTAACATACCTTCTGCAGTACATTTCACGGAATCTACATCAAATACATATTATATCGTGTCATATCATAGAACGACAATCCATAAACATGAGAACAACAGTATATCAGCAAATCAAGCACAAAATAACTATTGCATAAAACAACGTACATATTGCACTGATTATACAAGCTCATATTCGTACATCAGCGGAATGAAGACTGAGATTCTCAGGTAAACTTCATAGACCTTGCAACCAGCTACAAGGTGGCACTGTGGTAGTAGCTCCAAACAAAAATACGTCGTATTATATAAAGCATTAAGACAAGCTAACGATCCAAGAAAGTTACACTGCAGACATACAATAGATATGCAGCAGGGTTTTGGAACATATATTGTGTTCGAACGTTATGAATTATCTCGAAAAAAACGGTCTATTGACACACAGTCAACATGGGTTTAGAAAACATCGTTCCTGTGAAACACAACTAGCTGTTTATTCACAGTGTTGAGTGCTGTTCACAAGGGATTTCAGATCGATTGCGTATTTCTGGATTTCCGGAAGGCTTTTGACACTCCCACACAAGCGGCTCATGGTTAAATTGCGTGCTTATGGAATATGGTCTCAGTTATGTGACTGGATTTGTGATTTTCTATCAGAGATGTCACAGTTCGTAGTAACTGACAGAAAGTCATCGAGTAAAACAGAAGTGATTTCTGGCGATCCCCAAGGTAGTGTTATAGGTCCTTTGCTGTTCCTTATCTATATAAACGATTCGGGAGACAATCTGAGCAGCCGTCTTCGGTTGTTTGCAGATGACGCTGTCGTTTATCGACTAATAAAGTCATCAGAAGATCAGAACAAACTGCAAAACGATTTAGAAAAGATATCTGAATGGTGCGAAAAGTAGCAGTTGACCCTAAATAACGAAAAGTGTGAGGTCATCCAAATGAATGCTAAAAGTAACTCGTTAAACGTCGGTTACACGATTAATCAGTCAGATCTAAAAGCCTTAAATTCAACTAAATACCTAGGTATTACAATTGCGAACAACTTAAATTCGAAGGAACACACAGAAAATGTTGTGGGGAAGGCCAACCAAAGACTGCGTTTTATTGACAGGACACTTAGAAAATGTAACAGACCTACTAAGGAGACTGCCTACACTACGCTTGTCCGTCCTCCTTTAGAATATTGCTGCGCGGTGTGGGATCCTTACCAGATAGGACTGACTGAGTACATCGTAAAAGTTCAAAGAAGGTCTGCACGTTTTGTATTATCGTGAAATATGGGAGAGAGTGTCACAGAAATGATACAGGATTTGGGGTGGACATCATTAAAACAAAGGCATTTTTCGTTGCGATGGAATCTTCTCACGAAATTCCAATCACCAACTTTTTCCCCCAAATGGAAAAATATTTTGTTGACACCGACCTACATAGGGAGGAATGATCACCACGATAAAATAAGGGAAATCAGATCTCGTACGGGAAGATATAGGTGTTCATTCTTTCCGCGCGCTATATGAGATTGGAATAATAGAGAATTGTGAAGGTGGTTCGATGAACCCTCTGCCAGGCTCTTAAATGTGATTTGCATAGTATCCATGTAGATGTAGATGTAGATGATAATCGTGATTAGAGTACGTTATACTTACTTTGTTATAATAACTGTAATTTAATTTACATAAATTTAAAAAAGACGAATATTGATATGATTATTAACGCTTCTTCATGTCATCCATTCCATTATAAGACGGCTTATTTTAACATTGCCTTACATGAAATGTGAAGGTTACCATTGGATACCGAAAGTGTAGAACAGAAATTGGCAACATTAAAAACATGCTGCTAATGCCTATTCTCAGGGTTTAGTCGAAGACTGTATGAAAAACGAAAAATGAAGTTAATTAAAGATAGCAAGGGTAGTGCTTGCTACTTCAAATCAGTGCAAAAGGCTAAAACATAAATTAAAATACATTTCCATGACGTAGAGGGGGAAGTTATCGGACAAAACTGAACGGCACTTCCAGAAGTCAAATGCATTTAAAACTTCCAATACGGTAAAATCTAAGTTAAGACACAAAATTGAGATGAGTGAAGAAAAATGTAAGAGAACGCGTGTTTACAAATTACATTGTGGCGAGCATAGTGGTTTTTATGTGGGACAAATGGGTAGGTCTTTTTTATGAGAACACACTAGTACTCATTATAAAACCACTTACGGAGATCATCTCAGAGACAGGAATCGTAGCATTACTAATATTCGTCCAAACATAACAGTCGTACAAAATGTTCCCAGAGGGAAAAGATTAAATGTGGTAGAAAATCTACAAATTTATGGTTATAAGAAAAGATCTACGAATAATTTATTTGACCAATTAGAATCTAATAAGATAATTTTTTTACTATTTTTGATGCTCTTTTATGGTTAGTTTTTAACAGACTTCTCTTGTCAAGATGACGTACTTTTATAACTTTACGAAAGTCGACCTCCTCTTGTTCTTCGATATTGGTTCCCTTTCGCTCATACATTGGAACTGCGGAAAGCCCACACTGGAAAAGACATTGTTTTTCCTCTTTGTTTGACGATATTCACCGTAGCACATTGGCCTCTAACATTAATTTATGCACTTACGCCACGTATCAGGTAGACACTGTTGCGACTCACTGTTTGGTTATGACATTTCCGGTAGCATTTTATTGTTGCTGTTTATTAATTTACAAAATGTATAGAAATATTAAGCATTATGACATGACAATTTTTGGGACTACGCTATATGTCCCGTTTGTCCCTGTCAGTTCCTATTTCACATTTACGCCTCGAGCCTAAATCTGGATCTGAAAGTTGATTGCTTACTCCAGTGTGAATTGTGTTCGCTTAACTACACTGAGGTTCCGAGCAACAGTGTATGCTTGTCGAGGCTTTGCGCTGCCTGCATGTGCATTTTTATTGCATTTGTTTTTATAATACGGACATGAAATATGACTGGCTTGGCTATTTGTGTATTAAACGATATATTGAAGATACATTGCTTCCTCTTATATTCTTAAGGTGATTTTAAATTTTATATAAATTAATTGAAAGTTATTGTAACAAAACAAGTGTAACGTACTCTGCTTTGGATTCTTTATTGAATGTCTGCAGTGTAACATTGTCGGACCGTTGGTTTGCCTTTATGCTTTATGTGACACGACGTATTTTTGTTTGGAACTGCTGCCATAGTGGCATCTGGTGGCTGGTTGTATGATCTATGATGTATACTTGAGAATCTGAGTCTTCATTCATCAACGAACGTGTGCAATACGTACTTTGTTTTATGCAATAGTTATGTTATGCTTGACCTGCTGATATACCATTGTTCTCTTGCTCATGGACAATCGTTCTATGATATGGCACGGTATAATATGCAACTAATCGAGATTCAGTGAAATGGGCTGCAGAAGGGATGTAAAATTCCATGGTATAGTCCACGTTTGTGTAGAACTATATTATATGCGTTTACATCTGATCATGGTGTGCTTGAATAAGTTTATCTATGCTTTACAGATCTCATGATGGCAATGTATTTTGCTGAAACCGGTCATCACAGCAAATTCTGAACAATACCGATGTTTGCTGTTAAAAGTTGTACTTCTGTTTCTACATTAATCTAGATCACCCATAACTTGATAATGTCAAGCATATATATTTTAGCATATGGCCTACTCTTGTTGGCCCATAATATGAATGCATGTCGTTGAATGACTGTTGTGAACGGTGATATTTTTTAATACATTTTCAACTCGATTTTACAATCGGAACGGTAGGTGATCTTAAATGCAGCATCTTATTACCTATACAATACTATTAAGTGGATTTGATATTTGTTCATTTTTACTGTTGATGTTGGCTGCCCTTAAGTAATTTGTTCAGATCTTATACATTTTTAAATTATGCTTTACTGTACAAAGTTTCTTAGGCTGTTTTTTCCTCTGCTTCATACAGATCTGAAGATGGTTGTTCTACACAGTCGAAACTTGTCATCATGTTTTAATTGTGTAATGTAAATTGCACTCTAGGCAGTAAACGTTTTTTATATTAAAAATTTTTATCCAATAAATTCATCAATTATTTAATGACCTAATGATCTAATTTTCTCAGTACTCCAAGATTTAATTTGCTCATATTCCATTAATCTATTTTACTGTTTTGATGTTCACCTTATAATTACCATTCTTCATCATCATCATCATTATCATCATCATTTAAGACTGATTATGCCTTTCAGCGTTCAGTCTGGAGCATAGCCCCCCTTATACAGTTCCTCCATGGTCTCCTATTCAGTGCTAACATTGGTGCCTCTTCTGATGTTAAACCTATTACTTCAAAATCATTCTTAACCGAATCCTGGTACCTTCTCCTCGGTCTGCCCCGACTCCTCCTACCCTCTACTGCTGAATCCATGAGTCTCTTGGGTAACCTTGCTTCTCCCATGCGTGTAACATGACCCCACCATCTAAGCCTGTTCGCCCTGACTGCTACATCTATAGAGTTCATTCCCAGTTTTTCTTTGATTTCCTCATTGTGGACACCCTCCTGCCATTGTTCCCATCTACTAGTACCTGCAATCATCCTAGCTACTTTCATATCCGTAACCTCAACCTTGTTGATAAGGTAACCTGAATCCACCCAGCTTTCGCTCCCATACAACAAAGTTGGTCGAAAGATAGAACGGTGCACAGATAACTTAGTCTTGGTGCTAACTTCCTTCTTGCAGAAGAGAGTAGATCGTAGCTGAGCGCTCACTGCATTAGCTTTGCTACACCTCGCTTCCAGTTCTTTCACTATGTTGCCATCCTGTGAGAATATGCATCCTAAGTACTTGAAACCGTCCACCTGTTCTAACTTTGTTCCTCCTATTTGGCACTCAATCTGTTTATATTTCTTTCCCACTGACATTACTTTCGTTTTGGAGATGCTAATCTTCATACCATAGTCCTTACATTTCTGATCTATCTCTGAAATATTACTTTTCAAACTTTCAATCGAATCTGCCATCACAACTAAGTCATCCGCATATGCAAGACTGCTTATTTTGTGTTCACATATCTTAATCTCACCCAGCCAGTCTATTGTTTTCAACATATGATCCATAAATAATATGAACAACAGTGGAGACAGGTTGCAGCCTTGTCTTAACCCTGAAACTGCTCTGAACCATGAACTCAATTTACCGTTAACTCTAACTGCTGCCTGACTATCCATGTAGAGACCTTTAATTGCTTGCAAAAGTTTGCCTCCTATTCCATAATCTTGTAGAACAGACAATAACTTCCTCCTAGGAATCCGGTCATATGCCTTTTCTAGATCTATAAAGCATAGATACAATTCCCTGTTCCACTCATAACACTTCTCCATTATTTGCCGTAAGCTAAAAAATCTGGTCCTGACAACCTCTAAGAGGCCTAAACCCACACTGATTTTCATCCAATTGGTCCTCAATTAATACTCGCACTTTCCTTTCAACAATACCTGAGAAGATTTTACCCACAACGCTGATTAAAGAGATACAATCTTTTCTGTTTCCATGTTTAAAGATTGGTGTGATTACTGCTTTTGCCCAGTCTGATGGAACCTGTCCCGACTCCCAGGCCATTTCAATAACCATTCTTCTAGGCATTATTCATTTCGTTCAGCTACTCTTCCAAATATTATGTTGTGTCTGACAGAGTTACAAATTCGTCGCCAATCAGAAATTTTAATTCCTTTTCCAAATTTCTCCTTAGTTGCCCTTACTGCTTGCTCAAAGTTGTTGTTGTTGTTTTTGTTGTGGTCTTCAGTCCTGAGACTGGTTTGATGCAGCTCTCCATGCTACTCTAACCTGTGCAAGCTTCTTCATTTCCCAGTACCTACTGCAGCCTACATCCTTCTGAATCTGCTTAGTGTATTCATCTCTTGGTCTCCCTATACGATTTTTACCCTCCACGCTGCCCTCCAATACTAAATTGGTGATCCCTCGATGTCTCAGAACATGTCCTACCAACCGATCCCTTCTTCTAGTCAAGTTGTGCCACAAGCTCCTCTTCTCCCCAATTCTATTAGATGAAATAACATTGGGGGTAGACTATAATCCCGCCTCACTAGCTTCTCAACCACTACTTACCTTTCATATCCTTCGACTCCTGCAAATGCAGTCTTGTTAGTGTACAAGTTGTAGATAATCGTTCGCTTCCTGTATTTCATTCTTGCCACCTTCAATATTTCAAATAGTGTAGTCCAATCATCATTGCCAAAGGCTTACTCTAAGTCTATAAGTGCTATAAACGTAGGTTTGCCTTTCTCCAACCTAACTTCTAAGATAAATCAGTATTGCCTCACGTAGTCCTGCATTTTACCAGAAACTGGACTGGTCTTCCCTGAGATAGGCTTCTAGTACAGTAAAATTCGAATGTTTTCATAGCACCTCAACCAAATTCCTATGTCAGATTCACTACGAGCAACACCCACTTGTGGATATGTGACACTAATATATCAGTTCTGCGGTCAGATAACGTAAACAGAAAAGTTTGTAATCTACGGATATCACCTGAACTGTAGTCTTGTAAAGTTGTCACAGAAATTTTGCTCCGAATATAAGAAATCCAACGCTTAAGACTGAAAGCAGGTCGAGTCATACTGGCCGTAACGGAAATGAATTGAATATGACTTTAAAGAATCCCACAATGCATTTCAAATACCGGCATCCACACCAAGAGTCAGTGAAGCAGAAGGTCATCGTCAGTGATTCCCTGGAAGAAAGTCTTGACGTTGGGACGGTGGTTTCGTCGTATGCCAACAGTTTAAGTTAACCACGCACTCACGTTTGGTGTAGTTGTGATTTTGTGACACATCCTCGTGTTGAATGAGAACTTAATATTTCTCATAGGAGCGTACTTAAAAAAAAATTGGAATTAAAATTGCTTCAACTGTGCAACAGTCAGCCTCATTGAAGATGAAAAATGCAGTTTTTTGACGTTATTTGTCAGTCAGAAACAAAAACAAAACGCAAAGAATAAATAAAAATACACAATGTTCTAAGCATAGTTTTTTTTATTTCTAAGTATATATTCTTTGTGGAAAATAGGGGGATGGAGACACTCCCGCCTGCTGAGTATCTTAAGCTGTATGTATCCTGTGGGTGGTGCTAAACGAATACCAAAGGTGCCGCCCACACCTATCTATTACAGATATCCTGGCTTAAACGCGAAAGCGCAACTGCATCACAACTGTTTTTGCCGGGACGAATCTACCAGACACCTGGCTCATAACATGCGAATTTTACTCGTACAGCTCAGTGCTGAATTCCGACTAAATTCCAACACCTCTCTCGTATGCTGCTTGAAAACAATGAGGCTGTGGCAGCGATTCAAGAGACACACACAGATACTGGGGAGACCCTATGTTCAAAAGGACGTTTGGCTGGTTACGAAGTCCTCACCATCACATCTGTGACTGTGCTTCTTATATACGCAATAATCTACGGATCTGATATCTGCAAATGTCGTGCAAAAAATTGAGACTATATCAGTTAAAGTCGAGGACGTTACTATAATAAATGTCTATAAGCAGATAACTGGCCAGCTAAGGTTCTTCCGGTTTCCTCACATTCAAATACATATACTGGTGACCTCAGTAGTCATCAAAGTAATTGGAACTACAATTTCAATGGTGAAAATGGTAAGAACGTCGTAAATTTGGCTGAACAGAACGACCTTAGTTTTTTACTCAAAGGGTAAGGAGACATTTAAATCTGCAGCTTGGAAGAAAGGTTTCACCCTGGTCTAAGTTTTGTAATCCAGGATTCCCAGGGACAGCATCTCAATACAGTAAGGATGGTCCTTGGAATGTAACCCAAATAGCCAACACCGACCAGTATTTTCTTGATGTAGGAATTCAAACACCTGTAGTTCGACCAATCCCTAGACGAGGGTTGAACTTCAGAAAAGCTGAGTGGATTAAACTCCCCAAGGAACTTGATAAAAGTGGAAACATGGATTGCCCCAGTAAGTGAAAATTATGACAGATTCTTTGAAGCAGTTTTATCATCAGCAATGGCTGTAGTAGTGACTGTGAAGAACTATATCAGTCCTATTTAATCACCAATGGCTGAGAAACTCATAAGGAATTTCTAAAAATCTCGATAAAGCTCGTAAAGAATGCTGGGAACGAAACACAGAGGGTCTCAATTTTAAGAGGTGAAGTAGAGAGGCATGAAAACACTTAAGAAAAGTAGGAGCAAGTCGGCAGCATACCCACAAAGATCCTGAAGTAACACCAGAGCAGATTTCAAACAGAATAACTTCTCTTTCTAGATCACCCTCATACAACCTACATCTAAGAATGGTTACGAAAGAGCTTAGCAATCTGGAGCAGTTGGCACCAAACAAATCAGATCATCACACTGATTTTATAATAGAAGAGACCAGCGAAACACTCAAAGAAATTAGAAAAAAAGGCAAACCTCCAGGATCTGATGGGATACGCCCAGAGTTCGTCATCAATTGTGGCAACAGGATTCACAAAGAGCTTGAGAACTTCTTTGGCAGTATTAGGCTATCGGTTAACATTCCAAAAACCTTCTTAAAAACAGAAATCGTAGCTATACTGAAGCTCAAGAAACCAGCGAAAATCTGTCAGCTGTCGTCCAACTGTCCTCCAGAGCTGCTGCTTCAAGCTCTTAGAAAGACTCATCCCTTAAAGAATCGATCGAACGACCCATGAAGTTAGTTCCATTGAACAAGCAGGATTCAGACCGAACAGAAGCTTTACAGCGTAGCCAATCATTGTTTCAACAAAATTAGCGATAACACTGAATCTTAGTCGGACAGGAATTCCGCTTCATACATGACACTTTTGTAGTTTTGTATTCGCCATAACAGGTTTCAGCACTTTTTGTGCTATCTACAGGGGGTTTATTCCTTTATTTCCCTTCTGCAAACTGTTGTGACATGTTAACCTTTAAAGAAACTTTTGGTACAAAATATTTTAATTTGTCAAATGAGCGATTATTGTAAAACAGCGGTTTGCGTACGATACAGAGTCGAGACGTGTCTCACCGAGTTAAGGCATTCTATGTCGTTTATTTATGATGTGTCTAAAGGTTCACGTTTTGTAGTACATATTGAAATAAAGTGGTTGTATGCATTTGTTTACGGATCTCACATGAAGCTATAGAATGTTTATGGTAGTAGCTTTAGATCTACTACGGCATCTACAGCTTGTCATCTGCAAAGAGCAAAACGCTGTTTTATTTCTCACTTATTATACATTTCCGACCGACAATCAGTATGTATCGTGTTACTAACAGTTTTTGATGTTGTGATGGTTTTATACCGTTTATATCGGGGTAACACGCTCATTTTTTTCGCTGTTGTCGTTAGACATGCATTTTCTACCATTTATTCGCCAAGCACCCAGTTTTCACCTATATTACGTGTTGTTGTGCCTGTATCGTGTTCATTTGTTTCGTGGCATGTTCGTTTGGGACGTGGCGCGCGGATTTGAAGCGTTGTTGACGTTTGTAGTGTTAGTTCGCGCGCATGTGTGTGTCTGTGTGTGTGGGAGGGTGGGTGGGAGTGTGTGTTGCCAAGACAGGGATGGGTAAAGAGAGAGAGAGAAAGAGAGAGGGGGGGGAGGGAGAGAGAGGGAGGGAGGGCGGGAGGTGATTCTGTGCTGTCAGGCGATCTGTACAGGGTGGGCAATATATTAACAAGACAAGGACTCAACATAGCATACAGAACCAATAACGCAATACACAGCAGACTTGGAAGAAATTTCACCAACAGTTATAAATACGGCCAGTCTGGTATATTCAACTAAATTGCAACTGCTGTCAATCAGTATATGTGGGTCAGATCGGGATACAGATCATCTCGGAGCACTGAAAAGCAATAGCTCAACTCCAACATTAGCAGATCACCTAACAACAGAGAATCACCGCCCAATGCACATGGAAACCGACTTAAAATTACTTAAAATTAAAACCAGTCTATACCAAAAATTAACAATTGAACAAAACCATCACATCCAAAAATCAATAGCCAAAGGTAAGAAAGTACTACATGAATATACATTATTGTGCAATAAAGCCCTCTTTTCCACAATAGAAGAACTATATAAATAGCACCCTCCATACTGCACACCATTTACTCTACATGCCTGTCCACAACTCCCTCTCTCCCTCCATCACTCCCTCCCTCCCGCCCTCCCTCTCTCTCTCTCTCTCTCTCTCTCTCTCTTTCTCTCTCTCTCTCTCTGTCTCTCCCTGTCTTGGAAACACACACACACACACCACACACAAAAAACACCTACACACATACACAGACGAGTGCGAACTAACACCACAACGTCAAAACACTTCATGTCCGCGCGCCACGTCCCAAACACGCCACGAAACAAATGAACACTACACAGGCACAACACGTAATAGCGGCATAAACTCTTTGCTTGGCGAACAAATGGTAGAAAATGAATGTGTAACAACAATAGAGAAAAAAAATAAGCTTGTTACATAGACACAAAGAAAGTAAATACGCCACAACATCAAAAACTGTAAGCAACACGATACAAAGTGATTCTCGGTCGGAATTGCATAATAAACAGAGCAATAAAATAGCATTTTGCTCTTGGCACATGACAAGCTGTAGATTGCGTAGTACATCTAAAGCTAACAACATAAACATCCAACAGCTTCAAGTGAGGTATGTAAACAAATGCACGCAATCACTTTATTTCAAAATGTACAACAAAATTAGAAGCTTTACACATATCGTAAATAAATAACATTCAATGCCTCAACTCAGCGATACATGTCTCAGCTCAGTAGTGTATACAGATCACTGTAAAATACTTGACAATAATCGCTCGTTTTACAAACGAAGATGTTTTGTACTAAAAAGTTTCCTCTAAGGTTAAGATGTAACAACAGTTCTGCAGAAGGAAAATAAACAAATAATCCCACTGAAGATAGCACAAAAGTGCTGAAACATGTCTGGGTGAATACAAAACAGCTAAGATGTTTTGCATAAGGTTAAAGCCCTCTCCAGTTTTCTTAGCAAGCACGGAAATAGGAAGAACTGCAACATTCACAAGATGTGTATTATATTTCAGTATATGAACATCATTTCGGTGTCTTTATTATCTATGGAATTTTCTCCTTTTTGGAAAAAAATAAGAACTGATATTCAGTCTTTTTTCTTCTCCTTTGAGCCTTGCTGCTAGAAGGCTATATCATGAATTGCCTTGTGAAATACGAGAACATCTTTCAAATCATTTACGACATTATTTTGGTATTTCGGTGTGCTATCCTGTCAGTCCTACAAAATGATGTATTTTGTACATATTCTGTCCTTTTTAATTCTTTGAAACTTGTCATTTCAACTTTTGTAAGCCGAACCTGCAGACTGTGTTTTTAGTGAAGTTCAACTGTGATTTTCATTATCATCCAAACTATTTCTTTGCAGTAACAATTACAATAACACGGTCTTATGTCATCAAGTTGCTGCTCTCCAAAGACGACTTCTGGGTCTGTAATAAAACTCGCGTGAGTAGAGAAATAATTTCTGACTGAACCATTTCATGCTACAAAAAAAGTGTTAAGTTCAATGCCTTCTCTCTGATTTTTATAACTATATGTTTTCTTTTTTGCAAGCAGTGTGATGTGCCCTTAGCATTCTATTTTCTTATTTACATTTAAAATCACAATAATCTACACTGAGGGAAAGCATACATTACGACAGATCAAGTACTTAGCCAGACCACACACACACACATAAGCTGGTTTCCATCAACGACTTAAAACATCAGTGGCTTTTCTTGACCTTACAGCTGCCTATGATACAGTATGGGAACAAGGACTCCTGTACAAATTCGCAAGTGTTATACAATACCAGACCACAATTCGGCTCATACACAAAAGATTTTATCTGAGATATTTCCAAGTGGTCCTCGGCAAGATTAAGCAACAGACTAAACTTGATAGTGTTTTGTTTTGACACGAGTTCTGTTCACCTTATATACACCCGAGGTTCTTGAAACAGAGTGGAGGAAATTAATTTATGCGGACGATCTAGCTTTGGCCACTTAACACGAAAATCTTGAAGCTGACGAAGAGATACTCTCTGCAGGTCTAAATACAATGCACGAATACTGCAAGAAGTGGAGATTGACATCAGATCCAACGAAGACCGATGTTGGCTGCCTCGGTCTTAACAATAGAATGGCCAACGCAAAACTACATGTCACCTTTAATGGTCAAGTCCTCCACCCCAAAGACTTTCTAAAATATTTGGGAGTAACTCTCGATACGAGCTTGTCATACAGGCATAACACATAGACAACACCGCAGCAAAGGTGAGATGGCGCCATAGCATCATACGGAAACTGAGTGGTTCCTCGCGGGGCACAAGAGTCACAACATCACGATTTTTTTTCCCTTAGAACTACTCTACAGGCCGTGACATCTGTGCAGAAAGCCTCCACCGACTGGGAATGGCTACATCTTCTCTACGCGACTGGTGTTAATGGAAATAGGAATGAGCATTTGGCGTCATTGGCCGGGGGGCCCCTTGCGGGGCAGGTCCGGCCGCCTTGGTGCAGGTCTTACTACATTCGACGCCACATGGGGTGACGTGCGCACCGGATAGGGATGAATTGATGATGAAGACAGCGCAACACACAGTTCCTGAGCGGAGAAAATCCCCGACCCAGCCGGGAATCGAACCCGGGCACGCAGGACTGGTGCTATGAACATCAGACATCAAATAAATTGAAACAAACTGCATCAGACGAGCATATCATGAAACTCTAGAAGATTTCTTTGAAGTGACGGAGGCAGTGCTTGAACGGACTGAAAATTTAGAAATTAATTTGTAGATTTACTTGTTTACCTCTATTTATTTTGTAACGTTATGCAATTCGTGTGTGTTAGTTGCAGTGTGAGGTGCCGGGGCTAGCAGTGTATTTAACACTAAATTCTTCTAGAATCTACATATGTAAATGATGCTCTAAGCCCCCCCTATTCTAACTCCGACTTTTGCTGTTGCACAAGGATTAAAAAAAAATACGCGAACCGACTCTAATCAACCCTGCCAGTGCAGTAGAAGAGAGTTTGGCACCTGCAATAATTTAATTTGATAAATAAGTTAAATAAACGAAGGTTTCATTAACATAGTGAGGAATGATAGGGTTGCTCTACCGATTAACAGAATGAAAGTTCTGCCCAAAATAACAATATGATTTATTAAGACTAAACACAAAATAATAAACAAAAATACATGAAACATTTACAATACATCAAATTGGCTCAAATTGGATACTCAAACAAACGCTGTGAATGTGAAGTTGTCCCTAAACTAGATTGTGAGGATTATGACGAAGTGGTATGTGGAGCCAATTCCTTGCAACTCAAATCTTAAGAGAAAACACATAGCCAACCCAACATTAATTGCTGCTACCCAAGACAGAACAAAGTTAGAAAAAGATGAACAGGCGCGCTCTGCTGAGCTCTGATTATCACCTAGGAAAATCCCTGTCTGCCGGTGCTGCGGACATACCTTACCAATCTGTCTTCTTAACTGCAAGAACACGATTTGGCGTACCGGAGGCGATGGCTGGTTGCTTCGACGTCCTCGACCGAAAGGCGAGAGCCGACTACCCCGAGCACCCGTACAAGCCGAACACACAACATTCCCGCCCCCACGACAGTGGTCGTGGTTAAACGTTCCAATCAGCAACTCAAAAACCGGCGGAAAATTCCACTCTATTGCCGGAGCACTACCATTCCACCAATGGAGATTCTTGGCGCCAATTTCTGCGCTGATTTTGCTACGTCACGGAGCTATGCCCTGAGCAAGCCAATCACAGTTACTATTTTGCAGAAAGCGCGGGAATTTTCCCGCCACAACTGCCTGGGTACACAAGTCCTTCCCACGCCTCGCTGGTAGCCCGCCAGAAAGTGTTTTCGTTAAGTTTCTGCGAAGTAATGGAACCTCTAGCCCAGCCGCTACTTCAGACCCCTCCGGGCGTGTCTTTTGACAATGTCGGCGTCTGCAAAGCATTCACTCGACTTCCTCACACCCGTCGGCTTAACCCTTTCCAGATCAGCAGAGCCCGCCTGTCACCGGACCACCCGGGTGACCAGAGACGCTGCGTGGGAAGTCCGCGTGTGAAGGAATAGCGACTTTTCACCACATGCAATTAGAGAGGAAAATCGTAAGATAGAAAATGAGAGGGGGCTCATGCCACCTCTCAGCAGCTCAGTTTGTATTGCATTTGTATACGCTAAATAAATATATTCGTGCAAATGAATGTTATAGTTTTAATACATTCGAACGACTCTGTTCCTATTCTTTTAGTTCCCAGTAGCATGTAGAATTTGCCATACGATGTTTGTGAAGAACATCCATGACGCATTTTGCTTCGACCATTCGTAAAAGCTAGCACCAGTGCGAGTTCCTTAATGCCAAACGGTATTCTGACTTTTAGTAACACGGCCTCTCTTCACAAGCTCAGTTCCACAGTTCAGTACTGGGCTTAGTAAAGTGACCTTGACGCTCGTTCCGTGTAACGTAAACACCCTGCCATTGCATTTGATATGAAACGTTACCCTTAAATGAACACAACACAGATAATTGATTGATTTCAACTGCCTTCTGAACGAAAAGCGCTTTTGTTTACTCAAAAGTCGATCATTCTGTATCCATACATAACATACGATGCAGATAACCGTACTGTAGGTGCAATTACACCGGAGAGATATTCGTCCTGAAGCCACTCCAACACGTAGTTCCTGAAGAGGGGCAGCAACCATTTTAATAGTTTCAGGAGCATCAATCTGGAACTTTGATGGTAATTTGAAGGATCTTTGACAATCGATGTCAAGGCCTCCATACGAGTGATATATATCGAAAGCGCGAGCTGACGAAGGAGATGACAAAAGGCGAACGCGATTCTCGCAACGACAATTTTGGATGTCATTTTGTTTTATCAATAGCGCTGAGCGAATGTGCTGTAATTTAGAGACCCGGTACTTTTGCGGGGTAGAACATATTCAAACATTTTTGTAGCATAGATAAATGCTTTGAGCTCTCTTAAGTATACGGGGTGTTATGCAACCGAGAGCCCAAAAGCTGAGTATGAAACTATACAAGAAAACTGTAAATGTACAACGCCATTTAGATTATGTCGCAACAAATGCAGAAAAAGGACTGCAATGAAATACATAGCTTGGTTCAATAGCTGCAACTTGGGCATTGACCAGACCATCACCATCGTGACCTGCTGGATGAAAGATTATGCGCTACAAGCCGTAGGTCTCAGTCAAGACAATGTGTGTGACTATTATGGTTCGATTCCCGGCGGGGTCAGGGATTTTCTCTGCCTCGTGATGACTGGGTGTTGTGTGATGTCCTTAGGTTAGTTAGGTTTAAGTAGTTCTAAGTTCTAGGGGACTGATGACCATAGATGTTAAGTCCCATAGTGCTCAGAGCCATTTGAACCATTTGAACTATTATGGTTTTTAGCAGGAGGTATGCTACGTGATGGTGACAAATGAAAGTGTCCGCACCGGAGGTGAAAATAAGGTAGTGGAAAATGACGAATCTCATATAGTCACTCGTAAGTACGGAAGAACGTGCAAGCTGAAAAACGAAATAGAACACATTTGGGTTTTCAGAGGAATCGAAAGAGAATCGAGGAAGTGTTTTATATTTCTGGTGCACTCTAGGGACAAAAGAACTTTGCTGCCCCTTATGAAGCACTTTCTCCTACCTAGTACCAAAGTCATAATTGATGGGTGGAAATCATACAATGAGTTCGTGAAGCACTCAGCAGAACTTGTATCTTCTAAAGATCCATCAGTTCATACTCAAAATACAGAGCGGTTGTGTAAGTCACTGAAATAATCTATTAAAAGAAAAGGTAGACTTGGCGACAGGTACGAATCATACGTTTTCAGTTCCTCTATTTCCATAATTTACGGTTGACAGGCAAATCTCGTCCTTTTGATAATCTGCCCATACTTTTTCAAGATATTTCGAGGGCGTATCCACAATAGGGAAAAGGGCGCATGCTTCCCGCTGCCTATTCAACACGAGGCATTGCTCACAATGTCGCTGACGAGTAAAGTAAGTGCAATTAGTACTTCTTCTATTACATTCGTTTTAGTGACACGAGTAGTATTACAGTTTTATGTTTTATCGTTAAATGGTTGATTTTATTTTTTATGCTGAGTGTTTTCGATACGTTCGTCTTTTGTCGTTTCCTTCATCATTTAGCGCGTTCAATTTACGTATATCGCGAGGATCTAACATTGCGAGGTGCCGGGGCAAGCAGTGTATTTAACACTCAATTCTTCTAGAATCTACATATGTAAATGATGCTCTAAGCCCCCCTATTCTAACTCCAACTTTTGCTGTTGCACAAGGATAAAAAAAATACGCGAACTGACTCTAATCAACCCTGCCAGTGCAGTAGAAGAGAGTTTGGCACCTGCAATAATTTAATTTGATAGATAAGTTAAATAAACGAAGGTTTCATTAACATAGTGAGGAAAGATAGGGTTGCTCTACCGATTAACAGAATGAAAGTTCTGTCCAAAATAACAATACGATTTATTAAGATTAAACACAAAATAATAAACAAAAACACATGAAACATTTACAATACATCAAATTGGCTCAAATTGGGTACTCAAACAAACGCTGTGAATATGAAGTTGTCCCAAAACTAGATTGTGAGGATTATGACGAAGTGGTATGTGCAGCCAATTCCTTGCAACTCAAATCTTAGAGAAAACACATAGCCAACCCAACATTAATTGCTGCTACCCAAGACAGAACAAAGTTAGAAAAAGAAGAACAGGCGCGCTCTGCTGAGCTCTGATTATCACCTAGGAAAATCCCTATCTGCTGGTGCTGCGGACATACATTACCAAACTGTCTTCTTAACTGCCAGAACACGATCTGCCGTACCGGAGGCGATGGCTGGTTGCTTCGACGTCCTCGACCGAAAGGCGAGAGCCGACTACCTAGAGCACCCGTACAGGCCGAACACACAACATTCCCGCCCCCACGACAGTGACCCTTGTTAAACGTTCCAATCAGAAACTCGAAAACCGGCGGAAAATTCCCCTCCTGCGCTGATTTTGCTACGTCACGGAGCTATGCCCTGAGCAAGCCAATCACAGTTACTATTTTGCAGAAAGCGCGGGAATTTTCCCGCCACAACTGCCTGGGTACACAAGTCATTCCCACGCCTCGCTGGTAGCCCGCCAGAAAGTGTTTTCGCTAAGTTTCTGCGAAGTAACGGAACCTCTAGCCCAACCGCTACTTCAGACTCCTGCGGGCGTGCATCTTGACAATGTCGGCGTCTGCAAAGCATTCACTCGACTTCCTCACACCCGTCGGCTTAACGCTTTCCAGATCAGCTGAGCCCGCCTGTCTCCGGACCACCCGGGTGACGAGAGACGCTGCGTGGGAAGTCCGCGTGTGAAGGAATAGCGACTTTTCACTGCATGCAATTAGAGAGGAAAATCGTAAGATAGAAATATGAGAGGGGGCTCATGCCACCTCTCAACATCAATAGTTTCAAATTATGAATTGACTAATCTGGCATTGAAACTTTAGCCAATATGACCCTGCTATATTGGTACTGCGCACAGCTGAAAGCAAGGGGAAAATACAGTCTTTATATTTCCTGAAGCATTGAGTGATGATTATGTCAGCCTCACGAGACTGGAGTTCTACCGGTAGGTAGGTAGATTAAAGAATTTAAAGAGAGTAACTGATAGATTAGAGGCGGAAATGGAGAGAATTAGTGAAGTGTGATGGCAGTATGAGCAAGACTTGGTGGGTAGGAGCGTAGAGGGTTATCAGCACAAAATCAAGTAGGGGTAATGCAAGAGTAGGCCTGATAATAAATAAGAAAATAGGAACGAATGTGAACTACTATGAAGAGCACAGGAAGCGTATGATCGTAGCCAAAATTTGAAAAAAGCCGACATCCACCACAATAGTACAAGTCTGTATGCCTACTATCTCTGGAAACGATAAAGAGATCGAAAGAATATATGAGAAGGTAAAAGAAATTATTCAGATACTTAAGGGAGATGAAAAACTAATTGTGATAAGGGTTTAGACTGGGGTGGGGGGCGGGGGGGGGGGGAGAAATGAAACAGGATTCCGCCCTGTAGAACTTTGCAAAGAGAACAGTTTAATCATTGATAATACTTTTTGGTAACGCTTTGAGGATCGTGAAACGACCTGGACACATCATAGAGTTTCAGATTGATTATTTTATTGTGAGAAGCACATTTCGAAACCAGATTTTAAACTGCAAAACACGTTCAGGGACAGATGTGGACACTGTCCATGAGTTATGTGTTATGAGCTGCAGATTAAAACTTCAGAAACCCCAAAAAGGAAGGAAATTAAATAGATGAGACGTGGCTAATTTGAAAGAACCAGAGATTATTGTCACTGAAATAGCGAAAGACAATGCGGTAATGACGAATGAGTAGTTTAGAGAGCTGAGACAGTCAGCAGAGGATCAAATACGCAAAAAGGCAAGTTGTATTAACAGACCCTTGGCCAACACACGAAACGATAAATTTAACTGACGAAAGAGGCAAATATAAAAATGCAGAAAACGAAACAGAGAATAAGGAATATAGCCGGCTAAATAATTAAATTGACAGGAAGTGCAAAATGATGATGTGGGAATGGCAACAAGAGAAAATGCATACATGGCTACGGGAAATATGGATGCTGCCTATTGGAAAATTGTAGAGCTCTTTGAAGAAAAGAGAAGCGCTATATAAACATTAAAAATTCACATGGCAAGCCAGTATTAAGGAAAGACAGGGACGCTGAAAGGTGGAAGGAATATACAGGATGTTATGAGTATAAGTGCAGATATTTTATTGATAACTGAGGACAGTGTACTGAACAAAATTACATCAGAATTTGCTTCATTTACCGACTAATAATTATAACTGTTAGGAGTAGGTTGGTCAGTACCTCCAAGTACATGTGGCCACAGCAAGCCATTAACAGTTATTTTCCCCTGGGCAACATGTTAGGTATTGAAGTGCAGACACATGGAAGCGAAAAGGGTAGTCTATACTGACAGGCGTAGTCCACTCAGTGGTGCAGTCACGACCGTGGAGAAAATAACAAGTAGTAAATTATGAGACGTGTTTGCGGGAATCCTGTTAGACGGAAAGAAAAAACAACTAACTCACTGAAACGCGTACATATTAAGAAATCAGTGACCACAATGTCTGCAATTATACCCCCAACACCGCTAGGTAAGGGCTAAACAAAATAAGCGCGCTTGAAGACAACTGGGATGCTTGAAAATATTTCTTATTCTCTAGATAGAGCAGGCTGTGCGGCAGTTCTCCTAACTGGAGGTGATCAAGACTGTTATTGATCTGTTTATCTGCTCACGCTACGGATCCTGAACTCTCAAAGAATATCAAATTCCGGTCCAGATGAGAACATCACCATTAAATCTGCAGTACACACGCAACATTAATACTGGCTTTTATGTGTTGATCTGGGTGCGTTTTTCTATCACCATCTTCCCTGCACAAACTCTATATTTCCAGTTCTCTCAGAGTTTTCAAAAGTTCCAAATAATACATATTTTCTTTCTGTTCGGTATTATTTTTTGACATTAAATAAAAATTTTGCTTACATTTTAAACTCCAAACCGATATTCAGAGTCCTTTACTATCACACAAATGACTTGAAACTACAAAACAGAGCAGGGAGAGCTGCTGTAATATACTTCATATACAGTCATGACAATAAATATTCATACAGTAGGTGGTGACAAACTACGATGGTGTGTTGGGATAGTAAATCACCCACAGCGCCGATACGAATAAGTACGATGATGTAGCGTCAGATAACCATGTTCTTGGTAATGAAGCTTCCCGTATGCCATGAATCTATTCTGGGAAAATAAAATATGTTACACTCCGCACGGTCTACGACAGGGCAAAATGTATTCATACAGCAGACTACTTTCAACCAAACAAACGGCTGACGCAGCCCCGCAGTGCATGCCACAGTTGTGTAGTCGTGTGGCGGCCACGAAGCAACAGCAAGTCGGACGTGGGTACCGTGGAACAGCAGAATGGGCCGCAAGGGGAAGGAAACGACCATTGAGGAACGAAACATGGTTGTCACCCAATATCTTCAACACAAGTCGTATGCCGAAATTGCGAACGTCATAGGACGAAGCCGAGCGACTAAGCAATCTTTCATTAAGCGATACAAGGGCAGACATGTAATAATAAACTGTGAACGATACGGTCGTCCACAGAAGCTTGTAACAGGAGAGACTAAAAATACTACTAAGAATCATCAAGAAAAACCAGAAAGCGACAGCGTCGGCACTATCCGCATATGTACATGACTGACCACTTCCGAAAGGACATCACTCCAAGGGCAGTTCGTACCATTCTCAATCGTTCGGGCTACAGAACCAGGGTCCCGAGACGAAAGCCCTGCATCAGCAAAAAGACAGGATGTGGCGAATGGAATTCGCGAAAGAGCATGTATCCAAGACAGCAGACTTCTGGGATACTGTATTGTTTAGTGATGAAAGCAAATGCAATATCGTGCACGATGACGGTAGGATCTTGGTCTGGAGTAGACCGAATACAGACCTCGAGCGAAACAACATTCAACCGACGGTGAAGCACGGAGGTGGTGGAGTGATGGTATGGGGCTGTATGTCACCCTCTGGTGTCGGAAAATTAGTGTTTGTGGAAGGTACCATGGACAGATTTGTGTATATGAACATTCTCAAACAGAACTTACAGTGAGTGTTGACGCCTTGGGTCTTCCTAGAAGTTATTACTTCCAACAGGACAATAATCCCAAACATACGGCGCAAACTGTCCGGCTGTGCTTGCTCTACAACACTCCACACACTCTTGAAACATCAGCTCAGAGTCCGGACCTGAATCCCATCGAACACTTGTGGAGTGAGCTGGAAACACGAGTGAGAAAACACGACATCCGTAGTAAGGCCTCTTTGAAAGAGGCTCTCCTTCGAGAATGGGAAAGTATCAGGTCGGAAACTACAAGAAAATTGGTCCATTCCATGCCACGGAGGTTGCGAGAAGAAATACATCGGAAGGGTATGCATACGAAGTGTTATTAAACATGTTCTGGCTTTGTTAGAAGTGTCATTTTCTGTTGGTGTATGAATATTTAATTCCCAGCGCAGTAGAGAACTTGGCTGACATTTTTATATTTTGTTTTGTAAAGGCTTGTTCATTCTCGTTCTATATACCAGCATAGCTGCATTGTGTATAGTGCATATCCAATTAGTGTTTTTGGTTTCGTATTGTCAATAAACGCAGTTTACTTTTCCACGCTCTAGTGTATGAATACTTATTTCCATTACTGTATATTTTTCAGACAATGCGTGCTACGTTCCCTGTCTGTCCTTAAATGTATGAAATAATTCAAACATTAACTGCAATACGATTATGGGTCTAGCGCATCATTTATTGCATTAACGGGTCTTGAAGGCGCACAGCAGAAAAAATGAAAGAAATAATCACACTAAAAAAGGAGAAAAACAGCACTCTATAAAAAACTGTAAAATAAGACATTACAAAAAGCCCAATAAAAAGGGAAGTCAATCTGTCACAACGGAGGAGATATCGACTGCCTTTCTCATATTCCATCACCGTCGGCTCTACTTCTTTAAGAATTGTTAATACTCGATGCTTCCAACGTGTCTTGGACGTTATCTTGGGCGTTTTCCAGCAGACTGAGAATGGAGGACCCGGTATAGGAGGGATGTATCAGCTCGAAGGATGTGGCCAAATCATTGAAGTCTCTCGTGCCCTGATATCTGATCGAAGTGTGGCTTTCCAGACCGCTGGTACACCACTGCCTTTGCTCTTCGTTCCCATTTACCTTTCACGGTATTGTACACGGGTCCATAGACTTTCCGAAGTACCTTCCTCTCGAAGGGACAGATTGTATCTTCAGTTGTTGCTCATGTCGCCCGGATATCACAACCATGTAGAAGTACTGGTCGTGCTAGTGTCATGTGCAGCTGGATCTTATTCTTCTGTGATATCAGTCGTGATTAGAATAAACTGTTCAGACTAAAGAACATGTGATTAGCGTTTATTATTCGTTGATGCACTTCTTTCGTCACTTGATACTTGAATACTTGAATTCTTGAACTCGTTCAAAGCGAGAGGAGATCCCGACGGTGTGTTACAACGTTTTACCATCGTTCACCAGCAGCAAAATTTTCTTCGCATTGTGTAAGATATGTAATTTAATTTCATACTGTCTTCGTCGTCGTCGTAGTAGTAGCGGCGTCACAGACTTCCATGGCGGCCGGAGTAATGACGAACTCCTGTCGCTGCTCGTGCAGTCCTGACCGGGTACTTCTGACCTCTGTCTCTACCCAGCGCTTCTGGATACTGCATAGCGCCTCACATATTCTTTCTATAAGAGTTTTATAACAAACCTGTTTAGCGCCCGCTACTTCGTTCCCATAGACTGCACGGCCTGCAGAGATTTTTTTTTGTTTTTATGTAATCGAAATTTTATGTTGTTCACAAACTGCAGCATCTTCCACGTTTTTTACGCTAGTAAAATCCATGTAAGCATGGTCTTTTCCAGATGTATACTCACCAGAAAGCGATTCTGATAGCAGGAGTCCAATGTTTTTGTCAGTCATACCTTTTGTGTTCTTACGGAGATATCTGCATAGCAACTTTCGTCCCCTAATAAATATTTCTTCATGTCTAACCGAGAATTAAAACACCAAATTTTAAAAATTTAGCCTCAAAATTTTTTTAATGTAACGAAATATTTCAGAAAAATTGTCATCCCCTATTGCAGCCCCTTATGGGTGGAATTTCCAGAAACACTAAAACACGTATTTTTTTTTAATTTCTAACTGAGAAGTCAAAAACGAGTTGTCATAGATGTAGCCTTAAAAATCCTTCAGTAGTTCCTTAGTAATTATTTACTTTCAAAAATACTTTCAACCTTTATTTTACCCCCTTAGGGGTTGATTTTCCAAAAATGCTGAAACACGTACTTTTTTTTTAATTTTCTGACTGAAAAACCAGATACCATTTATCGTAGTTCTAGACTCAAAATTTCTGTAATAGCGACATACTTTAAGAAAAGCCTTTCATCACCTATTTCGCCCCCTTAGCAGTGGAATTTCGGCCAATCCCTTCTTATTCGATGCCTACAGTATAAGATCCACACCTTCTCCAAACTTTAAGTTTCCATCGTAAGCAAATTGGGCTGGGCGATGCTGAGTCAGTAAATCAGTCTGACACTATTTCATCCCTATAGGGTTTGAACTTCCAAAAACAGTGAAACACGTATTTATTTATTTGTTTCTAATTGAGATGCCAAATTTTAATTTTACTACTTTTAGCCTTAAAAATCCATTCATAATACACTATTTTCATACAAAATCTCATCCCTATTTCACCCCCCCTCCCCCCCCCCCCCTATAGCTTCAGTTTCCAAAAACACTGAAACACGTATTTTTTTATTTGCAAGCAAGAAGTCAAACACCAATGTTCATAAATATAGCTATTAAGATATGATAGTAGTTTTTGTAATGATGGTGGTCTAGCGGCAGCGTCTTTGATTCATAATCTAAACGTCGTCGGTCCCGGGTTCGGATCCCACCGCTGCTTATATTTCGATTAATAATCAGCATTAGCGGCGGAAGACTTCCGACATAAGAAGTCACCCCTCGTTCTGCCAACAGCCTTGTCAAAGAGGACGAAGGAGAGGACAGAGCTTCAGGGCACTCTCTTGTCCTAGGGGTGGGAAACTGCCCCTCAAGATGGAAGAATCAGTAATGAGCAACGGCATGAGGATGCAGAAGGCAATGGAAACCACTGCATTAAAGACACGTAACGTTTATCCAAAGGACATGTGGCCTGTAATTGAAGAAGTGTCATGATGATCTCTCCATTGGTAAAAGATTCCGGAATAGTCCCCCATTCGGATCTCTGGGAGGGGACTGCCAAGGGGGAGGTTACCATGAGCAAAAGATTGAATTATCAGCGGAAGGATAACGTTCTACGAGTCGGGGCGTGGAATGTCAGAAGCTTGAACTTGGTAGGGAAACTAAAATATCTGAAGGGGGGAATGCAAAGGCTCAATCTAGATATAGTAGGGGTCAGCGAACTGAAGTGAAAAGAAGACAAGGATTTCTGGTCAGATGAGAATAGGGGAACATCAACAGCAGCAGGAAATAATATAACAGGAGTAGGATTCGTTATGAATAGGAAGGTAGGGCAGAGAGTGTGTTTCTGTGAACAGTTCAGTGACAGGGTCGTTCTTATAAGAATCGACAGCAAACCAACACCGACAACGATAGTTCAGGTATACATGCCGACGTCGCAAGCTGAAGATGAAGAGATAAAGAAAGTATATGAGAATATTGAAAGAGTAATAGTATAAAAAGGGTGATGAGAATCTAATAGTCACGGGGGAACTGGAATGCAGTTGTAGGGGAAGGAGTACAAGAGAAGGTTACAGGAGAGAGGAGAAAGACTAATCGAGTTCTGTAAAAATTTTGAGCTAGTAACAGCGAATACCCTGTTCAAGAATCACAAGCGGAGGAGGTATACTTGGAAAAGTCCGGGTGATACGGGAAGATTTCAGTTAGATTACACCATGGTCAGATAGAGATTCCGAAATCAGATACTGGATTCTAAGGCGTACCCAGCAGCAGATATAGACTCAGATCACAATATAGTAGCTGAAGTTTAAGGCATTAGTCAGGAAGAATCAAAACGCAAAGAAATGGGATACGGAAGTACTAAGGAATGACGAGATGCGCTTGAAGTTCACTAAGGCTATAGATACAGCAGCAGTTAATAGCTCAGTAGGCAGTGCAGTTAAAGAGTAATGTACAACTCTGAAAAGGACCATCACAGAAAACATAGGTACAAAGAAGGTAACCATGGTTAACAGCAGAAATACTTCACTTGATTGATGAAAGGAGGAAGTACAAAAATGTTCCTGGAAACTCAGGAATACAGAAATACAAGTCGCTGAGGAATGAAATAAATAGGAAGTGCACGGAAGCTAAGACGAAATGGCTGCAGGAAAATCGTGAAGACATCGAAAAAGAAATGATTGTCGGGAGGACGGGCTCAGTCAAAGTCAAAACAACAATCGGTGACATTAAAAGCAAGGGTGGTAACATTAAGAGTGCACCGGAAATTCCACATTTAAATGTAGAACAGTGAGCGAAAAGGTGGAAAGAATACACTGAAAGCCTCTATGAGGGGGAAGATTTGTCTGATGTGATAGAAGAAGAAAGAAGAGTCGATATAGAAGAGATAGGGATCCAGTATTACAATCAGAATTTAAAAGAGCTTTGGAGGACTTAAGGTGAAATAAGGCAGAGGGGTTGATAACATTCCATCAGGATTTCTAAAATCATTGGGGAAGTGGCAACAAAACGACTATTCACGTTGGTGCGTAGAATGTATGAGTCTGGCGACATACCATCTGACTTTCGGAAAAGCATCATCCACACAATTCCGAAGACGGCAAGAGCTGACAAGTGCGAGAATTATCGCACAATCGGCTTAACAGCTCATGCATCCAAGTTGCTAACAAGAGTAATATATAGAAGAATGGAAAAGAAAATTGAGGATGCGCTAGATGACGATCAGTTTGGCTTTAGGAAAAGTAAAGGCACGAGAGAGGCAATTCTGACGTTGCGGTTAATAATGGAAGCAAGACTAAAGAAAAAGTAAAACACGTTCTTAGGATCTGTCGACCTGGAAAAAGCGTTCGACAATATAAAATGGTGCAAGTTGTTCTAAATTTTGAAAAAAGTAGGAGTAAGCTATAGGGAGAGATGGGTCATATACAATATGTACAGCAAAGAGGGAATAATAAGAGTGCACGACCAAGAACGAAGTGCTCGTATTAAAAAGGGTGTAAGACAAGAATGTAGCGTTTTGCCTCCACTGTTCAATCAGTACATCGAGGAAGCAATGATGGATGTGGTGTCACCGCCAGACACCACACTTGCTAGGTGGTAGCCTTTAAATCGGCCGCGGTCCGTTAGTATACGTCGGACACGCGTGTCGCCACTATCATTGATTGCAGACCGAGCGCCGCCACACGGCAGGTCTAGAGAGACTTCCTAGCACTCGCCCCAGTGGTACAACCGACTTTGCTAGCGATGGTTCACTGACAGAATACGCTCTCATTTGCCGAGACGATAGTTAGCATAGCCTTCAGCTACGTCATTTGCTACAACCTAGCAAGGCGCCATTACCAGTTACTATTGATGCTGTAAAACATGTACCGTCAAGAGCGATGTTCATTAAAGTTAAGTATTCCACCAGCTACGTCAGTTTTTTCTTCAGTCTAATTTCCTTGTCCTGTTCCAGACCTCACGCCAGCCTGCGTGAGCTAAAACGCGTGCCTTTCGGCTTCCTCTCATACCCACAATAATGGAAATAAAAGAAAGGTTCAGGAGTGGAACTAAAATTCAAGGTGAAACGATATCAATGGTAAGATTCGCTGATGACATTGCTATACTGAGTGAAAGTGAAGAAGAATTACTTGAACTACTGAATGGAATGAACAGTCTGATGTGTACAGAGTATGGATTGAGAGTAAATCGATGAAAGACGAAGGTAATGAGAAGTAGTAGAAATGAGAACAGCGAGAAACTTAACATCAGGGTTGATAGTCACGAAGTAGATAAAATTAAGGAATTCTGCTACCTAGGCAGTAAAATAACCAATGACGCGCGGAACAAGGAAGACATCAAAAGCAGACTAGCTATGGCAAAAAAGGCATTCCTGGCCAATAGATGTCTACTAATATCAAACATAGGCCTTAATTTGAGGAATAAAATTCTGAGAATGTACGTCTGGAGTACAGCATTGCATGGTAGTGAAACATGGACTGTGGGAATATCGAAACAGAAGAGAATCGAAGCATTTGAGATGTGGTGTACAGACGAATGTTGAAAATTAGGTGGACTGATAAGGTAACGAATGGGGTGGTTCTACGCAGAGTCGGAGCAAAGGAACATGTAGAAAATACTGGTAAGGAGAAGGGACAGGATGATAGGACATCTGTTAAGACATGAGGGAATGACTTCCATGGTACTAGAAGGAGCTGTAGAGGGCAAAAACTGTAGAGGAAGACAGAGACTGGCAAACATCCACCAAGTAGTTGAAGATGTAGGATGCAAGTGCTACTCTGAGATGGAGAGGTTAGCACAGGTGAGGAATTGGTGGCGGGCCGCGTGAAACCAGTCAAAACACCGATAAAAAATGATGTTATATTTTCAAAAAAAGCTTTGACCCACAATTTCACCCCCAATAAGGCTAAATTCTCAAAAATGCTGAAATAAATATTTCTTTATTTCTGACCGTGAAACCAAATGGGAGTTTTCGTAGGTCTAGCTTTAAAATTGCCTTGATAGCGACTTTTTTTTAAAAAAAACAAAAAAAAAAGAAAGAAAGAAAGAAACTTTCATCCCCTATTTCGCTCCCTTAGGGTTGGAATTTCGAAAAGTCCCTTCTTAAACGATGCCTAAAGTATAAGATCCACACTTTCTCCACATTTCAATGGTTTGTGATGGGCGAAAATGAATCAGTCAGGCAGGACACTGCCTTTTACGAGGGGGGCGGAGGGGGAGGGGGGGGGTTTCGAAAAGTTTTTAGCCTAACAAATAAAGATGACGGAAATTTCATAATTGGAATTTATTTCTCAATATAATACCCGTGTATACTAATACACATGCGGGCATGCTCAGATAACGTCTGCAAACCATTCAAATAAAAGGTCTTCGATTTCGAGTCCAACCAAGCGTTCACAGCGTCATTGTCGAATCGTCGTCCTTTGAGGTCTTCTTTTTGGGTTTGGGAAAAGAAAAAAGTCTGATGGAGCCAAGTCTGGAGAATATAGCGGATGACGTAACAGTTCGAACCCACGGTCACGCAGAGTTTCCAGTGTTGCGAGGGCTTTGTGCGCCGGTGCGTTGACCTGATGCAAAAGACCTCAGTGCGCTAATTTTCCGCGCCTTTTTGAAAATCTTTTCTCTCAAACGGCGCAGGAGGGTGCAATACTATGATGCATTGACACTTACGCCCTTTTGCAAGTAATCCATTATTATTACCCCTTCCGTACCCCACAAAACTGATGCCATCACCTTACCGGATGTTTCCGTTGTTGTGATTTTTTGGTTTGTCTCAGAATCAAAGTGGTGAACCCACTTTTCGTCCCTCGACACAATCTTGCAAAGGAAACCGTCTTCATCCGCTTCAAATTGGCAGACGATTTCTTCACAACACTGCACACGCTCCCGTCACTAATCTGCATTCAGTTCTTTCGGGGCCCACTGCGATGAAACTTCCCGTATTCCCAAAATATCCACAACAACGTCATGAGCACTCCCATGGGAGATTCCAAGTGTGGTTTCAATTTGCTGCAATGTTGTTCGACGATCCTGCAAAATAATATCGTGAATTGCACTCACTGCTTCGTCAGTGGTAACGGTGGCAGCTCTTTCGCTCCTCGGCGCATCTTCTTCCACGTTTGAAGTCGGACACTCAGTTTTTCATTGTTGCATAAGACGGAGCACTGTCCTTAAGTGTGTTCCGCATGTCCTCCGCAATTTCCTTGGGCGTCATTTCCTTCAAATGAAGATATTCAATCACAGCGCGCTTCTTGATACTGAGACGATATTCGCATCCTAGCGGCAAATCCTGCATACCCACAAAGGGTCACCATAAAAGTAGGTGGTGTTGTTTGTGCGAGACATTACGGTAACTGTCTCGAGACAGAAACTTTTCGACCGCCCCTCGTATGTATGGAGATTAACCAAAACAAAGTCCCATAGTTTCTGTTTCGTCCGGCCGCTCAACAATAAATTCCATACACTCTCCTACACATTTACTGGCGAACTCGGCAATGCTTCGCAATTGCTTACCACGTCGTTAACTCCTTCCCCGTTCTCTCTGCGCATCTCCTACTTCTTCCTCTCTTTGTCCATCTCCACCTCTTCCCCCCACTCTCTGTGCATCACTTCCTCCGCCCCTTTCCTGTCCATCTGTAGCTCCCCCCCCCCCTTTCTCCACCACCACCACCACCACTTTATGTACGTTTCTGCCCTCTGCAAACGGAACGTTAATTTCCTTAAAATGAATGAGTAAATCGCTTGGGATCATCGGTACATGGGGTATGAGAGAGTGCGAGGCAGATACCTCTCCAACTGCTGGATCTGTGAGGATAGTAGCTTCAACGACAGTATTTCGCGTAGTTTTACTCTGACTGTATATATAATCACAAAGTTTTGCGCGATTCGGATTCTGTAGTACTACGCTAATCGTAAGCCGATAAGCCACAGGTACAACTATTTAAAATATTCAGGGTGATGCAAAAAGAATACCACGTCTTTGAAAACTGAGAACGCTGCAAAGAAGAAAACGAGAGCTACGCTCTTTCTGTCGTCGACTAAAGGAAGCTCTGAAATTTCATTTGAGTTCTCATTTTGACGCTAGGAGCGCTGTTGGCCACGTAACCTTCATTTCTGTTGTGAGCGCAAAGTTGGCAACTGGTCAACAAAAAGCTTTTTGTGCTAGTATGGCCGAGATCGGAGAGAAGTTTGCTGCATAACTTGACTAGAAGAAGGGATCGGTTGGTAGGACATGTTCTGAGGCATCAAGGGATCAACAATTTAGTATTGGAGGGCAGCGGGGAGGGTAAAAATCGTAGAGGGAGACCAAGAGATGAATACACTAAACAGATTGAGAAGGATGTAGGTTGCAGTAAGTACTGGGAGATGAAGAAGCTTGCACACGATAGAGTAGCATGGAGAGCTGCATCAAATCAGTCTCAGGACTGAAGACAACAACAACAAACAGTATGGCCGAAGTGAATCGATGACAGTTGTTCAGCGTGCGTTTCGAACCAAGTATGGTGTTCAACATCCTGATAGGTGGTGTATGGTAGTTTGGTATAAACAGTTCACAAAGAAAGGGTGCTCATGCGAAGGAAAGTGTTCCGGACTGCCACGAACGAGTAAAGAAAATGCTGGTCGCAGTCTAGGAAAATCGACCCGCCGAGATAGCAGAGAGCTGCAAATTCCGCAGCCGACCATTTGCAGCGTCCTAAGGAAAATGTTAGTTATGAAACCTTATCGTCTCCAGTTGGTTCAAGCCCTTTCCGAAGCTCTATCGAAGCTAGTGTTTAGTGACAAAACAACATGTCATGCAACAGAGAAAGTCAATCGGCACAATGTCCGTGTATGGGGCACTGAGAATCCACGGGAAACAATTCAGCACGGACGTCATTCACCTAAGTTATACGTTTTCTGTGCCATTTCACGCAATAAAGTTTTAGGTCCTTTTTTCTTCGATCGTACAACTGTAACTGGGCAAAATTATCTGGAAATGTTGCAGAATTGGCTGTTCCTAAACTCGAAGAAAAAGAATGTCAATGCATATTCCAGCAGGATGGGCCACCACCCCATTGGCACTTACCTGTCCGTGCCTATTTGAACGGAAGGTACCCACAGCAATGGATCGGCCACTAGGCAGCTGGTGACAGAGCACTTCATCACTGGCCTCCAAGGAGCCCTGACCTCAGCCCCCGTGATTTTTTTCAATGGTAGTTTGTTAAAGATGTGGTGTTTCGACCACATGTACCAGCTAACACGAAGTTTTAAGGAAGGCATATCTGCAGCTACCCAAACTGTTACCCCGGAGTTGCTACAGAGAGTGTGGAACAAGTTCGAGTATCAAGTTGGTATCGCTCAAGTGTCTGGAGGCGCTTGTACTGAACGTTTATGAACTTGTTTTCTACTGTAAAAAACTTTGTTAAGTACTCTTCGCATTGATTAATTGTCCAAGATCCAATATTGCAATTTCGATTAAATACAGATTTTCATGTATTATTCTTTTTTAACCAGTCTGTATATAAGAGGGGGCAAAAAGGGAGAAACAATTTGTGTAACTATTTACATGCCCTCTAATCGTGTTTGAAATTGGCCGTGATAAAGAAATCAAAACCGCACGTTTTCACAGCAAAGAGTAGCATTTTCTTTCTCGCAGTTTTAACAGAAAACCTGTACAACATCATTTAAATAATAATGTATAACAAATGTACATTCAAATGTGCACTTAGGTGTCGTGTGAAAACTAGAAATAAATTAGTGAACACCCTTTCGAGAGTTTTGATAACAACGCCTCCCCTTTATAAATTACACATATACAGGGTGTTTCAACAATGACCGGTATATTTGAAACGGCAATACAAACTAAACGAGCAGCGATAGAAATACACCGTTTGTTGCAATATGCTTGGGACAACAGTACATTTTCAGGCAGACAAACTTTCGAAATTACAGTAGTTACAATTGTCAACAACAGATGGCGCTGCGGTCTGGGAAACTTTATAGTACGATATTTTCCACATATCCACCATGCGTAGCAATAATATGGCGTAGTCTCTGAATGAAAATACCCGAAACCTTTGACAACGTGTCTGGCGGAATGGCTTCACATGCAGATGAGATGTACTGCTTCAGCTGTTCAATTGTTTCTGGATTCTGGCGGTACACCTGGTCTTTCAAGTGTCCCCACAGAAAGAAGTCACAGGGGTTCATGTCTGGCGAATAGGGAGGCCAATCCAAGCCGCCTCCTGTATGTTTCGGATAGCCCAAAGCAATCACACGATCATCGAAATATTCATTCAGGAAATTAAAGACGTCGGCCGTGCGATGTGGCCGGGCACCATCTTGCATAAACCAGTGTCGCAGTGTCGTCTAAGGCAGTTTGTACCGCCACAAATTCACGAAGAATGTCCAGATAGCGTGATGCAGTAATCGTTTCGGATCTGAAAAATGGGCCAATGATTCGTTTGGAAGAAATGGCGGCCCAGACCAGTACTTTTTGAGGATGCAGGGACGATGGGACTGCAACATGCGGCTTTTCGGTTCCCCATATGCGCCAGTTCTGTTTATTGACGAAGCCGTCCAGGTAAAAATAAGCTTCGTCAGTAAACCAAATGCTGCCCACACGCATATCGCCGTCGTCAATCCTGTGCACTATATCGTTAGCGAATGTCTCTCGTGCAGCAATGGTAGCGGCGCTGAGGGGTTGCCGCGTTTGAATTTTGTACGGATAGAGGTGTAAACTCTGGCGCACGAGACGATACGTGGACGTTGGCGTCATTTGGACCGCAGCTGCAACACGGCGAACGGAAACCCAAGGCCGCTGTCGGATCACCTGCTGCACTAGCTTCGCGTTGCCCTCTGCGGTTGCCGTATGCGGTCGCCCTACCTTTCCGGCGCGTTCGTCCATCACGTTCCCAGTCCGTTGAAATTTTTCAAACAGATCCTTTATTGTATCGCTTTTCGGTCCTTTGGTTACATTAAACCTCCGTTGAAAACTTCGTCTTGTTGCAACAACACTTTGTTCTAGGCGGTGGAATTCCAACACCAGAAAAATCCTCTGTTCTAAGGAATAAACCATGTTGTCCACAGCACACTTGCACGTTGTGAACAGCACACGCTTACAGCAGAAAGACGACGTACAGAATGGCGCACCCACAGACTGCGTTGTCTTCTATATCTTTCACATCACTTGCAGCGCCATCTGTTGTTGAAAATTGTAACTACTGTAATTTCGAAAGTTTGTCCGCTTGAAAATGTACTGTTGTCCCAAGCATATTGCAACAAACGGTGTATTTCTATCGCTGCTCGTTTAGTTTTTATTGCCGTTTCAAATATAAAAGTCATTTATGAAAAACCCTGTATTTACAATAAAGAACCAAAGAAACTAGTACACCTGCCTAATATCGAGTAGGGCCCCCGGAACACGCAGAAGTGCCGCAGCACGACGTAGCATGGACTCGACTAATGTCTGAAGTAGTGCTGGAGGGAACTGACACCACGAATCCTCCAGGCCTGACCACAAATCAGTAAGAGAACGAGGGGCCGGAGATCGGTTCTGAAATGCACGTTGCAAGGCATCACAGATATGCTAAATAATGTTTATGTATGAGGAGTTTGGTGGCCTGTTGAAGTGCTTAAACTCAGAGGACTGTTCCTGGAGCCATTCTGTGGCAATTATGGACTTATGGGGTGTCCCATTGTCCCTCTGGAATTCCCCAAGTCCGTCGGAATGCACAGTGGACATGAATGGATGCTTACATACGTATTACCTGTCAGAGTCGTATCTAGACGTATCAGGGGTCCTATGTCACTCCAACTGCACACGTCCCACACCATTGCCGAGCCTCCACCAGCTTGAACTGTCCCCTACTGACATGCGGAGTCCATGGATTCACGACGTTGTCTCCATACCCGTGCACGCCCATCCTCTCGATACAATTTGAAACGAGACTCGTCCGACCAGGGAACATGTTTCCAGTCATCAACAGCCCAAGGTCGGTGTTGACGGTCCCCGGCGAGGCGTAAAGGGTACACGAGTGGGCGTTCGGCTCCGAGAGCCCATATCGATGATGTTTCGTTCTATGTTTCGCACGCTGACACTTGTTGATGGCCCAGCATTGAAATCTGTAGCACTTTGCAGAAGGGTTGCACTTCTGTCACATGAAACGAGTCTCTTCAGTAGTCGTTGGTACCGGTCTTGCACGATCTTTTTTGTTCCGGCCGCAGTGTTGTCGGAGATTTGATGTTTTACCTGGTTTCTGATATTCACGGTACACTCGTGAAATGGTCGTACGGTAAAATCGCCTCTTCATCGCTACCTCGGAGATGCTGCGCCCCAAGCTAGTGCGCTGACTATAACACCACTTTCTTCAAACTCATTTAAATGTTGATAACCTACCATTGTAGCAGCAGTAACCGATCTAAGAACTGCGCAAGACACTTGCCGTCTTACATAGACATTGCCGATCGCAGCGCAGTATTCTGCCTGTTTACATAGATCTGTATTTGAATACGCATGTCTATACCAGTTTCTTTGACGCTTCAGTGTATATACACTCCTGGAAATGGAAAAAAGAACACATTGACACCGGTGTGTCAGACCCACCATACTTGCTCCGGACACTGCGAGAGGGCTGTACAAGCAATGATCACACGCACGGCACAGCGGACACACCAGGAACCGCGGTGTTGGCCGTCGAATGGCGCTAGCTGCGCAGCATTTGTGCACCGCCGCCGTCAGTGTCAGCCAGTTTGCCGTGGCATACGGAGCTCCATCGCAGTCTTTAACACTGGTAGCATGCCGCGACAGCGTGGACGTGAACCGTACGTGCAGTTGACGGACTTTGAGCGAGGGCGTATAGTGGGCATGCGGGAGGCCGGGTGGACGTACCGCCGAATTTCTCAACACGTGGGGCGTGAGGTCTCCACAGTACATCGATGTTGTCGCCAGTGGTCGGCGGAAGGTGCACGTGCCCGTCGACCTGGGACCGGACCGCAGCGACGCACGGATGCACGCCAAGACCGTAGGATCCTACGCAGTGCCGTAGGGGACCGCACCGCCACTTCCCAGCAAATTAGGGACACTGTTGCTCCTGGGGTATCGGCGAGGACCGTTCGCAACCGTCTCCATGAAGCTGGGCTACGGTCCCGCACACCGTTAGGCCGTCTTCCGCTCACGCCCCAACATCGTGCAGCCCGCCTCCAGTGGTGTCGCGACAGGCGTGAATGGAGGGACGAATGGAGACGTGTCGTCTTCAGCGATGAGAGTCGCTTCTGCCTTGGTGCCAATGATGGTCGTATTCGTGTTTGGCGCCGTGCAGGTGAGCGCCACAATCAGGACTGCATACGACCGAGGCACACAGGGCCAACACCCGGCATCGTGGTGTGGGGAGCGATCTCCTACACTGGCCGTACACCACTGGTGATCGTCGAGGGGACACTGAATAGTGCACGGTACATCCAAACCGTCATCGAACCCATCGTTCTACCATTCCTAGACCGGCAAGGGAACTTGCTGTTCCAACAGGACAATGCACGTCCGCATGTATCCCGTGCCACCCAACGTGCTCTAGAAGGTGTTAGTCAACTACCCTGGCCAGCAAGGTCTCCGGATCTGTCCCCCATTGAGCATGTTTGGGACTGGATGAAGCGTCGTCTCACGCGGTCTGCACGTCCAGCACTAACGCTGGTCCAACTGAGGCGCCAGGTGGAAATGGCATGGCAAGCCGTTCCACAGGACTACATCCAGCATCTCTACGATCGTCTCCATGGGAGAATAGCAGCCTGCATTGCTGCGAAAGGTGGATATACACTGTACTAGTGCCGACATTGTGCATGCTCTGTTGCCTGTGTCTATGTGCCTGTGGTTCTGTCAGTGTGATCATGTGATGTATCTGACCCCAGGAATGTGTCAATAAAGTTTCCCCTTCCTGGGACAATGAATTCACGGTGTTCTTATTTCAATTTCCAGGAGTGTATATTTAAAAAATATATAGCATATGTCCGTCCGAAAAAGTTCGTGGGGATATACAAGGTGTCTTAAGGAACAAAATGAAGATAGGACCGGTGTCCGGAAACGTCATCCAATGACGCTACAGAGCGTCAAGTTAAGGCGCCGGCGCCTGTATATTATGTATGTTTAGTCTGTATAAGGTGATTGTGTGATGATGTTACAGAATATCAGGGATAGTGGATAAGGATAAATGTATCAGTTTGAGATAAGAGAGTCTGATCCGGAAACGGCCAAATTATCGTTCTGATAACTGACAGAGGAATACATGTACCGCTACAGTTTTTGCTAAAATTGTGTGGTAGGCAACGTTCAGAGGTGGTAGCACTGACCAAAACAAGAAACATGGGCTCTAAGAAGGCATACCTTAAGAGGTTTAAGCACTTGTCCGATAGAGGAGATGTGTTTCACAGTAGCGAAGATGAACAAGTGCTCATAGCTCCTCAAATATGCATTTTGACCCTTTTGTTCGCTGGATATTTTTTTCTTGTTTTGATCAGTACTGCCACTTCTGAAAGCTGTAGCAACAACAGTACCGGTACATCTATTTCACTGTCAGTGATATCAGAAATATTTTAGCTTAAAACTTTCCACTAGTTCGTTTCTGGACCAGGTTTCCTTACCGCAGATTGACACATTTATCATACCTGAAAGTTTATAACAATATCACGAAACCACCCTGATGATTATTATCCCATTAAAAACGTGGTCAATAATTAATTAAATAACTGTAACATCACAATCTGCATTTGTGGTATTGTACAGTCTTGATCTGTTGTAGTGTGTGGATGGAGAAGGTCGATCAATAATTATGAACTTTTAGATACCACGATTCCACACTAGTAGCTGTAAGTGTAATGTAAAATCTTATAAAAATAACAATTTTCTTTTAGACATTTAACTTTATATGGTACCATGTGAAGGACAAGCGAAGGTCGTTCATCTCTGTCCCCACCTTTACGTTCCCTCCAGGAACAGTTTATGATCTCAAACCGAACATAGTTTCTACCCCGCCACACAGAGGGCGTTATCAGTTTGCAGAAAGATGGAACGTGTAATGGACACGGTCTAGTATGTGTACTCAGAACCATTCGTCGCAAGAGCTCAAAGCTATTTCACCGTTTGCCGCTACCCTCTCCTAGAAATCAAATGCCCAGCACTCTGAGTTCGAAAAGTTTCCAGTAGCGTTGTATCTACCCTTCGCTAGTGTTTCTTCTTGTATTACTAGCCACTGCTAAAAATTGCTTCAATATAAACATGCAAAGTATTTACGCGCGTTCGAACTAGGGCTGATCACAAAATATCGATGAATCGATGTATCGATGGCCACTACAAAAAATTACGATATATACCGTCAACGTGTTTTCACCGTCGTATCAATATATCGATGTTAAAACAGCAACACCGAGTGTCGATATTTATATTTTCTTATTATATTTTTTTGGAAATTTTCGGTAAATATTTGACGTTGTTCTTTTGAAATTGTAGTAGAACGTAATTCTAGTAACACTATGTGAAGGAGTCTTACTACTTTTTGAACTTTCATCACATCCAGTCTTTCTCTTTGATGGTGTGAAGCAAAAAGCAATGGCACAAAAGAAGTGTGTCTGCTCTGAGCAGTGGCAGTGGGAATGGCATAACATTTCCAATGTGAAGAAATGTTAGCGATTTTTAACGCAACTAGTGTGTTATTTCTTGAAGTCGGCATTCTTAAAAAATAGTTGAAACATCCCCTTAGAAAAATTTATGAATTACTGTGCTGGTAAACCTCTTGCGTCATTTGATTTTCAAACAGCTGAGCAAAACTGAACGTACTCAGACATTTATATCTTTACTTATTCTGATCGTCACTAAACTGACACACAATATTTTTAGCACACAAACTTTTTGGAATTGTCTTTAGAACCAGCAGTGCTGTTAACCAGTCCCTTGCTGAATTATTAACACACGTGCAATCACTAACAGTACCCCCCCCTTTTTTTAACTTCTCACATATTGTGCATATACTATGACCAACAGAAACGTGTGCAGTTAAATGAAACTTAATTTGAAGAACTGGTATCTACACAATTATAAATTTACAAGATACGAATGCAATTACAAAGGTACAAAATACATCATTAAGGAACATAATAATACAGATAACATTTGTAATAATACAGGCTATCCAAAAGAATAGAAATAAACATGTACATCAGTGTTACAGGAATTATGAAATAACTAAATAAATAACAAATGATAAGACCTTTCGGAAGATTAACTTCACACATGAGCATTAAAACACAACAGAATAAATAATGTCTAAACATTTTACAAAGTAAATAACATATTATTAGAAAAATTCTACAATGTAACTCTTATCAGACAACCACATAAAGACAGGAAGAACACAAGTACACAAGGGTACACAAACACATAGCGGAATAACACAAAAGGAAAGGACAGGGTTCCTTTTACTGCAGTATTTATCGTATTTGATTTGCAAAAAAAAAAAACTTTCTTTACTTCTTGGAGAACTCCCTTAGTTCATCATTATTCCCAAAAAGTCCTATCTCTACCTGTTGTCCCTAAACCTTCCTGTTTGGTTGATATCCTCTTTCAAAATAATTATTTCTCATTGTACAATACTCATTTTGGCCCAAATCTTTTTCATATAACTTCTCAATGCATTTCTTCCAATTCATCACAACTCATTCTCTTATATAGCCTACCCCATCTTAAGCTAACGTAAATCTACAGAGCTTAGATGTATAAACTAAGGGACGAGGCAATGCAACAGCACAAAACAATTAACACTAACAGCAATGACAAAAAAATGCAATTTGGCAAAGCAAGCAGCAGTATATCTAAATTAGCAAAGCAAATGCAACATTACAACTAATATGATCCAATGAGCAGCAACAAGAAAAATAAATCTGTAGTAAAACTGGCTTAGCAGAGTAATACAAAGTGACAAATGCAATAACTTATACCGAAACATGATAACGCTCAAGCAGAAAGAATATTACAGTAAAGATAGGAAATGTTTAATACCTCAGTACTAGGTCCCATACTCTTCTCTCTGTATGTCAATGATGTGTCATCGGTTCTGACTTATTGCAAATATCATATGTATGCTGATGACCTTCAGTTGTATCTAAGTGTGGAACCAAACAATCTGAAGAAAGCTATTGAAAACTTCAATACTGATTTCGATGCACAATCAAAATGGGCACAGGACATAGGACTAAAACTAAACCCATCTAAAACCCAAGCGGTACTTGTTGGTCACTCTAAGCACATTAGCCCAAAACATCGGGAATCCGTACCATCTCTTATCCTAAATCCCCCTCAGCAAAGAGTTTGGGAGTAATAATAGATGAAAATCTAAATTGGACAGAGCACGTAACTGCAGTGTGCAAAAAATCATCAGCATCCCTCCATGTCCTACAAAAATATAAAAAAACTCTTCCCTTTCGATCTGAAAAAGAAATTAGTACAAACGCTTGTATTCCCAATCATTGATTACAGCGATATTATCCTACAAGGTCCCTCTCAGGAAAACTCGCGACGTCTGGAACTGGTCATGAACGCCTGTGTCCGATATATCTGTGACATTCGACTTTTTGATCACATTTCACCAGCATATGCAAAATTGTCCTGGCTGCGTGCAGACAAACGCAGAGATTTCCATACACTCTGTCTCATCTACTGCCTTATAAATGTACACTGTCCCTCATATCTCTCCTCGTCCTTAACGCTTATGTCTGAACAACATGATAGAAACACACGTTCCCATCATAATAAAATCCTCTCTGTTCCACTGCATCGCTCAGTCGCCTTCTTCAAGTCCTTTACAGTAGCGGGAACCCGACTCTGGAATAACCTCCCTCGGTATGTTAGAGAACTTAAAAACATATCCAGCTTCAAAAAACAGTTAATGACGTATCTACTTAAGCAACAGTAATTATTTCCTTTGTACACAAATGCACTTCACCTCATTACTTCCCTCTTTCCCCCTCCTTAAGTCTCCCTCCCCCAAAACTCGCTATACTAGTAAACATCTACTTTACACACCAAGATATTAATGTACATCTGCACAAATCTTCATTACTATTGCCAATTTTTCTCATGTTTATCATTATTATTTCATTTTTTTACTGTAACTATTATTACTTTTATCATAATTGTATGTATAGTACCTGTCGTAAAAATACTGCCACTACTTACTTTATTAGGTCTTAGTCATTATTCTTTATTCATATTGTGACTAGAGTAATCTAATTTTCTTATTTAAAGTATTGTCATGATGTAACTCTGATGTGTGAAATGCTGCATGTGTGAAACACTGGTCCGATGTAAGAGAGGGCCTGATGGCCCTAATCTGATCAGGTTAAATAAATAAATAAATAAATATATCAGATCTTAACACTAGAGTGATGCATCACAAAAACTTACTCTGCCAAAAAGTTACCAAATCGTTCAAAAAATTAAGTATGCAATTCCTGTGAAGGGAAATGTCTATTTGTGCTCCCTTTTTTAAGAAAGTAGATGAGATCATAAAATTATTATATACTGGTTCTGTTGGCAGAAAACATTTCTATTAGTACATCTATTAAATTTTATTTCAACCAATGCTGCAGTGCAGCTAGAAACTAGATATTAAACAAAGTAAGCAAACATATACATACAGCAAGGCGTGAAACATAATTCATTAGCCATATGGCATTTCATAAGGCAGTAAAAAATCTCTCAACTAGCAACACAATAGACGTAAATGTTTCATTTCATTAAGCAATATCAGAAATTAAGCACCCCAAAGTGTAATCATATGTTTTCAAGTATGAGTGTGTCGATTTGCGATGCTTTCTACAAAGAAATGCCAATAGTGAGGTTAATGGCCTCTCCTTTTTTTGTTGTGCCTCTGACAGGCACGGCTCATGGACAGCAGTGTTGTGATACTCACATTCACGCATGGACACACATGTCATAACTTTTAAAGTACGATTTTTGGTTTCCAATATCCTTTTTCACAAACCAGAGTCCCTAACTTCTATTCATTATGCATATACATATAAATATGTAATCACATTCCTCATATAGCACCAGCTTATTGATCACAAACATATGTCAACAGCATAATACACATCGTCATCGTAATAATAACATCATAATAGATCAATCACACCTCAAAATTGTCGCAGCTTCTTTCAATAATTTCAAAACCTTCAATAAAGTCATCTACCTCAAAAGTACTTCAAAAATCATGAACCCTTACCAAATACAACACTGAAAGCTCTCATAGTATCACAATGGTTCCAAAAAATATGAACAGTTCACAAAGTACAGACAAAATACAATTTCATAAGTGTGAAGTTATCGAACTGTGTAACTGTGTAAACATGTGTCACGGACATAGTAAAAAAATGTTTGTTTCTCTGTTAAATAATCAGATAGCTATGTAATTCTGTGTTAGAGAAATATGGTACCGATGTGTAAAGTTATATAAGCAAATACCATATTAGCTAGGGCTCCTAGCGCTTGCCACACGCTTAGTACACAAAGTAGGTGTGTACCCTCTGAGGATTAATGTAACTATACTCCCAGGTGTTACAGATTACAGCAATGGAATGAAATGTATCAGGAAAACCTTTGTATCTTTATAATTCAAAAATCTTTAAAAATAAATGTTTTAAGTACAAAATGAATCACTCAAATACATGTACTGTAGCGCTGAACTGTGGGTCTTATTGTAAGATAAACTCTGTCATTACTTAAGGGTAAAAAATGTGCCAAGTGTCATAATTATCGTCGTCCATAAGCAGAGGTCTGTAGAAGTCAATGTACTTACCTCGTAATAAACAAAAGTGAATTGCTATGCATATAGATATCGTAGTTATTAAGTACATTAACGTGTTCAAGAAAGTACTATGCTGTAACGTATTGTTGTGCTACGGAAAAGACTGTCTCATTGTAGCTATACCACAAAAGTTACTGCTAAAACATGTTTTAGTTCCCAGAAGATTTCAGAAAAACTGTGCAGATATATATACACAGATACAGCACAAAAGCAATAATGTAAATTGTGTCACTCATTTGCAGTGTCGTGATATAATCGTGTAGCTGTCAAATAAACTAAATAAATAAATAATAACTAAGCTGTCAAATAAACTGGTATCTCTCAGAATGTACTTGAAATCCAGAATGTATTTTCAAGTAAACCAAAATGTCGCATTAAAATCTCATTAGCAGTACCGGCATATGTTCTAAGTATGTAAGCATTATAGTCGTTACGTAATCGTGGAACTAACAAGCAAGAATGTACACACACAGTAACATTGTGTTGTCTGTTCGCTATAACAATGCATTCGTAATTACTGCCTGCATATGTTCCCTAGGTTCTAGACTGGATAGTTAACTTCAAAACATTGTTGCATGTTAACAGTTTCTAAGTGTGACAAAGTGTACTAGTACGTGAAATGAAAAATTTAATAGCAAAGACTAAGTTAAAAAGCAGATTATCTCTCAATAAACGGTTTTACATGTGAAATGTGGTGCAATCCTTTAGTCTTCCTAGTACGCAGAGGTTCAACTTCAATACAGTTATCATGTGGTATACGTCAGATTCTGTAAGGTCCATTGTAAATCAGAAAGAATTTGTGACTCAAGTGTTACTTCTTACGTGACAATGAATGAGCTTTAATGAGAACTTTCTGACCAATATATAATTTTTTTTGCATTTGCTTTACCATGTAGTTTTCTCCTGTTTGCCTGCTGCAGAATTTATATTTTTAATGACCAAATCAATTTGTCTTTGTGTCGAAGTTTACGCGTATTTGGAAAAGGTATAAGCTCTCTGACTCTGTTCGGTGGTTCTTCATTCTCCAGTACAAGAATAAGTGGTAAAGCAGTGGAGTCATGAGGCATTTCATTCAGCACCTTTTGATATAAGTGTAAAAATCTGTCCCAGTACTGATGCTTTCTGTGACAATAAAGTCTGCAAAGCTTATTGATTTCTTTCATAATCCGTACAGACGGGTTACAATGTGGTGAGTACAATGAAATAAAAACAGGTTTGATTTTATGATTCCGAAGCATGTGTGACCAAACAGCAGATGTGAATTGCGGTCCATTATCTGAAATGACTTTACTAACGTGTCCAACTTCACGTAAGAAATTTTTAACAAAGGCGATGGATACAGACCATCCAGTGGCTTTACGTAATGGTGTGAAAGAAACAGATTTTGAAGTAAGTTCAACAGCAACTAGAACGTACGAAAATCCATTCGATGTTCTGACAAGGGGTCCCAAGAGATCAACAGCAGCAAATTCTTTTAATTTAGAAGGAATGATAGGAAACACGATGTGAGATGGTAGATGGTTTGGCTTTTTGACAAAGTTTACAAATATACAAGACTCTTCGAATTCTCTTTTCCATATTGTTAAAATAACACGTCATCTGAAGAACATGGTAACATTTTTTGGACCAAAATATGCGTAGCTGAAATGAATGTATCAGATGAACTTATTACCAAAATCGGCAGGAATGCAAAGTACCCATAGCTTGTTATCAACAGCGCAGCGTTTGAAGAGTATGTTGTTTCTAACAAGATAATAATGCCGAATCTGTGTTTGTGTCTTTTCATGACATTTACTTTTGATGTCTTTCCAAATCGGATCTTTATCTTGTTCATGAGCAATGTCCTTTAAAGATGTGATGATGAAGTTTTCAAAGGCGACTTTCTGAATGTAAAGAATACTGAAATTTTTCTCGACGTTGCCTTCTGTGTTGCTTTTCTCAAGCCCAGCCAGTGCGCGTGACAGTGCGTCCACAACAATGTTCTCCTTGCCGGGAATGTAGACTATTGTGAAGTGGAATTCTTGCAGAAACAATGTCCAACGTTTTAACCTGTCATGATTTAATTTTGAAGACATAAGAAATTGTAATGCACGATGATCACCGTATATTTTTACGAGTTTACCAGAAAGAAAGAAACGGAATTTGTTGAATGCCCAAACAATAGCTAAAGCTTCTAATTCAGTAACGGAACAATTTTTGTCAGATTTTGTTAGCACTCAGCTGGCAAAAGCAATGGTTTTCTAAACAGTAGAGTCATTTTCTACGGCTTCTTGAAGTAAATGGGCACCAAGACCGACTTTAGAAGAATCCGTGCTAAGGCAGAAATCTTGTGACACATCAGGATGAGCTAGTATTGGCAAGTTAAGTAATGCTTCTTTCAAAGAATTTAATTCCAACTGTGCGTGTTCATCCTAGTTCCAAATAGTGTTTTTTTTTTCAGTGAGGGAACAAAGTTTTGGTGTAACTAGAATTTGCATATTCAGAAAACGACAGTAAAAACTTACGAGACCTACAAACTGCAGACTTGTTTTTTTTTTTGTGGATAACTGGAATGGCTCTGATTGCTTCTAACTTTTCAGAATCCTGCTGAATGCCTTCAGAAGAAATAATATGTCCCAAAAACTTAACCTCTGACCTACCGAATTCAGACTTTTCCAAGTTAACTGTAATTCCAGATTCTGCAAAAATACGTAATACACGGTTGAGGGTGCGATTATGTTGTTCCCATGAGGCTTATGCTATTAGAATATCGTGCACATATAAGGTGATGTGACATTTTAAGAACTCAGGTAAAAAGCAATGGTTTTCTAAACAGTAGAGTCATTTTCTACGGCTTCTTGAAGTAAATGGGCACCAAGACCGACTTTAGAAGAATCCGTGCTAAGGCAGAAATCTTGTGACACATCAGGATGAGCTAGTATTGGCAAGTTAAGTAATGCTTCTTTCAAAGAATTTAATTCCAACTGTGCGTGTTCATCCTAGTTCCAAATAGTGTTTTTTTTTTCAGTGAGGGAACAAAGTTTTGGTGTAACTAGAATTTGCATATTCAGAAAACGACAGTAAAAACTTACGAGACCTACAAACTGCAGACTTGTTTTTTTTTTTGTGGATAACTGGAATGGCTCTGATTGCTTCTAACTTTTCAGAATCCTGCTGAATGCCTTCAGAAGAAATAATATGTCCCAAAAACTTAACCTCTGACCTACCGAATTCAGACTTTTCCAAGTTAACTGTAATTCCAGATTCTGCAAAAATACGTAATACACGGTTGAGGGTGCGATTATGTTGTTCCCATGAGGCTTATGCTATTAGAATATCGTGCACATATAAGGTGATGTGACATTTTAAGAACTCAGGTAAAAAGCAATGGTTTTCTAAACAGTAGAGTCATTTTCTACGGCTTCTTGAAGTAAATGGGCACCAAGACCGACTTTAGAAGAATCCGTGCTAAGGCAGAAATCTTGTGACACATCAGGATGAGCTAGTATTGGCAAGTTAAGTAATGCTTCTTTCAAAGAATTTAATTCCAACTGTGCGTGTTCATCCTAGTTCCAAATAGTGTTTTTTTTCAGTGAGGGAACAAAGTTTTGGTGTAACTAGAATTTGCATATTCAGAAAACGACAGTAAAAACTTACGAGACCTACAAACTGCAGACTTGTTTTTTTTTTGTGGATAACTGGAATGGCTCTGATTGCTTCTAACTTTTCAGAATCCTGCTGAATGCCTTCAGAAGAAATAATATGTCCCAAAAACTTAACCTCTGACCTACCGAATTCAGACTTTTCCAAGTTAACTGTAATTCCAGATTCTGCAAAAATACGTAATACACGGTTGAGGGTGCGATTATGTTGTTCCCATGAGGCTTATGCTATTAGAATATCGTGCACATATAAGGTGATGTGACATTTTAAGAACTCAGGTAATATGGAATTTAGCCCACGAATGAATGCTGCGGAAGAAATGTTCAAACCAAAAAGAAGCTTCCGAAATTGATAACAAACGCCGGAACAAAGAAAACCTGTGTATTTTCTACATTCTGGATGAAGTTCTATCTGATAAAAGCTGGATCTGAGATCAATAGCAGACAACACTTTTACACTATTAATATTTTGAAGAAGTTCTTCCAATGTTTGCGGCCTGTCTGTTTCAGAAATGATGATAGTATTGACTTGTCTCGAATCTAAGACAAGCCTGATCGATCCATTTTTCTTCTCAACAACATGTAATTGATTTTTGTATGAGCTTACTACAGGCTTAATGATGTCCTCGTCAAGCATAGATTGTATTTCTGTTCTAACACGGTCCCTATAATGTGCCAGAATTACGTATGGTCTAACACAAAATTTAGTATGCTCACAAACACGAAATTGGTATTGAAATCCCTTGATTGTTCCTGTTCTGTGAGTAAAAACTGTGGAATGTGCTTGTAAAATCTCAAAAAGATCCTGCCTATCAGTGTCATTACAATTCTCATTTGCCTGAATTTTATTCTGAATTAACTCATTAGTATCAAATACGCCATCGATATCATCCCTGTCAGTACTTGACAGTTCCGTCGAAAATTCCGAACTGTTGTCTAACAGAAGGTAAATCCGATTAATTTCCTCGTCATGGTTTGAGAGCCAATCTTCAAATTTCAAAGCTATTGACTTACCTTCTTTCTCTAAACTTATTTCAGCATCATGAAAGTTTAAGAATGCTTTGCATTCATTCAAAAAGTCTACTCCCAATATTATTTCCGTCGACAATAATGGAGCAATAAGAAAGTTCATAGAGAAACTGTGGCTTTGACAAAAGAATTCTAAGTTGGTTTGTTGGCGTACATCTACACTTTTTCCAACGATTGCACCTTGTAATATAATCTTACGTAACGGAAGTGTGGGGCAATCGTTCGATTTGTTTCATTTGCTAAAGGCTGTTTCACTAATTACTGAAATGGGACTGCCAGAGTCAAGTACTGCAGTAAATTTTACGTCATTTACTGTAATATGAATACAGGATATGCAATGATGTTATGTTTTACGTCGTGTTCGTGGAGTAAGGTGCCCCTAATGTCTTCCATTTCTACGTAATTCGTAGCCACGGCAGCTTCATAAGTACGTTTTGTGGCTCCCAGCGGCGTGAGTCATTGCCTACTGTCTCTTTGTTGGCGCACATCGTTATTGGGATTTGGAGATCTAACTTCTACAAATTCACCTTGTAGAGAGGGCCCTGCCCTGTTTGAATCCCGCCAGTTCTGATGAAATCCAGGTCTGTCGTTATGTCGGTAGTTTCCATAGTTTCTTTTTTGTCGGTCATGTGGTGGAGAATTTCTCCCGGAATTGTAACTGTGCGGTGGACCATTGCGTCTTAAGTTATTCTGTCTCTCTTGACAATAATTATTTTGGTTCCCATATTGTCTGTTTCTCTGATTGTCTCTGTCATAGTCATTACCGCAGAGAGGTGATCTTTCCCTGTAATTATTACTACCCTGCCAATGGTTGTCATACGGGTGGTGTCTGTTTTGGTCACTATTTGCATTGTAAGAATATCCTTGTCGTGTCAAGTAATTGTTTCTGTCATCACGGAATTGTGACGGATGTGACCTGTAATCATTGTTTTCCTGTTTTCACATCCCACGACTGTCTGTGTCAATTTCTAATTCTTGTAAGAGGCCCTGAGAAGCTTCTATGTCGTCTTTGCAACGTCCTGCCAAAAATAATATATCTTAAATGTTCAGGCAAGTTGATTAAGCAAATGCGGATGAGTTCTGAGGGGCTGTGTGGGTTTGACAGGTACTGATTCTTGTGCAACATATCTTCAAAATATTTGACAAGACTGGAAAATTCAGATTGTTCAAATTGTTTCATCATTATGATGCTATGTTTTATTTGGTCTTGAGTAGCTTGAGACCAATATGCTGAGAGGAAGGCATGATAAAATTCTCCTTCACTGTGACAATCGTGAATGACCGATCGCATTCTTACAGCTTGTTCATTCTCTAAACAGCCACACATAAATTCTAATCTGTGCTCCAGTGACCAGTTTGGAGGAAAACAATGAGAGAATTGATGAAGCCACGCTTGTGGATGAATGTCGTTGGCAGAATTCTTAAATGTTTTGAATTTACGTGAAGTAATGAACAGCTTATAGTCAAAGTCATCGTGTCGGCTGATCGCATACCGGTCATTGTTACGTCGTGTCGGCGGTTCCATCTCAAAATTCGGTGCACATTGCCAATTTCTTTCATAATTTCTGAAATACCCTGTGTTATTATTTTGTGGCTTTTCCGTATTTCTAAGTCCCTCTTCCTCTGTTGGAGCGCGAGTGTCCTCTGAAATATGTAATTCTTGTATTATTTGTGCCAACTGATCTTGTAATTCCCGGATTTCTCTCGTGTTGCGTGTTAATTTGATTTTGATTTTGTTTAAATTTCTTAGTTTGTTCATTCTCTTCTGTATCAGGCTACAGGGCTTATGTCATTCAGATCATCATCTACCTTTGTAGATAAGCTAGTGAACTGATCCGAAAGTTCGGCTACTTTCTCCGATAATGAACTGATTTCGTCAGTGTGTTTTTCTGAACCAAGCTTCAGAGTGTCCATTTGTGTTGAAAGCGTATCTACTGTGTCCTTTAAGTTTTCCTGAGTTTTTGCAAGTTGCATAACCGAATCGGTAGATGAAACCGAGTCAATTTTAGCCCACAAGGTCTCATGATTTTCATGAACAATAGTTTGCAGTTCTTTTATGGCTGCTTCGTGATTCTGTAATGCATTTTCATGACGCGAAAAACTAGGTTGGAAATGCTCACAAATTTGTGTTTTTACGTCATTATAGACTTTTTGACATTTTGATTCGATTTTAAGTAACTCAGCAATTAAACCTTCACGTGTTTGTTCAAGCGTGGTGTCTAACTTTTGAAGTTGTTGCTGTGTTTGTCTCTGGTGTTGTTCCATTGTGCCTAACATCTGAAGCTGTTGCTGTGTTTGTCTCTGATTTTGTTTGATTTGTTACATTAATTGCAATAATAATCTATTAGTGTCTGGAATCTGCTCCTCTATGCTTTTCGGCGGTGCATTTGCACCGGCAACATTCGCATTTTGAAAAGCAGAAGACGTGTCTTGACTTAATTGAGAAAAAGGTGGGGACGCAAAACCTGAATCTACAGTATTTGCAAAATTTTGTCCAGTCATTTCGGAATCCTGAGGCGAGTTGTTGCCGACCGATCCATCGATAATGCTTCCCTGTTCACTAATTGTTTCACTGTCTACACCATTATTTGCCGCCCGCTCCATTTCCCTATGCACAATTGCCAAATCACTACTTTGAATGTCTTATTTCATTACACGGTGGTGCTGATAAGCTACACTCGTCGTCACTATCATTTCTCAAGTTACTTTGGAGCCTAGTGTTACGTTTTTCACACGCCATAATTATCACGTATTTCACACGATAACAAGAAAAGCACAATTTGAAGAGCAAAAACAAGAAAACACATTAACATAGCACTGAAAATAATATCTAGTTAATTGCAAGCGCAGCTGTGAAATACATGGTGCAAATCTACATGCATGCCACAACTGTTTTACTGTACAACAATGAAAAACTACAACAACTACAAAGGAAATTCTCTCTACAATTATGTGTGGTTCATGGTGTGGGTTCCTGTAGTCATGTCCTAGTTCATGAACCACGGGCAACGTATGAGTGGCCAAGTAAGTGGTCTCGACAGTTGGGATACGAGTTACTTTGGAGTAAGGCTGGGCATCTCGGACATATTCTGAGTCGTGGTCACCTTTGTGCTCATACGGCAAATACTACCAAATCTACCGGTTACTCCCTCAGCCGTTAGGGGTAAAACCCAATGGGACTCGGGGCAAGTAAGGCTAGCAACCTGCTTCCCTGGTACTTTAAATATGATGCTGGCAACAATCAGAGCAAAATGCCTCGGACCTTTGGTGGAGACGGAGTCCCACCTCTACCTGACAAACCAGGGACTCCTAAGATACGACTTGGCAAACAAATGGTAATGAGATGGGGAGCTGTTAATATCAATGGGGGCTACTCTGCGAAGAAGCTAGAGCTGGCAGAGGCTGCAAGTAAGATGGGGCAGGACGTTTTAGCTGTTAGTGACATTCGGGTAAGGGGTGAGAAAGAAGAGGATGTGGGAGAATACAAGGTCTGTTCCATAAAAACACGGGAGAACTGCCGGATATCAGTAACTTCCTGCCACGATATTTCGGCGCAGAGTCTTCTGGCCATCTTCAGGTAAATGCTACTGTAGTAGTACTGGCGAGTACGCGCTGAGCTCCGCTATTTAAAGCCTTCTGAGGTGACATTGCGCATGCGCTGCTCAGCGTGCGCGTTCATAACGTCTCCGTGCGCTGCGCCTCGCGCCCTCCACTGTGAAAGCCTGGCGTATCGGTGTCAGGTCGATTTCCATCTTTATGCAGATAACTACGTCGACTACGAAGTTTCTCTATAACAGGATTCCAAGCAGAGTTCAGCTGATAACCGCTATCGCGATTGATGAGAGTCTCGTTGTCAGACAATCTTATTTCCACAGATTCATTGATAATCGAGCTCCAAAAGTTTGATGTATGGGCCAAAATTTTTGTGTCGTTGTAATTCATGGAATGGTCTGTGGAAATACAATGTTCGGCGATTGCGGACTTGGTGGGTTGGAGAAGGCGAGTATGCCGTTGGTGTTCCACAATGCGTTCCTGCACAGTTCGTGTTGTTTGCCCTATATATGATTTGCCGCATTCACACGGAATTTTGTAAACACCTGGTTTACGCAGGCCCAGGTCGTCTTTAACGGATCCCACCAGTGATGAAATTTTGGAAGGAGGGCGAAAGATGACTCTCACTTGATACTTTCTCAATATTCTGCCTATCTGTGAAGAAATATTCCCAATAAATGGTAGATAAACAGTCGACCTGAAGGCCTCTTCCTCTTCCTTGTTCCGTCGTTTGTAGGTCTTCATCACTCTGTTCACTTGCCTAGGTGAAAAGCCATTTTTCAAAAATACTTTTTGCAGGTGTTCCAGTTCCGCTTGAAGACTGTCGGCGTCAGAGATAGTATGGGCACGGTGGACCAAGGTTTTGAGAACGCCCATTGTTTGTGCTGGATGGTGGCAACTAGTAGCTTGTAAATACAGGTCTGTATGAGTGGGCTTTCTGTACACCGAGTGACCAAGTGGGCCATCACTCTTCCGTCGTACCAAGACGTCTAAAAATGGCAGACAACCATCTCTCTCTATCTCCATGGTAAATTTTATGTTTTCATGTACGGAGTTCATGTGACGTAAAAATTCTTGGAGACGGTCTAGACCATGAGGCCACACTATAAAAGTGTCGTCAACATACCGCCAAAATACTGTCGGTTTAAAAGTGGCAGAGTCGAGTGCTCTCTCCTCAAAATCCTCCATAAATCTCCAAGAATTCTTACGTCACATGAACTCCGTACATGAAAACATAAAATTTACCATGGAGTTAGAGAGAGATGGTTGTCTGCCATTTTTAGACGTCTTGGTACGACGGAAGAGTGACGGCACACTTGGTCACTCGGTGTACAGAAAGCCCACTCATACGGACCTGTATCTACAAGCTACTAGTTGCCACCATCCAGCACAAACAATGGGCGTTCTTAAAACCTTGGTCCACCGTGCCCATACTATCTCTGACGCCGACAGTCTTCAAGCGGAACTGGAACACCTGCAAAAAGTATTTTTGAAAAATGGCTTTTCACCTAGGCAAGTGAACAGAGTGATGAAGACCTACAAACGACGGAACAAGGAAGAGGAAGAGGCCTTCAGGTCGACTGTTTATCTACCATTTATTGGGAATATTTCTTCACAGATAGGCAGAATATTGAGAAAGTATCAAGTGAGTCATCTTTCGCCCTCCTTCCAAAATTTCATCACTGGTGGGATCCGTTAAAGACGACCTGGGCCTGCGTAAACCAGGTGTATACAAAATTCCGTGTGAATGCGGCAAATCATATATAGGGCAAACAACACGAACTGTGCAGGAACGCATTGTGGAACACCACGGCATACTCGCCTTCTCCAATCCACCAAGTCCGCAATCGCCGAACATTGTATTTCCACAGACCATTCCATGAATTACAACGACACAAAAATTTTGGCCCATACATCAAACTTTTGGAGCTCGATTATCAATGAATCTGTGGAAATAAGATTGTCTGACAACGAGACTCTCATCAATCGCGATAGCGGTTATCAGCTGAACTCTGCTTGGAATCCTGTTATAGAGAAACTTCGTAGTCGACGTAGTTATCTGCATAAAGATGGAAATCGACCTGACACCGATACGCCAGGCTTTCACAGTGGAGGGCGCGGGGCGCAGCGCACGGAGCCGTTATGAACGCGCACGCTGAGCAGCGCATGCGCAGTGTCACCTCAGAAGGCTTTAAATAGCGGAGCTCAGCGCGTACTCGCCAGTACTACTACAGTAGCATTCACCTGAAGATGGCCAGAAGACTCTGCGCCGAAATATCGTGGCAGGAAGTTACTGATATCCGGCAGTTCTCCCGTGTTTTTATGGAGCAATCAGTACGCCGGGAAAGCTTTAAACATCAATACAAGGTCTACCTGTCAGGAGTCAAAGCAGGAATAGCACAATGGGGTGTAGAGCTTTACATCAGGAAAGAAATGGAACCCAGCGTAGTTGCAATAAGGTATGTAAACGAACGACTGATGTGGATAGATTTGACAGTGTCTAGCAAGAAAATTAGGATTGTGTCAGTATATTCGCATTGTGAAGGGACAGATCAAGATAAGATGGATAGTTTTTATGAGGCACTCAGTGATGTAGTTGTTAGAGTAAAGGACAAGGACAGTGTTCTGCTCATGGGCGATTTTAACGCCAGGATTGGAAATCGAACAGAAGGGTATGAAAAGGTTATGGGTAAATTTGGAGAGGATATGGAGACCAACAGGAACGGGAAACAACTCTTGGATTTCTGTGCCAGTATGGGCTTAGTAATCACAAACTCCTTTTTTAAACATAGGAACATTCACCGGTATACTTGGGAAGGCAGGGGAACCAGATCTGTCATTGACTATATAATAACAGATCAGGAATTCAGGAAGGCTGTGAGGGACACACGTGCATTCAGGGGATTCTTTGATGACACTGATCATTATTTAATCAGCAGTGAAATTGGGATAGTGAGGCCGAAAGTGCAGGAGGTCAGGTCCATATGTAGGAGGATAAGAGTGGAGAAACTTCAGGATAAGGAAATCAGGCACAAGTATATAACAGCGATCTCAGAAAGGTACCAGTTAGTTGAATGTAGTCAATTACAGTCATTGGAAAAGGAATGGACAAGTTACAGGGACACAGTACTAGAAGTGGCTGAAGAATGTCTTGGAACAGTAGTGTGTAAAAGTAGGATGAAGCAAACAGCTTGATCGAATGACACAATCAAGGAAGCCTGTAAAAGGAAAAAGAAGGCGTATAAGAAATGGCTACATACTAGAACTCAGGTAGACAGAGAACGTTATGTTGAAGAAAGAAACAAAGCCAAACAGATAATTGCAGCATCCAAGAAGAAATCTTGGGAAGACTTTGAAAACAGGTTGGAGACTATGGATCAAGCTGCTGCAAAACCATTCTGGAGTGTAATTAGCAGTCTTCGAAAGGGAGGTAAGAAGGAAATGACAAGTATTTTGGACAGGTCAGGAAAACTGTTGGTGAAACCTGTGGATGCCTTGGGCAGATGGAGGGAATATTTTGAAGAGTTGCTCAATGTAGGTGAAAATGCGATCAGTAATGTTTCAGATTTCGAGGTAGAATGGGATAGGAATGATGATGGAAATAGGATCACATTTGAGGAAGTGGAGAAAATGGTCAATAGATTGCAGTGCAATAAAGCAGCTGGGGTGGATGAAATTAAGTCAGAACTCATCAAATACAGTGGAATGTCAGGTCTTAAATGGCTACAGAGGATAATTGAAATGGCCTGGGAGTCGGGACAGGTTCCATCAGACTGGACAAAAGCAGTAATCACACCAATCTTTAAACATGGAAGCAGAAAAGATTGTAACAACTACAGAGGTATCTCTTTAATCAGCGTTGTGGGTAAAATCTTCTCAGGTATTGTTGAAAGGAAAGTGCGAGCATTAGTTGACAACCAATTGGATGAAAATCAGTGTGGGTTTAGGCCTCTTAGAGGTTGTCAGGACCAGATCTTTAGCTTACGGCAAATTATGGAGAAGTGTTATGAGTGGAACAGGGAATTGTATCTATGCTTTATAGATCTAGAAAAGGCATATGACCGGGTTCCTAGGAGGAAGTTATTGTCTGTTCTACGAGATTATGGAATAGGAGGCAAACTTTTGCAAGCAATTAAAGGTCTTTACATGGATGACGGTAAATTGAGTTCATGGTTCAGAGTAGTTTCAGGGGTAACACAAGGCTGCAACCTGTCTCCACTGTTGTTCATATTATTTATGGATCATATGTTGAAAACAGTAGACTGGCTGGGTGAGATTAAGATATGTGAACACAAAATAAGCAGTCTTGCATATGCGGATGACTTAGTTGTGATGGCAGATTCGATTGAAAGTTTGCAAAGTAATATTTCAGAGCTAGATCAGAAATGTAAGGACTATGATATGAAGATTAGCATCTCCAAAACGAAAGTAATGGCAGTGGGAAAGAAATATAAACCGATTGAGTGCCAAAAAGGAGGAACAAAGTTAGAACAGGTGGACGGTTTCAAGTACTTAGGATGCATATTCTCACAGGATGGCAACAAAGTGAAAGAACTGGAAGCGAGGTGTACCAAAGCTAATGCAGTGAGCGCTCAGCTACGATCTACTCTCTTCTGCAAGAAGGAAGTCAGTACCAAGACTAAGTTATCTGTGCACCGTTCAATCTTTCGACCAACTTTGTTGTATGGGAGTGAAAGCTGGGTGGAGTCAGGTAACCTTATCGACAAGGTTGAGGTTACGGATATGAAAGTAGCTAGGATGATTGTAGGTACTAGTAGATGGGAACAATGGCAGGAGGGTGTCCACAATGAGGAAATCAAAGAAAAACTGGGAATGAACTCTATAGATGTAGCAGTCAGGGCGAACAGGCTTAGATGGTGAGGTCATGATACACGCATGGGAGAAGCAAGGCTACCCAAGAGACTCATCATGGGTTCAACAGTAGAGGGTAGGAGGAGTCAGGGCAGACCGAGGAGAAGGTACCTGGATTCGGTTAAGAATGATTTTGAAGTAATAGGTTTAACATCAGAAGAGGCACCAATGTTAGCACTGAATAGGGGATCATGGAGGAATTTTATAAGGGGGGCTATGCTCCAGACTGAACGCTGAAAGGCATAATCAACCTTAAATGATGATGATGTTGATGATACGTGCTAGCAGTAAACAACAGCTACACTAATTACACAAACTGTTGTTGTTGTTGTTGTCTTTAGTGTATTTATCTCTTGGTCTCCCTCTACGATTTTTACCCTCCACGCTGCGCTGCAATGCTAAATTTGTGATCCCTTGATGCCTCACAACATGTCCTACCAACCGGTCCCTTCTTCCTGTCAAGTTGTGCCACAAACTCCTCTTCTCCCCAATTCTATTCAATACTTCCTCATTAGTTATGTGATCTACCCATCTAATCTTCAGCATTCTTCTGTAGCACTACATTTCGAAAGCTTCTATTCTCTTCTTGTCCAAACTATTTATCGTTCATGTTTCACTTCCGTACATAGCTACACTCCATACAAATACTTTCAGCAACGACTTCCTGACACTTAAATCTATACTCGATGTTAACAAATTTCTCTTCTTCAGTAACGCTTTCCTTGCCATTGCCAGTCTACATTTTATATCCTCTCTACTTCGACCATCATCAGATATTTTGCTCCCCAAGTAGCAAAACTCCTTTACTACTTTAAGTGTCTCATTTCCTAATCTAATACCGTCAGCATCACCTGATTTAATCGACTACATTCCATTATCCTCGTTTTGCTTTTGTTGATGTTCATCTTACATCCTCCTTACCAGACACTGTCCATTCCGTTCAACTGCTCTATCAAGTCCTTTGCTGTCTCTAACAGAATTACAATGTCATCGGCGAACCTCAACGTTTTTATTTCTTCTCCATGGACTTTAATACCTACTCCGAATTTTTCTTTTGTTTCCTTTACTGCTTGCTCAATATACAGATTGAATAACATCGGGGACAGGCTACAACCCTGTCTCATTCCCTTCCCAACCGCTGCTACCCTTTCATGCCCTTCGACTCTTATAACTGCCACCTGGTTTCTGTACAAATTGTAAATAGCCTTTCGGTCCCTGTATTTTACTTACACAAACTACAAGAAAAAATCGGAAGATTCCAATGAAGTATCCTCGGCTAAGGCTCGACATATGAAACATCCCCTTAGAAAAATTAATGAATGACAGTGCTGCTAAACCTCTTACGTCATTTGATTTTCAAACAGCTGAACAAAACTGAACGTCCTCAGACATATCTCTCTTTACTTATTCTGATCATCACTAAACTGACACACAATATTTTAGCTCAACGCAATCTGACTTTCAATAATCCCTACAAAAGAATGGCCGTGACTAACAATAACCTATACCTTTCATGAATCGCTTAACTCAGAAAAATCTTCGTTACTCGAACTACTGCAATACAGCGAGCGCCAATACTGCCAGCTAAATAAAAGATTCTAACTACTGAAGGCACTAACAACTGATAGGCATAGTTATCAAATGAAAGATTTTGATAGAGAACAAACAATGTATTTATCTTAATAGTGTTCAAAGTATATATATATATATATATATATATATATATATATTAACGATATGTTTACGTAATGAGTATACATAAACATACAGTTATAAACGTCCCCGTTCGTAGTCGCTAATTATAACAATGTTTACTTTTGTGCTGTAACATATAGCTATAATCAGCGGTGGAAACATATTTGCGAACGCCGACCGTTTGCGGCTGTTTCTTGTTGGATCGTCTGATCAGTCGGAAGTTGCACTGCAGAGGAGAGTAAATGCCTATTCAAAATATAATTATTTTGGATAGCTCAACATGAATTTCCTAAGGGACCGTTGTTTATCATGCATTTATCAGTAGAGTATGGCGCGGAGAAAATATTTCGCCGCATGCAACTTCCGTCCGAACTCGACGAAAGAATTCGTGACTGAACTCTCTATTTGGCAGAAACATAAAGAAAATTAAATAACTTCATGAAGGAGTGAGACATAGATTCTATATTAAATAAATAGTCCATACACCAGTTCCAAAGTCTGAATTTATGGCAATTAATAGACGAACTTACACTGCAATGAAGGATTTAACATGGATGACGTTTTGACTGGCACTTCTCTTAATGAAAACAATTCCTTCGACGTTTTCACATACACGTCGCACAATAAATCTACTGCTAGGCACTTTTAGTATTACACATTTACACTAGAACAATATTAATTTTAACAATAATAATACGGCGGCAAGACATGCGCGTCCGACACAAGTTACAGGAGAAGAATGAGTAAGTGTTCATCGAGAATATCTCGTACCTCAAACAAAAAATGGAATAAAAGTGTTCTTCTCCTGTCTGTTTTTCGCGCCGCGGTTTTCAAAGTCAATAACTCACTGCATCTCTGACGGCGCTTCGACAATAAACAAGTTACGTCACAGGTCGTTCACCTTTTACATTCTCGCAACATTATTTGCTAACTGTAGCTGTTGCCGAGCGACTGCTCGATTAGTGAATGATTTAAAATGATAAGACAATCACATAATGTTACATTGCCTTCCATGGGAATCTTGGAAATCAAGGAGATTACCAAGATTCACATGTCGCCGTTAACATTATGGGATTGAGTACTTTACAGATTTACTTTGATCAAACACAGTATTCCTGTCATTTGATTATTAGGATTACACAAATATGGTGATCTCTCATTCATAGACAAAGACAGTTCTTAAGGTAAAGATACACAAAAAAATTAAAAAACTAAGACAGTAAATCTACGAAGTTTACAATGGACATTATACATTATACTCATGACAGTCTTTTTTTTTTTTTTTTTTTTACAGAGTTCATACCGACCATCCTTGTGGCCTCAAGTTATTGTCCAGAGCTCATAGGCTCTTTGCTCCTGAAAGAAAACACATAGGATTCATCTTTTTATACGCACATAATTCTCACACATGGAATTTCTCACACGTGTCCATTTTTATACACATATAATTCTCACACATGGAATTTCTCACACGTGTCCATTTTCCATTGCTCACTAGTTGTCATGATTTTTACGCTTTCACTGTTTGTGTATTGACAGGTAAGTTAAAATTTGATTCTTCTCCAGGTGAAGCTTATGCCTTGAAAAGTTGGATCGCTACTTTGCAGTCTCCGAGTAGAAAACTTTTCATCAGCTCTGGCGGGCGAGTCTCACTCGCACGTTACGTACACACGTTACATGTAACAAAAGAAATATAAATATAAATACCCATTAGTCTAAAAACTAAGCTTAAATCTATTTTAGGACTTGGGATTCATAGGAATTTGACTTTGTCACTATTCGCGTGTGGTTTGGCTGTTCACATTTCATCCACGGGATATAACATTAGCTTTGTATGTGATATGTTGTGAACTCATATAAGAGTCTTTTATTTTGGGAGCGGCTTTCATGGAAAGTCCGTTTCGTCGAACTGCAGCGGGAGTGCTGTGCTAGTACATCACTTTAAATTTAACGCGTTTGTTGCGTCGATGTACGTTGACACAGGCTGATTGTTAGAGCTGAATCGCAACTCGAGGCGCTCACTAGCCTCCACGCGGTACTTCAGCTTTTCCGCGCACGGTTCAGTGAACACGTTGCGTCGATGGTGTTGTGGTTTGCTGAGCTGGTGCGGAGGGACGAGAATTATCAGGGACAGAGGCTCCATTGAAACCATCCCTGTCTTCACATTTTCCAGCCGATTTTGAAGATTTTAAGGTAGGCTAGCGCTCGCACTTTGCAAAGCAGCTAACACACTTGGTTTCCGATGCACTGCACGTAATCACATCACCGCCTTCGGTTACACAACCGGACTATCATTGTCCGTCGGCCTATCTGCACGTTTAACACTTTTTTCTCTTCACCGTGAATGAAATTATCACTTACTTATAACAACGATGCATTGCTTCGTGTCTGTGGCAGACTTCCACACCATTTTAAGCCTTCACTTATACACTACTATGTACACAATTTTTTTTACAGTTTATAATCAAATAGTTTGTCTCACTTTGAAGCTTGTTAATTCAGAGCTTTGATTATCATGTCCATTTCAATTTCTGTTGCTTTGTTGCTAACTACCTTAACATTTCGCTTTACATTGTTCCTCATCTTTCTCTAAGACTAAGTATGCTTTTAGTTCACAATCACAATACATTAGTTTCTCCGATCTGTTAGCAATTATTATTATTATTATTTTAATTCATTTGAATCGTTCTTTCTATTTATTAGATTCATTAAAGTTATCAATGTCATTTCAACAAAAATTCTCTTTTTACTAGATGTGAGGATCAATCAGTCACATTTGATTGCCCTCTCACATGAGAACAGAACACCATTCAAGAAAATTTCAAATTCCTTACCGCGATCTCGGTTTGCGTCTCGGATTGACTTTAAAAGGAAAAATAAAGACATTTCAAAACTAGCTTTTCCCGATTTCGTTCACGCGCTTCCTTTTGAAAATCGTATGCCAAACCAGCCTTCCACGTCAACCGCATTTCTCAATCTGTGACGTCAAGTCTACGGGACGGGTTTAGGCGGGTTAGGATATTTACACAAATTCAGAAGAAAGACATAGATATAATAGTACATAGAAGAAGAAATCTAGCAAACAACTCCTTGTTCCTTATGACTCAGAAATTAATTTTCCTTTGCGCCGTACGTCTGCGTACACGCTCCAATTACAAACTAGCTACTTTGTTTTGCCGGCGGTTTCATTGTAATTTTATTCTCGCCTTGACGCCTGCTTGGGCTACACTGCATTGGCCTCTATATATGACCTTAAGTCATAATTGCTTTGTCCTTGCCACTTACACTCTTATACTTGGTATTTATTTCACTTATGGCTTTGAATGTATCTGTCCTGCGTATTGCAATTACAATTAATGCTACTTTGTTTATCTAGCTGAAGGATAGCGCTTTCGTGGTCATGTTGGTACTTACAAGTAACTCACATGCTTCGTAAACATTACGTTATTTTAATGCAGAGATGAACCTGTTCCAGATTTCTATGTACATTGGAACTTAATCTAGACATAGCTGACTTAGAAACTAGTTACATGTTTTCCTTTTTAGTGGGATCAGGAACCAATAATTGTCAAGCGACCCTTGTCCTTGACGAAAATAAATTTCGTTTCTGGATCATTGCTCCTTGAACTTAAAAAAAAATTCTTACATACTATGTTTTATTTTCACTTCTTTAGCATTTCATATCGCAGAAGCCGGCTTGTTAGGCACATCCTTCGCTTTATATTTCATTTCTCTCTCTTAAATATTATCTCCTTAAAACTAAATCTTAAAACTAGAGTTCTTGGAGTTGATCACTTTCTTTGTTAACCAAGATTTTTTTTTATCAGCTTGTCTGTACTTAAATTATGGCTCAAGATAACATATTTTAAATTGTCTGCTGTATAGCAAGATAGACTCACTGTCGTGTAATATATATTCTAAGCATTTTTTTTTTTTTAACGAAGTCAAATCAGTTGTCACTTAGTCACTAGCGGCTAACCTTCTCTTGTCATTATAAAGCTTTCCTTTTGACTTATTCTGTAGCATGATATTTTTTAAGATCAGAGTGATGGTATAATCCTTTTATTTTTCCATTTGCGGGATCAGAAATCAGATAACAACCTGTATGCGGTATACGAAGGATCTCGTAAGGTCCCTCAAAAAGACTTTGCCATTTTCGATTTTTGTGTAAGAGCAACGATGGTTTAAAGTGTGTTTTTAGCAAGACCTTTTCGCCTACTTTATAAGTTAACACCTTATTAATATGTTTGTCATACGCCTTCTTGCGTAAATTGGCTTGGGTGGTCAACGTTGTTAGAGCTTGTCTTATTCTGGCGTCTAAACTAGCACTTGTGTTGTTACACTTAGGAATTGAATTGACCTTGAACATCCTTGGACGGGTAATGTTCGAATTTTAATTAATGTACTAATTTTCTTATAGAAACATAAGGACATAGCATTAATATTTGCACCTGTATCTAGGATTACAGTCGTCAAAATTCCGGCTATAGGAAGTTTTGTCATAGCTTGCACTTGGTCATCTATCGGTTCATCACCGTCAGTTGTCTCTTTCTCTTGTAATAATTCTTGTCTCATGTCAATCCCGTCATTGTATCTCAGTACAAGTACGTCATGGTTAGTCTCTCCGTCGAAGTGGTAGTCCCCATTCTGTCTCACAGCATCACTTAGGGAACTTTCAGATGCTGGACTTAGTTTTCCTGCTTGTGTGGTTTTGATTGGCCTTCATCATTAGAAAGTTCGACCAATCTGACATTGTGAGAACACTGAGGAACAAAATTACTGTTATGCACAAACCTCGTGTCAAAATGTTGCTGCGTTTGTTCTGGTGTCCAATACGTGTTACTGTCTTCCGCGTTTGCGAAAAATACAGGGGGATTGTAATGCCTTCGCGGGGTCTGATGATTTTTATTACTATTATGATTTCCGGAATTGTTACTGTGAAATCCACCTTCACACTGTGGTTTGCCGTTAAACTGTGTGTTTCTGTACATTCCCTGCGCTTGATTTTTACTAGGCGCGGAGTTGTATTGGTATGAGTGGGCGTCATCAGCTGTTTGTTGCTGCCCGCAATTTGAGTGTTGGCTGCGCGAGCACGGTGCATTCCATTGCGATCCGCTCTGCTGTTGCCAACCATTTTGACTGAAACCGTTTCCAAACTTCTGCTTGCACGATCGATTGCCGTACTGGTTACCAGTCGTGTTATACACGGGATTGAATCGGTTGTGTTGATTATGTCTATTCCTTTTGTGCGGATACCCACTGCCTTTACTTCCGTTTTGCCAATCGTTACTATTTTTTGAACCGTTCCCTGGCTTTTCATAGCCGTTACTGTCGTAATGTTGTGGCCAAGAATTGTGCGGAGTATTCCGCGGTTTGTTAGCTCTCATGTCCTCATAGATCAGGTCTAGGGAATCTAATATCGACAGAAAGGTATCTGGATCATCATCTGGTATGGCTATCAGCTTTTCACGAATCGAAATGGGTAATTTAGACTTGAGAATCATAATTACATCTTTACTATTGATGGGGTTATCCCAATACCTAATTTTGCCAAGATATTTTTCGAAGTACTTTCTCAGGCTACTATTCCTGGGGTCAAATTGTTCTGCATTATAGACTTCTTTACGAAGGCGCTTCTGAACACCTTCGCTCCAAAATTTGCTGAGGAAACAGTGCTCGAACTCCTCATATGTTCGACACTTACCAACCATTTCTGTTCCCCATATTGCCGATTCGCCACCTATATATCCGGTAACAAATTGGATACGCTGTCTATCAGTCCACGAATTTGGAAAAATGCCGGAGAATCCACGAAGAAAGACAATTGGGTGGATATTTCGTTTTTCTGGGTTAAAGGTTTGAAAAACTCGATGCTTTATCATGCTTTCTTCCTTCATCATTTTTACTACTGAGTCAGATTCTTGATTTCGGTGACTAACTGGAATATGTGGTGGTGAAGTGTGTTCATTAGATACAACAGGTATTCGGAATTGCCGAAATAATTCATCTTCTTCCTCTGAGGCTAAAGAGTTAGGATAATTCGGTCTCTGTATTCGGGAACTACTACTCACTTGTGCCTTCAGGTTATTTAGCTGTTCCGTTACCTCTTGCTTCCAATTTGGTAATTCTTGCTGAAGGGTACGCCTAATGCTACTGAGTTCAGACATTACGGTATCTCCGGAGCTTCCAGGAGCTGACAAGATACCAAGAGTGGTTGCTTTCACAGTCTCTACTAGGTCTTTGTTAATTTTATCTTCGACAAATTTGTCCTTTCCAGCAATCCAGTTCTCATACTTTTCTCTAAATTCTCTCTCATGACTATCTAGCCTCTCCTTTACTTTCGTTTCCGTTTCCAGAGTCAGATTTGACATTCCCTCAGTTAGTTTTTCTACCTGCGTAGTTACTCTGTCTAATCTGTGATTAACCGTGGTTACGGTGGAGTCAAGATTCTTGGTTGCGTTTCGGATGTCAGCTGTCTCGCTTTGCATGGTAGCTAAAGTGTCATTCAGTTCGAAAATTATTCCACTTCGCATTTGAGAAACAGCATCCTTAACTTGCTTTGCTACGTCTTTGGCTACGTTTTCTCTAACAGTTTTTATTTCTTCGCTTACTGTAGAAAGTTTATCTTCAATTGAGGCTAACATTTGTCTATTTTCGTCTTTCAAATCATTTTTAATGGAATTCACCATTTGGCGATTTTCCTCTTTCAATTGGCGATTTCCGTCCTGCATCATTTGACTTATTTGACTCAGTAGCTGTTTGAATACATCGTCTGTCACTACCCCTGAATTGCTTTCACCTGCCTCCCTTGCAACCGGTATATGGCTATGACTACTAGTGGCAGAAACTATGCTGGCATTGTCTAGTTCAGTACCAGTAACATTATGGTGTGAGGCACTAAAGTCCGTAAGATTTCCCACTTCACTTTCTACAATTGTTTCAATTGGTGTCTCAGCCCTACTAATTACCGTGCGGGACCGTAAGCGACGCGACACTTCACTCGTTTCATTCCGTTCATTTGAATCTAGTGATGACATTTTATCGTCTGCCATAGCTCACTTATTTACAAACAGTAAGTCAATGAAGTTCGTTTGAGCTACGGCCGTCAGCTGTCGACAGAGATGTAATTTATCGGTTGCGAGTCGGTTGTCACTGCTACGTCACAAGATCGGAATGTCGGGAGATGCACGTCACGAGAACAAGAGACTATTCTGGACCGTAAAGAAAGTATGGCTGCACACTGTTCAAAATAAATGAAAACTAAGGCTGGTCAGCTCCGTGAACAGGCAGCGAACATTTAAATACAAATGATATGCAATACACAACAATGGAATTTAAACAATACTTGAAGAAATTACTAATTTACTAAATGCAATCTACTGAATTCAAAGCAAATTTTACTGCAACTAATAAATATCGTCACAAATTGATTAATGTCGGCTGAAATTAAGGAAGCTTGGCTACGGCTAACGAAATTTTAACTTACGTTACTGATGACTGCCTTGGGCGTTGCAACTAGATTTTCGCACAAATTCTGTTCCAAAAAAAAATCTCTCTTCCGTAAATTTCTCTGAATATCTCGTTTCTTTCGCTCAATGGAAATTTTATTGGATGGCGTTTGATGTCATGTAACAAATAAAAAGCACAAGATTAGCTACAATTATTTATGAATATTCCCACAATGCGTATCTTATATAAATTATTATTCCTTTGAGTAAATTTTTTTTATTCAGGTCCCTGTTCGGGCGCCAATTATAACGATATGTTTACGTAATGAGTATACATAAACATACAGTTATAAACGTCCCCGTTCGTAGTCGCTAATTATAACAATATGTTTACTTTTGTGCTGTAACATATAGCTATAACCAGCGGTGGAAACATATTTGCGAACGCCGACCGTTTGCGGCTGTTTCTTGTTGGATCGTCTGATCAGTCGGAAGTTGCACTGCAGAGGAGAGTAAATGCCTATTCAAAATATAATTATTTTGGATAGCTCAACATGAATTTCCTAAGGGACCGTAGTTTATCATGCATTTATCAGTAGAGTATGGCGCGGAGAAAATATTTCGCCGCATGCAACTTCCGTCCGAACTCGACGAAAGAATTCGTGACTGTGAACTCTCTATTTGGCAGAAACATAAAGAAAATTAAATAACTTCATGAAGGAGTGAGACATAGATTCTATATTAAATAAATAGTCCATACACCAGTTCCAAAGTCTGAATTTATGGCAATTAATAGACGAACTTACACTGCAATGAAGGATTTAACATGGATGACGTTTTGACTGGCACTTCTCTTAATGAAAACAATTCCTTCGACGTTTTCACATACACGTCGCACAATAAATCTACTGCTAGGCACTTTTAGTATTACACATTTACACTAGAACAATATTAATTTTAACAATAATAATACGGCGGCAAGACATGCGCGTCCGACACAAGTTACAGGAGAAGAATGAGTAAGTGTTCATCGAGAATATCTCGTACCTCAAACAAAAAATGGAATAAAAGTGTTCTTCTCCTGTCTGTTTTTCGCGCCGCGGTTTTCAAAGTCAATAACTCACTGCATCTCTGACGGCGCTTCGACAATAAACAAGTTACGTCACAGGTCGTTCACCTTTTACATTCTCGCAACATTATTTGCTAACTGTAGCTGTTGCCGAGCGACTGCTCGATTAGTGAATGATTTAAAATGATAAGACAATCACATAATGTTACAATATATAGTTCATGACATCCAGTCTTACAAATTCCGTTTTTCTGACGGACACACGTCCAGATCGTCCGCTCTCAAAACTGCGCCATCTCTCTCCCCACATCCACCACTGCTGGCGGCTCACCTCGAACTGCGCAACGCTACGCGATTTTCACATCCAACTGCCCAACACTACAGTAGCAAATATTCCAACAATGCAAATCAGCCACAGACTGCACACAGCACAGTCAGTGATTTTCATACAGAGCGCTACATGGCGTTACCAACATAAAAACCTAAACAGCCTATTTACACAGTTGCTGAAAATAATGAACAAAAATCGAAGTGAAGATTGGTCTTTGCTGTGGACGGACGTGTGTGAGAGGGGAAATGCTGACGTAATGGCCGCTCGGCGCTTCCAGCAAAGACCGCTTTCAGCAAAGACCGCAAGTTTCACCAAGTAATTTTTACACAACTGCTTGGTCGCTGGTGTTGGCAGGAATGAAAAAACGGGGAAGCCGACATGAAGTGTTCCGGACAAATCTGATGTGTGACGAACCCGAACGACGGACCCATCTGACACCTTTCATTGTACTACTTACTGTTAGTATACTGGTTATCATCAAGCGTGAACATGCGCGGTTTTCCTTTCAATTCTTGCTCTATGGGGGAGGCACGCTGGTAGCTTTTTTATGTACAAACTATCTACTAATAAATCAATATTTACAATATGCAACCGATATTTTTATCGACCCGCTGTCGCTATATCGATACACTCTCTCGATATATCGAGAGCGGACTACGATATTTGTTAAGTATATGTCGGATACCTGATAGTTCTGAAATATTAACAGTCGTAGTTTGAACGTTACTTACCAAACAGCAAAACAACGCGTATGAATCTCATACGTACTGTACTCTCTCATTTAAAAACACACTAGACACTAGGTACCGATTGCTGATTAACACCCACAATTTTTGAAACAATTTTGACTTTCATTTCGCTAGAAATTATGCTTCGTTTCCTCCATTTCTACCGCTTCCACTGATTACTTTATAAAACTTACGCACGATAATGTTGGAAGCTGAAGAAATGAATTAAATTAGATATAGATGAGACTTAAATGTCTCAGGGAAAATTTAACTACAAGATCTACAAAAAACTTACTCAAATTGAGACGTCAGGTATGGTTATCACAATGTCATTCCCCCTTCAGTCTTTCCGTTTGTTTAGGATCTAAACACAGGAAGAAGTATTTTAAATGTAGTAAAACAATAGCCTCACGATCGTATGATGGCTGGCAGGGCTTTAAATGTGACTTACACATTTCTGGAAAAAATTAAAGCCCAAAAACACAAAGAGTCGTCCAGATGTGAACTGAGAGACGCTGTGTTGTTGTGGCCTTCTGTTCGAAGACTGATTTGACGCAGCTCCACTCGCTAGCCAATCCTGTGCAAGTCGCTTTGTCTCTATATACAGCATCATGGACATCATTATAAAGGCAACGTTTACGAAAGTAATAATACAATGTCTGAAGCAGACATGTTTCGAATTTATTGTGAAAGTCGTAGTTACAAATAAGACTTATAACAATGACGTAATAACATAGTTTGGTAGATAATACGACGATTACATTTCCTGGATGGAAATTGGTATAAAGGCACTCACCGTCTTGTTGCCTTATTGCGTTGCTGGTACTGTGTCCATCGTCTGTTCTTCCTAATTACCTCAAAAATTCTCTTCGGGTTTCATTTTGTTAGGGTTTGTAGTTTTTGCTGTGAAGCTGTCGCCCACTTTTCTTGTATCGATATTTTTCCTCTCACATGCGGTCTGAAGTTGCCTTCTATTGTAATGAACGCGCCTTGCATGTATTCGCCATATGTTTGCCATAGGATTCAAATCCGTGCTACATGGAGATGAGGGCAAGAAATCGTTATCTTTATCTTCAAACCACTGTCTACGGAAGAAACATGCACAGATGCATTATCTTGATGAAACATTAGATTTCGTGGCCCAGGTCCTAATAATCAATTCTGTCTCTAGCATCTCACTGTACAGCTTAGAGTTCATTCTAGTGTTCAGCCAAGCATTTCGTGATTTACTTTTAGGCCAGAAGGCTGCTCAAATCATAACACTTCCGCCACCAAAATTTCTGCTCATTCTTACCTGCTCATCTGTTCTTAAATCATGCCAATGATACTGAAATCCATCCGGCCCATTTAAATTAAACTTCTTCTCATCAATGAAGACCACTTTATGCAATTCTTAAGGCCATGACATACTTTTTCAGAAACTTCCAATCTAGTCTGTTTATGTCTGGGCGTTGGAGCAGGATTCTGCAGTCTTTTCTTGGATGCAAGATGTTTGTCATTTGACAGAATTCGTAGTACACTTTTGACAGTTACTGGCAACTGTACATCAGCAACAAGCTGAGAAGTGGTTCAAGAGGCTCTGAGCACTATGGGACTTAACTTCTGAGGTCATCAGTCCCCTAGAACTTAGAACCACTGAAACCTAACTAACCTAAGGACATCAGACATGTCCATGCCCGAGGCAGGATTCGAACCTGTGACCGTAGCAGCTGAGAAGAATAATGCCTTGTCGCCCTTGCTTTGACCAAAAGTAGCCATCTCGATGCCTCACATAATTTTCTACTTTACCAATATTTTTCTTTCTGTCCATATTATGCGCCCATTCTAACAAAATTATCATCACTCAACTTCAGCGGCTCAACTTCTTGGCGGTTTGACAATTAGAGAGTTCCGTTTCCTTTTATGCGCCAATTTTTGCTTTTTCATGATAACTGTTCACCACGTGTCATTGCCGTAGTAGTGGTTTACGTTTACGACACGCGCTGTCATTAGTGGCGTCTACTTCCTTTCTACAGTAAAGGCACATGCACACCACTAACACCATACTGAGCCAACTGCCTTTATAAAAAAATGGTTCAAACGGCTCTGAGCGCTATGGGGCTTAACATCTGAGGTCATCAGTCCCCTAGAACTAGAACTACTTAAACCTAACTAACCTAACACATCCAAGCCCGAGGCAGGATTCGAATCTGCGACCGTAACGTCGCGCGGTTCCAGACTGAAGCGCCTAGAACCGCTCGGCTACCCCGGCCGGCAACTGCCTATATACTGAGTCGTCGTCCCTCCCTCCCCCCCCCCCCCCACCTGCCACCTGAATCGTTCAACTATTCGACATGCACACTGTGCCCAGCTATTCCAACCAACAATATTAATTTTTCTACAAATGTCCATGACTTTATATTGAATTCCTCTACTACATCTGCTGCACCGTATATCAGTTTGAACCTGCATGCTGTAGTCCAACATTGCTGTCCCTCGAGAATCGTTTCACCCATCCCGTCTCCTACTTTCCTCCACTACCAAAACGACGATTCACTGTTGCCTTAGAATTTATCCTATCAACTGATCCCTTCTTTTAGTCAAGCTTGGTACTCAGTTAATTGTCTGGTACGGTAAGCAAGAGCTCGGGAGTGGTCAACTCTCGTAGCCCAGAAAACAAACATAAAATTCTCCTAAGATATTTATTTTAACCCAGAGACATGGTGCAAGGAAATTTGTCATGTTACCACAGTCAAATAGTGCTACGGAAAGAATTATAAGCCTTTTGCAAAATTAAATAGAGGATGATAACAAGTTTACTTTTATTTACACTAAATCTGATCGGATAGCACAACAAACCTTCTCCTAACTTGACTTGAATCTTAATTAAATCACAATATATACTGACTGAACTAAAATGCGAAACGTAATTTTACTGAATCAAAAGAGTCACGTAAAGTGAAATTTTTAAAAAAAATGTTTCCTCCTTCTTTTGACAAGATTACAGCTAATAAACTAATATCTGATAAACATAAGATATGAATTTAACGCCATGGAAATTCTGTGTATGATATGTCTTTTCAAGTGAAAATAATCGTAGGCAAATCATTCTCGACAGACCGTGAAACACAGTACAGGAAATAGCAGAGTGGCACTTACAGACAATGGTGAGAAACACACGAGGTACGGAAATAAATATGCACTCAAGTTCTCCGTGACATAGCGACCGAGAACAATTGGTAATAACTCTATCTGAATTACTGCAATTAGTACAAGTCCGTGAAGTCTGGAGTGAATTTTTTTAAAGGCTCTTCAACGGACAACAGACCATGACCAGAGAACATAACTGAGCGTACATATAGCTTGTGTTTGTTTCAGATTAAACAATAATACCAATAGCTCACAGTGAAGGCGCAAATCAGTTAACTGTAACCACAACCGGCATGTGGCTATAATCGGAGCACGACCAGGGACCAACTAGCTATCAGGAGACACGGTGTTCAATGTTTTCAAACGCAAATCGTCACCAGTAACAACGAACGGCGTGGAACTGGCCTGATGCCGTTGTAGTTCTGACATTTAACACGGCCCTTATTCCAGCAACGAATCAACTCTAAAACGATCAGGGGCACGCATAGCAGAAAACAAGATGTCTTCCGAAGACTGCACATCTATGTACAGCCCCAATACCAGCGATCACTGACGGCGCATGCGTTGCTGCGCCTAGCCGTGCTATCAGAGCCTTCTCCTAGGACACACTGCCCTCCTGCGGCCAGAGACGGAGCTAACGAAGCACGCTGCCCCCAGATCTGTGGTGCGGCGATATCGATTACTGTGGTAAGCTGGATCGATCCGGCCCGACCATGGCTCAAAGCTGTCTCATAAAATTCTTTTTTCCCCGGTTCTGTTAGGCAACTCTCGGTAAGAAACTTGAAACTTCCTGGCAGATTAAAACTGTGTGCCCGACCGAGACTCGAACTCGGGACCTTTGCCTTTCGCGGGCAAGTGCTCTACCAACTGAGCTACCCAAGCACGACTCACGGCCGGTACTCACAGCTTTACTTCTGCCAGTACCTCGTCTCCTACCTTCCAAACTTTACAGAAGCTCTCCTGCGAACCTTGCAGAACTAGCACTCCTGAAAGAAAGGATATTGCGGAGACATGGCTTAGCCACAGCCTGGGGGATGTTTCCAATATCCTTTCTTTCAGGAGTGCTAGTTCTGCAAGGTTCGCAGGAGAGCTTCTGTAAAGTTTGGAAGGTAGGAGACGAGGTACTGGCAGAAGTAAAGCTGTGAGTACCGGCCGTGAGTCGTGCTTCGGTAGCTCAGTTGGTAGAGCACTTGCCCGCGAAAGGCAAAGGTCCCGAGTTCGAGTCTCGGTCGGGCACACAGTTTTAATCTGCCAGGAAGTTTCATACCAGCGCACACTCCGCTGCAGAGTGAAAATCTCATTCTGGAAACACTCGGTAAGTTATCCCATCTACCCATCAAATCTTTAGCTTTCTCTTGCTGCAGCACATTTCAAGAGTTTCGATCCACTTCTTGTCTCACTTCCTTATCATCCACATTTTTCTGCCTACAAAGCTTACTCCGGTTCAATTGGCTCTGAGCACTATGGGACTCAACTGCTGTGGTCATAAGTCCCCTACAACTTAGAACTACTTAAACCTAACTAACCTAAGGACATCACACACATCCATGCCCGAGGTAGGATTCGAACCTGCGACCGTAGCGGTCGCGCGGTTCCAGACTGGAGCGCCCAGAACCACTCGACCACTCCGGCCGGCGCTTACTCCAGAGAAATACATGGTGACAGTTATTAAACTGTATGAAATAAAATCGTCATAGCTTCTGAAAGGTTTACGTTAGGACTTTCAAACTGCACGGTTGGCCGCGCGAAATGATGGGGACTAGTATGCGCATTGTTGTTTGGTTTAGCGACTAAGCCAACTTTCATTTGGATTGTGGTGTCACCGCCAGACACCACACTTGCTAGGTGGTAGCTTTAAATCGGCCGCGGTCCATTAGTACATGTCGGACCCGCGTGTCGCCACTGTCAGTAATTGCAGACCGAGCGCCACCACACGGCAGGTCTAGAGAGACGTACTAGGACTCGTCCCAGTTGTACGACGACTTTGCTAGCGACTACGCTAACGAAGCCTTTCTCTCATTAGCCGACAGATAGTTAGAATAGCCTTCAGCTAAGTCCATGGCTTCGACCTAGCAAGGCGCCATTAACCATTTCTAGAGAGAGTCTCACTTGTATCATCCAGAATGCTGTATACAAATGATGGATTAAAGTTAAGTATTCCAGCAGCTACGTACTTTTCTTTATAGCACTCATTACGTATCCTGTTTCAGACCTAGCGCCACCTGCGTGAGTTGACGCGTGCATTTCGGCCTCCTTCTCTAAAAACAGTGTCGGCTCTTCTGCCAACACTACATGGATGGGCTCGTTAATAAGCAAACCTGACGCATTTGAGCACTGAGAATCCGCATTTCGCGATCCAGAAGTCTCTTCACCATCAACGGGTAACTGTCTGGTGTGGAGTGTCCAATTCACGGAATAATCGGTGCAATATTCTTTGATGGCGCGGTGACTATCGACCGGTACGTGAAGGTTTTGGAAGATGATTTCATCCCCATTATCCAAACTGACCCTGATTTTGACAAGACGGAGCTCGACCCCATCGAAGCTGGAGAGTGATTTCCTGGAGGAGCACTTTGGGGGGGACCGCATTCTGGTTCTGCGGTACCCAGAAGCCACTCGCATGGGCATCGATTGGCCTCCGTATTCTCTGGACCTGAACACATGCACCTCCTTTTTCTGCGGCTACATTAAAGACAAGGTGTACAGCAATAACCCCAAAATCATTGCTGAGCTGAAAACAGCCATTCAGGAGGTCATCTACTCCATCGATGTTCCCACACTTCAGCGAGTCATGGAGAATTTCGCTATTCGTCTGCAACACATCATCGGCAATGATGGTAGGCATATCGAACATTGTTGTTGTTGTGGTGGTCTTCAGTCCTGAGACTGGTTTGATGCAGCTCTCCATGCTACTCTATCCTGTGCAAGCTTCTTCATCTCCCAGTACCTACTGCAACCTACATCCTTCTGAATCTGTTTAGTGTATTCATCTCTTGGTCTCCCTCTACGATTTTTACCCTCTACGCTTCCCTCCAATAGTAAATTGGTGATCCCTTGATGCCTCAGAACATGTCCTACTAACCGATCCCTTCTTCTAGTCACGTTGTGCCACAAACTTCTCTTCTCCCCAATCCTATTCAATACCTCCTCATTAGTTATGTGATCTACCCATCTAATCCTCAGCATTCTTCTGTAGCACTACATTTCGAAAGCTTCTATTCTCTTCTTGTCTAAGCTATTTATCTTCCATGTTTCACTTCCATACATGGCTACACTCCGTACAAATACTTTCAGAAACGACTTCCTGACACATTTATACTCGATGTTAACAAATTTCTCTTCTTCAGAAACGCTTTCCTTGCCATTGCCAGCCTACATTTTATATCCTCTCTACTTCGATCATCATCAGTTATTTTGCTCCCCAAATAGCAAAACTCATTTACTACTTTAAGTGTCTCATTTCCTAATCTAATTCCCTCAGCATCACCCGACTTAATTCGACTACATTCCATTATCCTCGTTTTGCTTTTGTTGATGTTCATCTTATACCCTCCTTTCAAGACACTGTCCATTCCGTTCAACTGTTCTTCCAAGTCCTTTGCTGTCTCTGACAGAATTACAATGTCATCGGCGAACCTCAAAGCTTTTATTTCTTCTCCATGGATTTTAATACCTACTCCGGATTTTTCTTTTGTTTCCTTCACTGCTTGCTCAATATACAGATTGAATAACATCGGGGAGAGGCTACAACCGTGTCTCACTCCCTTCCCAACCACTGATTCCCTTTCATGTCCCTGGACTCTTATAACTGCAAACTGGTATCTGTACAAATTGTAAATAGCCTTTCGCTCCCTGTATTTTACCCCTGCCACCTTCAGAATTTGAAAGAGAGTATTCCAGTCAAACATGTCATAATGTAAACATGTCATAATGTAAATCTGATATTCGTAGCAACGTTTATATGTCAAATAAAGTGAGTACACGCCGTAGTTTGAAACAAATTTAAGTTTTTTTTCGTATAGTTCAATAATTGTCACCCTGTACCTTCAGAGAAGACTTTCTGACATTGCAGTTTACATAGTTTGGTAACAAAACACTGTTTTCCAGAAATGATTTTCTAGCTATTGGCAGTCTGCATTTTATATCCTGTCGATTTGGCAGTCGTCACTATTTTGCTTTCAAAACAATAAAATTCATCTGCTGCTTATAATGTGTCTTTTCCTAATGCAAATACCTGAACATTACGAAACACTTTGTAATTCGGGCTGCGGGCAGCCACAACTGTGGAAATACACTCCTGGAAATTGAAATAGGAACACCGTGAACTCATTGTCCCAGGAAGGGGAAACTTTATTGACACATTCCTGGTGTCCGATACATCACATGATCACACTGACAGAACCACAGGCACATAGACACAGCCAACAGAGCATGCACAATGTCGGCACTAGTACAGTGTATATCCACCTTTCGCAGCAATGCAGGCTGCTATTCTCCCATGCAGACGATCGTAGAGATGCTGGATGTAGTCCTGTGGAACGGCTTGCCATGCCATTTCCACCTGGCGCCTCAGTTGGACCAGCGTTCGTGCTGGACGTGCAGACCGCGTGAGACGACGCTTCATCCAGTCCCAAACATGCTCAATGGGGGACAGATCCAGAGATCTTGCTGGCCAGGGTAGTTGACTTACACCTTCTAGAGCACGTTGGGTGGAACGGGATACATGCGGACGTGCATTGTCCTGTTGGAACAGCAAGTTCCCTTGCCGGTCTAGGAATGGTAGAACGATGGGTTCGATGACGGTTTGGATGTACCGTGCACTATTCAGTGTCCCCTCGACGATCACCAGTGGTGTACGGCCAGTGTAGGAGATCGCTCCCCACACCATGATGCCGGGTGTTGGCCCTGTGTGCCTCGGTCGTATGCAGTCCTGATTGTGGCGCTCACCTGCACGGCGCCAAACACGCATACGACCATCATTGGCACCGAGGCAGAAGCGACTCTCATCGCTGAAGACGACACGTCTCCATTCGTCCTCCATTCACGCCTGTCGCGACACCACTGGAGGCGGGCTGCACGATGTTGGGGCGTGAGCGGAAGACGGCCTAACGGTGTGCGGGACCGTAGCCCAGCTTCATGGAGACCGTTGCGAATGGTCCTCGCCGATACCCCAGGAGCAACAGTGTCCCTAATTTGCTGGGAAGTGGCGGTGCGGTCCCCTACGGCACTGCGTAGGATCCTACGGTCTTGGCGTGCATCCGTGCGTCGCTGCGGTCCGGTCCCAGGTCGACGGGCACGTGCACCTTCCGCCGACCACTGGCGACAACATCGATGTACTGTGGAGACCTCACGCCCCACGTGTTGAGCAATTCGGCGGTACGTCCACCCGGCCTCCCGCATGCCCACTATACGCCCTCGCTCAAAGTCCGTCAACTGCACATACGGTTCACGTCCACGCTGTCGCGGCATGCTACCAGTGTTAAAGACTGCGATGGAGCTCCGTATGCCACGGCAAACTGGCTGACACTGACGGCGACGGTGCACAAATGCTGCGCAGCTAGCGCCAATCGACGGCCAACACCGCGGTTCCTGGTGTGTCCGCTGTGCCGTGCGTGTGATCATTGCTTGTACAGCCCTCTCGCAGTGTCCGGAGCAAGTATGGTAGGTCTGACACACCGGTGTCAATGTATTCTTTTTTCCATTTCCAGGAGTGTATATCTTGGTAAATGAAGAACCGCAACAACTGTCAAATGATCTTTCGTTAAAGCGACCGGCTTCGCAACTTATAGCTGCAACCTCACGTGTGCATCTGAGTAGAAAAAATGAGCAAAACTTTAGTAAACAATGTTTTCTACGCCTCAACTAAAAAGGATGTAATAAATAACGGATAAAAGTGCTCACAATAAATTCATATAAAATCCAGACCAATTAAATCAACGACCCAACATTCTCAGTCAAATCAAAAGGAAAAGTACGTCGAAAGAACCCTAGTCAGGTAATAAAGTCGACAGAACGATGGTGTCGACCACCCAAAACAGGAAGGGATCCTACAATAAAAACCAAAAACAACTGATGTGTTCTAAAGTTTGAAGTAGGAAAATGTGGAATTAAAATAAAGATAATTAATAAGACGGAAATATAGATAAACTCAGCGTTGGGTGGGGGGGGGGGGGGGGAGGGTGGGGGGGGTAGCAACATAAATGATAAATAGATTCGTGTGGCGGTATGCAGGCAGAAAAACAGATCGGATAAAAATCACAAAAAAAATAGGAAACCTGAAATTTCACTACTGTATGCTACGAGTCTATTTCGCATTATGTTGCTCCCTAAATGGTGAGTTTATCCTATTATATTGCCGTCTTATTAATTATTTTAATTCCGTATTTTCATACTTCGAATATGGTTTTTACTGTAGGATCTCTTGCTATTTTGGATGGCCGACTACATTGTTCTGCCGATTTTATAACCCAACTACGTTTCTTCCCACGGACATTTTATTTTGATTTTACTGAGAACGATGGGTCGTCGATTTAATGCCGACCTGGATTTTTATATGAATTGATTGTAGTCTTATCTGTTATTTACCAGGTCTTTCTTTAACTTGGGGTATAGATAATATTGTTTATTATTTTTTCCTTATTTTTTGCTACTAGGCTGCATAACTGAGACTGCAGCTATAAGCTGCGAAGCGTGTCGTTTCATTTTAGGATCATTTAAGAACTGTAGCGGTTCTTCCTGTATCAAGTTTTCCCTCAGCATTGTCTGATTAACTGAATACATTCTATTGGCTTGGTTCTACTTTTGTTGACGTTCGTCTGCTAACCTCTTCTCAAGATGCTATCCGCAACGTTCAGTTGACCTTCCAAGTATTTTTCCACCACTGACAGAATTTCAATGTCGTTGGCAAACCTCTCCCTGAACTTTGATTCCCTTTCGAAATTTCCCCTTGCCTTTCATTCTGCGTGTTTAGTATTCAGATTGAACAACATGCCTGGATGCCAAGGAGTGAGAAGAAGTGTAGTTTTGTCGAATAATATCCTGGCTGCGTGCAGACGGGCGCTGGGATTCTCTACCCTCTGTCTTTTCTGCTGTCTAATCTCTGTACCCTGTCCCTTATATCTCTCCTTGACCTTAGCGCTCTTGTCTGAACAACATGGCAGTAACACCTGTTCCCGCCAGAGAGAAATCGTTTCTGTCCCACTCCGTAGTTCAGTCACTTTCTCGAAGTCTTCTTTATTTACTCACATCGTCACTATAGATATTCAAATCATTTTGATACTATTTGTAATACTAAAATGGTTATTTCTTAGGTAACTACGATGAAAAAAAGGTACAGTATGTGTGAAGTCCTTGCTAGATGTAAGAGAAATAAATAAATAATCTTATCGCTAGATAATAACATGGGTTCACGAAGGCATGCAGCCACACACGATAAAGTGACTTGCGCATTATAGATGTACAAAGGATAAACGGATTTAGACTGACTTTGTCAAACACGTCGAACGTTAGTTTGTCCGTCAGATACCACTAGCGTAGCATAGATCGTAAGCGAATGTGTAACTTTATTGTTCTCTTAACTGAACAGAAAACGCATGCAGATTCAGTAATAAACATAGTGATTTCTTGATTTCTTAACATGAAGCATTTACAACGATAAAATGCTGATACAATGGAATAAGCAATTTGTTTTTGAAAGCAGAGGAATGACACGCAGGTAATAACGGAGACATATAGTATCAGATTTGTAATATTACGCTCTTTTTTGGAGTCAGGGTTATAACTATGCGTTACCGTGGATGATGAAGTGAAAACGCATGTATTTGTTACGTACGCATAAAGACTTCTGAAACTACTACATATTAAAATAAGATTTTTTAAAAAAAGGGTTGGACTTTTGATGTTGTTGTTGTTGTTGTTGTGGTCTTCAGTCCAGAGACTGGTTTGACGCAACTCTCCATGCTACTCTATCCTGTGCAAGCTGCTTCATCTTCCAGTACCTACTGCAACCTACATCCTTCTGAATCTGTTTTTTGTTATGTTACAAAGGGTAGTACAAATTTGTTTGCCGCTAAACAGTATTGCACGAAACTCAGTTGGACGGATGGATCAACTTCCATTATATCTGTTACAATGAGTACTGAAATAGCACATCAAAGGCATAGCTAGTCCACTTGCACATACACACTATAGGAAGCGCATATTCCATCATTTTTCGGGCGTGCTTCCGGTATATTCTTAATCATTTTTACGATATTTCGGGTGACAAACTTTCAATCATTCTTAAGGTGAGTCGCCCAGAAAATGATGGAATATTCGATCAGCCAGGAAAGCTTTAAGAAACGTATTCTCAGCGCAGCTTTGCGATCTGCAACACTTCAATATTGGACTGGTGGCGGATCTAATATACTTTAAACCCCTGGATGTCCCGCGTAATTAAGTGACCATGCGATTAAATTGTTCCAGTATTGTGTTTTGTTTTATTTTCAGACCGGAAAGCCTGTCAGAATAACGGAATAGTAGCTGCTTTATTCACACCTGATTGTCACAGCGCTGTATAAAAAGAATTTTAAGTACTTATACAGGTTGCTGGTTGCGTCGCATGGATTTAGGCGTTCGTGTCACTGCAGCAGAAATGTTACGTCCTGAGAGACGCGTTGCTCTAGAAACGCCGCATATTTTGTAATGAAGCGCCCCTCTTCTTCGACGCAGACTGCCGTCAGCCAATGGTATTCCACCTCAGGGTGACGTCACGCCAGACAGAGCTCCGCCGTCTAGACTGTCCTCCATCTTTGTTCCGCAGACAGTTAACCTTGAGTTCTGTTCGCCTGTGGGAGTGCTTAAAACATCCGACTGTACGGATTTGCGTCTTTAACCGTCTAATCAGTCTTCAATGTGCATGGCTCTTGTGGTGAGTAAGATTTTTTAACGTCATATTTTTATTGCAGTGGATGCTTAAAACTAGTGACTACATTTGTTTTCATTCCGCTATTGCGACATTCGATTGTGATATCTGAAACCAGTGTGCGTCATTCACATATATTTGACGTCATATCAGAGCTAATGCTGATAATGATGTTACATCCCATGTGACCACGCAGTGTACGTCAGTGACGTCTAACCAAAACATACTTGTCATGACGCCGGTATCGTGGCGTTTAGCTTAATTGTTTTCGTAGTGTTTCCATGCAAGCAATCAAGACTGACACGTGAATGAAATCATCGTTAAACTGTTCGTGCTGTTTACGATAATAAACAATAACAGCTTTGTTTATTTGTTATGTGGATGTATGAAGACATAAATATACCAGACGTGGTGGGATTTATCGAGAACCGTCCCGTAAATACAGCTCTTCGTAAACAAGCATGTTTATATATCTCAGATATAAGGTTTTTGCTATTGTTATTGATTTTACCTCAGAAGTTTTATATCAAATTAATAAGGAATTTCAACGTGTTGATTTCGTTAGTTTATTAATTACAGTATATTTGTGATATTACAACATTTGTGGCAGTGAGTATGTGCATAGCAGGCTGTGGTGGGATGTTTTTGGATTAAGGCAGAACATTCGAGAGTAGTTTGTGTTCCTGCGAGGTCAATAACCTTGGAATTCTGTCTTCCTGACAGGAAAGTAACACGTGTGGTGGGTAACTGACCTTCCACGAGCACGTTCGCTGTAGTGGGGGAAGACCAATGACCGACTCCGTGCCTCAGCGAATGTTTTTGTTATACTTCGTCTCGTATCACGCAATTCATCAGGTACAGAGGATAGTGTGAAATAGTAAACGTAGCGCGCAACGGAAGATATATTACATTGCTAAAATAAAGACAGAGGATTGGTATAATCTAATAATGTTCAAATGGTGTGATTTGTTACATTTTATAGCTTAAATAATCAACTGTTACACAGTGATCCAAATTCTTTTGTCAAAAATTACTGTGATTTCGTATTTTGGTTCGACCCCTTTATCTGAAATTCATGTTCTCTGTCGTACTATATTACTATACAGGAAATGTTGGCTAGAATATTACATTTTATGACTTAGGCGGACTCGAACAGGAGAAAAAATTTTACACTAATCATTGCTTTTGCGCTGGATTATAACCGTAACATAAAAGGTGATTTGTATACTTGCATAATGACAAGAGTAACAGCACTGCCATGTGTTTATTTTTCGGTATTTTCGTTCAGTTCTTAAGGAATGTGACGTGATGCTACACAATCATGCCCTTTCAAACACAAAGGCGTACTGTGATTATATCTGTTATGTGACGTTACTGGTGTTATGAAAGTGCCACATTTAGGAATGGATTGCAAGTTTGTAAGAGGAAAAAAAAATCCAGTGGTTTATAGAAAACATGATCTTTCCCACACGCAGTGTTTCTTATAGTTCGAACATTGTGAGGTCAGTGTTTTAAAAAAATGTAATTTTCGTCTAAATATTTTTGATAATAAATTACGATTAAAATGGTTGAAGTGGCTGCTCGCCCCCGTTCTTGCCCAAATATTCGTTAGTCACAGTATGCTCATTACAGTAGAGTTTAGCAATTCTGAATAATATTCGCTAATAGTATTTCATACCATTGGTTCATCCCTGATTGTATTCGCATTCCTTCATCCGTTTCGTGTCAATTCAACAGTAAAAGAGCATTGGCGACGGTTTGCCCTTGCATGTTCAGTGCTACTAAATTATTTAAAATTATTACAGTTTTGTCTTTATTTTTGGTTGTATACATTCCTACTTTGCTTTTATCTCGTTACCTATTGGAACAGTGAAAGTATGTGTATTCTTTTATTTTGTGCTGTTGACTTTACTGTTTAGTTTGTGGTAAACTCTTGTGCCGTCTTATCAGGTTTATTGACTAGAGTTTTTTTATGGTTAAGATATTGTTCATACTTGCAATCATTCGTTATCAGTTGCTGCTTCAATTACGTTTTTTTCATGTTGATAAGAATCCGGTTTTTTCACCTGAACGTTTTTCTTTTTAGGCGTTATCAGTGACTTATAATACAAAGAATATTGTATGATTATATATACTTATCTGTAGTGCTAACAGAAAACATTACATCACCTAGCAAAATGTACAGAATTGAACAATTGCCATCATGTGATATATCACTGATGATGCCCCCTCATGAATAGGCCAAACAAAAAAATTACTTATAAGGACGAAATTGTACTTATATATATGCTAAACATAATTTAATGCAACGCATAATTGGATCAGTTTTCACAAATTTATTTAATAGTAGGAACAATGGTAAGGATGCCAATAGAAATACGTGGAAGGAAGAATAGCTACTTTTTTAGAGGTACGTACAACAAAGTCACATGACATGGAGGCAATGTATGTTGGCGGCAGATATCCCCTTCTGCACATGTGAATGTTCACAGACACCCCTGCTCCACGCTAAGAAGAGCACAAATTAACGATCTGCATCTTTCCAACGCCCGATGTATGGTCTTTGTTGTATTTCATGTATTTAGATTTACGAGAAAGCATAACAGATACAGGACGCCAGAGAACGCTGATAACAGCAGAATACGAAGTATGTAATTTGTTGAACCGATACTCAAGTGCATCATACTCTATATAGCGTCTTAAGTATTTTCTATTGAGAGGAGAGGGTAAAATAATGTTTTGCGTAAGTCACTGGAGAACATCGAATTTTTGCGGATGTAAGTAGCTGGGTCATTATGACAGAACTGCGGCGTGGGTGGAGGGCTGGATGTTATCGAGCCATGTGACACGGTTTGCTTAGCAGTTTCCGGGAGCGGTGCCAGGAAAACTAGTTGCAGCCGCCGTCGTGTTCATATGCTCCAGCTACAAATATATTTTGGAGCAAGGTAGGTTCTGTATTAACTCCGTGAGGAAAATTTTGCTTTAGATTATCTTATTCTATGCCAATACGATCTTTACATGAGAAATGTATATAGGCGAAGGCTGAGCCGGTTCGGTGAGTACTTTTTTCTGTCCCCAGTACAGTCTAAAAAAAATCGGTTAAAACGAAATAATATTGTGGTCCCGACGCAAAACTATGTAATTTCGTACACTTTTTTCTTCCTTTAACACATAACAGGAAAGATTTTGCTTCTCGATATGTTAAATATATTTACTTCCTCTAGTCGCTACGTCGCCCATATTTATTCGCTGTTTTTACCTAAAAAAGTAAACAGTGGTCGCTGGCGCAGTTACGTCTTGGGCACTGCCGTTGTCGACACTTCAGTTTTCAAATTCAGTGTTAGTGTGCCGAAGTGATTATCGAAATAAGTGAATTTTGTGTCACAATCGTTTCCTGTTTGGTGTTTTTAAATACAGGTTCTGTAATTTTTTATGTATACTGGCAGAGAAATCGCTAGGCACGAAAACAAACCACTGCTTTCCTTAAAATAGAGATGAAATAGCTCTGTCAACGACAATGTAAAATAAGTTACGGTGATTCTTCAACGCCGTATTTTCGAGCCAAAGAGTTTGGTTCATACAAACTGTATCTCAGAATGTTCCCATAGAGCAAATATCTCTGGAGTGAGCATTGCGTTCTGCGCATGTTGTCAACATTGAACCGGGATTGCCACGTGTTTTCGGGATTTCGCTGTGCGTGTGTGCTGTCTGCAGCGTTTGAAGTTTATAATATCAAGAGTTTTTGTTGTGTTTCACCGTTTGTTGATAGTGTAATAGCGATGGTGAATTACTGTTGTTGCTACGGATGCTAAGAAAAATATGTGAAAGGAGGGATAGTAACTTTTAATGGGTACATACCATGTAGCTCTAATTGTAGTTATAATATTAGTAAGAGACACTGTATATGTTTAAAAATTTCGAGATGCATTATAATTAAGACTTGATTCTGTAGACCTATTTTTTTACGATTTTATGACTATATAATACACTACTGGAAATTGAAATAAGAACACCGTGAATTCATTGTCCCAGGAAGGGGAAACTTTATTGACACATTCCTGGGGTCAGATACATCACATGATCACACTGACAGAACCACAGGCACATAGACACAGGCAACAGAGCATGCACAATGTCGGCACTAGTACAGTGTATATCCACCTTTCGCAGCAATGCAGGCTGCTATTCTCCCATGGAGACGATCGTAGAGATGCTCGATGTAGTCCTGTGGAACGGCTTGCCATGCCATTTCCACCTGGCGCCTCAGTTGGACCAGCGTTCGTGCTGGACGTGCAGACCGCGTGAGACGACGCTTCATCCAGTCCCAAACATGCTCAATGGGGGACAGATCCGGATATCTTGCTGGCCAGGGTAGTTGACTTACACCTTCTAGAGCACGTTGGGTGGCACGGGATACATGCGGACGTGCATTGTCCTGTTGGAACAGCAAGTTCCCTTGCCGGTCTAGGAATGGTAGAACGATGGGTTCGATGACGGTTTGGATGTACCGTGCACTATTCAGTGTCCCCTCGACGATCACCAGTGGTGTACGGCCAGTGTAGGAGATCGCTCCCCACACCATGATGCCGGGTGTTGGCCCTGTGTGCCTCGGTCGTATGCAGTCCTGATTGTGGCGCTCACCTGCACGGCGCCAAACACGCATACGACCATCACTGGCACCAAGGCAGAAGCGACTCTCATCGCTGAAGACGACACGTCTCCATTCGTCCCTCCATTCACGCCTGTCGCGACACCACTGGAGGCGGGCTGCACGTTGTTGGGGCGTGAGCGGAAGACGGCCTAACGGTGTGCGGGACGGTAGCGCAGCTTCATGGAGACGGTTGCGAATGGTCCTCGCCGATACCCCAGGAGCAACAGTGTCCCTAATTTGCTGGGAAGTGGCGGTGCGGTCCCCTACGGCACTGCGTAGGATCCTACGGTCTTGGCGTGCATCCGTGCGTCGCTGCGGTCCGGTCCCAGGTCGACGGGCACGTGCACCTTCCGCCGACCACTGGCGACAATATCGATGTACTGTGGAGACCTCACGCCCCACGTGTTGAGCAATTCGGCGGTACGTCCACCCGGCTCCCGCATGCCCACTATACGCCCTCGCTCAAAGTCCGTCAACTGCACATACGGTTCACGTCCACGCTGTCGCGGCATGCTACCAGTGTTAAAGACTGCGATGAAGCTCCGTATGCCACGGCAAACTGGCTGACACTGACGGCGGCGGTGCACAAATGCTGCGCAGCTAGCGCCATTCGACGGCCAACACCGCGGTTCCTGGTGTGTCCGCTGTGCCGTGCGTGTGATCATTGCTTGTACAGCCCTCTCGCAGTGTCCGGAGCAAGTATGGTGGGTCTGACACACCGGTGTCAATGTGTTCTTTTTTCCATTTCCAGGAGTGTATTACGGCTTGTACGAAAGCTTACAAACAGTCGCTTCCTGTCTTAAATTTGCTAGTGGAACAGGAAAGGGAATGGTTAGTTGTTTCAGCAAATATTATCCTCCATGCATTTATCAGTGACCTGCCGATTATGTATATAGATTACTCAGTCTACTACTATTTATTTAATAAACTGGGAGCAAGCACGTAAAATGCGTTAAATAAGTACTCCAAAGTGTCTCCAGTAAGAAAAATTGTGCTTTAGGTCACAAAAGCGAGAAAATAAATACCCAGAAATAGCAGAAAAAAGGACGAATTAGCAGGGATATAATCGCTAATGTGTGGCAAATTCGGTGTTTTTCGGACACTTGCAAAAGTACTAGCGTACTGTCAAGTCGTTATGCAAGACTATCACTGCAAAGATGTACGTCATGCTCTGTAATATTATAAAGTGCCGTATCATACCAAAAACTATCAAAAATCGAGTGCATCTGAACTGTGACACCAATCGCAAAGAAGCAGGATGTAGTATCACGTGCCCTTAAAAGTTACGTAGCTGGTTTATTCCCGGTATCAAATGGATACTGTTAAAATGTCCGCGCAACATATATAAATAATTCACGACACGTACGAAAAGAATCCGTCTGTACTAGGGATGTAGTGACATTCTAAATATACAGGCGCTATAAGGACAGACACGACGTCCCGAGAACACGTGACCAGGGCGGCAATGTATGTTGACAACACAAAATCTGTTCTGCGCATGTGAATGCTCACTCTAGAGATATTTACTCTATTAATGGCTCTGAGCACTATGGGACTTAACATCTGTGGTCATCAGTCCCCTAGAACTTAGAACTACTTAAACCTAACTAACCTAAGGACAGCACACAACACCCAGCCATCACGAGGCAGAGAAAATCCCTGACCCCGCCGGGAATCGAACCCGGGAACCCGGGCGTGGGAAGCGAGAACGCTACCGCACGACCACGAGATGCGGGCTCTCTATTAATGCTCCCACACTACGGTCTCTGCTGCTGGAAAGAGATGAACTTTAAGCACAATAGGAATTGAACTTTCTGCAGAACCGGACGGACGGGCATTCTCAAGGAAAGGAACAGGGGTAGAGTTTGCCCAAATAAGTTTTACCGATGAATGGTATTGTTTCTAATATTTAACTATCTTTTAGTTCAAAATTTAATAATACCGAACACTATTTTTGTGTTCAACTCTTTTTATTTCACCACTCATTTCTTACAATCATTGCTATTTACAAAAAGCAAATGCGGTAAGAAACACAGAGTCCATACAGTTTTTCATAGGTATCTTCTACACCGATGTAACTGGCTTGATTTACTGCTGGTTAAACAGTAAAACCATCGATTAACCCTACGATGCATGGTGCTGAAAACACACATGAATGCATATGCAGAGCCTCGAATTTAACATTTTCCTCTTTTCATATAATCATTCTTTGGAGTTAAATTTATTTCTGTCAAATTTATTGTCATATTGAAAGATTCCTAAGATACAGTAACAGGATGTGGTGGGCCTGATGAACATTTTATTATTTTTTAAAAAAATCTCTAAGAGTGAATTTTTATTAGTTACATCCATTTACATACAACATATACAAATAATTTTATTAATTCACTTATAAGTTGCAGTTCACATTTTATAACATTTATTACAACCAGTTTCTTCAATTAAAACGTACTCATTATTCACAATATTATGTATATAGGCAATATTTTGACAAAAAGTTGTTATTCATTGTTCATATAAAATTGCATTTTTCTTAGTTTACAACATGTGACAAACAAGAAGCACAAAGAACGCCACTATGTTCCTTACAGATCTTGATTTTACACTTAATGCATGTCATAGCACTTTTCCTGTGTTTATTATGTGGACAATAATTGCACCATCTTCTTTTTCCTGAAACAGGTAGTTGGTTCGACTATATGACATCTTTTTGAACACCACATTTTTGCATGGCATCAACGATTTTGTTTGGAAAATTAGTGATCTGAATACGAAGTTCCATTAGCGGCCTTACCATTTCCTCTGCTAAATCTTTTTCACTTCTTCCACTATGGTATGTCAGATGTTGGGCAGAAAATAAAATTTCACTGTTCATTGCTGCGACGTCCATCATATTCGTCCATAATGCAAATGGCCATCTTCTTGTTTGTCTCTTGCAAGTGTAGTAACGAATTTTCTGATCCATTTGATCTACTCCACCCTTCGTAGAGTTATAGAACTTTATTATATCTGGTTTCTTTTTTGCATGAGTTTCATCGATGTTTCTGTCGTGATGCATTGTGCTAGTCAGAACTGCAGACTTTTTCTTTCTGGGAACATAATTCACCATTTTAATGTCACCTCTAAATGAAAACAAAGAGGAATGAATCGCTCTTGAGGCAGATGGTTTCATCTCATTAGGAATTTCTGGTTTATTTTCTTTGATTGTTCCCACTACTGTGATTTGCTTCTGAAGCATCTCTTCTGCCAGCTGCACACTAGCAAAGAAGTTGTCAACAGTAATATTTTTTGATGATCTTTCAATGCTTTTAGCAAGATTGTTCACCACATTCAATCCTAGATTTTTCTGAATAGGTTCATGGGGCATCCTTCCAGTATAAAAAATTCCGTCTAAAGCATATGCAGATGTAACATCACATAGCCAAAATATTTTTATCCCATACTTGGCTGGTTAGAGGGCATATACTGGGTGAAGCTGCATCTTCCACGGAATGGGACTAGCTGTTCGTCAACTGTGAGCGAATCATTCTACTTCTACGTGTCAAGAAATAGTTCCCATACATAGCGAACATCTGCAAGCTTGTCATCTGCAGATCGAGCTTCACGGGTACGCCTGTCATCAAATCTAATCATTCTCCTTATATCCTCGAATCTATTTACTGACATGGTGGCCTTATATGTAGGATTTGCCTTTTCATCCAAGAATAATTCTCTAATAGGGACATCCCAACTCTTCTCAACACCAGAAAGCAGTAAAAGACCAAGAAAACCCTCCATTTCAGCAAGCGAAACGTTTTTCCACGTTTTACCACGTAAAGCAGCCACTCTTCTGCCTTCAATATTTGTGCAGTTGATGATTTCCTCTAGTATTTCCTTGGAGATGAAATAGTCCCAGGCATCCTTGGGTTTACAGGTTTTCAAACCACGGGCTGGACCAAGTGCCTTCTTTACGATATTATGAACAGGTGTACGAAAAGTTGCAGGAGGATCTAATTTCCAAATCGTTCCATTCCGACTAATGTATGTGTGGTCTTCTATACCTTTATGTGGTGGTTCATTTTCAGACTCTGATGAAGTAATATTATCGGAAGGACTATCATCTGCCTCAATATTCACATCTGCAGGTTCATTGGCTGATTCTTCACTACTTGCATCTTCAAAAATATTTCCTTCCTCGCAAGAAACATCTTCTTCAAACCACTGAGCCACAACACTTCCAAAATCAGCTGCATTTGCTAGTACTGACTCTCTTGCTTTGCGTGTCGAAGCCATAGCAAAAGGCGTGTCTCTTGAACAGCAGCTTGTACAGCACTAAACGAGTCATACTCGTAACAATATGGGCCTTGCAGCAACAAACAAACTACAGTAAGAATGAGGCTGACAAGAGCAGCGCAGTATAACAATACTATGCAATAATAAAACGTTTGATAGCAAAAAGATCAATAATACACCGACATCGCCAATATCTGAAAGTAGTGTGTATTATTTTTTAGTTATACTATTACTACTACAGCTACTGCTGCTGTTGGCACTCCTGTTGCTGGAAATACCACTACAGTTATTGTTGAATTAATAACTGCTCCCAAACAAATGTTGAAGACAATATAGGCTAAAGAACATTTATAAATATGTGAGGGCTTCTGAAGCCCTGCTTATGCGTGCAGTGTGTATGGGTAAACGTATTGCATTATACAAAAAACTTAAAAAGGTATCTCGTTGAGACTTGATAGGAGGAATGCCACAGTGTTAGTGAAAGACTACTGGAAAGCAGATTGAAATCGAACAAAAAATTACAGAATTTTTTTTAAAAAATGAAGACATACAAGGGCCTCGGAGGCCCTGTATATGCATCCTAGGGTTAAGGGACCGTCGTGACCGGGGGGTGGTGGCGGTGGAGGGGGGAGGGGGGGAGGAGGAAGAATAGTACGCAATTCGGAAGGATCTCCGTGGGCGTGCTGAAAAGTAATACCTCTGATATTTATGTGAAAACTTAAGGGTTCGTAACTGAAACCAATTGTTGTTCATATTCTGCATCTTTACTCCTCCTGTCCACATATTTATGTCTCAACATAAGCACCCTGACGACGAACACATTTCTGCCAACGAGAGACCAATTTGTTGATACCATCACTAGAAAGTTTGACTGTTCACGGAGCCACAGCCTCGCCTCTGCTTGCACCGCTTTATTACTATGGAAGTAAAGTCCTCGAAGGTGTTCTTTAAGTTTCGGAAACAGATGAAAATCGGATGGGGCTAAGTAGGAGCTCTTTGGAGTATTGATCGATGAAAGTAAAGCCAAGGCGTCTAATTGTTGCAAAGCTCGTGTGCGGTCTTGGCATTGTTCATATTGAAGGGCAGGGTGCTCCAAGTGTGAACGAACTCTTCGAATTCAAAACTCGATTACGGCATGCTGTTTCTCACACACCGACATAGTTACTAGTACACACTGCCAAGTTACACGCTGCAATTCGGAGCCCTTTAACGACAGAGGGCTGCAAATATGTAGAAATGAACAATAAAGCTGTAGAATGTTAATAACTTCTGTTTTATTTAAAAGGCGTAAGGAGTTTTCACTTAAATAAATTCGGAAGAAGTGCTTTTCAGCACACCTTCGTAATAAAACACCTTAATTTGCCTTGGGAAAAGTTTCAAATTGCGACGATTTCAAAATGTAAGAACATTAGCTGTCGAATACACAGCGAACTGGAAAGCGCTGTGTGTTAGCTATTGGATTCTCATTTTGGATAAAGAATAACAGATTTACTTATCAATAGCGATTATCTACTTTCAGTAGACGTCCGATATGCAGTATGTACCTATAAGAGTAAATTTTGGGAGGAATATAATTGCTGTACTATAATAAAATTTGATGAGAGCCCAAGTTACAAAAGTTTTTTTTTTAATGTGCGCTTAACAGAAAATTTTTCTAATTTCGTGTTAAACTTTTTTCACTGTGATTCGACAATTTACTAAGCAATCTTCGTAGGCGCTCTAAGACTACGGTTGGCAACACCTGGACAAGCCCGCAGGGCGAAACAGAATTGTTGTGGAAAAATGCCACATTTCTTTAAAAAAATTTCCTATTGGTGTACCTGTACAACAATTAATATGGTAATTTGAATAACACGGTGCGGTGATGATGATTAGCTGCTAATGGGCCTGTTGGAAGGAGTGTTCCTTGGCCTTCCCTCGTGTCAGTTAACCATTAAACGAGTGACGTAGCAGTTTTCGTACAAGCAAAAAATGTTTCCAGGCTACATCTTAAAGTATTTTTAAGTGTAAAGTCACGAAGAGTTTCAGAAAGTATTATAGGACTCTGGTGGGGTCGCACCCTGACTGTTCGGATTAACGAGAGGGACAGAAGATTAAAGTTATGCATATTTGTTCCATATTTACCAGAAAGAGAATTCGTTTTCTGCACATGGAAACACGGGCATGTTTTCCGTAACTTGGAACACGGGCATTAATCCGATAAACTAGGGGAAAAAGAGAGAGAGAGAGAGAGGGGCGTTGTCTGCTGGAACAGCAAACTGCTATATCAAAAAACAGCTCAACGGACTGTAGATAGTGGACGCCGTTGTCAGCTCTGGCTAAAGTTCTCTCGGCGAACGGCTTATGCCGAATCGAAATGAGGCTAAGTCCTGATGAACTCTCCCGTAGTTTGAAAAGGGCTTTCGTGCCTCATTAAGAAACACTGAAGTTCATTATTCAAATTAATGGGCTTTTAGTGGCCCAAAGCGTAACAATTACAGCTATAAATTGTTTCTGTAGGTCATTGCTTCCCACTCTGGGTGCTGCCAAATACGTCCAGCTATAATGTTCGGAACTCAGGCTTAAAGAGTGAATTAGTCAAATGAAACATCTTCACTCTAATGCAAATTCACCTCTCTGTTGCTAATTAGGTAGTGTCCAGCTGCCAGTTTGCAAGCTTGCATCGATCAGTACAACGGCAGGACGATATTGCTGCTCCTCAAGACAAGTAATTCATTAGATGCTCCACGACCGAAAATTACCCTAATCATCGCGCTCTCTCCCCGACAGAAATGACTCTTTCCGCTATTCACTATTTTCACTACCTTCTGCACACGACCTACCGACTTCATAGTGTGCATATTCGTGATACCCATTGCCCTCGCGGATGTCTAGATGAAATCTATTTTCTGTATCATATGGGTTCAGCGCGGTTGCAGTAGAAATCGTAGGACAGTTGCTAGTAACTCTGCAGTGGGTTTGGTGCGCGTACAACCAGTCATGTAACGCAATTTGTATGCGTCTCTGTTGCAATGCCTCAGTCTTGTAGTATATACAGAGTGACACAGAATAATGGGAATATTTGAAATGAGTAGTGGCAGCCATGGGCAGATGACAGCTCTGGGGGTTCGTGACAGTTAGCGAGGAAACAGTCCGCCATTTCAGTAATCATGGACCAATGGAACGGACTACAGCGCGCGTTAACTATAAAAATGTTTTATAAAAACAGTGATAGTTTGGTAGCGGCGCGCCGCAAAGGGAGTTTCGACGTTTTTATAATTTAGGACATCATGATGCCGTTCCTTCGAAACACGCGATAAAATGTTGGATTAATACCTTTGAAGAGGCTGGATCTGCCCTCAAGAAGAAAACAACAGGACGGCCAAGAAGTGTGCGTTCTCCATCGAACATTGATGTCGTACGTGAGTCTGCCTTACGGAGCCCACGGCGTTCAAATCGTAAGCAAGCAGCAGTGGTTGGAATATCCCGGGAGAGTGTTCGCAGAATTCTTCATCTTCTTTTAAAATTTCATCCGTACAAACTGCAGATGGTGCAACAATTGAAGGACAACGATTACCGATTACGATTACGATTCTGTCAACAAATGGTAATAAAAATAAACAATGACAATGAATTTCTAAACAAGTCGTGGATGTCAGATGAGGCACATTTTCATCTCACAGGCTATGTGAATAAACAGATCTACCGTTACTGGGCAAACACAGATCCTAATGACGTTCATGAACGCCCTTTACACGCTAGTAAAGAGACAGTATGATGTGTTGTTTCGACACATGGGGTCATCGGACCGTATTTTTTTTCGCAAATGAACGGGGAAACACTATAACTGTCAGTGCTGATCGTTACGTGGAGATGTTAGAACTTCCGTTACACCTGCATTGAACAACTTTTCCCAAACGTTCAAGAAGCCTGGTACCAACAGAACGGAGCGACATCACACACTGCACGGCAATCAACGCGAGAATTGTTAGGCAACCGTATGATCTCGAGATTCGGTTACATTCCCTGCCCTCCTTAGGTCGCCAGATTTATCCGTTTGTGATTTTTTTCTTGTGGGGCTACCTCAAGAGCAAAGTCTATGCGACTCGACCAAGAACCCTGGATGATTTAAAGCAGAGAATACGGGATGCAATTCACAGTATCCCAGCTGAGATGTTGCAGCGGCCAGTGAGGAATCTCAACAGCAGATTTCACCAATGTATTCGTACAGGAGGACGCCATCTAAAGGACGTAAATTTCAAAAAATGATAAATGCCACCAGTGTTTCGTAAATGGAAAAGTTTTGAGGTTTCAATTACTATGAATGCAATGTCTTTCCTTCATTACTTCTAGTTTTATTGGATTGTCGAAATGTTCCCGTTTTTCTGTGTCACCCTGTAGAAGACTGTTTCACCTGCAACCATTTGTGCTTCGCAAGTTGAAAGCTGGCAACAGCGTCGCAGCACCCTACTGAAAGTACAAGCACATAGCGTGACTCGGTGGCAAGGTACAGCCAGACTATACAGGCGAAAGTCAGGTTTCGGTTCCCAGTAAGTCCAAGGGTTTCTTCCGTCACCAATCCCATTTTTTCACCTTTGGGATTGATTTGTTATTGTGAAAAAAGTTGCGTCGAGGTTCGTAGCTCGCGTTGAATTGTTTGCCCCCCCACTGGGTAAGCCAGTTCAGAGGTCAGAGGAAAGCTACAGCATACCACCTGCAGTAGTACCGTGTCTAACATAGCACGATGGAGTCCAAAGCAACTGTCGTGTTGATAACAGATGTACCTCTCGAACTACTTTGGTGTTGCACATTTGCGCTTCATACCACGCTACAGCAATCAAATGGCTCTGAGCACTATGGGACTTAACATCTGTGGTCATCAGTCCCCTAGAACTTAGAACTACTTAAACCTACCTAACCTAAGGACATCACACACATCCATGCCCGAGGCAGGATTCGAACCTGCGACCGTAGCAGTCGCGCGGTTCCGGACTGCGCGCCTAGAAGCTACAGCAATCTGTGATATGGAATTTGTCATGCGTTTGGCTGGATGTTATTTTGAGTTGCTTACTTTTATTTATCTCATAACTGCACATATGCGAATGTACCGAGATCTAAATGTCAGTAGCAGCACCCGTTGCAAGGCGCATCCGAGGGCAGTCAGTCAGCTGTGTGGTGAAACGCCGCGACGTGACGGGTCAGGACCCTCCGACACAGCGCTGGAGTAGGAAGAAGTACCGCTAGGTGTCACCACTATCATACTTCTTGATCGTTGCGGCTAGGTGGCGAGTTGTTAGCGAGCGTATTTCCTTTGTCATGTTTCCGTTAGTTTCTGGTTGTGGGGTGGCTGACCTGGAATACTCCTGTGTCTGTATAAAATTTCGTTGAAAACTTAACAAAACCGCTGCAGAAACTCATCAGATAAAAAAAACACGGTAGTTACTGCGTGCATTATATCTCAATGTCGAACCTGTGCATATCATTACGAGTAAGAGCGCCGGCCACACGAAAAACCGGTACGTCTAGAACGCTGATATTTTCTGAATACTTTCTAGTAGAGGTTAGGAACGAGGCATTTGTGGGATTATTTTCAAGAAATTTGCAAAATGGGGACGCATACCGTGATTCAAGAATTGTTCCTTTTTTTGCTATTGTTGTGAGCAACGAGCGGATGCGATGCGATGCGATGCGAGTGAGTCGCAGCGAAGCAGTCGATGTGTACAGGGCCAACTTCGAGATATATCGCACACAGAGGGGCACGCTGAAAAACTGCGTAATATTTTATTCAAAAGACTACATAAAATCATGAAATTTTTTTGAACAGCATTAACTTTCAATTAGTACTATTGGACCACAGCATCATTTAAGTCTAGTTTACTTTTTTCTACTATTGTAAACATAAAGGACCAAATGTTGGGTTGTAAGATTGTGTCTTCGATCACCGAAAACATTATTGTAAACAGAAAAGAACCGTTCTACATCAACTGAGGTAACTGGGCAGTATTTTAATTTGTGTGCTATGATGGCACTTATTGTTTCTGGTAAACGTTTACCTGTCCCATTAATAAAAACATTATTGTAAACAGAAAAGAACCGTTCTACATCAACTGAGGTAACTGGGCAGTATTTTAATTTATGTGCTATGTTGGCACTTATTGTTTCTGGTGAAAGTGTACCTGTCCCATTAATAAAACTATCAATTTGGCACAGGGGTTCAAAACCTGGATTATTGTTTAAAATATTTTCAAACTTCGAGTTTTCTTGCAAATTCCTCCGACAATGTGGACTTTACTAGAATAATTTTCTTCATTAACGCCAAACCTGGAGTTTCAAGCTTTTTGATACTTGCAGGTATACGGAAAAAATGAGTGCTAATCACAGCAGTGTCTTTTTTAATACCGGAATCATTAAAAGCTTCCTTGCGCTGGCAAAGTGCCAAAGCCTCTGCTCAATTGACGTCTTTTACTACCCCCGCAATGGTCTCGAAACATTTATTGTAAAACTACTCGGCTTCGATCCACGTACCCCAACGAGTTACCATTGGTTCGGTAGGTAAAGGCACATTGGGTAGTTTTTCTTTGTAGTTCTTGATGCGACCAGGAACCTTCAGAAACATATTCTTTGTGGATTAATTAAGTTTATTTACGTTCACAAACGTGGAACCTACTTCTTCAAAATGTCCTCCATGAGCAAAGCATCTCACAAGAATGAAATTGGGGTAAAATACTAGGAGGACTTTTCCTGCTTTGATCATATAGGGAGCAGCATCTGAAATAAACACAAACACCCTTTCATCTGCAGAAGATTGTGGAAATATTTTTCTAATACCCTCATTCACAAATATGGCGATCGTAGAATGATCTACTTTTTCAAGTTCTTTGCAGGCCGCTAAATAGGAAGGCTCCTCTTTTAAAGCACCAACAATTAAATTTGCTATGTAACTGCCACAAGTGTCTCTAGTTTCGTCAACAGAAATCCAGATAATGCTGTCCTTGAATTCATGGCGTATTTCTTATAGAACATTTATGTAAATTGTCAGTATGTAATTTTTACGCAGTGTTGATTTATCTTGTGTATTTTGATTTAAGCGATATTTGCGCAGGAAGCCTTTGACGATAGGGTTTGTAAGTTTGTGAGGAGGAATATTGCTTGCAATGAATGCTTCACATAGATCCATGTTAAACCGACTGTTTTGGTTACCTTTGGACGAATCACTGCTACTGCAACTTGCTGTTGTCAGTAGTTGATGTCGCGGTCTTTTCTTCTGCTTTCCTGCCACGTGACTTGTCTTGACATGCTGGTCTGTTTGAAACATTTTTTTCCCGAAACGTTTTTCTCGCAAACTCAACAATATAAAACAATTCCGTGATATGTAAATGTTCCAGGATGGTCAGCTATCGACGAAACTACGTTTCTTTTTTCGGGCAGCATGGCGCACAACGCATTATACACTGCACGTCGTAAACTTGTTCAACTTTGTACAAATAAATAGAAAGCTAAGCTGAAACAATGGACGTGCGACTAAAACCTTGCCTAGTTTAATTTAATTGTTACCGACGGATACGGTATGAGAGCGAAGGGGATTAACCGGGGGCGAGAGCCTCTTCCTCTTCTGTAATGATTTCGCTAGGCAGTGGCCTCTCGGTTAGCGACTGCACGCTGTTCCAGGTCGCGGTCAATCTGTGAGACATCAAAACTAAGCCGAGCTACAGACCGCCCGTCTAAATTTTTAAAATATTGTAAACATATAGCGAAAATGTGCATCGCTACTAGTTTTTAGTTACAGTATGCAATTACCGAAGAAAAGGAGCCAAATATGCAAATGCATATGCAACATGCAAATGCCTGTAATCGTGTCTCTAATACTGACCGTTCCGGGCGGCCATCAGCTGACATGAAAATGTTCAGTAAGCGAGGAATTTGGTTCCGCAAGATAGTGCAACATCCGGCGACACCTTCGGTATAAATTGTGGTTCATGGAAACGTATTCTGTCGAAAGGATTGAACATGATGATTGCCACGTCTACTACAACGCTATCGGAAGTAACATCGCATGGAAGTCTGTAGTGAACTTAAAATAACTGCCTGAAGACGGACCAAACTCTGTTTCAAAGGTCGTCGCTGGTTTCGAAAGTTGGGCTTATAGCCATGGCCATGAAACTAATCAGCAATCGTCTTGTCCACAACACTATTTTAAGCTCGACGAATCAAAAGTAATATTTAAGTCCTTGTTGATCTCTCTCTCTCTCTCTCTCTCTCTCTGATTGATCTATTTTTTACAGGGTTGACAGGACTGTTTTTAACAGTTCACTCCTCCTAGTCAGATAGTCAATAAAGTATATAATTTCTAAAATTTTAAGCACAAAAATGCACTTCTTTAACCATACAAGGCAACACTGTGAGAAATCAATTTGTACAAAATACTGTCTTGAGATTCAGGTTTTTAAAGCGGATTTCTTATAATCAAAACAACAGAACCACCAGATTTAATCTAAACAACAGGTGCTACCGTCTGTCCCTGCAGCAGTGTCACTTTGCTCCCTAGATCTGCTCGATACATATGTCACCAGTCGGCAGTGTTAGTACCTAAGAGGTCGTGTTTTCAACTGTTGCCAGCCGCAACGTTCAAACAGTTGCGTTGTAGCTGTTCGGTGAACGTGCGTCCAGTATTTATTAATAAAGCATTTAGCGGTGAATGACGATGAAGGTATTCCTGATCCGTCGGGGTCACGTACAGTTGTGACTTTCTACGCGTGCGCGCCGCGACGGAACAATGTTAAGTAGTTTTCGTCTTTCATCTAGTGTTGTACACGGGAAGAAGAGTTTTTTAAATTTTAATTTATAAATACATGTGACATCTGTTCTTTTAGACAAGTCCGAAAGAACAGACACCATTTTGATCCAACAGCTTCTATGAACTAAGACGCAAAGGAATTAGAGACATTGCCTGCAAGTAGGGATTGATTTAAATCACTGGGGAGAGCTGAAAAGTTGTGCCGGGCCGGTATTCGAACCCGAGTCTCCTGCATGCTAGGCAGATTCTCTGGTCACTGAACGATCCGGGCACAGTGGACACCGCAACTGCACGGACTCCCCAGTACCCTTCCCGGCAGACCCAGATTCTCAACTCATCTATACACAGACATCACATACATACACTGAAGGGCCAAAGAAACTGGTACACCTGCCTAATATCACCAGCATTGGACTGTTGGTGACTGGAAATATGTTGCCTGGTCGGGATGATCTCGTTTCTAATTGTGTCGAGCACATGGACATGTACGGGTATGGAGATAATCTCATGAATCCATGTCAGCAGGGGACTGTTCAAGCTGGTGGAGGCTCTGTAATGGTGTGGGGCGTGTGCAGTTGGAGTGGTAAGGGACCCCTGATGCCCCTAGATACCACTCTGACACGTGACGCGTACTTAAGCATCCTGTCTCATAAGTGCATCCATTCATGTCCATTGAGTATTCCGACGGACTTGAGCAATTCCAGCAGGCCACTACGACACACCTCCAGAATTGCTACAGAGGGGCTCCAGGAGCACTCTTCTGAGTTTAAAGTTCCTTTGCCCCGAGACTACCCAGACGTGAACATTATTGAGCATATCTGGGATGCCTTGCAACGTGCTGTTCAGAAATACAGAACGACATCATTTCATGCAACTGAAAATGAGGCTGTAGGTGGTGATACTGCACAAATACTGACAACACATAGTGAGGAAACAGAGTGATTCATTTCCTTTAAAAAATTGTAGAATCAAAATCAGTCAGTATTTTTAAGAATAAATTGTTTCATTTTATCAGTCTCTTAATTTTAAGTCAAAGGCAGTAACACTTATTATGTTCCATTTTCGGTCTTAAAATATATTTTCATTGCTTCCTTTCAAAGGGAATTCCTGGTGAGATGTGCTGCGTCTGAGTATTTCAAATGTTTCCGGCAACTTGTTTTACTTACGGGATGAGATATGTGGCAAATACTACAGCAGTCTGAGACCTTAACAATAACTTTAAGTTCCCTGCCTTCAGACAGTGGGTTATTGGGAAGGAACTGAATATGTAGTAAATGCATGTATAAATGTTTTAAGAATGCATAGTAAGTAAAATACCAATACCTACTTTTACAAAATCCTTGAGTACATTCACGATAACCCAGCATGCTCTAGACACAGTTTCACTACTCTTGACCAGTGATATTCGACGAGAGTACATTAAACATGTGTGACTGTCACCACTGCAAAAATCGAAGGATTGCAAGAAGCTGTTCTGCTGGTGACAGTGCAGCTCTAAAATTTGTGTCTTTCCTTTGAATTTGTGGTGCTACTAGCCCCACGAGTTCTTCAGACTACCCACATGTCATTCTGACAAAATTCTGTAAACCTTGTCTGTCTTCAGTATAGACCTCCTCCAATACAGGATAAAATTCTGCACCACAGGTACCTCTTTTGGGCTGATTTTCGTGACAAACAATTACACCGAGAATTACATAACACTGTGTTAATGCATTTTCAGTCAGAATCCATGTCCATTGCTTTTCTGTGACAAAAAAGAAAAACGCAGAATGCGTGTTCACAAGAGTTTGACGCTGCTGTCAACATTTTGCTACAGTTTACCAAAGTCCCAACAGTTGTGTATTTTTGTTTGTAGGAAGGTACCTCTCAAGTACAAGCGCAGTATGGCTGCGGTAGAAGCAGCTGTTCAGTTCCGTAGTGTGAGTACGTTCATACGTTTCCCATTGCAGTGCAGTGTTGAGTTCGCTTTAGAGAATCGTAATGCTCCTAACACTTCCCACAGCATTTCCGCAGGAAAAAGAAACCGCACAGAGAAAAAATATATATAAGAACAAATGACAACTATGTAACTTGATCAACGAAAACACCGCTGACAGTTGGTAAGACTTGGTTTAAATTGACCACACTACCGGTTTTCAGGTGTAACCTACATATTTAAGAACTGAAATATAATTATGAACTTTATTGCAAATTTGTGCTATTACATAAAGATTATTTGGAGATTTATACTCACAAAAATTATTAAATTAATCCGTTGTAGGTGAACCCAATGTTCTTAGTCAAGGTAGTGCCATTCTGAGAATATTGTCAATATTTAAAAAAAAAAAAAAACTAGACGAGCGAAGGGGAATTGAGAAGGAGGTCGATATAATATTCTCCGATAAAGTTCTCGGGTAGATCGAACCGATATACTGACCATTTGTTGCATGTACAAAAATCTTTAAGGAAAGGAACCAGTGCTGAAGGCTAAAATTGATTTCAAAGATAAAAGTCATAACGTGATTACTTGTAGAAATAGGGCAAGACCGTAGTTACAAAGTGGAATAAACTAGGCGTAACGCTTTCTTATCTATCTCAACCCAGACACGGAAGGCGCGGCTTGCAGAAGTTGGCCCTGCCTTCGCCGGCCACGAGGAAACACTAGTGTCCAGGTGAATGACAACTGCCGCGTGGGCGCTGTGTCTCAGTGTGCACGTGACGACGAAGACAGCTGGACCGCTTCCTGACAAACTAGTTGACCGTACAAGCAGTCAAATTTGTCAGAATATTATGATGCTTGACGACCAACTGACTGTTCAACGTGTTCCGTATACTATATTTTTGTATCCAAAAGTTTTCGGTTCCTCGCAAATTCAAATCCTAAACTTTTTCTTTTCTGTGGAGGATTACAAGACTTTCCGCAAGACTTATGATACTATGCCCCGCTTTCCGTAAGTGCGATGTTAATGCAGATTTGGAAATTGTTAAATTAAGATGTTCCGGGATCCATTCACTGAAGGACCTATCAGTTTCGCCTTTCGCCTCTGTCTGTTTTTTTTTTTTTTTTTTTTTTTTTTTTTTTTTTTTTTGCAGTCATTACTGTTAATAAAGGCGGCAATTATGTAACAGGCCCCCAGTCGTCGTCCGCAGGTGACTGGTTACCAACCAGCATCTGATGTAGTAGAGCCATATGACAACAATGCTGGCTCTGAGCACTATGGGACTTAACATCTATGGTCATCAGTCCCCTAGAACTTAGAACTACTTAAACCTAACTAACCTAAGGACAGCACACAACACCCAGCCATCACGAGGCACAGAAAATCCCTGACCCTGCCGGGAATCGAACCCGGGAACCCGGGCGTGGGAAGCGAGAACGCTACCGCACGACCACGAGATGCGGGCGACAACAATGCACAGAGGGTGCAGGAGTGACCAAACGCCTTTTGTGATCGCTTGTTGCTATGTATGGTATCTGCCCCGCTAAACAAACTAGCTGTCAGTCACCTTGTTATTCTGATCCAGGTACAGCATGATGTACACTAGGGCCGTTCACAAAATATCGATATTCTCTCCAAAAAAAAAAAAAAAAAAAAAATATATATATATATATATATATATATATAGAGGCTATATTTCTTTCACCGATATATCAATATCGAAATAGCAATATCGAGTGCCGATATTTTTTTTATTGCATTTTTTGGCAATTCTCGTTAAATATTTGTAGTTGTCGTTTTGAAGTTGTAGTAGAACATAATTTTATTTTCACTATTTTTAACGCAACTAGTGTGCTATATCTTCACATCGGCATTCTTCAAAAACAGTAGCTAATACTGATGAACAAAATTCTAAATGACAATGTTGGTGTTTGCAGTGGGGGAGACGTGTGAGAGGAAATGGTAACGTAATCGGCGCTAATAAGAGAAACAGCAATGCTTAATTTCACCACGCAATTTTGACACAACAACTGCTACGTCGCTGGCGTTTGCAGAAATGAATAAAACAGGGTAGTGGACATGAAGTGCCGGACAAATCCGATATGTGACCAAACCGAACTATTGGCCCATCGGACACCTTTTATAGTGCTACTTATCTGAAGTTATTGTTCGCGAAGTGGTTTTCGCAAAGCGTAAACGTATATCGGTTTGCTTTCAAGTCTTGCTCTAAGGGGGACAGGCATGCTGCTAGCTTATTGATGTACAGAATATCTGATAATAAATCAATACTCAAATATACAGCTCTAAAACCGGTAGTATATTTACAATGTGCAGCAGATATTTTCGTAGGCAGGTATGTCGATATTTTAAAAAAATATCAACAGTACTAGTACAGGAACAGTAAGCTTTTGATTCTTGTCGCCTAACATCGGGAATGGGAGCAGAGACGGAGACATTTAAATAACTGCGGAATTGTGGTAGGTCGACAAGTGAAGCTTGCCGGCGAACAAGGGCCACCTGGGTCAGCAGAAGCCAAACGATTGCACCGATCGGCAGGCCGCGCCAAAGCTTGCTGAGTTCCTAAAGCAACGCTGCTGGAAGCTTCAGAGCTTTGCAGACAACTGGCTGCGGAATACTGTACAAGGCTTCAGCGGAGGTGTGGCGTGGATGGATGGACTTATACCGAGTGCCCCATGGCTTGCATTACTCCGGGCAGAGGTTTGCACGTGTGTGCGCAACAATAATTGCTAAGTAACTTCGTGGCAGATTAAAACTGTGTGCCGGACCGAAACTCGATCTCGGGATCTTTGCCTCTAGTGGACAAGTGCTCAACGATTGAGCTACCCCATCACGACTCAAGACCAGTCCTTACAGCTTTACTTCCGCCAGTAGTCTTCTATCTTCCAAACTTCACAAAACAGGGTGTATCAAAAATAATCATCCGATTTGACACATCTATATTTCTGAAACTGATAAACAAATACAACTGATTTTGTTTTTTGATGAACGGGAAACTCAAAATGTTCATATGTGTTCAGTATGCCCCTCTTGAGATGCAAGGCATATGTCAGTGCCATATTCACATTGTTCCCACACAGTAGCGAGCATGTCTTGAGCTACAGCTTCCACAGTTGCTGTTATGCGATGTCTGAGTTCATTCATTGTTGTTGGTAACGGAGGCACATAAACAAGAGTCTATTATAAACCCCCACAAGAAAAAAATCACATACAGTCCGGTCCGTTGACACTGGGGGCCAGTAAAGTAAGGCTGAATTTTATGGTCCAGTGCGACCAATCTATCGTTCAGTAACCCTTTGATTTAAAAGTTCCCAAACTTTCAGTTGCCAGTATGGCGGTGCCCCATCCTGCTGGAAACGAAGTCGTTCGAATCAGTCTCCAACTGTGGGAAAAGAAAGTTCTCAAGTATATCGAGATATGCGCTTCCTGCAACAGTGTTCTCGGCAAAGAAAAATGGACCATGAAATTGCACAAAACACATTAAATTTTGATGAGTCCCTCTCACGTTATACAACTTCATGTTGTGACGGTTCACCTTTCCAATTAAATGGAATGTTGCCTCGTCACGACACACTAAGCGTGGAAGGAAACTGTCATCCTCCATCTTACCAAGAACGAAATTACAGAACTCCACACTTTGTAGTTTGTTACATTCACGAAGAGCTTGCAGTAGCTAAATTTTGTATGGTTTCATGTGTAAACGAGGACCCAGTACACGCCAGACGGACACCGGGAGCATGTATAGCTGCTGTCGAGGTGCACGTCCAACGGATTTCTGCGGACTCCTTGCGAAACTGTGGTGTCACCGCCAGACACCACGCTTGCTAGGTGGTAGCTTTAAATCGGCCGCGGTCCATTAGTACATGTCGGACCCGCGTGTCGCCACTGTCAGTAATCGCAGACCGAGCGCCACCACACGGCAGGTCTTGAGAGACGTACTAGCACTCGCCCCAGTTGTACGACGACTTTGCTATCGACTACACTGACGAAGCCTTTCTCTCATTTGCCGAGAGATAGTTAGAATAGCCTTCGGCTAAGTCCATGGCTACGACCTAGCAAGGCGCCATTAACCATTTCTAGAGAGAGTCTCACTTGTATCATCAAGAATGCTGTATACAAATGATGGATTAAAGTTAAGTATTCCAGCAGCTACGTACTTTTCTTTATAGCATTCATTACGTATCCTGTTTCAGACTTAACGCAAGCCGGCGTGAGTTGACGCGTGCATTTCGGCCTCCTCCCTAAATTAGTGCGTTGTGTTGGCTAATCTGCCGACACAACAGAAACTATGGCGGATGCGGTGGACGTCTGTGTCAGACACTCGGGGACGGCCCGGCGATTTGCCTTTACACAAACAACCCGCTTCTCGGAATCGTTCATGCCGACGTCTAATGCTCTGTGCTGAAGGAGGATGCACACCATACCTAGTACAAAAGTCACAGTGAACTGTTGCTACTGACCCGCACTGCGCAAAACGTGGAACACAAATAGCTTTCTGTTGTCCCGACACCATTTTTACTAGAACCGAAGTGGGCGCACACTGCTGCTCCCTCGGCGGGAACCATGTAAAACTCGAGAGTTTGCTCTTTCCACCAGTGTGTTGTTCACTCACATATCTCAAATAATATAATAGTTATGATTCTTTTTTTAAATCGGATGATTCTCTTTGAAACACCTTGTAGTTCTCAGGCGGTACTTGCATGACTAGCAGTCCTGGAAGAAAGGATATGGCGGATACGTGGCTTAGCCACAGCGTGGGCGATGTTTCCAAAATGAATTACCCACTCTTCAGCAGAGTGTGTGCTGATGAGAAACTTCCTGGCACATTAAAACAGTGTGTTTCGTAGAAGAACTTATTTGACGTTTGGAAGGTAGGATATGAGTGAGGTTCTGGCGAAAGTTAAGCTGTGAGGAGGGGTTGTCAGTCGTGTTTGGGTTGCTCAGACGGTAGAGCATTTGCCCGCGATAGGCTAAGATCCCGAATTCGAGTCTACGTCCGCCACACAGATTTAATTTGCCAGGAAGTTCATCAGCGCACACTTCGCTGCAGAGTGAAAAATTCATTCTTATTACTTTGTAGTGAAATGTTAAAGGACAGTGTCGTCTATATGCAGAACAGATTATGCGTCATAATAATAATAATAATAATAATAATAATAGTAATCATAATTACCATTGTTATTAAGTCACTTTATTACCCATTTGGGACAGAATACCCCCCTCCCCTCCACACACAAAAAAATGGCTCTGAGCACTATGGGACTTAACAGCTATGGTCATCAGTCCCCTAGAACTTAGAACTACTTAAACCTAACTAACCTAAGGAAATCACACACATCCACGCCCGAGGCAGGATTCGAACCTGCGACCGTAGCAGTTACGCGGTTCCGGACTGCGCGCCTAGAACCGCGAGACCACCGCGGCCGGCTCCACACACACACACACACACACACACACACACACACACACACACACACACACACACACACCCACACCCACAGGAGCTGCCTTATATCTGAGTCATTCCTGTTTCGTTTGCAGCAACAGTGGTCACTTACGCAGTCTCTGAAAGGTGCTACAAAGCTAGCTGGTGGTTCTCCAAGCGCACTGCATCCATAGAAATCTTGGCTTCGTAGTCTGGCTCATGTTTGTGTTTCACATACGTCACAGTAAATCTGCCTCTTTAATATCCTTACAAGTAAACAATGCTACACTTACTACACTGATAAATGACACAATTTAGCATGATCAGGATTATATGATGAACAGGCTTAAAAGAACACGACTTCATCTGACTTCCCGTTGCTGTAGAAACGTTCCTCAGTGAATATTACAAAATCGACTTCTTTAACTGCGTCAGAAAGTTTTAACTTTCGGAACGTATGAGGAATACCCGAGGCTGCTGCTTTTGTGGCGTGGCTGGGTACAGGTCTTCACGCCGCTCTATCCTGTACAAGCTCATCATCTCCGAATAACTGCTGCAACCTACATCCTTCTCTGAATCTGCTTAGTGTATTCACCTCTTGGTCTCCCTCTTCAATTTTTAACTCCCTCCCACTCTCTCTCTCTCTCTCTCTCTCTCTCTCTCTTTCTCTTTCTCTTTCCTTGGTGCACTAGACGGCAGTTATTAAGAGTCGAGGGACATGAGAGAGAAGCAGTTGCTGAGAAAGGAGTGAGGCAGGCGCGTAGTTTGTAGTCTACCCCGATGGCATTGAATCTGTACCTTAACAGAGCATTAACGGAAAGCAAAATAAACTTTGGAGACAACATTAAAGTTCAGGGACAAGAAATAAAACTTTGAGGTTTGGCGAAGACATTGTAATTGTGATAGACACAACAAAGGACTTGCAAGAACAGTTGAACGGAATGGACCGTTGCACGATGTAAGATGAACATCAACAAAAGCAAAACAAGGATAATGCAGTATAGTCGAATTAAATCAGTTGATTCTGAGGATGTTAAATTAATAACCGAAACAATTAAAGTAGTAAATGAGTTTTGTTATTTCGGCAGCAAAATAAACTGATGTTGGGCGAAGGGGAGAGGACACAAAATGTAGACTGGCAGTGGCAAGAAAAGCGTTTCTGAAGAAGAGAAATTTTTAACATCGAATATAGATTTAAGTGTTAAGAAGTATTTTTCGAAAGTCTTTGTACGGACTGTAGCCATCTATGAAAGTGAAACATGGACAATAAACTGTTTAGACAAGAAGAGAATAGAAACTTGAAATGTGGTGGTACAGAAGATTGCTGAACATTAGATGGGTGGGTCACGTAACTAAAGAGGAGGTACTGAATAAAACTGGCGAAACAAGAAATTTGTGGTACAACTTGATAATAGAAGAGATCGCGTTATAAGACACATCAACGGATCACCAATTCAGTACTGGACGGAAGTTGTGTGTGTGGGGGGGGGGGGGGGGTTGGGTAAAAATTGTAGAGGGGACCAAGACATGAATACATTAAGCAAATTCAGAAGGATGTAGGTTGAAGTAGTTACTCGGAGATGAAGAGGCTTGCACAAGATAGGGTAGCAAGGAGAGCTGCATCAAACTAGTGCTCGGACTGAAAACTACAGCAACAACACGATCGACTTCGTCGTTCTTAGTCAATGGAATGTAAATTACGAGGTCTGATCTGAGTACACGATAATTTAGACCAGTAGTTGTCCTACTGTCCGAGCTCCGGGATACCTAACGGGACAAAATGGTAAACACCGCGGATAAAGTCCTTTCGGATGCGGATGTCATTTCTCTTTTTCGCGCGGACCTCTGTCTTGAAAGTGACAGGTGTCAGCTCAATGGGAGCCGGATGGCGTAGTAATACGACAGTGGACTTGCATTCGAGAGGATGGCGATTCAGGTCACTGTCTCGTTATCCAAATTAAGGCTTTACGTGGTCTCCCTGAATCGCTGAAGAGAAATGCCAGTATAGTCCCTTGAATGGAACACAACTGATTTCCTTCCTCATCCTCTGTCCAAACCTTGCGGTGTTCCACTCTGGTGATGTTTTTCACAAACTTGTATGTGCTTGCTTACAGGGTGGTACAGCATAGGTATTACAAAGTTTTTGTATATTACTACGTAATATGGTGTGAGAGGTTCTTCTTATCATATTTATGCTACAGCAGACAACGAGATACAGAGTCTTGAACTGAATTCCGTGACGAATTACGGAAGATCATCGTTTTTGACAGTACAGGTCTTTCTGGAAATTTCGGTTCTCAAGTCATGGAGTGTTTCAGGTGCATTCTGAAGACTCTGCCCTTTAGATAATCCCAGATGAAATAATCATGTGGGTTGAGAGCCAGACTACAAGGGTCCATTCCATACCATGTCCAGGAGCTTGAATGTGTGGATTCACAGAAGCCATGACGTCCCCATGGAGATAGAAGTGCGCCTCACCACTAAACCTGATCCTTAACGCCTGTTCCACTTTCAAAGGCCTCAGTCACTTCATTTGGTAAAGACTATCTATCGCTGCTCCACATCATTGTCGTTCAAAGGTCGGCACAGGTGACTGTAAGGGAAAATGTTTAGTTCCTATTTCATTATCCCCAGGAGAGGCAGTTGTGACATCCTTCCTTAGTTGCTGTGCTGAATCTCTTTTTGAAGCAGTGGGCTCCTTATTGAATTGGGTTCGCATTTGTTACACGTTCTCCAGGGTTTCAGCTGAGGGGTTGTCGTCCAGGGTGGCCCTTTCCTTGAGTCACGTAGGCGTGCGTTTCTCAGCCTGAAAAAAAAAAAAAAAAACAAAAAAAAAAACAAAAAAAACGGGAAAACGTTACACAAAAGTTGTGTCAGATGAAGCTTAAATTTCGTCATTAGAGTTGGACTTCCTTGCAGTACTGTAATCTCATTCCGGATGGTTTTGTTCTTGGATCAGTTTTGCTGTTGAATGCGCGTCTTATCATGACAATACGTTCAGAATTCGAGTAAAATGTCTTTACGATAAACGAACGCTATTCCAATGTTCGAGCTTCCATTCTGAAAAGTAAATTGAGACATTGGTGAGTGAGCTATAGAATTTTCAGAGTTACAGTACAACAATATCACAAGGAGACTCATTTAACGCACACAATTAAAACATAGCAGAAAAAAAACTTTCTAACACCTATTTTGCGCCAACCTCTAGCAGCATATGTGTATATCATTTCATATCTTGAAACGGTACTAGTGACATAGTAAAAACAGTTGTAACCACAATAACCTAGATGTCGTGCGCCCTAAAGTCCATTTTTTAGGAAATATTGGATTTATTTATCAAAACTTTTACATTGACTTTAAGCAGTTCATATAATAAGCTGTACAAATGGTAAAATCTTTTCTCCATTTACTGTTGAGTTTTTCTTGTTTTTCGTTCATCATATGTCGTTTTAAGTCACTTACAGACTCTGCTTCCTGACTGAAGACGCAGCTTACAAAACGATATACAAACCACGTGAATGTTCTTGTCTCGGTTACTGGAAACTCTTTGACGTAAATGTACATTATTTGGTTGCCTTTCTTTTCGTTGGCAGTCGTTGGTAGCAAACTGGCTGATTTAAGTTTTACCCATTTCCACAGACCTGTAATTTTGGAGCAGCTCACTGTTTGGTGTATAACAGTGTCATCCATTCCACAGTACTGCCTGGTGAGCGGTATCCTGACCTCACACCCTCCCACAACAAATTCAGGCCGTCCCCTGTGGCCGAGTGGTTCTTGCCGCTTCAGTCCGGAACCGCGCTGCTGCTACGGTCTCAGGTTCGAATCCTGCCTCGGGAATGGATGTGTGTGATGTCGTTACGTTAGTTAGGTTTAAGTAGTTCTAAGTCTAGGGGACTGATGACCTTAGATAACCTCACGTTCATCAAACAAGCCTTGAACATTCCCAACGAATAATCTCGGATGACGCAGCCACATATCTAAGCAACAAAGGAAGCATTATCACCTAAAATGAACTGACCTTTAACTTGTCTTGGACTTCTTACTGGATTATCTCATTTTTTTTACCATTCTTTCTGTCTCATATTTATAAACAAAGCGCAAACATTTGTTATAATATCAGAACCTCTGTTTAACTGAGACGTTGAGTGTTTTTGGTCACGAGTCCGGAGCTTGGTTCGCTGCGGCTCGTCTTTCTTGTCGCTTGTCAGCGATCTTCATTTCAGTTCAATTGCTGTATCCCACATCACTGACAGGCTGCTTTATGTAGGGTTCACTTTCCCTCTGCCATCTTCAACTAGAGTTTTCGGCGACTGCTATTGTCGTAGTGCGCGCTCAATCATTCTACCTCTTCGTCTGATTATTTTGTTTAGTGGGCATTCTTTCTTCGCCCATTATTCCATCTGATCCCTAACGAAGTGCAGTGTTATCACATTCCGAAGGCTTCTGATCGTTTCGCTTATCTTCCCCACTGCCCGTGTTTCGCGTCCGAACAAGGCTCAAATCGGCCATGAGCACGAACACCTCTCGACCGCTTACTGAAGTTCAGTGCACGGTGATTTCCATTATCGGTCATCTGCGTAACGTTAGTGGGTTCTTAATTCGATGCCCCGCTAACATGATCTGCTGCTCGTTGAATCATTAAATTAGTCACAGTGCGCGAAGCGATAATGGTTTTCCTGTTAAGGTAATGATATAAACAGTGCTGTGTGTGTGTGTGTGTGTGTGTGTGTGTGTGTGTGTGTGTGTGTGTGAGGTAATGATATAAACAGTGGTGTGTGTGTGTGTCCACGATTAAGTAAGGTCACGCGATACGTGATGTATTTCACTGAAATGCGAACGAAAGTGACCTCACATGGTATTTCGGCGGAACAGCACGCGTGATGTGGCGCCAGGCATCCCCAGAACTGTTGTGCAAGCGTGTGACTAAGTGCGCTGCGTCACACGGAACGAGGGAATTGCTACTCTTCAGGCCGCAATAACATACTAACAGCCGGACAGCGTCACCGGTCACCGAAGCCCATTTAACATATTTGTTGTTAGATCACTCTGTGAATGTGTGTGTGTGTGTGTGTGTGTGTGTGTGTGTTTGTTTTAGGCATGGCGGTGTTATTGCTGCTATTATACTGAAATTTTTCATATGCAGTTGAACGTTACTGTTAAAACCGTTCGAAACAACCGATTTCTGAAAAAGATTTTGGGCGTTTTCTTGCTTTATTTCCAATAGTAACTTCGTCACCTGATAAAGACTGAATATTTTCTAAGACTCCTTCGGAATTTGGCGTTACATGTTTCAAGATATGTAGGATAAAAACAAAATCAGATAAAACAGGTAAATAAAAGAAAACTCCGTCCGTCTACTGTTTTCTGCTTTCCTCAAACATTAATGACTGGTTGAATACAACAGATCACCACTATTCTCCAGTTGATTCCAGTTTCTTGTGACTCTGCTCAAAAATCATGTTACGATAGTCAGTACTACTGTTGCCTTGACTTATTTCTCTTTTATTACTTCGTAGAAGCTACATTCAAATAATAAGATTTTGTAGTTAAATTTGTAGCGTTCTTTTTCTTTGCTTGTTTCGAACGAAAAAGCCTTTTCGTAGTCAAATATATTTATATACATTTTAACAAGAGTTTGAATACAATTGAACTTTTGCTGGCAAAACTAAAAATGCTGTTCAAAAAATTCAAATAAAAAATGTAGGTAGTAGGTAAAATAGAACTTTTGCCACAAGAATAACATGACAGTAGTCATACTTACACTAATCAGTTAATCCAGTGGACAATATTTATTCTCCAGTCTGTTCATAGATGCTCGTTCGATAATTTCTTGATCTGTAAGTCGCCTACGTTCCTCCGAAACAGTATTATTCAAAGACGATCTTTCAGAAGCCATAGAATTAGCACCAAGGATGAATACTGTTGAGCTACAAATGATAACCTGCCGTACATCTTTTACTTTGCTCCCAAAAAACGAGAGGATCGCTGCTGCTTCTGGGTAATAAAGGACAACAGATATAGTATTGAAACTTCCTGGTAGATTAAAACTGTGTGCCGGACCGAGACTCTAACTCGGGACCTTTGCCTTTCGCGGGCAAGTGCTCTACCACCTGAGCTACCTAAGCAGGACTCACGCCCCGTCCTCACAGCTTCACTTCTGCCAGTATCTCGTCTCCTACCATCCAAACTTTACAGAAGCTCTCATGTGAAGTTTAGCACCTTTGCTATGACAGATTGATGTACCTGTTTTTTACCCGTTTATTATTAAAAAATGAAGGTACCTGCTATAACCGAGACCACCCATACACCGAAAAACACCTGCTAATCAGAACTAAAATACCGGTATCGGTTTTAATCGGTCAGTTTTTCTCATACCTAGTAGTGTGTGTGTGTGTGTGTGTGTGTGTGTGTGTGAGAGAGAGAGAGAGAGAGAGAGAGAGAGAGAGAGAGAGAGTAGAAAGAGCGATACAGTGTGAAAGTACTGACATGGTACTCTGGTGGATTCGTTTTCAGCGCAATCATGTGCCGAAGCTAAATACTGGGACGTTTCCTTCATTTTCCCAAGGCGTATTTCTTTGCTGTTGTTGTAGCTTAATACTTACCTCCGACACATCTCGCCCCATAATCGGGCAAAGCGGTATTCAGATCCCCATCTTACTATCCATATTTAGGCGTCTCGTGGCTCCCTCAGTCGCTTAAAGCAAAACCCGGGCGGCTCCTCTGAAAAGCATGTGGCGAGTTCTTTCCTCATGCTTGGCCAGCAGAGTTTTTGTTCAGTCTACAATGACATCGCCGTAGGCAATTTGCTACTGTCTCCGCGACCCTCCTATAACTTGTTGTCACCGCCACTTTTAATGAGTCACTGATGCCTACAAATTTAATAATAATAATAATAATAATAATAAAAAGAAGAAATTAACACAACTAATCGAAATATCCATACCCAATACAACAAATATACAAAAGACAACAGGAAAAAAAATTGAAAAATACATCCAACTGGCTGAGGAAGTCAAGGACATGTGGCATCAGGATAAAGTTGACATTATACCAATTATACTATCAACTACAGGAGTCATACCACACAATATCCACCAGTATATCAACGCAATACGGCTACATCCAAACGTATATATGCAACTACAGAAATCTGTAATTATTGATACATGTTCAATTACCCGAAAGTTCCTAAATGCAATATAACGTATACCGTACAGTTAAAAGGAAGTCACGCTTGATCAAGGTCCGCGTCACTTTCCATTTTTAACCAGACATAACGTCTGAGACAGGAAAGAGAAATAATAAGTATAATCATAAATATAGAACTTGTTTTAAAATAATAATAATAATAATAATCAGGAGGAAAGGGGATAATCTAAGAAATGATTGTTTGGGTTTTGTGGATAGTCTTGCCATCTCAGCTAATCCCTGGAAGAAATACTACAAATAAGTCTCGTACAAGAGCAGGCATATATATAATATATACTCTGACTCTACGTCAGACGCTAAGTAGGCGCCAAATTCACGGAAACTGATAGCGGCTGAATAAAAAGGGCTAAAAAATTAAAATATATAGGTGAAATAACACAAAAAATTGCTTTGGACTACGAAGGTAACTGGCAAGGACAAGAAAATGGAAGTGTCTTTATAATTAACAAACATCTTGCCTAACAAGGAATTGTTATCCATAAATGCCTAACTCTGGTACTGCAACACTATCATTAGAACAGAATGTGTTTCGTTAAATATGACTAAGGAATTGGGTGAAATGTAAAAGAAAAAAAGGAATATATTCAGCGACGTTTTGGGTCCGAAATACGTCAATGGCAAATGAAAATTAAGAAGTAGTAAAAACAATCTTATGAAAGAACGGAGCGAATATTAGACACAAGAAGAAAAGATTTGTTTTCTGTGGGCACTGAAAAAGCTGAGAAAAGAATTACGAAAAGAAATTTTGACTTTTTTGACTGAAACCCAAGAACATCAATGACGTTGATCAAAGAAGTTAAAACAGACCTGAAGGAAATGGGAATAACTGAGGAAGAAACAGGAAAAGGGGAAACGTTTAGAGTAAATGTAAAAGGGTTCAAGGGCTGCTTCCAGAAACAACTAAAGAAAAAGACAGGCGGAATGTGGACAGAGGATGAAGATAATAAGGTAGGCAAGGAGTGGAAAACTACGGGAAAGAAAGAAACAAGGCGTGAGTTGTTTCGTGTGACCTCAGTAGGCCAAAGTAATAAAATAATAATAATAATAATAATAATAATAATAATAGATTAAGGGAAGGAAGGGGAAGGAAGTCGTCCGTGCCCTTTCAAAGAACCATACTGGCCTGGAGTGATTTAGGGAAATCACGGAAAATCTGGGTGGCTGGACGCGGAACCGAACCGTTATCCTGTCAAGTGTGAGTCCAGTGTGCTAACCATAGCGCCACCTCGCTCGGTAGTAATAATAATAATAATAGTAATAATAGCTAGTGCAGAGCAGTAATTAGAACATCTCCTTTGCGTAACTTCCAAGAAATTGCAGTTCAGAGAAATATATCATTTGAAAAGCGTTCGTATGAAAATGGGAGAAGTACATGTGGCGCGCAGTTGATTTTAGGTAATCTAATAACAAAAAAGCTATCACATCTCTGAAATCGTCGTAATTAGCAAGGTTGAACTTCACAATAAAAGCGAGCGCTTTGGAACAGAGGCTAATAGGCCGGAGGAAAGTTTGGGAATTGAGGTGCACGCCAACGAGCGCTGTACATTTTTTCGATCCAGACCTTAATTACGAGCGTGTGCGTACTCGGCCAGTGACAGTCAGTGTCTTATCTCTCTGTGAAAAGACATCGAAACTGCGTCGGCGCAAGTCCTCCCGCTCCCCCCTCCCCCTCCATCCGGTACTGTGGTCGGTCCGGAGGAAGCCGCAGCAGACACCGTCTAATATTTCATGGAAACCGTGATAAGGTTTCCTGGCTGTGGGGGGGGGGGAGGAGGGAGGGGGGGGGAGATAGCCAGGGTGGCGCTCGATCGAGACGGACGCGTCCTGCTCGTGAATCACCGTAAGGCAGAGATTGTTACTGTCTACTAGATCATTAGTGATTCGTGGAGTAATTTTTTAGAGGAATAGGCACAGCATTTTCAGAATATGTAATCGTGTTATTAAAAGTCTCTCTGGTGTCAGTTCAAAAACATACTGCAGATACCCACATTTTTTAAAAAAAAAAAAAAGTTTTGACAGCTGCTCCAGCAAATTTACAGGGTGGTCCATTGATAGTGACCGGGCCAAATATCTCACGAAATAAGCATCAAACGAAAAAACTACAAAGAAGGAAACTCGTCTAGCTTGAAGGGGGAACCAGATGGCGCTATGGTTGGCCCGCTAGATGGCGCTGCCATAGGTCAAACGAATATCATACTTTTTTTTTTAATAGGAACCACCATTTTATTATATATTCCTGTAGTACGTAAAGAAATGTGAATGTTTTAGTTGGACAACTTTTTTCGCTTTGTGATAGATGGCGCTGTAATAGTTCAAAATGGCTCTGAGCACTATGGGACTTAACTGCTGAGATCATCAGTCCCCTAGAACTTAGAACTACTTAAACCTAACCAACCTAAGGACATCACACACATACATGCCCGAGGCAGGATTCGAACCTGCGACCGTAGCGGTCGCGCGGTTCCAGACTGAAGCGCCTAGAACCGCTCAGCCACTTCGGCCGGCGCTGTAACAGTCACAAACATATAAGTACGTGGTATCACGTAACATTCCGCCAGTGCCGACGGTATCTGCTTCGTGATACATTACCCGTGTTAAAATGGACCATTTACCAATTGCGGAAAAGGTCGATATCGCGTTGATGTATGGCTGTTGTGATCAAAATGCCCAACGGGCGTGTGCTATGTATGCTGCTCGGTATGCTGGACGACATCATCCAAGTGTCCGGACCGTTCGCCGGATATTTACGTTATTCAAGGAAACAGGAGAGCAGCGCGCTTCGTTACAGGATCATTTAGTAATCGCGAAAGCGTTACGGAGAAGATAGATAAACTCCAGTGGAAGACTCTCCAGGAAAGACACTCAGTAGCTCGGTACGGGCTTTTGTTGAAGTTTCGAGAACATACCTTCACCGAGGAGTCAAGTAGTATATTGCTCCCTCCTACGTATATCTCGCGAAGAGACCATGAGGATAAAATCAGAGCCCACACAGAGGCATACCAATAATCTTTCTTTCCACGAACAATACGAGACTGGAATAGGAGGCAGAACCGATAGAGGTACTCAAGGTACCCTCCGCCACACACCGTCGGGTGGCTTTCGGAGTATGGATGTAGATGTAGATGTAGAGGAAGTGTTCAGCCACATGTGAAACATCAACCAAGATATGCAACAAATGACGACACCCAAGTAGGTGTTTTAGCTGCTGTCGGCGGCTAATCCGCACATCAGTAGCAGACAAACTGCGCGAAAATCGGGAATTTCAAAAACGTCGGTGTTGAGAATGCTACATCAACATCGATTGTACCCGTACCATATTTCTATGCACCAGGAATTGCATGGCGACGACTTTGAACGTCGGGTACAGTTCTGCCACTGGGCACAAGAGAAATTACGGGACGATGACAGACTTTTTGCACGCATTCTATTTAGCGACGAAGCGTCATTCACCAACTGCGGTAACGTAACCCGGCTTAATATGCGCTATTGGGCTACGGGAAATCCACGATGGCAGCGACAAGTGTAACATCAGCGACCTTGGCGAGTTAATGTATGGTGCGGCATTGTGGGAGGAAGGATAATTGGCCCCTACTTTATCGATGGCAGTCTAAATAGTGCAATGTATGCTGATTTCCTACGTAATGTTCTACCAATGTTACTACAAGATGTTTCACTGTATGACAGAATGGCGATGTACTTCCAACATGATGGATGTCCTACACATAGCTCGCGTTCGGTTGAAGCGATATTGAATAGCATATTTCATGACAGGTGGATTGGTCGTCGAAGCACCATACCATGGCCCGCACGTTCACCGGATCTGACGTCCCCGGATTTCTTTCTGTGGGGAACGTTGTCCACCGACAACGCCTGACAACATGCGTCAGCGCATTGTCAGTGCATGTGACATTTTGAGTATTTATTGCATTAATGTGGTATTTATAGGTAATCACACTGTAACAGCATGCGTTCTCAGAAATAATAAGTTCACAAAGGTACATGTATCACATTGGAACAACCTATATAAAATGTTCAAACGTACCTACGTTCTGTATTTTAATTTAAAAAACCTACCTGTTACCAACTGTTCCTCTAAAATTGTGAGCCATATATTTGTGACTATTACAGCGTCATCTATCACAAAGCGATAAAAGTGATCCAACTAAAACATTCATATTTCTTTACGTACTACACGAATGTTGTTGTTGTTGTGGTCTTCAGTCCTGAGACTGGTTTGATGCAGCTCTCCTTGCTAATCTATCCTGTGCAAGCTCCTTCATCTCCCAGTACCTACTGCAACCTACATCCTTTTGAATCTGCTTAGTGTATTCATCTCTTGGTCTCCCTATACGATTTTTACCATCCACGCTGCCCTCCAATGCTAAATTTGTGATCCCTTGATGCCTCAGCACATGTCCTACCAACCGATCCCATCTTCTAGTCAAGTTGTGCCACAAACTTCTCTTCTCCCCAATCCTATTCAATACCTCCTCATTAGTTACGTGATCTACCCACCTAATCTTTAACATTCTTCTGTAGCACCACATTTCGAAAGCTTCTATTCTCTTCTTGTCCAAACTATTTATTCTCCATGTTTCACTTCCACACATGGCTACACTCCATACAAATACTTTCAGAAACGACTTCCTGACACTTAAATCTATGCTCGATGTTAACAAATTTCTCTTCTTCAGAAACACTTTCCTTGTCATTGCCAGTCTACATTTTATGTCCTCTCTACTTCGACCTACACCAGTTATTCTTCTCCCCAAATAGCAAATCTCCTTTACTACTTTAAGTGTCTCATTTCCTAATCTAATTCCCTCAGCATCACCCGACTTAATTCGACTACATTCCATTACCCTCGTTTTGCTTTTGTTGATGTTCATCTTATATCCTCCTTTCAAGACACTGCCCATTCCGTTCAACTGCTCTTCCAAGTCCTTTGCTGTCTCTGACAGAATTACACCGACATCGGCGAACCTCAAAGTTTTTATTTCTTCTCCCTGGATTTTAATACCTACTCCAAATTTTTCTTTTGTTTCCTTTACTGCTTGCTCAATATACAGATTGAATAACATCGGGGAGAGGCTACAACACTGTCTCACTCCCTTCCCAACCACTACTTCCCTTTCATGCCCCTCGACTCTTATAACTGCCATCTGGTTTCTGTACAAATTGTAAATAGCCTTTCGCTCCCTGTATTTTACCTCTGCCACCTTGAGAATTTGAAAGAGAGTATTCCAGTCAACATTGTCAAAACCTTTCTCTAAGTCTACAAATGCTAGAATCATAGGTTTCCCGTTCCTTAATCTTTCTTCTAAGATAAGTCATAAGGTCAGTATTGCCTCACGTGTTCCAGTATTTCTACGGAATCCAAACTGATCTTCCCAGAGGTCGGCTTCTACTAGTTTTTCCATTCGTCTGTAAAGAATTCGTGTTAGTATTTTGCAGCTGTGGCTTATTAAACTGATTTTTCGGTAATTTTCACATCTGTCAACACCTGATTGCTTTGGGATTGGAATTATTATATTCTTCTTGAAGTCTGAGGGTATTTCGCCTGTCTCGTACATCTTGCTCACCAGATGGTAGAGTTTTGTCAGGACTGGCTCTCCCAAGGCCGTCAGTAGTTCTAATGGAATGTTGTCTACTCCCGGGGCCTTCTTTCGACTCAGGTCTTTCAGTGCTCCGTCAAACTCTTCACGCAGTATCGTATCTCCCATTTCATCTTCATCTACATCCTCTTCCATTTCCATAATATTGTCCTCAAGTACATCGCCCTTGTATAGACCCTCTATATACTCCTTCCACCTTTCTGCTTTCCCCTCTTTGCTTAGAACTGGGTTTCCATCTGAGCTCTTGATATTCATACAAGTGGCTCTCTTTTCTCCAAAGGTCTCTTTAATTTTTCTGTAGGCTGTATCTGTCTTATCCCTAGTGAGATAAGCCTCTACATCCTTACATTTGTCCTCTAGCCATGCCTGCTTAGCCATTTTGCACTTCCTGTCGATCTCATATTTGAGACGTTTGTATTCCTTTTTCCCTGCTTCATTTACTGCATTTTTATATTTTCTCCTTTCATCAATTAAATTCAATATTTGTTCTGTTACCCAAGGATTTCTACTAGCCCTCGTCTTTTTACCTACTTGATCCTCTGCTGCCTTCACTACTTCATCCCTCAGAGCTACCCATTCGTCTTCACTGTATTTCTTTCCCCGATTCCTGTCAATTGTTCCCTTATACTGTCCCTGAAACTCTGTACAACCTCTGGTTTACTCAGTTTATCCAGGTCCCATCTCCTTAAATTCCCACCTTTTTGCAATTTCTTCAGTTTTAATCTACACTTCATAACCAACAGATTGTGGTCAGAGTCCACATCTGCACTTGGAAATGTTCTACAATTTAAAACCTGGTTCCTAAATCTCTGTCTTACCATTATATAATCTATCTGATACCTTTTAGTATCTCCAGGATTCTTCCATGTATACAACCTTCTTTTATGATTCTTGAACCAAGTGTTAGCTATGATTAAGTTATGCTCTGTGCAAAATTCTACCAGACGGCTCCCTATTTCATTTCTTAGCCCCAATCCGTATTCACCTACTATGTTTCCTTCTCTCCCTTTTCCTACTGTCGAATTCCAGTCACCCATGACTATTAAATTTTCGTCTCCCTTCACTACCTGAATAATTTCTTTTATCTCATCATACATTTCTTCAATTTCTGCGTCATCTGCAGAGCTAGTTGGCATATAAACTTGTACTACTGTAGTAGGCATGGGCTTCGTGTCTATCATAGCCACTATAATACGTTCATTATGCTGTTTGTAGTAGCTTACCCGCACTCCTATTTTTTTATTCATTATTAAACCTACTCCTGCATTACCCCTATTTGATTTTGTATTTATAACCCTGTATTCACCTGACCAGAAGTCTTGTTCCTCCTGCCACCGAACTTCACGAATTCCCACTATATCTAACTTTAACCTATCCATTTCCCTTTTTAAATTTTCTAACCTACCTGCCCGATTAAGGGATCTGACATTCCACGCTCCGATCCGCAGAACGCCAGTTTTCTTTCTCCTGTTAACGCCGTCCTGTTGAGTAGTCTCCGCCCGGAGATCCGAATGGGGGACTATTTTACCTCCGGAATATTTTACCCTAGAGGACGTCATCATCATTTAGCCATACAGTAAAGCTGCATGCCCTCGGGAAAAATTACGGCCGTAGTTTCCCCTTGCTATCAGCCGTTCGCAGTACCAGCACAGCAAGGCCGTTTTGGTTAGTGTTACAATGCCAGATCAGTCAGTCATCCAGACTGTTGCCCCTGCGACTACTGAAAAGGCTGCTGCCCCTCTTCAGGAACCACACGTTTGTCTGGCCTCTCAACTGATACCCCTCCGTTGTGGTTGCACCTACGGTACGACTATCGTTGAGGCACGCAAGCCTCCCCACCAACGGCAAGGTCCATGGTTCATGGGGGGGGGGGGAGGAGGACTACACAAATATATAATAAAAAATGGGGGTTTCTATTTAAAAAACGCAGTTGATATCTGTTTGACTTATGGCAGCGCCATCTAGCGGGCCAACCATAGAGCCATCTGGTTTCCCCCTTCAAGCTAGACAAGTTTCGTTCTTTGTAGTTTTTTCGTTTGAAGCTTATTTCGTGAGATATTTGGCCCGGTCACGATCAATGGACCACCCTGTATAGTGGTGAAAAATAACGCAGCCATGTCCCTATAAGCAGACACCTGCAATGGAAGTCCTTAGTTTAGAAGTTGCTAAGAGTACCCCAATTCAAACCACTAGCTATCTACCATTAAATTCAACATTAGAACTATATTCTGAAAAGAAAGAACCAGTACCAACCCAAGAGTTTTCGCACATGGAAGTTCCCTAAAGAAAATGTTTAATTTTTTATGGTATAAAGGTCATGTAACCGTTGAGAACAGCTTCAAAGAGAGATTACTCAGACTACAGAAGAAACGTGGTAACATGATGATTGTGATGAGTTAATTATGAAGGTACTACGATCTTGCAACATATGAAACGTAAGTGAAACTGATAAAAACATGGAAAAGTTCAAAGAAACCAGGAAACCTCAGGAAGATCATATTACAACGCGGCTAAAAAATCAGTTTATGTCAAGTGAGTCAGATATTAAGCGAGGCAGCACAAGGAAGTTTTAGAAAACGTTGAAAAATAGTTTTAAGAAGTTCAAACCAGCAATAAACTATGAACATAGACAGAAGACTACATGTAGCAACACTGAGAATTGCAGAAAACATGTGGACTATTTTGAAGTACTACGCAACTGCGATTCATCAAAATAAGAAATTGATTTTAATAACATAATCCATATACAACCCTACTCAAAACCACTGTCGGTAGAAGAAACCAGAGAAATCATAAAAGGTTTAAAAATAAGTCAGGAGAAGACAATATATTTGCTGAATTATAGAAACACACTAATATAGCATTATTCCATGTTTAACAGGAACATTGTTATAAAATCTGGGCAACAGAAGCCTACCAGTAGAATGGACATCAGCATTAATTCGCCCACTGAATAAAAAGTTAAAAAAAACAGATTACAACACTTAAAGAGGAAGAAATACTTGACAAACAATTACTAGAATACCAAGCAGGATTTAAGAAGGGAATGTGTTAATTCTAAAAAATGTAGCAGAAAGGAGAAAAATCATAAATGTACTAATCAACATTTTTGAAAGCATTCGCACTATGTAAAAAAAAGCAACAGAAATAATTAAAGAAACTCCAACAATCATAACATTCAAAGTAATATTTATGGATCATCTATCAAAACCATTCGAAATATAGTCTACTGTAAGACCAGGAGAAAGTTTGTTACCCCTACTTTTCAGCTGTGCGTCAGAGAATGTCGTGAGACTATGGAGGAAATGGAGGATGGAGGAAATCCACCAGTACCAAGGTTGTGCAGGTAGAAAGAAATACTAATAAAATGAGCATAGATTGCCCAGCTTTTACAGACGACAGGGTGTTAGTTACTGACTCATTGACTAGTGCCAAAGAACAAATCACACAACTATAGATACAAGCATCGGAAGAGGATGAGTACCATTTAAACAGTTTATTGCAAATATAAGTGATGCTCCCAAAAATCTTAAAATAACAGCATCACAGCATCTATTCAGCTTACGAAAATTTGAAAATTAGTGGTAAGGTGTTATGGGACCAAACCGCTGAGGTCATCGGTCCCTAAGCCTACACACTACTTAAACTGACTTAAACGCTATGGACAACACACACATCTCGGCTAGTTTCGTGACAGTATAATCACATCTTCATGCTACAAACTGTTGAGCTATCAATATATATAATGCCCTTACATTCTTCGTAAGGATACGTAACAGAAGTCGTCATGATCAAAACAGCCAATGTAACTAGAGAAAGAAATAACCCGGACATATGTGGTACATCTTCTCAGGTACTGCAGCCAGCACCACTAGCGCTAGTGGTACATAGGAGGACATACCACGTGTGTCTGTGTTACGTCTTTCTCTAGTTCCATTGGCTAATCATGACGATTGCGTGCTATATGACGTTGACTTTCCGCAGGAAGGTAGGTAACTTTTGTTACGTACCCTTACCAAGATTTTAAGGACATAATGTATTGAAAGGCAACAGTTTGTGATCTGAAGATGTGACTATAATGTCATGAAACTGGTCGTCAGTAATAGATCATTTTGACGCAGCTGTTGCGGTTTTCATCATTTGAAATCGATCATCACAGCTATAGTTGCTCCTTGATTTGTAACACAATATCTAAAGCAAATTATTTTAAATATATGTGAGAATGACGAACTACAACGCAAAAGCAAAATAAAAGTAGAAAATAGAGTACACAAAATGAATAGGTTACTCCCTAAGACAAAAAACCACATATGATAAAAAGTTATTGTGCTGAAACACAAAACGAAGACACTATGAGCTGTAAGGCCCGAAACTGTTTACCCAGGAGAAGCACATAAACTGACACGATTTGGGAATCTTGAATATCTGGAAAAAGTTCAGAGTAAAATAATAGTAATCAATTTGAAATCCGTTGTCGACATCATTCAACACTTCGTGTGAGTAAATAGCTAGTTGTGTTTCACAAGAACAGTGTTTTCTAAATCCGTGTTGACTATGTCAATATACTGTCTGGAAATGTTTGAACACAATATTTGTTCGAAAATTCTGTTGCACAGCTACGTGAATGATATGGGTGTGTAATTTAGTGGATTACTCCTATTACCTTTCTTGAATGTAGGTGTGACCTGTGCGGCTTTCCAGACCGTAGGTACGGATCTTCCGTAAAGCGAGTGGTTGTCAAAGCTTGTTGAGCATGGAGCTACTGCATCAGCATACACTAAAACGAACCTAATTAAGTGATTGAAGTTGCTTCACTACTCCGAGGATATCTGCTTCTAAGTTACTCATGTTTGCAGCTGTTCTTCATTCGAATTCTGGAATATTTATACTTCGTCTTCATTGGTGAAGGAATTTCGCAAGGTTGTGTTCAGTAACTGCTTTAGCAGCGCTGTCATCGATAGTATATCCATTGCTATTGCGCAGAGAAGGCATTGATTGTTTCCTGCCGCTAACATACTTCAAATACGACCTGAATCTCTTTGGATTTTCGGCCAGGTTTCGTGACAATGTTTCGGTGTGGAAACTATTATAAGCAACTCGCATTGAAGTCCGCCCTGAATTTCGAGATTTTGTAAAATATCGCAAATCTTGGGGATTTTGCGCTCGTGTAAATTTGGCATGTTTTTGTTGTTGTTGTTGTTTCTGCAACAGCTTTCTGATCTGTTTCGTGTACTAAGGTGGATCAGCCGGGTCGTATGTTAATTTATATGGTATAAATCTCTCAATTGCTGTCAATACTATTTGTTTGAATTCAAATCGCATCTGGTCTACACGTACATTGTTAATTTGGAAGGAGTGGAGATTGCCTATCGGGAAGACATAAAGCGAATTTTTATCTGGTTTTTCGAATAGGTATATTTTTCTTTTATTTTTCGATGATTTGGGAGTTACAGTACTCAGTTTTGTTACGAAAACTCGTTCTTCACTAAGCATCCTGTCTGATGCTTGTTATTAGCCCATGATTATTTGTTCCTAAAAGTTCAAGTGTTTTCACAAACATTTGCTATTCGAGTGGGCTTAAGGACTAATTGTTCGAAATAATTTTCAGAGTGTGCGTTTAGCACGATTTCGGACGTTTTATGCATACTTCAGGATCTAAATATTTCTTTTCGCCAAAACATAGAGGGTAAATTGAAGTCACCGCCAACTATAATTGTATGAGTCAGGTACATGTTTGAAATTAAAGTTTTCTCCGAGCCTTTCAGCAATTGTATCATTTGAGTTAGGAGGTCGGTAAAAGAGTCCAATTATCGTTTTATTTCGGTTGCCAAGAATGACATCTACCCATACTAACTCACAAGAACTATGTACTTAACTTTCGCTAGAACATAAACTACTTTTAACAGCAACAAACACGTCAACACCAACTGTGTTTATCCTATCCTTTCTGAACACCGTCAGGTTCCTCGCAAGAATTTCGGCTGAACTTATCTCTGGCTTTCAGTGCTTTCTATTAGCGCATGGAAATCTGGTACTTTCCCACAAGCTACGACATCTTACAACTGTTATGCCGTTGGTTTCTAGATCTATGTTCTTCCTGTGTTTGACCTGCACCCTTTGCGAATGAAGCCCTTTTTGTGTTTCCCCAAGACCCTCTAACCTAAAAAACCGCCCAGTCCACGCCACGCAGCCCCTCCTACTCGACTGCCGCCACCTTCGTGTAATGGACACCTGACCATTTTACCGGAACCCGAAACCACACAACCTTATGGCTCAAGTCGAGGAATCTGCAGCCTTCACGGTCTCAGAACCATCTGAGCCTCTTGATTCAGTCCCTCCACTCAGCTTTGTACCTCTCGCAAGCAAGCCAGGTGGCCTGTAGCCTTTACCATTTCTGATAGCCGCTTTGGCGTGTCTCTTCCGATTCAAAGCGTCACATATCATTGGTAGCGACGTGAGCTACAATGTGCACTAAGGGAGGTGGTGCAGTGGTTAGCACACTGGACTTGCACTTGGAAGGACAATAGTTCTAACCCTCATCTGGCCATCCTGATTTAGGTTTTCTGTCATTTCCCTAAATTGCTTCAGGCATGTGCTGGAACGGTTCTTTGAAAGGGCACAGTCATGCCCCATCCTTCCCTAATCCGATGGTACTGATGACCTTGCTGTTTGGTCCCCACCCGCAAATCAACCAACCAACCTACCGCGTGCAGTCGGCTGCACCCTGTGCACTTCGTGGCATCCGGAAGGACTCTTTCCATGTCAGGAATGACTCCACCCAATGTGTACACAGAGTGCACACTGGCTTCCCCCCCCCCCTCTCTCCTTATCAGCCATGTCCCTAAAGAGCCCCATAATGCGCTTAACGTTAGAGCAGCCAACTACCAATAATCCCAACCTCTGTGACCACCCAGATCCTGTAGGCTGACAGGCTTTTCCCTGAAACAAAACAAGTGATTGTACCTGGCTGAGGGGAAAGCCTTAGCCATAGGCAGCACCTGGAACCTCTTTGTGAGACTACCCTAGGAGGACTTACGTTCAGCTCCCCCGGGAAGTTCTTCGCAGCCTGCCATGCCCCGAGGCGACCTCCCACTCAACCACAGGTGAGGGTCCAACATCAGTGCGAGCAGTAACTGGGCTGGCCAGTGGTGCGGACTGATTAGCTGACTCGTGAGTCATGCTGGACGTCCATTGGATCCCCAAGGCCGGCCCACAACAGTGATGCTCATCCACTGTAGCCTAAAGCTGTGTAATCGAAGCCAACACATCCTGGAGTTGAGATCGAAATGACACCAACTCAGCTTACATCCGCACACAGCAGTCATAGTCCCTATCCATACTGTAGACTGGAGAAAGCTACACTACACCGTCAAGCAAAGGGCTATCGACACGCACTGTGGAACTCGACTATAGACACTAATGGAGACGCAAGAAGCGTATATAATAAATCAGATAAACATGCAGATATTCAGAACCAAAACTACCAAATAACACAGATGAAACTATATAACTCGTCCCTGAGTAGGAACTTGTAATATATCACAAAATCAGTTAACTTTCCGATACAAACTAAAACGCAGCAACTGTGTTTATTAAATATTAAATTAACGCGCAGAAGTTCAAAAACTAAACTACCAAAGTCCACAGATGAAACCATATAATTTGCTCCTGGTTAAAAACTAGTAACATCTCACAAAATCGGTTACTTCCCTGCTGCTGCTTTTTATTGGCGTGCGGCTGCTGCCTGATTTGCTGACTAATGCCAACGAGCAAAGACTAGCTTCCGAAGCAAAGGAGCAATTGACAGTCGACACATGCCATGAAACTCTACAGCAGGCAGTGGCAAAAATGCAAGAGCTATGCTAGAAATTAGTATGTACCTCTACTTACAAAATTGACAGCTGACCTGCCTCTATGTCGTGTGAAATGCAACCGAGAGGAAATATGTTTAATCTTAGTAGTTTAGTCCTATCTTCTTGTGATGGAGGCTGGCATGACAGCCCCACTTCGTAGTGTTTACATGGCAGTAGCCAATTCCGGCAGCCTTACCTTTCAAGTTTAGCACATTTCTAGAATATTTTTGTGAAAAGATTCAGCACCAGCATTAACGAGCTTTGTATCCACGAATGTAGTCATCTTTTTGAGAAGTTTTGAATGCTGTTAAAGAAGTATATCATTCCATAAAAAAAATGAAATTTCTGCATTATCATTGTGGATACAAAAGTTAGGAATATTAACCATGCTACAAAATTACATGTCCTTCTGTGTACCATCATGTGCCGAAAATGTCTTTCCAATATGTTGAATAGGTCATGGAATAAAAGGGGTATTACGTCTTAACCACTTTTTTGTCATTACCATTATATCCCTTTTCCCAAAAAATAGTGAAAATCATGAATATAACTCTAGGACTAGAAAACAGGAAGAAAGATTAGAGTTTAATCTCCCTTTGGCAAAGCGGTCATAGAGGAACACAGTGTAAAACAAGACATGACCTTACTACAGTAAGTGAAGACAAAGCTACTGAATTAGCAGTTCTGTGTGTGTGTGTGTGTGTGTGTGTGTGTGTGTGTGTGTGCGTGTGCGCGCGCGCGCATCAGTCATCAAGTGGTAATGTGGGCAACTTTTTCAATAATTTAATAGAAATTCTAGATAAAGTCACAAGTCAAAAAAGTCAACATAATTTTATGTTAACACATATACATAAACAGAAATACCATAAATGAAACTAGTACCACTCTGTCTGAGTGAGATGGCACAGTAGTTAGCACATTGGACTCGCATTCAGGGGGACAACTGTTCAAGCCTTTATTTGCCCATCCAGATTTAGGTACGCTAACTCAGTTATGGTACCCATAATGGAAACAGACATCATCACTATGACCTTGACAGCATGTGTAGTGTTATGTTATGTAATAATGTGTGTAGTGTGTGCAGTGCCTGGGAGTGAGAAGTGAATGAACAGTGTACCACTAGCATTTTGTAGTATTAAACAACGTCTTTGTAAAACACCATTGTACAGTAGGGGTAAACCAAATGAGATAGCACTGTTTTAAAACAGACTGGTCTCATATTCAGGAGGGTGGAGGCTCCAGTCTTCATCTGGGCATCCTCATTTGGGTTCTCGATGGTTTCCCTAAATGACTTCAGCCAAATCCCAGGACGCTTCCTAAAGCCGCAGCCGTATACTTGTCTCGGTGTCATCCAACTAGACCTATACATAAATGTAAATGCCTGTATATTTGATTTACCTTATTGTGTTAAATTGTAATACCAAGACATGTAAACATTATCTACTGATGAATAAAACTGCTTCTACTACTACTACTACTACTACTACTACACTTTGATGGCACCATGTACTTCTTATTTCCTGCTAACAAGAGATGAATTGTACAGCAAAAAGATTCAATGCAATTAATAAACAAACAAGATTTACATGTTAAATATTCTTAATAAATTCTTTCAGTGATAGTCTCAGCATACTGACATAAATTGCATCTGCGGTCACACTGTCACCAACGTCAGAAAATTCCACCGACTGCCAACGTTGGACAGCAATCCATGAGATTCAGATCAAATCTGGTGACTTTCTCACATACAAAAGATGGACTGTGAGAAACTTATAAATTTAGTCCAAGAAAGAAGGAGTCTGTGACATCCTAAGGATGGGAATTATCACAATAGGGATATAGCTCGAAATCTGTGGTCAGAAATTGCGATGTTATTGAGAACCACAAGTAAGTAACATCTTAAAGTTTAATGTTAATTAAATGTACATTACCTTTCTTGCCTTGTGTATGTTCTGTGGATGTTTATCGATACCAGCTTCTGGTCTAGCAGCACCACACGTCATCTGCAACACGGATAAAATTTGTATCAGAAATTTTAGACCTGAAGTGTCAGCTCAAAAATTATTTGTTCAATTGAGAAATGTCTTTTGACAGTTAAAATAACTGTTGTGGATCTTTTTTTGGATTGTAGTTGAGGGTCAGTTTAGCTGTCTACAAATTGTTATCATTGACTACTGGTGATTCTATGCTAGTGGGGGTGACACTGTTAATAAAAAAAGGTTTTAAAATTGGAAGTATGCGCTTCCATTTCCAATAGCTCTAGCTGCTCAGATTACCTTACTATAAGAGGCAGGCATGCCTGTCTGACGTGGGCTGCATGACCGTCATTTTAGATTAATATAACTGATTTGATGACGTTATTTGAAGTTTTCCAGGATGGTTGTTGCCTGTTCTGTACATGACAGTGTGTTGTCTGTTCACTGTGTCAGTTATACTTCTTGTTTCCTCATAATATTTCACACACTATGGTTCAATTTGTTATCAAATGTCAGTGTGTGCTAACTGTTCCTGTTTTATGAGTCATTCTCATCTTCGTGTGTTCCTTCCTGCTGTGTGATTATTACTGTTCCATAGTGTTGCATTTCTCTTTTGTGTGTTTTCTGTCCAATTTTTGGTTCCTGCAAGTAGCTACGTTCATTCATTGAAATTCTGTGGGTAGGAGGTATCTCAATCTGGCCTGTTTGTGTGCTGTAGATTATTCTGCTGATTGTTGTGGGCTTCTTACGTACAGGTAATAGGTATTGGTGGTTTCTAGTTTGTAGTGTGATGTGTAGGAAATGTATTTGCCTGTCTATTGCAATTTAAGTTGTGAGAGGGCTGTTGGGTTAACAGTGTTGATGTTTGTGTGTAGCTGTTTCATTCAGACACCTTTTTTTGTATACAAGGCAAATTATTTTATCGACGTAGCAGTGCCAATATATTACTTTCACTGTCAAGGCTTTTTATTTCCTCAAAGATTTGCTTCTCACTGTGGTTATGGAAGATGTTGGTCAGTGAGCCACTTATTAATGACTCCATGCGGCATTCTTCCTGTTGTGTGAAATACTGATTCTTAAACTTAAAAAAATTGTTGTATTATTGCATTTGAGATGTTTGAAAAATATTACAACAATGTTTTTGTTGTTGACACACTGATGCAGTACTAAAATTCATCACAGTTCTAATTAGCACATTCAGTTTGTGAACATTTGTTTAACTTTATATAACACAGGTATTTTAACACAGGTAATAAAGGAAGGTCCACTGTTGATGCCACAACTGCGGTTAAACATGTGTAGGTGAAAACAAAGCAACTTAGGTTCCTGCAAGAAGCTAGATCTCATTAATTATTATTATTATTTTCTGCAATCACACATACAGAATTTAAAACTGTTTGATGATATACAGATATAGCAACATTTTTTATGGTGCAATTCAAATATAAGTCAGTGTGAATTATTATGTTGAGGTATAGCTTTGCCAGTAAAGTAATGTTTAAATGCTTCACACATTTCATATGGTCTCCATGAAGAGTGATTAAAATGTCCTGCAGCAGTGGTAACAGGTGCTTTACTACGCATGTTACCATACTGCCACAGTATCCTTACTGTGGTGTCACCGCCAGACACCACACTTGCTAGGTGGTAGCTTTAAATCGGCCGCGGTCCATTAGTACATGTCGGACCCGCGTGTCGCCACTGTCAGTAGTTGCAGACCGAGCGCCACCACACGGCAGGTCTAGAGAGACGTACTAGGACTCGCCCCAGTTGTACGACGACTTTGCTAGCGACTACACTGACGAAGCCTTTCTCTCATTTGCCGAGAGACAGTTAGAATAGCCTTCAGCTAAGTCCATGGCTACGACCTAGCAAGGCGCCATTAGCCATTTCTAGAGAGAGTCTCACTTGTATCATCAAGAATGCTGTATACAAATGATGGATTAAAGTTAAGTATTCCAGCAGCTACGTACTTTTCTTTATAGCATTCATTACGTATCCTGTTTCAGACCAAACGCCAGCCGGCGTGTGTAAACGCGTGTCTTTCGGTTACCCGTCACTGTGGACTGGCTGTCTTGTCAGTCCACTACACTTACCATTTACTCAACTGACATAAATAGCTATTTGAGTAATGCCAGTATATAAATAAAAAATCCATAAATGAATATGACAGTAATGAGGAAAAAGAAACACAGAACACACAACTGAAAAGTTGAATATCATGTTCTACTTCTGACTGCACTTAATATTGTATTTGAAACTGCAAATAATAAACATCTCATTTCTTCCTCATTTGTGACATCACCCACTGCCACTATTTCTTGCAGTATTGAAATATTTTTAAGGATGCACGTGTATTGTGGTTTTGTTGTTAACCAAATGAAGTAACAGAGCAATAATTATGTCACTGATAGTTACAATGTCTGTGTTTACACGGAGATGACAGAAGTCATGGGATAGCGATGTGCACTCGTACAGAGGGTAGTAGTATCATGTACATGAGCTATAAAAGGGCAGTGCATTGGCGGAGATGTCGTTAGTGCTGAGTTGATTTGTGTAAAGGTTTCGGATGTGATAATGGCAGCGCAACAGTACTTAACAAACTTTGAACCCAGAATGGTAGTCACAGTTAGATGCATGGGACACTCTGTTTGTAAAATCGTCGAGGCCACAGTGGCAAGAGTGTGCCGAGAATACTAAATTTCAAGGATTATCTCTCATCATGGACAACGCAGTGGCCAACGGCCTTCACTTAACGACAGAGAACAGCGGCATTTGCAAAGTATTGTTAGTGCTTACAGACAAGCAACAAAGCGTCTAGTAACCACAGAAATCAATGTGGGATATGCGACAAACGTATCCATTAGGACAGTGGGGCGAAATTTGGCGTTAATGGGCTATGGCAGCAGATGACTGACACGAATGCCTTTTGCTAACAGCACGATATCGCCTGAAGTGCCTCTTCTGGGCTAATAATTGTATTGGTTGAACTCTAGACGACTGGGAAACTATGGCCTGATGACATGAGCGCGATTTCACCTGGTAAGAGCTATTGGTAGGGTTCGAGTGAGACGCAGATATCACGAAGCCATGCACCCAGTTTGTCAACAAGACTGTGCAAGCTGGTGACTCCATAATCGTGTGGGCTATGTTTAAATGGAATGGACTGGGTCCTCCAGTCCAACTGAACCGATCATTGACTGCAAATAGTTATGTTCTTCTACTTGGAGACCATTCACAGCCATTCATGGACCTCGTGTTCCCAAACAATGACGAAATTTTTATGGATGGTAATTCGCCTTGTGACCGGGCCTCAGTTGTTCGCGTTTGGATTGAAGAACATTTTGGACAGTTTGAACACATGATTTGGCCATCCAGATCGCACGACATAAATTCCATCCAACATTTATGGGAGATAATCGAGAGGTCAGTTCGTGAACAAAATACCGCACTGGCAGCACTTTCGTAATTATATATTGCTATAGAGGTAGAATGCCTCAATATTTTGCACGGGACTTTCAACAACTTGAGTCCATGCCACGTCAAATTGCTGCGCTACGTAGGACAAAAGGACATCGGACACAGCATTAGGGTGTCCCCCGTGACTTCTGTCACCTCAGTGTAACGTTACAATATTCCCCAGACGTGCATGCGTACCTGAAGGAAGTGACGCTGTTCTGGTGGCGAAAGCTGTGGTAAATAGCACGGAATTTATTCTCATTTTACGAATCCAGATGTTTGTGACAGATGAAAATTTGTGCCAAGCAGGAACTCAAACCCGGCTTTCCCGCGTATCGCGAATAATTATGTTCCTCTGTTGTGACAACGATATGATGCCCTTAGTGTTTGCTGTGCGGTTACTTTGGCCAAAGCTCTTGAGCAGTACCAGTGTGTTCACTGCTTGTTATTAGATCTTCCTTGTCAGGAGAATTTGCAACATGTAGCTCGTGCACTTGAAGTTGACCTACACTATGCATGAGTCTGCAAGTGTTCAATTTTATGCTGTAGTCCAAACGCGTGCAGGAATACATACATGCATGCGGATGCATGTTTTGCGTTCATCACACGTCAGTTTACATCGTCACTGAACATCATTTTCTTGCAGGAAATACATTTCGCCTATTTTTGACCTTCCATCTGTATTCTTCCTATAAAATCATCACCTTTTTGAACTTGACTTGTACTTACGACAATTTCTTTTATTCTGTATGTCAGTTTGCCTTTTGTAAGGACAATTATCCCGGATGAACTATATTAGCGCGAATATTGCTTTAGCTTGACGTTTCACGTCCTTCGCATGGAGATACATTGTGGGACATCCTTTCTGTTTGCATGATCGTATTTGTACAAGCATGCAGTCCGTGGCAGAAAGGCTTGTATTCTACGTTATTGGCACAGTTCTCCTGGACGTAAGTTGCTAACTCTGACGACCTTCGTCACCATCCTTCCTATTAAGAGCAGCACGAAGCATCGCATTAATTGCAGCAGAATCTGTCTCTTCCAACAAAGTTCTGATCGGCTTGTAAACATCTGCTTGTTGTCCTTGGGCTGTGAGTTTATTGTTTATATTCTTCCTCCACATTCTGTCCACTTGCCATGTAAAGTTCCAGGCATTATAGACGAAATCTGCTAAGTGTGACTTACGGACCTTTGGAATATTTTTCCGATCCCCACGTAAAATATAGTGAAAAATATGGACAACGCTTGACTTTCTCTTCTATTAGAAATAAGAAAAGCACATGGAAATCTTTGTCTCATGTCATCTCTTCTATTACAAATAAGAAAAGCACATGGAAATCTTTGTCTCATGTCATCTAATACTACTTACTAATGTAGCGAGACCAAAACTATAATTATTAAGCCGAAGCGGTCCTCAGTCCACACTCAAGTCATTTCTGCACTTCAGTATTTCATTTTGCGCAGTGTTTGTTATTACTAACACAAAACCTGAAATTTTAAATCGTGGATAAAATTCATCACTCGTGGACTATACGATGCCTCCACGCTGGGGCCCATCATTCTGGTGTCTGGCGGAGATAGTCACTAAGTCCGGAATTCTGTCCACAATAACTTGAAATGAAATTTATTTTTCTGTATCTGCAGCTTTACTGTCATCCTCTTTTTCTTGTAAACTTTAATGACTAAGATCATTTTCATGTCCAACGTGAGTCGAGATAAATTTCACAAGGCAGGTCCCGTCTTCAGCTTGATGCACTTTCATCCTTGCTGGACACACTCCTTTGAATTTAATGCTGTCTTGCAGCTTTAAATGCCTGGCGCCTTCACCTTTAGAGGTAAAATAGTCTGAACGATCGCATATATAACAATGTCTTCAGCAGCCACCTTTCTTGACATACCATAAATGTATCGACTACTCTGTTGTTTCTCGTTTCTCTGAAAGTCATTAAAGTATAAATATTTAGTTTTTCGCTCTTAAGCTGTATTTCGCGTGTGAGCTCTTAAGCTGTATTTCGTGTGTGAGCTCTATATTATTACAAAGGCAGCTATCTGTTATCACCAACATCCTTATATCATGACTTCGTTGACTTCTTCTCACAACTGAAAATTTTGTTGCAGAGATGACACTGGAACGTATAAGCTTTTTGGCTTCTTAGAAGAGGCGCCGCAACATTCAGCTTCCCTAGATGCGCTTGAGAGACATGTAATACATTTTGCTGCAGGCGTACGCCTTTCCGTACTGCTTAGTTTCAGCCACGGTGGAAGACGTAAATCGCTTAATTAACAACGCTACAAACACAACCACGCTACGAACGGAAAACAACCCATAGCACTTAAAGCGAGTCATCGTGACGTGTGCCCCCCTCCCCCTCCGCCTCACAACATCTCGCGCCACCGCAAGCGATAACTTCGTAACGTTTCGGCTACCAACGGTCGCGTTCGTAGCGAAGCCGCAGTTGCCTTCCTGTCGCAAGGTCGGCTCGTCGGGGAATTCCGGCGACGACCGACATCGGCCGACGACGGCCGATCTTCTCAAAGCCGTACGCCATTGCATGCGCAGCCTCAGTGCAGCCTCGCCCGACGTACAAACTTCGGACGACAGTCGGTGAAATTGTTTTCTTTGGTCGAATTGGGCGACTTTGTCATGCAGAAAACATGGACTGTGAGAAGCTTATAAGCTTAGTCCACGAAAGGAGGAGTTTGTGGCACCCTGAGGATGCGAATTATCATAATAGGGATGTGGCTAGGAGTCTGTGGTTTGAAATCGCTACTTTATTGGAAACGACAAGTAAGTAACAACTTAAAAGTTTAATAATAATTAATTGAACGTTACTTATTGCATTATGCATACTCTGTGGCTGTTTATGCACTTCAGCCTTATGTCTACACAGTGTTTTAACTTAAAATTGGCATATCAGCCCCGTGTCTGAATTGGTAGAAGTGGGAAGGCTTGTAGACAGTTTTTTTTTTTTTTTGTGTTTGGCCGCTGTCAATGTTATCTAATTGAGAGTAATATATAAGGTAGTCATTGTCCGCTGTGTCACTGTTTTGTGCGTCACACTGTTGTACGTCAAACTATTTCGTACTGTTTTCTTTGTTGGTGATAAACGTATGTAATTGTTGCAATTAGGATATTTGTTAAGCACCTCGATACAAAAGACGATTTCAGTCTTAATCAGGAACAACATATAAGTGATTTTTGCATCTGGACGTGACCTACGCTTTCGTGGAAGCATGAGCCACTGGTTAAGATACTTACACTACGGTTCCTCATCCCTTAGGGGTCAATATGGTGGCCCGTCTTGCCTCCTCCGCCCCCCCCCCCCCCTCCCGCAAGACCCACTCTGGAATCGACCAACATATAATTAGCACACTGTACTTAATGCAGCATGCTGTCTGCAGCGCAGACAAAATCTGTATCGGAAAATAAACTATAACCTAAAAATATTTTTTTCAAGTGAAAATGTGAGAGATGTCATGTTTGATGCTTAAAGTTAGCAGTACTGGATCACTTCTGGCTAGTGGCAGAGAACCAGTTTAGCTGTCTTTGAAATGTTATTGCTGCTTACTGGTGTTTTTATGCTAGCAGAGTGATATTCTGTAATTGTGGGATGGTTTGCAAATGTGATGTACATGTTTCCACTTTTCAGTGCTGTAGATGTTCACAGCATCTTCTTGTATGTCATGTGGGTCTGTCACACACAGGCTGAATGACAGTCACTGCTGGTTAATTGAAATGTGTCTCTTAGGCTGAATTTATTCCAAGTTGTATAGGGTAATTTTAATCCTCTCTGTAACAAATTGTATTTTTTATGTCACTTGTATTTCTTGTTTTCTCATGATACTTCGCACACACTGGGTTAGTTTGTTATCAAATGTCAGTGTGTGCCATTTGTTCCTGTTGTATGAGGCATCCCAATCTTGATGTCCTGGATTGCTCCTTTTGGTTATGTGAGTATTACCGTTGCATAGTGTTGCACTTTTCATGTAAGTGTTTTGTGTCTTTTGTGTGTTTATTTTCCATGTTTCAGTTGTCCCAAATTTCTTTAGGAATTTGTCTATGTTAAGTTCCTGCAAGTAGCTTTATTGGATATAGAGGAACGATACGAATGTCGGCTTTGACCAGTAACAGAGGAAACATGGAACAAACACCATAAACAATAAGGCGACTACCATATAACGTGTTGTTTTGGCAGTTCTTTTCAAATGTGCTAAGCTACAGATCAGTCTGTCATCACAGTCAGGTATTTTTTAAATATCAAATTGGTTGGCTTCGAGCGCTCACAACAGAACCTAGACCTCAGGCAGCCAGTCACCACAGTCAGATTTGTTTAGTTTCACATTCGTTGGCTTTGAAAATTCACAAGAAAACTTCCACATTCCAACCTAACCTATACTCGGGTTAAGCTACAGATCAGTGTGTCACCACTACCAGCGTTTTATGCTTTCATATTCTTTGGGGTTCGCTTCGCCAACTAACAGCACTGTGAATATAGGCACCAAAAGGCGACATGACAGCAGCCATTAACGTTATGTCACTGGCCAAACCCAACGACTCGTGTTGACAACTCCTGACGTTCTGTATTTATTCGCTAGGATTCTCTTTAGTGTGTGTAGAAGGTATTTGAACCTGGACTGTTAATGTGTTGCCAGATCTGTTTAGGATTATTGTGTGGTTGTTGTGGGCATCTTGTACACTGAGAAGTGGTAATGGTGGTTTTTAGTTTCTAGAGTGATGTGTGTAAAGTGTGTTTTCTTGTCTGTTTCAGTTTCGGTTATGAGATGGATTTTTGGATGGGCAGTGTTGATGTTTGTGTGTAGCTGCTGCATTCAGTCACCCGTTTCATCCAAAAGACAAATCATGCAATCGATATTGTGGTATTAATAGGTATTACTTTCTACTCTCTAGGTTTTTTTCTTTCCTCAGAGATTTTCTTCTCAGTGTGGTTATGAAAGATGTTAATCAGTGAACCACTTATTGGTGATCTCATGGGGCATTCTTATTCTTGTATCAAAAATTGAGCCTCATACTGGATAAAATTGTGTCCCATTATTACTTGGGATTTGTTAGACATCTTGCATCTGTTTTTCTGGGGAAACATTTGTCTGTCAAAATGTCCACATGTTTCTGCGTAAGTGATCTGCTGTTGCAGTTCTGAAATCATCACAGCTGTGATTAGCTTATTCCGCTTGTGAATTCTTGGTATTTCGTCACAGATAGTAAAAAAAGATCCATTGGTGCCACAACTGTCATGAAACATGTTTACGTGTAAAGAAAGTACATAATTCTGTTCTTGCAAGTAGCTGTAATCTGTTGATCATTATCATCTTCTGCAATAATAGAAACAGAATGTAAAATTGTAAGGTGCTATTATTTAAAAATTTATTACATACACAGGTACAGGAAAATACGACATAATGTAATTCAAAAATAATTCAGTGTTTCGCCGCATTTAAACTGAATTATAATGTTGAGGTAGAGCTCTACTGCTTATAAAGTATTGTTTAAGTGCTTCATGTACTTCACGTGGTCTCCTTCAAGACCGATTAAAACGTTCTGCACCTTTATCAAGGTCATTACCATCATTATTTTCCTTGTACTGCATAACGTTGCTAGCCGTTGACAGACTTACACTTATTACTTGTGGTGCAGCAAGAATGGTGGGTAGTAGCCAAAAACATTTTGCAACTGTATCATCAAATTGAGCACATAATTGAAGTTCTGCCTTGAGACGTTCTATTTGCTTACAAGAATTCCAAAGAGATGCTCAGTCACTCATCTAGTTCTAGATACGCAGTAATTGAAGATTTTCCTTTGTTGATCCGTATGGTGACCAAATTGTGTCGCATGAAGAATCATTCAGAGGATATCCTTGACCACACAGCAAAACGGGAGGTACAATAAAATCTGTTCCTGGCAGAGTTTTACTGGGTTATGCATTGAAGGAGTTATGGTGGACGGCATTATATACAATAACACCACTATTATTCTGTCTCCCATATGTTCCTACCTCCACAGCTATAAATCTGTATGTACCTGGCGTCTGCGACGCCTTGAAGCCGGATAGACAAGTTCTTTTTATAACTGTTGTAGAGAAATCCCGTTAAACAAGGACTTCTTATGTGACTGTTTTAGCAGTAAATGCTTCCTATGCAACTGGGAAATTTCCACAAATACTCGTAATCGTTTACCATTTTGCGGAAATCTTCTGTAGTCGGAACAGACATATATGTTTTGTATGCAATTTCACCCAGATGGCTTCATGTGTTTTCTATACAGGGTGATTCAAAAAGAATACCACAACTTTAAAAATGTGTATTTAATGAAAGAAACATAATATAACCTTCTGTTATACATCATTACAAAGAGTATTTAAAAAGGTTTTTTTCACTCAAAAACAAGTTCAGAGATGTTCAATATGGCCCCCTCCAGACACTCGAGCAATATCAACCCGATACTCCAACTCGTTCCACACTCTCTGTAGCATATCAGGCGTAACAGTTTGGATAGCTGCTGTTATTTCTCGTTTCAAATCATCAATGGTGGCTGGGAGAGGTGGCCGAAACACCATATCCTTAACATACCCCCATAAGAAAAAATCGCAGGGGGTAAGATCAGGGCTTCTTGGAGGCCAGTGATGAAGTGCTCTGTCACGGGCTGCCTGGCGGCCGATCCATCGCCTCGGATAGTTGACGTTCAGGTTTCATAACTAACCTTTTTCGTAGGACTCTCCATACAGTTGATTGTGGAATTTGCAGCTCTCTGCTAGCTCTGCGAGTCGATTTTCCTGGGCTGCGAACAAATGCTTGCTGGATGCGTACTACATTTTCATCACTCGTTCTCGGCCGTCCAGAACTTTTCCCTTTGCACAAACACCCATTCTCTGTAAACTGTTTATACCAACGTTTAATACACCACCTATCAGGAGGTTTAACACCATACTTCGTTCGAAATGCACGCTGAACAACTGTCGTCGATTCACTTCTGCCGTACTCAATAACACAAAAAGCTTTCTGTTGAGCGGTCGCCATCTTAGCATCAATTGATGCTGACGCCTAGTCAACAGCGCCTCAAACGAACAAATGTACAACTAAATGAAACTTTATAGCTCCCTTAATTCGCCGACAGATAGTGCTTAGCTCTGCCTTTTGTCGTTGCAGAGTTTTAAATTCCTAAAGCTGTGGTATTCTTTTTGAATCACCCTGTATAATTCTGACGATCGTTTGGTGGAAGCGCAGATGGGTTAAGATATGGGCTTATTCTGATTGTTATATCGGTAACGTGTGTTGTAAGTGATCATGATAGTTACTGCACCGTTCTCCTAGTGGTTATCTCCAACTTAACGATTCGTCTACATCTGCTCGCAAACTCAGTAAAACCAAATAAGCGTCTCTTAACCCATCTGCTCTTTAGCCGTCTCTTTTTATTGTGTTATAGTTTTACAAATATTTGTGCGAGCGGATCGATCAAAACTGATTTATCATGTGTGTATTTTTAGGTTCCAATGTGAAATCAAAATGGCAGAATTTAAGAGACACGTATCGACGGGAACTTGCGAAGAATAATCCGCCAACAGGTTCTGCATCAGTGGGCAGTTTCTCGAAATGGAAGTACTTCCACCAAATGAACTTTCTACAAGACACGTATGCTTCAAAGCGTCTCGTTGGAAATGTTCCAAAATCCGTGAAATCTGACCCAGCGGATTTGATGGCCGACGTAGCGGACATACAAGTTGTATCATATAATGACGAAACATCACTAGAAGACGATTCATTTTCAGAACAAGCGGACGATGAAAGATACCACTCTTTGACTCCGGACGAAAGTGTTGCGGCTGAAAATCTATTTAAATGGGCCAAGAAGAGGCCTCGAAAGAAAACAGATCCAATTTACAATCTCATAGAACTGGAAAAGGCTAAGTTAGTACACCTAGAATCAATGAATTGTAAGAAACAAAAGGGTGAAGAGTATGATGAAGACTATTACTTTCTCATGAGTTTATTGCCGCACTTACGTGCCGTGCCACAGCATTTGAAATTAATCACGCGGGTTAAATTGCAACAGGTCTTAATTGAAAATCAGGCAATGCTTCAAAAATTCCCACACTCATCGCACCCTACCACTTCCTCACCAAACCAGCCAGGCGCAGAACACATGAGCAACAACAACAGTATGTCTGTCTGATGCTGTGGTCCGCAACAATTGAAGACCAGTGCCTACTCTGTATAAAGTAGAAAAATGTGGCTCACATAGTGTAACGCATTTCTAGGAAGTGGCCAAATATGGACTGTGTAATTTCTACACTGAGAAATCGTTCGTAAATTGTAATTAGATATTTTTGTATTAAAACTGTTTTCATTCCATTGTAATATAAAACCTACGACTTTTCTTTGCTATCCATGATATATATGTTGAGCGTAGGTAAATTAAATTTATTTGCAGACAATTAACTGATTGCATAACCTGGATTATGCAAATGATTTGTGAGCAAATTCAGTTACCAGGTTGAGTGCCACACGCTTAGTGTTTTCCACCGCCAGGCCAACCACACGGCGTAAGGTATGATGCTCTGCTGGGACCACTAGCGGCCACGTCAACGAGTTGAACAGCTGTATCCTGCCCATTGTATTATTTCACCAGCTCGTGTGTGAGGTGCTGTACCGAGTAGTATATAAGAGGAGCCTCACCTTTTGAACAAGGTCTTAAACAGAATGAATTAAAGAAGTTACCGTGTGGCTATGACTATCCTCTCTTCCGCTGAAATGTATTTTGTGAAGTTGGATTTCTTGTCAGTGTCACCACAAATCACCTCGAGTGTGTAAGAGAACGTTCGTCTTCATCCTCGTACAATCGTAAAACTTGTCTGGCTGTCCTAGTAAATGAAGTAAGAGCGCGTGATATTCGCCACGTTCTTCTTGGGGCATGCAGCTCATTCAGACGCATTCGGCGCCGATGTAGCAGCAAAGCAGCCGCAATTCAGGACTCGTCCCTAAACTGAGAAGCGTTGTGGCATGCATACCGCCAAAAACTGAGAGATGGGACTCTCTGTGACCAAGCTGTCGGTCAATGTTATCGGACGACCTCTGACGATGGTGGCGTGTGGCGACCTTCGTCTATGTCACTCTGACCGTAGCCTCGTATCGACGTCTTGATATAGGAAAACAGGGAGTACAAGCTGCCGATTCGGTGTTTCGTGCCGATTATCTGTTATAGTAGCAGATGCAATAATAGCATATCGTGCAGCCACCGTTCCGTAAGAAACTTTACTTCGACTGCCCAATGGCATACCAGCGTGAGACTTCAGTTGTTACCTGACAGTCGAAATAAACTATGCACAGGGAACGTAGCGAAACAGAAACATCCAGAATCTAGCAGTTTAGTCGCCCTGAAGAGGCAGAGCCATTTGTATTGCCGTTTTAGTGTTTTATAATGACACAAAAGGATTTTATTCAAATATAGGACGAGTTTGGGATGACACAGCCTGCTTGTGAATGATTAATCGATAGTCATATAGGTGTGGCTACTTCTTATATTGTTATGTTTATTTGCCCTCAAGCTTCGCAAATATTGCGGCGGTTCGTAAGTTCGTTGCGTTGTGCCATAAGTTTAATACACACGATAGATATACACAACAGAGACTTTAGTCATCAATAATATATTCTCCTTCACTATTTACAACAGTCCGCCAACGTAGGGGTAACTTATAGATTCCGCGACTGTAGAAATCACGTGGTTTTGAGGTGAAGAACTCGTCGAACCATATTTGGAACGCACTGTCATCCGGAAAAAAAAGGTTCCTTGAAGATTTTTTTACAGAGTGGAAGAGGTGAAAATCTGAGGGCACAAGATCAGGTGAATAAGGTGCGTGCGAAATGACTTCCCAACACAACTCCTGTATCGTGTTTTCTGTCAGTCTAGCAGAATGCGGGCGGGGTATTATCGTGAAGCAGCATCACTTAATGTAGTCTTCCTGGTTGTTGTTCTTGGAGTTGGTTCTGCAAGACGCCTCAGTTGTTGACAATAAATGTCAGCAGTTATGGTTACACCACAGGTAAACAATTCGTAGTACATCGCACCGCCGCTGTTCCACCGGATCCAGGTTGCTGCTTTGTTTCGGCTCAGCCATTCCTTTCTTTTCCTTAAGACAGCGTAACGACACCAGTAACGACACAGTAACACGATCTAGTTGATGACGAGAAAGCACAGAGATGCACATACAGCCACACACTGATTTTTGTGATGTTGGCTTAGAGCATGCGGTACCCATACACCCGGTTTTTTAATCTTCTCCATTGCATGCAAATGGTGCACGATGGTGGAATGATCACAGTTCATCGCAGTTGCAAGTTCTCGAATACATTGACGTGGTTCGTTGTCAATTAATGCGTTCAAACGATCGTCATCAAACCTCGAAAGTCTTCCTCAAGCTGGAGAGACACTAATATCAAAATGATTCTCCTTAAACCGAGAAAGCCATTTTCTTGAGGTGAGGTGCTCTGACGAATGTCCTTATCCCCTCACAAGCCGCTAATGTTTCTGGGTGCCTCCGCTGCTGTCACCCATCTTTGGAACTCAAAACGGAAGAACATGACGGAAATGTTCCGATTTCTCCACTTGGCACTGCAATTTCTAACGCCCGTAGCTCTACTCACCACATTCAAATGACAATATGTAAACTCAAGTAGCAACAGTGAGCTACAACAGGAAATGACTTTCGAGAAATAAATCCATAGCAACCGGAATACCAACATACAAAACAAAAACATAACGAACTTATGCACTAACGTAATATTTAGCCATAAACATAATTTTTTTAAAATCTTTAAAATTACATGTTCACTTGTTATTGTTGCACTGAATTTTCGATACACCTCGCTCTGTCTTAACTACATATTGTAAGTCCAAAAAAAGAAACACTGAAACTTTCTTATTTTCATACTGATGATGTTAATAACTGGCAATAATTTTGTCTCATTTTTAGAAGTTTGTGGCGTTCATCGTTGGAAGTAATTAACAAATAGGGTTCGGAACTAACACTGCACAAAAACCACCTAAGTAATAAATGGTTCTTCTTTTGGTATTAGTTACTTTAGTGCACCTGTGGATTCAGCCAGATATTACCCTAGGAGCCGGCCGGGGTGGCCGAACGGTTCTAGGCGCTACAGTCTGGAGCCGCGCGACCGCTACGGTCGCAGGTTCGAATCCTGCCTCGGACATGGATGTTTGTGACGTCCTTAGGTTACTTAGGTTTAAGTAGTTCTAAGTTCTAGGGGACTGATGTCCTCAGAAGTTAAGTCTCATAATGCTCGGATCCATTTGTACCAATACCCTAGGAATTATGAATGTTCGCCTCTTGGAAGTATCTTGAGATGTGAAATAAATGTGGTTAAAGAACTGTCGCGTCTCAAGTGAAACGTCATAAACGCGTAGCAGTCCACGCTGTTACTTAGTGCGTCTGTCCATCACCACCAAGCGAGACTGTGCTAACAGAACTTGGCGACACTCGCCGCTGGATATATAAACTAAGTCAACACAGTCCCTGTTAGCGCGTATGATGTGTACATTTACAACACTACTAGTGGTCTACATGAAAACAAAGTTCTTCTAAGAGGTATTTTATAAAATGGCAGTTAGTTGTTAATACTGTTATTATAGTTCCAGCATTGAAAACTCATCAGTAGTCAGTAGTAAGAGCATAATCATATTAGATCTTTACAATAAAGTTGTTAGCCATTGCAGATTTTTGTCGTGCGTTCTATCACGAAGATGGAATGTCAAATATTCCTCATTGTCAAAGTTACGCAACAGTACGTCAAATTAACCTGAAACAAATGTTTCATATTCTTTGTTAATTATTCGTAGTTAATGCGTACGGCTGGCAAATGTTTTGTCTGGAGTGTGGCACTATATGGGGCAGAAACATGGACACTGAGACGAGAGAATGAAAAAAGGTTAGAAGCATTTGAGATGTGGATGTGGAGGAGAGTGGAGAGAATAAGCTGGATGGAAAGAGTGAGTAATGAAAGAGTATTGGAATGGGTTGGTGAGAGAAGATTTCTGCTGAAGGTTGTAAGAGAAAGGAAAAAGAACTGGTTGGGAGATTCATTGAGAAGGGAGTGCTTGCTAGTAGATGCTTTGCAAGGATTGGTTTGTGGGAGAAGACTGAGAGGAAGAAGGAGATACAAGGTGATAGACGACATAAAGGGAAGAGGAAATTATGCAGACCTGAAGAGGATGGCGGAAGACCGGACAGCCTGAAGAACTACCATGTGAAAACCTGCCTTTAGGCAGAACACTGATGATGATGATGATGATGATGATGATGATGATGATGAATGCGTACGACGCCAACGGCCTTGCCGCAGTGGTAACGCCGATTCCCGTTAGATAACCGAAACTAAGCGCTGTCGGGCTGGGCTAGCACTTGGATGGGTGACCGTCCAGTCTGCCGAGTGCTGTTGGCAGGCGGGGTGCACTCAGCCCTTGTGAGGCAAACTGAGGAGCTACTTGATTGAGAAGTAGCGGCTCCGGTCTCGGAAACTGACATACGGCCGGGAGAGCGGTGTGCTGACCACATGCCCCTCCGTATGACGCGGCGGTCGATCGGTACCGTTGGGTCTTTCAAGGCCTGTTAGGACGGAGTTAAGTTTTTTAATGCTTACGAGACTGGAATCGGAGTTCGTCTGCCTAGGTAAAAGAGGACAATACTTCCAGATCTCAAAAAATGCATAATATTTGTGTTTGCTTGCACCATTTTATGGAAACAAAGAATAATGCTGCTTTACACTTTCATCAGTCATTAGCAAGAGCAATATATTATTTCCATTTAAGTAAAGAAAAAAAACCTAGGATCCATAATTTCTGTCTTTGAGGTTAAACGCCAATAATATTGACACTTAACATTCCTCAATAGCCTATTTAACACTGCCGATTCTCTTTTCCCTGTTCATACATACGTGATGATTCAGAAAGAGAGAATAGATTTGAACGGTTTATTACAGACAAGCTACGCAAGACAGAAACACAATGTGAGCATCTCACTGGACAGAGGAAGGTTCCGAGTTTTCCGTTCGCACTGACACTATGCCGCACACACAACACGAGCACCATGCATTGCTCAAGGAACATCGAAACGGTAGTCCATTTCATTCGTCACACGAATCGACAGCTTCAAAAATTCAGTTTCTCACCTCTTGAATAGTAGCCGCCATAAGTGGGACAAAGACTGTCTTTTATGTACCTCCACAGAAAGAAATCGCAAGGTGTGACGTCTGGTGACCTGGGAGGACAAAAGCAACGAACAAGATCTAGTTGTCCACCTCCTCCAATCCAACGCTTGGGGATGGTGTTGTTAAGTTAACGACACACTTCAAGGTGATAGTGAGGCGTGGCGTCGTCATGTGTAAAAGTGAAATCATTGGAATTTCCGTGAAGCTGAGGAAACAACCAATTTGTAGCGTGTCCAGGTCACAGTTTCCTCCGCAAAAAAGGAAGGCCAACAAACTTGTGAACAGAGACGGCACAAAACACATTCAGTTTCGGTGAGTCTCTTTCATGTTCGACGACGACGCCAGGATTTTGTGACTCCCAAACTCTTATATTACGCTGATTTATTGTACCCTGTAGATGAAACGTCGATTCGTCCCAAAAGATGAGTCGTTCGGAAAACGTGTCCTCTGCCATGTCCTGGAGAAATGAAACGCAAAATTCGTATCTTCTCTTGTGGTCGCCGGGACTTAATTCCTGCAGTAACTGCAACTTATAAGGTTTTATAAGCAGGCGTCGTTTCAGAACACACAATACCGTTGTTTGAGGATGTGGACTACCGATAGTCCGTGTGTAAACATCTCGGATACGCTCGACATTTTCAACACACGTGCGTGGCCGTCCAGTACTCTTCCCAATATACAGCTAGTTCCCTAGAATTTTGTATGACCGTCTGATGATAGAATGAAGGCTTTCGCGGCCGGGTGACATTGCTACTGGTAAGGCTTTTGGGGTTTAAGATCGTGCTCCACGAAACTCTCCTGTTCCTAACATTTCATCCAGAACTGCGCTGGACATCTTCAGAGGCGTTGCTCCTCCATTGAGTGGTGCCGCCGGCCAGAGAGGCCGAGCGGTTCTAGGCGCTTCAGTCTGGAACCGCGCGACCGCTACGGTCGCAGGTTCGAATCCTGAATCGGGCATGGAAGTGTGTGATGTCCTTAGGTTAGTTAGGTTTAAGTAATTGTAAGTTCCAGGGGACTGATGATCTCAGAAGTTAAGTCCCATAGTGCTCAGAGCCATTTGAACCATTTGAGTGTTGCCGACTATCGATAGTTAAGTTTTACCTTTGACAAGGATCATCTCTGCTTATCGCGTGTAACTCCGGCCACGCCGTTTTTTCTATATGTCGCTCACAGACGTCCGTCCAGTCAGTCGGCAAGACTCAACGGAGGAACAACGGCTCTGAAGATGTCCAACGCAGTTCGGGACGAAACATTAGGAACGAAAGTGTTTCGTGGGCCACGACCTTGTACCCCGAAAGGTTTACCAGCAGCCAAGTCATAAATCTGCATGTGCAGAGGCGCTTCTTGGCGAAAGAACGGCTGAATGTACGTTGCACCTGAACAGTGGATTCATTAATTTCACGCAAATTCCAACACAAAATAATTTCTCATGTGGTGTAGTCGCCATATTGGTACAAACAAACAACAGCGCAGCTGTGTCAAAATTTTGAACCTTCCTCTATCCAGTGACACGCACAACGTGATTGTGTTTCTTATAGCTTGTCTATAATAAACAACTTTAATCTGCTCTTTCATTTTGAATCACCCGGCACAGTTCTTTCTGAGTGTCAATCAAGAGACCAAAATCAAAACCATAGTCGAAGCAGGCTTAATATTGTAATATGTTCATTTTTCACAGAGAGTAATCTCACTGTAACTTCTGTGAGTAGTAGGTTGCTCTGAGAAGAGTTTGAAATTTTCCCTTACAAATTACAACATACGCTGTCTCGTGTGCTGCTTCTTGTTGGCGCTATTCATATCTTCGTTTGTTTCGTGATGTTATTCACAGAGCGCGCTTCCATCGATTGGTTAAAGCTTCTCCGCACTCGGCGCAAAAACATAAACAGAAAAGAAAATTTAAATTCGCTTCTCGTCCCGTCCCTTAATGTTATTTAAACTAAAAATGCCGGCCGGAGTGGCCGAGCGGTTAAAGGCGGTACTGTCTGGAACCGCACGACCGCTACGGTCGCAGGTTCGAATCCTGCCTCGGGCATGGATGTGTGTGATGTCCTTAGGTTAGTTAGGTTTAAGCAGTTCTAAGTTCTAGGGGACTTATGACCACAGCAGTTGAGTCCCATAGTGCTCAGAGCCATTTGAACCATTTAAACTAAAAATATTTCGTTTCCACTTTAGTAATTTATCTATAATGTTGCAAGATATCCAGTGGGAACATTTTTCCGTCCGTGACGAAAAACGCTGGAAGAAAGACTGAAAAACTAAATTACGTGTACTTTGATATCCACGCGTGCACAAGCCACAAAGTACGCTCTGATACGGCGAAACGTCGTCGCGACGCGCACGTGTACTGGAGTTCACGAGGTGCAAGGGGGCGGATGGGAATGGCCGAGGGGGGGTGGAGGGGGGGGGGGGGAAGCAGGCGACTGAAGGTCTGGAGCCGAAGTTGCTCCGCGCTGAATTCCGCGAAAGCGACGGGCCGTCTGAGCCCCCTTACGTGAGTGGGTAGCAGACAGCAGGCCACGTGCCTGCAACTCAGCGGTGTGGCGGGCAGCGCACGGGCCTGCCACGTGGGGACGCTGATAGGCTGGCGCTGCGCCAGGCGCGTCACGTGGGTGCAGACGGCAGTAGCGAGCAGTCTGTGGCGAGGCGAGGCCCATTTGACGGCGCGTGCCTACCCCACAGGTTCCCAGCCCAGCTGCACACTTCGTTTCCGTATCCGGAGGCGCCAGCGACCACTAAAATAGTTGAAATAGCTTTTTTTTATTATACTTTGACACAGTCACACTCATTGTTACAGATTGCCTTTAAAGAACAGATTATCCATTTCATATATTTAGGATATGACATATCATATGCTCAAAATACGGATATAAGCACAAAAACTAATACTTACCACCGTATAATCTTCTTCTCTCTTCTTCGGTTATCAACCCACAGGTTGGTTGGCAGCAGCACGCCATTCCGTTCTTTTGTCAACTTTCTTCTTCATATCTGCATAGGTCTGGCACCCGATGTCATTTATTACTTGTTGAATGTAGCTTAATCTAGGTCGTCCTCGGCGAGTTCTTCCTTCAATGATTCCTTCTAATATTCTCTTAATGAAATTGTTATGCCGTAAAATGTGACCTATGAAGGTTATTCTTCTTTTCTGTATATTTCGCCAAAGAGATCTGTTTTCTTTCACTCTTCTGAGGACATCTTCGTTTGTAGCCTTGTCTCGCCAGCTGATTTTTTCCATTCTCCGGTAGCACCACATTTCGAATGCCTCTAATCTTCTCTTTTCTTCTTTTCCACAAGTCCAAGTTTCACATCCGTAAAGGGCTGTACTCCACACATAGGTTTTCATGACTCTCTTTCTTACGTCTAAACTAACATTTCTACTCGTCAGTAAGTTTCTTTTTCCATTGAATGCTATTTTGGCAAGTTGTATTCTGTTTTTAATGTCACTTTTGCTCCTTCCATCTGCTGTTATTTTGCTACCTAAGTAGTTAAATTCTGTAACCTGCCCTAGTTTCTCTCCCTTTATTGTTATTCGTATGGGTTCATTGTAGTTCAGGGCGCCACTCACCATCACTTTAGTCTTTTTCTTATTTATTTTCATTCCATACTGTTCTTTTAAGGTGTTTTCCATTTCATTGAGTGCGGCTTCTAAATCTTCTTTCCTTTCTGTAATTATGGCGATATCATCTGCATATCGCAACATATCTATTTTCATTCCGTTAAGTTTTATTCCTACTTCAATATTCTCTCTTATTTTGTCTATTGCTTCTTGGATATATGCGTTGAAAATTACTGGAGATAGTGGGCATCCCTGTCTCACTCCTTTCCTTATTCTTGCTGTTTCTTCTTTGTTTTCCTTCTTAACTAAGGCTGTTTCATTTTGGTATATTTTAAAGATTATCCTTCTATCATTATATTTCAGACCAGCCCACCGTATAATGTGGCACAATAAGGAGAACACTGAATGGAAGTGGTTAGGAAACGTGTTGAAAACTGGTACTTTTCTGTGCTAGACAATGACCACTTTATTGAGTCTATTCTTGCAATTAGAAACACAAAAATAATTCAGATACGCAGGCGTCCCTTTAAATCAATCGTTTACCACGCCCTTTCTTTAAAATGGAATTTCCTTGCCAGTTTTTAAGAAATTCATGGCCGAAATTTTGTTTTACAAGTTACATGCGTAGTTACCTTTTACGCATCACGATGTTCAGTTGTTTCAAAATGTCGTTTGTGCATTCCTTTTTTTTAGCTTGTAAAACAAAAGTTTGTTTGTATTGAAATTGTGTTGTGGCCTTTGTTTTTACGCGGATTTATTTTGCGTTTCATAATGCCACGAGCTAAGAAATTGTATCCTAAACAAAAATTCCTACGTAATATGTAGGAAGTTAAAATGGGAAAAGTCGTTTATTCTAGACTTAATTTCGACAACGCCAGCAATTACACCATCGCAATTTGTAGAAATTCAATATTAGATGGCAGGACAGACGAGGTATTCTTCCCAAAACAATAGTCTGGAGATAATTTTTAATTCTTTTCAAAACAGAAATCGATTTTACCGCTTAACTGTTAGGTACCGCCGTTGAAGGATGCGTTCTGAGCGCAACTATAATTTTGGGATATAATTCGTCAAGTTCTCTTATGTGCGGGAACAAATAAAGCCTCGATGGAGTTAGTTTTTAGCCCTTGTACACAGTATTTCCAAATGCAATCCAGAGTCGATACATTCACTTGCTGTATGCATTTTCAAATCGCTTAAAACTGTTTTAGTGCAAGCATAGTCGCCTGCAGAATTTTGTTGGAGGATGATAAGACTCAAAAATTACGGTTTTGTCAGTTTCGAGACATGTCTTGCCACAAGAACTAAATTTTATGTACGATCCAAAAAGTTGGCGGTTTCAATCACAACAGTAAGGTAATGTTATTTACCTAATAAGATAATAAGGAGGTGAATACAGCATTACATATTTGTTAGTATAAGTATATTACGACATGGGTAAAAGACGGGCGCAAATCAAAAATGTAGTTTTGAGGTAACCGAATTTCAAAAATTACGGCATTTGTTGTCGTAGTAAGTCATATTTTAGCAGTGCTATCTGTCCGGATGAGGTTGATTAGCGGGAAGAATTCGCTTGAAACACTTTTATAAAATTGGGAGTTATGGGCTGTTTTTTCTTTTTTTTGTACGAGTTACGGTCTTATATTTTAAAGGCATATTTTGTATTATTTTTCAAAGAAAATGTATCACCAGCGGAAAATAGTTCTATGTCCAACTCGTAAAAGATTGATCTGTCCTGAATTTGTGAAAACTGTAATCTGTAACGACAAAGGAAATATTACTCGATTTGAAGTTTGTGAAGTTTGTGTTATTCTATTTAAAACTTGTGAAAATTGAATGTCTCTCTCCATTATAATAGATTTTAAGAACAGAGATCGAGAGTCTGGGGCCGATAGAAAGAGTCTACTCCAATATTTTTGTTAAAGATGCTTATAGTTACCTTAAAATAGCGGATACTGTTCTTTCGATAGTTTTGCGTGTACTATACTTCTCTTGCCATACCACTCATGGGTAAAGAGTCGATAATTTTCGTTCAGTACAGTGTCACTAAGTGCAGTGGAAGCAGAGGCATAGTGACAAATTTCTCGCTGTAGACAGACAGTTACACAGACATAAAACAAGGCAACGGTTAACGCACCAGAGAATGTGTCGTATATCCACTTGTAGAAGGCACTTCCTACATTGTTGTACATAGAAACGTAAGCTAGAAAACGTCCCGTTCCCATGTGACGAATCGTCGAGGTGGCGCAGTTTTGTTTCGTAACATTTTCTTTGGCGAACCAACACACCCGCCTTCTCCTGAGATGAATGCGTCGGATGCTGCCGTGGTGTACGGTAAGGTGTCAAAGTTGAGTGACTGTAGCTGGATACAAGACAATTTAGGCAAAATTTGTACTTGGTGCGATGAATGCAGCTATCTCTAAATGTAGAAAAATGAAAGTTAATGCGGATGAGTAGGAAGATCAAACCTGTGATGTTCGGATACAGTATTGCTAGTGTCCCGCTTGACACAGTCAAGTCGTTTAAATATCTGGGCGCAACGTTGCAAAGTGAAATGAGATGGAACGAGCATGTGAAAACTGTGGTAGGAAAGGCAAATGGTCGACTTCGGTTCATTGGGAGAATTTTGGAAAAGAATGGTTCAGCTGTAAAGGAGACCACATATAGGACACTCGTGCGACCTATTCTTGAGTACTTCTAGAGTGTTTGGGATCCGTAACAGGTCTGATTGAAGTAAGACATCGAAGCAATTCAGAGGCGGGCTGCTAGATTTGTTACCGGCAGGTTCGAACATGACGTAAGTGTTACGGAGATGCCACGCGAATTTAAATATAAATCCCTAGATGGAAGGCGACGTTCTTTTCGAGAAACGCTATTGAAATTTAGAGTACCATCATTTGAAGCTGGCTGACGAACGATTCTGCTGCCGCCAGCATACATAGCACTTAAGGACCACGAAGATAAGATACGAGAAATTAGGGCTCATCCGGAGGCGTACACACAGTCGTTTTTCCCTCACTCTATTTGCGAGTGGAAGAGGAGGGGAAATGAGAAGTACTAGTGTAGGGTATCCTCCGCCATGCACCGTGCGGTGGCTAGCGGAGTGTCTGTGTAGATGAAGATGCCCTTTTAATGACATGGAGTTCAACTGTGTAAAGTGAAGTCTCTTCCGCTGAATGATACCTGTTGTGTTTTACTATTGTATGGTGCTTGTAGGATCAGCTTCGCACAATATCACTTTTGTTATTTCCTAAATCCCAAGAATGGCTATGCAAGTAGAGCCGACGTTCGCTTGCCTCGAACAAGTATCAGACACAAAAATTCTGGTTAGTGGACCAAATTTATTTAGATATTAATTAATTAAAGTGATAAAAAGGCGCCACCTCACAGATAATTTGATAATTTAATAAAATACCAATCCATATATTGGATATACAATAATCATAGTACTAAGGATTTCAAACCTCTTGAAGAATGGAAAGGTCGGTGGGAAGCAGTGACAGATATGCGCCTGCATAACATCTTGTCAGGTGCTAAACTTCCAAGTGGATTTTACCTACCACGCAAGACCTGGACTACCCTCAACAGAATCCGTACCGGCCATGGTCGATGCAGGGATGCTCTCTTTAAGTGGAAGAAGCTGCCTGATCCAGCCTTGTAACTGCGGGGCTCCATACCAGACTGTTGACCATATTGTCAGTGAATGCAGGATTCGAGCCTATCACGGTGCCCAAGGGGACTTCCTGCTCGCAACTCCAGATGCAATGCGCTGGATTGAAGGACTGGATATTTAGTTCCAAAGACAAACTTAAGTTTCTTGTGTGTCAATATGTTCATATGTGTATGTAATTTAATTTCATGATATGTCTGTATTAGTCATATGCCAAATAATAATAAATAATCATGATACAATCCATTGAAACATTATTAAGGGGAGGTGCAAATTGACTGATTTTAAGGATCCTTACTAGGGAGCGTAATGTTGCTGTGAGATGTAATAGCAACGAATTTAGCAGTAACTGACACTTATTTTCTCGTTAAAAGTAATACACAGATGTTAAGTTAAAACGCTGTTACTTGGAAAGTTGGCCGGTGAATCTCGACATACGGTACATTATACAACGCAACAACTGGACCAATACGTGTGGGGCAAGTCTGCTAAATAACTGGTTACGATTTATCAAGATCAACAAACGACGTTCACATTGATCACTCACACAACGAAAGAAAGAATTTAGAAGAATGCTTCTCTATTCCACATGTACGCTCACTGGCTCAGAGCGCGACTGCCTTTAACGGTCAGTTGAACGAAGCCCACTTCTGAAATTCAATACATCTCAGTAATTTTGTAAATAAATTTACCAAACACGAGCACATCTACTCCGCGATGAAACTGAATTTTCTGTTCGAACACGAGAGGTGTTTACGTCGAATCGGAGCCTCAAGGTTCACGAAGAAACGCACTTGGTGCAGCAGAGTAACGGTTACTAAGTCCTTGGGGATGAAACACAAATTGGACGGTAAATTAAATAAAATGTAACACAAGCATTCCACAAAGCACACGTGCATACATAATACATGAAAATAGCTAAAACTGTACATCACGTAGCGACGCCGCTCGTTCACATCGAGATGAAATTGCAAAAAAGATCTCGTCGAATAAACTGAATACTAATGAAATTAATACCGTTCCCTGACTGACATAATTGGGGCGTCATGATTATCAATGCCACACACCACAGTGACTACTGGGAACTCAAACAAAGCTAACTCTTACACACTTCAGCTTTAGTAACTAGAGGTACAACTCAGAGCATCCGTACTCACCGGCGCCCTAGGTAAGAGTGAAACCAACCTGCCCCGTCGCCGGGGTCTATACGGCAGCCCGGAAGGGCTCAGAGAGCGTGAGCGGTTTCTACCTGTACCAAAGTCACAACGGATGCTCACCACTGACTACTAATGCCTCACTTACCCAACGTAGTCGTATTAAAAGCTCTACCCATAGATTGACTACAATCGCCTTAACACTTACGGAAAGCTCCTGGCAACTAAGGAAACCTGAAGAATCAGCTACAGACAAACCACACATTCGCACTAGCAGGCGACAGTGGGAACAGGAAAGCTATGACATGAATACATGGTAATGGTTCAAATGGCTCTGAGCACTACGGGACTTAACTGCTGAGGTCATCAGTCCCGTAGACTCAGAAGTACTTAAACGTAACTAACCTAAGGACATCACACACATCCATGCCCGAGGCAGGATTCGAACCTGCGACCGCAGCAGCAGCGCGGTTCCGGACTGAAGCGCCTATAACCGCTCGACCACTCTGGCCGGCTACATGGTCATGATTACACTTATGCATACAGAACATAGTAATAAATTTGAAACTGAAAAAGACATTCCCCTTTGGCGTTCAAATGCCGCTGTAATATCACGCATTCTCTTCCATCTTTATCTCCGGGCATAGTCATACCGAACATTCGAGTCGTTAAGAATTGTAGCAAAACCGAAGGTTGTTTTCCGAGATCAATGGAAACGATCACATGGAGACGTTTCACCGGTTGGCGAAATAGTCCACTCTTTTTAACATCTACACAGGCACAGCCGACAGAATCATCGAGTTTGGGGCCTTCGGCATATGCACATGCAGTACTTGGCCATTGTTCGAGAAGACTTTCTAAATTGTTGTGCTTGATTCATGGGTTCTCAGAGTAGTCCATATTAACACGTACGTCCTGTAACTAGTTGGTATGTCCTTACTGTAGCTCAAAGTAAGGTATAAATCAGCTTCTGGTACTTCATTAGCGTTGAAAATGCCTCCACAAATGGTGGTGTTGATTTGTGGGATGATCGTCACAGCTAACCATACAGTAATAATCACGGACGCGCTCTACTTGGCCATTGTTCGAGAAGACTTTCTAAATTGTTGTGCTTGATTCATGGGTTCTCAGAGTAGTCCATATTAACACGTACGTCCTGTAACTAGTTGGTATGTCCTTACTGTAGCTCAAAGTAAGGTATAAATCAGCTTCTGGTACTTCATTAGCGTTGAAAATGCCTCCACAAGTGGTGGTGTTGATTTGTGGGATGATCGTCACAGCTAACCACACAGTAATAATCACGGACGCGCGCTCTGCGGTGCAAACGCAGACTTCAGGTGGTAAAGACAAAGGGAATTGCTATTTACCATGAGGAGTAGCTGCTGCTGCATCAGAGTTACAAAGAAATCGTATGGATGTATCATTTGTGTGGAGCAAGGGACATATGGAATTGTGGGGAAAGAGAAAGCTGACCATTTCGCAACGAACGCAACAAAGAATGAAATACAGGAGGGCTCCATTCTAGAGGATGACTTTGGCTAAAGGTGAAAGGAAGAAGGCGTGGCAGATCGAAGATCTGGGAGCCTGGTAAAATAGAAATCCATCCACCTTTACGGAAGGCCCGATGGTACGCTAAACAGTGGGATACGAAGTGTAACTGAACTGGTATAGGAAACAAGAGGCAGTTCGTCGGAACTAGTGCCAGGGCGAAATTCAACCACGGCTGCTACCGTCAACACATCTATAGAATTCACGTAATACCATCACTGTACTGCGAATATGGAAAGGTCCAGGTCGTCAACCACATAAACTTTGGCTACATTAGATGCAGAAGGAAATCAGACTGTTCACGGAGCTGGTTCACATGAATCAAGAACGTCCTTCGAAAATATTAACATTGGTGACTACAGTAAATATAGGCGTAGACTACGTCACTACCCTGCAGGCCTGCCCTTTGAGCAGTCCCGCGAAAGGGCTAATCACGTGGCCGACACCGCGCCCTTTGTGCCCTCAGCCGGCCCCAATCACAGCAGCACGTGGCTGCAGTATTACCTCCCTTCCCGGTTTCCCCCCCACAACTTTGCAAACTCGTGTGTCAGCCTCACCTTTTACCTATCAAATTCGTACTCCACGCTTGTTATCGACCGCGACAATAATACAATAGTGGTGATGCTGCGACGTCATGCTGCATGTGTGAACATCAAGGTCCCATTCTACATCTACATACAAGGATTGAACTAAAACGTTTAAACATCGAGAGAAATGCGTGTTTGAACATAAATACAGATGCTAACCAAGCCTGCAGCCTACGCTGTTGTATTTGTCTCAGTCGTGCTCAGAACAGTGTTTTGTATAGTTGTGTCGAAGCTAAGCGAATCCAAACGTAGCCAAATTGTTGGTATTTGTGTGATGAGTGTTTCCGTAGCAATATGACTAGAAGCATTTGGTGCTACAAGGGGTACCGCATCGAAGATTTATACCGCACACAGGAAAAGCGGCAAAACATCATCCACTAAGTCACAACGCGGACGAAAGCGTGTGTTAGGTGATTTTGACGGTCCATCATTGAAGTGGATTGTGACAAAAATGCCGGCAGGTGTCGCCGAGCGGTTCTAGGCGCTTCAGTCTCGAACCGCGCGACCACTACGGTCGCAGGTTCGAATCTTGCCTCGGGCGTGGATGTGTGTGATGTCCTTAGGTTAGTTAGGTTTAAGTAGTTCTAAGTTCTAGGGGACTGATGACCTCAGAAGTTAAGTTCCATAGTGCTCAAAGCCATTTGAACATTTTTTTTTTTTTTTTTTGTGACAAAAATAAGGGGACGACAGATCCAAAAGTCACTGCAGAACTGAATCTCGCACTCGGAACCCTGTGAGCACTACAATAACGCATAGTGAACTTTAGCGGGGAACTGCACGGCGCGCTGGAATTCCAAAACCACACATCCGATGATGGAAATAACCATAATAGGGACACGTGGTGGCGCAGAGGCTTCGGCAGTTTGCCAGTGCAAGGAAGCTTTTAATGATTCCGGTATTAAAAAAGACATTTCTGTGATTAGCACTAATTTTCCCACATATCTCAAAGTATTAAAAAGCTTGAAACTCAGTGTCTGGCGTTGAATGAATCTAGTCAGTTAATGAATAAAATTAGTCTAGTGAACTCCTCATTGCAAGAGGTATGCACAAGAAAACTTAAAGAAAAGTTTGATAACATTGTAAACAATAACCCAGGTTTTGAACCTTGTGCCATATTGACAGTTTTATAAATGGGACAGGTGAACTTTTACCAGAAACAATAAGTGCCAACATAGCACCAAAATTCAAATACTGCTCAGTTAACTCAGTTGATGTCAAACGGTCCTCTTCTGCTAATAAAAATGTTTTCAGTGATCGAAAAACACAATCTTACTACGGAACATTTCGAGCAGTACTTGGTCGTTTATGTTTTCAATCGTAGAAAAATATAAAATAAAATTGTAAATGATGCTTTGGTCCAATAGTGTTCATTAAGAGTTAATGCTGTTCGACAAAATTTATGATTGTATGTTGTTTTTTAAATAAAATATTATGGAGTTTTTGATCGTGCCCCTCTGCGTACAATATATCTCGAAATTGGTCGTGAACATATCGATTGTTTAGCTGCGACCCACTCGTTTCGCATCCGCGGAACACTGTATCCGTCCCCATTTTGCAAATTTTTAGAAAATAATCCCAGAAAGGCTCCGCTCCTAACCTCTACTAGAAAGTATTCAGAAAATGATATCAGCGTCCTACATTTTTCGCATGGCCGCCGCTCTTCCTCTTAACTGATATGCACAGGTTCGACTTGTGAGTTATAATGCACGCAGCACCTACCATGTTTTTCATTATTTCATCTTGCATATTTCTACACTTTTCATGCATTTTGAGCACTTTTCATGCATGTTTTAAATTTTTATGATGCATATAATCCGGTCTCGGGTAATGTGTTATGTATTTGGTGTTTCTGTATTTTTGTCATCCTCATGTACACACTCTACATACCACTGTGAAATGCATGGCAGAGTGTACTTAATGTGGCACCACATGTTTGGGTTTCTTCCCGTTCCAGTCGAGTATGGTGCGTTGAATGACTGCTCAAATGCCTCTGAATGCCTCCGTGCGTGATGTAGTTAGTCTAATGTTGTCTTCAATGTTCCTGCTAGAACGAAGCAGAGTGGGCTAACTAATATCTCTGCATTATTCTGGCCCTTGAAACTTAGTACGTAGATTTTCTGCCCACTGTGAAAGAGTCCGCCAATCCAGACCATTCAACATTTCCCTTGCGCTCTCCTGTCAGTCGAACAAACCTGTGCCTTTCTTTGTGTACAAGGTTTGCCCGAAAAGCTTCTAGAGTAAAATTCTCGAGCGAAGCTAGAGCGATGCCACTTTCTTCGGAGACTGTGAAGAAGAGTTTTGGCCAGCGAATATGACTTGGCTCAGTGGTAATCTGATCGACTGAAAAAAAATTTTGTGTACGCCGCAGATGTTTTGTGAAGAGATCAGGATAAAATCGTAACAAGTGTTACGCGCATTGGTGCCCGATATGTCAGCGTCGTTTGACAACACGACTATGTTATGGTGGTCGCGATACATACTCGTCTGGCGCTGTCACCCTGCTGTACGCCTATGTTATCGCTGCTTCCAATGACGCCCGCTTAGGTGATGTCCATTAATTGCGCAAGGTCAAAATAGGAAGGGGGAGGGAGGAGACTGGCAGAATCTCGCCAAATCTCGTTTGGGAGGGGGAGGGTGAGGTAATGAAAATCTCATGTCACCTTTTTCATTAAGAGAATGTATATTATTATAACAGATAACATTTTGTTGTTCTATAATTAATCCCGAGCATAGACAGTATTAAGTGCCCACCAGTCTCTATCTGCTCTCTGAGGTGAGCCAAACGCTTTACACTAGTCCATACCGAGGATTCCCCGATTTGAAACAAGTGTTAGATTTCGTTTGGTAAATTCTCTGCAGCGCTGGTAGAGATCGCTGTGTGTCAGTGAGTCAGTCGTGGTGTTTTGCAACGCATGTGAGGCTGGTGTTATTCCGTTCAGTATGAATTTGTCACAAAACTTTTACAATACTTGTTTTAAGCAGCATGCGACAAGTCGAAAAAAAAAAATGCAAGTTCACCTACAAGAATTCTGTTAGTGATCATGTTAACCAAGAGATTGAAAAGCTACGTAATCATATGGTTCAAAGGTAGATATAAATACCGTTGTCTTTCATGTGCAAAGTAAGTAAAGTTTCAATGATTCAGTGACGTTTAGTGCCTGTAATATATGACGAAAAGTTCGGTTTTTAGAGAGCCGTTAAAACGGTTAATACTGTTACTGTCGACTGCCGCCAGGTTAGCCGTGCTTTCCGTGCGGGAAGGCACGAATCCGCCCGGCGGATTACTGTCGAGGTCCGGTGTGCGGGCCAGTCTGTGGATTGTTTTCAAGGCGGTTTTCCATCTGCCTCGGCGAATGCGGGCTGGTTCCCCTTGTTCCGCCTCCGTTACACTATGTCGGCGATTGCTGCGCAAACAATGTCTCCAAGTACGCGTACACCGTAATTACTCTACCAGGCAAACATTGGGGTTACGCTAGTTTGGTGTGAGACGTTCCCGGGGGGGGGGGGGGGGGGGGTCCACTGGGGGCCGAACCGCACAATAACCCTGGCGGTGGGGTGGGTGGACTGCTGTGGCCTGTTGTGGGGTTGTGAACCAGTGAGGGCTACGGCGGGGACGAAGCGTCTCCGTCGTTTCTAGGTCCCCAGTTCCATTCAATACAATTACTGTCGAGCCTTTTTGTCCGCTTGCCTGTGTTCCGTCCCTCCCATTACTATTTAGAGTTGGCATATTTAAAATAAACTGTTTTCAATTATATGTTAAAACACTGTTTAAGGCATTTAATAAGTAAAACGTGATTTAATTGCGATGTTTAAACCAATATTGAAAACAAATTTCGGACCTCATCTCACCAAATCTCAAAGGTGGAGAGGAGGGTCCGAATTTTGAAATTTGTGGTAAGGTCTTACTGCTGAAGTCGTCGGCCTCTAAGCTTACGCACTACTTAATCTAACAACACACACACCCATGCCCGAGGGAGGATTCGAACCTCCGACGGGGGCAGCCAAGCGGACCGTGACAAGGCGCCCCAGACCGCGCGGCTACCCTGCGCTGCCAAAATTTTGAAGAAAACATCTCACGTAATTGATGGATGCCCCCATGTTGTAAGTAGGCTGTTTAGGTTTTTATGTTGGTAACGCCACGTAGCGCTCTATATGAAAATCACTGGCTGTGCTGTGTGCAGTCTGTGCCTGGTTTGCATTGTTGCAGTTTGCTATAGTAGTGTTGGGCAGTTGGCTGTTAAACAGCACGTAGCGTTGTGCAGTTGGAGGTGAGCCGCCAGCCGTGGTGGATGTGGGGAGAGAGATGGCGGAGTTTTGAGAGCGGATGATCTGGACGTGTGTCCATCAGAGACAGTAAATTTGTAAGACTGGATGTCATGAACTGATATATATATTATGACTTTTGAACACTATTAAGGTAAATACATTGTTTGTTCTCTATCAAAATCTTTCATTTGCTAACTACGCTTATCAGTAGTTAGTGCCTTCCGTAGTTTGAATCTTTTATTTAGCTGGCAGTATTGGCGCTCGCTGTATTGCAGTAGTCCGAGTAACGAAGATTTTTGGTGAGGTAAATGATTTGTGAAAGGTATAGGTTATTGTTAGTCAGGGGCATTCTTTTGTAGGGATTATTGGAATTTAGATTGCATTGCGCTAAAAAAAAGTGTCGTGTGTCAGTTTAGTGATGATCAGAATAAGTAAAGAGAGAAATGTCTGAGTACGTTCAGTTCTGCTCAGCTGTTTGAAAATCAAATAACGTAAGAGGTTTATCAGCACAGTAATTCACTAATTTTTCAAAGGGGATGTTTCAATGCACTACTTAATCTAACTTAAACTTACGCTAAGGACAACATACACCCCCATACCCGAGGGAGGACTCGAACCTCCGACGGGTGGTGGCGGGGGGGGGGGGGGGGGGGGGGGGAGCGCACCGAGACAAGGCGGCTAAGAACGCGCGGGGTAGAAAACATCTCACGTAATTGATGGATGTCCCCATGCGATCCGTAGACGTTTGGAGTGTCGCTGACCGCTGTATGCCCGATGAGCCAGCAACTTGATCGCTTTGCAATATTTTTTCATTTCTTTTCGATGCTGCCATAGCCCTCGCATTCAGTTGGCACTGGAATTTTTAAGCTTTTTGGATTCCTTGCGACGTGAGGTTACAAAAATGGTTCAAATGGCTCTAAGCGCTATGGGACTTAACATCTGAGGTCATCAGCCCCGTAATTAAACCTAGCTAACCTAAGGACATCACACACATCCATGCCCGAGGCAGGATTCGAACCAGCGACCGTAGCAGCAACGCGATTCCGGGCTGAAGCGCCTAGAACCGCTCTGACACTGCGGCCGGCTTGGTGAGGTTTCTTCAGGCGCGTTTTCTATAATTCCGAGCGTATTCAAGTGTCGTATGAGACGGCGTCTTTCATTATTTTGTAATTTTCAGTGTGATGCCGATTTTCACTTATACTGCGTCAAATATTTTTAATGTCTCTCTTGGGATCCTAGCAGCGCTCCGCAAGTTCTTCCCAGTGACACCCGATTCATTGTCCTGACTAAAACCTGTTTTCACGCTCCGCCAGTTTACTTGAACTGGAGGTCGAAATCGATAACAAGAGAAAAGTATAGGCAGATCTGACTGCGAGTAAGGGAGAAGGCCTGCCGGCTGGTGCTCCGGCGAAGGCGCCCGCCACAAGTATGCGGCTGCTCGGGGAAACGGCTGGTCTCGAATTACGGACGGGCCGCGTCTGGACTGCGGTTGTCCGTGGGGCGCCACCAGCCTTCTCGCGTGTCTTTCTCGCGACCTTCTCGGGCGACCGCAAAGGACGGTGCCCAGTGTCTCCCGTCGTCCGAATGCCTTTTCACACGCCCGTGGACCGAGTAATTCGATATGCGGCAGAAATTCTGGTCCAACCTCGCGAGGTGCGGGCGCTAACGGGATTCGTTCTGCAGACTTCCACCAACAAGGACAGACCTGTCGGCTCGAGCGCCAAGGGACGCTAGTTTCGTTTGTTCCCTAGTGGCGTGAATCATATTAACGCTGTACGGCGATCCTCGCAAATATATGCTAGTAATAAAACTAACCCCGTCGAGTTTGTCTATTTGTCTTTCAACACGTTAATCTCCAAAATTACTAGACAATTTTCTGTGCGGTTTTCACTGGTAACGGGCAACGCGTACGCTTTATGTCATTAGAATCGAGTCACGGAAAAAAAGATATCGTAATCCGAACTTTCACTAAAGTTTTCTTGTCTACATCTACTTGGTTACTCTACACTTAAGTTCCTGGTAGAGGGTTCATCGAACCATTTTCATACTACTTCTCTACCATTCCACTATCGAATGGCGTGTAGGAAAAATGAACACCTAAATCTTTCCGTTCGAGCTGTGATTTCTCTTATTTTATTATGATAATCATTTCTCCCTACGTAGACGAGTGTCAACAAAATATTTTCGCATTCCGAAGAGAAAGTTGATGATTGAAATTTCCTAAATAGATCTAGCCGCAGAGAAAACCGTCTTTGTTTCAGTGACTGCCACCCCAACTCAGTGACACTCTCACTCCTATTGCGCGATAACACGAAACGAGCTGCCCTTCTTTGCACTCTTTCGATGCCCTACGTCAATCCTATCTGGCAAGGATCCCACACTGCGCAGCAGTATTCCAGCAGAGGACGGACAAGTGTAATGTTGGCTCTCTCTTTAATGGGTTTGTCGCAACATCTAAGTATTCTGCCAACAAAGCGCTGTCTTTGTTTCGCCTTCCCCACAATATTATCTCTGCGGTATTTCCAATTTAAATTGCACGTAATTGTAATTCCTGTGTATTTAGTCAGACTGACAGCGATTTATGATGTACCCAAAATTTATCGGATTTCTTTTGTTACCGATGTGGATAACCTCGCACTTTTCTTTGTTTAGTGCCATTTGCCACTTTCCGCACCATACAGATATTCTCTCTAGATCATTTTGTAATTGGAACTGATCGTCTGATGAGTTTACTGGACGGTAAATTACAGCGTCATCTGCAAACAATCTAAGGGGGCTGCTCAGATTATCACCTAGATCATTTATATGAATCAGGAACAGCAGAGGGCCTATGACGCTACCTTGCGGAACGCCAGATATCACTTCTGTTGTACTCGATGATTTACCGTCTATCACTACGAACTGTGATCCCTCCGAGAGGAAATCACGAATTCACGAATCCAGTCACACAACTGAGACGTACTCCATATGCATGCAAATTGATTAATAGCCGCTTGTGAGGAACGGTATCAAAAACGTTCTCGAAACCTAGGAATATGGAATCGATCTGAGATCCCTTGTTGACAGCATTCGTTACTTCATGGGAATAAAGAGCTACCTGTGTTCCACAAGAACGACATTTTCGGTATCAATAAGTCATATTCTTCAAGGTGATTCATAGTCAATGAGTACAGTATATGCTCCAAAATCATACTGCAAATTGAGGTCAGTGATATTGGTCTGTAATTCAATGCGTTACTCCTATTTCCTTTCTTGAATATTTGTGTGACCTGTGCTACTTTCCAGTCCTTAGGAACAGACTTTTCGTCAAGTGAGCGGTTGTATATGATTGCTAAGAAAGGCGCTATTGTATCTGCATACTCTGAAAGGAACCTAATTGGTATAGCATATGGACCGGAAGACTTGCCTTTCTTAAGTGATTTGATTTCTTTCGTAACACCTAAGATATCTACTTTTATGTCACTCATGCTAACAGCTGTTTTGTTTTCGAATTCTGGATTTTACTTCATCTTCTTTCGTGAAGGAAGTACGGAAAACTGTTTTTAGTAACTCCGCTGTAGTGGCACCAACATCGGTAACATTTCCGTCGCTATCGCGTAGTGACGGTCTCTCTGAACACCTTAATCTTCAGTGCTACTAAACGAATTTTCATGGATTTTTAATGAGTAACTTGACCATAGCTTTGGGCACTGTATAGGCTTTATTTCATCAACACTGGGTCACGGAAAAAAGATATCCATACATATTACAAAAATGTATGTGTGTATGTATGTGCTTAGTAAGTGCGTTCAGGACTGAAAAGACCGACGATGGTTTAACAATAAAATTCGGAAACTGCTAAGGAAGCAAAAGCTGTTGGATTTGGAGCGCAAAAAGGAACGCGCAAATGGCGACAGTATAGGGGTAGTAGAGATTCTTGCGCCTGTGAAAAGATCTGTGCGCGAAACATTCAGCAATTACCACCGTCATCTGGCCGAGAACCCGAGAAAATCCTGGTCCTGTGTAAAATCGCAAAGCGACTCTCACGCTTCTATTCAGGCAGTCGTTGACCAGTCTGGTGTGGCAGCAGAAGGCAGCAAAACGAAAGCTGCAGCTTTAAATTTCACGTTTAAGAAATCACTGAATCGCAATTCGGTTTTACAAGGAGTACGCTGCGGCACTGTCCGCTTACTTTGCTTTATTTACCGCGAATCTCTCGGCCAGCGCAACATCCCAAAAGACTGGAAAAAGCGCAGGTGACACCTGTATACAGGGTGTTACAAAAAGTTACGGCCAAACTTTCAGGAAACATTCTTCACACACAAGGAAAGAAAATATGTTATGTGGACATGTGTCTGGAAACGCTTACTTTCCATGTTAGAGCTCATTTTATTACTTCTCTTCAAATCACATTAATCATGGAATGGAAACACCCAGCAACAGAACGTACCAGCGTGACTTCAAACACTTTGTTACAGGAAATGTTCAAAATGTCCTCCGTTAGAGAGGATACATGCATCCACCCTCCGTCCCATGGAATCCCTGATGCGCTCATGCAGCCCTGGAGAATGGCGTATTGTATCACAGCCGTCCACAATACGGGCACGAAGAGTCTCTACATTTGGTACCGGGGTTGCGTAGACAAGAGCTTTCAAATGCCCCCATAAATGAAAGTCAAGAGGGTTGAGGTCAGGAGAGCGTGGAGGCCATGGAATTGGTCCGTCTCTGCCAATCCATCGGTCACTTCGACTGAAATGTGCAGGAGCTCCATCGTGCATGAACCACATGTTGTGTCGTACTTGTAAAGGCACATGTTCTAGCAGCACAGGGGTATCCCCTGTGAAATCCCGTATGAAATCATGGCGGTGAATCGAGGAAGTACAGTACATACTGACGAAACTAAAATGAGCTCTAACATGGAAATTAAGCGTTTCCGGACAGATGTCCACAAAACATCTTTTCTTTATTTGTGTGTGAGGAAATTTTTTCTGAAAGTTTGGCCGTACCTTTTTGTAACACCCTGTATAAGAAGGGTAAAAGTACAGACCCGCAAAATTACAGACCAATCACCCCATCCTCGGAGGATATCTTCCGCAGTCGAAGGCGAAACGTCAGGGGAGAGTTTTATGTATGGACCATGGCATCTCAGCCCGGAAGTGTTAAGTGATGACAACACCTGCCGTGAAAGCCTTCATTCTATGATCACCCTAACATTGCTTTGCTGCTGAATCCTTCAACATATTCTCAGTTCGAATGTAATAAATTTTCTTGAGACCGAAAAGCTTATCCACGAATCAACATGGTTTTGGAAAGGATAGCTCGTCTGAAACTCAGCTGGTCCTTTTCTCACATATACTGCTAAATATGGATGAAGAGCAACAGGCAGATTCCGTATTTCTACATTTCCGGAAAGCATTTGTCACGGCGCCCCACTGCAGACTGTTAACGAAGGTACCAGCATACACAACAGTTTTCCAGATATGTGGCTGGCTCGAAGGCTTATTAAGTAATGTAACTCAGTACGTGGTCCTCAACGGCGTGCGTTCAAATGGTTCTGACAAGGGAACATCCCCATCGCACCCCCCCTGACATTTAGTTATAAGTTGGCACAGTGGATAGGCCCTGAAAAACTGAACAAAGATCAATCGAGAAAACAGGAAGAAGTTGTGTGGAAAAAATAAGCAAAATAGGCAAACTGAGTAGTTCATGCGCATGATAGGCAACATCAAGGACAGGCTGAGCTCAGGAGCGCCGTGGTCCCGTGGTTAACACGAGCACGTGCGGAACGAGCGGTCCTTGGTTCAAGTCTTCCCTCGAGCGAAAATTTTATAATTTTTTATTTTCAGGCAATTATCAAAGTTCGGGCACTCACACATAATCAACTTCGCTCTCCAAAATTCCAGGACATGTTCAGATTTGCTTGGACATATGCAGGATTTGACGGTCTACACACGGAAAAATTTGAAAACGTTAAAAACATATGTTTTGACAGAGCACAGGAAAACTGTCGGCTGTGAAACTGTTGCATTCATTTGTTGCAGTTTATGTGACAAACTCTTCTGTTTTCATCACTTTTTTGGGAGTGCTTATCACATCCACAAGAAAACCTAAATCGGGCAACGAAGAAGAATCTTTTTACCCATTTGCCAAGTGTACAAGGTAGGTGGGTCGATAACATATTCCTGTCATGTGACGCACTTGCCGTCACCAGTGTCGTATAGAATATATCAGACGTGTTTTCCTCTGGAGAAATCGGTTGACCTATGACCCTGTCATCAAATGTTTTCGTTTCCCATTGGAGAGGCACGTCCTTTCGTCTACTAATCGCACGGTTTTGCGGTGAGGTCGCAAAACACAGACACTAAACTTATTACAGTGAACAGAGACATCAATGAACGAACGGACAGATCATAACTTTGCCAAAATAAAGAAGGTAAACTTTTCACTCGAGGGAAGACTTGAACTAAGGACCTCTCGTTCTCTAGCTGCTCACACTAACCACGGGACCACGGCGCTCCTGAGCTTATCCTGTCCTTGATGTTGCCTACCATGCGCATGGACTACTCAGTTTGTATATTTTGCTTATTTTTTTCATAGTTCCACACAGCTTCTTCCTGTTTTCTCGATTGATCCGTTTTTCAAGGCCTATCCACTGTGCCAACTTATAACTAAATCTGAGGGGGGTGCGATGGGGAGGTTCCGTTGTGAGCACTATGGGACTTAACATCTATGGTCATCAGTCCCCTAGAACTTAGAACTACTTAAACCTAACTAACCTAAGGACAGCACACAACACCCAGCCATCACGAGGCAGAGAAAATCCCTGACCCCGCCGGGAATCGAACCCGGGCGTGGGAAGCGCTACCGCACGACCACGAGCTGCGGACGGACATCAGAGACAAGGGTATAACGATCTGGCGGACAGGGCGGGCAGCAGTCTGCGGGTGATTGCTGATGATGCTGTGGTGTACGGTAAAGTGTCAAAGTTGAGTGACTGTACATGGATACACGACAATTTAGACAAAATTGCTAGTTGATGTGATGAATGTCAGCTAGCTCTAAATGTAGAAAAACGCAAGTTAATGCGGATGAGTAGGAAAAACAAACTCGTAGTGTTTGGATAGAATATTAGTAGTGTCCTGCTTGAGACAGTCAAGTCGATTAGATATCTAGGTGTAACGTTCTAAAGCGGTATGGATGAGAACGTAAGGATTGTGATAGGGAAAGCGAATGGTTGACTTCGGTTCAGTGGGAGAATTTCAGGTATTTGTGGTTCACCTGTAAAGAAGACTCCGTAGAGGACGCTAGTGCGACCTGTTCTTGAGTACTACTCAGGTTTTCGGGATCCGAACCAGGTCGGATTAAAGAATGCCATCAAACCATTTCAGAGGCGAGCTGCTAGATTTCTTACCGGTAGTTTCGAACAACGCGTAAGTGTTAAGGAGATGTTTCGGTAACTCAAATGGGAATCCCTGGAGGGGACGCTCTTTTCGAGAAACACTATGGGGAAATTTAGAGAACCGGCATTTGAAGCTGATTGCGGAACGATTCTATCGCCAACATACGCTGCGCGTAAGGACTACGAAGATACAGGGTGTTTCAAAAATGACCGGTATATTTGAAACGGCAATAAAAACTAAACGAGCAGCGATAGAAATACACCGTTTGTTGCAATATGCTTGGGACAACAGTACATTTTCAGGCGGACAAACTTTCGACATTACAGTAGTTACAATTTTCAACAACAGATGGCGCTGCGGTCTGGGAAACTCTATAGTACGATATTTTCCACATATCCACCATGCGTAGCAACAATATGGCGTAGTCTCTCAATGAGATTACCCGAAACCTTTGACAACGTGTCTGGCGGAATGGCTTCACATGCAGATGAGATGTACTGCTTCAGCTGTTCAATTGTTTCTGGATTCTGGCGGTACACCTGGTCTTTCAAGCGTCCCCACAGAAAGAAGTCACAGGGGTTCATGTCTGGCGAATAGGGAGGCCAATCCACGCCGCCTCCTGTATGTTTCGGATAGCCCAAAGCAATCACACGATCATCGAAATATTCATTCGGGAAATTAAAGACGTCGGCCGTGCGATGTGGCCGGGCACCATCTTGCATAAACCACGAGGTGTTCGCAGTGTCGTCTAAGGCAGTTTGTACCGCCACAAATTTACGAAGAATGTCCAGATAGCGTGATGCAGTAATCGTTTCGGATCTGAAAAATGGGCCAATGATTCCTTTGGAAGAAATGGCGGCCCAGACCAGTACTTTTTGAGGATGCAGGGACGATGGGACTGCAACATGGGGCTTTTCGGTTCCCCATATGCGCCAGTTGTGTTTATTGACGAAGCCGTCCAGGTAAAAATAAGCTTAGTCAGTAAACCAAATGCTGCCCACATGCATATCGCCGTCATCAATCCTGTGCACTATATCGTTAGCGAATGTCTCTCGTGCAGCAACGGTAGCGGCGCTGAGGGGTTGCCGCGTTTGAATTTTGTAGGGATAGAGGTGTAAACTCTGGCGCACGAGACGATACGTGGACGTTGGCGTCATTTGGAGCGCAGCTGCAACACGGCGAACGGAAACCCGAGGCCGCTGTCGGATCACCTGCTGCACTAGCTGCGCGTTGCCCTCTGTGGTTGCCGTACGCGGTCGCCCTACCTTTCCAGCACGTTCATCCGTCACGTTCCCAGTCCGTTGAAATTTTTCAAACAGATCCTTTATTGTATCGCTTTTCGGTCCTTTGGTTACATTAAACCTCCGTTGAAAACTTCGTCTTGTTGCAACAACACTGTGTTCTAGGCGGTGGAATTCCAACACCAGAAAAATCATCTGTTCTAAGGAATAAACCATGTTGTCTACAGCACACTTGCACGTTGTGGACAGCACACGCTTACAGCAGAAAGACGACGTACAGAATGGCGCACCCACAGACTGCGTTGTCTTCTATATCTTTCACATCACTTGCAGCGCCATCTGTTGTTGAAAATTGTAACTACTGTAATTTCGAAAGTTTGTCCGCCTGAAAATGTACTGTTGTCCCAAGCATATTGCAACAAACGGTGTATTTCTATCGCTGCTCGTTTAGTTTTTATTGCCGTTTCAAATATACCGGTCATTTTTGAAACACCCTGTACAAGAAATTAGGGCTCGTAAGAAGTGGAACAGGAAAGGGAATTACTAGTAGTGGTACAGGGTACCCTCCACCACGCACCTTACAGTGCTTGGATTTCTTTCATCCAGAGATCGAGAGGACTTAGTGACTTGTAACAAACCTGCACACATAATTTCAAACCTTTATGAAACTTTTCCTCGTTGACACCGTCGCAGAATTACGAAATGGAAACAAAAAGTTAATCGCTTACTATATTGTCGCATCAGGCAGGACGTTTTAATTTATTACTTCTTTTATTGCTAACTGTATTCGCGACACATTTTTCAGATACTGTTCACATACAGCATACCACTGACTGTACCTGCAAAATTATATCATTGTACGGTACATAGTTCAGGATATATGACGTCGTCAACACTGAGATGCTTTGAAAACTGTCGCGTCATGCAAGACTGGTGATCAGGGAATTCACCCGATCAACCGTACCCTCGTGAGCCCTCTGCCGTAAAGGCAAAGAGAACATTGTCAACAGCACGGACCGAAGCAGGGCAGTCGGCCACGCCTGACGGTGCTTAACGTTGATGATCTGACGGAGACCGGTGTATCCAGCTACACAAGGCCGTTGACAGATTCACCTGAAGCCCGCCCGCGTCACAAATATTATTGCTGCCCGAAGTGCCGCTCTAAGCACTTTCGCGACCCATAAGACCGAATATTATCGCAAACAGGTTTAATCGTGTGTTCTTCCCAGGATACGGTACACGCACAACAAGTAAAATTCGTCATTGGCTTTTCCTCCTAGAGTTTCAGTTGAAATGGTCAGCATTGAATTTATTAAAGGTTCTGTTTTACTCAACATATATGGTTGCCCTCATTTTTAAGTTAGTTTTTAAAGGTCCCCAAAACTTTTGTATTCATCGAAAGGAGTTGACGAAACAATCCGTTGTCAAACACCCATACGTAGACACTATTCTATCGATCTCTATCAGAACTTGCGGATTCAGATATACAGGGTGAAGAAAAATTCGCGCGCTCGGGCTTCGCAGCGCGATTCCTCACATACTAGCAATACAAAAATGTCTTTTACGAAATTTCCTCCCACGCATATTTTGGGCAGTAAATGGACGTTGGAGATTGACATCTGCAAACACTGTACTCGTGTGTACGGTAAGTACCTCTGTCAGGAAGTAGAGGTAGTACTGAGCAGTTGGTGCAATGGATTGAGTTTTGGGTTAGTATGCAGGAGGTCGAGTGTTCGAGTCGAGGCGTATTTGTTTATATTTGCTAAATGTAGTCTGCGTCGTACGGTATCTGCCATGTTAATCATCATACAACGAGTACAGTGGGTCTTCTACAAAACATTTGCACTTACATACTACGAACACAGAAATGGAACTACAATCGTTTTCATTGGTCGGCTTTTAAAGAAGCCTTTTGCATATTGTGGACGTGGATTGTTTCGCACCACTGCGTCTGTTAGATTTTAAATTTGTTTTCGATGCCCGCTCCCACCGTCTATTATTCTTCCCACGTTTAGGTTCATTACAGTCCGTTAGGGCCTTACGTCACCAGTAGGGCTAGCGACCTGCTTTGCCAATAATTTCGGTGAGATCATTGGGGGAGGTGCGCAGAAAACGAGTTTGCAGTCTAGATGTTCAGTAGCGCGAAACAATTCGTGTCCACGACGTGCAAAAGGCTGCTCTAAAAGCTGAACAATGAAAACGATTGTATTTCCATTTCTGTGTTCGTAGAACGTAACTGCTAATGTTTTGTAGGAGGCTCACCGTATTCGCTTTATACCATTAGGACGCCAGATACCGTACCACGCAGAACACTTGTAGCAAATATAAACAAGTAAGTTTCAACCCAGCGTCGAACCCTGGACCTTCTTCATGCCAGCCCAAAACGCTATCCACTGCACAAAGTGCCCAGTACAACTCTAACAAGCTGACAGAAGTTGTTATCGTACATATAATTACAGTATTGCAAAATTGCCAGTCTCTAATGTCCATTTACTGCCCGAAATATGCGCAGAACGAAATTTTGTGAGATACATTTTTGTATTGCCAGTATGTGAGGAATATAGCCCGGTTGGCCGTGGGGTCTAACGCAGGGCTTTCCGGGCGGGAAGGAGCGCCTGGTCCCCGGCACGAATCCGCCCGGCGGATTTGTGTCGAGGTCCGGTGAACCGTCCAGTCTGTGGATGGTTTTTTGGCGGTTTTCCATCTGCCTCGGCGAATGCGGGCTGATTCCCCTTATTCCGCCTCAGTTACACTATGTCGGCGATTGCTGCGCAAACAAGTTCTCCACGTACGCGTACACCACCATTACTCTACCACGCATACACCACCATTACTCTACCACGCAAACATATGGGTTATACTCGTCTGATGTGAGACGTTCCCTGGGGGGTCCACCGGGGGCCGAACCGCACAATAACCCTGGGTTCGGTGTGGGGCGGCGGCGGATTGAAGTGGACTGCGGTAGTCGTCGTGGGGTTGTGGACCACTGCGGCTGCGGCGGGGACGGAGCCTCTCCGTTGTTTCTAGGTCTCCGGTTAACATACAATACAATACAATACAATACAATACAATGTGCGGAATCGCGCTGTGAAGTCCATATGGGCAAATTTTTCTTCACCCTGTGTGAGGAACCAACCGGAGGTTAGAGACTCCATGGTACAGATGGCGACCGGTGTACAGAGCAAAGTTAGCAAGCATTCTGTAGCACAGTGAAGAATGCTATCGCCAAAACAAGTGCGCAGCAATAGCCTTTTTAAGTGGTGGTAACGTCAGGAATATAGCAAAAGTATTCGTGAAGAATATTTCGAAAACAGTGGTGAGCATGTACTGGATAAATTCCATATCACAGATTGATTTTAACAGCCTTGGTAGAAGAAACACTTGTGCCGCGTGACTGCAAGGATGCCCTGCCTTGCCTTGCCTTGCCTTGGCACTGAAGCGATCGCCAAGGACGCGAGGTTGCCTGTCAGGCCAGTATGAGTGCGCGACACGCACACAAACACAGCTGAAGCTGAAGGTGCCCCCATTAGACGGGCGCCCAGCTAACGGGGCCGTGTGTTTCCAAGGGGCCAAGGCTGCTGCAACGCCTCGTAGGAATATTCCTCCAGCAACAGGTGGCCTGTTTAGTTCTCAAAGCCGGCGAGCAGCGCCACTGAGGACGTAATCGATGAACTGCGAATGCTTTCCTCGCGTCGTCGGAACAATTGTGCTAAGCAACTCCAAGCTTATTGCAGCTTGTTCCGTCCGCATGTGCAGTGCTGTGCCGGCATGGAAGCTAACGTTCTGCGTCGTTTAAAACCTCGCACCTCTCGATGCTCTTGACTACATAATACTAGTTCTTGTAGCCCTCCCCTCCGAAGAGTCTAGTAGTGTGAAATCTCTTTAGTCCACACCCAGTTTACCCCAATTTCTGTGAATAATTGCAAGGTAAGAAATTATGATGCAGTAGGCCGCAGAAGTCCGAGAAGGCCAGGCCAAGGAAGAAGAGATGGGCACCGTAAGAAGTGTTATTTCTGATAATGGCAGCGGTGTGCTGTGGCTTGACATCCTTAGTGTTGGGGGAGATGCACTCATCCATGGTACCTCCATCGTGGACACGACTCACTGATATTTATTAGAGGCGGGAACGGCCACAAGCAGTCAATTATCTGAGTAGTATTCCTCGACCTCAAACTATTTTCACTTTAGACATGAAAGGATGACGCATAGTTTCGTTGAAGGTATGTAGATCTTCTTTTGGAAGCTGTAGGCGTACAAACGGAATCCACGTGATTGCATGGTAGGGGTGTGTATCACTTGCTGGTGAGACACCATGGCAGATGCAACGGAGGCCCCATTTTCTTCTGCTTCTTTTGCATTTGAAGGTCTCTGCTTCTTACGGTGTCCCTCTGTTCTTCTTTGGCCTTCCCAGACTTCTTCGACCTACTGGATTATGATTTCTTATCTTTTAAGGTTGTTTGCCACAATTTATCCTGTCGGGATTCCATTTCCTTCCGTTATTTTCACTTTTCTTTCTCATGGAGGCGAACACCGCGTGCCCCCTCCCCCTCCCCTCCACCCACTCCCGACAATACATTGCGAATAGGGTGCACCTAACTGGCTCATTCCGTCTAAGGGAGTTAACCCTGACAGAAAGCAGGCACTTCTGGAGGCCTCAAAGTCGCAGCCCCAGCAACAGACTCGCTCTGCAGAGCGATCTGGCGCGGTCGATAGGCATTTCCTTACTGCACGTGTACAAACAAGTCTGTGAATATGACTGGACGCATACAGTTTCCATAATATTTCAGGTGAACACTCACTGCCTGCATGAATGGTCCACTATTGTCATGCGGAATGAATCGTTTCACATTTTCCACATACCGCCTTGCCATGGTCGTGTACCAGAGTATAGCGCAAGCCAATCCTTTTCCTAGCTTCAAGCATTCTGGGCGGTGTTCCCCGATCATCGTCTGAGGCATATGGAGTCCCTTGGGACTCTCCAGTAAGGCAGAAAAATCTTGAATGCTGTCTGATTATTTGGATATCCATCTTGTCATTTGGTCATTTTGCAGGCCATGATGAACACTCTTCACTGGGCGTTTAGTTCCCGACTCGTTCAGCAGGAAACCTTTGAGGTAGAGATGTCCTTCCTAAGAGACATTGATCACGAGACTTTGTAAAGGTCTTCGACGTTTTATATGCAACACTTTAGAGTTACGCTATACAGGGGTTTTTCGAAAGAGCGTGCAGAAATGTAACAGGACATAGAGAATGCTCCACTGAACAATTCGAGGTAGGGAACCTGCGGTCGGAGAACCCAAATTGAGATATGGATGTAAACTTGACAATCGCGTTGTCTAGCATTGCTGTTTTCTAGCTTATTTACAACTAACATGCGTATAAGTCTACACGTACTGTCCTGTTTATTTACATGTACATTCTTTATTTCCTGCAAGGAAACAAGGAGCACGAGTCTGATTACTAGGAAGTCGTCATGCAGCTTTTGTTCACTTTACTTGTACGTAAGGTGGCTCTGTTGAATCGCATTTACATTGTCCTAAGACAGAAGTGCTATGAATCAACAACATGACGGTGAACCGGCTCACTTCAGTGTGGATGTTCGCAACCATCTCAATGTTGTATTGCCTGGTCGCTGGGTTCGTAGGGGAGGTCTTATTCCACGCCCTGCGCGGTCACCTGACTTGAATCCCCTTGATTATTTCGTATGGGTATATCTAAAGTCATTTGTGTGTGAGACCCCAGTGGATACGGTGATGGAATCAGCTGCCAGAATTGTAGCTGCCTGTGATGTGATTCGGAACAAAACAGGGATATTTGTCATGGTGCGTGAGAATCTTTTTGCCGATGTCATGCGAGCAATGAGGTTGACGGCCGTCAGTTTCAGCACACTTTATTAGATACAGTGCAAATGGTACGTTCATTGTGTCAGAGAAGGTATTTGCAGTTAACTGTAACTAATGTAAATATAGAAGTACACAGTAATGTGATTTTATTCTTATTATCTCCTTAAACTGGCTTCTGTGACCGCAGGTTCCCTGCCTCAAATTGTTCGGTACAACATCCTCTATGTCATGTTAAATTTTTGCACGCTGTTGTGGAAACACCCTGTATGTTTACGTATTATTGCACGGCAGCTGAAGAAATGGTAATTCTGATCATAATTTTTGAGAGCTCAGGTCTCTGAATAATGATCTGTGCCTGTATACTGAATCTAAGTGCAGTTGCTGGATGATGAGAGTTGACTGTGTGTGTAAATGATGGTAGCGAACTTACTTATAGTAAATATAATATAATCAAACTTTACAAAGAGAAGAGAAAAAAAGGAGGTGCAACAAAAGACCAAGAAAGGACAGACAGGTAGAAAAATTTGTTTAAAACTTTGGGGTAACAATTTTGATACTACAGATTATTGTGTATATAAACTCACAGGGAAGTAATGAAAGAGATTATTTCAAAACACAGGCCGCTGGTTTGTCTCTGACATGAAGGAAATTCATGACTTTTCTGATGTTATGAGGCAGTGACATTGTAGTACAGGGCCTATAATATTGTTGTTGTTGTTGCAGTCTTCAGTCCTGAGACTGGTTTGATGCAGCTCTCCATGCTACTCTATCCTGCGCAAGCTTCTTCATCTCCCAGTACCTACTGCAACCTACATCCTTCTGAATCTGCTTGGTGTACTCATCTCTTGGTCTCCCTCTACGATTTTTAACCTCCACGCTGCCTTCCAATACTAAATTGGTGATCCCTTGATGCCTCAGAACATGTTCTACCAACGGATCCCTTCTTCTAGTCAAGTTGTACCACAAACTTCTCTTCTCCTCAATTCTATTCAATACTTCCTCATTAGTTATGTGATCTACCCATCTAATCTTCAGAATTCTTCTGTACCACCACATTTTGAAAGCTTCTATTCTCTTCTTGTCTAAACTATTTATCGTCCATGTTTCACTTCCATACATGGCTACACTCCATACAAATACTTTCAGGAACGACTTCCTGACACTTAAATCTATACTCGATGTTAACAAATTTCTCTTCTTCAGAAACGCTTTCCTTCCCATTGACAGTCTACATTTTATATCCTCTACTTCGACCAACAGTTACTTTGCTCCCCAAATAGCAAAACTCTCTTACTACTTTAAGTGTCTCATTTCCTAATCCAATTCCCTCTCCATCACCCGATTTAATTCGACTACATTCCATTATCCTCGTTTTGCTTTTGTTGATGTTCATCTTATATCCTCCTTTCAAGACACCGTCCATTCCGTTCAACTGCTCTTCCAGGTCCTTTGCTGTCTCTGGCAGAATTACAATGTCATCGGCGAACCTCAAAGTTTTTACTTCTCCATGGATTTCAGTTCCTACTGCGAATTTTTCTTTTATTCTCTTTACTGCTTGCTCAAGAAAATTGGGGATAGGCTACAACCCTGTCTCACTCCCTTCCCAACCACTGCTTCCCTTTCGTGTCCCTCGACTCTTATTACTGCCATCTGGTTTCTGTACAAATTGTAAATAGCCATTCGCTGTGTATATTTTACCTCTGCCACCTTCAGAATTTGAAAGAGAGTATTCCAGTCAAGATTGTCAAAAGCTTTCTCTAAGTCTACAAATACTAGAAACGTAGGTTTGCCTTTCCTTAACTAGCTTCTAAGATAAGTCGTAAGGTCAGTATTGCCTCACGTGTTCCAACATTTCTACGGAATCCAAACTAATCTTCCCCGAGGTCGGCTTCTACCAGTTTTTCCATTCGTCTGTAAATAATTCGCGTTAGTATTTTGCAGCTGTGACTTATTAAACTGATGGTTCGGTAATTTTCACACCTGTCAACACCTGCTTTCTTTGGGATTGTAATGATTATATTCTTCTTGAAGTCTGAGGGTATTTCGCCTGTTTCATACATCTTGTTCACCAGATGGTAGAGTTTTGTCAGGACTGGCTCTCCCAAGGCCGTCAGTAGTTCTAATGGAATATATTGTAGAACCTGAAATAAACACTTGTGTACGACGGGAGACTCAAAGGAATTAAGAAGTAAAGCATCTGGCGGCTCGTCAATGTTGTTCATCTACGAGGATTAGTCAATAAATATTCGCAATTATTTTTATTTTGGTAGTACTGTCGTTTTACGTTGATGAAGCATGCTTTGTCTATTTGTTGTTATATCGTTGCAATTTTCAAGCTGATAGGTTAGTTTCGATATCGCTGCCGTGCTGTTAATCATGGCTGCTCCGCCGGCTGTTTGCACCAAAGAAGGACAACGTTCAGTGAACCGTTTTTTGTGGTCGGAAGGCGTATCAGGGGCCGAAATTCATCGAAGACTTTCGGTACAGCACGGGAACAGTGTTTTGCCACAACGGAGTGTCTACGAATGGGTTCAAAAATTCCGAAATGGTCGCACAAGTGTTACGCACGATGAAGGAGCCGGACGACCGTTTGCCGCCACAAATGAAGAAACCATTGAGCGTTCACGTGAAATTATTCTCTTAGACAGACTATTAACTTTTGACGAAGTGGCACATCGTCTGCAAATTAGTCACGGTTCTGCCTACGAAGTCATCCACAACAGACATGGGTTTCTTAAAGTTTGTGCAAGATGGGTTCCAAAGCAACTCACACAGTTGCATAAACAAACGCACGTGGACATTGCAAAAAAACATTTGGATCGCTATAGCAACGAAGGGGACAACTTATTAGACAGGATCATTACTGGTGACGAAACATGGATCCATCATTACGAGCCGGAGAGTAAACGGCAGAATATGGCATGGAAACATCGAAATTCGCTGTACAAGAAAAAGTTCAAGACCCAACCGTCCGCAGGAAAACTGATGCTTATGGTTTTTTGGAACGCACAAGGTCCAATACTGGAACATTATGGGGAAAGGGCACAACAATAAACAGTGTACGTTACAGTGAGATGCTTACTGCCAGGCTAAAGCCTGCAATTCAAAGCAAACGCCGAGGACTGCTATCAAAAGGTGTTGTGTTGTTGCACGACAATGCACGTCCGGACACTGCTGCCCACACTGCTGAAACGCTCCAGAAACTCACATTTGAAGTACTGGATCATCCTCCATACAGTCCCGATCTTGTCCCTTCTGACTATAACTTGTTTGGTCCACTCAAGCAGGCATTATGGGACCGTCGATTTGCCTCGGACGAAGCAGTGAAAGAAGCGGTGCATTCCTGGCACGCAGCTCAACCGAGAACCTTTTTTTATGATGGCATCAGGAAGCTTGTACAACGATGGACCAAGTGCGTTGAAACGCAAGGAGACTATGTCGAAAAATGATGTTATTGTAAGTTTCCTATTTGATTACAATAAAATTTTATACTATTGACTTACCCTCGTAGTATCGTTATACCCGAGGATACAAAATTGTAATTTTGATTACTATTTGAGAAAAAAAGGAAGGAAAGCATGTAGTCGCCGCGCCTTCGCACTGTACGTAAGCTGGATGCCTCTCAGTAATAAAGAATAGTGTGAAGGTAACGTGGTTGTGACGATACAGTATCTTGCACTGGAATTTGGGGAGCTGTGACCGTTTGGACTGAGTTGTATTTCAGCAAACAAAATACGCAAAACAAGCCTTTGCATTAGTTTCCTTTTGGCGTCTCTAGATAAATGATTTATGTGTTTCTGAAAAACATGAAGTAACGCATGTACATTCTGGGTCACAGGTACAGTATTTTCACTGGAATTTAAGTGTTCGCTCGTTATTTTCAAGATTTCTTGCTGGGACGCTGAAAGGAATTTCTTTATTACCTAGAACGACATGCGGGAGAGGTTCGTGCCGACGTGAACCGAAAAGTCCTCAGTGAACTACGAAGAACCGAACTTGCTTGCAGATTAAATCTATGCGCCAGCCCGAGACTCGAAGCTCAGACAAGTGCTCTTCCGACCGAGCTACCCAAGCTCGACACACTATTCGCCCATATAGTACTACCTTCTCTCCTAATTTCGTTATCAAGAATTCTCTTGTATGCTTTGGGGAAGAACTTCTGAGAAGTTTGTAGTGTAGGAGAGAAGGTACAAAATTTTAATCTGGCAGCATGGTTCAGATCAATGCACATCTTTCTGCAGAGTGAAAATTTGTTCTGGAACTATGATAATCGCTTACGATTTAGTGGATTCGACTTGCGTCCTATATTGTTGACTTTGATAAACAATTTGGAGCTCTCGATTAATGTAGCTTAATAGCGGGCCCTAGAATTTTTGGGTTGGCGATGCGATGCAACTGAAGGTCTGCCGCTTACAAACGGTGTAATTAAAGTGAAATAGTATGAAAGATGAGTCACTAATATGTGGAGAAAGCAACAAGCGCCTTAACACAGATCTTTGAAGAGCATCTCGTATTGTTTCACCATTGACGGAGCAGGGTGGCGCAGTGGTTTGCATACTGGACTCACTTTCGGGAGGACGACGGTTCAAATCCCCGTCCGGCCGTCCTGATTTAGGTTTTCCGTGAGTTCCCTAAATCGCTAAGCCAAATGCCGGGATGTTTCCTTTGAAAAGCAACAGCCGATTTCCTTGCCTACCCTTGACCCAGTTCGAGGCTGTGCTGCGTCTCTAATGACCTCGATGTCGACGGGACGTTAAACACTGATCTTCTTCTCTTCTCCAATGCTCTGCTACATATCATGCAACAGAGAAATTTTATCGACAGTAAAAGGAAACTTAGCAATTTAAATTGGTCAGAATTATCTATTGCTTACGATTACAAATTCTGAAACTAAACCTGTAATGACAAGCGAAATAGTATATGGCATGTACGAAGAGGTGCCCACTCTTGTGACTGTGACTGCATATAATAGCTAGACATTAGACACAGACGAAGGTACTCTTCCGCCCATCGAGCCGTTCTCTGTGGAAAATTTTGTGGTTAGTGCCTCTGGAAGAGAGCTGCTTGCCACAAGCAGTGGAAACCATACGCGATAGATTGATACTGGGAAGGTTCTTGAATTGGTAGAACGGTACGCATTAGAGCGTACCACAACATAACACAACAAGAGAAATATGAGCACCTCGCTCAGAACGGATTAGGCATTAGAATTATTAGATGCAAACTAAACATGAATCTCTAGGCTTCTCAGTACAAAGCACCACCTCACACACACACACACACACACACACACACACACACACACACTAAAGGCCTGATAACAAGTGCTACACAAAATGCAACAGAAATAACCAACTATTTATTAAAATAGTACTGCCTACATTGAATTACTATAATACCTTACTGCAAAATTGTTGCAAAATATTGACATGAATTATTTACAGAAGAATCGAAAAACTAGTAGAAGCCGACCACGGGGAAGATTAGTTTGAGTTCCGGAGAAATGTAAGAACAGGCGATGCCATACTGACGCTACGATATAACCTAGAAAATAAGGAGAACAAAGGCGAAGCCATGTTTATAGGATTTGTAGATTTAGAAAGAGATTTTGATACTGTTGACTGGACCACACTCTTCGAAATTTTGAAGGGAACGGTGATAAAATACATGGAGCGAAACGTTATTTACAACTTGTTCAGAAACCAGACAGCAGTTATAAGCAGTCGGACAACGTAAAAAAGATTTCCTGCCTGTCCCTATATTATTCAAGCTGTACACTGAGCAAGTTGTAACCATAGAGAATAAATAAAAATTTTAAGTTTTACCGGTGATATTGCAATTCTGTCCGAGACAACAAAGAAGTTGGAACAGCAGTTGAACGAAAGGGGCAGTGTCTTGAAAGGAGGATATAAGATGAACATCAAGAAAAGTAAAACAAGGCTAATGGAATGTAATCGAATTAAATCAGGTGATGCTGAGTTTAATTATTTGGGCAGCAAAATAACTGAATATGGCCGAAGTAGAAACGATATAAAATGTAAACTGGCTATAGGAGGGAAAGTGTTACTGAAAAAGAGGAAGTTATTGCCTAATATCAATGTAAGCCAGTATTAGGAAGTTTTTTCTGACTGTGTTTGTGTGGAATATAGCCTTGTGTGGAAGTGAAAGGAGGTCGCTAAGCAGTTAAGACAAGAAGAAAATAGAAGCTTTTGTAATGTGCTGCTATAGAAGAATCCTGAGGTTTAGAGGGGTAGATCGAACAACAAATGAGGGTATACTGAATCGAATCGGGGAAAACATAAATTTATGTCACAACCAGATAAAGAAGGGACCAGTTGATAGGAGACACCTGAAGCATCAAGGAATCATCAGTTTGATAAGTGTGGGTGATAAAAATTGTAGAGGGGTACCGAGGCTTGAATACATTATGCAGATCCAAATGGACGTGGGCAGTTGTGGTTATACAGAGGTGAAGATGATTGAACAGGATAGATTAGCATGGACAGCTCTTCAAACCAGCCTTCTGACTGATGACCAGAATAGCAATAATTCGTTATTTGTAAACTTTCTTATTTTTGTGTGTCTCCGGCCAAGTTATAAATCTTCAACACAATTTAAGCTAAAACAATATTTTTCCTCGCTACGAATATTATAAAATTAAACCGTGGATCGTAATTTTTGTGATGGAATTTTTTCGAGCACTTAGTGGATTCCCGATGGGTTAAATCAAGATAGGTACCAAAGGAAGCTGTGGATATATTAAAAAATAGCGTTTTAAATACGTTGGGTACATCCAATAGAGATTATACTAATGAGATGTCTGCTGGAATAGGTCGGGAAGCACTAGTCTACAATAGAAAACTGACACGGGTATCAGTTTGAAAGAATGGAACTGCAAGTTCTGTATAACCATCATGGCACAACAAGCCGCTATTCTCCATCATATCTCTTCTCTTGTTGTCCGTACTGCGGAAAAGAATATCGCCTGAAATAAGAGGAAACATCACTGACAATGAAGTTCGTGCCACACCCGGAGGCCTCATAGTTAAGGCGACTGCTTGCCGAAAGTAGAAAATCCGTGTATGAGTTTGTCTGACACGAATTTCGTTATTCATTACTGGAGATCTCTGCAAATGAGGATGTCCGCAGTAATAATTACTTTGCGGGAATACCGACGGATTACTGTTGGCGAATTTAATGACGCGTTGAAAAGAGGCCACTTCCTTTCAGACAGCCATCAAAAAATATGAACGTAACCTGGTTCCATGTGTTTGAGCAGGAGTAGAGTAGGCAACCCTCTTGGTCGCACTGTATAGCAGTCTGCATCACAACTATGTAGAGGGGTGACCAAAGTTGTGTCCTATCAACGTTTGCATCGATTCGATGGCAATTGCAGGCGACTTTACAAACGTAGCCGGCTAGAATAGGTCCATTAAAAAGTATAAAGGCATTTTCTGTTTATTTTCTGTTTTTTTTTTTTTTATTACTGAATGTGTGAGTCGTACAGCTTTATTGGCTGTGAGATGCCGAGGGAGACATTTTAGTAAAGTTTTATTTCTCCACGCACAATGGCGCCTTTCCATCGCGAAATATGCAAGTTCAGGCCACAAACCGTTTCAAATGAACCTTTTTCTGCAGATTACTGCGACGAACGGGGGTGCAGTTTTAGTATGATGTTGGCGTTGGAGAGCGAAATATGGATACAAGGGCGGAATAAAACATAGTGCCGTTACATAACCTATAGCTCTCGAATAGCCGTCACTCTGTGAGTCACTGTGTAAAAACTTTGGAATTTAAGCCAGGACGCTGGCGCAGAGTCCGGTAGTAACAAACTTTACACCGCTGCCTCTCTTCCCATTGCCGGACAAATATTGGCGGGAAAAGTTTCTTCCGCCGCCTGGATTCCAACCGGGTAACCTCCTAGTCGAGCAAAATAGAAAAAATTGCAGATAGAGAACCCGGCTACAACTGCGGATTTCTTTGACTTGTCCTATAGTGGTATGCCGAGTGTTTTACCTGCATCTTGTACTTCTGCGTATTGAGGATGATTTGTACAACCCTTTCCACCATGGCTCGACGATCATGCGAGTTCGGTTTTAATTCGTGGTTCAACTACATCACTTTTCTGCGTCACCTCCAGACCGCAACGATGGTGCGAGATCCCGCTTCCACTTGGCAGCTGATTTATTTCATATTGTGACCACCAGAGCGCAACAGATCATTTAAAACTTGAACGAGAAGACGAAGCTATGCGTTACCTAGATATATGCACTCCGTTTTCTTACATTTCGTTAGTTTAAGGAAGCTCCTGCAACATTTTAGACTGAGAATGTTTCACTTAACGTACGTAAGGTGTCTAAACACTTTCATGAAACGGTATTTGCATTTTATACGTGCTTGAATTTTGGGTAGCGCGATAACGCTAGTGACTTCTTGAGCAAACTATCACTATGCGAATTTTTTCAGTATTTTTACCAGATTGTACATGTCATAACGTGTGGAAATTGGTACATATCAGATACAGGTTTAAGAAATTTTCTTTCGGGGTGGAAAGGGTTTTTGAGTAGGAACGGAACAATGTAATGCTACAGTCCGCTGTATGTTATTGTTGTTACTGCTGTGGTCTTCAGTCAGAAAAGTGGTTTGATGCAGATCTCCATGCAAGTCTATCCTTGTAGTCTGTTCTCGCAGAATAATTACTGTAACCTTCGTCCATTACAACCTGCTTTTTGTAGTCATGCCTTTGACTCTGTCTACAATTTCTACAATTTTTAGTTCCTCCCCCCCCCCCCCCCCTGCGCCTCACCCTCTCCACACTTCCCTACATTATCAAATGGACCATTCCTTGATGCCTCAGAATGTGTCCTTTCGACCGAGCCCTTCATTTGTTTTTTCCCCCCAAATTCGATTCAGTACCTCTTCATTAATTATTGGATATACCCATCCGATCTTCAACATTCTTCTGTAGCACCAAATTTCAAAAGCTTCTATTCTCCTCTTGTCTGAACTGTTTATCACCCACGTTTCACTTCTACACAAAGCTATGGACGAGACAAATACCTCCAAGAACGCATTCAAAAATGGTTCAAATGGCTCTGAGCACTATGGGACTTAACAGCTGAGGTCATCAGTCCCCTAGAACTTAGAACTACTTAAACCTAACTAACCTAAGGACATCACACACATCCATGCCCGAGGCAGGATTCGAACCTGCGACCGTAGCGGTTGCGCGGTTCCAGACTGAAGCGCCTAGAACCGCTCGGCCACCATGGCCGATCAAGAACGCATTCCTAAATTTATATTCGATGTTAAAAATTTATCTTTTTCAGAAACGGTTTTCTTGCCACTGCCAGTTTACATTTTATATCCTCTCTCTACATCAGCCGTCGTCAGTTATTTTGCTGCCCAAATAGCAAAACTCATCGGCTACTTTTACTCTGTCGTTTCGTAAACTCATTCCCTCAACACATATGGATTTAGTTTTAATTCCTTCCACTGCTGATACTTTACTTTTCTTGATGTTCATCTTGTAACCTCTTTCCAGGATCCTATCTGTTTCATTCAGTTGATTTTGGAAGTCCTTTTACCGTCCCTGTCACAGTTATATGTGTGGTTTTTTTTAATTTGTTTATTTCTTCTCCCAGATCTATAACCCACTTTCCAAATTTCTCCTAGGTTTCCTTTGCTGATTGCTCAGTATTCTAATTGAATAGGCTACAACCCTGTGTTACTTCCTTCTCAACTGCTGAATCCCTTTCACATCCCTTGACTCGTACAGCAGCAGTCTGGTGCCTGTACAAGTTGTAGATAACAGTTCCCTGCCTGTATTTCATCTTTGTTAACTTCAGAATTCCAAAGAGAGTTTCCCAGTGGACATTATCTAAAGTTTTCTGTAAATCAACAAATACTATAAACATATGACTTTCTTCAGCCTATTTTCTAAGATAAGTCGTAAGGTCAGTATTGCCTCGCGTGTTCCTAAATTTCTCCGGAAATTCTTCCCTGAATTCGTCGTTTGCCAGACTCTTCATTCTTCTGTAAGTAATTTGTGTCAGTATTTTCCCAACATAGCTCGTTAAATTGATAGTTCGGTTACATTCACACCAGACGGCACCTACCTTCTCTGGAAATGGAATTGCTACGTTCACTGGAAGTCTAACGGTATTTTGCCTATTTTGGATATCGTACATACCAGGTGGATTAGTTTTGCTATGGGTGGCTCTCCCAAGGGCCTCAGTATTGGTGAGGGAATGTTACTTCAGTGACCTTTTCAATTTTTCTCGCCTATTCATATCTCCCATGTCATCGGCCTTTTATCTGTTTGATCCTCCGCTGTCTTAAGTATTCCAAAGATCTACACCGATTGTACACTCAAAGACTGTGCGCCATAGTCTGCACTCGTCTATAGGATGCCCTTCGATCTAGTCACGCAGTAGAAAATGCTCTCGTATGGTAATAGTTATCTTACAATCAGTGTGAATAAGTTCATTTTACGGTGATTCTTAAATGAAAGCACCATGTAAAAATTATTTGCACAAAAAAGTCTTGTTGGTTCATTACATAAAACGTAGACAGTAATATTGCACTTTCAGAATGCGACGGCACTGCTACGCGTCTGGCAAGGGAACAGCGAGAGCATCTCATCTCCACATAACAGTTGGGAAGAATTCCTACGCGGCGTCTCACTGAGTCAGTTCAAGGGCGGACTGACTTAATTATCGCAAAACTGTCGTGGGAAGCCCGCCCGGTTAGCCGTTCGGTCTTAAAGCACTGCTTTCCGGGCGGGAAGGCGTGCCGGTCCCCGGCACGAATCCGCCCGGCGGATTAGCGTCGAGGTCCGATGTGCCGGCCAGTCTGTGGATGGTTTTTAAGACGGTTTTCCATCTACCTTGGCGAATGCGGGCTGGTTCCCCTTATTCCGCCTCAGTTGCACCATGTCGCCGATTGCTGTGCAAACACTGTCTCCACGTACGCGTACACTACAATTACTCTACCATGCAAACATTGGGGTTACGCTAGTTTGGTGTGAGACGTTCCCGGGGGGGTCCACTGGGAGCCGAACCGCATAATAAGCCTGGGTTCGCTGTGGGGCGGTGGTGGTGTGAGTGGACTGCTGCAGCCTGTTGTGAGGTTGTTCAAACTGGTTCAAATGGCTCTGAGCACTATGGGACTTAACATCTGAGGTCATCAGTCCCCTAGACTTAGAACTTCTTAAACCTAACTAAGCTAAGGACATAACACACATCCATGCCCGAGGCAGGATTCGAACCTGCGACCGTAGCAGAAGCGCAGTTCCGGACAGAAGCGCCTAGAATCGCTCGGCCACAGCGGCCGGCTTTCGGGTAGTGAAGCACTGCGGGCTACGGCGGGGACGAAGCCTGTCCGTCGTTTGTAGGTCTCCAGTCCCATACAATACAATACAAGGTGGGAAAGAGTGGCCTACTGTACTGTACGCCCCTTATGCCGCCATTTTACGGACTCAGTAGCTAAACTAAGACATTGCTGGAGGTTTAGTACGAGTGGGTGGTTCTTGCAACTTGTGCTGTTGCGAATGTCGAGCATTGTACCTCAAGAAAATAGTTGGTTCCTTAGTGCTTCAAGTGATGCTTTCATAGTGAATGACAGTTGTAAATTATCCAGTACTCATGTGGGAAAGAAGTGTGTCAAAGTTAAGTAAATCTTTTATTCATTGATGTAATAAAATGAACGAATATTTCATATGCTCTAGATTGACGAGCCTTCTCCCAGAGCAATCAAAGAACTCTCGGTAATGGTCGGACGAAAGTACATCTACACCTACTTCTACATGGTTACTCTACAATTCACACTTCAGTACCTGGCAGAGGGTTTATCGAATCATTTTCATACTACTTCTCTACCATTCCACTCTCGAATGGCGCGTGGGGAAAAGGAACACAAATGGTTCAAATGGCTCTGAGGAAAAGGAACAGCTAAATCTTTCCGTTCGAGCTCTGATTTCTCTTATTTTTATTAAGGTGATCATTTCTCCCTACGTAGGCGGGTGCCAACAAAACATTTTCGCATTCGGAAGAGAAAGCAGGTGACTGAAATTTCGTATATAGATCTCACCGCAAAGAAAACCGTCTTTGTTTCAGTGACTGCCACCCCAACTCGCGTATCATATCAGTAACGCTCTCACCCCTATTGCGCGATAACATGAAACGAGCTGCCCGTATTTGCACTTTTTGGATGTCCTCCGTCAATCCTACCTGGTAAGGATCCCATACCGGGCAGAAATATGACAGCAGAGGACGGGCAAGTGTAATGTAGGCTCTCTCTTTAGTGGCTTTGTCGCATCTTCTAAGTGTTCCACTAACGAAGCGCTGTCTTTGTTTCGTCTTCCCCACAATATTATCTATGTGGTCTTTCCAATCTAAGTTGCTCGCAATTGTAATTCCTAGGTATTTAGTCGAATTGGCAGCCCTTAGATTTATGCCATTTATCGTATACCCAAAATGCATCGGATTTCTTTTAGTACCCTTGTGGATGACCTCGCACTTTTCTTTGTTTAGTGGCAATTGCCACTTTTCGCACCATACAGAAATTCTCTCTAGATTTTTGTAGTTGGAATTGATCGTCTGATGATTTTGCTAGACGGTAAATGACTGCGTCATCCGCAAACAATCTAAGGGGGCTGCTCAGATTATCACCTAGAGCATTTATGTAAATCAGGAACAGGAGAGGGCCTATGACACTACCTTGCGGAACGCCAGATATCACTTCTGTTGTACTCGATGATTTACCGTGTATCACTACGAACTGTGACCTCTCTGAGAGGAATCGCCTGGTCACGACACTTTTGTGCCTACAACTCCACTTCACTAATTCCCACTATATGTAATCTCAAACTACCCATCCCCGTTTTTTAAATCCTCTAACCTACCTACTCCATCAAGGGATCCAACACTTCACGCTGCGACCCGTAGAACGCCAGTTCTCTTTCTCCTAGTGGCAAGATCGTCCTGAAGTAGTCCACACCCGGAAATGCGAATAGCGGACTGTTTTCCCACAAGAGAATATCATTATCACCGAATCTTACAAAAGAGCTGCATGTCTTCGGGATGCGTATCAGCTTTTATTTCCCCCTTGTTTTCAGTCGTACCGTTCGCTTAAGGGGCTCCGGAAAGGCTCAAAATCATGAAAAGTTCAATTTTTACTTTTTTGCGTTTTCTGAATCTGCAGACTATTACCTTTTAATAGATATATAATTTATTCAATTCCGAAGACTACAACTATTTTTAAATTTTTTTTAAATGTGTTCTATATGGGCGTGACCCACTGTGGCGCTGTTAAATTGCTGTCAAATGGTGTTATTATTAACGTCCGTGTTCATCAGTTACATTTTAGTGATGTGAGATAAAATATGTGTTGTGGCTAACGTGTGATGGTTCAATATATATCGCTGGTGTGATTGTCGATTGTTTCATGTTTATTTACTCTGTCGTTATCTCGAAAATATTCGCAATTTATTCTGTTTCTTGAGTCTCTGTTTTGTTGAAGTATAATAATGAGTAAAAGTAAAGTTGCTGTTGCGACTTTCAATGATGGCAACATTGTAAGGTGCAAGGTATTTAGAAATATGGGAATGAAGATAGGTTCTAACATGGTACGAGCGATGCTTGCTTTAGACAAGGAACGCCTTCGGGCTGCAGACAGGGCTGTAAAGAGTCTAGAAATACAAGCAAGAGTAAACAGGAGGAGGAACAAGAGGAAGCTGGAGGAGGAGTTTGCAGAGGATGAAGATAATCCATCCTATGGACCTGGAATGCACTAAAAAGTTAATCCAATCTTTGTCGCTCGATTCCCAAAACTTTTATTTTCTCATATTAATTACATGTTTTCTAAGGATCTTCCAAACATATTTGTTTGAAACTTTCAGTAAATGTTACACAGTACCTTCTGCATAATTTAACACAGCCTTTTTCCAAAAAAACTGTATATTTTTGAATATATAAATAAAAAATTGCAAAAAAATGTTGTGAATTTTCATTACAATTGAAAAAAAATCATCTTTAATAACTGAACTAAAATTTTGTGAAATCCCTGTGTTAAGTTGTAGCCCACATTCCAATAAATAATCTGTAAAAAGTTCAACTTCCTACCTCAAATACTTTGTGAGGAAAGATGTAATTTATAAGCGTTATTTTAACATTGCAAGTATAGGGCGTTCCGGAGCCCCTTAAGCTAGCGCGGAGTGCAAAAGCAAGGTGTGACGCTGCGATCTGGAAGCAGGCGAAAGTGGACGCGGTGACGGCGCATTCCTGAACGGACGGCTAGCCGACACGCCGTGGCCTGCGTGCTGCGTCTAAAGGGCTCACTTAACTGCGCCGCGTTTCTAGGACACCGGGTCGCAGCGTCATCTTGCTGCTCGGCTGGGTTGGCTCGACACATGTGGAACGTGCTGTTTTGTCGGAAACTGACGTGGTGGCGTCGTGGCTGTGCAAAAATAATGTGGTGTCACCGCCAGACACCACACTTGCTAGGTGGTAGCTTTAAATCGGCCGCGGTCCATTAGTACATGTCGGACCCGCGTGTCGCCACTGTCAGTGATTGCAGACCGAGCGCCACCACACGGCAGGTCTAGAGAGACGTACTAGGACTCGTCCCAGTTGTACGACGACTTTGCTAGCGACTACACTGACGAAGCCTTTCTCTCATTTGCCGAGAGATAGTTAGAATAGCCTTCAGCTAAGTCCATGGCTACGACCTAGCAAGGCGCCATTAACCATTTCTAGAGAGAGCCTCACTTGTATCATCAAGAATGCTGTACACAAATGATGGATTAAAGTTAAGTATTCCAGCAGCTACGTACTTTTCTTTATAGCATTCATTACGTATCCTGTTTCAGACCTAAGCAATATTGCGTGAATTAAGCGCGTGCCCTTTCGGCTTCCTCGCCTTGTGTCTAGACTGTCTTGTCTAGACACAACAAATACAGTGGAGTGAAGACAGTAGCCAGTATTAGAGTTAGTTAGTTACGTGTTCCATTGATCAATAGCACGGAAAACCGTTATATGTGGAACGTGTCAAATGCACAAGAAATGCGCACAGGAAACAAGTTTTTTTTAAAATTTATATTAGTGTTATACCTAAATATTTCTGTTGTCTATCCCATTCCCTTAAATTGCACAAAATGCATATACTATATCTCCACATTTATTTACTCATATTCAAGAATTCATCCATGGTATAGAAGGAGTTGTCAAGGAGATATGATTTCAATTTGTTTTTGAAACTGTTACTGCTGTCTGTCACACATTTTATTCCATCTGGTAATTTATCAAAAAGTTTTATAGCAGCGTATTGTACCCCTCTCTGTGCCAAAGATAGGTTAGAAACAAATAGCGTCCTTACCAGTTTCTAACAAACAGGTTGTAATATTTCTGGCGTTACAGCCATGATATTCGGCCACAAGAAGCTCTTCATAGAGCAATTGAGAAGGCAGCAATGTCAAGACGACGTAATGTGGTGCGAGGTACCGATGACAGATGGTTTGTTCGGTACGGGTACCGTGAGAAAAACAGCCTAAATCCTTCTCCGCGTTTGGCTACTCCGTTCGTTCGTTGCGCGCCAAAATGATAATTTTCTGTTATTAATATTAGAAAAACTGAACAGAGAATTTACTTGCATTTCATATAGAAGCATCTTTCAGTAGTAGGCTACCATTCTATTATATGAAAAGCGTTAATTACCAGCAGAATAGTAAACACTTGCCAAACGAAAAGGCAGACGAAGCACTTCGGAGACGTTCGGATGGCGTCTAACTTGAATGGCTGGCGAAATGGATCGGCTGTTAGATCAAAACTGGTTCGGCGGTCTCGGAAGACAGACATGCTGTCTGCCTTAGTTGGTATCGGTTAAGAGCTTAGTTAGCAATCTCTGGTCGTTTGGATGCGTAATTGAGAACGATTTGAACAGTAGGTACGCAAATACGCAGTTCATCGTTTCATTTTTATGAAAATGCGAAGATTCGAAATAATTTCTGCTTCATAAAGTGGAATATAATTGTGAACTTTCGCGTATACTGTTACTAAAAAGCGAGTTTCATTCCGTATAAAGGAACTAATGGAAAATTTAATTATTCAAACAATATCAATTCCTCGCTAAGAGTTTGTTATCAAGTTAACGAATTCACGACCTATGCTGTTTTCTGCGCAGGAGACAACACCTATAGAAGATTGCAGGTTTGTGAACGTTTATTAGAACGTATGCATCCCACTCAGGCCGGTGGAAGCATATACGCAGTTAGCGTGTGCTGCAGTCTTAGTACAAATGAGATCAGTGACACGTCATCTGTGGTACCACAGAGGGGGATGAAGGAGAGATATTTTTGACGGAGGGGTTTAGCACATGCACGTATATATTAACCTCTCTGCCTCCTTTTTTTGAACTAAGATTCATCTTCAGACGGCTGTTCACACTTAAAATTACATTTTTCTTACATGATGTTCGTTGACTCTGGCGAAGGTCCCTTGGGGTAGCTGTGCCCTACAGCAGAAAATCGATGTAAGAAAGAAAGGACTGTTTTATTGTAAATGACCTAGCAATGAATTATAATAGCGCAAACAACTTCCTAAGATAAGAGTTGACTTAGTTTTGTGTTTCTTCAAATGGCTCTGAGCACTATGGGACTCAACTGCTGAGGTCATTAGTCCCCTAGAACTTAGAACTAGTTAAACCTAACTAACCTAAGGACATCACAAACAGCCATGCCCGAGGCAGGATTCAAACCTGCGACCGTAGCGGTCTTGCGGTTCCAGACTGCAGCGCCTTTAACCGCACGGCCACTTCGGCCGGCTTTTGTGTTTCTTATATATTACATAATGCATAAAAATTATCATAGTGCAAACTGCAAACAAGGTGTCATAATATCTACTTCCATAATATTTTTTTGTCTTTCACAAAAGTTAACATATGTTCTGTTTCGACAGTCTTTATGATGAACTGAATTTCTTTCTTTGTTTACATTTATTACATTTATTGTAACATCTGTGCCGATTGCAACGTCTATTTACATCTTTAACTTCTCCGACAAACACACTTTTTGCCACAGTAACGTCTTTGTAAATCGCCATCTTTGTACATAAGCATCTGTGTGGCAGAAATTCATAGGAGTGTATGATCCTCTACTCTGCTCTACATTTGCGTCCAACGTTCATGAAACTGTTAAATCTTGCCTGGCATTCAGCGAAATATGCACTTATTCGAAGACATTCAACTCCGCAATAAAAAGACGCTGAGTTTTCGATGTCCAATAGCACAAAACTTTTTCAGCTCTTATCTTAGACAGTTGTTATCTTAGGAGGTTATTATAATGCATTGTTCAGTCATTTGGAACGGGTGGTCAAAAAGTTTCCGTTCGAAGGCCGTACAGTCCAGAATTGGCATAGCAGTCAGGCAAAATCGCCGAGAGCATTGGCGCAAACATCCTACCGACGCATCAAGGTGAAGATACGCGTTTGGCAAAACACTGTATCCTGTTACGCGAGGAAGTCGTCCATAACTGCTTGCTGGCCATCCTCGTCCGACAAGAATCGTCGATTCTTCAAGGTCTTTAAGGAACCGCAGGCGACATCGGGACTGTAGGGCGGGTGCTCGGCGGTCTCCCTCTCGATTTGGCGAAACTTCTGCGTCACATTTGCGATATGGCGACGTGCGTTATCGTGAAGCAGCAGCCCTCCTTGTCGCGGTTTTCCCGGACGTTTCGTCTTAATTGCGCGCCGTTATTTCTCTTCCTTCATTCTCCGATGAAGGTCTACCGGTGTTCGTCCTTCGGCAGCCAAGAAAAGGATAACAGCACTTTCGTCCTGTGTGGACGCGTCGCCTTAGTTCACATTTCCGCATTTGCCACACGCACGTCGGAAAGAGACGAAAGCCTCACTGATCCCTTGTCTATATGTCGGTGCGTGTATACCCACGTCGGAGCCTTGCGGAAAATCGACGTTGATGTAGAAGTGTAATACTGGTCATATTGTGATAATCTCTTAACATAACATTATGCCTCTTAATGAATGGACAGTGAAAGCATTTAAATTCTTGAATTCGGTCAATCATCTTATGAAATACTGAAAATCAAATTTTATGTTGTGTCTGGCAGCTTTTAGGTAGGCAGTCGGCAACTGTGACCGGGTAACCACATTAGAGGTACATTAATACAGATGCCCTAATTTGTATACAGGAGATGTTCAGTATCGCCGTGTCCAAAACCCATGCCCCAAGTGAAGCTCGAATCCGCAACATACACCTTACACTGTACTGGGGACAAGTATTGTGTATGAACTTGTGTGACTCACAGCCTTATGCAAACCCCTGCAGTTAAAACCACTTGGAAGGCTTCCTCGTCGTGCCTCTTAACGGACACCGTCTCGTCCAGGTGACGGAGACGAGCACGCTCACAGAGTAACAACGTGTCCGTGTTATTAGCGGCGGTCATGCTGGTAGTGGTGGCGACAGGAAGCGCATCCCGCCACCCCTCAAATTAATCACACGACATTCGTTTAATAATCATGACGACGCTGCGCCGATGCCGTACAAACGCACAAGAAACAGAAGATTATTATTATTATTATTATTATTATTATTATTATTGAAATTGTTGGCACTTTAGAGCTCTCCCCCTCCACTCCTCCTCCGAGAACCGTACCCTCATGCGAGAGACACCGCGAATAACCTAGTAAAATAATCCATGACCTGCCGGCCGGAGTGGCCGAGCGGTTCTAGGCGCTACAGTCTGAAACCGCAGGACCACTACGGTCGCAGGTTCGAATCCTGCCTCGGGCATGGATGTGTGTGATGTGCTTAGGTTAGTTAGGTTTAAGTAGTTCTAAGTTCTAGGGGACTGATGACCTCAGAAGTTAAGTCCCGTAGTGCTCAGAGCCATTTGAACCAATCCATGACCTGATGGTGTCGAGTCTGGTGATCGGCAGTTTTACACCACCACCCGCTCCTCTACTACTCTCGTCAGCCACTGGTGACAAAAAGGACAGGGTGAACATTAAGTCTTTGCCTGATTACAAAAATTTATTTCTATGGAACTATGCTAGTTACAGCTGTATAATTTTTTGCAAACGGTTCCTTAACATATATTTTTTTTATGGACAGACTTCCACATTTACTCCGTTTGGGCGATACTCGATTTGTTTTTGTGTCTTTGCCAACATCTTCCGTCAAGGCCTCTACAGCATGGCGTATTCGTGCCGTAAGAGTTTACGTAGTGGGAATTGGACGTAACGTAATCCCACGAAAAACTCCAAGGGGGTTACCTTTCGTGATGGTGGTGGCCATGATGCTGGACAACCCCTACCGATCCATCTGTCCGGAAATGTTTCATACAAGAACTGGCGAAAAGTAATCCCCACTGTGGTGGTGCACATGTTGTTGAAACTCTGTCCGTGGATGAAATTCCTATAACTGAGACAGAAGTCAATCCAAAAAAACTTCATAAGTTAGACTACCAGTCCCAAAAGACGGCATATACATGTGTAAGTGTGTTCACTAAAAACGTTCAGTTAAGCTACGATTTGCAACAAACCACATACCTGCATTCAGCTTAATTCCTTAGAAAAAAAAATTTCTTAATCGGAGAAGACTTTAAGGTTATCTTATGTATCAGCACGGGGATACGAACCGGTTGCCCAAGAGTGCAAGTGGCGTAGCACAGGTGTGCGTTAGCTGTGTTGTTGTCCACTTAGGCGGATTTGAACAGTAGCAAGGCGACGGAATAAAAGCAATCCCCGTTCGTTGCTGTCGAACGTGCTACAAAAGCCAAAGACGTTATTCTAGCCTTCGAGGCAAGAAAAATGCGATGAGGGCGGTTTTGTATTCGTGAAGAAGACTTTCTGTGTGTGCATGCCAGCTGAGTCACTTCGTCAAGCCATTCATTTGGCGCCTACCGAGAGTTCGTGTTGTGACAGGTATCACAATTAAGCACAACTAAAGGTGAGTGTCAGTGGGAGTAGTTGTGTAAGAACTTGGCCGTGACTGCAGCCTTCGCAGTCGAGGTCATGACTATTGGAACGCACAGTAGGAAGTGGCACGAAGAGGCAGTGCTGCGTTACGCAACCGTCAGCAGGACTAAAACAAAACAACTTAATTCAACCGGGGGGATGGAGAGGGAGGGAGGTAGAGAGAGAGAGAGAGAGAGAGAGAGAGAGAGAGAGCTCTTTGTTTAGGATTTCTTCAGCGTCAGTGGCACTTTCGTACACTTTCAAGGACTCTCTTGAAACGCATGCAACTTTGTCTTCTAGTATCTTGTAAGAAGTTCTTTGTTCTGTACCTCAACAGAAAGGTTCGCATCATTCAGATAATCAAGAATGGTCTCCCACTCACATGAGAAACGTAGTTCGCGCGTTCATTCCTTCATCTCCGGGAATACGCTGAGCCGGCCGGTGTGACCGAGCGGTTCTAGGCGCTTCAGTCTGGAACCGCGCGACTGCTACGTCGCAGGTTCGAATCCTGCCTCGAGCATGGCTGTTTGTGATGTCCTTAGGTTAGTTAGGTTTAAGTAGTTGTAAGTTCTAGGGTACTGATGACCTCAGATGTTAAGTCCCATAATGCTCAGAGCCATTTGAACCATTTTTGAATATGCTGAAGTGACTGATGACAGGTACACATAATTATAAGCCTGTATAGTCGATGTGAAGCTGTTGTACAATTATGGTACGTGTTTCATGCTCAGGAATTATGACGCTTTTGGAGAACGAAAACCTTCTCTACAAAAATCAGCGTGGATTCCACAAACGGAGATACAGCGAAACTCGGCTCTCTCTGTTCCTCATGGCATCCATAGTGTTGTAGACAACAGCGCTCAGGTTGATGCCGTTTTCCATGACTTCAAGAAGGCATGTGACACCGTCCCACACTGCCGTTTAGTGAGAAAAAAAAGGAGAAAAAAACGCGAACTTAACGAGCCACATTTGTGACGGAATTCAAGACTTTATTGCGTCTACAATGTATATGAACGATCTAGTAGTAAGCGTCGGAAGTTCTTTAATACTGTTCGCAGACCATGCGGTTGCCGTCTACAAGAAAGTAGTAACGCTAGAAGATAGTATCGATTTACAGAAATACCTGCAAAGGATTAATGAATGGTGCGGTCTCTGGCAGTTGACCCCTGAACGTAAATAAATGTAACATATTGTGCATACATAGGAAAATAAATCCACAGTATCTGCAGTAAAATGTCTACGAGTATTTGTCCAGAGATACCGTGGGTGGAATGGCCACACAAAACAAATACGTAGTAAGAAAAGCAGATGCCAGACTCAGATTAGTAGGAAGAATCTTAAAGAAATGTAACTCATCCGCGAAGGAAGTGGCTTTTAAGTCACTTGTTCGACTGATTGTTGAGTATTGCACGCCGGTATCGTATCCTTATCAGACAGGACTGTTCGAAGAGATAGAGAAGATCCAACGAAGAGCGGCTCGCTTCGTCACGGGAGCGTTACGGAGGCGCTCGACAAACTCCAGTGGCAGACGTTACAAGAGAGGCGTCGTGTATCACGGAAAGATTACTACTGAAATTTGGAAAGAGCACTTTCCGGGAAGAGTTGGACAACATATAACGTCCCCCCTCCCTCCCCCCCCCCCCTCCACACACACGTACATCTCGCGAAGCGACCACAACGAGAAAATTTGAAAAATTAGAGCCAGTACAGAGGGCAATCATTCTTTCCGCGCACCATTCGTTCGTGGAACAGGGAAACGCGAACTAGTTAGTTGTGCCAGAAGTACTCTCCACCACACACCATCAGGCAGCTTGCGGAGTACTGATGGAGAAATAGATCTAGAAGTTATAGGAGCTCACTTCAAGAGAATGGAATACGTCCTTACACAGGCGCTTTCAAGGCATAAAAAGTCGCTAGTTCTCTGCTGGGCGTATTGCCATTATCTTAAGAGTCGTGATGGGTTTGACTTACGGGCACTATTCTGTCATTCACTATACACTGAGCTCGTTGGGACTTCCTTTTTGTGAAAAGAAGTACCGTAAACGTCATTTGTCCTTCACTTCAACTTCCTCGGCTTTCGCCGGAGAGAAATCGTTTTCCAAGCACCTCGGTCGAGTATGATCTTTCGTTGCTTAACTACACTGAAGCGCCAACGCAAATCGTATAGGCATGCGTATTCAAATACAATGTAAACAGGCAGAATATGGCGCTGCGGTCAGCAACGCCTGTATATCGATTACTGCTGCTACAATGGCAGGTTATTGAGATTTAAGTGAGTCTGAATGTGATGTTACAGTGGCGCACGAGCATCTCCGAGGTAGCGATGAAATGGGGGTTTTCCTGTACGACAATTTCACGAGTATACCGTATCAGGAACCCGGTAAAATATCGAACCTCCGACATCGCTGCGGCCGGAAAAAGATCCTGCAAGAACGGGACCAACGACGACTGAAGAGTATCGGTCAGCGTGACAGAAATGCAACTCTTCTGCAAATTGCTACAGATTTCATTGCTGGGCCATCAGCAAGTGTCAGCGTCTGAACTGTTCAACGGAACATCATCGATATGGGCTTTCGGAGCCGAATGCCCGCTCGTGTACCGTCGATGACTGCACGACACGAAGCTTTACGCCTCTTCTGGGCCCGTCAACACCGGCATTGGACTGTTGATGACTGGAAATATGTTGCCTGGTCGGACGAGTCACGTTTCAAATTGTATCAGCAGACGGACGTGTACGGGTATGGAGACAACGTCATGAATCCATGGATCCTACATGTCAGCAGGTGACTGTTCAAGCTGGTGGAGGCTCTGTAATGGTGTGGGGCTTGTGCAGTTGGAGTGATATGGCACCCCTGATACGTCTAGATACGACTCTGACAGGTAGCACGTACGTAAGCATCCTGTCTGATCACCTCCTCCCATTCATGTCCATTATGCATTCCGACGGACATGGGCAGTTCCAGCAGGACAATGCGACACCCCGCACGTCCGGCATTGCTTCAGAGTGGCTCCAGGAACACTCTTCTGAGTTTAAACACTTCCGCTGGCCACCCGACTCCCCAGACACGAACATTATTGAGCATATCAGGGATTCCGTGCAAGATGCTGTTCAGAAGAGATCTCCACCCCCTTGTACTGTTACGGGTTTATGGAGAGCCCTGCAGCCTTCCAGCACTACTTCAGACGTTAGTCGATTCCATGCTGCGGCACTTGTGCGCGCTCGCGGCGGCCCTACACGGTATTAGGCAGGTGTACCAGCTTCCTTGGCTCTTCAGTGTAGGTGCCGCATTGCTAAGATACTGGACTCCCCTCGGGAGGATGACGATTCAAATCCGCGCCTGGCCGTTTAGATTGAGGCTTTGCCTTGTATCCCTAAATCGCTTAAGGCTAGTGCCTGGTTGGTTCTTCTGGTATACCGGGTCGGCGAGTTCGAAATCCGATCAGAACGCGTGGACCTCGACGCCCGGCGGCGTTCCTAATATTTAGAAGCGCTGCTGTCGCCGCCTCAGCACTAGGCTCGGACCGCGCCCTTCGCGCCAGCCTATCGGCGCCCGCGGCCGCGCTATAAAGCTAGGAGGGCAGAGGCTCCGGATTTCCCGCCTCCGCCTTCTGAAACTCCTATCTGGCCGGACATGGGGATTGCATCCTTCTACCATCCTCCACACCTACAAATCCCTCATCCGTCCTATCCTCTGTTATGCCAGCGTTGCCTGGATCTCCGCCCCCACCCGCTTTTACATGGCCCTCCAAATCCTTGAACGCTATGCGCTCCGCCTTGCCTTCCGTATCCGCCTTCCTTCCTCCACTCGGCTCCTGTATGAACTGATCCCATTCCCCCACCTTCTCCTGTTCCTCCAACATCTCCGCATCCTTTACATTGTCCGCAGGCTTGATCCCCCCCACCCTCTGGTTTCCTCCTTCCTGTCCACCCCACGCCCGTTGCCGCGCCTCTATCGCTGTATCCCTCCCTCTCTCCACCTCCACACCCTCCATCTCCTTCATCAGGGCAATTTCCAACGCCTCCCCCTCCCGGATGACGAACTTCGCCGTGACGTCTACCCTTCCTTCCAACTATAACCTGGCCTTGTTCCACGCTCCCCCTCCCCAGGGCCCCTTTTTTCCTCTTCTACTCCCAAAGCGGATTTTCCTCCTTCTCCCCCCCCCTCCCCTGAGACCCTGCACCCCATACTTGCCTCTTTCCTTCCCACGTCCCTTCCTACCTGGCCCTCTTCAGCGCGCCCCCCGCTCATCTCCCCCATCTCTTCCCCTCCCTCCCTTCTTCCAGTCTCCCTCATCTCCTTGCGCCTGGCAGATCCTCTGTTTTGATCATCATCAGTGTGCCACATCAGTGTTGTGTTTAGTGCTGTTTCTCCTGTGCGTCAAGAGGTGTGATTTTAATTGTGTACTGCCTTGAGGTTCGCCATCAGTGTTTGTTATGTGCTCCGCCATCTGTCGATACCTTTTATGCTCCAGTCATACTGTGCCTTGTGTTCTTTTACTTGTCGCAGTGGCTCAAATGGCTCTGAGCACTATGGGACTCAACTGCTGTGGTCATAAGTCCCCTAGAACTTAGAACTACTTAAACCTAACTAACCTAAGGACAGCACACAACACCCAGCCATCACGAGGCAGAGAAAATCCCTGACCCCGCCGGGAATCGAACCCGGGAACCCGGGCGTGGGAAGCGAGAACGCTACCGCACGACCACGAGATGCGGGCACTTGTCGCAGTGTGTGGCTTTTTGTGTGTGCTACTTTTAAACAGTTTTCACAGTTTTTTTTTGTGTCTTCCATGATGTTCCCCCTTTTTTATATCTATGTTCACCATATTCTCTCCTTTGTTATTTTTAAATGTCTTCTCCTGTTTGTTCTATGTCTTTCGGCTGAAGAGCAGCGCATATGCTGCTGCCAGCCCGCCCCGATGGGGAATTGAAATACAATAAAGAAAAAAAAAAAAAGGCTCCGGACCTCAGTCATGTACCGAGTGCCGCTGTCGTATTGTTTATTCTACGTAGCATTGCTTGCTTCCTGATATTGCTACGTCTAGTTTCTCGATACTGTTTATTCTCCGGGCTTCTCACACTGCCTTGTTGTCCTCGTTGCTCGTTCATCCCTGTTGTTAGTTTTCCGTTGTTTTCACCAATCACCGTGGACGCCCTCGGCCGGACAGCAAGCATCTTCTGGTCGCGTCCGATTCCGGTTATTATAGTTCCTTTGAGAGAACACGGGCGATTTGTTCCGCCTCTAATTGCGTTATTGTCGACGGGACTTTAAACTCTAATCTTTTTTCATTGTCGGATAATACTTGCACATCCATGTTTCTTCTTCTGTGAAGTACGCAGTGTCGAGTTCCCGGTCAGTTTGCAGTCCGAGTGCGGTGACAGTGGCTAACACACTCGGCCTTTGTACGGATCTATTTGTGAGGTTCAGATCCCCCCCCCCCCCCCCCCCCGCATAAGGAGTTTCGGTATTTCGAAAAATCATTTTAGATTATTGCTGTGGCGGTTCCTTGGAGTAGAAGACGACCGACTCTCGCACGAATCCTAGTCAATCTGCGTGACGACCCTCCTCTAATAGCCCAGATGTCGACCAGACGTTACAATCTATCCATCCAACTCATTTCGCAACTTCATTGAATGTGGATAATAACTTCACACTCTTTTCAACTCTTGTACGCCCTTGCTGTTGATTAACAATGAGAAGATATAGGACCCAGCGAGAATACATAGTGATAGCAAAGTTCGTATGAAATAACTGTTGGGACTGCTGCCCCCCCCTTTTTTTTTTAATAGTCATCAGCCTTCTTACTGGTTTGAATTGGCCCTCCACGAGCTTCTTTGCTGCACGAGCCTCTTCATCTCAGAGAACGACACTTGCGCCATTCGACCTCAGTTATTTCATGGACGTCTTCCAATCTCTGCCTTCATCTACAGTTTTACCCTCTACAACTCCCTCCAGTACTACAAAGGTTATTCGCTGACCTGTTAACACATGCCCTATAAACCTGTCCCTTCTTCTTGTCAGTATTTTCCAAATGTTTCTTTCTTCGCCGATTCTGCGGGTAACCTCCTTATACCTTATCAGTCCACATAATTTTATACGTTCTTCCCTAGCGCTACATCTCAAATGCTTCGATCATCTTCTGTTCCGGTTTTCCTACTGTCCGTGATTCACTACCATACAATGCTATGCGCCAATCGTACTTTCCCAGAAATTTCTTCCTCAAATTCTTGCCTACCTGTATTTTCTTTGCCAGGCATGGCCTTTCTGCCTGTGCTAATCTGCTATCCGTGTCCTCCTTGCTTCGTCCGTCATGGGTTAGTTTCCTTTTATGGTAGCAGAATTTCTTAACTTCGTCTGCTTCGTTACCACCAATTTTAATGTTAAGTTTCTCGCTATTCTCATTTCTCGCTGTCCTCATTACTTTCGTCTTTGTACGGTTTATTCTGAGTCCTTATTGTGTACTTATTACCGTTCACCTCATTCGACAGGTCCTTCAATTCTTCTTCATTTTCACTGAGGATAGGAACGTAATTGGTGAATCTAATCACTGATATCCTTCCATCGTGAATTTTAATTCCACTCTTGAACCACCTTTTATTTCCGTCACAACTTTTTCGACCTATACATTGGACACTAGGAACAAATCACTGCATCCTTGAACTCTTACATAAAGTAAAAATCCATGAATTACCAACATATTACCAAAATGAATTTCCGGAATATAACTCGCACTGTGTAGAAGATCCTACTGAGGCGTTAATGATAGCTACAATTACATCGACCTTTATAGCTGTGACTTCGGTGTCTTTTTCACGGTTTATGACGTTTTTGGAGAACGGAAATCTCTTCTACAGTAACCAGCATGGATTCCACAAACAGAGATCTTGCGAAATTCAACCCTTTCTGTTCTTCCATGAGATCGTGAGTGCTGAAGGCAAAAGCGATCAAAAAAATAGTTCAAATGGCTCTGACCACAATGACACTTAAGATCTGACGTTATCACTCCCCTAGAACTTAGAACTACTTAAACCTAACTAACCTAAGGACATCACACACATCCATGCCCGAGGCAGGATTCAAACCTGCGACCGTAGTAGTCGCGCGGTTCCGAACTGAAGCGCCTAGAACCGCTCGGCCACAACGGCCGGCAAAGGCGAGCAGATTGATGCCACGTCGCTTGACTTCCGGGAGACATTCGATACATTCCCAGAATGAGATTTTCACTCTGCAATGTAGTGTGCGCTGACATGAAACTTCCTGGCAGATTAAAACTGTGCACCAGACCGAGACTGGGAACTCGGTAGAGCACTTGCCCGCGAAAGGCAAAGGTCCCCAGTTCGAGTCTCAGTCCGGCACACAGTTTTAATCTGCCAGGAAGTTTCCTTCGATACATTTCTGAACTATTGTTTTGTGAATAAAATATGAGCTTACCAAGTATTGTACGGGATTTCTGATCGGGTACAGGACTTCCATGTATACAGAACTCAAGACTCGTAGTTATTAACGAAAAAAATCGATAGATGTAATTTCGTATGTGCCCGAAAGGAACATTACAATGCCACTTGCTGATATCACTCCGAAATGAGGAACTTGGTCGTGGTGGATGATGTTCCGCACAGTGTGATAGACATACCTCACGGATATTATGCCGTTGGGGTCCTCCTTTCCTTTTTACTATTATAGCGTATTGCGCAATACGCGTCAATAAATGTACCGAATTAGACGTAAACGTTGGAAAAACCAGGAAGTCGCGTGTATGAATATGAGAACCGGATCGATATTGTCGGGGCGGGGTCGGCTGCTACGTGAGAACCGCCCGTTCTGCACCAGGCGTCTACTGCAAGAATACGTCGTGTGTCAGATACGCGTCTTCTAGCGCAGCGTAAATTTAGCGCTATACTGTACGGCAGTATTTGTGCGCGAGACGTCCGGAGAGTTATCTGCGATACAATATAGTAAACTAACAACCATGCTAATGGTGAGCATTGAAAACGCAAGAGTGTGACACGCCGGTAACTAACCCACACAGCGAAAGATCAGCACTGGACACCAATGTCTTGTGTTTTTTTTTTCTTCTTTTATTCATATCATACAGTATGTTTCATACTATATGCAGGGTGGAGAAGAGGAAACGCATGTTTTCCACTATTGAATGACTGGGACACGGTGTGATAAAAATTTAAACAAGCATTAAGTCATCGATTTTTATTGCAGTTTTGAAATATACGTACCTTTATTAGATTCGAAAAATAATGTCTTGGAGGTGACGTCCTTTTTGCTGGATACAAATTTGAATCCTCTCCCGAAAGTTACGCATGGCTCTCTCCACATTTCATTCGGCACGGCTTCAATCTCCTGACGAATGGAATTCTTCAGGTCATCGACTGCTCGAGGCTTGTTCATGTATACTTTTGATTTTAAATATCCCCACAAAAAGAAGTTGCTGCATATCGACAAATCGGGTGAGCGAGGGGTCCAGTAAACATCGCCATATCTCTAAATAAGATGTCCTGGTAACATTTGTCGAACCACTTCCATGGGCGCTCTCGCCGTGTGAGCTGTGGCACCGTCCTATTGAGACCATATTTCTCTCCAGTGCTCTCACGCCTTTCAAGTTCTGGACGAAGAAAGTTGTTTAACATTTTAACGTCGCGCGCTGGTGTCACAGTAACTGCAGTTCCTTCCTCTTCAAACAAATAGGGTCCAACAATGCTCATCTTTGTAATGCAGCACCAAACTGCTACTTTAAAACTGTGGAGAGGTCTTTGGTGTAATTCATGTGGGTTCCCCGGCGCCCAGTACCGACAATTTTGAACTTTGACGTAACTGTCTACATGAAAATGTGCTTCATCACTCATGAAGACTGTAGCATCTTCATCTTCCCCAAAAATTTCATCCATTACGCGACAAAACTCTCTGCGCTGCACAAAATCCCCTTCACTAAGCTGCTGGACTATCATTAACTTGTACGGGTGAAACTTAAGATGTAGGATGCGGTGAAGCGAACGACGTGACACACCCAGCGCTACAGCCTGTCGTCTAGCCGATCGTTTCGGACTAGCAAGGAGTGCCGTTCTCACTCGGTCTACGTTTTCCGGAGTACGAACTGAACGGGGAAGACCAGGTGGTTTCCTTTTCATCACAGATCCAGTACTTCTAAACGCTGCAACCCGTCGGGGTACAGTATTTCGATCGGGCACTGCATCTCGAAGTCCAACCCTAAAGTTTTGACGGAAAAGACGTCGCACTGTGACTACGGAATCATTGTCTCTAAAGTACTGCTCAACAACGAACACACGATTCTCTATGCTCCAACGCTCCATAGCGACTGAAACTGCATTGTATGGACAGTCTGCCAACATTCGTTCCAGGTCAATACCCTTTCTCGTCGCCGCGTACTAACGGTTCAAAAAACATGCGTTTCCTCTGCTCCACCCGGCATATTCCACCAAGAGCCCACGAAGTATTAAATAGTACAAAGATCAATTTCTATAGACGACTGTTTGTGAACATTCCAAGACCAAGAAGACGATACAGGGGTTGGACGAAACAAATGGAAACACAAAAACACAACACATTACCGTGCCTAATACAGTGTAGGGAATCGTTCGCATTCAAAACAGTTTCTAGTCGTCTCGTAATGAATAAGTACAGGTCCTGTGTGGTTATGAAGGAAATATTATACCATTATTCGTGCAAAATAAGGGCAACTACAGATAAATGATGGAAATGGATAGCAATCATGTACCCTTGTCTCCAAAGTAGACTGCAAAGGCACAATAACATTGAGATGTGGTGACTGTGCTGGCTATTTTAATGACAGCCAGTGTAGTTTATACTGTAGTTGACACTACATCCGCCGGGCGGAGAGGCCGAGCGGTTCTAGGCACTACAGGCTGGAACCGCGCGACCGCTACGGTCGCAGGTTCGAATCCTGCCTCGGGCATGGATGTGTGTGATGTCCTTAGGTTAGTTAGGTTAAAGTAGTTCTAAGTTCTAGGGGACTGATGACCTCAGCAGTTAAGTCCCATAGTGCTCAGAGCCATTTGAACCATTTGACACTACACGTCTTACAACCAAGTTTCTCCACTTCAGAACCGTCTCCACATCTGTCAACGTCACACATTAAGTTAGTTGCAGGGCTGTTGTCACGACTCGTCTAAAGTTGCCGAAGCCCTGCAACGAAGCTCCATTTGGCGTACATAGCTTTCGAGTAGTGCTGTGAGTACGCATAATCCGTTATCGGTCACTGCCCGACGCACCGATTAACTTTTTCCGGCCGCTGTGGGACGAGGCACAGATGACAGCTGATGCAACAACACTGTATCGCCATGTGACTAGCGTTCAATAAAAAGAAGTTTTCAGAGCGTAGATCTTTCATAGCGTTAACAGGTGTTTTGATAAGGAACGTAAAGAGAGGGGCTATTAAGACCGTGTACTTCTATTAGGAACAACTGAGTTTCAAATTCCCGTTCTGCCAACCTCATTTCGGTCCTTTCTTCTGTGATTTTACTCGCTACAGTGCAGTGTTGTTGGTCAGTACTGTATTACAAGGCGTGGTTTTTTTTAAAGTTAAGAAGCAGTTTGGAATAAAATTAAAACATGAAGGCTTTTCGTGGCAGTTTTATTTCTACATGAAACTCGGTATTTTAATCTACTTTTCTACATAATTCCCACCAATATTAAGGCACTTATCACATCGTACAGCCAGCTTTGAATACCACCCTCGTAGTAATCTGCCGCCTCTGCATAAATTTCGACAGTTTAAACATTCTTAAACAGTTGCACAAAACACCCGTTGTGACACTTGATGAAGCTCATCACGTAACGTCGAATTCGTAAAGCATCTGTCTTCTCTCATTTTTTTATCCACTTTCTGCAGCATATCGTCACTAATGGCTGATGGTCGCCCACTTCATTCCTCATAATGCACATTCGTACGGTCATCTTTAATTGCTCTCACCCTTTTCAGTACCACCCCATCGCTCATAAGAGTCAAGAAGTGTGCTTTGCGGAATTGTTACAGAATGTTTAAATTATTGTAAGTTATGCTCAGGAGACCAATTTCGTCGATGATGGTATTTAGAGCTCGTACGATACGGTAAGTGCGTTAATATTGGTGGGAATTACGTACAAAAGTAGGTTAAAGTGCAGGATTTTATGTAAAAATAAAATAGCTAAGAAAAGTCTACTTCTTTTATTTTTATTTCAAAATGAACTTAGTTAAAAACACGCCTCATATTTTGTTCCAGTATAGTGTTGTCTTAGTTTGAAGCCGTGGCTGACGTGAACGAATAAATACACTCTTCACAAGCGACTTGTGGCGTGTGTGTGGGTGCTCGAACGACTGCAGATACGGCAAACAATGACAGCCATAATGTGTGCGTTCAGAGACAGCTGTGGCAAAACCCTACCTCGTAAAGCGACCCTGCTTGATTGGGAGAACGCGTTTTTCGTCCAGGCACTGTCAAACGCAAATCTGCGTTGTAGAAGTGAGAAAACAAGAGAAGGAACGTGCGTCGCTGTCCCTGAGTCAACTGAGCAATCTCCAATGAAATCCATTCCCGAAACAGCAGCCGCATTTGCACTGTCACACTACAAAGTATTTGAAAATGGAAGTATTTAGACCGATGTTTACGAATGAATTTTCTGACAACATGGAGCAGCCAGTTACACCGCCCAAATCTCATTCAGAAACCGCATCTGAATGACGGTTGTTCGGGAGAAGGTTGTGGTATGCCCAGTGAAGGAAGTTGAAAGGTGCACTATCTTGTGCCGGAATTCGACAGCAGCATAATCTCGGCCTACAGACAACTTATCGTTCAGCGATTTTACTACTCAAGATCCCATGGTTATCATGCGTATATGGACTCGATGGGTTCAGGAGTACCATACTCAGCGCCGTGCAAGGTTTCAATGGCCCCGCACGACTAGTGCCCGACAAGGCAATATACAGAGTGGTTCAGCTGCCCCTACCGATGTCGTTGTATGCAAGCCGCACTGCGTCTGCATCAGGAACGATATCCAGCCACGCGACAGCCACGTAATCGATTATAAGTAACCTCTCAGAGCTTTGGGCGACTATTAGCAAAACGAATCATACTGTAGAAAATACAGTTGAGGACTGGCCGTGAATTACATGGTAGTTTGGGACCAAGGTAAACCTTACTTCTGCCATACTTTTGCAACTTTGTTTAATTAGCGGTGTAGTCATTCCTTTGTTCTGCCATGCTTAAACAGGTAGCTCCAGTATTCTTTGTGTAATCAGCATTGTGTGCATATGGAGTATTGTCTCAGTTGTATGACTGGATTCGTGATTTCCTCTCGGAGAGATCACAGTTCGTAGTGATAGACGGTAAATCATCGAGTAGAACAGTAGAACAGAAGTGATATCTGGCGTTCCGCAAGGTAGCGTCATAGGCCCTCTGCTGTTCCTGATTTGTATAAATGATCTAGGTGATAATCTGAGCAGCCCCCTTACATTGTTTGCAGATGACGCTGTAATTTACTGTCTAGTAAAATCATCAGAGGATCAGTTCCAATTACAGAAAGATCTAGAGAGAATTTCTGTATGGTGCGAAATGTGGCAATTTGCACTATACAAAGAAAAGTGCGAGGTCATCCACATGGGTACTAAAAGAAAACCGATAAATTTTGGGTATAAGGTAAATCGCACAAATCTAAGGGCTGTTAATTCGACTAAATACCTAAGAATTAGAATTACGAGCAACTTGAATTGGAAAGACCACTTAGATAATATTGTGGGGAAGACGAAACAAAGACTACGCTTTGTTGGCAGAACACTTAGAAGATGCGACAAAGCCACTGGAGAGACAGCCTGCATTACACTTGTCCTCTGCTGGAACATTGCTGCGCGGTATGGGATCCTTACCAGGTAGGATTGACGGAGGACATTGAAAAAGTGCGAAGAAGGGCAGCTCGTTTTGTGTTATCGCGCAATAGGGGTGAGAGTGTCACTGAGATGATACGCGAGTTGGGGTGGCAGTCACTGAAACAAAGGCGGTTTCTCTGCGGCGAGATCTATTTACGAAATTTCAATCACCAACTTTCTCTTCGGAATGCGAAAACATTTTGTTGACACCCACCTACGGAGGGAGAAATGATCATCATAATAAAATAAAAGAAATCAGAGCTCGAACGGAAAGGTTTAGGTGTTCCTTTTTCCCACACGCCATTCGAGAATGGAATGGTAGAGAAGTAGTATGGAAATGTGCAGGCACTTAAGTATAAATTGCAGAATAACGATGTAGATGTGTAGATGTAAATGTAGCCATACATATTTTGGATATGTGTGTAAGTTTATTACATAGTACGTAATCTTTCTTAAATGGTTCAGAAACGTTCCCTTATAAAGTCTGTTTCACCATCGGAATCAACGAAATTAACAGGAAGTGTGGAAGTGACAACTTTCTGGTCTGTAACCCAATGAAAATGTTTAATATACCACTCGCAGCATTTATGTGCTAAAGTAGCTTCTTAAAAAAAATTGTGCAGTACGTCTAAGATGTCTTATTCTGCGATATTTTGACAGTGTGCTTCACGTGTACAGAGGGAACTGGACGGCCCCTGCTGCCGAAGGTTCGAGTCCTCCCTCGGGCATGGGAGTCTGTGTTGTCGTTAGCGTTAAGTTAGTTTAAGTAGTGTGTAAGTCTAGGAACCGATAACCTCAGCAGTTTGGTCCCTTAGGAATATATTTGTTTATTTATTTACACGTCAAGTTCCGTAGGACCAAAGGTCATGGAACTTGTCAGTACATGAACTTATAACATAAAAGTAATAACAGATAAAAATAAATGTTCATGAACCTGAAAAAAGTCAGTCCATAAGTTTAAGTAAACGCTATCAGCAATACAATAACAATCAGCTTAATTTTTCAAGGAACTCCTCGACAGAATAGAAGGAGTGACCCATGAGGAAACTCTTCAGTTTCAATTTGAAAGCGCGTGGATTACTGCTAAGATTTTTGAATTCGAGTGGCAGCTTATTGAAAATGGATGCAGCAGTATACTGCACACCTTTTTGCACAAGAGTTAAGGAAGTCCGATCCAAATGGAGGTTTGATTTCCGCCGAGTATTAACCGAGTGAAAGCTGCTTATTCTTGGGAATTTACTAATATTGGTAACAAGAAACGACAATAAGGAATATACATATTGAGAGGCCAATGTCAAAATACCCAGACTCGTGAACAGAGGTCGACAAGAGGTTCGTGAACTCTTACCACTTATTGCCGGAACCTGCCCGTTTCTGAGCCAAAAATATCCTTCTAGAATGGGAAGAGTTACCCCAGGATATAATACCATACGACATAAGTGAATGAAAATAAGCAACGTAGACTAATTTACGTATCGAAGTATCACTCACTTTTGGTACCGACCGAATAGTAAAAATGGCAGTCTTTGAACAAGATCCTGAACGTGGGGTTTCCACGACAGCTTACTATCTATCTGAACACCTAGAAATTTGAACTGTTCAGTTTCACTAATCATATGCCCGTTCTGTGAGATTAAAACGTCAGGTTTTGTTGAATTGTGTGTTAGAAACTGTAAAAACTTGAGTCTTTCTGTGAATTCACACTCATTTGAGAGAAACTGGTCAACGCACTGTTCTGTCATATGGGGTTGCATAAAACGACATCGACAGGGGCATTTAATCAGCCTCTACTGTTGCTCGGTCGTGCAGGATGTTACAGCCGCGTTACACAACTTGAATCAAGAACTGGATTCGTTTGCAGTATCCACGTGAACGGTGCGACACCGCCCGGAGCAGCACAGGCTGTCGTCAAGCTGATCATTGTGGAGGCTTCCCTTGACACGACAGTAGAGGGAGAGGCGCGCCGACTGCGGTAACCCTGGACACAGGAGTGGCACCACGTCGCCTTTACAGACGAGATCTGTTTCCGCCAACATCATCACTCAGGACATATCCACGTGCGGAGGCCGCAAGAAGAAGGAACGTTACCATAGGAAGTCCAGTACATGAAGTGACGGTATACAAATGGTGACCCAGTTTCATATGACGTGCCCTGCTCAAGGCTGTAATTTTCTGATGGATGTGAGGTATTTCACAGTTCACACAGGAATTTTGTTTTCGGATCTATGCTAAAGCCTCATATGTGCAAAAAGTAACGCACCTCCCGTTACGATATGGGCCAGGGCCTCGTCAAGATACCTGCTAGCTCTTTTTTTTTATTGTGAGTGAATAAAAATTCCTTCTGCAGCATGTTGCCAACTTCGTTAATGCCCCAGCTTCAAGACAAGGGAATGGTGGATCATACGTGGTCTCGGCACGACGAAGATCCTGCACATTGTGCTATTCAGGTGCTTGGGCTCCTTGATGAACAATACAGAGGCCTCTAGATTGGGCATCATTCAGTAACACCTCCAGCCGTATTACAATGGCTACCACGGTGCCCGAATCTCACCATGCCACACAATTCATTTGCTGCATGATCAAGCCCCATTGGCTCAGTATCGGCACAAGACTGAGAAACCTTAACTCCTGAGATGTACCTCAAGATGCCACGGAGGATTGTGCTTCGTCTCTGATGACCTCGTTGTCGACGGGGCGTTAAACACCAATCTCTTCTTCAAAAATGGCTCTGAGCACTATGGGACTTAACATCTAAGGTCATCAGTCCCCTACAACTTGGAACTACTTAAACCTAACTAACCTAAGGACATCACACACATCCATGCCCCAGGCAGGATTCGAACCTGCGACCGTAGCGGTCGCGCGGTTCCGGACTAAAGCCTCGAACCGCTCGGCCACAACGGCTAGCTAATCTCCTCTTCCTCCCTCGAATAGCGTGCGGAAGAAACGAACACTCAAATCTTTTCGTGCGGGCTCTGATTTCCCTTGTTTTATTACGATGATTATTTTTCTCTACGTAGTGGGTGCCAACAATATATTTTCGGAATCGGAGGAGAAAGATAGTGATTGAAATAGCCGTGAAAAGTTCTCGCTGCTAACTATAAACGCCTTTGTTTTAATGTTTGGCGCCCCAACTCGTGTACTATGTCCGTGAGAGGCTCTCCCCTATTTTGCGGCAGTACATAACGAGACGCTCTTCCTCCAACTTTTTGGATGTCCCTCCTCGTACGCTTCCCATACCGGGCAGCAATACTCCAGAAGAGGACGGACAAGCGTAGTGTAGGCAGTCTCTTTAGAAGACCTGTAGCGTCTTCTAAGTATTGTGCCAGTAAAGCGCAGTCTTTGGTTCGCCTTTTCTACGTGATCGTTCCAGTTTCTGTCGTTCGTAATTGTCTTCTGCTTGCTCTTTTCGATTGTGCCGGCGATAATGAAATATCCTGTGTACCTGACAATGACCACAGACAGGAAGAATTCAGTGGTAGACAACGAATACCGCATCGTGATAAGAAATACGGAATTCGTGGCCACAAAAAAATGAACTTTTTTTCACGGAAGCTGAGCACGTGTTTATCACTGCTTCTTGGCCAGTAATTATAACTGTCTACTTTAAAAGCTTATACGCTTCGGGAATAATGAGAGTGGAAGACCGAGAACGAAGTGCTCGGATTACGAAGGGTGTAAGACAGGTATGTACTCCTTCACCCCTACTGTTCAATCTATACATCGAAGAAGCAACGATGGAAATAAAAGAAAGGTTCAGGAGTGAAATAAAAATTCAAGGTGAAAGGATATCAGTGATACAGTTCACTGATGAAATTGCTATCCTCAGAGAAAGTGAAGAAGATTTACTAGATCTGCTGAACGAAATGTACAGTTTAATGAGTACAGAATATGGATTGAGAGCAAATCGAAGAAATACAAAAGTAATGAAAAGTAGCCGAAATGAGAACAGAGATAAACTTAGCATCTTGCTTGTGCCGTTTTCCCCACGGATACGCAGGGTCGGCATGGTTAATCGGATGTGGCGACGTTAGTTGAAGGGGTGGCCGGATGCCCCTCCAGCCGCCACCCCGTACCCCAGGGGAAGGCATTAGTGTACCCCAATTGTCTGCGACTAGTGTAAGCCATGGAATAGTGCGAAAGTGTTCAGATGTCTGCTAGCCTTGTAACTGAGGCGGGACGTGCGGACCAGCCCGGTATTCACCTAGGGGGATGTGGAAAACCGCCTAAAAACCACATCCAGGCTGGCCGGCACACCGGCCCTCGTTAATCCGCCGGGCGGATTCGATCCGGGGCCTGCGCGCCTACCCGAGTCCAGGAAGCAGCGCGTTAGCGCGCTCGGCTAACCTGGCGGGTCTTAAGGAATTCTACTACCTAGGCAGCAAAATAACCGATGACGGGCGGAGAAAGGAAGACATCAAAAGCAGATTAGCACTGGCAAGAATGGCATTCCTGGCCAAGATAAGTCAACTAATATCAAACATGGGCCTTATGTGTGGAAAAAATGTCTGAGAATGCGCGTTTGGAGCGCAGCGTTGTATTGTACTGAAACTTGGATTGTCGGACAACGAGAACAGAAGAGAATCGAAGCATATGAGATCTGCTGCTACAGAAGAATGTTGAAAATTAGGTGGACTGGTAAGGTAGGAAATGAGGAGGTACTGTGCAGAATCGGAGAGGAAAGGAATATGTGGATAACACTGACATGGAGAAGGGACAGGATGATAGGACAGCTGTTAAGACATCAGGTAATGACGTGTATGGTGCTGGAGGAAGCAGTAGAGGACAAAAACTGTAGAGGAAGACAGAGACTGGAATACATCCAACAAATAATTGAGGACGTAGGGTTCAAGTGCTACTCTTAGATGAAGAGGTTAGCACAGGAGAGGAATTTGTGGCGGGCAGCATCAAACCAGTCAGAGTCAAAAAGGATGGTGAGCACACGTTTCCGTTATGTTCGCAAACACTCTGTTTTTCTCCAGTTTTAATCTGTTCCTCATGGAATGTTTAGCTGCAACCCAGGAACTTTTTTATTAACGTGGTTACATAACTTTAAAACGTCCCAAACATGAGCCACCAGTCGACGAATTAGGGGAAAAAAGAAAATCGCTGGCGCCGCTATGTTATGTGGCAGGTGCAGAAACCCAGCACGTGGATGCTGAGGGGCGCGCTGGCTGACACCTGTTCGGCACGAGCACGGGCTAGCGCACAGTGCATTACCTCACGCGGCACGTGGCTGCAACAGCAGCAGCAGCAGCAGCAGCAGCTACGACACGTGGCCCCGTGGGGCGTCCGCCGCTGACGTCAGCGTCCCGTGACGCGGGCCGCGGCGCGCGTGGGTGTGGAGCCCACAGGCACTGGGCCGACGCCCACGCATCTCTGCGCGCTGGGGATTGCCTCTCCGGGAAGGGCAAAGGGCGGGCCGCGCGGTCTGGTGGAAGGGCGAGGGCGCGGGCGTGGGTAGCTGCGTAGGCGGCCAGGACTGCGTGATAGGCAAGTAATGACAGTTCTCTCACGTGCCTTTTGTCCTTCTCTCAGTACTCACCGCCCTGTCGGGTGGGAAGGTTATCCTTTTTATTTATTTGACGTCTAGCTGACCAGCTATTGGCGAATTACTTTGTTACACTGAAGCGCAAAAGAAACTGGTATAGGCATGCGTATTGAAATACGGAGATATGTAAACAGGCAGAGTTCGGCGCTGCGGTCGGCAACACCTATTATAAGACAGCAAGTGTCTCGAGCAGTTGTTGGATCAGTTACTGCTGCTACAATGGCAGGTTATCAAGACTTAAATGAGCTTGAACGTGCTATTATAGTCGGCGCACTAGCGATAATTAGAACCAGAATCTCCGAGGTAGCTATGAAGTTGGGATTTTCCCGCACGACCCTTTCACGAGTGTTCCGTGAATATCAGGAATCCGGTAAAACATCAAACGGGACCAACGACGACTGAAGAGAATCGTTGAATGTGACAGAAGTGCAACCCTCCCGCAAATTGCTGCAGGGCCATCAACACGTGTCAGCGTGCAAGTCGTTCACAAAACATCATCCATATGGGTTTTCGGAGCCGAATACCCACTCGTGTACCCTCGATGACTACACGACACGAAGCTTTACGCCTCGCCTGGTCCCGTCAACACCGACATTGGAGTGTTGGTGACTGGAAACATGTTGCCTGGTCGGACGAGTCTCGTTTCAAATTGTATCAGCAGATGGACGTGTATGGGTATGGAGACAACGTCATGAATCCGTGGACTCTACATGTCAGCGGGGGACTGTTCAAGCTGTTGGAGGCTCTGTAACGGTGTAGTGCATGTGCAGTTGGAATGACACGGGACACCTGATACGTGTACACTACTGGCCATTAAAATTGCTACACCTACAAGAAATGCAGATGATAAACGGGTATTAATTGGACAAATGTATTATACTATACTGACATCTGATTTCATTTTCACGCAATTTGGATGCGTAGATCCTGAGAAATCAGTACCCAGAACAACCACCTCTGACCGTAGTAACGGCCTTGATACGCCAGGGCATTGAGTCAAGCAGTGCTAGGATGGCGTGTACAGGTACAGCTGCCCATGCAGCTTCAATACGATACCACAGTTCATTCAAGAGTAGTGACTGGCATATTGCAACGAACCAGTTGCTCGGCCACCATTGACCAGACGTTTTCAGTTGGTGAGAGACCTGGGGAATGTGCTGCCCAGGGCAGCAGTCGAACATTTTCTGTATCCAGAAAGGCTCGTACAGGACCTGCAACATGCGATCGTGCATTATCCTGCTGAAATGTAGGGTTTCGCAACGATCGAATGAAGGGTAGAGCCACGGGTCGTAACACATCTGAAATATAACGTCCACTGTTCAAAGTGCCGTCAATGCGAACAAGAGGTGACCGAGACGTGTAACCAATGGCACCCCATACCATCACGCCGGGTGATACGCCAGTATGACGATGACGACTACACGTTTCCAATGTGCGTTCACCGCGATGTCGCCAAACACGGATGCGACCATTATGATGCTGTAAACAGAACCTGGATTCATCCGAAAAAATGACGTTTTGCCATTCGTGCACCCAGGTTCGTCGTTGAGTACACCATCGCAGGCGCTCCTGTCTGTGATGCAGCATCAAGGGTAACCGCAGCCACGGTCTCCGAGCTGACAGTCCATGCTGCTGCAAACGTCGTCGAATTGTTCGTGCAGATGGTTGTTGTCTTGCAAACGCCCCCCTCTGTTGACTCAGGGATCGAGATGTGGCTGTACGATCCGTTACAGCCATGCGGATAAGATGCGTGTCATCTCGACTGCTAGTGATACGAGGCCGTTGGAGTCCAGCACGTCGTTCCGTATTACCCTCCTGAACTCACCGATTCCATATTCTGCTAACAGTCATTGGATCTCGACCAACGTGAGCAGCAATGTCGCGATACGATAAACCGCAATCGCGATAGGCTACAATCCGACCTTTATCAAAGTCGGAAACGTGATGGTACGTGTGGTGTCACCGCAAGACACCACACTTGTTAGGTGGTTGCTTTTAAATCGGCCGCGGTCCGCTAGTATATGTCGGACCCGCGTGTCGCCACTGTCAGTAATTGCAGACCGAGCGCCGCCACACGGCAGGTCTAGAGACAGATCCTAGCACTCAGCCCAGTTGTACAGCCGACGTTGCTAGCCATGGTTCACTGAGAATTACGCTCTCATTTGCCGAGACGATAGTTAGCATAGCCTTCAGCTACATTTGCTACGACCTAGCAAGCCGCCGTATTCAATTGATATTAAAATTCTATTAATGTATCATCAAGAGCGATGTTCTACAAATGTGGATTAAAGTTAAGTATTCCAGAAGCTACGTATTTTTCTTTGTAGCATTCATTACGTATCCTGTTTCAGACCTCACGGCAGCCTGCGTGAGTTTAAGCGCGTGCCTTTCGGCTTCCTCTCATTGTGTCTAGGCTGTCTTGTCTAGACACAACAGTACGCATTTCTCCTCCTTACGCGAGGCATCACAACAACGTTTCACCAGGCAACGCCGGTCAACTGCTGTTTGTGTATGAGAAATCGGTTGTAAACTTTCCTCATGTCAGCACGTTGTGGTGTCGCCACCGGCTCCAACCTTGTGTGAATGCTCTGAAAAGCTAATCATTTGCATATCACAGCATCTTCTTCCTGTCGTTTAAATTTCGCGTCTGTAGCACGTCATCTTCGTGGTGTAGCAATTTTAATGGCTAGTAGTGTAGATACGACTCTGACAGATGACACGTGCGTAAGCATCGTGTCTGATCATCTCCATCCATTCGTGCCATTGTGCATTCCGATGGACTTGGGCAATTCCAGCAGGACAACGCGATACCCCACACGTCCAGAATTGCTTCGGAGTGGCTCCAGGAACACTCTTATCAGTTTAAACAGTCTCGTTGGCCACCAGACTGACCAGACATGAACATTATTGAGCGTCCCTGGGATGCATTGCAATGTGCTGTTCAGAAGAGATGTCGTAGATTTATGGACAACCTTGCAGGATTCATGGTGTCAATTCTCTCTAGCACTGCGTCAGACATTAGTCGAATCCATGCCACGTCGTGTTGCGGCACTTCTGCGTGCTCGCTGGGACCTTACACGATATTAGGCAAGTTTCTTTGGTTCTTCAGTGTATTTAATATACAGGGTGTCCACATGAAACATAGATTTCCAGGTGCAATTAAAAAAGCGTGACACATAGATACTTGCGGCTTGCGGCAGCACATTAAGTAACTTACAAAAGTTAATACACATCTACGTGGGTTACTTTCCTAACCCGTTAAATATCTAGACGATCGCGGGACCCGTGCGAAACTTGCGCACGTTTATAGTTGTTAATAACGACGGTATATGGAATATGTGCAGCTGCTCCTTATTTCTAGATTTCCTAAAAGCATTCGACACGGTACCGCACTGCAGACGGTTAACGAAGAGTGCATACGGAATAGGCTCCCAGATATGTGACGGACTCGAAGACTTCTTAAGGGGTAACATCAGGAGTGATCCAGGAAAGTGTGATAGGACCATTGCTATTTTCTATATAGGTAAATGATGTGGCAGACAGCGTGGGCAGCAATCTGTGGGTGCTCGTTAATGATGCTGTGGTGTACCGGAAGGTGTCGAAGGTAAGTGGCCATAGGGTGCTGCAAGATAATATAGACAAAATTTCTAGTAGGTGTGAAGAATGGCAGCTGGCTGTTTATTAGAAAATTGTTACTTATTGCGAATGAGTAGGAAAAACAAACCCGTAATGTTCCGATACAGCATTATTAGTGTCATGCTTGACACAGTCAAGTCGTTCAAATATCTGGGCGTAACGTTGCAAAGCGATATGATGGAAAGAGCACGTGAGAACTGTGGTAGAGAAGGCGATTATTCGACTTTGCTTTATTGGGAGAACTTTACGAAAAAGTGGTCCACCCGTAAAGGAGCCCGCATACAGGACTCTGGTGCGACCTATTCGTGAGTACTGCTCGAGTGTTAGGAATTCGCACCAGGTCGGAGTGAAAGAAGACATCGAAGCAAATCAGACTGCGAGCTGCTAGACTTGTTACCGGTAAGTTCGATTAGCATGCAAGTGCTAAGTGGGAAGAAGACGTTAATTTCGAAGAACACTACTGAGAAAGTTTGGGGAACCGGCATTTGAAGCTGACTGCAGATCTGTCCTACTGCCACCAACATACATTTCGCGTAGGGACCACGACGATAAGATACGAGAAATTAGGGCTCATATGGAGGCATATAAACTCCTGGAAATTGAAATAAGAACACCGTGAATTCATTGTCCCAGGAAGGAGAAACTTTATTGACACATTCCTGGGGTCAGATACATCACATGATCACACTGACAGAACCACAGGCACATAGACACAGGCAACAGAGCATGCACCATGTCGGCACTAGTACAGTGTATATCCACCTTTCGCAGCAATGCAGGCTGCTATTCTCCCATGGAGACGATCGTAGAGATGCTGGATGTAGTCCTGTGGAACGGCTTGCCATGCCATTTCCACCTGGCGCCTCAGTTGGACCAGCGTTCGTGCTGGACGTGCAGACCGCGTGAGACGACGCTTCATCCAGTCCCAAACATGCTCAATGGGGGACACATCCGGAGATCTTGCTGGCCAGGGTAGTTGACTTACACCTTCTAGAGCACGTTGGGTGGCACGGGATACATGCGGACGTGCATTGTCCTGTTGGAACAGCAAGTTCCCTTGCCGGTCTAGGAATGGTAGAACGATGGGTTCGATGACGGTTTGGATGTACCGTGCACTATTCAGTGTCCCCTCGACGATCACCAGTGGTGTACGGCCAGTGTAGGAGATCGCTCCCCACACCATGATGCCGGGTATTGGCCCTGTGTGCCTCGGTCGTAAGCAGTCCTGATTGTGGCGCTCACCTGCACGGCGCCAAACACGCATACGACCATCATTGGCACCAAGGCAGAAGCGACTCTCATCGCTGAAGACGACACGTCTCCATTCGTCCCTCCATTCACGCCTGTCGCGACACCACTGGAGGCGGGCTGCACGATGTTGGGGCTTGAGCGGAAGACGGCCTGACGGTGTGCGGGACCGTAGCCCAGCTTCATGGAGACGGTTGCGAATGGTCCTCGCCGATACCCCAGGAGCAACAGTGTCCCTAATTTGCTGAGAAGTGGCGGTGCGGTCCCCTACGGCACTGCATAGGATCCTACGGTCTTGGCGTGCATCCGTGCGTCGCTGCGGTCCGGTCCCAGGTCGACGGGCACGTGCACCTTCCGCCGACCACTGGCGACAACATCGATGTACTGTGGAGACCTCACGCCCCACGTGTTGAGCAATTCGGCGGTACGTCAACCCGGCCTCCCGCATGCCCACTATACGCCCTCGCTCAAAGTCCGTCAACTGCACATACGGTTCACGTCCACGCTGTCGCGGCATGCTACCAGTGTTAAAGACTGCGATGGAGCTCCGTATGCCACGGCAAACTGGCTGACACTGACGGCGGCGGTGCACAAATGCTGCGCAGCTAGCGCCATTCGACGGCCAACACCGCGGTTCCTGGTGTGTCCGCTGTGCCGTGCGTGTGATCATTGCTTGTACAGCCCTCTTGCAGTGTCCGGAGCAAGTATGGTGGGTCTGACACACCGGTGTCAATGTGTTCTCTTTTCCATTTCCAGGAGTGTAGATAGTCGCTTTTCTCTCGCTCAGTCTGCGAGTGGAACGAGAGAGGAAACGACCGTACGGTGACTTGCGAAATGTGTATGTAGATGTAGAAATTTGGATAAGGGTAGATGTGGGAAACCCATCTTTCTCTCTGAGTAGATGTTTGAGCTGCAGCCACGCTTTTGATGCGATACTTCTCATTGACAGCTTCTAATGTTCTTTACCTTGGCATCGTAAATTTGTCATTTATTGTTTATGGCAAAAGTTAAGAATTAATAAGCAAATACAATCACAAATTAAAAGAAGTAAAGAAATGTAATTTGTTGCCCATGACCATATTTGACTCTCCTCAGTTGCTTGTAATTTCTAACTTTTGACCGTATTATCTACATTTACCTGTTGCTGAAGAGAAGTTTATTGAGAAATATGAATATAAAATACAGAAAAGTTAATAAATGGGAAATGTATAGGTTAGAACGTAACGTTCGCTTCTTACCTGATACATCAGTAAGGCGACAACAGCCTCTAACTGCATTTTGAGATTTTAGTTGCACTTCCTACTTCATGTAAGCATTTTAGACCGTAGTAGTAATAGGTAAATCAGAATTCAAGGCGACAATGACAAATATGTTCGTCGCTTCGGAAAGTGTACTCGTGTAGGAAAGTCAACTTTTACGACAGGCTGAAAGAATGGGCCACTACAGACGTCACAGTTATTATCTCCAGTTAATAAGTACTTTAAAAGAAATAAAATTGTATTTGTAAAAATATCATGATGAGGATCTATGATGCCCTTTTCTCTATTGTAGTTAAAAGTCTCTATATGTTGAAATTTTTCACAGATAGTAAATTTTAGCGCAAAATCGGTATCCTGTGTCAGAAGCCGGTTAAGAAACCTTTCTAAAGACACCTCATTAACCCTTCTACGATTAGTATGTGTCGAGAAAAAGGGATTTTGACTCGAGAAGTAGTATGTGTGATGATACGAGGGTGAGTCAAATGAAAACCTTAAATATTTTTTAAATATTGTTTATTGTGCAGAAGTGTACAAAGCTGTATCACTTTTGAATATAATCTCCCCCCTGCTGAAAAGTCCTCCAGCGCTTACAAAGTGCATAAATTCTTTTACAAAAAAATCGTTTTGGTAGTCCGCGCAACCACTGATGCACCGCTTGATGCACCTCTTCATCAGAACGGAACTTCTTTCCTCCCATTGCGTCTTTGAGTAGTCCAGACATATGGAAATCACTTGGGGCAAGGTCTGGTGAGTATGGTGGATGAGGAAGACACTCAAAATTCAGGTCTGTGATTGTTGCAACTGTTGTACGGGCAGTGTGGGGCCTTGCATTGTCGTGTTGCAAAAGGACACCTGCTGGCAGCAATCCACTTCGCTTTGATTTGATTGCAGGCCGCAGATGATTTTTTAGGAGATCTGTGTATGATGCACTGGTGACAGTGGTCCCTCTTGGCAATGCTCCAAAATGACGCCTTTTACGTCCCAAAAGAGAGTCAGCATAACCTTCCCTGATGATGGTTCTGTTCGAAACGTCTTTGGTTTTGGTGATTAGAAAAGGCGCCATTCCTTGCTCGCTCTCTTCGTTTCCGGTTGGTGGAAGTGAACCCAGTTTCGTCCCCAGCAACGATTCTTGCAAGGAAGCCATCACCTTATCGTTCAAAGCGCCGAAGAAGTTCTTCACAAGCATCAACACGTCGTTCTCTCATTTCAGGAGTCAGCTGCCGCGGCACCCATCTAGCAGACACTTTCTGAAACTGGAGCACATCATGCTCAGTGTGGTGTGCTGACCCATGACTAATCTGCAAACATGCTGCAATGTCATTCAGTGTCACTCGGCGGTTTTCCTTCACTTTGGCTTCAACTGCTGCAATGTTCTGTGGAGTCACAACTCGTTGTGCCTGACCTGGACGAGGAGCATCTTCCACTGAAGTCACACCATTTGCGAACTTGCTACTCCATTCGTAGACTTGCTGCTGTGACAAACATGCATCACCGTACTGAACCTTCATTCGTCGATGAATTTCAATAGGTTTCACACCTTCACAACGCAAAAACCGAATAACAGAACGCTGTTCTTCCGTGGTGCGAGTAGCAAGTGGGGCGGCCATCTTTATACTGATACTGCGACGGTATGTGTGCATCTGCACTATGCTGCCTCCTGCAGGCCATTCTGCACGCTGTTTGTAGCACGCTTACCAACTTACAGGATAACGGTGAGAAATTTCGATTTGTTATTACAAATTTAAGGTTTTCATTTGACTCGCACTCGTATAAGGAGCTGAGACATGGACACTGATGAAAGAGTTTGCGATATGATGGGAGGAGTTAAATGGGTATAGGAAGTGAGAAATGAGGGTGAGGGAAGAAAGAGATATTTTAAAGATGATGAGAAAGAGGACACACAATGGCTTGGACATTGCATGAGAAGAGATTGTTTACTGATGGATGTTATGGATGGAACGGTGAATGGAAGAAGAAGAAGAAGAAGAAGAAGAAGAAAAAGTGGATGCACAAGATACCAGATGGTCTATAGTATAATGGTAGAAAACATTATGGGAAAACGAAGAATGTTGCAAGTGGCAGGACTTCATGGAGTTGTAAAGCCTTGGTCAAGGGCAGAACGCTGGTAGTGGGTGGTGGTGGTGACGGTGTTTATGATAATAATAATAATAATAATAATAATAGTAATAATACTGTATGTCAACCCATCTGCACCCAAATATGTCTGGGGTGATGGAGGCTATTGCATCCTAAATTCGTCAGTAGAGATCAACAAGGGCACATACGGGCGAGACATACACAATGTATTTCACAGAATCCAACAGAAGAACACCAGAAGAGCTATTTCCAGAAATCGTGCGGGCCTCTTCGGTGGTTCATCACTTCACTGTGGAAGTACTGGACCCAGGAAGACACGAAAATGTGAACTCCAGTCCGATAATGCACCATCCTGCTGGGAAGCTGCATAATGGAATGGCGACAATGAAAATTTGTGGCATGCCAGTGCTGGAAGCCGTATTTCCCACTTATCGCGAGCTGTCGCCTTACCATTAGGCTATCCGAGCGCGCCCCACGGCCAGAATCAAATTTCAGTATATCGTCCACCACGTGTCTACAGCCTGCACTCGTGCATCTATTATGTATATTCCCGTACAGGGCAGATATTTTAATAAAAGTCGCTTGCCCAGTGTCGGCGGATGAATGCGATATAGCAGTACCTGTGCCGTTCAGAAGTATGGTGGAGTGCTCCTTCGGACATGCATACATGTCCCCATTACACAGCTGATGGTTTACTATATTCCTAACTGCGAATACATTTCATGTATCCTGCTGGGAGGTCGCATTTGGCTGAAGGGAGAGAAATCCTTAATCACGTGCAGATAAACGATTACTGCTTGCTCGACGAAGAAATACAGTTCCGCTATGCTATCTTTCGACAGCGCACACCACGCATCTATCTCTTCGGTGCCTATGAAATGTTTCCGAAAACTGTGCGGGTTTTTCGAATTCCATATGCGAACGTAGTGCCGATCAATCTTCCCGCTAGTGTGGAAGATTGCTTCGTCAGAGAAAACGACATTAGATAGATGGGGTTTTACCCGATTCAGTCCGACATATCAACAGCAAATTCGTGGCGAAGCTTAAAGTCGTTTCGCTGCAATGCTTGCACAGTTTGAACTTTGTAAGTGTGCAAGCGAAGTCGTTTGTGCAGTACCTTGTCAACTATTAACTGAGAGACGTTTAGCTTTCATGGTACTCAGCGAACAACTCTGACGGGCTTCTTCTTTTGAAGGTCCCTCGGATCTCCTATACCATTTCATCACTTGTGCGTTTTCCACCAGAACCTGGCTATCCGTTTACATCCTCAGTGACTAGGACTTTGTCATATCAAGCTCCGATCGTCTCAGTGTCTGATGGCTTCCTTCGAAATTCGCGTCGGAAAATTCTTTGGACAGAAGTGGATGATTTCGTTTACCCATACCACACCATGGCTTGGTCTCTCTCTTGAGGTGTGTTCGTTTAGAAAAAAAATCTACACAGAAAGTTTAGAGCTGCTTTATAAGATGCCGCAGATCGCAAGTATGCATGTCTCATAGTTTTTTCATTGCATTTGGAAATCTGCGAGGATTCATGTGAACAACCAGTACTTGTAATTAATTATTCATCTGTCATATTAACACTGAACTTCCGTCGCAACTCATCATTTTTAATTGTATGTTATCTATCGCTCCAAATAACACAGTCATTATTCTTATGCTGAGGATGTTAAGCAGCAGCCGTATTTCACTGGAGTAAGTTTTCATCACTGGAAATAATAAATAATCAGCTGTCATATTAACACTGTACACACATTTTTTTTTAGTCATCTGTCATCTGACTGGTTTGATGCGGCCCGCCAGGAATTCCTCTCCTGTGCCAACCTCTTCATATCAGAGTAGCTCTTGCTCTAAAGAAATACACAATAACTAGTTCTTAATGTTTGCAGCAGGTTTCGTATTCTGTAACCAGTTTCTGCTGTGCACCTGTGGAGACAGTCAGATATTGTGGTTGCTATGACTCGCTGTCTTCACATCTTGGAATATAGAGGTGGTGGTCCGTCTCATGAAAGAGTCTTGCGATGTGGACATGGATTTTTGGCTCTAGGGGAACGTTCGTGACACTTGTGGGCAGGATAATTCCGAATCTGACGACTGCCTGGCGTAGCAGGATCGGACGAGCAGTAGATTTAAATTTGCTTCTTCTGCGGGGTAATTTTCGCAGTATGCAGAGGCTTAAACTAGGACTCTGTAGAGGTGTGCAGGATGACGCCCATGTCCATTTTTATGACTGATGATCTGTGTCATCCTGAAAGTTTTAACTTTGAATACCACCCTTTTTTGATAATGAATGATTGAATTCTTGCAAAATCTCGCCCTCTCGTCGTCTGAGAGGTTTTCCGGAATCGGTACCACTCAATAAATGCTCTTTCCGCTTCTATACTTTCGAAGACTGTACAAGATAGAGGTACAAAGAAAGATATTCCTTCCATAATACTACTCTTTGCTAACCGGTCAACTATTTCGTTATATGTGATACCGGAATGTCCATTGAAGCAGAGGTTGTACTCTTTTGTACAGGGTTATTACAAATGATTGAAGCGATTTCACAGCTCTACAATAACTTTATTATTTGAGATATTTTCACAATGCTTTGCACACACACACAAAAACTCAAAAAGTTTTTTTAGGCATTCACAAACGTTCGATAACTGCCCCTTTAGTGATTCGGCAGACATCAAGCCGATAATCAAGTTCCTCCCACACTCGGCGCAGCATGTCCCCATCAATGAGTTCGAAAGCATCGTTGATGCGAGCTCGCAGTTCTGGCACGTTTCTTGGTAGAGGAGGTTTAAACACTGAATCTTTCACATAACCCCAAAGAAAGAAATTGCATGGGGTTAAGTCGGGAGAGTGTGGAGGCCATGACATGAATTGCTGATCATGATCTCCACCACGACCGATCCATCGGTTTTCCAATCTCCTGTTTAAGAAATGCCGAACATCATGATGGAAGTGCGGTGGAGCATCATCCTGTTGAAAGATGAAGTCGGCGCTGTCGGTCTCCAGTTGTGGCATGAGCCAATTTTTCAGCATGTCCAGATACACGTGTTCAACCGTTTCTTCGCTCACTGCAGGCCGACCCGTTGATTTCCCCTTACAGAGGCATCCAGAAGCCTTAAACTGCGCATACAATCGCCGAATGGAGTTAGCAGTTGGTGGATCTTTGTTGAACTTCGTCCTGAAGTGTCGCTGCACTGTTATGACTGACTGATGTGAGTGCATTTCAAGCACGACATACGCTTTCTCGGCTCCTGTCGCCATTTCGTCTCACTGCGCTCTCGAGCGCTCTGGCGGCAGAAACCTGAAGTGCGGCTTCAGCTGAACAAAACTTTATGAGTTTTTCTACGTATGTGTAGTGTGTCGTGACCATATGTCAATTAATGGAGCTACAGTGAATTTATGAAATCGCTTCAATCATTTGTAATAGCCCTGTATTATGAGATATAATGGTAGAGCAGTTCCTGTACATCGAAGAGACAGCATTTAGTTTTCAAGGTCCAAGATTTGTGTTCTAGTTTTTCGAGGGGACTCCGCGAATCTGTTATCATCAGAATATCGTTGATATTATCCAGTACTTCTCTTATTGCCATAACTACGGCCATAAAGCTGCTCACTGTGGGGGATGGCTTGTGCGTAGCTCCGGTTTCTATAGTGGGGCAGGAGTTTGCAGATCCTTTCCCTTCGACCTATTTAGGTCCGTAAGATGGTTAAAGTATTGGGCTCGCACTCCGAAGGAGCTGGATTCAAATCCCCGTCTATTGCCCGTCAAGATTTATCTTTGCTGTGGATTTCGAGAAATCTTTACCGACGAATGCATGGTTGGTTTCTCTGAAAATTATACTGCCGGTTCCTTTCCTAATACACTCCTGGAAATTGAAATAAGAACACCGTGAATTCATTGTCCCAGGAAGGGGAAACTTTATTGACACATTCCTGGGGTCAGATACATCACATGATCACACTGACAGAACCACAGGCACATAGACACAGGTAACAGAGCATGCACAATGTCGGCACTAGTACAGTGTATATCCACCTTTCGCAGCAATGCAGGCTGCTATTCTCCCATGGAGACGATCGTAGAGATGCTGTATGTAGTCCTGTGGAACGGCTTGCCATGCCATTTCCACCTGGCGCCTCAGTTGGACCAGCGTTCGTGCTGGACGTGCAGACCGCGTGAGACGACGCTTCATCCAGTCCCAAACATGCTCAATGGGGGACAGATCCGGAGATCTTGCTGGCCAGGGTAGTTGACTTACACCTTCTAGAGCACGTTGGGTGGCACGGGATACATGCGGACGTGCATTGTCCTGTTGGAACAGCAAGTTCCCTTGCCGGTCTAGGAATGGTAGAACGATGGGTTCGATGACGGTTTGGATGTACCGTGCACTATTCAGTGTCCCCTCGACGATCACCAGTGGTGTACGGCCAGTGTAGGAGATCGCTCCCCACACCATGATGCCGGGTGTTGGCCCTGTGTGCCTCGGTCGTATGCAGTCCTGATTGTGGCGCTCACCTGCACGGCGCCAAACACGCATACGACCATCATTGGCACCAAGGCAGAAGCGACTCTCATCGCTGAAGACGACACGTCTCCATTCGTCCCTCCATTCACGCCTATCGCGACACCACTGGAGGCGGGCTGCACGATGTTGGGGCGTGAGCGGAAGACGGCCTAACGGTGTGCGGGACCGTAGCCCAGCTTCATGGAGACGGTTGCGAATGGTCCTCGCCGATACCCCAGGAGCAACAGTGTCCCTAATTTGCTGGGAAGTGGCGGTGCGGTCCCCTACGGCACTGCATAGGATCCTACGGTCTTGGCGTGCATCCGTGCGTCGCTGCGGTCCGGTCCCAGGTCGACGGGCACGTGCACCTTCCGCCGACCACTGGCGACAACATCGATGTACTGTGGAGACCTCACGCCCCACGTGTTGAGCAATTCGGCGGTACGTCCACCTGGCCTCCCGCATGCCCACTATACGCCCTCGCTCAAAGTCCGTCAACTGCACATACGGTTCACGTCCACGCTGTCGCGGCATGCTACCAGTGTTAAAGACTGCGATGGAGCTCCGTATGCCACGGCAAACTGGCTGACACTGACGGCGGCGGTGCACAAATGCTGCGCAGCTAGCGCCTTTCGACGGCCAACACCGCGGTTCCTGGTGTGTCCGCTGTGCCGTGCGTGTGATCATTGCTTGTACAGCCCTCTCGCAGTGTCCGGAGCAAGTATGGTGGGTCTGACACACCGGTGTCAATGTGTTCTTTTTTCCATTTCCAGGAGTGTATGTTTTGTGCGTTGATGTCCAAGAGCACGTAAATATTTCAGTAAAATAATATGTAACAACTGTGAAAGAGCTCCTGATGAAATAAATCTATATTTACTGCGATATGTGCCTATACTCTACGTAACAGCAGTCTTCTTGAAAATCTTATCCACTACCTTAGACAGAGTTCTTCTCTGGTATTTCAGTGCATCGGAACATTGTGCTAAAGAGACTCATTGAAAATTTTTATTAAATAATTTGTCGAGTAAAAGTTCTTCACTAGTTCTTCACTAGGCAATAAAAACACTATTTTTAATATTACTTCTTGATTTATTTTCAAATTAAGCTGTCACACATATTGAAACCCACCAAACTGTCTTTACACCAGTAAAGCTCATTCGCACACAATTGCTTATAACAAAAGACATACTACACGCGACAGCTCAGCCATCTACTGTCTCCAGACTGGCTGCTCATTCCAGACTGGCGTCATACTGACAGACTTAGTGCGAGCCGGCAGGTATGGCCGAGCGTTTCTAGACGCTTCAGTCTGGAACCGCGCGACGGCTACGGTCGAAGGTTCGAATCCTGAATCGGGCATGGATGTGTGTGATGTCCTTAGGTTAGTTAGGTTTAAGCAGTTCTAAGTTCTAGGGGACTGATTACCTCAGAAGTTAAGTCCCATAGTGCTCAGAGCCATTTTAACCATTTAAACTTAGTTCGTATTCAGTTGTATATGACATAGCATTGTTTTCCAGAATGTGGGAAAGTTGCTTTGTCAAAAGAATTATTATAATGGCATCCAGTTTTACGAACAGCGGAAATTTAAATAAAAATTATATCATTTTATGTTTACAAAAATCGGATAGTCAAAATATTTACAAAATATATTTTATAAAGTCCTGAAATATAATTTAGAACTTTCAAAACATGCCACGTCACAAGGTTTGTTTACATATTGCAGTATTAAACTTTTACGTTAAGACAAACTGTTTCCGTTGAAGTTTCTTCTGAATACACTGATGACTACTAGTTTGGTGAATAATAAATTACGGTTTCTCATATCTCATATGTAATTTGGACTTTTAACGAACACATGTGGCATTCGTTATAAATTGTGTACATGAAATGAGAGCTAATTACAACTTTTAAAGATACCAATTCTTCTTGATTATAGGCTTTTACATAGCGAAATTTGTAGGATGACCAATTTTTGTATTATCTTGTTTTCACACTGTGACTCCCAGAAAAAGTCTTAGTACATTATAGGCAAATTTGGAGAAGCACATAATTTCGTAAATACATCAGGGTGTCGCATACTTAGGTAAAAGTCATAAACTCCATTCTTTACGACTGAAATTGGTAAGTATTACCCAAATGAAAGTGGAATCGTATGTTTAAGTTGACCCAGGGCAATACCGTATGGTGTAGCTGAGCCAGAAAGCTGTAAATCTTGGTTTGTTGTAACTGCCAGTTTCGATCAACTGGTCATCATCACCTAGAATAAAATAATGTATCAACTTGTACAGTGTCTTTCTTACTAAGCCGTCTGAAAATAAAATAGTAAACGATCCCGCATCACTTGTTGTACTATCGTGCGTATGATCGCCTCAGTAGCAGACTGATTAGTGCAACTGCCTTCAGTGCGGAAGGTCCCGGGTACCATTCCCGATACCCCCTAAGATTTTATCTGAGGTAGGGAGGTCTGGAATGGTGTCCATTCAACCCCGTGAGGCCAGATGAGGGGCTGCTTGAATAAACAAGCAGCGGTACCATCAGAATTCATCTAAATGTAATAGTGGCTGGAGGGATAGGCGAGTTACAGATAACATGTCCCAGGAACATGGATCGTTCCTCACACTGCCTTGTAAACAGTTGTTGGCCAGTCGGAAAAGGCCGAATGCCTATACGTGAGTGGCGTGTGCGTTGATTGTGGATATACAGTATACCAGGAAAAATAAATCATTAAGTTTTTAAATAATTTGAGAGTAGACATAGTGTGAAATTTAGTAGATAGATCTGCCACTTCTGAGAACAACGACGACTCTAACCCGGCTGGGCATCGAACCCATCTGTACTTGTATGATAGATACGCTTCCTCACTGTGCCCCATTTCCTCGGAATTGCTGGTGGCTAGTCACCATTCAGTCTTTCGGCAATCCACGAGCAGACGTTTTCATTTTGTGGGACACCTGGATAACGTGCTGGCCAGGGCAACAATCTAACATCTAATTCATCGAGGTACATCAGAAAAGCATGAGCAACATGCAGTCTTGCGTTATCTTGTTGAAAGATAACGTCACAGACACCTCGAAGGATAGGGTGCAGCCACATGTCTTAAGCCGGCAAAAATGTATCGGCTGCTGTCCATATTACCGTCTGTGCGAACCAGAGATGATCGTGTTGTGTACCTCACACGAATTGCTGGTACCGTATGAAGGTTACAAGTGCCGCCTGGCAATGCTCGATTCCCTCGGAGTCTCCACACGCAAATACTGCACGTCCAACGTGGTTCTGTTCACAGAACCGATAGTCGGCTGAAAGGAAGACGCTGTCGGGCGCAGCGCTGTGTGCGTGTCTCCCCCAGCTGTCGCCGCACTGTCAGTCCATGGTGCTCCAGACGTCGACCACTGTTCGTGTGGATACTCGTCTTGCTGGAAACAAGCCCATTTCCTGACTAGAGGTTCAAGACGTGGTTCCACAATCTTGCATGGCGTATATCATGTTGCTGCGGAAGATACATGGTCTACCAGAATCGTGGATTATCCTGACACGCCTACGTCCTCTATCCAAATTCTCAGTGCCTTGCCAGTCTACTTTAAATTCCCCCTTACATACGAAGGATGTCGCTGAGGCTTTCTATGTTCTGGAATACCTGCTCCTGGGCTTCAGGTTGGATCCCCCATTTACGTTCGATGCTGAGCTGTTATTCCAGAACATGGAGAGCCTCGGCAGTTCTGTTCGTGTGTAAGGGGGGATTTAAAGTGTACTGGAGCGGAAGTGAGAATCTGGATCGAGGAGGGAGGCGTGCCAGGGTAATCCGTGCATTTGCGAGAACCGCTGTGCCAAGGTTGCTTAATGACTAACCCACCTGCCTAGTAAGTAGATTATGAAGATGGTATCTGTTCTTTCGGACATGTCCGAAAGAACAGATACCATCTTCATATACACTCCTGGAAATGGAAAAAAGAACACATTGACACCGGTGTGTCAGACCCACCATACTTGCTCCGGACACTGCGAGAGGGCTGTACAAGCAATGATCACACGCACGGCACAGCGGACACACCAGGAACCGCGGTGTTGGCCGTCGAATGGCGCTAGCTGCGCAGCATTTGTGCACCGCCGCCGTCAGTGTCAGCCAGTTTGCCGTGGCATACGGAGCTCCATCGCAGTCTTTAACACTGGTAGCATGCCGCGACAGCGTGGACGTGAATCGTATGTGCAGTTGACGGACTTTGAACGAGGGCGTATAGTGGGCATGCGGGAGGCCGGGTGGACGTACCGCCGAATTGCTCAACACGTGGGGCGTGAGGTCTCCACAGTACATCGAAGTTGTCGCCAGTGGTAGCGGAAGGTGCACGTGCCCGTCGACCTGGGACCGGACCGCAGCGACGCACGGATGCACGCCAAGACCGTAGGATCCTACGCAGTGCCGTAGGGGACCGCACCGCCACTTCCCAGCAAATTAGGGACACTGTTGCTCCTGGGGTATCGGCGAGGACCATTCGCAACCGTCTCCATGAAGCTGGGCTACGGTCCCGCACACCGTTAGGCCGTCTTCCGCTCACGCCCCAACATCGTGCAGCCCGCCTCTAGTGGTGTCGCGACAGGCGTGAATGGAGGGACGAATGGAGACGTGTCGTCTTCAGCGATGAGAGTCGCTTCTGCCTTGGTGCCAATGATGGTCGTATGCGTGTTTGGCGCCGTGCAGGTGAGCGCCACAATCAGGACTGCATACGACCGAGGCACACAGGGCCAACACCCGGCATCGTGGTGTGGGGAGCGATCTCCTACACTGGCCGTACACCACTGGTGATCGTCGAGGGGACACTGAATAGTGCACGGTACATCCAAACCGTCATCGAACCCATCGTTCTACCATTCCTAGACCGGCAAGGGAACTTGCTGTTCCAACAGGACAATGCACGTCCGCATGTATCCCGTGCCACCCAACGTGCTCTAGAAGGTGTAAGTCAACTACCCTGGCCAGCAAGATCGCCGGATCTGTCCCCCATTGAGCATGTTTGGGACTGGATGAAGCGTCGTCTCACGCGGTCTGCACGTCCAGCACGAACGCTGGTCCAACTGAGGCGCCAGGTGGAAATGGCATGGCAAGCCGTTCCACAGGACTACATCCAGCATCTCTACGATCGTCTCCATGGGAGAATAGCAGCCTGCATTGCTGCGAAAGGTGGATATACACTGTACTAGTGCCGACATTGTGCATGCTCTGTTGCCTGTGTCTATGTGCCTGTGGTTCTGTCAGTGTGATCATGTGATGTATCTGACCCCAGGAATGTGTCAATAAAGTTTCCCCTTCCTGGGACAATGAATTCACGGTGTTCTTATTTCAATTTCCAGGAGTGTAGTTAAGGAACTCGGTAAAATTGTCTGCCGCGTGTAATGAGTGTAATGGACAGGGGCACTACGAATGTAGTGTGTGTGGTATCGATAGCAACGATGCCACTTCTTAGGTTTAAGTTATTAAGTTGGCACTACGAGAGACACCGACGACAGCGCCCTCTACCCGGTGCTGTGGAGGTCTACGAGCTCCGCTCCACATTCTCTCCATTTCATCAAGCAGACGGCCTGGAAACATCGCTTCAACCTCAGCTTGCTATTGAGGCTATGTACTACTTACGACGGGAATACCGTTTCGCACCTACGGGCTCTTCAGTGTAAAGTTACGTATCTCATTGACTAATAATTAAATGTACTTTCACGTAAAAAACTATATCGAGAATCTTACCTCACCTGCTCCTACTCACTTCCTACATTCGGTCTACCCATTCCGTTTACAGGAGCAGACTCACGCGCCGCCTTCCAGGCGGGATACACATTTGTGTTGACATTAAGTTGGGACTGTGGGTCTCACGAGGAGCGTGTAAGGGATAAATCCCTGCAGTCGCACTATCCTCTGTGCCCTCGATGGCTCAAATGGATAGAGCGTCTGCCATGTAAGCAGGAGATCCCGGGTTCGAGTCCCGCTCGGGGAACAAATTTTCAACTGTCCCCGTTGATGTATATCAACGCCTGTTGACAGCTTAGGGTCTCGATTTAATTATCATTTCACACCAAGTAGATTGTCGGTCTCGGTACAGATTTTCATTCCCCGCTTCAGTCTATATACGTGAAGTCGTGTCTGCATGAGACCAGTAAACTCTCTGAAATTATGTAATCTCATTTACTGAGAAAGTGGCTGCGATACGCCGAGGGATACGTCCAGCAACCTAATTAGAATGCTTTTCTTTCTGTGCGCACAATGACACCTTTCCATCACGAAACGACGAAGTCCTGTCTCCAAACTCTTTTAGATTATCATGTTGCACTGAGTGTGAACGTAAGAATGGAAGGCCAAAGTAACTGTTGTCGTCGTTGTTCTTGCTACTGTGGTCTTCAGCCAGAAGGCTGGTTTGGTGTACGAGTAGCTCTACACGCTGTTCTACTCCTGTCCAAACCTCTTAATTTCCAGATAACTGCTGTATTGCAGCCTACATCCATCTGAATCTTCTTACTGTATACCTACCTTTTCCTCTACCTACGATGCCTCGGGGTATTTTACATCAATCTGTCCCTTCTTTTGGTCAAGTTGTGCTACAAACTTCTTTTTGCCCCAATTCAGTTAAGCGCTTTCTCCTCAATTATTCAATCTACCCATCTACTTGTCAGCAGTCCTCCATAGCATCACATTTTAAAAGCTTCTGTTGTCTTCTCGTCCGAACTCCTTGTCATCCACTTCGAGCTTCGTACAACGGCACTCTCCATGCAAATACCTTCCGAAAATATTTCCTAACCTGTAAATTGATATTTGGTGTAACAATCTTTTTCTTGCTGTTGCCAGCCACCATTTTATATCCTTTCTACATCGGCCATCGTCGGTTATTTACTTGCCCAAATAACATAATTCGTTTACTAGTTTCAGTGTTTCATTCCCTAATCAAATTCTACGAGCACAGCCTCATTTAATTCGATTATATTTGTTACCCTTGTTTTACTGTCATTGAGATACGTCTTACGCTGTTCAGGTTGTATAGTAATGACTTAGGAGACAGTATTAATAGTAACCTTAGACTTTTCGCACATAAAGCAGTCATCTGTGACGAAGTACTGTCTGAAAAATGCTGCAAAAATATTGCCAGATCTAAGATTTCAAAGTGGTGCAGAGATTGGCAACTTCTTTTAAATATTTGGGAATTTAAAATTTCGCACTTCACAAAACGAAAAAAGTGGTATCGTACGAGTACAATATTAACGAGTCACAGATGGAATCTCTCAACTCATACAAATAACAGGCTACATGGGGTGATTCAGCTGCCTTCGTTTTATGTAACCCGCAATTGTATATGTGGCGTTCAGAAACCACGCACAAGATTGTTATATTCTCTCGCTCATTACGCGCTAACTATTAGTCCCACAGCACATTTTAGTAGGTAATTTAATGCAATTAAACTTTTGTGCTGGGATACGTTTCCGGTAGACGCTGAGATTTTGGAATTATTTAAGAAAAACATACAAAAATTACTTTCAAACGCACCTCCAACTCCACGATCATCCCTTACCAGTAAGAATTGTTAGTACGTTGTTCGTAGCATTCACTCCGACCACTATACAAAAATTTCCTAGTACGAGAAATATTCCCACATTTAACCTTTTTTGGTCTCAGTCGATTGAGCTATTAAGCCACCAGCATAGTCGGCTATTTCTTTAACATTATGAATGTAAAAGTATCAGTGAGGCTAATGAAAGAAAAACATTTTTTGTAAAAGTTATGCTAAAACTAATTACGGTGACAATTCGAAGCAAACTTAACCTTTACAAGCAAAACAGTTTCATAGTCAGAAGGCCTCACGAATAAAGCGATATAATTGTTGTTAAAATTCACAAAATTGTTGGGGAAAATTTACACAAACGTCGGTTTTACAAATTGCAAGTCCTCGACTATGCCGGTGGCTTAGTAACGGTAGTCAATGAAGACCGAAAAAGATCGAATGTGGGAAACAATTGGTGCGGTCGCAATTTTTTTGTGCAGTAGTGGGAGGCAGTACCATGAACTACTAGAACTACTAGAAAGCCCGACGGGTGAGGGCTGAGTGCGGGAATGGGGTTGCGTTTGAAGGTCACTTCTGCATGTTTTTCTTGAATAACTGTAAAACTACGCTGTGGTCGAGCGGTTCTAGGCGCTTCAGTCCGGAACCACCACGCGGCTGCTACAGTCGCAGGTTCGAATCCTGCCTCGGGCATGGATGTGTGTGATGTCCTTAGGTTAGTTAGGTTTAATTAGTTCTGAGTCTAGGGGAGTGATGACCTCAGATGTTAAGTCCCATCGTGCTTAGAGCTATTTGAATCATTTAAGTAAAACTACGGCCTCTAGCGAAAACGTACTCCAGTATAAAATTTAACTACAGTAAATTTCCTGCGAGAAGGTCCTGTTCCTCTTTTAACAGTTTGCACGTAGCGAGCGAGAGAATATGAAAATCTCGCGTGTGGTTTATGATGTGAAGCTATAACATCGCGGGCTGCATAAAACGGTGGCGTTGGAGGCAGCTGAATCGCCCTATACAATCAGGGATACGGAATGGAACGACCGCATAGGTTTAGTCGTAAGTAAAGCAGGTGCAGACTTCGGTTTACTGGTAGTTTACTTGAGAAATGCAGTCAGTCTACAAAGGAAACTGCTTACCAAACAGTCGTGGGACACATCCTACAATATCGGTAAAGTGTGTTGCATCTGTAGTAAATAGAATTAACAGGGGCTAGTGGGCGGATGCGAAGAAGGGCGACGCAAATAGCGACAGATTTGCTTGGTCCAAGGGAGAGCGTAACGCAGATGATAAAAGAACAGAACTGCCAGACGCTTGAAGATAGACAGACACAAACTATTCCTTGAAAGTTTACTTAGTTAGTTCGAAGAACAAACTTTTAATGATGAGTCTAGGAGTATGTTACAATACCCTACGTATCGATCACATAGGAATCGTGAATTACACTATGTACCGGACGGACAGAGGCTTTTAAGCAATCATATTTCCCGTGCTCCACACGTGAATGGAACGCAAAACGAACCATAATAACTGGTCATTTACCCTCTGCCATGCACTTCACATTCGTTTACAGAGTATGGTTGAAGATGTAGATGAAGATTTAAAGAAGACAAGAGCGTAGTAAAAGGGCGGTGAGGGTTACCTTCTGAATGTTGTTTTAGATATCTGTGTGAATTTATTTTCTGAAGCAAGTACATATGGATGTTTTAAAATGATTGGACGACGGTTTTCTTCGCTTTAACATACGGCCTTCGTCAAGAAGTTCCATTATAAATTTTAGTCTGGTCATATATAAACGCTGCTACCATTGCGAATTCCTCAATGCTGAAACTATACTTCAATATTTTTGTAAGGCAGACGCTCCCTCGTGACTCCACTTCGATCGTTCAGTACTTGACTGGGGGTCATGACACTGTGTTGACATTGCTCTTAGCGCAAACACACCACACGTTGACGGTGCCGTTCCGATTTGTGACTTCCCGTCGTCGCTTTTTTTCTAAAAAAAAGTTTGAGGGTACTCCGACATTGGATATAATGCAGCGAAAATTACTTGTAGCTGAATCATGGGATACCACCTGTCTGCATTTAGCCGTGACGTCGTTAACGTGTCGAACTACAAAAGAATTGGTATCGGACTCTTCAGTTGACTTTACAGCTCAGATGAAGCATGTGATAATGAGAAACAGCCAAACATACAAGAGAATGTAGTATCGAACACTTCAGTTTACATCACCTCAAATGAAGCGTGTGATTCCCATCAACCCCTGAACAACCTCAAATGAAGCGTGTGATTCCCATCAACCCCTGAACAATAAAATTCAATGGTATTGTACACTTCAATTGACCTCTAATACACCTCAAATGGAACAGGTGAGTCCAATCAGCCCACCGGCATACAAAACGATGCAAGGAAATGTTACCGAACACATATTTTAACCTTTAAAACACCACTAAAAGACACAATAGAACGAAAACCGTCCACACACATCATCAACAACAATAGAAACTACACTACAAAAATCTTTTGTAACCTTGTTTGGTTCCCGAAATGGCATAGATGATGGGTGGTATCCCGTGCTTTAAGTGACCCAGTTTTTAATATAGCTGAAGATTTATTTAACTATAAAACTACAGTGTAACTTACATTAATACCATTACAACAGTTTCCAAACTGACTTTAGTTCATGGCTGCTGTAGTCTTCACGCCTTCTTACTTTACTCTTGCTATCAGTAGCAAGATGTCTGCCTTTCATGAACCAATAGCGTACATAGTCCATGGGCTGGAACAACATTAGTGGAGGACCAACCAACATCGTAAAAAAATTACTTTGTCGACGAAAAAGTTTAGGGATACGCATCCCCTAGCGTTCCCCCAGAAAAACAGCACAGCACAGCACAGCAAATCGTCGTTTTTGACTAGCGCATTACCGTAAAGAATAATGGAGTCCTACGAGTAGCTGTGTTTGAAGGAACGCGCAATGTGTGAGAAGAAAGGTCATGCGGTGTCTCTCAGTGTGTCAGAATTAGGCACGTTTGATGGTGCGTGGTGGCAGAGCGCGCGCGGCCGCCGGCGCCTGTCCTGCCTGGGGTGTTGGTGGCCGTGAGGTTGGCAGCGCGGCTCGGCGCGTGTGACATTTAATCCCAGCGCAGCGGCCGCACCGCCTGGCTGCCTCTGCGCCGCGCTGGTCCGCTGTCTGGCTGGGGGCGAAGCCATACGGCGGGCGCTGGCCAGCACGGCACACACCGCGGAGGCTTCTCCACTCCCCACCGGCGGGGAGGCTTGTCCGTGTAGCGAGCACATGCTGCGGGCCGGGCCCCACAATAAACAGGCGAGTCTTCCCAAAACATGAGCGGATCTAGGGCTAGGTTCCGGCGCGGGCGGCAAAGGGGGGGAGCTACAACAAAGTTTTAAAAGTACACGAAATAAGAGTATTTTACTTTATGAAATTGAAATTAGAGTGAAAACAATTTTGTTCATATGATAACTGGAAGTCGGCGTATGTATGGTCATGATGTGATTTTCTATAACATTGTAATTACGTAACAACAATAAGGTATAATAATACGTAAACACTCACACTCGTTACACAAGCCGGCCGAAGTGGCCGAGCGATTCTAGGCGCTTCAGTCTGGAACAGCGCGAGCGTTCCGGTCGGAGGTTTGAATCCTGTCTCGGGCATGGATGTGTGTGATGTCCTTAGGTTAGTTAGGTTGAAGTAGTTCTAGGTTCTAGGGGACTGATGACCTCAGATGTTAAGTCCCATAGTGCTCAGAGCCATTTGAACCATTTGCCCTGATGGAATTGCCCAAGTTCGTCGGAATGCACAATGGACATGAGTGGATTTAGGTGATCTGACAGGATCTTACGTAAAAATGGCTCTGAGCAGTATGGGACTTAACATCTATGGTCATCAGTCCCCTAGAACTTAGAACTACTTAAACCTAACTAACCTAAGGACAGCACACAACACCCAGCCATCACGAGGCAGAGAAAATCCCTGACCCCGCCGGGAATCGAACCCGGGAACCCGGGCGTGGGAAGCGAGAACGCTACCGCACGACCACGAGATGCGGGCAGGATGCTTACGTATGTGTCACATGTCTGAGTCGTATCTAGGCGTATCAGGAGGTCCCATATCACTCCAACTGCACACGCTCCACACCATTACAGAGCCCCCACCAGCTTGAACACGCCCCTGCTGATATGCAGGGTTCATGGAGTCATGACGTTGTTTCCATACCCCTTCACGTCCATGCGCGGGATACAATTTGAAACGACACTCGCCCGACCAGGCAAAGTGTTTCCAGTCATCAACAGTCCAAAGTCGGTGTTGACGGGCCCAGGCGAGGCGTAAAGCTTTGTGTCGTGCAGTCATCGAGGGTACATGAGTGGACCATCGGCTCCGAAAGCACATATCGCTGATGTTTCGCCACGCTGACATTCACGCGGTAGACCATGCTCTCGTAAGTTAATAGTTAGCTTATAATCAGGGTGATCAAGTTCATTTTACGGTGTTTCTCAAAAAATAATGGCATCCTTTGTTTGCACCAAAAAAACTTCTTCCCGCTTCATTATGTGAAACACAGACAGTCGTATTGCACTTTCAGAATCCGATGGCGCTGCTACGGCTCAGTGTGGGGACATAAAACTACGAGGGCATCTCCACATAACAGGTGTGAAGAATTGCTACGCGGCGGCTCGCTTAGTCAGTTCAAGGACGGAATGGTTTAATTATCGTAAAAATCGGATGGGGAAGCGTGGCCAGTTACACTGTATGCCCTTATACCACTATCTATGGTCTCATCAGTCGAACTGGGACATTTATGGGGGTTTAGTGCGAGTGGGGGTTTCTTGCAGGGGCTATCACGAGTTCCTATCCTTTGCCCAGTTGTTCATCTCAGTGCAGCACTTGCACTATACGTAATTAGTTATTTGCTCGATAAATAATAAACACATAAATGCAGGATGTATTCCAATCTTTGTCTTCCGCAAGTTTTTACCCTGTACAGCTCCCTCTAGTACCGTGGAAATTACTCCCTGATGTCTTAAGACGTATCCTATCATCCTGTCCCTTCTTCTTGTCAATGTTTTCTTCGAGTTCCGCTCCTAGTCGATTCTACGTAAGGCTATTTAATTTCTTATCAGAATTTTCCATACCTTTCTATAGCACCAGTTCTCAAACGTTTCGATTCTCTTCTGTTCCGGTTTCCTCGCAGTCCATGATTCACTTTCCTGCAACGCCGTGCTCCTGACGTACGTTCTCAGACATTACTTTCTCAAACTGAGTCTGATATTTGGTACTACTGGACATCTTTTGGTCGGCATTGCCACCTGTGCTTGCCCTGCTCTGCGTTTTATGTCTGCCTTACATCGTCCGTGAATTTTTGTTTTCCTTCCAAGGTAACAGCATTCTTCACTACGTTCACTTTGAAGGACGCCATCAAGTGAATTCTGATGTTAAGTTTATCACTAATTTCATTTCTATTAATCCTCATTGTGTTTGTCCGGTTAGTTTCCTCCGGATCCCAGTTATCTACTGAGTAGACGGCTAATTCCACTCAATACGTACTGTAATTTTTCCCCACTTTCTCTGAGAGTAGCAGTGTCATCGTCGACTCCTATCATTTATATCCCTGCATCCTAACTTTTAACCCACCCCTAAACCTCCACACAACATAAAATGCAGAAAACAGATGCTTTTACCGATGTTACCACAGCATCAGTATTTTGCTTGATACATTTTTTTTACATGTTTTGTACCATCACTGACGTGCCTTGACAGTAGTAATGTGTGTTACGAAAGTTTAGGATCACCTTTTATTGTTACTTTCGTGTTTACCTGGGTCCTAATGAGGACCCATTGCAGGGCTTCGCAGGGCGTTTGGCAGTGGAATGCATCTTGATGCAGTTTTCTGAGGATGTGATTTTTTTCCTCCTAACGAGATAAGAGCAGTTTTTGATAAAATTATGAATCTGAAGATGAAAATAGACATCGCAGGATAGGACTAGCAAGTGCATTCGTGGGACAGGGGGACGGGACTGGGAGGGAAATCAATAATATTGCGTTATGGCAATCATTCTACATCTTGAAAAGACTCGTTACATATCTGTGGATGTGTTTGTCCTTCCCACGTGTCAATTAACTGAATAAATTTATTGTCCTGCACACGTCAAAAATATAAGTAAAAAAAATTGCCAGATTTTGATGGGGTAATGAGGGCATTCCATTTGCCGCGTGGTCATCCACCAAACTTTCTTTTGCCTCCTTTGAATGCCTTTTATGAAAATATTAATAAATGAAATATATCGATCATTATTTTGGTTTATTTGCAGTGTAAGTGACATAAAGGCTGGAAATTAAAAAAAAATGAAAAAGTTTCCATTTAGGGACTCGATGTTACGACCGTCCGATTACCGTTCTGTGCTCTGCTCCAACGACAACCTGGAAACTATGCTAACATAAATGTCGCGTGCCTCGGCCGATCCGTCCAAAAATGCTACCAGCGGCGTTCAGTAAGTAATGCAACACTTTTTATTTGAAAGCAAGTTGGTTTTATTTAGGATTCCAATACGCCATATTCTCCCCCATTCTTTTGGCTACAAGATCCTGTTTTTCAACATACTCTCCGTTCAATTCCACGGCTTTACGGCACCTCACTGGGGAGGGCCTGTATGCCCGCACTGTACCACTCCTCTCGTTTTATTCAGGATTCCGTCCGACTCGATAGCTGCGTGGTGCCAGTAGGTTAGCTCAGCGTCTTCGGCCAGAGAGTTGGCTGGCCTGACTAATAAAAACAACTGAATGAAAGGACCAACAACCAACTTAAACGAATGTCACGTGAAGTCCGCTACGACCAAACACACAATGAACAATAACGAACGAAAAATGGGGGGAGGGGGGGAGTGGTGAGCGCGAGGGAATGCCATGCAAAGGTGCCCGGGTTCGATTCCCGGCTGGGTCGGAGATTTTCTCCGCTCAGGGACTGAGTGTTGTGTTGTCCTCATCATCATCCTCTCCGCTCCATCGACGCGCAAGCCGCCAAAGTGGCGTCGACTAAAAACACTTGCACCAGGCGACCGGTCTACCCGACGGGAGGCTCTAGCCACACGACGTTTCATTTGATTCAGGATTCCAGTAACTCTTTTGGCTACAAAATCCTGTTTTTCAGCGTAATCTCCGTTCAGTGCGACCTTACTGGGAGGGCCTGTATGCACGCATGGTACCACCCTTACTCGGCGACGTCGGAACCAGCGTCTTGCTGCATCAAATAACCTCCTCGTCATCCGCGTACTGCTTTCCACGGAGTGCATCCTTCATTGGGCCAAATAGAGGGAAATCGAAAGGCACGAGATCCGGGCTGTAAGGTAGTTGAGGAAGAACAGTCCAATGAAGATTAAAACCGTGTGCCGGACCGAGACTCGAACTCGGGACCTTTGCCTTTCGCGGGCAAGTGCTCTACCAACTGAGCTACCGAAGCACGACACACGCCCCGTCCTCACAGCTTTACTTCTGCCAGTACCTCGCCTCCTACCTTCCCGACTTTACAGAAGCTCTCCTGCGGACTTACACCACTACCGAGCGGGGTGGCGCAGTGGTTGGACACTGGACTCGCATTCGGGAGGACGACGGTTCAATCCCGCGTCCGGCCATCCTGATTGAGGTTTTCCGTGATTTTCCTAAATCGCTCCAGGCAAATGCCGGGATGGTTCCTCTGAAAGGGCACGGCCGACTTCCTTCCCAATCCTTCCCTAATCCGATGAGACCGATGACCACCCTGTCTGGTCTCCTTCCCCCAAACCAACCAACCAACCAACTTACACCACTGACAAGGGGAGGCCACGACGTTTGGAACGCGGATTTACTGCAAGCTCCGTACACTCGTAGTACTCCATGAGCACAGCAAAATGCGCAAGGAGTAGCGCGTACTTCTCAAGCGTTACTGAGAAAATCGCAAGAGAATTTCGGTCGTCAAAAACATACCTGGGCGTGGCCGTTATTATCACGAAGCGGCGGCAGCTGAGTGGCCACCGGCACGGTAGCTCAGCATGCTCGGTCAGAGGGTTAGCTGCCCTCTGCAATAAAAAAAAAAACTGAGTGAGTGGATGAACGAAGAACGTAAACGGACGTTATAGGACGTCCATCCAGAACACATGGAACAAACCATAGCGAACAAAATTAGATCAACAACAAAAATAAAGTGTAGCGTTCAAGCCTCGTAATCACTGGATCGAGTCCCGTTCGTCAGTTTTTTTTTTTATTTTCAACACAGTCATTTTCTTTACTATTGATATTACAACTGATATAATGGGAAAAATACGTATAATCGGATGAACTTTTATTAAATTTACAATGTTATTTGGCAGTCTACTAATTTTTATTATCACAAATAATACAATATTCATAGCTATCGACTTGTAAACAACCAAACAGACAAAGTGATACTGAAAATGTATGCTTGTCCGTGATTTGAGAAATCCCTTATACCTGGAAGGAGCACGAAACTACTTGTTACCTGCAAGTTTTGACTGGCACAGACGGCTTTCGAAAGATGTACAATTAATCGTCGCTTTCGACATTACGAGTACAAGTTGCAGGATGGTATTTTTCATAAAGACATGGAAAACATTAAATTAAACGGCGCTAGCTGCGTTGAATGAATGCTATGTTTCCGCATACGCAAGGTCTTTTGAGGTTTTCCGTGCAAAAACAAACCTCGTTAACATTTTCAAAAATAGTTTGGAAACAAACCATGCATAACGCAGTATTTCCTTAAAAATCGGCGCTGATAATTGGTTATGTGGTACCGATTGCATTTTAATAGCGTCTTCCTAGAAGCAATTTCTCGTTCTCTTTTCGATTAAATACGAACAATTTTGAAGACACGGACAAGCATGCATTTTCAGTATCGCTTTACGCGTTTGGTCGTTTACTAGTCGATGGTTATGAATATTATATTATTTTTGATAATAAGAATTTGTAGACTGCCAAATAACATTGTAAATCTAATAAAAGTTCATCCGATTACACGTATTTTTCCCATTATATAAGTTGTAATATAAATAGTAAAGAAAATGACTGTGCTGAAAATAAAAAAAACTGACGAACGGAACTCGATCCAGCGATTGCGGGGCTCGAACGCCAACCACCTTTTTTTTTTAATTTCATTTTGTTCTATATTTTTCGCTGAATTTGTTCAGGGCGGACGTCCGATGACACCCGTTCAGTTTGTTCGTTGATGCGTTCGCTCAGTTTTTTTTTTTTTTTTAATTATAAAGGGTAGCTAACGCTGTGACCGAACACGCTGAGCAACCGTGCCGGCGACACTCGGCTACCGCCGCTTCATGGTAAAGATGGCCACGCACAGGTATATTTTTGACGACCGAAATCATCTTGCGATTTTCTGAGTAACGCTTGAGAAGTACGCGCTACTGCTTACGCATTTTGTTGTCCTCATAGAGTACTTTTCTTTCTTTTTTTTTCACTAGCTGCTTATTTTTTATGAGCCACCGCCTAATTGCTTATGGTGGGTCGTATGTTGCCACTTGGCCGCTGTGACTGGGTCCGGGGTCCGGAGTGACTGGAAGTAACACCACCCCGGCTCCCGTCCCCACCCACACCGTTGCCCGTGTCCCGCCACGTGGAGGCGGGCTCTATTTGTTTACATCCATGTGATATTTTTTTTGTGCAGCATTAGAAAAACTTATAACTAATCCAAAATCAAGTGAGATATTAATAAACTAAACGGAATTAAATATTTAGAAAGAAGGAAGGAATAGAATTGAATGAAGAAGAGATAGGTATAATATTGTCCGTCACCTGGTTGTGGGCGGCGGCCATCGCTCACCATGACTTTTACATCTACCATCCTAAAGACTAAACTAGAAGAGATTAGGGTACGTTAAAGCTAGAAACTAAGACCTCCATGTCCAGCCCGCTAAACTATTTACGATATAGAATAGAGAGGTAACTGATTTTGTGCTTGGCTCAAAGCTGCTAATGAAAGGGTACTTGTGGTAATAGTAGGCCGGCCGCAGTGGCCGTGCGGTTCTAGGCGCTTCAGTCTGGAACCGCGCGACCGCTACGGTCGCAGGTTCGAATCCTGCCTCGGGCATGGATGTGTGTGATGTTCTTAGGTTAGTTAGGTTTAAGTAGTTCTACGTTCTAGGGGACTGACGACCTCAGATGTTAAGTCCCATAGTGGTCGGACCAATTTGAACCATTTTTGCTCAGAGCCATTTGAACCATTTGGTAATAGTAATAAAGGTAATGACGCTAACGGTTTGTGTTGAGCCTACAAGGTTCAAATGGTTCTGAGCACTACGCGACTTAGCATCTGAGGCCATCAGTCCCCTAGAACTTAGAACTAATTAAACCTAACTAACCTAAGGACATCACACACATCCATGCCCGAGGCAGGATTCGAACCTGCGACTGTAGCGGTCGCTCGGTTCCAGACTGTAGCGCCTAGAACCGCACGGCCACTCCGGCCGGCGAGCCTACAAGTCTCCTAGTAGAGTACACCAGGCGGAAGCACCTCCCGGGCCCGCCAACAACACGACCTGAACGGTGGTTTTCCTCGATGTACCATAGGTATCCGTCGAGTTGGGCTCAAAAGAGAAGAACCTCAAAAAAATGGTTCAAATGGCTCTGAGCACTATGGGACTTAACATCTATGGTCATCAGTCCCCTAGAACTTAGAACTACTTAAACCTAACTAACCTAAGGACAGCACACAACACCCAGCCATCACGAGGCAGAGAAAATCCCTGACCCCGCCGGGAATCTAACCCGGGAACCCGGGCGTTGGAAGCGAGAACGATAGCGCACGACCACGAGATGCGGGCGAAGAACCTCAATTAAGATGCTTCCATCCAGGCCGTGCGCCGCCTCTTACCAGGAGGCGTAGGTCCCTTGAAGAGGTGCCTAACTTTAAGCTTCAGATCAGAAGTTATGGAGTACTACGAGTGTACGAAGCTTACAGTAAATGCGCGTTCCAAACGTTGTAGCCTCCCCTTGTGAGTGCGCTGCAGTATCATCTGCAGGACGTTGCGGAGTCTATGTCTCTCTCTCTATCTACTATTTTTTAGATCCCTCTCTTTCTGCTCTTTAATACATTGTACGCGTGTGCATTAGGGCGCGTCATAAATCGCGAGAGCGGCGTCCGGTCTCCGGTGGCGGACGATGAACGAGAGAGTGGTGGCAGGTGGCCAGGCAGGCTAGCGGCAGGCCCGCTCCGCCGGCCGCTTTGTGCCAGTAGGTGTTCCACTTCGCCGAGCGCAACGATAACACACAGCGGCCCGCCAACCAGGCCAGCACACGCCTCGCCTCGCCTACCCCCACGTCAATATCCTGCGTTTACTGACGCCGGGCTCACGCTCACCCGAAATGGTTAAGGGGGGACAAGTGCAAATGTGACTAAAACGTTCATTTTTCGATATATATACTAAGATGGTATCTGTCCTCTCGGGCATGTCCGAAAGGACAGATACCATCGGTGACCATGCACCTCGTTAGAATGAAGTTACAATGAAATGAACACCCTTACCTGCTCACAGGCGTTGACATACGTCAACGGGGACAGGGCTGCTAACCCTCTGACCGAACACACTGAGCTACCGTGCCGGCGTCCATTTGAGCCACCGAGGACACAGAGGATAGCGCGACTGCAGGGATTTATCTCTGGCACGCCTCCTGCGAAACCCACATTCTCAACGTATTGTCCCGCACTACATTCGTAGTGCCCCCGCCCATTATACTCATTACTCGCGCCGCGTTGCCGATTCCCGTAAGAGTTCGGGCACTGTTTGTGCATTCGCACAGAAGAAGAAGATGGTCAAGTGCCCGGTGAGCCTTAACTATATAGATGGTATCTGTTCTTTCAGACTTAGTATATATATAGTGACGGCCACTTGACCATCTTCTTCCTCTCTGCGAATGCTCAAACAGTGCCCGAACTCTTACGGGAATCGGCAACGCGCCGCGAGTAATGAGTGTAATGGGCGGGGGCACTACGAATGTAGTGCGGGACAATACGTTGAGAATGTGGGTTTCGCGGGAGGCGTGCCAGAGGTAAATCCCTGCAGTCGCGCTATCCTCTGTGTCCTCGGTGGCTCAGATGGACAGCCGGCACGGTAGCTCAGTGTGTTCGGTCAGAGACCCGGTTGGCCTCTGTAATAAAAAAACTGAGTGGAAGCATCAACCACCGAACTTGAACAGGATGTCCTGCGACGTCCGCAACGACCAAACACAACGATCAATAATGAACAATAAAAAAAAAGATGGATAGAGCGTCTACCATGTAAGCAGGAGATCCCGGGTTCGAGCCCCGGTCAGGGCACACATTTTCATCTGTCCCCGTTGACGTATGTCAACGCCTGTAAGCAACTAAGGGTGGTCATTTCATTGTAATTTCAGTTTTCGAATTTGTTTCGTTCAGTAGTAAAATTTTTCGGTAAATGTGGTAAGGCTGCTATCGATTGGCCCGCTTCACCGTTGTCCCGGCTCGATTCCTCTGTGGATATTGACAATAGCTGCATTCTAGCCAGTGACCTCTCTACTGTCTGGATGTCGAAATCCAGCTGACCGAACGTACCAGCCGAAGATGCTCTATTTCGTTTCTTAGCAAAGGACCTGGAAGAGCAGCTGAACGGAATGGACAGTGTCTTGAAAGGAGGATATAAGATGAAGATCAACAAAAGCAAAACGAGGATAATGGAATGGAGTCGAATTAAATCGGGTGGTGCTGCGGGAATTAGATTAGGAAATGAGACGCTTGAAGTAGTAAAGGAGTTTTGCTATTTGGGGAGCAAAGTAACTGATGATGGTCGAAGTAGAGAGGATATAAAATGTAGACCGGCAGTGGCAACGAAAGTGTTTCTGAAGAAGAGAAATTTGTTAACATCGAGTATAGATTTAAGGGTCAGGAAGTCGGTTCTGAAAGTATTTGTATGCAGTGTAGCCATGTATGGAAGTGAAACGTGGACGATAAATACTTTAGACAAGACAAGAATAGAAGCTTTCGAAATGTGGTGCTACAGAAGAATGCTGAAGATTACATGGGTACATCAAATAACTAATGTGGAGGTATTGAATAGGATTGAGGAGAAGAGAAATTTGTGGCACAACTTGACTAGAAGAAGGGATCGGCTGGTAGGACATATTCTGAGGCATCAAGGGATCACCAATTTAGTATTGGAGGGCAGCGTGGAAGGTAAAAATCGTAGAGGGAGACCAAGAGATGAATACCCTAAGCAGATTCAGAAGGATGTAGGTTGCAGTAGGTACTGGGAGATGAAGAAGATTGCACAGGATAGAGAATCATGGAGAGCTGCATCAAACCAGTCTCTGGACTGAAGACCACAATAACAACAACAATCTAATTAAAACATGGCTGCCACCAAATGTCACGGGGACGCAAAATTAAAATACTTTTTCGATTCTGCTGCCACATCCGAGTATTCATCGCATATTGAAATAAATTTCAAAGAACTAATACTTGAATACACACTATTAATGTTGCGCAGTAATATTTATTCAATATTGATTGGCAACTCCATGGAGTGTCCTGTGCACCACGACCAGATAATGGATGTACTTAGAAGGAGAGACAGCATTGGTCGTATTTTTTTGTTTTATTAACCGCAAAATCGATTTTCGGTCACTTAGTGACCATCCTCAGTGCTGTAATATACAATTTAAATTGGTAGGCACTGGTGTCAACAAGCTTAGAGCGATCACATATCTCTATGCTCTAAGCTTGTTGACACCAATGCCTACCAATTTAAATTGTATATTACAGCACTGAGGATGGTCACTAAGTGACCGAAAATCGATTTTGCGGTTAATAAAACAAAAAAATACGACCAATGCTGTCTCTCCTTCTAAGTATATTTATTCAATAGTTCGTAATGAACCGCGTTGCGGCTTGTTAGACCATCGTCAGATGACTTAATACTATACAGATAGTCCACACCACTTCAGCGAGAATTCATAGCTGTACAAAGATTTTTGTACAAAAATAGTGACACTTTATGACAATATCGATACAAAACAAAAGCACAATGTAATACCCGAAAAGACTTTGAACAAATGACTTTTACGTTACAGTATATTCAAATGTTGAAATTAAATGAATGTATGAGCCAAAAATTTTGTACGAATGAAGACACAACAACAACAACGAAGACACAGGTTATTATGTCATATTGAGAAACTGGCGAATGAGATGAACAGACTGAAAAAGGGGAAGGGGGCGGGAGAAAGGAGTATATGGAATGTGGATGTGGAACAGCTATAGCAAGCTTATTATCTAATAATGAAATGGTTCAAATGGCTCTGAGCACAATGGGACTTAACATCGGAGGTCATCAGTCCCCTAGGACTTAGGACTACTTAAACCTAACTAATCTAAAGACATCGCACACATCCATGCCCGAGGCAGGATTGGAACCTGCGACCGTACCGGTCGCGCGGTTCCAGACTGAAGCGCCTAGAACCGCTCGGCCACACCGGCCGGCATCTAATAGTGAGAGACATAGTAACTGACTGCCGCTACTTTAATAAAGATGAGTAATGGAACTCAGTTTGGTCATTAGAACCTTAATGACCAAACATTCCTCATTAAAGTAGCAGCAGCCAGCTATTATTTCCCTTACCATTAGATAATAAGCTTGTTCCTTACCCACATTCCACACATACCTTTCTCCCCCCCTTTTTTCAGTCTGTTCATCTCATTCGCCAGTTTCTCCATATGACATAATAGCCGTACCATTTCTCACTCGTGTAACACATTTGGCGAGTCTCTTTAGGCATTACATTAGACTTGTGTTTTGTATCAAAATAGGCATAAAATATCACACATCTCTGTACAACAATCTTTGTCCAGCTACGAATTCTCGCTAAAGTGGTGTGGACTGCCTGTTTTACTATGAAGTTATCTGACGGTGGTCTAACAAGCCGGAATTCGGTTGATAAGGAACTGTTGAGTAAATATTATTGTGGAATATGAATACTGTGTATTCATGTTATTAATATGTCTATATTTTTTCAACAACCGACGGAAAATTTCATGAAAAAAGTAAAGAATCCTTTATCACGTGCATACGTATGAAAATTTTCTGGCCTAATTGTAACATGGCAGACTAGGCAGATGACACAGATCTGCAAGCACAGCGAAGTTCCATGCTCTGAGGCCAAAGATCTACAGTCAGTAGTATAGAGATCACTGATTTTAGCGGTAATCAAGAATTGCCAAAGAGTGGCCATCTTGATGGTGAATTGTTCCACGAAGACACACGAAGCAACGGTGGAAATAAGTAAGATTTGCACTATGTTCTTGTAATTGATAAGTATGTATGATAGAAACGTTTTAGCGCTATGGTAGTTATTAAATTTCTGCAGCCATTATTGGAAACCACGAGCAAACCACACCTTTTTGTCATAGTCACAATATAAAGTTACATACTGTGAACTGAGACAAGGTGTTTCTAAGTGATGCCGAGCGAGTTGCCTTGAATGAGCCACTGAAAGCTTGTCAGCTCATAGCCATAAGTAGGCCACAATGAACAAAACTTAAGGAATGATTTTCATTAATATGTTTTCTAGTACAGACTTTTGATGAGAGCTTGATCCACAGCCAATGAGAGCTTGATCCACAGCCAGGGCGAAATTTGTGAATGAAGTAATTCCGCTTTAGGCTGCTAAGATATTATTCATTGCAATTTCAATTTCGACACACTATCATTATCAAGCATTGTGAGGTGTTGTTACCAACTCCGTAACATAAAGCTGTGACGTGCTGGAATATAGTTCCCAGCAGTGTAAAAGCAGAAGTATGTGGTTGTGCAAATTTATCCACTGTTCTGTATACCGTGTGAGCACACATTAAAAAACTTGTGAAATAACAGGAGATATAGCTGCTAGTAAACCTTTCGGGATGTGAGGTCGTGGTCCAAGAAACTCTTCCGTTCCTGACATTTCGTCCGGACTGCGCTGGACATCTTCAGATGCGCTCTTCCGCTGAGTCTTGCCGACTAACTGCTCGGACGTCCTAGAGCGACATGTATACTGTAGGAAAGGGGGCGTGGTCGAAGTAACAGGTGATGAGCAGAGATAATCCTTGTCAAAGATGAAACTTAACTATCGATTGCCGTCTTGTCAAAGATAAAATGGTCTAGTGATTCTGCAGAGCTACTGTCCACATGTCGCTAAGTTTCATTGCTTCCTCTTTTCTATTAAAATTATCCTGATTCTTAATAAATTTCAATGGCTTCTCTACGTAGTCGTCGATACTAATTTGACGTTGTAGACGTGTTGGACCACGACCTCACTTTCCGAAAGGTTTACCAGCAGCTATGTCATCCGGTCGTGAAAGCCTTCAGTCCATGAACAGGATGATTTACAACCAAGTCAAAATCTGGTGTATCAGACATTTTTTTATTTTTTATATTTATTTTTTTACCCTCGAAGGCGACATTTCTACGTTTAGCCTCCATGGTTTCGAATACATGTTATTCGGTTTCAGACACCAACAATATACTCCTAAAAGTGTGTGTAGTATTTAACAGCTGTTACACTGCATTCTATACACGGAAACTACCTGGACCAATGATGGCGACCATTCTTCTTGATAGGGCCGATAACACATGTTTTTATTTTTAAAATATTTCATTAACAGTGAATTTTCGGGACTTCTGTGTCTATTATAGTGAAATGCAAAAGATATTGTTTAAGTTTCGTTGAAAATAGATTATTGATTAGAATATCCGAGTATTTTATTATATATTTTTATGTGGAGCATCGGTAGCAAACTACTCGTATTTCCCAGAGTTTCACTGTGGATACCGTATGGGAAATGGTGAAAAAGTAATTTACGTTGTTCGCTGTTTTCCGGCCACACTCCTTTTCGCAACTGTCTGTAGAATAACAGTTTTTACACTCAAAAAAATGCATTCCCGAATGTGTAACGAATGATTTCAAGCCCACATTTAGGTTCCTGCCAAATCCTGACCTACTAAGGAAGTGTGTTCATAAGAAAACTCAAAATCCAAATGAGTCTCTGAATGCACTTATCTGGAAAAACATTGCCAATTATCTGGAAAAACGTTGCCCCAGGACAACATTTTCATCGTTTGTAGTTGTAAAACTTGCAGTATATGATGCTGTAATTGTTTGTATTCATGGAAACGTAGGAAGAGTGGAAGTGTTACAGCGTTTCGGCATCAAGGCTGGTGCATTCAGTCTAACAGTTCTTAAGAAAATTAACTATTGTCGTGTGTCTATAACTGAAATGTCTATTCAGGACGTAGCAAAGGAAAAAGGACAAAAGAAAAGGAGTTACAAGGCAAGTCTTCAGGATAAAGAATATCCTGAGAGCCGGCCGGAGTGGCCGTCCGGTTCTAGGCGCTACAGTCTGGAGCCGAGCGACCGCTACGTTCGCAGGTTCGAATCCTGCCTCGGGCATGGATGTGTGTTATGTCCTTAGGTTAGTTAGGTTTAATTAGGTCTAAATTCTAGGCGACTGATGACCTCAGAAGTTAAGTCGCATAGTGCTCAGAGCCATTTGAACCAGTATCCTGAGAACATTTCTCGAGCATTCTGAGAAGGTATAATTGGAGAAAATGAAGCTTAACCTTTAAATACGTTTTCTCGGAAACTGCATTTTATGACACTTACGCACCTTATTTTCAGGACGTCGGTGATATTTCTGATATTTTGCCCATATGTTTGTCACAGTGAACATAACAATCACACAGAACTAAATTTTCAGATGTCTTGTTTAAGGTGAAATATGTAGATGTAGGTGCCGAAATTTCTAAACCGATTTCTACCAAAATGATGTACAATGTTATAAAACCTTTTTATCACAGATATTCAAATGAAATGAAAGCTGCGTGTGGCTAGGGCGTCCCGTTGGGTAGACCAGTCAGCTGGTGCATGTCTTTCTAGTTGACACCGTTGTCGGCGACTTGCGTGTCCATAAGGATGAAGGTGTAGCTAACACAACACACAGTCCGCGATCGGATAAAATCTCTCACGCAGCCGACAATCGAACCCGGGCTCGTCGCATGACATTCTATTGCGCTAATCACTTTTCTCTTAAATAGAAAAACGCTAGGTTTATTTACGATTCCACAAAAATAGTAACAAAAATGATTTGCTTGTACTTAAACGACATAAAAAAGGTGACCGCTAATTACAGACATTAGTTACAGCATTCATAGAATGACGAATGATATTCAATCTTTAACAGTAGCTAAGGGATACAAATTTAACAACGTCCTCCATTCTACACGCATTTTCACTGTCACCTTCAAATACTGGCAGTTAAGAATCCACATTTTCTTCTTAGCTATGGAGGCACCACAAAGATATTAAAAATTGCATACATATAATTGTTTAAATGGATATAGACATAACAGATCAACTTTTGCAATGATTGGTTTAACTGGTTATGAACAAAAGGAACACAAATAATTGTTGGTATATTAAAACTGATATTTTTGTAGTAAACATTTTTGGAAGATGACTGTCAACAGCCGTTAAGTAATGTATAAAATGCATATTTGAACCATCAGCTGTTTCTATTTTAAACCAAAATTGTACTGCTTTCGGTCTTGGACCATCTTCATGGATGAAGTGTTAAAATGCTTTAATTAGTGACTAACGCAATAAGGCGGCCTATACCAGTTTAACCCTTCATCCGTGAAGATGGTCCAAGATCGAAACCGGTAAAATTTGGGTTTAAAATAAAAACAGCTGATGGTTCAAATATGCATTTTATACAATTTTATAGTAATTTCTAAATTCGAAGAAACGTTTCGAAAACTGAATTTAAAGTTGGAGTATACTATTACTAACCACCACATAAAATTTTATTTGTTCATCTTTCCTGCTTTAGATGCTCTGTTTGATAACATGGGAATATGCATTTCACGGACATCACCCCTTTAAAAAATCACACGAACGCAGGGAACAAGAGTTCGGTTGCAATGCGAAATTTCTGTACCATTTGCTCTCAGAACAAGACTCCGACGAGTGGATGGAGTCAGCACTGTTATACGTGCTTTCTGGGAAAAAAACCACAGGATGGGAAAGTGTAATACAAAAAAGCTGGAAGAGATCAACAAAGCAGACTAGGAAGGAAACACAAAGGAATGAAGGTCAACTGCCTGGCCTTCGCAGATGAGCTTGCAGTCTGTGCAAATGATAGTAAAATCAGCTGTCACCCACATAAAAGACCTTGGAAGAATATCAGAGAAACCAGGCACACAAAGCCCGACATCCAAACCATAATTCTGTACGTGCCAAATATCGTAGGTGACCTCATATTGTCGTAAAAGATTTATGTAAAATTAACAACGTTCAAAAAATTTAAATGGCTCGTAGAAATCATTCATACCAACTGACTGATTAAGGAAGCAAACAATGCCAGATCCCACAAAGTGGAGATGGCGTATCAACTCTTCAGGACACCTACAGGGAAAAATACAGTTCCCATTAATGCGAGAATTGGACACCATGAAACAATTAGAGATTGCATCGCCACACATCAAGAAGGGAAATAGGAAAAAAAAACTGAAACAGAGATAGGAGGATCTTTCGAAAAATTCTGGGACCCGTCACAGACGAACGTGGCAGCTATAAATTATGAAGCAACAAAGAATATCCAAAAATTTCCACTTTCGCATACAATCCGGAGCAGGTCGGTCAATTTCTTTGGACATTGAAAAGAATGCAGGATAATAGATCAGCTAAAAGAATCTCACAGTATTTCAGTAACAAAAAGAACAAAAATGAAGTGTCAACGGTACAGTACTCAAAAAGACTTAGAAGAGATGAACATGACTAACTAAAGAAGGCATTCAAAATACAGAAATATTCTGAACCAAGACATGTCACTTTGTCTTCTGTTCCACCCCCTACAACCGCATTCCCCTCCCCCACTTGATTATTAGAGTATAATCTCCCATTACATACTGAATTAGGGAAAGTATATGAGAATATTGGAGGTGTAAATCAGAGAAGGAGAAAGAAGTTTTCCGTAGTGTTAGTAAATAATCCGTCACTGTGTGATCGCGCTAGATGCCTCACGGGAGAGACTTCACTCGTATGTTAACCCAAGCGTTGTTACATCACAACAATGTACGCCTGACAGACTGCTCCGAAAACCTGATTGATGAAACAGACAGTGTGTTAGACAAAGGCACAGGTTATTCCACGCTCGGGAGATCAAAAGCACGATGTGCTCTGCGGCCCAAGGGAGCTGATTTATCGTTTATCGGCGAGGCTAATCGTACCAATTCATGGTGCTCCACGTTAGTTCTGATTGTTGTAGAAATTTATTATTTATTTGCTGAGGATATGACAGATAAAGCCATTTCTGTTTAGGTGTCTGTTTTATGTCATTGTCTAAGAGAACCCGTAACGGTGCTGAATACCAGCGCAGTATAAACCTCTATCGTAGCCGCCCTACTCATTCAACTCAGCAGAACGATATAACAGGATTGTCTGATGAATGGAAGCGGCTCTCGTAGTAATGCTTCACTACGTCTATCTGAATCGCTTCCAGAAATAAGAACGCCAAATACCAGAGTGCGCTGGCCAAAACAAATCACTCTTGAAAGTGGTCTGGGTGCCAAGAAACCGAAGCTAGTCTCAACTTTTGGCTTCGCCGTGCGATCAACGTGTTAATCTTTTTTTAACTGCTGCCAACAGATAAAGTAGGAGCTGTGAGATTAATTCTTACCTTGAATTCTGTGGAGCGCACTATGGATGGATGTACCCGACTGGTGGTGTAACTTAATGCAGGAAAGGACACACAGTGAACACTGGCCAGTCCGAACACCGACTGTGAGGAATGTGTTGGACTGCATTATGGACGACCGACATGACACAACGTGACGTAGACCTTGATTTATGATCGTAAGGCCGCATGAAGAGAGTGATTATGGGTGACCATATGTGTGTGTGTGTGTGTGTGTGTGTGTGTGTGTGTGTGTGTGTGTGTGTGTGTGTCAGGAAGCATCTGCAATCAAGAGTCTAGGAATGTGAGCGAATACCAGCTTTACTTTTCAGTTCTTTTTTGTCATTTGTCCATTGCCATATAGCTATTTATCATACGTAGATACTATCAGTTTTAATACATTGATTTACATTTACTAAAGATATACGGTATATAAGAATGAGCTATTCATGCATGACAACAATAAAAAAGAGAACAACAAAAATTATTTGTATCACAGACACTAAAAAATACGAGGGTCACTCCAAAAGAAACGCAGATTATTTTTTTTTAATCCATATTTTATTCTACATGTTTGAAAGTTTTACAGTGAGTAGATACATCCTTTAGGAAAATATTTTCATTTCTCCACATAATTTCCATCCCTCTAAACTGCCTTACGCCATCTTGGAACCAGCGCCTGTATACCCGCACGGTAAAATTCTGGACCAACCTGTTGGAGCCACTGTTTGGCAGCGTGCACAAGGGAGTCATCATCTTCAAACCTTGTTCCACGAAGAGAGTTTTTCAGTTTCCCAAAGAGATGATAGTCACATGGAGCCAGGTCAGGTCTGTATGGCGGGTGTTTCAGTGTTGTCCATCCGAGTTTTGTGATCGCTTCCATGGTTTTTTGACTGACATGTGGCCGTGCATTGTCGTGCAACAGCAAAACGTCCTGCTTTTTCCGATGGTCGAACACGACTCAGTCGAGCTTGAAGTTTCTTCTGTGTCGTCACATGTGCATCAGAATTTGTAGATGTTCCACTTGGCATGATGTCCACAAGCAAGAGTGCTTCGGAATCGAAAAACATTGTAACCATAACTTTCGAGCAGAAGGTGTGGTTTTTAATTCTTTTTTTTTCCTTGGATGAATTTGCATGATGCCACTCCATTGATTGTCTCTTCGTCTCTGGTGAAAAATGATGGAGCCATGTTTCATCACCTGTCACAATTATTCCAAGAAATTCATCTCCATCATTCTCGTACTGTTCCACAAGTTCGCTGCATACCGTTTTTCTTTTGTTTTTGTGAGCCACTGTCAACATCCTGGGAACCCACCTGGCACAAACCTTTTTTAACGCCAACACTTTCAGTATTCTGCAAACACTTCCTTCCCCTGTCCCAACGTAGCGTGACACTTCGTTCGCTGTGCTGCGTCTGTCAGCAGTCACCAATTCGTTAACTCTCTGCACATTGTCTAGAGTGTGTGCAGTACGAGGCCTGCCGCTGCGAGGACAACCCTCAATACTGCCGTGCCCGCTTTCATCACGTAACCTGCTTGCCCACCCACTAACTGTACTGCGATCGACAGCAGCACCACCATACACCATTTTCAACCTCTTGTGGATGCTGCCCACTGTCGCCAGCCGGAGTGGCCGTGCGGTTCTAGGCGCTGCAGTCTGGAGCCGAGCGACCGCTACGGTCGCAGGTTCGAATCCTGCCTCGGGCACGGATGTGTGTGATGTCCTTAGGTTAGTTAGGTTTAATTAGTTCTAAGTTCTAGGCGACTGATGGCCTCAGAAGTTAAGTCGCATAGTGCTCAGAGCCATTACCCACTGTCACGTTTTCACAGCACAGGAATTCTATGACAGCACGTTGCTTCTGACAAATGTCAAGTGTAGCAGCCATCTTGAAGACATGCTGTGACGGCGCCACTCACGGGAACAGTTTGAACTAGGTTTGAAAACAAGCGGAAGGATATATCTACACACTGTAAATCTTTCGCACATGCAGAATGAAAAGTGTATTTTAGAAAAATTATGTGCATTTCGTTTGGAGTGATCCTCGTATCAAATGTTGTGCCCCAGGAGAAATGTTCAATATTCAGGGATATGACAGCAATGATAATTAGAAGCAAAAGAAGTCTGTAAACATGGATCCTAAAATGCATAGCAGAAGAGGCATGGGCACCCTATCTTCGATACTGTCAAACTAATCTCTTCTGTCGTAGATATTTTCTCCCCATATTTTGAGAGGTCATACTATGGACCAAAACGTCCAGTAAACATGTTCTCCAAAATGCATACTTTTTAAGAGCTAAGAGCATTTCATCATTTTCAATACTGTGGAACGTATCTCTTCTATTGAACCTCTTAAGGTACGCGTTTTGGAGAACATGTTCACTAGACAATTTTTTCTTGGTTTGGCCATGCTGCCTTCTTCCAAAATATGGAAAGCAAAGAGTTTTCAGTTGAAAATACTGGTTTCGCGGCATCGAAAATAAAGAAGTACTCATTGCTCTTAAGGTATGTATTTTTGAGTCGAAGTTTACCAGACATTTATGCTTCAAGTGATCATTTCTGTCATACCTGTGAATATTGACCATTCCTCATGGGGCAACCTGTGTAACAATATTAAACACCACATTTTGTACATGTGCAATTTAGTGGGATGACACTTAGACGACAAACTATCTTGGAAGGGGAATCTCTACAATAAACTAGTACTCTGATAGTAAATTTTAGTTGCGAATCGTCAGTTCTTTTCCTGCTTCGGGTATGAAACATTCCTCCTCCCTTGCGCAAATCAAGTTTGGAGATTACTTCAATTGTGTTAAGAACAGATAGATCGGAAATTCGCTGTGATTTATTCGGATGCCCCTAATGGCTGTATCTATTTCAGTCGGTACACGATGGGTTGATAATATTTTTGAGTGATAGTATTTCTCTTCTAGACTAATTTTATCATTTCATGTTAAGGGAGTATATTATTTAAGATTAAGCTGTAGACGTTTTGGGAGGGGGAGGGAAAGTGCAGCAGAGGGGGTTCTTAGTAATAGCTCCTAGCAATGTGGGGGTCGTTCTGTTCAGTTATATGATTCTATAGGACTGTTCCTAAGTCACAAATAATTTTAGAAAACATTAACGTAACCGAATCTTGTCTGCTCCATCTGTTACATTAATACAACTGGGCGCGACGGCTCCATGACATCTATTTCAGTGCCGATGCACAAAAATCGTTCGAACCCTTACGGGAATAAAGAATTTGCGAGTAGAAGGTGTAATGGACGAGGGACGGTGCAATGCAGCGTGCGATGAGTTGAAGATTTGCTTCGGAAGGGAGGCGTGTCCGTGCGGCTGATTGGTTAGTTAAGGCAACCGTTCTAGAGTAGTGAAACACCTATAAGAGATTCCGCCACTGCAATACCGCAGTGTCCCTTTGCGGCTGGGAGTCATGATTTTCCTACCTATCTCTTTCCCTCTCAACCCTCTCCCACTGTTTCAGAAAATTAGAATTTTTTTTTTCTTTATTGTGATTTCATTCCCCTGCCCCATATGGGCAGGGGAGGGCTGTCAGTGGCACAATCCGCCGCTCTTCAGCCGAATGACATGACAACAAAACAAGAATAAAATGGTACATACATACGGCAATAAAGGGGAACTTAAAACAGAATAATAGGAGAAAATTGAGGTAAAAAATATAGACTAACATGGAGACGTTCATGGAGGACAGTTAAAAAAAGTCACCAGAAAGTTAAAAAACACAGTTGGCGATTCTTCGTAACTCAGAGAAGACACTGTATGGACATGCACACGTTAAAAGTCAGCCGAAGTAGTAAAAACACTCCGGAACAACACACTTAAAACCCACTTGGAGCACACACGACGAAGAATAAAACTGCCAGGCGGGACCTGCCGAGGGAAAGGGCAGAGAGGATGGAAAAGGAGGGGAGAGCAAGGGGCAGCAGGGGAAGCGGCGGGATGAAGAGAGGAGGGGCAGCAGTGGGTACAGGAAGAGGCAGGAGACACGTGGGGCGGGAGACGAAGAGGGAAGACAGGGCAGGAGGGAGTGCAGAGACACTGAAAGGAGGCACAAGAGATGGAGGGGGAGTAGGAGGGGGAAGCCGCTCAGGAGGAGGGAGGGGGAGGAGAGGGAGCCCTGAGGAGGAGGCAGGAAGATGGGGTTAGAGTTGGTAGGAAGTGTAGATTTCAGGGCGAAGCACATCATCCGGGAGGGGTAGGTGGTGGAAGCTGTGTTGGGAAAAGAGATGAAGGGTGTGGAGGTGGAGAGAGGGTGGGACACAACGGTAAAGGCGCGGCAACTGGTTGGGGGTGGAGAGGAAGGGAGACACCAGGGGGTGAGGGGGATAAAGGCGGCGGACAGTATATAGTGTGCGGATGTGTTCAAGGAAATGGAGAAGGTGGGGGAAGAGGATGAGGTCGTAGAGGAGAAAATTAGAAAACATTGTTATATTTCCTAGTTTAACTGCCCCAATTATCATTTTCCGGTGAGTAACACTGTAGATACCTGCCCACAGATAACATCTTCCACGTGCTTCACGCGATATAAACAAACGCTCTCCTCGCACTTAAAAGCTTGTACGCTCCGTCGTTCGAGCAGGTTTGCCCCTGTCTCTGCCTGTAACCAGCGGCAACCAGACGACGACTTGAGCGCTCTAGCGCAGGCCCGCGCGCAGGCGGAGGTTCTTGCCCCTGCCGGCAGGTGTCTCGCCGGTGGGTTATTGGGTCACCGGGACGAGACAGCCACAGCGGGCAGCCCGATGACGTAACAACGGCACTTTCTCCCGACGCAGAAACTTCTCGGCGCTCTGCGCTGAATGCACACTGTGCTCGCGTCCCATCGCCTTCCCTACTGCGGGCTACGTTTCGCGTTACGCCCTACTTCGGTGAATGTAGACGTACTCCTAAATGGAGGCCAGCTCGGTACGGCACCAACACCTACTAACGAAACGACTTGACTGCCATCACTAGTCTGTTCCATCTGGTGCGGAAGATATATGATACTGGCCAAATAACTTTGCACTTTAAGAACAATGTAATTATTCCAGTATTAAAGAACACAGTTGCCTGTCAAGGCGTGCGTTATTGAATACAGTGTCAACTATACTTTGTCTGTCCTGGGCGCCATACTGTCAATCACTGCAGCAAACACCAGTTCCTATGCGAAAGCTGAAGGCGACTCCACTTGTAGACTAAGTCTCACAGGCTGATCTTCACTACGAACTACAGCTACGAACAGTAACCGTGGCGTTTCCGCACCTAGAATTGTGGCATACGCCAACGCCCAACATAGACCGTCTGCTGCTGTCTTTGGCCGCGGCTTACCACACCGCCGAAGTCCACCCCATTGGCGGCGGCGACAGCGAAGGTTGCTGACTGGGCGGCGCTTGTGCTTGGCGACGAACTTCAGAGAGCCGCCAGTGGCGCCAGTCCGAAACTTTCTCAGCGCGGCAGCTCCTGTCGCGTCCACACAACAATGAGGAAGAAAACCCACAGTATACGTACTTACGACCATTCAACGTAGCGTCTTCTGTGTTCTGCTTGTGACGTAAAACGATGTCGCAAGTCATTGGCCACATTCCCCTCGTCGAGATAAAAATCTAACATGGCAGATTCTTTATTTGACGCTCGTGTCACGTCACCGGCTCCTCGCCCACGTGCTTTTTCACGTCACGTGATAGGACGGCTCTTGCACCGTACGGTGCGGGAGACAAATCACGCGACGAGTTGTCCGTAGACCTCCTCTGAAGCATATTTAGGCGGTCGAGGATTAATTGTACGCACTACTAGAATCAGTCTGTATATAAGCGTTGCTAGTCTCGCTTTAAACCACGCCACCCAGTTTAAAGAGTCATTTCTTCTGTACCACTACCTTAAAATACTCCCAATCGCACCACTAGATGGGAAAATGAGCGCCATAGTCGGAGACTACTTCAAAAAATGGCTCTGAGCACTATGGGACTTAACATCTATGGTCATGAGTCCCCTAGAACTTAGAAGTACTTAAACCTAACTAACCCAAGGACATCACACACATCCATGCCCGAGGCAGGATTCGAACCTGCGATCGTAGCAGTTGCGCGGAAACCTAAGGACATCACACAACACCCAGCCATCACGAGGCAGAGAAAATCCCTGACCCCGCCGGGAATCGAACCCGGGAACCCGGGCGTGGGAAGCGAGAACGCTACCGCACAACCACGAGATGCGGGCAAAGTCGGAGACTACACCATCAGCAAACTGTTAATACGAGGGTTGGAACTATTTATTTACAATTTATACAGAATAGATACACGTTTTGACGTATAACTGTACTTCAAAATAGTCACCAGCTTTGTGTGAAACTCGTTCCCTGCGATACGGAAGTCGCAGAATACCCTTGACAGCGCCAGTTGTGTTGACAGTTCTAGTAGAGCGGTCTATTGCCCGACGAATCTCTGTAACAGTTCTGAAGCGAATTCCATGCAGTGCTGTTCATTTTTGGAACACAGCCTGAGATCAGGTTAGAGAAAGAAGCGGTGACACTTTCTGCAGACCCAGCGCACTATTTGGCGGGACAGTGCACCGGCGCATATGGTGCAAGCTGTGACTGATTTGTTAGGTCGGAGGGGTTGTGAAGTGCTGTACCACCCACCATACTTCGTGGGCCTAAGCCCCTGCGACTTCAGTTGGGTTCCTAAGATGAAGGAAGCATTTCGTGGCATTCGCTTTGGAACTGTTACAGAGGTGCATCGGGCAGTAGACCGCTCCAGTCTAAGTTTCAACACAGATGGCGCTGCTATGGGCAGCTTACGACTTTCGCATCGCTGGCAACTCATTGTGTATAATTCTTGCTACTACTCTGAATGACAGTAAAACTTTGAAACATGTATCTATTTTGTATTCGCTCAGTGGAAGTGCAGTGAAAATAAGCGAACAAGTGCCTCGGTTTGTCCGTGGATATTCGACCGTTTCTGAGAAAATGACTGTCAAAGTTTTCGACGTAATTCAGAGGCCTTTTACTGCGCGATAATCTCAGCCGAAATAGTGTTAACAATCGCTAGCATGTTCCGAATCCGATTAATGTTTTTATTTTATTTTTTATTTATTTACCCATGTTCGTAGAAGGTTATTACACGAATGTCTTTGAACCTGCCTCCGTGGCCGAGGTCGCTAACGCACCCGTGCGTAGTGGTGCTTGACCCGGGGGTAAGGCGGTTCCAATCCAGGGGGTGCAAAAAATTTTCGCTGCCAGTGTTTGGCCGACAAGAAGAGGAGAGGCGATGGCGTGAAGTTCCTGATCACTCGACTTTGCGCCGCTAGTGTCCCGATTTAAATAAAAAAACGCCTCCGCAGTGTCTCACGGAGGGAGGGCCTGTCACACTGTTGACCACTCGTAGAAACGTTCGAAACAAAAATCGTGAACACGATATGAATCTCACTCGGGAAACAACTATCGTTAAGAGTGCTGAAGATTTCATACGGTGGCCATAATTTCGGAGCAAACCACACATAATTGACCATTTCACCGAAAACTGGGGCTTGCAGCTGATTATCGCTCAAGATAAACTACACGAATTTCACCGAAAACGATTTCAAATCATTTTCTTATTTATTTTTCTTTTAATTCGTTCACCAGACATACAGTTAGCAGACGAAGAGTGTACATTGGAAAACATTTGTGTAGTTTATCTTCCACGGGCAAGGGTAAAATGGAAAACAAAACTGAAAATAATCAGATTTCGAAGACGGGGCGCAGAAGTTGCAAGCCGCGACGTGAGCCAATGTGCCACCACTTAGACTGAACTGTTTACCCCCTAAGAGGCACATAAAGTACCTCGAAAACTTTGACTGTCGTTTTCTCAGACACGGGCCAACGGCCTTCAGTGGTAACACCGATTCCCGTCAGATCACCGAAGTTAAGAGTTGTCGCGCTGAGCTAGTACTTGGATGGGTGACCATCCGGTCTGCCGAGCGCTGTTGGCAAGCGGGGTACACTCAGCCCTTGTGAGACAAACTGAGGAGCTACCTGATTGAGAAGTAGCGGCCCCTGTCTCGTAAACTGACATACGGCCGGGAGAGCGGTGTGGTGACCGCATGCCCCTCCATATCCACATCCAGTGACGCCTGTGGTGTGAGGACGACACGGCGGCCGGTCGGTACCGTTCGCCCTTCATGGCCAGTTCTTGCGTAGCTTTTTTTTCTCAGACGCGATCTAGTATCTATGGATCAGTCGAGACACGTATTCGGTTATTTTCATCCCTCTCCCACCGAGCGAAGTTCCTTGGAAATCGGGTCATGGCACTTGCCGTGTTATCTTCGCAAGTTGCCTCCTTTCTCTCAGAATCCTGAAACCAACTGATAGTCACTCGCTCCCCACTTTCAGGGGCAGACACCCAACTCCCGTCCTGCCCTCGCTAGCGGTCCCGGCACACTCGTCATTTTGCGAGCTGCCAAAACCGCCCCACGAAATTACGTTCGTTCGAGATACGGTTGTAACCGTTGGACCGACGCGAATGCGTTCGACACGGGCATTCTCCCAGTTCCCGTGGTTTCTGACTGAGCGAAAGCTGCTCAAGTGGCGGCCAGTGGACGGTTGCAACTAGTTTCGATTGACCAGAGAAAATGATTTTGACTGGCTCCAAAGCACGTCATATACCTACTCCAAAGAGATCAGCGCGCGCATGCCCATAGCTTTTTGTGTTTAGTCCCGTAACATTCACAGTGAAGAAAATAAATAGTAGTTTCCTGCTTCCCTTGTAAAGGAACACTACATCTTTAACTTTGTGAAAATTTTACGGATACTAGCGTAATTTTATTCCCTCGGGGAATTTTTCTGCAGAAATGTGTTGCATGGGGCATCAAAAGCAAAAGGATCTCACTATCCTCTGTTATCTTAACTTTCAAAATTAATAAATTACATTTCTCCCAACAAGGATCCAATTACAAGAGCCGATAGTTGGGGGTCACGACTATACCCATTGTTATAAATGACATACACACATTAACTAGGCAAGGGAGGTGGCATGGATAGGAATAAACATGCTGTGCTAGTACACGTATATTAGTGAAATTAAGCTGTTACCAGATCCATATCCAGTGAACACATTGCGCCCACTCCCAAGCAACTAAACGAACGATAATTTTTCTTCAAATTAGATAATTTCCAGCACTTTAATGTTTGGGCATTTACTTCATTGTAGTTCATTGTTACTAATTATCTACAATGTATTGTCAATCAGCAACAAAATTTGTGTTACCAAAATCAATGAGACAAGCTCATCAAAATTGTCATCATACGCATATCATTAAAATATGTAAAAGAAAATTAGATCTTCATGAGAAAAGTGGTGTCGGGAATAATTAAGAGCTTCTTCAGTTAACATGTTGCAGCACTACTTCTCCAAGAAGTACCGATCACAAGTGGGAAGCAGAAACATTTGACTCACTTTCGTTCATCATAATCGATATAAAGCCTACAACTTCCATTTTTTAAATAATGGAATTTGCACCTCTTGCGTATTTCTTCACACTCAACACGACGCGTTTCCAGAATTTCTCATTGTCATGATCAAATATTTAAATTAGTATTTCGTGTGTTGTGCACCGTATCTTACACTGCAGTCGTCTTTTTGAAATTGTAACATAATGTACCTCCTTCCTTGTGCATAAAACCACACACTCGCAAACCACGGCTCATGCTGTTCGTGAAATTTCACACTGTGTGTGTGTGTGTGTGTGTGTGTGTGTGTGTGTGTGCGCGCGCGTTTTTCTGCATAGGATAGGAGGCACACTACATTACCCTACAACGTTAAAAAGTCGACACAGTACAGTGAAAGATAGGATCAACAAACACACAAAAAGTACATAAAATACCTATGTAAACATTTGCATTTTACAACGAGAGTAAATTCTCGAAACGCGTGGTGCTAAGCACGAAAAAATGCACACTGCATACACTGTTTCGTTACTTCAATCAGAAACATCTGAACAACGCGCGAAGAGCAAAGATATCATCACGCGTGTCAACTAGCGCTACAGGTGGTCAAACAACGAAACACGTGAAATATGCATTCGAGTAGACCCAAATGGTTCTGACGGTCGAAATTATCGCGAAGCTGCGCATGTGCGGTAGAGACTGTTTGAAAAGTTACACTCGTTTGTTATACCTGTATTCGCAGGAACCTATTACTTTACAGGCAGACCTTTGCGACTATCAGCCTCCAGAGCAGAATTCAGGCATTCCAGTTGGCCTTTTTCTCATAAAACTGAACAGTACCTGCTGTAAGGTGCTGCTCCCTTCCAACCTTCTGAGACGTTTCTTTGCCAAAAGCTATTAGCAAATACTGACCGTCCTGTGAGATTCATTCTCTTTTGAAAACATTGTGTTCGGCCCAGACCACCACCCATTTAGTAGACGGATTAAGGGAAGGTCGGCCCATTACTCACGGCTTGAAAGCAGCCCCCGTCCCTCGCAAACGGGAAAACCGGCGTCAGCGTGCACAATAGCGAGTACTATTTAGTCGCCGGGCGCGGCCCGCAAATGATAGGCTCCTAGTAAATATTTTTGTCAGTACAAAAGTTCTCGGTGGCCTCTGACGATAAGCCCGAAACCAGTTTGTGACACTTGTGTGCGGAGATGGAACGTGTTGACATTTACTGCGCAGCCCGGCTCACTTACGGTAGTTTTCTGCTTTCACATTCGCTGGCTTTGGAAACTCACCGCCAAACTGCCATCTTTCCACCTAACCTAGACCTCTCAGTCTGTAGGTTGACTTGTGCATAGAAGATAACAGCAACCAGCCACTTTTTACAATGCTATTTATTTATTTAAATAGCGCCGTTACCGGTTCCGAACTGACAGGTACACGTTAAGTTACATTTTACATTAGCTTCCACTTTTTGTTTTCCCAACTGGTGAAATTTCCTTGGGGTAGTGGTGCCGTAAAAGCAGAACAAGATGTGAGACAATGTCTTTTAAACTTTAAATGTGCCTCGCAATGATTTTAAGCGATGTAAACAAATTATTAAAGGGAAGATGTTTTGTCTACTTACGATGAAAAATCCGCGCCATTACGTTCCAGTGCTGACTGCTTGTGATCATACAGCAGCGAAAACTGTATGACGCACTTTTTTTATTTATATGTATACACATAATCCGGAGTATTACTTACGAACCAAGAAGGTTTACCACATGGAAGTATGTACACAAAGAAGGCGATATTATAACCATGGTACAGAACCGTCCATCACTAAAACCACCTGCGAAAAGCCGCTTGTCCCAGCAAGAGTCTCAGGGTCTACAGAAAAGTTCAAATGGCTCTGAGCACAATGGGACTTAACTGCTGAGGTCATCAGTCCCGTGGAACTTAGAACTACTTAAACCTAACTAACCTAAAGACATCACACACATCCATGCCCGAGGCAGGATTCGAACCTGCGACCGTAGCGGTCGCGCAGTTCCAGACTGTAGCGCCTAGAACCGCTCGGCCACTCCGGCCGGCTGGGTAAGTTCCAAACCTTCTCCCCCCCTCCCCTCCGCCATAACTAGTTGCTAAGAAATAAAGCTTTCACTCAAAAAGTATCGCTGGTTGCAACCTTTTTTTTTTTTCAGTGCCATTTACGAAGACACTAGCGCTCTGCCCAAGTCACCAAGGATAAAATTATTTATTGCATACTGCGAGCAGCTGTAACGGCCTATTGGTTTAGGCCAGAAGTCACACCAGTACTGAGGAAAGGAAGCAGGAGTAATCCGTTGAATTACAGAACCATACCACTGACGCCGAACTGCAGTAGTAGACTGTGTTCGAGTACTGTCAGTTACCTCAAAGATAACAGTTTCTTGACACGTAGTTGGCAGGGATTTGTGAAATACAACTAGCTCTCTATTCTCGCGAAGTAATGACTGCTGTCGACACGGGATCTGAAATTGATTCCGTATTTCTTGAGTTCCAGAACTTATGAAACCGTTCCGCACAAGCTGCTTCTAATGAAATTGCGTGCCTGTGGGGTATCGTTTCTGGTGTGCGACTGGATTCGTGATGATGTCCTGTCAGGAAGGTCACAGATCGTAATACCTGACGGAAAGTCATCGAGTAAAACAGGAGTGATATCTGACGTTCCCCAAGGAAGTGTTGTAAGCCTTCTGCTCTTCCTATTATACATGAACGATTCAGGAGACAATCTGAGCAGCCATCTTAGACTGTTCGCAGATGATACTGTCATTTACCATACAGTAAAGTCATCAGAAGATAAAAACCAATTACAGACTAATTTAATCAAGATATTTGTGTGGTGCGTAAAGTGGCAATTGACTCTAGATAACGAGAAGGTTGAAGTGATCGACGTGAATAATAAAAGGAATTTGCTAAATTTTGGCTACACGAGAAATCACATAAATCTAAATGCTGTGAATTCAATAGGGATTACAATTACGAATTAATTAAACTGGGACGTTTCGTATAGATAATGTTGTTGAGAAATCGAACCAAAGACTGTGATTTATTGACAGAAAGCTGCACTTAGAAGATGCAACGCGCCCACTAAAGAGACTGAATGCACTACGCTTGTTCCCCCCATTCTGGAATATTGCGGTGCGATGTGTGATCCGCATTAGATAGGGCTGACAGAGGACATCAAGAAATTTCAAAGACAGGCAACTAGTTTCGTATTATCGCGAAATAGGGGAGACAGTGCCATGGATATGATGTACAAGTTGGTGTGGCAATCTTTGACACAAAGGCGGTTTTTCTTACCTGCGAGATCTTTTAACGAACTTTCAATCACCAACTTCCTCCTCCCAATTCGAAAATATTTTATTTGTGCGCACCTACATAGGAACAAATCTTCATTGTAATAAAAGAAGAGATATTAGAGCTGGCATGAAAGGATTTAAGTGTTTATTTTTCTCGCGAGGTATTCGAGATTGGAACGGCAGAGAAATAGCTTGACGGAGGTTCGTTTACCCCGTTGCCACACATTTAATTGTGAACTGCAGAGAAGTCATAGGGGAAACAAGGAGACTTAGAAATAGAGACTGATATTATGTTGAATGCAGACAGACAGTGGAACTCCAAAGAAGGAAGACTGAAGTGTTTACAGCGAAATACAAGACAAAATCAGGCATTATAAAATGAAAAGACAGCAAGATGTGTAAGAGAAAAAAAGGAAAGCCAAAGGGGAAAATAGAGTAAATGGAAGAGCACTATCAAAGAAGTTAGAGCAGAAAGTTTTATAAGAAAATTAAAGAAGCTCAAGAATATAGACCGAAAATAACAGCATGTAAGGATAAAGAGGGCCCTTTGTTGACAGATAAATAAGATGTTCTAGATAGATGAAGAGAATACTTCAAGGGAATTCTGGAGGGCAGTTCTACCAGGAGTGTGCAGCCATTATATTGCACAGCGGATCCACAGAGATTAGAACGCAAGGATATGCAGAAGGTTGTGCAGCGTCTAAAAAACTACAAAGAACCAGGAACTGATGGAATAATAGCACAAATGTTGATAAATGGTGAAACTGGTCTCCATAAGCGAGCAATCAGGAAAATCAGAAAAGAATCCCAGAGGAATGGATCTTAGGGATAATCCTACCTATCTGTAAGAAAGGAGACAAGACTTGTTCGAATCACCGAGGACTTACTCTGCTGAATATAACCTATGAGATTCCCTTTAGTATTATTTGCAACAGAGTTGTTCCATGCAAAGAGATTCTGCGAGAATATTGGTGTGGATTTCGGCCTAATAAGTAAACAAGAGATCAGATATTTGTGCTGAGGCAAATGCATGAAAAGGCATATGAGCATAATATTGAGCTTCATAACCTCTGTGTAGGCCTCAGGCAGGCCGTCGATAGTTTTGATAGGGCTGAAATGCTAAATGATTTGCTACTGCTTGGTATACCATCTGCGTAGGTTTTACTTATCCAGGAAATATTGGCTGCTTTGAAGACTGTAGTGCGAGTGGATTGAGAACTCAGTAAATGATTTAGCATTAGTAAAGGAGTCAGGCAAGGGGATGCGGTTTGTACAATGCTTTTTAATCTGAGTCTTAAGCAGCAATTCAAGAGCTTCAAATATCTGGTTACATAGGCACGAAGTCAACCCAGATACGTGCATATGCTGATGGTGTGGCAATTATTAGTAGACGAAGAGTTTCGCTAGAGAGAACAATAGATGAGCCGAACGAAGCCACCCAACCTAGAGGCTTCGCTATTATTGAAAAGAAGACTAAATACATAAATTTCACCAGGAAGTAAAATAATAACTTGGATAGATTATCAGCAACCGCTTTAGAGTTTTGGACATGGGAGAACATTGAGATCTGGGATCTAATATTAATAGGTAAAATTCCATGTCAACTGAAATAAAGCAACGTATCCTGTGTGGTAATAGATTCTTCCACCCGTTTAACAAATTGTTGGCCTCTAGGTTATTAAATAGGCAACTGAAACTTCAAATACACAAGGTCAGGACCAGGCCAGTCGTAACCTAAGGATATGAAACGTGGACAGTAGCTCAGGATATCCAGACACTCTGGGATGATAATGGCATTGGAACAGAGGATGACACGCGTTAAGCTGAAATACTAAACACCTTTCTCCAAATCAGTTTCACAGGGGAAGACCGCACTGCAGTTCCTTCTCTAAATTCTCGCACGAACGAAAAAATGGCTGACATCGAAGTAAGTTTCCAAGGAATAGAAAAGCAAATGAAATCACTCAACAGAGGAAAGTCCACTGGACCTGACGGGATACCAGTTCGATTCTACACAGAGTACGCGAAAGAAATTACTCCCCTTCTAACAGCCGTGTACCGCAAGTCTCTTGAGGAACGGAAGGTTCCAAATGATTGGAAAAGAGCACAGGTAGTCCCAGACTTCAAGAAGGGTCATCGAGCAGATGCGCAAAACTGTAGGCCTATATCTCTGACATCGATCTGTTGTAGAATTGTAGAACATGTTTTTTGCTCATGTGTCATTTCATTTCTGGAAACACAGAATTACTCTGTAGGAATTAACATGGATTCCGGAAACAGCGATCGTGTGAGACCCAACGCGTTTTATTTGTTCATCAGACCCAAAAAATATGAGATACAGGCTCCGAGGTAGATGGCATTTTCCTTGACTTCCGGAAGGCGTTCGATGCAGTTCCGCACTGTCGCCTGATAAACAAAGTAAGAGCCTACGGAATATCAGACCAGCTGTGTGGCTGGATTGAAGAGTTTTTAGCAAACAGAACACAGCATGTTGTTCTCAATGAAGAGACGTCTACAGACATTAAGGTACCCTCTGGCGTGCCAGAGGGGAGTGTCATGGGACCATTGCTTTTCACAATATATATAAATGACCTAGTAGATAGTGTCGGAAGTTCCATGCGGATTTTCGCGGGTGATGCTGCAGTATACAGAGAAGTTGCAGCATAAGAAAATTGTAGCGAAATTCAGAAAGATCTGCAGCAGATGGGCACTTGGTGCAAGGAGTGGTAACTGACCCTTAACATAGACAAATGGAATGTATTACGAATACATAGAAAGAAGGATCCTTTATTGTATGATTATATGATAGCGGAACAAACACTGGTAGCAGTTACTTCAGTAAAATATCTGGGAGTATGCGTGCGCAACGATTTGAAGTGGAATGATCATATAAAATTAATGGTTGGTAAGCCGGGTGCCAGGTTGAGATTCATTGGGAGAATCCTTAGAAAATGTAGTTCATCAACAAAGGAGGTGGCTGACAAAACACTCGTTTGACCTATAGATAAGTATTGCTCATCAGTGTGGGATCCGTACCAGGTCGGGTTGACGGAGGAGATAGAGAAGATCCAAAGAAGAGCGGCGCCTTTCGTCACAGGGTTATTTGGTAAGCGTGATAGCGTTACGGAGATGTTTAGCAAACTCAAGTGGCAGACTCTGCAAGAGAGGCGCTCTGCATCGCGGTGTAGCTTGCTATCCAGGTTTCCAGAGGGTGTGTTTCTGGATGAGGTATCAAATATATTGCTGTCCCCTACTTATACCTCCCGAGGAGATCACGAATGTAAAATTAGAGAGATTCGAGCGCGCACAGAGGCTTTCAGACTGTCGTTCTTCCCCCGAACCATACGCGAATGGAACAGGAAAGGGAGGTAATGACAGTGACACGTAAAGTGCCCTCCGCCACACATCGTCGGGTGGCTTGCGGAGTACAGGGCTATTACAAATGATTGAAGGGATTTCATAAATTCACTGTAGCTCCATTCATTGACATATGGTCACGACACACTCACTACAGATACGTAGAAAAACTCAAAAGTTTTGTTCGGCTGAAGCCGCACTTAGGTTTCTGCCGCCAGAGCGCTCGAGAGCGCAGTGAGACAAAATGGCGACAGGAGCCGAGAAAGCGTATGTCGTGCTTGAAATGCATTCACAACAGTCAGTCATAACAGTGTAACGACACTTCAGGACGAAGTTCAACAAAGATCCACCAACTGCTAACTCCATTCGGCGATGGTATGCGCAGTTTAAAGCTTGTGGATGCCTCTGTAAGGGGAAATCAACGGGTCGGCCTGCAGTGAGCGAAGAAACGGTTGAACGCGTGCGGGCAAGTTTCACGCGTAGCTCGCGGAAGTCGACGAATAAATCAAGCAGGGAGCTAAACGTACCACAGCCGACGGTTTGGAAAATCTTACGGAAAAGGCTAAAGCAGAAGCCTTACCGTTTACAATTGCTACAAGCTCTGACACCCGATGACAAAGTCAAACGCTTTGAATTTTCGGCGCGGTTGCAACAGCTCATGGAAGAGGATGCGTTCAGTGCGAAACTTGTTTTCGGTGATGAAGCAACATTTTTTCTTAATGGTGAAGTGAACGGAAACAATGTGCGAATCTGGGCGGTAGAGAATCCTCACGCATTCGTGCAGCAAAATCGCAGTTCACCAAAAGTTAACGTGTTTTGTGCAATCTCACGGTTTAAAGTTTACGGCCCCTTTTTCTTCTGCGAAAAAAACGTTACAGGACACGTGTATCTGGACATGCTGGAAAATTGGCTCATGCCACAACTGGAGACCGACAGCGCCGACTTAATCTTTCAACAGGATGGTGCTCCACCGCACTTCCATCATGATGTTCGTCATTTCTTAAACAGGAGATTGGAAAACCGATGGATCGGTCGTGGTGGAGGTCATGATCAGCAATTCATGTCATGGCCTCCACGCTCTCCCGACTTAACCACATGCGATTTCTTTCTGTAGGGTTATGTGAAAGATTCAGTGGTTAAACCTCCTCTACCAAGAAACGTGCCAGAACTGCGAGCTCACATCAACGATGCTTTCGAACTCATTGATGGGGACATGCTGCGCCGAGTGTGGGAGGAACTTGATTATCGGCTTGATGTCTGCCGAATCACTAAAGGGGCACATATCGAAAATTTGTGAATGCCTAATAAAACTTTTTGAGTTTTTGTATGTGTGTGCAAAGCATTGTGAAAATATCTCAAATAATAAAGTTATTGTAGAGCTGTGAAATCGCTTCAATCATTTGTAATAACCCTGTATAAATGTAGGTGTAGATGTAGATAGGTGAACATAGAGTGCTGCGTAAGACCTATGGGGAAATTCAGGATAACACTGGTTTCTGGAGATCTAGAACGAACACTGAGCTGAATCGCCTTATAGAAGGGGCTGACGTCGTAAGAACAATAAGAAGTAGGAGAGTAGCCTGACTTGGACATGTCCTTTGGGTGGACACTGGACGAACAACTAATAAGGTTTTCGAATGGAGGCCAAATGGAATAAGACAGAGAGACCGAGAAAGCGGTGGACAGACGATGGGCAATAAGATAATAAGATGTGTTAGAGGGTGGCGGAGAACTGTGCTGGAGAGGGCGGAATGGAGGAAACTTGTTGAAGAGGTTAAGAGTCATGCAGGGTTGTAAAGCCATGAGAAGGAGAAAAAGAGGAAGAGTAGTCGTGTAGATGTAGATGTGCCTTTAATTCCACTCCGTAAGGGGCTAGAAACTTCTCAACCCTTTCACAAAGCTGGTCTCGTATTACGTACACTCGCAGTAGGAGCTAGACACTCTCTCACAAAGCTGGGAGCCGGCCGTGGTGGCCGAGCGGTTCTAGGCGCGACTGCTACGGTCGCAGGTTCGAATCCTGCCTCGGGCATGGATGTGTGTGATGTCCTTAGGTTAGTTAGGTTTAAGTAGTTCTAAGTTCAAGGGGACTGATGACCTCAGAAGTTAAGTCCCATAGTGGTCAGAGCCATTTGAAGCATTTTGAACAAACCTGGTCTCGTATTACGTAGCCTCGCACCTTGTTCGTCGTGCGACAATACGGAACTGCGTCAGATGTCATCCAGAAGTCAGGGAACAAGACATCAACTTGGACGCCGGTCTCTAGTGTGCTTTCTGTCATCCCGAGGCATCCGCTCTAGGCAAAGTCGTTTCATTGCCACTTCGTTGTAGTAGCTGGTCTATCTGCTCACACTGACAGCTTCGAGAGTTAAATGCCCACCGCAAGCCCGGTAGGTCAACAGCACTGAGAGTGAAGGCGGGTGGAGGCCACGTGTACGGCTGGAGCCGCCAGTTTCGTGGAAGGGACGGAACCCGGCTGCCGCTGCCAGACGCCGCATCAGCAAGGACGCCTCTCCACGGCGCGGCGGGTTTCTTCTGAAGCGTTATCTCAGTCAGACGGAAGCAGACCACCTGCACCTGGAAGTACCGTCCGGAGGCTCCCACAGTACACGCCGCGGCACGAGGCACGTGGCACGAGGCACGCAATCTTCTTTGAGAGAGTACATTTCTAGCGCAAGTAATACTGTCTGTGAATTTCGTAATTGTTTTTACACTACTGGCCATTCAAATTGCTACACCACTATGATGACGTGCTACAGACGCGAAATTTAACCGACAGGAAGAAGATGCTGTGATATGCAAATGATTAGCTTTCAGAGCATTCACACAAGGTTGGCGCCGGCGGCGACACCTACAACGTGCTGATATGAAGAAAGTGTACAACCGATTTCTCATACACAAACAGCAGTTGACCGGCGTTGCCTGGTGAAACGTTGTTGTGATGCCTCGTCTAAGGAGGAGAAATGCGTACCATCACGTTTCCGACTTTTATAAAGGTCGGATTGTAGCCTATCGCGATTGCGGTTTATCGTATCGCGACATTGCTGCTCGCGTTCGTCGAGATCCAATGACTGTTAGCAGAATATGGAATCGCTGGGGGTAATACGGAACGCCGTGCTGGATCCCAATGGCCTTGTATCACTAGCAGTCGAGATGACAGGCATCTTACCCGCATGGCTGTAATGGATCGTGCAGCCATGTCTCGATCCCTGAGTCAGCAGATGGGGATGTTTGCAAGACAACAACCATCTGCACGAACAGTTAGACGACGTTTGCAGCAGCATGGACTATCAGCTCAAAGACAGTGGCTACGGTTAGCCTTGAAGCTGCATCACACACAGGAGCGCCTGCGATGGTGTACTCGACGACGAACCGGGGTGCAAGAATTGCAAAACGTCATTTTTTGGGATGAATCCAGGTTCTGTTTACAGCATCATGATGGTCGCATCCGTGTTTGGCGACATCGCGGTGAACGCACATTGGAAGCGTGCATTCGTCATCGCCATACTGGCGTATCACCCGCCGTGATGGTATGGGGTGTCATTCCTTACTCGTCTCGGTCACCTCTTATTCCCATTGACGGCACTTTGAACAGTGGACGTTAAATTTCAGATGTGTTACGACCCGTGACTCTACCCTTCATTCGATCCCAGCGAAACCCTACATTTCAGCAGGATAATGCACGACCGCATGTTGCAGGTCCTGTACGGGCCTTTCTGGATACAGAAAATGTTCGACTGCTGCCCTGGCCAGCACATTCTCCAAATCTCTCACCAATTGAAATCGTCTGTCAATGGTGGCCGAGCAACTGGCTCGTCACAATACGCCAGTCACTACTCTTGATGAACTGTGGTATCGTGTTGAAGCTGCATGGGCAGCTGTATCTCTACACGCCATCCAAGCTCTGTTTGAGTCAATGCCCAGGCGTATGAAGACCGTTATTACGGCCAGAGGTGGTTGTTCTGGGTACTGTTTTCTCAGGATTGCGTGAAAATGTAATTACATGTCAGTTCTGGTATAATATATGTATCCAATGAATACCCGTTTATCATCTGCATTTCTTCTTGGTGTAGCTATTTTAATGGCCAGTAGTGTAAAACTTGATGTGCGACTCACTCTTGTTGCAGATCTTGTCTTAACGCGTGTAGTGAATGCATGTTATGTTACATCTGTCTTGCCGGCCTTCGCATAAGGTGGTCATATACTATTCATTACAATATCTGATACCGAATTAATTATAATACAGTGTGTATCAAAAAGAATAACCTGATTATAAAAAAAATCATAACGACAGAGTCCGTCAAAAAAATGTATACACTCTTTGTCAGGCACTAACGAAATATCGATATTGTCGTTCGATTCGAGTTGCGAGTGTGTTGTAGTATGGTGTTTGCCTCAACAGATGTTAGTACTTTCATCTCGGTATTGAGAAAACAAGATGGCTGGAGCACGCTTGACATTCGAGCAACGAAAATGTATTGTGAAGTGGTTTTTCAAATTTCATAGTGCCGTTTTAAGTGCAACGTCAGAGCAGGCCGGAGTTTGAAACAGAACCGCCAACCCACCTAACAATTAAACGCATTATTGGCAAGTTTGAATTGTGTGGAACGATTTGTGACATTCTCAAAGGAAGACAACGTATAGCTACAAGTCCTGCTTCGTCGAGTCTAGTGTTGCAAACGTTTGTTAATTCTCCACAGAAGTCTGCCACGCAATGTGCACGTGATGTGGGGGTAAGCAGTACAAGTGTACGAAGAATTCTGAAAGCTGCAAAGTTGAAAGTTTACATTCCACGATTACTGCACGCGATTAATGATGATGATCCTGATCGCTGAATGCAATTTTGCAAATGGTATGAGGAAATGGTAACTGATGACGAAAAGTTTGTGACGAGGTAGTGTGGGGTGACGAGGCATAGTTTAAACTTAATGGAACTGTGGATCGACATAACAGTGTGTACTGGGCACCGTATAATCCGCATGTTTATGTGATAAAGCGGTCAATCTACTGGGGGTTCATGTATGGTGTGAACTGTCATCTAGGGGCTTAGGAGGACGCTTTTTCTTTGATGCTGCTGTCACCGGAGAAGTGTACCCCACGCTCATCAATTTTGCCAGGTGCGCTTGATGGAGCTGATGAAGAGGTCTGCTGTCAAAAGGATGGCGCGCCACAACACTACTACCTAGCCGTACAAGCTTCCCTGGATGACAATTTTCCGGGGCATTGGATTGGACGAAGAGGGCCCATTGAGTTCCCTCCACGGTCGCCAGATCTAACACATATGGCCTTTTATTTGTGGGGAACTCTGAAATGTAACGTCTATCGACGTAAGCCACTCACGCTGGAGGAACTTCGCCAGGAGATTACAGCGATATATGCAGCCATCTCCACTGTAACATTGACTGACGTAGTTGCCACTACCGCTCGTCGTTCTGTTATATACGAGGGCAGTTCAATAAGTAATGCAACACATTTTTTTTCTGAAACAGGGGTTGTTTTATTCAGCATTGAAATACACCAGGTTATTCCCCAATCTTTTAGCTACACAGCACTATTTTTCAACGTAATCTCCATTCAATGCTACGGCCTTACGCCACCTTGAAATGAGGGCCTGTATGCCTGCACGGTACCATTCCACTGCTCGATGTCGGAGCCAACGTCGTACTGCATCAATAACTTCTTCATCATCCGCGTAGTGCCTCCCACGGATTGCGTCCTTCATTGGGCCAAACATATGGAAATCCGACGGTGCGAGATCGGGGCTGTAGGGTGCATGAGGAACAACAGTCCACTGAAGTTTTGTGAGCTCCTCTCGGGTGCGAAGACTTGTGTGAGGTCTTGCGTTGTCATGAAGAAGGAGAAGTTCGTTCAGATTTTTGTGCCTACGAACACGCTGAAGTCGTTTCTTCAATTTCTGAAGAGTAGCACAATACACTTCAGAGTTGATCGTTTGACCATGGGGAAGGACATCGAACAGAATAACCCCTTCAGCGTCCCAGAAGACTGTAACCGTGACTTTACCGGCTGAGGGTATGGCTTTAAACTTTTTCTTGGTAGGGGAGTGGGTGTGGCGCCACTCCATTGATTGCCGTTTTGTTTCAGGTTCGAAGTGATGAACCCATGTTTCATCGCCTGTAACAATCTTTGACAAGAAATTGTCACCCTCAGCCACATGACGAGCAAGTAATTCCGCACAGATGGTTCTCCTTTGCTCTTTATGGTGTTCGGTTAGACAACGAGGGACCCGGCGGGAACAAACCTTTGAATATCCCAACTGGTGAACAATTGTGACAGCACTACCAACAGAGATGTCAAGTTGAGCACTGAGTTGTTTGATGGTGATCCGTCGATCATCTCGAACGGGTGTGTTCGCATGCTCCGCCATTGCAGGAGTCACAGCTGTGCACGGCCGGCCCGCACGCGGGAGATCAGACAGTCTTGCTTGACCTTGCGGCGATGATGACACACGCTTTGCCCAACGACTCACCGTGCTTTTGTCCACTGCCAGATCACCGTAGACATTCTGCAAGCGCCTATGAATATCTGAGATGCCCTGGTTTTCCGCCAAAAGAAACTCGATCACTGCCCGTTGTTTGCAACGCACATCTGTTACAGACGCCATTTTAACAGCTCCGTACAGCGCTGCCACCTGTCGGAAGTCAATGAAACTATACGAGACGAAGCGGGAATGTTTGAAAATATTCCACAAGAAATTTCCGGTTTTTTCAACCAAAATTGGCCGAGAAAAAAAAATGTGTTGCATTACTTATTGAACTGCCCTCGTATATAGCCACCAACGGTGAACATTTTGAACATTTAAAATAACCATGTGCTAAACCGAAGGTGATCAATTATTAAATGTAAAATAGGCACATAAGTAAAACTTTTCGTTCCTTAACGTGTGTATACATTTTTCTGGCGGACTCTGCATTATGTTATTTGAGATATGTGAGTGAACAACGTACTGTTGGAAAGAGCACACTCTCGAGTTTTACATGATTCCCGCTAGGTAGCAGCAGTGTGCGCCCACTTCGGTTCTAGTAAAAATGGTGTCGGGACAGCAGAAAGCGGTTTGTGTTCCACGTTTCGTGCAGTGCGGGTCAGTAGTAACAGTACACTGTGACTTTTGTACTAGGTATGGTGTGGATCCTCCTACAGCACAGAGCATTAGACGTCTGCATGAACGATTCCGAGAACCGGTTTGTTTGTGTAAAGGCAAATCGCCGGGCCGTCACCGAGTGTCTGACACAGACGTCGAACGCATCCGCCATAGTTTCGCAAGGAGTCCGCAGAAATCCGTTGCCGTGCATCTCGACAACTCGACGTGCTCCCGATGTCCGTCTGGCGTGTGTTGCGACGACGTTTACACATGAAACCATACAAAATTCAGCTACTGCAACCTCTTCGCGAATGAGACAAACTACGACGTGTGGAGTTCTGAAATTTCGTTCTTGGCAAGATGGAGGATGGCAGTTTTCTTCCACGCTTAGTGTGTAGTGACGAGGCAACATTCCATTTAAATGGAAATAAAACCGTCATAATGTCACAATATGGGGTACGGAACAACCACATGAAGTTGTACAACATGCGACGGACTCTCCAAAATTTAACGTGTTTTGTGCAGTTTCGCTGGAAAAGGTGTATGAAACATTTTTATTTGCCGAGAATACTGTTACGGGAAGCACATATCTCGATAATTTGAGAATTTTCTTTTCTCGCAGTTGGAGACTGATTCGAACGACTTCATTTACCATCAGGGTAGGGCACCGCTACAGTAGATTAGATTAAATTAAATTAATTAATACTTGTCCCATAGATCATGAATACGACACTTCGTAATGATGTGGAACGTGTCAGGTTAATAAAAGATGTCTGTACAAGATATTACATTACACAAAATATTGCATGACACTAATGTTTAAGTTTTTTTTAAATTTATATCTAAAAATACAGCCAATGAGTAGAAGGAGTTGTCATCTAGAAATTCTTTTAATTTATTTTTAAATGTTAGTTGGCTATGCTGTTCGGTAGGTGACCAAAGACTTTTGTGGCAGCATAATTTACCCCTTTCTGTGCCAAAGTCAGATTTAACCCTGCATAGTGAAGGTCATCCTTTCTCCTGGTGTTATAGCTATGCACACTGCTATTACTTTTGAACTGGGTTGGATTACTTTCGAACTGGCATCTGGAAGTGCGGGAATTTTTAAATCGAAACTACTACTGAACGATGGATCGCTCGCACTGAACCAACTGATCCAGCCTCACATTACTGGCCTCCAGTGTCACCGGGCCTGATCGTTATGTGTATACTTCTTGTGGGTGTGGTGTCAACGTTCGATACCACCCTTGTTAGGGGTTGCAGTTATCTACCGCGGACCGTATTAATGTCGTTGGACCCGCGAGTCGCGACCAGCGCCTCTTCGCGGCTTGTATCAAGTTTTTAGCGTGCGCTCGCCTACTCTTGCTTGGGACGACAAGTAATAAAGTAGCATAGCCTTCAGCTGATAGGAAGCAACCTCTAACAAGGCTTTTAGTAACGTATGGCCTAAGTGAGGCCTCAATAGCCATCTGTTTAATATTATATGTATGCAGCCAAGAAGAATCCTGTACAACCAGTTAAGTACAATATGTATTATTTTTTTACCAACGACCTCTAATTATTTTAGTCGTTGCTCATCCAGACCATGCAGCCAGTACCTTATCGACGTTACTGACTAACCGGCTGTGATTTATATGTTTCTATTTAGCATTGGCCACCAGTCAACACTGGCGACGACTCGTTCGTCGTCATCGTAACAGTGGGGGCTTGTAAAAGACTCCGTTTACGTGCCTCCGTTACCAACAACAATGAATTAAGTGAGGAATCGCATTACAGCAGATGTGGAAGCTGTAACTCAAGACATGCTCGTAGCAGGGTGAGAACGGTTTGAATACATCATTGACATTTCCCGTGCATCTGAACGGGGGGGGGGGGGGCATATTGAACACCTATGAAAAGATATGAAATAAACTTTTTGAGTTCACCGCTCATCAAAAAACAAAATTCGTTGTATATGTTTATTAGTTCCAGAAATATAGTGTGCCAAATAGGGTGATTCTAAACTGCGTTATGTTTTACTTTGTAGAAGAATAATATCCTGCTCTATTAATTATAAATATTTTATGTGATACTGAGCTACTCGGATGTGGTCGGGTTGGTGACATCACGATCGCGCGTCATCAGCGTGGTATCATTTCTAAATGACTATGTACTCATTCGTGTCTGCCGTTTATAAAAGTAACGAAGTTCGCTTACAGTCATTGTCTCCATACAAAGCTGATTTTTTGCATCAGGCGTAACAGTGAGATGAGATGGTCAGGCGTGGCGTTTACGAAGCTCACCATTTTCCAGCTACGACCAATGGCTGTCAGAGTTACAAAGTTACGACGAGAAAACCACATCTGTGGCACTAAAGCCAATCTTCCGCCATATCATTCGGTTAGCAGCGAAATGCTTTTTTCTTTGTCGTCGTCTGTGCGATGTGTCCCACCACTCGAACATTCAACCTTGAGCTGTCGGGTAATTTTCTTTTCATTTTATTTTGTGGGATACATTACAACCTACCCCCGACACACACACACACACACACACACACACGCACACACACACACACACACACACACACACACACACACACCTAACTTCCTGTCACCCACCTTTAACGTGCCACAGATGCTTATGATAATAACAATAAAATATATAAAATGGTTCAATATAATAATAATAATTTGTTAACAATAATGCTTAGTACGTTGCTTTGGCATAAGTTTGAAGAAACTGCAATTTAGACAAATACAGTACTCTCGACACTCTAGCTAATTTGTTCAAGGGACCTCAGAAAAAGTTACGATAATTGAGGGTTTGGTTTAGCGGAACTTTGAAAGATGAACGAGAATCAGCAAAAAGTCGAACTAAGGCTGTACTCTCGAAAACAATGAAGGCAAAAAATACAGTGTCGATATTGCGAAGCAGGCCGATGATTATACTGTATTAAATTTTCAATGACAATAAGGAAACACTGGCTTATTTCCATTTCACTCACTGTTCGTGTTTTGAAAATGATGTCTTGCAGGTGACCACCAACCTTACGTTCACAGTCAGTCTGTCATGCAAATCGTTCATGACACGTTCAGGCATATGTACAGGAATGTTTCTCAGTTCCACACGAATGGTGTCTTTCAGTTCCACAACTGTGTTATCTAGCATTCATCCTGCGTTCCAGGACCCCCAAAGGAAGTAATCACACACATAAATCTAGCTTTCCGTCACCTGTGTTCTTGTTTCGTTTTTTATGCTGGGAGGTTTAAGTGAACACTTGAAACTGTGAAATTTTATATTCTACTCGGTAAAAATGCTGCTGAAACTGTTTTAAGGGCCGGCCGGAGAGGCCGAGCGGTTCTAGGCGCTGCAGTCTGGAACCGCGCGACCGCTACAGTCGCAGGTTCGAATCCTGCCTCGGGCATGTATGTGCGTGATGTCCTTAGGTTAGTTAGGTTTAAGTAGTTCTAAGTTCTAGGGGACTGATGACCTCCGCTGTTAAGTCCCATAGCGCTCAGAGCCATTTGAACCATCTGTTTTAATGTTGAAAACAGTTTACCAAGAGATGCTGTAAGAAGTGAACGAGTGGTTTGCTCGTTTTAAAAATGCCGACATGTCGATTAATGACAACCCACGTACTGGACGTCCGTAACTGGCCGAATCGGCGAAAATATTGAAAAAAATTCGAGAACTTCTGCTCACAGACCGTCGACAGACAAATGATTAATTGTCAAAGATTAGTGGATTATCTTGGAGCTCGGTGTTCTGTTCTGCACGTAGGAGACTGGTTCTTCCACCACGAAAACTCAACTGCACATACAGCCATCTCTGTTAGACAGTTTCTGACTACAAATGGCATGGTTCTACTGCCCCACGCTCCTTACTCGTCTGACCTCGCTCCGTGCGAGTTTTTCTTATTTCCACGCACGGAAAGGAGCATGAAAGGACACCGATTTGACAACATCGAAGAAATCAAGAAAAAATAGAAAAAAACGATGGAGAAGCTGTCAGCCATTGCTAAAGATGACTATAAAAATGTTTACAAAAGTGGAAGCACTGGTGGGACAAATGTTTTAGTTGTAGTGGAGAGTATTTTAAAGGGGATAAGGTTCTTTTGTAAACAATTTGAAACTGTATAGCTTTTAAAAAAATTCTATTTTTTTTCGGTACCCCCTCGTATCGCCGGCCGGAGTGGCCGTGCTGTTCTAGGCGCTACAGTCTGGAACCGGGCGACCGCTACGGTCGCAGATTCGAATCCTGCCTCGGGCTTGGATGTCTGTGATGTCCTTAGGTTAGTTAGGATTAAGTAGTTCTAAGTTCTAGGGGACTGATGACCTCAGAAGTTAAGTCGCATAGTGCTCAGAGCCAGCGCCTAGTATCATTGCCTGTCATTTCAAGAAGTCCATAATAATTATAGTAATTACATAAATTTTTATTTTTGTTGATATTTATACATTTTCCTATAGCTATTTGGTAATGGATTTCCGAGTTTTTAGCCATTAATTTGGGAATCAGTCATTTCATAGAGTACTTGCCATTAAAATTGCTACACCAAGAAGAAATGCAGATGATAAACGGGTATTCAGTGGACAAATATATTATACTAGAACTGACATGTGATTACATTTTAACGCAGTTTTGGTGCATAGATCCGGAGAAATCAGTACCCAGAACAACCAGCTCTGGCCGTAATAACGGCCTTGATACGCCTGGGCATTGAGTCAAATAGAGCTTGGATGGCGTGTACAGGTACAGTTGTCCATGCAGCTTCAACACGATACCACAGTTCATCAAGAGTAATGACTGGCGTACTGTGACGAGTCGGTTGCTCGGCGACCATTGACCAGACGTTTTCAGTTGGTGAGAGATCTGGAGAATGTGTTGGTCAGGGCAGCAGTCGAGTATTTTCTGTATCCAGAAGGGCCCGTATAGGACATGCAACATGCGGTCGTGCATTATCCTGCTGAAATGTAGGGTTTCGCAGCGATCGAATGAAGGGTAGAGCCATGGGTCGTAACACATCTGAAATATAACGTCCACTGTTCAAAGTGCCGTCAGTGCGAACAAGAGGTGACCGAGACGTGTAACCAATGAAACCCCATACCATCACGGCGGGTGATACGCCAGTATGGCGATGACGAATACACGCTTCCAATGTGCGTTCACCGCGATGTCGCCAAACACGGATGCGGCCATCATGATGCTGTAAACAGAACCTGGATTTATCCGAAAAATGACGTTTTGCCATTCGTGCACCCAGGTTCGTCGCTGAGTACACCATCGCAGGCGCTCCTGTCTGTGATGCAGCGTCAAGGGTAACCGCAGCCATGGTCTCCGAGCTAGTTGTCCGTGCTGCCGCAAACGTCGTCGAACTGTTCGTGCAGATGGTTGTTGTCTTGGAAACGTCCCCATCTGTTGACTCAGGGATCCGAGACGTGGCTGCACGATCCGTTACAGCCATGCGGATAAGATGCCTGTCATCTCGACTGATAGTGATACGAGGCCGTTGGGATCCAGCACGGCGTTCCGTGTTACCCTCCTGAACCCACCGATTCCATATTCTGCTAATAGTTATTGGATCTCGACCAACGCGAGCAGCAATGTCACGATACGATAAACCGCAATCGCGATAGGCTACAATCCGACCTTTATCAAAGTGGGAAACGTGATGGTACGCATTTCTGCTCCTTACACGAGGTATCACAACAACGTTTCACCAGGCAACGGCGGTCAACTGCTGTTGTTGTATGAGAAATCGGTTGGAAACTTTCCTCATGTCAGCACGTTGTAGGTGTCGCCATCGGCGCCAACCTTGTGTGAATGCTCTGAAAAGCTTTTCATTTGAATATCACAGCATCTTCTTCCTGTCGGTTAAATTTCGCGTCTGTAGCACATCTTCGTGGTGTAGCAATGTAAATGTCCAGTAGTGTATTATTCAAGATGGGTTAGTGCATTTTACCCCGCGCGGCCTCTTCAAGACAGACTGGCGGCTTGACAGGGAGGTGTGTTGTGGTAGTGTTGTGCGCCCGCATGTTTCGGGTGAGATCCGCCTGGCTACAGGGACCTAACTAACCTTGGGTCGGTCATTGCGCGCCGTGGACAAGGCGTGGGAGGCCTTGGGGAGGCCTGCGACCCGCGCGACCGAGCCAGATACAGAGAAAGCTGCGCGCTCCGCTACACTCCACTACACTCCTGCGAGCGGCGCCGTGGCCGGCGGTGACGTCACGCCGCCTATCCTAGCTCGGAGGCTGACGTGCTGCCAGTCAACAGAACGCATTGGACGAGTGAGGCAGCTGTGAGGGGCGCTTCCGAAAAGTTCATCTGAGGAATAGATATACCAGGCGTGCTGGTATGAAATGTTTTGTGTTGGCAGAAGAGCCAACACCGTCTTTCGAGTGGAGGCCGAAATGCACGCGTTTTAGCTCACGCAGGCTGGCGTGAGGAGGGAAGAACTATACTGACGTGAGGTCTGGAACATGACAAAGAATGAGAATCCTGGAATCGGACGTAATTAGTTTGATACTTAACTTTAATCCATTAATGATGAACGTCGCTCTTGACGGTACATGATTCACAATATTATCTGTTCATATTATAGTAACTGAATATGGCGCCTTGCTAGGTCGTAGCAAATGACGTAGCTGAAGGCTATGCTAAACTGTCGTCTCTGTAAATGAGAGCGAATGTAGACAGTGAACCACCGCTAGCAAAGTCGGCTGTACAACTGGGGCGAGTCCTAGGAAGTCTCTCTAGACCTGCCGTGTGGCGGCGCTCGGTCTGCAATCACTGATAGTGGCGACACGCGGGTCCGACGTATACTAACGGACCGCGGCCGATTTAAAGGCTACCACCTAGCAAGTGTGGTGGCTGGCGGTGACACCACAAAATGAGCGTTTTTTGTGAAAGTGAAACATTTATTTTCAATTGAAAAGTAAAAATATTTTATTCAAAGTACTGATCATTGCTTTCTACTCATTTCGACCACCTTTCTGGCAATTTGTGGACACCACGCCGATAGAAATGTTCGTCTTTTGAAGCAAACCAATCAGACACCGAATATTCGACTTCTTCGTAGGAATCGAAGTGTTCCTCAGCCAGTGTGTGTCCCATTGATGAAAACAAAAGGTAGTAGGAAGGGGCCAAGTCTAGTGAGTACGGCGGTTGGGGTAGCAGCTCCCAGCCAAGTGTTTTGATTGTATCCTGAACCAGTTTTCCTTTGTGTGCAGGTGCATTGCCGTGTAAAAAAATTACTTTACCTTATCTTCTGGCCCATTCTGGTCTTCTTTCGATCAATGCACAGTTCAAATTGATCATTTGTTGTCTGTAGCTATTAGTATTCACAGTTTCACCGGGTTTTAGAAGCTCATGACACACCACACCTTTCTGATCCCACCAAACACAGAGCATTGTCTTCTTGCCGAATCGATCTGGTTTTGCAATGGATGTTGATGGTTGTCCCGGATTAACCCATCATTTTCACGTTTAGGATTCTTAAAATAAATCCATTTTTCATCGCCAGTAACAATTCGATGCACAACTGATTTTCTTTCAAGTCTTTGAAGCAAAATTTGACAAATGGTTTTTCGGTTTTCCATCTGACTTTCATTCGATTCATGTGGCACCCATTTTCCACACTTTTGGATCTTTCCCATAGCTTTCAGACGGTCAAAAATTGTTTGTTGTGCAACATTTAGCATTGCGCCATTTGCTTCTGAGTCATAGTATCATCTTCATCCAATATTGCTTGCATTTCGGCGTCTTCGAATTTCTAAACCATTGAAACCATCTTTTTCATGTTGCTTTTGATAGAGCATGATCACCATATGCCTCGACAAGCATTCGATGCGACTCTGCAGCACGTTTTTTCAAATGAAAACAAAAAAATTAATGCTTTCCGCGAATCATCACTTCCTGGTACAAAATTCGACATTGTTAACACGGTGAAAACATATGATGATGTTTGTTCCATGACTTGATGTATATTTCTCGGTCTTGTGATCAAAAAGTTAGTATAAATTTGAAAACTTAAGAAACCAGGGGATAATGTAGATAGAGAGGTAAAAATTGAGACACATGCTTGGAATGACATGGGATTTTATTAGAACCATTCGCTCCATCCCATATTGCTAGACGCGTGAAAGATCTCTTGCGCGCGTTGTTTGGTGATGATCGTGTGCTCAGACGCCACTTACGTCATGCTTGGCCTCCCAGGTCCCCAGACCTCAGTCCGTGCGATTATTGGCTTTGGGGTTACCTGAAGTCGCAAGAGTATCGTGATTGACCGACATCTCTAGGGATGCTGAAAGACAACATCCGACGGCAATGCCTCACCATAACTCCGGACATGCTTTACAGTGCTGTTCACAACATTATTCCTCGACTACAGCTATTGTTGAGGAATGGTAGTGGACATATTGAGCATTTCCTGTAAAGAACATCATATTTGCTTTGTCTTACTTTGTTATGCTAATTATTGCTATTTTGATCAGATGAAGCGCGATCTGAAGGGGATTTTTTATTTTTTTTTTGGTTCTAATAAAACCCACTGCCATTCCAAGCATGTGTGTCAATTTGTACCTCTCTATCTACATTATTCCGTGATTTATTCAGTTTTCAAATTTATACTGACTTTTTGATCACCCGGTACTAAATACCTTTGACAGATGTCATACCAACGAATCTTAAAGGCGGGTCCACACTGAGCGCGCCGCGCCGCGCTGCTGCAGCCCGCGCACAGCTGTAAAGGTGCGTTTACACTGCCATTTGTATCGGCACATGTATAAAATACATGTATATGCGACTTTGCGACATGTATCGCGACTTGTATGAGTTGACAAGTATCAACCTGATACATGTATGAGCGTGCGTTTACACTGGTTGATATGTATCACTGTGCGATAGCTTTCGACGACGATTTGGAAGATTTCACATTTATAGGTGCTGGTACACTTGCTCTTTTGGAAGATGATAGGAAGAAAAGGCGGAGGAAGCGTAAATGGTGGCAGAGAGAGTTTCTCGCGAATTAACGTTAAAGGATGGCGCATATTTTAGAAATTATGTTAGGATGAGTATGGAGGATTTCCGCGGTTTGTTATCACTTGTGGCTCCTCTTGTGTCCAAAACCAACACAAACTTTCGGGAAGAGATTCCACCAGAGGATCAGTTGGCAGTAACAGTCCGTTTTTTGGCCACTGGGGATTCCTCTTGAAACGAAGATTTCATTGCAAAACATTTGCATTGTCGCGCGATTGCTAATGCCAACGTCTCACACACGATTGTCGGCATCCGTTGTCAACATTATCACGCGAGGCCGCCGGAATAATAGCAAGAAATTGATATACGTGCCAGATGCATGAAAAAATTATAGAATGTATTACATACGCTGATATATATAAAACTTTTACCTTCACTTCTTGGAATAAAACTTGCACGATGGCCTCGCAAACACGAAGAATAATGTTGCATATGGCACTTTTTGATGTTCTATGCAGATACATTAACGTCGAAACGATAGTCGGCACCTCCAAAACTCAAACAGCCGCCAAAGAGCCTGGCACTACGCATGCGCTAATCGTCAAAATAAGCGGCAGGCGACAAGACGACAGGAAATGATAGTACTGCGCATGCGCGAGTTCAAATGTCGCTCATACATGTCGCGTATATGGCCAAAAAGCGATATACAAAATGTATACGCGACATGTATGAGCTCGAGGGTCCGCATACAAGTTCCGTGAATTTTTGTATGAGGTGATGTATCGCGACATGTCAAATTGACATGTCGCTCATACATGTCGCGATACATGTATCCCAGTGTAAACGTACCTTAACAGAGAGGAGAGCGCCGTCCACGCGCCGCCACGCCGCTCCGCGGCGCGCACTGTGTTCCACTTGTAGCGCGCGCACGGTCTGCAAGATGGAGCGAGCCAAGCCCCGTCTAAATGGAGCGCGCGCAAACGCGCCACTTCCTTCGATGTACCGACAACAGCCGGAAGACTGCGCGGCGCAGCACGACGCGGCGCAGCGCGGTTCTCCGTCCACACTGAGCGCGCACAGCCGTTTTGCGCAGCGCGGCGCGGCGCGCTCAGTGTGGACACGACTTAAGGGGCTCCGGAACGCCCTATACTTGCAATGTTAAAATAACGCTTATAAATTACATCTTTCCTCACAAAGTATTTTAGGTAGCAAGTTGAACTTTTTACAGATTATTTATTGGAATATGGGCTACAACTTAACACAGGGATTTTACAAAATTTTAGTTCAGTTATTAAAGATGATTTTTTTTCAATTGTAATGAAAATTCACAACATTTTTTTGCAATTTATTTATATATTCAAAAATATACAGTTTTTTGGAAAAAGGCTGTGTTAAATTATGCAGAAGGTACTGTGTAACATTTACGGAAAGTTTGAAACAAATATGTTTGGAAGATCCTTAGAAAACATGTAATTAGTATGAGAAAAAAAAGTTTTGGGAATCGAGCGACAAAGATTGGATTAACTTTTTAGTGCATTCCAGGTCCATAGGATGGATTATCTTCATCCTCTGCAAACTCCTCCTCCAGCTTCCTCTTGTTCCTCCTCCTGTTTACTCTTCATTGTATTTCTAGACTCTTTACAGCCCTGTCTGCAGCCCGAAGGCGTTCCTTGTCTAAAGCAAGCATCGCTCGTCTTTATTGTTTACAGTTATAACACATACCTTTGACTTTCCAACATTTCTCCTTTTCTTAAAAGCCTTCAGAGGATTTCTAATAACTTTACTTTTACTCATTATTATACTTCAACAAAACAGAGACTCAAGAAACAGAATTAATTACGAATATTTTCGAGATAACGACAGAGTAAATAAACATGAAACAATCGACAATCACACCAGCGATATATATTGAACCATCACAGGTTAGCCACAACACATACTTTATCTCACATCACTAAAATGTAAGTGATGAACACGGACGTTAATAATAACACCATTTGACAGCAGTTTAACAGCGCCACAGTGAGTCACGCCCATGTAGAACACATTTCAAAAAAAATTTAAAAATAGTTGTAGTCTTCGGAATTGAATAAATTATATATCTATTAAAAGGTAATAGTCTGCAGATTCAGAAAACGCAAAAAAGTAAAAATTGAACTTTTCATGATTTTGAGCCTTTCCGGAGCCCCTTAACGCTCATTTCATACCGGGACACCTGGTATGTCCATACCAGATAGAGATTTAACTCGTACAAAGTTCCTTACGCAGGCAGTAGCTGTCTGTACCCAGCTCGGTCTTGTTGAATGGAAAACTGCTAAATAAAGGGCGATTGGGAAAAATGTAGACAGTCTTTGATAGTTAATATCTTTAGAATAAAATATCACATCGTTGTAATTCTGCGCGGTAGCGTAGTCCATTGGTTTCTCAACAGATCTTGGCGCGAGTTTTCCAGCAGATGACTGTGCAGCAAAGAGTGAAGTAAGATTGTTATTCGAGCAACACAAGGCCGTATTGAAGTGGTGCTGGAAGTACGAAAACATTGTGGGACGTACAACGGCAATGGCGTAATGTGTACAGAACTCAGCCATCAACATGTACAACAATTTATCGTATTCGGGATAAATTTTAAGCCGACGGTACTGTACAGCATGTGCATAAGGGAAGGTCTGGCCGACTAAAAACATCAGCAAGTCCCTCCAGCGCTGCTGTGTTTCAACATTTTACTAGGTCACCTAAAAAACCTGTGAAGCAGGGTGCACGTGAAAGCGGGGTAGGCCGATCAAGCGTACGACGAATTCTGAAGGCTGCAAAGTGGAAAGTGTACAGTCCAGGATCGCTGCGCGCTGTGAACGAGGACGATCCGGATCGAAGGATGGTGTGGTCTGAAGGCATGCTTCGCGAGAACGGACGGTTTGCAGGGATGGTTATTTGGTCTGATGAAGCGCAGTTCAAGCTGAACGGTACTGTGAACCGCCACAACTGCATGGACTGGACTCTTGAAAATCCTCACATTCACGGGAACAACCATGTTAATCTACCGGGTATTGTGTTCAAAAATGGTTCAAATGGCTCTGAGCACTATGGGACTCAACTTCTGAGGTCATCAGTCCCCTAGAACTTAGAACTACTTACACCTAACTAACCTAATGACATCACACACATCCATGCCCGAGGCAGGATTCGAACCTGCGACCGTAGTGGTGTCGCGGTTCCGGACTGTAGCGCCTAGAACCGCACGGCCACTCCGGCCGGCTGTTATTGTGTGGTGTGGTGTGTCATCGCGCGGTTTCTTTGGCCCATTCTTCTTTGAATGTACGGTAACTCGTGAGGTGTATCTTCATATGCTGCGACCATCGATTTTACTTGTCATCCGAAAGGTGTTTAAAAATGAAAGATTTTACCTCCAATAAGATGGCACTCCGCCTCACTACCACAGTGATGCCATAGCCTACTTGGATGAAAATCTACCTGGACGATGAATAGTTCGAAGAGAAGCTGTTGAGTACCCACAACGGTCTTCAGACCTTACATTTATTATCTTCTACCTACGGGGGAGCGTGAAATATAAAGATTGTCAGCAAGCGCCATCTACATTGAACGGGCTACGAGAAACCATCGAGGCAACACTGACTGCAGCAGTTTGGTCAACAGTTGAGCGGCATTGACGTTGTTAGGCTGCCAATGGGAGTCGCTTTGAACACACAAATCAACCTTCCCTCCCCCCTCCCCCCCTCCCCCCCCCCCCCGTACGAGAACTGTAACGTACGACATTTTGTTCCAACTATATTGACTATCAGAGAGTGTCTACATTGTTCTAGACCCCTCTGTACGTATGGGGAGTTGATATACTCCTAATTACCATCTCCCCCCTCTCATCATCTCCTTGGTCCGCCCCCGGTAGCTGAGTGGTCAGCGAGACAGAATGTCGGTCCTAAGGGCCCGGATTCGACTCCCTGCTGGGTCGGAGATTTTCTCCGCTCAGGGACTGAGTGTTGTGTTGTCGTAATCATCATCATTTCATCCCCATCGACGCTCAAGTCGCTGTATTGGCGTCAAATCGGAAGACTTGCACCCGGCGAACGGTCTACCCGACGGGAGGCCCTTGTCACACGACATTTGCGTTTATCATCTCCTTCCCTGTCTCTCCATCTTCTCGTGCTTCCCTCTCTCCGTCTCTTTCCATCACCTCCTTCCACTTTCTCTGTCCATCTTCTCTTCCTCCTCCCCCTCTCTCTGTCTCGGCCTGCCCCTATTCTCTGTCCATCTCCTCCTTTCCGCTCTCTTGTGTCCATTTCCTCCCATGCTTCCATCCATCTCCTATTCCTCCCTCTGCCTGATTCGGAGTCTTGTTCATTGCTATTGCTAATTCAGGTTCTGTAGTAGTATCATAATCATAAGCCGATAACCCATAAATACAACTCTTTTTGTTTGCTAACCTTTCACTATTGCCCGCATCTCGTGGTCGTGCGGTAGCGTTCTCGCTTCCCACGCCCGGGTTCGATTCCCGGCGGGGTCAGGGATTTTCTCTGCCTCGTGATGGCTGGGTGTTGTGTGCTGTCCTTAGGTTAGTTAGGTTTAAGTAGTTCTAAGTTCTAGGGGGCTGATGACCATAGATGTTAAGTCCCATAGTGCTCAGAACCATTTGAACCATTTTTTCTTTCACTATTATATGTTTTATATATATTTTTATTTATACATATCAAAAATACATAATGTATATATATCCAAACGTTTATTACCCTAACGTGTAACAGTGTGAAGTAAACAGGTCGAGAACTTTTTGGGATATTTGCTAGCAATGTTTACTCTTTTTATATTACGTATTATATGTATTACAAATAATGTAGCTGGCGTCCTTCTGAATATTCATTAGAGTGTCGTGTAAAATTTCAAACACATTATCAAGGATGTATCGTCTCCACTTTATACTTTAAATATAAATTTATGCATTATATATATTAAAAGTATACAGCCTGTGTCCATCCGAATGGTCATTACAGTATCGTGTAAAATGTGAAGTAAATCAGTCAAGAACTTTTCGAGATTTTTTAGTTACAACGTTTCCACTTTGTATATTACGTATTTCCTTAAATATTACGTATGTAAAAAATAGGTGTATAAAAACACGTGTGTACGTGAATGCGACGTTGAGTCAAAATTTCGAGTTAATCTACCGATTACTTGCCGAGTTTGCGAAAACAAAAATATATTGAGGCTAAATTTTTATTTATAAAGCTTTGTCCGGAGTTAAGCCTTGTGTGGAGCTGGAACAGTACGGCGATAAACAGTTCGAACAAGAAAAGAACCGAAACTTTCGAAACTTAGTGTTACAAAAAAACGCTGGAAATTAGTACCTTCCTGTAGCATATATGTATTACTGAACACCTGAGCAGTTCCCCAGTCACAGTTGCAGGTGTGTGGTCAATCAGGGCTTCCAGGGGTAGCAAAATTTTAATTTTCAGGACTTCATGTAATTACTGTCCGCGTTTAAAAATTTAAAACTTTGTTATAATCTAATCAATGACAGGTATTAATTTTCATTAAAGTCTTAACACAATAAGCCAAGTATTAAAGTTAGAAACTGTGTATATGTCTTGTGTCAGCTTTAATTCACGGCGCAAAAATAACCCAGACTATATTTATCCAGTATTTGAGACTGACACTTCACTCAATTTCAAATCTTTACGAAACTTTTTCTCGCTAACACTTCACACAAAAAAATGAAAGGAAAAAAGATCATCGCTTACTACATTTCCGCTGGTTATACAGTGAAATTTCGACGTTAGGCACGATCTTTTTACTGGGAACTGAGTTTGCAGACGGTATCCACATATACTACTGAATGTACTTGGAAAATTATATCATTCTGCGACACATAGTTTAGGAGACATGACGTCGTAAACGTGGGATGCATTAAAAACTAGTCTTTCTTAAAATGGAGATGTTTTATGCATCGAAGGTCGATTCTTTATAGAATCACTTGTGGTGCGGTCATTGGTCTTCGATATGGCGTATAACTAACTGAGATGTTATAATACTTGGGAGAAAAGCTGAATAATTAATAACTTTAGGTAATAACCGCTGATAAATTTCGCCCGTAAATGCAGATCCCTAAGCAAAATTAACGAAATTAGCGAAGCTAAAACACTCAAGCCCACGATTGGTTTTAAGTACAGCGCTAGACTCTTCCTTTGGAAAACCCTTGACAGTTAAATTCTGAAACTTACGGGAATTTACTAACATGGAGGGAATGAAGACCAATAAAAAGAATGTTTTCAAAAGCTGCATAATTTTATTCAACCATCAGAATGTACAATAATACGAATCGGCGTCGGTACGCGCCAGTAAAATACGTGTTAACAGCTCGATTTCACCAGAGAAAAATGGAGAAGAACAGCTGTATATTTGTTTTACAATTTTGTACGGAGCGAATAAAAAACAAGAAAAGCGGCAACTATTCAAATTCCGCAGGCGGATTACCAACGTTTTGATTTAGCTGATATTACACAATTAGCTAGGGAGATTGGAAAAGTAATGATGAGGCTGTGAATTGAAATTAGGAGAGTAGAAATTATGCAACAAATTGATAAAAAGTATGGATAGGGTAATAGCACATATCCCGAGGTAACAAGGAGTTACTTTGGTAATTGCGGGAAGTGGGGAGCAAATATAAAAATTGTAGAAGGAGACCATGGGTTTACGTACAGTAAGCAGGTACAGGCAGATGCAAGTTTCAGTAGTTATGTACGGATGAAAAGGATTGCATAGGATATACACTGAAGCGCCAAAGAAACTGGTATGGGGATGCGTATTCAAATACAAAATACGGCGCTGCCGTCGGCAACGCCTATATAAAACAAATGTCTGGCGTAGTTGTTAGATCGGTTACTGCTGCTGCAATGGCAGGTTATCAAGATTTAAGTGAGTTTGAACGTCGTGTTGTTGTCGCCTCAGGAACGATAGGACACAGCATCTCCGAGGTAGCGATGAAGTGGGGATTTTCCCGCACGACCATTTGACGAGTGTACCGTGAACATCAGGAATCCGGTAAAACATCAAACCGCCGATATCGCTGCGGCCGGAAAAAGAAACCTGCGAGAACGGGACCAACGAAGACTGCAGAGAATCGTTCAACGTGACAGAAGTGTAACCCTTCCGCAAATTGGTGCAGATTTCAATGCTTGGCCATAAAGTGTCAGCGTACGAACCATTCAGTGAAACATCAACGATATGGGCTTTTGGAGCCGAAGGCCCACACGTGTACTGTTGATGACTGCACGACAAAAAGCTTTACGTCTCGCCTGGGCCCGTTAACACCGACATTGGACTATTGATGACTGCAAACATGTTGCCTGGTCGGACGAGTCTCGTTTCAAATTGTATCGAGCGGACGAACGAATATGGGTATGGAGAGAACCTCATGAATGCAAGGACCCTGCATGTCAGCAGGGAACTGTCCAAGCTGGTGGAGTCTCTGTAATGGTGAGGAGCGTGTGTAGTTGGAGTGATGTGGGATACGACTCCGCCAGGTAACACGTACGTAAGTATCCTGTCTGATCACCTCCATCCATTCATGTCCATTGTGTATTCCGACGGACTTGGGCAATTCCAGCAGGACAATGCGACATCCTACACCTCCAGAATTGCTACAGAGTGGTTCCAGGAACACTCTTCTGAGTTTAAACACTTCCGCTGGACACCAAACTCCCCAGATATGAACATTATTGAGCGTATCTGGGATGCCTTGCAACGTGCTGTTCAGAAGAGCTTTCCACGCCCTCGTACTCTTAGTGATTTATGGAAAAAAATGGCTCTGTGCACTATGGGACTCAACATCTTAGGTCATAAGTCCCCTAGAACTTAGAACTACTTAAACCTAACTAACCTAAGGACATCACACACACCCATGCCCGAGGCAGGATTCGAACCTGCGACCGTAGCAGTCCCGCGGTTCCGGACTGCAGCGCCAGAACCGCTAGACCACCGCGGCCGGCTAGGGATTTATGGACAGCCCTGCAGAATTCTCGGTGTCAGTTCCCTACAGCAGTACTCCAGACATTAGTCGAGTCCATGCCACGTCGTGTTGCGGCACTTCTGCGTGTTCGCGGGGGCCCTACACGATATTAGGAATGTGTACCAGTTTCTTTGGCTCTTTAGTGTACTAGCATGCAAAATTGCATCTAACCCATTTTCGAATTGAAGACTGCTTCAACCACAACAACAACAACAATAAAAATAATAATATAATGCGTGTGTCTTGTAAGAACAGTCATTGTAAGAATAACTGAGAAGGGAAACGATAAAAGGGCCGGCCGGAGTGACCGAGCGGTTAAAGGCGCTGCAGTCTGGAACCGCACGACCGCTACGGTCGCAGGTTCGAATCCTGCCTCGGGCATGGATGTGTGTGATGTCCTTAGGTTAGTTAGGTTTAAGTAGTTCTAAGTTCTAGGGGACTTATGACCACAGCAGTTGAGTCCCATAGTGCTCAGAGCCATTTGAACCATTTTTTTGAAACGATCAAAGGCTTATTTGACGTCTGCGGCAATAGATCGAAGTCGTTCGGCATGATTTCTTTCCTGGAACGAAATGTGAAAGTAGTAAGTGTAACTTCGCGACGGCATTGGCAGCAGGACAGAACAACGGCACTGGCAGCAGAACAGAAGAGAACACCTGCGTCACGCTAAATTTCTCTCAAAGAATGCTTCGAGATGACGTTTACTGAAGGGTGCCGTCAGGTGACCTTGGCATTCTGTGCGATCCGTTTGTCTGCCAACCTATGCCGGTAGCCTGCCCTGCCCTTCTTGCTCTTTGTTTTGCTCGTCGATTCTGTCTCTTTTCTGATCTTTTACTTATGTTGTGGTGGCAGAAAACACATGACTTATATGACTAAGAAATGAAATATATAATTGAAGACCTCGGTCCAAGAAGGGGACAACTCAAATTTTGCAAATTTTTCAAGAAGCCCAAAAAACTAATTTAAAAAGATCTAGATCGGGTATTTCGTGCTATCATTCATACATGTTGAGTTAGGATTGAAAGGTTACTTCGCTGGTATACAAACAAGCATAGCATTAAAAAATTCATTTACGAGAAAAAATTGAGTTATCCCTTTCTTGTACTGATGTCTTCAACTGTGAAATGTACAGACAACGGAAAAGTAGCACAAGAGGTGGCAGTGAAATAATAGATGTTACGTGCAGTGTTAAGCCCTGCCAACTTCAGAAGAGGAAGATCTCGCAAAGAGCCGTATCAGTCGAGTACAGTGGGCAGGTCATCGATGATTTTTTTCTTTTTTGAGTAAGTTGCATTAATCCTAGCTCATCTTAAGATTTAAATTATTATAATGTTTAAGATTTATCTGATGGCTAATGCACTCAATGTATGGTGCTTACGTTTTATAGGACACTTGATAGTGGTCTAAGACCCTAATTGTGCAGTCGTACTGGCGGCATTAAATCATTTAAAGAAGCTTTGAGGATATTTATGACTACACCACAGGATCTTGTGATCGGAGTTTCAACAAATTTAAAATAACAAAAGTACTAAAGGTCGAGTATGAGTGAAAGTAGGTTGTGAAGCTTAGCTATCTTGTCGATAGAATACGACACAACTACTAAACTTTACATCAAAGAGTTTTCTTCGCTCAGAGCAAGAAAATGCAAAGAAAAATTGTAATAAAAACACAACTCCTGGAAAGACATATTTTCTCAACTCTTGATTATTGCCCTTCTTCTTTTATTTCTAGTCAATAATTTATGCACCATTTATAATTCATGATGGGCAAATGAAATGTGACCTTTGTTATATGTACACATATTACTTAATCACACATATTACTGAATTAAATATGTCAACGCTTTCTTCTGGTTAGAACATTATTACTCAATATATTTTAGTATTTATGGATGCCATTGTAAATTGTGCAAAGCTGCTACAGATTATTTTTTAAACATCTAAAAAAAATCTAGTCTACAAATGACAATAGCCTCATAAAGTGGGCGCTAGTTACTGACGTCACACCCGAAGTTAGCTGCACAGAAAGTAAGCAACACACTCAGTTTAACTGTTGTCTGTAATGTCATTGTGATACCACGTGCGATTTTATTTCGATGGGTCATCATCTCTTGGATAAAATTGGTATGTAAATTTACGGCTTGCAATCTGATGTATTTGTGATCTGGTTTTAATTTATATTTTAATCGCCGATTCTCATTACATTTTGTTACTGATGTAGCACTGAAGGTAGCTACACAGCAGCTAAAATCGATATTCAATAAACATATTAAAACATTACGACACATGCTGCCCTTCTCCTTATCTTGGAACTAAATTAAACTTCCCAGTCGCGTATTTCTGTCTATATGTGGAGGCTAATCTCAGAAACTACAGCAGGGATTTTGATACAGTTCTCACTAATAGACATACTTGTGCACGGACTAGTTTCCTTGCATAGTTTATTAACGCTACGCCAGGTCAGTTATCCGCTCGTAGAGACTTAGTTGCACTCGTGCGATGTCGTGTAAGAACGCTAGTATCATCCTAAGACCAGCATACAATTGTTGGAATACAAAAATAAGAGAGAGACTTTGTTGTTTTACTTTAATTTTTTAGAAACTTTATAAAACTTGTCATTTATTAACTACGATATATTAACTACAATCATACATCTAATTTGTTGTGTACAATATTTGCCTTCAGTAGAGTTAATTTAAGTTTCAAAGTGGTTCAAATGGCTCTGAGCACTATAGGACTTAACATCTGAGGTCATCAGTGCCCTAGAACTTACAACTACTTAAACCTAACTAACCTAAGGACAGCACACACATCCATGCCCGAGGCAGGGTTCGAACCTGCGACCGCAGCGGTTCCAGACTGAAGCACCTTGAACCGCTCGGCCACACCGGCCGGCTTCATTTAAGGAATTTTTATCATTAATGCTTCATTTTATGAAATATGTACATGAAGTTTTAAAACCAGCGTGGAAGAAATTGCAGAAAGGTAGTGTGGCGAAGGAGTATTGAGTATTGGGATTCAGCCGCGGGGAGGGGCGCAGACTGAGGTTGGAAGACTTATGCGGAGAGATATTTCTGCAAAGCCTGGGGCTTATGTTGGTACAAGTGGCTCTCCGCAAGTAGCACACAGCCATTCTAAGAATTCATTTCGTACATTAGCATGCTGTAGTCTCCGTCTCTTCGACACGTGTTTTTTAATGTGTAACGGGGAATCAGAAATATGTTTTTCAGAATGGTATGTGCATAAGCATTATACACACCGATGCTAAGAACTATACACGACCACTCCTGCAATGCTACAAACAATTATTAAAAGTATGTATAACATCTGATGATGATTCGGTAGGCGACTCGAAACCGGTCATGCTGTAGTAAAATCTGAGCAATCACAAAATACGACTGTTTGCAGTTACTTCTTGAAATCCTTTAGCTTTAATACGAGGTGTATTCAGAAAAATCTGGAACTTTGTCCACAGAACTTTTCTAAGCTTACTTTTTATTTATTGTGCATGGTCTCCTTCGAAATACTCTACTCCACAATTTCTACACCACTTCCATAGCCGTTCCCGCTTCCGGAAGCAGTCTTGGTACGCCTCTTGCTGGATCGCGCGAAGCGCCGTCTGCTAATTTTCTTTTATCTCAAAAAAAAAAAAAAAAAAAAAATGGTTCAAATGGCTCTGAGCACTATGGGACTTAACATCTGTGGTCATCAGTCCCTTAGAACTTAGAACTACTTAAACCTAACTAACCTAAGGACATGACACACATCCATGCCCGAGGCAGGATTCGAACCTGCGACCGTAGCGGTCACGCGGTTCCAGACTGAAGCGCCTAGAACCGCACGGCCACACTGGCCGGCTCTTTTATCTCATCTATCGTAGAAAATTTTCTTTCTTTCTAAGGTGTTGTCAAGTTTGGAAATAAAAAAAAAGTCCGCACGGTCCAGGAGTGTGGAGTACGGAGGCTGAGGTAGCATAGTGTTTTCGTTTCTTGTGCAATAATTACGCACCAACAGGGATGAACGTGCGGGTGCGTTATCGTGATGCAAGAGAGACGAATTGTTTCGCGACATTTCTTACAGGATTTCATGACATGATCTAACTGAAATATTACAATCTTCTGCAATCTCTCGAACAGTCAGTCTCCGATCGGCTTTGATGTTCCTGACATGAGAGTCGTCGGTAGGCGCCGAAGGCCATCCAGAACGGCCGGCTGCGGTGGCCGAGCGGTTCTAGGCGCTTCAGTTCGGAACCGCGCGACAGCTACGGTCGCAGGTTCGAATCCTCCCTCGGACATGGATGTGTGTGATATCCTTAGGCTAGTTAGGTCTAAGTAGTTCTAAGTCCAGGGGACTGATGAGCTCAGATTTTAAGTCCCATAGTGCTCAGAGCGATTTGAACGTTTTTTTTATTTATTTTTTTTTTCGAGCCATCCTGAACGAGGATCTTCTTCAACTTCCGTCCGAGTATTTTTAAACCGGTTGCACCATTCGTAACACAGAGTATGGTTTAAGCACTCATCACTTCAAGCTTCCTGCATCATTTGGTGTGCCCTGAGTTTCGCGCATCATTTAATGGAGACGCGTTGCTCCTCTAACTCAGCCGTCTCGAAATTCGCAAACTGTGCGACGCAACGTTGTGTTCAGTACAGCACTGAACAATAACTTCCGGCACTTACACATTAAACACAGGCGTGTGGAGGGATGCCACCGGCATTTCGCTACAACACACCACTGGCGCGAAGTTACGAATGTTCCGGATTTTTTGAACAGACCTCGTATTTGTTGATTGAAAACTGCGACCTGTCAATTTTTATGATAATTTATTTCGTCTTTACCGGTTCCAGTCTGGCTTGCCTATCTTCACACGACGTCTAGTTTAGCCAAAGAGTATGAAAGCAAAAAAACCTCGTTCTAGTGCCAGACTGATGTATAACATAGCCCGAGGTCTAGGTTAAGTTTGAATGCAAGGTTGTGACCTGGTGAAGCTAGCGAATGTGAAAGTAAGAAACTACCTGCAGTGTCTTGGGATGCGCGGGAATGTCAGCACATTTCATCTCCGCACAAGTATCACTCCCTGCAACTGTCAGAAACTGACCTCAGAACGGCTTTGCTCCAATTTCGTCTATTGGATCGTCTGCGGATTTGAGCGAGTAGAACGGGCCCCCGCGCGCTTGCTTCTCCTACCGCAACCGCCAGCCACGTGCCCAGTAACGGGACTGGCTCTTTATCGCCGCTGTCCATTCACTGTTGTTATGCGAGCAGAGAGCGCCAAGAACAGTCCCGTGAACCAACTCTCTGCGTCTTCCCCCCCCTCCGCGCCTCCAGTGTTCTTCCCTTCTGTCTTTTACCATCACTACTTCACCTTCTGTGTTCTCCCTACCAGCCCTTTCCCCCCCTCTTTATTTCATTTAAACGTTCCGCTCTCTCCATCTTTTTTGTGCGAGTTCTGTGAAGTGGTCTTTTGTCATCGTCTTAACACATTCCGCTTGTTCATGAAACCGGCATCCTTTCTCTGTTGTTGAACTTCCCTCTTCAGAACTAACTCACCGTTCGGTTGGCGATGTAAACCTCTCTGAAAAGCTTCTTCCATTCCAGTTCTTCCACGGCTCGTGGGCCATTTCAGTACCGCCGTTCTCTGCCTCTTTAAGGTCAGTTTCTCATGCAACATGGTTGAAAATTCGATTTTTTAATTTGCGTACTTTGAAAGGAATGTTGGCACGAAAAGGTTTTTTAACTCGTGCGCTACAAAAGTTTCCACAGTCCATTGTCCGAAGCAGTGTCACGCCCGCCGTGGGACGCCCTCCACCAGAGACGCCCGGCTCGGGTAGAAAACTTGTCGTGCCGTGACGGACGTTACAGTAAGCATGCAAACATATTACCCGGAAAAGCTGACGAACGACGTGTGCAGGCGGCGGAACGCAGGATATCCACATCAGCCAGGTCGGCTTTTGTCGCCAAGAAGAACGAGGGAATTGCTCGAGTTAGACGAAGGGTTGATATACGGTCCGGGAATTGCAGAGTAAACTTAAGTAACGAAAACAGTTTTTTTGCTCAAAATTGGTGAAAACACAGTCTTTGATCCGCCATATTGCATTATCGACTTTGAATTTCGAAAGCATAACTTCAGATTTGTGTGCAGCGGCATTAAAAATATATTATTAGACGTATTTTTATCCAGATTGAACTAATAATACATATAAAAGTATTCCCTAAACTTTAAAGAAGTTTTTCTCGAGAAACGATTTTTCAGAACTGCGTGCGGCATAAAATAAAAACGGTTCAGCCTTCTACCTTGAAAATTAAACACTTTTCTTGGGAGCTTATACCTCATCATCATCATCATCACCATCCAATTCAATCATTAAATGATGTGGCCTCTTCGAGTCGTGTATTCAGGTAGGCTTTCAGCAGTCTTCTCCAAGTGGGACGGTCTTGGGCAGTTCTCTGCCAGGTGTTCACCAGCGATATTCTTGATGTCTTTGCCCCATCTGTCCGGTGGTCTTCCTCTAGCCTCCGGTGCTCTCTCGGACTCCACTCCAGTACTAGCTTCATCCATCTGCCAGCTCACTGCCATTTCAAGGAACCTACTGTCTCTAAGATGTCGTTAACCTTCGTCACAGACCGGATGTCATCTGCCCTTTCCCTATCCTTTCTTGTATAGCCCAGCATTGATCTCTCCATGGATCTTATACCTACAATATATGAAATTTGTTAATGTTAACTATATTTGTAAAGCCGTAAAGAGCGAAACAAACCCCCAAAATCGGACTCAGAATTAGCTCAGGAGTGGCTCTAAGCACTATGGGTCATCAATCCCGTAGAACTTCGAACCACTATCGGACTTAACATCAGAGGTCATCAATCCCCTACAACTTAGAACTACTTAAACCTAACTAACCTAAGGACATCACACACATCCATGCCCGAGGCAGGATTCAAACTTGCGACCGTAGCTTCAGAATTAGCACCATGGCGTTAAACTCAAGGTTATTTCATTTTGGTTAGGTAAAACTCCCATAAATTTAATGTAATATTGGCTAATGTTATCCATTTTTTACTGCAAATAACTCCTGAGTGACTACACTGCACGCAGTCTGCGTACTTCAAACTCGCAAGCCTTTGTGCAAACTATAATTAGGGCGCCATTTTGGTTTTTTGTTTTGAAAATCTAAAATAAATTTCAAAGTATCACTAATCATAATCCCCAAACAGATCGTTTGTACGTCTTTAGATTGTCTCAAAAAAAGAATCCATCTTTACCTATTTTTTGCTCATTTGAGTGAGAATCTGGCCTTTCTTAATTTTTAGATCGAATGCCGAACGCAATTTCGCTTTTGTAACCAGTTAATTACTTCTGCCTCGTGCTGTTCATTTTGCACTCCTGTGTGGCAGCATTTCCTGCATTCGCTTCAGCCGCTGAAAAAGGGCTCATCGATGTTATCTTTCATGTGGAATGCAGAAACTAGATGCCATTCGGTCTTCACACACGACGAGTATGTAGGTTCGAGTCCCGCTTTACCTCACGGTTTCAATCAGCCCTAAAGATTAAAAATAAATTCCTACTCTATTGCAGAGTGAAAGATTCATTCTGGATTTGCCATTTTTTGGCGTGACACTTGGAAACCCATGTCTCGTCACCAGTCGCGATTCTGTTCGGTAGGTATTCTCCTGCGGTATCGTAACGAAAGTTCATAAAAGCAGTCTGCAGTGTTGTGGTTATCAGGAAGGAGTTTCAGAATTTAACGAGTACAGAACCGACAACTGAGAGATTTAAAAACGCCGGATTTCATGCTTTTCTGTTCCATTTGTTGCTGACTACTGACGGACTACTCCTGTCATTCTCACGGATATGTGTCATTCCACCCTTGAACAAAAGACGCTATAGGCGCACACCACCTTCACTCATCACCTACGGTCATCTGCTCCCATTCCCTTAGTGCCCAACAAACATTGCAGCGAATGAACTCAGCGCAGAAAATGATTACAGGAGCGCAAACTGCTCGTTCTTCAATAGCAGGGGAAGTAGCTATCGTGTGTGTGTGTGTGTGTGTGTGTGTGTGTGTGTGTGTGTGTGTGCATGTGTTCGTGGTTTATGGGTGCTCAACGGCGCGCCTGTCATCGCCCATAGGAACGAATGTGGTCAATATGTTAAGTAAGAGTAAAGCAGCACTCCGTCTTCAGACCGCAAGTGCCCCATCGGGACCGTCCGACCGCCGTGTCTCCCTCAGTTGAGGATGCGGATAAGAGGGCCGTGGGGTCAGCACACCGCTCTCCCGGTCGTTATGATGGTATTCTTGACCGAAGCCGCTACTATTCGGTCGAGTAGGTCCTCTATTGGCATCGCGAGGCTGAGTGCGCCCCGAAAAATGGCAACAGCGCATGGTGGCTGGATGGTCACCCATCCAAGTGCCGGTCACGCCCGGCAGCGCTTAACTTCGGTGATCTCACGGGAACCGGTGTATCCACTGCGGCAAGGCCGTTGCCTTAAGTAAGAGTAGGTCTTACATAATTACATGCACTCTCTCCCTACCTCACTCTTGGTCACCTGTAAAATCATATTATCTGACATCCTTTAAAAGAGCGCAAATTTAGGCAAAAAAGTTCTAAAACTGTCATTTAAAAATCAATAATACAAGAGGTAAGCGAAAATAATTACACAGGGATATGTAACTGGCTGACTGATTATTAGCAAAAAACATGGATGAACCAGCCAACCTAACATATTAAATGCACTCCCTTTAATTTTAGAGAACAAGTCTTACATGGCACGTAACCTTAAAAGTCGTACCACATTCGTGTCATTGTCATTAAAATACAGGAGAAATCTGTCGACAATTTAGCTACTATCCTCTCGTCAGAATATACGAGGGTGAGTCAAATGAAAACCATAAATACCTTTTTAAATATTATTTATTGTGCAGAAGTGTACAAAGCTGTATCACTTTTCAACATAATCTCCCCCACGTTCAATGGAAGTCCTCCAGCGCTTACAAAGTGCATAAATTCCTTTAGAAAAAAATTCTTTTGGTAGTCCGCGCAACCACTCATGCACCGCGTGGCGTACCTCTTCATCAGAACGGAACTTCTTTCCTCCCATTGAGTCTTTGAGTAGTCCAAACATGGAAATCACTTGGGGCAAGGTCTGGTGAGTATGGTGGATGAGGAAGACACTCAAAACGCAGGTTCGTCATTGTTGCAACTATTGTACGGGCAGTGTGGGGCCTTGCATTGTCATGTTGCAAAAGGACACCTGCTGACAGCAATCCACGTCGCTTTGATTTGATTGCAGGCCGCAGATGATTTGTTAGGAGATCTATGTATGATGCACTGGTGACAGTGGTCCCTCTAGGCATGTAATGCTCCAAAATGACGCCTTTTTCGTCCCAAAAGAGAGTCAGCATAACGTTCCCTGCTGATGGTTCGAAACTTCTTTGGTTTTGGTGATGAGGAATGGCGCCATTCCTTGCTCGCTCTCTTCGTTTTCGGTTGGTGGAGATGAACCCAGATTTCGTCCCCAGTAACGATTCTTGCAAGGAAGCCGTCACCTTCTGGTTCAAAGCGCCGAAGAAGTTCTTCACGAGCATCAAAACGTCGTTCTCTCATTTCAGGTCAGCTGCCGTGGCACCCATCTCGCAGACAGTTTGTGAAACTGGAGCACCTCATGCACAGTGTGGTGTGCTGACCCATAACTAATCTGTAAACATGCTGGAATGTCATTCAGTGTCACTCGGCGGTTTTCCTTGACTATGGTTTCAAGTGCTGCAGTTTTCTGTGGAGTCACAACTTGTTGTGCCTGACCTGCACGAGGGGCATCTTCGACTGACGTCACACCATTTGCGAACTTCCTACTCCATTCGTAGAGTTGCCGCTGTGACAAACATGCATCACCGTACTGAACCCTCATTCGTCGATGAATTTCAATAGGTTTCACACCTGCACTATGCAAAAACCGAATAACAGAACGCTGTTCTCGCCTGGTGCAAGTCGCAAGTGGGGCGGCCATCTTCATACTGATACTGCGACGGTATGTGTGCATCTGCACTGTACTGCCACCTACATGCAATTCTGCATGCTGTTTGTAGCACGCTTACCAACTTACAGGATAACGGCGCGAAATTTCGATTTGTTATTACAAATTTAAGGTTTTCATTTGACTCATCCTCGTAGATTGCGTTGCCAGGGGGCGTTCGTAGCTCAGAGTTGCTGGATCTGTGCTCAGCGGGTGCGCATCATTGGGTCCACCGGACCCTGCGCAATCGCTATCAGCGTCAGACCGAAATTTGCGATTCCGTTACCATCTGTGGGACTCCAATGGGGTGGTCTCGATACCCGATACCACAGATACCTGCCAAGTCTTTCTGCAATATCTGATAAGGAACTTGCAGCTTCTCGCAGTCCCGTTACACGACCCCATTCAAAGGTGCTGACGTGTTGATAATGGTGTCTTTGTCGCGTTAAAGGCATTCTTGACTAACATCAACTCACCACGCCCGATCTCAAAGGTAACTAACGCTCACGACCGGTACCACGTCTATTTGAAGCAAACCTAATTTGCATTGTCATAATCGCGCTGTTACGCGACTGGCGCGAAATTTGAATAGGCAACATCTTTCAGATGTACAGGGTGATTCAAAAAGCATACCACAACTTTAAAAATGTGTGTTTAATGAAAGAAACATAATATAACCTTCTGTTATACATCATTACAAAGAGTATTTAAAAAGGTTTTTTTTCACTCAAAAACAAGTTCAGAGATGTTCAATATGGCCCCCTCCAGATACTCGAGCAATATCAACCCGATACTCCAACTCGTTCCACACTCTCTGTAGCATATCAGGCGTAACAGTTTGGATAGCTGCTGTTATTTCTCGTTTCAAACCATCAATGGTGGCTGGGAGAGGTGGCCGAAGCACCATATCCTTAACATACCCCCATAAGAAAAAATCGCAGGGGGTAAGATCAGGGCTTCTTGGAGGCCAGTGATGAAGTGCTCTGTCACGGGCTGCCTGGCGGCCGATCCATCGCCTCGGGTAGTTGACGTTCAGGTAGTTACGGACATAAGTGCTAATGTGGTGGCGCTCCATCCTGCTGAAATATGAATTGTTGTGCTTCTTGTTCGAGCTGAGGGAACAGCCAATTCTCTAACATCTCCAGATACTGTACTCCAGTTACAGTAGCACCTTCGAAGAAAAAGGGACCAAAAACTTTATTGGCTGAAATGGCACAGAAAAGTTCACCTTAGGCGAGTGACGTTCATACTGAGTTGTTTCCCGCGGATTCTCGTCGATTCACTTCTGCCGTACTCAATAACACAAAAAGCTTTCTGTTGAGCGGTCGCCATCTTAGCATCATCTAACGCTGACGCCTAGTCAACAGCGCCTCAAGCGAACAAGTGTACAACTAAATGAAACTTTATAGCTCCCTTAATTCGCCGACAGATATTGCTTAGCTCTGCCTTTTGTCGTTGCAGAGTTTTAAATTCCTAAAGTTGTGGTATTCTTTTTGAATCACCCTGTATAATCACGCCTGCTCACTTTTGTTTATTTCGTAGAATTTCTTCTTTGTGTTGCAACTTTTTGTCGCCTTAAAGGTATTCTTGACTAACATCAACTTACCACGTCCGATCTCAAAGGTAAGTATTGATTATATATATATATATATATATATATATATATATATATATATATATATTAAGTATTGATTATATATATATATATATATTAGTACGGTCGCTTAAGATGACGGCGTCGTGCGTCCGAAAACTCCTCTAGCCTTCACCGTCATGTTTGGGCAGTCGTGCAATCGCTTTTGCAGGCGGATTGCGTGGGCCTGTGGAATCGTAAGTACGCCCCTTTTTTTTCCCCCGCCCCTGCGGACTAATCGGAAGCAAATCACATAATGGAGTAGGTGTGGTGTGTGGGTGTGGGTTTAATTAGAGCGAGTGGCGGCTGGCCCTGGTGCCTGCCCGTGCTCCGGGCTGCGCCGCGGCGCGGCCTTAACGCCAGTCACAGAGGCCAACGGCAACGGCGGGCGCGACCTTTCCGACAAGGCCAGACAGCGCGGCGCGGCGCGCAGCGACAGACCGGCACGCCCCCTTGTCCCCGCCCCCTCCCCCCGCCCGCGCCCCCCTGTCCTGCCCCCTACTATAGGTCCTGTTCCCCTGTGCTCGTTTCTCACTCCTCCCTGCTTACTGCACGCGACACTTGCATTCACCTCGCACGTTGCCACGAGTTAATTCATCCACGACCAGTTGAACTAAGATACACCAGATATCAAACGGGTGTCAAGGAATTAAGGACGAATTTCAGTTTTGTCATATGACGGTTGGCAGCCGTGGTTTTCACATGTTTCTAATCTGCGACCCTCAAAAAAATGTTCAAATGTGTGTGAAATCTTATGGGACTGAACTGCTAAGGTCATCAGTCCCTAAGCTTACACACTACTTAAACTAAATTATCCTAAGGACAAACACACACACCCATGCCCGGGGGAGGACTCGAACCTCCGCCGGGACCAGCCGCACAGTCCAGGACTGCAGCCCTATAGACAGCTCGGCTAATCCCGCACGGCTGCGACCCTCACCATTAGTAGACTGATCACTGAAGAGCCAAAGAAACTGGTACGCCTGCTTAATATTATGTAGGGCCCTCGCGAGAACGCATAGGTGCCGCAACACGACGTGGCACGGACTCCACTAATGTCTAAATTAGTGGTGGAGGAAACTGACACCACGAATCCTGTAGGGCTGTCCATAAACCCGTAAGAGTGCGAGGGGGTGGAGATCTCTTCTGAACAGCACGTTGCAAAGCGTCATAGGTATGGAGTTTGCTTGACAGCGGAAGTGTTTAAAATCGGGAGAGTGTTCCTGGAGCCACTTTGCGATAATTCTGTACGTGTGGCTTGTCACATTGTCCCGGTAGAATTGCCGAAGTACGTCGGAATGCACGATGGACATGAACGGATGGAGGTGGTCAGACAGCATGCACCTGTCAGAGTCGTATCTACACGTATCAGGAATCTCTATCACTGCAGCTGCACGTGCTCCTCACCATTAGAGAGCCCCCACCTGCTTGAACAGTCTCCTGCTAACATTTTTGGAACACAACCTACGATCAGCATAGAGACACAAGTGATGGCGCTTTCTGCAGTACCTGACCATCATTTTGCAGGACAATGCTCAAGCACGTACAGTGCAAGATGTTAGTGATTTGTGTTGTGACTTGGCAAGACAGCCAAGCCACTACGATGAAGCCGAAAGGCACGCGTTTAAGCTCACGCAGGCTGGCGTGAGGTCTGGAACAGTTAAGGGAATTTTACTAGCGAAAAAGGTACGTAGCTTCTGGAATACTTAACTTTAATCCATAATTGGTGAACATCGGTCTGACGGTACATGCATCACAAGATAAATACCAAATGATAATGGCGCCTTGCTAGGTCGTAGCAAATGACGTAGCTGAAGGCTATGCTAACTATCGTCTCGGCAAATGAGAGCGTATTTTGTCAGTGAACCATCTCTAGCAAAGTCGGCTGTACAACTGGGACGAGTGCTAGGAAGTCTCTCTAGACCTGCCGTGTGGCGGCGCACGGTCTGCAATCACTGACAATAGCGACACGCGGGTCCGACGTATGCTAACGGACCGCGGCCGATTTAAAGGCTACCACCTAGCAAGTGTGGTGTCTGGCGGTGACACCACAATTTGTTTGACTGATGGGGCTGCTAAGTGCCATACTACCTACTGCACTCCCCTGACTTAAGCCCTCCTGAGTTCAACTCGATTTCTAAACTGAAGGAAACGCTTCACGCCATTCGCTTCAGAACTGCTATAAATTCGTCGGGCAATAGACCGCGCCGCGCGAACTGTCAACACAACTGGCACTGCTAAGAGTAGTCTACGACTTCCACACCGCTGGCAACAGGTTATACACAATGCTGGTGACTACTTTGAAAGTCAGTAAAAATTTGAAACACGTATTTACTTTGTACGAGCTGTAAATAAATAGTTGCCACTATTAAAGTTCCAACCCTCATATTTGAGAACATATACATTTATTTGCTCAAGAAAAGATATACTTGCAAACATCTGAAGCACATCTACCACGCAGGAAATAGCGCCTTTTTTCTTAGTCTTTGTATCTTGTTTTCTTGGTAAGTGCCAAATAACACCGAAAATTACTTTTCTCGTTAAATAATTCTGACATTTTCACTGTTGGAAAAATTTTCGATTAAAAGTCGTTTATCTGTTCACGTTTTTATTCATTTATAGAGTAGGAGTTTTCTCCGTCAGACGTAAATACGTTTTTGCTTTGCTTGCCAGCCTGGATGTGGTTTTTAGGCGTTTTCCCACGTCCGGGTAGCTGAGTACAGGCCTGTTACGCATATCGCCCCTCATTTACACGATTCTCAGACCCTTCGAACACGTTCTCACACTTTGACAAACGAAACACTAAACGTCGGCGGAATGGGTACACAAATTTCGTCCCGCGGGGGATGTTATATAGGGGGGGGGGGGGGGGGACACGACAGGTAGGACACCTGGCCACCATCTACCACTAAGTTTTAGATGATCTAGCACTAAAGTGAACATGAGTCTGCGGCTGGTCTTTAACTGGTGGAAATAAGAAATACCAACAGCCGTACTTTATAAAATACATGAATTTCGAGACCTGTTTCGGCACTATGTTTGTGTGTTTGTGTCACCTTCAGAACTCTCTGCAAAATGAGTGGTGATATCCAGCCTTCGTTGCATTAGGACAGGTACCACATATATTCATTCGTCTCACGGATTTCTGTTAACACGGTGTGTGCATTCCAGCCATCTAACAACAGCCGTTGTTAGACTACACTCCAATCATCTAGTAACAACTGGAGTGCACACGTCGTGTTAACAGAAATCAGTGAGACCAATAAATATACGTGGTACCTATCCTAATGCAACGAAGGCTGGATATCACCACTCATTTTGCAGAGAGGCCTGAAGGTGACACAAACATAGTGCCGAAACAGGTCTCGAGATTCACGTACATTATAAATTACGGCTATTGGTATTCCTTATTTCGAAAATTTCTACAACTAACATTGCCAGTTCAGATTAACATGCCGACCTCGTCACAGTGCACCATAAGGTCAGAAATAGGAACAAGAGACAATCGAATTTTCGTCCTGGAGGGCATCAGCATTTAACTTGAGCTAATAATTATTATTTCCGTAAGTATTCTCGCATTTAAGAGGCCATGAGATCCACAATACAACGCAAGATAGTTGAACAGACGGAAATATTGCGGAAAATTGTAAACTTAGCTGTTAATGCGTGTGGCGTAACATGCAGGTCGTAAATAAACATGTGGCAATTCGTCTTAAGTTTCAGCAATGTAGAAAGATACACCTGTAAATATGCGGTCTATAGAAAAGTGAAAAAAATGTGTATGGCATTTTCAGGCGGTAGACACATATCTGGGTCGTTCGACCATCTAGTGTAAATCCTTTTATTTGACGCCACGTGGGGGTATTGCCCGTCCATGGTGATGAGGATAACACACACACACACCCAGTCCCGAACGGAGAAAACCCCGCCCCGGCCGGGAATAGAACCTGAGTCCCTAAGATGGAGATTCGCCAACGCTAACCACATGTCCACGAGCTGCTGAGATAAAAAAATGAAGAAAACAGGTATTAGAAAAATGTACCTATTTATTCACAAGTACGGTATTTGGTAATGTATTCTCAATGAATAATTTTAACAGACCACCAATACCTTTCTCCAAAAAATGAGTAAAATGGTGTTGAGAGCTCTGGGGACTACTGAATAACAGTAATAAGCAAAGTGTCAATAGTTTAAATACCTAGCGTTGTGAAGTTCTAAGGTCCAATAAAATATACCGTCACAGAAAGTGTATTTGAAATTGAGGATAACATCGTGTAAATTTGTATTAGGTGTACAACTTTGCTTCCACCGTTTTTCAGGAGATTGAAGCAGCGGCAAGTGGCAGGTCGTGTCATACAATAAATAAGCTTAGGCGTTTGTAAACATAACACCAACAATATATTAACCGATATGTGATTGCATCATAAAGTTATTTTCGAGTGGATATTTCAAATTACGAGCCCACTTCTCGTCTTTTAGGTAAAGTTTTAATTTTCTGCTTTAATATGAACATTATTAAATGCTGGGTAAGGCGTATGGTGATACAGCTGTTAGTGAAAGAATATGCAGAGAATGGTGTTAACGCTTCAAGAACGGTGATTTTGAAGTCGGAGATTGGGATGGCGGTGGAAGAGAGAAGGTTTTCGACGCTGCCGAAATCAACGGAAACAATCACAGGAGGTCGTTATCGAAAGCAATTGACACGTTTGAGCGGAACACTAAAAAACAAATAGCCACAATACAGCGATCGACATGAAAGGGTGATTTTGCAGAAAGATACGTCGCAAAACTTTCAAAGCCTGCTTAGAAACGCTGAAATGGGAAGTTCTGGCGCACCAGCCGTATTCTCCAGATGTTGTTCCCTCCGACTACCACGTTTTTCGTTCAGTGGAACACGGGCTGAGTAACCAGCACCTCCGGTCATATGAACAAGTGCAAAACTAGGTCGATTCGTGAATGTCCTCAGAAGACGCCCAGTTCTTCTGCCGTGGGATTCGTATGCTGCCCGAAAGATGGGGGAAGGTAGTGGCCAGCGATGGCCTGTACTTTGAACCGTAAAGCTTTGGTTAAGTTTTTCTCAATAAAACCTCGAACTTCGTGAAAAAGACAGTGGAAGAAAAGTTGTACACCTAATACATTTCCCTAAAATCTTAGATTACAGACTCTTCTGTTCTGCAATAAAAATTGGTTTACGAATAATAAGTAATCGGTAGAGAGTTAATATCCGTTGTAACGCTTACTAATGCTTGCAGTATATGTTGTTCTTGACAAGGCAGCAGTACAATATGCTGCGTGCAGGCTACACATAAATGAGTATTGTGAAATCTGTCAAGATAATTTCCATGACGCCACAGAAGGAAACCAGTAATTCAGCATTGTTTTGCCATATTTACGTATGTACAGTTTTCTGCAACTTTTTATGCATGTGCTGTACTGCCAAGTGCGTGAATGAACACTTAAATATTTTATTATTAAATTATATCCACTACTGACTCGCATCCACAGGAAAATTCGATTGCGTAACGAAGAATGCACGTCATCTGAAGATTAGCTTTTCCGCTCGAAACTGGTAGCGGCTTGAATAAATGTCGAATGCGTTGGTGTTATCACCGACCATTCATTTCACCTTCCGCGGTTATAGCGTTTCTCGTAACGTTGATTATGGGTAGCATTAGAGTTTTTATCGTTTATTTAACGCTTCTCTGTTGATTCACTCACGATGCTGTAATTTCCTTGTCCATTGTGCAACTTGTCCGCTATTAAGCATGATGTAACGCGTCGCAACTCACGAACAGGGACTTGTACGTGAGGGTTCTATTGCAGCACGTAAAAGTATCCACCCGGATTGGGGAATTCGGGCAGGGGAAACGATTACCTCTGATTTCTCTCGCGACCGGTAATATGGGATTACGAACTGACTGCGGTGCACTAATCGATATGTCCCATGTCCCTGTGACTTCAGTGAACCTCCTCCTTCATATCGATTGGGAGAGACAGGTACTTTTCTTACATGTTGTCATTCTGAGTCCTATTTTTTATTATACAGGACGTTGGACGTCACGTGTTAAAGCATCAGTATTTTATAAACGGCTCAAGACATGGAAACACTATTTTCGTGCAGTGACAGCACTTACTGCGTCGTTAGAAGTCGTAACTACACTCCTGGAAATGGAAAAAAGAACACATTGACACCGGTGTGTCACACCCACCATACTTGCTCCGGACACTGCGAGAGGGCTGTACAAGCAATGATCACACGCACGGCACAGCGGACACACCAGGAACCGCGGTGTTGGCCGTCGAATGGCGCTAGCTGCGCAACATTTGTGCACCGCCGCCGTCAGTGTCAGCCAGTTTGCCGTGGCATACCGAGCTCCATCGCAGTCTTTAACACTGGTAGCATGCCGCGACAGCGTGGACGTGAACCGTATGTGCAGTTGACGGACTTTGAGCGAGGGCGTATAGTGGGCATGCGGGAGGCCGGGTGGACGTACCGCCGAATTGCTCAACACGTGGGGCGTGAGGTCTCCACAGTACATCGATGTTGTCGCCAGTGGTCGGCGGAAGGTGCACGTGCCCGTCGACCTGGGACCGGACCGCAGCGACGCACGGATGCACGCCAAAATCGTAGGATCCTACGCAGTGCCGTAGGGGACCGCACCGCCACTTCCCAGCAAATTAGGGACACTGTTGCTCCTGGGGTATCGGCGAGGACCATTCGCAACCGTCTCCATGAAGCTGGGCTACGGTCCCGCACACCGTTAGGCCGTCTTCCGCTCACGCCCCAACATCGTGCAGCCCGCCTCCAGTGGTGTCGCGACAGGCGTGAATGGAGGGACGAATGGAGACGTGTCGTCTTCAGCGATGAGAGTCGCTTCTGCCTTGGTGCCAATGATGGTCGTATGCGTGTTTGGCGCCGTGCAGGTGAGCGCCACACTCAGGACTGCATACGACCGAGGCACACAGGGCCAACACCCGGCATCATGGTGTGGGGAGCGATCTCCTACACTGGCCGTACACCACTGGTGATCGTCGAGGGGACACTGAATAGTGCACGGTACATCCAAACCGTCATCGAACCCATCGTTCTACCATTCCTAGACCGGCAAGGGAACTTGCTGTTCCAACAGGACAATGCACGTCCGCATGTATCCCGTGCCACCCAACGTGCTCTACAAGGTGTAAGTCAACTACCCTGGCCAGCAAGATCTCCGGATCTGTCCCCCATTGAGCATGTTTGGGACTGGATGAAGCGTCGTCTCACGCGGTCTGCACGTCCAGCACGAACGCTGGTCCAACTGAGGCGCCAGGTGGAAATGGCATGGGAAGCCGTTCCACAGGACTACATCCAGCATCTCTACGATCGTCTCCATGGGAGAATAGCAGCCTGCATTGCTGCGAAAGGTGGATATACACTGTACTAGTGCCGACATTGTGCATGCTCTGTTGTCTGTGTCTATGTGCCTGTGGTTCTGTCAGTGTGATCATGTGCTGTATCTGACCCCAGGAATGTGCCAATAAAGTTTCCCCTTCCTGCGACAATGAATTCACGGTGTTCTTATTTCAATTTCCAGGAGTGTATTTTTATCTACCGATGTATTACCCAATTACAATTTTCTTAAATGGAACGATGTACTTAATGTAAAGGTAATTGTGGCTTCCTGCAAAGCTGAATACTCTGGTGACTACACCATTACAATAAAAGCTACCAGTTTTTAAAATATAATCAAAGTATACAGAAGGATACTTAATGCAACACAAGAAAAGCTCCTCAAATTTTACAGTTCCCATTTACAGATACAGATGAAATGGCAGATACTGTACACTTGGCAATGGGCCTATTCACGAAGTTACTCCAAGAGGTAAATAATCCTTATTTCTTAAAGTACAGGGTGTCCCAAATAGAATGATCCGATATTAAATAGAATTATTTATTAGGAAGAAGGGCTTAACACCAACAAATTGCATACTAAATTACTCAGAAAAGACAGAAGTTTATAAAAATCCACCAGAAATGTGCAGTATGTCCTCCATCGGCTGCAAGGACGTTATCTAGCCGATAGCCGAGGATGTTATCTAGCCGATAGCCGAATTCATCCCAAACTGAGCGTAAGGTGTCTTCTGTCACTGAAGCTACAGCAGCTGATAGTCTGGTTTTTAGTTCATGAATGTCACGAGGTAAGGGAGGAACGTAAACACATTGTTTAACGTATCCCCACAGGAAGAAATGACGTGGTGGTAAGTCAGGGGACCTAGGAGTCCAAGAGTGTAAAGCCTGGTGTCGCGGTCCTGCACGCCCTATCCAACGTTGAGGCATTTTGACATTGTGGAAACTGCGCTCGTAGCGACATCTAGAGGATTTTTTCTGAAACTCTGGACCGTGCCGATTACATGTAGCGCTGCTTCAGTCACCTAGTGACATTTGTCTCAATATTACTAAACGTTAAAATCGGGTCATTCTTTTTGGGACTCCCTGTATTGTACAGTGTAATTGTTCTTGGACAACTGTATTAATCACAGTCTGTTAGTATACACTGAGGTGACTAATGTCACCTCCTGATGTAGTGTCCGACCTCCTTTTGCCAGCCGGCCACTGTGGCCGAGCGGTTCTAGGCGCTTCAGTCTGGAAGGTCGCAGGTTCGAATCCTGCCTCGGGCATGGGTGTGTGTGATGTCCATAGGTTAGGTAGGTTTAAGTAGTTCTAAGTTCTAGGGGACTAATGAAATTAGATGTTAAGTCCCATAGTGCTCAGAGCCATCCTTTTGCCATGGCGCAATGCGTCTACTCGACTTGGCGTGGACTCAACAAGTGGTTGGATGTCCCCTGCAGATATATTGAGCCATACTCTCTCTACAGTCGTCCATAATACCGAATGTGTAGCCGGGGCAGGATTTTGTGCACGAACTGGCCTCTCGATTGTGTCCCTTAAATTTTCTGTTGGATTCAAGTTGGACGATCTGGGTGGCCAAATCATTCGGTCGAATTGTCCAGAATGTTCTTCAAATCAATCGCGGACAATTGTGACGCGGTGACATGGCGCATTGTCATCCATAAAAATTCCATTGCTCTTTGGGAACATCATGAATGCCTGGCTGTGCTCTCCAAGTAACCTAACATAACCATTTCCAGTCAGTGATTGTTTCAGCTGGACCGGATTACCTGGCCCATTGCATGTACACACAGTCCACAATATTATGGAGCCAACACCATCTTGCACGGTGCCTTGTTGATAACCTGGGTCCACGGCTTCGTAGGATCTGCGACATACTCGAACCATATCGTCAGCTCTTACCATATGAACCTGAACTCGCCACGGTTTTCCTGTAGTCTCGGAACTGATATACTCACGACCCCAGGAGAGGCGTTGCAGGCGTTGTCGTGCTGTTACCAAAGGCACTCCCGTCGACCGTCTGCTGCCATTAACGCCAAATTTCGCCGCAGTGTCCTAACGGATACGTTCGCCGTACGTCCCACATTGATTTCTGCGGTTATTTCACGCACTGTTGCTTGTTTGTTGGTGCGGGCAACTCTTCGCAAACGGCGCTGCTCTTGGTCGTTGGGTAAAGGCCGCCGGCCACAGCGTTGTCCGTGGTGAGATACAAAGTCTAAAATTTGGTATTCGTGGCACAATCTTGACGCTGCGGATCTCGGGTGTTGAATTCCCTAATGATTTCCGAAATCAGACAGGGAGCAGTATGTCGTCCTGAACGGGGTGACTTCAACAGAAACAAGCGTAACTTCAGGTGTGCCCCAGGGCAGCGTAATAGGTCCTCTGCTTTTTACGATTTACGTAAACGATCTGGTTGATGGTATTGACAGCAGCCTTAGACTGTTTGCCGATGATGCTATAGTCTACAGGAAAGTAGTATCACACGAAAGTTGTGAACAAATCAATCAGGATTTGCAGAAAATAAATGCGTGATGTAATGACTGGCAGTTATCTCTCAATATTAGTAAGTGTAACCTACTGCGTATAACAAGGCGAAAATCCCCATTGATTTACGAGTTCAAAATAAATTCCCAGGCTTTGGAAGCGGTAACGTCCGTCAAGTATCTGGGTGTGACTATTCGAAATGATCTCAAATGTAATGACAGATAACACAAGTAACGGGCAAGACGAACTCTAGATTGAATCCTGAAGAGATGCAGTCCTTCAACAAAGGAAATTGCTTACAATACGTTAGTTCGTCCAGTCTTAGAGTATTGTTCGTCTTAGGGCACCCTTACCAGTTGGGTCTGATTCAAGAGATTGAGAAGGTCCAAAGAAGAGCGGCAAGATTCATAACTGGTACATTTAGCCATCGCGAGAGCGTTACAAATCTCATAGAAAGTTTGAAGTGGGACACACTTGCAGATAGATGGCGCGCTAAACAGAAGGGGCTGCTCACTAAATTCCGAAATCCAATCTTCACCGAGGATGTACAGCATATATTATTACCGCCAACTTTCAAATCGTGCAATGATGACTATTTAAAGATAAGGGAAATCAGAGCTGGTACTGAGGCGTTCAAACAGTCGTTTTTCCCTCTCGCGATTCGCGAATGGTACAGAGGGGGGGAAAATGACTTTGGCACGAATTGTGCGCTCCGCCACACACCACTTGGTGGCTAGCGGAGTATATATGTAGATGTAGATATAATCACGTCGCAAACCTTTTCATTTGAATCACCTGAGTTCAAATGACAGCTCCGGCAATGCACTACCCTTCTGTACGCTGTGTACGCGATACTACTGCCATCTGTACTTGAGCATATCTATACCTCAGTGTATGTATAACGTTTTCTTCTATGAGGTAGAAATCACAGCTTGGAGAGGGTATTAATTTTAGCAAATGTCTCGTTCTAATACTGTTCATGTGACCTGCTCTTAGTCTGTTAATACTAACAATTTCTTTTCTTTTGATCGCTGAGTTGAGATACCTTTGTGGCGTGGAACCTGCTGCTGAATCATGCAGTACCGTGTGCCTTTGATGTTGTGGTCCTAATCCACTAACATCCGTCTTTTCTCGGGTGGCGAATGTACTATGAAGATCACCGTACGGTAGGTGTATGTCAATGGGAAATTGATGCTGCACCATTTTCGTCAGTTGATTTGCACGTTCGTGGCCCTGATACCAACATGTGCCACCTTATACATCGAATGCCCCTAAAAACTGTACACATTCCACCTATTGAATTACATGTACTTCATTATGACCACCGCTTCCGGGACGGCCCCGGTTCGAATCCTCCCGACGGGGTAACGTCGAGGGCCAGTGTGGGCCAATCTGGATGTGGTTTTAAGGCGGTTTTCCACATCGCACTAGTACAATACCAGGCTGGTACCCATGTTCTGTCTCAGTTACACGTTACGCAAACATTTAGAAACCTCTCTCACTCTTGAACATAGAATTTATTCTGGACGCAGACAGATGGGGTACATTGCGACCTGAGGATGTGAATAGGAGCCCGATGGTCTTAGATGTTTAGTCCTCTTAAATCCGTAAACAGAAGCAGCAGATCTTTATTATGAGCCTATACTTTAGTCCTTCGTTAATGATGTAGATGTACGAGGTTCGATTCCCAGTGACCAGATTTTTATGGGCTATGAAGATCGGGAACGGAGTCCTTCAGCCTACCATCTCTCTCTCTCTCTCTCTCTCTCTCTCTCTCTCTCTTTCTTGCTCTCTCTCAGGCCGCCATATTGCAATCCTCCGGCCTCGCGAGGGCAACTGAGAAGCTATAAACTTCATAGGCAAACAGCCGACATAACATCAAATCGAAGGCATGCAACAGGTTGGAAGCCACACGACATTTGGACAGTTGGACATATATTTACATCTTTCTCTGACTCAGCAGGTAACGAACGCGACGTTAATCAGTTATATAGCGAAAGAGTAGCTCGTTTGGTTACTAGCTTTTGGAGGCATTCATGTTCCGCTATGTGGAGCCGTTCTTGGAGTGTTAGGGGTGTGTAGCTTTGTGGCAGGCGAGGACGCGGCAGTTTCCTGTGGTCGTATCACATGGCCCCGTTTCTCCGCGCAGCCACGCCAGGAAAGCCCGAGCGCCAGCTACTCGTACGAGAACCGCCAGGGGCACGCGCAGGGTTTCCGATCGCTTCTCTAGATTCTCTTCCCTGTGCACTGGTCTTGACAGTACTTACCACAGTGCTCCAGAACTGCGGCCGTGCTTCTGTTGGTGACAACCAGACAGAAATTAAAAACAGGATACTGACTGAGTGCCAGGAATGCTTGGACAGCTTATGAACGACAAAGGTTTAATTAATTTTTTTGTTTGCTAGCAAGTACATGTCTGCAGTGTTGGTACACTCTGAAATCCACTTGCCACAGTACCTTAGCATGATGCTAACTGAGCCAAAAAAACCGGCACTGCCTACTGACGAAGTGGAGAGTTTGTCTTCTTTCTCTTCCTCCTCCTCAGCGTTTGTCCTACAATGTAGGGGGAACGGAGGGTCCGCCCTCTTGTTCGTTGTTTCCACTTGGCGCCCATCTTATGTTTAGCCAAGGTGGACACTTGCCCTCTTCTGCATCAAAAGTATTCGGACACCACCCACCCAAAACACACTTTTTTATATTAGGTGCATTGTGCTGCCACCTATAGCCAGGTACTCCAAATCAGCGACATCAGTAGTGAGAGAGCAGAATGGGGCTCTCCACGGAACTCTCGGACATCGAACGTGGTCAGGTGATTGGGTGTCACTTGTGTCATACGCCTGTACGCGAGATTTCCTCACTCCTAAACATCCCTAGGTCCATGGTTTCCGATGTGGTAGTGAAATGGAAACGTGAAGGGACACAGCACAAAAGCGTACAGGCCGACCTCGTCTGTTGACTGACAGAGACTGCCGACAGTTGAAGAGGGTCGTAATGTGTAATAGGCAGACATCTATCCACACCATCACGCAGGAATTCCAAACTGCATCGGGATCTACTGCAAGTACTATGACAGTTAGGCGAGAGGTGAGAAAATCTGGATTTCATGGTCGAGCGGCTGCTCATAAGCCGCACATCACGCAGGTAAATGCCAAACGATGCCTCGCTTGGTGTAACGAGCGTAAACATGGGGCAATTGAACAGTGGGAAAACGTTGCGTGGAGTGACGATTCACGGTACACAATGTGGCGATCCGATGGCAGGGTGTGGGTATGGTGAATGCACGGTGAACATCATCTGCCAGCGTGTGTAGTACCAACAGTAAAATTCGGAGGCGGTGATGTTATGGTGTGGTCATGTTTTTCATGGAGGGGGCTTGCGCCCCATGTTTTGCGTGGCACTATCGCAGCACAGGCCCACATTGATGTTTTAAGCACCTTCTTGTTTCCCTCTGCTGAACAATTCGGGGATGGCGACTGCATCTTTCAACACGATCGAGCACCTATTCGTAACGCACGCCCTGTGGCGGAGTGGTTACACAACAATAACATCCCTGTAATGGACTGGCCTGCACAGAGTCCTGACCTGATTCCCATACAACACCTTTGGGATGTTGTGGAACACCGACTTCGTGCCAGGCCTCACCTACCGACAGAGATACCTCTCCTCAGTGCAACACTCCGTTAAGATTGGGCTGTCATTCCCCAATAAACCTTCGAGCACCTGATTGAACGTATGCCTGCGAGAATGGAAGCTGACATCAGGGCTAAGGGTGGGCCAACCCCATATTGAATTCGAGCATTACCGATGGAAGGCGCCAGGAACTTGTAAGACACTTTCATTCATGTGTCCGGATACTTTTGATCCCATTGTGTACATCTATACGCCGCGAGCCACCTTATGGTGTGTACCACTGTCACTTCCCTTCTTTCTCGTTCCAATCGCGAAATGTTGGCGGGAAGAACGATTGCCGGTATGCCTCCGTGTGGGCTTGAGGCTCTTTATTTCGTCTTCGTGGTCTTTTCGTGAGATACACGTAGGAGGAAGCAATTTATTACATGGCTTTTGTTGGTACGCACGCTCTCAGAATTATAATGATAGTTCATAATACCATGATAAAAAAACGCCTCTATTGCAGCGTCTGCCACTGGTGTTGCTTGAGCATCTCCGGGACGCTTTCCCGCGTGCTGAAGGAACCTGTAACGAAACGTGCTACTCTTCTTTGGATCTTCTCTATTTCCTCCATCAGTCCTATCTGGTACGGATCATATTCAAGTATAAATGTAACTCCATCCTATGTTCTGATTGCGGCACTTCGGTTGGTCGATTTCCAATAATAAAATACCAACAGCCGTTATTTTATTATTGGTATTCAAGTAGTGTCGAACGAGTGTATTGTAAGCTACTTTCTTTGTTGACGAACTGTATGGTAAGGATACTTCCAGTGAATCACAGTCCTGCATCTGCCTTGGCCGGGAGTAATTTGTGGTCGTTACATTCCAGATCGCTCCGAACGCATGCTTCTAAGTCCTTTATGCAAGTAACTGCTTCCAGTGATTTTTCTGCAATAACAATAAATGATGTTTCTGCCTATGTATTCGCAATACTTAACATTTGCTTACGTGGAGGGTCAGTTGCCCCTCCCCGCACCAAGCGTCGATACCCTGCAGCTCTTTCCGCATTTCGTTGCAATTTTCTTGCGCCGCGACTTTTCTGTGTCCAGCAGCATCACTGGCGAAAAGCCTCATGCAGCTTCTGATGTTATGTAGGAGGTCATTTTTGTATACTGTGAAAAGTAATTGTCCTATGACAGCCTCCTGGAGCACGTCCGAAGTTACTTTAACGTCTGAAGGCTTCCCTCTGTTCAGAATCAAGTGCTGTGTTCTGTATGCTAGAAACTCTCCAATCCAATCTCATAGCTGGTCTAATAATCCGTACGCTCGTATATTGCTCATTATGCGGCAGTGCGGAATTGTATGGAATGCCTTCCGGAAGTCAAGGAATACGGCATCTGAGGTGTACTGGGAGTTTTGCAGTTCATATTGCACATTTCTAGAGGTTGTAGAGGGGAGTTAGTAGAACAGTTTTACATAGGAACCATTGCCTGGAAAGGTCATCCAACGATGCTACAGAGTGTCAGAGTTATAGACGCTGGTGGGTCCCTGTACTGGGAACGAACGAGTCGAAAGTTATAACCGAAAAACATTCTTGTTGGGTCTTGCCCACTCGTCTCGAATGGGGTGCTTAAGGGGTGTTGCATTCTCGGAATACTATACAACAATTCAAGCAAATAATATTAGTAGTTTTATTTCTATAAAACAGAATGAACAATACCTTACTTTGACGTACGAAATGTTGTCGCAAGCGAGGGGCGATATGCAGTATGATACAGAGTCCTTGGCTATATAATGCTCCTGCAAGTTGACACACATCACTAATACTGCTTTGCGAATCACGTCCACTAATGTCGCGACACTGAGCCGATACTGAGTACTAATCTCCGTATACTGAGCCGATCTAAGCGGCCGAGACTTTGAGGACGCTCCTGTCGTGGTGCAGTCCTATTTCGCGCACCGTTGGCCGACGTATTTTCACGCCTTCTCTGGTCTTGCGTTCTTCTTCTTCGTTCCGGCGCTTGTGGTTATGTCAGAACAATTCTGACACGTCTGACAGTGGAGTACGTGTAGTGCCACTGTTGTTGCTAGAATTCTAGGGTAGACAACTTTCAGAGGTGGCAATATGGACCAAAACAAAGAAAAAATGTCTAGTAATCGTGTGCTGTAAAATGCCTACCTTAAGAGCTATGAGCACTTGTTCATCTTCCCGTGTGAAACACATTTCCTCTATTGAACAAGTGTTTACAGCTCTGAAATTATGCATTTTAGACCTCATGTTAACTAAACATTTTTTCCTTGTTTTAGTCCATACTACCACCTTTAAAAACTGCCTGGCCTGCAGTCTTAGCAACAACAGTACCATTACAAGTATTCCACTGTCAGAGGTATCAGAACGGTTTTCGCTTGTAACTTTCGACTCGTTAACTTTGACGTCTGTAGCGTCGTTGGGTGACGTTTCCGGATATGGGTTCCTGTATAAACCTTGATCTATTAAGTCCCCTCTACGATCTCTAGAAGTGTGTAACATGAATTGTGAAACACCCTAGTACGGTGTCTGGCCAGTGTTGTCTCTGTCTCCCAATAGGTAATTTACCATTCACTTTGAACGAGAATGGCCGCGCGGTTCTAGGCGCTACAGTTTGGAACCGCGCGATCACGACGGTCGCAGGTTCGAATCCTGCCTCGGGCATGGATGTGTGTGGTGTCCTTAGGTTAGTTAGGTTTAACTAGTTCTTAGTTCTAGGGAACTGATGACCTCAGAAGTTAAGTCCCATAGTGCTCAGAGCCATTTGAACCATTTCTGAACGAGAACTGGCGTATTGCTACTGAATACTGATTTGCTCGAAGTATGTGAACATATCACCGTATACGGCTTTCGCGTCACCTTCTCAACCATTGCTGCCATTCTGTACCTCCTGCGAATTACGTCACTGGTTGGGTGGTTATGAAGTGCCAGGCAAAATCTCCACCGAACACACTGGTTTTCTTTATAGCAAGTTGTCAGTCTGCCGTTTTTGTTGCGAGCCATCGTACAAGGCACCTGGGCGGGTTGCAGAATGGTGTACTTCCAGCTTAAGTGGGCCGGGATCCCCTTATCGCAAAGTACACCAGCCAGTGTCCGCCACTGAACTCAGGCGTTGCTAACGTGGTTTGTGATTTCGACAACTAATGAGACTTCAGCTGTGATTTTTAAGCCAAGATCCTTTGATGGTATTTATCTGTGGCAAAACTGTACCGTATTATTTTCATCTGTTGGCAGGGATTCAGTCTTCTTTATACTGAGGCGTAGTGCGGACTGTTCAAGGCAGTTCTTCCATTATTTCACCTTCCGTTGAAGGTCGTTCTTGTCTTCGTAGCCAGTAAGTCATCTGCATGCAGCAGTGTCCAAGGATAACGTGGACTACCGTTCGGTAATTGAGTTTCGCCAGCATGGTAACTGTTGTAGCTGAACAATCTACACGGCAAAAGAACTAATCGGGATTCGGCTGACTCAGCTACTATACAGTAGCGCTCAAAAGTCTTTTGACAACATAAAATTCGCTATTATTTCTCTTAAAATAAAAGACTATCGGAGTGTCTTGACTCTAGTGGACAGCAGTGTAGCTGCGATTATTTGAAAGAGTCAGGTTGCGACTTGTTTGTTTACACTTTGCGCTGCCGGACAAATGCGACTTTAAGCGAACTTGAAAGTATTTTGACACGCAGTTTGCTCCGTGAATTCGATGACGCTACTTGCGTCTTTGTTGTGATGTCTACTGATATTTACTTACAGTGATTATTTCAATACGCCGAACGTAAGGAATATTCCAGTGATTTCAGAAACGCCGTGATAACTGCACTAAAGCAAGGACTCAAACAAACCGAAGTTGCTCGTACTTCTAAAGTGTCTCGTCAGGTCGTTAATATATGGAAAGAATTGTATAATAAATGAAAGACTATCGAAAATAAGCCTCGCACTGGACGTCCAAAAAAAAAAAAAAAAGAAAATTCCTAAAGTCGATCGCATCATAAAAAAGTTATCAACAAGTGATGTTCGCAAGACGGTTATAATGTTACAAAGAGCACAGAAAGAAAAATATGACGTTGACGCTCACTTTTACACTATCAAACGACACTGGAAACTCTTTAGGGTATATGGACGAAGACCGACAAAAAACAGGAAGGCCCGATTTGCGTTTGCAAAACAGTAGAGATCATGGTCAAGTTCAGACTTTCTGTGGAGCGACGAGAGCAAATTTAATTTAATGTCGTCTGATGGTATCAGGTATGTTCGACGTCCTCTAAATAAAAGATATGACTTTCGGTACCATATTCCCAAGGCGAAATATGGAGGTGGCAGTGTGATGGTTTGGGGAAGTTTTTGACGCTCTGGAGTTGGACCGTTAGGTCGGATTGAAGGTAATATGTATCGGTTCGTGTACAAAAAAGTATTGAAGACATGATTTTCAACAAGATAACGAACCCAAGCAGAAGTCCAAGTACATTAGTAATTTTTTTAAAACGCAAAGAAGATAAGGTTTTGAAGTGGCCAAGTCAAAAAAATGGTTCAAATGGCTCTGAGCACTATGGGACTTAACTTCTGAGGTCATCAGTCCTCTAGAACTTAGAACTACTTAAACGTAACTAACCTAAGGACACCACACACAACCATGCCCGAGTCAGGATTCGAACCTGCGACCGTAGTGGTCACGCGGTTCCAGACTGTAGCGCCTAGAACTGATCGGCCACCTCGGCCGGCGCCAAGGCAAAGTCCAGATGTTAATCCTATAGACCATCTTCGGGAGGAGTTGGATAGGAGAATAAGAATAAAAAAATTATTGGAAGAAAGACACTTTCGCTATTTAACACGTTATGAAACGGAAACTAATTACCGTACGATGGCCAAACTTGGTAGCATTAATGTCAAGGACATGGGAAGGAGAAATAATGCAGAATCGATTCAAAATGGAAACGCTTTTCAAGTGCTGCTACGGTACATCGTACCATTACATACCGGTAGCATGGCTGCTACCAACGGGGCTCAATATGGCGCCCATCAGTGTTAAGAAGAGTCTCAAAGCGCAGGATTGCATTCTGCACAGAAGAAGGAAGTATCTCCGTACGTATGCTGGCTACCTCTCTTGATATGCTGCGCTTCAGATCAGCACATGTGTGAATGTTCCTCTGGTAAACCCTGTCCTTCAGGTAGCCCCACAACTAGGAATCACAGGGAGTGAGATCAGGTGGTCGTACCGGCCAAGCATTTGGAAACGATCGGCTGATAATTCGATCCTTTCCAAATGTGTTTCGGAGAAGCAGGTGAACTTCGCGTGCGATTTGCGGTGGGGCTCCATCTTGCACGGAAACTGTTTTAGTTCCAACTGTCCCTCTCCTGCAGGGCGTGTATGACAAGCTGGCGAAGCATGTCGCAGTAACGCTGGCCAGTCACACTGCACGTCTTTGGTCCTTGAGCGTCAACTTGTTAAAAAAAGAATCTTTTCAGCCGGAGATATTCTAGAAGTGCTTCTCTGCCTCGTGATGACTGGGTGTTGTGTGATGTCCTTAGGTTAGTTAGGTTTAAGTAGTTCTAAGTTCTAGGGCACTGATGACCATAGATCAGGGGCGGGCAAACGTTGCACGCGGCTCGTGAGCGCACAGCGCTGCACGTGTGCTGCTCGCGTGCAATCGTCGACAGGGGCAGTGGCGACAGCCGGCAGGTTGCGGCAGTGTAGTAACAGGTTAAGCTGCGAACGTTGAAGCGAAGCGACCACTACGTTGTGAACGTTGTATTTCAATAACCGGAAAATGCAGAGTGAATCGAGGAAACGGAGAATTGGAGATTTGCTATCTTTTAAAAAGGAATGGGAGAATCATTTTTTTCTCTGTGCAAAAACGTGAAAATTGGAAATGTATAATATGTGACAGTATTCTGGCTGGTCAGCGGAAGTTTAATATTGAACGCCATTATAATAAATTTCAATATGTTGCCGTTCTTGGTGCAATAAAAGAGGAATTTCTCAAGCGATTTGGGGATATATCTTACTTATCCCAAGGTTTTGAATAGTTCTCGAGACAATCTGCTGTTTCTGTAGATGATATTCATCCCAGTTTGCAAATGGAATTAATAGATCTACAGCGTAATTCTCGTCTGAGAGACAAGTTCCTTTTGGCAAGACGTGTAATAGATTATCACGACTTTCCACAGCAAGAGTTTCCTCGTCTCCATCGTGAAGCCATGAAGATAATGTCAATGTTTGGCTCGACATACGTTTGAGAGAGATTTTTTTCTGTTATGAATGTCTCGGTTAAGAGCAAACATCAGTAATGAAAATTTACGCAGCTGTTTGCGTTTGTCTGTATGTAGAAATTTTGTTGCAGACATTAAACGTACTGTAAACTCCACCTGTGATAATTAAATAAAACGTATCGTAGGTAATAGGTACTCTTTCAAACCACGATTACTTTCAAGCACTCCTACTAACCTTATTCCTTCATTCAATAAAGCAGGCCAGAAACAAGACGCATTACAAAGGAAGAAGCGGTGAGACGGTATGGCGGGGAGGGAAGAGAAGCGGTTCGCCAGCTTGTCCCTGTGTGCGCGCAGAACACCTGTTAACTGCACACGTGCATGTGCACCGCACACGTGCAGAATTCCTGCCCGCCCCTGCCATAGATGTTAAGTCCCATAGTGGTCAGAGCCCTTTTCTAGAAGTGCAGCTGCAGTACTACAGTTGTTTAGACAACAGAGTTTCACCAACAGTGCCCCCCTCCTTTTGTTCAAGCTCTTGATGACACGTCAACAAGTGCACTGCGAGTGATCAGGTGCGTGCGTGGGACAATGAGTTACGATGACTGATCACGGCAGCTGGTAGCTGTAGCTGGAACTGGACGGTGGCGCTGTGACCCGTGGATATCGTGCACCCATACTCTGGGCGTTAACGCTGCCAAGTTTGGTACTCGTACGGTAATTAGTTACCGTGTTATAAAGTGGTAATGGGGAAAGTTTAATTATGAGCTCCGGTATTTAAATTACATTTCACTTAAATTGATTTGATTCGAGAAAGATTAATCTAAGAAACTTAACCCATGTACGTACATATATACAATATTTTAAATAGGTTTTTGTTGGGGTATACAATAGGTTGTCCAGTGAGTTTGGATTTACTTTCTGTATGTGTATACATTTGTTACAGAGAATTTAGGCTAAGGTATACATGGCGATATTGGATGTATGTGTACTTGGAGATGCTGGTCTTAATTGTGAGTGCGTGTGTGTGTTTGTGTGCGTGCTTGCGTGTGTGTGTGTGTTTGTGTGCGTGCTTGCGTGTGTGTGTGTGTGTGTGTGTGTTGTGATTTTTCGTAGGTTGTTTATGCCTATGTTCCTGTGTGCATTTGTGTATATGTGTGTGTGTATATGTAAGTGTGTGGATGTGTGTGCCTATGTGTCTGTGTATTTTGCTGTGTTGTTTCATGGCTCTGGTCGTGCATCTAACTGAGACTATTGTGCTACGTTTTGTGTTATGGATTTCGTGGTGGGGGCGGTTTCTGGAAATATTTTCGATGTGTTACGTGCTACTGTATACACTACCACTATGTATTTGCGTCGGGGTATTCTTTTAGTCGATGGTCTAATTGTAATTAATTCTTCCATGTCGCGGCGTTTTTCTAGGATGCGTTTGCCGTAATTTTCTCGTCGTCTTTCAGTGCTTCAGAGTCGGTTTGCAACTGGTCTTGAGATGCCTCCTCGAGAGTCCTCGCCCCTTCTTATACTGGTGGGTCCGCCTCGCTTGACATTTACCGGTCAGTTTCGCATTACGCAGGATTGTGTGGATATTTTTGATCAGATGGTGTACCTGTAGCCGAAAAAATTAATTACGTGATATTTTTTCGAGGCTCGATTAAAAACGTATGGAGTATCCCTCGTAATGGCAGGTTAGGAGTATGCTTAGATGGCTTCTAAGTTACTGTCACGCAATGTATAGTGCATTTTTTGATTGGAAATGTTTTGTGAATAGCAAGCTGAGGTGGCGGCAGATAACTATTTATATATTTAACCTAATCGGATTAGGGTCATTAGGGCTAACCTTACATCAGGAAATTTTTTGCAATGCAGTTTAGTTAAATAATGGTAGTAGTCCTAATAAGATGGGTGATTGTAAGGGCCGTGTACATGTATTCATGCTATTTCATGTTACTTAATTTTGTATTTTTATTTGCCTATTCGTGGTTCATGGAGTGGGTTGCTGCTGTCATGTCCTCGTTCATGAACCACGGGCAACGTATGAGTGGCCAAGTAAGTGGTCCCGACTGTCGGGATATCAGTTACTTTGCAATAAGGCTGGGCATCTCGCACATATTCTGAGTCGTGGTCACCTTTGTGCTCAGACGGCAAAGACTACCAAATCCACCGGTTAGTCCCTCAACCGTTAGAGGTAAAACTCAATGGGACTCGGGGCAAGTAAGGCTAGCAACCTGCTTCCCTGGTTCTTTAAATACAAACAAGGGACTCCTAAGATACGACTCGGCAAACGAATGGTAACAAGATGGGGAGCTATTAATATCAATGGTGGCTACTCTGGGAAGAAGGTAGAGCTGGCAGAGGCTGCAAGTAAGATGGGGTTGGACGTGTTAGATGTTAGTGACATTCGGCTAAGGGGTGAGAAAGAAGAGGAAGTGGGAGAATACAAGGTCTACAGGTCTACATGTCAGGAGTCAAAGCAGAAATAGCACAATGGGGTGTAGGGCTTTACATCAGGAAAGAAACGGAACCCAGCGTAGTTGCAATAAGGTATGTAAACGAACGACTGAAGTGGATAACAGATTTGACAGTGTCTAGCAAGAAAATTAGGATTGTGTGAGTACATTCGCATTGTGAAGGGACAGATCTAGATAAGATGGATAGTTTTTATGAGGCACTCAGTGATGTAGTTGTTAGAGTAAAGGACAAGGACAGTATTCTGCTCATGGGTGATTTTAATGCCAGGATTGGAAATCGAACAGAAGGGTATGAAAAGGTTATGGGTAAATTTGGAGAGGATATGGAGGCCAACAGGAACGGGAAACAACTCTTGGATTTCTTTGCCAGTATGGGGTTAGTAATCACAAACTCCTTTTTTAAACATAAGAACATTCACCGGTATACTTGGGAAGGCAGGGGAACCAGATCTGTCATTGACTGTATAATAACAGATCAGGAATTCAGGAAGGCTGTGAGGGACACACGTGTATTCAGGGGATTCTTTGATGACACTGATCACTATTTAATCTGCAGTGAAATTGGTATTGTGAGGCCGAAAGTGCAGGAGGTCAGGTCCATATGGAGGAGGATAAGAGTGGAGAAACTTCATGTTAAGGAAATCACGCACAAGTACATAGCAGTAATCTCAGAAAGGTACCAGTTAATTGAATGTAGTCAATTACAGTCATTGGAAAAGGAATGGACAAGGTACAGGGACAAAGTACTAGAAGTGGCTAAAGAATGTCTTGGAACAGTAGTGTGTAAAGGTAGGATGAAGCAAACAGCTAGGTGGAATGACACAGTCAAGTCAGCCTGTAAAAGGAAAAAGAAGGTGTATGAAAAATGGCTACACACTAGAACTCAGATAGACAGAGAAAGTTATGTTGAAGAAAGAAACAAAGCCAAACACGTAATTGGAGCATCCAAGAAGAAATCTTGGGAAGACTTTGGAAACAGGTTGGAGACTTTGGGTCAAGCTGCTGGAAAACGATGGAGTGTAATTATCAGTCTTCGAAAGGTAGGTAAGAAGGAAATTACAAGTATTTTGGACAGGTCAGGAAAACTGCTGCTGGTGAATCCTGTTGATGCCTTGGGCAGATGGAGGGAATATTTTGAAGAGTTGCTCAATGTAAGTGAAAATACGATCAGTAATGTTTCAGATTTCGATGTACAATGGGATAGGAATGATGTGGATATAGGATCACATTTGAGGAAGTGGAGAAAATGGTCAATCGATTGCAGTGCAGTAAAGCGGCTGGGGTGGATGAAATTAAGTGTGGATGAAATTAAGTCGGAACTCATCAAATACAGTGGAATGTCAGGTCTTAAATGGCTACACAGGATAATTGAAATGGCGTGGGAGTCGGGACAGGTTCCATCAGACTGGACGAAAGCAGTAATCACACCAATCTTTAAACATGGAAACAGAAAATATTGTAACAACTACAGAGGTATTTCTTTAATCAGCGTTGTGGGTAAAATCTTCTCAGGTACTGTTGAAAGGAAAGTGCGAGTATTAGTTGAAGACAAATTGGATGTAAATCAGTGTGGGTTTAGTCCTCTTAGAGGTTGTCAGGACCAGATCTTTAGCTTACGGCAAATAATGGAGAAGAGTTATGAGTGGAACAGGGAATTGTATCTATGCTTTATAGATTCAGAAAAGGCATATGACCGGGTTCCTAGGAGGAAGTTACTGTCTGTTCTACGAGATTATGGAATAGGAGGCAAACTTTTGCAACAAATAAAGGTCTTTACATAGATAGTCAGGCAGCAGTTACGAGTTGACGGTAAACTGAGTTCATGGTTCAGAGTAGTTTCAGGAGTAAGACAAGGCTGTAACCTGTCTCCACTGTTGTTCATATTATTTATGGATCATATGTTGAAAACAGTAGACTGGCTTGGTGAGATTGAGATACGTGAACACAAAATAAGCATATGCTGATGACTTAGTTGTGATGGCAGATTCGATTGAAAGTGTGCAAAGTAATATTTCAGAGCTAGATCAGAAATGTAAGGACTATGGTATGAAGATTAGCATCTCCAAAACGAAAGTAATGTCAGTGGGAAAGAGATATAAACTGATTGAGTGCCAAATAGGAGGAACAAAGTTAGAACAGGTGGACGGTTTCAAGTACTTGGGATGCATATTCTCACAGGATGGCAACGTAGTGAAAGAACTGGAAGCGAGGTGTAGCAAAGCTAATGCAGTGCGCGCTCAGCTACGATCTACTCTCTTCTGCAAGAAGGAAGTCAGTACCTAGACTAAGTTATCTGTGCACCGTTCAATCTTTCGACCAACTTTGTTGTATGGGAGCGAAAGCTGGGTGGATTCAGGTTACCTTATCAATAAGGTTGGGGTTACGGATATGAAAGTAGCTAGGATGATTGCAGGTACTAGTAGATGGGAACAATGGCAGGAGGGTGTCCTCAATGAGGAAATCAAAGAAAAACTGAGAATGAACTCTATAGATGTAGCAGTCAGGGCGAACAGGCTTAGATGGTGGGGTCATGTTACACTCATGGATTCAGCAGTAGAGGGTAGGAGGAGTCGGGGTAGACCAAGGAGAAGGTACCTGGATTCGATTAAGAATGATTTTGAAGTAATAGGCTTAACATCAGAAGAGGCACCAATGTTAGCACTGAATAGGGGATCATGGAGGAATTTTATAAGGGGGCTATGCTCCAGACTGAACGCTTCAAAAATGGTTCAAATGGCTCTGAGCACTATGGGACTCAACTGCTGTGGTCATCAGTCCCCTAGAACTTAGAACTACTTAAACCTAACTAATCTAAGGACATCACACATACCCACGCCCGAGGCAGGATTCGAACCTGCGACCGCAGCAGCAGCGCGGCTCCGGACTGGAGCGCCTAGAACCGCACGGCCACCGCGGCCGGCGACTGAACGCTAAAAGGCATAATCAGTCTTAAATGATGATGATGATGATGATGATGATGATGATGACGATGATTTGCCTATTCTTTCGTACTGAGTGTGGCTGGCTTTCGATGGTAGGTACGTGGTAACATGACAAATAATATCCAGTTGAATAACAAAAGTATATCGCTGACCGCTAACAAAGGCTATGAAAAGCAGTATTAGAGATTCCCCGCGTTTATGGTACTTCATCACAAGACGCAACGCGCTGTAGTCGTGGGAAAAAAATATTATTTTGGTAATTCTAGTAATGTTTGACAGAACATGAGACGACAAGACTGCAAAATAAAGTCACGCATCCGCGTCCAGAAAGAACGCGCTGTCTACAATTTCAGATTGAGAAGTCCCTTCAGCACAGTGTGGCGCATTATACTCCTTGTGAATATTTTTGGCAGGCTGGAAGATGAATTGGTAAAGTAATGATTGTAATCCTAAATATTAGCGCTTTTTGTTTCGAACCTTTACTGTACAAATGATTATGGAAAGATCGTAGATGTAACGTGGAGCAGCTTGTGGAGGAATAAAACTAGATACTAACGATACTAGCACAATGTCGTCTGCAACATCTTATAGTGAACGAATGAGCTGAACCACTTCTAGTGAGGTCACCAACAGCACCGTCAAGCCATTTGGAGTGACAATACCAACAACAAATACGGCTGCTACTACTACTACTTCTATCAATTATAAATAACACCACATAACAAACCTGACATCATACTCACCAATAAAAAGAAGAAATTAACACAACTAATCGAAACATCCTTACCCAATACAACAAATATACAGAAGAAAACAGGAGAAAACAATTGCAAAATACATCCAACTGGCTGAGGAAGTCAAGGACATGTGGCATCAGGATAAAGTTGACATTATACCAATTATACTATCAACTAAAGGAGTCATACCACACAATATCCACAAGTACATCAACGCAATAGTTACATCCAAACTTATATGTACAAGTACAGAAATCTGTAATTATTGATACATGTTCAATTACCCGAAAGTACCTAAATGCAATGTAACATATACCGTACAGTTAAAAGGAAGTCACGCTTGATCAAGGTCCGCGTCACTTTCCATTTTTAACCAGACATAACGTCTGAGAAAGGAAAGATAATAATAATAATAATAATAATAATAATAATAATAATAATAATAGTAATAATAATAAGGTAAAAGGTAAATTCTGTAGCACATGTGTGTGACCGGCCTATTATTGGACTGACTGCAGGTACAGCGGAGACTTTCGTTTGCCGTGGCACTGGAGTGGGAGGGTGGGGTGGGTAGACCTCGTCACAGCCACCTTTTACTCCCTGGATAGATTCTCGGTACTCATTTGATAGCAGAGTGAGTGGACCTGGCGCCATCAGGGAGAGACTGGAACGGGGAAAAATTTCTGTTCCTACCCGGGATTGAACCCGATGCCTCCAGGGCAGGAGCCTAGCTCTCTACCCACCTTTTACTTTTCTTACATCATTTTGTTCGTTGCGTTTTTTCGAGGCGGACATCCCATGATACCCGTTCCATTTCACCGTTGATCCATTCACTCAGTCTTCTTCTTCTTTCTCTCTCTCTCTCTCTTTTTTTTTTATTACAGAGGGTAGCTAACCTAAAAAGTCTACATATTACCAAAGCTATGTACCCAAAACTGTTGTCCAATTTAAACTCGTATGCTAACCTTTGACTAAACAGAACCTAATTCGAATTGAACTGTAACTGGTCTCATTACAGCTTGTGTTTATATTAAATGTGCAACTGAAGAAAAACAATTGTCTGGCTCTAATCAAAGTTTCCATTTACCTCACGTCTTGTCAACACTGTTGCAGATTTCTCAAAAGCACAACAGTAAGCAGGCAGCGGCTACGCTAGATTTCTGTTTCTAAACTGTTACTCAAACTTTTGCATACAACAGGGTGCAATGTGGTAATGTGTAATGATAAACCTTCTTTAAAAAATGGTTCAAATGGCTCTGAGCACTATGGGACTTAACATCTATGGTCATGAGTCCCCTAGAACTTAGAACTACTTAAACCTAACTAACCTAAGGACATCACACACATCCATGCCCGAGGCAGGATTCGAACCTGCGACCGTAGCAGTCGCGCGGAAACCTTCTTTAAAAAGTGTAATTTAGAGAGTAACTGTTTTTATGAAATGATATTCCAACACAGCAATTTTAGAGTGAAGTATGTATTCAAGGGGACAGAGTAAAACTTGGCATGATTTTCACACATAACATTGGTCTGAACAATACTGCGCTCAACAAAGTGAGCATTGATTTGAAAATGATAAAATGTTACCAGAGAATTTCTATAAAAATCAAACAGAGTAATCAGTTGATATCTTAATAAATGATTCAGGGAAGTGGGGTGGTCTTTCTGTCAGCTCTGAGCAAGTGAACAAAGTTAACTAGTTGTCAATAATCATTTCTACAAATTAGGTGCGCATTCTGCAGTCTTACCTGAAATTTCTTCTCTTAAAAAAGTAACAGTATTCAAAATTTATATTCCCTTCGCCTTTCAATGTATACGTCATATTCATACTCGCTGTCCTTTACAAGTACTCTTTCTTCATCTAACAGATACAATTACAAGCCAACATAGCACTCCTAACTATTTCCATCACCCACTACAATGTAACTAAGACTTGGCAGACTCAAAGATTATGCCACGACGAGACCAAAGATTCTTTAAAAGCAACGTAACTTGCTATCTCTCTGACGTGCACACCCATAACATACAAAAATCAAAATGACATGACGACCTTACAAAGGAAGATGTGGCATGGAGAGTACGAAGAAAGAGAAATGCCAGTAGACTGTCCCGCCTAGGGACTCTGTCATACGAGAAAGCAGTTTCGAAAATGCATCTGTTAATTATAAATAACTGTAGATTCAAAGAAATTCAGAACACTGGCCAAACTACGATCAAAATCAACTGCAATGTATGGAGTTTAATAAAGAAAATAATTACTGCCAAAATTAAGTGACGTAATAATCTTTATGAAGATGGAAGCTCCTGTTGACGTTCTTTTGGTGTTCGCCATTTTTTTAAAGTCCGCCTTCTACAATGTGTTTGTTTTTTGCTGTTCATTCGAAAATATTTCGACACACATGCGTCAGTTTCTGTGCGTCTCGATTTATTTTTGAAATTACATTAATTGTGAAAATGGATTTGCACAGGTCGACTTACATTTATACCATTTTATTGTCTGACACTACATCATGTTTTCTGTCCTGATGTGCATCTTGGTGTGTTTTCCATTTTGCTTGTAATTATGTATACTCAGAGTCGAAGCAAGGAGTTTGGCCTGGGTTGCCAATCTCCATTGTTCAAAAACTACGGGGATTCAGGTAATGTGATTTGTTTGACACATCTTTCATTTCCTTCGGTTTCCAGATAATTCCGTCGTAGTACTGAACACATGTTGTACAGATTTACATTTTCAACAGTGAGCTTATTCCGCTCATCCGTTCACTGAACATTCAGCACAATACATTTACGAAGCAGTTGCAAAAGTGTGATAAATTTCCTGAATGTCTGTTACTGCAGCCGAGATTCAAGATACACTACTGGCCATTAAAATTGCTACACCACGAAGATGACGTGCTACAGACGCGAAATTTAACCGACAGGAAGAAGATGCTGTGATATGCAAATGATTAGCTTTTCAGAGCATTCACACAAGGTTGGCGCCGGTGGCGACACCTACAACGTGCTGACATGAGGAAAGTGTCCAACCGATTTCTCATACACAAACAGCAGTTGACCGGCGTTGCCTGTTGAAACGTTGTTGTGATGCCTCGTGTAAGGAGGATAAGGAGGAGAAATGCGTACCATCACGTTTCCGACTTTGATAAAGGTCGGATTGTTGCCTTTCGCCATTGCGATTTATCGTATCACGACATTGCTGCTCGCGTTGGTCGAAAGTGAACAGATGGGGACGTTTGCAAGACAACAACCATCTGCACGAACAGTTCGACGACGTTTCCAGCAGCACGGACTATCAGCCCGGAGACCAAGGCTGCGGTTACCCTTGACGCTGCATCACAGACAGGAGCGCCTGCAATGGTGTACTCAACGACGAAACTGGGTGCACGAATGGCAAAACGTCATTTTTTCGGATGAATCCAGGTTCTGTTTGCAGCATCATGATGGTCGTATCCGTGTTTGGCGACATCGCGGTGAACGCGCATTGGAAGCTTGTATTCATCATCGCCATATTGGCGTATCACCTGGCGTGATGGTATGGGGTGCCATTGGTTGCACGTCTCGGTCACCTCTTGTTTGCATTGACGGTACTTTGAACAGTGGACGTTACATTTCAGATGTGTTACGACCCGTGGCTCTGCCCTTCATTCGATCCCTGCGAAACCCTACATTTCAACAGAGTAATGCACGACCGCATGTTGCAAGTCCTGTACGGGCCTTTCTGGATACAGAAAATGTTCGACTGCTGCCCTGGCTAGCACATTCTCCAGATCTCTCACCAACTGAAAACGTCTGGTCAATGGTGGCCGAGGAACTGGCTCGTCACAATACGCTAGTCACTACTCTTGATGAACTGTGGTATCGTGTTGAAGCTGCATGGGCAACTGTACCTGTACAGGCCATCGAAGCTCTGTTTGACTCAATGCCCAGGCGTATCAAGGCCGTTGTTACGGCCAGAGGTGGTTGTTCATGGTACTGATTTCTTAGGATCAATGTACCCAAATTGCGTGAAAATGTAATCACACGTCAGGTCTAGTATAATATATTTGTCCAATGAATACCCGTTTATCATCTGCATTTCTTCTTGGTGTAACAATTTTAATGGCTGGTGGTGTAAATTGAGGTAGTAAATGAATAACATATTTTTATTGTATAGTAAGAACGGGCTGTTTTGCAAAAAATTCCGAAACTATGGGAGGGGGAGTAGTGCAGATGTCTCAAAAACGGTGACTCCCGGTAATATGGCAACGCTAGGTCTGGGGAAGAAGAAACTAATTTAGTTCTTTGGAGGGGTGGGGAGTGCAATTGCATAGCCTCCCCACTTTTATACTTCACCCTCATTCGATATCTCACTTTTTCATAGACAAAACGATTTTTCGGAGTGATCTGCGTCACCATCCTCTACATTTCAGATACAAATTGAGACGCACAGAAGATCACACAGAGATGTCAAAATGTGCCTGCGTAAACAGAAAAATGAAATACATGTATTTTTCAGAAGGATTGAGTTTTAAAAAACCCAAATTTATGTCACCATTGCAAGTCAAAAACCGGTTGATACGGCAGAACATCCACAGTTTGTCGTTGATACAAAGGGCAAACGCCAGACGGTTCATATATAGTGAGAGAAGGCCGCATTGTCCGTTTAGCGGCATTCCTACTCGCCAGTTGCCGTGTGGCGAGCTGGGGGGTGGAAGGAATAGTAGCGACTGCACCCGTGGCGGTGGCGGCTTCCTTTGTGGGCTCGAGCCACCCCCGTTGCCAGCTTTCTGGCGGGGCTGGGGATTCTCTCAGCGAGGCAGCCGCGCCTGTCCCCGGCTGCGCAGCCTCAGAGCATCAGGTTTACTTCCGCGCTCTGCGGTCCCAGCTCCTCGTGGCGCTATTCCCGCCTCTGGAGGCTGCTGATTCACACTGGATGTCAGGAAACGGATCTAGCGTTGCCGAGTGTACAGAGTGAGTCAAGTAAGACGTAACACTCCCCTTATTTCCTGAACGGTTCCAGATAACAAAGCGCGGTTTTCCGCAATTGACAGTATGATGACGGCCACGTAATGCTTTGCATAGATAATGCTCTGAATGCTGAAACAAGCACGGTTTTTTTCAAACGGACTCGTATAATTTTCATAAGTGCGTTCAATAACTCTTGGAAAGGCAGTTACAGTGGTATAGCGCTTGTTAGTATTGTGGTGCTAGGTGGTAGCTTTAAATCGGCCGCGGTCCATTAGTACATGTCGGACCCGCGGGTCGCCACTGTCAGTGATCGCAGACCGAGCGCCACCACACGGCAGGTCTAGAGAGACGAGCTAGCACTCGCCCCACTTGTACGACGACTTTGCTAGCGACTACACTGACGAAGCCTTTCTCTCATTTTCCGAGAGACAGTTAGAATAGCCTTCAGCTAAGTCCATGGCTACGACGTAGCAAGGCGCCATTAACCATTTCTAGAGAGAGTCTCACTTGTATCATCAAGAATGCTGTATACAAATGATGGATTAAAGTTAAGTATTCCAGCAGCTACGTACTTTTCTTTATAGCATTCATTACGGATCCTGTTTCAGACCTAACGCCAGCCTGCGTGAATTGACGCGTGCCTTTCGGTTACCCGTCACTGTGGACTGGCTGTCTTGTCAGTCCACTACAAGTATTACGCTAGAAATCTTTCGCAAGAGTCCGAGAAATGCCGAAAATTAGAAAGAAAGAAATGCGGCCAGACCCTGTTGTTGCGGTGTAAACACGGGCACACAGATCCCTCGTGCGAGGCTCGGTCGTTATACGCAGCCTACGCTACAACGATCAAATCTCATTTCCTGTTCGACATAGATACAGAATCAGCTACGATGTTTGTATGTGGAACTGCGGCATACGTTCGCTTCTGGCGCATCAGATGGGGCTTAAGAAAACTATTTCGAATGTGCGTACGTTTCCGGGTTTTTGTGAAAACAACTACCTTTCCGTAAGGCAGTTTTCCAATACCATTGCGACAGCATTTGTTTGGCATGTGACGTATAAAACTAGCATGTTTCACTTCTGCTCAGCGGTGTACATGTCTGCACGCGAGAAATGTGGAAGCAGAAATGGCCTTCCGGTGGACAACACAATTCCTGCTAGCTGTGCAGTGGCGACTACTAACAGTCGAAAGGCATGATACAACGACGTAGCTTGACATAACGTGTTTGTCGGCCCCCGGTAGCTGAGTGGTCCAGGATTACAACCGGGGGAGGAAGGCCCGCTCTACATCTACATCTACATTTATACTCCGCAAGCCACCCAACGGTGTGTGGCGGAGGGCACTTTACGTGCCACTGTCATTACCTCCCTTTCCTCTTCCAGTCGCGTATGGTTCGCGGGAAGAACGACTGTCTGAAAGCCTCCGTGCGCGCTCGAATCTCTCTAATTTTACATTCGTGATCTCCTCGGGAGGTATAAGTAGGGAGAAGCAATATATTCGATACCTCATCCAGAAACGCACCCTCTCGAAACCTGACGAGCAAGCTACACCGCGATGCAGAGCGCCTCTCTTGCAGAGTCTGCCACTTGAGTTTGTTAAACATCTCCGTAACGCTATCACGGTTACCAAATAACCCTGTGGCGAAACGCGCCGCTCTTCTTTGGATCTTCTCTATCTCCTCCGTCAACCCGATCTGGTACGGATCCCACACTGATGAGCAATACTCAAGTATAGGTCGGACGAGTGTTTTGTAAGCCACCTCCTTTGTTGATGGACTACATTTTCTAAGGACTCTCCCAATGAATCTCAACCTGGTACCCGCCTTACCAACAATTAATTTTATATGATCATTCCACTTCAAATCGTTCTGCACGCATACTCCCAGATATTTTACAGAAGTAACTGCTACCAGTGTTTGTTCCGCTATCATATAATCATACAATAAAGGATCCTTCTTTCTATGTATTCTCAATACATTACATTTGTCTACGTTAAGGGTCAGTTTCCACTCCCTGCACCAAGTGCCTATCCGCTGCAGATCTTCCTGCATTTCGCTACAATTTTCTAATGCTGCAACTTCTCTGTATACTACAGCATCATCCGCGAAAAGCCGCATGGAACTTCCGACACTATCTACTAGGTCATTTATATATATTGTGAAAAGCAATGGTTCCATAACACTCCCCTGTGGCACGCCAGAGTTTACTTTAACGTCTGTAGACGTCTCTCCGTTGATAACAACATGCTGTGTTCTGTTTGCTAAAAACTCTTCAATCCAGCCATACAGCTGGTCTGATATTCCGTAGGCTCTTACTTTGTTTATCAGGCGACAGTGCGGAACTGTATCGAACGCCTTCCGAAAGTCAAGGAAAATAGCATCTACCTGGGAGCCTGTATCTAATATTTTCTGGGTCTCATGAACAAATAAAGCGAGTTGGGTCTCACACGATCGCTGCTTCCGGAATCCATGTTGATTCCTACATAGTAGATTCTGAGTTTCCAAAAACGACATGATACTCGAGCAAAAGACATGTTCTAAAATTCTACAACAGATCGACGTCAGAGATATAGGTCTATAGTTTTGCGCATCTGCTCGACGACCCTTCTTGAAGACTGGGACTACCTGTGCTCTTTTCCAATCATTTGGAACCTTCCGTTCCTCTAGAGACTTGCGGTACACGGCTGTTAGAAGGGGGGCAAGTTCTTTCGCGTACTCTATGTAGAATCGAATTGGTATCCCGTCAGGTCCAGTGGAATTTCCTCTGTTGAGTGTTAGTCATGTTAGTTAAGACCATAAAATGTCTAGGTGTTACGTTCCTCACGGATGTGCAGCGGACAGCAGCGGATAACTACCGACGCATATTGAAGCTGATGCGGACAATGGTGCTGTTACAGAAATTAAGAGCGTTGGATGTGATTCAGAGGGTGACCTATTTTAACGTATACCTAGCACCGAGACTCACTCACGTAGCGCGTGTCCTGCCTTTACCGCGCACAATGGCATCACGGATACAAGCAACTTTCGGAACCTACGTGAGTGTGGGACACCTGTTTAAGATCCAATACACAACGCTTACCACCTGGAGAGGGTGGACTTGGTCTAGTGAACGTATATGAAAAGGCACGGGCGTTATTCGTCAGTACGATTTTCCGACAGTGGCGCGGTCAATTACGCAATATCTAGGGTGCGTTGGCCGCTGTACTAGCGCTCACTTCACTGCTGCCCCCAGTCAATGTGGGCTATTACAACGTCGGTACGCTCAACATGGTATGTGGTGGTAAATAGAAAGTTCGCAACGAATCAACGGCGGCACGCGATTCATTTAGCAGACACTCCACTATGTTTAGGCTGCGCAACAGTGGACACTGATGAACGTCGTTTAGTATGTAGTGGGACGGCTCCAGTGGGGCACTTGGCACAACAGATATTGGCGTTCCTGTTACGCTCCGCCCCTCACACAATTTCATCAGACACACTTTTTTTTCCCCCAAGAATCTTATTTTCCGGTCCAAAAAACCAATGCAGTGACATGGGTACGGGGAATGGTTGTGGGCTACGTCTATAACGAATCGGAAAAGGACAAAATGGATTTTTGGCATTTTCTCCTGAATGGACACACGAAGCAGCAACAGCATAAGAAATAAAGGCAAGACTTCGCTAATTACTTGCGACTTACATTTACCGACCCGCCGGCCAGATGGGGTGTGACGGGTGAGAGATGAGATAGACGAAGAAGCCGAGATAGACATCGATCATACTTACGGGCCCTTAGTTGATTTCGAGAAGACGACCCAGTCTTACACCATCGTCTGGAGAACGAGTCGATAGATGGCTCTCTTGCTCTATCGAACGTCGCCGGCACGGTAGCGCAGCGTGTTCGGTCAGAGAGCCGGTTGGCCTCTGTAATAAAAAACTGAGTGGAAGGATCAACCACCGAACTTGAGCAGGATGTCTTGCGACGTCCGCAACGACCAAACACAACGATCAAAAAAAAAAAAAAAGTCGGGTCGTGAGCATGTGTCGCCCCCGACACGAATTTCATTTCATTGCTAGAGGAGCATGTTTCTTTTGTATTTGTACCATCCGCGATGCCTTCATGTCTTTCATTTGCACATTTTCAGTTTTATTCTTTTCCTTACTTAATTAATTTTCTGATTAGCCACTATTTGTCAACATTTGGACATTGTAGACACTATTTATGCGGTAGTACAACAACTTCCCCAGATGGGCACTCCCGGCCGTCAATGCCATACGATCAATCCATTTCACTTCCTGGTGAAACTAGCGAGTTGTATGGTTAAAATGGCTCTGCGCACTATGGGACTTGACTGCTGAGGTCATCAGTCCCCCAGAACTTAAAACTACGTAAACCTAACTAACCTAAGGACATCACACACATCCGTGCCCGAGGCGGGATTCGAACCTGCGACGTAGCGGTCGCCACTCCGGCCGGCTATCGAGTTGTATATTCGTAGTCCATATAGCTTTTCGCTCCTGACGTTTGATTCACAGCTTACGAGCAAGACAGCGTAATCAGGAGCACCGTTGAACATGGCCAGCGCAGCTGGAACAGTGAAGTCGAGTTAAGAGCTTTTGTTGCGGGAGGGCGGTCCGGGTCATGACTATCATGTCCGGCGTCATTGGATGCGTGCCTGATTGCATGCCGCAGACAGACTACAGTTTTGATATACTACGATCTCTTTGAAGATCTGAGTTTCCCGCGTGATGTGTGTGCAGGGTGGCCTGATTTTCTGTAACGTTCGGTCCGCTTCAAGTACTGATAAACACGTATATCAGTTTCGGCACGAGATTAGCGCTCTACCTCCCCCGACACTCAAACAGCGTCCTTATCTGTCTCCAATAAGCCACACACCGCTACATTTGCACGCACGAGAGTGTGCATGAGAAACACGTAACTCTATCTGTATTAGAGTCACGGTTGACGGCGTTGTTTGACCATTAGTTCACCTCGCCTTGTTTCCTTTTTTTCACCGCTATATTCTTCATCTACATACATATCAATACTCTAAATTCGCACTTAAGTACCTGGCAGAAGGTTCATCGAACCACTTTCACTGTACTTCTCTACCGTTCCAATCTCGGAACAGCCCGGGGGAAAAACCACCAATTAAATCTTTCCGAGCGAGCTCTAATTTCTGTCATTTTATTACGCTAATCATTACTCTCCATGTAGGCGGGTGTCAACAAAATACTTTCGCTTTCGGAGGTGAACGCTGTAGACTGAAATTTCGCGAAAAGATTTCGCAGCAACGAAAAAGACCTTTATTTTAATAACTGCCACCCCAGATCACCTGTCACATCTGTGGCACTATCTCCTGTGACGCTACCCTACTTCGTGATAATACAAAACGTGCTTCTTTGAACTTTTTCAACGTCCTTCGTCATTCCTACCTGGGAAGCGTCCACACATGCAGCATTATTCTAGCAGAGGACGTACAAGCGTAGTGTAGGCAGTTGCTTTAATAGACCTATAACGTCTTCTCCAGCTGTTCTGGCAGTAAAACGCAGTTTAGTTTGCCCTTCCCACAACATTTTCTGTATCACAGTTCCAGTTTAAGTTGTTCGTAATTGTAATGCCTAGCTGTTTAGTTGAATTGACAGCCTTTACATTTCGGTTTATCGTGTAACCGAAATTTAACAAATTCCTTTTAGTACTCATGTGGATGACCTCACACTTTTCATTATCTAGTGTCGATTGCCACTTTCCACACCATACAGACCACACACCATACAGATATGTTGTCTAAATCATTTTGCAATTGGTTTTGATCTTCTGATACCATTACCAGACGACAAACGTCAGCATCATCAGCATAACTGAAAGCATCATTTGCAAACGATCGAACATGATTTCTCAGACTGCCTCCTAAATCATTTATGTAGATAAGAAAAAGCAGAGGGCCTTCAATACTTCCTTGTGGACAACCCAGATATCACTGCTGTTGACTTTCTGCCAATTATTACGAAGTGTAACATTTCTGACAGGAAATCATCAATGTAGTCGCACAACTAAGACGATACCGGTGCGCGCGGGGTAGCCGCGCGGTCTGAGGCACCTTGCCACGGTTCGCGCGGCTCACCCCGGTCGGAGGTTCGAGTCCTCCCTCGGGCATGGGTGTGTGTGTTCTCCTTAGCGTAAGTTAGTTTAAGTTAGATTAAGTAGTGCGTAAGCTTAGGGACCGATGACCACGGTACTGCATATGCACTCAATTGTATTAGAAGCCGGTTCTGAAGAAAAGTAGCAAGTGCCTTGTAGAAATCTACAAATGTGGAATTAGTTTGACGTCTCCTGTCGAGAGCACTACTTCGTGAGAACAAAGAGCCAGTTGTTTTCCATAAGAATGACATTTATTGAATCCTTGCTCACAGTATGTCATCAGGTCGTTTTCCTCGTGTTAACTCACAGTGTTGGAACATACTATATATTCCAATATCCTACTACAAATCGTCGTCATTGATACGCGTCTGTAATTCATCGAATGACTCCTACTGCCTTTCTTCAATATTAGAATGACCTGTGCAGCTTTCTAGTCTGTAGGTACGGATGTTTTCTGCCAATTTTTGGTTTTAGCACATGCTTTCAGATCATCTTTCCGTCGGGGCACATTCGCGTTTTATTTTATCTACCTTTTTCTCCATTTGTTTGATTGTTTTCCGCGCTACCACTGATAGTATTTTCAATATTCTTTGTGCACATTTCTCCATTTCAGGAAATACGCTCACAATTTTTCTTCGAAAACCCTGGCGAGGTTACAACTACCTGATTAATCAAAATTGTTCAGAACCCGAAATGAAATTAAACATGCGATTCAAGAGCTACATAATTGTGGCTTCACTGAATACCTTGTACGTAATGTTGTGCAGTTAAGAAATGTATTATACAATTTTCTTTTAGAAAACTGCTTCTGTTCTACGGAAGAGTTTCTCCACTGAAATTAATGCGTTAGATTATTTTACAATTAACATTATGAAATATTATTGTATGACTTTTTTAACGTTAGCACATTTCATTCACTGCGCTTAAAGAGAATGTAGACCTGCATGTCTGAATTTTTCTTAAATCCTAGAGACCTTTCTTTGTGGAATTCATGGAATACAGTTAAAATAATGTACTGACGTCTCCAGTGTTCTTTGTGCTTCAGTAACGAAAGCTGTGGTTATCAAGAACATCAATCTAAATAATACTTCAGCGTGCTCGTTGACATGTACTTCTTCCGCTCGTCATGTGCGTGCACTGAAATGTGCTTTAGAACACGCCCTAAAGGTCGCACAGCAAACACGACCAAGCATATAGTCACAAATTTTCTGTCACGGTATTTGACAGAAAGGGGAGTTCCTGAATTTCTCATTTGCGAATGCGTAAAAATATAGTGCAAGCAATTTTCAACTGGATCTATACAATTATTACATCAGACAAAAACTGTACTTATTATACTTGCTAAATTACAATTGCTAGAGCACTAAATCAGGTGTCGGAACAATAAATGTTAATAAGATAATTTTTAAGTAATAGTACAGAAGATAACAGAAAGTAAAAAGCACACCGCAACCACTGAACGCCGATACATCCGGTCGCCACTGCACCGAAGTAAGGAAGTGCGCGTCGTAATTTCGAAGCAATCAGTATCTCGATTTATTTGCAATTCCGCTGCGTTGCAGGATGCTGATTGTATTACTCTGTTCCCAGATACTGACTTCTTCTTCTTCTTTTCTTTTCTTTTTCTTCTTTTGTTCTCAGTCAGGATGTTGGTTGGCAGCAGTCCTCCTCCTCCACTCTTTCATATCTTCCGCAAGTCTCTTCAGTAGAGTGTTGTTAATTTAAGATTCGTTTTTTTCTGCGTGATGTGCTGAAGACTTGGTCTTGCTTGTCCATTCTTCCAAGACCTTTTTTGCTCTATTAGTTTCGCAATGAAGTAGCAATGCCTGCATGGGTGACCTACGTTGTTGAAGGGTTCTTCATTGGTCATTCTCTCTGCCCATGAAATCCAACATCATGTTCGAAAAAGACTGCAGTCTTTTCCGTTTTGGCTCCCCTACTTTGCGTATCTCCGAAGCATCCAGGGTAACGTTTCAAATAAAACTTTGTAGACACTGTTTGCTGGTGCTTTAAAGTAATAATACTAGGTGTTAGTAGCTTCTTCTTATTCTCCGTCTTCTTCTTCTTTTTCTTCTTCTCGTATTCTGCATTTAATCTCCTAGCCTGGTCTAACATCCTCTCCTTTTCTTGACTTGCTTCAGTTAGTTAGTTACGTGTTTCATAGATTATTTGAGTCTTTTTTTTTGTTAGTGAAATCAGTGGAATGAGTCAGTTTACAGGACGTAATGACCATAATTTGCACACTTAGAACTAGTTGCTTATTTATTTATTTATTCTACAGAATACAGATTGGTCTACAGAATAGAAGGAGAAAGGTTTTTAATTAGATTTAAAACTTGCTTTGCTGCCCGACGGACATTTTATGTTATTGGGCAAATTTTTGTTGGTGCGTGTTGAACTGCTTTCTGAGCGAATGACAGCAACATTGCTCAAAAGAATTAGGGGAACGTGGCTTTGGTCGTCTGCCATACCCCACTGAGCAATAATCAAGGACTGGGTATGTTACCATATTTTTACCTTTATCTTGCTCACAAATTAACCATCATTACATCCTCTATCGTTTACAGAAAAAGAACTGAAATGTCCGACAGGTGTTGAAAACAAAGTGGGAACTGTCATTGATCCTGTCCTCCTGGGTGCTTTTCATTGGACTTTGAATGCTTTAATAACGGATAAACGTTAGCATTTAAGTCTACAGTGGTCTGCCTGTGGTATTCGTTCCCATTCTTCAGTGAGAGACCATGATAGTTCTTGGAGAGTGTGTGGAGGAACAGGACGACCACCAACACATCTGTCAAGCGTGTCCCACACATGGATGGTGTTTAGGTGGGGACACATCGCTGATCGCTCCATTACTTCAGTGTCCAGGCTTTGCAAGACACCCCCGCTGACGCATGCCACACAGTCCTTGATTTTAGAAGGGTTTAAGGGCCACCAGTGTATGCAGCAGGCACCACACGCTCCAACAGGCTCTGTTCGATGTACTGTCTAGCGGTAAAGCAACCGCGGACAACGACAAGATCTGTACGGATGTTAACGTGAAGCCTCCCCACAACGTCGTACAACATCGAAAATCTGTCGATTTCCTGGGTAAAATTTGGCAGGTACCGCTCACCATGAATGTCACACGCGAACACGGCCATCAACTTAAGTCAGAGGTTATCTGGACTCGTCTATTGGCGTCATTGACCGGGAGGCCCCTTACGGGGCAGGTCCGGCCGCCTTGGTGCAGGTCTTATTAAATTCGACGCCACATTGGGCGATCTGCGTGCCCGGTGGGAATGAAATGATGATGAAGACAACTCAACACCCAGTCCCTGAGCGGAGAAAATCCGCGACCCACCCGGGAATCGAACCCGGGCCCGTAGGACGGCAGTCCGTCACTCTGACCACTCAGCTATCTTTTTTTTCTATATTTTTGTCTTATTTTGTTATTTATTGTTCGTTCCATTTGTTCGGGGCGGACGTCCCATGACACCCATTTAGGTTCATCGTTGATCTGTTTACTCAGTTTTTTGTTACAGAGGGCGACTAACCCTCTGACCGAACACGCTGAGCTACCGTACCGGCGCTATCGGGGAGGACTGGACTCGTCTATGAATAACACGTTTTGTCAGTCACGTAATTGTCATGTGAACGGCAGAACGTGAGACGATTTGCAAGATGGCGTCGTCTCAAGCAGGGTACTCGAGCAGGACTACTGGGTCGTAAGGTCCTTCCTCGTAACCTGTTAATTCTGGTCTGATCGGACGCAGACCTCCAGTGGCCTTTCTGAGATCGTTTTGCAGTGCTCTGGCAGTATCCGTACGACGATGCAACGCACAGATGGCCAGATATCGGCTACTTCGACCAACTTGCCTTTCGTACTGACCTGTCTCCCTGTGGCGTGTCCACAACCTAGAGACGACTCACAGAGAGCTATTGGCATTGGCACTGGCATGTGCAGCAACACGACCAAATGTATCGCTCTTGCAACTTGCACTGCATTAAGATGTCGCATTCCATGTGATTAGTTGAATATAGTGTCCACAAATGACAGTTGTCACCGCTACGGTCGCAGGTTCGAATCCTGCCTCGGGCATGGATGTGTGTGATGTCCTTAGGTTAGTTAGGTTTAAGTAGTTCTAAGTTCTAGGGGACTGATGACCTCAGCTGTTAAGTCCCATAGTGCTCAGAGCCATTTGAACCATTTTTTTGTTGACAGTTGCCACTTGTGTACCTCACTGGTATTGCTATCCGTGTACCTCACAAGAAAACACTGGGACACTGGTGCTCGCTTCCTTTTGAGGGATCACCTGACACTATAATGCTTAACACAGCCAATAGATGGCAACCGATATTAATTGTGGCCTTCATTTGAAGCGAAGATCTCTAGCCCTCCAATAAGACCACAAGTGCCGCCTGTATCAAAAGAGATTTAACATACCGGACGTTGATACATGTGTTACCGTAAACCTCTAGAACAGTGTATAATAATGATTAATAAAAGTTTTCTCCATCCAGGCTTAGATTTAGTGCTGTTGGAATTTTACTACATACAACCATTTTGGTCTTTCTTCTTATTTCTTTTTACATACTACTAGCTAAGTGCTCGGAGCTGCCTGTGTATTTATTCATTGCAATCTTCTATTAGTCCATCTCCTCCTGCCCCCTCTCCAGCCATCTCTACCTACCCCTCTCACTGTCCATCCCCCCCTATCTGTCCATCTTCTCCTCTACTCTCTTTCTGTCTCTCCATCTTCTCCTTCCCAGCCTTTCTCAGTTAATCACCCGCACCTTAATAGGATGTTGGTAGTTCTTACGGCCACAGTAATTCTTTCCAAATAGTGAGTAACTAGTGTAGCATGTGTCGTTGAAATCGATCCAACGATTCAAATAGAGTTTATTTACCCACAGCTTCACCCGTGTATGGACATTTTACGTTTCATATACGAGGCGAGACAATAAACTAATGAGACTGACGTGAAAAAAATGTTGCTTACCGTTTTAGTAAAGTTTAGAGTTTTCTCCTTCAAATTAGTTTCCTTCTGATTGCACACACTTTTTCCAGCGCTACTGCCATTGATGGTAAAGTTTGTGGAACTCATCTTCTGTAATATCCTCCAAGGCCCTCGTCACAGCTTTTTGGACATCTTGTGTTGTTTGAAAATGGTGTCGCGGAGCGCCCTTTTGACTGCTGGAAATAGAAAAAAGTAGCATGGAGCGGTATCTGGTGAACAACGTGGCTGTGATGGTACTGAAATCCGTTTTGAGGTTAAAAATTGCTGCACTGACAAAGCAGTATGGCATGGCGCATTTGTTATACCAAGATCTTCAGTTATTATTAGACAAACCGTTTCTCGGTTGATGTTCAGTTCTTCTGCAGTCATTTTCACGGATAATCTTCGATCAGACCGTACGAGTTCACGCACCCGTCCGTGAGGTTGATGCTCGTCCACTGCGGTCTTCATCTTCAACATTCGTTCTGCCTTCACTAAACATTTTATGCCAACGAAAAACTTAAACTCTTGACAGAACATCGTATCCAAAAGCCTTCTGAAGCTTACCGTAAGTTGTCGTCGCGTTTTCACCCAATTTAACGCAAAAAGAAATGAAATGCCGTTGCGCAATATTATGCGGTTCCATTTCTGTGACGAGAAACACAAACACCTGTTAACTTATTATAGCACAACTCACGGCTGAGCAGTTGCATCGATGTGCTGCTCGGACTAGAAGCAGCTTATAGACCAAGGTCAAAGATATTGTGCCTACACAAGCCTGCAGGGTTGCCACATCTTGCATTATCTTGCTGAAATGTAAGCCTGCCATGTAGGGCGACAGAAGGGGGCATAGAATATCTTTAACGTACCGCAGTGCTGTAAGGTTGCCTCGGATGACAACGAAAGGGGTTGAAGTGGCATCGCAGACCATCACTCCTGAGCGTCGGGCCGTGTGATGGGAGGCAGCCACGATGGTACCCCACCGCTATCTGGGGCGTCTCCGTGCACGTCTTCCCTTGCCATCAGGACTCAATTCGAAGCGGGACTCACCAATGAAGACAATTCTACTCCAGTCAGTAAGATTCCACGGCGAAGACGCCCGTGGGGACGCCCTGGAGACCAGTGGGATACCAACCTGACTTGTGCCCGCCATACAGTCCAGCAACCAGCAGGTGCCATTTCCTTTCATAGCACGACCGTTCTGGTTGCCCTTCATGGCAAGCCATAATGGGCTTATGTTTCCACATGATAGAGCCCGCCCGCACACAGCGAGAGTTTCTACGAGGTGCATTCAAGTTCTAAGGCCTCCGATTTTTTTTATCCGGACTGGAAATATATAGAAACATGCGCAATGTTTTAAAATGAGACCGCGTTCATTGTCAATACGTCCCAGAGATGGCAGCACTGTACGGCAGATGGAATTTTACCGCCAGCGGCGAGAAGGAGAACTGTTTTAAATACTTAAAATGGCGACGTTTTCTTTACTTGAATAGCGTGCAATCATTCGTTTTCTGAATTTGCGTGGTGTGAAACCAATTGAAATTCATAGACAGTTGAAGGAGACATGTGGTGATGGAGTTATGGATGTGTCGAAAGTGCGTTCGGCGACAGTTTAATGAAGGCAGAACATCGTGTGACAACAAACCGAAACAACCTCGGGCTCGCACAAGCCGGTCTGACGACATGATCGAGAAAGTGGAGAGAATTGTTTTGGGGGATCGCCGAATGACTGTTGAACAGATGGCCTCCAGAGTTGGCATTTCTTTGGGTTCTGTGCACACAATCCTGCATGACGACCTGAAAATGGGAAAATTGTCATCCAGGTGGGTGCCACGAATGCTGACAGACGACCACATGGCTGCCCGTGTGGCATGTTGCCAAGCAATGTTGACGCGCAACGACAGCACGAATGGGACTTTCTTTTCGTCGGTTGTGACAATGGATGAGACGTGGATGCCATTTTTCAATCCAGAAACAAAGCGCCAGTCAGCTCAATGGAAGCACACAGATTCACCGCCACCAAAAAAATTTCGGGTAACCGCCAGTGCTGAATAAATGATGGTGTCCATGTTCTGGGACAGCGAGGGCGTAGTCCTTACCCATTGCGTTCCAAAGGGCACTACGGTAACAGGTGCATACTACGAAAATGTTTTGAAGAACAAATTCCTTCCTGCACTGCAACAAAAACGTCCGGGAAGGGCTGCGCGTGTGCTGTTTCACCAAGACAACGCACCCGCACATCGAGCTAACGTTACGCAACAGTTTCTTCGTGATAACGACTTTGAAGTGATTCCTCATGCTCCCTACTCACCTGACCTGGCTCCTAGTGACTTTTGGCTTTTTCCAACAATGAAAGACACTCTCCGTGGCCGCACATTCACCAGCCGTGCTGCTATCGCCTCAGCGATTTTCCAGTGGTCAAAACAGACTCCTAAAGAAGCCTTCGCCGCTGCCATGGAATCATGGTGTCAGCGTTGTGAAAAATGTGTACGTCTGCAGGGCGATTACGTCGAGAAGTAACGCCAGTTTCATCGATTTCGGGTGAGTAGTTAATTAGAAAAAAAATCGGAGGCCTTAGAACTTGAATGCACCTCGTATTGCTTGTCTTCGTGCTAGCCAAGCCTTACGTTGGCCAGCAAGTTCGCCGGCTCTCTCCCCAGTTGACAAGGTTCGGATCATTATGGGCAAGGACTTGCAATCAGCTCGGGATTTTGACGATCTAAGTCGCCAGTTGGACAGAATTTGGCACGACATCACTCGCGAGGGCATCCAACATCTCTGTCAATCAATGCCGAGGCGAATAACTGCTCGCACAAGGACCAGAGGTGGACCAAGCTGTTACTGACTTGCTCAATTTATGAAGCTCTTTCTCTTGAAAAAGTCGTCTAATTTTTCTGAAATTGTTATCATTTGTTTGTCTGTACGTGTACATCACATCTTCTGATTTCAGTCCCAATCGGATAATTCCCTTGTGGTGCGTCGTTTTTTTTTTTTTTTTTTTTTTTTTTTTTGTTTTAGAGTATACATACAGGGTGTTTCAAAAATGACCGGTATATTTGAAACGGCAATAAAAACTAAACGAGCAGCGATAGAAATACACCGTTTGTTGCAATATGCTTGGGACAACAGTACATTTTGAGGCGGACAAACTTTCGAAATTACAGTAGTTACAATTTTCAACAACAGATGGCGCTGCAAGTGATGTGAAAGATATAGAAGACAACGCAGTCTGTGGGTGCGCCATTCTGTACGTCGTCTTTCTGCTGTAAGCGTGTGCTGTTCACAACGTGCAAGTGTGCTGTGGACAACATGGTTTATTCCTTAGAACAGAGGATTTTTCTGGTGTTGGAATTCCACCGCCTAGAACACAGTGTTGTTGCAACATGACGAAGTTTTCAACGGAGGTTTAATGTAACCAAAGGACCGAAAAGCGATACAATAAAGGATCTGTTTGAAAAATTTCAACGGACTGGGAACGTGACGGATGAACGTGCCGGAAAGGTAGGGCGACCGCGTACGGCAACCACAGAGGGCAACGCGCAGCTAGTGCAGCAGGTGATCCGACAGCGGCCTCGGGTTTCCGTTCGCCGTGTTGCAGCTGCGGTCCAAATGACGCCAACTTCCACGTATCATCTCATGCGCCAGAGTTTACACCTCTATCCGTACAAAATTCAAACGCGGCAACCCCTCAGCGCCGCTACCATTGCTGCACGAGAGACATTCGCTAACGATATAGTGCACAGGATTGATGACGGCGATATGCATGTGGGCAGCATTTGGTTTACTGACGAAGCTTATTTTTACCTGGACGGCTTCGTCAATAAACAGAACTGGCACACATGGGGAACCGAAAAGCCCCATGTTGCAGTCCCATCGTCCCTGCATCCTCAAAAAGTACTGGTCTGGGCCGCCATTTCTTCCAAAGGAATCATTGGCCCATTTTTCAGATCCGAAACGATTACTGCATCACGCTATCTGGAAATTCTTCGTGAATTTGTGGCGGTACAAACTGCCTTAGACGACACTGCGAACACCTCGTGGTTTATGCAAGATGGTGCCCGGCCACATCGCACGGCCGACGTCTTTAATTTGCTGAATGAATATTTCGATGATCGTGTGATTGCTTTTGGCTATCCGAAACATACAGGAGGCGGCGTGGATTGGCCCCCCTATTCGCCACACATGAACCCCTGTGACTTCTTTCTGTGGGGACACTTGAAAGACCAGGTGTACCGCCAGAATCCAGAAACAATTGAACAGCTGAAGCAGTAGATCTCATCTGGATGTGAAGCCATTCCGCCAGACACGTTGTCAAAGGTTTCGGGTAATTTCATTGAGAGACTACGCCATATTATTGCTACGCATGGTGGATATATGGAAAATATCGTACTATAGAGTTTCCCAGACCGCAGCGCCATCTGCTGTTGAAAATTGTAACTTCTGTAATTTCGAAAGTTTGTCTGCCTGAAAATGTACTGTTGTCCCAAGCATATTGCAACAAACGGTGTATTTCTATCGCTGCTCGTTTAGTTTGTATTGCCGTTTCAATTATACCGGTCATTTTTGAAACACCCAGTACATGCTGCATGAGCAGTGCTGCGGCTCGCGTTGGTGCTGTTTGTAGGTTTCCGCCCTCTGTCGGAGGTCAGACGGTATCGTTTAGTTGGCACGGTTGCGGTAGTCCGTCTTCTTCTGTGTTGACTGGCGCCACTCGGTTTCGCAAGTGTTGCCTGTCCGCTAGTGGCAGCAGCGGTGGTTATCGATATGTACTCAACTGTTGCTCTGTCTCTGGGGCGACGTCGTTGTTTTTTTCCGGGTCGTGTGAGTGTGCGAGTTCGGTTGGGGACTCAGGAGGAGCCAGGTCCGTGCAGTGCCAGAGCACGCCGGGACCGCTGGCGGCGCGCATGAACTGCCCCAGATGGAAGGGCTGTGGTCACGAGGGTGTACGACCTCGTCGTAAACCGGACCCAGCAAGCTTTAAAAAAATATTAGTGCATTTCAATCCAAGTAGAGAAACTTCCACCATTGTGATATCTCGCAATTCTCCAGTGACATGGGTTCGTGTTGCTGCTCGTAGTGTCGCCGAGGCAAAGAGCAGCGAGTGGAGTGGTTGGGGAAGGCGGGTCTGAGTAGCTTTCCTCGACTTCTTATTACTATTTACTGCGTTGGACTTTTTACAATTTGTTAAGTTCAACCAGCGGTAATTTTTCTTGCCTGATGGCCGCTAACGCCTCGGCTACCTGCCCTGGGCATAAGTGTATGTAATGGCAGTGTACGTTTCCTCGCCTTACCGCTGCTGTCCGGTAAGGCGTGTAGTTTTGTTAGCTCTCTTGATTGCAGGCCGGTTGGTGATTCTTCTACTCTGGTGGTAGTGATTCCTTTCTCGTCCCAAGCACTCTTTAGCACAGTATTCTGGCGATGTAGTGCAGACCGCCGGTTCCGGATTTGACGTATTGTTCCATCGTTGCATTTGGTTTGTTGGACGTCAGGTAGCTTGAGCAAGATTATCATTAGCCTTCGTTAGACTGCCACTAGTCTGAGTTACCATCTTGTGAAGTGAATGCAACTCTCGGCTGCCTATCTCATTGCTCGCGAAAGTGTTTGTTGCCAGACCTTCTCACAGGTCGACTGCTGGAGCACTGTATGGACCAGTTGCTTGTTTATTAAAGTAACATTTGCTATTGTATTTGCTGTTTTACAACAGGTTTCAAATTTTTTTTATTTATTGCCGTACCTGGCGCGTAAGGCCTTCAGCCATGATTGTGGTCATTTGTCTTAAAATTTTAATTTGGTATTGCTGTTTTAGCAGTAGGCCTTAAAACCTTATTTACTGCCATTCCCGGCGTCTGATGCCTTCTGCTGTGTTTGTAGCGACTTGCCTTTAGTATTTCATTACCTGTAATTTGTAAGTTGCAACGAATTTTAAACAATTGTTAATTTATTGCCATTCCTGGCGTGTAAGGCCTTCTGCCCAGATCACAGTGGCTTGCTTTTAAAACATTGCCTGCTGTATCTGTATTTAATGGTGATTTGGTAAATTGTAACTCATTGTAAACATTATTATTTACATTGTCGTTTATTTCTTCATTAATAACGTGTGGTATTTTTATTTATTTTCGTGTCTGAAATTACTGGTTTAAAATAAATTGTGTGTAACTGTAAAAGGCAACGAATACTAAGTCATTACGGCCCCGTGCACTATCGTGACCGAATCCTGCCTTCCCTTGACTACCACGAGGTCTCACCGCACTTGTTTACTTTTACGATAATTAACTCTGCTTTTCCTTTTCAATAAAAAGAATTACAAAGTTTGTGCTTACTCACTTCATTCGCGCCTGAAGCAAGCATCTAATGAATTTATCGTCTTTAGCACGTGCCCAGTAGTACCCTCGAGTGCTTCGGAAATTTTCTACCAATCATATTCCTTTTACTTCGGCGTTTTGGCTATGGATCTCTTGGACCCCAGTTGGACGCATGATATGTATACTCTTCTGTAAGCAACATTACGTTCTCTTTGGATCACTCCAACGATCACTCAACTCATGTCAATTAACAACAAAAGCCGCGCAGGATTAGCCGAGCGGTCTAGGGCGCTACAGTCATGGACTGTGCGGCTGGTCCCGGCGGAGGTTCGAGTCCTCCCTCGGGCATGGGTGTGTGTGTTTGTCCTTAGGATAATTTAGGTTAAGTAGTGTGTAAGCTTAGGGACTGATGACCTTAGCAGTTAAGTCCCAAAAGATTTCACACGCATTTGAACTTTTTTTTTTAACAACAAAAGTGAACAAGAAAGCGGACGAAAGCTTCCTGCATTGGTAGTTCCGAAACGGAGAGGACGTGAACTTCCTTTTAGCGGTTTGCTAAAATAACGAAAACCAGCGTAACACCCGGATAAACACAAGCGCACGCGAACCGAACATTAGCGAATACCGTTTGCTGAGGCGCACCTGGCGTTTTACATCAGAGCGAATTCTCGTGCACTATTGCGCTTCCGCTTGTGTTCGTTCCGGTGTAAGGGGGCCTACGAGGAAAGCACGGTTTCCCGAGCGAGCTAACTCAATAACGGGTGCTTTCGCAACGTTTGCTAATGAATCAGGGAGCCAGGCACGGGCAGCGGCGGCGGGACTGGCGAGCAGGTTTCGAATACGCCGACGCCTCCGCCCGCGAATCAACACTCGACGCCGCGGCGTGCTCGCTTATTGAAATTAACGCAGCGCCACATCCGACAACAGCAGTTCCAGGAGCTGCCGTTAGCTCGCCGGAGATGAACCCTCGACGCGCTGCGGTTTGCGCCAACTTCTGATTACACACACACACACACACACACACACACACACACACACACAGTCACTCGTTCATCTCCCGCAGTGTGTGTGTACGTGTGTGTGTGTGTGTGTGTGTGTGTGTGTGTGTGTGTGTGTGTGTGGGTGGGTGGGTGGGTGTGTTTATGGGGTGGGGGGAATTACTAATTATAGTTCCTGTTTGCGTCGTACATGCTCTGAAATTACGGCTGCAATGAATATCTCAGAACTGCACGGGAAAATGAATTAATGCTGACGATTCAACGTGCCATCCACATCCAGGTCATTTGAGACGTAAATTACACAACTGTGCCAGTTTCTTTAGAGAGGTGATCGTGATACTGGGACGGCTCCTACTTGAATTAACTTCATGCGTACTAGCGTTTACTCATCATCTCAAGAGACATTCAGGCTACTGAGATGAGACATGACTTCAGGAGTGCACTGTGCACTTCCCGAGTGCCAGATTCTAGATACATCTCAGAAGCTGCCGACTTCACAGTGACGTTTCTGACGGACAGTTAAGGGCTGAGTCACTCTTGTTTTACACGGTGTTCCAAAAAGAAACTTATACAGTGTCCAATCACATTACTATGACCTCCTGTCAAAAGCATGCAGCGGACAGCTGCGAGACGTTCAGGAAGAGAGTCAATGAGGTTCTGGAGGAATGCCGACTCCAGTGCCGTGATCAGCTGCACTAGGATTCTCGGTTGACAATCCATGGCGCGAGCAGCCCGACAGACATGGTCCCACAGATCCTCAGTTGCTTTAATTCCGGGGAATTTGGTAGCCAGGGAGCACGGTAAATTGATCATCGTGCTCTTCGAACCATGCAAGCAGTCAGCGAGCTGTTTGACTCTTTTCATTGTCCTGCTCATACACTCATGCTCATAAATTAATGATAATGCTGATACATGGTGAAACAACGCTCTGGTGGGCGGTTTGCAGGTTTAAATCACCTCGGGGTAAGACCGTGCGGTGCATTTGATTTGCGGTCGTCGCACGGTGGCGCTGGCAGCAGTCCACATACTCAGAGGTGTGTTGGTGCATGTCAGAGTACGGTGCAGCGAGTAAGTGTGCAGACGTTTTCAGACGTGCTGATGGTGACTGTGTGTTGAAAATGGCTCAAAGAACACATACTGATGACGTTATGAGGTGTAGAATACTAGGGCGACTGGAGGCTGGTCAAACACAGCAGGTCGTAGCACGGGCCCTCCGTGAGCCTCAAAGTGTGATCTCAAGATTATGGCAACGATTCCAGCAGGCAAGAAACGTGTCCAGGCGCTACAGTTCGGGACGTCCACAGTGTACAACACCACAAAAAGACCGATATCTCACTATCAGTGCCCGCAGACGGCCACGGAGTGCTACAGGAAGTCTCGCTCGGGACCTCACCGCAGCCACTGGAACAGTTGTCTCCAGACACACAGTCTACAGACGACTGAACAGAGATGGTTTATTCGCCCGGAGACCTGGAAGGTGCATTCCACTGACCTCGGTCACAGGAGAGCCCATAAAGCCTGGTGTCAATGGTCATTGGAACAGTGGTCTCAGGTTATGTTCATGGACGTGTCCAGGTATAGTCCGAACAATGATTCTCGCCGGGTTTTCATCTGGAGTACGCCAGGAACCAGATACCAACCCCTTAATGTCCTTGAAACGCACATGTATGGATGTCGTGGTCTGATGGTGTGGGATTATGATTGGTGCACGTACACCCCTGCATGTCTTTGACAGAGGAACTGCAACAGGTCAGGTGTATCGGGACCTCATTTTCCACCAGTATGCCCGCCGTTTCAGGAGTGCAGTGGATGGATGATAACGCACAGCTCCACCGAGCTGCCATCGTGGAGCAGTACCTTGAAACAGAAGATATTAGGTGAATGGAGTGCCGTGCCTGTCCTCTAGACCTAAACCCCATCGAGCACGTCTGGATTGCTCTCGGTCGACGTATCGCTCCACGTCTTCAAACCCCTAGGACACTTCAGGAGCTCCGACAGGCACTGGTGCAAGAATGGGTGGCTATACCCCAGCAGCTGCTCGACCACCTGATCCAGAGTATGCCAACCAGTTGTGCGGCCTGGGTTGGGGTTGTTTGGGAGAAGAGACCAAATTGCGAGGTCATCGGTCTCATGGGGTTAGGGAAGGACGGGGAAGGAAGTCGGCCGTGCCCTTTCAAAGGAACCATCCCGGCATTTGCCTGGAGCGATTTAGGGAAATCACGGAAAACCTAAATCGGGAGTGCGGCCTGTGTACGTGTGCATGGTGATCATATCCGATATTGATGTCGGGGTACATGCGCAGGAAACAGGGCCGTTATGTAGCACATGTGTTCCGGGACGGTTTTCTCAACTTATCACCAATACCGTGGGTTTACAGATATGTGTCGTGTGTGTTCGCTGTGTGACTATGCTATTAGCGCTAGTTTTGTGCAGTGCCACGTTATGTGGCACCACATTCTGCAATTATACTTAATTTATGAGCATGAGTATGGATACCACGTTGGCGAAGAAAAAACAGACTGCATGTAGGGACGGACATGGTTCCCAGGGATAGATGCATACTTCCGTTCAACCATTGTGTCTGTCTGAATGACGAGATCATCCAGGTAATGTTACCAAGAAATTTCCAAGACCACAACACTCCCTCCTTTTTTTCCTTTCAGACGTTTCACGCCAACGGCCGACTGCCCGATGGTTCATCTGAAAACGCCACCTCTCGCCACTCAGTGGACGTCCAATTGGGGTACTGGTGTCTTAAATTCCAGCCTTCCTCGCCGATAAACAGCAGTCAGCATGGGTGCATGGACCGGACGCCTACTGCGGAGGCCCGCACGCAGCAAGGTTCGATGAACGCTCGTTGGGGAGACGCTGTTGGTACCTCCTTGGGTCATCTGGGCGGCCAGTTGTTCAACATTTGCACGTCTATTCGGCTGTACACATCTCCGCAGCCGTCGTTGATGGTTCAAATGGCTCTGAGCACTATGGGGCTCAACATCTGAGATCATCAGTTTCCGAGAACTTAGAATTGCTTAAACCTAACTAACCTAAGGACATCCATCACACACATCCATGCCCGAGGCAGGAGTCGAACCTGCGATCGTAGCGGTCGCGCGGTTCCAGACTGAAGCGCCTAGAACCGCTCGGCACACCGGCCGGCAGCCGTCGTTGACTTTCGTCATCTAGGGCACGTGGTGCGCTACTGTTGCCTCGGCGCCGGTGTTGGACAGCGCCACTTTGCCACGGTCGGTACACTTTAACCACGGTTGCACTCGAACAGTTTACAACCTTAGCCGTTCCGGAAATGCTTCCACCGTTGGCCTGAATACCAGTGCTCATGTCCTTTTGGACGTCAGATAAATCACTCCGTTTCCACATTATGATAACGACTGCACTGGAATGAGATTTTCACTCTGCAGCGGAGTGTGCGCTGATATGAGACTTCCTGGCAGATTAAAACTATGTGCCGGACCGAGACTCGAACTCGGGACCTTTGCCTTTCGCGGGCAAGTACTCTACCATCTGAGCTACCCAAGCACGACTCACGTCCCGTCCTCATAGCTTTACTTTTGCCAGTATCTCGTCTCTTAAGTTCCAAACTTCACAGAAGCTCTCCTGCGAACTTTGCAGAACTGGCACTCCTGGAAGAAAGGATATTGCGGAGACATGGCTTAGCCACAGCCTTGGTAGAGCACTTGCCCGCGAAAGGCAAAGATCCCGAGTTCGAGTCTCGGTCCGACACACAGTTTTAATCTGCCAGGAAGTTTCACATAACCGCACACTCCGCTGCAGAGTGAAACTCTCATTGTGGAAACATCCCGCAGGCTCTGGGTAAGCCATGTCTCCGCAATATCCTTTCTTGCAGGAGTGCTAGTTCTGCAAGGCTCCCAGGAGAGCTTTTGTGAAGTTGGGAACGTAGGAGATGAGATACTGGCAGAAGTGAAGCTGTGAGGACGGGGCGTGAATCGTGCTTGGGTAGCTTAGGTGGTAGAACACCTGCCCGCGAAAGGCAAAGGTCCCGAGTTCGAGTCTCGGTCCGGCACACAGTTTTAATCTGCAAGGAAGCTTGAACGACTGCACTGTTTTCTGGGTTCTCCCCCCCCCCCCCCCCAACACGCTTTGTATATCCTCCATTGCTAGTGCTGCCACCTGCCGTCTGTGAGTGGCTATTGCAGTTGACATCGAACATAGATGGTGGGCGCACAAAACTTTCCTTAACTTATTTTGCCGTTTTAATTGAACTGTGATCATTTTAATGTTAGCGATACCGTCTAGCCCTGGGTTCCACTGAAAGTACACGTCGAAACCAGTGAAAGTGAGGACAGCATGACGTTACAAGCTGTCACTTTCAGCGTGTTCACTCTGATCAGCCTTCATCTTTACTCACTAAGACGCTGCTGAGGGATCTGGTATACATTAGCAGAAAGTATGGTGAAAGCGAATGTACGTCACGCCACCACATATCGTACGTTTACTATAGTCTGATAAAAATTACTTGATAGCTGACATTTCACGCGTTGAATCCGGTTTCCTCCAACTATAGCGGTCAATTTCACGCCCAAACCGTTTGCTATTGCCAAACAGCCACAACATTCACTTCCAGTTCCTTGTGCAGCATTCTTGCTCAAATGGCTCTGAGCACCATGGGACTTAACATCTGAGGTCATCAGTCCCCTAGAAGTTGGAACTACTTAAACCTAACGTAAGGACATCACACACACATCCATGCCCGAGGCGGGAGTCGAACCTGCGACCATAGCGGTCGCGCGGTTCCGGACTGAAGCGCCTAGAACCGCTCGGCCGCATTGACCGGCATTCTTTCTCGATGTGTTTGGATCCCGAATGAGGGCCTGCCACTTTTATTTCGTATTCATCACAAATGATAACCACACCAAAAACGAACACACACATCAAAAACGAACACACACAAAACGATAATAGTGAAATACATACGTGTCATGCACAGCACTAACTAAGCGTTACTAGATACTTCCGCACAAGGCACGATTCGGCGTCACGTATACAGTTAGCGTCATTACCCGCATCAGCTTACTGTCGATAAGCTTCTCACGAAATTGCGTGAAGGCGAATTTCAGAAGGCTGCGGTTCATCTGTGAGAGCGGGTGAGCACTGTCATAACTACAGGGTGACACAGAATAGCGGGAATGTTTGAAATGAGTAGTGGCAGCTAAGGGCAGGTGGCAGCACTGCGGATTCGTGGCAGTTAGCGAGTAAACAGTCCGCCATTTCAGTAATCACGGATCAGTGGAACGCACAACAGCGTGCGTTAGCCACAAAAATGTTTTATAGAAACAATGACAGTTTGGTAGCGGCGCGGCGAAGAGGGAGTTTCGACGTTTTCACGATTTAGGACATCATGAAGCCGTTCCGTCGAAACAAGCAATAAAATGTTGAATTTATAAGTCTGAAGAGATTGAATCTGCCCTCGAAGAGGAAACAACACGACGACCAAGAAGTGTGCGTTCTCTAGCGAACGTTGATGTTGTACGCGGGTCTGTCTTACGGAGCCCACGGCGTTCAAATCGTAAGCAAGCACCAGTTGTTGGAGTGTCCCGGGAGAATGTTCGCACAATTCTTGATCTTGATTTAAAATTTCATCCGTACAAACTACAGATGGTGCAACAATTGAAGGACAACGATTACAGGCTACGATTAGGATTCTGTCAACAAATGACAACAAAACTAAACAATGACGATGAATTTCTAAACAAGTTGTGGATGTCAGATGAGGCACATTTTCACCTCACAGGTTATGTGAATAAACAGAACTACCATTACTGGGCAAACACAGATCCTAATGACGTTCATGAACGCCCTTTACACGCTAGTAAAGAGACAGTATGGTGTGGTGTGTCGTCACATTGGATTATCGGACCGTATTTTTTCGCAAATCAACACGGAAACACAATATCTGTCAGTGCCGATCGTTACGTGGAGATGTTGCGAACTTCCGTTACACCTACATTGAACAACTTTCCAAACGTTCAAGAAGCCTGCTTTCAACAGCACGGAGCGACATCACACACTGCACGGCAATCAGTGGCTTTTGTGCGAGAATTTTTTGGCAACCTATGATCTCGCTATTCGGTAACACTTCCTGCCCCCTAGATCGCCAGATTTATCCATTCGTGATTTTTTTCTGGCGGGGCTATCTCAAGAGCTAAGTCTACACGACTCGACCAAGAACCCTGGATGAGTTAAAACAGAGAATTCGGGATGAAATTCACAGTATCCCAGCTGAGATTTTGCAGCGGTTAATGAGGAATCTCAACAGATTTCACGAATGCATTCGTACAGGATGACGCCATCTAAGAGGCGTAATTTAAAAAGAAATTATAAACGCCATCAGTGTTTCGTAAATGGCAAAGTTGTAAAGCTTCAATTACTATGAATGCAATTTCTTTCCTTCATCTCTTCTAGTTTTATAGGATTGTGTAAATGTTCCCGTTTTTTCTGTGTCATCCTGTATAATAGCTTAATCGGGTATTGTAGCACAGCGCAATGAGTAGCACGTTAACCAGTTGTGTTAAAGGTCGTAGCTTCGGATCTCGTTAAGTGCAACAACTTTTTTTTTTCAAATCAAATCAAAAGACTGTCATTCTTATTTTTATTCAGTTAATTGATTTACACTCCTGGAAATTGAAATAAGAACACCGTGAATTCATTGTCCCAGGAAGGGGAAACTTTATTGACACATTCCTGGGGTCAGATACATCACATGATCACACTGACAGAACCACAGGCACATAGACACAGGCAACAGAGCATGCACAATGTCGGCACTAGTACAGTGTATATCCACCTTTCGCAGCAATGCAGGCTGCTATTCTCCCATGGAGACGACCGTAGAGATGCTGGATGTAGTCCTGTGGAACGGCTTGCCATGCCATTTCCACCTGGCGCCTCAGTTGGACCAGCGTTCGTGCTGGACGTGCAGACCGCGTGAGACGACGCTTCATCCAGTCCCAAACATGCTCAATGGGGGACAGATCCGGAGATCTTGCTGGCCAGGGTAGTTGACTTACACCTTCTAGAGCACGTTGGGTGGCACGGGATACATGAGGACGTGCATTGTCCTGTTGGAACAGCAAGTTCCCTTGCCGATCTAGGAATGGTAGAACGATGGGTTCGATGACGGATTGGATGTACCGTGCACTATTCAGTGTCCCCTCGACGATCACCAGTGGTGTACGGCCAGTGTAGGAGATCGCTCCCCACACCATGATGCCGGGTGTTGGCCCTGTGTGCCTCGGTCGTATGCAGTCCTGATTGTGGCGCTCACCTGCACGGCGCCAACCACGCATACGACCATCATTGGCACCGAGGCAGAAGCGACTCTCATCGCTGAAGACGACACGTCTCCATTCGTCCCTCCATTCACGCCTGTCGCGACACCACTGGAGGCGGGCTGCACGATGTTGGGGCGTGAGCGGAAGACGGCCTAACGGTGTGCGGGAGCGTAGCCCAGCTTCATGGAGACGGTTGCGAATGGTCCTCGCCGATACCCCAGGAGCAACAGTGTCCCTAATTTGCTGGGAAGTGGCGGTGCGGTCCCCTACGGCACTGCGTAGGATCCTACGGTCTTGGCGTGCATCCGTGCGTCGCTGCGGTCCGGTCCCAGGTCGACGGGCACGTGCACCTTCCGCCGACCACTGGCGACAACATCGATGTACTGTGGAGACCTCACGCCCCACGTGTTGAGCAATTCGGCGGTACGTCCACCCGGCCTCCCGCATGCCCACTATACGCCCTCGCTCAAAGTCCGTCAACTGCACATACGGTTCACGTCCACGCTGTCGCGGCATGCTACCAGTGTTAAAGACTGCGATGGAGCTCCGTATGCCACGGCAAACTGGCTGACACTGACGGCGGCGGTGCACAAATGCTGCGCAGCTAGCGCCATTCGACGGCCAACACCGCGGTTCCTGGTGTGTCCGCTGTGCCGTGCGTGTGATCATTGCTTGTACAGCCCTCTCGCAGTGTCCGGAGCAAGTATGGTGGGTCTGACACACCGGTGTCAATGTGTTCTTCTTCCCATTTCCAGGAGTGTAGATGTAATTTTTTGTTACTAATTCTTATCCATGTCATTTTCATTATCGTATGGGCCTTCTGAAGGTAGCAGGGGTAAAATACAGGGAGCGAAAGGCTATTTACAATTTGTACAGAAACCAGATGGCAGTTATAAGAGTCGAGGGGCATGAAAGGGAAGCAGTGGTTGGGAAGGGAGTGAGACAGTGTTGTAGCCTCTCCCCGATGTTATTCAATCTGTATATTGAGTAAGCAGTGAAGGAAACAAAAGAAAAATTCGGAATAGGTATTAAAATCCATGGAGAAGAAAAAAAAACTTTGAGGTTCACCGACGACATTGTAATTCTGTCAGAGACAGCAAAGGACTTGGAAGAGCAGTTGAACGGAATGGACAGTGTCTTGAAAGGAGGGTATAAGATGAACATCAACTAAAGCAAAACGAGGATAATGGAGTGTAGTTGAATTAAGTCGGGTGATGCTGAGGGAATTAGATTAGGAAATGAGACACTTAAAGTAGTAAAGGAGTTTTGCTATTTGGGGAGCAAAATAACTGATGAGGGTCGAAGTAGAGAGGATATAAAATGTAGATTGGCAATGGCAAGGAAAGCGTTTCTGAAGAAGAGAAATTTGTTAACATCGAGTATAGATTTAAGTGTCAGGAAGTCGTTTCTGAAAGTATTTGTATGGAGTGTAGCCATGTATGGAAGCGAAACATGGACGATAACTAGTTTGGATAAGAAGAGAATAGAAGCTTTCGAAATGTGGTGCTACAGAAGAATGCTGAAGATTAGATGGGTAGATCAGATAACTAATGAGGAAGTATTGAATAGGATTGGGGAGAAGAGAAGTTTGTGGCACAACTTGGCCAGAAGAAGGGATCGGTTGGTAGGACATGTTCTGAGGCATCAAGGGATCACCGATTTAGTCATTGGAGGGCAGCGTGGAGGGTAAAAATCTTAGAGGGAGACGAAGAGATGAATACTGTAAGCAGATTCAGAAGGATGCAGGCTGCAGTACGTACTGAGAGATGAAGCATCTTGCACAGGATAGAGTAGCATGGAGAGCTGCATCAAACCAGTCTCAGGACTGAAGACAACAACAACAACAACATCAACAACAACATGGGCCTATTTATATGTATTTTTCTTCTTGTCATTTTTTTCGTCTGGAATCTGCTCGTGTTACATGTGATCTATAATAAAGCGTGAACGAGGACTGCTCAGCGGTTGGTAACGCGGCACCTTGTGTAGACAGTGTGATGATACTTCTAGGTAACGAATGATAGCGAGAAATTACAGTTTGCTTTTAGCGTCGAAACTCACTTTTTTCTATTTTGAATTTGATCATAGAGGCTAGCTTTAATTGGCGTTAACAAAGCGATCGTGGTTTTAGTTCTGCCCCAGATTGTTCACCATCGTTTTCTTGGATACATATCATATCAAGAAGCTGTGGTTAGCTTAGGACTTGAGTTTAAATTCAGGTGTTCAAAACGCGTCGTCTGTTGCAGTTCAGTCATCGATCACTTAAAATCAGCTGTTGACTGAGCATCTCGCCTTTCCGACATACCGCGCGGCGGACATTTCCCACACTGCTCCACGTTACACATTAATAGCAATTGTGAAGTTACGCATCGTGTTTGTGTGTCGGCTACAACCGAGCGGTAGTCGGCAGCCGATGTGGCAACACTGTACCGGCAAGTGACAGCAGTCAACTATCAAGTAATTTTAATCGGACTTTAGTGCTGGATCTTTCTCTTCCACTCAGCGACGGCTACCGGCGAACCAGCCGTCTTGACCAGGTTAGGGAGGCGAGTGACGACGGAGGAGAAGAGGCAGGAGTTGCAGGTAAGGATGGCATGACTGATGAAACGGCCGACAGGGGAAGAACCCGCGGACGTCGCGGCGAGCTATTAAGGGCGCGCTGTCTGCACTTGGCGCTAATGAATAGATGTCGTGCCGTGGCGGGCAGCATGCAGCCGGGTTAGAGTAGGCAGCAGGCAGTGGGCGGCGCCCAGGTGCTGCTATCTCTCGTCGCTGCAACAGGCAAAACACTCCAGCGATCAGATTTCGCCGGATTGGCAGGGTTCTAACCGGCGGCTGGGAGATTTCACAGGTCGTGAGCCGGTTCAGGCGCTTCGTACGTAACTAGCGGAAAACGCAACAAAGCTCTGCGCTTGGTTCGCGGTCACGCGTCTCCAAGCCGTATTAGTTCGATTTGTTTTTGAATAGGTTCAAAAATGGCTCTGAGCACTACGGGACTTAACATCTGTGGTCATCAGTCCCCTAGAACTTAGAACTACTTAAACCTAACTAACCGAAGGACATCACACACATCCATGCCCGAGGCAGGTTTGGAACCTGCGACCGCAGCGGTCGCGCGGTTCTAGACTGAAGCGCCCGCCAGTTTTAAAAATGGCCGTATATTCGATGCGCGGGAAGCCTGTCTCTTTTTTGCAACATTGGTTTCAACTGCAGCAGCAGTGTACCCATGCGACGAATATGAGTTACGGAGATTCACAAGCTCGCTAACATTTGTCTCCCTGCTGCCCCGCCGTCACAAACCCAAACAATGTCTAGCCTATAATGCGTCATTGCAGTCTACAGTGCCAGTGAACCTGAATTGAAAGTGATTTGTGTTACTCGTAACAGTACAATATTTTTGTTATTAGCTAGTGTCGTAATGGACAAAAATATAAGGTATTCATAAGATGCCGGCTACAAATTGAGTAATAGCATATGCAGAACAACACGGAAACAGCATCTGAGCGATGTTTCTGCCCCCCCACCAACATGATGCAGTCCTGGACTGTGCGGCTGGTCCCGGCGGAGGTTCGAGTCCTCTCTCGGGCATGTGTGTGTGTGTTTGTCCTTAGTATAATTTAGGATAAGTAGTGTATAAGCTTAAGGACTGATGACCTTAGCAGTTAAGTCCCATAAGATTTCACATACATTTGTTTTTGTTTTGAATAGGTCCCACCTTGAGCAAACACAATTTTTCTTCTTTTTTACCCGGTCATGCTTTCTATCAGATGACAGGAAAACCGCGTTTTGCTGTCTGTGCATAAGCACCAACGTGCGTAAGTTCGTGGCGGTTTTTTTTTTTTTTTTTTTTTTTTTTTTTTTTTTTTTTTTTTTTTTTTTGCATATTGGTGTTCTGGTTGCATTGGATTTATTTGTCGACTGTCATTTATTATTTCTGGTTCACTGTACCTGTTTGAGTTTCCATAGTGTCATTTTGTCATTCGGGGACAGTAAGTGGAGCTGTGGACGCTAGAAAATGGGGTGTCAAGTGGAGAAATGGGAAAATTTCCGACATATTCTTCTACTAGAGTTCAGTAGAGGGGTGACAGCACCGGAGGCAACCACAAAGATGCTGCCACAACTCGCGCGTCGGTCCACAACCAGTTGTGTTCCCGCCAGCCTTTTGAATCAGACATGTTTACCACAAACAGTGTACCGGAAAACATTTCCATGTTGCTAGATTTCGTTCGAATGTTAAGCACTGTAGGAGAAATATTTATGTTTTGCCTATTTCTATGATGAGTTTCACCCCTCTACTTGCGAGAATGCTCACGAATAGACGGTCTCGGCTCGATTATGGGTGCACGGTGTATGGGTCTGCGAGGCCTTCTTACTTAAAAATGTTGGACGTTGTGCACCATGAAGGGCTTCGGTTGGCCACTGGGGCATTCCGAACTAGCTCCGTACCCAGCCTCTGTGCAGAGGCTGGTGAACCGCCACTTCATATTCGGCGACGGCTACTTACAGTGCGCCAGGCGTATAAAACTTTGTCCACACCCTACACCCCTGCATACCATACCGTTGCTCAGCCTCCTCTGGCACGATTCTTTCATAACCGGCAACGTGCGACGCAGCCCTATGGGATTCGCGCACAGGATTGCCTCGGTGCGATGTCTATGGCTGGTCTTCGTGTTTTACGTCGCGGTTGGAGCAGATCTCCACCTTGGCTCCTCCGGAGACCCAAACTTATTTTAGATTTGACTAATTTTAAGAAAGCTGGCACACCAGATTTTACGTTCCAATCTCTGTTTTTTAACATTTTAGATGTGCATCACGGTTTCACTGTCGTTTATACTGATGGCTCCAAACAGGAGACTTTCCTTGGCTGTTCTGTGGTGTTCCCAGATCATGTTACCCGGATTCGCCTCCCTGCTGAATATACCGTTTTCGCAGCGGAGCTCCACGCGATCCTGACGGCACTGGAGCAGATGAATCGTATTCGGGGCGATCGATTTCTTCTCTGCTCCGATTCTCTAAGTGCCTTACAGTCACTGCAGAACCTGTACCCGACTGAAGAGATGGTCCAGCTGATACATGACCAACTGTACTTGCTCCAACGGCGGGGTAAAGAGGTATCCTTCTGCTGGGTGCCTGGTCATGTCGGCATATGGGGCAATGAACTGGCTGATCAGGCTGCCAAGGAGGCCTGCAGAGAGCAGGATGTGGTCCAGTGTCCTATCCCCTTGCAGTCAGTCATCGCTGCACTCCACAGGAAGTGCATGGAGTTGTGGGAGGACGAATGGCTGGCGGTGACGGCCAATAAACTGCGGTCGGTAAAGTCGACCACTCGGCCGTGGCGTTCCTCCTGCCGGCTGCTCAGGCGGGAAGAGGTGGTCCTCGCACGTCTTCGTATCGGGCACTGTCCTCTGACACATAGCTATTTATTACGGCGGGAGGATCCTCCGTTTTGTGATGCTTGTGGTGTGCACATCTCTGTCCGGCACATTTTGACAGACTGCGTTTTATACCGTGATGCAAGGGCAGAAGCACAAGTTGATGGGGATCTGCCCTGTGTTTTAGCTAACGATGAGACGTGTGTGTCTAGGGTTTTTAAGTTTTGTGATGTGTCTGGACTCTGGCCTAAACTTTTAGGCTGGCGGTTTTAGTGTATTGCAGAGTGGCTGACTCCTCCCTTTTTTCCTTGCGGTCAGCCAGCCACTTCCATCTGCTCCATTGTTTTAGCTCCCTCTACCTTTTTCTTCCTGTGTTGTCCATGTTTTACTGCTGACGCCCTGCTTCATCCCACGCTGCGGTGTGGGTGGGCACATATTTTTTATGATTGTTGCCTGTGTTTTATGTTCCGTTTGATGTAAATGTTCTGAGTTTTTTTTTCTTGACACCCGTCTCACTATGTTACTGAACGGGTGCTGAAGACCTTGCTGTCGTGCGCCCACAAAACCCTTCTACTACTACTACTACACGAATAGACGATCAGTTAGGATTACGCAGTAAAATACTTTAGGTACATTTTTATCTACGGGGTGAGTCACTAACTATTGACACCTAGAATAACTCCGAAAGTATGATAGGAGCTGAAAAGTTTGTAGGACAGAAGTTGTATGGGACAGTGAGGGCCATAATATATTGTTGGTTTTTTGTTGCTAGGTGGGGCCGCTTCAGAGATATGAAAGTCAACTTTGCTTTTTGAATGGGATGCTATAGTTTGGTACTTATTTTCTGATAGAGGCTATCGAGACGAATGCAGTGATGTGTAACAGTAAGGTCTCTGGAGGTCAGTGAAGGTCACAAAGGTGGCATGAACGTCCGTGTACAGAAGGTGGCCGAAGTGATGACCATTTTCATCAATTCAGTGCTGCAATCTTCTTATCATGGACTGAGTGGTATTCTTTATCACTTCGGCACTATGAAGCACATGCTCTGACAATTCTCTCTCGCATATATTAATGTTAGTTGGAACGTCTTTATAAACAATGTCTTTTACGAATCCTCACAAGAAAAAATCCAGAGGCGTCAAGCATGGCGAACGAGCCGGCCACGACACATCTGCTCCGCGTCCAATCCAGCGATGTGGGAATTGTCTCTGCAAACTCATTTCTAGCCATCAGCGAAAAATGTGCCGGACACCCATCGTGTTGATACCGCATTGTGTTCCTTGGTCCTAAAGGTATTTCTTCCAATAACAGACCTAATGTTTCTGGCAGGAATGTGGTGTACTTCCTACCATTAAGATTTCGTTCGATGAAATAGGAGCCTATAATTCTGTGCTCCAGAACCCCACACCATATATTCACCGACCACGGTTTTTGGTGTGAAACTTGCCGCAGCCAACATGGATTATCAGTCGCCCAATAATGCTTGGTATGCAGATTAACATTTCCATGGTTCGTGAATGTAGCCTCGTCAGTAAATAAAATCAAATTAATAGATGTGTCATACCACTGAAATCTGAAGTAGAGCTCATCGGCAGAATTCAATGCGACGCATACAATCCGAACCAGTTAATTTTTGGTGGAGACTGATATGGTAAGGGTGATATTTATGGCGATGCAGAACACGAACAACACTTCTCTGGCTCATGCCACATTCCCTTGCGATTTGACGCAAACTAACACAAGCATCTCGAACCACAGTGACAAGAGTACCAATTTCCGTTTCTTCGTTAGTAACTTTCCTTTTCCGGATATGTTTCCGATGCGATCCAGTTGTTCCCAATTTATAATACACATATTAAAATGTGCGACGTGTAGGGTGAGTTCGTTGAGCATATCTTTCAGCGTGTAAGTCTCTAGCTCTCACTGAATTTCGTCGTCATTCTCTGTAAATGAGAAGCATATCGACTTGTTCTTCGAAGGACTACATCATTCACAATCGCTTGATTCGACGATATTGGTCTTACCGTTCCTATTAGTATTGTATTGCGAAACCGTCGAATGGTGTTTACATGTCAGTGGCACGTTTGATTTATACGCTGTATTCGGCGAATATTTACTGGTTCAAATGGCTCTGAGCACTATGCGACTTAACTTCTGAGGTCATCAGTCGCCTAGAACTTAGAACTAATTAAACCTAACCAACCGAAGGACATCATACACATCCATGCCCGAGGCAGGATTCGAACCTGCGACCGCAGCGGTCGCCCGGCTCCAGACTGTAGCGCCCAGAACCGCTCGGCCACTCCGGCCGGCGAATATTTACTATTTGCACGATATACGAGAGAGAATTGTCAGAGCATGTGCTTCGATAAGTGCCAAAGTGGTAAGTCAGACGATCTGTCAGTCGGGACGCTACTTTTTATGTATAGGTACTTGATTTTAATCACGCCTCCCGATCTTTTACATCAAAAAAGGGAAAGAAGAGTATTCCGATTATTAGAATATTATCACATACGTCGATGAAAATATCGAATGAAAGAAGCCACAACTAAGAACTGAACATAGATGAGCGGTTCGGTAGGCTAATAATGTGGTCGATAGACTGCCGAACTCGCTGTGCTAGACGCCTAGAATGACGCGTAATCTAGTGATAGCAATAATACACAAAAACCGTAATAACTCGATCATTATTATTGTACAACTTTGAGCTTTCTCTCTCAGAAACTAGGGAGTCTCTAGCAAAAAGCTGAAACACATGTATCTTTATGTTCAGTATGGATTATGGATGGGAAAAACCGACCGGTTAAAAAAAAAAAAGGAATGAAGAAGAAGAAGGAGCACTCCGACTTCAGCCCACAAGTTGTCCATTGGGACCATCCGACCGCCGCGTCATCCTCAGATGAGGGTAGGAGGGGCGTGTGGTCAGCACACCGCTCTCCCGGTGTTATGATGGTTTTCTTTGACCGGAGCCGCTACTATTGGGTCGAGTAGATCCTCAATTGGCATCACTACGCTGAGTGCACCCCGAAAAACGGCAACAGCGCGTGCCGGCCCGGATGGTCACCCATCCAAGTGCCGGCCACACCCGGCAGCGCTTAACTTTGGTGATCTGGCGGGAACCGGTGCATCCACTGCGGCAAGGTCGTTGACGGACCGGTTAAAACCAAAACTGTATTTTAGTTCAGAATAAGCGATGTATCTTTTTGTCTCCGGTATAACAGGTGTTTTCTTATTTTACGAGGGCAGTTCAATAAGTAATGCAACACATTTTTTTTCTCGGCCAATTTTGGTTGAAAAAACCGGAAATTTCATGTGGAATATTTGAGTCGTTGGGCAAAGCGTGTGTCATCATCGCCGCAAGGTCAAGCAAGACTGTCTGATCTCCCGCGTGCGGGCCGGCCGTGCACAGCTGTGACTCCTGCAATGGCGGAGCGTGCGAACACACTCGTTCGAGATGATCGACGGATCACCATCAAACAACTCAGTGCTCAACTTGACATCTCTGTTGGTAGTACTGTCACAATTGTTCACCAGTTGGGATATTCAAAGGTTTGTTCCCGCTGGGTCCCTCGTTGTCTAACCGAACACCATAAAGAGCAAAGGAGAACCATCTGTGCGGAATTGTTTGCTCGTCATGTGGCTGAGGGTGACAATTTCTTGTCAAAGATTGTTACAGGCGATGAAACATGGGTTCATCACTTCGAACCTGAAACAAAACGGCAATCAATGGAGTGGCGCCACACCCACTCCCCTACCGAGAAAAAGTTTAAAGCCATACCCTCAGCCGGTAAAGTCACGGTTACAGTCTTCTGGGACGCTGAAGGGGTTATTCTGTTCGATGTCCTTCCCCATGGTCAAACGATCAACTCTGAAGTGTATTGTGCTACTCTTCAGAAATTGAAGAAACGACTTCAGCGTGTTCGTAGGCACAAAAATCTGAACGAACTTCTCCTTCTTCATGACAACGCAAGACCTCACACAAGTCTTCGCACCCGAGAGGAGCTCACAAAACTTCAGTGGACTGTTCTTCCTCATGCACCCTACAGCCCCGATATCGCACCGTCGGATTTCCATATGTTTGGCCCAATGAAGGACGCAATCCGTGGGAGGCACTACGCGGATGATGAAGAAGTTATTGATGCAGTACGACGTTGGCTCCGACATCGACCAGTGGAATGGTACCGTGCAGGCATACAGGCCCTCATTTCAAGGTGGCGTAAGGCCGTAGCATTGAATGGAGATTACGTTGAAAAATAGTGTTGTGTAGCTAAAAGATTGGGGAATAACCTGGTGTATTTCAATGCTGAATAAAACAACCCCTGTTTCAGAAAAAAAATGTGTTGCATTACTTATTGAACTGCCCTCGTACACTATTAAACGAATAAGAAAAAAACAAAATATCTGTTAGCCATAACAGCAGTGCTAAAATTTTTCATTTGTAAATAAAAACTTTTCTTTAAAGAACAAGTAATTTTTATTCATAAAATTTGCATTGGTTTGAAATATTGCGATATCATAGATAATGGAAAAAGTGATTAGTGCTCCTTTAATGCCGGCCGAGGTGGTCTCGCGGTTCTACGCGCGCAGTCCGGAACCGCGCGACTGCTACGGTCGCAGGTTCGAATCCTGCCTCGGGCATGGATGTGTGTGATGTCCTTAGGTTAGTTAGGTTTAAGTAGTTCTAAGTTCTAGGGGACTGATGACCACAGCTGTTAAGTCCCATAGTGATCAGAGCCATTTGAACCATTTGAATTTGCTCCTTTAATAAGAATGCTGACAGAAACGAGCAGCAAATACGTGGCATAAGAATTGTTACAGCGTTGCCGAGACGATAATGTCCCTGTTCCCGTGTGTCGTGCGTGGCTTTAAGGCACTCGTGTATGTGCAGTGTGCACGACTTGTTCCCGCCTGGTTCTATACGGTAGTTTCTCGCTGTTGCCGCCGGACATTCGTTGTGTTGGAAAATGGCACCAACCCTAGGAAGGAAATATTTGTACGAAGTGACGTAGCAATCAAGTACTATGCTCCATTTGCTGTAAAAGATTAAAAATTTGTCTGTGTTGACTATGAAATAATAAAAGAGGAAGGAAATTATGGTAACAGTAATACATTAAAAACTTAACAAAAGTGCATTCAAAATATACAACAAAAATAGAAAGTAGCTGATATACTTCCTGTTTCTACATATATGCCTTTATCTGCTTGTAGTGCTTGAAAACGGAAAAATTAAAACGAGAAATAGAGTTCTTTACCCTCAGTTTTCACGCTCTAGCACTGAATATTCGTAATGCCCCAATAGAGGTATGTTCCCCGAGAAATAGAGTTCTTTACCCTCAGTTTTCGCCCTCTAGCACTGAATATTCGTAATGCCCCAATAGAGGTATGTTCCCCGATTGCAACGTGATTTTTGAGGTGTTTCAAAAAATTAGAATCGATATGAGAATACTGGCGACTTACTGTAGTATTCAACCACTTATCACTTTTCAAGAAAAGCAGCAAACGGTGGACGGACCAAGGTTTTTTCCCATATTAAATTTAATATTTTGACTCCGTGTATTTTGAAACTGAGACAGTCACAATTTTTCAATCTTCGTTGGTTTTTTACCTATGTTACGGCAAATAAAAGGAAACCGGAAATCGGCTATTGCAGAAACCGGTTATTTTGAGCGGTTTTAACTGTCAGTTAAAATGGCGCGAAAAAGGAAACGATATAACCGGAAACCAACCGTTTGAGCGATAACAGATCGTCTTTGCAAAACTAGATCAAAATCGGTTACCCACATGTCAGACCCTCCGCTTCTAAGAAGAAACAGAAGATCTGCGTACAGAATCAAAACGAGACCCTTGGTCCTAAGTAGACCCAAACTAAAAGAAGTAGACGGAAAATGTGGCCTCCGAGGATATAGTCATCTTACACCGTTAACATGGATGATCTGAAGAAACCAAACATAACCTCTGATACGGTTGGACACGTGCGGTCCTGTCATTTATGTGACCAGAACCGTGTTTGGCTACGCCAACGCGCTCGCTTTGTCTTTCCTACTTGGCACCCTCTATGATTTGCTGACAGTGAGCCTGCAACCCGTCCACGAGCGATGTCCTGAATCTTGAGATGTCGGCATGAAGGTTTCAGTGAACGTGCCAGCGATACAAGCGTTCGACCAGGCTCGAGATTTCCCGATACGCCGCAGCGTTCCAACCAGTATCGAGTGTGAATTACGTGATGCCCGACAGCTGCGCGAGTCCAAGGCATACTCGGGAAAGTACGAATTAGCCACAACAGTAAGCTATGGTTCAGCTTAAAATATGGCAGTTTTGTGAAACACTGGAGGAAATAGCATCAAACCCTACCACTGCACAAATCCCTACTGTGTTTAAACAAATTTACAATACGAGTTCTCATACAGTAGCGATGTGTTTGGATACAACAATATTTATACCGATTTTTAAGTAAAGGTAACAGACAAAGAGGAAAATGTTGCTGTTGGTTCGTTGATTTGGGGGAGGTCATCGGTGTCATCAGATTAGGGAAGGATCGGGAAGAAAGTCGGCCGTGCCCTTTCAAAGGAACCATCCCGGCATTCGCCTGAAGCAGTTTAAGGAAAGCCTAGTTTACACGACGACACTGGGTTGCGCCTGCGCCACTCGTTGTGTGGAATGAGTCGCACGCAAGTGGTTTCATATATGACTGTAGACACGGCAACACCAGCATACGCTTCAGTTTCGTCGTTTCGTGGGTCCGTGAGTCGTGTGTGAAAGAAACGCGTATCGATTCGTGACTGGATGAAGCAAACACGTCAGCTCGGTTGCACAGCATCCTTGCTGAAACAATTTATAACGGAAGATCCAAGACGTTATTTTAATTATCTTAGAATGTCACCAGAACTGTTCACGTTTCTTCTAAATAGAGTTAATTATGCCATAAGGAATAAAGGTACTGTAATGCATGAAGCACTGTCGCCAGAACTGAAATTATCTATCATATTGCGTGTATTACAATCGATAACACTCGCCCTTCTATAAGATACGGTTTAGTTGGTGATGACGCTATTTCATCAACACAACAATTATTACTGTTAATGTTAATGATTATTCAACATTGGCAACAATAATTATTCGAAGCAGGCCACATTAAGAAGAGAGTGGTTTGCAAACTACTCTCTTGAAGATAGATCTGTACAGCGGCAATATTTCAAGATTCCAACATATGTGAACGGGGAGCATTGCAGCGACGTTTTAAATAGATGAATATTGAATAAAGAATGCAGCTTCTTGAATTTGTATAACCTTTCCTCCCGTCAACAATATTCCTTAACAAAGAGATGGCCAACTCGAACGATGGGATTTTAGTCTTGTAGACGAGAGCATTGCCACAGCTAGAATTACATTTGCTTGTATTTTTCTTAATTCAGTTGTATATGTGCTCTTAACTCAATAAATTTTGCCCTGCAGCTCAGATATTGTCAAACCATCTATGCTACGACCGCACCTGATAGTCTCAGTGGTAGCAGTATATTGCTTATTTTTGTAATCAGCATTACTGAAATCCCACAAACAACTATGCAAAGCATAGATATCCAAAAAGCGAACATTATTCTCCGTTCCCCACTTCATATTTCAGTTTGGCTACACTCTACGAACACAGATAACCTCAAAACTCATGCGCCGACCGAAGTGGCCGAGCGGTTCTAGGCACTTCAGTCTGGAACAGCGCGACCGCTACGGTCGCTGGTTCGAATCCTGCCTCGGGCATGGATGTGTGTGATGTCCTTGGGTTAGTTAGGTTTAAGTAGTCCTAAGTTCTAGGGGACTGATGACCTCAGATGTTAAGTCCCATAGTGCTCAGAGCCATTTCAACCAATTCAAAACTCATGCAGCCGGCCGTTGTGGCCGTGCGGTTCTAGGCGCTATAGTCTGGAACAGCGCGGCCACTACGGTCGCAGGTTCGAATCCTGCCTCGGGCATGGATGTGTGTGATGTCCTTAGGTTAGTTAGGTTTAAGTAGTTCTAAGTTCTAGGGGACTGATGACCACAGATGTTAAGTCCCATAGTGCTTAGAGCCATTTGAAAAACTCATGCAACAAGTTGAAACACGCCGAAAGTGTTTAGTTTCACCAACGAATTGCGCAAACGCGCGGCGCGCATGCGCAGTGGCCGGTAGCGCAGTTGCCTGCAACCTAGTGTCGTCGTGTAAACTAGGCTGAAACTACGGAAAACCTAAATCAGGATGGCCGGACAAGGGTTTGAGCCGTCGTCCTCCCGAATGCGAGTCCATTGTGTTAACCACTGCGCCACTCCATTAGGTGGCGAAAATTTTGTCCAAAAAAATATTACTTGACTGAACCCAATACAATATTTTACTTGTTAATGAGCGGCGATAATTATTTACCAAGAGGGTTGGAAGTGAGTAATTCAGTCCTTGTTCACATATTAAAATAACGGATAAAAACGTTACCAGATTTTAACCTGTTTGAAAACAAGATGGCATATGAAACAATCAGGACAATTCAGAAATAAATGCCGAACGAACAAAGTGTCTGCAGTTTTTATCGCGAGGATGAATTACAGCGGCAATACCCGTCTTCGAGATAGCACCATCAGACGTCACTCGGTCACGGAAAGAGAGAAAGCTTCAGAATTACACAGAATCTTGATTCCAGTCTTTTATTTATTTATTGCTGTTGTTACGCGTGACATGCACCGTAGAAGATATTTAAGTCCGTGTTTAACAGTTATTTTTATTATTAGAATTCATAGTGAATATTTTCATTATACTAACGCGAATTCTTTACCGGCGAATGGAAAAACTCGTAAAAGCCGAACTCGGGGAAGATCAGTTTGGATTCCGTAGAAATATTGGAACACGTGAGGCCACACTGACCCTACAACTTATCTTAGAAGATAGATCAATGAAAGGCAAACCTACACTTCTAGCATTTGTAGACTTAGAGAAAACTATTTACAATGTTGACTGGAATACTCTCTTTCAAATTCTGAAGGTGGCAGGGGTAAAATACAGGGAGCGAAAGGCTATTTACAATTTGTACAGAAACCAGATAGCAGTTGTAAGACTCGAGGGGCATGAAAGGGAAGCATTGGTTGGGAAGCGAGAGAGACAGGGTTGTAGCCTATCCCCGATGTTATTCAATCTGTATATTGAGCAAGCAGTAAAGGAACCAAAAGAAAAATTCGGAGTAGGAATTAAACTCCATGGAGAAGAAATAAATTGTAATTCTGTCAGAGACAGCAAAGGACTTGGAAGAGCAGCTGAACGGAATGGGTAGTGTGTTGAAAGGAGGATATAAGACGAACATCAACAAAAGCAAAACGAGGATAATGGAATGTAGTCGAATTAAGTCGGGTGATGCTGAGGGAATTGCATTACGAAAGAGACGCTTAAAGTAGTAAACGAGTTTTGCTATTTGGGGAGCAAAACAACTGATAATGGTCGAAGTAGAGAGGATATAAAATGTAGACTGGGAATGGCAAGGAGAGCGTTTCTGAAGAAGAGAAATTTGTTAACATCGAGTATAGATTTAAGTGTCAGGAAGTTGTTTCTGAAAGTATTTGTATGGAGTTTAGCCATGTATGGAAGTGAAACATGGACGATAAATAGTTTGGACAAGAAGAGAATAGAAGCTTTAGAAATGTGGTGCTACAGAAGAATGCTGAAGATTAGATGGGTTGATCACATAACTAATGAGGAGGTACTGAATAGGATTGGGGAGAAGAGGAGTTTGTGGCACAACGTGACTAGAAGGGATCGTTTGGTAGGACATGTTCTGAGGCATCAAGGGATCACCGATTTAGTATTGGAGGGCAGCGTGGAGGGTAAAAATCGTAAAGGGAGACCAACAGATGAATACACTAAGCAGATTCAAAGGGATGTAGGTTGCAGTAGGTACTGGGAGATGAAGAAGGGTGCACAGGATAGAGTAGCATGGAGAACTACATCAAACCAGTCTCAGGACTGAAGACAACAACAACAACATTTTTATTATTGGAATTGATAGTGCATTAAAAAGGCTAAGCGAGATAGTTGTGACAGAAACACCAAAAATCTAAAGATCGAATAGATCCCCAGATTTTCCGAGCTGTGACGTAAAGTGTTGGAACAGTTGGAGTCGTGTTGAGACACAGCCCCATGGACGCGATGTCCGCTCGCGATTAGCTGGCGCCGGCAGCGGCGTGAGCGTCAAGGCCGCGGGACGGGGGCACGCGATTACGCCGTTTCCACGGACTGCCGGGCACGGCGCGTTGTTAACACGGCCGTGCGCGCGCGCGTGCGAGCGTCACGCAGCCGTCAGCGGCGACTCGCACATCGCTGCGGATTTCGCAACGGCTCGCCAGTTCGGAAGCGGCGTCGCAGACGGTGACCGCCGCAAGTACGCACTGCCGGTGTGTTCTTTGCCACTCTGCCAGTTGCCGAGGTGTGTTCCAGCCAACACGTTGTCGAGCGAGGGAAATTATGCCTGGCGGCACTGCAAACAAGAGAGGCGAACAACCTGCGCTACGTGCCTCTTTACGATACTGAGTGGAATAAATAGTCAGTGTGGCCAGCGTACATTACCTCAACGTCTACCTTAGGCCTGAATGTTTTAACTATCAAAGATTTTTGTAAATGAGATCAAGTATCAGCCTGAGATGTCAGTGACCTCTGAGAATGATTCATGTTTACCATCTTTTCTTACCGAGCGGGGTGGCGCAGTGGTTAGACACTGGACTCGCATTCGGGAGGACGACGGTTCAATCCCGCGTCCGGGCATCCTGATTTAGGTTTTCCGTGATTTCCCTAAATCACTCCAGGCAAATGCCGGGATGGTTCCTCTGAAAGGGCACGGCCGACTTCCTTCCCAATCCTTCCCTAATCCGATGAGACCGATGACCACGCTGTCTGGTCTCCTTCCCCAAACCAACCAACCAACCAACCATCTTTTCTCATAACAAATTAAAAAATAGCGACTTTCATGCTGTTGGTTGCCGGCCGGAGTGGCCGAGCGGTTCTAGGCGCTACAGCCTGGAACCGCGCAACCGCTACGGTCGCAGGTTCGTATCCTGCCTCGGGCATGGATGTGTGTGATGTCCTTATGTTAGTTAGGTTTAAGTGGTTCTAAGTTCTAGGGGACTGATGACCTCAGAAGTTAAGTCCCATAATGCTCAGAGCCATTTTTTCATGTTGTTGGGTTAGTGCACAAGTTCGCTGCGTTTTTCCATAATTTTAATAAACACAACAAATATACATTGCAAAAACTTTAGTCATCAGTAATACAGGGTGTTTATAAATGAATATCGCGGTTTTAACGCTTTATTATATTTATTACATTAAAATGGTTCAAATGGCTCTGAGCACTTTAGGACTTGAATTCTGAGGCCACCAATCCCCTAGAACTTAGAACTACTTAAACCTAACTAACCTACACACATCCATGCCCTTGGCAGGATTCGAACCTGCGACCGTAGCGATCGCGCGGTTCCAGAATGTAGCGCCTAGAACCGCTTTTTTCTTTCATTTTGTTCCAGATAGTTCGTTGCGTTTGGTCTATGCGGACGTCACAAGACATCCGTTCAAGTTGTTCGTCGATTCTTTCACTCAGTTGACCGAACACGCTGAGCTACCGTGGCGGCTATCAGCCGCTCGGCCACTCTGGTCGGCTATTACATTAAAGTTACAGTTATAAATGATGTGTCAAATGAAAGAGCAAGTCGAACAGTTTTACCAAGAACATTATAAATGTTCAGTGTGAGCACCATTTGTCGCACGGCACACATCAAGTCTATATCCGAGTTCTTCCCAAACGCTGGATAGGCCGCAAGGGGCCCAATGACAGGGCTTGCTTTGCATGGCCTACACATTCACCCGACCTAACGCCATGCGATTTTTTAATTTGGTGCTTCATCAAGGATCGTGTGTACGTGCCTCCGCTACCAGCAGACCTCCCTGAATTAAGAAACCGGATTGACGCAGCTGTTGCTACAATCATTGGAGACACACTTATCAACGTTTGGGAAGAACTCGGCTATAGACTTGATGTGTGCCGTATGACAAATTGTGCTCACATTGAACATTTATAAGGTTCTTGGTAAAACTGTTTGAGTTGTTCTTTCATTTGACATATCATTTATAACTCTAAGTTTAATATAATAAATATTGTAAAGCGTTAAAACCCCGATATTCATTTATAAACACCCTGTATATTCTCCATCACTATTTACAACAACCTGGCGACGCTGAGGTAACTTTTCGATTCCCCGACTGTGGAAGTCACGTGCTTTTGAGGCGAAGAACTCGTCGAGCCATGTTCAGAGAGTATTCTCTTCCGGAAAAGAAGTTCCTTTTAGTTTGTACGATAGAGAGCAGAAAAAGTGAAAATCTGAGGAGGAAAGACCAGGTGAATAAGGTGGGTGTGAAAAGACTTCCCAAGACAACTCCTTTGTAGTGTTTTTTGCGAGTCTAGCAAAATGAAAAATTTGGAGATTTGCGGTAAGTTCCTGAGTGACCAAACTGCTCAGGTCATCGGCCCCTAAGCTTACACACTACTTAATCTAGCTTAACTTACACTAAGGACAATACACACGCCCATGCGCGGGGGAGGACTCGAACCTCCTACGGGGGGAGGCTCGCGAACCGCGGCAAGACGGTCCAGACCGCGCGGCTACCCCGCTCGGCTGCAGCATGCAGATGTCGCACGACGGTGGTATGTTCACAGTTCATTACATTTGCCAGTTCTCCGGAACACTGACGTGGGTCGTTGTGGATTAGTGCGTTTAAATGATCTTCATCGAACCCCGAAAGTCTTCCTGAACTTGGAGGTTCACTAATGTGAAAACGATCCTCTTCAATAGGAGAAAATCTTTTATTACCATGTTCTTTCCGATGACATTATCCCCCATGCCCGTCGCTATTGTTTCTTGCTGCCTCTGCTGCTGCAAGACCTCTACCGAATTCAGACAGAACACGTCGGAAATGTTCCGGTTTCCCCATCTGGCACTCCATTTTCCGGCGTCCGCAGCTGCTTCCACCATCTCCAAATGACCAAATGACAATATGTAAACCCAAACAGAAACAGTGAACTACAAATAAAAAATGACAATCGACAAATAAACCCATAGAAACCGTAACACCAACCCGCAGAACAAAACGCTGCGTACTTATGCGCCAACCTAATATTTGAGAACCGGGGCTGTTACATGATTCAGAATGTTTACAATGTGCAGCAACAACTAGTCAGAATATTAGGTTTTGCTTCACTCTATCGAAAAAGCTCCTTTACCGTTTCCGAATATATACGTCCATCACCAGACGGCTTCCAGTCCTTAATCACAAGACGTGGCACGTTGATTCACAGTTGACTTGCCCTAGGATAAACAGAATTCCACAATTGCAAAAGTGCGGCAATGCTCGTTGCGCTACAACTTACGCGAAACATTGCAGGCGGTAAAAAAAAATATGTAACGACCGTATGACATTGTTGACTGGCTTAACCCATGGGATGGTTTAAGCGCTCTTTCTGAAAGGTCTTTAGCTGCGCCCCTTAGCGCCTTTGCTTTGAACTAGTTAACTATAATCTTAAGCCACTTACAAAAGTAGAGCCACGCAGAGGAAAGTTTGTAGCCAACAGTTTCATTACACCAGTTCAAAATGTCATAAACATACCTTCCGGATGCTACCCATCTTAATGTAGCCTGACGACGGGGCAAGATCGCTATCGTATACTAAACAGACCACACAAACAGTGTCTAAAAAATATGTCTCTGTCCCCTCCACTGTTTACCAGCAACTGTCACGGCACATCACCATATCGACTTGTGGCTGGAATGCCACCACTTCACTGGAAAAATATGCACCAGCGCCATCAATACAAGATGTTGTGAGACAAAAGTAGGAACTTGCACACTTTTCTGGTTCTATTCTGTCTGGGTTTTGAAGTGAGTTGGCGCGTTGTGTGGCGGGAGGAAGTACGATTGACGCACTTCCGGGCAGGCCACTCTTCTCTCACGCATGGATTCCTCTTCCGGCGGGAGGGTCCGCCGGTATGCAGTCATTGTGGTGTACAGGTATCTGTCCACTGCGCAACGTATGGCTTTCTAAACAGTTTCGTAGGTAGGAGATTTAACGTGTTACCAGGGTTACTGCTTCATCTTTTAGCGTCCCAGTCATCAACCAGACACTCTTCCCTGCCACATTATTTTAGCCGTTTTATATTTATAGTCTGTGTATTTAAAAAAATAAAATGGCTTGAGGCGTATGCCTTCTGACCCTCTATGTGGAGCTGTGAAGTGCGCGTGAGATAGAGTGTAGCAGGGTGACTGAGAATTGCATTTCGTATAATCCCTTTTGGTGCAGAGCGTTCATACCGCCACCGCGTGTCCTACTCATGCCGGCCAAGCACTGGTTCTGAAAATTTCATCCCCCCCCCCCCCCCCCCCAAGGATTCGAACCATCTTACCACCGAGACGAACGCTATCGGAGAGGCGTGTCGACCACGCCTACGAAAACGGGTTTGCAGGCGGCCCTTTCACGTAAGTGGTCAAGTTGCCTCCTTACATAGATGAGGAGCTTTCATCCGGACGCTGACGTCAGCTTTCCGTGAGACGCAGCGCTACACTTACGGAAATGGTATACAGTGAAAAAGTCGATACTTTACTCACGGTTAGCATCGTCAGAAAAATATCACAAGAATGCCGAAAGAAACGTAACCATACCTTGAGGAAGCGAGTTTATATTTAACAAAAAAACAATACGATAGTTAGTGTCTATCAGCTCCAATCTCTCCATTCTGCTTTTAAAATCTAAGAATAGTAGAGAGAAATAGTCCATTTTCACACTTTTAAATAATATAAGCATTAAATCAAGCAACACTTTTATTACAATTTTTGTAAAATCTTCAAATATGAAATTACAGAGCAGATTATCAAAAAAAGAGCAGCTGATGAATAGATCCAAAATATTAAATAAACTGAATCCTGCGTTCACTTCGCATTCTTCCTCCGTACAGTTACTCAAGAGCAATATTTCATCCAGTCGTTTGTATGATAATCTGTTACGTGACTTGGACAACGTGGTGGCTACCGCTGAAAATGTTCGAACGGCACTGATGTCGCTGTAATTTGCTAGCTTATACAACAGGGTAATAAAACTTTCATGTCTTCCCATCGCCCTAAAATATTAGCCCAAAATGGCGACACAGGTGTTGCCAAATAAAGCCTCTATTTCGTCTTCTTGGTCAGCCAGAGCGGTTTTGAAAGAGGCGGCTGAACCATCTTCATTCTTTTGTTTGCTGTGCCCTGAAGTTTTATGATCATTCCAAAAAGACGTATGCCGTTTCAAGACGAAAATCACTATCTGGTTAACTGCTCTTGGTGTTCAAGTATTCATTCATTCAAAGTGCTGGAACAGAGCCCCACGGCCAAAATGTTGGGTAAACAATACAAGTGTATTAAATCGTTACCTGGATCATTCGCTACACACCTGCTATGAAATACTGACACGAGTAAATGAAAGTATTGAGAAAGAAATGCCGATATACAGGTGAAACTACTCGATGGAAAGAAGTGTGGATATATTTTTCGCTGTCGGGTTCGCCGCCCATCTTCAGCGGCTTAAACACACATTAAAAAAAAAGTTTTTCAGCACCCCGATTCCCAGAAATCCTGAAGACAGACGTTGACTGTGGATATTGTATCACAGACACGGTCCCTTTGACTGTTCAGAGAGCCGCGCGGGATTAGCCGAGAGGTCTTAGGCGCTGCAGTCATGGACTGTGCGGCTAGTCTCGGCGGAGGTTCGAGTCCCCTCCCTCGGGCATGGGTGTGTGTGTGTTTGTCCTTAGGATAATTTAGGTTAAGTAGTGAGTAAGCTTAGGGACTGATGACCTTAGCAGTTAAGTCCCATAACATTTCACACACATTTGAACATTTGTTTGAACTGTTCAGAGATGCCAGTAAACCCGCCCAAAGACGTAAACAACCATGCATGAGCAGCGCCTATTACACGGCCGGAGAGCCGATCAGTTCATTCCACGAGGAAGGAGGTACACGGCTCGTGTTGTCTGTAGTTCAACCACGCCTTGACGGTCAATACCGCGGTCCGATCGCCTCCCCATTGTTACTTTGTGCCAGCAAGGACTCTGAACAAGTGAAGTGTCCAGGCGTCTCGGAGTGAACAAAAGCGATGTTGCTCGGACATGGAGGAGATACAGAGACACAAGAACTGCGTATGACATGCCTCGGTCAGGCCGTCCAAGGGCAGCAACGCCGTCATGTTGAATAACGCTTTTCGTGCAGCCACAGGACGTCGTATTACGACTCAAACTGTGCGCAATAGGCTGCATGATGCGCAACTTCACTCCCGACGTCCATGGCGAGGTCCATCTTTACAACCACGACACCATGCAGCGCGATACAGATGGGTCCAACAACGTGCAGAATGGACCGCTCATGATTGGCATCACGTTCTCTTCACCGTTGAGTGTCGCATGTGCCTTCAACCGGACAATGGTCGGAGATGTATTTGAGGCAACTCGGTCAGGCTGAACGCCTTAGACACACTGTCCAGCGAGTGCTGGAAGATGGGGGTTCCCTGCAGTTTTGGGGTGGCATTATGTGGGGCCGACGTATGCCGCTGGTGTTCATGGATGGGCTGTAACGGCTGTACGATACGTGAATGCCACCCTCCGACCGATAGTGCAACCTTATCGGCAGCACAGCATATTGGCGAGGCATTCGTCTTCATGGACGACAATTCGCGCCCCCCATCGTGCACATCCAGTGAATGACTTCCTTCAGGATAACAAAATCGCTCGACTAGAGTGGCCAGCATGTTCTCCAGACATAAACCCTGTCGAACGTGCCTGGGATAGATTGAAAAGGGCTGTTTATGGACGATGTGATCCACCAACGACTCTGTGGGATCTACACCGAATCACCGTTAAGGAGTGGGACAATCTGGACCAACAATGCCTTGATGATCTTGTGGATAGTATGCCATGACGTATACAGGCATGCAGCAGTGCAAGAGGACGTGCTACAGGGTATTACAGGGACCGGTGTGTACTGCAGTCTGGACCACCGACTCTGAAGGTGTCGCTGTATGGTGGTACAACATGCAATGTGTGGTTTCCATGAGCAATAAAAAGGGCGGAAATGCTGTTTATGTTGATCTCTATTGCAGTTTTCTGTACAGGTTCCGGAACTCTCGGAACCGAGGTGATGCAAAACTTTTTTTGATGTGTGTACAAATTCATTTCGCATTAGTAGGGACTTTCACAACGGCGTGGAAGAAAATCACTGTACTATTGTTAAATTGTACAAAATGGTTATGTTGGCTAATTCTTACACTTATATAGCATTGATGTTCCCATTTAAGGAGACGATCGCATTGTAAATAACTTTAGAAACTGACCCGAATCAATGCGCCACATTTTGTTTACACGCGGTAAGCCTACATGTTTGAGGAGCAAAGATGTTTCATATAACAGCAAAGATAAAGTAGTTATAATCTTTGGTAGTCGTTAAACAGGCATTTGTTGTTTCATGTACTACGGTAAAATAGTATTCTCATCTAATTTCTATAGTCCAGTTCCTACAAGGATTTTTATTTCTTCTTCAGATATGAGAATAACATACGCTATCTGCTCAAAAGTATCCGTATACCGCTGTGTAATGAGTAATTGATCACTAGATGTCTCGAGCGGCGGACCTGCGAGTATAAAAGGAGGCAGGGTTCAAATGGCTCTGAGCACTATGGGACTTAACATCTGAGGTCATCAGTCCCCTAGAACTTAGAACTACTTAAACCTAACTGACCTAAGGACATCACACACATCCATGCTCGGGGCAGGATTCGAACCTGCGACCGTAGCAGCAGCGCTGTTCCGGACTGAAGCGCCTAGAACCGCTCGGCCACAAGGACCGCCGTTCGCTGTCTTCAATGCATTATCTATTCCAGGAAGTGTAACGCAGTTGTACAATCAGTTATGGATAAAGTAATTGAAACATGTGCTTGCGTTAGTTGGCTGTCCAAAATTAGCCATACGTACACCAAATCGAAATTCAACACATTCAATGTCTTTTTTATGATTTCTGTGCCATCGCATTCTGCTGTATTATTTTGCGCGTAGCCAAATTTAGTTTTCGTTCTCTACCTTTCGGTGAGGGATAGTTGCCATTTAGACGTGGTGATGCCGTTAGCACTCCTTGAATTTTGCTGGTTTTTTTATACTTTAGTAATGGAAAGAGAACTACCAGTCGATGCCGGAAATGTTCTGCGAATACCGACTGGAACAACATATGTGAGGGGGTCATCCATGCGAGTCACTCGCAGGGACTCCATTGTACTTTGCCGGCTTCGCATCGACCAACCGTCATATACAGGGTGACACAGAAAAACGAGAGCATTTCCACAATCCAATAAAACTAGAAGAGATGAAGGAAAGAAATTGCATTCATACTAATTGAAACCTTACAACTTTGCCATTTACGAAACACTGATGGCATTTATAATTTTTTTTTTAAATTACGCCTCTTAGATGGCGTCCTCCTGTCGAATGCATTCGTGAAATCTGTTGAGATTCCTCATTAACCGCTGCAACATCTCAGCTGGGATACTGTGAATTTCATCCCGAATTCTCTGTTTTAGCTCATCCAGGGTTCTTGGTCGAGTCGCGCAGACTTTGCTCTTGAGATAGCCCCGCAAGAAAAAAATCACGAACGGATAAATCTGACGATCTAGGGGGCAGGAAGTGTTACCGAATAACGAGATCATAGGTTGCCAAACAATTCTCGCACAAAAGCCACTGATTGCCGTGCAATGTGTGATGTCGCTCCGTCCTGTTAAAAGTAGGCTTCTTGAACGTTTGGAAAGATGTTGAATGCAGGTGTAACGGAAGTTCGTAACATCTCCACGTAACGATCGGCACTGACAGATATAGTGTTTCCGTGTTGATTTGCGAAAAAATACGGTCCGATAATCGAATGTGACGACACACCACACCATACTGTCTCTTTACTAGCGTGTGAAGGGCGTTCATGAACGTCATTAGGATTTGTGTTTGCCCAGTAATGGTAGTTCTGTTTATTCACATAACCTGTGAGGTGAAAATGTGCCTCATCTGACATCCACAACTTGTTTAGAAATTCATCGTCATTGTTTAGCTTCGTTGTCATTTGTTGACAGAATCCTAATCGTAGCCTGTAATCGTTGTCCTTCAACTGTTGCACCATCTGTAGTTTGTACGGATGAAATTTTAAATCAAGATCAAGAATTGTGCGAACATTCTCCCGGGACTCTCCAACAACTGGTGCTTGCTTACGAACTGAACGCCGTGGGCTCCGTAAGACAGACCCGCGTACAACATCAACGTTCGCTAGAGAACGCACACTTCTTGGTCGTCGTGTTGTTTCCTCTTCGAGGGCAGATTCAATCTCTTCAGACTTATAAATTCAACATTTTATCGCTTGTTTCGACGGAACGGCTTCATGATGTCCTAAATCGAGAAAACGTCGAAACTCCGTCTGCGCCGCGCCGCTACCAAACTATCATTGTTTTTATAAAACATTTTTATGAATATCGCACGCTGTTGTCAGTGCCACTAATCCGTGATTACTGAAATAGCGGACTGTTTGCTCACTAACTGTCATGAACCCGCAGTGCTGCCACCTGCCCATGGTTCAAATGGCTCTGAGCACTATGGGACTTAACATCTGAGGTCATCAGTCCCCTAGAACTTAGAACCACTTAAAGCTACCTAACCTAAGGACATCACACACATCCATGCCCGAGGCAGGATTCGAACCTGCGACCGTAGCAGCAGCGCGGTTCCGGACTGAGGCGCCTTGAACCGCTTGACCACAACGGCCGGTTGGCTACCACTACTCATTTCAAACATTCCCGTTATTCTGTCACCAAGTAGTTCGTCACGTGGCCCCTCCCGTGTCGCTGCAGTCTCCATTGACAGGAGTCCACATCTTGGGCTGCCCCAATCTAGCCGCCCTGATGCGAGCATTGTTCGTCCGGCAGGAAGAATAGATGACTGGTTTTCAGAACACTCCCCCACCCTATTACATCTCGATTGGCCAGCAAAATCGCCTGACTTGGACTCATATAAAATGTGTGGGACACGCTGGAACAGTGGTAGTGCGCCGACAGTGCATCCCCGCAATTTGGCGTAATTGATTGATAAGATCCTCAGCAAGAGGCCAAAACTGTTGCGACGTATCTGCACGGTATTTTAGACTCACTTCCTGAGTCCAGTTGGTTATCAAGCGTATGGGCGGAATTATACTGTGTTAAATTGATTGCTCTAGGGCTGACTAAATTTTAGGTTCGGTGAGGGTGTTTTGACTGGTAACTAACCATCTCTCATGCCGGCTAAGGCGTTTTTGGAGTCGCATAGTCAGAACTTGAACTTCTATAATAATCCATAGTTTACAGTGTGCACCGGCAACCAGCCACATTTTGGTTTTGGGTTATTTTACTTAAAAAGCCCCAAACCGGTTCCGAATTTATACTTTCAGCGTCAACCGGTTTGCAAACCTTTATCAAAATACATGGTATGTTCATTTACACGCGAATTGCCCTAGAATAAACGGATGTTCACAGTTTTAAAGCTGCAGTAATCGTAGTTGCTCGACAAACTCGGGTTTGAATGCACTTTATGGGAAACGGCCGCCTGGAATATTAAGTCATTCGTTTGAAGAAGATGACGAATAGAAATGTTCGAAGCGGACATTTAATTTAACTTGTATTCTGACACGGGTTTGTAGCACAACTGTGTCACAGTTTTAAAATTTTGAACTCCTGTTTATCCTATGGCATCGCACTTGTCGATCGACGTACCATGTGTTTTGATAAAAGGGTTGAAGCCTTAGGGCAGTGAGTGTTGCAATACGAGTCTCAGCCTGCATTTAATCTCTATTTGCTATGCCAACATCTTGCTCACAGATGTAGGCTGGAGGACGCATCCTCTTCGTAGGCGGATGTGACGTAACGCAGCCATCGTCAGAACCCTAAGCATCGCTCCTGCATGGGCCGTCGAGGGAAGATTAGGCTAATTACAGAATAAACAGAGGCGTTTAAGCTCTCGTCCCCCCCCCCCTCTCCATTTGCACTCTTAACGGGAAGAAACCTTAAAAGGTTCGTTACGTTTACGCAGACCGTAGAAACTGCCCGGAAGTGCTTGCGGTTATACATTTTCGGTCCAGATGTATTTACCCAGGCCACAATATTGGCGCGGCTGCTTTCCTGCTTTGAAGTTCCACGTGGGATAAAAGTTTGTAAGAAAACGAGAAAGTAATCATAGTGTTCCCGAAACTTTTAAGCTGTGAACTGATGTTGGATACATATCTTTCAGAATGTTGAGACACGTTTTTGAATATATCGTAAAAGCAGTTGGTCCGACTTGTGAGAACAATACGAATATGAAAGCCTGTACACCAGTTTTCAGCCAGTTTAGCGAGAACCGGTAACCTGCCTACTGTAGATTCCTACACAAGTTCGATGTGCCTCTGAACGTACATTTCTCATCGACATACCTCTTGGCACCAGAAGTTTGCCACGCTTTGGCAGAAGCGCTCAAGGAATTCATTAACATAGTTTGAAATAAAAATGAGATGTTTACGTTAATGTTTTGGTGTGGTTCACCATGGCTTTGAGAGAACTATTAATTTCATAAATCGTTTGCATATACGAGCAGAGTTATGGAATGTGAACAACAATGTTTTCAAAGTTTGTAATAAATAAAAAAAGGTCAGTTGCGAAGTTGCTGTCCATGAAAATGGAAAGACAAATGACGGGTGTGTCCTTATGATAATTTGCAGGAGGGGGGGAGGGGGAGTGGCATGATGCAAACAGGGGACGTAAGAAGTACTTTTAATATTTTTGAAAACGGTTGGCGACTCGTAAGTAACCGTAAAAAAGTTCAAGTTCCGACCTTGTTAAAAACCTGCGTGACACCAAGTTTTAAATCTTTTTTTTTTAAATTAGAAGTCTAAATTAACTAGGTAGACCACAATATGGTTCACTGCTGCACATATTCTACGGCGCCGGTAGCAATACGAAAATCGTTTCTCAGATTGTGGGCTGCGTAAACATTACTTTCTGTGTTTCGTAACTCTTGCTGTAGACACTGGAATGACTTCATGTAATTCATGATTTTCTCCGTTCGCCCACTTTTACATTCTTGTTAGGGAAAAAAATCCAGTGCCTCTAAGTACGGGCGCCAACTTTCGAAAGGAAGCGAAGTAATATTGTTACACTGTTCGCGACAAAGAGAATAGAGGCGCAGAATGAGGGGGAAGCGTTATACAGACAAGGTCAGAGACAGATGTGGCCCGGCAATACGAAATATTCTCCAGTCTCGGTGGATAAAACCGCAACACTTTGGCAATTCCTGTAACATCACCGATATTGCTGGGCGGTACCAGAATATTGTCGTGTATCGTTGCCAGGAATGTTCCGGCAACATTGTTGAAGACACTCACTGCCGTAAAGTATGGCCCGTGCAAACGTACCTTACGTGTGGTACGAGGCCAGGTACTCCGCCATGTGGTTTGCCGAGTAGAGCTGCAATTGTAGATGCGGTCAGGGCTCAGCGGCGGATGGGATATGCTATTCTTAGGCAGTCATTTATTGTATTGTACTTGACTAATGTCTTATTTAATAAATGCCTCAGTGCTACTGAGATTTTACTAGACGTATCATGGAAGCTGTTCAAGTATTCAAAAATATTTTCCAATTTCCATTTCTTAAAACAGTGGAAGAACATGATGTAATAGCCACTGTTCTCCAATATCATCACCATTTGACAAAATATCATTAAAATATTTAGTAGCGGGCTTCCGAATTACATCGGCGCGCATTTGAACGAAAGTACGAATTATTTTCATGGAGATGTCCGTGTATGCAAGTAACTTTAAGTAGTACGTTTGTGTTGTGGTGTCTTCCTGTCATATGCAGAAATTTGAAAACTGGATACAAAGTATAAGATGTTGGAAGTATAAAAATAACGATTTCACCTTTGCTGAACACCTAATAAAGCGTAGGCATCAACGATCTAACATGGAACAGAATATCAAAACTATTAGAGTGAACAGTTGTCTTGTACCATAAGTGTTTCGCTTCATTTTATTTCTAAAGCATCTTCAGAGGCCTGTAAAACGAGTACATGTTTGTTTTATGTATATGATAAATAAGTTACACAATTTTTTGTTTTGTGTATCTAATAACTGCGTTATGCAGTGATACCAGAGAAACTGTTGTACTACAGTTTTATGTTGTTAGATAAGCATTAGCTTCTTGCAGTGCAAGTTTCGTAAGGTTTAATTGCTGTTTGGTTATACAGACGACTTTGTGATCTTAATTCCATATATAGCGTTTTGGAGTTTAAATTAGTGGGCCTGCGAACTTCAGGGTGTCTGGTTTTCGGCTTTTCGAACACTATCAATAGAACACTTAACTTTCACTGTTTCACTCTGTGTTGGTTGTGTGTGTTTACTGTACAGAGTTTTTCGAACTTTTGTTTGTGTTGTGGTGTCTGCCTGTCATATGTAGAAATTTGAAAACTGAATACAAAGAATAAGACGTTGGAAGTATAAAAATAACGATTTCAGCTTTGCTGAACACCCAATAAAGCATAGGCATCAAAGATCTAACATGGAACAGAATATCAAAACTGTCAGATTGAACAGTTACAACAGAAACTACTAGGCTAATATTACAGGAAAACGTTGACATAAAAAGAGCCACTGCAATGAACAAAACAGTAATAAAAATATGTAGTACATAATCAGACCAAAAAATAACTTAATCTCCAACCATAGACACTAAAAAAAATTTTTTTTACGATTCCGACCACTCAGAATTCCCTTTTTCTAGAGCAGGCCTCACCATGCAGAATAACATACGCACACAAATAACAAACAAATGATTGTCAAACTATACACAGACGCTACAAAAACATAAGACAAGCTAGAAACACCCAGCGACGATTGGCAGCACTATAGACAGTAAACACACACAACCAACACACGGGGAAAAAATGAAAGTGAAGAGTGCTATTGAAATGTGTTCGAAAACCCCGAAAAATGGTCATACTAATGTACGCAGGTCAACTAAGTACCACACCAGGACGACACAAATGAAATAATGATGAGACCACAAAGGTGGAACCAAGTAGTAATTTAACCTTTCGAAACCTGCTCTCAAAACATTTGATTGTTATGTAACAAGAGAATAAAAAACTGTAATATGACAAGTCATCTGGAATCATTGCGTATCGCAATTATTAATACATAAAATAAATGTGTATTACTGGCACTGAATATGCTTCATAATTTTAAAAAGCGAAACACGTGGGGCACAAAAGAAACAGCCGTTCATTTAGCTGCATACGCCGACCATATCTCCGAGAGCGTAGAAGCGAGTAAGGAATGACGGAAAATGAAAAAAGATGACGAAGTACGTGCTCGGTGGTTCGTAATTTCGTGACGTGTTGCACGCAGACAAAGAGACCTGTGTGATTCACTTGATAGCGGAACGACGGGACAAAGTGGTTGGCTGCATTGTATGGAGAGGGACCGGCCCAAGGTGATCGCGTTGACCCCTCGTGGCCCCAGTCCTCCCCGTACGCGGGCACCGTGGGAACTCGCTAGTTGGCAGTCGCCGCGCGCCGCTCCGCCTGCGCCGCCACTGTTGGCAACACTGCCGTCTGGTCTGGCGCGCCAGTCGATTGTCAGCGCCGGTGCGGGTGCCCGCCCGCCCGCGAAAGGGGAACCCACCCGATCCGTTAACGCCGACACCGCCCCACCCCACCCCGTCTGCCGTCTGGCCGAGAAATGCCGGGAGCTCGCGCTGCCAGCAGTGCTGCGGTCAAGTCTTAATTTACCAACATAACAACGCCCGTAGTAGCTGCGCTGCTCGGGCAACCGAAGGGCTGCACGTGCCGTTGCTGTTTTACAGCGAGCTAAATCAAATTTTCTTTGCATTTTATGCACCACCGTTGTACATATTGTAATATTTCGTGTACTTTCCGCTTTCGATTGTGAGTAGAAATTATATTGTTAATTTTTAATAAAATATTAAATAGTAGTACAATCAGTAACCTCGATTTCAGGTTACTTAAAATCATAGATAATGATCAAATGTACGTCTCAGCTTACCGTCTTATGCTTTCCCTTCCGTAGAGGACATCAAATACGCCACTAGAGACAAGCCCATGCAAATAGTCTGTAGTCGCTATTGTACCGAACTGCACGAATGACATGATCTCTTTGAAATTCATTAATACCAATTAAATGAGAAGATATAGATTTGTAAAGTATGAAGTACGTTATTTAACAATTAGTCTTAGATTCTAAAGAGTTGTTCTGTTTGTCTATATAAAGGGTAGATATAAAAAAACATTGCTATTATTCATCTTAAATTGGCTACTATAATTTACAAATCCTATTTAAAGTTTTCACAGACCTGTCTTAGCTCCGTAAAAATGGTTCAAATGGCTCTGAGCACTATGGGACTTAACAGCTGAGGTCATCACTTAAACCTAACTAACCTAAGGACATCACACACATCCATGCCCGAGGCAGGATTCGAACCTGCGACCGTAGCGGTCGCGCGGTTCCAGACTGAAGCGCCTAGAACCGCTCGGTCACAATGGCCGGCCTCAGCTCCGTATTCCGAATTACTTTAATAAGATGTGACTCACTTTTAATTGCCTATTTTGGGGCTTACGGATCGTAAATTGTAATATTTCATGCCAGCAGGGGGTGGATCTTCCGTCATGAGACTCCTACTTGCTATTGAGGAGAGTTCATTAGCGTATGAAAATAGTGAAATGCGCATCACTGGAGGGCAAAAGATGTCTGAAACGACAAAGTATGCTTATTAACATGAATTGGTAAACGACCAGTTGAAGAGCCTTACATTATAACAGGGCAAATCTTAACAATTATCTACTTTACATACTTCTTAAATAATGTCCATGTTGCAAACGCATGATGCATTTCCCCGTCATTTACGCATGGATGGTGCGCCGCTTCGTCGTATGAAGGGGGGGGGGAGGAGTCGAAAGTTTCTAGCCTAACAAATAAAGAATGACAGAAATTTCGCCGGCCGGTGTGGCCATGCGGTTCTGGGCGCTTCAGTCTGGAACCGCGTGACAGGTTCGAATCCTGCCTCGGGCATGGATGTGTGTGATGTCCTCAGGTTAGTTAGGTTTAAGTAGTTCTAAGTTCTAGGGGACTCGATGTTAAGTCCCATAGTGCTCACTTGAACCATTTTGACAGAAATTTCATAATAATAATTTATCTTTCAGTATAATACCCGTGTACACTAATACACTAGCGGGCACGCTTGGGTAACTTCTGCAAACCATTCAAAGAAAGGTCTTCGATTTCGAGTCTAACCAAGCGTTCACAATGTCAATCATTGTTAAATCGTCGTCCTTTGAGGTCTTTTTTTAGGTTTGGGAAAAGAAAAGAGTCTGATGGAGCCAAATTTGGAGAATATGGCGGATGACGCAACAATTCAAACCCGTTGTCACGCAAAGTTTCCAGCGCTGCGAGGGCTTTGCGCGCGGGTGCGTTGTCATTATGGCAAAAGAACTCCGCGCGCCTGTTTTCCGCGCTTTTTTTCTTTATCTCTTCTCTCAAATGGCGGAGGAGGGTGCAATAGTTTGATGCATAGATACAGGGTGTTTCAAAAATGACCGGTATATTTGAAACGGTAATAAAAACTAAACGAGCAGCGATAGAAATACACCGTTTGTTGCAATATGCTTGGGACAACAGTACATTTTCAGGCAGACAAACTTTCGAAATTACAGTAGTTACAATTGTCAACAACAGATGGCGCTGCGGTCTGGGAAACTCTATAGTACGATATTTTCCACATATCCACCATGCGTAGCAATCATATGGCGTAGTCTCTGAATGAAATTACCCGAAACCTTTGACAACGTGTCTGGCGGAATGGCTTCACATGCAGATGAGATGTACTGCTTCAGCTGTTCAATTGTTTCTGGATTCTGGCGGTACACCTGGTCTTTCAAGTGTCCCCACAGAAAAAGTCACAGGGATTCATGTCTGGCGAATAGGGAGGCCAATCCACGCCGCCTCCTGTATGTTTCGGATAGCTCAACGCAATCACACGATCATCGAAATATTCATTCAGGAAATTAAAGACGTCGGCCGTGCGATGTGGCCGGGCACCATCTTGCATAAACCACGAGGTGTTCGCAGTGTCGTCTAAGGCAGTTTGTACCGCCACAAATTCACGAAGAATGTCCAGATAGCGAGATGCAGTAATCGTTTCGGATCTGAAAAATGGGCCAATGATTCCTTTGGAAGAAATGGCGGCCCAGACCAGTACTTTTTGAGGATGCAGGGACGATGGGACTGCAACATGGGGCTTTTCGGTTCCCCATATGCGCTTCCCCATATGCGCCAGTTCTGTTTATTGACGAAGCCGTCCAGGTAAAAATAAGCTTCGTGAGGAAACCAAATGCTGCCCACATGCATATCGCCGTCATCAATCCTGCGCAATATATCGTTAGCGAATGTCTCTCGTGCAGCAATGCTAGCGGCGCTGAGGGGTTGCCGCGTTTGAATTTTGTACGGATAGAGGTGTAAACTCTGGCGCACGAGACGATACGTGGACGTTGGCGTCATTTGGACCGCAGCTGCAACACGGCGAACGGAAACCCGAGGCCGCTGTTGGATCACCTGCTGCACTAGCTGCGCGTTGCCCTCTGTGGTTGCCGTACGCGGTCGCCCTACCTTTCCAGCACGTTCATCCGTCACATTCCCAGTCCGTTGAAATTTTTCATACAGATCCTTTATTGTATCGCTTTTCGGTCCTTTGGTTACATTAAACCTCCGTTGAAAACTTCGTCTTGTTGCAACAACACTGTGTTCTAGGCGGTGGAATTCCAACACCAGAAAAATCCTCTGTTCTAAGGAATAAACCATGTTGTCTACAGCACACTTGCACGTTGTGAACAGCACACGCTTACAGCAGAAAGACGACGTACAGAATGGCGCACTCACAGACTGCGTTGTCTTCTATATCTTTCACATCACTTGCAGCGCCATCTGTTGTTGAAAATTCTAACTACTGTCATTTCGAAAGTTTGTTCGCCTGAAAATGTACTGTTGTCCCAAGCATATTGCAACAAACGGTGTATTTCTATCGCTGCTCGTTTAGTTTTTATTGCTATTTCAAATATACCGGTCATTTTTGAAACACCCTGTAGTTACGCTGTTTTGCAAGTACTCCACCATAATTACCCCTTCTGCATCCCAGAAGACGGATGCCATCACCTTAACGGCTGATTTTTGCACCCGGAACTTTTTTGGGGTATGGGATGAAGAATTTTTCCATTGTTGTGACTGTTGTTTTGTCTCAGTATCAAAGTGGTGAACCCACGTTTCGTCCATTGTCACACACCTTCATCTGCTTCAAATTGGTGGACGATTTCTTCACAACAGTGAACACGCTGTCGTGTGTGATCTGCATTCAAGTGTTTCGGGACCCAACGCGATGAAACTTGCTGCATTTCCAAAATATCCACAGCAATGTGACGAGCGTGCCCGTGGGAGATTCCAAGTGTGGTTTCAATGTGCTGCAATGTTTTTCGACGATCCTGCAAAATCATATCGTGGATTGCAGTCACTGTTTCGTCAGTGGCAACGGTGGCAGCTCTTCCGCTCCTCGGCGCATCTTCCACACTCGTTCTTCCACGTTTGAAGTCGGACACCCAGTTTTTCACTGCTGCATAAGACAGAGCACTGCCCTCAAGTGTATTCCGCATGTCCTCCGCAATTTCCTTGCGCGTCCTTCCCTTCAAATAAAGATATTCAGTCACACCACGGTTGTTGAGTCTCTCGACATTCGCCATTTTGCTAGAAGCTGGAGCCACGAAATTTGGTTGCATACCCACAAAGGGTCATCGCAAAAGTAGGTGTTGTTGTTTGTGCGAGAGATTACGGCACTAGAAACTTTTCGAGCGTCCCTCGTATATAGCGTCACAATTTTTTTCTTCCCTCTGACGTTTTCCAAGTCCGGCGTAATGTTTTGCGTATATTGAACGTAAAAATAGCCCTATAGCTTCAAAGAAACGTCGCAGTGGGCTAGGTTGGTATTTTTTAAACGCTTTTTATTCATATTTTAAAATTTTTTGTTATGAGTCCTGTGACTAGTTTGATATGGCCCGGCACGAATTTATGTCGTGCGCCAACTTCTTCATATCGGAGTTGGACAAGCGCTCTGTGTCCTCAGGTGTTTGTTGGACATATTCCAATAGCTGTCTTGGCCTAGAGTTTTTACCCTCTACATCTTCCTCAAGTACAATGGAAGCTATTCCCTAATGTCTTGACACCAGTCCCTTCATTCGCTCCGTTCTTCTTGTCGCTGTTTTCCACATGTACCTCTCCTTGCAGATTCTACAGAGAACCACCTCGTTTCTTATCTTATCAGCACACCTAATTTTCAAACAACAAAATTTTCTCGTTTTATAGCACCACATCTCAAACACCTCGATTCTGTTCTTTTCCGGTTTTCCTATAGTCGATAAATAACTATCTTGCAACTCTGTGCCCCAAAGGTACATTTCTCGAAATAAGGCCGATATTTGATACCCGTAGGCTTCTGTTGCCATGAGTGGTCTCTTTCCTTGTACTAGTCTGCTCTTTGTCTTCGCATCATTCCTCTTGTGTTATCTTACTTCCAAAGTAGCAGAATTCCTTCACTTCGTCATTTTCATGGTCACCGATTTTGATGTTAAGGGGAGGTTTACTATCTTTGGCCCGAAAAAAAAATATGTTCTTTGAGAATTTTTTTCTCGGGATGTTTTATAGATATCAGTGTCAACTTTGGTCAAATTGTTTATTGATATTTCCTCTAAAACTGGAATTTTTTCGACCGGAAATGTCGAAGAGCAAAGGCTGACCTGCCGTCGGAACGAAACAAAATTTCTATGTAGACCTCCACGCGCGGTATGTCACAGGTCAGTCGGCTCGTCTGAAATCAAAATTGAGTTGACGTTAGCGAAGTATATGAGATTCTTTAGGAGTTGTACCTCACTTAAGTTATTTGGACTGTAGGAAACAAAATGGCGGCCATTTGAAAATAAATATGGTTTTTTCCATTGATTTTTCGACTTCGTCGGCGACGTAAAAATATTCGTAGTTGATGGATCGGAATAAAAGTGGTACAACTCCTAGGCGGAAACAAAGAATCATGCCAATCGGTTCTGTAGGTTTGAAGTTACGATACCGCGCAATAAAAAAAATGTCTTTTCGAGAAAAACGCGTTAGAAGATTTGACTACATGTAAATGCAATATTATGCAACTTACGTTCAATCTGATATTCGGGGTCCATAAACTAGTCGTCCCTCTTCCTCATAGAGGGTGTTTTGCTCGATCTGGGCCATGCTGCGCTGCTCCACAGCCGCTCGTACTGCCGGCGACAAGCGGAGTTCGGCCACTTGAATCCGGTGGTCGTCCGAATGCTTGGCGAACTGCGTCGAGTAGAGTCCCAGAGTCCATCGTTGTCATGGTCTTCAGAATTGCTGAATACCCTTCGTTGAAGCTGCTCACTGCCAGGAAAGTCGCAGTCTCCACAGTCTTCGCACCAGAATGCAAATGCTTGGGGGCTATCTTCCAAACACACGCGTTTCCTCCCAAGCATCGGCATAGTAACTCGTCCTCCGAAAGGAAAAAACTGGTGCGTGAAAAAGACCTATTTCAGGCAGGTTTTCTTTTGTTCAACCGCGAATAACAAACATCTCCGTTCCGTATTCGGAAAAACCATTTCAGGATTGGATTCTAAACACTTTTATGCATCCAAAAATGCAATTAAAAAAATCGATTTCTTGAACCAAAAGATAGGAAAACTCCCCTTAAGCGTATCTCTTATCTTACTTCTGATACTCCTCATTACTTTCGTCTTTCTTCGGTTTACGCTCAGTCCACGAGCTAGTATAGACTAATTCGAATAAGACAATCCATACAACATGTGTCACAGCTCTGCTCGCTAGACAGATACACCTGGTTACAGAAATATAATTTTTTCATTACGGTCTTGGCACTCCAGTTGGTATGTGTGTTTTTATTTATCGATCGTTATTTTTGTTTTGGAATTAAAGTTGTAAAATTTGGGTGTAGACAATCGAATTTTTCAGATTGGTACGTGATTTGTTGGCAAAGTCGACTGTGTCGTAAGCATGCCGCACGCATTTACAAATGCTGAGTATGATGATGTGGTTCTTGTGTCGTGCTACTGCTCGTAGAGAATGCGGTAGACCATTTCCTAACCGCAGAATACCAAATTCAAGAGTACTTACTCGTATTTTCACTAAACTACACGAGACTGGAGCTGTGTGTAGTTGCCGTATTTCATCTGAACGTGCTGAAGAACAGCGTGTGGATTATGTAAAAAGATGTTATTCACTTGGTAGAACTCTTTTCTTCAATAAGCACTCGTAGAATTGCTACACGTGTCGGTGTTCCATTCACAAGAATATGGCGAACATGACGTATTCGCTATTCGCAAGGGATTCAGTCACCTTCCAGAAGGAGATAAAGGTAGACATTTGGAATTATGTCATTGGCTAATTGTACATCTTAGAGAAAGCCCATTAATACTGTTCACTGATAAAGCCACTTTCACTCGTGACAGCTTAAATAAGACTCGTAACTCACTTTGGTCCGATGAAAACCCACAAGCCTTTACGTAGACACATTTTAAAAGTACGGTTCGCTGTAAACGTGTGATGTGATATGATAGAGAATGAGTTGATGGGACCTGTTGCGTTATCTCATGGTCTTAGGGGGACCGGTCATCTAGACTTCCTCGAAAACGAGGTTCCGGCATTGTTGGAACACGTTCTTTGGGCTACACGAACGGTTATGTTCTCCCATCGTGACAAGACTCCTGCACAGTCTAATCGTCAGGTGACACGTCATCTAGACTAACGTTCCGCGAAATATGAATTGCTAGAAATGGCCACGTTTCTTGGCCACTGATATTCCCGTACCTTAGCGCTTCAGATTTTTTCCGAATGGGGATGGTTGAGAGGCCAAGTCTATAAAGAAAAAGTAAACACAAGAGATGAACTGACTGTTCTGATTATGAATGGTGCTGCCTTCATAAAAGAACTCCAAGACCAACTCTCAGGTGAAATTTATCAAAATCAACTTTGCCTTTGCTTGAGACCTGCTATAAATAAATGCAATAGCTGTATCTCCGTGACCAATTAAAATTGGAAACATGTATGGAACGTTTTATGCGCATCAGTTTATACTACCACCTCCTGAAACATTTACTAATCCTCCAGCGACACCCTGAGTAGCGCCATGCGGTAGGTCGTATTGCACGCAAAACAGAAATGATTCCAGGAACCGACAACACTCCACATCTGCGCTGGGTATGGAATCTGGTTTTTCTCTGACCGAACGCAAACCATTTACAGCTTCATCAGTATTTCGAGAACAACCGTAATGTGTCACACTCTGTGTACATCGCCGAGGCCTCGTGATGACTGGGTGTTGTGTGATGTCCTTAGGTTAGTTAGGTTTAAGTAGTTCGAAGTTCTACGGGACTGATGACCATAGATGTTAAGTCCCATAGTGCTCAGAGCCGTTTGAACCATTTTTGAACATCGCCGAGTAAGCCCATTAATACACACATTTTATTGAGCTATACCGGATGACTCTTATTATACGTCGCTTCGGGGGCTTTTAAACGTTAGTAAGACCCATCCTCTATATTGCTTCTCATTCCACGTGGATTAAGCGTGTAAGAATGATTATTTATATGACTCCGTGCAGCACCCTACAGCAGTTCGAAACACGACATTCTCTTTAACTATCCCGCTATAATTTGATATCATATCCCTCCCTGTACATAATTACTCTCTGATATGTGTTAGATGACAGATTCCGACCGGCCAGGGTGGCCGAGCGGTTCTAGACACAGTCTGGAACTGCGCGACCGCTACGGTCGCAGGTTCGAATCCTGCCTCGGGCATGGATGTGTGTGACGTCCTTGGGTTAGTTAGGTTTAAGTAGTTCTAAGTTCTAGGGGACTGATGACCTCAGAAGTAAAGTCCTATAGTGCTCAGAGCCATTTGAACCATTTGACAGATTCCGTTTGTGACTCATTGTTGCGGTAGTTAAAGGTTGTTTACATTTTTAAATTTCATGAAGTGCATTTTCTCTAAATTAAGAGTTAGTTGCAAGTGCTTACAGCAGGTTGATATTTTGTTCCAATCTGACTGGACGTTGTTACTGTTTTCGTGGATAAAACTTCACGCATAGCCATTACATAATCAGCGAAAAGTCTGACATTTCAGCCAATATCATTGGCTAGATAAATTAATATATAATATTGATAGTATCATCACACTTCCCTGGGGTCTACATTAAACTATTTTTTTTCTAAGATAAATGTATTCTTAAGCTCGACATAATTCTCAAAATTCTACCGTATTTAGATGACCGTTATTTTGTACGATCTTTTACTCTATTGCCGCGCGGGATTAGCCGAGCGGTCTGGGCGCTACAGTCATGGACTGTGCGGCTGGTCCCGGCGGAGGTTCGAGTCCTCCCTCGGGCATGGGTGTGTGTTTGTCCTTAGGATAATTTAGGTTAAGTAGTGTGTAAGCTTAGGGACTGATGACCTTAGCAGTTAAGTCCCATAAGATTTCACACACATTTGAACATTTTTTTTTACTCTATTAAAGTTAATTATATATTATTCATTTGTCCATATTTAACGCTGACGTAAGACAGTTCCGCTTCAGTGTAAATTTTTTTCTCTTCGCTCATTGGTTTTCATAGTATTTCAAGTTTTCGCTTGAATTAAATTTTTAGATTTTTCTTAGTATTTCTGTGATACAATAAATGAAAGCAAGGGAAGGACGTTCTCATTGGTCTAGTTTAAACTGGTTACTTTCGAATACTGCTGCTTTCGTCCGTTGCGTAATGTGCGCTTATCACCATCGATAAGGCTGAAATTGCAAATAGTTGGGCCACCATCAAAACACACGACGATTCGTGATCTTCCTCAGAAGCAAAGCAGACTACTCCTGATTCTTGCACACAGTGTTTTTGGGGTTGGGGGTGACGATCGAAAAATTCTTGTCTCATCCAATGTTTTAATGTACAAAATGAGGAAATAAAAAAATTAAATAGTGGTTGATAATGTGATCAAGCAACTTGAACTGAATTTTTTTGATAATGCACGAGTTACGACGATAGTCAGATTTTTGTTAGATGTGACGTATTTATTCATATACAATCCCACAAAGAGCAAATGTGTAGCTGATTATAAAAGTTGGTCTTAAATTTTAGTCTTAAACGTTACATGGTACGTAATAACCACGTGTTGTGTTAATTTTATTTGGTGATGCACAAGAAACAACTGAGTTCTGCAATTAAAGACGTACTCAAGTTTTGGAGAACATTGTAACGGGAAACAATAGTTATACCAACGTAACTATCTAAGAGTTTTCACTAGCAGACTGAGGAGTTCGCTTGATTTTAGAGCCGAAGATGCGGTATCAGCGACGGTGCACAAGTTACAGTAATAGGGCAAGGAAGTCGGCCGTGTCCTTTACAAAAGAAGCGTCCCGGAATTAGCTTTACGCGGTCTTACGGAATCTGTGGAGAATCTTAAATTGGATAGCGAGACGTGGATGGAAACCGAGGTTTCGGGAATCTGTCTTACAACTGAGCCACCTCGCTCTGTAATATTGTCGCAGCTGTGAAGCCTTAGTACAAAGTCAGCTGTTCTTCTTCACAAGTGTCCTAATTAACGTAAATTTTGCATTCTTCCTTGTTCCCTAGCAACCTCCCACCTCCACGAAATCTATCTTTGCGGCGTGCGTTTCGTACTTGAGTATCTATTTTAAAGTCACCGCGAGGTACTGGCGAAAGTAAAGCTGTGAGGACGGGTCATCAGTCGTGTTCGGGCAGCTCAGTTGGTGGAGCACTTTCCAGCGAAAGGCAAAGGTCCCGGGCTCGATTCCTGGTCCGGCAAACCGTTTTAACGTGCAAGGAAGTTTAATAACAGCGCACACTTTGCTGCAGAGTGAAAATTTATCCTGCAAACAATCGCCATGGCTGTAGCTAAGCCGTGTCTCTGCAGTATCCTTTCTTCCAGAAGTGCTAGTCCCTTAAGTTTCGCAGAAGAACATTTATGAAGTTTGTAACGTAGGAAATCAGGTATTGATGGAAGTAGAGCTGTGATGGCAGGTCATGGGCCGTGTTTGGGTATTTCAGTCGGTAGAGCACCTTTCCGCGAAAGGCAGAGGTTCCGGGTTCGAGTCCCGGTCCGACACACAGATTTAATTTGCAGAAAGTTTTATGAGTCACGTGTCTGGCATCTTTGGAACGTACACCAGTCTTTGCAGCAGAGCATCTTTGGAAAGTACAGCAGTGTCCACACCAGAAATTCAAAGTCGCATAACGTAGCTTGTTACAGCGACGCTGTAACTCGATGGCCAAAAGACTACGTTCTTTGATGTTATATATATATATCTCTCTCTCTTGCCAAAATTTGTTTCTAAAAGACTAATTTAGAAACAGCTGAAGCGTAAAACGACCCTAGCGTGTTTATCCGTTTCTCTCAGAAAAAAGCGAATATAACGGTGCCAGAATGATGAGATTAAAAAGCACATCAGAAGAGCATGCCCTATTATTTGGAAAATGCCTAAACATCAACGTTTTCCTTTGACGAGAGGATCAGTCGCGAATCCGTAATGAAATTCCGTTCCTCTAGTGGAAGATGGCGGCCAGTTTTTTCCGTTCCCAGCTGCATCACATCGCCTTCGAAATATGAAATAAACAAATAAAATAAAATGGTGAAATCGACACTGAGACGCAGAGATCTCAGTACTGTTAGTAGTATGAAAAAAATTCTTTCTCGATGGCATACTTTTTACTAACATATGACCTGTTTCAGGCCTTATGTGCCATCAGCAAATATTGAAAATGCTTGGCTACCAATAGCACATCGATGTTGTAAGGTTTTTAAATAAGAAAATTGTAATTTTGGTAACACTTTGGATGTCACGCGGGAAGGTAAAGATTCAGTAGCATCGAAGTAATAGCGGGCAACGTCTCTGCCAAAGATGGAGTGCAGTCAGTCTTGGAGGGAGAGGGAGAGGTAGATAGAGACAGAGAGAGAGAGAGAGAGAGAGAGAGAGAGAGAGAGAGAGAGAGAGGTGTCTTGTGATGGAGAAAGATGTGTTTAGACTATGCTCTGTGCCGGGAATAATTTTTTTATATTGTTTTCATTTGTGGACAGATATTTTGTAAATTCATTGAGAAAACTTCAAAAGGTACTGTAATAGCGCATTTGTCGAAAGATCCAAGCGTAGTAGTTAATTTGTTCAGGGATTTGGAATTAGAGATTTTTATGATAACGTAACAATGTGTGATTTACCGATTTTTCTTCGCGAATCGATAACATACGTGCTTGTAAGAAAGTAAACAGAATTTGTTGAGGTTTTTCCACTACGGTATTAATGTGAACTGTTGTTGTTGTTGGTGGTGGTGGTGGTGGTGGTGGTGGTGGTGTTGTTGTCTTCAGTCCTGAGACTGGTTTGATGCAGCTCTCCACGCTACTCTATCCTGTGCAAGCTTCTTCATCTCCCAGTACCTACTGCAACCTACATCCTTCTGTATCTTGTGAACTGAATTTTTAGTATTTTAAGTGTTAAAATATTTTGTCTCATTGATGTAAAGTTTTGTTAATACAGTTACATTATTGTTTCTCCACCAGTCAGCATTCGTCTCTTTATTTCAAATGTATAATTTTGCTTTCCCGAGTTTCTCAGTAGCAGAACTTGAAATGACAATGATCATTGCAGTAATGAGATTCGTTAGCACAGAAGTTTTGTGGATGTCTCTACAGTTTAAAGCACGCATTGCACATTGCGTTGCTAGTAGTCTGAAATTTTATTTTTTAACTAGCATAGCAGCAGCAGCACAGCATTTATTCATTGCGCAAACAAGTAGTAAATTTGTAATTTACTTGGGATACAATTAAAATTTCAACAGTGACATATTTTTTAGACAGGGCATTTTTGTAGTTTTTTATATTTCATATTTTTCTCGCAGTCAGGTTGCTTGTGTTATTGCTAACAGGACAGTTCTCTTAAATTTAGTAGAACCGTCTGTACTCCCGCCAAGAGCGTTGCAGTACACAGTTTAATGTTGCATTTCTGATTAACTTTTGCATTGCTGATCACTTTTCAAGAATTGCCAGATTACTTACGAACTTAACTGTTTCACGAGTTCAGCTTCACATTACCACATAGACAGAATACTAGTAAATATGACTATCCTATACCGTACAACAAAAAGTAATTAGCCACTTACAATGTGTACTGCATATGCTAATGAAACTGCACTTCACATTGACGCGCTGTTCATACACAGATATTTTATGAATGAAATTCGGTCATGTGATTACTAAAGAAATAAATATTTGTTCAGCGTAGTGGGCTGTGCGTAGAGGTTGGTGCATATATCGCGTTTGGTACTGACGTCTCGGTAGCTTGTGTGCAACGCATTCGCTAGAGAATTTAAGGATATCGGCTGTAGACGCAGTTTTCTTGTCCCGCGTTGCGACGGAGAAAGAAATGAATGCAGATGGTGGCGGGTGGCAGGAATAGATTCCCGCATGTCGGGACGGGGGCGACAAGTATTTGCGTCAGCACAGCAGAAGCCATCGGTGTTACTGAACACCAGCGGCTGAGTAAATTACCCATCAGATAGGCGCCGTTGAGTGGGGACTGTAGAAACATGTGCAACATGACAACCATGTTGGTGGAGCGTATGCACATCGCAGTGAAGTTAGTGGTATGTTGGGTGGGGTGGGATTTGAAGGAGGGGCTATTGAAGGAATGAAAAAGTCTCGTCCCGCACATGCCTTATATTGGCGCTATCTATGCGGAAGTTATTAACCTGGTGATGGAACTGATAGCAATAATTTGATGTTTTTATTTGAATTATTTCTCATGTGATATATTTGAAGGCAAATTCGCATTATTCCTAAACAAAAGCCTACATCTGAAACTTTGATGAACTCATAACGCCTAAAACAATTTATAGTCCTAAACAACACTCAAAAATGACCGTAAAATTCAATAAATTTTGTACCACAACTACATACAATCACAGTGGTTTCATTTCGATTATACTCGTAAAAGCAGTACAACGAATGTTGCTGACCTTACAATAGCTTAGACATACTTAATATCACTGTTAAAGACATCTTCAGTCTTTCCACTATAGAAAAACTGCATATCAGAATCTTCTACAACCACGTAGCATAATGCCGGGCCCATTGTTGCTGTGAAGGCTACGATTACTGCAATGCACTACATTCGTAGAAGTACCTGATTGTACCACTGGAAGTCTCTGTCTTGCAATAGCAATGATGGTTTCGTGCGAAAGGTACTGGTACTTAAAAAAATCAATAAAATGAAGGTTTCAGGCAGAAACCACTGGGGCTCTTTCGGTTAGTCATAATGTTTTGGCTCGTCAGTGTACTCTCGTCTCATACACGCCTTACTTTGACGTCACACTGTATATCCGGGAGTTATTAATCTGGTGGTAATAACTGGATGTGGAAGAAACAAAGTGACACATTTTGTGGTACATTTGTGCAAATCAGCGCCAAGACAACTCCTGACAACCAGCGTTCCAGTGAGTGGATGCTTCTATTCAGCTGGCCTCACAGTGCTGTTTTAGCATCGTACAGCAGACCAGCAATACACGTGTAGATGAAATGCTGCTAGATTTCACAGGCCGTAATTGAGACAGTGATTCGCACCTCATGTCCTTGAGGGGCAGGGAGAAAAAGTGTAACAAGGTGAATGTCATAAGATAGATGGATAGATTTCAATAATGCACAACGCAGGAATGGGAGAAGCACCACTACAGCTGAATGTGTGCCACTTTTGTATATGTATATTACTAACAGACTTCGTTTTTCTGTAAGGTTTGTTATTTGTTTTTGTTTTTTTTTTGTTTTTGTTTTGTTTCGCGTCATGAGTCCTCCATCCGCCGCTGCAGCATAGACAGCTGCCTTGTGGAGGATCCGGCTTCGATTCCCAGTATTGCCAAGGAGTTTTCCTTGGCTGTAGGTCTGTTGGGCTGCACTCAGCCTCGTGATGCCAACTGAGGAGCTGCCTGACCGAGTACTGGCGGCTCCACGGTCTGGAAGGTCTGCAGAGTCGTGTGCTGACCACAAGCCCCTCCATACTAGAGATGGGGGATCCGCTCTTGAACTAATTCATAGAGTTTAATCTTTCAAAGGAGTGAACAATCAGTGATTCAGAAAAAAAGAACGGTAGCTCCAAACGTTTCCCACGGCAGAGAGAGAGAGAGAGAGAGAGAGAGAGAGAGAGAGAGAGAGCGACGGAGCATATCAGCAGCGCCTCTGCTGGTCAGAGCACACTGCACGCCACACAACACAGCCAGCGCCGGCCTCTGCCCTGCTTCTGCCTTGGCTGCTTGCATTGTGCAGTGCCCCATTGGATTTTGTGTTTCACATATGCCGTGCCCTCTCTGTGCTTCCTCTGCCGCGTGCAGTGTCTGGCGCAGCTTAACTTAGCATCGCACTCCGTCGGCGATGGTTTCAGTCGCACCTCCTGCCCTCTGGGCAGTTGATGCGAGCAACAGGACAGAGAGCCTCATAGCGGAGAACATAAGAACTACTTCCAACAACCTGCTCGCAAGAGAACGGACGATTTGTCTTGGAGCGGGTGACTGGTGGCCGCTCACCGCTCCCCCCTCCCTCAGAACTCGCACGCTCAACGCTCTCGACTCTAGCCAGAGCGCTGAGCAAAGCAACTCAGGTGTCACTCTGGTCTTTGCGGTCTTACCTCACGCAGTAATACAGCTCATGGCTCGAACTGCTTGACTCAGCGCCTCTGCATCGGAGTTCGTTTCTAATATAAACCTATCAGTGATTTTTCCTTCATTGTGGACTGCAGTCATACTATACTTTATGAATGAAAATGCAACTATTTGATTAAGTTTCATTATTACTACATTTCACACTATCACTATTTAGATGTGGAGGTTTGTTTTGTGGGGCACTCTAAAGTGTCGTTATCAGCATACTATTTTAGCTTTGTAGCCATTATCACGTGCAAAGGTGAAATATTTATTACATATATGACATGTCTGAATGATTGTCACAATGTTACAATCATTCAGACATGTCAGATATTTTATGACTATTTCATCTTTGACCATGGTAATGGCTACAAAGCCAAAACCACAATAGTGCAAAATAAATCAATAATCAAAAACTTTGTCATATCGTGGAAATTTCAATAAACAATACAAAATTCTTACTCATTATCTGTGTTACTTCAAAATAAGATCAAATAAGATCAAAATACAGGTATAGTATTGGAATAAACCAAGTTTAAAGGGCAATGTGCCTTCCATTTATTTTCTATTGTGAATGAGTGGTGAGTCATGAAAAAGAGCTAGTTCATTTCAGGGAGTGAACAGTTCTGATACGATCTCTGAAAAGAACAGTTTTGCCCATCTCTACTCCATACTGGAAGCACACGACCCACAAGCCAGAGGCAGGTTGATATCCGTTGGGCCCCAAGGCCTAGACGACGAGCTCATTTCACGAGTCCTCCGACTGGTCTGATGCGGCGGGCCACGACTTCCGGCGTCAGCTTCCTCCCAAAGTAGCACTTGCACCAGCGACATCGATTATTTGTTGGATGCGTTCTAATCTCTCTTTTCCCCTACAGTTTTTGTTCTCGGTGGCCTCGTCTAGTACCGTGGGAGTCCATGTTAGCTACTTCTTCTGGTCAGTATTTTCTAAGTTTCTTCCTTTGCCTATTCTACAGGAAATTTCCACATCACCGTCGAAGACGAGACCATGCAGGCAAACAAGTAAGTTTTACAGTGCCGATGGTTTTGGCGACAGGCAGTAAATACTAATAACAATCCGGTTCTTACATGCGGAAGATCTTATGGTCCATTGCAGCGAGGATCGTGCGCAAAGATTTCACCTACAACATTTGGCTAACCAGTTTGTGTGAAACTCTCCTCATAAGAAAAACTTCTGCGCCCTGATTACTTGTGAATATGCAGTCCATATGTAATTTACAAATCTGAAAAATTAGCTAAATATTTTGGTAGCACGGGCTAACTACTGTTGAAGTGCAGTGCTACATTTCCAATAAACTTACAACTCCAGTTAGAGATGGGAATTTGATCAGTTTGTAGCAATAACGCGAATTGCAGAATCTGATACAATCTAAGTTGATAAAGCAAACTTATTTAAACTTTTATGTGGCGAAGAAGTATCTAGATATTTATTTCTATTACTACATAAAGAATTTATCAACATATTTCCTCAAAAGAAAAAAAATCAAAGAAAAAAATATTGCCTATTAGTAACTTACTACCCTGGGCTTGATTAGCAAATACACTCCTGGAAATTGAAATAAGAACACCGTGAATTCATTGTCCCAGGAAGGGGAAACTTTATTGACACATTCCTGGGGTCAGATACATCACATGATCACACTGACAGAACCACAGTCACATAGACACAGGCAACAGAGCATGCACAATGTCGGCACTAGTACAGTGTATATCCACCTTTCGCAGCAATGCAGGCTGCTATTCTCCCATGGAGACGATCGTAGAGATGCTGGATGTAGTCCTGTGGAATGGCTTGCCATGCCATTTCTACCTGGCGCCTCAGTTGGACCAGCGTTCGTGCTGGACGTGCAGACCGCGTGAGACGACGCTTCATCCAGTCCCAAACATGCTCAATGGGGGACAGATCCGGAGATCTTGCTGGCCAGGGTAGTTGACTTACACCTTCTAGAGCACGTTGGGTGGCACGGGATACATGTGGACGTGCATTGTCCTGTTGGAACAGTAAGTTCCCTTGCCGGTCTAGGAATGGTAGAACGATGGGTTCGATGACGGTTTGGATGTACCGTGCACTATTCAGTGTCCCCTCGACGATCACCAGTGGTGTACGGCCAGTGTAGGAGATCGCTCCCCACACCATGATGCCGGGTGTTGGCCCTGTGTGCCTCGGTCGTATGCAGTCCTGATTGTGGCGCTCACCTGCACGGCGCCAAACACGCATACGACCATTATTGGCACCAAGGCAGAAGCGACTCTCATCGTTGAAGACGACACGTCTCCATTCGTCCCTCCATTCACGCCTGTCGCGACACCACTGGAGGCGGGCTGCACGATGTTGGGGCGTGAGCGGAAGACGGCCTAACGGTGTGCGGGACCGTAGCCCAGCTTCATGGAGACGGTTGCGAATGGTCCTCGCCGATACCCCAGGAGCAACAGTGTCCCTAATTTGCTGGGAAGTGGCGGTGCGGTCCCCTACGGCACTGCGTAGGATCCTACGGTCTTGGCGTGCTTGCGTCGCTGCGGTCCGGTCCCAGGTCGACGGGCACGTGCACCTTCCGCCGACCACTGGCGACAACATCGATGTACTGTGGAGACGTCACGCCCCACGTGTTGAGCAATTCGGCGGTACGTCCACCCGGCCTCCCGCATGCCCACTGTACGCCCTCGCTCAAAGTCCGTCAACTGCACATACGGTTCACGTCCACGCTGTCGCGGCATGCTACCAGTGTTAAAGACTGCGATGGAGCTCCGTATGCCACGGCAAACTGGCTGACACTGACGGCGGCGGTGCACAAATGCTGCGCAGCTAGCGCCATTCGACGGCCAACACCGCGGTTCCTGGTGTGTCCGCTGTGCCGTGCGTGTGATCATTGCTTGTACAGCCCTCTCGCAGTGTCCGGAGCAAGTATGGTGGGTCTGACACACCGGTGTCAATGTGTTCTTTTTTCCATTTCCAGGAGTGTATGAATTCCAAGAAAAAATGTTGCTATCGACCGAGTATGGCGCCTTTGAATTTATATTTTGGTGTCAGATGGCACTAAAGTGTTATGCAAAGCAAATTTCATTTAGGTGGAAGAACTGCTCCAGGTGATAACCTCACACATTTCTAAAGTTGTGTGCTATAACTGCGTTCACTCATCCTTTCGAGAACAAAGAGGGACTGTGCAAATAAAGAAATCAGTGATGTTGACAGATAAACCACGGATGTGTCAAGTCGCAAGACAGCAAGAAACCAGCCAGTACTTTCTCCATTGAGGAAGTACAGCGACACACTGCTAATGCTGCACTCAACAGCTTTTAGATTTTTTTCTGGTACCCACTAGCACTGCCTCGATTCGTCATTGATTAAAATAGCACATTACCTGTGGTGGAATAAAAAGCAAGGTCTATTATGACAGCAACATACCGTATTTTACGGACTATGAGACGCTACGGACAGTAAGTGCACCTTAATTTTAAGCAGTTTTTTTAAATAACATTTTTACCATTTTTATTATTAGTTTGCAAAGCTAGACTAAAAAAATCTTACTATATAAAAGCAAATTGAACTTTAAAATTCCTGAAAATTCGTCATCCGAACTTTTTTCTTCTTCTTCCTCCTCCTCGTAGTCATCGTTGTGTTCTTCATATATAAGATGGTGTTCACAGCCATCGAGAGCTTTACTTATGCCGCATTTCTTGAAAGATCTAACGGTAATGTCTTCTGTCACTCTAGACCACGACTGTTTTATCCACTGATTGCAGGTCACTTCAAAGCTCCCTTCGGCGTGAATTCCCGTTGGTTTTCATCCGTCATCCATTTGTTCCATTCCTCTCTCATATCCACTTTAAATGGTTTATTTATCGAGACACCAAGAGGTTGCAGTTGTGAAGTAAGTCCTACCGGTATAACAGCAAGCTCTATATTTCCCTGTCTCAATTTCTCTTTCACATAATTTTTCAAATGACTGCTAAACTGATCTATCACAAGAAGAGAACACTTCTTCAATAAAGTACCTTTTCTTCTCTCCCACACTCTTTTAATGCATAATTACATACCAGCCTCGTCCATCCAACCCTTTCATGTACGTGAACAACAACATCTGGCAGTATTTCCGAAGATTTTGGCATTGTTTTGCGCTTGACAATGATGATTGGATTATGTTTAGTACCGTTAACACAACATGAAAGACCAACACTGTAGTGGATTTTTTTCATGTCCACTTCTTTTTATAGTTGTAGTCTTTGTACCTTTCGTGACAACTGTTTGTCACTCGGCACTTCAAATGTCAGAGGAGTCGCGTCCATATTCACTATTTGGCTTAGTTTCGCACTGGTTTTCTTTCGATGTTGAATAATAAAGCGATGGAAAGATACCGTAATATTTTCCCTTAATACTCTTGTGACATTTTCTGAGATATTTTGGTTTTGGTTCGCATGCTAAGTCCAAGACGTTTCATAAACCTGTCGCACCAACCAACTCGACCCTTAAGGTCTGTTAAGTTCCACTGTAGTGCTAGCCTACGAGCGACTATTTGAATTATTTTTGTATTAACTCCAATGCCATTTTGACTGTGTCCGTGTATCCATTTCTGTGCGTCATCTTCTAGCGTTAGCCATTTTGCATTTGCAGGTTTAATCTTCCTCATTTTTTTCAGTTCTTTACTAGCCTCCCAATAGTGAATGGTTTTCTTCTGTTGGTGGAGGGCCGAAGCCGCTCAGCTGCTGTATGGCTTTTATTTTTTCCATTACGAAACTAGCTTTAACAAAAATATTGTATTGTTACCGATAACACAAATCACTTTCAGTTCAAGTGCACTGGTCCTGCAGACTGCAGTGATGCATCATAGGCCAGACAGTGTTGTGGGTTTGTGATGGCGTGGCGTGAGGGAGAGTGTTAGAAAGCTTGTGAGTCCCCGCAACTCATGTTCGTGGCATAGCTGCACTGCTGTCAGATGAATCCAAGGTTGCCAGATACGGATAGGTTTCCCGCGGCGTCGAAAATATGGCCATTTTTATGACTGGCAGCAATTTCATGTGAAACACTGGACGTTTTTATATTAATTTCTAGTATAAGACGACCTGAATGTTGGAGGCAAAATGGTTCAAATGGCTCTGAGCACTATGCGACTTAACTTCTGAGGTCATCAGTCGCCTAGAACTTAGAACTAATTAAACCTAACTAACCTAATGACATCACACACATAGATGCCCGAGGTAGGATTCGAACCTGCGACCGTAGCGGTCGCTCGGTTCCAGACAGTAGCGCGTAGAACCGCACGGCCACTACGGCCGGCTTTTGGAGGCAATTTTTCGAAGAAAAAAGTGCGTTTTGTAGTCTGTAAAATAAGGTAGTTATCATGTGTTATTATCATGCCGAAGAGTATTCGCTGCTAACATTTTTCAGTTTACGCTAAAATTGTATAGTTATTCTAAGGTGCGAGGTGTGGTGCGCTTCATTTATGTACTTCTCTTTTTTATAACTGTCATTAAAGCACTGCTACGTCATGATCGCCGCGCGCCTCCCTCGGGCATGGGTGTGTATGTGTTTGTCCTTAGGATAATTTAGGTTAATTAGTGTGTAAGCTTAGGGACTGATGACCTTAGCAGTGAAGTCCCATAAGATTTCACACACATTTTAACATTTGAACATACGTCATGATCCTCGATCTGCACATCGCTGATTAGAGGGTTATCGAGTAGCCACATTTGTCTCATTTATTCAAGGAGATGCCTTGAGGCACGCCATCCTCTGTGCAACCATAGCTTTTTGCAAGCACGGTAGATCGAAGAGACGGCGTCCTGAAGACGACGTTTAAATTACGGGAGTAGCGAGCTGAATTCTTTTCGGGGCCATTACTTCCCCTTCCAGTTCTCCTCCCCCTCCTCCTCCTCGCCCCAGCTCTCATTGATTATGCATAAATCTCGTCGCGGCATTCCGCGGGCTGCGCGCTCGCGGTGACAGGCTGTGTATCTGTGCAATAAAGGCCAAGGACGCGGTATTCTCGTCGTCAACAAACAAGAGCGCTGGCGCGACAGAAAGAGAGACAGATGCCAGCGAGCCGGGCTGCGGCAGTGGCGACCCGCATTCCGGCGCCGCCGAACTGCAGTGCAAATAGTCCGCGGTGTTGTACGTTGAAAGCCGATGCTCGCAAATGTAGAGGTAGCTTCAGCCAGGTATCTAGGGCATAGCTTCTTCGGAGTCGGTTTTTCCGTTCCTGTTAACAGCTTCTAGACCAGTGGTTCCCAAGCAGACCATTACCTCTGAGTGCAATTACACATTAGCTAGTATCCCCCCCGCTTCTGTTGCCACCCTCTCCCTCCCTCACATTATCACCAACTTTAGCACCTAACTAAACTGTATAATTAAGGATTTTTCTTGGAACATATTCATTTTTAAAATGATGAAAGATAAATAATATTATTTAGTTTGTGTATGCATGTGTGTGTGTTAGAATGAATGAGGAACGAATTCGTGGTGAGTCAGAAGCGATACCCGCAACTCCATTGCATTACTCTCTCCGTTGCGGCACTTGCTTAACCTGCACACTGCAGCCCCATTTAAAATGAACCAAGTTAAAATGTGTGCACTACACTTACTTCATTGCTGAGCTCCTTACTTTTGAACTGGCAGAAATTTGAAGACTTCAGGCTGTTATTGATTTGTGTCTGACTATTGCCACTAATAATAATAATTCTGTGTACAGCACTGTAGTAGCCCTTTGTGTAGTTACTGCTGTGTCGTCCCGTCAATTTGTGTCTGACTATTGCCACTAATAATAATAATAATAATAATAATAATAATAATAATTCTGTGTACAGCACTGTAGTAGCCCTTTATGTAGTTACTGCTGTGTCGTCCCGTCAATTAATCCATTTATCACTTTCGAAGCGAGTAACGAAGCAATTTCTGAACTACTGCAGGTACTATTTTGTTCAGATGTTTGGCATTTGTTACGTATACGTCTCACTTTTATCATCAGCTATTTACGGTACAAAGCACAATATACACTTCTGGAAATTGAAATAAGAACACCGTGAATTCATTGTCCCAGGAAGGGGAAACTTTATTGACACATTCCTGGGGTCAGATACATCACATGATCACACTGACAGAACCACAGGCACATAGACACAGGCAACAGAGCATGCACAATGTCGGCACTAGTACAGTGTATATCCACCTTTCGCAGCAATGCAGGCTGTTATTCTCCCATGGAGACGATCGTAGAGATGCTGGATGTAGTCCTGTGGAATGGCTTGCCATGCCATTTCTACCTGGCGCCTCAGTTGGACCAGCGTTCGTGCTGGACGTGCAGACCGCGTGAGACGACGCTTCATCCAGTCCCAAACATGCTCAATGGGGGACAGATCCGGAGATCTTGCTGGCCAGGGTAGTTGACTTACACCTTCTAGAGCACGTTGGGTGGCACGGGATACATGCGGACGTGCATTGTCCTGTTGGAACAGCAAGTTCCCTTGCCGGTCTAGGAATGGTAGAACGATGGGTTCGATGACGGTTTGGATGTACCGTGCACTATTCAGTGTCCCCTCGACGATCACCAGTGGTGTACGGCCAGTGTAGGAGATCGCTCCTCACACCATTATGCCGGGTGTTGGCCCTGTGTGCCTCGGTCGTATGCAGTCCTGATTGTGGCGCTCACCTGCACGGCGCCAAACACGCATACGACCATCATTGGCACCAAGGCAGAAGCGACTCTCATCGCTGAAGACGACACGTCTCCATTCGTCCCTCCATTCACGCCTGTCGCGACACCACTGGAGGCGGGCTGCACGATGTTGGGGCGTGAGCGGAAGACGGCCTAACGGTGTGCGGGACCGTAGCCCAGCTTCGTGGAGACGGTTGCGAATGGTCCTCGCCGATACCCCAGGAGCAACAGTGTCCCTAATTTGCTGGGAAGTGGCGGTGCGGTCCCCTACGGCACTGCGTAGGATCCTACGGTCTTGGCGTGCATCCGTGCGTCGCTGCGGTCCGGTCCCAGGTCGACGGGCACGTGCACCTTCCGCCGACCACTGGCGACAACATCGATGTACTGTGGAGACCTCACGCCCCACGTGTTGAGCGATTCGGCGGTACGTCCACCCGGCCTCCCGCATGCCCACTATACGCCCTCGCTCAAAGTCCGTCAACTGCACATACGGTTCACGTCCACGCTGTCGCGGCATGCTACCAGTGTTAAAGACTGCGATGGAGCTCCGTATGCCACGGCAAACTGGCTGACACTGACGGCGGCGGTGCACAAATGCTGCGCAGCTAGCGCCATTCGACGGCCAACACCGCGGTTCCTGGTGTGTCCGCTGTGCCGTGCGTGTGATCATTGCTTGTACAGCCCTCTCGCAGTGTCCGGAGCAAGTATGGTGGGTCTGACACACCGGTGTCAATGTGTTCTTTTTTCCATTTCCAGGAGTGTAAGTGTGTAGTGTGTGGACTACCTGAGGAACCTGTAACCTATATCGCATTAATGCTATCAATTGAGAAAAAGTAATTACTGATAACTTATACAATCAGTTCAGAGTCTCTCAAAACTGTGATAATAGTAATGATCTTTTGAAAATAATGTAGTTTCGTGACCGAAACAGAATCTAATCGTTACGTTTTTGCTCTTCTGAAAATTTCATTTTACTCCTCAGACAGTAATCATCCCACGTTGGGAACCACTGTTCAAGACAGTAATGTAATTTCAAAACGCAACGAACTACAAACATTTTTAAAATGCCGTAATCGATTTCGGGCTATCTTGCCCGTTTTCAGAGGCTAACATTTCTGATTACGAGAGTGGTTTGATAAGTCTGGTAAAAAAAGCAAGGAAAAATGTTTGTTTCGAAAACAGCTCACCTTACTTCTCGACAAAGTCACCTTTGAGGGCCATACTCTTGGTCCAGCGATCCTCCAACTTTTTCATTTCATCGGAAAAAAACGGGCTCAATAAAACTCTGCAAATTACTCGTTGACTGCAACTCTCACTTCCTGATTTGATGAAAATTTCTTACCAGTAAGCCAAACTTTCAAAGTAGGGAACTTGAGGCTAAGTCCCCAATAGGGTGGAAGAGGAACCAATTGAATGCAAAGTTCATGCATATTCGCCGTTGTTATCGCTGATATGTGGGATGCTGCGTTATCCTGCTAAAAGAGCGCTTTTTGCACGCCAACTTTGGTATTTTACCAGCCAGCTCCAAGTTTCAAACTATCCAACAATGAAGCATGATAGTTACGTTTCTGCCTTTCTTCCAAGTAATCTATAAGGATTATTGTTAATTAGGAGCAGTGGCAATCACCTTGCCAGCTGACAAAACACTCTTAGCCTTCTTCCGCTTCTTTATCCATTGTTTTGATTCTGGTGTGTAATAATGATGGATTCAGGTTTCATCAACAGTCAAACATCAGCGCAAAAAATCTTGCGGATTGCATTTAGATATCACTTGACATTGTATTAAAATGTTATGCCCGATGCGCTTGTGATCCGAGTGTGATCAATCGCAACACCCACGTCGCCCACAGCTTCTTCATAACCATTTCTAAGTGCAAGATATTATGTACTCGCTGAGTTGAGATGCCTACACTCTTATTTTTATTCGGCGGCCTTGCGTTGCCATATCAAGGACTTTGTCAGTGGTTTCCTCTTGGTGGCCTCAATTAGACGGCCGGAGCGGGTTTCGTCTCGGTGCTTCACCGACCACGTTTTAAATTTATTTATCCAAAAGTAAATGGTCTTCAATGATGATGCAGAATCCGCGTGAACTTCATCCAGTACCGTTTTGACTTGTGCAACAGTCCAATTCTTCAAATGAAAATATTTAATAACAGCTCGAAACTCGATTTTCTCCATTTTCAATCGCAGTGGACACACTGACCAATTCTGACGGCTGTCAGCAGTGAACTGTAAGCTGTACATTATTGAAATTCTTTATACGCACATTCGAATAATCAAGCGTTCCAAATATGAAAGTGCAGCAAAAACGTTTATTTTTTCGTGGAAATTTACCAACTTTTTTTTATGAAATCACCCTTTTACATTAATGTTTTCGTAAGCGGAACGTCGTTCGTTCCTGCACTGCACACGAATATTTAAATATTTAGCTTTATAAGTTGTTTCGACAGGAAAAACATGATAATGTACCTGCGCTAATTTAGATATAAGGCGAAATACCTGTAAGCTTTTATATACGTTGCAGTAGACGGCGCTTTGTCTTGCTGTGGTCCTACGCTTTTCCAGGACAAGACACAACACAAGCTGTTTGCAGTGTAAAATGCGCAAAATGCTTTCCCTATAGCGCTTAAATAATACTTTCATTGTAAGAGTAAAAGCATTTTTCTGAAGTTAACATATGTTTAGATCTTTTCTTAGTGGACAATGAATGATGTCTTTGCTTATTATGTGCTCTTTGCGCTCTAAAACAAAAAAATCGAGCTTACAGCTCATATCTGAACACGAAACTGACATGAAGAATAGTATGCAATGTTTGCCTGTCACAGTGATTTATTTACAATACGTGTGCTGTTCGCATTGCAACAGCGTGTACATTGTCCTCAAACAGCATAAGGTCCATAGGAAGACAAAGCACTGGACACTGGAACATATTACGTATGTACAACTGTTAAGCTTTATGTTTTTAATATCGAAACAACGCATAAACTGAGGCTAAATATTCAAATATTCGCGTGCAGTGCAAGGACAGGGCGATACGCTGCTGACGAAAATACACTCCTGGAAATTGAAATAAGAACACCGTGAATTCATTGTCCCAGGAAGGGGAAACTTTATTGACACATTCCTGGGGTCAGATACATCACATGATCACACTGACAGAACCACAGGCACATAGACACAGGCAACAGAGCATGCACAATGTCGGCACTAGTACAGTGTATATCCACCTTTCGCAGCAATGCAGGTTGCTATTCTCCCATGGAGACGATCGTAGAGATGCTGGATGTAGTCCTGTGGAACGGCTTGCCATGCCATTTCCACCTGGCGCCTCAGTTGGACCAGCGTTCGTGCTGGACGTGCAGACCGCGTGAGACGACGCTTCATCCAGTCCCAAACATGCTCAATGGGGGACAGATCCGGAGATCTTGCTGGCCAGGGTAGTTGACTTACACCTTCTAGAGCACGTTGGGTGGCACGGGATACATGCGGACGTGCATTGTCCTGTTGGAACAGCAAGTTCCCTTGCCGGTCTAGGAATGGTAGAACGATGGGTTCGATGACGGTTTGGATGTACCGTGCACTATTCAGTGTCCCCTCGACAATCACCAGTGGTGTACGGCCAGTGTAGGAGATCGCTCCCCACACCATGATGCTGGGTGTTGGCCCTGTGTGCCTCTGTCGTATGCAGTCCTGATTGTGGCGCTCACCTGCACGGCGCCAAACACGCATACGACCATCATTGGCACCAAGGCAGAAGCGACTCTCATCGCTGAAGACGACACGTCTCCATTCGTCCCTCCATTCACGCCTGTCGCGACACCACTGGAGGCGGGCTGCACGATGTTGGGGCGTGAGCGGAAGACGGCCTAACGGTGTGCGGGACCGTAGCCCAGCTTCATGGAGACGGTTGCGAATGGTCCTCGCCGATACCCCAGAAGCAACAGTGTCCCTAATTTGCTGGGAAGTGGCGGTGCGGTCCCCTACGGCACTGCGTAGGATCCTACGGTCTTGGCGTGCATCCGTGCGTCGCTGCGGTCCGGTCCCAGGTCGACGGGCACGTGCACCTTCCGCCGACCACTGGCGACAACATTGACGTACTGTGGAGACGTCACGCCCCACGTGTTGAGCAATTCGGCGGTACGTCCACCCGGCCTCCCGCATGGCCACTATACGCCCTCGCTCAAAGTCCGTCAACTGCGCATACGGTTCACGTCCACGCTGTCGCGGCATGCTACCAGTGTTAAAGACTGCGATGGAGCTCCGTATGCCACGGCAAACTGGCTGACACTAACGGCGGCGGTGCACAAATGCTGCGCAGCTAGCGCCATTCGACGGCCAACACCGCGGTTCCTGGTGTGTCCGCTGTGCCGTGCGTGTGATCATTGCTTGTACAGCCCTCTCGCAGTGTCCGGAGCAAGTATGGTGGGTCTGACACACCGGTGTCAATGTGTTCTTTTTTCCATTTCCAGGAGTGTATTTATGTAACCAGAAACGTTAGTCATATGAAAATGGGCATTCCAGCTCTACACAGTTGTGGCATTGAAATAAGACATTATAAAAGTGTTAGTGCCTTGCTGCCTTATTTACCAATAATTATTAACACCTGCGGATTTCACGAGATCAAGAATAGATAAAATAATTTGAGGCGTTATAAAAATATCTAGCAACTAACACTTCCTATTGTTTTGTTGGCATTACCAGTTTCGAGCGTATTGCTGATCATTAGTTGGCTGCATTGCATGTACAGGATGAATTCTTAATCAGATGTCGAATGCTTTGAATGGCATGGTACCCTAAACTGAAAAAATTTCCGACTGACAGATTTTCCAAAAGGAAATGAAACTGGAGGATAAATTGAAGTTGGAACTGAATGAAAAACGTATAGCACAGATAGAAACAGTGGATGTGCCCTACGTGCTTTGAAGGCTTGTACAAGTAGCAGGAGGTATTGTGTTCAATAAACATTGTGCGTTTTTTAATTGCGGTCACGAATGCACAGACGTAAAAGCGCGTCACCATTTGCACTTATACACTGAACAAACTGATTTTGTCTTAGCGTCACATGTCAGGCAGCCACTGATAGAACGTTGGAAACCACTTGAGGCAAGAAGCAATAAAATGTCTTACAAAAAATTGTCATGAAGTTAGTAGTTGGTAGCCCTTTTTATAACATATAACAAAAGCATGGAACCCTAACAGCGTCATCTACAGATAAAATAGCTTTAGTAATATAGTTGTCTTTCTATAACCGGAGCAAAATGACCACCGACTCCAAAGCATGGTGGTTGAGATTGCGTAAGTGTCTACAGCAGTGACGTCAAGTGCGTGGTGCACATGAATGGGCAACGAAAGTAAGCATCATAGCGTTGGACGGAACTGGCGAATGTCCCATATAGTTCTACGTCGAATGTTACATTACCTTTCATAAGTACTTTTTACGAGCGCATGAAGAAGAGTAGGGCAAATCTAAAGTAAATGAACACTCCTTCCTCCATCATCGCCCTCATCCTCGCAACTTCTCGAACAGAGAAGATTGGCTTAAGGAAAAGAAAAGAACTTCGCGTCTCTATAGGCTTTTTTTAACAAGAGCTAAAAATAGTATGTAATACACTGTACCTGCTTGCCGCTAGCGTACCAAATGTGTGATGCCAATCACCGACGGACCGTCTTATGCGATGATAAGACGAGGTGCGCCAGAGCGCGTCAATACTCAATTTTTCTTTTAATTTTGTCGGCATTTTAGGTTCAGCCTGTTTTTCTCGTGCGTATGCAGTGTCTGCAGAATAAAGCTGGCCCGGAAGGGGATGGGAATTTTCTGATGTATAACGACGTATTTGTCAGTTCAGATATCCTGACGGGCTGAACCAGGCCTCATCCGAAGAAATGGAAAACTGAGGATCCGGAAGCCCTGATTCCATTTCACTCAGAAACAACGGCAGAACTCAACACGCTGAAGTTCGTCTGAACGCTTTAACTCATCCACAACCTGAAATTTGTGAAGATATACGGGCCCTTGTTGATAATGCTTAGACACGATAATCTCTTAATTCCCACTTGCGCAGATAAACAGCGTCGATATTTCATTGGACTTCCTTCCAGACCTTCCTTCAGTCGAGAAATGTTTTAGTGTTCGAATTCTTTTCGGATGGTTATGATTTTTTTACCTCTACAGAGCCCGTTTCGCTCCAATTAGCAAACCAAGTTTTATATTGCAGACTCTGCTGGCGTTTTACCGAAACACTTCCAGTCTTAAACTTAATGCGTCCACATTCCATTACCCTTGCGTTGAGATCTGATAATATGTGTTATATTTACAGAGTGTAATAGTGGCTTGAAATTTTTAATTCTTCAGCTAGTTCCCTTTCATCCTCGCAATGAATTGCCAGTTTTAATATTTTTTTCGCCTTTGCTTTTTTCGTACGGCGTGTCTCGAACCGTAGAATATCGATAATTGTTGTGGATTGGCAAGACAGCCAACCCACTATGACAGGAAGCCGAAAGGCACGCGTTTTAGCTCACGCAGGCTGGCGTGAGGTCTGGAACAGTTAAAGGAATTGAGACTAGTAAAAAAAGTACGTAGCTGCTGGAATACTTAACTTTAATCCATAATTGGTGAACATCGCTCTTGACGGTACATGTTTTACAGCATCAATAGTTAGTGGTAATGGCGCCTTGCTAGGTCGTAGCAATTGACGTAGCTGAAGGCTATGCTAACTATCGTCTCGGCAAATGAGAGCGTATTTTGTCAGTGAACCATCACTTGCGAAGTCGGCTGTACAACTGGGGCGAGTGCTAGGAAGTCTCTCTAGACCTGCCGTGTGGCGGCGCTCGGTCAGCAATCACTGATAGTGGCGACACGCGGGTCCGACGTATACTAACCGACCGCGGCCGATTTAAAGGCTACCACCTAGCAAGTGTGGTGTCTGGTGGTGACACCACAATAATCAGCGAGTAGTAGCTAATTAAATGTATATTCCAGCAGCTGAAATTATAATAAATCTAATCCTTTACCTGCCGTCTGCGCTTTTGAAATTGTCCTTACCCGCCGTCTGCGCTTTTGAAATTGTATTGCTATTCGGACGATGGTCTGTAAACCTCGAATGCTGTTTGATGGTCATGGGCTCTTGTAGAGACCAGACGTGCTGGTATCGGACTCTTCCTGAGAACAGTCACGTTAGGTGTGCATCGTTGCAAAAATCAGAAGCATTATTGTTTCTCGTAAGATGTTAGAGAGAAGATAAGTCATTCGCGCTGGATTTTAGATTAATTTAAAATCGCAGTTTAATGTGTCTACGTGCAGGTGTTTTCGAAAGTAGTGTGAATTTTTATTTTTAATGTTGTCACTGGTATATGAGGAGGGAATGGAGAAATAAATAAGAAATTTTTTACGGTACCCGTAACTGAATTTCCTAACTTCCAAATTTTATTATCCGCATCATCGTGCGATACTGAATAAATTAGTATCCATAAATTTGATGCAACTAGTTACGAAGCAAGTAATAGTTCTGAACCATATTCGAGGAGAAGGCATGGTAGCATTCGGATTGGAGTGCAGAAAAGGAGTAAAATGACATCGTTGTTTCACTGGAGATATTACATTCTCCCTGAATACTACTTTGAACCTGAAATTGCATTTGTACATGTAAAAACACATATTTATTTATTGTATAACTGAATAAAACAAGAAGTAAGGTCTGTCCTTCATTTGTCAAGTAGATCGTTGCGTCAACATCGTTCCCATCTGGAAACAAGTCGGCGATCTGAATAAAAATTCTGCGCAGTCAACTGACGCAATATCGCCCATGTTTGCTGGCCCGAAATACATGATGAGCGCCGTGTAAGTGCCATGTTGTTCCAGATAACGCCTGTCACATCACAGCGGAGCCAGGTTGCGCTCTCCGCTGATAAGGTAGACACCTGACGCGCCTGTGAATTGCTGCGGCCCGTGACTTTGCCCCTCTCTCTCCCACCATCCCCATCGCAACAACGCCTTTCTTTTTTTGTATTAAATCACTGACATAATATTGTGACATTTGCCTTTACTCCTTCGCTAATCTGTGGAATTCCGGCACAGTCATGTTCTCCAGGCTAAGAGATTTTAGTAAAAGCCTCGCCACTTCGGCGCACGTTCTGACATGGCTGAGGGTAATAAACATTAAGTGAAACTGATGTAATACTTGAATTGGGTATTGTTAAACGATCTGCATACTGAGAAATAAAAAGAACAAAACAGCGGCTGGGTACGATGTTTTCTTTGTTACATAGGGTGTCCCAAGAGGAATGGTCAATATTCCGTGATGTAACAGGAACGACCAACCGAAGGAAAAATATCTGGTCTCTAAAATGGATAGCTTAATAGCTGTGAGCACCTCTTCAGTACAAGAGACGTATTTCACAGCAGCGCTGCAGTCCGGAACCGCGCTGCTGATACGGTCGCAGGTTCGAATCCTGCCTCGGGCATGGATGTGTGTGATGTCCTTAGTTAGGTTTAAGTAGTTCTAAGTTGTTCTAGGGGACTGATGACCTAAGATGTTAAGTCCCATAGTGCTCAGAGCCATTAGAACCATTTTTTTTCTTATGTTATGCATTTTAGAGCCCGTGTGTACTTAACTTTTCTTGTTTCGAATCACCGCTGCTGTCATGTTCTTGAATACTGACCATTTCTCGCGGGACGCTCCGTATGCTTTTTTTGCGACTAAGTGGCTTATGCTTCTCGCCATGCTCAGACACTTAAAAAAAATGTGGACCTCGAAGGAATTATCCGTATGGGACGGAAATCGGTAAATGGGATGTACAGAGAAAAAAATGATTACAACTTCAGAAAAATGGGTGATTTATTGAAGAGAAAGAGCTTCACAAATCGACCAAGTAAATATCGAGTTCGTCCACCTCTCGTCCTCATGCAAGCAGTTATTCGGCTTGGCATTGATTGAAAAAATTGTTGGATGTCCTCGTGAGGGATATCGTGCCAAATTCCGTCCAATTAGTGTGACAGACCATCAAGATCCTGGGCTTGTTGGAGCGTCCTGCCCACAATGCTGCAAACGTTCTCAATTGGAGAGAAATTCAACGACCTTGGTGCCCAAGGTAGGATTCGGGAAAACACGAAGACAAGCTGTAGAAACTCACGCCGGGTGCGGGCGGCCATTATCTCGCTGAACTGTAAGCCCAGGATGGCTTCCCATGAAGGACAACAAAACGGGGCGAAGAATATCGTCGACTTAGTGCTGTGCTGTAAGGGTGCCGGGGATGACAGCCAAAGGGGGTCGCGCTGTGAAAGGAAATGGCAACCGAGACCATCACTCACGATCAATGTCAATAGCAATATGGTTAAACGATAAACCACAGTCTCGGATGACCACGATCCTGCCGCTGTTGAATCGCGACACGGGCTGTTAGACTTTCTGCTTCTTACACAAGGCATAACACTATCTTCTCACATACAAACATTCAAAAGCGATCTGCATGAGAAACACTCTTGTTTAAGCTTTCGTTATACAGCGTGTCCCGAAACTATTCCTTCAAATTAATACAAGAGGTAGAGAATATCACACACACACACACACACATATATATATATATATATATATATATATATATATATATATATATATATAAGAGTAGGTCTCCAAATCTCATTTGAAAAAACACAGGATATGACTAGCAACAAACTGGCACCCAAACTTTTGAAAACTAAGTATGGAAAAATCGAAAGAGTTTCGCAATTCAAATATTTAGGTGAAACGATCTCAGAGACTGGTCTAGAAAAAATTGGAAATGAAATTCGTTGTCAAAAGATGGAGACAGCTTTTAGACTTACAAAAGACATCTACAACAAAAAATGTCTCTCGAGGTACTCTAAATTGAGACATTACAACACGGTCATAAAACCAGAGTGCCTTTATGGGGCTGAAACGCTAATTTTAAACAGAAAAAAGGACATTCAAGAAATCCAAAAAATAGAAAGAAAAGTAATCAGAAAAATTCTAGGTCCAAAATATACTGAAGAAGGAACATACAGGCTAAGAGCAAATAGTGAAATTCAACAATACACCAGCATGTATTCGGATATGAAAAAACGCAGATTAAAATTTTATGGGCATATTAAAAGAATGGATGCTACTAGACTAACTAAACAGGTAGTGGAATTCTACGAAAATCGAAGTAAAGCTAAATTTGAGACAATAAAATGGATTGCTGCTATAAAAGAGGACATGAAAGAGGCAGATATAAAACAAGATGAAATTCAAGACAGAAAATTATTTAGGCAAAAAATTCATGACTGGGTAGTTGGTCAAGCTGAAAAACCAAAGAAAACTGGAACCACATGGTCTGATGAAAGGAAAAGAGCTCATTCCGAGAGAATGAAAACAATTTGGGCAGAGAGAAAGTCTAAAAGAAAATAACTGAATGCCCCGTGATTGTACTTCGCGTGGTCCAGTAGGGCCCAAACGTGAATAATAATAATAATATATAGTTATGGTACATATGGTCCCTGACGGCAATTTATGATTGTAGGGACGTTCTGCACAGAAGGTTGTGTAGCATGCTAGTTGCAGGACTGTCATTCACAGGAAGTGTTTGAATTTGCGACCAGCGGCCTGTATGTACACTGTACTTCGTCGGACCATTGATTGCCGTGCCCATTCGCAGATTCCTAGCATGTCCACAGTTGTACCGGCAGCGATGGCAATTCTAGCGACGAGGTTTTCCTCTGTTTCCACACTAGCTGTTTCATATGCTCCCAGAGGAAGAAATCTAGAGACAGGTGCCCTGGATGGTCGGGCCACAGGGGAACCTTCGAACGATCCATCGATTCCCAAAGAGGCTCTCAGATGATTCCTCACAACAGTGTTGAAATGGGCTGTCCTAGAAGTATATTCTTTGTCTAACATTCAGAGGTACATGCTCCAGGAGTTCTGGCAGCACATGTTCCACGAAGAGGCGATATCTCCATCCGTTGAGCCGGAACTCAAGAATGTAAGGACCAATCAACCGATCACCGAGAATGCTGGCCCACACATCAACACCGAATCGCTGTTGATCACGAAGTCTAGTACCTCATGGATTCATATGTGTCCAAACACGCGAACGGTGAACACTGGAACAGCGTTCGCGAGTAAATAAAGTCTCGTTGGCGTAAAGGACCTCGGCTGGGAACTAACGTGTGTAGGGCAGTCTGTTGTAAAAACCATTGTGAGAACTGCCCACGCTGGGGAAAATCTTCAAGTGCTAGTGCTGCCACGCGCTGAAGATGGAACGGATGAAGCTGCTGGTCATGTAACACATTTCAAACAGTGTTATGTCTGACGCCATTGTGTGCAGTACGTCTTGTATCTGTAGGTGGAGTGACGTCAACATGTCATAGAATCTCGTCTTCCATTTGGGGAATTCGCACTGTTCAGTTCCGACCATATCATGCATACTTACACGAAAAGTGCCTGTTTCATGTAGCAGGTGATGCAGACGTCCGAATGTTTGGTGTTGTGGGACCCGTCGGTTGGGAAAAAGCTGTCGATATTCTGGAACTCGTCCATTTCCATTGATAGACCCGTGACTCAAGACGCTTGTCATCCATTTCATCATACGTACACCGCTCACTGTTTTTGTCGCAAGGCAGCGATGCTTGCGAATGAATCGGTGTGCTTCCAAGCGGACCTCAAAGCCAACTTCTGTTGACCCCTCATGGAACGCGGACGTCAGCTGCTTAAGTGATTGTCAATGTCAGTGAAATTCTCCAACAGCCATGTAACTAAAATGTTATTTTATTTTATTCTGACGACAACCAGCAACTGCTACCAAGTCTTCGAATGAAGCGCTTGTGAAACCGTTTGAATTCACGAAATTCTGGTGTATATATGGCACTGTACGGCATTATAGTTTTATTTTGAGAGATGTATATGGGACCAAAAGGTGGCATAGTGGAATGCCGAGACCGGTTGTCGTCAGAATAAAATAAAATAACATTTTAGTTACACGGCTATTGAAGAATTTCATTAATACTGACAGTTATCAAAGCCAACTATCTATCTGTACACACAACAGTTTCGAATCGCACTACGCATTCCCAGTCAGCGACACCGACAGAACAGCTTACGTCGGCAGTACTAAAAAATTGTTCCCTAACCTTACAAGCTGACTTTACGGACCATACGTTCCTTATGGAAATATATTTTTTCTGATGTTCTATATCTCCTGTATTAATTTGAACGACTAATTTCGGAGCACCTTGTATAAAGAGAGTAGACGGCGTTACTCTTAACTGCTATGTCTCCTTGTGCCGAAATGCTAATCTTTCGCATACGTAGTCGTGTAGTAACCTTCATGCTAGTTTCACGTTTGATTCAATCTGTCTTCATGCCGTTATCTCACAGCCTACGTGACGTGTTACCTTTGTTCAGATTTCTGTGGTGGCTGTATAGAGCTCGTTGGAGGCGATGCGTTGAATATTAGCAGTGTAATTCTTCCAGTCCATTGGTATTGTCTTGCAGCGTTACTAAGCGGTGTTAGATTGCTACAGGGCATTTATTGTCGGTATTGGAGTGTGACTACTTTAATGCTGTTTTGCGTGTCAGAGCGAGGTTGTCGACCCGCAATAAAACAATTCTACAAACGTAGCAGTAGCGAGAATTGATCCGGGTCGGTTGATAAACGTTGTTTCTAACTAGTGGTAAAATATGCCACGTGATTTGTCTCCCGCGCAGAAAATCGCCTGTACCACGTGGATTCCAGGAGCACACGAACGTGACACGCCATAAACCGCAGAAAATTTCTGCTGCTTGTTCCAAAGCTTTTCCTGGCAATTGTCTCACTTTTCTTCAGTGTTACATGTCTACATATCTCAGCTAATAGATGAAACTGGCGGATATCTTAAAGCCTGCTGATACAAATCGTGTATCTCTGTGTCTCAGGTTTTCGTGTGATTTATTTGACCAAGTACGGTGCAAAGTGCAGTCTTTTCAGTAATCTTTCATTTGTGTTTTAGAATTCCGCTTCGTCGCTTTCAACAAATGCGTACTACGTTATGTCAGGGACATTGTCTGTATTTTGAAATTATGTATCAGTAGGGATATAAGATAAATAATTGACTCATAGTAACTGAATATTCGTACTTCGTGGAAAATTTGTTGGTGGATACCCCCGTTGTTTCTTACTCTTCGTTTTCAGTCACACACTACCAGGTTAATCATAAAATATAAGCTTCATAAAAGTAATAATTGCAGTATTACTCTTCTCATTAATCATGTTAATACTGATGGCGGTGCTGATCAAATACCCAAAGTCTTTATGTTTTTAAAATCCGACCCGTATGAGCTCGCCGAAGTTCGTTTCCGATGAAGAAATAGACTACATATCACTTTTCGGGTTATCGGACCCATACGCCGTCTCACTCGTGGAGCTGATGCAACGTTTTGAAGCGTTGTGAGTTTCACAGCGGATCTGTGTGCGTATTCTTGACTTCTCCTCTCACTCACACCACGAAAACGTTTCATTTCATATATCCGTGCTCAGGACCTGTCCGTATTTTCAATCTTCGGAAGTGCATTTTGTCTGACCACAACTGTTACTGCCGATAGTTTATTTAAATCCTGTCTCGACTGCCAGTCTTTATACCAATAATCGATCGTCTGAAGATCTTCCTGCACTTCATTAATAAAGGAAATTTGTGAATAGAAGCGCGTAGATTGCTTAATGTATTACTTTATTGGTAACATAGTTTCGGTTAGTGCCATCATCGTATCAAAACTTAGAATTAGTAAAACATCGATGGATGTCAGTCAACAAAACCTAAGCTCAAGCAATGCATCACCCTGTCAACTTAGATACTTAAACAAAATAATAGACGCTAGAGGTCTACCTCTTAGGCGCTACAGTCTGGAACCGCGCGACCGCTACGGTCACAGGTTCGAATCCTGCCTCGGGCATCGATGTGTGTGATGTCCTTAGGTTAGTTAGGTTAAGTAGTTCTAAGTTCTAGGGGACTGATGACCTCAGAAGTTAAGTCCCATAGTGCTCAGAGCCATTTGAACCATTTGACTGTTCTAATAACTTGGCGCCAAGTGAGGAGCGCTACGACAAATGCTGAAATTCGAACGGCCTCTAGGTTGAAAAATAACTGAGATGTCAAAAAACGTTGTAAAATTCACCATCCGTACAAAGTGTCCCGAGACTGATGTTATTCCTGGCGCGTTTGAGACGTCAACGCAGTAACTACGCTGGCAGCTTGAACTGATACCTGTAAACATGTACGCCCGACCAGCCAACTATATGCAGCCAGTGTTAAGTAGTGGACGAGGGACCATAGTGCGTCAACGTTGTCTCACAAATCGAAATGGAACAATGAAATGAACATCTCCAACTCAAGAGTTGAACACATTCTCAGAACGTTTTGAAGAAGAGAGAAGCGTGTCGAAAGTTTGTCCCGCACACCCTGACCCCCCCAAACAAGAACACAGAGGCATGGACGCCTGCCGCGACTTCATTGGGATGCAAAGTACGGACAGTTCTTCTCTGGACTTTGAGTTATCACAACGAACCTATCACAAAAAGACAAACTGCAGAAATTCACATGAAAGGTCAACGCTTTGACGATATCTATCTCTCTATCTCTACATGTAAAAGGCAGTGACCCGACTCACTGACTCATTACCGCCCTGCCGAAACCACTAAGGATAGAAACCTCAGATTTGTAGAAGCTGTTGATCTTATATTGTAGATGTCGTTTAAGAAGGAATTTTTCCAAATTCCGCTCATAAGGGGGTGAAATAGACGATGAAAAGTTTTTCGATAATATGTGGCCATTAAGTCAACTTTGAACCTACACATACGAAAAATTTGTATTTGTTCTCTCGGTAAGAAAAAAAGAAATACATGTTTCAGTCTTTTTTTTGGATATTTAAACCCCATCGAGATGAAATAGTGGATTTTTTAAATAAATTATCATTAAAGAATTAATAAAATATTTTCGAAGCTACATCTATGAAAATTGGCATTTGACTTCGCGGGTAAAAAAAAAGTGTTTGAATGTTTTTGTAAATTCCACCCCTAAGAGACTGAAATAAGGGATGAAACGTTTTATGAAAATACTTCATTATGAAAGCATTTTGAACCTAAATCTGTGAAAATTTATATTTGGCTTCTCCATTAGAAATAAAAAACACACACATTTCACTGTTTTTGGAAATTTAATTCCTAGGGGGGTTAAATGCTGTATGCTAATATTTCACTGTGAAAGCATTTTTAAACCTAGATCTTTGAAAATTGGTATTCGGCGTCTCGGTTCGAAATGAAAACATGTGTGTTTCATTGTTTTTGGAAACTAAACCTCTAAGGGGGTGAAATAGGGCCGTAGTGATTCACTGACTGCTCATCGCCCAGACCAGACCGCCGAGAATAGAAACTTGAGATTTGGAGAGAGCGAGGATCTTATACGTCAGGCGTCGTTTAAGAGGGAACTGTTCGAAATTCCAGTCTTAAGAGGGTGCAATAGGGGACGAAAGGCTTTCTTAAAAATTTGTGGCTATTAAGGCATTTTGAAGCTAGAGCTGCGAAAATTGGTATGTGGTTTCTCAGTCAGAAATAGGATCTGTTTCAGGATTGTTGGAAATTCAACCACGAAGTAGATTAAGCAGTTGGTGAAAGTCTTCTTTTAAGTAAATTATTATTAAAATACTACTTAAGTATTTTTAAAGCTACGTCTATGAAAACTCATATATCAAGATTTTTTTGGAAAACCAACCACTAAGGGTGTGAAATGGGAGATGAAACTTTCTATGGCAATATCACCACAAGAACTTGAAATGTGTTTGAAAGGTTAAGATTCTTAAGAAAAATCTCTAATAGTTCTTGGCCGAATTACTTCATATTTCTACACGATCGCCTACTGAGCATTTGGGTCGATGTAGGTTATATATGTATTTTTAATATATCCAATATATAAATATTAAACATTCAGGGCAACACCGACCGTTGCAGCTCGTAACAGATATTGGAGCCAGTGAGGGGCGAGAGCATAGCAGTATCCCAAAGAAAAGAGTTTTCTGACAGTTTCTCTTGCCTGTACTCAAGTGCAGCGAGACTGTGTATAGAACACGTGAAGCATTAAACCCACCGTCTTAACTTTATCTATTTTTTTTTTATTAATCCAGTCTTGAAACTTTTTGGTCTGACTCTTTTCTTTCATTTTGTTGACTTAAACTTTCTCGAGGAAGAACCGTTTTTTGCTATTAGAATGGCCTCCTACAAACAGCACGCTCTTCGAATTACTCGGGACTGGTATCTTATAGTCTGTGTAGTGTACCTTCCCCAGGATTACATCTAGTGTTTCGCGTTGGTCGCGACACGGCTCAATTCACGCGCCATTTGTCGGGCAGCAGCGTTTACGCCGGAAGCTCGGAGCCTCGCCGTGTTTAATTAGAACCAAGCAACAGCCCTGACGCGCCGCGCCGCCCGTGTCACGCGACGCTCTCTGCTCCACGGTAATATCTGCTAATGTGCTTCTGCGCGGCACCTCGCAGCTTATCTCGCAATAACTGGCGGCAAGCTGGTCGTCGGCTGCGGAGCGAAGCGCCTTAAGAGCTTGTCTGGCGGCGTTTTAATTACCACGGCCGTTCTGGGCGTTCGCGCCTGCGGAAGTGCTGACAGCGCGGTGCGCAGTGCTGCCAACCGTCCGCCTCCACTAATTACACAGGTACACTTTCATCTTGTGTTAATTGCGAAACTGCATTGTGAGAACTGGAGCAGCAAGTTCAAGGCGTCGTTGAGCATTTATGACTCGGCTATAACAATGAATATGGGAGGCTGTTTAAAAAAAATGTCAATATCACCGTAAAATAAGCTCCATTGTGGAGCTTGTTTGCCGACTTATCTGTAACACACTCCGGTAACTGAACTGCAATACGTTGACGACAGTGCTTCTCTAGCTTACACACCGGTAGAGCTGTAACTGTCTGTCATGGGATACTTCCTAATAATGTGTCGGTCCTTCTGTTGCCCGGCGTAGTGGAGAAACTCCAAAAAATGGTTCAAATGGCTCTGAGCACTATGGGACTCAACATCTTAGGTCATAAGTCCCCTAGAACTCACAACTACTTAAACCTAACTAACCTAAGGACATCACACACATCCATGCCCGAGGCAGGATTCGAACCTACGACCGTAGCACTCCCGCGGCTCCGGACTGCAGCGCCAGAACCGCTAGACCACCGCGGCCGGCTGCAGAAACTCCACGTGGCACAGGCTCAACAAGTTGTTGGAAGTCCCCTGCAGAAATACTGAGCCATCCTGCCTCTATAGCCGTCCATAAACAATGCTGCATTGACGAAGGATTTTGAACATCCGTCTTATAGCCCGTGCAAGATTTTGTGCACGAACTGACCTCTCGCTTGTGTCCCATAAATGTTCGATGAGAGTCATGCCGGGCGATATCAGTGCCCAAATCATTCTGTAACCTCCCCCTCACTTATCGACCTTAATGACAGTGAAAAACTAAACCGCGTGTACCTAATGGAAATTTGGGAAAAGCAATCGTCACCGAGTTTAATTTGTCGGTAAAGAGGGAGGAAAGGGTTACATCTAAATGAAAGGAAAAATGCTAATGAAACTGGTGGAAATTAATTTTGAAAAAGGGGTAAAGTTAATAAAGAAAGTAAATGTGCGGCCGTTACGTTAACAATCAACTAGCGGTAATTAGATATTTAAGATTTGGGGGAAATTACAGTCGCCAGTCCTAAGGACAATTACTATAGTAACTGAAAAAGAAAGATTATTACACATATAATTAGCACTAGAAGCGTGGCAACTGAAGGTTGACAAGTGTAGTGTGAAAACTGAAAGTTTGTCAGAAGTAATAAATTTCGCTACACTCTGACTTAATTTAGCAAAAGAATTAATAAAACCGGAAAATCGAAAGTTAATTGAGTGACTGAAGTTAATAGTGAGCTTTCTTTCTGAAGCACATCGAAATTCAGTAAAATACGGTTAGTCTTGGACTACCTCAACAATCATTTCAAAAGCTACTTGAATCTACGCAATTTAGAAATAAGATATTTAACTTTGAATTTGAATTAAATGATTCTGAACAATTAACAATAGTAAAATTTAGTACGTACCAAACTGAGCTGCAGTCACAGGTAAGCTAAAATACGGTAACAAAACTCGCACTCTTAATTTGTGCTTGTGTAATCTGAATATTGTAGCCAGCTATGAATACCTTAACTGAACTTTGAAATTAAAGCAGTGAAATGCTATAGTATTACTTTAATGGTGGCGTTTGAATTTCAACGACACTTGGTAATGCAGTTGGGACAATGAGCAACAAAGGTTCATGCTAAGTAGCTGTAATTTTGTGATGCAACAATTTTAAAAGTTTGAAAAGCTGAGGTCTGCCATACAGTTCTAAAACTTTACGTGCTTACAGTCTTCCTTGTTGGTTGATTGAAGGTTTGAAGCCGTCGATCGAGGAGGTGGCGACAGTCACTCATTGTCGGCCGTCGCTGTTGCAGAAGCTGGATGTTGGCGCGCCTTCTTCTCGACACGGTCACCAGACGAAACGGGCTCTTGATGTGCGCCAGCTAATGCTTCCCGTCCGCGACACCATGTCAGAAACTATCATCGCAAGTCGAGCGCAATTACATGCTGCCAAACCCCGAAAGCGCGGCAACTCGCGGGAGCTTCACACAACACACCTGCTCCACTCGCTACTCCAGCCAGACTCCCTCTGCCCGCGCTCCACGCGGCCGAGTTAACACTACCAAAGATCCTCAACACTTTGGTTCTCCACACGACCTATCGACGTATCCGTTCGATAGCATAGTTTTCCCTAGGCCAGACCCAGCGTATAAATACAAATAATATTGACAAAACAAACAAACATAAATGCATAAATATATATATACAAACAGTAAAACAATTACAATATATAGAGAGACAGAAATGTCATATCTTGAGGTAACAAAGCAAGGGAAAACAAATTTATAGTACAATAGATGGAAATAGGAGGATATGCATTTCCAGCGTTACAATTCTCTCCAACTGTCCAGAATTTTCTTCAAACTAATCGCGAACAATGCTGGTCCGGTGGCCCAGCGCATTCTTATGCATAAAAATTCCAATCTTTGTTTGGGAACGTGAAGTCCATGAATGGCCGAAAATTGTCTCCGAGTAGCCGAACATTACCATTTCCTGTCAATGATCGTTTCAGTTGGTTCACAGAACCCGGTCCATTCCCTGTGAACACGGCCCGCAACGTTAAGGGGCCGCCACCAGCTAGCACAGTGCCTTGTTGACAACTTGGATCCAGGCTTTGAGGGATCCGCGCCACAGTCGAACCCTACCATAGGCGCTTACCATCTTAAATCGGGACTCAGCTGACCGTGCATATCGTTATCCCATGACTTGTCACCTCAGTGTAAACCGTTTGGCCTGACCATTAATACCTAAAAAACAGAGGTACCAGCACAGTCAGCTCCTGCAACTGCCTTTGCGGATTTTAGTATTTCTGTTTCCAGCACACCTTCCGAACAATTAGGTCACTTTCTCGATCTGTGAAATATGTTAACAGCCAACTGCTCATCGGTAAAGGACCTCGAGAACAAGACTCACGCCGCACGGATTGCTTTTGGACATCTTCTACATCAGATGTTCCTGAATAAAGATCTGACACTGTACCAAACTGATGGTGTACGAAGCAGTCGTTGTTTCTGCCCTGCTTTATAGTTGAGAAATTTGGACGCTATGTCGTCGCGATCTTAAGAAACTAGAACTTGGATACATCTTGAGCCAACATACGCTTAGATAGATTACGAACGTCAATTGGGACGACTTCATACCAAACAGCACTGTTCTTGAGAAGGCAAAGATGTACCGGGTGGTTATAATAAAACTTTCCCTATTTAACACGTTATAACACGGAAACTAATTACCATACGAGTAGCAAACTTGGTAGCATTAATGTCCAGAGTATGGGGTGCATGATTTCCATGCGTCACAACGCGACCGCCCTGTTCCAACGATACCCACCAGGTGCCGTGATCAGTTATTGTGATTCATAGGTCGGGGAAGATCAGTTTGGATTCCGTAGAAATACTGGAACACGTGAGGCAATACTGACCTTACGACTTATCTTAGAAGAAAGATTAAGGAAAGACAAACCTACGTTTCTAGCATTTGTAGACTTAGAGAAAGCTTTTGATAATGTTGATTGGAATACTCTCTTTCAAATTCTAAAGGTGGCAGGGGTAAAATACAGGGAGCGAAAGGCTATTTACAATTTGTACAGAAACCAGATGGCAGTTATAAGAGTCGAGGGACATGAAAGGGAAGCAGTGGTTGGGAAGGGAGTAAGACAGGGTTGTAGCCTCTCCCCGATGTTATTCAATCTGTATATTGAGCAAGCAGTGAAGGAAACAAAAGAAAAGTTCGGAGTAGGTATTAAAATCCATGGATAAGAAATAAAAACCTTGAGGTTCGCCGATGACATTGTAATTCTGTCAGAGACAGCAAAGGACCTGGAAGAGCAGTTGAACGGAATGGATGGTGTCTTGAAGGGACGATATAAGATGAACATCAACAAAAGCAAAACGAGGATAATGGAATGTAGTCGAATTAAGTCGGGTGATGCTGAGGGTATTAGATTAGGAAATGAGACACTTAAAGTAGTAAAGGAGTTTTGCTATTTGGGGAGCAAAATAACTGATGATGGACGTAGTAGAGAGGATATAAAATGTAGATTGGCAATGGCAAGGAAAGCGTTTCGGAAGAAGAGAAATTTGTTAACATCGAGTATAGATTTAAGTGTCAGGAAGTCGTTTCTGAAAGCAAAACGAGGATAATGGAATGTAGTCGAATTAAGTCGGGTGATGCTGAGGGTATTAGATTAGGAAATGAGACACTTAAAGTAGTAAAGGAGTTTTGCTATTTGGGGAGCAAAATAACTGATGATGGACGTAGTAGAGAGGATATAAAATGTAGATTGGCAATGGCAAGGAAAGCGTTTCGGAAGAAGAGAAATTTGTTAACATCGAGTATAGATTTAAGTGTCAGGAAGTCGTTTCTGAAAGTATTTGTATGGAGTGTAGCCATGTATGGAAGTGAAACATGGACGGTAAATAGTTTGGACAAGAAGAGAAATATGGTGCTACAGAAGAATGCTGAAGATTAGATGGGTAGATCACATAACTAATGAGGAAGTATTGAATGGGATTGGGGAGAAGAGAAGTTTGTGGCACAACTTGACCAGAAGAAGGGATCGGTTGGTAGGACATGTTCTGAGGCATCAAGGGATCACCAATTTAGTATTGGAGGGCAGCGTGGAGGGTAAAAATCATAGGGGGAGACCAAGACATGAATACACTAAGCAGATTCAGAAGGATGTAGGTTGCAGTAGGTACTGGGAGATGAAGAAGCTTGCACAGGATAGAGTAGCATGGAGAGCTGCATCAAACCAGTCTCAGGACTGAAGACCACAACAACAAGAACATGGCAGACAACGCTGCGCGCAGTTTCGATCGTCAGGCAGTGCGCCTGCTGTGTCACGACAGTTGAACATCTTATGGTCCACTGTACAGAAGATGCTTCGAACCATTCTCAAATGGTATCCGTACAGGATCCGTATCGTACAACAGCTTGCACCACAGGACGTACAACGACGTGTTGACTTCGCTGTCCAATTTCTCGCAAGGACTGAAGTGGGCGATGGCTGGCCCTGGCTAATTCTGTGAACAAAAAATTGGAAATTTGGTCCCTAAGCTTACACACTACTTAATCCAACTTAAACTAACACACACATGCCCGAGGGAGGACTCGAACCTCCGACGGGGGGAGCCGCGCGGACCGTGACAAGACGGTTTAGACGGCGCGGCTGCCCCGCGCATCTTTGTGTGGACGAAGCTTATTATTCTCTGACAAGTGAGGTGAACACGCAGAACTGCCGAGTCCGGGGATCTTCGCCTCCACTCACTGTACATATACACGGTGTTTCAAAAATGACCGGTATATTTGAAACGGCAATAAAAACTAAACGAGCAGCGATAGAAATACACCGTTTGTTGCAATATGCATGGGACAACAGTACATTTTCAGGCAGACAAGCTTTCGAAATTACAGTAGTTACAATTTTCAACAACAGATGGTGCTGCGGTCTGGGAAACTCTATAGTACGATATTTTCCATATATCCACCATGCGTAGCAATAATATGGCGTAGTCTCTGAATGAAATTACCCGAAACCTTTGACAACGTGTCTGGCGGAATGGCTTCACATGCAGATGAGATGTACTGCTTCAGCTGTTCAATTGTTTCTGGATTCTGGCGGTACACCTCGTCTTTCAAGTGTCCCCACAGAAAGAAGTCACAGGGGTTCATGTCTGGCGAATAGGGAGGCCAATCCACGCCGCCTCCTGTATGTTTCGGATAGCCCAAAGCAATCACACGATCATCGAAACATTCATTCAGGAAATTAAAGACGTCGGCCGTGCGATGTGGCCGGGCACCATCTTGCATAAACCACGAGGTGTTCGCAGTGTCGTCTAAGGCAGTTTGTACCGCCACAAATTCACGAAGAATATCCAGATAGCGTGATGCAGTAATAGTTTCGGATCTGAAAAATGGGCCAATGATTCCTTTGGAAGAAATGGCGGCCCAGACCAGTACTTTTTGAGGATGCAGGGACGATGGGACTGCAACATGGGGCTTTTGGGTTCCCCATATGCGCCAGTTGTGTTTATTGACGAAGCCGTCCAGGTAAAAATAAGCTTCGTCAGTAAACCAAATGCTGCCCACATGCATATCGCCGTCATCAATCCTGTGCACTATATCGTTAGCGAATGTCTCTCGTGCAGCAATGGTAGCGGCGCTGAGGGGTTGACGCGTTTGAATTTTGTACGGATAGAGGTGTAAACTCTGGCGCACGAGACGATACGTGGACGTTGGCGTCATTTGGACCGCAGCTGCAACACGGCGAACGGAAACCCGAGGCCGCTGTCGGATCACCTGCTGCACTAGCTGCGCGTTGCCCTCTGTGGTTGCCGTACGCGGTCGCCCTACCTTTCCAGCACGTTCATCCGTCACGTTCCCAGTCCGTTGAAATTTTTCAAACAGATCCTTTATTGTATCGCTTTTCGGTCCTTTGGTTACATTAAACCTCCGTTGAAAACTTCGTCTTGTTGCAACAACACTGTGTTCTAGGCGGTGGAATTCCAATACCAGAAAAATCCTCTGTTCTAAGGAATAAACCATGTTGTCTACAGCACACTTGCACGTTGTGAACAGCACACGCTTACAGCAGAAAGACGACGTACAGAATGGCGCACCCACAGACTGCGTTGTCTTCTATATCTTTCACATCACTTGCAGCGCCATCTGTTGTTGAAAATTGTAACTACTGTAATTTCGAAAGTTTGTCTACATCTACATCTACATCTATACTCCGCGAGCCACCTTACGGTGTGTGGCGGAGGGTACTTATTGTACCACTATCTGATCCCCCCTTCCCTGTTCCATTCACGAATTGTGCGTGGGAAGAACGACTGCTTGTAAGTCTCCGTATTTGCTCTAATTTCTCGGATCTTTTCGTTGTGATCATTACGCGAGATATATGTGGGCGGTAGTAATATGTTGCCCATCTCTTCCCGGAATGTGCTCTCTCGTAATTTCGATAATAAACCTCTCCGTATTGCGTAACGCCTTTCTTGAAGTGTCCGCCACTGGAGCTTGTTCAGCATCTCCGTAACGCTCTCGCGCTGACTAAATGTCCCCATGACGAATCGCGCTGCTTTTCGCTGGATCATGTCTATCTCTTCTATTAATCCAACCTGGTAAGGGTCCCATACTGATGAGCAATACTCAAGAATCGGACGAACAAGCGTTTTGTAAGCTACTTCTTTCGTCGATGAGTCACATTTTCTTAGAATTCTTCCTATGAATCTCAACCTGGCGCCTGCTTTTCCCACTATTTGTTTTATGTGATCATTCCACTTCAGATCGCTCCGGATAGTAACTCCTAAGTATTTTACGGTCGTTACCGCTTCCAATGATTTACCACCTATGGCATAATCGTACTGGAATGGATTTCTGCCCCTATGTATGCGCATTATATTACATTTATCTACGTTTAGGGAAAGCTGCCAGCTGTCGCACCATGCATTAATCCTCTGCAGGTCTTCCTGGAGTACGTACGAGTCGTCTGATGTTGCTACTTTCTTGTAGACAACCGTGTCATCTGCAAATAGCCTCACGGAGCTACCGATGTTGTCAACTAAGTCATTTATGTATATTGTAAACAATAAAGGTCCTATCACGCTTCCTTGCGGTACTCCCGAAATTACCTCTACATCTGCAGATTTTGAACCGTTAAGAATGACATGTTGTGTTCTTTCTTCTAGGAAATCCTGAATCCAATCACAAACCTGGTCCGATATTCCGTAAGCTCGTATTTTTTTCACTAAACGTAAGTGCGGAACCGTATCAAATGCCTTCCTGAAGTCCAGGAATACGGCATCAATCTGCTCGCCAGTGTCTACGGCACTGTGAATTTCTTGGGCAAATAGGGCGAGCTGAGTTTCACATGATCTCTGTTTGCGGAATCCATGTTGGTTATGATGAAGGAGATTTGTATTATCTAAGAACGTCATAATACGAGAACACAAAACATGTTCCATTATTCTACAATAGATTGACGTAAGCGAAATAGGCCTATAATTATTCGCATCTGATTTATGACCCTTCTTGAAAATGGGAACGACCTGCGCTTTCTTCCAGTCGCTAGGTACTTTACGTTCTTCCAGCGATCTACGATAAATTGCTGATAGAAAGGGGGCAAGTTCTTTAGCATAATCACTGTAGAATCTTAAGGGTATCTCGTCTGGTCCGGATGCTTTTCCGCTACTAAGTGATAGCAGTTGTTTTTCAATTCCGATATCGTTTATTTCAATATTTTCCATTTTGGCGTCCGTGCGACGGCTGAAGTCAGGGACCGTGTTACGATTTTCCGCAGTGAAACAGTTTCGGAACACTGAATTCAGTATTTCTGCCTTTCTTCGGTCGTCCTCTGTTTCGGTGCCATCGTGGTCAACGAGTGACTGAATAGGGGATTTAGATCCGCTTACCGATTTTACATATGACCAAAACTTTTTAGGGTTCTTGTTTAGATTGTTTGCCAATGTTTTATGTTCGAATTCGTTGAATGCTTCTCTCATTGCTCTCTTTACGCTCTTTTTCGCTTCGTTCAGCTTTTCCTTATCAGCTATGATTCGACTACTCTTAAACCTATGATGAAGCTTTCTTTGTTTCCGTAGTACCTTTCGTACATGATTGTTATACCACGGTGGATCTTTCCCCTCGCTTTGGACCTTAGTCGGTACGAACTTATCTAAGGCGTACTGGACGATGTTTCTGAATTTTTTCCATTTTTGTTCCACATCCTCTTCCTCAGAAATGAACGTTTGATGGTGGTCACTCAGATATTCTGCGATTTGTGCCCTATCACTCTTGTTAAGCAAATATATTTTCCTTCCTTTCTTGGCATTTCTTATTACACTTGTAGTCATTGATGCAACCACTGACTTATGATCACTGATACCCTCTTCTACATTCACGGAGTCGAAAAGTTCCGGTCTATTTGTTGCTATGAGGTCTAAAACGTTAGCTTCACGAGTTGGTTCTCTAACTATCTGCTCGAAGTAATTCTCGGACAAGGCAGTCAGGATAATGTCACAAGAGTCTCTGTCCCTGGCTCCAGTTCTGATTGTGTGACTATCCCATTCTATACCTGGTAGATTGAAGTCTCCCCCTATTACAATAGTATGATCACGAAACTTCTTCACGACGTTCTGCAGGTTCTCTCTGAGGCGCTCAACTACTACGGTTGCTGATGCAGGTGGTCTATAGAAGCATCCGACTATCATATCTGACCCACCTTTGATACTTAGCTTAACCCAGATTATTTCACATTCGCATTCGCTAATAACTTCACTGGATATTATTGAATTCTTTACTGCTATAAATACTCCTCCACCATTGGCGTTTATCCTATCCTTGCTGTATATATTCCATTCTGTGTCTAGGATTTCGTTACTGTTCACTTCCGGTTTTAACCAACTTTCCGTTCCTAATACTATATGCGCACTATTTCCTTCAATAAGAGATACTAATTCAGGAACCTTGCCCTGGATACTCCTGCAGTTTACCAATATTACGTTAACTTTTCCTGTTTTTGGTCTCTGAGGACGGACGTTCTTTATCAACGATGATAATGTCCTCTCTGGTAAGCCGTCAGGTATTTTATCGTTTCGCCCAAGGGGGGGTCCCTCTAACCTAAAAAACCCCCGTGTGCACGCCACACGTACTCTGCTACCCTAGTAGCTGCTTCCGGTGTGTAGTGCACGCCTGACCTGTCTAGGGGGGCCCTACAGTTCTCCACCCAATAACGGAGGTCGATGAATTTGCAACCATTATAGTCGCAGAGTCGTCTGAGCCTCTGGTTTAGACCCTCCACACGGCTCCAAACCAGAGGACCGCGATCGACTCTGGGCACTATGCTGCAGATATTAAGCTCAGCTTGCACTCCGCGTGCGATGCTGGTTGTCTTCACCAAATCAGCCAGCCGCCGGAAGGAACCAAGGATGGCCTCAGAACCCAAGCGGCAGGCGTCATTCGTTCCGCCTGAAAATGTACTGTTGTCCCAAGCATATTGCAACAAACGGTGTATTTCTATCGCTGCTCGTTTAGTTTTTATTGCCGTTTCAAATATACCGGTCATTTTTGAAACACCCTGTAGTTCCTCCGTATGGTAAACGTGTCACCGTATGGTGTGGCTTCACGGCTACGTTCATCATTTGCCCAATATTTTTTGAACAGGTTGGCGCTCAAGCGCCAGAGACGTGCAGTGTGACTGGCCAGCGCTGCTGACCTGTGCTTCACCAGCATGTAATACCCGCCCTACAGCGGAGAGAGACGCATTGAACTGAACAGTTTTCATGCGAGACGGGGCCCTCCGCACATCGCACGTGAAGTTCGCCTGCTTCTCCGAAACACATTTTGAAACGACCGAATTATCAGCCGATCGTTTCCAAATGCTTGGCCGGCACGATCACTCGATCTCGTTCCCTGTGATTTCTGGTTGTGGGGCTACCTGAAGGACAGTGTTTACCAGGGGATCACTCACACATGCGCTGATCTGAAGCGCAGCATATCAAGAGAGGCAGCCAACATGCCCACGGACATGCTTCGTTCTGCTGTGCAGAGTACAGTCCTGCGCTTTCTGGACACTGATGGGCGCCATATTGAGCCCCTTCTGTAGCAGTAATGGTACCGGTATGTAATGGTATACAATGTACCGTATCGGCACATTAAAAGTGTTTCAATTGAAATGATTCTTCATTATCTCTCTTCACCATGTCCTTGCCATTAATGTTACCAAGTTTGCTCCTAGTACGGAATTTCGGTTTTCGTGTTGTAACGTGTTAATTAGGGGAAGTGTAATTATAACCACCCGGTATGGTACAAAAGCCACCGTTATTGACCAGGAACTCAGGTGTATTGGGCCTGTCTAGCGGATGAGAAACAACAGATTTCCTCGACAAATTTTGTATGGTGAAGTGAGCACAAGTAAGAGGGTCCTTGTTGCTCCTCTGAACCGCTATAAGGATCAGTTCAAGAAGCATCTAAAGAGTCTAAACACTATCCCGAGTAATTGCTGCCGGCCGCGGTGGCCGTGCGGTTCTAGGCGCTCCAGTCCGGAGCCGCGCTGCTGCTACGGTCGCAGGTTCGAATCCTGCCTCGGGCATGGATGTGTGTGATGTCCTTAGGTTAGTTAGGTTTAAGTAGTTCTAAGCTCTAGGGGACTGATGACCTCAGAAGTTAAGTCCTATAGTGCTCAGAGCCACTTTTTTTTTGAGTAATTGGTGCACCGCAGCAGAAGGTCATAAACGCTGGGGCACAAGTGCGCTTTCTGTCATGTGTTAACTATGTGGATGCATGTTTCATGCCAGGATTCGTCTGCTAAGCCATCAAAGCGATCTCCATACCGAAACATCAAGGCAGTAATGGAAATCCAGGAGAAAAATGAAAACCCGGATACAGGTATCAGCCGGCGACTGGCGTTACGGCTTGGTTTCCCGTTCGCACTCTACCAAACGAGGAAGCATCCTAAATCGCCATTGTGTGCACTGCTTTGGTAATTTGTAGAGATACTGTTATGTCGGACATTTCAGAAATCATGTTGGGACAATTTCTCGATGACCAGTCATTGCACCCGCGAAAACACATCCTACTGGGCGTATTGAGACAGAAAGGAAGGAAGGCGTTCGATACAGTTCCCCACAGTCGTTTAATGAACAAAGTAAGATAATATAATCAGACCAATTGTGTGATTGGATTGAAGAGTTCCTAGATAACAGAACGCAGCACGTCATTCTCAATGGAGAGAAGTCATCCGAAGTAAGAGTGATTTCGGGTGTGCCGTAGGGGAGTGTTGTAGGACCGTTGCTATTCGCAATATATAGAAATGACCTTGTGGATAACATCGGCAGTTCACTGAGGCTTTTTGCGGATGATGCTGTAGTATATCGAGAGGTTGTAACAATGGAAAATTGTACTAAAATGCAGGAGGATCTGCAACGAATTGACGCATGGTGCAAGGAATGGTAATTGAATCTCAATGCAGACAAGTGTAATGTGCTGCGCATACACAGAAAAAAAGAAAGATCCTTTATCATTTAACTACAATATAGCAGGTCAGCACCTGGAAGCAGTTAATTCCATAAATTATCTGGGAGTAGGCATTAGGAGTGATTTAAAATGGAATGACCATATAAAATTAATTGTTGGTAAAGTAGATGCCAGACTGAGATTCATTGGAAGAATCCTAAGGAAATGGAGTCCGAAAGCAAAGGAAGTAGGTTACAGTACACTAGTTCGCCCACTGCTCGAATAATGCTCACCGGTGTGGGATCCGTACCAGATAGTGTTGATAGAAGAGATAGAGAAGATCCAACGGAGAGCAGCGTGCTTCGTTACAGGATCATTTAGTAATCGCGAAAGCGTTACGGAGATGACAGATAAACTCCAGTAGAAGACTGCAAGAGAGACGCTCAGTAGCTCGGTACGGGCTTTTGTTGAAGTTTCGAGAACATACCTTCACCGAGGAGTCAAGCAGTATATTGCTCCCTCCTACGTATATCTCGCGAAGAGACCATGATAAAATCAGAGAGATTAGAGCCCACACAGAGGCATACCGACAATCCTTCTTTCCACGAACAATACGAGACTGGAATAGAAGGGAGAACGGATAGAGGTACTTAAGGTACCCTCCGCCACACACCGTCAGGTGGCTTGCGGAGTATGGATGTAGATGTAGATGTAGAAGATTGGGGGTTTCATGTGCAGTTGACGACGAGCTCTTTAGAGACAGAGCCCAAGCTTGGATTCGGGATGATGAGAGAAGGAAATCTGTTGTGTCGTCTTATTCGGCGTAGGGGAAACAACGGAAAACCTAAATATGGATGGCTGGACAGCGATTTGAAAACTCTTCGTCCCCTCCTTCGTCACCTCTCTAAGTGAACTTCCGATTGGAGGAAAATGAAAATAAATATCTCTAGTTCCTCAATCCTATCTTGTAAGGATCCCAGACTGACGACTAGTATTCAAGTGTTGGTCGAACAACGGTTTTGTAAGCTAACTTCTTTCTACGTTTACTACACTTCGTGAGGATTCTCCCAATGAATCTCAAACTGGGATCTGCCTTAAACTGCAGTTAGTCGTATGTGGTCGTTCCATGCATGCTCCTAGATATTTCATGACTGCGACTGCTTCCAGTGATCGTCCCACACTCGGGTAATCATACAACAACGAATCTTTCTGCCTGTTTACGCGCAATACGTTACATTAATTTTTATGTTGAATAACTGCCAATGCCCATATCAAGCGCTGATACTCTGCACGTCTTCCTGTATTTCGCTACTCCTACAGTATCTTGCCGAGTACTGATCTACAATATGCAGCATATTCTGCTGATGGGCATTTGGTTTGGCTCTGAGCACTATGGGACTCAACTTCTGAGGTCATTAGTCCCCTAGAACTTTGAACTACTTAAACCTAACTAACCTAAGGACATCACACACATCCATGCCCGAGGGAGGATACGAACCTGCGACCGTAGCGGTCTCGCGGTTCCAGACTGCAGCGCCTAGAACCGCACGGCCACTTCGGCCGGCCATTTGGTTTGTTTTAAATACTTTTTTTTTCATTTTTCATTCTCTATTCTGAGGAGTAGAGTGAGCGATTTCAATCCGGCCAAGCAAAGAGTCGCGGTTCTTCTCAGCCAAATGTCCCTGTAGTCTGGGAGTGGGCCCAGTGGGAAATATTTGGGAGACTTCGTGCTCCAGTAGTCGCCTCGTAACCAAAGGAAACCTTCCGCAAACCTATTTCGGAACAGGAGGATTGGGAATACTTTAATTTATTTATGGGACGACGTTATCAAGTAGCCTTTTCGAAAATTAAAATTCAGTGTATATGTCTTTAGGGTGTGTGAAAGTGCTGTGTGAGCCGTCAAACTTCGGGCGCGGCGAACTGCCAAGTGTCAATGTCCGGGAGCCAGCTGTTGTGGAAAACAAGGCAGAGTTTGCCCTTGCGCAAGTCTCCTCAGGCGTCCACTCCAGCCCTCAGCTGTAAATATTCGTATGTGTCAAACACGTCTCGTACAACATAATATTCGCCAAGAACTATCGCGGAAAACCGTAAATCACGTAACAACATTTTCCGACGCAAAAAAAAAGAAAAATCTCGATAACTCGCGCCCCCAGAGCTCCGCACGAACGTAATTACACTACTGGCCATTAAAATTGCTACACCAAGAAGAAATGCAGATGATAAACGGGTATTCATTGGACAAATATACTAGAACTGAGCTGTGATTACATTATCACGTAATTTGGGTGCATAGATCCTGAGAAATCAGTACCCAGAACAATCACCTCTGGCCGTAATAACGGTCTTGATACGCCTGGGCATTGAGTCTAACAGAGCTTGAATGGCGTGTACAGGTACAGCTGCCCATGCAGCTTCAGCACGATACCACAATTCATCAAGAGTAGTCACTGGCGTATTGTGACGAGCCAGTTGCTCGGCCACCATTGACCAGACGTTTCCAATTGGTGATGGATCTGGAGAATGTGCTGGCCACGGCAGCAGTAGAACATTTTCTGTATCCAGAAAGGCCCGTACAGGAGCTGCAGCATGCGATCGTGCATTATCCTGCTGAAATGTAGGGTTTCGCAGGGATCGAATGAAGGGTAGAGCCACGGGTGGTAACACATCTGAAATGTAACGTCCACTGTTCAAAGTACCGTCAATGCGAACAAGAGGTGACCGAGACGTGCAACCAATGGCACCCCATAGCATCACGCCGGGTGATACGCCAGTATGGCGATGACGAATACACGCTTCCAATGTGCGTTCACCGCGATGTCGCCAAACACGGATGCGCCCATCATGATGCTGTAAATAGAACCTGGATTCATCCGAAAAAGTGACGTTTTGCCATTCGTGCACCAAGGTTCGTCGTTGAGTACACCATCGCAGGCGCTCCTGTCTGTGATGCAGCGTCAAGGGTAACCGCAGCCATGGTCTCCGAGCTGATAGTCCATGCTGCTGCAAACGTCGTCGAACTGTTCGTGCAGATGGTTGTTGTCTTGCAAACGTCCCCATCTGTTGACCCAGGGATCGAGACGTGGCTGCACGATCCATGCCGATAAGATGCCTGTCATGTCGACAGCTAGTGATACGAGGCCGTTGGGATCCAGCACGGCATTCCGTATTACCCTCCTGAACCCACAGATTCCATATTCTGCTAACAGTCATTGGATCTCGACCAACGCGAGCAGCAATGTCGCGATACGATAAACCGCAATCGCGATAGGCTACAATCCGACCTTTATCAAAGTCGGAAACGTGATGGTACGCAATTTTCCTCCTTACACGAGGTATCACAACAACGTTTCACCAGGCAACGCCGGTCAATTGCTGTTTGTGTATGAGAAATCGGTTGGAAACTTTCCTCATGTCAGCACGTTGTAGGTGTCGCCACCGGCGCCAACCTTGTGTGAAATCCTCTGAAAAGCATCTTCTTCCTGTCGGTTAAATTTCGCGTCTGTTGTACGTCATCTTCGTGGTGTAGCAATTTTAATGGCCAGTAGTGTATGTATACAGATAGACCTTTCATTCCGGGAATCGTGGAAGTGACTGATGAATTTAATAACGTCTAGAGATCATTGTGCCAGTGAAACCTGTACTACGGAACTTACATGAAGAAAACATTCATGACATATGCGTTGCTACGGTGCTTCTTGTGAACAAACACGAATAGCAGGTGAGGAGCAGCGGTGTTCTAAGAGATGTAACGGAGGAAATTTACGAGGATGATCGCTGGTTGCTCCTCTAAGCAGTTACGCACATTTCCGTAGTTTTCGCGCAGGTGCTGTCAGCCAGCTATGGAATAGTTCAGGATGTCACTTATGAACACTGTAGGTATCCCGATCCTAGATATCTGTATTTCCAGAACTGAAACCATGGGCGGGCGACCAAGTGTTGGACGTTCTCGCCCCCACAGAACATGGAGGTCGGAGGCTTGCGCGCTGTGTAAAGTGTAGTGTTGGCAAAAGAGCCAACACTGTGTTGCAAGAGGAGGCCGAAATGCACGCGTCAACTCACGCAGGTGGCGCTAGGTCTGAAACAGGATACGTAATGAATGCTATAGAGAAAAGTACGTAGCTGCTGGAATACTTAACTTTAATCCATCATTTGTATACAGCATTCTTGATGATACAAGTGAGACTCTCTCTAGAAATGGTTAATGGCGCCTTGCTAGGTCGTAGCCATGGACTTAGCTGAAGGCTATTCTAACTATCTCTCGGCAAATGAGAGAGTAAGTAGTCAGTGAACCATCGCTAGTAAAGTCGGTTGTACAACTGGGGCGAGTGCTAGGAAGTCTCTCTAGACCTGCCGTGTGGCGACGCTCGGTCTGCAATCACTGATAGTGGCGACACGCGGGTCCGACGTATACTAACGGACCGCGGCCGATTTAAAGGCTACCACCTAGCAAGTGTGGTGTCTGGCGGTGACACCACATTGTATATACTCATTACGGCTGGTTACACTAATTTGGATGCTTTCTTGCAATACTGCTGCGTCCAATGTGAGGGGGAGATGGGAGAGAGAGGGAGAGAATTTAACGATGTATGTACAATTTTGTTACAATTTAGCAATTTTGAAGCATTGCTGGATTCTGTAGTTACATAATTATTTCCAATTAAAATTATTGTTATTCATACCAAGCCGCCAGATAGGACAATAAGACATAGCATCGTTTATTTCTGCTTGCAAGTACGTGCCCTATTATAAGAGGAAATGCTCGAATTCAATCATTTTTTTAAAATAATAACGTGCAAGCCCAGTTAACGCTGCAACCTTGTCAAGGGAGTCCTCTCTTCTTTCAATATGGGAACATTGCAACGTGATTTACAGTTGATTGGGAGAGTTCTAGTCAGGTATTACAGGGTGTTTCAAAAATGACCGGTATATTTGAAACGACAATAAAAACTAAACGAGCAGCGATAGAAATACACCGTTTGTTGCAATATGCTTGGGACAACAGTACATTTTCAGGCAGACAAACTTTCGAAATTACAGTAGTTACAATTTTCAACAACAGATGGCGCTGCGGTCTGGGAAACTCTATAGTACGATATTTTCCACATGTCCACCATGCGTACCAATAATATGGCGTAGTCTCTGAATGAAATTACCCGAAACCTTTGACAACGTGTCTGGCGGAATGGCTTCACATGCAGATGAGATGTACTGCTTCAGCTGTTCAATTGTTTCTGGATTCTGGCGGTACACCTGGTCTTTCAAGTGTCACAGGGGTTCATGTCTGGCGAATAGGGAGGCCAATCCACGCCGCCTCCTGTATGTTTCGGATAGCAATCACACGATCATCGAAATATTCATTCAGGAAATTAAAGACGTCGGCCGTGCGATGTGGCCGGGCACCGTCTTGGATAAACCACGAGGTGTTCGCAGTGTCGTCTAAGGCAGTTTGTACCGCCACAAATTCACGAAGAATGTCCAGATAGCGTGATGCAGTAATCGTTTCGGATCTGAAAAATGGGCCAATGACTCCTTTGGAAGAAATGGCGGCCCAGACCAGTACTTTTTGAGGATGCAGGGACGATGGGACTGCAACATGGGGCTTTTCGGTTCCCCATATGCGCCAGTTGTGTTTATTGACGAAGCCGTCCAGGTAAAAATAAGCTTCGTCAGTAAACCAAATGCTGCCCACATGCATATCGCCGTCATCAATCCTGTGCACTATATCGTTAGCGAATGTCTCCCGTGCAGCAATGGTAGCGGCGCTGAGGGGTCGCCGCGTTTGAATTTTGTACGGATAGAGGTGTAAACTCTGGCGCATGAGACGATACGTGGACGTTGGCGTCATTTGGCCCGCAGCTGCAACACGGCGAACGGAAACCCGAGGCCGCTGTCGGATCACCTGCTGCACTAGCTGCGCGTTGCCCTCTGTGGTTGCCGTACGCAGTCGCCCTACCTTTCCAGCACGTTCATCCGTCACGTTCCCAGTCCGTTGAAATTTTTCAGACAGATCCTTTATTGTATCGCTTCTCGGTCCTTTGGTTACATTAAACCTCCGTTGAAAACTTCGTCTTGTTGCAACAACACTGTGTTCTAGGCGGTGGAATTCCAACACCAGAAAAATCCTCTGTTCTAAGGAATAAACCATGTTGTCCACAGCACATTTGCACGTTGTGAACAGCACACGCTTACAGCAGAAAGACGACGTACAGAATGGCGCACCCACAGACTGCGTTGTCTTCTATATCTTTCACATCACTTGCAGCGCCATCTGTTGTTGAAAATTGTAACTACTGTAATTTCGAAAGTTTGTCTGCCTGAAAATGTACTGTTGTCCCAAGCATATTGCAACAAACGGTGTATTTCTATCGCTGCTCGTTTAGTTTTTATTGCCGTTTCAAATATACCGGTCATTTTTGAAATACGCTGTATGTTGTACAAGACGTGTATGACAGACGGGAACAGTTTAGAGCAGAGGGATAGATAGGGCGCCCCGGCGGGACCTGCGCAACGGCAGCGGCTGCCGCGGTTTTCGCCAGTAGCCAGGGCTCCCGGACACCGACACTTGGCAGTTCGCCGTGCCCGAAGTTCGACGGCTTCGTGCAGCACACACTCACATACCCAACAGAACATAGACAAAATTTTCATATTTGTCTGCGACATTCGATAATGTTGTCCTAGAAATGAATTAAAACAGTCCCATTCCTCCGATTCCGACCTAAGTTTGAGGGAAGTTTTCCCTCGGTTACTAGGCGAATACCGGAGCAGTAACTCCCCACCGAAATATTCCCCACTGGGATTCCCTCTGTGTCACTCCCGTCCTGCTGGGACGTTTGTCTGTAAAGAACTACGACACTTCTTTAATGGGTCGGGGCTCAAACTGCCTCTCTGCTCCTTGGAACAGAGAATGAAAGACGCAATAAAATAAAATAAAAGCTTGTCAACAGCCTCTGCTGTATATTCTGCACCTGTGTGTGTGTATTAAGGGGCTCCGGAACGCCCTATACTTGCAATGTTAAAATAACGCTTATAAATTACATGTTTCCTCACAAAGTATTTGAGGTAGGAAGTAGAACTTTTTACAGATTATTTATTGGAATATGGGCTACAACTTAACACAGGGATTTTACAAAATTTTAGTTCAGTTATTAAAGATGATTTTTTTTCAATTGTAATGAAAATTCACAATACTTTTTTGCAATTTTTTATTTATATATTCAAAAATATACAGTTTTTTGGAAAAAGGCTGTGTTAAATTATGTAGAAGGTACAGTGTAACATTTACTGAAAGTTTGAAACAAATATGTTTGGAAGATCCTTAGAAAACATGTAATTAGTATGAGAAAATAAAAGTTTTGGGAATCGAGCGACAAAGATTGGATTAACTTTTTAGTCCATTCCAGGTCCATAGGATGGATTATCTTCATCCTCTGCAAACTCCTCCTCCAGCTTCCTCTTGTTCCTCCTCGTGTTTACTCTAGCTTGTATTTCTAGACTCTTTACAGCCCTGTCTGCAGCCCGAAGGCGTTCCTTGTCTAAAGCAAGCATCGCTCGTACCATGTTAGAACCTATCTTCATTCCCATATTTCTAAATACCTTGCACCTTACAATGTTGCCATCATTGAAAGTCGCAACAGCATCATACACACCAAAGTGAAGTGTTTCTATTCCAACAAATATTGGGGATTCTCGACCATATAACACTATTTACACTTTCATTGGGGTTTTGAGTTTTTCCGTAATTACAATTTTTCAACAGTTCAGGTGCTGCTAAGTCTCTGAAAATAGGTTATCCACAACACATACTTTATCTCACATCACTAAAATGTACCTGATGAACACGGACGTTAATAATAACACCATTTGACAGCAGTTTAACAGCGCCACAGTGGGTCACGCCCATGTAGAACACATATCAAAAAAAAATTTAAAAATAGTTGTAGTCTTCGGAATTGAATAAATTATATATCTATTAAAAGGTAATAGTCTGCAGATTCAGAAAACGCAAAAAAGTAAAAATTGAACTTTTCATGATTTTCAGCCTTTCCGGAGCCCCTTAAACCGGAGACCTAGAAACGACGGAGACGCTTCGTCCCCGCCGTAGCCCTCAATGGTTCACAACCCCACAACAGGCCACAGCAGTCCACCCACCCCACCGACGCCCCACACAGAACCCAGGGTTATTGTGCGGTTCGGCCCCCCAATGGATCCCCCACCCCTCTGAACGTCTCACACCAGACGAGTGCAACCCTAAATGTTTGCCTGGTAGAGTAATTACGGTGTACACGTACGTGGAGGCAGTGTTTGCGTAGCAATCGCCGACATAGTGTAACTGCCGCGCGGGATTAGTCGAGCGGTCTGTGACGCTGCAGTCATGGACTGTGCGGCTGGTCCCGGCCGAGGTTCGAGTCCTCCCTCGGGCATGGGTGTATGTGTTTGTCCTTAGGATAATTTAGATTAAGTAGTATGTAAACTTAGGGACTGATGACCTTAGCAGTTAAGTCCCATAAGATTACACACACACACACACACACACACACACACATAGTGTAACTGAGGCGGAATAAGGGGAACCAGCGCGCATTCGCCGAGGCAGATGGAAAACCGCGTTAAAAACAGTCCACAGGCTGGCCGGCTGGCCGGACCTCGACAGTAATCCGCCGGGTGGATTGGTGCCGGGGACCGGCACGCCTTCGCGCTTCGGGAAGCAGCGCGTTAGATCGCGCGGCTAGCCGGGCAGGCTTCCTGCACCTGTTCTCCGCAAGACACCGGACGGCGCAGCGACGTGCAGAAAGACCTGCTGAGTGTCAGTGCTCGGTGCAGTGATAGGCAGTTGACCCTGAACGTAAACAAACGTCACCTACTGCACGTAAAAACGTAGAAAGATACGTTACTGCATGATTGCACGACTGTAGAACGGTCATTGGAAGCACCTACATCCGCAAAATATGTAGGAGTCTGGGGTCAGGGATTTTCTCTGCCTCGTGATGGCTGGGTGTTGTGTGCTGTCCTTAGGTTAGTTAGGTTTAAGTAGTTCTAAGTTCTAGGGGACTGATGACCATATATGTTAAGTCCCATAGTGCTCAGAGCCATTTGAAGCCATGTAGGAGTCTGCGTACTGAGCTACTTTAAGTGGAGTGACACTGCGGTTGAAGGTAGATCCGAGACTGAGATTCATTAGAAGAATCCATGGAAAGTGTAGTTACTGCACAAAGCTTGTACCTTACAAGACCCTCGTTCGACCAATACCTCAGTATTGCTCGTCAGTCGGGAATCCGCATCAAATAGGATCGAAGAGCAGCTAGAGAAGATACGAAGAAGAGCAGCACGTATCGTTACGCGTTAAGAACCGCGAAAGCATTAAGGAAACGCTCAGTGAACTCCAGTGGCACTTTCACGGGGGCTTACAGCAATCGTTCTTTCCGCGAACCATTCGCGACTGGAACACGATGGGGAGCTGAGGGGGGGGGGGGGGAGTAAGGGCAGCGACTGCAGTACATAAAGCAGCCTCCACCACCACACGCCGTAGGGTGGCTTCTGGACCATAGATGTAGGTGGAGGTGCAGCGGCTGTGTGACCCTCTGTCTACGCCCGTATTTCTCTGATTTCACCCTCGAGGTTGTAAATGCGAGATTATTTATTTCAATGTAGAGGAACCGTGGAAACCGTGGGACACTATTGGTGATAATCGGTCCGTCAGTCATTTGTTGTTATGTGATAGCAGGATACTCGGCGGCACCACGCTTCGGTGTTTCTGCTGTCAACAACAAGGGGCCAGTAGAATTGCATTTTCACATTGATCTGTTTAAAAATCAAAGCTGGCCTCAGCGCGAGGGCTAGTTTGAACAAGGTTTTGCTTTACTAGGCACCCTCCTATAGTGTATGGTATGCCTTCACCCAGCCACATACAGCGGGATCTTGAGTTTAACGTTGACTCCAGACCACGGTGCAACTTGACATTTTTCATTGTCAGAAGAGTCTTAGGACTGATCACAGGTGGAATCACATACCTTCTGGACTTGGAGTTTGCCGCTTAGCCACATGGCCCCTGACTCACACATACAACACTACTGTTGTTTGTGTTAAACTGCAATCACTCACTCTTATATTTGTTTTATGTTTAACCTAATATAACGGTACGCGTTTCGAGCATGTTCTTCAGATCTTCAGGCAGATGTAGTTATTTATTTCTTTACTGTGATCAGATTAGGGCCTTAAGGCTCTGTCTTACATCGGATGAGTGTTTCACGCGTACATTACCTATTTTACACCATAATTACCTAAGATATAATTGCAATATGACAAATAGTAATGAAATAGCATTAAAGGAATTACAAATGGTTCCCATTTGAGTTCCCGAAGCATATCAGTAACACTTGAGTGTTCTTGGAACGTACCGGTCACAAATCTAGCAGCCTGCATTTGAATTGTATCCACGTCTTCCTTTAATCTGACATGGTACGGATGCAAAACACTTCAGCTGTACTTAAGAATAAGTCGCACCAGCGCCGTGTATACGGTCTCTTTTACAGAAGAACCATACTTTCCCAAAATGCTCCCAATAAACCGAAGTCGACCATTCGCCTTTTCTACCGCAGTTCCCCCGTGCTCGTTCCATTTCATATCGCTTTGAAACGTTACGCCCAGATATTTAAACGATATGACGGTGTCAAGAAGGACACGACTAATGCTGTGTCCGAACATTAGGGGTTGTTTTTCCTACTCATCCGCGTAACTTACGTTTTTCTACATTTAGAGCTAGCTGGCCATTCATCAGACCAACTAGAAATTTTGTGTAAGTCAGTTACTCAACTTCGACACCTTACTGTACACCACAGTATCATCAGCAAACAACCGGAAACAGCCCACCCTGTCCTCCAAATCATTTATGTGTATATAAAATAATAGCGGACCTTTCACACTTCCTTGGGGCACATCTGATGAACGATAGGTTCCGTAACTTAATTCTTCGAGACACTTACATATCTGTGAAACTATTCCATATGCTCGACCTTCTTCAACAGCCTGCGATGGGGCATTGCGGCAAGACCTTTCCGGAAATATAGGAATATGGAATCTGCCTGTTGCCCTTCATCCATGGTTAGTAGTATATCGTGTGAGAAAAGGGCCTCTCATGAGCGGTTGTCTTAATTGCTTCGGCCATCCAGAAACGCCCCCTGACCGACTAAAATTTCCAATCTATCACACGCTGCAATACAGCGTCCCCCATCCATTAATCACCTATTAGCAAATTATTGATTTTCATAGGAGTTCGGACGATATTAGTACATCCGCACTGAAATCAATGCAAAGGAACCGTCGCTCTTACATAAATGTATATAGAGGATGGCACAAAATAGATGGTAGAAAGTTTTTGTCTACTAGGACGTAATAAGGCGTGATATATTTGTGTTATCATATCTATGCTAGATGTGAAAATTACCGAACAATCAGTTTAATAAGCTACAGCTGCAAAATACTAACACGAATTCTTTACAGACGAACGGAAAAACTAGTAGAAGCCAACCAGAAGAATGCTGAAGATTAGATGGGTAGATCACACAACTAATGAGGAAGTATTGAATAGAATTGGGGAGAAGAGAAGTTTGTGGCACAACTTGACCAGAAGAAGGGATCGGTTGGTAGGACATGTTCTGAGGCATCAAGGGATCACCAATTTAGTATTGGAGGGCAGCGTGGAGGGTAAAAATCGTAGGGGGAGACCAAGAGATGAATACACTAAGCAGATTCAGAAGGATGTAGGTTGCACTAGGTACTGGGAGATGAAGAAGCTTGCACAGGATAGAGTAGCATGGAGAGCTGCATCAAACCAGTCTCAGGACTGAAGACCACAACAACAACAACATCTATGCTACAGCAGAAAACCTGAAATTTAATACAGAAGATTTTCAAAGTGGTTTCCTACAGCAGCAATGAGTGTGTAGAGCCCTGAATTGAATTCCATGATGACTTTCTGAAGAATATCATTTTCCTCTGCACGAATACACTATGTGATCAAAAGTATCTGGACACCTGGCTGAAAGTGACTTACTAGTTCGTGGCGCCCTCCATCGGTAATGCTGGAATTCAGTATGGTGTTGGCCCACCCTTAGCCTTGATGACAGCTTCCTCTCTCTCAGACATACGTTCAATCAGCTGCTGGAAGCTTTCTTGGGAAATGGGAGCCCATTCTCCACGTAGCGCTGCACCGAGGAGAGGGTATCGATGTCGGTCGGTGAGGCCTGGCACGAAGTCGGCGTTCCAAAACATCCCAAAGGTGTTCTATAGGATTCAGGTGAGGACTATGAACAGGCCAGTGCATTACAGGGATGTTGTTGTCTTGTAACCACTCCGCCACAGTCCGTGCGTTATGAGCAGGTGCTCGATCGTGTTGAAAGATGCAATCGCCATTCCCGAATTGCTCTTCAGCAATAGGAAGCAAGAAGATGCTTAAAACATCAATGTAGGCCTCTGCTGTGATATTGCCACGCAAAACAACAAGGGGGTTGAAGCCTCCTCCACGAAAAACACGACCACACCATAACACCACCACCTCGAATGTTACTGTTGGAACTACACACGCTGGCAGCTGACATTCACCGGCCATTCGCCATACCTACAACCTGCCATCGGATCGCCACATTGTGTACCGTGATTCGTCACTCCACACAACGTTTTCCCACTGTTCAATCGTCCAATGTTTACGCTCCTTACACCAAGCGAGGCGTCGTTTGGCATTTACCAGAGTGATGTGTGGCTTATGAGCAGTCGCTCGACCATGACATCAAAGTTTTCTCACCTCCCGCCTAATTGTCATAGTACTTGCAGTGGAACCTGATGCAGTTTGCGATTCCTGTGTGATGGTCTGGATAGATGTCTGCCTATTACACATTACGAACCTCTTCAACTGTCGTCGGTCTATGTCAAGTCAACAGACGAAGTCGGCTTGTAAACTTTTGTGCTGTACATGTCCCTTCACATTCCCACTTCACTATCACATAGGAAAAAGTGGACATAGGGATGGATAAGAGAGTGGAATTCTCGCGTACAGACGTATGACACAAGCGACACCCAATCACCTGACCACGTTCGAAGTCCGTGAGATCCGCGGAGCGCCCCATTCTGCTCCCTCACGATGTCTAATGACTACTGAGGTCCCTGATATGGAGTACCTGGCAGTTGGTGGCAGCACAACGCACTTAATATGAAGAAAGTTTGTTTCTGGGGGTATCCGGATAATTTTGTCACATAGTGTATCTCTGGAAATTGCCCTTTAGATAAGCTCATAAGAAATAATCATACGGGTTGAGATCACGACTATAAGGGAACATTCCATACCACGCCCAGTGAATGCTAAAGTATCCAAGGCGTGGGTCCGATGTCTGAATGTCGCCTGAAGATATCGCAAGACGTCTGCAGTACGGTGTGTACTTGTTCCATCCTGCATTAACCGGTAGCTTCAGAGCATTCGGCGGCGGCGTTGAGGCGTTTCAGATTCATGTCTTTATTTGTCCTCTGCGACAGGCTTCTCTGTACAAATGGGCCCAAAATGCACTCTGCACAGGCTGCGCACCAGACAATGACTTTTTCTGGGTAAAATGGAGCAGCAGATTCAACGTGTGTGTTCACAGTACCGCTGTTCCATTCTGAAACGTGATTTGAGACATCAGTGAGTGAGCTATAGAATTTTCAGAGCTGCAATAAACCAGTATCATAATCATTTACGACATAGGAATAAACCATAGTAGCTGAACACGTTGTTGGGTTGGGTTGTTTGGGGGAAGAGACCAAACAGCGAGGTCATCGGTCTCATCTGATTAGGGAAGGATGTGGAAGGAAGTCGGCCGTGCCCTTTCAAAGGAACCATCCCGCCATTTGGCTGGAGCGATTTAGGGAAATCACGGAAAACCTAAATCAGGATGGCCGGACGCGGGATTGAACCGTCGCCCTCCCGAATGCGAGTCCAGTGTGCTAACCGCTGCGCCACCTCGCTCGGTGCGAACACATTGTAATACGTATTTTGCGCCACCCTGTGTTTGAGCGTTGTCTCTCCAAGTAGCTTGCAGGCTGATGGTGTAAAAATTAGCAGCTAGGGAATGGCCCGAAAGATAGACGCTCGAAATGTGTAGCGGCGGCGGGTTTATTTTCGCGGCACACCTATGAGTAGGGAGGGAGCAGGAGGTGCCAGGAGGGTACGGTCGCCGTGCGTGGGCCCTGGCCCGTGGTGAATGGGAGGCCAGGCCAAGCCGAGCTGAGCTGAGCCGAGCCGATACTGGCAGCTCTGCCAAGGCCGCGGAGACGCCCAGCGCGTCCTGCGTACAGAGCAGCGAGCGAGCTCCGTGCAGACACGGCTTCTGGCAGCGGTCACGTGTTCTCACTTTCTCCCCTCTCCCTCCTCCTCCTCCTCCTCCTCCTCTCCCCGTCTCTCCCCTCGAAATATGAGGGTCACTCCAAAAGAAATGCACACTATTTTTCTAAAAATACAGTTTTCATTCTGCATGTGTGAAAGTTTTACAGTGAGTAGATACATCCTTCCCGCTTGTTTTCAAACTTAGTTCAACCTGTGCCCGTGAGTGGCGCCGTCACAGCATGTCTTCAAGATGGCTGCTACACTTGATGTTCTTCAGAAGCAATGTGCTGTCACAGAATTCCTGTGCTGTGAAAACGAGACAGTGGGAAACATCCACAAGAGGTTGTAAAAGGTGTATGGAGATGCTGCTGTCGATCGCAGTACAGTTAGCCGGTGGGCAAGCAGGTTACGTGATGAAAGCGGGCACGGCAATATTGAGCATTGTCCTCGCAGCGGCAGGTCTCGTACTGCACACACTCCAGTCAATGTGCAGAGAGTTAACGAATTGGTGACTGCTGACAGACGCATCACAGTGAACGAATTGTCACGCTACGTTGGGATAGGGGAAGGAAGTGTTTGCAGAATACTGAAAGTGTTGGCGTTAAAAAGGTTTTGTACCAGGGGGATTCCCAGGATGTTGACAGTGGCTCACAAAGAAACAAGAAAAACGGTATGCAGCGAACTTTTGGAATAGTACGAGAATGGTGGAAGAATTGTGACAGGTGATGAAACATGGCTCCATCATTTCTCACCAGAGACGAAGAGGCAATCAATGGAGTGGCATCATGCAAATTCACCCAAAAAAAAAAAAATCAAAACTACACCTTCTGCTGGAAAAGTTATGGCTACAGTGTTTATCGATTCCGAAGGACTCGTGCTTGTGGACATCCTGCCAAGTGGAACCACCACAAATTCTGATGCATGTGAGACGACACTGAAGAAACTTCAAGCTCGACTGAGTCGTGTTCGACCACATCGGCAAAAGCAGGATGTTTTGCTGTTGCACGACAACGCACGGCTACATGTCAGTCAAAACACCATGGAAGCGATCACAAAATTCGGATGGACAACACTGAAACACGCGCCTTACAGTCCTGACCTGGCTCTATGCGACAATCATCTCTTTGGGAAACTGGAAGACTCTATTCGTGGAACGAGGATTGAAGATGATGACTCCCTTGTGCACGCTGCCAAACAGTGACTCCAACAGGTTGGTCCAGAATTTTACCGTGCGGGTATACAGGCGCTGGTTCCAAGATGGCGTAAGGCAGTTTAGAGGGATGGAAGTTATGTGGAGATATGAAAATATTTTCCCTAAATGATGTATCTACACACTGTAAAACTTAAAAACATGTAGAATGAAAGATATATTAAAAAAAAAGTGTGCATTTCTTTTGGAGTGACCCTCGTACAATGATGGATAAAAAATCGCAACAGCAAAAAATAAGTAAAATATGAAGTTTCAGTCTTCGATCGCTATTCTTTATTTTCAATTACCGGTTTCGGGCTAGCTGCCCATCTTCAGATCATATGTTGTAGTTACAGAGTAACTTGTCCGTACAGAACATACAGTGAGTGAACTGTGTGTTCTGTACGGACAAGTTACTCTGTAACTACAACATATGATCTGAAGATGGGCAGCTAGCCCGAAACCGGTAATTGAAAATAAAGAATAGCGATCGAAGACTGAAACTTCATATTTTACTTAATGAACGATCGCGGAATTCCCAGTGAGACAACTATGTCTAGTTTTGATAAACAGCAAAAAAGATTAATGTAGAGTAATGAAATTATGGGAATACACATACCCAGGTAACGCATTTAAGTGATTAATGTTGCAAGATCACAGGTCAATGTACGAGCGAGATAAGATGTGAAATGCAGGTAGAGTAATAACCGGTGTTACCGCCAGAATGTTGAATGCGTGTTACCGCCAGAATGTTGAATGCAGGCATGTAAACGAGCATGCATTGTGTTGTACAGGTGCGGGATGTCAGTTTGTGGGACGGAGTTCTACGCCTGTTGCACTTCGTCGGTCAGTACAGGGACGGTTAAGACTGGTTGTGGATGACGCTGCAGTTGTCGTCCGATTATATCCCATAAGTGTTCGATTGGAGATAGATATGGAGATCGAGTACCCCAAGGCGACACATCGACAGTCTGCAGAGCATGTTGGCTTACAACATCGGGATGTGGGCGAGCGTTATCCTGTTGGAAAACACCCCCTGGAATGCTGTTTGTGAATGGCACATCAGCGGGTCGAATCACCAGACTGGCGTACAAATTTGCAGTCGGGGTGCGTGGAATAACCACGAGGGTGCTTCTGCTGTCAAACGAACTGCAGGTGTAGGTTGGCTCGTTGGTTGATTTGGGGAAGGGGACCAGACGACGAGGTCATCGGTCCCATCGGATTAGGGAAGGATGGGGAAGGAAGTCGGCCGTGCCCTTTCAAAGGAACCATCCCGGCATTTGGCTAAAGCGATTTAGGGAAATCATGGAAAACCAAAATCGGGATGGCTCGATGCGGGTTTGAAGCGCCGCCCTCCCGAATGCGAGTCCGGTGTGCTAGCGGCTGCGCCACCTCGCTCGGTCCAGGTGTAGGTCGAGTGTGTCTAACACGCAGACAGGCTGGTTGCAGGCCTACAAGTGTTCTCCTTCTAACCAACACATAGCCATCACTAGTATCGAGGCAGAACCAGCTTTCATCAGAAATCGAAACAGACTACATCTACATCTACATGGTTACTGTGCAGTTCACATTTAAGTGCCTGGCAGAGAGTTCATCGAACCATTTTCGTACTACTTCTCTATCATTCCACTCTCGAATGGCGCGTGGGAAAAAGTAACACCTAAATCTTTCCGTTCGAGCTCTGATTTCTCTTGTTTTATTATGATGATCATTTCTCCCTACGTAGGTGAGTGTCAACAAAATATTTTTGCATTCGGAAGAGAAAGCTGGTGATTGAAATTTCGTAAATAGGTCTCGCCGCAAAGAAAACCGCCTTTGTTTCAGTGACTGCCACCCCAAATCGCGTATCATATCAGTGACACTCTCACCCCTATTGCGCGATAACACGAAACGAGCTGCGCTTCTTTGCACTTTTTCGATGTCCTCCGTCAATCCTACGTGGTAAGGATCCCATACCGTGCAGCAATATTCCAGCAGAGGACGGACAAGTGTAATGTAGGCTGTCTCTTTAGTGCGTTTGTCGCATCTCGTAAGTGTTCTGCCAACAAAGCTCAGTCTTTGTTTCGCCTTCCTCACAGTGATTTCCCTAAATCACTCCAGGCAAATGCCGGGATGGTTCCTCTGAAAGGGCACGGCCGACTTCCTTCCCCATCCTTCCCTAATCCGATGAGACCGATGACCACGCTGTCTGGTCTCCTTCCCCAAATAACCAACCAACCTTCCTCACAATATTATCTATGTGGTCTTCGCAATTTAATTTGTTCGTAATTGTTGTTTCTAGGTAGTTAGTCGAATTGACAGCCCTTAGATTTGTGGGATTTATCGTATACCCAAAATTTATTGGATTTCTTTTAGTACCGATGTGGATGACCTCGCACTTTTCTTTGTATAGTGCAAATTGACTTTTCGCACCATACAGAAATTCTCTCTAGATTATTTTGCAGTTGGAATTGATCGTCTGATGATTTTACTAGACGGTAAATTACAGCGTCATCTGCAAACAATCTAAGGGGGCTGCTCAGATTATCACCTAGATCATTTATATAAATCAGGAACAGGAGAGGGCCTATTCACTACCTTGTGGAACGCCAGATCCCCTATTGCGCGATAACACGAAACGAGCTGCGCTTCTTTGCACTTTTTCGATGTCCTCCGTCAATCCTACGTGGTAAGGATCCCATACCGCGCAGCAATATTCCAGCAGAGGACGGACAAGTGTAATGTAGGCTGTCTCTTTAGTGCGTTTGTCGCATCTCGTAAGTGTTCTGCCAACAAAACTCAGTCTTCGTTTCGCCTTCCTCACAGTGATTTCCCTAAATCACTCCAGGCAAATGCCGGGATGGTTCCTCTGAAAGGGCACGGCCGACTTCCTTCCCCATCCTTCCCTAATCCGATGAGACCGATGACCACGCTGTCTGGTCCCCTTCCCCAAATAACCAACCAACCTTCCTCACAATATTATCTATGTGGTCTTCGCAATTTAATTTGTTCGTAATTGTTGTTTCTAGGTAGTTAGTCGAATTGACAGCCCTTAGATTTGTGGGATTTATCGTATACCCAAAATTTATTGGATTTCTTTTAGTACCCATGTGGATGACCTCGCACTTTTCTTTGTATAGTGCAAATTGCCACTTTTCGCACCATACAGAAATTCTCTCTAGATTATTTTGCAGTTGGAATTGATCGTCTGATGATTTTACTAGACGGTAAATTACAGCGTCATCTGCAAACAATCTAAGGGGGCTGCTCAGATTATCACCTAGATCATTTATATAAATCAGGAACAGGGGAGGACCTATGACACTACCTTGTGGAACGCCAGATATCGCTTCTGTTCTACTCTATGGTTTACCTTGTATCACCACGAACTGTGCAAATTGAGGTCAGTGAAATGGGTCTGTAATTGAATGTGTTACTCCTATTTCCTTTCTGAATATTGCTGTGACGTGTGCTACTTTCCAGTCTTTAGGAACAGACCTTTCGTCAAGTGACTTCCACCCTTCTCTGCAGTGAGAGCTCGCTTGACCCCACTGAACTCGCAGAGGGCGGTGGTTCGGGTCAGTGGAATGCACGCTACAGGTCGTCTGGCGCGGAGCTGCCCTAGAAGCAACGGATTTGTCGCAGTTCAGTGTGTCACTGTGGTGCCAGGTGACGTGGTTTGCATCCTCATAGTGGTGCTACTAATGCCAGTGTCATGCGACTGTTGCGAAATTTTAATAGACATCATCTTTCAGATATAGAAACAGGCATACCAACTGTTGTTTATGTCGCACAACTCCGTCTTGGTGTTTCGATTTCCTTTCCACCCATGTATAATTTGCTGTCACTCCCACTTTTAACTTACTTTACTTTTCCGCACCCAGAAATCAAAGTTTTTCAGTCCAAAATTGAGCCACGTCCAGTGTTCGTTGCTTCCCTCTCGTAATACATCGACGAAAGATTTACTGGGACACTTAGGTTAGGAAATGTTCCACATTCTGATATTCGTCGCAATCACATGTAGGGCTGCACCGAGGCCACTGTGACAGAGGCGAAGAAGAGGCGCAACTACTGACAAAGAAATAAATAAAAAAAAACTACGGCGTGGTCAGTAGAAAAGAAGCCCCTTGTTATACTGAACATGGTATTTGAAGCTGCCCGAGTGTTGTTGTTTCTTAACGGGGCTCTCGACAAGGAGCACCTGATATCGAGCGGCGATTTCGTGACCAGTGCTGCGATGTCAGTAGTGAGTTTGAAGCTTGCTTCAAAATATATGATAAAATAGTAAGTGAAACGGGAAAGAGGTCTCACATGTAACACACTGTTGTTTTCATGTCGCTTTAATTCACTGTCGGGGCACGTTAAATGAGAGCTCTTATGTTGTTTAGCAAAATATACGGCGAATTTTGGTGATAAGTATAGCAGGAATTGTGAATGATAAAATCCGCTACAGTTGTAAAAATTATTTATTTCTTAAAAGGAAAGCACTATCCAGTTTCAGGACATATATTCCGTCTTGAGGTGCATATTAAAATGTGAGTTCACAAAGGATCCATAACAAAAATAGCTTAAAATATGTTGAAATGGATATCCTCTTGCATGTGAACAGACATCGTATGTATAGAAAAAAAAACTGCAGAAAAGTGGTTTCCAGGAGGGAGGCGCTGCTTTGGCAATTCTGCCCAGGGCGTTGCTACGCCTCTGATCACATCCGTAGTCATATTCATTTTTTTTCAGTATTTTAAACATAGCTGCGCAACAGCAACGGTTCCACGTAATAAGACTAAAAACAGCCGACCAGTTGCAATGGATAAAGAAATCTTTACCTAGGTTTCGGCAGATTTAAATCTGTCTTCTTCAGAAGGCGGCAATTTTACATAAATATGGAATGATGTATCATCGTCGTTTTTACAAATATCTGCATAGATCCATTAGTCCAAATTAAAATATAGCCCTGAAAATAGGGTTTGTCATGTAAATAAAAATTAGTACATGGATGTAGCAGAGCTACATAAATATTCATTTATGATAAATCGAAAAAATCGTTCAGACCAATGGATGGAGCGGTGGAGCAAACGATGACAGGTCACACAAGATGGAGATGGCGTTTCAACTCTTCAAGGACACGTACAATAAAAAATCAGTTTCCATTAATGGCAAAATTAGACACTGCGAAACAGCAACAAATCCGCAAGCGCCTGTGCAGCCGAGATGAGATTAGCGACAAACTTTGGGAGTACAAAGTAAACGAAGTTAAGGAAATCTGCTACCTCGGAAGCAAAATAACACGTGACGGACGAAGCAAGGATGACATAAAAAACAGACCAGCACTGGCAAAGAGGGCATTAATGGCCAAGAGGAGTCTACCATTATCAAACATTGGCCTTAACGTCAGCAAGAAATTTCTGAGAATGTTCGTTTGAAGCCGAGCATTGTACGGTAGGGAGACAAGGGCTGTTGGGAAACCTGAACAGAATAGAATCGAAGCATTTGAGATGTGGTACTACAGAAAGATATTGACAGATGGGCTGATAAGGAATGAGATAGCTCTCCACAGAATCGGCGAGGAAAGGAATGTATGGAAATCACTGGCAAGAAGAAGGAAAGGGTGACAGGACGCGTGTTAAGACATCAAGGAATAACTTCGGTGGTAACTGCGTGACATGTAGAGGAAGAGACAGATATTGGAATATATCCAATAACTAGCTGACGACATTTAAGGAAAGTGTTACACTAAGGGCCATTCACTGTATGAAGCATTTGACCTTAGGTCAACGCAGATAATGACCATAGATCAACCTTAACTCGGAATTCTGCGTTGACTTGGAAATCTGCGTTGTATGGATGTTAATGCCAGATTGTATCGCCGTGAAGTAGGATCAAATTTGACCGGCGAAAATAAGTGGATGAAAATGAGGACCAACTGTAATCGTCAGTTTACAATGTAGTGACATTACAAAACAACGCTTTAGTTTTGTGCAAATACAAATTAAAATAAGAAAGAAGTAATTAATAACACAAAAAGCGATAAGTAAATATCTCACTACGCCATTCCCACACTGCGGGAGCTCGAAATATTTTTTTTTTTTCCGATCTGTAAGGTTAGTGCAGATAATAATAACTGATACCGTTATAATTCGTCAGAGCGTATTAAATTGTATTCCGGAGTGAAAATCTGCATCGTAGTGGTAGGTGTTGGAAATAGGAACAAATTGTGGCTTCAGGGCCTGCAGTTAGGTTCTGTCCACCGTTCATAACTGTAGGCCTGACGAAATGATCACCTCCACTCTTACCCACTTCAACCTTGGTTGTTTTTAATACGCCACTTGCAATTACATAAAGGTGAAACGTGATTGTTAAGTGGGTCTTAAATTATACCTTGTCATGCATGAATGCTTTCTTGGTCCGTTTCTTAATACAAGGTGTTTCAAAAGGAATATACCTATTTCGAATGCATGTATTTATTAATCTTTAAGACATATGAATATGAAACTTGACACACATATTTACGATCCTCTCAAGTTCAGATTACAGATGTTCAATATGTCCTCCATCAGTGACACGAACAATATCACATCGATACTCAAATTCCTACCATACTCGGAGAAGCATGTCCTTCGTCACTGATGTTATAGCCGTACGGATCCGGTTCTTCAACTCTACCAGGTTATGTGGGAGTGGTGGTACATAAAGGCTGTCTTTAACGAAACCCTAGGGGCAGAAGTCAGAGGGTGTCAAATCGGGTGACCGTAGAGGACTGCGTTGGAAAGCAGTTTGAATTCGTGCAAAATTTTCTTCAGGAACACCAGGGCGGCCCTGACTCTTTCCTTTACATACACGCATTTGCACTGTAACCACGGAATTGCACTTCGCAAACTCGAGAACACAAAATGATTTCTGATGCGGAGTAACCATTTTAAACATATGACGGTTACCAAGATAAACAGAAGACAACTGACATCTAGCGGCTATTAATATAAACTGAAACGTCCCCTTAGAACAATTTTACATGTGAAACGTCCACTTAGAACAATTATACAAGCCTGTGCTTAACCTGACACACAATATTATTTAGCGCAACGCAATCTGACTTTCAATAACCCCTACAAAACAATGGCCCTGACTAACTTTAACCTATACCTTTTACAAATCACTTACCTCACAAAAATCTTCGCTACTCAAGCTACTGCAAAACAGCGAGCGCCACTACTGCCAGCTAAATAAAAGATTCAAACCACTGAAGGTACTAACTACTGATAGGGATAGTTAGCAAATGAAAGATATTAATAGAGAACAAACAATGTATTTACCTTAATATTCATAACTGACATTCAGTCTTACAGATTATCAAAACTCCGCCATCTCTCTCCCCACGTCCACCACTGCTGGCGGCTCACCTCCAACTGCCCAACGCTACGCGCTGTTCACATCCAGCTGTAGCAGTTCATGACAACAATGGCAGACAACAATGCAAACTAGCCACATACTGCACACAGCACAGCCAGTGATTTTCATATAGAGCGCTACGTGGCATTACCCATATAAAAATCTAAACTAAACAGCCTACTTACATAGCCCCCATGCTCCCCACAAAAAATTTTACAAAATATTTTTGGGCAGTGGCCAATAAAGATTTGATAAAATTTTTCATAATTACAATAGCAAAGATATCAAATGCACACACTTATTGATACAATGTTGGTCAACAGCTAAAATTTTTTTCACAGTCAATAAAGACAGTCCTGATCATTCATCATAAGAGTAAACCTGCAGTTTGTTTGCTCAAAGTCTGAGCAGTAAAATACAATGCACACGGAAGTAGTGGATTTCCATGCAGTCTTGAAGAAGTAGTATTGTCCTTCCAACGGTAAGACAGTGCTGACTCTTGACATGCTGACAGGTAATGGGCCACAACAGAGCAAACCCACAGCAGAGTCAGTCGACGTTTCGAAGAATATTGGTAGGTAGGTCATCACAGAGTAGACCCACTGTAGTCCTGGTAGAGATTGTGGTATTGGTGGGCCACCAGAGGTGCAGACCCACTGTAGTCCTTGTAGAGATGGCCAGCAGCCATCTGTTGCGACTGTGCAGGTGCACAATCACCATTGAAGAGTCTTGCGGATAATAGAGCAAGTCCATAACCACCACTTGTGCACTCACAAAGTTTTTGGAATTGTCCTTAGAACCAGCAATGCTGTTATCCAGTCCCTTGCTGAATTAGTAACACACGTGCAAACACTAACAGTCCCAACTTCTCACATAGTGTCCATATAGTATGACCAACAGAAAAGTGTGCAGTGAAATGAATGCTTACAAGTTAATAATATGATGAACTGGTGTCAATTACAATTTTATGACGTAAGAATACAATTACAAAGGTACAAAATACATCATTAAAAACATAACAATACAGATAACATTTGTAGTAATAGGGGCTTTACAAAAGAATAGAAATAAACATATACATCAGTGTTACAGGAATGATGACATGAGTACAAAAATAAAAGATCAGAATCACTTGCGAAACATCAATTTCACACATGAGCATTAAAACAAAACAGAATAAATAATGTCTAAGCATCATTACAAAGAAAATAACAGAGTATTAGAAAAATTCTACAACATAGCTCTCATCAGCTAAACACATAAAGACAGGAAAAACACAAATACACAAGGGTACACAAACATATAGCGGAATAATAGAAGGAAAGGACAGGGTTTGTTTTACTGCAGTATTTTCAAAACTTTCTTTACTTCTCGGAGATCTCCCTTCATTCATCATTATTCCCAAAAAGTCCTATCTATACCTCCTTCCTGTATTCTATTCATATTATTTCTGATTGTACAATACTCATTTGGGCCCAATCTTTTTCATATCACTTCGCATTGCATTCTTCACCTATTCTCCACAGTCAGTTTCTTATATAGTCTACCCCCTCTTAAGCTAACTTAAATCTACTGAGCTCAGATATATATACCAAGGGACGAGGCAATGCAGCATCACATAACACAGTTAATATAAACAGCAATGAAAAAAACGCAGATTTGCGAAGCAAGCAGCATTAAGAAATTAGCAAAAGTCAAATTCAATAACACTATACCTGGCAAACAGTAGAAACTTATACCTAGACATGACATAGCTCAAGCAGAATAAATATTACAGTAAAAACAACAATGCAGACAAGGGAAATGCATATTCACATCTTAATGTCTATGTAATTAAAGTGGTGCACCACAACAACTGATTGTAAAAAAATATTACCATGTACTTGAAAAGAAAATTATGTTTTACTGTTACGAGTTCCTTCGTATTGTTCTTTCCTTTCCAAGTGCTCCCTTTTAAAGAATGTGGATCATAAAATAATTATTTAATAGATCTGTTGACAGAAAGTGTTCACATTAGCAAATGCATTTTATTTTATAAAAGCAATGCTGCAACACAGCTGGAAACCAGACATCAAATGAAATAAGCAATTACGCAAACCAAAGCATAAAAATATCATTCAGTAGTCATGTGACATTTCATTTCATAAGTTAATTGCTCTCAACTCTCGTACAAAGACTCTTGTCATAATCAGGTGTGCAGATGTAAAAATATTTCTTGTCATTTTATTAGGCATTTCAGTAAATATCATAAATTTTTAAGTAACGAGGGTGTCGCATTAGCGATGAAAGGCACACCCAAATGGCTTGTTCTCCAGGTGTTTGACACAGCTGTGTGCCCACAACGCATTACAAAAATCATATGTTTTCAAGTAACGAGTGTGTCGCATTAGCGATGCCCTCTACAAAGAAATGTCATTAACAGGGGTATAGGCCTCTCTTTGTCCTTCTCTTCCACCTGTGCCTCTGGCACACCCTAATGGCTTTCTTTTCTACCTGAGCGTCTGAAAAGGCTTGTTCTCCAGGTGTCTGACACACCTGGGTGCCCACGTCGCATTATGTGCAGGTGGTCACTTAACTTTCTTATGGAAATATTTACGACAGCAGTTTCCGCTACAGTGACAGTCTCATATAAAAATATTTCACAGGTCAAGAATTTGCGTTACAAATCTGTAGAAACAAAATGCTATTGATATGACAGTGTCCAAAAAAATTTTCGCTTGCATTGTGATACATTCACGCATTTACACACACATTTCATAACTCTCAAAGTACGATTCTTGGTTTCCAACATCCTTTTTCACAAGTCAAGAGTCCCTAACTTCTATTCATTATTCCTTACCTTATTCGTCGACACTTTTTCCATATTTCATCATAACAGATACATAGCATAATCAAATAACTCATATAGCATCAGCTTATGGATCATAAACATACCTCAGCAGCATAATACACATCGTCGTCGTAAAAATAACATCATAAAACCTCAGTCAAATCTCAAAATCGTCGTATCTTCCTCCAATAATTTCAAAACCTAACAAAATTCTCTGCTCATATCAAAGGTGTCATCTGCCTCAAACGTACTTTAAAATCATTCTCCCTTACCAAATACATCATTCAAAGTTCTCATAGTATCACAATGGTTTCAAAAAAATTATGAACAGTTCACAAAGTGCAGACAAAGTACAATTTCTTAAGTGTGAAGTAATCCAACTCTGTAATTGCGTAAACATGTGTCACTGACGTAGTAAAAGGATGTTTGTTTCTCTGTTAAATGATCAGATAGCTGTGTAATTTATGTGTTAGAGAAATATGGTAACGATGTGTTAAATTGTATAAGCAAATACCATATTAGCTAGGGCTCCTTGTGCTTGCCAGACACATGGTACACAAAGCAGGTGTGTACCCCCCTGAGGTTTATTGTAATTGTATCCTCAGGTATTACAGCTTACAGCAATGAAATGAAATGTGTCACGAAAAACTTTCTTTGTAATTCAAAAATCTCTAAAAATAAATGTCTTAAGTACAAAATTAATCACTCAAATACGTGTCCAGTAGCGCTAAATGTGCGTCTTGCTCTAAGATAATCTCTGGGAAGTGTCGTAGTTATTGTCCTCCGAAAGCTAAGTTCTGCAGAAGTCAATGTACTTACCTCATGATACACAAAAGTGAAATGCTTTGCGTATAGATATCATACTTATTACGCTTATTGCCGTGATGAGGAAAGTACTGTGCTGTAACGTATTGTTGTCCTACGGAAAAGGCTGTCTCCTTGTAGCAATAGCACAAAAGTCACCACTAAAACATGTTTTACTTTACAGAAGAATTCAGAAAAACTGTGCAGATATCAAACAGATACACCGCAAAAGCAACATTGTAAATTGTCACTCATTAGTAACGTCGTGATATAATCGTGTAGCTGTCACACAAACCAACCGCTGTGTCATCTGGCATTTCACAGAAAGCACCTCAAATCCAGAATCCACTCGTAAGCAAACCAAAATGTTGCATGTTAACAGTTTCTTAAGTCTGACAAATTGTACAAGTAGCGTGAAGTGAAAATTGCAAAGACTAAGTTAAAAAGCAAATTATCTGTCAATAAATGGTTTGACATGAGAAATGTGGTGTAAACCTTTACTCTTCCTAGTACGCAGAGTTTCAACTTGAATGCAATTATCATGCGGTATTCGTCCGTAAAGAATACGGGAATTTTGCTCAAGGTTAGCGTCAATGTCATTTTTCTCGGAGCCAGCCGGCGCACGCGGCTGCCTGCGGTGCGAGTCATTGTCTGTTTCTTTGTTGGCGCGCGCCGTTACTGGGATTAGGAGGCCTAACTTCCACAAATTCGCCTTGCCCAGAGGGCCCAGCTCTGTTTAAAGCTCGCCAGTTCTGATGAAATTCACGTCTGTCGTTTTGTCGGTAGTTTACATAGTTTCTTTCTTGTCTGTCACGTGGTGGAGAATTTCTGCCTGAGCCGTAACTGCGTGCTGGACCATTGCGTCTAAAGTTATTCTGTCTCCCTTGATAGTAATTATTTTGGTTCCCATATTGTCTGTTTCTCTGATTGTCTCTGTGATAGTCATTACTGTGGAGAGGTGATCTTTCCCTGTAATTATTACTACTCTGCCAACGGTTGTCATACGGGTGGTGTCGATTTTGGTCACGATTTGTGTGGTGAGAATAGCCTTGTCGCGTCCAGTTATCGTTTCTGTCGTCACGGAATTGTGACAGATGTGACCTGTAATTATTGTACTCCTGTTTTCGCGTTCCGCGATTGTCAGTGTCAATTTCCAGTTCTTGTAACAGTCCCTGAAAAGCTTCAATGTCGTCTTTGCAACGTCCTGCTAAAATAATATGTCGTAAATGTTCAGGCAGTTTGATTAAACAAATGCGGATGAGTTCTGAGGGGCTGTATGGGTTTGACAGGTACTGATTCTTGTGCAACATGTCTTCAAAATATTTCACAAGACTGGAAAATTCAGATTGTTCGAAGTGTTTCATCATCATGATGCTATGTTTCACGCGATCTTGTGTAGCTTGTGACCAATATGCTTCACTGTGACAATCATGAATGACCGATCGCATTCTTACAGCTGGTTCATTCTCCAAGTAGCCACACATAAATTCTAATCTGTGTTCTAATGACCAGTTGGGAGGAAAACAATGAGAGAATTGATGGAGCCACGCTTGTGGATGAATGTCGTTGCCAGAATTCTTAAATGTTTTGAATTTACGTGTAGTAATGAACAGCTTATAGTCAAAATCATCATGTCGGCGAGTCACATATCTGTCATTGTTACGTCGTGTCGGCGGTTCCATCTCAAAATTCGGTGCACCTTGCCAATTTCTTTCATAATTACCGAAATGCTCTGTGTTATTATATTGTGGCTTTTCCGTATTTCTATGTCCCTCTTCCAGTATTGGGGCGCGAGTGTCCTCTGAAATACGTAATTCTTGTATCACCTGCGTCAACTGATCTTGTACTTCCCGGATTTCTCTTTTATACTGTGTATTAATTTGATTTTGATTTTGTTTGAATTTTCTTATTTGTTCATAGTCTTCTGTGTCAGTGAAGGCTACGGGTCTTGTGTCATTCAGATCATCATCTACCTTTGTAGATAAGTTAGTGACCTGATTCGAAAGTTCAGCTACTTTCTCCGATAGTGAACACATTTCCTCAGTGTGTTTTTCTGAACCAAGTTTCAGAGTGTCCACTTGTGTTGAAATCGAATCTACTGTGTTCTTTAAGTTTTCCTGAGTTTTTGCCAGTTGCGTAACCGAATCGGTAGATGCAACTGAGTCAATTTTAGCCCACAAGGTCTCATGATTTTCATGAACAATGGTTTGCAGTTCTTTTATGGCTGCTTCGTGATTCTGTAATACATTCTCATGACGCGAAAAAATAGGTTGGAAATGCTCACAGATTTGTGTTTTTACGTCATTACAGACTTTCTGACATTTCGATTCTATTTTATGTAACTCAGTAGTTAAATCTTCACGTGTTTGTTCAAGCATATGTTCCACTGAGTCTAACTTTTGAAGCTTTTGTTCCATTGTGTCTAACTTTTGAAGATTCTGTCCCATTTGTTTCTGATTTTGTTCAAGCGTTGTGTCTAACTTTTGTAGCCTTTGTCCCATTTGTTGCATTAACTGTAATAACAATGCACTGGTGTCTGAAACATGTTCCTCAGTGCTTTTCGGCAGTGAATTTGCACCGGCAACATTCACATTTTGACAAGCGGAAAATGTGTCTTGACTCATTTGAGAAAACGGTGAGGACGCAAAACCTGAATCTACAGTATTTGCAAAATTGTGTCCTATCATTTCAGATTCCTGAGGCGAGCTGTTGCCGACCGATCGATCGACAATGCTTCCCTGTTCACTACCTGTTTCACTGCCTACGCCATTGTCTGACGCCCGCTCCATTTCCCTATGCACAGTTACCAAATTACTACTTTGAATATTAGTTAATTCACTACCCAGTGGTGCTGATAAGCTACGCTCGTCGTCACTATTATTTCTCAATTTAGTTTGGAGCCTAGTGTTACGTTTTTCACACGCCATTATTGTCACAATATTTCACACGACAACACAGAAAAGCACAACTTGAATAGCAAAAACAAGAGAACACATTAACATAGCACTGAAAATAATATCTAGTTAATTGCAGCAGCGAAATACTTGGCGCAAAGCTACATGCATGCCACAACTGTTTTACTGTACAACAATGAAAGACTGCAACTACAAAGGAGATTCTCTCTACAATTACGCGCTAGCAATAAACAAAAGCTACACTAAATACACAAACTACAAGAAAAAATCAGAAGATTCCAGCGAGGTATCCTGGCAGGGTCGCCATATGAAACGTCCCCTTAGAACAATTTTACATGTGAAACGTCCACTTAGAACAATTATACAAGCCTGTGCTTAACCTGACACACAATATTATTTAGCGCAACGCAATCTGACTTTCAATAACCCCTACAAAACAATGGCCCTGACTAACTTTAACCTATACCTTTTACAAATCACTTACCTCACAAAAATCTTCGCTACTCAAGCTACTGCAAAACAGCGAGCGCCACTACTGCCAGCTAAATAAAAGATTCAAACCACTGAAGGTACTAACTACTGATAGGGATAGTTAGCAAATGAAAGATATTAATAGAGAACAAACAATGTATTTACCTTAATATTCATAATTGACATTCAGTCTTACAGATTATCAAAACTCCGCCATCTCTCTCCCCACGTCCACCACTGCTGGCGGCTCACCTCCAACTGCCCAACGCTACGCGCTGTTCACATCCAGCTGTAGCAGTTCATGACAACAATGGCAGACAACAATGCAAACTAGCCACATACTGCACACAGCACAGCCAGTGATTTTCATATAGAGGGCTACGTGGCATTACCCATATAAAAATCTAAACTAAACAGCCTACTTACAAAACTAGACTACGTATTCGTTTCTCTAATAGCCGAGCTGAGACGCAGCGATCGATAGTTTGGATAAAACAATACTTTATAATATGTATATTCTTTTTGAAACACACTGTATTTTTAAAATTTTCCTCTTACAGTCTGTCCCGATGTTCTGCGAATTGAAGCCATCAGCTACGTCTTTCTACGCCTTTACCATGTTGACCCCAGTAACGTTATCAGCTTTTGTTTGTATGCTACTGTGCCTTTACATTAGCGCATTCGATCCTCAGCAAGGAATGTTTTTCGTATGGGGAGAAGTTTGAAGATAGTTCCTTTTTCTGTTTACTTTCCTCCATCATTATAACACGGAACTTTTGATAATAGATACTGTGTATCAACGCTGCACAAGTAATATCTGACAGCAAAGCGCAATATGCGTGTCGACAGTGGATTTTAGCCGTCTTGCCAAGAATGTTTCGTGCTAACTTAAATCAACACTGAACGTCCTTCGGTGCATCCATGTTCAGTAACATTTGAAAATTCAATACTTCTCGGAATAATGCAGGTAGAGAGTTAAAAAGTGACACACATCCATTAAATGAGGCGAGGTTTTATTGAAACGAAAGTAGCGCACAAAATGACCAATTGGTGACGCTTCATATGATACGAAAGCAATAATGAGCATAACAATTGTTTTTAATAAAGACGATGTTCTGTGTGACAAATGCACAACATTTGCAGTCATTCATCAACAATACCTGTAGTCGACGGACGATGTTGTGAACAGTACTATACAGTGTATCAATAGGTATGGTGAGAAACTGCCGTCGGATGTTATCTTTTAGCATCTGCATTGGAGTCGGACAACCGCGGTAATCTTGTGACTTCAGGTAGCCCCAAACCATCAGTCACACGAATTGAAATCTGGGGCCGTGGGAGGCCAAACATGACGAAAGTGGCAGCTCAGGACGCGATCTTCACCAAACGATGTGCGCGAGAGATCTTTCACACGTGTAGCAGTGTGAGGTAGGGCGCCATCCTGCATGTAGTCTTACGTTCTTGCAGGTGTTTTATCAGACAGGCTAGGGATGATGCGATTCTAACACCTCGGTGTACCTTGCACGGGTCACGCTGACGGTTTGCGAAGCAGCACCCCGAATTACCTCGAAGTAAAAGGATCCGATCACGACTGATGTGGTAAATCCACACCATACCGTGACTTTCTCGCCGTGCAGTTGGGTTTGCACGGCAGTCCTAGGATGAGCCGAAATTCTGCAGTTGTGGGTGATGCCAGACCCTCGGAGTGTAAAATGAACTTCGTCAGTCCATCGCCATCTCTTGGCTTTTGGTTTCAATAAACCTCATGTCATTTCAGGTAAGCGTGTTAAGTTTTATCTCTCTACCTGCATTATTCCGTGAACTAGTGTTTTTTCAAACGTTAATGGACGTTTGGGTCCCTCTGTAGAATAGAGCTGAGACCTGAGAAGAGTTTAGGTTCTGACCTCCTGGCAGCGATGTCTATACACTGTTTAACCAAAACATTATGGCCATTAAAACTGTGTGCCGGACCGAGACTCGAACTCGGCACCCTTGCTTTGCGCGGGCAAGTGCCATGTCTGGACAATATCGTTTCTTCAAAGAGTGCTAGTTCTGCAAGGTCTGTAGGAGAGCTCCTGTGAAGTTTGGAAGGTAGGAGACAAGGTACTGGCGGAATTAGAGCTGTGAGGACAGGTCGTGAGTCGTGCTTGGATGGTGCAGATGGTAGAGCACTTGCCTGCGAGAGGCCAAGGTGCTGAGTTCGAGTCTCCGTCCGAGATACAGTTTTAATCTCGCAGGAAGTTTCATATCAGTGCACACTCCGCCGCAGAGCGAAAATTTTATTTTGATTATGACCACTGCCCATTGCGAGAGTGAATGCTCCATGGTGGTGCAGCGGGCACGTGACGCAGTAAGGAAAGAATGTAAGTGGAAGAGACGAATGAACAATCAATATAGTAAAGATACGAAGCTGCAGATGCGGAAATCCAATGTTATATACGGTTATGACAAAGGGCTCACTATCGTGACGCTGTGCCAGGAAACGACAATCTCTGAAACGGCGAAGTTGGTCGCCTGTTGGCGTACTACGTCGTGAGCACGTATGGAAGGTGGTTCAAGGACGGTGAAATAACTAGTGCGCCATTTGGTACTGGACGAACACGTCTCATCACGAAACTTAGTGGTCGCAGGATCCACAGATGTGTAATCCAGGAGAGGCAGCGATCCGTTGCAGATCCAAAGACGTTGTAAAAAATAACTAGACTCACTGATGGCGCTGCAGTCGCGGGATAATTTGAACCTTCGGCTGGACGCCATTATAGTGGTTGTAGTCTGATGTGTTGTGTAGTACTGTGGTTTATGAAGACCCTGATTCAACGTTGTATATTTCTTGGGGCATACATACAGTATTTGTTACTCGTAATTCTACTGTCTGTACGTTCCAATCAAAAGAAGTACAATGGTGAAGAGTTGTGCAACGATTAATTGTACAAATAAATTCGAGAAAGGAGCGAATATTACACTTCACAGGTATGTGGATATTTTAAGTTGTTTTGTATGTCAGTGCACTTGCGTAGTAAATGTTTTTGTAACATGGTATTAGCATAATGTCTGTGCATATTTGCAGGTTTCCTTTCTGAAAACCACAGCTGTTACAAAAATGGTTACACGCTGTCAGGAGGCAAGATTTCCGACCGAAAGAATACCATTTTATATGTTCCGATCATTCTGAAGAAAGTTGTTTCCTTGAAAATTACGTAAATCGCAGAAAGCTGAAAGATGATGCTATTCCATCCATCTTTCGTTTTCCAGACCATATACAGCAGAAGATAAATTTTTCTTTGTGAACCACATTTTATTTTAACTATAAAAGTTGAGTTGCAAGCAACACGAAATTTGAGTTAGCAGGCTTTTTATCGTTATAAAATGCAACTGAATGTGTGTAATTGTAATCTGATTTCACAACTTCTCTCGATGGAACCGTTGTTGAGTTTTATTTATTATATGAAAAAACCACACATATAAACTGAAGTGTCTTCTTCTTCTTTCGATTTCGGCCATCTTTGGACCACGTTCAACAATTCACTTGCCCGGCTTTTTGATCTTTTTTTCTCTCTTCCCAATATTTCCTCATCATTTTCGAGTGGTTCCTCCTCCGCTCTTCCGACCATTTCCTGTTATTATTCTTTAGTTTCGTTTCTTCTGGAAAACACTTAATTTCGTTCACTATTTGTCTAAACTTTTCCCTGTCCCTGATTGACTCACGGGTGACATTAAAATAGGCCAAATCCTTTTTCACCATCTGTATCCATTTATTGTTGGTTTTTTCGTTCCTGTTACTATGTTCAAACACTTTTCTTGTTAGTCTGTTTCCATCCATCCTCGACAGGTGACCATAAAACGTTAGTCTGCGTTTACGCATTGCCTCACTCACTTTCTCAATAGTTTTGTATATTTCCTTATTACTCTTTAGCTTGTACTCTTCTCCAATCTTTCTCGGTCCTAATATTTTTCTCAAAATTTTCCTTTCTTTCTTTTCCATGTTTTCTATTTCCCCCTTTTTGTTAAGAGTTAGGCACTCCGATGCATACAGGCATTCTGGTCTAATGACAGTTTTATAATGTCTTAATTTAGCTTGAATCGAAATGTTTTTTTTTGTTATATATGTCTTTGGTTTTTTGAAAAGCAAATTCCATTTTCCTTGCTCTCGCCTGGTTTGCACTCTTGTCTAAACCATTCACTTGAATTATTTCACCTAAATACTTAAATTTTTCTACTCTCTTAATATTGCCGTATTTAGTAATAAGATTTTTCTTGTTATTTCTATGATTAGACATATACACGGTTTTTTCAAATGAAATCTGCAGTCCAGCTCTGGCCGAAACTTCTTGTAGTTTCTCCAAGTAGTTCTGAGCTATTTCTTCGTTTTCTGTAATTATTGCCAGATCGTCTGCAAAAGCTAAACAGTCCACTTCTATTTTTTCTTTTTTTGTTCCAATTCTGATGTCATTCTTGGTGCCTTTGAGTTCTTCTTTCCATATTCTCAATATCTTTTCCAGTACGCAGTTGAAGAGGATTGGGGATAAACCATCACCTTGTCTAACACCTGTTTTAATTTCGAACTTCCTTGAAATTTCACCCATAAATTTAACTTTGGCCTTACTGTTTGTTAGCGTCTGTTTGATAATGAAGTGTACATCTTCGAAAGTAAATATTGTGACTAATGCGATACTGGATGCCTGCCTGAAGTCTTGTTTGTTGTAGCTGGCTGATCGGTAGTGTTTTCATGGTCTAGGTTAGGTTGAAACTTGATAATTTGGTCGTGAGTTGCCAAAGCACTACGCCATATATAACGCACTTTTCGTCATAAAATCTAAAGCAAGGTAGAGTCAGAAAATATCTATTAACGTAGTGGGCAAATCTTCGAGTATTTTGATGCATTTTGCGTACATCTATCGTTAATGAACTACGAAAAATGCTAGGGGTCCAGTGCATAAGTTTTAGCTACGGCAGATTCCATGTACTACGTAACAAATTCATAAACAGTGACTAGTTGCTGTTTGATCATAAATTAAAAACTATATTGTAGTAACGTATTTAAATGAGGCATTATGTTTGTGACCTAACTCTAGGAAAGGCATTTTATAACCAAAAGCGATGTATAAACATTCGGAATCCGCGCGTCAGTTTACCACTCTAATGGCCGCCGGCCAGCTATTCAATTTGTCCGCTCTTCACAGTCGACCACTCGTGCGGTTGTGGGGGCCTGTGCAAATCTGACGAGGTACTGCAGTGCTGGTGCAGGCGCAATTGTTTCGGAGCACACCGTTCAGAGACCATTGTTGAAACCCTATGTGTTCCTGTGTTGAACCAACGGCATCGTCAGCTGTGATTGCAGTGGTCATTAGAGATGGGCAAACTGACGTAAATGTTTCGAAACAAATGAAACAGTACAATGTAATGTTTCGATACGGTGTTTCGAAACAGTTTGTTTTGTAATCTAATAAACCTACATACTTTATCATCTTGAATGTCTACTGTATAAGTATGTCCATATAAACACAAATGAGGTGCGAGAGCGCTAATCATATCGCAGAAAGTATGAAACTATCACTTAGGCGTTTTGGCAGTTTCGTATTTCCTGCAGCAAATGCGCTGCTTTTGTGTCATGTGACTTTCATACTTTTCAATTGGCTGAGGAAAGAAAGCCTTAGCTGAAGACAGAAGAACCACCACGAACGGAACTGGAGGTGGGAGCAAACTGCAGAAACAACAGATATGCTACTGGGATTCCCACATTCCGTTAGTGTGGGTAATATACCCATCCTGATAATTTCCATGCACACAAAGGGAATCATTGTGGATAATAGACACAGTGACTGTAGACTCACGAATAACGCCAAATAATTCGAATAAATAACAAAATATAACAGAAAAAAATTGTGTTTCAAGGTGTTTCGAACCGTTACTATGAATTTACGATGCTTCCCGTTCACCATTACACTATCAGTGATATGTCAAACAGATTGCTTGCAATTATACCTACATCAAATTTATATACATGTCTAATAACTGTGACTCTACGCCTCTTTTTTATTTAAAATGTTGTAGTCTTACTTGCGTTTCTTAATTTGATTACTGTACATGAACAGAGAAGCGTATGTTATAAAAAAAGTGTAATTTAACTGAATGATTTTCACATATTTATTATTTTGAATGCGAATAGTATGCGTTGTTTTATTGTTTGGTTAATGTTTATAAAGCAGATATTACGCCATTTCGGAATAGGACAGTCAGCCAGAAACGAAGCTTTATTTTCGGATATCCTAAGCTTCATGCTATTGCTTGTCAAAAAGATTTCGACACTCTTGAAAGTGTTTCACGAAGTGTTATGTTGTGTTTCAGTATCTGTGCCGAGGCCGAATCTCGTCCGACACAGAGCGGAATGAAACATCACTGTTTCGATACAATTAGTTCGTTCCAGGCGCAGGTGGACTGAAACTATCTTATTTTTAAACAACGATACAGTTTCTGTGTCTGGCTCGAGATCCGAGACAAGGGCGGAATGAAACACCACTGTTTCGAAACAGTAAACCATAGCCGTTCCGAAACACTGAAACAGTTCCAGGTATCGATACACTGTATCGAAACATAGAAACAATGGCCAAGTCTAGTGGTCACAGCGTCGCTGAGCTTTCACCGTGGATCAACAGAAACGTGTTGCCTGTCGAATGAAGCGCATTTATTGTTACACCAGGTCCTTACACGCTGTCATCCAGGCGAATCGCTGCATGAAACATGAAAGGTCAGCATTCGCCGTAATTTTGAGATGTGTATCATCATGTTGTTAAAGACGATAAAAAATTGTTAGTCTGTACTCTGCAACCTAAAAAAATTTTTGTGAAGAATATTATGTTTCATGACGTTTTGACCTGTTAAATTGTGGCATAAATTGTACAGTCACCACTATTTATGTTTTTGACTTCTTGGTTTCAACGTAATATTTTACGTAAATTAAGAACTTTGCACCTCTGACTTAACACGCCAAATGGCACTTACGGCCTTATAACAAATTCTGTTACATTTGATGTCATGTTATTTGTATAGTTTTCATTTTTACTAGTCCTGTAATCTGACACCTTAAAATTTACCTGTTGATTTTTATTCTTGCATGTTTCTGTTTTAAGCTGTTTTGAAAATAACACGCCAGTGTATGTTAGCAAGATGTGCATTTCCCCCTTCCTTTTTGCTATGCGTTTTAATGTACAATTTTAAATTTGAAATATTTAATTAATAATTAGCAGGTGCACATTTGGTATTTGCCAAATAAAGTAATGTTAAGTCTTCACGTGACACATGTCACATAGAGGGCGTTCCAAGCCCCTGTCTTACCGAGGTCTGCTTACAGGTGAATGTAAACAGCGGCTTGAGTTACTGTGATCGTTTCGTAGCTTCTGTTACTGCTAACAACTAGACACCAGTGCCTAAGAGCTTTAATTTGTGCACTAAAGGTATGTTATTACCAAGAGTTTGTTTATACTCAAGTGTACTTGTGGTCTTTTGTTTCTTATTCACTGATCGCTATGTGAAATGTTTAACTTGCAGCACTGGAGATGATCATTATGTGATCGAAAATCGATTTTGCTGTTAATAAAATCATCAAAATTACGGCCAATGCTGACCTTCATTCTAATTTTATTTATCATATGGTCGTTGTGCACACAGCACTCTATGGAGTCGCCAATCAATACATGAACATTATTGCAGACCATCTGCATCGCTTCAAGCTTGAAGTCTTCCTCTGCGACGAGAAAACATAACTGTTCGTGTAGCAAGGTCAGACTCGTGTTACAGTGATGTGAGAGGCATTATAGTGAACCCACATTGACGTCTTGGCCAGCAAATGTGCGTGATCTGCACCCACTGGAGCGCATATCGGGCGCCAGCAGCGTGCCCGTAGACCACCATCCAGTAGTTTGCTGGAATTGCCTGACCTGTGCGTATACATACTTCTGGAATCCAGTCAAAGACTTCTAGAATCTGTGTTGTACTGTGTTTGAAAAGTGGAACAACACGCTGTTACACAGGCGGTCATAATGTTTTGGCTCCTCGCTGTACAGTCGGCTATGAACATGACGGATTTGTAATAGAGCCAGAATAGCATTGATTTCCGTGAACTTAGTCGGTACTGGGAGATGAAGCTTGCACAGGATAGAGTAGCATGGAGAGCTGTATCAAACCAGTCTCAGGACTGAAGACAACAGTAACAATTTAGTTCAAAATAATTCCTGCCATCTTAATAGCCAGAAACTTTACCGAGCGGGGTGGCGCAGTGGTCAGACACTGGACTCGCATTCGGGAGGACGACGGTTCAATCCCGCGTCCGGCCATCCTGATTTAGGTTTTCCGTGATTTCCCTAAATCACTCCAGGCAAATGCCGGGATGGTTCCTCTGAAAGGGCACGGCCGACTTCCTTCCCAAACCTTCCCTAATCCGATGAGACCGATGACCACGCTGTCTGGTCTCCTTCCCCAAACCAACCAACCAACCAACCAGAAACTTTCTGCTTTTAGATCTTTGATGGATAAAGCCTTTAGAGTCCCTATGAATGAAGAAGACAGAATGACTGAGCTCAACATCGTGAAACAACTAGCCAGAGCTAACGGATATCACCAAAACGCTGTCAATAAATTAACACGACAGAAACAGCGCGCGAATGCAAGGAAGAATACCGCAAATAATATTACGAGAGTCACAATAACATACTTCGGTGATATTTCGCAAAAAGTGGCTAACATTTTCAAACCTTTTAAAGTTGATACCGCTTCTCAGACTAATAATACGCTGCGGTTTAAACTAAGAAATAATTTACAGCAGGAAAGCGATAAATATGACAGAGCTGGGGTCTATAAAATTCAGTGTAACACGTGCAAGGCAAGCTATGTAGGCCAAACTGGTAGGTCCTTTAAAGTACGTTACAAAGAACATAGCGATGCTTTCCGGCTTAATAATTTCGAAAAGTCAGCTGAAGCCACGCATATTAGGGAAACGGGACACCCCATGTTGGGAATAGATCAGGATCTCGTTATTTTACATAGACAGGACAAAGGCAAAAAGCTGGATCTACTAGAACACTTCAAACATTTCACTGGTTTCTTTTAGTAACTACATTTTTAGCAATTGGCAGGATACCATCATTTCATGAGGTCCTTGGAACATGTATACGTTATCTGTTTGTATAGACGTCTCTGTGACTTACTTGTTTACTTGCGCGTGAGCTCACTCGCGTTTCAGTGTCGTGTTTGGCTACGTGGTGTGTGGTATCAACGAAGACGCACGGGCGGTTTACGATAGAGGAGAGGGCCAGGTGATTAGATGTTGAACACCATATGCGACACCATTTTAGAGTTTTTTTATATTTTGACGACTATGTGGAGATGCACCTTGGAAGACACGGCTGCAGCAAGGGAAGTAGCCACGATGTTTTAATTTTATTATCGATTTCATTGTGCGTGGTGCATGTTCCATTTTAGCGAGTTTTAACAGGTTCTTTCAATTTTTATTATTCTGATGATGGATAGTCAGGCAGCAGTTAGAGTTGACGGTAAATTGAGTTCATGGTTCAGAGTAGTTTCAGGGGTAAGACAAGGCTGCAACCTGTCTCCACTGTTGTTCATATTATTTATGGATCATATGTTGAAAACAATAGACTGGCTGGGTGAGATTAAGATATGTGAACACAAAATAAGCAGTCTTGCATATGCGGATGACTTAGTTGTGATGGCAGATTCGATTGAAAGTTTGCAAAGTAATATTTCAGAGCTAGATCAGAAATGTAAGCACTATGGTATGAAGATTAGCATCTCCAAAACGAAAGTAATGTTAATGGGAAAGAAATATAAACGGATTGAGTGCCAAATAGGAGGAACAAAGTTAGAACAGGTGGACGGTTTCTAGTACTTAGGATGCATATTCTCACAGGATGGCAACGTAGTGAAAGAACTGGAAGCGAGGTGTAGCGAAGCTAATGCAGTGAGCGCTCAGCTACGATCTACTCTCTTCTGCAAGAAGGAAGTCAGTACCAAGACTAAGTTATCTGTGCACCGTTCAATCTTTCGGCCAACTTTGTTGTATGGGAGCGAAAGCTGGGTGGATTCAGGTTACCTTATCAACAAGGTTGAGGTTACGGATATGAAAGTAGCTAGGATGATTGCAGGTACTAGTAGATGGGAACAATGGCAGGAGGGTGTCCACATTGAGGAAATCAAAGAAAAACTGGGAATGAAGTCTATAGATGTAGCAGTCAGGGCGAACAGGCTTAGATGGTGGGGTCATGTTACACTCATGGATTCAGCAGTAGAGGGTAGGAGGAGTCGGGGCAGACCGAGGAGAAGGTACCTGGATTCGGTTAAGAATGATTTTGAAGTAATAGGTTTAACATCAGAAGAGGCACCGAAGTTAGCACTGAATAGGGGATCATGGAGGAACTGTATAAGGGGGGCTATGCTCCAGACTGAACGCTGAAAGGCATAATCAGTCTTAAATGATTATGATGATGATTATGATGATGATGGAAGCTTGACTTCCGAAACGCGTCGATCTTAGTGTTTTACACTATCAACAAGTGGTTGAGCCGATATATTTTTTAACATTGACATTCACAACCACGACCTCTCATCCAGTATGGATAAAATCAAAGTTAATCTAGTTGATTGTTTACCTTGGCACGATAGGGAAGCGGGCTAACGGTGCCGGCAGTGGCGTCGCTCGCAGGCGCGTGCACGCTGCACGGACAGTCGCCACAAAGGACTGCCTTGAGCTAGCGTGACCGCCGTCCGAGACCCGCGTTATTTCAGTCCCCTAATTGCTGCGGGATTATAGGGGAGCGGGGACCACTGTCGGCGTGCGTGCCGCCTTCTGGGTATCGGCGATCCCAGGAATAACTGCGGCGCCTCGAACAGGTTGATTGCGGTCTCGTTCGGAATTCCCCGAGCCGGAGACGAGCAGGCGCGCCGTCCCAGCGGCCGCCAGGCACTCGACCGAGCTCTGCCCGTCGCAAGGCGAACGCCGTTGTCGGTTCCACCTTGCGGCTGGGGCGGCCGCTCCGAAATAGCTTAATTTCTACTGTCCTCGCGCACGGATATAAATTTACAGCGGGTGGAGGAGGGGGGGGGGGGGGGCGTAGCTCGCCGTTCCAGCCTGTTCCTCTCCGCAGAGAGGCCGTTGGCATTTCTCTTTGACGCCAGTCGACAATAACAAGCGAAAGCCACGCCACTGAACTGCGCAGATCTGTAGGCCATTCGAAACATAAATTATTAACAGACCTCATTAGCATTATGCTAATCAAACGCCGGCGCCTGTTGCACAGTGCTTTCAGACACGACCGAATGCAATCAGCGGTCACTTGAGATATTCCGCGAAATGTTATGACTGCGAAGTTGCCTTGCAATTGCTTTAGCACGGCTGTACTGTGCATTACAAGTGAACTTTCTACATCAATACATATTTCGCGGGACACCTCAAGTTCATCTGACGCTAATAGAAATCGATAGTGCACGCTAATATCGTACAACTCTAGAGGTGATATTATAAATTTCTGCTATTCCGACGTAAATTATTTTTTTATTATCGTATGGCGACAACAGCAAATATTAAGAAATACATATACTTCGCAATTATTCATTTAAGGATTTAGACACACAGCTAATACCCTTAAATAATCAAAATTAGTAATTCAATAATACTACAAGGAGAACATTTAAACTATAAAATTAGGACTGTTAATTAAAACAGATACATTTAATCAGAGTTCAACACGTAGTGAGTGAAGCCAATAGATAGCACATACACTGAGATGACAAATATCGTGGGATAGCGATATGCACATATGCAGATGACGGTAATATCGCGTACACAAAGTACACTGAAGAGCCAAAGGAACTGGTACACTCACCAAATATCGTGTAGGGTCCCCCGCCAGCACCCAGAAGCGCCACAGCACGACTCGACTAATGTCTGAAGTAGTGCTGGAGGCAATTGACGCCATGAATTCTTCACGGCTGTCTGTAAATCCGTGACAGTACGAGAGGGTGGAGATCTCTTCTACATAGCACGTTGCAAGGTATCCCAGATAAGCTCAATATTGTTCATGTCTGGGGAGTTTGGAGGCCAGCGGAAGTTTTCAGACTAAGAAGAGTGTTGCTGGAGCCACTCTGTAGCAAGTCTGGACGTGTCGGGTGTCGCATTGTCCTGCTAGAATTGCCCAAGTCGGTCTGAATGCACAATGGACATGAATAGATGCAGGTCATCAGGTGGGATGCTTACGTACGTGTAACGTGTCAGAGTTGTATCTAGACGTATCAGGGGTCTCGTATCACTCCAGCTGTACACGCCCTACACCATTACAGAGCCTCCACCAGCTTGAACATGCAGGGTCCTTGGATTCCTTCTTTCCATACCAGTACACGTCCATCCCCTCGTTACAATTTGAAACGAGAGTCCTTCGACCAGGCAACATGTTTCCAGTCATCAACAGTCGAATGTGGGTGCTGACAGGCCCAGGCGAGGCGTAAAGCTTTGTGCCTTGGAGTCATCAAGGGTACACGAGTGGGCCTTCGGCTCCGAAGGCCCATATCGATGATGTTTCGTTGAATTGCTCGCACGCTGACATTTGTTGATCGCCCTGCATTGAAATCTGCATCAATTTGCGGAACGGTTGCACTTCTGTCACGTTGAACGAATCTCTTCAGTCGTCGTTGGCCCCATTCTTGCAGGATCTTTTTTCGATCGCAGCAGTGTCGGAGATTTGATGTTTTACAGGTGTACCGGATTCCTGATATTCACTGGACGCTCGTGTAATGGTCGTACGGGAAAATCTCCACTTCATCGCTACCTCGGAGATGCTGTGTCCCATCGGTCGTACGCCACGTTCAAATTCACTTAAATCTTTATGATCTGCAATTGTAGCAGCAGTGACCTATCGAAAACTACTGCGCCAGATACTTGTTGTCTTACATAGGCGTTGTCCGCCCTCGTGGTCTCGCGGTAGCGTTCTCGCACGGGTCCCGGGTTCGATTCCCGACGGGGTCAGGGATTTTTCCTGCCTCGAGATGACTGGGTGTTGTTATGTCGTCTTCATCATCATCATTCATCCCCATTACGGTCGGAGGAAGGCAACGGCAAACCACCTCCATTAGGACCTTGCCTAGTAAGGCGGTGCGGGTCTCCCGCATCGATTCCCTACGCTCTGTAAACAAGCATGGGACTTCATTTCCATTTCCATATATAGGCGTTGCCGACCGGAGCGCCGTATTCTGGCTATTTTCATATCTCTGTATCGGACGATGCATCCCTATACCAGTTTCTTTGGCAGTTCAGGGTACGTGAACTTTGTACACCAGTAGACATTTCGCGGAACACATTAAGTTGATCTGACGCTTGTCGAAATACATAGTGCCACGCAAGTATCGTACAACTGAAGAGGCTATATCATAAATTTCTGCTACAGGGGCGTGAATTATTTATTTATCGTGTGGCGACAACAGAAAATATTAAGAAATACGTGTAGTTCGCAATTATACATTTAAGGATGTAGACACAAAGCTAATTTCCTTAAACTCTCAAAATTAGTAGTTCAGTTACAGTAAAAGGAGAACTTTTAAACTAAATTAGAACTGTTAATTAAAACAGCTACATTTAATAAGAGTTCAACATCTATGGAATGAAACCAAATAGGTAGCAGATACACTGAGAGGACAAAACTCGTGGGGTAGCGATATACACATAAGCAGATGACGGTAATATCGCCTGCACAAGATATAAAAGGGCAGTCCATTGTGGGCCTGTCATTAGTACTTACGTGATTCATATGAAAAGGTTTCCGAGGCGATTATGGCCGTACGGCAGGAATTAAGACTGAACGCACAATTGTTGTCGGAGCTAGACGCATGGACATTTCATTTCGGAGATCCACAATGTGAAGGCTTTTACTTAGCGACCGCGAGCAGCAGCAGCGGCGTTTGCGTAGAGCTGTCAGTGCCAACAGACAAGTAACGCTGCCTGAAATAACCGCAGAAATCTGTGAGGGAGGTACGAGAAACGTATCTGTTAGGACACTGCGGGGAAATTTGGCGTTAATGGGATCGACGCTATTACTTTTGCTAACAGCAGGGCATCGCTTGCAACACCTCTTCTGGATGGCGCCATCGGTTGGACCCTAGTCGACTGGAAAACTGTGGTCTGGTCAAATGAGTCCAGATTTCAGTTGGTAAGAGCTGACGGTAGGGTTCAAGTGTGGCGCAGATCCCATGAAGCCATAGACCCAGGTTGTCAACAAGGCGCTGTGCAAGCTAGTGGTGGCTCCATAATGGTGGAAGCTGTGTTTAGATGGAATGGAATCGATCATTGACTGGAAGTGGTTATGTTAGGCTATTTGGAGATCATTTGCAACCATTCACGGACTTGATATTTCCAACCTGTGACAGGATCTTTATGGACGACAATAGGCTACGTCACTGGACCACAGTTGTTCGCGATTCGATTGTAGAACGTTCTGGACAATCGAACGAATAATTTGTCCTCCCAGGTCGCCCGACATGAATCCTGTAGAACATTTACGGGACGTAATCGGGAGGGCAATTCGTGCAAAAAATCCTGCATCAACACTTTCGCAATTATGGACGGCTACGTAGGCAGCATGGCTCGGTATTTCTGCAGGACACTTCCAACGACTTGTGTGAGAGAATGAAACGCCTACAGCCGTCCTAATGATTTTATTTATTTTGTGGCTACCAGTTTCGGCACTTCGATGCGCCATCTTCAGGCTGTAGTTGATGTTGAAGGGTTTTTTTTTCCTTTATTGTAATTTTAATCACCTATACTGGCGGGCTGGCAGCAGCATATTACGCTGCTCTTCAGCCTTAAGTGGAAGAATAACATGACATAGAGCTGATACAGACAATACAAAAAATGGCGGGCAAAAATTGGAGATACAAAAAAACAATGAACATGAAGCCGTTCACGCTGGACGCGAAAAAACAGTAACACTCGGTGACACGACGCACACAACACGGAGGACGGCGACGGCACACGTGAACAGTGTTGGCGTGACGGTGACAGAACACTAAACACAAATCGAGGCACACACACGACACACATATGGCGATGATCTCCGGCGCGCGAAAGTCCACTGAGCGTGTACGAGTCCGGGGACCTGCCAAGAGTGGAGGAGGAGGTGGAAGAGGAGGAGGGGAATGAGAGAGGGGAGAGAAGAGATGCCATGGGCAGAGGAGAGAGGGGGAGGGAGGAAGGGGGCGGGGAAGCCCGGGGGAAGAGGGGAGGAGGAAGGGGGGAAAGGAAAGAGAAGGGAAGGGAAGAGAGGGAGGGAGGGAGGGTGCCGAAAGGAAAGGACATAGGAAGTGGGGGGGAGGATCAAAGTTGATAGGAGGGGTAGATGGAGGGGAGGAGGACATCATCAGGGAGGGGGAGCTGGCGGAAGCCACCTTGGGAGAGGGTAAGGAGAGTGGAGAGATGGAGACCAGGTGGGACGTGGGAATACAGGCGCGGCAGCGGGCGGGGGTGGGAGAGGATCGGGGAGACGAGCGGGTGAGGAGGATCAAGTTTGCGGGAGGTGTACAAGATCCGTATCCTTTCAAGGAAAAGGAGGAGGTAGGGGAAGGGGATGAGATCGTACAGGATCCGCGTGGGGGAGGGGAGACGGATGCGATAGGCAAGGCGGAGAGCATGGCGTTCAAGGATTTGGAGGGATTCATAAAAGGTAGGGGGGGGGCGGAGATCCAGGCTGGATGGGCGTAATAAAGGATAGGGCGGATGAGGGATTTATATGTGTGGAGGATTGTGGAGGGGTCCAGACCCCACGTACGGCCGGAAAGGAGCTTGAGGAGACGGAGTCGGGAACGTGCCTTGGCTTGGATTGTCCGGAGATGGGGAGTCCAGGAGAGGCGACGGTCGAGGGTGACGCCAAGGTACTTAAGGGTGGGAGTGAGGGCGATAGGATGGCCATAGACGGTGAGATAGAAATCTATTTAGCGACGTAGCGTCATTCACCAAGAGCGGTAACGTAAATCGGCATAATATGCACTATTGGGCAACGGAAAATCCACGGTGGCTGCGACAAGTGGAACATCAGCGACCTTTACGGATTAATGTATGGTGCCGCATTATGGGAGGAAGGATAATTGGCCCCCATTTTATCGATGGCAATCTAAATGGTGCAGTGTATGCTGATTTCCTATGTAATGTTCTACCGATGTTACTACAAGATGTTTCACTGTATGACAGAATGGCGATGTACTTCTAACATGATGGATGTCCGGCACATAGCTCGCGTGCGGTTGAAGCGGTATTGAATAGCATATTTCATGACAGGTGGATTGGTCGTCGTAGCACCATACCATGGTCCGCACGTTCACCGGATCTGACGTCCCCGGATTTCTTTCTGTGGGAAAAGTTGAAGGATATTTGCTATCGTGATCCACCGACAATACCTGACAACTGAAACGTCCCCTTAGAATAATTTTACATATGAAATGTCCACTTAGAACAATTGTACAAGACTGTGCTTAACCTGGCACACAATAATTTTAGCGCAACGCAATCTGACTATCTAAAAATCCCTGCAAAAGAATGGCCCTGACAAACATTAAACTATACCTTTCACAAATCACTTACCTCACAAAAATCTTCGCTGCTCGAACTACTGCAATACGGCGAGCGCCACTACTGCCAGCTAAATAAAAGATTCAAACTACTGAAGGCACTAACTACTGATAGGGATAGTTAGCAAATGAAAGATTTTAATAGAGAACAAACACTGTATTTACCTTAATATTCATAATTAACATCCAGTATTACAAAACTCCGCCATCTCTCTCCCCACATCCACCACTGCTGGCGGCTCACCTCCAACTGCCCAGCGCTATGCGCTGTTCGCATCCAGCTATAGCAGTTCATGACAACAATGGCAGACAACAATGCAAATTAGCCACATACTGCACACAGCACAGCCAGTGATTTTCATACAGAGTGCTATGTAACGTTGCCAATAAAAAACATAAACAGCAAACTTACATAAAGAAAACATAAACAGCCTACTTACATAGCCCCCATGCTCCCCAAAAAAAAAAAATTTACAAATGGTGTTGGGCACTGGCCAATACAGATTTGAAAAAATTTTTCATAATTACAGTAAGAAAGATATCAAATGCACACACTTATTAATACAATGTTGGTCAACAGCTAAAATTTTCTCACAGTCAATAAAGACAGTCCAGATTGTTCATTATAATAGTAATTACAGTTTTTGTTTTTCACAAAGTCTCATTAGTAAAAGAAATTGCACATAGAAGTAGTGGATTTCCATGCAGTCTTGAAGAAGTAGTGTTGTCCTTCCAACAGAAAGACAGTGCTGACTCTTGACATGCTGACAGGTAATGGGCCACAACAGAGTAAACCCACAGCAGAGTCATTTGACGTTTTGAAGAAGATTGGTAGATAGGTCATCAAAGAGTAGACCCACTGTAGTCCTGGTAGAGATTGTGGTATTTGTGGGCCACCAGAGGTGTAGACCCACTGTAGTCCTTGTAGAGATGGCCAGCAGCCATCTGTTGCGACTGTGCAGGTGCACAATCACCATTGAAGAGTCTTGCGGATAATAGAGCAAGTCCATAACCACCACTTGTGCACTCACAAAGTTTTTGGAACTGTCCTTAGAACCAGCAATGCTGTTATCCAGTCCCTTGCTGAATTAGTAACACACGTGCAAACACTAACAGTCCCAACTTCTCACATAGTGTCCATATACTATGACCAACAAAAATGTGTGCAGTGAAATGAATGCTTTCAAGTTACTTAATTTGATTAACTGGCGTCAATTACAATTATATAACATAAGAATACAATTACAAAGATACAAAATACAACATTAAAGACATAACAATACAGATAATATTTGTAGTAATAGGGGCTTTACAAAAGAATAGAAATAAACATATACATAAGTGTTACAGGAATGATAACATGAGTACATACATAAAAGATCAGAATCACTTTTGAAACGTCAACTTCACACATGAGCATGAAAACAACACAGAATAAATAATGTCTAAGCATCTTTACAAAGTAAATAACATATTATTAGAAAAAGTCTACAACAGAGCTCTCATCAGCTAAACACATAAAGACAGGAAAAACACAAATACACAAGGGTACACAAACACATAGTGGGATAACACCAAAAGGAAAGGACAACACACAATTACATATTTGGAAAAAGCAGCAAAGAGGAAAGGACAGGGTTTGGTTTACTGCAGTATTTTGCTTGGAGATCTCCCTTCATTCCATAGATTCCTGTCAACCTTTGCTTCCACCAAAAAAAATCCTATCCAAGCATGCTTTCTGTATTTATGTGTTCACATATTTCTTACCTCATTATTTATTTCCAAGATAATCCTACCTATACCTCCTACTCATTGGGGCCCAAATCTTTCTTCGCAATGCATTCTTTACCTATTCTCCATAGTCAGTTTCTTATATAGTCTACCCCCTCTTAAGCTAACTTAAATCTACTGAGCTCAGATATATATACCAAGGGACGAGGCAATGCAGCATCACAACAAATCAACACAAACAAAAATGACAAAAAATGCAAATTGGCAAAGCTAGCAGCATAAATTAGCAAAGCAAGTGCAATATTACAACTAATATAAGGCAATGCAGGAAACAAGAAAAACTAGCTTAGAAGAGTAACACAAAGTCAAATTCAGTAACACTATGCCTGACAAACAGCAGCAACTTATACCTAAACATGACATAGCTCAAGCAGAAAAAATATTACAGGAAAAACAACAATGCAGACAAGGGAAATGCATATTCACATCTTAATGTCTATGTAATTAAAGTGGTGCACCTTAACAACTGATTGTAAAAAAAAATTACCATGTACCTGAAAAGAAAATTAAGTGTTACTGTTATTAGTTACTTCTTATTGTTCTTTCCTTTCCAAGTGCTCCTTTTTTAAAGAATGTGGATTACAAAATTATCATTTAATAGATCTGTTGACAGAAAGAGTTCACATTAGCAAATGCATTTCATTTTATAAAAGCAATGCTGCAACACAGCTGGAAACCAGATATCAAATAAAATAAGCAATTACGCAAACCAAAGCATAAAAATGTCATTCAGTAGTCATGTGACATTTCATTTCATAAGTTAATTGCTCTCAACTCTCGTACAAAGACTCTTGTCATAATCAGGTGTGCAGATGTAAAAATATTTCTTGTCAATTCATAAGCATTTCAATAATTAGCACAAAGTGCGAGTAATCATATGTTTTTTTAAGTAACGAGGGTGTCGCATTAGCGATGAAAGGCACGCCCTAATGGCTTGTTCTCCAGGTGTTTGACACAGCTGTGTGCCCACAACGCATTACAAAAATCATATGTTTTCAAGTAACGAGCGTGTCGCATTAGCGATGCCCTCTACAAAGGAATGTCATAAACAGGGGTATAGGCCTCTCTTTGTCCTTCTCTTCCACCTGTGCCTCTGGCACACCCTAATGGCTTTCTTTTCTACCTGAGCGTCTGAAAAGGCTTGTTCTCCAGGTGTCTGACACACCTGGGTGCCCACGTCGCATTATGTGCAGGAGGTCACTTAACTTTCTTACGGAAACATTTACGACAGCAGTTTTCGCTACAGTGACAGTCTCATATACAAAATTTCACAGGTCAACAATTAGCGTTGCAAATCTGTAGAAACAAAATGCTATTGATATGACAGTGTCCAAAATTTTTTCGCTTGCATTGTGATACATTCACGCATGTACACACACATTTCATAACTCTTAAAGTACGATTCTTGGTTTCCAACATCCTATTTCACAAGTCAAGAGTCCCTAACTTCTATTCATTACACCTTACCTTATTCGTCGACACTTTTTCCATTTTTCATCATGGCAGATACATAGCATAATCAAATAACTCATATGGCATCAGCTTATGGATCATAAACTTACCGCAACAGCATAATACACATCGTCGTCGTAAAAATAACATCATAACACCTCAGTCAAATGTCAAAAACGTCGTAGCTTCCTCCAATGATTTCAAAACCTAAAGAAAATTCTCTGCTCATTTCAGTAGTGTCATCTACCTCAAACGTACTTTAAAAATTATGATCTCATACCAAAATACATCATTCAAAGCTCTCATAGTATCACAATGGTACCAAAAAAATATGAAGAGTTCACACAGTACAGACAAATACAATTTCTTAAGTGTGAAATAATCCAATTCTGTAATTACGTAAACATGTGTCACTGACGTAGTAAAAAGATGTTTGTTTCTCTGTTAAATGATCAGATAGCTGTGTAATTTATGTGTTAGAGAAATATGGTACCGATGTGTTAAATTGTATAAGCAAATACCATATTAGCTAGGGCTCCTTGTGCTTGCCAAACACATGGTACACAAAGTAGGCGTGTACCCCCCTGAGGTTTATTGTAATTGTATCCTCAGGTATAATAGCTTACAGCAATGGAATGAAATGTATCACAAAAAACTTCTTTGTAATTCAAAAATCTTTAAAAATAAATGTTTTAAGTACAAAATTAATCACTCAAATACGTGTCCTGTAGCGCTAAATATGCGTCTTTCTGTCAAATAATCTCTGGGAAGTGTCGTAGTTATTGTCCTCCGAAAGCTAAGTTCTGCAGAAGTCAATGTACTTACCTCATGATAAACAAAGTGAAATGCTTTGCGTATAGATATCATACTTATTACGCTTATTGCCGTGATGAAGAAAGTACTGTGCTGTAACGTATTGTTGTGCTACAGAAAAGGCTGTTTCCTTGTAGCAATAGCACAAAAGTCACCACTAAAACATGTCTCACTTTATAGAAGAATTCAGAAAAAACTGTGCAGATATAAAACAGATACACCGCAAAAGCAACATTGTAAATTGTCACGCATTAGCAGCGTCGTGATAAAATCGTGTAGCTGTCACATAAACTAACCACTGTGTCATCTGGCATTTCACAGAAAGCACCTCAAATCCTGAATCCACTCTCAAGCAAACCAAAACGTTGCATGAAAATTTCATTAGCAGTGCTGGTATATGTTCTAAGTATGTAAGCCATATATTCGTTATGTAATCGTGCAACTAACAAGGAGGAATGTATAAATAACAACACTGTGTCGTCTGTTCGCAATCACAATGCATTCGCAATTACTTGTCTAAGTTACCTATGTTCTTGACTGGATGGTTAGTTAGCTTTGAAACATAGTTGCATGTTAACAGTTTCTCAGTGGGACAAATTATACAAGTAGCGTGAAGTGAAAATTGCAAAGACTAAGTTAAAAAGCAGATTATCTGTCAATAAATGGTTTTACATGAGAAATGTGGTGTAAACCTTTACTCTTCCTAGTACGCAGAGTTTCAACTTCAACGCAATTATCATGTGGTATACGTCGGATTCTGTAAGGTCCATTGTAAACTAGAAAGAATTTGTGACTCAAGTGTTTCTTCTTATGCGACAATGAATGAGCTTTAATGAGAACTTTCTGACCAATACATAATTTCTTTGCATTTGCTTTACCGTGTAGTTTTCTCCTTTTGTCTGCTGCAGATTTTATATTTTTAAGAGCCAAATCAATTATGTCTTTGTGGCGAAGTTTACGTGTATTCGGGAAAGGTACAAGCTCTCTGATTCTGTTCGGAGGTTCTACATTCTTCAGTACAAGAGTAGGTGGTAAAGCAGTGGAATCATGAGGCATTTCATTCAGCACATTTTGAAATAAGTGTAAATATCTGTCCCAATGCTGATGCTTTCTGTGACAATAAAGTCTGCAAAGCTTATTGATTTCTTTCATAATCCGTTCAGACGGGTTACAATGTGGTGAATACAATGAAATAAAAACAGGTTTGATTTTATGATTCCGAAGCATGCGTGACCAAACAGCAGATCTGAATTGCGGTCCGTTATCTGAAATGACTTTACTAACGTGTCCAACTTCACGTAAGAAATTTTTAACAAAGGCGTTGGATACAGACCGTCCAGTGGCTTTACGTAACGGAGTGAAAGAAACAAATTTTGAAGTAAGTTCAACAGCGACTAGAACGTACGAAAATCCATTCGATGTTCTGACAAGGGGTCCCAAAAGATCAACAGCAGCAAATTCTTTTAATTTAGAAGGAATAATTGGAAACAATGGAGCACGATGTGAGATAGTAGACGGTTTCGCCTTTTGACAAAGTTTACAAATAGACAAGACTCTTCGAATTCGCTTTTCCATATTGTTAAAATAACAAGTCGTTCGAAGAATATGATAACATTTTCGTGGGCCAAAATGTGCGTAGCTGAAATGAATGTACCAAATGAGCTTATTAACAAAATCGTCTGGAATGCAAAGTACCCATAGCTTGTCATCAACAGTGCAGCGTTTGAAGAGTATGTTGTTTCTAACCAGGTAATAATGCCGAATCTGAGTGTGTGTCTTTTCATGCCATTTACTTTTGATATCTTTCCAAATCGGATCTTTATCTTGTTCATGAGCAATGTCCTTTAAAGATGTGGTGATGAAGTTTTCAAAGGCGACTTTCTGAATGTAAAGAATACTGAAATTTTTCTCGAGGTTGCCTTCTTTGTTACTTTTCTCAAGCCCAGCCGGTGCACGTGACAGCGCGTCCGCAACAATGTTCTCCTTGCCGGGAATGTAGACTATTGTGAAGCGGAATTCTTGCAGAAACAATGCCCAACGTTTTAACCTATCATGATTTAATTTTGAAGACATAAGAAATTGTAATGCACGATGATCACTGTATACTTTTACGTGCTTACCAGAAAGAAAGAAACGGAATTTGTTAAATGCCCAAACGATAGCTAAAGCTTCTAATTCAGTAACGGAATAATTTTTTTCAGATTTTGTTAGCACTCGGCTAGCAAAAGCAATGGTTTTCTGAACAGTAGTGTCATTTTCTATGGCTTCTTGAAATAAGTGGGCACCAAGACCGACTTTAGAAGAATCCGTGCTAAGGCAGAAATCTTGTGACAGATCTGGATGAGCTAGTATTGGCGCGTGAAGTAACGCTTCTTTCAAAGAATTGAATTCCAACTGTGCTTGTTCGTCCCAGTTCCAAATAGTATTTTTTCCAGTGAGAGAACAAAGTTTTGGTGTAACTAGAATTTGCATATTCAGAAAACGACGGTAAAAATTTACGAGACCTAGAAAACTGCGGACTTGTCGTTTTGTGGATGGAACTGGAATGGCTCTGATTGCTTCTAACTTTTCAGGATCCGGCTGAATGCCTTCAGAAGAAATAATATGTCCCAAAAACTTCACCTTTGACCTACCGAATTCAGACTTTTCCAAGTTAACTGTAATTCCAGACTCTGCAAAAATACGTAACAAACTGTTGAGGATGCGGTTATGTTGTTCCCATGAAGCTTCTGCTATTAGAATATCGTCCACATATAAGGTGATGTGACGTTTTAAGAACTCAGGTAATATGGAATTTAACCCACGAATGAATGCTGCCGAAGAAATGTTCAAACCAAAAGGAAGTTTCCGAAACTGATAACAAACGCCGAAACAAAGGAAAGCTGTGTATTTTCTACATTCTGGATGAAGTTCGATCTGATAAAAGCTGGATCTGAGATCAATGGAAGATAACACTGTTACACCATTAAAATTTTGAAGAAGTTCTTCCATCGTCTGCGGCCTGTCTGTTTCAGGAATAATGATAGTATTGATTTGTCTCGAATCTAAGACAAGTCTGATCGATCCATTTTTCTTCTCAACAACATGTAACGGATTGTTGTATGAGCTTACTGCAGGCTCAATAATGCCCTCGTCAAGCATAGATTGTATTTCTGTTCTAACACGGTCCCTATAATGTGCTGGAATTACGTATGGTCTAACACAAAATTTAGTATGCTCACGAACACGAAATTGATATTGAAATCCCTTGATTGTTCCTGTTTCGTGAGTAAAAACTGTGGAATGTGCTTGTAAAATCTCAAAAAGTTCCTGCCTATCAGTGTCATTACAATTCTCAATTGTTTGAATTTTATTCTGAATTAACTCATTAATTTCAAATATGCCGTCGATGTCATCCCTGTCAGTACTTGCAGAGTGATTGTTAGTGTCTAGTTCCGTAGAAAATTCCGAACTGTTATCTAACAGAAGGTAAAGCCGATTAATTTCCACATCATGGTTTGAGAGCCAGTCTTCAAATTTCAAAGCTATTGACATACCTTCTTTCTCTAAACTTATTTCAGCATCGTGAAAGCTTAAAATTGCTTTGTATTCATTCAAAAAGTCTACTCCCAGTATAATTTCCGTCGACAATAATGGAACAATAAGGAAGTTCATAGAGAAGCTGTGGCTTTGACAAAAGAATTCTAAGTTGGTTTGTTGGCGTACATCTAAACTTTTTCCAAAGATTGCACCTTGTAATTTAATCTTACGTAACGGAAGTGTGGGGCAATCGTTCGCTTTGTTGCATTTGCTAAAAGCTGTTTCGCTAATTACTGAAATGGGACTGCCAGAGTCAAGTACTGCCGTAAATTTTACGTCATTTACAGTAATATGAATCACAGGATATGCAATGTTGTTATGTTTTACGTCGTGTTCCTGGAGTAAGATGTCCCTAATGTCTTCCATTTTTACGTAATTACTAGCTACGGCAGCTGCGTCGTCAGTTTCATAAGTACGTCTTGTGGCTGCCAGTGATGTGAGTCATCGCCTATTGTCTCTTTGTTGGCGCGCGTCGTTATTGGGATTTGGAGACCTAACTTCTACAAATTCATCGTGACGAGAGTGCTCTGCTCTATTTAAATCTCGCCAGTTCTGATGCAATTCAGGTCTGTCGTTACGATCATATCGTCTGTCGTCATGTCGGTAGGTTCGATAGTTTCTTTCTTGTCTGTCACGTGGTGGAGAATTTCTGCCTGAGTCGTAACTGCGTGCTGGACCGTTGCGTCAAAAGTTATTCTGTCTCCCTTGATAATAATTGTTTTGGTTCCCATATTGTCTGTTTCTCTGATTGTCTCTGTGATAGTCATTACCGCGGAAAGGTGATCTTTCCCTGTAACTATTACTCTGCCAGTGGTTATCATATGGGTGGTGTCTGTTTTGGTCACGATTTACGTTGTAAGAATAGGTTTGTCGTGGCCATTTATTGTTTCTGTCGTCACGGAATTGTGACGGATGTGACCTGTAGTGATTGATTTCCTGTTTTCGCATCCCACGACTGTCTGTGTCAATTTCCAGTTCTTGTAACAGTCCCTGAAAAGCTTCAATGTCGTCTTTGCAACGTCCTGCCAAAATAATGTGTCGTAAATGTTCAGGCAGTTTGATTAAGCAAATGCGGATGAGTTCTGAGGGGCTGTATGGGTTTGATAGGTACTGATTCTTGTGCAACATGTCTTCAAAATATTTGACAAGACTGGAAAATTCAGATTGTTCAAAGTGTTTCATCATCATGATGCTATGTTTTACGCGGTCTTGTGTAGCTTGAGACCAATATGCTGAGAGGAAGGCGTGGTAAAATTCTCCTTCACTGTGACAATCGTGAATGACCGATCGCATTCTTACAGCTGGTTCATTCTCCAAGTAGCCACACATAAATTCTAATCTGTGTTCTAATGACCAGTTGGGAGGAAAACAATGAGAGAATTGATGGAGCCACGCTTGTGGATGAATGTCGTTGCCAGAATTCTTAAATGTTTTGAATTTACGTGTAGTAATGAACAGCTTATAGTCAAAATCATCATGTCGGCGAGTCACATATCGGTCATTGTTACGTCGTGTCGGCGGTTCCATCTCAAAATTCGGTGCACCTTGCCAATTTCTTTCATAATTACCGAAATGCTCTGTGTTATTATATTGTGGCTTTTCCGTATTTCTATGTCCCTCTTCCAGTATTGGGGCGCGAGTGTCCTCTGAAATACGTAATTCTTGTATCACCTGCGTCAACTGATCTTGTACTTCCCGGATTTCTCTTTTATACTGTGTATTAATTTGATTTTGATTTTGTTTGAATTTTCTTATTTGTTCATAGTCTTCTGTGTCAGTGAAGGCTACGGGTCTTGTGTCATTCAGATCATCATCTACCTTTGTAGATAAGTTAGTGACCTGATTCGAAAGTTCAGCTACTTTCTCCGATAGTGAACACATTTCCTCAGTGTGTTTTTCTGAACCAAGTTTCAGAGTGTCCATTTGTGTTGAAATCGAATCTACTGTGTTCTTTAAGTTTTCCTGAGTTTTTGCCAGTTGCGTAACCGAATCGGTAGATGCAACTGAGTCAATTTTAGCCCACAAGGTCTCATGATTTTCATGAACAATGGTTTGCAGTTCTTTTATGGCTGCTTCGTGATTCTGTAATACATTCTCATGACGCGAAAAAATAGGTTGGAAATGCTCACAAATTTGTGTTTTTACGTCATTACAGACTTTCTGACATTTCGATTCTATTTTATGTAACTCAGTAGTTAAATCTTCACGTGTTTGTTCAAGCATATGTTCCACTGAGTCTAACTTTTGAAGCTTTTGTTCCATTGTGTCTAACTTTTGAAGCTTTTGCTGTGTTTGTCTCTGATTTTGTTCCATTGTGTCTAACTTTTGAAGATTTTGTCCCATCTGTCTCTGATTTTGTTCCATTTGTTGCATTAATTGCAATAATAATGTATTAGTGTCTGGAATCTGTTTCTCTACGCTTTTTAGCAGTGCATTTTCACCGGCAACATTCACATTTTGACAAGCAGAAAATGTGTCTTGACTCATTTGAAAAAAAGGTGAGGACTCAAAACCGAAGTCTACAGTATTTGCAGTATTGTGTTCTGTCATTTCGGATTCCTGAGGCGAGCTGTTGCCGACCGATCGATCGATAATGCTTCCTTGTTCACTACCTGTTTGACTGTCTACGCCATTGTTTGACGCCCGTTCCATTTCCCTATGCACAGTTACCAAATTACTACTTTGAACATTAGTTAACTCATTACACAGTGGCGCTAACACATTGCTTTCGTCTTCACTGTCGTTTCTTAGTTTACTTTGGAGCCGAGTGTTACGTTTTTCACACGCCATTATTGTCACAATATTTCACACGATAACACAGAAAAGCACAATTTGAATAGCAAAAATAAGAGAACACATTAACATAGCACTGAAAATAATATCTAGTTAATTGCAGCTGCGAAATACTTGGTGCAAATCTACATGCATGCCACAACTGTTTTACAGTACAACAATGAAAGGCTGCAACTACAAAGGAGATTCCCTCTACAATTACGCGCTAGCAATAAACAAAAGCTACACTAAATACACAAACTACAAGAAAAAATCAGAAGATTCCAGTGAGGTATCCTAGGCTAAGGGTCGACATATGAAACGTCCCCTTTGAACAATTTTACATATGAAATGTCCACTTAGAACAATTGTACAAGACTGTGCTTAACCTGGCACACAATAATTTTAGCGCAACGCAATCTGACTATCTAAAAATCCCTGCAAAAGAATGGCCCTGACAAACATTAAACTATACCTTTCACAAATCACTTACCTCACAAAAATCTTCGCTGCTCGAACTACTGCAATACGGCGAGCGCCACTACTGCCAGCTAAATAAAAGATTCAAACTACTGAAGGCACTAACTACTGATAGGGATAGTTAGCAAATGAAAGATTTTAATAGAGAACAAACACTGTATTTACCTTAATATTCATAATTAACATCCAGTATTACAAAACTCCGCCATCTCTCTCCCCACATCCACCACTGCTGGCGGCTCACCTCCAACTGCCCAGCGCTATGCGCTGTTCGCATCCAGCTATAGCAGTTCATGACAACAATGGCAGACAACAATGCAAATTAGCCACATACTGCACACAGCACAGCCAGTGATTTTCATACAGAGTGCTATGTAACGTTGCCAATAAAAAACATAAACAGCAAACTTACATAAAGAAAACATAAACAGCCTACTTACACAACATGCGTCAGCGCATTGTCAATGCACGTGCGAACATTACGGAAGACGAACTACTCGCTATTGAGAGGAATGTCGTTAGACGTATTGCGAAATGCATTGAGGTTGACGGACATAATTTTGAGCATTAATTGCATTAATGTGGTATTTACAGGTAATCACGCTGTAACAGCATGCGTTCTCAGAAACGATAAGTTCACAAAGGTACATGTATCACATTGGAACAACCGAAATAAAATGTTCAAACGCAACTACGTTCTGTATTTTGATTTAAAAAACCTACCTGCTACCAACTGTTCGTCTAAAATTGTGAGCCATATGTTTGTGACTATTACAGCGCCATCTATCACAAAGCGAAAAAAGTGGCCCAACTAAAACATTCATATTTCTTTACGTACTACACGAATATGTAATAAAAAATGGGGTTTCCTATTTAAAAAAAACGCAGTTGATATCCGTTTGACCTATGGCAGCGCCATCTAGAGGGCCAACCATAGCGCCATCTGGTTTCCCCCTTCAAGCTAGACGAGTTTCGCTCTTTGTAGTTTTTTCGTTTGATGCTTATTTCGTGAGTTATTTGGCCCGGTCACTATCAATGGACCTCCCTGTATCTTCACTTTTATCACCATGTGGGAACACCAGACGCCGCACAGGCGTAAATATGGGACCACTTGCAGGGAAGACCTGACGAAAACGTCGAGTTAAGGGGTCGAAATATTGTGTAGGGAACACGCAGACCACCGGCAGTGCACCCGACTCTACTAAATGACGAGTCGGGATTCTAGTTATTCTTTTTAAACGTCCACATGAAATGTGGTATATATATATATATATTTTAAATAGTGCGTCGCTGCTTACTAATGCTCATGTTTTCCCAAACCTGTTACTCAGATGGCCTATTTATCAACAAAAAGTAAAGAAATAAATACTGCTTTGCCACCGCCACTCTGACCACAAATGAAACAGAATTAATCGAAGCTGAGTCGCTTCAGGCGTTGGCGTATACTCAGCAATTCTTTTTCCCAGTTATATTTCTTTGGACCTCACCGTAGATATTTTGTAAGTGGGTACTAACACTCGGGTTAATGGTTCCTTTAGGTACAATGTAGTTCAGCTAACAGGTCTAGATCGCGTTTACTAGTGGGCTAATACTGCGGTCTCACGACGCCAAATAGTTGCAGCACGACTTGTCCAGTGCCTGGCTACCAAATTCAGCACAGTGAGTCGTCTTTCGATCTCGTGGCTACCGTATACCACAATCACCAATAGACTGAAACAGCTCTCCGCACAAGTGGTTCCCAACAGGACTTACCGAGCGAGGTTGTGCAGTGTTCAACACAATGGACTCGCATTCAAAGCCGCGTCCGGCCATCCTGATATAGGTTTTCCGTGATGTCCCTAAATCGCTTCAGGCAAATGCCAAAATGGTTCCTTTGGAAGGGCACGGCCGACTTCCTTCCCCATCCTTCCCTAATCCGCTGGGACCGATGACCTCGCTGTTTAGTCGCCTGCCCCCGAGTCAACCAACAAACCAACAGGACGCTAGCTTTGAAAGCTGAGGCAGAATAGAAAACAAGCCGACTCGGAGTAACTTGCAATCATACTTTCTACACCGCGAAAGGCGTCATGAGATAAAACCGCTTTTCGTCTCAATCTCTTTTGGATTCAAATCGAATAAATACACTCTAACTGCTCTCCAAAGCTGCACAAGACCGTAACGGGAATTCGCCCCCTATTTAATGAGCTTCCTCACACAAGATGGCCTCCGGAACCACGGTAACACATCACCACGCTCCCTAATTATGGTGAGTGAACTACGAATAGTACCAGTAATTCCACGTTCCGGTTGAACTTGCCTCTACAACCCGACTCGTACTCACGGAACTCTCCGCGCTCGTCTCGGTACAGCATTCTATTGCCATTACAACCATTATACAACCATATTGGAACCATTAACTTGAATCAATTTATGGCGTTAGGCTACCTTTAACACTGTACAGATTATTAATCAGCCGCCGCGATGTGTAATAGCGGCATTCTCCAGCTGCCTGCACTGCATCTTTGCCGCTCGTAACGTCGTTATGCAATCGTGTCTGCCTACACCAGACACTGCAGCTTTTCTCTCCGTCCAGAGTTCTCTCTCTCTCTCTCTCTCTCTCTCTCTCTCTCTCTCCCTCCCTCTTTCCCTGCCTCTCTCCCTCCCTCTGCCCCTCTCACTCTCTCTCTCTCTCTCTCTCTCTCTCTCTCTCTCTCTCTCTCCCCGACAACACGAGGTATATGAGAAGAGTAATTAGACTGATTTTTATATCTACCAAAGTTTTTATTTGTTTCAAACAACGATATTGTCCCCTTCAAATTAATTCCCTTCGACAGCTATCATACGGGCGGAGTCGTTCTTCACAGTCTTGGTAGCTGCGCTGAAAAGCTTCAACTGGTAGAGTCTTTAACATAGAGGTCACCTTCTTTCGAATATTCTCCAGAGTCCCAAAATGACGTCCGAGAGTCTTTCAAGGACATCTTTATAAAACACTTGGTTGAGAGTTTGTCCTAGAGGAACAAATTCCTCACGCACGATACCTCTACTGTCAGAAACGGAAATCAACGTTGTTTTGATCTTGATTTGCTTACTCGAGCTTTTTTCAATGGATGAGATGTCTCATTGTGGCACTCCTAACTTTGCCGCTTTCTCTCAGGATCTTACTCAAAAATCCAGGATTTGCCACATGTGATAAAACGACTGAACCATTCGTGGTTATTGGCAATTGTCTCGAGAAGATAAACGCATGCATTTCTTACATTTCTTCGATTGCCCATATGCTCAGTTGTGAGGTTTTTCGCCACTATTTTAGCACAAACGTTTCGCGTGTGCGGAACTCGGTCAAAATTTGATGTGCGGTGAATGTGTTTCAGTGTAACAGCTCACCCATCATCCTTATTGCTAAACGTCGGTCTGATCTCGCAAAAGCAGGCACACGTTCGATGTTTTCGTCGCTTTTTGAAATTGAAGGTGTGCTTGAGCGAGGTTCATCTTCAGCGTCTTCTAGGCGTTTCAAAAATGATTTGTGCCAGGGAAAACTTGTGCTCTTGATAGAGAATGACCCCCATTTGCCTGGTTCAGCTTTTCACACTCGGGGATTCCAAAGAAGTCGAACACAAACTGTTCCGTTTTCGTAACGCACAACAAAAACGCAGCTTCACTTACGGCGCTCTCAGAGAGCACGTGGTGGCTGTACGGAACTGTGAAACGGTCGGGATGAACCACACCGGTCTACAAAAGTAGGAACAACACAGATCGCTCGCAGAGTTGACAATCTCGTTACTTTTCTCACACACCTCGTATCCATACAGCACAAATATCATCATGGAGCATTAAGCTATCATATCCGTACCTTTTCACTTTACACATGGCTGTAATTCTGAGTTGAGAAGACTCACGACACGTGACGTACTGTGCAGAATTATTTTGCTCTTTAGAGAGGCCAAGAGATGAATACAATAAGAAGGTTCAGATGAATATAGGTTGCTGTAGTTATGTAGAGGTGAAGAGGTTTATACAGGACGGAGCTCCGTGGAGAGCAGCATGAAGCCAGTCTTCGGACTGAAGACCACAACAACAACAACACAGAATATTGAGTGTGGTAGTTACGAGAGATCATAATGTTCGCACAAGGTAGGAAAATATGCAGGACAGCGCAAAACCAGTTGAAACACCGACTTCGGTGAGGAAAGAGTGGGCAAGCCGGCAATGCAGCCGGTGAAGTTAGAGATGGGGCCCCTCCACGCCCGCACCAACGTGGTGACCAAACCAAAAGTTGTACTGTCACCTCCGTAAACATGTCAGTTATCTAGTAGGTGGATCACAGGATGCTGGGCTGTGATGTTGTCCGTGCGTCTGGGTAAGGCTACGCATTAACACGGTCCATCAGGTGATAGATAGTGGACGAAACGCGAGTGAGGGTAGCGTTTTGAAGAGCAGAGGGAAAAAAGTGCCATGGCTCGTGCCGTGGGGAAAAAACCTCTGCGACAGTGGGATGGGTAGTAAGAGCGGTAGTGGCTTACTAGCTGCGATAGCTCATGCAAGGTTGGATTTGTTAGTATAGGTATCATGCACCATTACCGTGACAAGCGATGGCGATGTGTCCCAGTTGCTGCGGCTGCTACTTTACTGGAACAATCAAGATCGTTATACAGTAGTGGGAGATCGGCCATAGATCATCTCACTGTGTGGGGGATGTGTGGAGCTTGTTCGCATGCAGTGTACGGTACGGCTTCCCTGTGTGGTGCCAGTTATTCGGCAGTGTATTTCAGCTGGATATGCAGTAATGGCGTCTGATTAACAGGGGCTCGCCTGTGCCGTTATGTTTGCGTATGCTTGGCCATAGATGTTATGTCCTTGCAAGTATGTCTTTTGGTCTTTTATGTTTCCATGTATGGTTGTGGTCGTAGTTCCCCAGATTCAGAATAAACGGGTTCTGCGAATGTCTGGAGTTTCTGTATAGTCTTGTGGTGAGTTTGTGGATTACGTCCGTGAGAGTCTCAAGTCGGTATTCCCGGTGTAGGTCCGCGATGCGTGTGTATCGTGGAGCATTGCTTATGATTTTGAGTACCTTGTTTTGTACGAGCTGCAGACGGCGCAGGCGTGTAGGCGCAGCGTATCCCCAGACGGGAGCTGCGTACGTCATCAGGGGTCGGATAAGTGATGATGATGATGTTTGGTTTGCGGGGCGCTCAACTGCGTGGTTATCAGCGCCCGTACAATTACCCAATCTTTGCTCAGTCCAATGTCGCCACTTTCCTGGATGATGATGAAATGATGAGGACAACACAAACACCCAGTCATCTCGAGGCAGGTGAAAATCCCTGACCCCGCCGGGAAGCGAACCCGGGACCCCGTGCTCGGGAAGCGAGAACGCTACCGCGAGACCACGAGCGGCGGACAAGGGGTCGGATAAGTGTCATGTACATGGACCTCGACACCCTTCTGTTCAGTGTGCTACGCCTGTTGAGCATAAGATAGAGCTGTTTGAGCCTCGCGCTAGCTCGGTTGGCCATGTGTTGTATGTGGTCCCCCCAGAGTAATTTGCGGTCCAGCCAGACACCGAGGTATTTGACTTTCTCGCGGAAACGTATTGGACGTGCATGTAGAGTTATTGGTCTGCAGTAGCGGTGTTTGCGCAGTTGCCGCCGCCTTATTTGAGGCGAGTGCAGCGGTGGGTGCGGTGGGAAGTGAGCCGGCGTGCGCGCGTTTCGCAAGCGGCGGCGCCAGGCTGCACCGAGGATGAGTAAAGGGCAGGAATAGCCAAGGACAGGCGCCCGCCACTGCAGCCGCGCGCCCGCCGCCGCTACCTGTCAGGTCGGCCGCTGTTGCGGAAGTCGCCTTCCGGACGTCGAATGGTTTTTTTTTCAAGTGAGTGGACGTGTCCGTGATTGTCTGCCGTGTTGCACTACAGCAGTGAACTTGTATACAGAAGTGCACATTTGTTGTTCAAAACAGCTACGCTAGAACGCCCAGTGGGCAACGCAAAGTACCTAGAATGCCTCGCATGGTACACTAGCATATCGAAGACATACACTCCTGGAAATTGAAATAAGAACACCGTGAATTCATTGTCCCAGGAAGGGGAAACTTTATTGACACATTCCTGGGGTCAGATACATCACATGATCACACTGACAGAACCACAGGCACATAGACACAGGCAACAGAGCATGCACAATGTCGGCACTAGTACAGTGTATATCCACCTTTCGCAGCAATGCAGGCTGCTATTCTCCCATGGAGACGATCGTAGAGATGCTGGATGTAGTCCTGTGGAACGGCTTGCCATGCCATTTCCACCTGGCGCCTCAGTTGGACCAGCGTTCGTGCTGGACGTGCAGACCGCGTGAGACGACGCTTCATCCAGTCCGAAACATGCTCAATGGGGGACAGATCCGGAGATCTTGCTGGCCAGGGTAGTTGACTTACACCTTCTAGAGCACGTTGGGTGGCAAGGGATACATGCGGACGTGCATTGTCCTGTTGGAACAGCAAGTTCCCTTGCCGGTCTAGGAATGGTAGAACGATGGGTTCGATGACGGTTTGGATGTACCGTGCACTATTCAGTGTCCGCTCGACGATCACCAGTGGTGTACGGCCAGTATAGGAGATCGCTCCCCACACCATGATGCCGGGTGTTGGCCCTGTGTGCCCCGGTCGTATGCAGTCCTGATTGTGGCGCTCACCTGCACGGCGCCAAACACGCATACGACCATCATTGGCACCAAGGCAGAAGCGACTCTCATCGCTGAAGACGACACATCTCCATTCGTCCCTCCATTCACGCCTGTCGCGACACCACTGGAGGCGGGCTGCACGATGTTGGGGCGTGAGCGGAAGACGGCCTAACGGTGTGCGGGACCGTAGTCCAGCTTCATGGAGACGGTTGCGAATGGTCCTCGCCGATACCCCAGGAGCAACAGTGTACCTAATTTGCTGGGAAGTGGCGGTGCGGTCCCCTACGGCACTGCGTAGGATCCTACGGTCTTGGCGTGCATCCGTGCGTCGCTGCGGTCCGGTCCCAGGTCGACGGGCACGTGCACCTTCCGCCGACCACTGGCGACAACATCGATGTACTGTGGAGACCTCACGCCCCACGTGTTGAGCAATTCGGCGGTACGTCCACCCGGCCTCCCGCATGCCCACTATACGCCCTCGCTCAAAGTCCGTCAACTGCACATACGGTTCACGTCCACGCTGTCGCGGCATGCTACCAGTGTTAAAGAGTGCGATGGAGCTCCGTATGCCACGGCAAATTGGCTGACACTGACGGCGGCGGTGCACAAATGCTGCGCAGCTAGCGCCATTCGACGGCCAACACCGCGGTTCCTGGTGTGTCCGCTGTGCCGTGCGTGTGATCATTGCTTGTACAGCCCTCTCGCAGTGTCCGGAGCAAGTATGGTGGGTCTGACACACCGGTGTCAATGTGTTCTTTTTTCCATTTCCAGGAGTGTATATCGTAGCAACTGGCACAAATGAATATATATGGGAGCACAGCTCCCCCAGTTGGCATCATTCCCCCCTCTGAGATGTCAGTGTCAGCTTAACATACAAATACGTAATCCGCAAGCAAATGAAATATTCTTCATTTACGTCGCTTCCCATTCTGTCCCGTATTGTATAAGAGGCGAGCAAAAGGTTTGCGTTTGTGGGCGTTGCTGCAGTGTATACGCAAAGTAGCGCGACTCCGATGCGGGTATATATGCACCGTCGCGGCCATGACATCGGCGAACACTGTATCACGCAAGCGGGATCGGCGAATGAAAAATGTTTATGAGGCAACACGTTTGTCGAAAACCACCTTTGTGGAATGGTGCGCCAAGTTTTGTACCGGTCGCGATTTGGAACAGGACGCGAGTCGATCTTAGAGGCCAGTCTCATCCATTACGCCAACTCAAAAGGGAGTCACTCAAGCACCTGTCCTGTAACACTAATCTCTCGCGATTATCACGCCGTTGGTCCCTTAAAAAGAGCTTGAAGAGTCGAAGGTACCTGTCGAATGAGGATACGCAGCAGGCAGTTACGGACTTCTCAACGCAGCAGGATGCGGTGTTTTATCAAACAGGTTTCTCCAGCCTGACGCGTCATCGGATGATTGCCCGAATTGCCTGATTGACATGCCGATTATGGACTGTTGGCCATCGAAACGGAAACTTTTTGATCGCCCCTTACACTTTATGTTAACCGTAGATAAAAGATCTTTGCAAATGGGTCAAAAAGATGTCCATTATATAAGTTCTGCTCCGAACAACAGCTGTTGATTGTATACTTATTTATACTGTAGAGTTTATAATGCCTTCTCGGCAGTTTCAGCACTGTCGAGTGCGTCATACCTCTTCTATTCCTACGCCGAAGTAACTGCACTGACGGAAAAAAATCGCAGCACCAAGAAGGAGTTGTGCGACATAAAAGAAAGTTGGTAGGCTTGTTTTTACATCTGAAATATGATGTCTGTTCAAATTTCGTATCACTTGCATAGGAGTGGCGCTGGCAGCACCATTACGAGATTGCAAATCATGAACGTTAGTTACCTTTGAGAGTGGCCGTGGTGAGTTGACGTTACTCAATAACGGCTTTAAGGCGACAAACGCGCCATCATCAACACCTCACTGACTTTGAATAATAGGTAACGAGAAGCCGGATGTTCTTTCTACGACATTACAGAAAGATTTGGCAGTAATGTAGCCACTGTGCAGGCATGATTGCTGGCCGTGTTAGTCACGAGAAGGTACAGTCGCAAGAAGATCGGTTCCAGGACGGTCTTGTGGGACTACCGAGGGGTAAGACCACTGTGTTCCGCGTATGGCTTTGGCGCACCGTCCTGCATCTGCAGCAGTCTGAGCAGGAGTTGACACCACAGCGATACAACGAACCGTTACAATTCGGTTACTTCGAGGACAGCTACGAGCTACGCGCCCTGCAGCGTGCATTCCGCCGACTCCAGTCCGCCGCCATTTGCGACCTCAGTGGTGGCAAGCGACTACTGGTTAGAGGGTGGAGGTCATATTTACTGATGACAACCTGTTCTGCTTCGGTGCCAGCGATGGCAGTGTGTTAGGTTGGGAGAAGGCCAGTTGGGGACATGCAACCACCCTGGCTGCGTGCTCGAAATACTGAGCTGACACCTGGGGTTGTGGTCTGGCGTGCGATTTCGTATGACAGCACCGGCACTCTCGTGGTTATCCCACGCACCCTGACTAAAAATTTCTGTGTCAGTCTGGTGATTCGACCTCTTTGTGCTGTCACTCACGAACAACATTCCATGGGGCGTTTTCCAACGCGATAACGCTCGCCCAGATACCGCTGTGCTCTACAGAGAGTCGACATGTTGCCTTGGCCTGCTCGATCATCAGACATACACTCCTGGAAATTGAAATAAGAACACCGTGAATTCATTGTCCCAGGAAGGGGAAACTTTATTGACACATTCCTGGGGTCAGATACATCACATGATCACACTGACAGAACCACAGGCACATAGGCAACAGAGCATGCACAATGTCGGCACTAGTACAGTGTATATCCACCTTTCGCAGCAATGCAGCCTGCTATTCTCCCATGGAGACGATCGTAGAGATGCTGGATGTAGTCCTGTGGAACGGCTTCCCATGCCATTTCCACCTGGCGCCTCAGTTGGACCAGCGTTCGTGCTGGACGTGCAGATCGCGTGAGACGACGCTTCATCCAGTCCCAAACATGCTCAATGGGGGACAGATCCGGAGATCTTGCTGGCCAGGGTAGTTGACTTACACCTTCTAGAGCACGTTGGGTGGCACGGGATACATGCGGACGTGCATTGTCCTGTTGGAACAGCAAGTTCCCTTGCCGGTCTAGGAATGGTAGAACGATGGGTTCGATGACGGTTTGGATGTACCGTGCACTATTCAGTGTCCCCTCGACGATCACCAGTGGTGTACGGCCAGTGTAGGAGATCGCTCCCCACACCATGATGCCGGGTGTTGGCCCTGTGTGCCTCGGTCCTATGCAGTCCTGATTGTGGCGCTCACCTGCACGGCGCCAAACGCGCATACGACCATCATTGGCACCAAGGCAGAAGCGACTCTCATCGCTGAAGACGACACGTCTCCATTCGTCCCTCCATTCACGCCTGTCGCGACACCACTGGAGGCGGGCTGCACGATGTTGGGGCGTGAGCGGAAGACGGCCTAACGGTGTGCGGGACCGTAGCCCAGCTTCATGGAGACGGTTGCGAATGGTCCTCGCCGATACACCAGGAGCAACAGTGTCCCTAATTTGCTGGGAAGTGGCGGTGCTGTCCCCTACGGCACTGCGTAGGATCCTACGGTCTTGGCGTGCATCCGTGCGTCGCTGCGGTCCGGTCCCAGGTCGACGGGCACGTGCACCTTCCGCCGACGACTGGCGACAACATCGATGTACTGTGGAGACCTCACGCCCCACGTGTTGAGCAATTCGGCGGTACGTCCACCCGGCCTCCCGCATGCCCACTATACGCCCTCGCTCAAAGTCCGTCAACTGCACATACGGTTCACGTCCACGCTGTCGCGGCATGCTACCTGTGTTAAAGACTGCGATGGAGCTCCGTATGCCACGGCAAACTGGCTGACACTGACGGCGGCGGTGCACAAATGCTGCGCAGCTAGCGCCATTCGACGGCCAACACCGCGGTTCCTGGTGTGTCCGCTGTGCCGTGCGTGTGATCATTGCTTGTACAGCCCTCTCGCAAGTATGGTGGGTCTGACACACCGGTGTCAATGTGTTCTTTTTTCCATTTCCAGGAGTGTATATTGCAAAATTTCGTTACTCTACATTAATTATGTTTTGGTCTTGCGATTTTTGTTCCGTTAGTGTACTTGTAACCTAGACTACATTTTACGTTTTTCAGGAATTAATCTTTAACGGTGTATTATGTTATGTAATGGTTGTGCTATGCTGTTGTAATTTAATTTTCCAAAAGTTATATCTTTATGACGGGACATACTCTTCACTTTTGTACCGGAGCGCTTGACGAAGTAGCAGCGAGCCCTAAACACTTGCAAAAACTGAAATATAAATGAACAAGATAAAAACAGCGTGTATCTGCGGCGTTACGCTTTCCGAAACACTCCATCAGCTACGGACCGGTAAACACGACCACATTCGAAAATAGTGGAAAAGATCATTAATTTTTAGTATTATTATTATTTTATTACTGTTTCTGTTGTTGTTGACACTATTTAATTTTTGTTTTTTGACCGTCACCTAAAATGTAGGAAAACTAGTGGTAATCAAAGCGTCGCTCTATGCTTCACTTGTAGATTGAGAGGCTTCAGCGATCGTGGGCGTCACTTCATACGGTGGAGTTCCATTCAGAAAAGACATACTTTTCCACCTAGCGTCGCGTTACACTTTCTACCTTTTACTTGTATTTCTTTGTACATAGTCTGACTGTATTTTTTGTCACCCGAACAGCTGATCATTTTAGCCTTTTCTTTCTAGGTGTTTCCCTGTCGGCCTTGCCTTCGTTCTGCATGCCAGGTGAGTTTTAAGCCTTCACACGTTTTCGCTATCTCTGTTGCTCAGAGATATAGGAATAGTTTGGCTGGCTCTTCTCAACCTCCCTACTCCCTCACAATTTTTTTTCCACATTACAGCTAGCACAGATCTTCTATCATTGCGTTACTTTTCACTGCAAATACACTGTAAGAGAAAAAAAAGACGCACCACGAAGGAATTATCCGAATGGGACAGAAATCGGTAGATGTGATGTACATGTACAGACGAAAAAATGATGGCCGTTTCAGAAAAATTGGAGATTTATTCAAGAGAAAGAGCTTCACAAATTGAGCAGGTCAGCATTGGTCCATCTCTGGGCCTTATGCAGGTGGTTACTCGGCTTGGCGTTGATTGGCAGATTTTTTGCGTGTCCTCCCGAGGGATCGTGCCAGATTCTGTCCAATTGGCGAGTCAGCTCGACAAAAGCCCGAGCTTGTTGCATGCCCCTGCCCATAATGCTCCAAATATTCTCAATCGGGGAGAGACCTGCTGACATTCCTGGCCAAGGGCACTGTCCTGCTGAAATGTAAGCCCAGGATGGCTTGCTGTGCTGTGAGCGTACCACGGATGACAACGAAAGGGTCCTGCAGGCCCCCACAACCGCACGAGTGGTCGACTGTGAAGAGCGGAAAAATTGAATAACTGGGCGGCGGCCATTAGAGTGGTAAACTGACGCGCGGAGTTCGAATGTTTATACATCGCTTTTGGTTATAAAATGCCTTCCCTCGAGTTAGGTCACAAACATAATGCCTCATTTAAATACGTCACTACAATATACTTTTTAATTTATGAACAAACAGCAACTAGTCACTGTTTATGAATTTATGTTACGTAGTACATGGAATCTGCCGTAGCTAAAAGTTATGCACTGGACCCCTAGCATTTTTCGTAGTTCATTTACGATAGATGTACGCAAAATGCATCAAATTACTCGAAGATTTCCCCACTATATTAATAGATATTTTCTGACTCTACCTTGCTTTAGATTTTATGACGAGAAGTGCGTTATATACCGCATAGTGCTTTGGCAACTCACGACCAAATTATCAAGTTTCAACCTAACTTAGACCATGAAAACACTACCGATAAGCCAACTATCTTCAAAATGATCAGAACATATAAAATGGTATTCTGTCGATCGGAAATCTTGCCTCCTGACAGCGTGTAACCATTTTTGTAACAGCTGTGGTTTTGAGAAAGGAAACCTGCAAATAGATGCACAGACATTATGCTAATACCGTGTTATAAAAACATTTATTAAGCAAGTGCACCGACATACAAAACAACTTAAAATATCCACATACCTGTGAAATGTAATATTCGTTCCTTTCTCGAATTTATTTGTACAATTAATCGCTGCACAATTCTTCACCATTGTGCTTCTTTTCATTGGAACGTACAGACAGTAGAATTACGAGTAACAAATACTGTATGTACGCCCCAACAAATATACTACGTTGAATCAGGGTCTTCATAAACAACAATACTACACAACACATCAGACTACAACCATTATAATGGCGTCCAGCCGAAGGTTCAAATTATCCCGCGACTGCAGCGCCATCAGTGAGTCTAGTTATTTTTTACAAGGTCTTTGGGGTCCTGCTATGAAAAGAAATTGCACCACAGACCGTCACTCCTGGTTCTCGGGCCTTATGGGAGACGACAGACAGGTTGGTTTCCGACCGCTGTCTGGTGCTCCTCTGGACACTTCTCCCCTGGTCATTGGGGCTCGATTCGATGCAGAAGTCGTCACTGAAGACAGTTCTACTCCGGTCAAAGAGATTCCACGCCGAAGACATGTGTAGAGACACCTTGGACTGGGCGGGATACCAGCCTGACTGTCACCCGCCATACGTCCTGACAATAAGGAACGATAGTCTGGGGTGACATCTCTTTTCATAGCAGGACCCCTTTTATTGTCATCCGCGGCATCTTTATGGCAGAGCAGTACGTCGACGATACTGTGCGCTCCGTTTTGTTTGCCTTCATGGAAAGCCGTCGTGGGCTTACGTTTCAGCAACGTTCACGCCGAATATTTCTCATACTTGTCTTCGTCTTTGCCGGACCCTACCTTGGCCGACAAGGCCGCTGGATCCCTCTCCAGATGAGAACGTTTGGGGCAATTTTGGCAGGTCCCTCCAACCATCTCGGGATTTTAACGATCTAAGGCGCCATTTGGACAGATTTTTTTTTAATTCCACAAAAACAGTAACAAAAATGGCTAGCTTACAATAAAACGACATAAATAAGGTGACAGATAATTGCAGTCATAAATTACAGCATTCAAAGAATGAGGAATGATATTCAGTCTTTAGCAGTAGCACACATTTAGCACCTTCACTGTCACCTTCAACTGGTGACAGCTGAGCGTGCACATTTTCTTCTTCTGCAGCCTGAGGTTCCTCATCATCATTTCCCAGACCCACATTCAAAAATGGTTCAAATGGCTCTGAGCACTATGGGACTCAACTGCTGTGGTCATAAGTCCCCTAGAACTTAGAACTACTTAAACCTAACTAACCTAAGGACATCACACACATCCATGCCCGAGGCAGGATTCGAACCTGCGACCGTAGCGGTCGTGCGGTTCCAGACTGTAGCGCCTTTAACCGCTCGGCCACTCCGGCCGGTTGACCCACATTAATCATCCAGTAAATCCTTGATGTGTGTTCCTTCCAGGGTAAATTACGCGGACAGAAGAGCAGTCCCGAACAGCGACATCACAAAATCCTTCACTGCCTTGTTATTTTTGTCAGTTCTAGCCTTCTAAACGCATCCTTAGGGAGTTCAAGATCTTCCTTTATAACAGACCCCAGATGTTTGCTGTCATATTCTTGTATTCTGCTGTACTATTGATTTATTTTTCATGTGTGACTTGCAGGTGAGGTTAGGGTCGGGAAAGTGACACAACCCATCCCCTCTCCACGAGGAATCCAGTCCCTAATCTATACCCATTCTGTTGAAGACAATTCGGAGCATGTTACCATATTTCTTATTCTGATTCCGATACTTAAGTGTTTTATCGAATTCATTTTCCATATACATCTGGTATTCAGTATGTTGATCGCTCCCAATATTGTTAAAAATGTAACTTGTATATTTGCCCATTAACCAAATCATTGCGTTATTTTTTGCCTGAGGGTAGTAACTTTCTTCTGGTCTGAAGAAAATGTTAGTCGGTACATTGTTTGCTGAAGTTCTTGTTATTTGAGCAATTTTCTCCCTGGTCCACCTCCAGCTGATAATCCGATCTCCACATGTGTAACGATGAGGCACACTATCAACAAGGTTGCATTTGCTGCAGAGGTTTGTGTCACTTAAACCGAAGACAAAGAGACGCTCTTTAGTGCTGATGATGTTATTGACTAACTTGTACCACGCTGTTCTCACGTCAGACGAAAGAACATCACTACTGATGTTTTTCCAGGCCACATTCCATGCTGTTCCAGCATATTTAGTTTCTATGTTATTTTTCCTTTCGTGTTTCCTTCTTTCAGTTAAAATTGCCTTTGCTGTAACGTTTTTGGAGTTTAAAAGGTTGTTGTTGAGATAGCTTAGTTCAAGATAATACCCCCTAATATGTTTTAGTTTAAACTAATGTTTGTATATTTATCTGTGGCGCTACACTTTCTGGCCTGACAATGTCGTGCAGTTTTGCTGTAATGTACCCTGGATCGTTACACATTATGCTCCATGTTCGTTTGACTTACAGTGCAGTTTGGCACAATACCCCTCAGGAAGACGCCCAATAACTCTATCAATCAATGCCGAGCCGAATCACTGCATGAATAAGGGCGGATCAACGTGTTATTGACTTGCTGAATTTGTGAAGTTCGTTCTCTTTAATAAATCATCCAATTTTTCTGAAATTGTAATCATTTGTTTGTCTATAGATGTACATTACATCAACCGATTTCTGTTCCATTTGGATAATACCTTCGTGGTGCATCGCTTTTTTGTCTTAAAGTATATATGACCAGTTTTCTATGTTTTACATTTTCCTGTGATACCGAACACAGTTTAACAAGAGGAAATTAGAAAACTAGCATTCTCTTTTAGTGATTAAAGACGAGTTCTGGTACTCATAAACGCATGGTCGCAAGGAAAAAATGTGATTTCTACTTGCCATTGTTAATATTTTCAGTGTGCAAGTTAAATTGACCACCAATAAGTATTAGAATTCGCGTTCGCAGAATGATGCCAATATTTCTATGAACAGTGTACTGTCTGAGGCGACGTTCCAGCTTTTCCCAGCTACATGCCGGAGTAGTGGTTCACATTCCGGTCCATTTATTCTAATTTAGGTTTTCCGAGATCTCTCCTAAATTGCCTAAGGTAACCGACTCGATGTTTCCCTTCAATTGAACGTGGTCGGTTGCGTTCCCTGTAATTCCCCAATGCGGCTGCATCGTCGATCACGTTGTCGACGAAGCATCTACATTACTAAACGGCTAAAATCTTCCAGTAGAAGTTGCAGATGGCTTATCTAACGGCTTCCAGTTTGATTTTCATTATTTCAGGTATTTCATATAATTTTCGATCGGTTTTAAAAATTAAAAATTCAATTTTAATATACTTTAAAAAAATATAGTTTTACGTTGAAGGTTTAACACAATAAGACAAGTATTTAAGTTAGAAACTGTGTACGCTCGTAACTTATGGCGCGCAAATTACGCAGACTGTATTCATCCAGTATTTGAAAATGAGAGCAGTTAGCGACTTCTAAGAAACTTTACAGAAAATCTGAAACCTCTTCGAAAATTTTTCTCGCTGATACCCCTCACAAAATCAGAAGGAAAAAATGTCTATCGCTTTGCACATTTTCGCTGTTCATGCAGTAATACACTACTGGCCATTAAAATTGCTACACCACGAAGATGGTGTAGCATAGTATTTTTACTTATTACTTCCTTACTGCTGACTCTATTCGCAACACATTTTTCACATAGTATCCAAACATAGCATTGAATGTACCTGCCAAATTATACCACTATACGATACAGGTCATCAGATATCACACCGTAAACGTGAATAACTACCTTTCCTAAAAAGGTGCCCAAATTACGGTATATGGATGAATAAAAATAAATGAATAAAATCAACATAATTTGGGTTTCGCGTCTTCCACCATGACATGCCTAACCTCCAGTATTTAACACATCAACTCATCTGTAATGAGCGGGGGGGGGGGGGGGGGGGTACAGGTTAAACAACAATTTCCTTCTGTCATTCAAGACGGGAGTGTTTTATTACACATTTTCTGGAATTTAATAATTTCGCCTTTTGCGGACCGTAATCCGACAACAGTAGAATATGTCTGTTTTTGACCGAAAGAAGATGTAAAAAGAAAAGTTAAAGACAGCTGAAATAATTAAATTTTTCATTTGTTGAATGGAATGTCATATCTCTACATATAAAAGACAATGTCCTGACTGGATGATCGTCTGGCTGGCTCACTTACTCACCATCGCCCAGTCCCAGCCGCTAAGGATAGAAACCTAAAATTTGGAAACGGTATGGATGTGATACTGTACGTGTCGTTTAAGAGAAGAGTTTTCGAAATTCCAACCCTGAAGGCGTGAAATACGGGATGAAGGTTTTTTTAAAACTCTCACTATTAAGGCAGTTTTAAAGCTAGACGTACGATAATTGGTATTTGGTTTCTTGGTCAGTAGCAAAAAAATACTTGTCTCAGCATTTTTGAAAACTTCATCCTGTGGGGGTGAAATAGTGTGTGAAAGTAGTTTTTGAAAATATAGCATTATGAAAGAACTACTAAAGCATTTTTAAAGTTACAGCTATGAATATTGGTATTTGGTTAGTGGTTACAAATAGAAACCTACGTGTTTCAGTGTTTTTGGGAACTGAACCGCTCAAGGGGATGAAATAGGGGATGAGATTTTTTATGACAATATTTTATTACGAATGCATTTTAAAGCTAAATCTGTGAAAATTTAAATTTTGCTTCTGAGTTAGAATTTAAAAAAAAAGTGTTTCACTGTTTGTGTAAATTCAACCCCTGTGGGTGCGAAGTGGGGGATGAAAGTTTTTATGGAAATATTTCACTGTGCAAGTATTTTTGAAGCTAAATCTATGAAAATTTGTATTTTATTTGGTTTGTCTGTTAGAAATAAAACACACACATTTCACTGTTTTCGCAGGTTAATGCCCTAAGGGGGTGAAACGGGTGAAACGTTTTATGAAAATATTTCATTGTGAAATCATTTTTACAGCTAAATCTTCGGAAACTGATGTTTGGCTAGAAATGAATTTCGGTTAGAAATGAAAAAAATACGTGTATCACTGTTTTTGGAAACTCAATCCCTAAGGAAGTAAAATAGTTTCAAACTGATTCACTGACTCATGACCGCCCAGCCTAAATCGCTAACGGTAGAAACTTAAAGTTTGGAGGTGTGTGGATCTTATACTGTAGGCATCGTTTAGGAAGCGATTGTGCGAAATTTCACTCCTAAGAAGGTGAAATAGTGGATGAAAGGCATTTTGTAAGTATTTCGCTACTAAGGGAATTATGAAGCTAGAACTAGGAAGTCTGGTATTTGGTTTCTCAGTCAGAAAAAAATATGTTTTTCAGCATTTTTGGAAGTTCAATCACTAACGGAGCAAAATAGTGGGTGAAAGTTTTTTTGAAAATAAATAATTACTAAAGAACTACTAGAGCATATTAAGGCAACGTCTGTGACAACTGGTATTTGATTTCTTGGTTAGAAATAAAAAAAATTCTTATTTCAGTGTTTCTGGAAATTCAACCCCTGGCAGTAGGGAATGAGAATTTTTAAGAAAGTATTTTGTTACATTAAATAAATTTTTAAAGCTAGATTTACGAAACTTTTATTTGACTTCTTGGTTAGATATTAAAAAAAATACTTGTTAGGCGACGAAAGCTGCTGTGGAAATACCTCTACAAAAAAAGAAAAGGCATGTTTAACAAAAAGAATCGCTTTTTGGTCACAAGTACATTCAGAAAAGGCCATGCTTATGAGGCCTTAATTAGCGTTAAAAGCGTAGAAGGTGGTGTAATTTGTGAACAAACATAAAAATTCGATTAAATAAAAAGAAAAAAGTCTTTGCAAGCCATACAGTCACCGTTAGTGAAGCAGCGCGGGTGCTAAGCTTGTTTAGAATTGCGGCAGTGGATTTTACGATCTGCTTCAACAGGATAACGTGAAATTCAGAACTGAATGAGAGGTCAGACATGGAGGTCCAGCAGACCTAAAGGAAGTTTTCAGATGCTTAAGTTGAGAAAAAAGTCAGTATCAATACCTGTTGCTGGAACACACTTCAACAACTTTTTTTTAGAGGATTACATTATACTGTTGCCCCTAGTGCAGATAAATACAAAGTATTGGAAGAACTATGAGAATCTGAAATCAGGTCGAAAATTAATTCTAATAAGATTAAAATAATATGTAGCATGATTCCGTGATGATGTTACTAACTTTCAAGGGTGGTGGAGGAGAGTAAATGTATTAATGTAAGGTAAGATACCCTAGTCCGGTACGCGAGACATAAGTCGTAAACGAAAATCGTTCTGATAGGTATCAGAACTGGACCTCTCTTACACTGACTTAGTAAATGTCATGGGATGGGCACCTAATATCGCACGGGACCTCCTCTGGCCCCGCGGACTGCATTGAGACGCCGTGGCAGTGAGCGTACAAGCCCCTGGTACGCCCCAGGAAGCAGCTGACACCAAATCGTTTGCAGAGCGACAGCCAGTTCTGATCTGTTCGTGGCTGCAGGATTCACGGCACAGAGTCTTGCGTTCCATGACATCCCAGATGCGCTCGTTGGGGTTCAAATTTGGGCTCCGGGATGGCCATCTCAGTCTTTGGACCTCCCCACCATTCACGGGCGACATGGGAGCAATGCGGCGGCGTGTTATCATCTTGAAAAACCACAGTGTTCGCTGGTCCCCCAGCAGCTCAGCATAACGCAGACCATTCGAAGTCCCCTCTAGAACAACTATGGGCCCATTCCATGCCAGGAAAATGCACCCCAAACCACAACAGAGACACAACCGCCTTGGACCGCATCTTCTTGGCAGTCGGGATTCATCGGCATGGTACACTTGAAATCGGGATTCGTCAGACCATATCAGGTTACGCCGTTGTTTCATTGTCCATCCTTGGTGATCCGCGACAAATGCAAGCCGTTGTGCTCAGTGACTTTAGGTTAACATTGGCACTCGTGTGCTGCACCGGCTTCCATACTCCTACGAATTGTCCATTGGGAGACGTGACTGGTATGTCATGTGTTGAATTGAACCATGATCCATAGAATGCCAGTTTTCTTTCTCCTGATAACAATGTCCTCTTGAGTAGTTCCCGCCCGGAGCTCAGAATGGGGGACTGTTTTACCCAAGAGGACGCTATCATCATTTGAGGATAAAGTAAAGTTGCATGCCCTCGGGAAAAATTACGGCTGTAGTTTACCCTTGCTTTCAGTCTGTTGCACTACTGTCATTCGGTCACTACTGACTCCGTCTCAGACGCCGGTCACGGTCATCGAAGGTGGCTGGACGGCCAGCAGTTCATCTGTTGTGGTCTGTGATACCCTCATTCAACCATTCACGATACACCCCGGGCACGATTGAACGTCTGAAACAGAATTCCTGCACCACTGCCGAAATTGAAATTCTCATACCAACAACGATACCCCATTCGAACGGCCTCACTTCACGATGGCGTTGCATGTTACACAAATCACTTTGACAACCGCTTCTTAGAAGGTCTGCTATACAACTGCAGCTGGCACAGGGGGTGTTTGAGGCGCGTATGAGACACCTGAGGCATTTGTCCTCCACTATCCCATGGCATTTGTAAGTCAGTGTACTACAATCTCTTTGCTTTCCATATTTTGGGAAGAGATGGTATGGACCAAAACAAGAAAAAATTGTATAGTAAACAAGGGCCCCAAAATATAAACCTTAAGAGTTACGAGTACTTCTTCGGTAGAACAGATGTGTTTCACAGTAAAAGATGAACTAATGCAGATAGCTCTTAAGGGCACTTTATAGCCCATGTTTACTAGAAATATCTTTATTGCTTTGGTTCATTTTGCGTCCTCCCAAAATAGCAAACAACATGCAGTAGAAGACGTCCACTGTCAGAGGCATCAGAACTATTTATGTGTATAACTTTCGAATCGGTCGATTCCGGACAAGGGTCCCTTACCTCAAATTGGCACATTTATCTTTCTCCATCATGCCTGAAAGTTGGCAACATCATTACGCAGCCACCCCGTATTTAAAAATCGTGATTTGGTACAGTAGCTGTATGTCATTTAAGTTTAGATCAAACAAGAGACAATCTTCAGATTAAAAAATAAATAAATAAATAAATAAATAAATAAAAACTTTCATTGAAGAGATGAGTCCAACCATGATCATCTGTATCTAGACATTAACTACGTCAAAGTTATAGAAATGGGAAAATGTGACATTTCAAGTTTGTTGGTGTGTCCAGTTTCCGTCGCAAGCAGAAGCTATGTGAAAAAGGTATGTATAAAAAATTTTACAGTTTTCGGAGGAGATAAAAAGGAACACAACAATGTCTGTTGTGGTTGGCAGGAGAGCCAACACCGGGTTACTAGAGGAGGCCGAAAGGCACGCGTCTTAGCTCACGCAGGCTGGCGTGAGGTCTGGAACAGGACAAGGAAATTAGAATTTAGAAAAACGGACGTAGCTGGTGGAATACTTAATTTTAATCCATTAATGATGAACGTCGGTCTTGACGGTACATGATTCACAATATCAATAGTAACTGAATATGGCGCCTTGCTAGGTCGTAGCAAATGACGTAGCTGAAGGCTATGCTAAACTATCGTCTCGGCAAATGAGAACGTAAGTAGGCAGTGAACCATCGCTAGCAAAGTCGACTGTACAACTGGCGCGAGTGCTAGGAAGTCTCTCTAGACCTGCCGTGTGGCGGCGCTCGGTCTGCAATCACTGATAGTGGCGACTCGCGGGTCCGACGTATACTAACGGACCGCGGCCGATTTAAAGGCTACCACCTAGCAAGAGTGGTGTCTGGCGGTGACACCACAATGTCAAAGGTGTGCTGTTTCCCCGCTAGGGGTCCGTGAAGATTTTGACGCCAGTGATGTTCGGTGGCGGTGCTTAAAATGCCTTCTGATGACTATTGTTTGAAGTATGGCTGAAAATGTGGTGCTAATGATTGTCTAACACGCTACAAGAACCCAGATGTTCCACAATGGGGAACTAGTTCTTCTGAGGGGCCTATCGGTATCTTCTATAGCGTATGCTTCACCTCTCCCTCCCAAAGAGAAATCCAAAGCATGTCGACAACATCTCTAACACAACATTCATCACACAGCAGTTTGAACACCGTCTGTGAACACCCCTAGCGTCGAAACTTTCATGGAGACCTAGCAGGCAAACGGTGCACCAGTGACCTTTTTGGTCATATCAAAAGTTTTCTTTTTCATCTCCTCTAAACATTGTAAAATTTTGTACACTAATTTTTTCACACCCTACACAAATATTCGCCTTTTAAATCCTAACTCCTTTTTCTTGTTGCTGTCTGTAAATAATCTTTCAGGCGCATTTCAGCTTTTCTACATTAAGGCATCTTCAGTGGATGTAATAGTTATTCGGTTTCCCCATGGAAATCCACATTTCCTCTAATCTTTTCACAGGTGATGGGTCGCAATGCCAGTTCACTCATAAAACATCGACACATCTTCACGTCACGATCTTTTTGTTTTGTAGTTTTCATACTGCGTAAGCTAACTGCAGTACGACACCACTACCGGTCTGTCAGGAGCTGCATATTTTTCGTAAGATTCGTGAGTCATTCTATCGTAACTGTATATTCACTTCGTGTATCTTTTCTTGTTTGTTTACGTAAGTGTTGTCAACATAAAACCACAGACGTTAGGTTGGCAACACTTACGTAAACAAATGAAAACAGAGACGCCAAGTGAACATGGAATTACGACAAGAATCGCTCACAGTTCTCGTAACAAATGTCTGCAATTCGTGCCTGACCAGTAGTTGGGTTTCACAGCAGTTAGCTTACAAAATACGAAAAGCGCGAAACACAAAGGTCGTGACGTGGAAATGTGTCTATATTTTAGGAGTAAAGAGTCAGTGCAAACTCTCGCCTAAGAAAAGATGAGAGGAAACGTGGATTTCAGCCGGAAAAGCGAATAACTATTTCATCCACTGAAGACTCATTAATGTAAAAGGGTGAAACGCGTCTGGAACATAAGCAAAAACATGGGGCCTAGAGTGCAGCAAGGAAAAGATGTTGCAGTTTGTTAGACGAATATACCACTTCAGTCTTGTCGCGTGCTTCGCCTTGTCAACAAAGTTCCTGCTGTAAAAATCGAGTACTTTCCAGCATTCTGTAACTCAGACGCAGTTTTCGTTCGAGTATGACATAAGAAATGCAACATGTAACGGTTGCTTGTACAATAACGTTCGGTTTTGAGTATATGTAATATGGCGTTGGCTGAGTGACGGGTTACCAGTACGAAGCCGGCCGCAGTGGCCGAGCGGTTCTAGGCGCTACAGTCTGGGATCGCCTGACCGTTACGGTCGCAGGTTCGAAACCTGCCTCGGGCATGGATGTGTGTGATGTCCTTAGGTTAGCTAGGTTTAAGTAGTTCCAAGTTATAGGGGACTGATGACCTCAGATGTTAAGTCCCATAGTGCTCAGAGCCATTTGAACCAGTACAAAGTTCCGAGGTTCGATTCTCAGTCTATCCTATGATTTTTTCTACACGATTTATCGCTCCTTTCACAGGAGGCGTCGATTTGTCTATGTGAAAAATACCAAGTTACATCGTGGTCTGGAGTGCTTGGAGAACCGTAGGAGCCCGCCTGTAACTTTCTGGGCGAACCAGTTGGAACGTGAGAGGAAGTCGTCCGGTGGTGTGTTGTCCGTTGCAACTTACAGGACAGCTTGTTATTATTAAGGCACCCACAAACGCACCAATTTATCGGCTGACCGTCCGACCGACCAATTTTGTGGCAGCCTGCACATGGCCCGACCGACTGCACGTAACGATTTCAGGACCGCCGTGTTTGTTGTTCGTATTTATCTTAAGTTAATTGTGTCCACGTTCTTAGGTATACCTCTTGGTTTTACACAGAAACAAAATCGGGGGTTTGCTTTGGCTGTTTTAGAGGTAACAAGGCCACAAAAAAACTGAGAGAAAGCCGTGGGCATAGAAGTGGCTAATGCAAGGAAAGAAATTCACCCGTGTTCCTAAACATAAGAAGCTGTGAGCCGATGGTTTCAGTAATTGACTGTAATGGATGAATCATGCATTTCGAAGCTGCTGAACATCATCAAATCATTCTTAACAAAAAAAGAATAGGGTCATGATATTGCCTGGTAGCTCCGTAAGCGCCTGGTTACTGATACAAAGGTCCGATGTTCGATTCTCAGTCTATCCTAGGATTTATTTTCTATACAATTTATCGCTTCTTTCACATGAGGCAGCAATTTGTCTATGTGAAAAATGCCATGGGTTGGAATGTAGAGACTGTAACCTGCGCGGAGCGGGTGTTGGCTACTTTATGATTTATGGCGGATGGCAGAAGTTCAGAGGACCTCCAATTCAGTGCAGTTGTATCGTCACAGTTATGAACTAAAAAAAAAATGGCTCTGAGCACTATGGTACTTAACTGCTGAGGTCATCAGTCCCCTAGAACTTAGAACTACTTAAACCTAACTAACCTAAGGACATCACACACATCCACGCCCGAGGCAGGATTCGAACCTGCGACCGTAGCGGTCGCGCGGTTCCAGACTGTAGCGCCTAGAACCGCTCGGCCACAACGGCCGGTAGTTATGAACTAAAATGGTTCCTGAAACCTGGAACGTGATTTATAATTGGCCGAGGAAATACATCATGCTAAAGCAAAATAAATAAAACAATACATGTATGTGAACGTTATTAATGTATTGATGTATGTAGCACAGAAGGTGGCATTTAAGTTTAAGAAACTCATTTCAATATCGAACAAGAAAGACTACACACTGTGGTGGCGTACGTCATCTAATAAATACACCAACACATACTTAAGAAGTGAAGCATTTAACAACTGTTATACCTGTAAAAAAAATCCCACACTTTAGTCCTCGTGGAGGAAGGCTGGACTTTTTTTTGACAGTAATTACAATGAGGCAAGTATATTTTACGAAATAACGTCCATATTTCGAATTTTACATTTTATTTCTGACAGGTCTCGGAAATAAAACCTAAATACAGAAATGCGGAAGGTCGACGGACTTTTGTTCTCGCTAAGCGCCACTCGGAACCATTATGGATTTGCTAAAGAAAGATGAAAGAGTGCTTCATGTCTTGCATCTGCATTGCTATAGTCCTAGCTCAACGTGTCCCACAAACATCAGTAGTCTTTCTGTTTCTCCAGAAACTCTGTCCGCCTCGCACCCTGCCACGTACATCAGAACAGCTCATAATCCCGCGCACAGTGACTAAACGCGGGAGGCCGGCACGACGGCGCTAAATACGTCAGAATTTGTTGGGCGGAGTGTAGAGGGGGCCAGCTGGAGGGTGCTTCTGCCCGCCAGACATCCCGACGAGGAATGTCGGTCGGTTGGTCGGTCAAAACGCCAGCACACGTCCAATTTGTTGATCGTAACACTACACGCAGAAGGTACAAAGGGAAGAACTTACACATCGTACCTGTGTCAAATTTCCTTCTTCTGTTTCTTGCATCAAATACACTTTTAAGTTTAATTTAAAATACGTCCACAACCTATTATGTATCTTATTTATTATCATTATCTAAGTTAACAACAAGTTTAAACAAAATTGTGTATATGCATTTGTACGTATTATTATATATACAGGACTGGTTTGACGACTCAGATCCAGAGATCAGAAAGCTAATTAATGATTTCAGAACCTCTCTTCGCACCCCTGATGATAACAAGCGTAGAGCAGCGCATTACAATCTGAAAGTGAAGGTACGTACTCTCAAAGACAGTTGGTGGGCAAATAAAGCAAATGAAATACAGTTATATGCCGACACACACCAAACGGGCAGATTCTTTGAGTCCCTGAAAACTATCTTTGGTCCAAGAGTTGGGAAGATAGCACCAGTCTATAACAAAGATAAAAGTTGTCGGCTGACGCAACAGAGTGACATCCTGTCTCGGTGGGCGGAACATTTTTAATGACGTTCTTAATCCCGACCATCAGACAACCGATATTCCATACATAGAAGCACTTGAAGACCTGCCAGTTGAGGAACAACTTGCGGATGCCACTTCCTACGATGAATTCATTTCAGCACTGGCTAAGCTGAAAAATGACAAAACAGCAGGATTAGATAACTTGCCATCAGAGCTATATAAATATGGGGGGCCAAACATCAATAAACCATTGTTTGCTCTGATCTTAAGGATTTGGGAGTATGAAATGATTCCACAAGACTGGAAAGATGCTTGTATTTCCAAGATCTATAAAGGCAAGGGTGACATATCAGACTGCAGCTCCCACAGGGGCATTTCTCTTCTCTCAGCAGCGGGAAAAGTCCTTGCCCACATAATTAACACCCGGTTAACACACTTTGCAGAAAAACTGCTACCAGAGACCCAGTGTGGCTTTCGCCCAAACAGAGGCACAGTGGATGCCATATTTGTTGTCAAACAAATGCAAGAGAAAAGCTTAGAGCAACATCGGCCTTTGTTCATATGCTTTGTAGACCTGGAAAAAGCTTTTGATCGTGTCCCATGGGAAGCTCTCTGGATCATATTAAAGAAAACTGGGTGCCCTGACAAAATTGTCAGTTTGATTCGGCAGTTTCATGAAAACATGATGGCAAAAATCCGCAATGAGGACAAGCTCTCAGAATAGTTTCCCGTGACATGTGGTGTAAAACAAGGCTGTGTTCTGGCTCCCACACTCTTCTCACTTTACTTCGCAGTTGTTATGAGAGACGCGACCAAAGCCTGTAGTAATCAAATTAGTCGCGACACAAGGACAGACAAAAGTGTCTTCAACATCTCTCGCCTCAGAACAAAAAGTCGCGTAACCAAACTATCCATCTTAGAGATTCTCTACGCGGATGATGTATGCATGATGGCTAATTCTTGCGAAACTCTTCAGACTTACATAAATCTGCTAAATGCCTCCTGCAGAACATTTGGCTTAGCCATTAGCATCACTAAGACGCAAGTTCTCAAACAGCCACTTAGAGGTCTTAATGCAGATGACTCCAGTATTGAGATAAGTAACAAACCCTTGCAAAATGTGTCAGATTTCAAATACCTGGGAAGCCAAATTAGAAGTGACAACAGCCTGACAACGGAATCGCGTATAGCCAGCGCAGCCTCAACCTTCGGTAAGCTTAATGACCGAGTATGGAAATCACATGATCTCAAACTACAAACAAAAATTGCAGTCTACAAAGCAGAAGTATTATCCACCTTACTCTATGCCTCGGAAACCTGGTGCTGTTACAAAGCTGACATTAAGAAGCTAGATAAATTTCATCTTCGATGTCAGAGATCAATTCTGCGCATCAAATGGGAAGACCGTGTCCCAAACACGGAGATTTTGCGCCGCGTGAAACTGGCCGGTATTGAAGCTTTAATAATGAAACATGAACTGAGATGGAGTGGTCACATAGTACGCATGGATGACAGTAGGCTACCTAAAGCGGTGTTCTACTCGCAGCTCTCGTGCGGGAAGAGGAGGAAAGGTGGTCAACACCTGCGATATAAAGACACCATTAAACGCCACCTTGCAGCCTGTGGCATTCCGAGCTTTGGAGGAGCTAGCATTGCGCCGATCGGAGTGGCGATCAACTGTACATAAGAGCATCGAACAATTCGAGCAAAAGCGTCTAATGAACCTGAATGCTAAAAGAGAGCTCCGAAAATCAGCTCAACCCTGTCTACACGTATACTTACAACTCTGCTGGTCAACTTCACTGTGCTTCATGCAACAGGATATTCAAAACGAAATTCGGATTCGCGAGCCACATCCGAGCCTACCACAACAAGGACAGAGAAGACTGACGGAGTCGCTGTCGCCGGACACGGCGAGGAGGACATCATATATACAGACCTGTATAATTTTTTAAAATTTATCCTTTCGCAAAATATTCAACAAAAAGTATACTAGTAATAAAACTAAAGCTGTATGATATGACATGTAAAATCGCACAATGTACGACCTGCTATATAACAACATGCAGCAGGTCTTTACTTGAGAAATAAATAAATAAAATAAATAAAAAAAGCTGATCGTATGTTGGGCCCTTTAGAATGAAGGACGGTCTGTGGTAATGAGAAAAGGGAAGTGAAGAATGCGTTGGCTGGGAACGAGAGAGCCCCGATGTGGAGCGGAGTCTAAGAGTGCGTCCTACTGTAGATGTACGACGCTATCTGTTTCAGAGGGTGCGAACGGACCACGAAGGATGCCGTATCTCGAATTTTTGTCAACTTTTTTTGTCCGTCGGTGCCATCTGATAATTGGCCCACAGACAAGCGGTTCTATCTCGCAAAGAGAGAGCACACAGCACTCAGATTTTTGTAAATTTTTATATTTATGGTACGTGAAATTGAGAACTGAAATGTCAATCCCCAAAGCAGTTCCATGCAACTCTCAAAAATTTTCGAGATAATCGACTTCAAACTATTCCGATCGTCTTTAATATTTTAAAGGTCGATTTTTCCCTGCAGGCAGCGTGTTTCTGTCTTAGAATGGTAGACTGCCACGTGGGGATCCCAGCTTCGTTTCCCAGCTATGATGAAATTTAAACAAATGTGCATGTTTGATGAGCTTTTCTGTGAAGTGTAAAATACATAAAGATGAGAAAAATCAATACATATTTTTTTGTAATTAAAAAATCTTTGTTAATAATTCATACATATTACAAAAATGGATGTGGGTACGTATGTGTGTATGTTCCACATCTCCTCCCACACCACTGGATCTATTTCAACAAAACTTGGTACACACATCCTCTACTGTGCAAGGCAACAATCGCTGTGAGGCTAAGAACCGCCAATCTATCATAGTCCAAGGGATATGACGTCGTCAACACTGAGATGCGTGAAAAAATGCCGCGTCACGCATGACGTTTTAATACATTTATTCGCTGACAGCTGACAGCGCTTTTGACAACTTCCAACAGTGAAGCGCAAACGGATGAAGACGGAAACAAAAGTCGTCTACACAGCGATGAAAAGGAGCTGCCGTAGAGACGTTTACAAAATCGCTTTGTAGACACACGAAATAGCTGCAGTCTGCTACAGTTACTGTCTGGGATACTAAACTTATACGTTTGCACGATATGCATATTTCTTTGTATGAGTGTTTTTTTTTTATTTCAATGGCGATGAAGTCTTCTCGGGTTACCAGCCTGAAGGTGACGAGTAGGAAACATGTCGAAACCCTGCAGCAAGTCTTGACTCGGCTGATATCCCGAGAAGACTTCATCATCGAAATTCGCCGAGAAAGTCAGCATGCCCGTATAATTTCAAAGGTGTTTCCACGAATACAAGGAAATGAATTTTTTTCGGTTTTACAAGGAGCAGAGCTCATCATTTGTTTTCCTTTGTAACAGAAAATTGACAAAATGAATATTTGGGCAATGCCGGGTTTATCATAGTTTTTTTTAATAACAGATCGATAATTAAGTATTTATATTTGCAATGCAAAGTGGATTTTTGTTCAAAAATGGGGCAAATGGCTCTGAGCACAATGGGACTTAACATCTTAGGTCATGAGTCCCCTAGACTTAGAACTACGTAAACCTAACTAACCTAAGGACATCACACACATCCATGCCTGAGGCAGGATTCGAACCTTCGACCGTAGCAGGCGCACGGTTCCGGACTGAAGCGTCTAGAACCGCTCGGCCACAGCGGCCGGCTGGATTTTTGTGTGCGTATGTAATTAGGCATAAGATGATGTGCATTTTTAATAAGGATGAATATTGGATATGTATTAAATAGCATACATTTGATGTATGTTATGTTTAAATGACTTAGCTAATCGAACTTAACGGGAAAAAACGAAAAAAAGAGACCAAAGGAAATTCGAACCAGCCATTACCAATCTCGAACGCTACTGATTTTTCCCTATTTTACACTAGACGGAAATCCTAATAGAATGAAGAAAAATTTGCATTGGTCAGAAATCGAACCCAGTTCTCTTACGCGACAGGCGAGCATTCTATGACAGAACCACGCCGCCTGTGAAGAAACATCGACCTTCCTTTATGGCAGCGGTTCCCGACACGTTGGCCGTCGCTCACTGGGCTGTGAGCGCTGGTCGAGAGTTCAAGGAAAGATAAAAATTATACAGAGCTTGAGCGGTTTCACTCGTCAGTCTCAACATCAACGGGTACACGGTGAAGTAAGAGTTGAAATGCCCCGTTGCTATCCTATACCACTCAGAAGGGAGTTATCGTCCACTCCGTCACGTCGAATCCTACCCTAGACAAAGACGGAATAGGTCAAAAGAAGCTGCTAAGACGCAACACCGGTATTCTTTTAAAATGCTGAGAATTACTAGTTCGTATGCCAACAGGCGCGCAGCCTTGGCTGACTGCTCGTCGCCACAATCCGACGGTAATTTGTCGAGTAGGTAGTTTCTCGGACTCAGTTGTTCACAAGAATGACTCGCTTGAATTTTACCCATTTAATATCCCGCCGCAAGAAGGAAGGACGGCCAGTGTTTTACGTTCCTTCCATAGCTAATATTATGAGAGGCGGACCTTTGCTCGTATTTATTACTACTGGAGGGGAAGGAAGCGGCCGTGGCTCTCTTAAGGGACAATACTGTCTTCTTCATGGAGTGACGTGGGCGACCGCAGAAAACCGATATCTGGATGGCCGACGCGAGAACTGAAGCCGGGTCTCTCGAATGCGAGTTGATAGCGCTAGCCGCTACAACACTTTTGCTCATCCCGTGGTGACACTGCTGGACTACGGTTTAGTGAGGCCTCTGATGAGCTTCTCAACAAACTACCTATGTGAACGAGCCTTTTTAACTTTACTTTTTCTGAAAAATAAGTAAAAAGATCGAAAATAGATAGCGATTTGATTTTATCCAGATATTGATTTCATCGTGGGTGACAAAGTCAAAAATCCCATTGAGCTCTTTTTAACGCTGACCATACGATTTTGAGTTTTCTTGTCTAGTTGTGAATATAATAAAACTGTTTTCTTTATAAAAATAAATAAATATTTTTGTCCTCCTTGTAGAGTATGTTTTACTAATTAAGCCTATAAGCAATACAAAAATCTCTGTCACAAATTTACGTTCTGCGTATATTTCCGGCAGTAAATGGACGTTAAAGACTGGTAGTCTGGCAACACTGTAATCATGTATAGGATAACTACCTGACAGAAAGATCCGTACCTAAAGGCTAGAAAATTGCTCAAGTCACACCAATACCCAAAAAGGGAAGTAGGAGTAATCCGTTGAATAGGTCCATATCACTTACGTCGATTTGCAGTAGGTCTTAGGAACATATATAGTATTCGAACATTATGAAGTACTTCGAAGAAAACGATTTATTGACACGTAGTCACCACGGATTCGGGGAATATCGTTCTTGTGAAACACAACTAGCCCTTTGTTGTGGGTTGGCAGGAGAGCCAACACCGTAATATTAGAGGAAGCCGAAAGGCACGCGTTTTAGCTCACGCAGGCTGGCGTGAGGTCTGGAACAGGTCAAGGAAATTAGACTTTAGCAAAAAACGTACGTAGCTTCTGGAATAACTTTAATCCATAATTGGTGAACATTGCTCTTGACGGTACATGTTTTACAGCATCAATAGTAACTGGTAATGGCGCCTTGCTAGGTCGTAGCAAATGACGTAGCTGAAGGCTATGCTAACTATCGTCTCGGCAAATGAGAGCGTATTTTGTCAGTGAACCATCGCTAGCAAAGTCGGTTGTACCACTGGGGCGAGTGCTAGGAAGTCTCTCTAGACCTGCCGTGTGTCGGCGCTCGGTCTGCAATCACTGATAGTGGCGACACGCGGGTCCGACGTATACTAACGGACCGCGGCCGATTTAAAGGCTACCACCTAGCAAGTGTGGTGTCTGGCGGTGACACCACACTCTTTATACTCGTGAAGTAATGAGTGATATCGACAGGGGATATCAAATGGATTCCATATCTTTAGATTTCCAGAAGGCTTTCTACACTGTTCCTCACTGGCATCTTCTATCCAAACTCCGTGCCTATGGAATATCGCCTCAGTTGTGCGTCTGGATTCGTCATTTCCTGTCAGAAAGGTGACAGTTCCCTGTCAGAAAGGTCACAGTTCGTAGTAATAGATGGAAAGTCATAGAGTAAAACAGAAATAATATCCGGCGTTCCTCATGGAAGTGTTTTAGGCCCTCTATTGTTCCTGATCTGCATTAACGACGTAGGAGACAATCTGAGTAGCCGTCGTGGACTGTTTGCAGATGATGCTGTCATTTATCGTCTTGTAAAGTCATCAGAGGATGAAAACGACTTGCAAAATGATTTAGATATATGGTGCGAAAAGTGGCAATTGACCCTGAATAAGGAAAAGTGTGAAGTTATTCGCATGAGCACTAAAAGAAATCAGCTAAATTTCGAATAGGCGATAAGTCTCACAAATCTGAAGGCTGTAAATTCAGCTAAATACTTAGGGATAAACAATTACAAATAACCTAAATTGGAACCATCACATAGATAATATTGTGGTTAGAGCAAACCAAAGACTGCGATTCATTGGCAGAACACTTAGAAGGTGCAACAAGTCGAGACTGCTTACACCACGCTTGTCCGCCCTATTCTGGAGTATAGCTGTGTGGTGTGGGATCCGCATGAGGTGGGACTGACGGATGACATCGAAAAATTACAAAGAATGGCAGCTCGTTTCGTATTATCGCAAAATAGGGGAGATTAGTGTCACAGACATGATACGTGAATTGGAGTGGCAATCATTAAAACAAAGGCGTTTTTCGTTGCGACGGGATCTTCTTATGAAATTTCAATCACCAGTTTTCTCCTCCGATTGCGAAAACATTCTGTTGGCACCCACCGACATGGGGAGAAATGATCATCACAATAAAATAAGAGGAATCAGGGCTCGCACGGAAAAATTTAAGTGCTCGTTTTTCCCGCGTGCCGTTCGAGAGTGGAACGGTAGAGAGACAGCTTGAAGGTGGTTCATTGAACCCTCTGCCAGGCACTTTATTGTGAATAGCAGAGTAATCACGTAGATGTAGAGGTGTAGATGTATCTCAGATGGTGCAGTGGATATCGTTTTGGATTAGCATCCAGGAGGTCGAATGTTCGATTCTGGGTCAAGGCGTATTGATTTTTATTTGCCAATTTCATCCTGTCATGTAATACAGTAGTACATACTTTTCCTTAAGCCGCACGTATCCGACATTTACATAGTACATTCGTAACGAAATGTAATGGACCCGAATGTGGCAAGAATAATGGTTGACATTGATCGATTGGACCATTGGGCGAGAGTACACAGAAAACAGGTTTGGAATCTAGTAGATGCAGTGGCGCGAAACAGTTCGCATCCACGATGTCCAAAATGCTTCTTTAAAAGCTGATCAATGAAAACTAATGTACTTCCTATTCTGTGTTCGTAGTGTGTAAGTACAATTGTTTTGTAGAAGATCCACTGTAATTGCTGTATGACCATTAAGACGCTAGGCACCGTATCAGGCAGACAACATTTCGCAAATAAAAACAAATTCGCCTCGATCCAGAATCGAACCCTCGATCTCCCGCCTGCTTACCCAAAACACTGCCCAGTACACCAACTGCACAATTGTACCCCTGAATGCTGACGTATTCGTACATGTGATAATAATGTTTCCAGATTTTCAATCTTTGACGCCAATTTACTGCCGGACGAAATTTTGTGAGAGACATTTTTGTATTGTTAGTATGCGGGAAATTGCGTAGTGAAGTCCGAGTGCGCGAATTTTTCTTCGCCATATATATATATGTATATATATCGGACTCGCAATTATTAATAAAGAAAACAATTTTATTATATTCACTTAGCTGCGACAACTAGATGATAACTCGAAATTGAGTGGTCGTGTTAGAAAGAAAGAACTCAGTGGAATTCTTTACTTTGTTACCATGAGAGAATTAATACCTGAATTAAAACTGGTTAATTTTACCCTCAGTATCTACTACTTGCACTTATTTGTCAGAAATAGTTAAGTTGAAATGACTCGTTCACAAAGGTGTGCGTGTGTTTTATTTTTTACTTGTATATTTAGATCCTGGGTCTCAAAACTTTTTTTTTTTTTTTTTTTTTTTTTTTACAAAGTAGGTGGTTCGCATAGATAAAAAAAGTCGGGAACCGCTGCCTTAGGGTATTCAACACCATCGGAAAACTACGATATTACACTGCCTATGTTCTTCTGATTACGATGCACTGCGGCGACCACAGCCGTTACGAAACCATCAAATGAATTCGCAGTTGGGAATAAGGACCATCATCAGCTGTAGAATGGATGGAATGAAATGGCGACAGTGAAAATTTGTCTCGGACCGGAACTCGAACCCGAGTTTCCCGCTTTTCGCGAGCGGTCGCCTCACAATTATTTTTTACCTCATTTTGTTCGTTGCGGACGTTCCATGACATCCGTTCAATTTCATCGTTGATCCATTCACTTGGATCCTTTTATCACAGAGGGCACCTAGCCCTCCGACTGAATACGCTGAGCTACCATGCCGGCAGACCTTACTCGTACATCCATTATGCGTATTCCCGTAGAGGTGAGACGTTGTACTTGACAGTCGCTTGCCAGGTGCCGGCAGGTAAATACGCTATTGCAGTGCCTGTCTTATTCTGCTTACGACGTATTGCGACGAAACACATCCAATGAATTCATAGTTGCGAATAAGGACTACCGTCATCTGTAGAACGGAATGACAATAAAAATTTGTGCCGGACCGGGCTTCGAACCCGAATTTCCCGCTTAGCGCAAGCGGTCGCTTTACCATTTGGCTATCCGTGCACGACTCACGGCCAGACCGAAACTTCCATATGTCATCAACGATGCGTCGGAAAACTTGTCGATGTTCTCTACAATTTTTGAGAGTTGCATGGAACGTCTTTGGAGACTGACAAGGGCAAGGAAGGTCTCAGACACGGCCAACTGATTCGGCTCAAATTTAGTAGGTCGCTTGTGTACAACCTAAAACGAAGGAATATAGGATATTTCGGGTCAACAGCCGTGCTTTTTTGAGAAAATCACCCCTAAATGTTACGACGAGCAGTCGACTCAAAATTGGCGGGATCGATAGAAAATTGTAAATAGAGCATTTCTGATCATCCGAAAACGCATACTTTTCCAGAAATCGAGGCAAGAAACTTTTACAACCTACGCTTCTGTACGCCACATGGTAAACGCTTTTCGCCGGCAGCGCCGATAGCGCAACGGCCAAGGTAATTGGCTGGGAATCGGAGAACCCGGGTTCGAATCTCGAAGAAACCTAGGGGATGTTATTCTTTTCGTTTGTAATTTTCCATATCTCGATTTATAGGTATAGGAGGGTTAATAAGGTAAGTAAATCAATAAGGAATGATAATAATAAGGTAGGCAAATAACCCTCCTATCCCTGTCAATTGAGATATGGAAAAATACAAACGAAAAGAATAACATCCGCTAGGTTTCTTCGAGATTCGAACCCGGGTTTTCCGAATCGCAGACAGGTTTTTTTTCTTTTTCTTTTTTTTCATTTTGTTCTTTGTTGATCGTTGGGTTTGGTCGTTACGGAAGTCACAAGACATCCGTTCAAGTTCGTTTGTTGATCCTTCCACTCTTTTTGTCTTTATTTATTTATTACAGAGGCCAACCAGCTCTCTGACCGAACACACTGAGCTACCGTGCCGGCTTTACCTTGGCCGTTGCGCTATCGGCGAAAAGCGGTTACCATGTGGGTACAGAAGCGGCAGTTGTAAAAGTTTCTTTCCTCTATTTCTGGAGAAGTTTTGCGTTTGCGGACCCCATACCTGATGATGAAAAATGCTCTATTTACAATTATCTATCGATCCCTCCAATTCTGAGTCGATTGCTCGTCATAACCTTCAGGGGTGATTTTCTCAAAATCGCAGGGGTGTTGACTCAAAATATCTTAAGAGTCTTTCGTTTTAGGTTGTACACAAGAGACCTGCCAAATTAGAGCCGAATCAGTTGGCCGTGTCTGAGGCCTTCCCCTTGTGAGTGCAGAAGACCGATCGGCGTGTAGTCACCTCGCGAGCGGTGTTGACAGTGGGACCGGCGCGGATTCGGGAGGAGGAAACGTAGAGGGCGCAGGTGGAGGCGGCTGTGGTCGAACTGCCAGCGGCCCCGCGGCCGCAGCATTGCGCCAATTGCCGCGAGCGGTCTGTAGGAGGCGCTCCGCTTACGTCACATCCTGTGTCACCAGATGACCTCTTGCAGCCAGTCCGCCCGGTACGTACGTACAGTCAGCCACGTCCGCGCTTGCGTTCACGCACGGCGCATATAGACAGCTGCCGTCGCACACGCTGGAGTTCGCAGCTGCCGCCACGGCCGTTTTGAGTGAGGAGTCTTCGTTCTAGAGAGGTAGTCGCCAATTTGCTTGAAGATGGAGCGCTGTTAGAGTAGCAACCCGTCGAACAAAGTCGGTGTAGATCTGCTCTGAGAAATGAAGACATGTTTCCGCCGACGCTCTAGCCTTATATCATACTTCCCCTACTGGCCAGTAGCCACATCGTGGCCTTTATTAAGCATTTCCCTGTGAGTACATTGCGAACAAGCACGAATCAAACACCTAACTTTAAATAAAATGGTTATCCCTAGTTATTAAGCATTAAGTAATGTTGACATTAAACACGTGTTACTCACATGTACTGTTTCTTGGCCACACAAGAACTCTAAAATATTGCAAAGAATACCGAGCCATGATCCAGCCAGTTTTGTCGAACCTGTTTATAATGTAGCCACGTCAATGTTCTGGCGAGTAGCTCTAAAACTTGTCGTAATCTAAATCACATACCATCACATTGGCTGTCGTTATTCAACATTTGTGCACTTTAATACAACTGGCCCAATATCGGCGTAGATTTGTTAGTTACCGCGGGGGAACAGACGTAAACATTGCCCTTTCATGAATGGTATCATAACACTGATCGTTTGAGCGTTGTAAATAGATAAGACAACGCTGGCTGGAAGAGGCTTCGGCTATTTTTCCAAAATTTTAATTTTTCGACGTCGTGTTTAGCGTAGAAACAATAGACATAAGGCCACTTACACTTAGGGAATACTTTCTCGTTGCTGTCAATATATAACGTGAAAACTAACTACTGATTAGCTGTTTAAAGTTAAATGTTTGGTTCATATCTGTCGAGTTTGTGCCAGCAGGCAAATGCTTGATAATTAACAGGTCGTCATTGGCTATTAGTAAAGTAAAAGTATTGCATAAAGCTGTAGCCTCAGCACAAACGTGTCTTCGTTTAACCCATATTTGACAGCTGACCACCCAGCTGTGAATAAAACAATATTGACAACTTAGGTGGCAGTCGTTGGAAGGAAGATGGCATTCTTTCGCTTAAAGACTGCTTCATCGATTTACAGAGCTAGAATCTCAGATATGTTTGATTTGAGATGGGGTATCGGTGTGCTGACGTCACTTTGTTCATAATACCCAACCAATTTTAAGCGATAGCCTGCCTTCATCAGTTGTTTTTGTAAATTATATAAACGCATGGAATGTTTACATCGTACAAAAATATACCATGAGAGCAATTGTTGACATAATTAACGTTTGACTTAAGAGGTCTGTATTTAAAAACTGTGAATTTACCGCTGTGATGTGACAGTGTGGGGAGTCTTCACATACGCAATATGATCCAAGGCTAGCTAGCTAATACGTCACAACGCATCTGTAAATTCACGTTTTCAGAATACAGTCGTTATTTAACGTCAGAGGAAAACGTGTACATCGGGCGCTCACGTTCCAGATGACATGCTTTACGAAGAAAGCATAAGTTTACGAAGGTGCAAGGTATACAAAGGTATACAAAAAGGAAAAGGTTCTGTATTGAAAAAAAACGATGAAATTTATCAACGTTTAAACGCAACGTTTTACACGATGTAGCTTTATGTATTCCACGTATTTTATAATGAACAAAAAAAGTTGGAACAAGTTGGCAGATAGTGTTTCGAATGGTGTTGATAGCGGACCCACTCAGGCTATGGCCACAGACTGATCCGTAGCGAAACGCGATATCTCGGTTCCTGCCATATTTAACACCTTTCCATATATGACACTAATACCGCAAAACAACTTCTGATAATTTGTATTGGATAATGGCCAATATTTCGACATATTCTGTTGCATTTTATGAAAATATATCGAACATAAATTACCAAAAACGCAGTGGGGTCCACTACGTAACTTTTACCAGTATTTGCAGCAAGGTGGCAACGCAAATCGCATGCTTTCCTGGAGTGATTGAAGAATCAGGAGCAGAGCTGAAGTATAAATGGTAAAACTGATTATGAGGAGAGATGTTAAGGATAATGGATTGGGAAGGCAGGATCCTTAGCATGGGGAAAAATTCTAGAGTTTCTCGGTTTGTCGTAAGAGGACTGAGCAGTGAATTTCTTGATTCAGAGAAATCCCTGAAATTTCAATTGTCACGAGTGATGCAGAATAAAATTATGCAAATAAATCTATGCGCGTATTCACGTACTAAACTACTGTTGCCGACGCTGTGCTTTCTCAGAGCCATTGTTTTTCTGACACGATAGCAGTTTTTGTTTACCTGTGCACCCTCCCCCCACTCCCGTCTCCCTCCTCCTCCTCCTCCTCCTCCCCCCGCCCCCCCCCCCCAGCCCCTCCTCCACTGGTTTGCTGGCTTCAGCGAGGCAACGAAGTACCAAGCACCTTTTCAATTTCGATAGGCGAGCAAGCTACAGCCAAACAGTCAGTTTTTATTTTTGCTATGTTTATGATGCAGTTTCGTTCACTTCACGCTTTCCAGTCAATAATATTTTATCGTTTTACAACATATCCTTCATTGGCCTATATTTGTCTGTGCGTGACGTCTCTGCTCCCCACCGCTTGTAATATGGTATAAGTGAACAATGCACTAACATTTTTTAAGTCTTAACCGAGGTATCAATAGAAACACAGAAATGCCTGAGGTAAACTGAAAAAGGAAATAATTTTACAACAACAAATACGCACTGCAATGTTTCTATTCTCAACAATACTTAGTTTTATCAAGTATACTTGTATTATTGCCAGAGGTAATGGATTTCTAGGCTCTTGTTTATATTTTCATCCATGTAAGATGTTATCTGGATCAGCAACTGTATACTGTTACAGTTGTATGTAAACTTACTTCAGACGTAGTGTTCTGCGTTGCTACAAGCAGAAAGTCAAGTAAATACTTCATTACACGTACCCGATGAAGTGAATCCGTAGGACGGCTACATGGCGTTTTGGAATAATAATTTAAGACGTTATATACTCACTTTTTGGTCCTTATCTCACTGCAGAGGAAACAAATTCAGAATACATAGGGTTTTACTCAGTATTACAGCATTCACAAGCAGCTCAGTTTGTTCCCTACGAAGCCCACACAGCTAGGCCGAACTAATGTTTTCGGTAGGGCTCGAGAAACCGATTAATAATCTAGTCGAACTGCTTGTTTAAGTGGCAACACGGTTTGGAAATACCCATGGCCACAACTTCCAACATATCTTATAAAAACAGGTAGCTACATGTGTTGTCAACGCTACTATTATTTATTCTTTTGCTAGATGGTTCATTGCAACTTGAATCTCTGGAATTAGGCGTACCGGTTTTACGTGGGACACCCCATATTATTAGTTTATTTTCAGCTCAGCCTCTCATTCGCCTTCTTTAGCATAGGTTCGATAACTGATACTGTGGGAACTGAACTGTGCTCTCTAGTGCTTTAAAAGTCGATAGTAGTTTTTAGTAACGAAATCTGTATAATGAAATGGTGATCAAGAATATAGTTTACGAACGGATCGTGTGTTGTGCCGCCACCACTAAAACTTAAAACAATTTGAGCGTATGTTGTTAATTTCGTGAATATATGCAGGTTCGTTGTATTGGAGAAAGACTGTTGGTAAGAAAAGAAAGTTTTCTATGATCACTTTCAGAAGGTGTAATATTCAGTTATTTCTTGCGTCGCCCAGCTGACCAGGGATGCTGTTGAAATAGGCACTCCTCAATAAAATCGGCGAATCATTGGTTTTTGCGGTAGTAGTTATACTTGAAATTAATATTTTGAACATTGAAATTCCATTGGATTCTTTTCCATGTAATCGGACTGTTTTTTTTCAACGAATAGCTTATTATACAAGCTTCTTTAAGAGTCTTGAAACACCAAAATATTCTTTTGTAAAAACACGTCGACGAAGTATTAAAAAAGTATATATACTTCTGACTTAGCACGTTCGCAGTTAAATAACTTTTTCATATGCATCTAACCAGTTGGTTACAGCTGGCACAGCTTAATCTTCTTGGATATATTCATGCAACGAATATTTTTCTCATTAAATACTTTAAAAGGGTTTATTTCTACCCACTCCATGCATTGCTACGCCACGCAATAGTCTTAACCCATTCCATGAAAATGAACTTCATTCGAAAATGGCAAAGAATAGACAATACATTTTGGAAAGACATACATGACGTTGAAAAATCTTCCATAAACTTGGACCGCGCGATGTATATCAGTCAGCGCTCGTTTGGTTCCGCTACGTACGTGTAACGAGTAAAAACAAACAGCACATTTTGAAGTCTGCGTCAAATAAGTCATTATAAACGCATTAAATTAATTATACATAGTACCATACATCATTTAGGCCGCAAGGAAATCTGTGATACTACGCAACTTCTGTATCCCAACATTATACACGCACTGACTTGAAGCATTCTGTTGGATTTCTGTTTCGGGATTGTGTTCTTTCCTCGATGGACGGAAAGGACGACAGATTTGTCAGCCATGAGCAGGAACAGTAGTTGTTAGACGTAAAGTTTCGGAATGGCAACGTGGACATGATATACAAGGATTCTATCCCACAAGATTTTTTTTCCTCAATCTTCATCCTTAACTTGGGTGCTAAAGTATTGTCTTACGTTCATTGTACGGCTTGTACACAACAGAAGTTCACTAATAGAACATAACATTGAAAACCGACGAAGAACGTAATTCTCTTTAGAAAGGATACACAACCAGGGAAATGCTAGTAATATGAAAGTACGATCAAATTCCATAGACTGTCCCGTATTATTATTATTAATTTTTTTTTAGCCCAAGCATTCGAATTTCCGTCAGATCGCAAGAGACGGTGCCAGGATGACCGGTTGAAGACGGTGGCTGACACACTGCTCCGTCATTTTCCTGTCCAGACGTGTGATGTCACGATGTTAAACCCTACCCTTTCTTGGACCACTTTTTCGAAAGAGTTAGCATTACACAGTATATGAAGGGCTTATTTCAATAGTGGTACACGTCCATTTTTGTTCATTTTGAGATACAGGGTCCTAAAGTTAAATGAGCGCTGAAAAATCTGCAGTTGAGATACCAGAAATATTGAAGCATATGGCTTGTTGCTAGATATGAACCCTTTCTTTCTTTGTTTGTTTTGGATCATTAATTTCAGAAGCATTATAAGCAGAAAAGTGGAGGTAATGGACTTGTACCACTATTGAAATAAGCCCTTCATATGTAGTAAGAATGAGCTTTTCTGGACTTTTGCAGACTTTAATCATCAAAACTTTTTTATGTGGGGATAACAGTTAAATCAGGACATCAGATCCAAAATTGCCTCACGGATTTCCTCAGATATGACTTTCGAACACTCAGGTTACAAAAACCAAAACAGGAAAGATTATATTTATCATTTGCGTGGCCATTGTACGCATAAGTTATAGAATCATTTAAGGTGTTATTTTATCAAACTCGTTTCGTTGTTAATAACTATTACGAAGTCATCGTACAACTGTTATTCAAGCAACATTGAGGATTTTAAGCCCAGTTGTCACTCGTGTGATTGCCACAACATTATCCCATTTTAAAGTGCTTAAACTCATTTAATTTTTTGCCTTTTGTTGCATTTGTTTAAAATGTCAGTGATGTGGAATCAACATATTTACAATATTTGCTAATTTCTAGATAAATAGTTTCAAAAGATACCCAAGTATGGTTTTTATTCACAGCATTTATTTTGATTTTCGCTTACGTATTTGTGTCGTCTGCATGCACGTTTTCCAGATTTTCTTGCGTTTGATTGGTGTTTGATCTGATCTCTCTTTGGCTTGCAGAGCTACGTATTTCTTGACGTAAAACACAGCATCACTAATGTTTATTTACCATCTCATGGCTATAAGCAGGATCGTGTGTTCTCTATGTTGCCAGTCACCTTATAGTTTCTTCTGCTCATTGCTTCGCTACATGTGTAATAACGTTACTCCTTAATCCCACCCACGTGTTTCAGTAATACATTTGAAAATAAATCAGAAGGTTATACTCACATATGGCAGAGCACAGATCAAACGTTTTTTTGACACGCGTGCTGTATATACGGGATGTACCGGAGGAATAATAAATACTTCAGGAGGTGTTAGTCTACGCTATCTCGAATAAAATAATCTATATGAAAAGTCTTTCGTATTTACTACTTAGAGGTATAGCTCTTTGAATGTAACTCAAACAAATATTTGCTGAAGGTGTTAAGCAAAGGCAAATGATGGAACTAAAAGTTATTTTTCATACATTCCTCTTCAGACTTTAATCCACTTTCGAAGTGACTTAACCCCTCGTGTAGGTCGTGCGTGTGCGCGAGTGGGAGGGAGGGAGGGGGAATGTTATTACATCGATAAACGTTAAATGTGCAGTGGTGAAACCCAAAGTGAAATTAGTGAAAAAATCAGAGACAAGCGCAGAAATGTTTGGAAAACGTGTGTGGCGGTGGCAGTTACAGATGTCAGCAGAAGCGGGTCAAAACGTGTAAGTAAAAAAAAAAACCCTCGTTGTCTTTTGAAACTGTTACTTGATCTAGCAGCAAAAGGAAATTGTAAATATTTTTGATTCCAGACCAATGACGTCTTAAGTGAATAGATGTGTGTATGACACATCAAATACTGATTTTTATTAGTTGCAAAGATGGATTTGAAATGCCATAGAGCAGAAATTATACAAGGTATTCGGAAATTTCAGTTACAAACTTCAGGACTTGAAGGGAGTGAGTAGATAACATTTTGAATTGGAACCCATGTCCGGAAACGTACCGTTGCCGTGCTATAGCCGTTTGAAAACATGTTAGTAATGAGACCACTTTTACAAGTAGTTTATTAGACGTGAGCCAGTATATTACTTATTTTACAAATCCGGTCATTAATAACCAAAGAAAAGCGCCATTGCTCGTGTACTGGTTGTGACGGCTTCTCTTCAGCATGATGCAGTACAGTCTCTTCCAATTCGAGTTTGTGGCGTCCACATGGAGCAACAGTTACGCCAGCTTACGGTGAAGGTACCCCTTTGTCGAAGCCGTTGCTTAATGCTCGCGGAAAGGGTACACTATGGAGTCTGACGTAGTGGATAACGATCTTGATGAAGGCGACGAGCAGCTCTTCCATTACCGTGAGCTTCGGCATACAGAAAGATCATTTCGGTGTATATTGAAAACTTGTACTCGGCCATTTTGCTCTAACACTCAGACATGTGGATGAGGCTCGAACCAGGTCAGAGGGGTAGGATACACGTCAACTGACATCTGGCTACCCTGATGCATGCCTGCGTAGCACACTTGTATTCAAATGCCTGTACGTTTCCGGACGTGACTTTTAGTTCACTCCCCTCTGCAAGTTTTAGAGCTCTACTTGCTTACTCCTTGGCGCTACAGACCTTTTAGGGCCTTGGCCTCCCAGACAATCTCTGCCCACTCTTCTCTGCTGGCTGCCTTCGCTCTCCATCTTCTTACTCCCATCTTTCTCCTCCTTCACATTGCCTAACCACCTGGTCCTTGGTCTGCCCCTTATACGACCTCCACCGTGTTTTCCTTTCAATTCCTTCTTGATTGTGCTGTTCACCATTCTTTCTAAATGTCCCAGCCAACTCTTTATTTCTGTCACGATATCTGCTTTGTTGTAAAACTCTCTGATCTCCTTATTTATGATTCTCCAAAAACGCCTGTCATTTACTGGCCCGTAGATTTTCCTAAGTATCTTCCTTTCCCATCTCAGCAACAACTTATCTTTCGCGTCATAGTCCAGGTCTCCGAACCATACACCACCACAGGTCTCACTGCTGTACGATACACAGTCTGCGTCAGATTCCTACTAAGACTCCTTGCTTTAAACACTTTAACCAGTGCAAAGTAGCTCTGTTACTAGCTGCAATCCTCGCATGTATTTCTTCTCTCATACCATTATTCTCAGTTACCAGTGACCCAAGATATTTAAAGCTCTCAAAGCGTTCATATTGTTTTCCGTTCAAAGTCATGCTTCTTTCTCCTTCAACATATTTCCTAGATGATAACTTTGGTCTTTGACTGATTGTCAGACCCATCTCCGCACCATATCTTTCTCCCTTTTCAAGCTTTTCTTCCAAATTCTGTTTCCTCCTGGATAACAAATCAGTATCGCCGGCATGTGCAAGCTCCTGAGTCACTCTATTAAACAGTGTTCCGCCGGGGTTGTTGCTTTGTCTTTCGCATCGTACTATCAAAAGCGACATTGAACAATAGTGGAGAGCACATCACCCTGCCGCAATCCTTGGTTAACTTCAAATGCCTTTTCTAAAGTGCCCTCGGTCTTTACTTTGCAGCCGGCCGGGGTGGCCAAGCGGTTAAAGGCGCTACAGTCTGGAACCGCGCGACCGCTGCGGTCGCAGGTTCGAATCCTGCCTCGGGCATGGATGTGTGTGATGTCCTTAGGTTAGTTAGGTTTAAGTAGTTCTAAGTTCTAGGGGACTTATGACCATAGAAGTTAAGTCCCATAGTGCTCAGAGCCATTTGAACCATTTTTTCTTTACTTTGCATATTGCTCTTCTCAAAGTCATTTGAACCAATCTTATCAGTTTGTTAGTGACGCCTACCTCTTGCATTGCGTTCCAAAGTTGATAGTATCATCAGTGAACAACTGGCAGACATCGATGTTATAACATTTTGTCAAGGACCTGTCTGATAGTGAAAATCTGATCTGTAGTGGATCTATTAGTTCTGAAAGCACACCGATAGTCTCCTAGGTACTCATCTACGTATGTTCTTAAGTTTTCGAACTTTGTAACGAGAATTTCCGAACACCCTATATAGTTTCGCATTTATGAACGTTGCTTCTGTTATGACCGATACGTGTATGGGATATGTACTAGGGTTTGGCCTGCAGCTGTAGATGTACCACCACCTCGCAAGCGGCGTTGTGTGTGTCGAGTGGCGACCCTATTACGTTGCCGCCATATGGAATCCGTCCGTCTGACCGGCGTTTGGCAACGGGATAATAGCCGCCGTCCGCGCCTGGCGCCGCGAAAACAGTTCGCGGAACAGCGGTCGGGTTTGTTTTGCCTCTCGCGGCCTCTTCCTGCCGCCCGTCTTCGAAGAATAGCGTGTTTATCTACGCCGCCTGCCAATCGGAGTTTCGCGCGAGTGCGCGCGCCTACACACACACACACACACACACACACACACACACACACACACACACACACACACGACAGCACTCGTGACTGGCTAAAATCGCGAATTAGCGCACGTCACTCCCCTGGCAGCGCGCGGCGCATGCATACGTCGTACGTCTCATGCTGACGCGTTACGCTGCACCTTCTGAGGCAGGATTTGCATCCAACTGCACGTTTTCTAGGTGAAACCTTTTCGATAGGTACTCACTAAGAACAGTAGTTTCAAAACAGATGGGTCCACAGCTTTAAGCAATAAATTGTTAAACATTGTTAACGAATAGCCGGCCCATTGACAATGTCATTCACTGTAGTCCACGACCGTTTTCGGATTTTATGTTGAAGTAAATTTCTGGTGGAATCTGGAACTGACCTTTTAAATGCGTGACAGAACGGATATGAAATTCTCACGGTCCTAAATCCTCCATTCAGTGGCAATTACAGGGCTATTACAAATGATTGAAGCGATTTCATAAATTCACTGTAGCTCCATTCATTGACATATGGTCACGACACACTACAGATACGTAAAAAAATTCATAAAGTTTTGTTCGGCTGAAGCCGCACTTCAGGTTTCTGCCGCCAGAGCGCTCGAGAGCGCAGTGAGGCAAAATGGCAACAGGAGCCGAGAAAGCGTATGTCGTGCTTGAAATGCACTCACATCAGTCAGTCATAACAGTGCAACGACACTTCAGGACGAAGTTCAACCAAGATCCACTAACTGCTAACTCCATTCGGCGATGGTATGCGCAGTTTAAAGCTTCTGGATGCCTCTGTAAGGGGAAATCAACGGGTCGGCCTGCAGTGAGCGAAGAAACGGTTGAACGCGTGTGGGCAAGTTTCACGCGTAGCCCGCGAAGTCGACGAATAAAGCAAGCAGGGAGCTAAACGTACCACAGCCGACGGTCAACAGGATGGCGCTCCACCGCACTTCCATCATGATGTTCGGCATTTCTTAAACAGGAGATTGGAAAACCGATGGATCGGTCGTGGTGGAGATCATGATCAGCAATTCATGTCATGGCCTCCACGCTCTCCCGACTTCACCCCATGCGATTTCTTTCTGTGGGGTTATGTGAAAGATTCAATGTTTAAACCTCCTCTACCAAGAAACGTGCCAGAACTGCGAGCTCGCATCAACGATGCTTTCGAACTCATTGATGGGGACATGCTGCGCCGAGTGTGGGAGGAACTTGATTATCGGCTTGATGTCTGCCGAATCACTAAAGGGGCACATATCGAACATTTGTGAATGCCTAAAAAAAACTTTTTGAATTTTTGTATGTGTGTGCAAAGCATTGTGAAAATATCTCAAATAATAAAGTTATTGTAGAGCTGTGAAATCGCTTCAATCATTTGTAATAACCCTGTACTAACGAATGAAGTGTCATACAAGGGTCTTGTTCGAACGATTCATGAGCATTGTTCATTAATCTGGGATCCTTGCCAGGTAGAACTGACTGGGTGGGAAGGAGGGGGAGGGAGAGGGGGAGAGGGGGGAGCTTTAAAGAAGAGGGGCGTTTCGTCACGGGTTTTAGTCGGCGGGAGAGCATTACAGAGATGATCAACAAACTAGTGGCAGACGTCACAAGAGAGGCGTCGTGCATCACGGGGAAGTTAACTAGCCAATTTTCGAGAGAGCACTTTCCGGAAGAAGGTGGACAAAGGCCATGACGATAAAATAAGAGGAGCTAATGCAGAGGCTTACCGACTATAATTTCTCACACAAGCCATTCGCCAGTGGAGCAGGGAGAGGGAGACCGGTTAAATTCAAATGGCTCTGAGCACTATGGGACTTAACTTCAGAGGTCATCAGTCCCCTAGAACTTAGAATTACTTAAACCTAACTAACCTAAGGACATCACACACATCCACGCCCGGGACAGGATTCGAACCTGCGACTGTAGCGGTCTCGCGGTTCCAGACTGTAGCGCCTAGAACCGCTCGGCCACCCCGGGCGGCGGAGGTCGGTTAGTGGTTCCAGATGTATCCTCCGCCTTACACCGTGAGGTGAGTTGCGCAGTACAATGTATACTCCTGGAAATGGAAAAAAGAACACATTGACACCGGTGTGTCAGACCCACCATACTTGCTCCGGACACTGCGAGAGGGCTGTACAAGCAATGATCACACGCACGGCACAGCGGACACACCAGGAACCGCGGTGTTGGCCGTCGAATGGCGCTAACTGCGCAACATTTGTGCACCGCCGCCGTCAGTGTCAGCCAGTTTGCCGTGGCGTACGGAGCTCCATCGCAGTCTTTAACACTGGTAGCATGCCGTGACAGCGTGGACGTGAACCGTATGTGCAGTTGACGGACTTTGAGCGAGGGCGTATAGTGGGCATGCGGGAGGCTGGGTGGACGTACCGCCGAATTGCTCAACACGTGGGGCGTGAGGTCTCCACAGTACTTCGATGTTGTCGCCAGTGGTCGGCGGAAGGTGCACGTGCCCGTCGACCTGGGACCGGACCGCAGCGACGCACGGATGCACGCCAAGACCGTAGGATCCTACGCAGTGCCGTAGGGGACCGCTCCGCCACTTCCCAGCAAATTAGGGACACTGTTGCTCCTGGGGTATCGGCGAGGACCATTCGCAACCGTCTCCATGAAGCTGGGCTACGGTCCCGCACACCGTTAGGCCGTCTTCCGCTCACGCCCCAACATCGTGCAGCCCGCCTCCAGTGGTGTCGCGACAGGCGTGAATGGAGGGACGAATGGAGACGTGTCGTCTTCAGCGATGAGAGTCGCTTCTGCCTTGGTGCCAATGATGGTCGTATGCGTGTTTGGCGCCGTGCAGGTGAGTGTCACAATCAGGACTCCATACGACCGAGGCACACAGGGCCAACACCCGGCATCATGGTGTGGGGAGCGATCTCCTACACTGGCCGTACGCCACTGGTGATCGTCGAGGGTACACTGAATAGTGCACGGTACATCCAAACCGTCATCGAACCCATCGTTCTACCATTCCTAGACCGGCAAGGGAACTTGCTGTTCCAACAGGACAATGCACGTCCGCATGTATCCCGTGCCACCCAACGTGCTCTAGAAGGTGTAAGTCAACTACCCTGGCCAGCAAGATCTCCGGATCTGTCCCCCATTGAGCATGTTTGGGACTGGATGAAGCGTCGTCTCACGCGGTCTGCACGTCCAGAACGAACGCTGGTCCAACTGAGGCGCCAAGTGGAAATGGCATGGCAAGCCGTTCCACAGGACTACATCCAGCATCTCTACGATCGTCTCCATGGGAGAATAGCAGCCTGCATTGCTGCGAAAGGTGGATATACACTGTACTAGTGCCGACATTGTGCATGCTCTGTTGCCTGTGTCTATGTGCCTGTGGTTCTGTCAGTGTGATCATGTGATGTATCTGACCCCAGGAATGTGTCAATAAAGTTTCCCCTTCCTGGGACAATGAATTCACGGTGTTCTTATTTCAATTTCCAGGAGTGTAGATCACCAGAGTCGTGGCGTCGTGTTGTTACGTTTCGACACGTCATTTTCAGGAGGATTTAGAGTAGTAAACTCGAAACTCTGCAACATGACAAGACTCCGCTGATAACCCGAGAAGATTTTGTCAGTTAAATTCGCCGCGGAAGCCTGCATTCTCATACAGATACTTAAATAGTCACATAATACAACATGGAAGAACTAAGTTTTCTTGTGTATTGTAAAATTTCAGCAATAAACAAAGAGAAAATATACTTTGCTTGTGCTGTGCTGAAGTAACATCAAAAGATCACGAAAATTCCCTGTATTCGAACTTGGCCCGCTAACGCTAGAGGATGAAACCTTTCCCTTGACCATCACGAGCCGTCCAGTGTAACTATTTTGGAATTCTATTAACTGTAAGGAAATGCATGCCCTGTTCGTTGGTAAAGCATGCTTTAAAATTTCGAATGCCCAAAACTAAATCATGGCAGCTCTTTTAAAGTATCAGAATGTGCAGATTCTAGAATTGACACGCCCATTCCTTCTACGACATTTTGGGCACTTTTAAATCTGCCCTGTTTTTACTTTCATAATGATGCTTTTCACGAGGCTTCAGCACAGTACAGTGTAAGCTCTTTTTTTCTTTTTCTGTTCTGGTACTGTACATGTGTGAACTTAGTTTTTGATGTCCTTTTATGTAACTATTTAAATATCCATTGCATCGTGCTTTTTGAGTTTCATATCCATTAGAAAAGCCTAAACCGGTCGTGGACTAGTTGAGCGGTTATGTGTTAATTCAGTATACAGTTGCGCAGCAGCGCTGTCCATACATGGGAAAACTGGTAGTTGTGTAACAAGGTAAATGCCATTTACGGCCGTTAGAATTTTTATTTGGGGCGATTGCAATTTCGAACATCGGTGTTCTTCAAGCGTAACAAAGTTTAAGAAAAGGAAATACACGTTTCATGTAAAGACTTCGAAACTGTGGATGCACATGAAACTAAGCATACAGGCATAAGCACAGCGGCTGTTCCGAACCTAAAAGGTGCGCAAGCTTGTTGCAGACGTTTAATCTGGCTATATTTTGTTTCACCGCCGCTGTCTCCCGAGCTATTAATTCCAAATATTTCTGGAGTCATTTTAGATAACTTCGTTCTGTTCTAACGCAGATTTGTATGAAAGTTTTCAGTAAATGCTAGTCTCTATATTTCTGCTACGACGAAAGATGCTAGTATCTTTTACGAACGGAACTGGCCGCGTCAATCCGGAGCCGCGCTGCTGCAACGGTCGCAGGTTCGAATCCTGCCTCGGGCATGGATGTGTGTGATGTCCTTAGGTTAGTTAGGTTTAAGTAGTTCTAAGTCTAGGGGACCGATGACCTCAGATTTTAAGTCCCATAGTGCTTACAAGGGAACCTCCCCATCGCACCCCCCTCAGATTTTGTTATAAGCTGGCACAGTGGATAGACCTTCAAACACTGAACACAGATCAATCGAGAAAACAGGAAGAAGTGGTGTCGAACTATTACAAAAATAAGCAAAATATGCAAACTGAGGTGTCCATGGGTAAGAGAGGCAGCATTAAGGAGAGTGTAAGCTCAGGAGCGCCATGGTCTCGTGGTTAGCGTGAGCAGCTGCGGAATGAAAGGTCTTCCGTCGAGTGAAAAGTTTACTTCCTTTATTTTCGCAAAGTTACGATCTGTCCGTTTGTTCATTGACGTCTCTGTTCACTGTAATAAGTTCAGTGTCTGGGTTTTGCGACCGCACCGTGAAACCGTGCGATTAGTAGACGAAAGAACGTGCCTCTCCAATGGGAACCGAAAACATTTGATCGCAAGGTCATAGGTCAACCGATTCCTCCACAGGAAAACACGTCTGATATATTATATACGACACTAGTGACGGCATGTGCGTCACATGACAGGAATATGTTGTCGACCCACCTAACTTGTACACTTGGCGAATGAGTAAAAAGATTCTTCTACCTTGCCCGATTTAGGTTTTCTTGTGGATGTGATAATCACTCCCAAAAAGTGATGAAAATATAAGAGTTTGTCACATAAACTGCAACAAATGAATTGTCTGAAAATAAAAAATTAAACTTTTCACCCGAGGGAAGATTGAACCAAGGACCTTCCGTTCCACAGCTGCTCACGCTAACCACGGGACCACGGCGCTTCTGAGCACACAGGATCCTTGATGCTTCCTATCTTACGCATGGACTACTCAGTTTGTATATTTTGCTTATTTTTTTCATAGTTCCACACAACTTCTTCCTGTTTTCTCGATTGATCTGTGTTCAGTTTTTCAAGGCCTATCCACTGTGCCAACTTATAACTAAATCTTAGGGGGGTGCGATGGGGAGGTTCCCTTGTTAGAGCCATTTGAACGAACGAAACTATAGGAAATTCTATAAGGTTATTTCTCCAAACAAAATTTGCTGCTAACAGTCGCTTAATGAATATAGTTTTGTTTTGATAACCACGACATATTGAGTATTTCTAATTTTCAGGTACTTATTACATATTTATGTATGGTCATCTTTCTGTGTACAATTTTCGAGAGATGAAAAATTTTACTTGTAGTCTTTGACTGTAAAGCGAATAACAAACCATAGTTCATTACTAAAAGCTATGTAACTCTGTGATTAAACTGCGGTATTACGTATTTACTTACTATATAACACGTGTTTCACGCTGGAGTACCTAGCTCCGGCTCGATACTCTTTTCGACAAAGGTTCCTTAAAGAAAGAAAACTGGTAACACCAAAAATTATTCTCGAAATTAGTCGTTCTTAAAACGTGTGTAGCTGGTCATTGGGATTGTGGCACTGACGAAAGTCAGCATCTACATGATTACTCTGCAATTCACAGTTAAACGCCTGGCAGAAGATTGGTCGAACCACTTGAGGCTACTTCCCTACCGTTCCACTCTCGAAAAGCGCGCCGGAAAAACGAACTAATAAATCTTTCCGTGCGAGCTCTGATTTCTCTTGATTTAGTACAATGATCATTTCTCCCTACGTAGGTCGGCACCAACAAAATATTTTCATACTCTGAGGAGAAACTTGATGATAGAAATCTTATGGCAAGGTCCTGCCGCAGCGAAAAAGGCCTTTGTGCTAATAGCTGCCACCCCAACTCGTGTAACATATCCGTGGCACTTTCTCCCATATTTCTCGATAATAAAAAACGAGCTGCCCTTGTTAGAACCCTCCCTATGTCCTCCGTCAATCCTATCTGATGCGGATCCCACACAGCACAGAAACACTCCAAAAGATGCCGGCCAAGCGTAATGTAAGCAGTCTCTTTAGTATACCTGTTAAGTTTTGTAAGTGTTGTACAATAAATCGGAGTCTTTCTTTTGCTTTCCCCACAACATTTTTTTGAGAGATCGTAACACTTCGTAATTGTAATCCCTAAGTATTTAGTTGACATCCCAGCATTTAAATTTGTGTGATTTATCGTGTAACTGAAATTTAGCAAATTCTTTTTAGTGTTCATGTGGATGACCACATTTTTCATGATTTGGAGTCAGTTGCCACTTTTGCACCATACCGATATGTTTTCTAAATCATTTTGGACTGATGACCTCAGCAGTTAAGTCCCATCATGCTCAGAGCCATTTGAACCATCTAAATCATTTTGTAATTCGTTTTGATCGTCTGATGTCTTTACGTGACTGTAAATGACAGCATCATCTGTGAACAAACTAAGAAGGCTACTCAGATGGCCTCTTAAATTGTTTATGTAGCTCAGGAACAACAGAGGGTCCATGCCACATTGGGGACGCCAGATATTACTTCTGTTTTATTCGATAAATTTCCATCAGTTATCACGAACTGTGACCTTTGAGAGGAAGTCACTAACTCCGTCACACGACCGAGACGATTCTCCATAGGCATGCAGCTTAATTAGAAGTCGCTTGTGAGGAACGGTGTCAAAAGCCTTCTGGAAATCTAAAAATATGGAATCAATCTGACATCTCCTGTCGATAACAAACATTATTTCTTCGTGGGAATAAAGAGCTAGCTGTGTTTCACAAGTACTAATTTTCTGAATTCGTGTTGGCTGTTAGTAAATAAAATGTTTTCTTCTAAGTGATTACTAATGTTAGAGACAGTGTACGCTCCAGAATCCAACTGCAAATCGACATTAGTGATACAGGTCTGTAATTCTACGGTTCCACCTGTTTCCTTTCTTGGGTATTGGTGTGACTTGGGCAACTTTCCAGTCTTCAGATACGGATCTTCTTACGAGCGAGCAGTTGTATATGATTGCTAAGTATGGGAATTTGGAGGACTTAAGATCAAATAAGGCAGAGGGGATAGATAATTCCATCAGAATTTCTAAAATCGGTGGGGAGTGGCAATAAAACGACTATTCACGTTGATGTGTAGAATGTATGAGTCTGGCGACATACCATCAGACTTTCAGAAAAGCATCATCCACACAATTCCGAAGACGGCAAGAGCTGACAAGTGCGAGAATTATCGCACAATCAGCCTAACAGCTCATGCATCCAAGTTGCTTACAAAAATAATATACAGAATAATGGAAAAGAAAATTGAGAATGCGCTAGGTGACGATCAGTTTGGCTTTAGGAAAGCTAAAGGCACGAGAGAGGTAATTCTGACGTTGCGATTAATAATGGAAGCAAAATTAAATAAAAACAAAGACACTTTTATAGGATTTGTCGACCTGGAAAAAGCGTCCGACAATGTAAAATGGCGCAAGATGTTCGAAATTCTGAGGAAAAATATAGGGGTAAGCTATAGGGAGAGACGGGTCATATACAATATGTAAAACAGCGAAGAGGGAATAATAAAAGTGTACGACCAAGAACGAAGTGCTCTTATTAAAAAGGGTGTAAGACTAGGATGTAGTTTGTCGCCCCCTACTGTTCAATCTGTACATCGAGAAGCAATGATGGAAATAAAAGAAAGGTTTAGTAGTGGAATTAAAAATTAAAGGTGAAAGGATATCAATGATAATATTCGCTCATCCCATTGCTATCCTGAGTGAAAGTGAAGAAGAATTACATGACCTGCTGAATGGAATGAACAGTCTAATGAGTACAGAGTATGGATTGAGAGTAAATCGAAGAAAGACGAAGGTATTGAGAAGTAGTAGAAATGAGAACAGCGAGAAAGTTACCAGGATTGATGGTCACCAAGTAGATGAAGTTAAGGAATTCTTCTACTTAGGCAGTAAAAAACGAGTGACGTACGGAGCAAGGACAACATCCTGGCCAAAAGAAGTCTACTAATACAAATATCGGCCTTAATTTGAGCAAAAAAGTTGTGAGAATGTACGTCTGGAGTACAGCATTGTATGGTAGTGAAACATGGACAGTGGGAAAATCGGAACAGAAGAGAATCGAAGCATTTGAGATGTGGTGCTACACACGAATGTTGAAAACTAGGTGGACTGATAAGGTAAGAAATGAGGTTCTGTGCAGAATCGGAGAGGAAAGGAATGTGTGGAAAACACTGATAAGAAAAAGGAACAGGATGATACGACATCTGATAAGACATGAGAGAACGACTTCCATGGTGCTAGAGGGAGCTGTAGAAGGCAAAAACTGTAGAGGAAGACAGCGATTGGAATACATCCAGCAAATAACTGAGGACGTAGGTTGCAAGTGCTACTCTGAGATGAAGAGGTTGGCACAGGAAAGGAATTCGTGGCGGGCCGCATCAAACCAGTCAGTAGACTGATGACCGAAAAAATGTATGGAACTATTGTACCACTATGCTGTGAAAGGAACGTGACTGGTATACAATCTGGACCCGAAGTCTCGCTTATTAATGTTTTAAGCAGCTTCGCTACACCGAGGATACCTACTTTCTTAGTCACTCATGTTGGCAGTTTGTTCTTGACTCGAAATAGTTAAAACTATGCAGAATGTGCTGCTTTATGCACAGAAAAAGACTGCGATGTTAGAAGCCTACAGGCTTTCGTGACGGTTGCCATTGAGGTAAAATATTTTGGGTGGTTAGGCCACGTTACGTTCCTCTTCAAACTACTTGAAAACTCGACATTTCGATCCAACTACCGCTTGACTGCGCAGCCAAGTGCAATATCATTTTGTTGGTCTAATTACGTCAGGTAATTCCTGAATTTGTGCGCATGGCACTTAAGAACAATGCATTATACACCACTGTGAAAGACAGTGCTTACATCAGTTGGTTTACATCTTGTGTAATAAGAGTTAAGCGTAGTCGAATGTTAGTAAACAAGTTGTTAAACCAAGCACGCCTTACCGCTGTCTTCTGTGTTGTAGAGCCATAGTAAAAACTTAAAATTACGTCTAAGTAACAGCCTAACACAAGTTCTTATTTACGTGCTTAAAATGGCAACTATTTTCGCCAGCGCAATGATCCCAGGGAATAGCTGCAGTTCCTAGGAATCTGTACAGGGTGATTCTGGCAAATAGGGGCGAACTGTATGAAACGATTCCTGAGAACCAAGAAAGGTCATATGGACATGGCGGAAAATGCGTTCCATTGGAGGTAGGTAAGGTAGCCGACCGTGTGGAACATTTCCCTCAACTGCCAATGCTCCTAAAACTTACAAGGCGTCCAGGATTTATTACCTCCGAATTTGCCTCATTTGCACAGTGCTGAAAATTTTGTCATCCGTCCTGTTCATAAGTGAGGCTACCTTTACGATGGGCTCTATAGTCAACATTCACAACACCCACCTGTGAGGGTCGAAGAATCCTCATAGTATGGTGGCAGCGAAACGCTAACACCGTTTCGGCCTCTGTGTGTGGGCGGAAATTATTGGCGACCGCCTCGTGGGACCAGACAGTCTTCTAGGCGAGGCATATCTGCACTTCCTGCGGGTGATCCTGCCACCCCTTCGGGGAGAGGTGCATCTGATAGTATGAAGGGTGATGTGGCCACTAGATGATTCTGGTCAAGCTCAGTTGCGCATTTCCGTGCGGAGACATCTCGACAGGATTTACCCAGACAACACATCAAGACTGGATCGACGCCAACTGTTCGCTGACACCACACCATTGAAACAGGACGATCAGGAGGTTAGTGTTTAACGTCCCGTCGACTGTTAAGTCATTAGAGACGGAGCGCACGCTCCAATTTGGGAAGGGTAGAGAAGGAAATCGTCCGTGCCTCTCGAAGGATTCATCCCGGTATTTGCCTTAAGCGTTTTAGGGAAATCAGGGAAAACCTAAGTCAGGGTGGCCGGAAGAGGGGTTTGAACTATCGTCCTTCCGAATGCGAGTTTATTGTGCTAATAACTGCTATCTGTCTCGGTACCACTAAAATACTAGTACACGCCGATCAATTCCATTTTCCTGGTTTATTCTTCATCTACATGGATGCTCCGCAAATCACACTAAAGTGCCTCGCAGAGGGTTCATAGAACCACCTTCACAACAATTCTCTATTATTCCACACTGTCAGCGCGTGGAAAAAAAAACACGTCTTTCTGTACGGGCTCTGATTTCCCTTATTTTATGATGATATTTTCACCCTACGTATATCGGCGTCAACAAAATATTTTCGCATTCGGAAGAAATAGTTGCTGACTGAAACTTCGGGAATAGATTCCGCCGCAACGAAAAACGCCTCGTGTTTTAATGACGCCCACCCCAAATCCTGTATCATGTCACTCTCCTACTTTTCGATAATACAAAACTTGCTGCTCTTCTTTGAACTTTTCTCGATGTATTCCATTAATCCTATATTGTAAGAACTCCGTACCGCGCAGAAGTACTCCAAAGAGGACGGGGAAGCGTAGTGTAGGCAGTCTTTTCGGTAGATCTGTTGCGTCTTCAAAGTGTTCTGCCAGTAAAACGCAGTCTTTGATTTGCCTTCCCCACATCATTTCCTGTGTGTTCTTCCTAATTTAAATTGCTCGTAGCCGGCCGTTGTGGCCGAGCGGTTCTAGGCGCTTCAGTTCGGAATCGCGCTGCTGCTACGGTCGCAGGTTCGAATCCTGCCTCGGGCATGGATGTGTATGATGTCCTCAGGTTAGTTAGGTTTACGTAGTTCTACGTCTAAGGGGACTGATGACCTCAGCTGTTAGCTCCCATAGTGCTCAGAGCCATTTGAACCATTTTTCAATTGCTCGTAGCCGCGCTGGTTGGCCGCGCTGTTCGAGGCGCCATGTCACGGATTGAACGGCTCCTCCCGCCGGAGGTTCGAGTCCTCCCTCGGGCATGGGTGTGTGTGTTGTCCTTAGCATAAGTTATTTTAACTAGTATGTAAGTCTAGGGACCAATGACGTCAGCAGTTTGGTCCCTTAGGAATTCACACACATTGGAACATTTGAATTTCTCGTAATTGTAATTTCCATGTATTTAGCTGAATTTACGGCCGGTAGATTTGACTCATGCATCGTGTAACTGAAGATAGTGTTGTGGATTGGAAAGACAGCCAACCCACTATGAGGAAGCCGAAAGGAACGCGTTTAAGCTCACGCAGGCTGGCGTGAGGTCTGGAACAGGATACGGAAATGAGACTGGTAAAAAACGTACGTAGCTGCTGGAATACTTAACTTTAATCCATAATTGGTGAACATCGCTCTGGAGGGTACATGTTTTACAGCATCAATAGTAACTGGTAATGGCGCCTTGCTAGGTCGTAGCAAATGACGTAGCTGAAGGCTATGCTAACCATCGTCTCGGCAAATGAGAGCGTAATTTGTCAGTGAACCATCGCTAGCAAAGTCGGTTGTACAACTGGACGAGTGCTAGGAGTCTCTCTAGACCTGCCGTGTGGCGGCGCTCGGTCTGCAATCACTGATAGTGGCGACACGCGGGTCCGACGTATACTAACGGACCGCGGCCGATTTAAAGGCTACCACCTAGCAAGTGTGGTGTCTGGCGGTGACACCACATAAAGGACTCCTTTTAGCACTCGTATGGGTGACCTCACACTTTTCATTTTTTCGGGGTCAATTGCCAAATTTCGCACCATACAGATCTGTTCTAAGTCGTTTTCATCTTGTGGTGACTTCACTGGACGATAGATGACAGCATCATCTGCAAACAACCTAATGCGGCTGCCCAGATGGTCTCCTAAATAGTTGATGTAGACAAGGAACAGCAGAGGGCCTATAACAGTACCTTGGGGAACGCTAGAAATCACTTCTGTTTTACTCGATGACTGTCAATTACTACGAACTGTAACGTCTCTGACAGGAAATCACATAACTAAGACTATATTCCATAAGCATGCAATTTCACTAACCGCTTGTGTGGTACAATGTCGAAAGCGTTCTGAAAATCAGTCTAAAATCCTTTGTCAGTTGCACTCAATACTGTCCCACGTTTGCTTTTGAATCATTGGAACCTACACTGTCAAAAATCTTAACTGCGTGTTAAAGATGGTGTACCTCCGATGGGCCTCGTTTGCGGCGATATATCCATATGAGTTGTCCCCATTTAGCAAAATCACAGTCTGTATTAACCACCGGTGAATTTGAGTCTACCGTGGCTCGAAATGGGAAAATGCCCTTTACTTCTGGAAATATCTCACTGCTACATTTGTCTACACTAGAAGTATGACAAGGGCAGTGCTGCCGCAAAGGATCCTGCCACCTCCTTCCGCCTATATTGATCTAGAACGAAGGGCGATTGCTCTCTAATCGTTCTCCCTTGCCTTCCTGAACAATGAGCTACTGCTTTATTTCGGAACAAAGGGTGTTGCCTCCACCGCCAGCCCCCCCCCCCCCCCTCCGACCCCTCCAACATAGAGCAACTGACTTGTGTGTCAAATGACAAAAAAATTCAGAAAATGGTGGGAAATGTAAAATAGCCACGTTTCCCCCGTTAGTCTTCGAACACCATTGTGAAAGTAAGGAAGTTGTCCTAAGTGTAAATTGAATTGGTGGGAAATTGAAAAATTAAAGATTAGGCTTCGTCCTGCTGATGTCAAGCAATTCAGTTGAATTGGAATTCAGTTCAGTTTAACCAGAATGTAGTTCAGTTTCAGTTCAAAAATCGGGAGTCCACAAACCCTAAGTTTGTAAATGTTGCTAGATCAGCTGTCCATCTCTGATGTCAGACATTAAACAATGTAATACAGCCCTTTACAGCAACTTCGAAGCCCAAAAGCTCACTTCTGATAAGATTTAAATAAAAACTATAAAAAAATCACTTGGTGAGAAATTCTCTTATCCTCCGTTTAAAATGATGGGGAGCCCTCTGGTCGTCAGAATTAGTCCGCTTATCCCAACTTTAAAAACTGTGTAGCTCGCTGGTGGGACATGTATGGTTGTCAAACACTTGTTACGGTCGTATGTAGTGGGATTGGACTGGGCGAGAACTGTGAACTTTCATGTTCATTTACACAAATACAGCGCCGGTGGAGGGTGTTTGCCACGCCGGCCAGCACTGGGGCGAGCTTCCGCGGTTCCCGCATGTCGGAGGAAGTCGCACACCGCTGTTGCCGCGCCCTATCGCCACCTCCCCGCCAGCCGTCCTCAGCCGGCCACGACGAGTTGCGTTCAGAGTCGTCCACGGCTACTCTGGCACTTCCACAGACTCCAGCGCGTCACCGCCTCAGAAACTACGGCACGCCCAGTGTGCCACTACAGGGAGGTTGCCTTTACCTGCCAGTGGTTAGCGCTACGTCACTAGTTAGGAGTGCGGACCGATGTCAGTCGCCTATTGTACTCCGCAGGTTGTGCATCCTTGCCACAGGCGGCTGCATTATTTCGCAGTTAACAAACTGTAGACTTAGAGAAAGCTTTTGACAATGTTTACTGGAATACTCTTTCAAATTCTGAAGGTGGCAGGGGTAAAATACAGGGAGCGAAAGGCTATTTACAGTTTGTACAGAAACCAGATGGCAGTTATGAGTCGAGGGGCATGAAAGGGAAGCAGTGGTTGGGAAAGGAGTAAGACAGGGTTGTAGCCTCTCCCCGATGTTATTCAATCTGTATATTGAGCAAGCAGTAAAGGAAACAAAAGAAAAATTCGGAGTAGGTATTAAAATTCATGGAGAAGAAGTAAAAACCTTGAGGTTCGCCGATGACATTGTAATTCTGTCAGAGACAGCAAAGGACTTGGAAGAGCAGTTGAACGGAATGGACAGTGTCTTGAAAGGAGGATATAAGATGAACATCAACAAAAGTAAAACGAGGATAATGGAATGTAGTCAAATTAAGTCGGGTGATGCTGAGGGAATTAGATTAGGAAATGAGACACTTAAAGTAGTAAAGGAGTTTTGCTATTTAGGGAGTAAAATAACCGATGATGGTCGAAGTAGAGAGGATATAAAATGTAGACTGGCAATGGCAAGGAAAGCGTTTCTCAAGAAGAGGAATTTGTTAACATCGAGTATAGATTTAAGTGTGAGGAAGTCGTTTCTGAAAGTATTTGTATGGAGTGTAGCCATGTATGGAAATGAAACATGGACGATAACTAGTTTGGACAAAAAGAGAATAGAAGCTTTCGAAATGTGGTGCTACAGAAGAATGCTGAAGATAAGGTGGGTAGATCACGTAACTAATGAGGAGGTATTGAATAGGATTGGGGAGAAGAGAAGTTTGTGGCACAACTTGACTAGAAGAAGGGATCGGTTGGTAGGACATGTTTTGAGGCATCAAGGGATCACAAATTTAGCATTGGAGGGCAGTGTGGAGGGTAAAAATCGTAGAGGGAGACTAAGAGATGAATACACTAAGCAGATTCAGAAGGATGTAGGTTGCAGTAGATACTGGGAGATGAAGAAGCTTGCACAGGATAGAGTAGCATGGAGAGCTACATCAAACCAGTCTCAGGACTGAAGACAACAACAACAACAACAAACTGTGCGGCGTCGTATTGTACTGCGCGCTAAGCCTCCTCGGTTACCACTGTTGCGGCCCTCACTCAGCGATCCCGTCTGCACCGGTATACTCGGTACAATAACGCCACGATGAGTGTCCCGGCATGCGGAACGTTCCAACACGGAATCCCACTTAACATGCGCTTACAATGACGCATTCCTGAGGCCTTAACCACGACTCAGTTTCAGAAGTAAGCGACACGCTATTGTGCTGCGCCAACTGGTTTCTCCGTCCAGGGACTGGGTGTTGTCCTCATGCCGGCACGGTAGCTCAGTTCGGTCAGAGGGTTAGTCGTCCTCTGCAACTTAAGTGGGTGTCATGGTACGTCCGCCCCGAGCAAATAAAACGAACAAAATGAGATTAAAAAAAAGTGGTTAGCGTTGTTGCCTCTGGACACCGGATCCCGGGTTCCATTCTCGACCGGGTGTTGTCATTCGGAAAAACGGTGAGACTGGACAGTGAAAAGATTGGGAATTTGTACGAGTGCTGATAACAGCGTCGTTCTGCGCCTCAAAAACTAATAATAAGAATCTTTATTATTACGGTCGTGCGCAGACAGATAGCCGACCTTACGTGTCTGGGCATATAGACCTTCTTTCCGCGAAACATTAATGCGACAGTTTACGGAACGTGCGATTGCGACGATGATTTAATGCTACTGTCATTAGTCAAACGGATTTTCGTTGTAGGTACGCGTTGATTGGAGCTTACTTGGGTGGGTACCGGCAAGATTTATACTTTGTTCAACTGCGCGACGGCAGGTTCAGTATTACCTCAAAAAACAGGTCGAATGCGCGCGACTGTTTTGTTTACTATGCGGTAATGTTTGCAAAAATGGTTCAGATGGCTCTGAGCACTTTGGGACTTAACTGCAGTGGTCATCAGTCCCCTAGAACTTAGAACTACTTAAACCTAACTAACCAAAGGACATCATACACATCCATGCCCGAGGCAGGCTTCGAACTGCGACCGTAGCGCTCGCGCGGTTCCAGACTGTAGCGCCTAGAACCGCTCGGCCACTCCGGCCGGCGCTAATGTTTGCAATGAACTGTTCTTTTTCATTAATCACTTTTTCTGAGGACTGCGCTGTGTGTGCCAGTATGTGACTAGTAAGTTGGAATTGCATTGTAAAGTTTCTGTGGCGCATATGACAAGTGAAAGGGGGGGGGCATTAGTTGATCAGTCTTCTAAGAAATAAATTTCGGAAAGGTAAACACAATGTGGAGTAGCGTGGAGGAGCACAGCAAAAGCCTGTAAATCACGTGTTTATTTAAAACATTCTTCAATCCACATTCTGTTTACTAATGAAGTCAGAACCATGAAGCCAGTCATAACTTAGACAGTTTATAATAGTGTATTACTGAATTTTGAGACCTTTATAATTAATTCTTAAAGTAGTTGCCTCCAATGAACTATTTCCAGTCAGGTTGTTACTGACATTAAAAAGTATATATTTTTGTCGGACCATGACCAGAAGCTCCATTCTGCCGCCATTACGAAAAACTTTAAATGAAGTTTACAGTGTTTTCCAGCAAATGAATATTTAAAGTGTAAGGAAAGAGGATGCGCTTCCCCTCAACGACCCTAGCTATAAATCGTGTGCCTCTCATCTGATAATAATTTACGACTGCTTTGTGGCAGTGACAAAATTTTTGTTGGCAGTACGTTACACTACTGCTGCAAATGTTTTTGAGTCATTTACAATTCATGTTTCAAACAATGGTCAGTACATCGCCCTTTTGTACCGGTCCCTAGTCCGTTCGAATCTCGACTACAGGTGCTTTGTTTATGCGTCTCTCCACGCTCATCCCTCTTATGCCATCTCAACACTATCCACCATCATGGCATCCGTTTGGCCACGGGTGCCTTTTACACCAGCCCGGTTGTGAGAGTCTGTATGCTGAAGCTGCTGAACTACCACCGTCCTACCGCTGTGACTTTCTCCTCAGCAGGTATGCATGCCGTTTGCCTGCCATGCGTGGCCACTCCTACTGTGCCTCCTTCTTTGGTGATTCCTTTGATCGTCAGTATGGGGCTCGTCACTGTCCTTTGTTACCACTTGGAGTCCGCTTTCGCCACTTCCTTTGGCGACTTAACACTACCTTCAACTTTCCCAGTGAATGTGAACCCTTCACCACGTTGGCTTCGTTAGGCGGCCTGAGTTAACCTTGGCCTTCATCGTTTCCTAAGGACACTACTCCGATACTGATACGTCTATCAATGGAAAATCCAGAACTGTAAACTTCGGAGGCCAATGGGTGAAAGTTTGATGCTGCAGCACATCACCGTGCAGCCGGCAAGTATAGTAAACAAGCTACATGCCAATACTGGAGCATAAAGTCTTTGCTAATTTCATTCTGTGTACTCAACTGGACAGTAACTATGCCTTGATGACAGGCACATGAACAATATATGCAGAAGTCAGCATTTTATGAAGTTGGTTGTATGGGAATGATGTCACTATTCAACGATGTTGCCAGGAATGGGTGAACTGTGACAGAACACAGCATTAAGAAGGAACTGATCGACCTAGAGAGATGACAGAACATGAGTCCCTGCTACGATCCAACCAGCAACTGGTGCTTCAGTGATTACAAGGATCAATAATAGGCAGTCACAGAAAGGGTGATGAGCTCACAGCACCCCTTGTACCGTCCACTACTGACCTCTGTACACCAACAAGCCCACTTGCAATGGTGTTAGCCACATTCAGCCTCGAATCTCATTGACTGGAGTAGAAGTGTCTTCCGTGATGAATCCTGCTTTTAACTGAGCCCTGATGACCAGCAAAGACGTGTCTGGAGATGCCCTGAACAACGGTGGGACACCAACCTGGACAGTTGCCCACCATACATCACGACAACCAGGAGTCATGGTTTGGGATACCATTTCACTTCGCAGCAGGACTCCTTTGGTTTGTCATCCACAGCATCCTTACAGCACAGCGGTACATTGACGATCCCTGGAGGCACCACCTTATCGTAGCACTGTCCGTGCGGGTGGGATCAATTGTACCTTTGTCTACGCTGATGGCTCTCGGACTACCCGTGGGGTCGGGTGTGACTTTCGATATCGGCTTCCGGCACACTCCTCAGTATTTACAGCCGAGCTCTTCGCCTTGTATCAGGCCAGGGAGTACATCCGGCGACACAGCCCTTTCCAATTGCCGTCTGGTCGGACTCACTCCGTGCACTGCAAAGCCTATATGCGCCGTACACTGTCCATCCCTTAGTGCAGTCGGTCCAGGAAAACTGTCAACTGCTCACTCTTGATGGAGCCAGTGTGATGTTTGTGTGCGTCATGTCGGTCTGCCAGGAAGCGAGGCTACTCACGCTGCTGCCAAGGCTGCAAGTCCTCGTACCTCAGCCCGCTAGTTCCTATGTTCCCTCCGATGATCTCTGCGTTGCCGTCTGTCAGGAGGCGGTGTCCCTTTGGCATCGCCAGTGATCTTCACGGGAATAAACTTCGGCTTATTCGCCCTCTCCCAGCGCCTTGGACGACCTCTTCTCGGCCCTCCCGCCGGGAGGAATTTTAACTCGGCTGAGTAAAAGCGGCAACAGAGGCGGCTTAGCGCGCAGTGCAATACGCTGCCACACAGTTTATATGTGCGAAATAATGTAGCCGCCTGTGCTGCAATAGGCAACGGACAACTATCCGCCTTCCTGACTGATGACTTGATGCTGCAGGTAAAGCAGCTTCTCTGTCGAAGGGCCCAGCATTTATGAGAATAAAGGCTCAAGTTCATGCTTCTCCCAATCCTACCCCACTACATATGACAGTAGTGTTGACAACCACACATCTTGCACCAGCGCGCTATGTACGAGGTGTTCAAAAAGTCTCTCCGCAGTGCCGTATGATCGTTAGCCGCGTGTGCCATATGCCGCAGTGAATATACAGAAATGAAACTCAGTGAAACACAGGTAATTAATTTATTGAATATTCATTTTTACTTAAAAATATTCACATTAAATCTTGAAAGTGTCCCCCTGTTGTTGAATACATAATTCAATTCGTGTAATCATGTTTCCAAACACAAGCTGTAACATTTCTTCTATAACAGAAAGTGAAAGTGGATATTGCAGTTTTCAATTCATCGATGGATTTTGGACGGTTTTTATAGACAGTTGCTATTGCTGGACCCCAGAAGAAAAAGTCCGATGGTCTTAGGTCAGGCGATCGTGGAGGCCAAAGTCCCTGTGAAATTATGCGATCACCAAAAACATCAACAAGCAGTGACAGTGAAACACGAGCTGTATGCGCGGTTGCACCACCTTGTTGAAAATAACCGTTCAGTATTTCACTTAACACAAGTTCTCTTATGAGTGGGTACAGAATATCACTGCAGTATGGTTGTGAGTTTATTGTATCGTTGAGAAACCCAGGCAGGCGAACAATCATACGGCACTGCGGAGAGTTTTTGAACACCCCGTAGTTTTCTAAAGTTAGGATAAGCGGCCTAATTCTCACAATCAGTGTGTGTCCCGTGATTTTAAACTTACGGTGCCGGTAAGTAAATTTCTCACCATTCTAACCTTGCAAGATGTGAATTTTGAATTTTCCCGCCATATAAAACTGAAAAGCGAGCTTTTAGTTTTCTATTTAACGTAAATGGGGTGGGTTAAATTGTGACAACAGAGGAATAATTGTTTAAACTTTGGACAGCTGGAGTAGCAACATTTTTAAACTTACGATTTGTGGGTTCCCAATTTTCAAGCTAAACTGATGGGTTCACATCATTAGGAAAATGGCCTATCTTGAAAAATTCGAATTTCCCGTCAGTTTACATGTAGGACAAGTATCTTAATTGTACAGTAACGTCGTAGGGCTTGGGGGAAGCCCAGTCAGTTTTGAATTTCCCCAATTTTTTGAATTTGCTGCGATTTTATAAATACGGCTATTGGGTTATCAGAGGGGTGGGAGAAGGGGAAAAATACACATCGTTCCAGAACAATAGAGGGGAGAATAATATAGTTTGTTCCAGAACAATAGAGGGAGGAGCGACATGGAAAACTACAGCATTTTGTTCATGATCAACAAGTGGCATTAGAGAACAATACTCCTTTGTTGAAGAACAATAGCGGTGCAGGGGAAGTGATAGCGGCATCATTTGTGCCGCAACTGTCCTAGTTATACTGTTTGTACGTACGTTCTTGTCTTTGCGACTAGTTTCGGAGTGGGAGCCCCATTCTCAGGTGCTCATTCTGTAATCAGGCAAATTGTCAAGCGGAGTGGTCTGTGGCCATCGACGATGCGTTCCAGTTTGTCAGCTTGACTGACGACATGGGTGAGCGCTTGAGAACGAGGCTGCGACCCAGCAACTAGTCGCGAAGACATGAATACAAACACACATTAAAAACAGCACCTCATGTTTATAGACTCAAACGCGTTTTGCCCTTCCTCTGTATACAGGGTGAGTCACCTAACGTTACCGAATACTGACGAACCGATTCCACAGACCGAACGTGAGGAGAGGGGCTAGTGTAATTGTTTAATACAAACCATACAAAAACGCACGGAAGTATGTTTTTTAACACAAACCTACGTTTTTTTAAATGGAACCACGTTAGTTTTGTTAGCACATCTGAACATATAAACAAATACGTAATCAGTGCCGTTTGTTGCATTGTAAAATGTTAATTACATCCGGAGATATTGTAACCTAAAGTTGACGCTTGAAACCTCCGACGTTCAGTTGCGTGTTGTAACAAACACGGGCCACGGTCGGCGAGCAGCATCTGCAGGGACACGTTTACGATGACGACCGTGTTTACGAGTGTGGCTGTAGTGCACTGTTGTGGTTTGGTCTAGCTGTCGCAGTGTCCGCATGTAGCGCTTGCTGCTTTTGTTATTCTGCATTCGTCTCTGCACGCAGACCAACTGTAGTACACCGTGTTACCAGATGTCTGTGATAGTGTAGTGTTGTAGGAACTGTGACCATGGTGTATTCGAACTCTGAAAAGGCGGAGATGATACTCATCTATGGCGAGTGTCGACGAAATGCAGCTGAAGCCTGCAGGGTGTATGCAGAACGGTACCCGGACAGAGAGCATCCAACGTGCCGCACATTGCAAAACATCTACCGCCAACTGTATGCAACAGGTATGGTCGTAGCACGCAAACGGGTCCGTAACAGGCCCGTCACAGGAGAAGCGGGTGCAGTTGATGTGTTAGCTGCTGTTGCCATGAACCCACACATGAGTACACGGGACATTGCGTGAGCCGGTGGACTGAGTCAAAGTAGTGTCATGCGCATACTGCATCGTCACCGCTTTCACCAGTTTCATGTGTCGCTACATCAGCAATTACATGGTGATGACTTTAATCATCGAGTGCAATTCTGTCAATGGGCATTAACAGAGAATGCGTTGCAGTTCTACCTGTTTACCGATGAAGCGGGTTTCACAAACCACGGGGCAGTGAATCTACGGAACATGCATTACTGGTCCGTGGACAATCCTCGCTGGCTCAGACAGGTAGAGCGACAGCGACCGTGGACTGTAAATGTATGGTACGGAATCATTGGCGACCACCTCATTGGTCCTCACTTCATTGCAGGGGCCCAAACAGCTGCAACATACATCGCGTTTCTACAGAATGATCTGCCAACGTTGCTCGAAAATGTCCCACTGGAAACGCGTCGACGTATGTGGTATCAACATGATGGTGCACCTGCACATTCCGCAATTAACACTAGGCTGTCCCTTGACAGGATGTTCGACGGGCGTTTCATAGGACGTGGAGGACGCATAAATTGGCCAGCCCATTCTCCTGATCTTACACCTCTGGACTTCTTTCTGTGGGGTACGTTAAAGGAGAATGTGTACCGTGATGTGCCTACAACCCCAGAGGATATGAAACAACGTATTGTGGCAGTCTGCGGCGACATTACACCAAGGATGTGCTAACAAAACTAACGGTGTCCCATTTAAAAAAACGTAGGTTTGTGTTAAAAAACATACTTCCGTGCATTTTTTTATGGTTTGTATTAACCAATTACACTAGCCCCTCTCCTCACGTTTGGTCTGTGGAATCGATTCGTCAGTATTTGATGTGGTTTACGAAATATATCCAGCGGTAATGTTAGGTGACTCACCCTGTATTCAAGGCATATTTAGTGGATTTAATCTGTAATTACATGTAGCAGTTAGAGATTCGAAACACGTCAGACCACTATTTTTATATGTATGTAATGGTGATTCGTTTGTCCTGTCGTAATGTGCGTTTCCTCTCGTCTGTCTGCAGGTTAGACCGGCACACTCTCACGAAAAATCGGTACATATTGACGGCAAGCTCTTGTTCCACAGTTTCCGTACCTTGTCATATCAGAGGTGAAATGTGTGTCAGCATTTAACAAACAAAATTTGAAATGTAGAAACTGCATTTACGTAATTTCGACAAATTAGTTAAAACGAATAAGAAAAATTTGTGGGAAAATACGAAAATATTAAGAGATTTTCGCGTCCTCATTAAAGATCCCTACGGGATAATTTTAACTCTCAAGTACGGGAAATCCCTCGGTAAGAGCCAATTGGTAGCCTTGGCAAAACATGCGAGTGGCGACACGTTTTCGTCAGTGGCGACACGTTTTCGTCAGTGGCGACGCGTTTTCGTCAGTGGCGACACGTTTTCGTCAGTGGCGACGCGTTTTCGTCAGTGGCGACACGTTTTCGTCAGTGGCGACACGTTTTCGTCAGTGGCGACGCGTTTTCGTCAGTGGCGACGCGTTTTCGTCAGTGGCGACGCGTTTTCGTCAGTGGCGACGCGTTTTCGTCAGTGGCGACGCGTTTTCGTCAGTGGCGACGCGTTTTCGTCAGTGGCGACGCGTTTTCGTCAGTGGCGACGCGTTTTCGTCAGTGGCGACGCGTTTTCGTCAGTGGCGACGCGTTTTCGTCAGTGGCGACGCGTTTTCGTCAGTGGCGACGCGTTTTCGTCAGTGGCGACGCGTTTTCGTCAGTGGCGACGCGTTTTCGTCAGTGGCGACGCGTTTTCGTCAGTGGCGACGCGTTTTCGTCAGTGGCGACGCGTTTTCGTCAGTGGCGACGCGTTTTCGTCAGTGGCGACGCGTTTTCGTCAGTGGCGACGCGTTTTCGTCAGTGGCGACGCGTTTTCGTCAGTGGCGACGCGTTTTCGTCAGTGGCGACGCGTTTTCGTCAGTGGCGACGCGTTTTCGTCAGTGGCGACGCGTTTTCGTCAGTGGCGACGCGTTTCTTAGCCTTGTGGGATATTCATCACTTCTCAGTAAGGAACACCAGAGATTCGCAACAGCCCTACTACATGGCAGTGTGCGGTGACCCTCCGGCGAGCAGGCCTGGCGTCGCAGTATCGTGGCGCCGCTGCGCGCCCACCTGGGTCGGGTTTATTTTAATGGAGTGATTCCTCGTGACCGCCGGCGCGTTCTTGGGCGCCGCCCAGGTTGGCAGCGCGCGCCCGCTTCTTGTCTCATTTCGGCAGCTCAGTTTGACGGCCGCCCGCACACCCGCTGTCACGCCGCGCGCGCCAGCCCGGCGAGCTCAGCTGCTCTCGCGAACACGACGTCCCCGTCCGCCGAAACTCCTGCATGGTCTACTGCTGCAGGCGCCCTCCACAGCTTTCCACAGGGGTCGCACCAAGGTACTGGTCTCACCCGGGCGTGTTGTGCGCTGCCTTCCAGACAGTCTCCAACCCCTCCCCTTACTGGCATTCACTGCATGATGTCACTAAATTATTAATTACTGCAATAAAGACTTGGAGACCGGTGTTCACTTTGGTTGAAATTACCAGAATGACAAGCGGTGCACGATGTCTGTCTACTAACGTTTCGTCTCCTTCTACGGGAGACATCTTCAGAAATAAAGAGCTGCTGTATGGAAAACTCAAGGGTCACCAAATTCGTCTGAAGGTGGGTTCCACAGAAGGCGACGAAACCTTATAAGGTAGTTAACACATCGACCACGGCCCCTCAGCCCGAAATTGTTCTTATTCTTTGTGTGTTGTTCAGTCCGAATACTGGTTTGATGCACCTTCACTCGTTACTGTATCTTGTGCAAGATTCTTAATTTCTGAATAACTACTGCGACCTACATCCAATTGAAGCTGCATAGACCAGTCATATCTACTGTAGATCACCCTGTACAATCCCCCCCCGCCCCCCCCCCTCTCTCTCTCTCTCTCTCTCTCTCTCTCTCTCTCTCTCTCTCTCCAAATTGACTATTCCTCGATGCCTTAGGATGTGTCCTGCCAACAGATCTTTTCTTTTGGTCAAGTTGTTCCACATTTTTTTCCCAATTTTGATTCAGTGGAATCTCAAGTCACCCGAGCCACAATTTTCTAATGTCCCCTATTCGATTTAGTACCGCCTCATTACTACCCACGTGATTTTCAGCACTCTTCTGTACCATCGCAATTACAAACCTTCCGTTCTTTTCTTGTCTTAACTGTTGACGTCCACGTTTCATTTCTGTACAAGATTACACTGAATAGAAGTATCTTCAGAAGCAACTTACTGGCATTTGAAATTATATATATATTCTAATAACACAACGTGCATGAAAAAGAATCTTTCCTTTGGCTTTACATAACAAAGCATCTATTAGTTGATGAATAATGCGACCTACCACAAAAACTTTTTAAAATGTTTTATTTCAATTCCATAACTGGTTTCGGGCCACCACGCACGTCTTCAGATGGCTGCCTTTTTCAGTTACATAGGTGTTTTGATCAACAGCATGTCATCTCCTTCTGCACTGAGCAACAATAGTTGCATACTCAGTGCCACCTTATAAGTGTCATTAATCTAACGCGGTAAACTGGTAGCATTTATTTAGATATAAGACCAAGAGATGAATACACTAAGCAGATTCAGAAGGATGTAGGTTGCAGTAGGTACTGGGGGATGAAGAAGCTTGCACGGGATAGAGTAGCATGGAGAGCTGCATCAAACCAGTCCCTGGACTGAAGACAACAACAACAACAACAACAACAACAACGTGAAATACCTTTATACACTTACGTGTTTCAGTGGGTAGCGAATAATTTTGTTGTGGTCTTTGATTGTCGAAGATGATGTATACGCTGTTGCATTACAAAGAGCACACCCATTGTAATAATCACTGTGCCACATTTCATAATATTATTATTGACAGAGCATAACACTTGCGCTTTGCACTCGATGTTTTGTTTACAATGCAAAGAGAATCCATTAAGCAATGATATTCAGATACCATTCGTTTCTATTGAGAAAAGATGTAAACTAAACGAAGACGATGTTCGGATGTGGATAATGCAACATAACAGAAAAATGTTTGCACTCTGAGTGAACTTCTTAGTAATCCTAGAACACCTCAGAAGAGGAAAATGGTAGTGGTGGTAAACCACGGTAAAGGTAACTACTCCGCATTTTATTCAAAGGAAGTCACAATTTATAGATTATTGATTAATTACAGTTATAAGATCTACAGTGTTATATTACATGCCAAATTAACTACAAAATTATTTTGCAGTTATTCGCGTATAATTTCCAGTGTTCATTTTACTGTCCCGTGCTGGTTTTTCAATACATAGCTGTACGCTTTTTGAGTCTTAGCAGCGGGTTCTGCAGCGCTGCATGGCTTGCGTCACACGTGAACTACAGTAATGTTGTCTCAGCCACTTTGTTGTTCTCTCACCTTGCGCTTCTGGTACAGAGAGATGGTGCATCAGTGTTAAGTACTTGACTGCATGGTATGTGAAGGCTTCTTGGAAGTTGTCCACTTGGCGCAGTGGTAATGCCAAGTGTCGCGTTTGTTGTGCTACGTCGCTTCGGCACAGATGTTGACATGTGCACTCCTAGATCACTGGCAGTGTTGCAACAACTGATTGCTTGCCGATGTCTCTTTGTACTCTTCGAAATTCGACGACGCAGTTCTGAAGTGGAGCTATAAATACGCGGCAGTGGACGCTTCGGAGTCTTTATTTACAATTGTTGTGGATTTCAGTGATAGTCTACAGCAAGACAGTCAAGAGTTTTTATCCCAATCGTGCTGTCTGATGCTTACTGTTCGGAAAAAATCGCATTTTACTCTTGGTTTGACTTTACTTTTTACCATTAATTTTTGGAAAATTAAATTTACAAGCTAACAATGAAACAGCTGTTGAGAAATTGATTCAGGGACTTAAAAAAATACTAGAAAAGTATGTTGTGTAATGTTAATATTTACAACATATTGCTTTTCGTCGTACTTCATTATTTTTTCCCCCTTCAGTTGAAAGTGAGTTTTCACCGATAAGATGCCAGCATCAAATAGATAAGCTTATCTGGCCCGTGCCGCTGTCGGCATCGATCGCCCTTCGAGTGCTTGGCGATTAGTCCATTAGTACTCCTTTCTGCAGAACTGGGAACAGTGTTTTATTTACATGGCCTTTGCACTTTGAGTAGATAAATGACGCAATCCTTTGATAAACTAAGGTGCAGGCTAAAGGGAACGTTGGCGTTCCATGCTTTCGTTGCTTACGTCGTCATAGTTGTCGCTAAACGCAAAGGATTTAGCTGCCACGTTCTAACTGAGGAGGCACTGCTAATGGTCAGCGACCTGACTGATACTTGAAAGCCTGCTCTAGCGTACCCTGTTAGAGAGAGAGAGAGAGAGAGAGAGAGAGAGAGAGAGAGAGAGAGAGTGAGTCTGATGATGGCGAAGTAGGGGAGATAGTGCCACAGACATGATATGTGAATTGGAGTGGCAATCATTAAAATTTAAGTGTTTGTTTTTCCCGCGCGCCGTTCGAGAGTGGAACGGTAGAGACAGCTTGAAGGTGGTTCATTGAACCCTATGCCAGGAGGCACTTTGTTATGAATAGAGTAATCACATAGATGTGAATTCAGCGTTAAAGAGTAGGGTCGTTCAACCGTTTGCGTCAGAACGAAATTTTTTCACAAAATTGACCAACATTATAAGCAAGGAGTACAAGAAGAAATAACCAAAAAGTAAACAATCGTTTTATAAAACTTTCTCTGGTCCCCTGAGTTTCGGCGGTTACCTCCATCGCCTTCGTCTGGAGCAACTGACTGTCAAATCTGGTGCTGCGGCGGTCTTACATAGCCCACATTCTGTTTCTGATTGATCAATAATTACGTCGTTTTGTCGCAGATGTCGGTGTTTGCGCTAGTGGTGCCACCGCTCCCGCAGTAGCGTAAACATTGCGACGAATATCTCTGGATCTGGAGGTGAATTCCATACATCGCTAAGATTACGTCCGCTGTCACGGTTGACGATTTTCTCTCACATTCTTATTTCTACAGCCTTTTTCATTAGTGTGTCCCAGTAGGAGAAGTCTGGCGTAAAAGTTTTGTTTCGTCAAACAGTATTTTGTTTGTGTGTGAGTCTGTGATCAGCAACTGAGGTATTCTCCAGTTCTCGATTTTTAATTTGTTGTTGTTGTTGTTGTTGTTCTGCTTAGCGGTTGGAAACGGTGCGAATGGATTGACCAGTATAATTGCTTCCGCACTCACAAGGGACGTCATAAATCCCTGGGATCCTGACGTTGAGACCGTCCTTAACAGGGCGTAGCATCTCCTTTATCTTCTTATCCGTCGTTCGAAAGGTATGGTTTCACTTAGGAATCACTACGTCATACGGTGTCCAGACACCCACCATTTCAAGAGATATTTTTGAAAGCAGTTTCGCAATTTTCCTAGACCCAATCGCAGATCTCGAAAATTCCATGAACATGTCTAAAACAAATTATGGTCCTAAACAAAAGACAAAAATGGGCTCAAGATTTAATAAATAAATATATCGCTGCTCCAGAAGTTTTATTTCGGAACTACCATGATAGCAGTTTTGCAAACTCAAAATTACGTTACAATAACTTTAGATACTCAATTTCACTGTCAGTGATCTCAATGTGATTATCATCACTTTGATGAAAACCACGTGTCACCATCTGCTACAGTCATCTAGCACAGTCTCTTCGCCGACTGTTGCTCTGAAAGCTGATTGGCCTGTACAATGTACTACATTCGTAGAAATACCTGATTCTACCACTAGATGTGTCTGTCTTGCGAAAGGCAATGGTAATTTAAAAAATAATAAAATGAGGTTTCGAGTAGAAACCACTACTACTCAGTGTAACTATCATTAGAAGAGATTAACTAAATTTCAAGTCTAGCTGCAGTAGGATGCCTAGCTGCCTCAACATAGCAGGGTCCGCGTGCAATTCTAAGCATACTGCTGTTAAAATCTTAACCTACAACCACGTGTAAGACTCGTGGTCCGGCGTTCGGGCCAAATGTGGTCATGGGCCTGGTCTGCGGTACGTCGGTCGGGCGAAATTTAAACTTCATGGGCCTGACACGATTCAGTACTAAACTTAACCAATTTTTTGAGTCAGATGATATGACTTTAAAATATCTGCAGGCCTTGATAAGATGAATTGTGATGATAACGCCTCCAAAAGTGTTGTGAAAGAGCTATCACAATCGGTGTAACACAGAGGACGCTTTATGTACCTAGATAATTGATACTCTTCACCACAAATATCAGTTGTCATTGGGGCAGTATGTGCGATAGAAACATAATGCGAGAAGATTTAATTAAAATTAAAGAGTAGGGGAGGATCTGCAATCGAATATCCGCTGTAAAATGCAAAAATAATCAAGGCGTTCATATTATGACGATAAAACATGAAACAGTAAAAAGTATTAGACAATAAACCAGTTGTACTTAGAAACAGAGTTGTATTATTGAGTAAAACAAGGGAAGGATTGGAGTTTGATCGGCCAGACCAAATACTAGTATGCTTCCCAAACATGAGAAAATATGTGAAAAGATAAAGAAAAAATTACTTTATCTGTTAGATACCGGGCTTTTCAATTCGTACATTTTGTGCAACAAAATAAAGAAAAACAGTTGATTATAGGAGTGAAATAGCCATACCATTGCTGAAGAATATACTAAAACCCTATTATAAAGGACGTAGGTTTTGCCAAAGAGGCTGCGCGCGGAACGTTGAGCCCGTTGTAACAAGCACATTGAGCCAACAGCATGAAAATCAAAGCCACCAAGACTATGTGAAGTTTGTACGAAAAATAAAAAAAACGTAGTGAAAGAATGTGGGAGTACAAGAGATGCAAAGGCCCATTACATGTATTCGCATGTTTCGTACGATATCAGATCCTTGAAGCTGATTCATTTATTTGTTTTTTTGTAAGAGTGCCGATTACGTGAATTGTAAATGCATTCAGGAATTGGAGATAAATGGTACTGATTTATGTTACATTCTACCGACTGATGATAAATCTTTAGTGGTATTACTGACAGTTATTACATGTGGTTGTAATTATCAAATATTCCACAAAATCAAAACCGTTAGATCTTAAGCACGTACTTACATTCCGTAAGCCGTGCGCGATTGGTTCAACGTCCGAGCGATTTGTCGAACCGCGGAATGGCTCTAAGTCCGGAAGCCGGCCGGTGTGGCCGAGCGATTCTAGGCGCTTCAGTCTGGAACCGCATGACCGCTACGGCCGTAGGTTCGAATCCTGCCTCGGGCATGGGTGTGTGTGATGTCCTTAGGTTACTTAGGTTTAAGTAGTTCTAAGTTCTAGGGGACTGATGACAACAGCTGTTAAGTCCCATAGTGCTCAGAGCCATTTGAACCATTTTAAGTCCCGAAGGTGGTATTTACATTTCGGACCCAGGGCGTTATATATTAAATAGTAGGTGAAGGGGTTGAAGTTGAAGAGATGACACTCCACAACTTATTGTACATGAAAAGTTAGTGAGAAGGGCAGCACTTAATCACCTAGACTATTAAAATGAACATCATGATTTATGTTCATGATGATGTGAATTAATAGGCCATACCATGGCAGGAAAAGACCACCGAAAGTCACAGAACGACGTCTGGCTGGAAGTGCACCATCTGCACGCTGCGAGTTCGGGTTAATCGCCTCATAGGGCTGTCTGTGCACTTGACGCTTGGTGTCACTTCGAGAGGGGCCAAATCACACCCCTTTGGACCACGGTACTCGTCTCGAGTCAGCCACTGTCTGTTGTCGTTCGGCCCAGTGAAGACGGGCAGGTTTGTGTCGATGTGAGCCGTGGCTTTTTGCTACATACGAGATTCGAAAACTGTTGCGTGCAGTTCGCTTCGTAATGTTGTATCAAGAATTCAGATGTATTGTCATTTACTACCTTCTAAGCGTCTGAGTGTGTTTGCCAAGTAAAGTGCCATGCATTTAACGGACGCCAGTGGGAAATAGAAACAAACGTTTCCGAAGTCAATGCTGATTTTATCAGTAGCTGCCTACTGAAACAGCCAAAATAGTCCATACAAAATAGTTTATCTTTAACGATAAGAAGACGTGCACTACAGTATTAAGAGAGACGTTTAGATATTAAATTTTTGTGGTGCATGACCGTAGCCTGCACAATGACTATGGCCCTGTAATTGCTGCCAGTATCGAAGCCACGTGACAGAAAACAGCCTTTCGCACTCGGCTGCTGAAAGCTGACAATGAAGCGCCTGGTAGCTGTTGGGGCTCCTCTGTCGCCATACTAAATATAGCGACTCAAACAAGTGCGGCCCGGCACCTCAACAAGTGCCACAGCGTGCATCCCGCAACAGAAATTGGCAGTTACCGATACTGCTGCGGCACAACTCGCAATTCTCCAGAACACCGCGGTTGAGGGAAAGGGCAGCCACACCCAACGGGGTAAGTTCCTAAAATTACTACAACTAATACGGGAAGTTTGACAACATGTTGCGCCCTAATAACTTAATTTGACAAAAAATACATAAAATATGTTGTACCACAAATGTTTGTTACCAATTCAGTGTTTTTGAAGATAAGATTAGTTTCATACCTCGAAGGTAAGCATATTTCATTAGGATCTGCGTAGTTGATTTTTTAATATTATTAGAACCAGTAAGCTACGAAAAAATCTCAAATATTTGCAAAATAATTTTTTCATACGTCAGTAAGGTTAGACTGATACTCCAATTTTAAAAAATATGAAATAGAATTTTTCAGTGGATCTGATTTTTTTCTATTGGATATTAGCAAAAATAACAGCAAAAAACGCCCCTGCTTGATGTTCCTCTAAGTGGAGAAATATGAAATACATATTAAAAACGCTAACTCAATTTTGATACCATCTTTTTTGCTTACAAGGCTGGTCGTACCTATTTCCACGACTTCAAATTTTTATGTTGATTTTCCATGATGCTACTCCAAGCGGATGTAAAATGAATTTGCGCAATGGAGAACAATAAATGCTAAAATGAAGATTTGTACCTGTCTGACTACCCCCAGAAGCAGATCTATCTTAGGATCTCTTAATTCTATAAATTACGATCTAAACATAAATGAATGATGAAAGCAACTTATCCTACTAAATGATAAACGTTGTTCCAGCTTATGTAGATTTTAAAAAAAACTGTATATTGCAAAGTTCACATTCCCTAAGTAAAATTACAAATCAATTGCCCAACTCGGCCCCTTATTATGACTGCGCGATCTAATATCAATAACGCGAAGTGACTGACATCTACGCACCAAACACTAGAAAACACTACTTTCAAAGATGATCTACGGTGGTGTGGAACCTCAGTGGAAATAAACTAACGTGATCGCAGCTGTTTAGCTTTATAGCCATAATAAGCCGAAGCAAGTTGCGATGTCACCCTATGTACTGCGTCCGGTGCGTTGAAGTGATGGTTCTCGTACTCGTCTGCGACGATGGAAGAACTCCAGCCACAAATAAACTCTTCCAAACACTAGGACGGCAGGAGGCGGTCCTCTAATATACTCAAATACTGTCTGCCCCTCTCTGTGTTCAACAGACAAGAAACGCGAGCTCCCAGCCACAAGGACGGAGTTCAGATAACGTCTCAACGTAAGTGCAAGCAGACCAAGTGCTCTTAATTACTGAGCGCTGCGTACTCAACGACGACTTCCAACCCGGAGGTGATGTCCAGAACCGTATAGGTTCGCAACAGTACAGTGCCTGACTGTTCTAACTATAAACTCTCCTGAGAGCAAAGACAGCAAGTCCGTCCACACCAACAAAAACTGATACCGAGCGAGCGTCACACACGGGCGCGTCTCTCTAGCGCTGGCTTTCCAGCAAGGCTTGGCTCCCCACCCTCGTAATTCCGAAAACGAATCATATTCCCGAAAGCATGAAATATTCTCCCTCTCTACAGATTCTTCCAAACACCGACCAACCATATTTTAGTCTTTTGTCGTCCAGCGCGGAAAGTTTGCGAGGAAAAACCTATACTCCTACAATGGTATGCTTCTGACAAGGGAACCTCCCCATCGCACCCCCCTAAGATTTAGTTATAAGTTGGCACAGTGGATAGGCCTTGGAAAACTGAACACAGATCAATCGAGAAAACAGGAAGAAGTTGGGTGGAACTATGAAAAAAATAAGCAAAATATAGAAACTGAGTAGTCCATGCGCATCATAGGCAACATCAAGGATAGTACGAGCTTAGGAGCGCCGTGGTCCCGTGGTTAGCGTGAGCAGCTGCGGTGTGAGAGGTCCTTGGTTCTAGTCTTCCTTCGAGGGTAAAGTTTAACTTTTTATTTTCAGACAATTATTATCTGTCCGTCCGTCCGTCCGTCCGTACGATGCGAGGTAAACTGCGCCGTAGTATCGGGCAAGGTAGAAGAATCTTTTTACCCATTCGCCAAGTGTACAAGTTAGGTGGTCGACAACGTATTACTGTCATGTGACGCACATGACGTCGGCAGTGTCGTATAGAATGTATCAGACCTGCTTTCTTGTTGAGGAATCGGTTGACCTATGACCTTGCGATCAAATATTTTCGGTTCCCATTGGAGAGGCACGTCCTTCCGTCTACTAAGCGTACGGTTTTGCGGTGCGGTCGCAAAACACAGACACTAAACTTATTACAGTGAACAGAGACGTCAATGAACAAACGGACAGATAATAACTTTGCGAAAATAAAGAAAAAAATTCTTACTCGAGGGGAGACTTGAACCTAGGACCTTTCGTTCCGCAGCAGCTCGCGCTAACCACGGGACCACGACGCTGCTAAACTCTGTCTGACGTTGCTTATGTTGTGCATGGACTACTCAGTTTGTATATTTTGCTTATTTTTTTCATAGTTCCACACAACTTCTTCCTGTTTTCTCGATTGATCTGTGTTCAGTTTTTCAAGGCCTATCCACTATGCCAACTTATAACTAAATCTGAAGGGGGTGCGATGGGGAGGTTCCCTTGTGAGTAAAAATCCGTGGAAATAACGCAGCCTGCGTGGTTTGAGAGGTGCCGCTTCTTCGTTCCGATTTTCAGCGTTTCCGAAGTATAATCCTTCCGGTTCGGCTACAAACCGGCTCTGTTGTGCTCCAGCGGTTAGGTGCTACGGCGTTCGTCTAGCTACTTCCTGTGTTTAAGCAGGACCAGCACACCTGTGTGGTCCTTCCACCCAGGGCTTCAGTTCTGCCAGCCGTTTCATTTCCACTCGCGTTCCAATCTCTACTAGTATAGGCAACCATTCATTACGCCGTATTTATAATAAAGACACTCCGTCACCTTTCATGCAATAAGCGTTAACAATTATTTACAAGACGTATGTGACAATGTCAGTCTCCTTTATATAATCATATGTACGATGTACACCCTATCACATGATACCGAATTGTGTTTGTAGATCACGGCAAAGTATGTGGACGAGTGCTTGTAAGGTGCGAAATTATAGCCACCTTACAATTTCATGATGAAAGATCAACAAAATGCTGCATTTTTTGGGTGCTTTACGTAAAATACAATCCAGGGCCGTTCATCAGCGAGATGAATGTGACAAGTGTTCCAAAACAACCTTCCTGTTGACCGGTAGAACAGACGCGTAACAACCTACGGCTGTACCAAAACTAGTCGTCGCCTCCGCAGTGTGATGGGCCGTTGTGCAGTCATGTAAAACGACCAGCACAGTTTGACACTATGTCTACGTGTTGCCCTGTGTTGAAAGTATTGGAGTCTATAATTTCGGTAATCGTCTCTAAAGCTGCACAGTCGCCGCGATTGGAAAACAGCACCGAAACCGCTCCCCCGTCAAGTGCACGCTATAATTTACTGCGAACGTCGTAACAACCGATTACGTAGCCCTCATCGAAAACAGCGTTTTCCCTTCCACTCGCCAATGATAAATACGGGGTTAGTAGCATCACTTGATAATCATGTCTATAAAAAGATGAAAATCGGTATGCATGCGACGCTATGCGTATCTAATACGTTCCAGAACGCCGCGCATTAAATCTGGTTTTTCCGGTGCTCATATGTCGCGTTCTATTGCTGATTTAAAAAGGTTGGGTCAAGCGTGTTTGATAGCTCTTGCGCCAGGAAGCATTTGTATAGGCAGCGGTAGTATCGTCTTATTGTCAGTATCCTATAGTACAGGGTCAAAGTGTGGACATAGGTTGTAAAGTGACCCAGCACGGGAGTATACTCTAAAGTGGCTCAGTTATCGTAAGGGTTCTGGGAACTGCACATTGTACTACTGAAGCACATGCAAAGTTTTTATGCACGTAAAATCCGGTCTGAATGTTTAAAACTACTTCTGCGATATTTCAGTTTTACATAAGTAAACTGTCTAAATTTTACTGAGCCATACATTTCTTTTCATGTCAGTTACATGTCCTGCTGCAGCACAGGAGAGAAGGGAATCGGCTGAAAAATACTCTTACCGGTGCCAAAAAAAAAAAAAGCTGCGAATATGATCCTGTTCATTTAAGACCGACTGAAAAGTAGGGTTCCAGTTGGCTCATTCTACCTTCTTCAGCATCTTTAAAAATTTTCCCAAAATTTTTGTATCCATCGTATTCGTGCTTTTTGATGCTCAGAGAGAGAGAGAGAGAGAGAGAGAGAGAGAGAGAGAGAGAGAGAGAGAGAGAGAGAGAGAGAGAGAGAGAGAGGGGGGGGGGGGAGGACATAGCTGACAGTGACAGAACAGAGCTAGAAAAGTGAAGGAGACAATGCTAGTAAAAGACAGAGGACAAAGTGGGTGTGGGTGAGAGCCAGAGATAACAAGACAGTCTGACAATAACAAAGAGTAAGATAGATATAGTGACACTGAGAAGTGCGAAGTGGCCGGTGAGCCTTATATATATATACGTACCGAGAGAACAGGTACCATCAGCCTCACCGGCCACTTGTTCATCATCATCATCATCATCATCATCTCCTTCTCCTTCTTCTTCTGTGCGAATGCACAAACAGTGCCCGAACTCTTATGGGAATCGGCAACGCGCCGCAAGTAATGAGTATAATGGGCGGGGACACTACGAATGTAGTGCGGGACAATGTGTTGAGAATGTGACTTTTGCAGGAGGCGTGCCAGAGATAAATCCTTGCAGTCGCGCTATCCTCTGTGTCCTCGGTGGCTCAGATGGATAGAGCGTCTGCCATGTAAGCAGGAGATCCCGGGTTCGAGTCCCGGTCGGGGCACACATTTTCATCTGTCGCCGTTGACGTATGTCAACGCCTGTAAGCAGCTAAGGGTGTTCGTTTCATTGTAATTAAATACCCAGGAATTAAAATTACGAGCAACTTAAATTGGAAAGACCACATAGATAATATTGTGAGGAAGGCGAAACGAAGACTGAGCTTTGTTGGCAGAACACTTAGAAGATGCGAAAAACCCACTAAAAAGACAGCCTATATTACACTTGTCCGTCCTCTGCTGGAATATTGCTGCGCGGTATGGGATCCTTAGCAGATAGGATTAATGGAGGACATCGAAAAAGTGCAAAGAAGGGCTGCCCGTTTCGTGTTATCGCGCAGTAGGGGTGAGTGTCAGTGATACGATACGCGAGTTGGGGTGGCAGTCACTGAAACAGAGGCGGTTTTCTTTGCGGCGAGATCTATTTACGAAATTTCAGTCACCAACTTTCTTTTCGGAATGCGAAAATATTTTGTTGACACCCACCTACGTAAGGAATAATGACCATAATAATAAGAGAAATCAGAGATCGAACGGAAAGATTTAGATGTTCCTTTTCCCCACGCGCCATTCGAAATTGCAATGGTAGAGTAGTAGTATGGAAATCGTTCGATGAATCCTCTGCCAGGTACTTGAGTGTGAATTGCAGAGTAACCATGTAGATGTAGAGTTGCATGTCAAAAAAAGCGCGAAAAAGTTCGCATGCCAAAATTTTTGGGAAAATTGTTAAAGGTGCTGAGGAGGCTAGAATGAGGCAACTGGTACCCCACTTGTCAGTCCTTTAAATAAAGAGGAACGCATTCGCATTTTTTGGTCGTATCGTAGTATTTCTCTTGCCTATGAATGAGACAGTGGGGGCGTTCAAGTTTGCCGTGCAGGCTCTGTGATACTGGGTGCCGCAGCTGTGGTGTTTCCGCCAGCGGCCAGTCTTGTTTGGAAGAGCACGCGCGAAAGGCATTTCCTGTCTGCAACGTGCTCAGCAAGTAGCGAAGCAGACGTGACGAGCGCAGGCAGCGGCCCCTGGATCGCGGCCCTGGAATCTCGTAACTCACGCCGTCGGTACGCACGAAACGTCGCTGTCGTTAACGCACGTTACGGAATAGCGCAGCTGTCGTCGCCGGAGAAGTGGATGAAAGCGCACGACAACAAACAGCGGCCGATCAGAGCGACAGGCTGTTCGGCCTCGGAGCTTCTGCCCCTGCAGGCGTCATAGGTGAGAGGCGCCTGGCTACAATCACGGATCGTCTTAATCGATCTCAATACACTGTGAGCTATCCAGGTGCCGACGTGGTAAATATGCTACAAAGTTTTTCAGTATTATAGGACCTCTATTGTTCCTGATCTGTATAACGACATAAGAGACAATCTGAGTAGCCATCTTAGATTCTTTCCAGATGGTGCAGTCATTTACCGTCTTGAAAAGTCATCAGATGATCAAAAGGACTTGCAAAATGATTTAGATATCTGTATGGTGCGAAAAGTGGCAATTGACCCTGAATAAAGAAAAGTGTGAAGTTATTCACATGACTACTAAAAGAAATCAGCTAAATTTCGATTACGCGCTAAGTCACACAAATCTGTAAATTCAACTAAATACTCAGGGATAACCGTTACAAATAATCTAAATTGGAACTGTCACATAGATAATATTGTGGGTAGAGCAAACCAAAGACTGCGATTCGTTGGCAGAAGACTTAGAAGGTGCAACAGGTCTACTAAAGAGACTGCTTATACTACACTTGTCCGGCCTATTCTTGAGTATTGCTGTACGGTGTGGGATCCGCTTCAGGTGGTACTGACCGGTGACATCGAAAAAGTACAAAGGAGGTCAGCTCGTTTTGTGTTATCGCAAAATAGGGGAGATAGTGTCACACAAATTATACGTGAATTGGAGTGGCAATCTTTAAAACAAAGGCGTTTTTCGTTGCGATGGGATCTTCTCATTAAATTTCAATCACCAGTTTTCTCCTCCGATTACGAAAACATTGTTGGCACCCACCTACACAGGGAGAAAGGATAATCACGATAAAATAAGAGGAATCAGGGCTCGCACGGAAAAATTTAAGTGCTCGTTTTTTCCGCGTGCCGTTAGATAGTGGAACGGTAGAGAGACAGCCTGAAGGTGGTTCATTGAACACTCCGCCAGGCACGTTATTGTGAATAGCAGAGTAATCACGTAGATGTAGTCGCTTGAGAGTCCGCGGCGTCGCGCAGAGTCCCTTCGCGGCCACTGCCAAAATGTAAACGCAGGTAGGTCTTATGACGTTGTGAAACAAACGTCAAACGTTTTTAGAAAATGTTTTATAAAAGTCATGTATAAAAAAGCTTCAAACGTCTGATTACTTTGCAAATGAGTTAATGTGTTAAATATTTCTCAAGCATCTGGAACACTTTTCAGGCATATATATATATATAATCTCCTGAACTGAACTATATGTAGCACAATTATAGGTATATTTTGCAGGTACTTTCAGGGCTATATGTAGGTACTGTTCGCAAAACGTTGAGGATAGTTATGTCTGACGAAGTTTTAAGTCATGAAAAGCGAAAATACTGTAAGCGATAAACTTTCCTTTCATTATTTTGTGCGATGTGCCAGCGAGAAAAAGTTTAGAACCTGTTTAAATTTCTGTGTAGAGTTTGTCGGAGGTTGCCAAGTGCTAGTGTGGGTAATTTGCGCGCTGTAACTTCCATTGCCTCGGGACACATACACAATTTCTAACTCTAATATGTGGTTCGTTGTGTTAAAACCTTCAACGTAACATAACTCTTAATGAGTAGATTATGACTGCGTTATAACCTATTAAATTCCACCAATAATGGTGACAAAAAATGAAAATAAATTTTTGTTGTCCGTGGAAGTCGTTTCATAAGGAGCCTGCAAACAGGACCAGGTGACAGTCGCAGCCGGTAATTTGAGTGTATGGGGGTATCTTCTATGAAGAGCTAGTGTGCGATCTAGGTTTTATGAAAGATTTGCCAAAGATCTTTTACATTATAATACGGCGCGCGCGCGAAACAAATTACGCTACCGGTTACGGAACCGTTGACTGGGGGTCTCGGATTGATCCTCCACTCTGGTGCACTGTTAAAACGGACTAATAAAGGATCGCCAGTCTGGTTTGGACCTGTGAACTGCGTTGAGTTCCTAATTACTCTTAGATGACAACGCGTTATTCAGTTGCTCAGTTTTATAAGTTCTTTCTCTTGAATAAATCATCCAATTTTTTAAAACTGTAATCTGTTTGTGTACATGTGTCACAACTAGCGTTTTCCGCCCAATTCGGATAGTTCCTTCGTAGGGCATCGTTTTTTTGTCTCAGTGTACGTTCGCGTGCAAAAAACGCAGTGTTTGTTAATATGAAAAATTCTAGCTGGATAAGTCAGTTTAGACGTCGCATAAAGGCAGCGGCATACCAACTGCACTAGAACAATGACCAGTAAAGTATTGTGCTGTTCTAACTACCCTTGGGGCAATAACTGCTTCTAGCTCAGTGGCTGACTGCAAGTGGTTGATACTTCGGCGACTTGGGTGTCCCTAACCTACCCCAATTATCTAACCCAACACCCGCCGATAACTTCAGAATTTAATGGCATAAATATAAAGGCAATAGGAAAATGACATTAAAAATAGCCAACTCGATGTTTTTGAAAGAAATGGAGTTTACTGGCTTCATTCGGACCTGGCGAAGTTAGTCTCATCCCCAAAAGCTACCTCCGGCTGGTTACTGGCTCCACGATGAGAGGCAATTGTCTAGCGAGCGCTTGCATGTTCTCTAAATGACGTCACTGCCCTAGATTAAATGGAAAACGATTGAATAGAATTCTACGCCGGCGGAAGGCAGCACATTTGCGATATCTTTCAAATATTTCCGTACTGGCAGAAAAACTTCGTCACTTACGATCATTCACTTCAGATTCGATACAACCATACTAGTCGTGCATGCTCCCTGTGTGTCATCCAAATCTTGGTTTCTTCCGTTGACGAATGCGTCGCAGCTTTGCAAATGTGAAGTAGTTGTTCTAGTCCGAGAGTATATATTTCAAATTGTGCGAATAATGTATTACAGTATTGCGACAGTGTGCGTCGGTCATCCTACACAAGTTGATAGCAGTTCTGTTATCTGAAACTGTTTAAACACCTTCGAGCCCTGCCTAGCAACGCACAACCTCATTGACACAATTATGGTCAGTTAGCAGAAGTTGTTGTGGTCTTCAGTCCAGAGACTGGTTTGATGCAGCTCTCCATGCTACTCTACCCTGTGCAAGCTTCATCACTTCCTAGTACCTACTGCAACCTACATCCTTCTGAATCTGTTAAGTGTATTCATGCCTTGGTCTGCCTATATGATTTTTATCCTTTGCACTTCCCTACAATACTAAATTGATAATCCCTTGATGCCTCAGAAAGCGTCCTACCAATCGATCCCTTCTTCTAATCAAGTTGTGCCACAAATTCCTCTTCTCTCCAATTCTGTTCAGTACCTCATTAGTTACGTGATCTACTCATATAATCTTCAGCATCATTCCGTACCACCACATTTCTAAAGCTTCTATTCTCTTCTTTTCTAAACTATTTATCGTCCATGTTTCACTTCCATACATGGCTACGCTCCATACAAGTAGTTTCAGAAACGACTTCCTGACAATCGATGTTAACAAGTCTCTCTCCTTCAGAAACGCTTTCCTTGCCATTGCTAGTCCACATTTTATATCCTCTCTACTTCGACCATCAGTTATTTTGCTCCCCAAATAGCAAAACTCATCTACTGCTTCGTGTCTCCTTTCCCAATCTAATTCCCTCAGCATAACAGAAGTATGGGAATTTTATATTCTTAATTCTGAGCTTGCTAGTTTTGTACGAGAATTTATCAGAGAATATAGTTCCTTAGTCTGGGATAGGTACGCGCTTGCTGTAACTAAACCAGGTCACCGAATAATAAGCACCAACACAAGAGTCCAATTGTACCACTGCTTATGGAGAGACGATAGTCTCAGCTAAGGCTTCGACATACTCAAGAGATGGAGCCCCTGGACTAAATTGTGCGTGGGGTACTTCTTCCTTAATTTCAGATGTGCTGCCATCATTCACTTCTCTATCAACTATCTTATTCCAGCCGAATTCTGGGTGGCTTCTGTGAAGAGACTGCAAGGAATTCTTCGCCATGTTTCTCGAAACGCAGCAGTCTGTCTCTGGTGTCTTAATTGATGGTGAAGTTGAGCCCTAATGAAATAGCGATAAGATAACGGCAATAAATGTCGTAATACGCTTTCCTGATGACTAGGTCAAGTGAAAAGATAACTTCACGGTTTCCCAACTGATAGGGCGCGCATTATCTTAATCTCCACTGTCATACCACGGTTAAAGCCTGGCCTGTTAATAAATGTTCATATTCGTGTACGACCGCTATTTCGACTGTTGTACGCTTCTCTAATAGAGGCTGTAACAGTGACCGGCAAAACAATTTTAGGGATTTCTCCAGACATTTCTTAGCTAAAATGGGTTTTTTAAACGTTATACCACTTCCTACCACACTATGCAGTGTGTCTGATTAAGCTTTCCTTTTAAAAGGACATGTCCCTTGTGTCCACGACAGTTAGGTATTTCTTACACATATAGCCATAAAGCAATTACGCGTTATTGATGTAAAAATGTGGGTGCAGGAGACTCAAACAGAACAAACGCAACTGCACATGGGTACGCACATGCGAAGTGGCGTACAAGAGCAGAGGTGTGAAAATGTTACACGGTGTCCATAACAGTGCAGGAGCCCCGTGCGAAGCGGCTCTGTGCTAAAGAGGCCGCTGACCCCTGTCGATCACTCCAGGGCGGCCTCCTGGAGGAGCCATTACGCTCGGCCCGTAATGGAATGCGCGGGACCTGCTGCCGCCGAGTTGCAGCTGCAGTCAGCTTCGTCTCCCCTCCCTCCCTCCCACCCTCCAATCCCACTCAACCCCCACCACCCCTGCCCCAGTTGACCGCTCCTATAAATAAAAAGCAAGGGACCATGTAGCGGCAGCTTTCTCGATTTGCGCCAGTCTTACACCTCCACAATTGCTAGGGCTAGGCCGTTTTCTGGAACAAGTGTTCAGTACTGATGAGTACCGTGTAGTGTAACACACACAGCCGGGAAAAAACTGTAACACCCTCAAGGAAAAGGTAACTTTATTAATAAGTGACTTGTAATTCACCATTGCAAAAGCACATAACAAATTCCATCCACTCTTTGTTGAGAGAGAGCTCTTAACAGTCGCACAGGGTTCGTTTCAATTAGTCTTCAGACTCGTGCTCGTTAAATTCTATACCGCTGCGGTTATGCCTGCTGCTTCTGGATCATGGGGCCCGGGGTTAGATTCCCGGCCGGGTTGGCATTTACTCTGCCTGAGGACCGGGTGTTTGCGTTATCATCATCATCACCACCATCATCATTCGGGGCATAGGCCACATTGGAGTGTGTAAGAAAAAACGTGGAGTGTGTAAGGGCGCAGATGACACCGCAGTTGAGCACCCCACAAACCAATCGTCATGCGGTAATTCCTAAGCCACACAACAGAAAAGACCGCAGCTATGCTAGTGCTGATACTGAAGCAGCAGAGAATTCCATCTCCTCACAGACAGCTCCCCCCTTAGAGTCCGCAGCTCGTGGTCGCGTTCTCGCTTCCCGAGCACGAGGTCCCGGGTTCGATTCCCGGCGGGGCCAGGGATTTTCACCTGCCTCGAGATGACAGGGTGTTTGTGTTGTGCTCATCATTTCATCATCATTCATGGAAGTGGCGAGATTGGACTGAGCAACGGTTGGGAATTTGTACGGGCGCTGATAACCGCGCAGTTGAGCGCCCCACAAACCCATCATCATCGTCTCCCTGAAAGAGACATTCAAAGTACTCTTTCTGCTCTCTTCTCTGGGTGCTGGAGTTCTGATTCCACCCCCTGCTGTTTGAATTGACATATTGTTATTTGGAGGTACTGAGTGGAGCCATGGACGCTAGAAAAGTTACTGGTAAGTGGCGAAATCGGAACAGTTGAGGCATATTGTTGCGTTTAAGTTCAGTCGAGAGGTAACAGCAATGGAGGCAGCCAGAAACGTGCGCAATGTATGGGAATAATGCCATTGCACAGAGCACGGCAAGAAATTGGTTTTCTCGTTTTAAGGAGGATGGCTTTGACGTTGGTGACTTTTCACATTCAGAAAGACGTTCAGGGTCTGATGAACGTCGTGTAAACGTATTAATCCATAACGGTCAACGTCAGTGTCTTCGGGAGCTGGCAAGTGTGATGAACTTCGATGATTCCACCATCGTGCGACATTTGCATGCATTGGGGAAGATTCAAAAATCGGATGTATGGGTACCGCATGCCGTAAGCCAAAACAACAAAAATCAGCAGGTGGCCATATGAGCATCTCTGCCTTCTCGTCATCAGTTGTCTCTTGAACACCACCGACCATTCCTATCCTGTATCGTTACTGGGGACGAGAAACGGTGTCTTTATCCTAACGTTAGAATAGTTGAGTCCAAACAATGCAGCAACTCGCCGTACAAAGACCAGCGGGAATGAGCAAAAGATAGTTTTACGCATCTGGTGGAACCGCGAAGGTGTGGTGTACTAAGAATTCCTTTCCGGAGATGTAACCATTACAGTTGATATTTACTGTCAAAAACTGAGACGTCTCGCATACGCAGTTAAAGGACAACGACCAGAAGACTGCGTGAAGTGATGCCACTCCACGATGACTCCTGCCCACATCCTGCTGGACTAACAAAAACATTATATACGAGTTGGGCAGGGAAGTCTTTCCGTACCCACCTTGTTCTCCTGAGGGTGCCCCCCCCCCCTCAGATTTTCACCTGTTCCGCTCTTTAGAACAACCTTCAAGGAACATCCTTTCCGGATGAAAATGCGCTCAAAGCTAGGCTCGATGAGTTCATCTCAAGACCACGTGATTTATACATTCGCTGAATCGAGAAGTTGCCCCAGGGTTGGCATACTGTTGTAAACTGTGAAGAACATATTGATGACGGAAATCCCTGTTATGTGCAGTTGCTGTTAAAGTTATGGGCACCGTCCCAATATATAACAAATTCAGGTCAAATGAAAGGCATACGTCGCAGCAAGGGATTGCCCAAACATCTCATCAGTACACAGTGTAATCGGCCTTAGGCGCCAACGCAGTGTGTACTCTCACATGCCATCCTCTGCGTTGTTCCAAGAATATTGCGCATTGTTGCGATTCGGCAGTGGTTCTTACGTGCTCTGAGGAACGTGTAGATTCTCTCTTCACCATGTCCCACACGTTTTCAACTTACATATGTTGTGATCTTGCTTGCCAGGACAGTTTTTGTTTGCCTAGCAGCAGCCATATGTGGCCGTGCATTGCCCTGCTGAAAAACCGCATCACCTTCCTGTCGAACGACTGGACGTAGCACGGACATTACCTGTGGAATGTAGCGGCACTGGTTGCTTCACACTGCAGGAACACTAAATGTGACCGCGAGTTGAAACCGATGACCAAACACCCCATGAAGCCTGCGGTGGGATCTTTGTGTTGTTGGCGAACGCTCTCTGAAATAGGCAGCTCACCATGTCTGCTACAACGTAAACGGACACCAGAATTTCTCATTCTGGGAACATCCCCCAGGCTGTGGCTAAGCCATGTCTCCGCAATATCCTTTCTTCCAGGAGTGCTAGTTCTGCAGGGTTCGCAGGAGAGCTTGTAACCTCCCCACAAAATTCTCACTCATTTTAACCTCCCCACAAAATTCTTTCACATTTAACCTCCCCACAAAATTCGTTCCCATTTTAGTGTAACCTCAAAACAGAAAAATTCCTAAACCTCTCAACAGTAAAAATTATAATTATGTCGTTCACATTCAGTGTAACGTCCCAACAAAAAATATTCTGTAACCTGGTAATAATACAATGTAACTAACCTCTCAATTAAATTGTCGCTCACTTATAACTTTTCAATAATTGACTGTGAATTTAACCTGGTAAATTTTGGACGTCAGCAGTGCTGCGTCATGGCCCTGAACGATCATTCTGGATAAAAATAGAAAAATTCTCACCTCAATGAAGTCGCCGGATAACGCATATATATCTGCTCTTACAATAAATTTTTCTGGCAGAGCCCTGTGCAATGCTGGCGGATAGATTTGTCATTTATGAAAGTAAGCAACTGATTTTTCTTTTGCAACAATCGGGATGATCATGGATTGGAGGAATTAGTAAATTCTTTAAATTGAAATGAATGGTTGTTAAAAATTACTTTATATGAGAAAGATTATTACGAGGATATTTTAAAACATTTACATGGAGCTTGAGATAACATTACTACATTTGCGCGAGGCTGCTTTTTACCTTGTACAATAATACTCAGGCTCCGGCATCGCTGCACCGCGACCCGCCCAGCCAACACGATACACCAGACCAGAGCAGACTGCAGACTGCAGACTAGCAACAACTTACTGCTACAGCTACACAGTTCCTAATGCAGTCAACACTGCTCTCTGGTCAGCGATTCTCTTATACCTTGCATATCGCAGGCAGCGCATGAGCAATACCTCGAAATTACATCTGCTCGGACCTCTTACAAGTTTCTGTAAAGTTTGGAAGGTAGGAGACGAGGTACTGGCAGAAGTGAAGTTGTGAGGACGGGGCGTGAGTCGTCCTTGGGTAGCTCAGTTGGTAGAGCACTTGCCCGCGAAAGGCAAAGGTCCGGAGTTCGAGTCTCGGTCCGGCACATAGTTCTAATCTGTCTGGAAGTTCCGTAAACGTACACGTCCATCACTCGCGTACAGACAGAAGCTGCTGTCATCACTGAAGACAACGGAGCACCATTCCGTTCTCCAGTCGACTCTTTCACGACATGAGAGTAGTTGTCCTTGGCAGTCTCATGGCTTTAGTAGGTAGCGTGGCCAGAGGCACAAGTGTTCTTAGTCCTGCTGGAGGTTGGACATGCGCCAGAGTTTCTTCCCTAGATGATCGGTCGCCCACGGCTGCTCGCATAATGCGGCGATCTTGACGTGTACCGGTACTACAGGGACCTCCAGAACCTGGTCTACAGGTGTGGGAATGTTAACAGACTGCTGTTGAAAGCAACAACTGTGGTGTCACCGCCAGACACCACACTTGCTAGGTGGTAGCCTTTAAATCGGCCGCGGTCCGTTAGTATACGTCGGACCCGCGTGTCGCCACTATCAGTGATTGCTGACCGAGCGCCGCCACACGGCAGGTCTAGACACACTTGCTAGCACTCGTCCCAGTTGTACAGCCGACTTTGCTAGCGATGGTTCACTGACAAAGTACGCTCTCATTTGCCGAGACGATAGTTAGCATAGCCTTCAGCTACGTCATTTGCTACGACCTAGCAAGGCGCCATGTTCAGTTACTATTTATATCGTGAATAATGTACAGTCAAGAGCGACGTTCACCATTTATGGATTAAAGTTAAGTATTCCACCAGCTACGTCCATTTTTTCTAAAGTCTAATTTCCTTGTCCTGTTCCAGACCTCACGCCAGCCTGCGTGAGCTAAAACGCGTGCCTTTCGGCTTCCTCTAGTAACCTGGTGTTGGCTCTCCTGCCAACCCACAACAGGGCCAATACCATATAGAATTCCAGCCTTACCGGTGAACGGTGCCACGAACTTTTAAGCCATTCTCAGCCAGGTGTCACTTAGTGTAGTTTAAGAAAAGGCAATCGTACGTTAATAGCATTTGTAGAATAAGAGAAAGCTTGTGACAATATTGACTGGAATACTGTTTCAAATTTTTAAATTGTAAAAGTGGGAAAGTGGCAGGGGTAAAATACATTGAGCGACAGGCTATTTACAGTTTGTACCGAACCCAGATGACAGTGAAGAGTTGATGGGTACGAAAGGGAAACAATGACTGAGAGGGAGGGGGGGGGGGGGGTTGGAGTGGGTTGTAGGATATCGCAGAGGTTATTCAATCTTTACATTGAGCGAGCAGTAACGGAAAGAAAAGAAAAATTTGGAGCAGGGATTAAAGTGCAGGGAGAAGAAATAAAAATTTTGAGGTTTGCCGATAACATTGTAATTCTGTCAGAGACAGCTAGAGACTTCGAAGAACAGTTGAACGGAATGCACAGTGTCTTAAAAGGAGGACATAAAATGAAGATCAACAAAAGCTAAACGAGGATAATGGAGTGTAGTCGGATTAAATCAGGTGAAACAGAGATAGATTAGGAAATGAGACACTTAAATTAGTAGATGAGTTTTGCTATTTGGGCAGAAAAATAACTGATGGTGGAAGTAAAGGATATAAAATGTAAACTTGCAATGGCAAGAAACGCGTTTCTAAAGAAGAGAAATTTCTTAACAGCGAGTACAGATTAAAGTGTTAGTCTTTTCTGAAGGTATTTGTTTGGCATGTAGCAAAGTATGGAAGTGAAAGATAAGTGATAAACAGTTTAGACAAGAAGAGAAGCTTTTGAGATGTGATGTCACACTGATTGCTAAAGGTTAGATGGATATATCACGTAACTAATGAGAAGAGACTGAATAGAATTGGGGAGCAGAGAAATTTGTGGCACAACCTGACTAGAAGAAGGGATCGGTTGGTAGGAGATATTCTAAGACTCAAGGGATCACCAATTTAGCAGTTGAGGGAAGCGTGCGGGGTAAAAATCGTAGAGGGAGACCAACAGCTGAATACAGTAAGCAGACGCAGAAGGATGTAGGTTGCAGTAGTCACTCAGAGATCGAGGCTTGCGCAGGATAGGGTAGCGTGGAGATCTATGTCAAACCAGTCTCTGGACTGAAGACCACAAGAACAATAATTATCTTCAGTACAAGAGGTGGAAATCTCGGTCTGCGACTGTCCACATACGTCATATTTCCACGCTAAAAGCAGCATTCCATTTCGCATGCAGTAATGCTCAGTGTATGATAAGCAATGCTTAGTGTAAGATAAGACGTAACGTGCAGTTAGTAATAAATTGAAACACATTGAACATCACACAAGGCAGGCAGAAAAATATTGGTTAATCGTATCAGACATCGCCAACTGCGCTACTCTTCCCGAAAGTGTTCGATGCTCGGGAATTTCATGACTTTCACTATCGAATTATTTCGGTGCTCTATTGCGGCTGGCGGTAGTATTTCCATCGAAAGTTGACAGAAGAGTGTGACCACTGCCCCCACTTTTCGTCCAGTGATTAATCACGAAGAGAGTGGCACAGCAGAGGGGTGGGGGGGGGGGGGCGTTCGTCGAGCATCAAGAAGGAATTTCATTCCCTAATGTGTGTGGTACACATCGTCCTGCCGCGATTAATTACACTCCATGTCACGCGCACGGATAAATATTAGCTTATCTGCATAAAATGGGATACTGGTGTGTCTGTATTCCACAGTTGCGCAGCGCGTTTCTGGTGTTGATCAGTTTCTGCCTCGGATCCGCCTCCTATGTTGTATCTGTATAGTGTGAAAATTTGCCGCCGCTCGTTTAGTCAATGAATGACGGTAAAATGTTACCGTAGTTCAGCAATCAGAAGTTCGAATGACCGGGCAAGCAAAGTGAACGCGTCCTGAACTCTCAGGTTGGTTGGAACACCTCAGAGCTCCGCTAGGCATGGTGCAACTGGAAGTATTGTAGCGTACGTATCTCAGACCTTCTGACTTACACAGCCAGTTACAGGGGAACCTACAGATCGACGTGGAATCGGAACCGCGAAGAGATGAAGAAAAGGAAAGACCCTTAGTGCTGGCACGGAATTGAACCTCGAACCTTTGGGTTATGAATTATGATACATACTACCTTCGTAGCCGCGAGTATAGTCGCCACCCGTACCGTATAATAAAACACTGTACGTTATTTTGGCAAGTTTTTCTCTATACTTTATGAGAAAAGAAAGTGAAAATATTCAATTTCTCAATCAGATTTTTTCATAGCAACCATTTTACGTAGATCATTTAAGAGACCATGAAAGTTGATGGTAATTTTGCGTATAACGGATCGTCTAACTGAAACTTGAATAGAGTACTCATTTTTTAATGCAACCTGACGTCAAAATGAACATTTACAGTGTCAAAGTTTCAATTGGGAAAGAGTGTCGACACGTTAATTTCATAATCTTTGCAACTAGCAACTATAACACGTGAGTCTGTTGGACTGTATGAAGTAAGTAAATATCAGTCTGTGGATTGTTTCACGGAAACTTACCGTATGCTCTCCGAAGTTTTGCTAGTTACTTACGAGCACCTGTCGCAACATTTCGTGTACTTTAAGAGGCGACTGCCTCTAAATCCATCGATCTAGGAATTTTACCACGGAAAAGTTCTGTGTTAGTTTTGTGTGTCGTCATTCCATTCTACAGCCAATGGCAGCTCCTATTAGCAATTGCGAATTCATTTGAGTCACCTATTAGATTCAGTAAATAACAATAATTTTATAACTTTCGCGTGACAACTGTAACCTCGTTTCCTGGCCGTGTGCGTGTGTTGTTCCTGTGGCTACCGCCTTAGGCAGCTTAGTGGAAAGGAGGCTGTCTTCAGCCCGGTACTGTTGATGTGTTCGTCTTTCCCTAATGCCCCTAAATGTGTTTAGATTGGAGTCCAAAGGGCGAGTAAGTTCCGTAGGATGGCCGATATTTGGAACATTCGTTGCGAAAAATGTTTTTGAACGCCCTGTTAGAAGGCAGCACTAAAAGGAAGCGCTGTAATCGGGAAAAGGCTAACGGGAGCGCCTAGAGTGGCCTCCTGGTTGTGACTGGCTGAAGTTCCTGTACGTTGAATGATTTCGTGGAGCGGTGTTGAAGCTCGCTAAATCGAACGGTCGGCCGGCGGCAACCCTCGTGCGGTTGAGGTGGCAAGTCGTGGTCCCTCTGCGGCAGAGTTCGTGCATAAAAGTGATTCCCGTTGCGGTGCTCTGGGTATAGTGATCCTCTGTGATCAACGAGGTTACTTTTCCGGCGCGGAAAGACTACAAGCAATTCGAAAGGGCGTTCCTGGGCGAGGCCGTCGAATTGCCCTGAGGCATTTTCCTGTTTTTCTGGGCGAGTGTTGGGCGTTAGTGAACGTGGACTTGTTCGGTAAAAAACTGCAGAGCAAAGTGTCCGGCCAGCTGTTGGTAGTATTGGGTGATAAGTGACTGACATGGGTAGGTTTACCTGGTACCAACAAATTTGCTTCATGTTTGTGGAAATTTGGGTGTTGTTCTTTTTCTGTTCCCATACTGACTTTGAACTGTGTTTCTGTTTTTGTTGTGATTGACGAAGAGAATCTGCTTGGAACCATTGCAGGCAGTGCGTTGAGTTGTCAGCCGTGAAAATGTTCCAGCTGAGTAGTAGTATCTGGCAATGTTTCCTGAAAGTAGTTAAACAGCTACAGGAGTTTCGACTGTCGACTTTGCAGCTGAGAGAAGTTTAACGCTGACTCGGCGGGTCAAAGAGAGGCTGCTGACCCTCATTGAAATTGATTATACACGTGTAGCAGCAGAGGGAATGAACTGTATTAGGTGCAGTTAGCCCTTGTGTGGCAAACTGAGGAGCCACTTGATAGAGAAGTAGCGGCTCCTGTCTCGTAAGCTGACATACGGCCGGGATAGCGGTGTGCTGACCACATGCCCCTCCGTATCCGCATCCAGTGACGCCTGTGGTTGAGGATGATACGGCGGCCGGTCGGTGCCGCTGGGCCTTGCAAGGCCTGTTCGGACAGTTTAGCTACGTGACTTAAATTATTTCCTGAGTTGTAATCCACATTTAAAAATTGAGAGGAGTAACATATATCAACACTCCTGGAAATTGAAATAAGAACACCGTGAATTCATTGTCCCAGGAAGGGGAAACTTTATTGACACATTCCTGGGGTCAGATACATCACATGATCACACTGACAGAACCACAGGCACATAGACACAGGCAACAGAGCATGCACAATGTCGGCACTAGTACAGTGTATATCCACCTTTCGCAGCAATGCAGGCTGCTATTCTCCCATGGAGACGATCGTAGAGATGCTGGATGTAGTCCTGTGGAACGGCTTGCCATGCCATTTCCACCTGGCGCCTCAGTTGCACCAGCGTTCGTGCTGGACGTGCAGACCGCGTGAGACGACGCTTCATCCAGTCCCAAACATGCTCAATGGGGGACAGATCCGGAGATCTTGCTGGCCAGGGTAGTTGACTTACACCTTCTAGAGCACGTTGGGTGGCACGGGATACATGCGGACGTGCATTGTCCTGTTGGAACAGCAAGTTCCCTTGCCGGTCTAGGAATGGTAGAACGATGGGTTCGATGACGGTTTGGATGTACCGTGCACTATTCAGTGTCCCCTCGACGATCACCAGTGGTGTACGGCCAGTGTAGGTGATCGCTCCCCACACCGTGATGCCGGGTGTTGGCCCTGTGTGCCTCGGTCGTATGCAGTCCTGATTGTGGCGCTCACCTGCACGGCGCCAAACACGCATACGACCATCATTGGCACCAAGGCAGAAGCGACTCTCATCGCTGAAGACGACACGTCTCCATTCGTCCCTCCATTCACGCCTGTCGCGACACCACTGGAGGCGGGCTGCACGATGTTGGGGCGTGAGCGGAAGACGGCCTAACGGTGTGCGGGACCGTAGCCCAGCTTCATGGAGACGGTTGCGAATGGTCCTCGCCGATACCCCAGGAGCAACAGTGTCCCTAATTTGCTGGGAAGTGGCGGTGCGGTCCCCTACGGCACTGCGTAGGATCCTACGGTCTTGGCGTGCATCCGTGCGTCGCTGCGGTCCGGTCCCAGGTCGACGGGCACGTGCACCTTCCGCCGACCACTGGCGACAACATCGATGTACTGTGGAGACCTCACGCCCCACGTGTTGAGCAATTCGGCGGTACGTCCACCCGGCCTCCCGCATGCCCACTATACGCCCTCGCTCAAAGTCCGTCAACTGCACATACGGTTCACGTCCACGCTGTCGCGGCATGCTACCAGTGTTAAAGACTGCGATAGAGCTCCGTATGCCACGGCAAACTGGCTGACACTGACGGCGGCGGTGCACAAATGCTGCGCAGCTAGCGCCATTCGACGGCCAACACCGCGGTTCCTGGTGTGTCCGCTGTGCCGTGCGTGTGATCATTGCTTGTACAGCCCTCTCGCAGTGTCCGGAGCAAGTATGGTGGGTCTGACACACCGGTGTCAATGTGTTCTTTTTTCCATTTCCAGGAGTGTATAAGGGGCAGTCGAATGAAAACGAGAGGAAAAAAGTAAGTAAACTGTTTATTACTTCAAAAGTAATCGCCATAACTTATAATACATTTATCGCACTGTGAGACAAGACGGTCAGTGCCTTCATGTAAAAATGTTTGCGGTTGCCTTCGGAGCCATCATTATATCCACGCGTGCAACTCTGTCTAAAGCAATTCAACGGCCAACAGTGTCTTGTTTGTTGTATCCAAAAATATGGAGATCATCGGCACTGTATGGAGGACGTGTAAAGACTTCCCAACGAAACTTTTGCAGCGGACTCGAAACAGTCTTGGCAACATGGGTGCGGGATTTTTGTTGGCAGGTTGTTTTGACTATGTTGCAGAAGTTCCGCTGGGAAGCCCTTACCCATCGTCCATTCGATTTTCGTATTTTTTCGAGCTCTGAAGAGACATTCGCGACCATCGATTTGCTTAGGACGTAGAGTCGCACGCCTCGGTACAATCGTGCTTCTGTAGGCAGTTGCAAATATTTTTCCACGAAGGCATTGGCTGTTTTGTCCCACAGTGGGATAAATATAAGAAGAGTTAAGGCGATGACTTCTGAAGTAGTTTACCTACTTTTTTTCATCTGTCTAGTTCTCACTTGGCTACCCTTAATATGGCTTTTTGGAGAAGTCTGCCAAAGTTTGCGAAATACTGCACACAAGATGGTCCAGATAACAGTACACGAAACTAAACAAGAGTTCAGATTACATACATTAGAAAAAGTGGTTTTGAGAAACTCATACATAAATATAATACTCGTTTATTTTATTATTTCTTTTAACTCCTTATGTGGAGCATAGGGCTACAACAAAGGATCGCCATCTTGTTGTGTCTTCTGCCAGTGTTTCCATCTCTTCCCATCCTATTCCTTGCTGTTGATCTGCTTCGGCTGATCTCCTGCACGTCATTCAGGGCCTGCCTCATCTCCACCGTCCCTTTGGGATCAAATAACGTGCTTCCTTCGCAGTATGTTCATTTGGTCTCCTAAGTGTGTGTCCTAACCATCTCCACTTCCTGCCTCTTATTTGCAGCTTAACTGGCTTCTGGCTGGTTCTTTCCCAGAGTGTTTCGTTAGAGGTGACATTTGGCCATTGTATCCCCAGGATGTTCCTCATACATCTGTTGTTCAATGTCGGCAGCTTATGGATTAGCTGCTTTGTCACTTTCCATGTTTTACATCCATATACATTACTAGCCATTACAATTGCTACGTCAAGAAGAAATGCAGATGATAAACGGGTATTCATTGGACAAATATATTATACTAGAACTGACATGTGATTACATTTTCACGCAATTTGGGTGCATAGATACTGAGAAATCAGTACCCGTAATAACGGCCTTGATACGCCTGGGCATTGAGTCAAACAGAAGTTGGATCGCGTGTACAGGTAGAGCTGCAGTTGGTGAGAGATCTGGAGAATGTGCTGGCCAGGGCAGCAGTCGAACATTTTCTGTATCCAGAAAGGCCCGTACAGGACCTGCAGCATGTGGTGGTGCATTATCCAGCTGAAATGTAGGGTAGAGCCACGTGTCGTAACACATCTTAAATGTAACGTCCACTATTCAAAGTGCCGTCAACGCGAACAAGAGGTGACCGAGACGTGTAACCAGTGGCACCCCATAGCATCACGCCAGGTGAGGTGATACCCCAGTATGGCGATGACGAATACACGCTTCCAATGTGCGTTCACCGCGATGTCGCCAAACACGGATGCGACCATCATGATGCTATAAACAGAACCTGGATTCATCCGAAAAAATGACGTTTTGCCATTCGTGCACCCAGGTTCGTCGTAGAGTACACCATCGCAGGTGCTCCTGTCTGTGATGCAGCGCCAAGGGTAACCGCAGCCATGGCCTCCGAGCTGATACTCCATGCTGCTGCAAACGTCGTCGAACTGTTCGTGAGATGGTTATTGTCTTGCAAACGTCCGCATCTGTTGACTCAGGGATCGAGACGTGGCTGCACGATCCGTTACAGCCATGCTGATACGATGGCTGTCATTTCGACTGCTAGTGATACGAGGCCGTTGGGATCCAGCACGGCGTTCCTTATTACCCTCCTGAACCCACCGATTCCATATTCTGCTAATTGTCATTGGATCTCGACGAACGCGAGCGGCAATGTCGCGGTACGATAAACCGCAATCGCGATAGGCTAGAATCCGACCTTTATCAAAGTCGGAAAGGTGATGGTACGCACTTCTCCTCCTTACACGAGGCATCACAACAACGTTTCACCAGGCAACGCCGGTCAACTGCTGTTTGTGTATGAGAAATCGGTTGGAAACTTTCCTCATGGCAGCTTGTTGTAGGTGTCGCCACCGGCTCCAACCTTGTGTGAATGCTCTGAAAAGCTAATTCTTTGCCTACCAGAGCATCTTCCTCCTGTCGATTATATTTCCAGTCTGTAACACGTAATCTTCGTGGTGTAGCAATTTTAATGGCCAGTAGTGTAGAAGCACAGATTTTACATCAGTTTCAAATATCCACAATTTGGTCCTCAATGTTATATAATCGACCTCTAGATAGAACGGAGAGTCGTAAAAGCGCCTTTGGCTTTGCTGATACGGTTGTTAGTGTCTCCTGTTGCACCCTCACATGAGGTGATCATGGTTCCAAGATAGCAAAACGTATCCACCCTTCCGACTACCTGGCTCCCAAGCTTAGGATCAGAGGTGTTATCACCTGCCCGCATGTCTTCTGTTTTTTGGGCATTAATATTCAAACGGACTTTCTTCGCCGCATATTTCAGATCTTCTGGTTTCTCTCTCATGTCGTTGAAGCCGCGAGATACAAGGCAAGTCATGTGCAAAATCTAGGTTCTTCTAGATGGGTTGCATTGCTCCATTTTATTCCTGTCACTTTAACCCTTGCTTGCGGCACTACAAGATTCAGTACTATGTTAAATAGTATCTGGGAGAGCATGCAGCCTTGCTTAACTCCTGTTTTCACCACTATTGGATATGAAAGTAGACATTGATGCTGAACCTGGCACGTGTAGTTTTCAAACACGCACTTGACAAGAGAAATTACTTTTTTTGAAATTGCAAGCCGGCCGTAGAGTCCGAGCGGTTCTAGGCACTACAGTCTGGAACCGCGCGACCGCTACGGTCGCAGGTTCGAATCCTGCCTCGGTCATATATGTGTGTGATGTCCTTAGGTTAGTTCGGTTTAAGTAGTTCTAAGTTGTAGGCGACTGATGACCTCAGAAGTCAAGTCTCATAGTGCTCAGTCATTTGAACTTTTTTTGAATTACAAAAGTTTGCAGTGAGCTCCATAGTTTCGTTCTAATTACACTTTCGCAGGCCTTTTCAAAGTGTACAAACAGCCTGCAAAGCGGCAATTCGTATTCATATGAATGTTCAACTATTAGCAAGGAATGCTCCTTTAGCTAATGTTATTTAGCGGTGATGCAAAACCAGAACATCGTAGGTGTCTTAGAACAAGAGCAATGTATTCGCAAACTGTTGGGTGAAAGTGCTACCTGTTGCCTGAAGAGCGGTGGGGTACCACCTGCACAAATGAGACGATGATGTGGCATTGTTGGTCACGGGATCTGGAGTTGTGTGTCCGGTCCGCCTAATGGAAACCTTTTTGACACCACCTCGGTGACTTGAACGGCGGCGGTGGTGGTGGTGGTGGTGGTGGTGGTGGTGGTGACAACGACAAACTTCCGGTCCCCGGGCGGGTAAAATCCTCGGACCCGGCCAGGTATCTAACCCCGTTGCCCCGGACGGCAGTCAGCCACGAAGGCGTACGCCAGCTGAACAAAATGTACTTGCAAAGGTAAAGGAGATAGGCCAACACTGGCGAACTAAAGTTAAAGATGAGAGTTTCATAATGTTGTTGTCCTAACGTCCTGTCGACGCTGGGTGTCGATATTGCTGTGTGAAACACATTGACGTTGTGGACCGTCCCGCGTGCTGTGCGTATCGCACCGCCTGTGTGTGTGTGTGTGTGTGTGTGTGTGTGTGTGTGTGTACGCACGCTCGTATTGAGCCCGGTACGGCACGAGACGTCCGGCCGTCCAGTGTGGTAGCGTGACGTCGCGTCACTCCCCCCCCCCCCCCTTCTTACCTCCCCGCCCCACTCTGTACTCTCCCTCCCCCCGCGCCCCCCCCCCTCTTCCTCGTGCTCTTAGCCGCTTGTCGCTGAGCAGACGTCCAGGTCGGCGACCCCGCCGGGCGCCGGCGCCACGCCACGCCACCGACTCCGCCAGCTCTGGCTGGCCCCTACTGTCACCGTGTCACGTCGCGTCTCAGTGTGTGCGCTGCTATAACAGAGGGCTCTCACAACAGCAGCTCATATCCCACCAAGCTGCTACCCTGATGGAACACGAAACCCCCATTCGGTCTATCTTTCAGTACTGCTCCTCAGTTAGCCGGCCGGAATGGCCGAGCGGCTCTAGGCGTTAAAGTCTGGAACCGCGCGATCACTACGGTCGCAGGTTCGAATCCTGCCTCGGGCATGGATGTGTGCGATTGTCCTTAGGTTACTTAGTTTTAAGTAGTTCTAAGTTCTAGGTGACTGATGACCTCAGATGTTAAGTCCCATAGTGCTCAGAGCCATTTGAACCATTTGCTCCTCAGTTAGGGAACTAACAGGTAGGATTCTTCAGCTATACCAGGTCTGCAGCGCCATCTGCTTCTTGTAATAGCTGACGACGAATACCAACACACAGTAACCCAAGTTCCATACATCGGTATCTGTTTTAAACCTGTAAATATGTCGAGTTTTGTGCATACGAAATATTTGCGGACAGCATTAGTTTTCTGTTGTCATTTGAAGAAAACTGCCGCAAAATCGCATCGAAACCTTTGGCGGACATGCTTTCGGGAAAACACAGTGTTTAGAGTGGTTGAAAAAATACAAAAGTGGTGGTTTTGACGTGAGAAAGAACTAGGGCGGGAAACCACCTTACTGAATGAAGACGATACTCGAGCTCAACAGGAACTCGCGAAACAATTGAATGTGACGCAGGAAGCCGTTACTTTTCGGTTGCAAGCTGTGGGAGAGGTGCAGAAAGTGGGAAAGTGGGTTCCGCATGAACTGAATGAGACACCAAGCAACTTGAAAGACCACTTGCGAGATGCTACTCGCCAGATACAGAAGGAAGCCATCTCTCCATCGAATAGTGACAGGTGATGAAAAATGGATCCTCAGCGTCGTAAATCGCGCGTGAATGAATGCAGGCAAACAACCGATATCCACTGCAAGACCAAATCGCTTTGGAAAGAAGACAATGCTCTGTATTTGGTTGGATCAGAAGACTGTCGTCTATTATAGGCTGCTAAAACCTGGTGAAACCGTTAACATTGATTGCTACCAACATCAAATGATAGTTAAATCGAGCGTTATGAATAATGAATAAAGACCTTTATTGCTGGCAGGGGACTGAACCTCGAACCTTTGGATTATGAAGTATGATACGTACTTCTGAGTACACCGCAAAAGTTCAAAGAAAGGCAACACGTTTTGTATTATCGCGAAATATGGGAGAGAATGTCACAGAAATGGTACAGGATTTGGGCTGGATATCATTAAAACAAAGGCGTTTTTCGTTGCGACGGAATCTTCTCACGGAATTCCAATTACCATATTTCTCCTCCGAATGCAAAAATATTTTAGTGACACCGACCTACATAGGGAGGAACGATCACCAAGATAAAATAAGGGAAATCAGAGCTCGTACGTAAAGATATAGGTGTTCATTCTTTCCGCGCGCTATACAAGATTGGAATAATAGTGTTGTCAAGGTGGTTCGATGAACCCTCTGCCAGGCACTTAAATGCGATTTGCAGACTATCCACGTAGATGTATATTTGTGAAATACGGACGTGTCGGAGGCAAAGGGCGACAGGCAAAATAAGAAATCTCTTTAGTCTTGATGCTGTACTTGAACTCGCTGTTGTAGACCTGGCAGAACTTGGCCTCGGCCAGTCGGGTGCAGCCCTTATGTTCTCTTCGCGTAGACGGCGCCGCCGTCGCGTTGCCCTAGAGAAGGGTCGGTCCGCGTGCAGTTGGCTGACGTCTTCTTCCCTCTCTGCTCTAACGTTCCCTGGCGGCGTGCCGGCGCTTGAGTTAACACCGGAACAATTTGTTCCTGTTGTCCCAATCGCAACCACCGACCGAGTTCAAACATTCGGCTTCACGCAATGTCGTGCGAAGCTGATCTGATACAGGGTGTTTCAAAAATGACCGGTACATTTGAAACGGCAATAAAAACTAAACGAGCAGCGATAGAAATACACCGTTTGTTGCAATATGCTTGGGACAACAGTACATTTTCAGGCGGACAAACTTTCGAAATTACAGTAGTTACAATTTTCAACAACAGATGGCGCTGCAAGTGATGTGAAAGATATAGAAGACAACGCAGTCTGTGGGTGCGCCATTCTGTACGTCGTCTTTCTGCTGTAAGCGTGTGCTGTTCACAATGTGCAAGTGTGCTGTAGACAACATGGTTTATTCCTTAGAACAGAGGATTTTTCTGGTGTTGGAATTCCACCGCCTAGAACACAGTGCTGTTGCAACAAGACGAAGTTTTCAGCAGAGGTTTAATGTAACCAAAGGACCGAAAAGCGATACAATAAAGGATCTGTTTGAAAAATTTCAACGGACTGGGAACGTGACGGATGAACGTGCCGGAAAGGTAGGGCGACCGCGTACGGCAGCCACAGAGGGCAACGCGCAGCTAGTGCAGCAGGTGATCCGACAGCGGCCTCGGGTTTCCGTTCGCCGTGTTGCAGCTGCGGTCCAAATGACGCCAACGTCCACGTATCGTCTCGTGCGCCAGAGTTTACACCTCTATCCGTACAAAATTCAAACGCGGCAACCCCTCAGCGCCGCTACCATTGCTGCACGAGAGACATTCGCTAACGATATAGTGCACAGGATTGATGACGGCGATATGCATGTGGGCAGCATTTGGTTTACTGACGAAGCTTATGTTTACCTGGACGGCTTCGTCAATAAACAGAACTGGCGCATATGGGGAACCGAAAAGCCCCAAGTTGCAGTCCCATCGTCCCTGCATCCTCAAAAAGTACTGGTCTGGGCCGCCATTTCTTCCAAAGGAATCATTGGCCCATTTTTGAGATCCGAAACGATTACTGCATCACGCTATCTGGACATTCTTCGTTAATTTGTGGCGGTACAAACTGCCTTAGACGACACTGCGAACACCTCGTGGTTTATGCAAGATGGTGCCCGGCCACATCGCACGGCCGACGTCTTTAATTTCCTGAATGAATATTTCGATGATCGTGTGATTGCTTTGGGCTATCCGAAACATACAGGAGGCGGCGTGGATTGGCCTCCTTATTCGCCAGACATGAACCGCTGTGACTTCTTTCTGTGGGGACACTTGAAAGACCAGGTGTACCGCCAGAATCCAGAAACAATTGAACAGCTGAAGCAGTACATCTCATCTGCATGTGAAGCCATTCCGCCAGACACGTTGTCAAAGGTTTCGGGTAATTTCATTCAGAGACTACGCCATATTATTGCTACGCATGGTGGATATGTGGAAAATATCGTACTATCGTGCTATAGTGTTTTCCACACTGCAGCGCCATCTGTTGTTGAAAATTGTAACTACTGTAATTTCGAAAGTTTGTCTGCCTGAAAATGTACTGTTGTCCCAAGCATATTGCAACAAACGGTGTATTTCTATCGCTGCTCGATTAGTTTTTATTGCCGTTTCAAATATACCAGTCATTTTTGAAACACCCTGTATAAGCCAATCTCTGTGATCATGTTAACTGTGTTCGTGACGCGGAATCGCGTCTTATGCGGAAGTATCAGGTAGTGTTGGAGTGTTCGGTTAGTGCTTTGTACGGAACGTGTGTGTGTGTGTGTGTCCGACCATATAAATACAGCAGAAGTGGAAAAATGCTAGCTTTCTTTTGCAGTTGAAATAATTAAGTTTTGTGCGTACTGTAAGTAAATCATGTTTGGATGGAACTTTTTGTGGTGACACTGGACTGCTGAAAACGTACGCCATTTTACTTGTAAATCGGAACCAGTTATACCACATCGATCGAGCGCTTAATTACACGTTTGAATTCGGTGCGCCATCGGTTCGGTCGGCACACGGCCGACTGCAGTGCTGCTGGTCCCTGCAACCCGCCCCCTCTCCGCTGGAAAGGGGACCAGCGTTCTAGCCCGGACAGTGGCGACGTCATCGTCGCGGTGGCCCCCAGGCGCCCGTTTTTCCAAATGTTCGCCGACCCATAGGCATACGGGGCTATTTCTGGCGCCGTAATGGTCGTGTACTCGGCCGCGAATAGCGGCCGCTCCACCGGAAAGCGATTATCGGCGAATTACCGCAGATTGGCCGTCCCCAATCCCCCCCAACACACACACACACACACACACACACACACACACACACACACACACACGTACGCAGGTCGCCCCCGCAGGCACCGCGGCGCCGCATCTCTGCACAGATACTGCGCAGAGCACCGCTGCTATTCACCCCCCCCCCTTCCCCCCCCCTTCCTGTTCCACTACCAATGGGACCGACAGTGAAGGGCCGCTTGCATGCCCTCTACAAACCCAAATCTCCCTTATTTTGTCTTAAAACTGCATCTGTACGCGGCAACCAACTTCAGGCCGTGTTCACACCGGACGCGTCACACCCGTAGAACTGAGCCGCAGTTGTGTGTTCGTAGGTCCGCGGCAGTGCTGCATTCGTTGCGCACACGAGTCGGTAAAAATAGGAAACATACGTGTTTCCAGACAGACCGGGCGCGAACGAACCATTTCTTTTCATGTATCGACGCAGCGCGGAACTTGGTCGTTTTTGAAACTTTCTGGCAGATTAAAACTGTGTGCCGGACCGAGACTCGAACTCGGGACGTTTGCTTTTCGCGGTAAAGTGCTCTACCAGCTGACCTACCCAAGCAAGACTCACGAACCGTCCTCACAGCTTTAATTCTACCAGTACCTCGTCTCCTACTTTCCAAACTTCACCGATTCCGTATTCTGCTTACAGTCATTGGACCTCGACCAACGCGAGCAACAATGTCGCGATACGATAAACCGCAATCGCGATAGGCTACAATCCGACCTTTATCAAAGTCGGAAACGCGATGGTACGCATTTCTCCTCCTTACACGAGGCATCACAACGACGTTTCACCAGGCAACGCCGGTCAACTGCTGTTTGTGTATGAGATATCGGCTGGAAACTTACCTCATGTCAGCACGTTGTAGGTGTCGCCACCGACCCCAACCTTGGGTGAATGCTCTGGAAAGCTAATCGTTTGCATATCACTGCATCTTCTTCCTGTCGGTTAAATTTCGCGTCTTTAGCACGTCATCTTCCTGGTGTAGCAAAGTTAATGGCCAATAGTGTAGTACCTGCATTATTTCTGCCTTGATGCGTATAGGATGGAGCGATCAATGACGTCGTAGTTTGGTCCCTTTAACCCGATCAACCCATTCCAATGGAATGATCTTACCAAATATCGGAGCATGTTTGTAACTGGAGTTATGTCTTTATAGAAGATTAAGCAATAAGATTCTCTTAACGGAACGAGATAGACGTAATGCCAGCAGTTCTATACGTCAGTGTTCTAGGATAGTTATTGTTTAAAGTATGTATAAATCACCTAAATGGTAACGCCGAAAACTAAGAGCGGCTTTTGCAGAGGATGGTGGTGTTGCCTACAAAAAAGGTGACAACGTCAGGAGACTGAAGCGAAATGCAGCAATAACAGTGGAGGATCGGTGAAGGGACAGGTAATTGAAGCTGAAGTTAATTAAATTTAACATAGAACGCATAAATAGGCGAAGAGAACCATTACTGTTAGACAACGCCATTGCCGAAAACTCACTAGTAACGATAATAATTTGTCCGGAGTAGCCTATAGAGGTGTTTCCAGGTAAAACTAATTATAGGGAAAGCAGATGGCAGGCTGTATACTCGCTGGAGAATTTTAAGGATGTGTAATTCATCCACGAAAGGAGTGGCTTACAAAATACTGGTTCGACCGGTTCTTCAGTAGTGTCAATGAGTCTGAGACCATTAGCAAGTAAGATTAACAAGATAGATAGAAAAGATCCAACGAAAAGCGGCACGTTCCTTCTCGGAAGCATTATCCAGACTTCAGGAGCAGTCGCTACAAAGGAAATGTTGTCTATCACAGGTAAGTTCACTGTTGAAATATGACGGTGTACGTTCGAAACAGTCGGACAACGCATTACTTTCTGCCACACATGTCTTGAGAGACGACCACGACAAGAAACAAAAACAAAAAAATCAGGAATCAGAGCTCCTACTGAAGCTTGTAATGACTCGTTCTTCCTAAGCGCTTTTCGCGAAAGTAGCAGAGAAGGAGCGAAAATGAAAGTGGTACGAGATGTACCCTCCGTCACATACCGAGATGTGGGTTGCGTAGTATAGATGCAGTATAGGCGAAGACTTTTCGCCGTACCTTTCCCTCGTTTGTTGCTATAGTTAGTACTGTGTGTTCTAAAACGTCACACGAACCTGCCACTTCTTTCTTCGCCCGTTCACGTTAATAGAGCTTTCGTAGTTAGTGAACACACAATCTGATGTTCTTCTATAACATTACATTTTAGAAGAAGGGTGCAAAGTGTAACTTACTCTTTTATTTTGGCCTCGGAGGGATCGAAATGAAAGAAATGAGTTCAGCCTTTCACCGTCTTCCCTGTCCGCAGCTCGTGTTCTAGTGGCTAGCGTTGTTGCCTCTAGATCACGGGATTCCGGGTTCGATTCTCGGCCGGGTTTGGGGATTTTCGCCACCCGGGGACTGAGTGTTTGTGTTGTCCTCACCATTTCATCATCATTCGTGCAAGTCGCGAGATTGGGCTGCGTAAAGATTGGGAATCTGTACGTGCACTGATAACCGCGAGTCGAGCGCCCCAAAAACCAATCATCATCGTCGTTACAGTCTTCCCTGCCATCAGATTAAAACCACCTCAACTGATCTGGCGCTCTCCATAGTGTGGCGACGTCGGATTCTCCTTCACGTCCTGCACGGATTTAGGTTGCTTATTGAAATTGGTTAATGAAGAGAGCAGCGGGAGATTAAAAACCAGTAAGAGTTGAAAGAAAAGGAGAGCCAAATGAGAGGCAATTAGAAGATAACTAACTAGTTCAATTCCGAACTACACAGGCGTTGTCGGGCTTGCAACCGCAACAAGAACATGGAAAGGCATTAAACACAAAGTCGATTACAACATCAGAAAAAGTTTTGCATCACCTCGGTTCCGAGAGTTCCGGACCCTGTACAGAAAATTGGAGTAGAGATCAACATAAATATCGTTTCCCCTTTCTACTCCTCATGGATACCACACATTGCTTGTTGTATCACCATACAGCGAGACCTTCAGAGGTGGTGGTCCAGATCGCTGTACACACTGGTACTTCTAATACCCAATAGCACGTCCTCTAGCGTTGATTCATTCCTGTATTCCGGCATAGATCCCTTGAGTGGTTGGTGGGTCACGTCGTCCATAAACAGCCCTCCTCAATTTACCCCAGGCATGTTAGACAGGGTTCATGTCTGGAGAAAATGCTGGCCACTCTAGTCGAACGATACCGTTATCCTGAAGGAAGCCATTCACAAAATGTGCATGATGAGGATGAAGATGAATGCCTCGCCAATATGCTGCCGATATGGTTGCTCTATCGGTCGGAGGATGGCATTCAGGTATCGTACAACCGTTACGGCGCCTTCCATGTTCACCAGCGACGTACGTTGGCCCCACATAGTGCCACCACAAAACAGCAGGGAATCTCCGCCATGCTGCACTCGCTGGACAGTGTGTCTAAGGCGTTCAGCCTGAACGGGTTGCCTCCAAACACGTCTCCGACGATTGTCTGGTTGAAGGCACATGCGACACTCATCGGTGAAGAGAAGGTGATGCCAGTCCTGAGCGGTCCACTCAGCATCTTGTTGGGCCCATCTGTACCGCGCTGCGTGATGTCGTAGTAGCAAAGATGGACCTCGCCATGGACGTCGGGATTGAAGTTGCACATCATGGAGCCAATTGCGCACAGTTTGAGTCGTAACACGAAGTCCTGTGGCTGCACGAAAAGCATTATTCAACATGGTGGCGTTGCTGTCAGGGTTCCTCCGAGCCATAATCCGTAGGTAGTGGTCATCCACTGCAGTAGTAGCTCTTGCGCGGCCTGAGCGAGGCATGTCAACAGTTCCTGTCTCTCTGTATCTCCTCCATGCCCGAACAACATCGCTTTGTGTTCACTCCAAGACGCCTGGAAACTTCCCTTGTTGAGAGCCCTTCCTGGCACAAAGTAACAATGCGGACGCGATCGAACCGTAGTATTGACCGTCTAGACATGGTTGAACTACAGACAACACGAGCCGTGTACCTCCTTCCTGGTGGAATGACTGGAACTGATCGGCTGTCGGAGCCCCTCCGTCTAGTAGGCGCTGCTCATGCATGGTTGTTTACGTCTTCGGGCGGGTCTAGTGACATCTCTGAACAGTCAGAGGGACTGTCTCTGTGATAAAACATCCACAGTCAACGTCTATCTTACCGAGTTCTGGGAACCGGAGTGAAGCAAAACTTTTTTGGTGTGTGTGTGTGTGTGTGTGTGTGTGTGTGTGTGTGTGTGTGTGTGTGTGTGTGTGTGTATTTGAGTATTCCACTCCCTAGAGTGCTGTCATGCTGCTTCAGTAGGATGAGCTCCAAGATTCGAATCCAAAGTTACGGTAAAGAACCATGAGTGGAAAAAACGTTGCGAGCACACGGCGAGGGGCAACACGACAGAGACTTAGATTAAAATTAATGAAACCTTGAGGCTGATATCTCGCGGTGCAAATGGAATATTTGCATCTTAAACACAGTGGCTTTCCTGTGAGCCTTCTATCGCGAATGCCTGTGAAACCTGAGAGTAACTGTGCCTGGTTGCTTCCATGGCGGTCGAAAAGAACAAATGAAGCTCAAAATGGCGGATACGAAAGTCCGAGCCACGAACGATGGCGGTTCACGCATGTCTAGGCATGGACGAGGCTTGCATTGTTGACCATTCCAAGCGACGGTTGCGGTACTCGCATGCGCGTGCTTTCCGCTTGAAGAAAGCGTATATCCTGTAAGTGTCTCACCCTTGCTTGTGCGGAATGTACAGGGTGTTTGTTGTGAGTTGTCATTGCTGATGGTGGTGTTAAGTGATACAGGGTGTTTCAAAAATGACCGGTATATTTGAAACGGCAATAAAAACTAAACGAGCAGCGATAGAAATACACCGTTCGTTGCAATATGCTTGGGACAACAGTACATTTTCAGGCGGACAAACTTTCGAAATTACAGTAGTTACAATTTTCAACAACAGATGGCGCTGCAAGTGATGTGGAAGATATAGACAACGCAGTCTGTGGGTGCGCCATTCTGTACGTCGTCTTTCTGCTGTAAGCGTGTGCTGTTCATAACGTGCAAGTGTGCTGTAGACAACACGGTTTATTCCTTAGAACAGAGGATTTTTCTGGTGTTGGAATTCCACCGCCTAGAACACAGTGTTGTTGCAACAAGACGAAGTTTTCAACGGAGGTTTAATGTAACCAAAGGACCGAAAGGCGGTACAATAAAGGATCTGTTTGAAAAATTTCAACGGACTGGGAACGTGACGGACGAACGTGCTGGAAAGGTAGGGCGACCGCGTACGGCAACCACAGAGGGCAACGCGCAGCAGGTGATCCGACAGCGGCCTCGGGTTTCCGTTCGCCGTGTTGCAGCTGCGGTCCAAATGACGCCAACGTCCACGTATCGTCTCGTGCGCCAGAGTTTACACCACTATCCGTACAAAATTCAAACGCGGCAACCCCTCAGCGCCGCTACCATTGCTGCACGAGAGACATTCGCTAACGATATAGTGCACAGGATTGATGACGGCGATATGCATGTGGGCAGCATTTGGTTTACTGACGAAGCTTATTTTTACCTGGACGGCTTCGTCAATAAACAGAACTGGCGCATATGGGGAACCGAAAAGCCGCATGTTGCAGTCCCATCGTCCCTGCATCCTCAAAAAGTACTGGTCTGGGCCACCATTTCTTCCAAAGGAATCATTGGCCCATTTTTCAGATCCGAAACGATTACTGCATCACGCTATCTGGACATTCTTCGTGAATTTGTGGCGGTACAAACTGCCTTAGACGACACTGCGAACACCTCGCGGTTTATGCAAGATGGTGCCCGGCCACATCGCACGGCCGACGTCTTTAATTTCCCGAATGAATATTTCGATGATCGTGTGATTGCTTTGGGCTATCCGAAACATACAGGAGGCGGCGTGGATTGGCCTCCCTATTCGCCAGACATGAACCCCTGTGACTTCTTTCTGTGGGGACACTTGAAAGACCAGGTGTACCGCTAGAATCCAGAAACAATTGAACAGCTGAAGCAGTACATCTCATCTGCATGTGAAGCCATTCCGCCAGACACGTTGTCAAAGGTTTCGGGTAATTTCATTCAGAGACTACGCCATATTATTGCTACGCATGGTGGATATGTGGAAAATATCGTACTATCGTGCTATAGTGTTTTCCACACTGCAGCGCCATCTGTTGTTGAAAATTGTAACTACTGTAATTTCGAAAGTTTGTCCGCCTGAAAATGTACTGTTGTCCCAAGCATATTGCAACAAACGGTGTATTTCTATCGCTGCTCGTTTAGTTTTTATTGCCGTTTCAAATATACCGGTCATTTTTGAAACACCCTGTATCACTTAACACCACCATCAGCGATGACAACTCACAACAAATAGACTAAAAATTTACTGAACAATTAGCGAAGATCACGTTACATGCTGGCACTCAGAGCAGTGCGCTGATTACACTACTGAACGCTGATTGGCTGTCGGAGAATGCGTGACGTAGGTGCGCAGTGTGAGCCTATAGCGTGCGATTGCAGGTCACGAAATACAGCCCACAATGTACTGCCACGCACTAGGCCTACCATGCACTGCAACGAACTGAAGCCGAGAGGGCCGCTCTCAATAATTTCGTAAAAATCTAGTCCTCGCACACTTCATGCTTCCCCCGAGAGCAAAATACTGTCAGCATGGGCGGGGGCGGTATCGCCGACAGTCGCTTAGACCTTCAGCCGAGGGCTGTTCAGCCCGCCCACGCACAGGTTGTCGTTAATGGAATGGCGCCAAGAGAGTAGCCGCCGCAGAGGCCGCGCAACTGTCACCTTGGCGTCGATTTTTGAAACCAACGGCCGCAGTATCTTCGGCAGTTCTACGCCAATTTTTGAGGAATACATTAACTGATACGTGAACTCAGAAATCTCACCGTCCCCACCATTTTACAGTCAGTTCTCAGGCAAGCTATCTGTGTTTACAGATGCCTTGGGATGATTGCTTTTAATGCATAACTAAGCGAATTAAATTCAGCTCCTTTTCAATAATTGTGTACAGCCCTCAATCTACCAACATTGAACTTCTAATTGCATAACCAACACGAGTCGTGCACAATCACGCCGGAAATCCGGTAACATCGATACCCCTTGGTTTACCCTAGCGTCATAAACCTCCAACTCTCCTAAGTCTGATCGTCAGCAATTTGGGCTCTCCTACTTGGACTTTGGCAAAATATCTTGCTTCTGTTCTTAGCCCTCATGAGGGGGGAAATGCGAACACCATATATTCAACTCGATCGATTTTATTCAACGCTTGAAGTCTCTCTCTCGGAAGTCTCTGCCTTCCAGCTAGTTTTGTTGTTTCACTTCTTCCTCAGGTAGCTTTGGGAGACTCCTTGCTGCTAATTGGCCGGCTTTTGGATGGCGGAACAGCTGAGCTGTGTCGCCATTTATTGACGTCAACATATGTTTTATTTTCGTGAACAATCTGTCAGTGTGGCAAAGAGGAGTCCTCTTTCCCCTATTGCCGCGGATCTTATCGTGGAAGAATTTGAAGACACCACGCTCAGTACATCTTCTCTTGAACTCGAGCACTTTTTGAGATACGTGGATGGAATGGAAGCTCTTCATCATTATTAGATCATTTGAAATGCCTTCCTTCAAGCATCATATATTAGCTGGAGATTGAAAAGGATGGTAAATTAACTTTTGTGCTTTCGTACACAAAAATAAAATTAGACTTTGGGACACATTGTACACCGTGAATTTACGCATACGGACCGCTACCTGCATGCTACTAGCTGTGATCCACCATATCAGCGCAGGGGAGTTGTACACTAAAGAGCCAAAGAAACTGGTACCCCTGTCTAATATCGTGTAGGGGCCCCCCGAGAGCATGCAGAGGTGCCGCAACACGAATCCTGCAGGGCTGTCCATAAATCCGCAAGGGTTCGACGGGGTGGAGATCTCTTCTGAACAGCTCGTCACACAAGGCACCTCAGATAGGGTCAATAATGTTCATGTATGGGGAGTCTGGTGGCCAGCGGAAGTGTTTAAACTCAGAAGAGTGTCCCTGGAGCCACTCTGTAGCAATTCTGGACGTGTGGAGTGTCGCATTGTCCTGCTGGAATTGTCAAAGTCCCTCGTAATGCACATTTCAGTCGTATCTAGACGAATCAGCGGTCACATATCACTGCAACTGCGCATACCCCACACCATTACAGAGACTCCACCATCTTGAACAGTCCCCTGCTGACATGCAGGATCCACGGATTCGATACCCGTACACATTCATCCGCTCGATACAATTTGAAACGAGACTCGTCCGACCAGGCAACATGTTTCCAGTCATCAACAGTTCAGTGTCCGTTTTGATGGGCCCAGGCGAGGCATAAAGCTGTCTGTGGTGCAGTCATCAAGGGTACACGAGTGGGCTTTTGGTTCCGAAAGCCCAAATCGATGAAGTTTCGTTTGATGGTTTGCACGCTGACACTTCATGGCTCAGCGTTGAAATCTGCAGCAGTCTGCGGAGGGGTTGCACTTCTGTCTCTTTGAACGATTCTGTTCAGTCGTCATTGGTGCCGTTCTCGCAGGATCTCTTTCCGTGCCGCAGCGATGTCGGAGATTTGATTTTTTGCCGGATTCCTGATATTCATTGTACACTCGTGAAATGGTCATACGGGAAAATCCCCACTTCATCGCTACCTCGGAGATGCTGTGTCCATCGCTCGTGCACCGATTGTAACACGACGTTCAAACTTAGTTAAATCTTGATAACCTACTATTGTAGCAGCAGTAACTGAGCGCCAGACACTTGTTGTCTTACATCGGCGTTGTCGACTGCAGCGCTGTATTCTGCATGTTTACATATATCTGTATTTGAGTACGCGTGCCTATACCAGTTTCTTTGGCGCTTCAGTGTACATACACTGATCAAGACAGCTTAATCTATTCCAGATTCTGATAATCTGACGCAGGAACTCGATTATCCTAAGGTTGTTTTCAGGAAAAATGGATATATTGATCATAAACTTGTTCGTGCTTTTCAATGTGGAGAACCATGTAGACCACCAATGGACACTTGTAAATTTGTTGTTTTTACGCTTTATAGGGAGTTGTTGTTGTTGTGGAGGTGGTCTTCAGTCCAGAGACTGGTTTGATGCAGCTATCCATGTTGCTCTATCCTGTGAAAGCTTAATCATCTCCCAGTACCTGCTCAACCTACATCGTTCTGAATCTGCTTAGTGTGTTCATCTGTTGGTCTCCATCTACGATTTTTACCCTCCGCGCTGCCCTCCAGTACTAAATTGGTGATCCCTTGATGCCTCAGAAAATGTCCTACCAACCGATCCTTTCTTCTTGTCAAGTTGTGCCACAAACTCCTCCCCAATTGTATTCAGTGTCTCCTAATCAGTTATGTGATCTACCCATTTAATCTTCAGCATTCTTCTGTAGCATCACATTTCAAACGCTTCTATTCTCTTCTTGTCCAAACTATTTATCGTCGACGTTTCGCTTCCATACATGGCTACACTCCATACAAATACTTTCAGAAACGACTTCCTGACATTTAAATCTATACTTCATGTTAACAAATTTCTCTTCTTCAGAAACGCTTTTCTTGCCATTGCCAATCTACATTTTATATCCTCTCCTTCGACCATCATTATTTATTTTGCTCCCCAAATAGCAAAACTCATTTACCACTTTAAGCGTCTCATTTCCTAATCTAATTCCCGCAGGATCACCCGACTTAATTCGATTATATTCCATTATCCTCGTTTTGCTTTTGTTGATGTTCATCTTATATCCTCCTCTCAAGACGCTGTCCATTCCGTTCAACCGCTCTTCCAAGTTCTTTGCTGTCTCTGACAGAATTACAATGTTATCGGCGTACCTCAAATTTTAGTTTCTTCTCCATGGATTTTAATTCCTACTCCCAATTTTTCTTTCGTATTTCCTCGAAATTTTCAAGAATCTCCAGGAAATACGATATAAAGAATGTCCTTTTGCCTTCGGTCAAAAGTAGAGTCCTGCTCGGATACGTTAAAAATGATTGAGGAAGGCTGGAGTATTTAAACGTTTTGTAATTCCGGAAAGGCTTACACTGGACACCCTTTGTGGGGTTTATGACCGATGTGAGGAACATCGTTACACACGACTGCTCCAGCGTATTAAACCTGCCGTCGCAAAACATCGTCTCGGTGAAGGGCATAATACGTCATTTAAATGGACCCTTTAATTATTGTTGCGGATTCCAGCTACTGGGATTGTCTACTGAAGGAATCGATCGAAACAAAATTATCCGATGACATTATTAATAGAGACGAAGGTTTTTCTCTAAGGACGATGTAGAATACTATTTTATCAGATACAAAATAACGGCCAGGTTTTCGACCGGCTGCTTCTTAATTTACGGTTCGTCTCTCCTTTTAGTTTCTACCGCCGGCGGTGCTGCAATTCTTTGCTTCCAGAGGGCAGCCTTTACGTTTCTCACGCACGTACTGCTGCTGGTTCTCGGGGTACAAAGGAGCCGCTGTATCCGATGTTACCTCAATTCCGGCATGATTGTGTACCTTCAATTTTACCTGAAGATAGTGGCCAATTGGACTTTAGAAATATCGTGTTGTCAGGAGGATGAAATCTTGCTGCATACGCGTGAAGAGCATCAACGTTAATTACGGCGTAAAAGTGTACGTAATTACAACCCGAGACTGGAAGAGAAGTGTAAACAGTGTAAATTTCTTACTCCCTGTCTCTGTACAGGGACCGGGCTGGACCGCTGTAGAGACTTCGACCCGTGCTCTGTGGAAAGTCTGTTACAAAAGGTCGCGAAAGGATTCCAGTGCGTCGTGTTTTGGCACGCAGTGACCAGCTGACTTTCTTTCGGTGCCAGACAGCCTTCTCGTCGAGTGTTTTCAGCACTCCTCCCCCCCCCCAGCTCGATGGTGGGGGCGTTGCAGCGTATCGCGGAGCTGGGCGCGTCTAAGATTAGCACTGGGAGGCAGCCCGGATTGGGCCGGTGCGTGTGTAGCCCAACACCCCGAAATAAAGCGCCTTGCGCAGGCCCCGACTGGCCGCCAGGGTCCGCGGCTATTGTTGACTCCGCTCTGTGGCGCCCGCGCCTCAACCACGCAACAGCCGCCGCAGACACTTCGACTGCGGTCATTGCCACGCCGTCGCTCTGGCGGCTCAGTATGTTAATTTCCGGGCTATGGATTCACTCTGGCCTTACAAGAGTCGAATCTCAATTAACGTCTACACACTGTTCGGCCACAACTTCGAATACCCATCTAATAGACGGTATGTCCAATTCTGGCACGGATAACCGCGGCGTCGCGTCGTGTCTTCGAAGCAGTGAGGCCTTGGTAGGTCACTGGAGGACTCTGGCACCACATCTGCACACACGAGTCACCTAATTCCCGTAAATTCCGGAGAGGGGGCGATGAGCTCTGATTCCACCTTCGAGCACATCCCTGACGTGTTCGTCTGGATCAGATCTGGGGAGTTGGGCGGCCACCACATCAACTGTAACTCGACAATGTATTCCTCGAACCTCTCTCATTGTGGTCACCTTGTGACATGGCGCATTATCTTACTGAACGGGTGTACGTGATACTCGTTGGCACAATCTCCACTGTACCCACGCGTGCCCATGTGAGTGAGTGTTCCCCAGAGCCTAATGGAGCAGTCGCCCGTTTGTCTCCGTTCCGCAGTACACGTGACACGGAGCTGTTCCCTGGAAGACGACGGATTCGCGCACTCCTATCGCCACGATAAAGAAGGTATCGGGATTCATCAGACTAAGCAACGCTCTGCCACTGCGTCAACTCCGCCGCCTTTGGTCACGTACCCATTTCAGTTGTAATTGCCGATGTCGTGGTCTTAACATTGGCACATGCATGGGTCGTCGGCTGCGGAAGCCCATCTTCAGAAGTGTTCGGGGTACTGTGCGTTCAGACATACTTGTACTATGCCCAGCATTTAAGTCTGATGTTGATTCTGCTACCTTTCGCCGACCGTCCTGGTGTAGCACTACGATGACCGACATATGTAGTAAGGGGTGGCGAGTGTTAGAGCAGCGCTTTTGTCTTCAACACGCGAAAAAACAAAGGTGAAACCACGTCCAGAGGACACGGGATTGGGTGCCCATCCCCCCCCCCCTCCCCCCGTCGTCTGGACGTGGTTACAGCTCGGTTTTGCTATGTGCTGAAGACTCAACAGCACTCCCCCGACCACCCGACAAGTAGTGCAGTTTCCGAAATGATCGTGCCGAGCCTCCGGATCATCAAAATAGCGCTCCCTCCCTCCCTCCCTCCCTCCCTCTGCCTCCCTCCCTCTGCCTCCCTCCCTCTGCCTCCCTCCCACTGCCTCCCTCCCTCTGCCTCCCTCCCTCTGCCTCCCTCCCTCTGCCTCCCTCCCTCTGCCTCCCTCCCTCTGCCTCCCTCCCTCTGCCTCCCTCCCTCTGCCTCCCTCCCTCTGCCTCCCTCCCTCTGCCTCCCTCCCTCTGCCTCCCTCCCTCTGCCTCCCTCCCTCTGCCTCCCTCCCTCTGCCTCCCTCCCTCTGCCTCCCTCCCTCTGCCTCCCTCCCTCTGCCTCCCTCCCTCTGCCTCCCTCCCTCTGCCTCCCTCCCTCTGCCTCCCTCCCTCTGCCTCCCTCCCTCTGCCTCCCTCCCTCTGCCTCCCTCCCTCTGCCTCCCTCCCTCTGCCTCCCTCCCTCTGCCTCCCTCCCTCTGCCTCCCTCCCTCTGCCTCCCTCCCTCTGCCTCCCTCCCTCTGCCTCCCTCCCTCTGCCTCCCTCCCTCTGCCTCCCTCCCTCTGCCTCCCTCCCTCTGCCTCCCTCCCTCTGCCTCCCTCCCTCTGCCTCCCTCCCTCTGCCTCCCTCCCTCTGCCTCCCTCCCTCTGCCTCCCTCCCTCTGCCTCCCTCCCTCTGCCTCCCTCCCTCTGCCTCCCTCCCTCTGCCTCCCTCCCTCTGCCTCCCTCCCTCTGCCTCCCTCCCTCTGCCTCCCTCCCTCTGCCTCCCTCCCTCTGCCTCCCTCCCTCTGCCTCCCTCCCTCTGCCTCCCTCCCTCTGCCTCCCTCCCTCTGCCTCCCTCCCTCTGCCTCCCTCCCTCTGCCTCCCTCCCTCTGCCTCCCTCCCTCTGCCTCTCTCCCTCTGCCTCTCTCCCTCTGCCTCTCTCCCTCTGCCTCTCTCCCTCTGCCTCTCTCCCTCTGCCTCTCTCCCTCTGCCTCTCTCCCTCTGCCTCTCTCCCTCTGCCTCTCTCCCTCTGCCTCTCTCCCTCTGCCTCTCTCCCTCTGCCTCTCTCCCTCTGCCTCTCTCCCTCTGCCTCTCTCCCTCTGCCTCTCTCCCTCTGCCTCTCTCCCTCTGCCTCTCTCCCTCTGCCTCTCTCCCTCTGCCTCTCTCCCTCTGCCTCTCCCCCTCTGCCTCTCCCCCTCTGCCTCTCCCCCTCTGCCTCTCCCCCTCTGCCTCTCCCCCTCTGCCTCTCCCCCTCTGCCTCTCCCCCTCTGCCTCTCCCCCTCTGCCTCTCCCCCTCTGCCTCTCCCCCTCTGCCTCTCCCCCTCTGCCTCTCCCCCTCTGCCTCTCCCCCTCTGCCTCTCCCCCTCTGCCTCTCCCCCTCTGCCTCTCCCCCTCTGCCTCTCCCCCTCTGCCTCTCCCCCTCTGCCTCTCCCCCTCTGCCTCTCCCCCTCTGCCTCTCCCCCTCTGCCTCTCCCCCTCTGCCTCTCCCCCTCTGCCTCTCCCCCTCTGCCTCTCCCCCTCTGCCTCTCCCCCTCTGCCTCTCCCCCTCTGCCTCTCCCCCTCTGCCTCTCCCCCCTCTGCCTCTCCCCCCTCTGCCTCTCCCCCCTCTGCCTCTCCCCCCTCTGCCTCTCCCCCCTCTGCCTCTCCCCCCTCTGCCTCTCCCCCCTCTGCCTCTCCCCCCTCTGCCTCTCCCCCCTCTGCCTCTCCCCCCTCTGCCTCTCCCCCCTCTGCCTCTCCCCCCTCTGCCTCTCCCCCCTCTGCCTCTCCCCCCTCTGCCTCTCCCCCCTCTGCCTCTCCCCCCTCTGCCTCTCCCCCCTCTGCCTCTCCCCCCTCTGCCTCTCCCCCCTCTGCCTCTCCCCCCTCTGCCTCTCCCCCCTCTGCCTCTCCCCCCTCTGCCTCTCCCCCCTCTGCCTCTCCCCCCTCTGCCTCTCCCCCCTCTGCCTCTCCCCCCTCTGCCTCTCCCCCCTCTGCCTCTCCCCCCTCTGCCTCTCCCCCCTCTGCCTCTCCCCCCTCTGCCTCTCCCCCCTCTGCCTCTCCCCCCTCTGCCTCTCCCCCCTCTGCCTCTCCCCCCTCTGCCTCTCCCCCCTCTGCCTCTCCCCCCTCTGCCTCTCCCCCCTCTGCCTCTCCCCCCTCTGCCTCTCCCCCCTCTGCCTCTCCCCCCTCTGCCTCTCCCCCCTCTGCCTCTCCCCCCTCTGCCTCTCCCCCCTCTGCCTCTCCCCCCTCTGCCTCTCCCCCCTCTGCCTCTCCCCCCTCTGCCTCTCCCCCCTCTGCCTCTCCCCCCTCTGCCTCTCCCCCCTCTGCCTCTCCCCCCTCTGCCTCTCCCCCCTCTGCCTCTCCCCCCTCTGCCTCTCCCCCCTCTGCCTCTCCCCCCTCTGCCTCTCCCCCCTCTGCCTCTCCCCCCTCTGCCTCTCCCCCCTCTGCCTCTCCCCCCTCTGCCTCTCCCCCCTCTGCCTCTCCCCCCTCTGCCTCTCCCCCCTCTGCCTCTCCCCCCTCTGCCTCTCCCCCCTCTGCCTCTCCCCCCTCTGCCTCTCCCCCCTCTGCCTCTCCCCCCTCTGCCTCTCCCCCCTCTGCCTCTCCCCCCTCTGCCTCTCCCCCCTCTGCCTCTCCCCCCTCTGCCTCTCCCCCCTCTGCCTCTCCCCCCTCTGCCTCTCCCCCCTCTGCCTCTCCCCCCTCTGCCTCTCCCCCCTCTGCCTCTCCCCCCTCTGCCTCTCCCCCCTCTGCCTCTCCCCCCTCTGCCTCTCCCCCCTCTGCCTCTCCCCCCTCTGCCTCTCCCCCCTCTGCCTCTCCCCCTCTGCCTCTCCCCCTCTGCCTCTCCCCCTCTGCCTCTCCCCCTCTGCCTCTCCCCCTCTGCCTCTCCCCCTCTGCCTCTCCCCCTCTGCCTCTCCCCCTCTGCCTCTCCCCCTCTGCCTCTCCCCCTCTGCCTCTCCCCCTCTGCCTCTCCCCCTCTGCCTCTCCCCCTCTCACTGAAAGATTGCCTTAATTGTGTCCACATCGACTTCCACATTACCAATATCTCTTCGTAGTGCTTTTCACCATGTGATTTTGGATTTGTAATTGTTTTGTAAATCACGTAATTGTTTAGTCATTCTGCATATCCTGCACATGTGTCCGTGCAATTCTACTCTCCTCTTTCTCATTACATCTTAAACTTTTTGACTTCCAGGTATGGCCCTACACTACTGGCCATTAAAATTGCTACACCAAGAAGAAATGCAGATGATAAACGGGCATTCATTGGATAAATATATTTTACTAGAACTGACATGTGATCAAATTTTCACGCAATTTGGATGCATAGACCCTGAGAAATCAGTACCCAGAACAACCACCTCTGACCGTAATAACGGCCTTGATATGCCTGGACATTGAGTCAAACAAAGCTTGGATGGCGTGTACAGGTACAGCTGCCCATGCAGCTTCAACAAGATACCACAGTTCATCAAGAGTAGTGACTGGCGTATTGTGACGAGCCAGTTGCTCGGCCACCATTCACCAGACGTTTTCAATTGGGGAGAGATCTGGAGAATGTTTTCAATTGGGGAGAGATCTGGAGAATGTACTGATCAGGGCAGCAGTCTAACATTTTCTGTATACAGAAAGGCCCGTACAGGAACTGCAACATGCGGTCGTGCAATATCCCGCTGAAATGTAGGGTTTCGCAGGGATCGAATGAAGGGTAGAGCCACGGGTGGTAACACATCTGAAATGTAACGTCCACTGTTCAAAGTGCCGTCAATGCGAACAAGAGGTGACCGAGACGTGTAACCAATGGCACCCCATACCATCACGCCAGTTGACACGCCAGTGTGGCGATGACAAATACACGCTTCCAATGTGCGTTCACCGCGATTTCGCGAAACACGGATGCGACCATCATGATGCTGTAAACAGAAGCTAGATTCATCCGCAAAAATGTTTTGCTATTCGTGCACCAAGGTTCGTCGTTGAGTACACCATCGCAGGCGCTCCTGTCTCTGATGCAACGTCAGTGGTAACCGCAGCCATGGTCTCAGAGCTGATAGTCCATGCTGCTGCAAACGTCCCCGTCTGTTGATTCAGGGATCGAAACGTGGCTGCACGATCCGTTACAGCCATGAGGATAAGATGCCTGTCATCTTTACTGCTACTGATACGAGGCCATTGGAATCCATCACGGCGTTTCGTATTACCCTCCTGTACACACCGATTCCATATTCTGCTGACAGTCATTGGATCTCGACCAACGCGAGCAGCAACGTCCCGAAACGATAAACCGCAATCGCGATAGGCTACAATCCGACATTTATCAAAGTCGGAAACGTGATGGTACGCATTTCTCCTCCTTAAACGAGGCATCACAACAACGTTTGACCAGGCAAAGCCGGTCAACTGCTGTTTGTGTATGATAAATCGGTTGGAAACTTTCCTCATGTCATCACGTTGTAGGTGTCGCAACTGCCACTCTTTCGGAGAACGATCCCAACATTCGACTAACACGCAGTGTGTTTCCGTGAAATAAGATTTCAGTGATCGAGGGGAACAAATTCATCACTGAGATACGAAACCCCGGAGAAAACAGTCTGAAATAAAGAACTTTGCATATCACAGCATCTTCTTCCTGTAAGTTAAATTTCGCGTCTGTAGCACGTCATCTTCGTGGTGTAGCAATTTTAATGGCCAGTAGTGTATATCTTAATCTGTTTTCTGACTCACTGGTGCTTTTGGTTCCTAGATACTTTTTAGGATTGTTTTCAATGTTTTCTAATTTTTCTAGCTCTCCCTTTATAGTCAGTATCGGTTCAACTGCGTAGATTATTGGTGGTCTGAGAGCTGTTTCGTAGTGTTTGTATAAAGATATCATTAAATTATTACGTAAATTTTGGAGAATTTCCAGAGGACGATTAACATCCAGCCGCTCGTAAGGAAACGAAGTTTTTGAATGGCGACATGATTTTTTAAACTGATCACATAAGTGTACAAACCACGCCGTCTGTACCGAATCTGTAAAGTTTCGTGTCCCCACTCACCCCTACCTTTAATTACATCGTAATATACGAACGATGGTGCGCAGGTTCTCGTGTTCCATTCAAAAAGTTGCCGCATAACATGTTTGGCTTCTTTATTTCAGACTGTTTTCTCCGGGGTTTCGTATCTCAGTGATGAATTTGTTCCCCTCGATCACTGAAATCTTATTTCACGGAAACACACTGCGTGTTAGTCGAATGTTGGGATCGTTCTCCGAAAGAGTGGCATTTTATTTTCTTCCTCTCCGTTGTCCAATGCGAACTTGTGATCAGTATTCAATGACTTCATCGGCGGAGCATTACATCCTCATCTTCCTATTTCCTCGGAGAAACTTTAGCATAAGTCAGAAGAGGGTTCAGACATGGAAATCTAAGAAATATGCGTATATGTCACTAAATTATTACTGGGTGATGTGTCTATAACCAGAAATCATAAGACTTTCCATGCCGTACGCTAAAAATCGATGTTCAAAGAAAAATATGAAAATCACAGGTTAGCTTGGGACTGAGTGATGTTGACTGATTACGTAAGATTGTGGAACCAGTGGGACAAACGAGTTAGATACACGCCATCATGACGTTATCTGTGTATGAAGATACGTGACGGCATTGTGTAGGACACGCTATCAAGTGGAATGTGCAGTTAAATTGTAACCATGCTCTCAGGCGTCAACGCCTGTCGGAATTTGCTGAATATTGCAGAATGTTGCAAAATATCTGGAAAGCGTAGCTAGTGGTTAGATGGCAATCGTGATTGTATATAAAGTTCTGCTTGTTATACTCGCGGCAATTTAATTTGAGTTACTAGGTCGCAACTTCGCCACCACATCGAAAAATAGCGACATACTCAGAATGACCCGCCGGAAGTGTGTGTGTGTGTGTGTGTGTGTGTGTGTGTGTGTGTGTGTGTGTGTGTGTGTGTGTTGTTTTTGTTTGTTTGTTTCAGTACTAGAATTATCATAGCTGTTCCTTCCACTCGCAGTCTAGCAATTTGTGCTATTTGGTCCAAATACATCTCGAAAATCGCTACACATTTTGAGAATTACCCGTACATTATAAACCACTTGACAGTCTCGATGCAAATCAGTTATTGCACTCCAACAAGCCCCGTCTAGTTAAGATATTTTCTGCAATAGGTGTAACATTGGAGACAGCAAACATACACAGTGCATGGCGGAGGGTACCTTGTACAAGAAGGTACCACTATTAGTCACAGTGTTTCGTGTTCCACTCCTAAATGGAGCTGTGGAAAACGGTTGTCTATGCGCTTCCGTACGAGTTCTAATTTCTCTTACTTTGTCTTCACAGTGCTTGCGCGATGTATGTCGATGGCAGTCTGTCGCAAATACCGGTTCCCTACTCTCAAATAGTTTGCGAAAAGATGGTCTTTCCTCCGGGGATTCCGATTAGAGATTTTCAGTAACATTCGTGTATTGACCGAGCGTACCAGTGACAAATCCAACAGCACGGCTTCCGAATTGTATTGGCTCGATGACTGAGTTTAATCCGATCTGGAGGCGATCCTAAACACGAATAGTAGTCACGAACTGGCCGCACAGTTATTCTGTAAGGGTCTCCTTCATATATTACACGTTCCCAGAATTGTCCAGATAAACCAAAGTCGATCTGGCGCCTTCCCTACAGCCGACGTCATGCACTCATTCCTGTACACCTAGCTTTGCATCGTTACGCTTAGTTTCAATCGACACGACTATGTCAAGCAGGTCGCCACTAATACTGTGTTCGCACATTGCAGGATTTCAAAATTTAGAGCAATCCGTCATTCATTACGTGAAAGAGAAATCCTGTCGTGTCGTTATCCTGTATCCTCCTACAGTAACTGAACTATGACACCTCCCAGTACACTACAGCATCATCAGCAAACACTTTCACATTGCTGCTCACATCCTTCTGTCAGATTGATTATGCATATAGAGAACAAGAGGGGCCTATGACACTTCCCTGGTACACTCCGGACGATACACTCGCCGGCCAGGCCAACACACCTACAATCGCACCAAAAAGTATTGGCACAATTACATTTTAGTGGTTGTAGGTTAAACGAAACATATATTTTAAAACAGAACCCAGACATGTGCCATCTTACATTACATAGGTTACAAATATGTCCAAATCACCTGTCCGTAAAGCAATATACAGTGTTATGAAAATAAACATCGCTCTTCTGCATCCAAAAAAGTATTGGCACACGCGTGTGAATCGGACAGTGTCTTCGTTTTCTTCATTGGTGTTCACCTTCTAATAGCTAGTGTGCATCCCTTTAGCATCTATAACAGCACGTAAACGCCTAGGAATGCTTTGTATTAAATCCCGGGTGATATCAGGGGTAATTTTCGACCATTCCTCCAGGAGCACTTTCTCCAAGTCGTTTTTACTGGACGGACGCCTTTTTCTGGCTCGTGTGTCGAGATGAGCCCACAGGTTCTCAATGGGGTTCAAATCAGGGCTCTGAGGTGATGTTAGAACCCTTCTGGGGGCATTGTACAGTAACCACTCCGAGTTTTCATGGCGGTATGTTTTGGGTCGTTGTCTTGCTGGAAATGACACACCACAGTAAGGCCCAATGTCTGTGCACTAGCGTGAAAATTACCTCGCAACACGTCGATGAATCTCACATGATCCATTGTACCGTGGATTACAGCTAGATTTCAAACGCCACCATATAGCCGCAGACCATGATACCGCCCCCACCGTGTTTGACTGTGGGATACATGTGTTCGATGTCGAGGTGCGTATTCGGCTTGCGCCAAACTTTCTTGCATCGAATCCGAACACATTGAACTTCGAATCGTCGCTAAATATGTTCCAAAACTCCATCGGCTTGCTGATATAGTCCTTAACAAAGTGCAGCCGTTTCTGCTGGTTAATTTCCGATATGTATGGCTTTTTCCTGGGAGAACGTCCATGCATGTCAGCCCCATTCAACACATTTCGTATAGTTTGAACACTAACCGTCTTGAAACTCCCTGGCAGATTAAAACTGTGTGCCCGATCGAGACTCGAACTCGGGACCTTTGCCTTTCGCGGGCAAGTGCTCTACCATCTGAGCTACCGAAGCACGACTCACGCCCGGTACTCACAGCTTTACTTCTGCCAGTATCTCGTCTCCTACCTTCCAAACTTTACAGAAGCTCTCCTGCGAACCGTCTTGTCGCACGTTGTCTGACCAACCTCAGCAAGAGTTGCTGCACTTGCAGCAGGTTCCTTCCGAGCAAGTGCGATGATATGGCGACGCTCTCGGTTTGTAAGCACCTTTAGGCGTCCAGGGCGACGCTTATTCACTGTTGTTCCAGTCTGTCTATATTTATGAATGATGGCTCGTACCGTGGTGTAGCTAACAGACACCTCTGCTCAGATTTGTCGATAGCTTCTCCCTCGAGAATGGAACAATACCACTCTCTCACGCAACGCCACTGAATGTTCCTTCTTCGGCCCCACGCTGACCACTATCGCGCATTACAGCAACATACTAGCGACTGGCCCGTCGACAACACGCAGTGTGTGTTGCGTCAGCAGATGGCGTTCCGGTACCTGAAAATCCAGCAATGTTCCGAGAAGCCACGCTCTGTGCCAATACTTTTTGTGCGCAGAGGTGGTACAGGAGGATCTGCAGCGAATTGACGCATGGTGCAGGGAATGGCAACTGAATCTCAATGTAGACAAGTGTAATGTGCTGCGAATACACAGAAAGATAGATCCTTTATCATTTAGCTACAAAATAGCAGGTCAGCAACTGGAAGCAGTTAATACCATAAATTATCTGGGAGTACGCATTAGGAGTGATTTAAAATGGAATGATCATATAATGTTGATTGTCGGTAAAGCAGATGCCAGACTGAGATTCATTGGAAGAATCCTAAGGAAATGCAATCCGAAAACAAAGCAAGTAGGTTACAGTACGCTTGTTCGCCCACTGCTTGAATACTGCTCAGCAGTGTGGGATCCGTACCAGATAGGGTTGATACAAGACATAGAGAAGATCCAACGGAGAGCAGCGCGCTTCGTTACAGGATCATTTAGTAATCGCGAAAGCGTTACGGAGATGATAGATAAACTCCAGTGGAAGACTCTGCAGGAGAGACGCTCAGTAGCTCGGTACGGGCTTTTGTCAAAGTTTCGAGAACATACCTTCAACGAAGAGTCGAGCAGTATATTGCTCCCTCCTACGTATATCTCGCGAAGAGACCACGAGGATAAAATCAGAGAGATTAGAGCCCACACGGAGGCATACCGACAATCCTTCTTTCCACGAACAATACGAGACTGGAATAGAAGGGAGAACCGATAGAGGTACTGAAGGTACCCTCCGCCACACACCGTCAGGTGGCTTGCGGAGTATGGATGTAGATGTAGATGTTTGCCCTTATCACTGCATTTCTTTGGTAATGGTAGACACAGCAGAATTGTAACGTCTGGTCTGTGAAGTAGCACGCACATGTGGTGTGTACCGGAAGGTGCGGTGTTTGTAACCAGCAACGATAAATACGCACGTGTGCCAATATTTTTTGGTGTGATTGCAGTCTCCGAGCCATTCACATATCTGGGATGCTGTTCCATTTGCTTGTACGTTCGTCGAGTTTGCAGTGTGGCTCTATGCCAGATGCTTTCCCGGAAATGTTGGAATATTGAATCTGTGTGTTGCTCTCAATTCATGGTTATCTGTGTATCGTGCGAGAAAACGTCAGAGTTTTCCACTAGCATTGCTTTTGAAATCCGTGTCGAGTTCCGTATATTACTCGGAAGACGGGCTTCCACATCACCACTGAAATTTAGCCCTTCATCCTCTAACAACCCTACCACAACAAAGGTCAACAATTAATTACGATTGTAGTGTTGCTCACGCTGCTAAATATTGCATTTTCGGGCAACAACAAAGTTATATTATGTGGCAGGTGTCATTAGAGCACAGTTAATAAAGTCATTTCTTGAAATAATGGATAAACTAGGCACTCATCTTTTTGTGTTTCCCACGCTGGTCTCGTTGTGAACTCATGGCCCAATCGTCGAAAATGTAGGTAGTGAGGATTCCAAGAGCTCGGATGCAAAGAGGCGTAGGTGTTATTCTGCGATATTCATTCAAAAGTTTTATAGATGTGTTTCATAAACCATTCTTGAAGATTAAGCTTTTGCAAGTTAAGACAATGGTGATGTGAAAAAGTAATCAGCACTCCGAATTTAAGTTACTTCTTTATTACTTTTGTTGCAACATCACTACACAGTATAAAACATACTTGACAATATCTTCCTCACTGTTAAAGTTCACATTTCATAAACTGGCTACAATTTGCGTCTTTTCAACATGACGACCAAGACTTGACTCTCTACTAACCGCTTACGCGCCCAAAAATCAGAGTGACAAGTACGTCAAAGATCATAGTGACAAAAGAAAGAGTACACACAAGAATAATATCATTGCAATATGAACATACCGATGTATCAAAGTACCTCTACATTAATGAAATCAGATCTGACTGTTGTCACAGAAATATGTTAACTATTTTACAGAAACACAGTAGAATGTTGCTGGTATCGGGAGGTTGAGGTGAGGTGTCGTAATGGTTACGTAATTCAAGTACCATTACAATCCTCACTAATTTGAGATAGAGTTTATTTGAATGTGTAATAGAAACGGTGGGGCGGGGGGGAGGGGTGGGGAGGGGAGAGTCCCGTAGCGGCGACGTTGGAAATGTACGACCCCATTCCGACTTCCAAGCTCCATCAGCCGCTACAGCTGAACTGTTACCCGTTGCCTAGCAACGACACGGTACAGTGGAGTTCCATCCGTGAGGCAATCTGCCTTCGATTCGAATCGCAACTGGTTGCGCGCGTACAGGCAATCCGACACGGAGGTTGCGCAAGGCGCGAGTGACGTAGGGCGCCGTCTGACGTCACGCGGTCTTTGCGCTTCCTGATGCTTCCTCTCCGCGCCGGCATTGGACTGCGGGAGCCTATCGCGCGGCTGGTCAGCCAACGAGAACTTTCCGCGCCGCGCCGCCGATATCTCGCCGAGGACTGCGTCGCCCCGGCGGCCTGCCGCAGTCAGCCTTCAGCCTGATATGAAGCGTTCTGGAAGCGCGCAGCAGGTCAGTACTGGCTGCTCGCTGCTCGTTACTTTTTTGTTCCACACAACAATTGGTAAAAACGGAAGCTTCATAAGATCACTTAGTACGACCGTCCGACTGACTATTAAAACTTTTCTCTCAGCAACGGGTATGCGTATATAGTTCAAATTTATGACACTTACTAAGGTCTGTGGTGCCTTGGCGGTATAATAAACGGGATCCACTGAAGAATGGGATACAACTCGGCTTTGACCAGTGATGTCACATTTGTCACAAATGACTATTTCTGAGTTGTAGGTAGTAAATCAGTTATCTTGGCGAAACGAAGCGTCAGATGGTAAATTTAAATAAATGAACGTCTCATTAAACGAAAGAAATTGTGTACGTGTTTTGTTGTTGTTCACCGTTTTAAAGAACTTGCCTATACGTTCTAATTTACCACGTATCCGCCATGGGTACAGAGTAGAATACCAAGCTCAAGTTTGTCGTTCTTTTCGTCTTGGGTAATGCTAATAGTATCCTACTTTACAGTTGACCTGTATAGGCCTACTGAACTACAAAATACCAATGCTAGAGGTGTAGTTTTCTTCGAAATAGGTAGTACCTGCGTTAACTGAAGTTTAGGATACCAGTTGCAGTTTTCTTCGCAGTAACCAACTCACAGGTCTGCAGGACAGGATACCAATGTTACGTATGTTTCGTTGACGTTGGTAATACTGCTGTCCTGTTCAGTCGACTATATAGGTCGTCTGAAAAAGAGGACACCGATGTTAGATGTGTTGTTCTTTCCGCCGTTGGTTATAATAATGTTCGGACGGCTGTTTTTTCCTTTATGGGTAACGCTTGTGCTCGCTTTCTTAGTTGCGCACGATACCAATATTCGCTTCGTCGAATCTTTGGTATATCGCCTTTTCCTGCTATTTTTAATAGTATTTTCTTTTGTGGTCGTGTTTATATCTCTGTTTTTAGGTCGTATCCGCCCGAAACACTCTAATTACCACCTCTGTATGGACTTTCACAAATCGCGCTTTATTTTCTTCTTTACGTAAGATTGTTTTCCAGCCACGCGTTCACGTCATGTACAGTACGATCTCTATCCTCAGTGCTTCATATCTTCTTTTCGTTACGTTGTAAGATTACGTTACAAAAATGCGTTTACGTAATGTGTGTTTACGATCTCTATTCTCTGTGCTACATTTCTTTGTTTCGTGACATTCTTTATACTTTCAGATGTTGGTTAACAATATTCTGAAGCTTACGTATGACGTTATTCGTCAAAGCCGACGAGTTGTAGCCAATTCTTCAGTATATTTTGGGATTTCATACAGTAGTCGGTAAAAACGGAACCCTTGCAACATCACTTGGTTGTCCGTTCGACCGTGCGTCCCCTCCTGCCTGTCTGACTTAAAAATTCTTCTTGTACTCGGGAACGGATAGACGTGTAATGTTGAAATTTGTCATGTACTAAGTTGTATGGTGGCTCGGCGGTAAAACAAACATTAGATTGTAAGTCAATGGTATCATCAGGTATGGACATTTAGGTCACATATTTTGATACTCGCAAACTCGCTCATCTAATCCTATAGGGTACTTCCCTTTGGTCTAGAACTATAACATTTGTGAAGAAAGCTTTCGCAGGATAATTAAAGGGGAGAGTTCGAAATTATTCACATGAAAAACAGTTTCTTTTGTCTTTTATTATCGGACTTCAAACTTGAGATTAACCTTAGAAGTATACACCAGGGTCACCCTGACAAGAGTTTTTTGTTGTTACTGCGCATGTACCACTGTGGACGCACACAGCCCGCGTAAATTCACCATTGAGAGACCAAGCAGTGTGTGGACGTTTGAAGTTGAGACTCGCTGTTCTTTAATTAATTTGATAGAAATATTTTTTGAAAGCTCCTTGTGACCCTGGAGTACACTTTGTGTTACTGTTTCGTTGCCGAGCGTGAAGTTCATTTATGTGAAAATGGCGAGTAGGAATGAGACAGTTCAGTAACGGAAGATTCTGTACCGCAATGTCTGTTGGAACAACTCAATCGTGAAAGTGTGGAAAGTGACTTCCATGATGAGGTGATTCTGATGCTGATGCTCCTGCAGCAGTTACGGACAATGGTGAAACTCATCAGTCTACCGAGTCTTCAGACAAGGATGAAAGAAAAAAACCATCCACGGTAAGAACGGTCATTGTTGGAACACAGCTGACCCTAATAGGCCTGTCGGTTGCGGATAACATTGTAGTCTGTGTTCCAAAAGAATGGAAATAATGAATGAATGAATAATTGAAAACACTCAAATATTAGTGTAATCAGTGCATTTCATTAACTGAATAATATCTCCGTCTAATTAAACTGTAACTTAAAGTGTTTGGATCCGGATCACTTTCAGGTTTCTTCATTGAAAAGTTTTCATGACTACCATTAAACAGTCTTGAAATTTGTTTGCATTAATACTAATACTGACTGAAAAACTTCGTGAAGCAGGTGAAATAAAATGCGTTTAGTACGAGAGTGCAATTTCATTATACTCTTCTCAGATAATTTCTCCAGCAAATAATTGAAGATCAGTGTGACCCTGGTGTACACTTGGTGTTTGAGTTTGAGGTGTACAGTAATAGGGTTAAAAACATACTCGAGAGTCTTGGAAAACCTGGTTGCAGAAATTTTCGATTTCCGGAATTATTGAACCGTCGGAATACGTAATTGAGTTCGTACGGAGTGCTCAGTGCTCCATATAACCCGCGGTATAACTCTTCTTCCTTCTTCGCGGCTTTCATTTGTTCGGCATTGGATGTGCGAGCGGTCTTGGCGTTTGGCGGGCACTCATGTGTAGATACGCGATTCCTCACTGTTTCTAAATGCAGCATTCCGGGAATATGTTATCTCAAGCGGAAAATATTGTAGACACTTAATGCATTCTTGGAGTCAACAAGAATTTGAGATACCAACCAGTGGTGGTAATGAGGTCCTATGACGTGACTTCTCGGTACAGCTTCCGAATTTTATTTCTTGTAGCGTAATTGTCGTTTCGAGAGAAATTATTATTAATTCATAACTTGTCGAAAAAAAAATACTGTCGCTTGTTTCGGAGAGAACCGTAGTATTTATATTCGATTTACCTCTCTTTCTTTAAGATAGTTTAAAAAAATTCATACGAGTCATTATGGTCCCAAGTACAGCTATAGGGCTTTTTTACGGTATTCGATTCGTGTTCTTCACGGTCCTTACAGATCTGTGTGGGAACCGTTTTGATCTACTACTGATACATATATTCGTAACCTCATACAGTCTCTACTGGAGCCTTGTAACCGATGTATGTTTTCCGATATTAGCCAAGATTTAATTACGATAAAAAATTCATAGTTCGTACTGTCATGTGATGGCCATTCCAATTGTGGAAGTTAACATGCACGTCACTCAATTGGATTTCTTTGCGAGAAACGTTGGTCGTATTTATAAGGATTGAACATAATCAAAACGTGTGTGTGTGTGTGTGTGTGTGTGTGTGTGTGTGTGTGTGTGTGTGTGTGTGTGTGTGTGTGTGTTCCAAAATATATCACTAATGATATGACGTTATAATCGTCATGTTGTTTACATCGTCTGTCGCATGTTCATTATGCCACACGTCAATGCAGATTAGTATTGCAATTTGCTGTTGGTACAGGGTGTTTCTCGAGGAGCAACTATTGTTAGAGACAAACCATTCACTGGCGATTCCCGGTACCGCTTGGCGTCCTTTTGTGTTGGTTATGCCGCGAGGCGTCTAGATGTAGGAATACGGCGTCGTGCGTATGCCTTGTGTATTGCCTACAATCCAGTCGTTTATTCCGTGTGAAAGAGGTAGGTCCAACAAAATTAAAGTTCTTGATTAGCTTCCAGAATACTTCCCCTGCAGAGCGACAAAAATTCTCAAGGTTTCATTGATGAAGATAACTCTGAAAATTTTTTTGGTGTGAGTAATGTGCGCCACACCTGGTCAGAAGACCTTGCTGGTTCGGTGAAATCGCGTTGTCCCAGGGCCCCCGCATAGTTGCTGAAAGACGCCAAGCGATGACAGGAAGCGCCGTTTCAATAAAATGGCACATTTTATGCGTTTCTGTTTCTAAATGTGTGTTCTACGCGAGTGTCATCACTAGAATCGTGGGAAGAATGATTTTTGCCAAATCTTTGTTCCCTAGTCTTTTTATATATTTTGCTGGAAACTTCAAGACAGTGCGTTGGCATATTGTTATGTATGTATTATCGTGAGCAGTGATGTCTTCCTGACACTACAGGACTCTGTGATTTCGTAATGGTACTCCAACGATAAGATGCATTCACGTGACTGAAAAAAAATCTGCCGATAAGACATTGACAGTACTGGATAAGTAAAACTGTATCAAAGTTAGCAAGTTTTGCTGCTATTATATCGAAAATTTTGTTGTTGTAATCATCTGAAGACGTGTAGGTTGCTGTTGAAGCCTGTTCATTTTTCCAAAAAATTCTTTTTGCTGTAGTTACTAGCTTAAAGTTAACTCTTAACTGTAGACAAAATATGTACTGACTTGACAGAAAATCCTAATAAATTTTGGTCTTATGTCAAAGCGGTAGGTGGATCAAAACAAAATGTCCAGACACTCTGTGACCAAAATGGTACTGAAACAGAGGATAACAGACTAAAGGCCGAAATACTAAATGTCTTTTTCCAAAGTTGTTTCACAGAGGAAGATTGCACTGTAGTTCCTTCTCTAGATTGTCGCACAGATGACAAAATGGTAGATATCGAAATAGACGACAGAGGGATAGAGAAACAATTAAAATCGCTCAAAAGAGGAAAGGCCTCTGGACCTGATGGGATACCGGTTCAATTTTACACAGAGTACGCGAAGGAACTTGCCCCCCTTCTTGCAGCGGTGTACCGTAGGTCTCTAGAACAGCGTAGCGTTCCAAAGGATTGGAAAAGGGCACAGATCATCCCCGTTTTCAAGAAGGGACGTCGAACAGATGTGCAGAAATATAGACCTATATCTCTAATGTCGATCAGTTGTAGAATTTTGGAATACGTATTATGTTCGAGTATAATGACTTTTCTGGAGACTAGAAATCTGCTCTGTAGGAATCGGTATAGATTTAGAAAAAGACGGTCGTGTGAAACCCAGCTCGCGCTATTCGTTCACGAGACTCAGAGGGCCATAGACACGGGTTCCCAGGTAGATGCCGTGTTTCTTGACTTCCGCAAGGCTTTCGATACAGTTCCCCACAGTCGTTTAATGAACAAAGTAAGAGCATATGGACTATCAGACCAATTGTGTGATTGGATTGAAGAGTTCCTAGATAACAGAACGCAGCATGTCATTCTCAATGGAGAGAAGTCTTCCGAAGTAAGAGTGATTTCAGGTGTGCCGCAGGGGAGTGTCATAGGACCGCTGCTATTCACAATATACATAAATGACCTGGTGGATGACATCGGATGTTCACTGAGGCTTTTTGCAGATGATACTGTGGTGTATCGAGAGGTTTTAACAATGGAAAATTGTACTGAAATGCAGGAGGATCTGCAACGAATTTGCGCATGGTGCAGGGAATGGCAATTGAATCTCAATGTAGACAAGTGTAATGTGCTGCGAATACATAGAAAGAAAGATCCTTCATCATTTAGCTACAAAATAGCAGGTCAGCAACTGGAAGTAGTTAATTCCATAAATTATCTGGGAGTAGGCATTAGGAGTGATTTAAAATGGAATGACCATATAAAATTAATCGTCGGTAAAGCAGATGCCAGGCTGAGATTCATCCTAAGGAAATGCAATCCGAAAACAAAGGAAGTAGGTTACAGTACGCTTGTTCGCCAACTGCTTGAATACTGCTCAGCAGTGTGGGATCCGTACCAGATAGGGTTGACAGAAGATATAGAGAAGATCCAACGGAGAGCAGCGCGCTTCGTTACAGGATCATTTAGTAATCGCGAAAGCGTTACGGAGATGATAGATAAACTCCAGTGGAAGACTCTGCAGGAGAGACGCTCAGTAGCTCGGTACGGGCTTTTGTTAAAGTTTCGAGAACATACCTTCACCGAAGAGTCAAGCAGTATATTGCTCCATCCTACGTATATCTCGCGAAGAGACCATGAGGATAAAATCAGAGAGATTAGAGCCCACACAGAGGCATACCGACAATCCTCCTTTCCACGAACAATAAGAGACTGGAATAGAAGGGAGAACCGATAGAGGTACTCAGGGTACCCTCCGCCACACACCGTCAGGTGGCTTGCGGAGTATGGATATAGATATATGCAAAAAATCCTGTTCTGATACCCTTAAGTGTTACTTCACCTATATGATGAATATAAACTACGTGTATAATTCCCTCATGAGCTGAAATTGCAAGTGTAGACTGCTTCTTTTGAGGATGTTGCGAATTTGGCATTAAATTGAAACAAAACTTAATGAGAGTCCTAACTTACCACGTTATGGGCCGTTGTACCCAGTTCTCGTTAAGAGGTGAAATTTCTCTACCGATCTCCTTCCCGGCCATAGGTACCGAGCCTGTTCAGTACAGCAACGTGCGTTGAAGTGTATGTTTTTGGAGCAAAATTCACCTATTTTCAGAAAAAAAGACATGCAGTTTAAGTATCTTTCCTTAGAGGTAATAGCAGAAAAAACTGTGAAATTATTTTTCCATGCTGTTAGATGAACGTAGAGCAAAAATATTCGTATAAATGTAATATTTTTGCATTTAAAAGATTTTGGGCTATGAATATAAAGAATATCCACGATAGGGCTTACAGACCAGCAACTGAAATATTGCTAAATTAAGTACGGAAGTACCAACTTAAATAACAGAATTTCTTAAAAACACGGTTGAAGAATAAACATGCTTCATAAGGTTCCATTAACATGTAACGTCATCAACATACATTACTGTACCCGATAATCGAAATTTATTAGTCAAACACAACCTGTATTTTTTCCAAACCGGTTACTTCTATTGTGTAATCACTTTCACTTCTCTCTGCGGCGCGGTTAGAGACTCCATGTGACGAATTGCGCGACCCCTCCCGCCGGAGGTTAGTCCTCCCTTGGGCGTGTGTGTGTGTGTGTGTGTGTGTGTGTGTGTGTGTGTGTGTGTGTGTGTGTGTGTGTGTGTGTGTTGTCCTTAGCGTAAGTTAAATTGGGGTGTAAGTCTACGGACCGATAACCTCAGCAGTTTGGTCCCTTAGGAATTCACACATATTTGAACACTAATCTAACGTATTCCAAATCTTCTGACAATAGAAAAATTGAAGCATTATAATTTCCATCAGTTATAGTTCTAGGGGAATAGAACACCATTTAGTCTTCAACAAAATATAATTTGCTGCATTTCCGCTAACCTATTCTTTAATTTATCAGATACGGGTACGAATTAGATATATCAAGTTCCAGTTTTAATTTTTTTATACATTGATGGTAGTAGTATCTTTGTGAAAGGTAAATTTTATTAATTGAGGTATCCCTTCCTGCACCAGGCGCAATGAGTGATACAGAATTGGTAATAAAGTTTAGTACATAATTACGCCTTTGAACGCCATGAAAGGACTGAGCGACTAATAACCATTACCATATTATCATAATGTTCCCCGAACGAAGATCTACGCGTAGCCAGAAGACTGCCGGAAACACTTTCACAGCGTCTCGCCCCCCCCCCCCCCCGCCACTCGCTCAGTCATTCATACCTTTTCTCCTGTACCAAACGTCTCCTTGATGCCACAGGATGAATTGTATCAACCGATCTCTTCCTTTAGTCAAATACTGCCATAGATTTGTTTTGGCCCTTTCGGAGTCAGCACCCCATTCCTTATTCGATCTTCAGTATTCTTGTTTAGTACTACATTTCAAAAGCTATTCTCATTTTGTTTCTCATATACGTTTCACTTCTGTACAAAACTAAATTCCAGACAAGTACTTTCAGAAGAGACTTCCTTACACTTCAGTTTATATTAGATATTTACAAATTCCTCTTTCTCAAAAATACTTTCATTGCTATTGCGTATTTCCATTTTATATCTTCTCTGCTTCCCTCATCATCACTTATTTTACTTGACAAATATAAAAATTGACTACTCTTATTTCCTAATCCTCTCACCATCGGCGGATTTAATTTTACTTCCATTCCATTATCCTTGTTTTACTTCTGCTGGTGTACGTCTTCAAATCTTATTTTTTTTTTAATATCCAATTAATGCCTCATGTCGTTTACAAAACTGCTAGAAAATCAAATACAGTCGCTCAGTAAGTTACATAAAACAAAGCTGTAGATTACTTACATGTATTGGAGTACGTGAAAGGGACTTCCCTCGTGCGAGCAGAAGTCGTGACGTAACCATTGTGTTTTTGACGCCTCGCTGCGGCCTTGAAACGTCGCGTGACAGCCGGGTTGTTTATGTGCCGCCTGCGGCGAGTTTCGCGGCAGGTGAGTTCTTCGTGCAGGTCGGCGGCGAATGCTGCGTAGCTGCCGTCAGTAAATAGGTGGCGCCCAAACCGCCGTGAGTCATTCCTGGGCACTTTGCCGCGCGTGCGGCGCAAAAAATACCCAGTGTGGCGGGTGCCTAACGTAGAGATGGGCAAAACTGTTCTTTTCAGAGATCGGATCAGAACTGTTCACTCCCTGAAATGAATTAGCTCTTTTTCATGACTCACCACTCATTTACAATAGAAAATAAATGGAAGGCACATTGCCCTTTAAACTTGGTTTATTCCAGTACTATACCTGTATTTTGATCTTATTTGATCCTATTTTGAAGTAACACAGATAAGAGTAAGAATTTTGTATTGTTTATTGAAATTTCCACGATATGACAAAGATTTTGATTATTGATTTATTTTGCACTATCGTGGTTTTTTGGGTGATCGGAAAATGTAACTTGAGATTTACGTTAAAAATATATTTGGCTATAATGTATTAAAATTTCATTAACCTCATACAAATACATCGCAAGCCATATATTTTTAAAGTGAACGTTTCCTTCCGAAGACGCCTAAAATCGCAAAATCCGTACCAGAATAAGAAAAAAATATATAAATTTGACTGTAAAACGAAAGTGCTGCATATAGCCTTACGCAGAATAAAACAAGGAAAATATTGGTGTATCACATTTTGCGATACGTTTATCGGTTCGCTCGTAATTAAAGCGTAAATTCGAGTGTCCATAATAAAAATCCTATAGTAAGAGGTGTCGTCAGGAACCTAATCTGATAAGTTTAAACAAATAAAAATAAAATAAAAACAAATGATGTATACATAACATAATAATGTAATATACATAGCGGTATTACTACGAAGAACAATATCCAGTAGGGACGAACTCCGATGCAGAAGCACTGAGTCGAGCAGGTTGAGCCGCGAGCTGTATTACTGCGTGAGCTGAGACCGCAGAGACCAGAGTGACACCTGACTTGCTTTGCTCAACACTCTGGCTAGAGTCGAGAACGGTGGGGTGAGCGTTGAGCGCGCAAGTTCGGAGGGTGGGGGGAGCGGTGAACTCATCCGCTCCGAGACAAATCGTCCGTTCCCTTGCGAGCAGGTTGTTGCAAGTAGTTTCTATGTTATCCGCTAGGTGGCTCTCTGTCCTGTTGCTCACATAAACTGCCCAGAGGGCAGGACGTGCGACTGAAACGATCGCCGACACAATGGGATGCGAAGTTAATTGCGCCTGTCACTGCACGCGGCAGACGACGCACAGAGACGGCACGGTATATGTGAAACACAAAATCCAATGGGGCACTGCACAATGCAGGCAGCCAAGGTAGAAGCAGGGCAGAGGCCGGCGCTGGCTGTGTTGTGTGTCGTGCACTGTGCTGTGACCAGCAGAGGCGCTGCTGATATGCTCCGTCTCTCTCTCTCTCTCTCTCTCTCTCTCTCTCTCTCTCTCTCTCTCTCTCTCCCCCGTGGGAAACGTTTGGAGCTACCGTTCTTTTCTTCTGAATCATTGATTGTTCACTCCTTTGAAAGATTCAACTCTATGAATCAGTTCAAAAGCGGATCCCCCATCTCTAGTGCCTAGGCGATACGGCGTGCGTGCGCGCCGCCTGTCCTGCAGGTAAACCTGGCAATCCAGGCTGGTTGTTGCTGTTGCTGCTACTGCTGCTGTTTGCTGCCAGTCTCTGCAGTACTACCCGACCACGATATTAATGCCGTTGGCCTCTCATGGCTGTTATCGGAAACACGCGGTGACCTTGCAGTAAAGAAATGAGAAAAGTACAGCCTTTTATTGATCAAAGAAAGGCAATCAAATGAAAATACGAAGGGTGCTTGAAACTGAGTCCAATTCGAAAAAGGCAATAAAAATTGCATATTACAACTGTGGCAAAATGAATGGGACACTTCAAGCACAGACAGGACAACATAAGAGTTTCTCCCTAACATCGTTGTCTTGTTGTTATGGTCTTCAGTCCTGAGACTGGTTTGATGCAGCTCTCCATGCTACCCTATCCTGTGCAAGCTTCATCACCCAGTATCTACTGCAGCCTACATCCTTCTGAATCTGCTTAGTGTATTCACCTCTTTGTCTCCCTCTACGATTTTTACCCTCCACGCTGCCCTACAATACTAAATTGGTGATCCCTCGATGTCTCAGAACATGTCCTGCCAACAGATTCCTTCTTGTAGTCAAATTGTGCCACAAGCTCCTCTTCTCCCCAATCCTATTCAGTACCTCCTAATTAGTTATGTGATCTAACCATATAATCTTCAGCATTCTTCTGTAGCACCACATTTCGAAAGCTTCTATTCTCTTCTTGTCTAAACTATTTATCGTCCATGTTTCACTTCCATACATGGCTACACTCCATACAAATACTTTCAGAAATGACTTCCTCACACTTAAATCTGTACTCGATGTTAACAAATTTTTCTTCTTCAGAAACGCTTTCCTTGCCATTGCTAGTCTACATTTTATATCCTCTCTACTTCGACCATCATCAGTTCCTTTGCTCCCTAAATAGCAAAACTCCTTTACTACTTTGTCTCATTTCCTAATCTAATTCCCTCAGCATCACCCGACTTAATTCGACTACATTCCATTATCCTAGTTTTGCTTTTGTAGATGTTCATCTTATATCCTCCTCTCACACACTGTCCATTCCGTTCAATTGCTCTTCGAGGTCCTTTGCTGTCTCTGACAGAATTACAATGTCATCGGCGAACCTCAAAGTTTGTATTTCTTCTCCATGGATTTTAATACCTACTCCGAACTTTTCTTTTGTTTCCTTTATTGCTTGCCAAATGTACAGATTTAATAACATCGGGGAGAGGCTACAACCCTGTATCACTCTCTTCTCAACCACTGCTTCCCTTTCATACCCCTCGACTCATAACTGCCATCTGCTTTCTGTACAAATTGTAAATAGCCTTTCGCTCCCTGTATTTTACCCCTGCAAACTTCAGAATTTGAAAGAGAGTATTCCAGTCAACATTGTCAAAAGCTTTCTCTAAGTCTACAAATGCTAGAAACGTAGGTTCAGTATTGCCCTAACATCAGGGAGAGAGAAAAAACGAGATTTGTGAACCCGTCGAGTGGATTGACACATTACCTGACTGGGCATGGTCGTTATGCCACGTATCTGTACAAAATCAGAAGACAGATGAAAGATAGCTATGGTGAGGCAGTGTGGACACGCCAGAACATGGATTGGGGGCTGCACCCTCTAAGAGGATGCAGAGGGTAAAGGATGTCAGGTATTAAGGATGTCGGATACCAAAGCAGTACTAAGGAGTGAGTACAGAATGGTGGTAGTGATCGTTTATTATATTTCTATTATTTAGCCAAAATTTTGACCATGTGACTCAGTTCCACCACTTTCAACAATTGAACGCGAGACCACGAACACCCCAATATTTGAATGAGCGGAGTCTGTGCTAGCGACAGTGAGTGCACGAAAACATTTGCAACGCTTCGGCAAACACAGTAACGTTTCCTTCTCTTCGAATCTCCTTATTTTCGCTATTTGACTTACTGTACTTGTTTGTTTCTGTACTGTTGTTTTAAAGAGTTTTTAAGTGCAAGGATTATGCATCCAGCAGAGACAATGGTGCTTAGCAAAAGTGAGTGTGAGGCAGTTCCGATAAACAGAATCATAGAAAAGTGAGGTGTAATATGTGCTACGACGTTTTGAGGAGCCAGCCGCGGTGGTCTCGCGGTTCTGGGCGCGCAGTCCGGAACCGCGCGACTGCTACGGTCGCAGGTTCGAATCCTGCTTCGGGCATGGATGTGTGTGATGTCCTTAGGTTAGTTAGGTTTAAGTAGTTCTAAGTTCTAGGGGACTGATGACCACAGCTGTGAAGTCCAGCCGGCCGGAGTGGCCGTGCGTTTCTAGGCGCTACAGTCTGGAACCGCGTGACCGCTACGGTCGCAGGTTCGAATCCTGCCTCGGGCATGGATGTGTGTGATGTCCTTAGGTTAGTTAGGTTTAAGTAGTTCTAAGTTCTAGGGGACTGATGACCACAGCAGTTAAGTCCCATAGTGCTCAGAGCCATTTTTTTGTTAAGTCCCATAGTACTCAGAACCGTTAGAACGTTTTCAGGAAATAGTGAAAACGTGTAGAAGCATATAAGAAAACACCCGACTACAGCCGCCAAGTAATATTATTTACTTAACAGAATTGTGAGAGTGTTAATAGAGAGTTACAGAAACTACCGGAAAAAGGCAATGTGTGTCGAGCAGAAGGCTATTTTGGGAACAACTGATGAGTGTTCATCACTGTAGGAGTGTATAATAAGATTCATAGCAAATGAAACACACACTTGAGATACAGAAAACGCTTCCTACACCGTCGGATCAGAACAAAGTAGGCGCCTTTGCCACAACGCAGGTGTGTATCCTCGTGTGCAGAAGATCGTAAGGCTGCCGAATAGCATCCTGCAATATACCGTCCGAAGCATCTTGCACCTTTTCTTGTGATTCGGGAATGGTTGTTCCAAGCCATGTGGAGAACCGAGTAACTTCCCGCTGAGCCATGTTCAATACCTGTTCAATTGGCGAGAAATCTGGTGACCTTGCTGGACAGGGCAGTTTTTGTACACCACAAAGAGCGCGTTGCGTTACAGCGGCCGTATGTGGACGTGCATTGTCCTGTTGAAAAAGCACACCACCTCCCTGTCGAAGAAATGCCTGTAGCGTGCAACAGGTTACTTTACCCGGCAGAAACACCAAATGCGACTGGCAGTTGAAACTGACGGCCGCCCACACCGTGGAGGCTGCGGTGGGACCGATGTTGTGGGCGAATGCACTCCGGAATAGGCACCTCACCAGTTCTACGCCATACAAGTGTGCTTGCATCACAAATGGAGACAGAACCTATCATCATCGCTTAAAAAGACAGAGCGCCATTTCACACTCCAAACAAGTTTCACGACACCAGGGCAGCCGTGATTGGCGGTCTCGTGATGTCAGTGGTAGCCTGGCCAGAGGCGTGAGTGAGCTTAACCCTGCTGCAAGCACACAGTTCCCAATGGTCCTTGCAGACTCCGCCAGCGCAGCTCGCACAACGCGCCGATCTTGACAGGTGTCTCTACTAGGACTGTTGATATTTTTAAAAATATCAGGTGTTTCAAAAATGTCATTATCGGCTTTCGATTAACGAACAAAAGTATCGATATATTGATCGACGGAAGACATATCGACGTACCCACCTATAAAAAATCGGCTGCACATTGTAAATGTACTGCCAGTTTCAAAACTGCACGTGTAAATATTGATTTATTATTAGACATTCTGTGCATCAACAAGCTAGCAGCCTGCCTATCCCCTTTAGAGCAAGAATTGAAAGGAAAACAATGCTCTTTCACGCTCGGCGATAACCACTTCGCTAATAGCGGCGACTGCATGTAATGGGCAATAAAAGGAGACCGATGGGTCGTCGTTTGGTTTCGTCACATACCGGACTTGTGCGGAACGCTGCATGTCGACGTACCTGTCTCTTCATTTCTGCAAACGCCAGCGACCTAGCAGCCGTAGTCTCAAAACTGCATGGTGAAGCTAAACGTTGTAGTTTCTTTTGGTAACGGCGATTACGTCACCACTTCCCATCGTACGTCTCCATCCCTCGCAAAGGCCGGTCTTGTCATTTGGATTTTTGTTCACCATTTTCAACAACTGTTTGTAAAGAATGCCGATGCTGGTTCTTCACACTGGAAACCTTAGGTTATTTGATTCCCCCCCCCCCCCCCCCAAGTGCAACTGGTCTACTGCTTTTGTGCCGACTGTACTTGCTTCACACAATCAAAGTCAAAAACATGGCGTGATGAAAGCCCAAAAAGTAGTAAGACTCCTTCAATAGTGAAAAGAAAATTGTTCCACTACAATTCCAAAAGAACAACTTAAAATATTTACCGAAAATTGTGAAAAAATATAAAATAAAAATATCGGCGCTCCATATTTCTATTTTGATATCGATACATCACCTATATTGATAGTTTTTGGAGAAAAGTCGATATACCGATATTTTATCAACAGGCATAATCTATACAACGCTGATACCTAAAACATGGTCAACGGGTGCGGGAGTGTTCCACAGACAACTGCTGAGCTGAACGTAGAGAGAGACACCATCGAATCGGTAATCTGCAGCTCTCTGTCGAGACCTCCATCCTGCCTGCCGCAGGAACCACAGTACGATCATTCTCCAATGGCTGAAGCTGTTCTGCATGAAACGTACTGTCGGTGGTAGGAAAGTTGGTACCTAGAATGAATGTTGTACTCATTCTTCACCTCCTTGCTCAGCACGGACACTGTTTGTAGAGTCGAAATAGAGGACACAGACACGCACTGATTTTGCCATCTAATACCCGGTGACCGTGGCAAATGAAGCAGTAAACACAACCCCTGGTGCCACTGTACAGTGCTCGAGTGCGGCAGTTTTTCCGTCAGTGTATTTCTTGTAAGCGCCCCAGTATAAACTTCTGTCTAAAATTTGGCCCAAATTTCCCTCCCATTCCATACAAAAAAGTCTATATACTACCAAAACTATGTATTTACAAACTATTATCTAACTTAAACTGGTATGCAAACCTTTGACTAATTTGAATTGAACAGTAACTGGTCTGTATACAGCTTGTCTTTATATTAAAAGCGCAACTGAAGTAAAAAAAAAATTCTGACCCTAATCAAAATTAGCACATACCTCACGCCTTGACAACATAGTTGCAGATTTATCGAAACCACAACAAAAAACAGCGAGCACGGAGCGGCTAAGCTTGATTTCTATTTCTAAATAAAAATTCAAACTCTCCCATAGCACATGGTGCAATGTGGTAATGCGTAACGATAAACTTTGTTTAAACGACAGTATGGGGATAGTAACTATTATTATAAAATTTTATTTCAAGACAACGATTTTAGAACGAGGTATGTATTCAAAACGGGATAGTGAAATTTCGTGTGATCTTCACACATATTGGTCTGACGATACTGTGCTTGGAAAAAAGTGAGCAACCATTTGAAAAGGGTACAGTGTTAACAAAGAATTTCTGTAAGAACCAGACAGCTTAATCAGTAGATATCTTAATGCATGACTCAAGGAAGTGGTGTGGTTCTACAGCTCTGAGCAAGTTAACTAACTAACGCCGGCTGGTATGACCGAGCGGTTCTAGCCGCTTCAGTCTGGAACCGCACGACCGCTACGGTCGCAAGTTCGAATCCTGCCTCGGGCATGGATGTATGTGATGTCGTTAGGTTAGTTAGGTTTAAGTAGTTCTAGGGGACTGATGACCTCAGATGTTAAGTCCCATATGCTCAGAGCCATTTGAACTAGATAACAATAATTATTGTAACAAATTAACTGCACAGTGCTGCACTCTTACCTCAAATTTTTTTCTCTCCAAAAATAACATTATTCGAAATTTATATAGTTTTCGCCTTGCAACATGTACATCCTTGTTGTCCTTTACAATAAATCTTTCTTCATCTAACAGACGCAACAAGAAGTCAACACAGCACTACTGAATACGTCCATCACCTGCCACATTTCAACTAAGAACGTATCAGACAGCGGCAGAGGCAAATACAGTGCCACAACAAGACCAAAGATAACAGTAACATAACTTGCTCTTTCTCTGACGTGCACGTCGATAGCTTAGAAAAATCATAATGACATGTCCACCTTACGTTGTTAGTATAAATAAATTACTTCGGAAAATGTAGTTTTCAGCTCCTTTTATTTGAGATAACTGTCAGTACCTCAAGGTATTGACACTTCCGTAACACTACTACTCCGGAGTAAAGTGTCTAGATTCTCCGTTCGACATCGCACCACCAGTCACAACGCGCATCCTACCGCCTGGAGCGCGCGTTCTCCTCAGGGGAGGACGGGCGGCGCTGTGTTGAGTGCGGCAGATGACTTGGTGTGACGCGGTCCCCTGATGCGGGGGTGTGCCGGTGGCTGGTGGGCGGCGGCCCTGGCGCTCAGCGTCGGTGTGTGCGTGCGTGTGCGATCGCTGGCACGGTGTCGCCTGTTTACAAGCGCGGCCGCCCCCTCCGCCCCCGCGCACCCACGGCTATTTCCAGGTCCTCCTCTCCGCGAGTTGGCTGGCCCAGGGGCCAATGCGAACCGAGAACGGCGCACTTCTGCCTCATCTGCTGCTGCTGCTATTGCACCATAGGTCGACACTCAGCCTCGTACATGCCTCCGATTAATACGCTGCGGGCTTAAAGCATTTAACATCTGCAGCGATCCTTAACCGGAACATGTTTGCATGTCATATATATACAGGGTGTTTCAAAAATGACCGGTATATTTGAAAAGGCAATAAAAACTAAACGAGCAGCGATAGAAATACACCGTTTGTTGCAATATGCTTGGGACAACAGTACATTTTCAGGCGGACAAACTTTCGAAATTACAGTAGTTACAATTTTCAACAACAGATGGCGCTGCGGTCTGGGAAATTCTATAGTACGATATTTTCCACATATCCACCATGCGTAGCAATAATATGGCGTAGTCTCTGAATGAAATTACCCGAAACCTTTGACAACGTGTCTGGCGGAATGGCTTCACATGCAGATGAGATGTACTGCTTCAGCTGTTCAATTGTTTCTGGATTCTGGCGGTACACCTGGTCTTTCAAGTGTCCCCACAGAAAGAAGTCACAGGGGTTCATGTCTGGCGAATAGGGAGGCCAATCCACGCCGCCTCCTGTATGTTTCGGATAGCCCAAAGCAATCACACGATCATCGAAATATTCATTCAGGAAATTAAAGACGTCGGCCGTGCGATGTGGCCGGGCACCATCTTGCATAAACCACGAGGTGTTCGCAGTGTCGTCTAAGGCACTTTGTACCGCCACAAATTCACGAAGAATGTCCAGACAGCGTGATGCAGTAATCGTTTCGGATCTGACAAATGGGCCAATGATTCCTTTGGAAGAAATGGCGGCCCAGACCAGTACTTTTTGAGAATGCAGGGACGATGGGACTGCAACATGGGGCTTTTCGGTTCCCCATATGCGCCAGTTCTGTTTATTGACGAAGCCGTCCAGGTAAAAATAAGCTTCGTCAGTAAACCAAATGCTGCCCACATGCATATCGCCGTCATCAATCCTGTGCACTATATCGTTAGCGAATGTCTCTCGTGCAGCAATGGTAGCGGCGCTGAGGGGTTGCCACGTTTGAATTTTGTACGGATAGAGGTGTAAACTCTGGCGCACGAGACGATACGTGGACGTTGGCGTCATTTGGACCGCAGCTGCAACACGGCGAACGGAAACCCGAGGCCGCTGTCGGATCACCTGCTGCACTAGCTGCGCGTTGCCCTCTGCGGTTGCTGTACGCGGTCGCCCTACCTTTCCGGCACGTTCGGCCGTCACGTTCCCAGTGCGTTGAAATTTTCCAAACAGATCCTTTATTGTATCGCTTTTCGGTCCTTTGGTTACATTAAACCTCCGTTGAAAACTTCGTCTTGTTGCAACAACACTGTGTTCTAGGCGGTGGAATTCCAACACCAGAAAAATCCTTTGTTCTAAGGAATAAACCATGTTGTCTACAGCACACTTGCACGTTGTGAACAGCACACGCTTACAGCAGAAAGACGACGTACAGAATGGCGCACCCACAGACTGCGTTGTCTTCTATATCTTTCACATCACTTGCAGCGCCATCTGTTGTTGAAAATTGTAACTACTGTAATTTCTAATGTTTGTCCGCCTGAAAATGTACTGTTGTCCCAAGGATATTGCAACAAACGGTGTATTTCTATCGCTGTTCGTTTAGTTTTTATTGCCGTTTCAAATATACCGGTCATTTTTGAAACACCCTGTATATATATACCCCCCCCCAATTTACCTCATGGAGTGTGGAGGAGGGTACTTGCTGAACTCCTATCATTTCAGTCTTCCCTGTTCCATCTGGGAATGAAAGAACCACTGTCGGTAACTTTCTTATTACCTCTGATTTCACAAATTTTCTTCGTCGACGTTTCGCGATATTTACAAGGGGTGGACAAAAATACGTAAACACTGCAAATAAAACACGTTACCGTGCCTAACATGGTGTAGGACAAGTGTTAGCATTCAAAACGGCTTCCAATCGTCCCATGATGGGTAAATAAAGGACCTGTATGGTTTTTAAGGAAATCTGCCGTCCTTCCATCGAAATAGTGACGTGTTCAGGCAACGATCATGGAGGTGAATATCGATCACGAACGCCCTCTCCAAAGCAGTCCACAAAGGCTTAGTAATGTTGACATATGGTGACTATAGTGACGAGGGGAAAGGCAACAGTTAAACGGAACGATCAGCTGTTGCGGAGCATGCTTTCCAGCCAGGGAACCACCATATCCGTTTCGAGGAGACGCAAAGTACTAGCTGCATCAAGCGGATATTACGAAAGGCTCTACAGGGAGGCAATCGAAATCGCTAAACACCCTAATAATTTCAATCGAAAGGAGGAGAGCGTGAAATTAAAAGGTATATTGATGCCGGAATTAAAGATGATATGTACCACCCGTCCACTACTGGGTGACGGCAACGTCGATCGACGGCAGCGGACAGCGGCCAGTTGCACTGACGTTTTCAAAACACGTGACGTCACGCCGCGGCGCGGGAGCGCGCGGACACTGAATTTAGCGGCAGTCAGTAGCGAGCCAGTGGGTGTGTTGGACCTTCCATCGAGCTAAGGACCCCCTTGAAGATGTCTCCCGCAGATGGGGTCGAAACGTTGGGAGTTGAGACAAAATTCATCAACCGACCACGGCATGACAGCCCGGATAATCATAATGGACATGAAATTTCCGGCCGTGAAAGTCTACGCTTTAGTATAGTTAACACTTTGCCGTCCGCACGTCTCGTACAAATTTATTCTCTTGGCGCCGGCAGCGCTAATTCGGATTACTCGGCTTGTCGCCGGCCGTTCTTGACATTATCGGGAGATTATAAATCGTTAAGTTTTACTAATCTCATCGTTAGTTCTCATAAGTTCTCAACCCTGTTCCCAACTTTCACGAAATTTCGAAGATATACATACGTAAATAAATACAAAATTTGTTTCATACATTTATTTGCATTGTCCATGGTACTTGGAATTTCTCTTTCATATGATATCCAGCAAAACAGTCTCCAAAATGTAACGAAACTCCACAAGACTGGAACATTAAGTTTGTTGTTCTTTTTTTGTTTTGTTTTTGCAACATACATGGCGGTTTCTTCGTTTTCGTTTATTCATTTCGGAAATACGTGGGCCTATTAGTTGGTTTTGTTTTATGTGACCGGAAATCTGTCAACCGGATCATGATGAGACGTGCCTGTCAACCTCCAGATTTTGCTCTGCGCATTCATCGTAAATAATCGTATCGTCTCTTTCGTCTGCCCTGATGAAAGATGCCAGGTAATTATAAAAACGAGAAACTTGTTGACTTGTGTAACTTATTGTTACCTAAATAAAACTCCAACAGAATGCAAAAGATACTAAAGTGCTGTCGCCGCCACTGCGCGATACTCTGCTCAAGACACTACTGTGCTGTAGAGTTGTGGCGATTCGTGAATGAGTCGTTCATTTGAACGACTCTAAGTAAAGAATCGTAAGAATCGAATCGTGATACGGACGAATCGTCGTTCAAAAGAATCGTAAGAACGTTTGCATGTTTCCGAGTCGTGACGATTGCAAGTTCCAACGATTCATCGATTCTTAGTTCGCTATGCTTCGAAGGCAACTGCCGAATCATGCCGAGTCGTGCCGAATGATAACGACCGCCAGGTGGCAGTCAAGTGGAGGATGCGTGTGAACAAATGAAGCTCGGAACGAACAAATTAAGTTCGTGGGCCGTAATATTACTCGTGAAAACAAAGCTGACACTTGGCGGTGGCTGACGGGAACGAGCGTGGAGGCATTTCCCATTTACTATCCCTACCATCAGCCACCGCGCCGACGTCAGCTTTCATCAGTTAAGGCATTACACGTATAAATCGAGAATCACACTTGTAACGTCATATGCATGTTTGCTCATAAATAAACTATTTCTGGCATATCTTATCATGGCACAGTTCGATTCTAACCCCATTGACAATTTCAGACAAGTCCTGCCATCTGTGAGTAAGATGTAGAACTTTTTGCATTCCGTAAGAATCGTGCCATCGCAGACTAGAATGAATCGTGAACGAATTGTAGGAATCGATTCGCAATGTGAGATTGAATCGTAGGAATCGAATCGGGAAAAAGAATCGTGTTGCCCAACTCTACTGTGCTGTCGCCGGCCACTGCGCTGTACTGTGCACACGACACCACCGTGGTGTCGCCGGGCGGCAGTGTGTTAGTACTCTTGCTCCCAAAACCAATCCTGGACGACTCTGGTTTTGTCAACACCGGTCCTATCATTTCGGAACACAGAATCACCACTGGAGAATAAACATTGTACCATGGCACAGGCTCGATCAACCAGAGTGGTCACATAATCCTAGGCAGTAATGCTGCCTTGCAGAGTAACCGTAGGGCTCGAGGAATACCACACAATGGCTGCCGTAATCTTCAGACACCCCCCCCCCCCCACCCTCTCGGTCATGTTTCACTCTTGGGGCGTAAACTCGGCAAGAAATTTGAAACAGTGGGAAGCAAGTGTCATATAACCAAATGACATTCTTGTTATTTCTCCTATGGTCCAGGTATTAAGGCTTCGGCACCATGTATTCGTGTTTAGGAGCGCTTGCATCAGTAATGAGAAGTTTTAGAATTCAAGCTTGTCCTGCAGTTAGATGCTGATGGAGCTCCATTCGTGTTTTGCTGCTGACAGGGTCCGCGAATGGCTTTGAGAGCTGTCGTCTTATTTTTCGTCACAGTCTTCCCCAAAGACAGTTAGTTACTCAGCACACGCTTCCCCTTGTGTTGGGACTTAGCGGATGCTGTTTTTTTTTCGGTTTCCCTGTAAGCGGTATAAATTCGTCGAATAAGCCATTCCTTTGGTAGGTGAATTGAATCCCGTTAAGATTCTTCCGTTGAATCTGTCTGCAACGTGCTTCTCCTGGAACTGATTTTATATGGTCATTCTATTCCACGTTGCTCCGGATGTTAGGCCTGTGTATCGTACTGTTGTTACTGTCTCGAACGGTTTGTCGCCAATGCCGTAACTCAAAAGTAATTGATCTTTTCGCGTTTTAAAGCTCAGCGTTCAGGATCTGTTGTCGGTCACTGCACAAATGATGGAACCGCCAAATGGGTTATTCCACGTTACAAACGTTCCCAGAGGCAAAAACATCATTTGCCAATAGCCTCATGGAGCTACCGACATAATCCGATATATACAGTGTATATAATTAGTGCGTGGGCAAATTGAAACCAACCCGGAAAATATTTGAGACTGACGCGAAATTGACCCTTGTTAACTAACAGCAGAACTGCACATCACAATCTGCTGGAAACAGTAATATCGATGGAAGAATTGTTTGCTGTCATAATGTCGGCGGGGGCGCATCTGCCACATGCTCTGTCCATTACATTTGAGTTAGTGAGTGAGAGAAATGTGTGTGTGTTTAGTGACCAGTTAAATACAACACCCTGATGCTCAACATAAAACAGCGCTTGTTCGTAATCGAGTTTAAAGCGAAGCACAATTCGTAGAAAACGTGTGCGGAACTGATTGCATAAGAGTTTACGGCTGTTAGTGTTTTGGCGAAACCGCCACCGGAAATATGCAATGCAGAAATTAGTGGCAAAAATTGCCCGAAACGGGCTTTATATCGAATAAAAAGCGTAACTACCCTAAAACAATTGGAACTCTAGGAAAAAGAAACGGCTAGAACGAAGGAAAGCATTGAACAAAATCCGACGAAATCTTGACGCTGTAACCGGTGCATATGTGGGAATTGAGAAACCGTAGTCTCGTATCGAAAAGGACCTTGTACTGTGTACTTACAAATTTACTGTTGTGCATGAATTAAAACGTCCAGACGAACTATACGTATGAGTCGTGCGTGTGGTTTCTGAGTGGAGAGGAATTAGGACTTCAGATTCCGCAGTTTCATTTTCTCAGATGGGGCCCGGTTCAGTGTCACAGGGTATTTCACCTCAGACTATGCCCCGTTATGCATCGGAAAATCCCGACGCGCATTTGAAGAGTAGCTGCATAAACTACAAAAATGGTTTAAATGGCTCTAAGCACTATGGGACTTAATATCTGAGGTCATCAGTCCCCTAGACATAGAACTACTTAAACCTAACTAACCTAAGGACATCACGCACATCCATGCCCGAGGCAGGATTCGAACCTGCGACCGTAGCAGCAGCGCGGTTCCGGATTGAAGCGCGTAGAACCGCTCGATCACAGCGGCCGGCCATAAACTACAGATTGGTGATCGGTGTACAGTGTCTGGTCTCCACACGGTAACACGATTATTTCACCAAACTGTTAATGCTAACTGGTATGTCCAGAAACTTGAAACGTCCCCTTTTGAAGAATTGTATACGAGACTGTGCTTTGACACACAATATTTTTTAGCGCAACGCAATCTGACTTTCAGAAATCCCTACAAAGGAATGGCCCTGACTAACATTAACCTGTACCTTTCACAAATCACTTACCTCACCAAAAATCTTCGTTACTCGAACTACTGCAATACAGCGAGCGCCACTACTGCCAGCTAAATAAAAGATTCAAACTACGGAAGTCACTAACTACTGACAGGGATAGTTAGCAAATGAAAGATTTTAATAGAGAACAAACAATGTATTTACCTTAATAGTCATAATATATCTAGCAGTTCATAATATCCAGTATAACAAATTTCAAAACTCCGCCATCTCTCTCCCCACATCCACCACTGCTGGCGGCTCACCTCCAACTGCCCAACGCTATGCGCTGTTAACATCCAGCTGCCGCTGCCCAACACTACAATGGCAGACAACAATGCAAACTAGCACACAGAGCGCTACGTAACGTTGCCAATAAGAAAACATAAACAGCCTACATACAAACTGTCTGATCCCAATGCGGATAAACTCTCACAGGGTGACTCCGTGGATATTTTGAGCAAGACTGAGCAAGAGCACACACGGCCTTGACTACCTTGTCAAGGGTGCATGAGGTGAGGTGTTCTGTAACACGTCATTCAGAAACTCTCGATTTGCACCTGCTGTTTTCGTCCCATCAAGGACGACGTGTTGAGTTCTACCCGCTAGGGAGCGCAGAACCCATTGCGGAGCTGACAATGCCTTCCGAAAGCCAAGGAACATGGCGTGAACATTGGAGTTTTCTAGATTTCGTGTAAGGAGGAATCTACCTGAGCTTCTCAAGATCTATTCTTAAGGAATGCACGATGATTTTGTTAGAAGACATTTTCGTTCTCCAGAAACTTAATACGTGAGCTTAATACACGTTTCATAACTTTACTGAAGATTGACGTCAGCGATGTAGCTCTCTGAATATGTGCGTCTCTCCGACAAAACTTCTTCAAAACACGAATGACATGTACCTTTGTCCAGTTGCTAGGCACAATCAGTTGCCCCAGCGTGCAACGATAAACTGATAGTAGAAGAAGAGTGAAGTCTGTGGCTCACAGGAAGTTTCTGGTAGAGAATAAGGTGGGGAAAATACCGAGGAAAGCGCCTTCTAATTTTAATTAGCAAAGTAATACAGCCATAGCGACAAACTGGTTTTAACAGATTGCAACAATACCGCTACCCTCGTTGAGAACCGTGATGTAACGTAAAGTAAAGACAACGGTCTCGCCTTGAGCTCCTTCCGTTGTGTAAATTACAGCCCAACATCGGTACAGAAAAGGAAGGAAGATCAGAGTTTTCAAAGGAACCATCCCGGAGTTAACGTGGAGCGGTTTAGGGAAATCACGGAAAACTTGAATCTGCGTGGTGGGACGGGGAATTGAACAGCCATCCTCAAGAGTCTACTTCGCCGGCCATTGCGCCACCTCACTCGGTGCATCTACACACTTTGTTTGTATATCAATGATTGAAGTTCCTGGCCCCTCTGCCAGCATTTACATTCTGGTTTCGGTGTAGCAGAGTGATATAATTTTGCATTACAGGTGGTTTTGAAGCGTCTTAGACGTAGCCAAGTGTAGGTTGCTGGTTCTGTACAGAAAAGAGACATAAAAATAGCAACAGCGATGAGAGATTCATGGTCTATTTCCTCGATTCCCGGACAAGAACGGTTTTGTGTAACAATTTTTGTCACGTCTTTCTGTGAAACCATGATTAATTAAGAATGCATTGTGTGTAGTTGCATCCTGTAAAGAATGCCAAGCAGTCGGCAACACGTCAGGTGATTTGACAGTGCAAACAGTAAATAGGAACCGATGTAAATTCTTTGTAACCGGTAAGAAGCGCATGTTTTATCGTGCCTGGGTTGGTACTTAGACAACTCGTTTAAATATCATAGGTAATAAACGATGCTAGAGATAAGATTAACTTCGCGACCTCATTCTCTGAAAGCACGAAGATTTCAGTGATGGCGATCGTCAGCGATAATACACAGAGGTATGTCTGCACCACCTCCCACCAGCAATATCACGAGGGCAACCCGGTCTCGTGTCGTTTTAGTCAAAACTTCGGATTTTCAGCGGTGACGAAAGTGGCCTGTGTGCGTGGCAACGTAGATATGTTCGCTGTTTTGTCCATCTCTCAGAAGCACATAATTTTCTTACTGAATGTATAAAATACCTACTAGTTTTAAAATTTCAAATAACGTGTCATTGCAGAAACTTTATTTTGCATAAATCTTCAGTGTTGTCTTCCCTGTTCACTGGAAAAAAAAATTCTCGCGTGTTTATACACAACACGCAGAGGATTTAAGAACATTAAAACAGTCCAGAAATTTTCAGAATGTCATCCGCATGCAGGTGTTCTATCGATTGACCTATCCAAGCACTTGCCCGCGAAAGGCAGTTTCCTGCTGCTGGTCCCGGTCCGATGCACAATTTTGTCCGGAAGCTTCGGTCTAGAAATTGTTTGTTACGCCCATTGCATTTCTTTCCTCGTTGCGCGCAGAATACAAATACAAGGAATGATTTCGTAAATATATTTTTTGCAGAACTTGAAAAGTCACAACGCAACTCCAGATGAATGACGAGGACAACTATGATCATAAAAACGGCCAGATCAGAACGTGAGCTTCAATCGTGTGTGTCTTTCTGTAATTACGAACATTGTTCCTAGCTGTATGAATTAAATAACGTGTTGCGCAGTTATGTCAGCTTCAATTATTACTCGTAAACGATGGATTACAATGATTTTCTTAAACGTTACGAGGTCACTAAATGCAATAGTGCATTCGTCTTGTTTTCATGTTCGAAACAAAGCAGTGTAATTACATACGATTAACGCAAAAAAAATGGTTCTGAGCACTATGCGACTTAACCTCTGAGGTCATCAGTCGCCTAGAACGTAGAACTAATTAAACCTAAGCAACCTAAGGACAGCATACACATCCATGCCCGAAGCAAGATTCGAACCTGCGACCGGAGCGGTCGCTCGGCTCCAGACTGTAGCGCCTAGAACCGCACGGCCACTCCGGCCGGCCGATTAACGCACTGCTGTCATTTTGTATGCTTTCATAAATTGCTTACTACCACAGATACTGAATGGAGCTATAAATGTTAATCGTCAAATCGCAACTAATGTGCAATTGGGGGCTCAGATCGCTTTGACGAGCTGTAATTTTTCACTGTATGATATTCCGTTCTTCGCAAAATTTGTAATCTCCAAATAGATACCTTAATGACCTACAACGCTGTAACAAAATCTGAAGATTGCTTATCATTGATCTTTTACAGAGACAAGTATGCAGTGCGAATTGTATGCGGCGAATTTTGCATCACTTACTTATCGCCTCTGAGAGAGAGGGGAAAAATGCGAATTAGATGTTCCTGGTCGTAGCAGGGGTGTTGTTTGCTTAATGACGAGGAAAGTTTTTCTGTGGAAATGCGCATGTTAACTGCTGATAAATGTAGCAGACTTACGTCATGGATTTGGAGCAGACCAAGGGGAAAGGTCATTACTGATGCGACGAAAGCAAAGTCAGCCGGCAGATGGTAAGGTAGATAGTGGAACCTTCAGTAGTAGTGCTTTCCGCAATTTATCTGGAACATGTCAAAAGCAAATACCTTGACGACAACTTAGAGCATTGGTGCTTATCCAAAGAACGTGGCTCCGTTGCAGACGTAGCTGAAAGTCAGCGTCTAAAGCTGTTGACATTTGTCCATTAGCACGAGAAAGTGAACTACTGCTACACGGGCTGACCGTTAGTTGTTAGCCCAGGAGCACAGGGACCTGGTCAGGGCGGGTGACTGTTCAGCCCCTGCCGTGGTATGTGTGTGTGTGGGAGGTATTGCGTTGTGATGGTCGTTTCACCGGGCGCCATTGGCGATTTGACGTGAGAGTGTGTGCCGTTTGAATGGTGAATGCTGCCCAGTTCCTATCAGCCACACATTGAAAAGTTCTGCCGAATAAACCCATTAAAACAGGGCTTCACAATATACGTGCTCGCGGAGCAAGCTGTGAGCAGCAAGGCGCGAGCACGGAGCAGCGAGAGCACGCTACCCCCACTACCGGACCAGAGCGGAGAGTGGGGAGAGTCACGTGGGGCACACAACAGCTGCCGCCAGTCAGTATAAATCCGCGGCCACCTGCAGGGATATCACTCACGAATTATTACTGCGACAAATGAAACAAATAAAGGAGAATGTACACATGCCACATAATTTTATTAGCTTAGTGTATGCCTCTACATTCGTATTAATTTGTGAACTGTTACACAATAAAAGGTGTCACTGAAGTGTGGGATTCTCGGTTATCTTGTACTTTTTGTCCTTTACAATTGCGTCTGATGTTCGGAGTAATTGTTCTTGTGCATTGTAGGCGCAGCGTGCAGGTTAAATTTCGATCAGACAATGCGTTTCTCAGGCGCGTCTTGTTACATTTCATTGCAGACAACAGTTGCTCACAAACATACGTGGAACCGAACATTGATATTGTAGCCGCCAGTTTGTGCAAACGAGGAAATCTATCCTGAGGGAAGTGTCTGTAGAATTCCAAAATGTCTTTCTTGTTCTGAAAGTTGTCTCTGTATTCTCTGTCACACTGCAGGTCAATAATTTCTTGCTGCAGCTCAGGACGAATATCTTAAATATTCGCTGAATATGGAGAGAACAGATCAAAATCACTGTCTAGTGCTGTCAGATCTTGAAAGCGCTGATCAAACTATGTGAATAACGTTCAGTCTTTGTGAACATCTTGCATGGATGATAATTTAGGAAAATGAGCTAGGTTTCCTGTTTCCAGCTGACTCGCCCAAAGTGTCAATTTCATTTTAAAAGCGCGTATTCGATCTATGAAATGAGTAATTAGCAGATCTTTACCTTGTAGTAAAATGTTCAAAGCATTCAGATGGCTAGTTAAATCTGCTACGAACGCGAGATCACATTCAAACGTGCGCGCGCATTTCCCCTCCTCCGCGACCTTGCATCTGCTCGCGAGCACGTGCCTGAGCAGACGCGAGTACTCGCGCTCAAAACCGGCCAGTTGTTAAGTCCTGCATTAAAATATAAAAACGTCAATGTCTTATACGATTGTGAGATAGTTTCACAGCAGAGGAATGTGCCCAGAACCGGACGGTATTTTTTTATTTTTGAAAGTAGGAAACAGTAAAAAAAGTAAGTTTTAGAAACATGTAATATTTACTTTATAATGTTATGCACCATTCACCTTTTACTCTAGGAAAATATAATTGAAAAGTGTTCTAAAAAAATAATTTTCAGAAAGCGTATACTTAGCGGTTTCGAAAAATAGTTACAAAGTCGGAGCCCTTGTAAAACTAATGTAAATAACACTGAGTAAAATTAGAAAATATTAGGCCCTATTCTACATTCTACGTGCAGTATAACATACTCCAGAAGGCTATAAGATTACTGTGTTCTTTGCTGAACCCGAGAGTCCTGCTATGCGATGTTCCTGTAGCCTCTCTGACGGTTTGGTTTTGTGGCCTTCAAGAATCACAGAAATCAATTTTTTTTTCTCAGAAGTGTCGTGTTTGAAAGGTTACTAAATGTTGTTCGTCTTGGTCAGTTACACAGCCATTCTTCACATGTCCTAAATCGCTTCAGGCAAGTGCTCGGATAGTTAGTTTGAAAGGGCATGGCCAACTTCCTTCTTCAATCCCCTGGGACGGATGATCTCGCCGTTTGGTCCCTTCCCCGAATTAACCAATCTTCACCAGACATTAGAGTAAGCACAATGAAGCAAGTGTCCATTACAAGATAATAGTAAATCATATCTTTTTCAAATCGGTATCCAAAATTGTATGCCTGCCTCTTTTTGTTTTTCTGATGCCTCAGGTGCACTGACCTGTGTAGTTTACAACCTCGTAAACTGTTGTTTTTGGATCACTGCACTATTTACTGGCCTCCTTCCAAGCAATGTCTTCATGAACAGCATTAATAGCTCGTGTTTTTCGACGGACTCCACGTTCTTTAATCTATCTTCTCTATTCGTCGTCGTCGTCGTCGTCATCATGATGATGATGTTGAACGGTTTAGAGCCCCAGGCTGCGTCTGTTTACAACCCAAGCATCGCCATCTAGTCCTTTCTCCCCACCTCTTTGAGTTCACGCTGGTCCAGTCCTCGCCCCTTTTTTCCAACGCTCCTGCACGTGTTTCAGCCATCTTTCCTTCCGTTTTCCTCGTGGTCATCCCCTTCGCATTTCCATTCGGTGTATGTTCTAGGCAATACTCTTAAAGCACCCACACCATGTCAACCTTGATGTTTCTATCCTGCTCTGCAAGGATTCCTCTTTCACTATTTCCCTTAGCGTATCATTCCTCATCCCATCTCTCCTTTATACTCCTGTCCTTACTTAATTTCACATGCCTGTAATCTGATAACATCTCTTTCCTTCATCACCCATGTTTCAGGATGTTTGGTATGTACTAACTTCTTTATATAACTACTTCGCTTTTTTCGTGGGATGTCGTTATTCCACACAAGGATACTAACATTTCGCAGGAATGCTTCTTTCTGTCTGCCACGTTCACTGATCTGTTTCTGGTTTCTTCGATTTTCCTCTATCACACTTTCCAAGTACTTCAAACTTTCCATCTTCTTCAGTTGTTCACCTCCAACCCCTATTCCGCTAGTTGGTCTATCTTTCTTTCTAGTTGCAATGAGGATATCGCATTTTTTTACATTAAATTTCGTCCCATACAATCTCTGTTTCTTTTCAAGTATCCATCTGTTACTGAATCTCCTCTCTATTTCCCCCAGAACGATCTTCCCTGTTATCCTCCTCGAATTTGCAAGAGAATTAAAAGAGAATAAAGATAGTGTGCTAATACAGGCAGACTACAAAGATGAAAAAGTGACGCGTCCAGTTGAAGCAGCAGAAGGGAGTCCAGTTTAGTAGTCTACAATTCATTAACCCAATAAATTTTTAAGCAAAGATCTAAAAGAAAGTGTTTCATCACAAACATTAACCTTAAACGTTACTGTTCAAGAACACAAATAGATTGAAAGGCTTGCCTGCCAACCTCTCGGAGATGTTCATAGTGCAAATACATTACTGGCCATTAAAATTGCTACACCACGAAGATGACGTGCTACAGACGTGAAATTTAACCGACAGGAAGAAGATGCTCTGATATGCAAAAGATTAGCTTTTCAGAGCATTCACGCAAGGTTGGCGCCGGTGGCGACACCTACAACGTGCTGACATGAGGAAAGTTTACAACCGATTTCTCATACACAAACAGCAGTTGACCGGCGTTGCCTGGTGAAACGTTGTTGTGATGCCTCGTGTAAGGAGGAGAAATGCGTACCATCACGTTTCCGACTTTGATAAAGGTCGGATTGTAGCCTATCGCGATTGCGGTTTATCGTATCGCGATAATGCTGCTCGCGTTTGTCGAGATCCAATGATCTCACGTTCACGAGGGTAATACGGAACGCCGAGCTGGATCCCAACGGCCTCGTATCACTAGCAGTCGAGATGACAGGCATCTTATCTGCATGGCTGTAACGGATTGTGCAGCCACGTCTCGATCCCTGAGTCAACAGATGGGGACGTTTGCAAGGCGACAACCATCTACACGAACAGTTCGACGACGTTTGCAGCAGCATGGACTATCAGCTCGGAGACCATGCCTGCGGTTACCCTTGACGCTGCATCACAGACAGGGGCGCCTGCGATGGTGTACTCAACGACGAACCTGGGTGTACGAATGGCAAAACGTCACTTTTTCGGATGAATCCAGGTTCTGTTTACAGCATCATGATGGTCGCATCCGTGTTTAGCGACATCGCGGTGAACGCACATTGGAAGCGTGTATTCGACATCGCCATACTGGCGTATCACCCGGTTTGACGGTGTGGGGTATCATCCCGGTTACACGTCTCGGTCACCTCTTGTTCACACTGACGGCACTTTGAACAGTGGACGTTACATTTCAGATGTGTTAAGAGCTGTGGCTCTACCCTTCATTCGATCCCTGCGAAACTCTACATTTCAGCAGGATAATGCACGACCGGATGTTGCACGTCCTGTACGGGCCTTTCTGGATACAGAAAATGTTGGACTGCTGCCCTGGCCAGCACATTCTCCAGATCTCTCACCAATTGAAAACGTCTGGTCAATGGTGGCCGAGCAACTGGCTAGTCACAATACGCCAGTCACTACTCTTGATGAACTGTGGTATGTGTTGAAGCTGCGTGGGCAGCTGTACCTGTACACGCCATCCAAGCTCTGTTTTGCTCAGTGCCCAGGCGTATCAAGGCCGTTATTACGGCCAGAGGTGGTTGTTCTGGGTACTGATTGCTCAGGATGTATGCACTCAAATTGCGTGAAAATGTAATCACATGTCAGTTGTAGTATAATACAGGGTGATTCAAAAAGAATACCACAACTTTAGGAATTTAAAACTCTGCAACGACAAAAGGCACAGCTAAGCACTATCTGTCGGCGAATTAAGGGAGCTATAAAGTTTCATTTAGTTGTACATTTGTTCACTTGAGGCGCTGTTGACTAGGCGTCAGCGTCAGTTGATGCTAAGATGGCGACCGCTCAACAGAAAGCTTTTTGTGTTATTGAGTACGGCAGAAGTGAATCGACGACAGTTGTTCAGCGTGCATTTCGAACGAAGTATGGTGTTAAACCTCCTGATAGGTGGTGTATTAAACGTTGGTATAAACAGTTTACAGAGAATGGGTGTTTGTGCAAAGGGAAAAGGTCTGGACGGCCGAGAACGAGTGATGAAAATGTAGCACGCATCCAGCAAGGATTTGTTCGCAGCCCAGGAAAATCGACTCGCAGAGCTAGCAGAGAGCTGCAAATTCCACAATTGGCACTTATCTGTCCGTAACTACCTGAACGTCAACTACCCGAGGCGATGGATCGGCCGCCAGGCAGCCCGTGACAGAGCAAATCACTGGCCTCCAAGAAGCCCTGATCTTACCCCCTGCGATTTTTTCTTATGGGTTATGTTAAGGAATGGTGTTTCGGCCACCTCTCCCAGCCACCATTGATGATTTGAAACGAGAAATAACAGCAGCTATCCGAACTGTTACGCCTGATATGCTACAGAAAGTGTGGAACGAGTTGGAGTATCGGGTTGATATTGCTCGAGTGTCTGGAGGGGGCCATATTGAACATCTCTGAACTTGTTTTTGAGTGAAAAAAACTTTTTAAATACTCTTTGTAATGATGTACAACAGAAGGTTATATTATGTTTCTTTCATTAAATACACATTTTTAAAGTTGTGGTATTCTTTTTGAATCACCCTGTATATTTGTCCAGTGAATACCCGTTTATCATCTGCATGCATTTCTTCTAGGTGTAGGAATTTTAATGGCCAGTAGCGCAGATTGAATGGCTTACGTGCCAATCTCTCGGAGATGTACCGAAAAATGTACATAGTGCTAATACTTCTTCTATAGCCAAAACATTTTAGTGATGAACTGATCAGCACCAAGTGAGGCTCTCGACTTCGGCTGCAGAGGGGTAGAAGGCTAAACTACTGTACACACTTGACCCAACTAGAGTTCAGGACAAATCGGAGCCAATAGTCTAGGTGTCCGGTTTGGGGGGGGGGGGGGAGAGAGGGCAGGGGAAGAGGACCAGTTTATTAAAGCAAAGGCTACTTTTTTTATTTTAAACCTTCGTGATAGGGGCGCGTAGGCTTCCACAAAATACTGTTGGTTTTGTGCAGATCGCAAAATTCGCGAATAACCCGGTTTACTCGCGGCGATTTGAGCCCGCCGGTCGGCTGTGAGCTGAACGGACCCACTGCGCACGCGGAAGCGAGGCAGGCGGGCGGCCCCGTGTTTACTGCGGAGGCAGAAGTGGGTCACACACTGTCCGCCGGGCCGGCCGCTGCGGGCGCTGCACTGGCGCTCGGGGTGACGACTCGACGCGCCGCGACACGCTCGTTACCTCTGCCTCCCCGCCATCCATTATGCAGGTCCTATGCAAGACAGGGCACGTCGCCCTGGAGAGTTCGAGCAGGAGCGTCCCCGCTGATGCTCTACAGAGCAGGGAGATTTGGTTCTTATTCCGGGCAGCACGTACTGCATCTCGAGGCCGCCAGAGAACCGCATTTCCTGATCGGCTAACGTTTACGACAGGGGCGGGCAGGAATTCTGCACGTGTGCGGTGCACATGCACGTGTGCAGTTAACAGGTGTTCTGCGTGCACACAGGGGCAAGCTGGCCACCCGCTTCTCACCCCTCCCCACCATACCGTCTCTCCGCTTCTTCCCCTGTAATGCGTTTTGTTTCCTGGCCTGCTTTATTAAATGAAGGAATAAGGTTAGTAGGAGTGCTTGAAAGTAATCATGGTTTGAAAGAGTACCTATTACCTACGATACGTTTTATTTAATTATCACAGGTGGAGTTTACAATACGTTTAATGTCTGGAACAAAATTTCTACATACAGACAAACGCAAACAGTTACGTAAATTTTCATTACTGATGTTTGCTCTTAACCGAGACTTATTAATTTTCATAACAGAAAAAAATCTCTCACAAAAGTATGTCGAGCCCAACATTGACTACCTTCATGGCTTCACGATGGAGACGAGGAAACTCTTGCTGTGGAAAGTCGTGATAAAAATCTATTACATGTCTTGCCAAAAGGAACTTGTCTCTCAGACGAGAATTACACTGTAGATCTATTAATTCCATTTGCAAACTGAGATGAATATCATCTACAGAAACCATATTCTCTCGAGAACTATTCAAAACCTTGGGATAAGTAAGATATATCCCCAAATCGCTTGAGAAATTCCTCTTTTATTGCACTAAGGACGGCAACATACTGAAATTTATTATAATGGCGTTCAATATTAAACTTCCGCTCACCAGCGACAATACTGTCACATATTATACATTTCCAATTTTCACGTTTTTCCACAGAGAACAAATGATTCTCCCATTCCTTTTTAAAAGATAGCAAATCTCCAATTCTCCGTTTCCTCGATTCACTCTGCATTTTCCGGTTATTCAAATACAACGTTGACTACGTAGTGGTCGCTTCGCTTCAACGTCCGCAGCTTAGCCTGGTACTACACTGCCGCAACCTGCAGGCTGTCGGCACTGTCCCGTTCGACGATTGCACGCGAGCAGCACACGTGCAGCGCTGTGTGCTCGTGAGCCGCGTGCAACGTTTGCCCGCCCCTGGTTTACGGCGTCGTAGTGCAAGTCGATGCGACAACGAAACTAGTTGGCAGTCGCACGCCATCTTGGGCTTCGTCGTATTTATAATGTAAGTTGCGTGTTAAGACAATACGCTGTTTCAAGCCAACGGCGAACTGAAGATTTATCCCAAGCACGTCACTCTTCGTACGATTTGTTTATAGTTAAATGTCAGTTGACACGTCGGTGGTAAAAGCCTTCAGGATCTCGTCAGATGAAAGATGTCTGAAGCTCTGAGAGTTCATCGTAGCGTAATGAATAGAGGCATGGAATTACAGGGTGACAGTTACTGAACCATAGGGGGAAAAACGTAAATTAATTACGATGAGAGGCACCCACATGCCTTGCTCATACTGTGGCATCAAGCAGTCAGGCCTGCAAAATGAGTGGTCTGCCATGCGAGTGGATTCATTCTTACTTATAAAGTAACATGAGCTCTAGTACTCACAATTAAGTTAAAAATTATTCTCCTGTTTGAATATTACGCAACGGAAACGGATAACGCACATCTGACTGTTAGTAATATACACAACTCTGACTGTTCACTACGCACTGGTAATACCAAATTTTCTTTCTTACCAAACGGTTTTGATCAACACGTGGCCATCGCACTGAATAAGAATGGCGCACACATTATAAATTCTGGATCTCATGACAACATACTATTCGAAGGAAAAGGCCACCAATCTTTCTTTTCACTACCTTTTTTATTCCGATAAATTCTATAACCTAAACACACCACTACATTTTCTACAACAATTGCACATGAGAAACTCCGCCCAGTGGGCATGGCTTTACATTGGTGATTCTCTATCTTATGGTCTCGTAATTACCTAACACTACAGTGCACTTTCTGGATAGGATCGTGGATCTTTTTCTATATCTCACACTTCGACTCTCACACCCATCATCACGAAAATTTCATCCATACCGAGCGGTACAAAAAGTAACATGCATAACCCACTGCCTCTGAAACTACCTTGCTACTCTCCCATGCAAACCACACATACTTAAATTACATGAAATATACCACATTGGCAACATGGAATACAACACAAGGAATAGTCACAACGTTATAATCATATCACTTTCAGCTTTCCCACTTAGTGTTCATCCCAGTTTCACACGACACTGCCCCACTCCGTAACTTTTCTTTCTTACTATGAACTCTAGAGGATATATGGACGTCTTCCTGTGCAATGCAAGCCAAGTGGCGTTGCTGGATACACGGCTGACTCACCTTGCTTCACTCTGAGTATTATAGTTTGAATCAAGAGTCACACGGAAACATAACACGCAAAGTAATATTAAGAACATATTCGTCACACACGCGAGTCCTCAACTGATAGCATGGACGAGTACTTCTCTTTATCATTTCTCATACACAGATTGAGACTCACACAGTACTCACCACATGGGAGTACTCGTCTCTAATTTCAAGTCCTGCACACGCCATTTCTTAAATATTTCCCACTTACAGTACACACGCCAGTAATTCAGCTTAGCTTAAGCACTCGGAAGTATTTCAACTTATTGCTACACGTGGTTTCATTGTGACTGTTGGTCACTTCCGAAGATTACTACGATCCCCTTAATATTACCTGCCTGTCATTTAATTCTCCCCACAAAAGTTCCTGAAATAGAGAAATAATTATTCCAAACTACTCTTAAGTATTTCACATGCATACCATGTCTCCACTCTTTTGTCTTTCGGAGCACACCTAAGACAGGTCTTACCAACACAAGATCCCGTGCCAGAGTGCTGAAACATGGCCGTTCTTCAGGTCAGCTCGCACCTCCGTCCAGGTAGGGGCGCACCATGTTATCGTATTGGTCAGCCACATTTCAGGCGCTCAAAGCTCAGGTAACTTTCATCTCTTTGGTTCCACCAAAGGTGACCAAAGGACCCTCTCAAAGATGATCATATATTGCCCATTCACTATCTGCGGTTAGCAGACGACCATACATTCATTCATTTCGCAGATCTCACCAAACTGGATATAGGAATTTATTTTGTGGGATCAATTAAATAAATTAATTGTCCTTCTTTCCTACACTGGTATCCGGCTTCGATGTATTAAGTAAAATTGAGTTGTTGTTACAAAAAATATGTTGTTCTGACAAGAATAACGAAGAATGTTGTACCTATTTTCAATGTCGGGCGGTACTGTACCCTTTCAACGAACTACGGCGTGCACACGTTTTATTCAACATCTGAACGTCATTATAGACATTCAGGCTTAGGTTATGTTCGATATGCCTACCATCATAGGCGACGATGTGGCGCAGATGAATATCAAAACTCTGCATGACCGGCTGAAGTGTTGGAATATCGATGCTGTCGATGACCTCCTAAACGGCAGATTTCAGCTCAGCAATGGTTTTCTGGTTTTTGCTCCATACCTTGTCTTCGATAAAGCCCCACAATAAAGAATCAAATGTTTTCAGATCCGGAGAATATGGCGGTCAATAGAGATCGACGCCATCGGTTTCTGGCTACCCCAGAGCCAGAATGCGGTCCCCAAAGTACTCCTCCAAGACGTCACTCTCCTGCTGCGATGGGGTCGAGCTCCGTCTTGCAAGAACATCATCTTGGCGAAATCAGTTTCACTTTGGATAATGGGGATGAAATCATCATCCAAAACCTTCATTTACCGTTCTGTAATCACCGTGCCATCAAGGAATGTCGCACCGATTATTCCGTGACTGGTCATTGCACACCACACTCTCTTTGAGGGCGAAGAGACTTACCGATCCCGAAATGCGGATTCTCAGTCCGCCAAATGCGCCAATTTTGCTTACTGACAGAGCCATTCAAATGAAAGTGAGCTACGTCGCTATACCAAACCATGCATGCGCATGCTAATTCCCATCATGCCCCGCGGCCAACCGTGCAGTTTGAACGTCCTAAGCCAAACCGTTCAGAAGTTATGACATAATACTTCATACAGTTCAATAATTGCCACCCTATACGAAGCAAGCACCGAGCGAGGCGGCGCAGTGGTTAGCACACTGGACTCGCATTCGGGAGGACGGTGGTTCAACCCCACGTCCGGCCACCCTGATTTAGGTTTTCCGTAATTTCCCTAAATCGCTTCAGGCAAATGCCGGGATGGTTCCTTTGAAAGGGCACGGCCGACTTCGTTCCCCAATCCGATGAGACCGATGACCTCGCTGTTTGGTCTGTTCCAAATCAACCCAAGCCCTGTACGAAGCAAGCAGTCGGTTCGCGTCCTGCTATATCCTACTATTTCTTTTTTTGTTGTCACGTTTGTAACAGATTCAGGGATACTCGCAATGTAATAAAACTGTGTTCGGCATCGTTCGATGTTATTTATATGTAAGAGTGCACTCCCGCAGCAGTGAGTTTCGACGGTTTTGTAACTTCAGTCTGATTAAAATACGAAAGATGAAATCGCTACGAGAGAAAACAATCAGTAATGGCATTTGTATTCCGGCTTGTCACAAATATTTGGGTTTTTATTTTCGAATGTATTGTGATATTACGAGGCTTTGGTTAGGCAGAAACCTAAGAGAATAGCTTAAATGTCAGTATAGCTCGTTAGAGGTCCAGGCAACAGGCGGTGCTGTCGCAGATGTTGTGGCTATCTTAAAGACGTCACGGGGGGGGGGGGGGGGGGGGCGGGGCGGGTCCGATTACCGCTACGAGACACGTCTCGCAGCGAAAGACAGGCGTCTCCCAGAAAGCGGCGTACGTCGAAGTTCATTCTGTCTGCGACAGCCGTGTCGTAGATGAAAGAGAGCGGTCGCGATTTTAACTGTAAAGCTAGTGTTTCGGTCATCAGTACCAGATATGGAAATCGCAAACACACTAATCAAACACTTTAAACACTCGAGTAGGAAGATGTTTACAGTGAACTGAATTACAAACAGATTACAACGGAAAAGAAGAAACTGAGCACAGAGGAAGTAAGTTATGAAGACGACGTGAGAAAATAATTTGACAACACTGGAACACCTTAGTCGAATGAAGTCAAGCTATGTTCGAAGAATTACAGTAGAAAATGGGACATTTCGATGAGCTGCTATTTGGGCAGCAAACTGATTGACGATGACCGAAGTAGAGAAGATATAAAAGGCAGAGAGGCAATACGAAGAGAGGTATTTTAAAGAAAAGAATAATTTGTTAACATCTAACACAGATTTAAGGGTGTCGAAGTCTCTTCTGAAGGTATCACCTCGAATGTAACCGTGAACAGAAGTCAAACGTGGATGTTAAGCAAAAAGAAAAAAAAGCTTTTGAAATCGGATGCTACAAAGAATGCTGAAGATCAGACAGGTAGATCAAATAACTGTAAGACGGGATATAACGAAGCATTTTATTATTATTTTACTATACAATTTTAGAATTTAACAAGTTTGCTAAGTTACAAAATGAAGGGGAATTGAAATAATTAACATATTCTAGAATATTAACAAGTATTGATATTAAAAATGTTTTGAAAAGTTTTCATTTTCACGTAAAAATAAATGCAACTTAAAGAGAAATGCTGTAACTACAAGAATATTAGTTCAGTCATCAAATGGCTCTGAGCACTGTGCGACTTCTGAGGTCATCAGTCACCTAGAACTTAGAACTACTTAAACCTAACTAACATAAGGACATCCACACACATCCATGGCCGAGGCAGGATTCGATCTGCGACCGTAGCGGTCGCTCGGCTCCAGACTGTAGCGCCTAGAACCGCACAGCCACTCCGGCCGGCCAGAATATTGGTAACAGTACAGTTATTATACCCAAAAATTCTGTTATTCAAATGTATCCCGAATTTTTTAAAAAAATTGCCTAACGTTATTGAATTTCTCGTTTATACGCACACGTTGCATTCGTGATCATACTGTTTAGTCACGAATCAGTAAACTATTTGCCAACCTGACGAAATTGAAATTCCGATCGTAGCTGGAAATGAGCATTGAATTTAATGGCGACAAGTGAAAATTTGCACCGGATCGGGACTCTAATCTGGGTTTCCCGCATTACTCGAGCGGTCGCCTTCACGGCTTTGGCTATCCGAGAACACTGCACACCACTGACGTTGGTCACCTGTCCATTGCTCTCGTTGCTCGCAGCCTCGCGCGAATTCCCGCAAGAGGTCGGGCGAAGAGTGCATTCGCACTGAATGGTTTTTATCGAGTTTGAGTAATTCAAGAATCCACATCTGTACCATATTCCTCAAGGGTAAATACGGAAATCTCTCGCTTTACTGGCCTTCGAATCGAGACACGTTCCGTGTCGTCGTGCCTCCACTGTTGAACTCTATACAGCACTGCCGCGTTTCACTACGGATTTCAAAATCCAGTGACGAAAGGAAAATTGCAGGTGAGACGTTAACAGGCCGCAGCTGTGTGCACCGCTGCCTCAGAACCGTTACCAATGCCTTGCCGACTATAGTGACGCAACAGCTGCGGACAGTGTGTGTGTGTGTGTGTGTGTGTGTGTGTGTGTGTGTGTGTGCCGGGTCAGCAGTCAAGGCCACGGAAAGAGGACTCGGATAACCTCCTGGCGTGACTCAGGATCGCGAATAGTGCTCGTGGAGGTCGTCCTTGCGTTTATATGGTAGTCCCTACAAGTTATCTGAGGTCTGTCGTCTACTGGGGCGAGGGCTATCAACGACAGATGCGCCACAGGTGATAAAAGCCGGCACTGTTGACATTTACAAGGGGGCGATCAAATAGTGTCCGTTCGAAGGTCGTACAGTCCAGAATCGGTATGCCAGTCAGGCAAAATCGCCGTGAGCACCGAGGCTGTGTTCCCACCAACGCACCAGGTTGAAGATAATCGTTTGGTAAAACTGCGTGTCCTGCTGCGTGTAGTAGTCTGTAACAGTCTGGTGCACATCCTCGTCCGACAGGCATCTTAGACCTTTCGAGGTCTTTTAAGGGACAGAAGGCGCGATAATCGCACGAGGAGCGGTCAGGTTTTTAGGGCGGGAGCCAAAATGTCTGCCGCTTGAGTTGGCGTAACGTCTGTATTACGTCATGGGGTCGTCCGTTATCATGCAGAAGCAGCACCACCACCCCATTCTCGGAGTTTTCACCATAACTGCACGGCGTAATTCTCTAGCTTTGCGCAGTACCGTTCCCCAGTGATGGAGACACCAGTTTCCTCGAAATCAACAAGCAGTGGGCCTCGGTAAACAAAGAGCAGTGTGGGCATCACTTGCCCAGCAGGTGGCTGGCTCTTGAACTTCTTCGACGGTGGCTGACTCCACTGCATCGTCGACACTTGAGACATGGTGGCATCAGCTTCCATCGCCTGCAACACGGCGCTGAAGGATCGTTTTGCTTTCAACGTTGCAACTCAGCTTCAGGCATTTTGTTCGGTATTAGATACCCAGGGTACCCACTGGCTGCAGACCTACTGTTGGCCAAACTCTTAACCGGTAATGTGGTGTACGCTCCCGAAGGTGATGTCTAGATTCTTTTCGAGTGCATGAATGATTCTGCGCCTGTCCACCTTAATCGCTTCGTCAACAGCCAGCTTGTTGTCCGTAATGGATGAGGCTCGCGTCCCAGATCGACCGCAGTCTTGTAGCGAATCGCGACCAGAGTTGAACATCGCGCACCATTCCACCACAGTGGTTAGCGACAGGCGTGCTGCCCCGTACACATTCTTCACTCTCAGATGTATTCTACCGGTACTGGCAGTTAGGCAGCACGTTGGTTCCGTTGGAACGCATTCGGCAATAATCTCGCCATAGTGCAAATTTCTGCATTTACCACACGCACGTCGGAAAGGCATGAACGCTACACCAATCCCTTACCCTCATGTCGGTGCTGAATCCCTCGAATCGGAGTAGCGTCTAACGGTTCTCTTTCAATATTCTATATTGGTTTTATGCTTTTTGATACTACGTAAGATAAGAGCTTAGCATTAATTATTTTCTTTACGTAGGTGAGACCGTTAGAAGCAGACGATCTTATAGGAGGCCAAAATAAATGTTTCTCTTCACTTTAAATGAGCGCCAGGCTCCGTACAAGATGATCATAACTGGTTTTCATCTAAATACAGTCAAGGACAAAGTTCACAGATCTACGACAAATGGTATCTGAAAGTATTTGAACTCTTGCAAAATTAACTCATGGAACTATTCAGATTTAAATGAGCTAAGTCGAAACAAGGCCCCGGATGTAGACAACATTCCATTAGAACTACTGATAGCGTTGGGAGAGCCAGCCTTGACAAAACTACCATCTGGTGAGCAAAGTGTATGAGACATGCGATATACCATCAGACTTCAAGAAGAGTATAATAATTCCAATCCCAAAGAAAACAGGTGTTTACAGATGTGAAAATTACCGAACTATCAGTTTAATAAGCCACGGCTGCAAAATACTAACACGAATTCTTTACATATGTATGAAAAAACTGGTAAAAGCAGACCTCGGGGAAGATCAGTTTGGATTCCATAGAATGTCCGAACACGTGAGGCAATACTGACTCTACGAGTCATCTTAGAAAATAGATTATGGAAAGGCAAACCTACGTTTCTAGCATTTCTAGACTTAGATAAAGCTTTTGACAATGCTGACTGGAATACTCTTTCAAATTCTGAAGGTGGCAGGGGTAAAATACAGGGAGCGAAAGACTATTTACAATTTGTACAGAAACCAGATGGCAGTTATAAGAGTCAAGGGATATGAAAGGGAAGCAGTGGTTGGGAAGGGAGTGAGACAGGGCTGTAGCCTATCCCCAATTTTCTTGAGCAAGCAGTAAAGACAATAAAAGAAATTCACAGTAGGAACTGAAATCCATGGAGAAGTAAAAACTTTGAGGTTCGCCGATGACATTGTAATTCTGTCAGACAGCAAAGGACGTGGAAGAGCAGTTGAACAGAATGGACGGTGTCTTGAAAGGAGGATATAAGACGAACATCAACAAAAGCAAAACGAGGATAATGGAATGTAGTCGAATTAAATCGGGTGATGCAGAGGGAATTGGATTAGGAAATGAGACACTTAAAGTAGTAAGAGAATTTTGCTATTTGGGGAGCAAAGTAACTGTTGGTCGAAGTAGAGGATATAAAATGTAGACTGTCAATGGGAACGAGAGCGTTTCTGAAGAGAAATTTGTTCCATAGAGTATAGATTTGTCAGGAAGTCGTTTCTGAAAGAATTTGTATGGACTGTAGCCACGTATGGAAGTGAGACGTGGACGATAAATAGTTCAGACGGGAAGAGAATAGAAGCTTTCAAAATGTGGTGCTACAGAAGAATGCTGAAGATTAGATGGGTAGATCACATAACTAATGAGGTATTGAAAAGAATTGGAGAGAAGAGAAATTTGGGGCACTACTTGACTAGAAGAAGGGATCGGTTGGTAGGACATGTTCTGAGGTATCAAGGAATCATCAGTTTAGAATAGGAGGGCATCGTGGAGGGTAAAATTCGTAGACGGAGACAAAGAGATAAATACACTAAGCAGATGCGGAAGGATGTAGGTTGCAGTAGGTACTGGGAGATGAAGTTTGCACAGGATAGAGTAGCATGGAGAACTGCATGCACAGTCAGTCTCTGGACTGAAGACCACAACAACATGTTTTAAAATGATTTTATCACTTCTGCTCTTGTGGAAAGCTGTAAGAAAAATTAACATTAAGTCCGCCGCTTAATGGCGGCCAATGGTTGCCAGGCAGCGATCACTGCTTTCGTCTTCTTGATAGCTGAAAAATACTAATTATTCTCTCTTTTGAATTAAAACATTGCGATCAGTCGGTGGCATGTTCTTGAAATAATAAAATTAACTCACTTGTACACATAGATTTCCATCAATAACCTGATACCTTTTTTATCGTCTAGTTGAAAGAACGAAAAGGACATCTGGTAGCGTTCAACGCTAAACACAATATGTATCTAACAATAGTAACATGAGAAACAAACAGCAGGAGAGAGAGTAATAACTTATCTTTTCCATCTTCTATAGTTATACAAAGATATGTTTTATTTCACCATATTTTTTACTGCGATATTGTTTATCATCGTTATTGTCTCTCCCCACCGTAGTATCGACGTTATATTTTTTTGTAAATAATTTTTTTCACAATTGACTGTGTGGTCGGTTTTTTCTTATTCAATATTTTTATACACACTTTATTATTAAACATCACAAAAGGGACACTACAAGCGCTGGATTGCATAAACGCTGCAGCAACGTCTTCAGGCGGAAACTTACTGTGGATCCTAATAGTGTGTGCCCCCACAGCTCTTTCTACGTCGTTAATTACAAATTCCTGTGTCCCTGAGAAACATTCCCATGACTTTGGAAATACTCTTCACATCAGCAGCACTGTCAGGTTGTACACAGGATGGGTGGTGTCGCTGGATGTTCGAAGGGAAACTGAGAACGTCATCAGTTTTTCTTCTTGCGTACTGACGATGTCAAGTGCAGTACTCTCGTCGAAACTTGCGTTTCGCGTGGTGACGCACGTGCAGGGAAGTCCCTGCAGGATGTGACAAGGTGCGTGTGTGGGCGTGCTTTGATTCCCTTCCTGCGGCGCTTCCTTCTCGACAGATGGTTGTTCCTGTTCGGGTAGCCTTGCTGGGACACCGTGCGCTGCGCACCACGACAGCGGTAAGTGGCTACGCTTCAGCCGTGCTACCCACGTTTCCAATTAGACCTAAATTGACCCTTTAAGTACTAAGATGACCTGTACCGGTGACACGTCCTCACGAGCGAGCTGCACTCTACTTTTAACCAGTACCTGAGAGAAGTGGCGTACGGTACGAAGCGGAATTGTATGTACATACTTCCTGCCCATTCGTATCAGAACTATGGATCTGACGTAGTTGAATTTGTGTTGCTGTTGCAAATTATGGCAAGTTAATGCTTTAGTCACGAAATACATTGCCACTTCATTCCAAATAGGTTAAGTGCACTCATATGAAATGTCAGTGGGGCTGAAATTAATGGCGGTGCAATCTGTTCATATATAAGGTGATTGAAAAATATTTTTAAAAACATCATTGCGCTCACTCAAGTGGCAATTTGACTTACTGTATCCTAGATACTGACGTGTTGCACTCTTTCATAGGCTTTGTAATTGTTCGCGAATTGTAGCTCTATACGTTCTTCTAGCATCTTACAGATGTTATCTAAAGGGACTTACAGGGTGTTTCAAAAATGACCGGTATATTTGAAACGGCAATAAAAACTAAACGAGCAGCGATAGAAATACACCGTTTGTTGCAATATGCTTGGGACAACAGTACATTTTCAGCCGGACAAACTTTCTAAATTACAGTAGTTACAATTTTCAACAACAGATGGCGCTGCAAGTGATGTGAAAGATATAGAAGACAACGCAGTCTGTGGGTGGCCCTTCTGTACGTCGTCTTTCTGCTGTAAGCGTGTGCTGTTCACAACGTGCAAGTGTGCTGTAGACAACATGGTTTATTCCTTAGAACAGAGGATTTTTCTGGTGTTGGAATTCCACCGCCTAGAACACAGTGTTGTTGCAACAAGACGAAGTTTCCGACGGAGGTTTAATGTAACCAAAGGACCGAAAAGCGATACAATAAAGGATCTGTTTGAAAAATTTCAACAGACTGGGAACGTGACGGATGAACGTGCTGGAAAGGTAGGGCGACCGCGTACGGCAACCACAGAGGGCAACGCGCAGCTAGTGCAGCAGGTGATCCGACAGCGGCCTCGGGTTTCCGTTCGCCGTGTTGCAACTGCGGTCCAAATGACGCCAACGTCCACGTATCGTCTCATGCGCCAGAGTTTACACCTCTATCCGTACAAAATCCAAATGCGGCAACCCCTCAGCGCCGCTACCATTGCTGCACGAGAGACATTCGCTAACGATATAGTGCACAGGATTGATGACGGCGATATGCATGTGGGCAGCATTTGGTTTACTGACGAAGCTTATTTTTACCTGGACGGCTTCGTCAATAAACAGAACTGGCGCATACGGGGAACCGAAAAGCCCCACGTTGCAGTCCCATCGTCCCTGCATCCTCAAAAAGTACTGGTCTGGGCCGCCATTTCTTCCAAAGGAATCATTGGCCCATTTTTCAGATCCGAAACGATTACTGCATCACGCTATCTGGACATTCTTCGTGAATTTGTGGCGGTACAAACTGCCTTAGACGACACTGCGAACACCTCGTGGTTTATGCAAGATGGTGCCCGGCCACATCGCACGGCCGACGTCTTTAATTTCCTGAATGAATATTTCGATGATCGTGTGATTGCTTTGGGCTATCCGAAACATACAGGAGGCGGCGTGGATTGGCCTCCCTATTCGCCAGACATGAACCCCTGTGACTTCTTTCTGTGGGGACACTTGAAAGACCAGGTGTACCGCCAGAATCCAGAAACAATTGAACAGCTGAAGCAGTACATCTCATCTGCATGTGAAGCCATTCCGCCAGACACGTTGTCAAAGGTTTCGGGTAATTTCATTCAGAGACTACGCCATATTATTGCTACGCATGGTGGATATGTGGAAAATATCGTACTATAGAGTTTCCCAGACCGCAGCGCCATCTGTTGTTGACAATTGTAACTACTGTAATTTCGAAAGTTTGTATGCCTGAAAATGTACTGTTGTCCCAAGCATATTGCAACAAACGGTGTATTTCTATCGCTGCTCGTTTAGTTTTTATTGCCGTTTCAAATATACCGGTCATTTTTGAAACACCCTGTACTTCAGAACGCTTTCCAAGAGTTACTAGAAGATATGTCTCTGCAAAAGAGAACTATGTCGATGGGGCTCCGTCACATTTTAGCCTCATTGTTCGAGATAAACCGTCCGTATCTACCGTGACGGCAGGATAGGTAGAAAGGAGGGAGGGGGGGGCAGTTCCTTAGGCTGCACGTCCTTTGGATTATGTCAGGGCTCTCTTTACAACTGGTTTATGCAGCGGACAACACGGGTGCACAAATTCATCAACGTATCTTGGGAGTCTGTAAAACGACTAGACACACTCGAGGAATATTTTAAAGGGTGCCACCGTCCGTAATTCGAAGTGCACGCGTTAAGGGAAAGGGAGGGGGAGAGAGAGAGAGAGAGAGAGAGAGAGAGAGAGAGAGAGAGAGATATGGACGGGGAGAGGGGGGGGGGAAGATTGACAGACGGGGGTAGGAGGAAATTGGTGGAATACATATGACTGACAAGACAAAAAAATGAGAAAATAATTATTCAGGTGCACAAAGCTACAACGGTAGCTAGTTCCTCTATTCGTTAACCAGATTAATTTATTTCGTGGTACAGTTATAACCAGTTTGATTGGCCTCATTATAGGTTGTTTAAGGTAGGTTCATCAAATAGGTTACTACAAAGTACGCGCATTGAACGTCATCCTGCAGCTTTGGTGGTTCTAACACTCAACTTTACAACGATGAGAGGGCACAACTACAGAGACGGAACAAATGGTTTTTGTTTAAAACAATGGTACACAATTTGAGATAAGTACAGGAATGAAGAGGTGTGGGGTATTTGGTTGGCGCAGAGGGAACAGTGTGTTGCAAAGTTTTCGCTACAGAGCAGTGGGGATGAGGGTAAAGGGGAGATAACATTGCGGTGTCTAGCATATAGCTATACACAAAGTTGTGAAAGTCTCTTACGGTTGCTACTTCTTGATGAATATCAGGCTTTGCAGCCTGCCCACGCGCATCCGTTGAAGCTAGATTCCCTCACGACACATTACAAAATTGAGTACCGGTCACACCTCATGCCTATTAAAATCATCTTAGTGACCAACACTCATGCCCGTTCCGCGTACTTGTGCAGCTAATAAGACAGATGCGAGACTTTGTCCTGCAGCGTGTAAGGCGGGCTGGACTGAAGCGGCTACTGCTCAGCTGAGGAGGTTGTGCCCAGGACTCAGGCAGCACTGGAGGGCAGTCACGGCGCTTCTTCCAGGCGCCTCAGTCGGCCAACTGCTGCCTTCAACAGCAGAAGCAGCAACAGGTGGCCCGGCCAGCGGGGCCGTATATTTCCTAATTTTTACGAGCCTTGGCGCTACAGCTCCTTCCGCTTGCGTGCACTCACCACTTTCACTCCCATAACAGTAAGCATTGCGACCGCAGAACATTACGCCCAGATAGTGGCAGAGTGGGCGATATGCTTTGAACAAAGGTTAGAATACAGCGTGCTTCTAAAAAATATATTCGATTTCAAAAGGCTACGTCTGGCACATACATCAACATAGAAAATTTTTTGTAGCCCTTTTGTTAAGTAGGCTGTTTCGGTTTTTATATTGGTAACGCCACGTAGCGCTCTGTATGAAAATCACTGGCTGTGCTGTGTGCAGTCTGTAGCTGGTTTGCATTGTTGTTAGCTATTGTAGTGTTGGGCTGTTGGCTTGTTAACAGCGAGTAGCGTTGCGCAGTTGGAGGTGAGCCGCCAGCAGTGGTGGATGTGGGGAGAGAGATGGCGGAATTTTGAGAGCAGATGATCTGGACGTGTGTGTATCAGAAACAGTACATCTGTAAGAAAGGATGTCATGAACTGCTATATATTTTATGACTTTTGAACACTATTAAGGTAAATACATTGATTGTTCTCTATCAAAATCTTTGATTTGCTAACTATGCCTATCAGTAGTTAGTGCTTTCAGTAGTTTGAATCTTTTATTTAGCCAGCAGTATTGGCGCTCGCTGCATTGCAGTAGTTCGAGAAACGAAGATTTTTGTGAGGTAAGGATTCATGAAAGGTATAGGTTAATTTAGTCAGGGCCATTCTCTTGTAGGGATTATTGAAAGTTAGATTGCGTTGTGTTAAAAAATATTCTGTGTCAGTTTAAGCACAGTCATGTATAATTTTTCTAAGGGGACGTTTCACTTTCTCCACGTCCCTGTTTTTAGCTGTCTTCTCTTATGTCAATTGGGATTGACGTATAGTCGTTCTTTAACTCGTCTGTCTTCGTGTTCTACAGTTCCGACTTGGGCACGTATGACCCCAGCTGCTTTTGCGTCCCGAAATAAAACAAAACAAAACAAAAATTTGAGATACATTATAACTTTCGCATTGAGAGAACATAAAGCATGAAGCGAGGTAGATGGCGTGCAATGATGATCACTTAGTCTACAGTTGTCATGGTGCCTTACATTACTGCCAGAACACTGGAAGACCAGGTGAATTGTACCTCCATAGAATAACACTACACGCACCGACAAACGTCCGTAGCTGGGCGTGCGTTCCGAGAAGCCGTTCGCCTGGGTGCTGGAGTATCCGGACATACCATCGACCTGTACTGGAACAAGAAACGTGATACATCCGACGAAGCGATGCGTTTCTCGTCCGCACTGTAGTCGATTTGACGATGCCGTTGGGTCAACATGACAAGGCGCCGCAGATATGGATCTTCTGCTGTGGATCCCAAAGTTCAGCTACATACCCTGAACGCTATGCTCCGAAAGACTTTGCACTGCACAGGCACTGAACTGAGTCGTCAGATGTGTCGGAGGTCGTCGCACATCCCGCTTCACAGAACGGACGAGCCCCCGAACTCCACGCTCTGTTAAGAGACGTGGAGGTTGCGAGAAACACCCACAAATAGTACATCTCCAGAAATATCTGTTCAGCCCAGGGCTTCATAACATACGTGCTCGCGGAGCAAGCTGTGAGCAGCAAGGCGCGAGCACGGAGCAGCGCGAGCACGCTACCCCCACTACTGGACCAGAGCGGAGAGTGGGGAAAGTCACATGGGGCACGCAACAGCTGCCGCCAGTCAATGTAAATCCGCGGCCACCTGCAGGGATATCACTCACGAATTATTACCGCGACAAATTGAAACAAATAAAAGAGAATGTACACATGCCACATAATTTTATTAGCTTAGTGTATGCCTCTACATTCGTATTAATTTGTGAACTGTTACACAACAAAAGGTGTCACTGAAGTGTGGGATTCTCGGTTATCTTGTACTTTTTGCCCTTTACAATTGTGTCTAATGTTCGGAGTAATTGTTCTTGTGCATTGTAGGCGCAGCGTGCAGGTTAAATTTCGATCAGACAATGCGTTTCTCAGGCGCGTCTTGTTACATTTCATTGCAGACAACAGTTGTTCACAAACATACGTGGAACCGAACATTGATATTATTGTAGCCGCCAGTTTGTGCAAACGAGGAAATCTATCCTGAGGAAAGTGTCTGTAGAATTCCAAAATGTCTTTCTTGTTCTGAAAGTTGTCTCTGTATTCTGTCACACTGCAGGTCAATAATTTCTTGCTGCAGCTCAGGACGAATATCTTAAATATTCGCTGAATATGGATAGAACAGATCAAAATCACTGTCTAGTGCTGTCAGATCTTCAAAGCGCTGATCAACTAAACTATGTGAATAACGTTCACAGTCTTTGTGAACATCTTGCATGGATGATAATTTAGGAAAATGAGCTAGGTTTCCTGTTTCCAGCTGACTCGCCCAAAGTTTCAATTTCATTTTAAAAGCTCGTATTCGATCTATGAAATGAGTAATTAGCAGATCTTTACCTTGTAGTAAAATGTTCAAAGCATTCAGATGGCTAGTTAAATCTGCTGCGAACGCGAGATCACATTCAAACGTGCGCGCGCATTTCCCCTCCCTGCCCCCCCCCCCTCCCTACACCGCGATCTTGCACCTGCTCGCGAGCACGTGCCTGAGCAGACGCGAGTACTCGCGCTCAAAACCGGCCAGTTGTTAAGCCCTGGTTTAGCCGGTGAGTCCGTAGATGGTGGTGATATATCAATGATGGTTCGCTTAAATCTTACGGGGAACTGCATAACGTAATCTAATACTGTATCAGCAGCTTCATAGCTTTAAAGGTTAATGAATGTTGTTGTAGAGTTTGAGCCGTTTTCTCTGGGTACTGTTACTGTTGAGGAGAGTAGATTTTGCTACATAGCTTACTTTCTGAGGGTAGAGTGAGAAGTGCGTAGGTTTTAGAGGACTTCGTCAGGACTTTTCACACATAGCATAATGACGGCAACACCCACGACTGCCGCCTGTAGTGTCCTGGTTGAGTTCCCTGTGTTGTTGTGCATGGTACGTTGGCGGACGTGTGCAATCTCTCTGATGGAAGGAATTTCACCGCCGCGGCACGCCTCGTTCGTTCTTAGCCGATCAATCTTCTGCTGGCGGCTTGCTTTCGTATACAAGTGGTCAGTGGCGCAGTGGCGTTCGGGAGGGGGCTAGGATGGAGCTACTTGCGAGCGTGAGCCGAAATAGAAGTACATGGTAATTATGGCACCTTCCATTCGATATTTGTTTTGTGTTAGGCAACCCGATCACTGTTTTTCGTGTGTATTCTCTGTGAATTATTTGGAGGAACGCTACGAGTAATTGGGCGTCGGTTATGAGAAAGATGATGAATTCCATTTGTGACATTCAGTGTCGTGCATCAACCGAAATAGACAAGGTGCACTTAACAATCATTTTTAAACTTAGCTCACTAGCAACAAACAGCAGCTTCTAGTTTCTGCAATTCGTTCAGAACATCGTCCGAGTAACGAGAGCGTATCTAAAGTCTCTCCATCCACAAGCTGACCAAAACTTTTCTAGCCAAAACTGGGATTGTATACAATAAGTTCCATCCCGTGTTCAAAGTACAGCATTGCAGGTGCTTTAATGGCCTTTGCGTAGCAGCCCCTTATGATTCCATTGAATTTGTTCCAATTTTTGTTGTTTACTTCTGAGATCGAACTACATCTTCCTTACATCAGTCTGTCCACTGAATTGTACAAAAAATAGTTTGTTCAACGTATTTGACTAACTCGTGCGGAGGTCTGGGGCTCGATTCTCAGTCAGCCTCTTGGATTTTTTTGTGATGAGATAGCCTGAAAACAGCTGTCACTCAGCCTCATGAGGGCAAATGAGAATCTGTTTACATAGCTGTTGAAATGCGTGATACCTAAACGCCTATTCCAACACAGCCATACAGCGTTTATTTAGACATCACCATGTGTGTGAAAGCTGTCAGTTATTGCAAGTTAGCAAAATAAATAAATAAATAAAAATAGGTACCCGGCCCTAAAATTTATGTATGTATCACGGACAGTTAGGGAGCCTTGGTTTCGTTAGGTGACGATCTTCGATGCTGGCGAAGTCACTGATTTTGTCGCCTGAAGATAAAGCTACGGCTTCGAAACATGTGGTAGCATTTCTACTGATAATTTACGTGGTGTAACGGTTATTAGGACGCAAACATCACTGTAACACAGGTTTATTCTTTAATTGCCGTGTAATCTTAAGAATGTATACGTGTAAGGCAAGACACAGTTAAAGATGTGACACGAAGGGCTTTTCTGATTGAGGTGCTAAACGTGATTTGGACGGTTGGGATACGCGCCAGACACCTTGAAAGATTCTGACGGGAAATCCTGCATGAAATGTGGCATAGAATAGATACTTAACCACTGCGCAGTTCGGAAAACACGGAAGACGTCCTTACAGTCCCCGCTTAGAGCTAATTCGAAGCAGACATTTGTTTCTGTAACGTAAAAAGGTCGTAAACGTATCACTTCATCACTTTTATTCTTGTCTCTGATTCTGGTCAGGGTGAACTAAAACGTAGGAAAAGGCAGTAATGGATGTTTGCTGATCATGATTAGTGTGAAATAAAGGTTAACCATTGTCAATGCCTCTCTTTGAGAGAGGTGAAAAATGAGTGCAGCGGCAAAGTAGTACTGGAGTGGTCTATTTTTTGTTCAAAATTCCAAAGCAACTAGGTGCGTGAGTGTGAGATCCTACACAGGAATTCTCAGTAAAAATATGGACTTGCATTCTGCTTCCGAATACGAATAAAATGTCTTCATTGTCTTCAAATCAATTGCTGCAGCCTTTTACTTCTAAAAATGTTCAAATATGTGCGACATCTTATGGGACTTAACTGCTAAGGTCATCAGTCCCTGAGCTTACACACTACTTAAACTAAATTATCCTAAGGACAAACACACACACACACGCCCGCGGGAGGACTCGAACCTCCGCCGGGACCAGCCGAACAGTCCATGACTGCAGCGCCTGAGACCGCTCGGCTAATCCCGCGCGGCCCTTTTACTTCTGCGGAGCCGTCAAATAAGTTACTGATTTCTCAAATTAACCGTCGCAATTGCTAAATAAAAAGCCTTCGTATTTAAATAATTTTAATTTCCAGGAATACTTTGAAACAGTTCCTATCCACCGGTTCCAACAAAGGTTTTCGGGGGAGTTGCCTTGCGTATCAGGCGTATGCCGGAAGTCCCCTCCCATAGAATCCCACCTGGGATTCCCCTCGCCCCACTCGCAGCCTGCTGGGGTTTTTGGCTGATAAGAACGGCCTCTCTAACGGGACGCATCTCAAACAGCCAGGTCTGCACGTTGGAGCAGAGTCCTAAACCCGTTATAGCTTCTACTGTTTAAACTAACTGAACCTATCCAGTCCGCTCCATCACACAACCTTTATCGCCTTCGACGAACAAATTCGCAGATATGCGGAGGTCATAGCAAGGCTTCGCCTGTGACTACTTGAAATTTTGAACTACAGAAAAATTGGTAAAAAATAACCATGGTGTAACGAACTAGTTAGAGAGAAAGCACAAATTTCAATTGGTCAAGTTGTTCTTTTAGAGAGGAACCTGTCCAGCAGGACCAAGAAAAGCCTAAACGTGATTTGTTGAACAGCGCTTTGAAGTTTGCTCCACTTTAAATCCAAGTATAGCCGCGGTACGTTTGCACGGAAACATTTGTAAACTGAGGGCGCTCCTCAAACGTACCTTGCATGAAGGGCTTCAAAACGATATCACTTTCTACCGCTTAGCGTTTAACGCTCTATCGAGAATGCGATCACTACCGTATACTGAAAGATACTGTATAGGAAGTACGATAATTTTGGTTTGAAACTTAAGTTTCATTTCCGTTTTTTACGCGTTTTCGCTCCTGCAGTATTAGATACGGTAAGTTTCTGCCAGATGCCTACCGAACGTTCCACCATAACATACTACTTGTATTACATATGTTGTGCAATCGGTCACGCAAGTTTCCGACGTCACCGATGTATTTTGGGTTTCTGTTACATGTAAACTGAACACGGAATTAAGAGTATATGCTAATTATACTAAGAAACTAACTTTTCGGGAAGAAAGGTCTAATTTTAGTAATACTCTTGTAATTTCCCGTACGGGTTTTTGGTGACAGAACCAGTTACACCTAAAAATTTTCTTGTATTTTTGTCAAGTTCCTACCTCCAATGCGAGTTCAACAATTCAAGGAGTTATTTCGTGTCGTCACTTGGGCGATGTGATTTACCTGTAGACGTATTTCCAGAATTTATTCACATAATGGATTAATAATTTTTGACAAATTTTGGTTTTGCGCTTGGTTTATGCAGTAAAGTAGAAATCTGTAGAAGCCTTGTACAACTAGCAGAACAGAATATACACACGTAGGCAGGCAGCAGTTTTTTAGGTGGTTAATTTTGCTAGCAGCACCTTTCCTTCGTTCATAGTGCCATATGCAACACGGAGTACAGAAGTGAAGTACTCGTAGAAGAGACAGATGCGCACGATTAACTACTAAAGTAATTGCATGTAGAATATTGCTTCCTCGTATGAAGTTTCATTTCTGTATCAGGGTTTAGCGAACACATATCAAACAGATGACGTTTGCCGCAGCAATAGCATTGCAGATAGCTCTTATCTCGGATTTTATCTCGCAACCGAGATAACGTGTGCTGCCCCCCAGTGTGACTTACGTACCTCAACGAACAAGCTGGGTTATCCCGGTCGGATTTGATGAAAACTGTAAGTTCGTATGTTGTATCGTAAGTGAGAATATAATCACCTTCATAAGAAGGCTAATAAAACTGTTTTTATGACCACTAAGAGCTTTCCACTTCAGCATCAGTATTGTCGGCGGTAGTGTAGATTCATTGGTGCTCCTCTGACGGCTCCAATATTTGTCGCTGTTGAAACACGTACAGTTCAGATTTAATGATCATCATCTACGCTAGAACACGCACTGCAGCTGTTTTACTTTCGGTGAACTGACGTCAAGTTGTAGGCTAACGGAATATCAGACTGCGGTAAAGTTGTCAAAGATCAGTAACTGTCCGTACACGCAGATACAAGAATGTAAGAGACACACGAATAAAACACATCCACTGACGATGCTTTCCATGTAAATGCGATTGCGTACGGCAGCAGTGAAAAATAAGAAGCAGGTCCTCATTTTTTTCTGGGTAGTTTAATTTGGTGTTTGAAGGAAAATTTAACCGTAACAAGTGTTCCCAGTAATTTCATCGTCAGCATCTAGGACCGACCACAAATTTTAAGGACGTGATTGCTTGACATCGCAGTTACGTAAGACAGGGGACTGCACGGAGATAAAGTACGAAAGAGAGTATGCGTTTAGTAGAATTTGCGTACTGGTATGACTTCCACGAAACTGACTCAGAAACTGTACACGCAGTCCCGCTTCCTGAAACTTAAATTGAAATCGTGAAGTATTTCCCCTGTATAATGTCTGAACATTGCCATGCAGTCAGTCGGCGTTATTTCTGATACTATAGCGTGAGCTTTCGTGTGAATTCGCATCTCTTGACGTCGTGAATTTTAACCTCGTTTTCCTCCTACAAGAGCTGTTCTCCGAAAAAAGATGTGCTGTGTTCGAAGTGAGGAAGTGTGTTCCACCATCTTTATTTGTCCTTGGAACAATCCACGTAGATAACAACTGTTTCTGGTCAAGGTGCGAGTGTAAACTGCACAGTTCTTTACCAAGTTCGCTCCTATTGGAGGCAGCTCCCTCTTGCCTTCTTCAGACCAGTGAACAGAAGTCTGCATCTACATCCATAGTCTGCAAATTATTGTGAAGTGTGTGGCATGCTTCCCATTATACAACTTAAGGCTTTTCCCCCGGTCAGTTCATATACGGAGCGCAGTAAGTGTGATTTCTTAAGCGCCTACATGCGTGGTGTGATTGATCTAATCTCGTCTTGGCGATCCGTACGGGAGCGATGCATAGGTGGTTGCGGTATATTGCTAGGCTCATGATTTACGGTTCCTTTGTGGAACTAAGTAGGCTGCCACGGGATCGTGTGCGTCTATCTTCTGAGTCCGCCACTTCTTTCATCATCTCCGTTATGCTAACGCGGGGACCAAATAAATGTCACCATTCATACTGCCATCCTCGGTATACGTTCAGTATATCCCCCATTAGTCCTGTTTGGTGCGGGTTTCGCACACTTGAGCATTAGTCTAGGATGGGTCGTAAGAGAATTTTGTAAGCAGTGTCCTTCGTAGACAGACAAGCATTTTCCTAATTTCCTGTCAGTGACCTGAATTACAGCACCTGTTTTACCTTCGCCTGAGCCTCTGTGATAGATTCAATATCCTTACAAATTGTTGGACCAAGGTAGTTGCGAGTCGATCGATCACTACTATGACTCAATGACATTGTAGTCATAAGATATTAGATTTCCTCGTCGTGTAGAGAACGCAGTCTTATATTTCTGAACATTTAAATGAAATTTCCAATCTTGTACCAGTCTGAAATCTTATCAAGACTCTTTTTTGGGAGGGGGCAGCATTATAGATAAATGCAACACATGCGAAAAGACTGATGCTCCTCTTAATATTGTGTGCACCACGCTTAGTCCTCCCTACCAAGAATCTCTGAAACCAGTCACAGATTTCGAGTAACGCTCTGTACGAAACTTTAGTAGTAAGCCTAGGTGTGGTACAAAGTCAAATGCCTGTATGAAATGAGGAAATCATGCAGCTGACTGCCTGCCTTCATCCATGGCATTAAAGATGTCAAGTGAGGAAAATAAGTAATCTGTGAAGTTGGCAGCTGTGGGTGTGTTTATTTGCTATCGATTTCGGTCGTTGTAATGTACAAACTGTAGTATGTCAAGTCGATCTCATTGTCACAGGGCTTAAAGATGAAGATGAAACTGTGTTGCTTAGAATTCGACAGCAGATAAGTAAAAAGCACAGCTAAATCGATAAATAAATAGTAAGCACAGCATTTATTCAATCTGCTGTTCGCATGGTTCCCTTCGCCGATGTATGAAGTGTTTTATGTCGTTTTGTTGCTCTTTTATGGCATGCACATTGGTCGACACTTCCCGATAATAAATTGCGGGGCGTGAAAGCTCTTCCCTGTGCTTGGACCTCTTCCTCCCGAACGCGTCTTCGGGAGGAGGTAATTTTAACTAGACTCCGGATAGGGCACTGTCTTTTTAGCCATCGACATCTTTTAAGCGGCGATCCTCCCCCACTCTGTCCCCACTGCCCTCAGATGTGGACGGTAAGACACCTTTTACTTGAGTGCCCCTATTTTACTCCGTTACGCGCCCGTCTACAGCTGTCGCCTGATACATCTTCCATTTTAGCAGATGACGCGCGCTCAGCCGATCGCGTTCTCGAGTTTGTGTCAGCGAGATGTCAGTCATTTGAAGCTCTTTTTGGGGACAAACAACCCCCCCCCCCCCCGTCTATAATGGTTTTTTAAGCTTTCCTTCTGTTTTTTTTAGTTTCCCCACTTTTTGAGTTTCGCTCCCATTGCTGCTGGTTTCCAGTTTGGTTTTTACTTTTTCCTAAGCCACATACCGGGCGCTAATGACCGTAGCAGTTTTGCGCCCTAAAACCACAACAAAAAAACAGCATTTATTCTCCATAGCGTAATATTAACAGCGGACTTCCGCATTTTCCAGCACTACGCAAACGAGAGAAATTTCTTAGTCCAGACTCAGAATTTTGAGACATCTGTTCACGATCGTGGCAGGCCGAATGTGTGGTCGGATTTCCTTCCTAGAGCTGCAGTCGTGCATCGATTACGTCCAGATATAGCTGCGCTCCGTGCGCTTTTGTGCCCCTCTGGTGTGCCGGAATCGACTGAAGGCGCCGTTCGCGGTCTTTGACTGCCTCGGCTCACGCACAGAACCTCACTGTGGGCCTGGAGTCAGCATCACGCACGGCCTGGGACAGCCACCACTAGCTGTCCTCCGCTTCCACAGCAACGACGGGCTAACCGATCGAAGCGAAAGAGGAACTGTAGACTCGCGCCGCCGTTTTCCTTTCTATGGAGAACAACCTGCATTATCACCACCACAGTTCATCATGGTGTTCTTCTGTTCGTGTTCCCTTGCTTGCTGCTTGGAAATGATTGTGATTCAATACCATGAACTACTGATGGCCTCGGGAGAGCCAGTCATGACAAAACTCTACCATCTGGTGAGCACGATGTATGAGACAGGCGAAATACCCTCAGACTTCAAGAAGAATATAATAATTCCAATCCCAAAGAACGCAGGTGTTGACAGATGTGAAAATTACCGAACTATAAGTTTAATAAGTCACAGCTGCAAAATACTAACGCGAATTGTTTACAGACGAATGGAAAAACTGGTAGAAGCCGACCTCGGGGAAGATCAGTTTGGATTCCGTAGAAATGTTGGAACACGTGAGGCAATACTGACCTTACGACTTATCTTAGAAGAAAGATTAAGAAAAGGCAAACCTACGTTTCTAGCATTTGTAGACTTAGAGAAAGCTTTTGACAATGTTAACTGGAATACTCTTTCAAATTCTGAACGTGGCAGGGGTAAAATACAGGGAGCGAAAGGCTATTTACAGTTTGTACAGAAACCAGATGGCAGTTATAAGAGTCGAGGGGCATGAAAGGGAAGCAGTGGTTGGGAAAGGAGTAAGACAGGGTTGTAGCCTCTCCCCGATGTTATTCAATCTGTATATTGAGCAAGCAGTAAAGGAAACAAAAGAAAAATTCGGAATAGGTATTAAAATTCATGGAGAAGAAGTAAAAACTTTGAGGTTCGCCGATGACATTGTAATTCTGTCAGAGACAGCAAAAGACTTGGAAGAGCAGTTGAACGGAATGGACAGTGTCTTGAAAGGAGGATATAAGATGAACATCAACAAAAGCAAAACGAGGATAATAGAATGTAGTCTAATTAAGTCGGGTGATGCTGAGGGAATTAGATTAGGAAATGAGACACTTAAAGTAGTAAAGGAGTTTTGCTATTTGGGGAGCAAAATAACTGATGATGGTCGAAGTAGAGAGGATATAAAATGTAGACTGGCAATGGCAAGGAAAGCGTTTCTGAAGAAGAGAAATTTGTTAACATCGAGTACAGATTTAAGTGTCAGGAAGTCATTTCTGAAAGTATTTGTATGGAGTGTATCCATGTATGGAAGTGAAACATGTACGATAACTAGCTTGAACAAGAAGAGAATAGAAGCTTTCGAAATGTGGTGCTAGAGAAGAATGCTGAAGATAAGGTGGGTAGATCACGTAACTAATGAGGAGGTATTGAATAGGATTGGGGAGAAGAGAAGTTTGTGGCACAACTTGACTAGAAGAAGGGATCGGTTGGTAGGACATGTTTTGCGGCATCAAGGGATCACAAATTTAGCATTGGAGGGCAGCGTGGAGGGTAGGAATCGTAGAGGGAGACCAAGAGATCAATACACTAAGCAGATTCAGAAGGATGTAGGTTGCAGTAGATACTGGGAGATGAAGCAGCTTGCACAGTATAGAGTAGCATGGAGAGCTGCATCAAACCAGTCTCAGGACTGAAGACCACAACAACAACACCATGCCAGTCGTCTTCAACAGCTCCTTCGTACCATTGACACCCCCCCCCCCCCCCCCAACCTCTTTCCTTTCCTCGTGGAATGCTGAAAGAAAGGCCACTATCAGAGTATTAATGTATGATCCTCCATTTTGTACGGCAAAGCCAATATACGGGCGCTGCTCAAAAATATGAAAACACCAGAAATACATATTTGAACGTGAGCGGATGATAGCCAAAGCTGCAGGTTGCGCTGTCGTATTTCCCCACCAATGCCACCTTCGCAATGTCCTCGGTGCGTCAGAGCTGTCAGCCGTGGTCAGGGCAGTGTTGTGTGCGCATTATTTCGGAGATAAGTGAATTCGAACGTGAGCAAATTGTTCGCCCTCTCACGGTGTGTTTTTCCGTAACAAACGTAGCCGAAGTGTTTGGGTTTGCAAGAGGCACCATACAGGGAAAGCGAAAAATAACCATCCACTGAGTTACGATGCTGAAGAAAGTGTGTAAAGTGGTCATAGTAGACGGTCACTGAACAGGATTGTGGCGAAAAATAAGGCGTTGACAGTTGCTAAAGTCACTGCAGAACTGGGAGTTCGCGAGTGCGACATTGTCAGCACGAAAACAACACGAAGGGAATTTCAGAGGCAGAGAATTGGAGGGTGAGGTGGAAATCCAAAACCACTCATCAGCGATGCAAAGCCCTTAAGAGGAAAACGTGGTGCCGAAGCCACAGAAACCTGGAGTATGGATCAATGCAAGATTGTCACCAGGTCGGATGGGTCTCGTTGCTCGCAATTTCCAACTTTTCGCAGAGTTTGCCTCAAAAGAGTGAAACACGGCAGGTGTCTGATGTGAGCGGCCGTATTGTGTTTTTCTCTGAGCCTCGTAATTACAATGATATGAGGTCCCATACTCAGAGGAGCGTAGGGGGAACCATGCGGGGGACACGCACCGCCGACTAGGCAAGGCCCAAGTGGAGGTGGTTTGCCATTGCATTCCTCCGACCGTAATGGGGATGGAGCAGGATGAGGAGGATGATGATGAAGACGACACAGCAACACCCAGTCATCTCGAAGCAGGAAAAATCCCTGGCCCCGCCGGGAATCGAACCCGCTACCGCAAGACCACGAGCTGCGGACTCCGCAGTTACAATGCAAGGTTACATTACTACCGAGGATTATGTGACCAGTTTGGCAGATTTGGTACATCACGTCGTACAATGTTTGTTCAGCAATGGTGATGCTGTATTCCAGGACGAGATGGCCGTTTTTTCCACTCGCTTCGTCAAGGACTGGTACTGTCAACAGGATGATGAATTGTCGCATCTCCCCTGGTCAGCATTTTCACCAGGGCTCAATAATAATGAGCTTTTGTTCTCCACTTTGGGGAGAAGAGTGTGTGATCGTTATCCACCTTGTTCATCATTACCTTTACTTGCCGCTGTTTTGTAGGAAATGTAGTATGAAAAGTCCCTTGAAAAACACACAGGACTGTATTTATCCGCCCGCATCTCGTGGTCGTGCGGTAGCGTTCTCGCTTCCCACGTCCGGGTTCCCGGGTTCGATTCTCGGCGGGGTCAGGGATTCTCTCTGGCTCGTGATGGCTGGGTGTTGTGTGCTGTCCTTAGGTTAGTTAGGTTTAAGTAGTTCTAAGGCTAGGGGACTGATGACCATAGATGTTAAGTCCCATAGTGCTCAGAGCCATTTGAACCATTTTTTTGTATTTATCCATTCCGTGACGACTGGAAGCTGTTTTCAATTGCAACGTTTTTCCGACACCGAATTGGGCACGATAATGTGTTATGTTTCTGGTGTTACCATATTGTTCTACACCCCTTTACAATGAGTCATAAATGAAATTAAAGCGCAGAACGTAAAAGTCTGCTTGTTCTATGGTCGCTGGCTAGAATGCCCAAGTCTCAAGTTATGTTTGTTGAAAAGCGGGAATGTTGACAGCAAGATTGAATTTCTTGAACAGAGGTAATATATTTATCCTTGTCGTATGAAGATACACTGAAGGGCCGCAGAAACTGGTATACGCATGCGTATTCGAATACAGACATTCGCAAACAGACAAAATACGGCGCTGCGGTCGGCAACGCCTGTTTAAGACGAACAAGTGTCTGACGCAGTTTTTAGCTCGGTTACTGCTGCAACAGTGGCAGGTTATCACGATTGAAATGAGTTTGAAACGTGGTGTTATAGTCGGCGCATGAGCAATGGGACACAGCATCTCCGAGGTAGCGATAAAGTAGGAATTTTCCCGTACGATCATTTCACGACTTTGCCGTGAATATCAGGAATCCGGTAAAACATCAAATATCCGACTTCGGTGCGGCAGGAAAATCATACAGCAAGAAGGGGACTGACGACGGCTGAAGAGAATCGTTTAACCTGACAAAAATGCAACCTTTCTCCAAATTGCTACAGATTCGAATGCTGGGCCATCCAACGAAACATCATCGATATGGGCTTTCGGAGCCAGAGGCCTACTCGAGTGCCGTTGATGAACGCACGACACTAAGCTTTACGCCTCGCCAGGGCGCGTCAACACCGACATTGGACTGTCGATGACTGGAAACTTGTTGCCTGGTCGGGCGAGTCTCGCTTCAAGTTGTGTCCAGTGGATGGACGTATACGGGTATGGAGACAACCTCGTGAATCGGCGTCCCCTGCATGTCAGCAGGGGACTGTTGCAGGTGGTGGAGGTTCCGTAACGGCGTGGAGCGTGTGCAGGTGGAGTGATACTGGACACCTGATACGTCTAGATACGAATCTGACAGGTGACACGTACGAAAGCATCCTGCCTGATCACCTACATCCATTCATGTCCATCGTGCATTCCGACGGACTTGGACAATTCCAGCAGGACAGTGCGACACTCCACACGCCCAGAAGTGCTACAGAGTGGCTCCAGGAACACTCTTCTGAGTTGAAACACTTCCGCTGGCCACCAAACTCCCCAGAGTTTAACATTATCAAGCGTATTTGGGATGCCTTGCAATGTGCTGTTCAGAAGAGATCTCCACCCTCTAGTGCTCTCACGGATTCATGGACAGCCCTGCAGGATTCACGGTGTCAGTTCCCTCCAGCACTACTTCAGATATTAGTCGAGCCCATGCCACGTCACGTAGCGGCACTTCTACGTGCTGGCGGGAGTCCTACACGATATTAGGCGGGTGCCCCACTTTCTTTCGCTCTTCAGTGTAAATTAGCTTGATACAGACATGGGAAATGCCTTATTGTCAAATAAAAAAATGCCCATCAACTGACGTTAGGCGTATTTCCGTATCAATTTATTTTGAAACTCTCATTTCTCATGTGTTGTATTTAAAAAAGTATACACTTCTTGTAGCATCGGCTCCGCCGTAAATTTAGACTGAAAAGTGTCAGTTTTGCCCACTTGTTGTTGTTGTTGTTGTTGTGGTCTTCAGTCCTGAGACTGGTTTGATGCAGCTCTCCATGCTACTCTATCCTGTGCAAGCTTCTTCATCTCCCAGTACCTACTTCAACCTACATCCTTCTGAATCTGCTTAGTGTATTGATCTCTTGGTCTCCCTCTACGATCTTTACCCTGCACGCTGCCCTCCAATGCTAAATTTGTAATCCCTTGATGCCTCAAAACATGTCCTACCAACCGATGCCTTCTTCTAGTCAAGTTGTGCCACAAACTTCTCTTCTCCCCAATCCTATTCAATACCTCCTCATTAGTTACGTGATCTACCCACCTTATCTTCAGCATTCTTCCGTAGTACCACATTTCGAAAGCTTCTCTTCTCTTCTTGTCCAAACTAGTTATCGTCCATGTTTCACTTCCATACATGGCTACACTCCATACAAGTACTTTCAGAAACGACTTCCTTTCATTTAAATCTATACTCGATGTTAACAAATTTCTCTTCTTGAGAAACGCTTTCCTTGCCTTTGCCAGTCTACATTTTATATCCTCTCTACTTCGACCATCATCAGTAATTTTGCTCCCCAAATAGCAAAACTCATTTACTACTTTAAGTGTCTCATTTCCTAATCTAATTCCCTCAGCAGCACCCGATTTAATTTGACTACATTCCATTATCCTCGTTTAGCATTTGTTGATGTTCATCTTATATCCTCCTTTCATGACACTGTCCATTCCGTTCAACTGTTCTTCCAAGTCCTTTGCTGCCTCTGACAGAATTACAATGTCATCGGCGAACCTCAAAGTTTTTACTTCTTCTCCGTGGATTTTAATACCTACTCCGAATTTTTCTTTTGTTTCCTTTACTGCTTGCTCAATATACAGATTGAATAACATCGGGGAGACGCTACAACCCTGTCTCACTCCCTTCCCAACCACTGCTTCCCTTTCATGCCCCTCGACTCTTATAACTGCCATCTGGTTTATGTACAAATTGTAAATAGCCTTTCGCTCCCTGTATTTTACCCCTGCCACCTTCAGAATTTGAAAGAGAGCATTCCAGGTAACATTGTCAAAAGCTTTCTCTAAGTCTACAAATGCTAGGAATGTAGGTTTGCCTTTTCTTAATCTTTCTTCTAAGATAAGTCGTAAGGTCAGTATTGCATCATGTGTTCCAGTATTTCTACGGAATCCAAACTGATCTTCGCCGAGGTCCGCTTCTACCAGTTTTTCCATTCGTCTGTAAAGAATTCGCGTTAGTATTTTGCAACTGTGACTTATTAAACTGATTGTTCGGTAATTTTCACATCTGTCAACACCTGCTTTCTTTGGGATTGGAATTATTATATGCTTCTTGAAGTCTGAGGGTATTTCTCCTGTCTCATACATCTTGCTCACCAGATGGTATAGTTTTGTCAGGGCTGCCTCTCCCAAGGCCGTCAGTAGTTCTAATGGAATGTTGTCTACTCCGGGGGCCTTGTTTCGACTCAGGTCTTTCAGTGCTCTGTCAAATTCTTCACGCAGTATCGTATCTCCCATTTCGTCTTGATCTACATCCTCTTCTATTTCCATAATATTGTCCTCTAGTACATCGCCCTTGTATAGACCCTCTGTATACTCCTTCCACCTTTCTGGCTTCCCTTCTTTGCTTAGAACTGGGTTTCCATCTGAGCTCTTGATATTCATCCCACTAACGCACAGAAATGACTCTGCGCCCGTTACAGGGAAAGGTATATGCTACTCAGCTGAACGGCCTCGAGTAACCCGGTGACTAGGTCGCTTCCCTGCGTGTACACACGCGGTGACGGAGTGCGGCTGCGGCGCTCCTCCAGCCTGCAGCTGCGTGGGCGGCCGTTGCCGCGGCTGGCATTTACGGCGCCACCGCCGACCACGGCTGACCCGGCCGCGTCGGCCTTCCGGGAAAATCGTTGGCAGTTCGGCGGCGGCGCCGGCTTCCTCCCACGCCGCACGAGCGCCACCCGCCCACGGCTGGGGCCGCACGGTCTCCCGACTCATTGGCGTTAGTCAACTTCGCAGTGGCACACAGAGAGAGAGAGAGAGAGAGAGAGAGAGAGAGAGAGAGAGAGAGAGACGAATGCATCCAGTGGAGGGTAAAAACAACAGACCAGCAAAACTACGGACCTATATTCTTAACTGCAGTTTGCTGGAGAATCTTGAACGTATTCTGACTTCGAAATTAACGAATTTCCTTCAGACGGAAGAGAATCTGTCCACACATCAGCTCGGATTTAGGAAGACCAGATGTTGCAAAACTTGGCGTACACTTACCTCACAAGACTTCCTGCGAACCCTGGATGGAGGGCAGCAGACAGATCCCGTATTCCTTTATTTCCGTAAAACATTTGGCACGGTGCCCTACTGCAGATTAACGAAGGTACGAACAAAGGTAATTGGGCCGGCTGGTGTGGCCGTGCGGTTCTAGGCGCTTCAGTCTACAACCGCGTGACCGCTACGGTCGCAGTTTCGAATCCTGCCTCGGGCATGGGTGTGTGCGATGTCCTTAGGTTAGTTAGGTTTAAGTAGTTCTAACTTCTAGGGGACTGATGACCACAGATCTTAAGTCCCATAGTGCTCAGAGCCATTAAAAAAAATAAAAAAAGGTAATAGGTTTCCCAGTTTGGAGTGGCTCGAAGACTTCACAAATACAGAACCTAGTACGTTGTTCTCGATAGCGAGTGTTCATCAGAGACAAGAGTATCGTCAGGAGTGTCCCACAGAAGTGTGGTAAGAATACTTTTATTTTCCGTATAGACAGATGATCTGGAGGGCAGGGTGAGCAGTAGTCTACGGCTGTTTGCTGGAGATGGTACGATGCACGGGCAGGCGTCATCGTTCAGTGACGGCAACAGAATACGAGACGTCTCAGACCACATTTGCAGGTGGTGTCATGAGTGTCAGCTTGCTCTAGACTGTAGAACCAAGGAAACTGGTACTCCTGCCTAATATCGTGTAGGGCCCCCCGAGCGCGCAGAAGTGCCGCAACACGACGTGGTATGGGCTCGAGTAATGTCTTAAGTAGTGCTACATGGAATTGACACGAGTCCTGCAGGGCTGTCCATAAATCCGTAAAAGTACGAGGGGATGTACGAAGTTATTACAAATGATTGAAGCGATTTCATAAATTCACTGTAGCTCCATTCATTGACATATGGTCACGACAGACTACAGATACGTAGAAAAACTCATAAAGTTTTGTTCGGCTGAAGCCGCGCTTCAGGTTTCTGCCGCCAGAGCGCTCGAGAGCGCAGTGAGACAAAATGGCGACAGGAGCCGAGAAAGCGTATGACGTGCTTGAAATGCACCCACATCAGTCAGTCATAACAGTGCAACGACATTTCAGGACGAAGTTCAACAAAGATCCACCTACTGCTAACTCCGTTCGGCGATGGTATGCGCAGTTTAAAGCTCTGGACGCCTCTGTAAGGGGAAATCAACGGGTCGGCCTGCAGTGAGCGAAGAAACGGTTGAACGCGTGCGGGCAAGTTTCACGCGCAGCCCGCGGAAGTCGACGAATAAAGCAAGCAGGGAGCTAAACGTACCACAGCCGACGGTTTGGAAAATCTTACGGAAAAGGCTAAAGGAGAAGCCTTACCGTTTACAATTGCTACAAGCCCTGACACCCGATGACAAAGTCAAACGCTTTGAATTCTCGGCGCAGTTGCAACAGCTCATGGAAGAGGATGCGTTCAGTGCGAAACTTGTTTTCAGTGATGAAGCAACATTTTTTCTTAATGGTGAAGTGAACAGACACAATATGCGAATCTGGGCGGTAGAGAATCCTCACGCATTCGTGCAGCAAATTCGCAATTCACCAAAAGTTAACGTGTTTTGTGCAATCTCACGGTTTAAAGTTTACGGCCCCTTTTTCTTCTGCGAAAAAACGTTACAGCACACGTGTATCTGGACATGCTGGAAAATTGGCTCATGCCACAACTGGAGACCGACAGCGCCGACTTCATCCTTCAACAGGATGGTGCTCCACCGCACTTCCATTATGATGTTCGGCATTTCTTAAACAGGAGATTGGAAAACCGATGGATCGGTCGTGGTGCGATTTATTTCTGTGGGGTTATGTGAAAGATTCACTGTTTAAACCTCCTCTACCAAGAAACGTGCCAGAACTGCGAGCTCGCATCAACGATGCTTTCGAACTCATTGATGGGGACATGCTGCGCCGAGTGTGGGAGGAACTTGATTATCGGCTTGATGTCTGCCGAATCACTAAAGGGGCACATATCGAACATTTGTGAATGCCTAAAAAAAACTTTGAGTTTTTGTATGTGTGTGCAAAGCATTGTGAAAATATCTCAAATAATAAAGTTATTGTAGAGCTGTGAAATCGCTTCAATCATTTGTAATAACCCTAGATATCTCCTTTGAACAGCACGTTGCAAGGCATCCCAGATATGCACGATAATGTTAAACTCTGGGGAGTTTGGTGGCCAGCGGAAGTGTTTAAACTCAGAAGAGTGTTCCTGGAGCCACTCTGTAGCAATTCTGGACGTGTGGGGTGTCGCATTGTCCTGCTGGAATTTCCTACGTCCGTCGGAATGAACAATGGACACGATTGGATGCAGGTGATAACAGGATGCTTACGTACTTGTCACCTCTCAATCGCATCCAGACGCATCAGGGGTGCCACACCACTCCAACTGCACACGCACCACGCCATTACAGAGCCTCCACCAGCTTCAACAGTCCCCTGCTGACATGCAGAGTCCTTGGATTCACGATGTGTCTCCGTACTCGTACACGTCCATCCGCTCGTTAAAATTTCAAACGAGACTCGTCCGACCAGGCAACACCTTTCCAGTCATCAACAGTCCGATGTCGGTGTTGACGCTCCCAGGCGAGGTGTAAAGCTTTGTGTCGCGCACTCGCCAAGGGTTGACGAGTGGGCCTTCGGCTCCAAAAGCCCATATCGATGTTGTTTCGTTGAATGGTTCCCGCGATGACACTTGTTGATGGCCCATAATTGAAACCTGCAGCAATATGCGGAATGGTTCCACTTCTGTCAGGTTGAACGATTCTGTTCAGTCTTCATTGGTCCCGTTCTTGCAGGATCTTTTTACGGCCGCAGCTATGTCGGAGATTTGATGTTTTACCGGATTCCTGATGTTCCCAATACACTCGTGAAATGGTCTTACGGGAAAATCTTCACTTAATCGGTACCTCGGAGATGTTGTGTCCCATCGCTCGTGCGCAACTGTAACACTGCGTTCAAACTCACTGAAATCTTGGTGACCTGCTGTTGTAGGAGCGGTAACCGATGTAACAACTGTGCCAGACACTTGTTGCCTTATATAGGCGTTGCGGACCACAGCACCGTATTCTGCCCGTTTACATATATCTTTATTTGAATAAGCATACCTATACCAGTTTCTTTTGTGCTTTAGTCTAGTTCAGTCACGACGGGTTTCTCCGTGACTACGAGAAGTCGTATACTCCGTAATTAAAATACAAAGATGTGACACTGTACTAAATATGTTAGTTCGAGATAACAACAGCAGTCGCCAGACGGAAAATAGGCGATCTGCTACGAATAGGGATCGCGGATAACTTCCTGGCTACAAGTATGTCCCGTTTTGATAGGAAAGTTTAATAACCGTTCGTATTAAGTATTCCTACAGTAAGCAGTCATTCAACCGAAAGTAGTTCTTTTTCTCTTCAATACTTCTACGACGCTGTCATTCTTGCACTCTGTTTCTGATCAGATTCAGTTAACATACGGCGATGAGAAGCGCACTTTGCTAGCGACAAACTTTTACAAGTATTTTAATGGTTGTCTTATGTCAACAAATTTCTCACTTATGAGTAAATCTGATCTTTGGGTAGCATTAAAATGAACTCGGTAGATAAAGAAATGCAGTCTGCTGCGAAATATTTGTCAGTGTCCTGGAATTTAATGTTTGGGTACCCGTCTCCAGTTAGCATCAGCTTTGCCCAGTATCTGGAATTATACTTTTTTTTAATAGACGTCATCAATGTGGAATAACTGCGACGTCAACAAAGCTTTTTGTGCAACCATCATCACTCATTCCTTTCATTCTCGCGCCGTTCATGAGAAATTTAAACGTCAACGTTTATTAGGATATCAGTAGTTCTTAGATGTTAAGTTACTCACGTGGCGTGCATTGTTCTGTTTCCGCCAATTTGGATGTGGTATTGAGAAATTGGCTCCATCAAATCGACCGTTAAGATCCGCCGCATATGGTTCCACATATGCGCAATCTACACAATTCATAAAAGTGGTTTCTTGACACGAAAAAACAAGTCCGCCGCTTGTGGTCTCGCGGTAGCGTTCTCGCTTCCCGAGCACGGGGTCCCGGGTTCGATTCCCGGCGGGGTCAGGGATTTTCACCTGCCTCGAGATGACTGGGTGTTTGTGTCGTCCTCATCATTTCATCATCATCCAGGAAAGTAGCGAAATTGGACTGCGCAAAGGTTGGGAAATTGTACGGGCGCTGATAACCGCGCTGTTGAGCGCCCCACAAACCAAACATCATCATCATCATCACGAAAAAACAAAAAAGTATTTTCATCGTCGTGTAACAAAGGATGAACACACTACGGGCTCAGAAAAGTGGGTGGGTAGCACGATGGTGTGGGACGTGCCGGAGTATTTAGAAAGACACGCATGTTCACAATGCAGCTGTAAGTTTTCTGCCATAGGACACGTGGTTCCTCTGGAGCAAAGATTCTTTGCCGTGACTCGCAAAGGTAGGGCTGATGCGTTCCAAAGGTTGAAGCCGATGCTGCCAGTTCTCTCTCTAGGAGGGCTACAGATGTGCACGGGACTTTGATCTTAGCTCCAGTAACGATAAGCAGCCGCGTGGTGGAGAAGGCGCTTGCAAAGGTAGGCCTCAGCAGGGCTCTCGCTACTCAAGAGTGGAGACAAACAAAAGCGGCGTATGTTACTAAGGATGGTCTTATCTCGTACACGGCCTTTGTAAATAGTCTCAGGCAACTGGGAAGTAGTTCCAACCAAAGTCCACCAGGGGGAAGAGAAATATTAGTCAGGGACCTAGTGGTAGGTTGGCTGTCGTACACATGTTTATCTGGGAGTGTTGTTGTGGAGAGCCCTCGTGCTGTTGTCCCGAAAATGTTTTGCTTGTCATCAAGTTAGGTGACGCATCGGTCAGCACACACGGCTCGCATTCGGGAGGTTGAAGGCGGCGGTTCAAATCCGCGCGCCCGCCATGTTTCCGCGATTTCCTTTGATCGCTTGAGACAGTATCTCGGAATCCATTTGAAAAGGACACAGCTGATTTTTTTTTCTTCCTTCCACAATCGGAATTTGTGCTATCTCTCTGATGACCTCGTCGTCGACGGGACGCTGAAACCAAATCAACTTTCCTTGTTGTTTGTTTCCGTGCATAACGTTGCTCAGGATTTATAGCTGTGTGTGGAGTTGTTAAAGACTGCTTGTGTATTGGTTTGTAACCACACTGATGTTACGTGTTATCGAAATACCATTCCACAAACTAGTTAGCTTGCGCTAAAGTTTCAGGTGACCATTTGGTATTATGGTATTTCTCCGCTCAGTACGGAATTCATTATTAAAACGACTGAATTATTTCGACAGTAAGGTAACCTGAGCGTTCTCAGAAGTTATCCGCATAGGACTATTGTGGCCTTCGTGTTCTCTCGTAGGCTGTTCGTACTCCGGATATTATTTTCAAAACGATAATAGCAGAATGGCGTGTGCTGCAGGAAAATGGACTGTCCCTTAGGTGCTTTACACTCTACGTGGCGCCTCAGGTGATTTTCACGACCTTGAGTAGTTAAAGTGTTTTCTGACATCCTCCTAAAAAGCAGTTGCTACAGTTCGTCTCAAGGAGCGGTATTTGAAAATCTATAATAAAATAACGTGTGTTAATGTGTGATAGCGTGTCTAACAAACACGAAGAATGGAAAAACTTTTCGGTTTGCCGATGACATTGTAGTTCGATCAGAAACTGCAAAGGACTTGAAAGACCAGTTGAACGGAATGGACAGTGTCGTGAAAAGAGATTGTGGAATGCAGTTAAATTAAAAGCGGTGATAATGAGAGAATTAGGAAATGAAATCACACAAACAGTAGCACACGAGTTGTGCTACTTGACGAATAAAATAAGTTATGGCAAAAGTAAAGTAGAGGAGGAGGAGAGAGAGAGAGAGAGAGAGAGAGAGAGAGAGAGAGAGAGAGAGAGAGAGAGAGATATGCAGACTGGTAACAGCAAGCAGAAAAAGTCCCAAACGGAAATTAGTTAACAATATAAGTTTGTGTTCGGAGGACTTTTTCCGAAGGTGTCAGGAGTGAAGCCGTTTACAGAAGTAAAACGTGAACGATAAGCAGTTTAGACAAGAAGAGCACAGAAGCTTTTGAAATGTGGTGCTGCAGAAGAATGCTGAGGATTAGATGAGTACATCGAATAACTGATGAGGTGGTGTGGAATGGAATAGGAGAAAAAAGAAATTTATGCTACAGTCCGAAATTCCTTCACCAAAGTTGGCAAAGTAAATATCCCAAGGGTTCCAATCAAGAGCAGTTTCCAAAATGAGTAACTTGGAAGTAGACAACCTCGGTGAAGCGAAGCAGCTTAACACTGGAAGATTGCACAGGTCACACCAATACTCAAGAAAGGAAACAGGACTAATCCGATGAATTACAGACACACGTCATTGCAGTCAATTTGCAGTGAGATTTTAGAACGTATACTGACTGTGTTTGAACATTATGAATTACCTCGAGGAAAACTATCTATTGACAAATGGTCAGTACGGATTCGGAAAATGCCCTTCTTGTGAAACACAACTAGGTCTTCATTCGCGCGAAGTTGAGTTCTATCGACAGGAGATGTTGAATCTTCTCTAATTGATTATATATTTCTTAGGTTTCCGGAAGCCTTTTGACACTGTTCCTCCCATCAGCTTGTAGTCAAATTACGCTCCTATGACGAATCGTCTCAATTATGTGACTGGATTCGTGGTTTCCTATCAGAGGTCACAGTTCGTAGTAACTGACGGAAAGTCATACTGTAAAGTATAAGTGATACCTGGCGTTTCCCAAGGGAGTGTTATAGGTCCTATGTTCTTCCTAATCCACAAAAAAGTTTTAAGATACAATCTGAACAGCACCCATAGGTTGTTCGCAGATGATGCTGTCATTTACCGTTTACTTGGCTGTATAGTGCGAAAGTGGCAACTGACGAAAAATGAAACGTTTGAGGTTATCCACACGAGTACCAAAAGGAATCCGTTAAATTTCGGTTGCGGCATAAATCATTTAAATCTAAAGACTGCCTAGTCAACTACATGGCGAGGCATTGCAATTACGAAGAACTTAAACTGGAACTATCACATAGAAAATGTTGTGGTGAAGGAGAACCAAAGGCTGAGTTTACTAGCAGACCACTTAAGAGATGCGACAGGTTACTAAAGAGACTCAGTGAACTATACTTGGCGTCCTCTCCTGGAGTGATGCTGCGCGGTGTCTGGAATCAGTATCAGGTAGGTTTGACGGAGGACGTAGATAAAGTTCAAAGGACAGTTCGTTGTGTTATCGCCAAATAAGGAAGTGGGTGTTGCGGATATAATACGCGAGTTGTATTGGCAGTCACTGAAACAAAGGCGCTTATCGATGCGGCGAAATCTTTTCACGAAATTTCAATCACCAACTTTCTGTTTCGAATGCGAAACTATTTTCTTGACGCTGACTTACACAGGGAAAAACGATCATCGTAATAAAATAAAGCAGAGATCGCGTGGAAAGATTGTGTTCATTGTCCCGTGCGGCGTTAGAAAGCGAAACGGTAGAGGTGTAGTCTGAAGGTGGTTTGATGAACCCTCTGCCAAGCACTCAGATGTGAATTACAGAGCAGTCATGTGGATCTAGATGCAGATGTACAGTTCGTCTAAAAGAAGGGATCGTTTGGTAGAAGACTCCTTGAGGCATGAGGGAATAGTTTGGTAATGCAAGTTCTAAAACTCTCACAATGCTGATATGAATATGGAGCACATGGCTAAACAAAAACTCGCGAGCAGTCTCCTTGGGCAGAGAGAACTCCTTCGGCAATAAAAAAAAACTTCCCTCTGATGATGGTAATGACCGCAGTCTGAAGTGGATTATGCTGCGGCAGGATTCTTTGAATCGCAAATGGATCGCGGCTTGAAATTATACAGGGGCGAACGTAGCTGGACTGTTGGATGTGAGGGCGGGCATTCTGTGAAATGAAATGTCCCGCTAACTGAAGCCACGTGTGTGCCGTGTGCTGCCGTGCGGTGCACGGGTCAGTAACTACTGCCGGTCGCTGCTTGTCGCTCGGTCCAGGGGTGTCCATCTGCTCGGGGGCATGGTCCAGCCTGTCAAAAACGCTTTCTCTCCAGATGTGACAGAATTGACGTCCTGAAACTTAGTAGTCGTAGTAGTAATACGAGTAGTAGTACTATGTTGTTGCTCATGCATTTACGCGTAGGCTGTCTTGACTGCGGCCAACGTGACCCTCCCTCTGCCCACACCACAGAAATTTGAATAACAAAATGTGTCTAGTACTCTGGCAGGAATTGTCTTGCAAATGACGTAGACGCAAATTCGTTCTGTAGGCTTCTTCAGCTGGATGTTGCAGTGGAAGAATCATTTGAGTTACGTCGACGTACCTCTCAAATCCCGCACTCATTCGGATCAAATTTCCAGTGGCACCCATTCAAGTCGCTACATTTCTTCAGAATGATCAATGTAATTCAGACAGTTTGAAGCAAGTTAAATTTCACAGAAAGCAGATTTATTCTGTGCCTCAATTCTTGCTGAACAAGAGCCATAAATTTCCTTCCTGCTGCCAGATGCAGGTTATTGAACTCTTGGAGCTGGTAGATGAGATTTTAAGAAAACCCTTTATTCGTCAAGACAGATTGAGGGGAACGTACATGACTCAAGATCCATACGGTGTGACGTCACGTGGTCAACGTTAGACTTTTTTGGTGGGAAATATCTACATTTATATCAATATTCCGCAAGCCACCTGAGGGAGTGTCGCGGAGGGTACTTCTGGCACGACTAACTTATCTCCCCGCCCCCCTTCCAACCACTTCCGTGTTCCACTCGCGAATGGCAAGTGGGAAGAAAGGTTTGGCGGTGAGCACCTGTATTCGATATTCGATCTAATTTCTCGAATTTTTTTGCAGCGTGGTTATTTCTCGAGATGTGTGTGGGAGGAAGTGATCTGTTGCCCGACTCGTCCCAGAAAGTGCTCTCTCGAAATTCTAAAAGTAAACCTCTCCGTCATGCACAACGCCTCACTTACAGCATCTGCCGCTACAGTTTGTTGAGCATCTCTGCAACGATCTTACGACGAAACGCGCCGCTCTTCGTTGGATCTTCTCTCTGTCTTTTTTGTCCTACCTCGTAAGGGTCCGACTGATGAAGAATCCGTCACACGAGCGGATTGTAACCCACTTCCATCGTGGATGAGTTAAATTTCCTTAAGATCCTTCCTATGAATCTGTCTGGCGTCTGTTATTCCTACTACTTGCTGTATGTGTTGGGTCCACTTACGGTCGCTCTGAATAGTTACTCCTAGATATTTTACGGTACATGATATTTCCAGCAATTTGTTATCAATAATGAAGTTATGTAGTAGTGGATTTCTTTTCCTATGTATGCGCATTATGTTACATTTGCGTTCAGGGTCAACTGCCAGAGATTGCACTATTCACCAATTCTCTGGAGGTCATTGTGGAAATCGTGACTTGCCTCCTGGCGTACCTGCTCTCTTACAGACAAACGCATCATCTGCAGACAGTCTCAAAAAGTTTCAGGCGCTTTCTGTTGTATCGCTTATATACATAGTAAACAGTTAACGGTCCTATCACACTTCCGTGAGGTATTCCGAAAATTACCTTGACATTTGTCGGTTTTGTGCGCCTAAGAGCAACCCTCCGAGTTCTATCTGCAAGGAAGTCTCGAATCCACTCGCAAATCCAGTCGGATACTCGGTAAGTTCGTATTTTTTCCCGCTAAAGGGCAGTGCGGGACGGTGGCAAATGTCTTACTGAAGTCGAGGAAGCCGGCGTCAACCTCAGCGCCGTTCTCTATAGCGCCATGTATCTTATGGAAGAACAGAGCAGAGTGAGTTTAGAAAGATCTCTGACTGCGGAACCCATGTTGATTTTTTTTTTTTATAGAAGAGATTTTCCTTCTCCAAAAACCTTATAATTGAGCAAAAACCATGTTCCATAATTCTACAGCAGATTGTCAACTATATGGGCCTACAATGATGTGCATCTATGCAAATACAAATCAGATAAAGAAATGTCAAACACGAAAGTGTTTCTAGTAAAAAATGTTTTCCTGTGTTAGCTATACATAGGATAGTAGGAAAGTTCTGTGGTACAGCTTTATTTAATGTTTTCGACGTAATTTCCACCGTATTGGATACATCTCTCCATCCTCCGAAGCCAGTCACGAAACCAGTTCTGCCAAGTTTCTGCACGGAGCAAGGCACACCCGTTGTCCCAAGCCTTTTCTGGAGGTTCTCATCACTTGAAAACTGCTTTCCTTTCAGCTTCATTTTCACATATGCAAACAGTGCAAAGTCACAAGGAGCAAGGTCTGGACTGTAAGTAGGTTGCTCAAAAAGTTTCAGTCCTGTACCCCGCAAATATTCGGTGCTAGCTTCGGCGCGGTGAGTTGCAGGGTTGTCGTGATGGAGGAACAGAGTGTCCACTCTTGACTTTGGTCGCAGGTTCTTCAAAGGTTGGATGACTTTGGGCAGCCACTGCTCAGTGTACTTCTTAGCTTTTACTGTCTCCCGTGTGTCCGAAACAACACGCTCCTCAATTCCACTCGATATGGAAAAAAATCCATTTTTTTTTCTTTACTGATCGGGGTTTTCTGACATCTATGGGAGTGTCGTCATCTCCAAAGACCCAAACTTTCTTTTGAGTCGTAGTCGGCACATCATAATAGTACAGCCAAGTCTCGTCACCTGTCACGATGTTAATCACATTCTGAGACTGACCCTTAGAAAAATTAGGTAACATATCCGGGCACCAAGACACAGATCGTGTCATCTACTCTTCCGTGAGCCTACGTGGCACCCAGAGACAACAAAGTGTCTCTACTCGTAAATGACCATGCAGAATCGGTTTGCTGGTGCATTTAGTCCTAAGGCATCCTCTGTCTGCTTGTAGGTCACTCGCCTGTCTTCGTCTAGCATTTTCCTCACACATCAATGTTTGCCCTCCGTAATTGACGATCGTGGTCTTCCTGTCCTCTCACCGTCCGCCAGAGTGTAAATTTCTCTTTGGAATTCTGTGTACCACCTGAATATGTACTTGTACGAGGCGGACACACACAACCGAGTGCGAGAGGCATTTCTTCAAGGCACTGGTGTGTGTTCAAACCACGCGCGACGTTGTACCACAAAACTGCCCGAATCTCACTTCGTAACCACGATGCCATACCAAGCACTTCAAACTAACCCTGTTAGCGAACGCCTGCGCCTACAGACATGGCACAGCGGCTACAATGCAAGTATGAAGCATTCTCAGAAAACAGCGACAATCAGCCTCCTACAACTTATTGTGGCGCCGTACTGCAAAACTTTCGTAGTACCCTTTGTACTACCACCAATTGGAAACTACCCCAAAAAATTTGTCAGCATCCATATTGCAGCATTATCGGTTTCAGGCGCTTTTGTAGGCGAACGACGACGACGTAAGAGGCAATCATGAATTCTGCAGGAACATTTTACACTGAAGAGCTAAAGAAACTGGTACACCTGCCTAATATCGTTTAGGGCCCCCGCGAGCACGCAGAAGTGCCGCAACACGACGTGGCATAGACGCGACTAATGTCTGAAGTAGTGCTGGAGGGAACTGACACCATGAATCTTGCAGGGCTGTCCATAAATCACTAAGAGTGGGATGGACAGCTCTTCTGACAGCACGTAGCAATTCATCCCAGATATGCTCGATAATGTTCATCTCTGGGGAGATAAGTGGCCAGCAAAAGTGTTTAAACTCAGAACAGTGTTCCTGGAGCCACTGTATAGCAATTCTGGACGTGTGGGGTGGGGTGTCGCGTTGACCTGCTGGAATTGCCCAAGTCTGTCGGATTGCACAACGGACACAATCAGATGCACGTGATCAGAGAGGATGCTTACGTACGCTTCACCTGTCAGTCGTATCTAGACGTATTAGAGGTCCCATATCGCTCCAACTGCACACGCTCCACACCATTACAGAGCCTCCACCAGCTTCAACAGCCCCCTGCTGACATGCAGGTTCCATAGATTCATGAGGTTGTCTCCATATCCGGACACGTCCATCCGCTCGACATAATTTGAAACTACACTCGTCCGACCACGCAACATGTTTCGAGTCAACAGTCCAGTGTCGGTGTTGACGGTCTCAGGCGAGGCGTAAAGCTGTGTGTAGTGTAGTCGTCAAGGGTACACAAATGGGCCTTCCGCTCTGAAAGCCCACATCGATGATGTTTCTTTGAATGGTTCGCACGCTGGCACTTGTTGATGGTCCAGCATTGAAATCTGCAGCAATTTGCGGAAGGGTTGCACTTCTGTCAGGTTGAACGATTCTCTTTAGTTGTCGTTGGTCCCGTTCCTGCGGGATCTTTTTCCGGCCGCAGTGATGTCTGAGATCTGATGTTTTACCGGTTTCTTGATATTCACAATACAGTCATGAAACGGTCGTACTGAAAAATCCCCACTTCATTGCTACCTCGGATATTCTGTGTCCCATCGCTCGTGCGCAGACTGTAACACCGCGTTAAAACTCACTTAAATCTTGATAACCTGCCGTTGTAACAGCTGTAACTGATCTAATAACTGCGCTAGACACTTATATATGCGTTGCCGATCGCAGCGCAGTATCCTGTTTTATTTGAATAAACCTCCTGCCTGTACCAGTTTCTTTGGCGCTTCAGTGTATATAGTTAAGTAACAAATCTTAAATGCTCGATTATTATTCGAAAATCGCTCAAAAACGCTTTTTTTGCCGGTAAGGTGCCACAAAAACTTCCCTGATGGGGAAGATTCAGCCTAGGTGTCTGTAGATCCTAAATGCGGCCCTGGTTGTTTTTAGTACGTCTTAGCGTACATGTTTGGTGATGGAGAGAGGACTTGGCAGAACAGCAGTTAAGCCTCGATTCACTGTGCTGAGCCTGAAGGCGGGGCGCGGCTTTGCAGACGCAGAGCTGGCAGAAGCTGAGGCTAATTTTGTATGCAGCCCCGGGCGCCGAGTTGGCCACTCAGGAAGTGCATAGCCCGGCCGCCGAGAGCTGACCGACGTTTCGCGGCGAAAGTTACTTCGCCGTGCTGCTGCCGGCTTAGCGGGATGCTAGCTCGATAAATCTCCTCCTCGGCCAGCGCGTGCTAACGCCCTGACGTTTATTTATGGGCGGCGTACAATTTGCGTGAGGCGAGACGACGCGAACTCGAGTTGGTCTGAATGGCTCATCACGAGATTGTGTGCCAGCCGGATGGAAGATCACATCGCAGCAGGTGGGCCGACATTCAGCTGTCCCCGAGCCGCGTTGTCTCTGGTTCCCTCCCACTCCCCATTCACCACTGCTGGCGGCTCACCTCCAACTGCACAACGTTACGCGCTGTTCGCATCCAACTGCCCAACACTACAATAGCGAATATTCAAACAATGCCAACCAGCCACAGACTGCACAC